>NC_083725.1:21017523-23517523 GCF_028564815.1 Eubalaena glacialis
GCTTCCTGGTGTGTGGTAACTTTTCCTCCTTCACAGCTCCTTCCCTGAGGTGCAGGTCCCATCCTTATTCTTTTGTCTTTGTTGTTCCTTTTTTCTTTTGCCCTACCCAGGTATGTGGGGGAGTTTCTTGCCTTTTGGGAAGTCTGAGGTCTTCTGCCAGCATTCAGTAGGTGTTCTGTAGGAATTGTTCCACATTTAGATGTAGTTTTGATATATTTGTGGGGAGGAAGTTGATCTCCACATCTTACTCCTCCACCATCTTGAAGGTGCCCCCTTAAATCAGTATTTTTAAAAGCATACAACGTCTTCTTTATATCCCAGTTCTCTTCTCAGAGGCTACTTTTTAAAAAATTGAAGTATACTTAATTTATAATATCATGGTAGTTTCACGTGTACAGCACAGTGATTCAGTCATATATATATATATATATATATATATATATATATATATGACTTTTTAGATTCTTTTCCCTAATAGCTTTAGGTTATTACAAAATAGAGAATAGTTTCCTGTTTTATACAGTAGGGCTTTGTTGGTTATCGACTTTATATGTAGTAGTGTGTATATGTTAATCCCAACCTTCTAATTTATCCCTCCCCCCACTGCCCTTTCTCCTTGTTAACCATAAGTTTGTTTTCTATGTCTGTGAGTCTCTTTTTGTTTTGTAAATAAATTCATTTGTATCTTGTTTTAGATTCCACATATAGGTGAGATATTATGATATTTGTCTTTCTCTGTTTGGATTACTTGACTTAGTATAGAAATCTCTTAGTATAATAATCTCTAGGTCCATCCATGTTGTGGCAAATGGCATTATTTTTCATTCTTTTTTTATGGCTGAGTAGTATTACATTATATATATATATATATATATATATATACACCACATCTTCTTTATCCATTCATCTATCAATGGACATTTAGGTTGCTTCCATGTCTTGGCTATTGTAAATAGTGCTGTAGTGAACATTGGGGTGCATGTGTCTTTTCAAATTATGGTTTTCTCTGGATATATGCCCAGGAGTGGTATTGCAAGATCTATAACTAACTCTTAGGGTGTATGTTTAACATCCCAACAGGTGTAAGAAATTTGATGATGGGACAGCATGGGTATAGATTTTATGCTTATTCCAGAAATAATGAGGATAATGATAATAACTATAAATTATCAAAATAGTTATGTGTTAATCTCAGCCTAAACAGTTCACACATGTAACTCATTTACTCCTTCCAGCTAGAGCATGAGGGAGATGGAGCCCCTTTTTTTCAGATGGGGAAACAACAATTCAAGTGATTTGCAGAAGTTCCCACAGTTTAAAAAGTGATAGAGAAAAGAATTGAATCCAAGTCTCTCTGACACCAAATTTTGTAATCTAACCCTATAATAGTTAATTTTATGTGTCAACTTGATTGGACTAAGGGACTCCCAGGTAGATAGGAGTTGACCGACATGGTCAGGACTTGGCTGGGGCAGCTCAGCTGGAATCCACCTGTCTCTCATCTTCCTCTTGTGACCAGTGAGGAAGAAGAACAATAACTGGGATCCAAGAAAGTAAGTCCCATCATGTAAGTAGTCTTTAAGCTTTTGCTCATGTCCAGTCCACTAACATTTCTTTGGTCAAAATAAGTCACATGGCTAAATCCAAAGTCAGGGCAAAGTAATATACTACATCTTTTCAGTGAAAGTAATTGCAAAATCACTAGCAAAGATCATGGCTGCAGGATGGTGAAGAATCGTAGCCATTAATGCAATCCACCATGAGTATAAACATGTTTTAAATACATAGGCAAATAACTCATTTTTCCCTGCAACTGGATGTAAAATTTATGTCCCAGAAGATTAGCCATCTTTACTTTATCAACCTCTTTGTCTACAATATATGGCTAATAATGATATTATTAAGAGGAGTATATTGTTTAGCCCACAGCTTGGCACATAGTAACCATTTGACAAAAGTTAACTGTTATCAATATTATTTCTTCTTGGGTTAGGTTGAAATAAATGCCCTCATAATACCTCCTTCAGCTTTTCAACATTGGAGTATCACTAACATACACCCTAGGAATTAGCCATGGCTTTTGAAATGAATCTGATTTGCTTTCCAGATTATACCATATTTATGTCTCCTTGCACTTTATCACATATGTCATTTTGAGAAACTCCTCAAAGAAAGATTGTAGAAATTTTTATACTAAATTCATGAAGTAAGTGGTGAATATTACTTCTCCAGTTCTCTCCTCTAAGACTGCCTTTCCAGAAACCTGCAAGTTCAGAGGCTCCTGCAACTGGATTTCCCCAGCACATTTCTCTGTCCCTTCTTAATGAATGGGCACCACTTCTAAATAAATTCTTCCCTACCCACGTTAGATTTATTAACTGGAAATAAAAAGCAATTTGGACATAAATTCATTATAAATAGATCAATAATCCCTCTGGTCCCTGCTGTAATTTCGTTACACAGGATTGTAACACATTTACTGCATTCAGCACCTAGGTCTTCAGTGGTTATATTCTGTAAATCAGTGTCTCATAATATAATTCAGACTAATCCCATAATTGAATCTAATTAAGAACAGCTTCAAACAATTATTATAGAATTATTGTAAGCAGAGACTGAAGAGATTTGTTCATTTATCCCATTTCCCCCTGCTGAGACTAGGGTTCCCTGTTGATTTTCTTTCTAGAGAGCTGTCTAGTCTTGTTTTGAAGTCTTGTAAGAATTAGTCTATCTGATTTTTTTTGTCTGAGACCCCACTTAGAAGTATAATAGGTTTCACTGGATATTTTAGCATAATATTTATTTTCAGTGGTACTTGCCTCTCATTATTCTTTTAAGATATGTGTTTCATCTTGGGAGTTATAAGGCAATCTAGACTACAACACATGCCCTAGAGAGGAAATGAAACCCTTAAGGGAAAAATGTACAGTAACTTAAAACAAGATAATGTATTGGCTTATTTAATGGAAAGCACAGCCAGATCCAAGCACTCACACAGGACTTTATTTCTTCTTCCCTTGGCTGTTTTTCTCTGATCAGTTTCCGTTTCTGGAAGGTTATCCCTAAGGAGTAGCAAAGGTGGACCTTGAAAGCTCTGGGCTTCCACAGATTTATTCTTTCCCAATATCTATATCAATACCCCAAAAGGATGCTGATTGGGTTATGTGCCTATCTTTGACCAATCCTATCCAAACTTTGATGGGATATTCTGATTGGCAAGCCTAGGTCACGTATCTACCATTGTGGTAAGAATGGTAAGATCCCTTGATTAATAACTCCATAGAACCATAAGGAGATGAGGAAGGGGTTAGTTCCAGTAAGGAATGGATTTAGGGACATAAAACTTAAATATATAGATATTTTCTACTTACCTTAATCTTGTTCTATTTTGAGTGAATTGCTACTTCTTCGATTTTGTTTCCTCATTAGTTGAAACTGTAAGGATGTCTGGCCTGGGGACTTCCCTGGTGGTGCAGTGGTTAAGAATCTGCCTGCCAATGCAGGGGACACGGGTTTGAGCCCTGGTCTGGGAGGATCCCACGTGCCATGGGGCGGCTGAGCTCGTGTGCCACAACTACTGAAGCCCACGTGCCTGGAGCCCATGCTCCGCAACAAGGAGGGGCCACCTCAATGAGGCCCGCCCACCACAATGAAGAGTGGCTCCCACTCACCGCAACTGGAGAAAGCCCACGTGCAACAATGAAGACCCAACGCAGCCAAAAATAAATAAATAAATTTATAAAAAAAAAAAAAAAAGGATGCCCCGCCTGCTACTCTCACTATCTGGAGAGCACAATAGAAAGACTTCATCTGCTGAATTCTGAATCCACTTTTGGGAGCCAAGTGAATAAACAGGCTACCAGTGGAAGGAACACCCTGACATTTCAAGCATCCAAGTGAGCCTGATCTGAAAAAGATATGAAAGGGAGTTTATTAAGGTAGGGTGAAAGGGAAAGGGAACTGAAGGAATTATATATTCCCTTTCAAGTCTGAAAACCTACAAATGGTTTTCTTAGTACAAAAAAATGATTCCTTATTATCAGCTAAAATACAAGATACCTACCATCCTAAATTATAATTCCCTCATGAATCCTCCTTCGTCCTGAGAGCTGAATTCTAATCAACATTTGGGTCTGATTTCTGTTGGGTCAGGGGCAATTGTAGAGGAAGTTGTGGGGTAGGAACGGTTTACAAAATTCATAGCAGCCTACAATAAACTGCTGGGGGAAGATGCTGCCACTGGAGGGAAGGTCTTTGAATATTTTCTCCACCTGAGATTCAGTTAAAGAAAAGATGCAATTTCATTCCATGACAACCATCTGCCTGGATATTCTTTCTTGTCAAGAGAAGGAATTCTTTGGCTATACTATTGTCTTCTCTTCTTCTCCTCAGCAGAGCCACTCAGTTTATCACTAACATTAAATATACGTATATATTTCCTTGTCCTATCCTTTATCCCTTCAGTGAACTGGCATCACAGTATAGAAAAAGATCTACAGACAATTAAAATTATTTTTGATCTGTAACTTTGAGGAGGAAAATGGCTCTATCACAAGTGTTTTAATTGAAAGACATTTGATATGAAGCTAATAAAATGTTTCAACAAATAAATGGGATGGTCCCTGTGAGTTTATCTTGTGTATCATTTTCAAAATGTGAAATAAATAAAGGTTCCAAGAAGGATTAGTAGCTAAGAAAAGCTTCCAAGCAATACCAGAATGTGTGCACTTTAAAAATACTGGCCAAATCTGAGATATTGATTGAAGTCAAATAAGATGGTTTGAAAATCAGAGGTTGGCATTAGGGAATGAGACTTCTCCCAGGAGGAACAGTTATCTGGCTCCTGAGCTAGTATTCACTCATATGGTTATTCCAAGATTAAAGAGGACTAGTATTATTTAAAATAGCAGGTTAAGTCTATTAAAATTGATACAATTGTTCTACTCTTTGCTATATTACAAAGCTAACTTCAAACCCCAACCCATACTTACTTACCACTTACCTGAAGAAATGAAATATTTCACTCTCAGATGATTTTGACTATGTATTGGAATTCACTGTATCTAGTTTAGACGTGGTAGAATCACAATTTTTTTTTTAATTGGGGTATAGTGACTTTACAATGTTGTGTTAGTTTCTACTGTACAGTGAAGTGGAGTTCCCTGTGCTATACAGCAGGTTCTTATTAGTTATCTATTTTATACATATTCGTGTATACATGTCAATCCCAATCTCCCAGTTCATCCCACCCCCCCTGCTGCTTTCCCCCCTTGGTGTCCATATGTTTGGTCTCTATATCTGTGTCTTTATTGTTGCCTTGCAAACCGGTTCATCTATACCATTTTTCTAAATTCCACATATATGCATTAATATACGATATTTGTTTTTCTCTTTCTGACTTACTTCACTCTGTATGACAGTCTCTAGATCCATCCATGTCCTTACAAATGACCCGAACGAAGAATTTCATTCCTTTTTATGGCTGAGTAATATTCCATTGTATATATGTAACATATATCTCTCTGGTCTACTGTGTCATTTAAAGCTTGTGTTTCCTTATTAATTTTCTGTCTGGATGATCTGTCCATTGGTGTAAGTGAGGTGTTAAAGTCCTCCACTATTATTGTGTTACTGTTGATTTCCTCTTTTATAGCTCTTATCATTTGCCTTATGTATTGAGGTGCTCCTATGTTGGGTGCATATATATTTATAATTGTTATATCTTCTTCTTGGATTGATCCCTTGATCATTTTGCAGTGTCCTTCCTTGTCTCTTGTAACATTCTTTATTTTAAAGTCTATTTTTTCTGGTATGAGTATTGCTTCTCCAGCTTTCTTTTGATTTCCATTTGCATAGAATATCTTTTTCCATCCTCTCACTTTCAGTCTGTATGTGTCCCTAGATGTGAAGTGGGTCTCTTGTAGACAGCTTATATACAGGTCTTGTTTTTGTATCCATTCAGCCAGTCTGTGTCTTTTGGTTGGATGGTTTAATCCATTCACATTTAAGGTAATTCTCAATATGTATGTTCCTATTATCATTTTCTTAATTGTTTGGGGTTTGTTTTTGTAGGTCCTTTTCTTCTCTTGTGTTTCCTACTTAGAGAAGTTCCTTTAGCATTTGTTGTAGAGCCAGTTTGGTGGTGCTGAATTCTCTTATCTTTTGCTTGTTTGTAAAGCTTTTCATTTCTCCATTGAATCTGAATATGATCCTTGCTGGGTAGAGTATGCTTTCTTGTAGGGTCTTCCCTTTCATTGTTTTAAATATGTCCTGCCACTCCCTTCTGGCTTGCAGAGTTTCTGCTGAACGATCAGCTGTTAACCTCATGGGGATTCCCTTGTATGTTATTTGTTGTTTTTCCCTTTCTGCTTGTAATATTTTTTCTTTGTATTTAATTTTTGATAGTTTGATTAATATGTGTCTTGGCATGTTTCTCCTTGGGTTTATCCTGCCTGGAACTCTCTGTGCTTCCTGGACTTGGCTGGTTATTTCCTTTCCCAAATTAAGGAAGTTTTCAACTATAATCTCTTCAAATATTTTCTTGGGTCCTTTCTCTCTTCTCCTTCTCGGACCCCTATAATGCGAACGTTTGTGTGTTTAATGTTGTCCCAGATGTCTCTTAGGTTGTCTTCATTTCTTTTCATTCTTTTCTCTTTATTCTGTTCTGTGGCAGTGACTTCCACCATTCTGTCTTCCAGGTTACTTATCCGTTCTTCTGCCTCAGTTATTCTGCTATTGATTACTTCTAGTGTATTTTTCATTTCAGTTATTGTATTGTTCTTCTCTGTTTTTTTGTTCTTTAATTCTTCTAGGTCTTTTTTAAACATTTCTTGCATCTTCTCTATCTTTGCCTCCATCCTTTATCCGAGGTCTTGCATCATCTTCACTATCATTATTCTGAATTCTTTTTCTGGAAGGTTGCCTATCTCCACTTCATTTAATTGTTTTTCTGGAATTTTATCTCATTCCATCATCTGGGACATAGTCCTCTGCCTTTTCATTTTGTCTGTCTTTCTGTGATTGTAGTTTTTGTTCTGCAGGCTGCAGGATTGTACTTCTTGTTTCTGCTTTCTGCTGTCTGGTGGATGAGCTATCTAAGAGGCTTGTGCAAGTTTCCTGATGGGAGGGACTGGTGGTGGATAGAGCAAGGTTTTGCTCTGGTGGGCAGAGATCAGTAAAACTTTAATCTGCTTGTCTGCTGATGGGTGGGGCTGAGTTCCCTCCCTGTTGGTTGTTTAGCTTGAGGCAACCCAGCACTGGAGGCTACAGGCTCTTTGGTGGGGCTAATGGCAGACTCTGGGAGGGCTCATGCCAATGAGTACTTCCTATAACTTCTGCTGCAAATGTCCTTGTCCACCTCTGCAGGAGACCCTCCAACACTAGCAGGTAGGTCTGGTTCAGTTTCCTATGGGGTCACTGCTCCTTCCCCCTGGGTCCTGATGCACACACTACTTTGTGTGTACCCTCCAAGAGTGGAGTCCCTGTTTTCCCCCGTCCTGTCAAAGTCCTGCAATCCAATCCCGCTGGCCTTCAAAGTCTGATTCTCCTGGGATTCCTCCTCCTATTGCCAGACCCCCAGGTTGGGAAGCCTGACGTGGGGCTCAGAACCTTCACTCCAGTGGGTGGATTTCTGTGCTATAATTGTTCTACAGTTTGTGAGTCGCCACTCAGTGGTTATGGGATTTGATTTTTTCGTGATTGCACCCCTCCTACCATCTCATTGCAGTTTCTCCTTTGTCTTTGGATGCGGGGTATCTTTTTTGGTGAGTTCCAGTGTCTTCCTGTCAATTGTTCAGCAGTCAGTTGTGATTCTGGTGCTCTTTCAAGAGTGAGTGAATGCACGTCCTTCTACTCCGCCATCTTGAACCAATCTCCAGAATCACAATTTATATAGTAAAATACCTTTGAAAGTATATTTAAAACCTGGATAATGATTTTATTACCTTCTCAGCCCCCACTCTCACCTCACCCCTCCTATACATACATCCTGTCTATATAGACACCCCTTGAATCTATTATATACATCCTGCATTCACAGGTTCATGATGTTTGCTGACCAATGTGTTTGCTGAGCCTTAGAAGAATATTTAAAGCACATGGAGCACATTTCCTCTAGTTAATCACTTAACCTTATCTTAATCAGCCCCTTTGGCTAGGGACAAATTTTATTTCTTGCTTAATGTGTCAAGAAGTTAATGAAATCATTCTAATATATTGTGTGTTCCTTATCTCCATTTCCATCTACATCTCTAAAATGCTTACAAAGCCAGCATTCTAACTATATAAGATTCAGACTATTTGTTTTCCAAATAAATTACACATTGCCAGGATTTCTAAACTTGACAACACCTTAGACTTCTCTTGATTCATATGGCTAATGACAAAGACTCTATAAATAGGGTAGATTAAAGAATCTTGTTCTTAGCAATGAGCAAAGTCTCTGCTTATTATGGTGGATGTATTCCAGTGAGGGCTCATACCACGGAAGATGTTCCTTACTCTGCCTCTCCCATGTGCTCTTCTTAGATGAGGATTGCTGGATGTGCTGAAGAAGAGTAGAGGAGAGCATGCTGGATTAGTAGTAAACATAACCCCTCCTATCAGAATGACTCTTGCACTTGATGAAACAAGAACATAAATGTACATCTGGCTTATTGATTATCATTTTATCATTTAGCACCTGTGTCTGAGAATCCTTAAAGTAATTAATCTCCACTTCTTGAATGTGGATAGGTCCTATAAAACTGCCCCCAAATACTGTCAGTCTCCTTTAAACCCAGGTTATCATATTACTATTTGCTAGAGACTTATCTATTCTGGGCTAGTCCTTATTCTTTCTAATCTTTTTTTAACTTAATGTTTATTTTTATCAGAGCTATAAATGCACACAGTTTAAAAATTCAAAATTTCCATAATTATTATTATTGAAACAAAATTAAACTAAACAAAACAGCTGTCATCTGCCCAACACTTTGCCCATTTCCTGCTCCCAGGGGCAACCACTCTAAATTTGTTTGGTTGTTTATTTCACTATTTACCTCCACATCTATAAGTAACATGATTATTGGACCACTTTTTAATTTAGGGGGGTTTTGGTATTAATGATTATGGTTCTATGGAAGATGAGGATTTAGCTCTCCACTGTATTTGTGCCTCATTTTTCTGAAATGATTGTAACAAGTTATGATTAAACCAGCATTCAGTACTTACATTAGTATGACAATGTAGACATTATTCTCAGTTGAGCCTTGTAGTATACTAAAATTACTTTTACTTTCTTGCATTTGTTTTGTTTCCTAGAATTAAAAATTGTGTTGTACTCTGTTTGCTTAGTTTTCTATGCACCTATCAATTCATCAACAAACTCTCTCCCAGTCACCTAAAATTTTCTCTCAATATATGCAGCACATCAGTCATCTTATCAATTTCATATCCTTGGAAACATCTTTCTCATAGTTTCTGCCCGATTCCAATATGAAATATGGTCTCTATATTTCACGGCTGTCATCTTGGTGTTGCCCTTAATTATTAAGCTGGGGATTCCTTTGCCTGTCCCTTGAGTTTGATCTGATCCCTAGATCCTGTCTTTTCCTCTTTTCTTGGCCTTGTCCCTTGTTTTTATGGAGCACATTCTCTAGCAGCTTCCTCATAAAGAGTGTCAGTGCATGTGAGCCTGTGTGTGAGTGGGAGGGATAGACTTTCTGAGGCCTTGCAGGTTTGAAAGTCTATAGTCTATCCTCACACTTAGTCAATAAATTTTCTAGATATAGAATTTTAGGTTGAATTTATTCCAGAATTATGGAGGCATGGATTTATTCTGGTTCTCAGTGTTGCTCTTGACAAGTTCAAAGCCATTCTGAATCATTATCCTATATGTAAGACATGTTTTTAATCTCTGATAGTCTATAGTATTTTTCTTAAATTTCACTGTAATGCATATAAATGTGAGTCTTTTTTATCCATTGTGCTGAATATTCAATGGAATCCTTTAATCTAAAAACTCATGGCCCGGGCTTCCCTGGTGGTGTAGTGGTTGAGAATCTGCCTGCCAATTCAGGGGACACGGGTTCGAGCCCTGGTCCGGGAAGATCCCACATGCCGCAGAGCAACTAAGCCCATGAGCCACAACTACTGAGCCTGCGCGTCTGGAACCTGTGCTCCGCAACAAGAGAGGCCGCGACAGTGAGAGGCCTGCGCACCGCGATGAAGAGTGGCCCCTGCTCGCCGCAACCAGAGAAAGCCCTCGCACAGAAATGAAGACCCAATACAGCCAAAAATAAATAAATAAATATATAAATTTATTAAAAAAAAACAAAAAAAAAACCCTCATGGCCCTTAGTTGGTGGAGTAATTTGTCTGTTTGTTCCAGTAAAAATTCATGGCCTTGACATTTTTTGCAATTATTTCTGTGTTTATTTCCCCCTTCTCTTTTGTCTGTTTTCTCTTTCTGTAACTTCTATTATTGGGATATGGAACCTCCTGAATTGATTCTTTAACTTTCTTCTTTTATCTCTTATTTTCCTTTTTTTATTTTTTTTTTTTTTTGCTCTACCTTCTGTGAAATTACCATAATTTTTTTTCAGCTTTATTGAGATATAATTGACAAATACAATTGTAAGAAATTTAAAGTGTACAATGTGATAATCTGATATACATACACCTTGTGAAAGGATTCTCACCATTGAGTTAATAATCCATCATCTCGCATATTTACTTGTTTTTGGTGGGAAAATTTAAGTTCTATTCTCCTTTAAAATTCTAATTATACAGTAGTGTTCTCAACTACAGTCACCATGTTATACATTAGTTTTTCTTTCAAGCTTTACACTGAAGTTTTGTTTGTTTGTTCATTTTTATTGTTTTGTTTGTTTTACTTTCTGCTTCAATTATTTTTAATTTCTGTGCACTCTTTATTGTTCACTAAAGTTCTTTTATCAATCCTATTCTTGGTTCTTAGATATTCTTTTTTCTCCTTTCTCTTATGTTTTGAAGTTTTCACTGCCACTCACAATATTGGTTTCTAAGATATTCTTTCTAATTAAAGAAAAATATTTCCTGATATGTCTGACTATCCTTAGCCATCTGTTCATACTTAAAAATGAAATTGTTTAAAAAACTAATTGGATATATTGTGAGCATGTCAATTTTCTGGTTTTGATAATGCACTAGAATTAAGATGTAGCATTTGGGGAAGCTGGGTGATGGACACACAGGACTTCTCTATACTATATTTTGCAACTTCTTATGAATTTATAATGATCCAGGTGTTCAGAAAGGGGGTTGCTGCTTTGAGCATCACTGGGTGATGTCTTGCTAGGCACTTTCACTAGTAACTGATAGTACTGTCTTTGGGGCTTTAACACTGGGCTGCTCAGATGCACAGAGCTCCTGCCTAGTGGCCATGTTGTCCTGGCAATTGAATTGGGAAAAAAAATGTGCTATACATTTGGTATAAATATTTACCACCCCCCTTGACCTGGTTCCCCATCCTGAACTACACCTAAGGTGACTCCCAGTTGAAGGACTCGCTCTTATACTGTTTCTAGAAAATGACTTCCAGTTTTCTGTTGGTGGGAGATGGGTAATTGCCTGGCTATACAGAATGGATGGGGGATGTAGACCTGGGTTCCTAGCTGCTTAAGTTAATTCTTTTATTTTCTGTCTTACCCAACTATTGCCTCCAATTCCTAAGGTTTTCATGAATTTGGTTTGCTTACTCCGCTGCTGAGTCAATAACCACGAAGCCTTTTGCTTTTGTTATTTTGTTGCTGTTTTTTTGCCTTGTTTTCTTCCTTTTTTGTGGAATTCTGCAATTTAAAAAAATTTCTTACTTTCATTTTGGTGAGGTTTCCAGAAGGAAGCAGAATAAATGCTGTCTACCAAGCTAATCTTAAAGTAAGAGTTTGCCCAAGCCAAAAGCTTAAACATGGTTTCATGAGATACACAACAAAAAGAAATGGATAGCAAGGGATTTACATTCAAGGAACTATCCTCACTGCGTGGATCCAGACTAGAATTTCAGACAAAAGCACTTAACCTTCTTCAGAGGGGGGTTTTCCTACATTAAACAAACAAAAAATATACCAAAGTTAGTCATTGAGAAGTGATCCATATTATTTTGGATAGGGTTTTCATCCTATAGGTGCTGAAATATGTCCAGTATCAACCTGCAACACAAGAGGAAGAGCTCACCAGCCGTGACCAAAGGAGAAGATAGCAGGAGAAATTGGGAAGATAGTACCCAAAGGAAGAAGAGTGTGGAAGGAGGAAGGGACGCAAGAGAAATGGGACCCAAACACTCCACTGGAGAGTGACTCTATGGTTGAAAGTTGATCAGTGACAACTGCCAAGAAATGTTTTGTATACATCTCAGTAATCCCAATGTATTCATGAGTGGCTACTACTAAGTCTTTTTTATTACTAAGATTTTTCTTTTCTGGTAGCAGAGGGGGTCACTGCACTATGATTCCAGACACAATGGGACCTAACACAGGATAACAGAGGCAAGGTTATTCTTGAGCATAAGATGAGAGAGAATGGTAGAATATAAAGGATTTCTTCAAGATTGAAAAACTGTACAATGAATTCACCAAAAATTTTCTCTTCTTTTTCTAAGCATAAGTGAGCCAAATGGTCAAATCCCTGAATATCAGTGAAAACTTGGCTTGAATATAGGTCATCAGAACATCAATAAGACAATGCTCCTAAGGACTTTCTGAACTCGTGGATTCTTCGTGCAATCAAAACCTTCCATTGTATCTAAAGCATTAAAAATTTGAAAACTGCTGAATAAATTATTTCATTCTTCAATTCCTGAACCTCTGCAAAATTAGGTCCTCAGTCCTTCTATATCCTTTGTTTCAAATACTTTGTTTTTAATCTAAATAGTACATAAAAATGAAAAGACCTTAAAAGCCAACAGATATATTTTCTTTGCCCCTTAAGGATTCTTTGTTTCAGCCCACAAATCATACATGAAACAAAGCAGTTTCTTGAATATTAAAAGATAGACACCATGAATAAGTCTAAAGTTCAAGTATAAACTCTTTGTCCAATCATCCATTGTGGCCAGAAAGACTTGAGGCTGAGCTCTCTCAACTCACCCCACTACATGGAGGACCTCTCCCAACTCCATGTAGAGGCTTAAGTTGGCTAAAAGGAGGTGGCCTCAGACATGGAGTGGAACAACTTCTGATCTCTGGTTGTTCAAGTGCTCGGTTATAGTTTGGGGAAAACAACTCCTTCTTGGAGCTGTTCACTCTTTCTGGCCTTCTCCCATTCCTGGGGCCTCAGGTGACCCAGTCCTTGAGGCTTAGGGTACTCTCGGGAGGATCCCACTGATGTGTACTGCCCTAGGAAGCCTGCTCATGGCCTGTAGCAGCCCGCTTTTCACCCATAGCACAGACAAGGCCGAGATGGCAAGATTACCTCATATTAGCTTGTGTAATAACTAGCTCTGCCTTTTTCAAGGTAACACATTTCCCAAGTCTGATGTGGCATAAATAAACCCGATTTCTTAAAGCCTAATTTCAGAAGTAAAGACAGAATGAAATAAAATGCAGGGTGCAATTCTTCATGAAAACATGGGGACAGGAATAGAGAAAAGAGCAATAAGGAAAATCCCTGCTCTTCCTTTTAATCATTTGATCCTCTTCTGCCTTAAGCTTTTACCAGAGCTACTTTGATAGCAATGCAATTGATAGATTCAAATTTTATTCTTACTCTCCATCTTTCAGCAGAGATGATGGCAAGCCAAGTTTGTCCAAAGACAAGTGGAAAAGATTGTGGGGAGTAAAAGAAAAGAGAAATTTGAGGTCTAAATTCCCAACTCCTGTGTGATTGCTTCATTAATGTTTGTGTAATTTTATGCCAAGAGCCCAGATGGGGGTGTGGGACACACTTTAATGTGTACTGGACTTCTTCTTAATAATATTTTTTCTTCTTGGCATGGCAGTCTAAAAAAACAGAGAATGTTTTGGCTAATTAGATGTATCAGCACGTTTCCAGGAAGTGGAAGGTAAATCAGTACCTTCTGTGATTGTAGGAGGGAAAGAATCCAGCTGGATGGAGCAGAGCAACTGAGAAGCCCCACCCTTTTGTGATGGGCTGGCAGATTCCAGAAGAGCTCATTCTGTGAGCTGGGAAGGCATCCAGCAGCAATGATGGGTGGTTTCAAAGAGGCTCACTCTAAAATGCAGACCCAATGAGCCAAAGAGAAAGTCCCGTGTCAGGTAGTTGCATCCCACCCCTGTTATGAATGAGCTGCAGTCTCTACTTCATAGCATCTGCCATGTGGGCTTTAGATCCAGGTAGCCACTACATGCTGGGCAGCTGCAGAGATTAAATAATTGTTACCCTTGACTCAGAGAGGCCATATTACTTTATGGTTTTAGATGGCAGTGTTTTAGACTATAGTGAAAACCCATTCAAAATGGAGGTTGAGCTCAATTACTCTGTCTTAGTGAATCTGATTTTTTCCTCTCTCTCTTTCAAGAAGCAGCACAGAATTAAGTCAGTGAGAGGCCAAATGGAGTTGCTGCTCTACTAAGTCAGATTTAAATGGAATTTATTGGCTTTACCAACATCTCAGAGATTCCTGGAAACTTGATGTGACTAGTCACATCCTTGAGGAACAACCTGGACCGGGGGTGGGGCTGTTTGGCAAGTGGGTGAATCAGAAGAGCAACACCATGTGCAGAAGAAAAGTCACATTCTCGCTTTGAATGGAGAATCATTGGGAAAGAGAGAAGGAAAAGGCCAAAAGGGGGTGGAAACAAACCACTGTTGTTGGCAACATCCCTTGGTGTCCAGGGAAAATTGAAACTTGGAGACCAGAGAAAAGGGAGACTGTAGGACGGAGTGGGGAAGGAGGACACTGCTTAGCACTCTGGCATACTAAAAGGAGAACAGCTGCAGAGGCTGGCATCACGCTGACCTATTTTCATATCCAAGCTCAGTCATTTCTTATTCATTCATGACCTTTGTCACCTAAAGTAAATTCGTTTTTCTCAGGAACAAAATGAATGTTATAATAAAACTTAATCTTAGAAGGTACTTGTGAGGATTAAGGGAAATAATGTTTTTAAGGTGTTTGTCACTTGCCCAGCACTCAATAGGTGGTGGTGGTGTCATAGGCACTGGGAAGAAAAGCGTCTCTCTTCTCAAGGCCATTGTAACTTTCTTCTCAAGGGAGGTAGAAGGTCCCAGAGTAGAGTGGCTGTTACTCTAGGCCATCAATTCTCTCTGGCATTGCACATAATCATGACAAAAACAAAAAAAACAAAGCTAAACAGCTTGAACTAGAAAAAGGTAGAAGAGGCAATTTATTTTAAGGATCTTAGAATGTTTCAGGAAAATTCAAAGAGAAATGCAGCTGGGTCTCAGTAATAACTGGAATCAGAAGGCAGGGACCCAATTGCTTTGCTTTGTTGAGTAGGTTTCTCTTTTTCTGTTCCCAAGGCAGAACAGAGCTAAGCTTGTGCTCAGAAAGTCAACGGGAGTTGCTACTAGAGCCTGGACTGTGTCCCTAAACTTTTCTTCTAAGTTTGTTTCATTGTCTCTTTTGCTGAGGTCATCATTGTGGAGCCGTGTAACAGTGGAATCCAAGCAGCAGAAGATATTTTTGGGTTTACAGTTTACAGTCTAGGTACACAGAACCAGACTAACTTATCTTTGTGAGATCCAGTTACAAACAATCTAGGAAAGACAGTAATTGCCCAGTTTGGGCAAGGTAGCCAGCCCTAGACAACAACCATGTCTGTGTTGGGCACAGCTTGGATCAGGTGCCCAGGCCTGGACCAGCCACCATGGCCATGAGGGCTGAATCAGGCCAGATTATCACTGTAGCTCCCATGGTAACCATGCAAATGGGGATGGAGAGGACAGTTCTGAGAAGAAGTAGAATTCTTGGCAGACAGAGTTTAGGAGGATCCAGCCCAGAGCTGGAAGGGAGACATGATGGAATCAGATCCCTATTTCCATATCCTTGGATTCCTTGGGACTATCATGTTCTAACCTGATTTTTCCAGAGTGGTGAAATGAACTATGTCATCAGGATGAATTTGGAGTTCCTGTCATTTTGGAAAAGAGGTGAGGGGTTGAAGAAACCTTGGGGGGGAAAAAAACTTTGCACCATTTTTCTAAAATGAGTCTTTTGGAGTCTTCTGGCCCAATAGAAACAACTCAGGATTTACTTGACCTCTATTTATTGATAAAATATAGAAGTTAAGATATGGGTTTGAGTCTTGGCTGTGCTACATAGTAACTGTATCACCCAGGGTAGTTTACTAAACCTTGGTTTCTTCATGTATAAAATGAGGATAAAAATGAACTATCCATCTAGTGTTGTGAGAAAATATGTATAACATGCTTAGTACAGTGTACATGACACAGCACTCAGGAAACATTAGTTATTATTGTTTATACTTCTTAAACAAGTTTTCATTCAACAGACTCATAATATACAACCTTAAATAATAGCTATTAGTGCCTTTCTCCTCCTTCAGAAATTATAAACTCTATGGGGTCAGGGATCATTTCTTATTTGTCTTTGTATCACAGGCCCTTTACAGTACTTCCACAGCAGAAGATTACTAAATATTGACCAAATCAATGACGAGTGAATGATGACTGGGCTGGGTGGCCCTATGTGTACTTTCCACTGTCTCTTGGGGGCTCTGCAAACAGGCAGCATCCTATGGTAATATAACTGGGACATACACTGTGAGCTGACATCTTTCACAATTGCAGATGGGTTAGTTCCATTAATTTGTTCATTCATTTAACAAATATTTATTGAATGTTTACTAATATTCCAGATATGAGTCAATTTCTGCCTATATATAGAACTCCTGCTGCCATGGAATTTACATGAAATACTATATGCTGGTGCAGGATTTTCATACCCTCGTGTGCAAACTCTTATCCCTGGATGATAACTTCTGTTTCATTCTCTGTCTGCTTCACTTGCTGGTGACCTCCTTGAGGACAAGAGTCATATATTTTATCTCTGTGCCTAGCTCAGTGATTTTTACATAACAGGGTTCAATAAATGATGAACAAATGAATGAATACATGAATGAATGATTTCTTGACAACCTTCTTCCTGACAACCTTCACATATATTTATTCCTTACTGAATTCCCAGATCCTTTGAGTAAGACAGAAAAAGCAGTGAGTTTTACAGGTTGGGCCCTTTGAGCCTTCCAAGTCCTGCCTGAAAAACTTGAGTGATAGAAATGCCATGGTCCCTGAAGCAAACATAACAAAACAAAGCAAAACCCAACAATGAGAATGAAATTTAATTTTAAGAAAATGCCTCTTGCTCTAATCTTTCAATATTCTCTCTACTTAGAGAAGAGATACACCTTCTTTCTCCCAACCTTAGCTCTTTGCCTCTGAGCTCAAACTTATATTATTAATCGTTTGAAACAATTGTTTCCATGGAGATAGCCTAGCAATTTCCCAGAGTAGAACAGCAGCTTTGGAAACTTTTGCACACTTGTGTCAGAGACACGACTGCTTTGACAAATACCATGTTTTAAAGATGATTTTAAGCAGATTTTTAAAACCAAGCTGTGAAATAAGATAAATTGATTCATTTTTTAATTCAATTTAAAAGAAATGCTGATCTGGATAATCAATGGGTTACCCCTACCCCTCCAAGAAAATAATAGACAATAGGAATTGGGTCATTAAAAAACTAACTTGTAAATAAAACACGTTGTTTTATTAGGATTTTTATGGAGTTCATGCTCACTATGAAAACTTTGGAAAACACACAGGAAGAAGAAAATTTAGGTTTCTGTTCAAGATGGCAGATTCAGCACTCACAGCCTATCTCTCTTATCCCCAAGTGCTCCAGACAATTGAAGAAAGTAGTATTTACAGCTACCATCATTCTGTCTCCATACCTGAGGTCCAAAGTTATCAGAGGTGTCTTATGGAATTTAATATTAAATAAGCCATATCACTGATAGACACTGCATTTTAAAATTATTGATCCATGAAAGTTAAGTATATTTAGTATCTACTTCATTAACAGTTTCCTTTTCCCCTGATTTCAGGAAAAACAAACCAAAACAAAATGCCTTATTTTTCTAAAGCCAGGAGCAACTGCATAAGACTGCCACCAAGTGATATTTTCATCATTTGTGATTTATTTATTTAGCAAACATTTATATAGCCAGGTACCATTCTAAGTGCTTTAGAAATATTAATTCATTTAATTGTTGTAACAACATTATAAGGTTTGTACTACTGTCTGCATTTTGTAGATGAAGAAACTGGGGTCATTAAGAGATTGAGTAAATAGGAGAGCTAGTAAGTGGGTACATTTGTGACACATTTATACTATTCAGATAGTTGCTATACTCTTCTCACCCTGAAAAACTGCTCCAGGTACAATTCTTGCCTATTCCCTTCTCATCACCACTCTTTCTACTCCTCTGTCCTATCCCAAGGACATACAACTATTATCTGAAACACTTTTTAATAAAAGTTTGGAAATTATTACTTGTCTATATTTTATCTTCAAATGCTTTGGCATCTAAAGACAAGCACATTATCATTTATGTCATAGGCAATTTAAGCTTCAGCTCTAGGAATAATCAGTTGATTGATTTGAAGATCACACTGCAGGAGTGGTCTGCTAATTGTGCATCAAGGGCCACACTCAAGCTAAGACAACTGCATTGGATCTTTATCCAGGTCCCACTCAACACCTAAGTCTTGGCTAATTGACATAACAACATACATGGCTATATTATTGGTGAAAATAGTGGCTTGTCAATTAATAAGATAAATGTTAGAAATGGACTTTCACTAATGAAATTGTAGGCATTCAATATATGTGTATTGGCTTAGGTATTTTAGAAATATTTCCTGCCTTTGCTTGAAGAGAGTATAAGACTCTTGCAAGCCTGGTAGCTGTACCCTTTGTCCTAGATTCAGCTAGTACAGACAAGGATTTCTGATGGGCTGATGTCAACTGTTAAGTAACAGAAATCCTGCCTCTGGAATCTTGTCCTGAATATTTCAAGTGACCCTTCATGTGAAGTGGCACACAGAGCAATGACAAAGAGCTGGGACATCATTGAACTTAAAGGACATGCTTAATCAACCATACTGAGCTTGGTTATTAAAGCATGTTTGTTTGTTAATAAATGTCGACCTGTATGCAAAATGTGGTTTGGGACTTGTTCTCATTAGTAATAAGTTTAAACCTCATTGTAGTAAGGTCGTGGGGTATAGCTACCTCTCATTTACTTCAAACTTCTTTTGAGCCTACTGTTACTATCAGAAAGAACCTCAGAGTTGTGCATGGTGAGATGATCTAAGGTCAGTTCACAACAGGCAAACAGAAGGTAATTATGGAAGAAAACTGGGAACTAATCTGGACACTAATGTTCCTAAACCCATTGGCCACTTCCTGCCACAGGGGTTCTCTTACTTCTTGTTTCTCTCCCTAAACCCAAACTGATTCCCATGTCACTAGAATCTACACTCTTCCTTATTTCTCTGCGTGCTTGGCAGAAAGGATTGTCACTTTATTAAAAGAGCAATGCTCCTTTCCTTAAAATGTTTTTCTACACAGGGGTTGTTTTAATGATAGTGGTCTTCCTTGTCCCTTCCTTTATAATACAAAAATATCTCTAGTTTTGACATATCACATTTGTTTTCTTCTTTTGTTCTGCTATTAGATGATTGACCCATAATGAGACAGCCCAGGCAAATCCTTAAAGTTGGCAAATTTTACCTTTGGAGCTCTAAGCTCCTGAAAGCACCCTCATCACAAGATGTCTGGGGTGCTCACTTGCCCCTTGTCCTAAACAGTTCTTGAGGAATGCTCTGATAACCTTGTTCCCACTGAGTTTTGATTGATGGGATTTTGAGTAGGGAACAAAAGTGGGAAAACAAACATGGCTTCCAGATGCCCACATCCAACAAATATTTATTCAGCAACCCTTGCTTCTTACTAGGTACATGCCAGCAGGTGAATATATAAAAATTTAAACCCCAAACCTGCCCTTGGTAGTAAACATCAGAGGGTGGCTAAGTGCCATTCCTTCACAACCAATCTCTCCCTCTCTGCTGTTGACTTTGCCACAGATCCAAAGAAACAGAGGCTATTACTCCAGCAAAGCAAGCCTCCAAGCCTGGGCCAAAGGAAATTTCTAAAGAAGTATGCATTATATAAATTCTGGGAACAGAACACATTTTGTTCTGTGCATGAAAAAAAAGCTTATCTTCTAAATCATCTCCTTTCTAAGTAACTGTTGGGGAATGTGCAGCATATCTAAGAAATGTGTTCTTTTTTAATTCTACTTTTGCTCTCTAAAATCACATATGACATCCTGCTGGCAGAGCACTGCCCCAACAGGCAAAGAGCACAGTCGGTTGTGTTGATGAAGCCATTTCTCCCTGAGTCAGTCTGCAGTGGCCCAGCTGGAAGGTTTTGGCTCCCTAGCTGATTGCAGTTAAGTGCTGAATGCAAATTCTTCTGGGAATTGACACCTCCTTGAACCTGTCCCATGTTTTGATTACAGAGACCAAAAATAGGTAAGCAACTGTGGAGCTCCAGGTAGGAGGCACTGCAGACAGAAGGCATTTGCTATAGCCCTGAGTAGAAGGCAATCTGAAGCCATGTGAGTTCTAACACCAGCCCCATCACAGCCTGTGATTTTGTGTTTTTGGAGGGTGGGGAAGTGGAAGGAGTCAGCAGTGGAGGGGTGGGGGTGGTAACATGTGAGGCAGAGGGGTTTAGGGAGAGTTATGATGTTCCCATACCCTTCACAAGGGTTTGAAGATTATCAAGTGAGAAAAAGCTTGTGAATTCTTCCAAAATATTTAAAATATTTTTTTGCCATTCAAATGTAAGATGTCATTGTAGCAAGAATACACCAGCTGTTTTTGAAATCAGTGGAATTTACAGAAAAGCTCTCTAGCCACAAATGATCTTTAAATGCCTCGGTCTCTAGCTTCTATACCACCCTGAGTATTCTCCTTTCACCTGACTTTTTTTTTCTCAATTTGTATAAGGTCTCTGGTTTACAGGAGCCATTCCTGGTCCTCTCTTGTCCATCACTTCCTGGGACTGGAAGGTAAAATACTATGTACAGAATGCCCTAAGTACCTGGTTGTCCTATGAACACTTCTTCACTTTTCTTCTCTTCCCCTCTTTGTTTTTTTTCCTGTTCACCTTCTGGTCCCCCCCACCACCAAAAAAAAGATGGAATAGTATAGAGAAAGCAGAGAATTTGAAATAGTTTGAATTCTAACTATGTCTCTTCTAGTTGGGTGGTTTAATCACATTATCTAATCTCTCTGAACTTCAGACTCTTCATCTGAAAAAAAAAATTAGTAAGAATGATAATACCTATCTTGCTGGTTTCTGTGAGGCATACAACATATGAAAAGCCTTTGGGGCAATGCTTGGCCCAGAGTTGGTTTGATACTACCCTACCCTGTTCCCACTCCCTCCATCTATTTGCACCCTTCTGATCTGTGAAACAGTTTCTTACCATTTTAGGGAGCTCTGAGATTTTCTAAATCCGACCCCTTGACCCCAGATTAAGAACATCTCTTCCAAATCTTCTTTTTACAGGTGAGAGAAATCTCTATACACATAAAATTGTTGTATAGTTGGTTTCATTCAACTATAATAACAAAAATACTCCTCCAAAACCCATGCTGATCCTTTGGAAGAGTTACCTGACCAATCCGTGCCCAAGTTTCAACAACAGGATATTGTGGTGATTAAATGAACCAGTACATGCAAATTACTCAAAATATTTATTGGCATATAGTAAGCATTCAATAAATATGAAGTAGTAGTAGTAGTAGTAATGATAGTAGTATTTACTGAGTGCCGAAGAATTTCCAGTAAAGTGAATGTCCTATCTCTAGATTTCTGGGATGCCTTTTAAAAAAAATAAAATAAAGACTTCTTTGTTTAAAAGCTATTATCTACATCTAAATCTTACCGTCTCATCTTAAAGAGTAAATTCCTGAGAGATGGCAAGCAAGAGAAGTTATAGTGGCAAGTTCATGAGGCTAAAAGTCAAGGCAACCGGGTTTTAATGAGTACTCTGCAGTTAACTAGCTGTGTGACCCTAGGCAAGTAGCCTTGCCCTTTGGGGTGTTTTAATGACTTCCTCATTGTTTTATCAACTATCTCTTGAAGATGCATTCTAACTCTAACACTTCTTGAATCTATGTTCTACATCAATGACTACAGAGTGAGGGGAGGCATTTATAGAGAATCTACCTCTTTGGTAGTGCTTCACATTTGGCTGACTTCCTTGAAACTGACACTGGGAAAAGAAACTCAGAACATTTTAATTTATGACCCAAACAAAAAGTACTCTTAATTAAAATTTAGAAGTCAGTTCCACAGACAATTTTTGGAAGTAAGCCCAAAAGAAAAGAGAGATTACAACATAATCAAATAAACCTACAAAAGTTTTTAAAATAGTTGAAGAGAAATCAATGTATATCTATGTAAACCAAGGTAAAGGTCATGTGTGCATAAAAGAGGGTACAATAAACTGACTTGGGCATGCAGCCTTGTCTCAGCCTTGACCCTCCGAGTGGTGAAAGAAACATACATAATCAACATTCACTTTTTACTTTGCAGATTTATCTCTGGACAGGAACATATGACAAAACATAGAGGAATAAGTTTCTTAGAGTTCTACTTACGGTAGATATGATGAAACTTTTGGAACAATAGATATGTATATTATATTAATTTCAGTGGTGGTTTGCATGTCCAAGTTTATCAAACTGTACACTTTAAATCATGCAGTTTATAGTACGTTGTAACTCAATAAAGCTGTTTAAGAATATTCTAGGACAACTACTGTAATCATCTAATTCTTCATGATTCTATTCATCTGTTTTCCTGGGGGTCCTTTGAGAGACTTAGCTCTGGTCTGGAACACAACTTGAGCATCACTGGGTCCCTAGCTAAATTCCATCTCAATAACACCCCAATTTAATCTCAGGTAATAACAAGAGTAGTGTCCTTCACCTTTTCTCAAGGTGATCCTTCTTTCCCAAGAGACTGCTTTGTTCTTGCCTCCTCCTGACTCATTGTAGTATCTTGGTGATTAAATGGGCCTCTGCTGACCTAGAGAACATACCAAAAACAAAAGGACCAACAATGGAAGCAACCAGAACATAATGGATAGACCTGGAGACCAGTACAAATAATAGAAAGAAAGGCATCAAAGGAAGACAGATATCCAAGGAAGCCGTAGTGGGCTATCTAAAACTACTCAGGCTTTGTGGCTATAACTGACTATGAGAAACCCTATAATACAGAAGCTTAGGAACTCTATTTGACAAAGCTCTGCAGAAAGTAGCAGCAAGGCTGTGGAACAAGATAATTTTATTTTATAGTTATGCAAAACTGAATGTAACTCAGTGTTGGGAGAGTTCTTTGTTTAATGATTGTTGAGAAGACTTGTAAATATGTATAAAGCATATGCTTTTTGTTATGAGAGGAACTAATGAAATAATGCAAGCGAATGAGCTTTGTAAAGTATGAAGCATGGATAACACTGAAAACTAAGTATCCTTTAGTACATCTCAGAAGAACTAATAGTTATGGACAAAATGTATCCTGATGATGTAGAAGGCATAAGGAGCAGAATATAGAAATCAAAAAGGGTCTGAGTGTTTCTAGAGTTTATTTCTGGGACAATTTAAAAAAAAAATCACATGAGCCAAAGAGCTTCCAAGGGATAATATAAACAGTCTTTGTAAACTATAAGACATCACACAAATGTTCATTTTGAATTTTATATGTATATACATATATATATAAATATATATGCCAATGTGTGTATCCATCTAGTTATTTGTATTTATATATTTATGTTGTTATATACTTTACCATTTTGACTTCTGTATAAAGTCAGAAGTCTGGCTCCATGGTGCATCCTGAGGGGTAAGCATCAATCTATATGAACTCTGAATATTAAAGATGGTTATATGTTATGCTGATCAAGTCAGAAGCTACTTTTTTGAAAAAGGGACTGTTTGATTTGTCTTTAGACCAAATTGAAGAATTCATGTATTAGAGCAGCTCCAACTCATTTTATGCTGCAATGAATTAAAGATTAATTTAAATTATGCCTTTGACAGACCATGCTCTCTTTAAGGAACTCCTCTCTTCCCACACCTAGTAATGTGATGATCCAGCCTTAGCTGATGAGGACACCATCTCCTTGACCAAAATGTTTAGTTCAGGTATGGGCACATAATCCAGGCAGGGCCAATGAGGAACATACATGAGCTTTTGATATTATTGATAATAAAATGATTTCTTTTCACTGGGGCTGCTAAGGTAATAAGCCTGAAGCTGCTGGTAGCTACCATGAAAGGAAGAATGTATTTCAGAATGAAGCCAATATACAGAAAGGCAAGCCAGTCTAGAGATGGACAGGTAGTATCTTCTTGTTAACATTTGAGCCTCTGGATCCAATCGTCCTGAAGTCAGATGCATCACTGCATTTTGCAGGTGCATAAGTCAATAATAATTCTTGTATTTATTAAATGAACATGACCAGAGTTCTGCAACTTGCAACCAACAAATGCTTATCAATTTTATGGAAAGGATTTAAAATGCAGGTCTCTCATAAGCTGTGGATTTTACCATTGATGCCATCTCATCAAGTTCTCTTCCTACCCAAATATCAAGGAAAAACTAGCTTTCAGAACAGTAATATTTACCTTCAAGAGTTAAATGTCTTGGCCAAAAATTTAGGGCTAGAAGAGCTTGAAACTGCTTTCAACCACTCTCAAGGAGATAAGCCTAGTAGAAATTCTGGAACAACACATATTCTAAAGCCTTCTTTTGGACAGAATGCAAAATACAAGGTGGTGTATATTAGCTTAGGTGATTTTTAGTTCTGTTTATCCAGTCTAGCAAATGAAGTTACTCATCTATGTTGACCATGTCTGTCTTACCACATTTAAGAGAGAAAGTTGTTCATATTTTGGTGTAAATACTCTAAAGATTTATACACCAACCCAGTCATACTTGCAGTCACATTAAAGAAGATTCCTGGGACCAGGCTAAGGATCAGAAATGCTGGTCTATGCATGTAATAGTAGTCTATACAGTGAGGAGGAGGAGGAAAATTAAACACTTCCTACATTTCCTTATTGTGTTAAATAAGCCTCTAAAATAGTAACACAAGGAATCATAACCTGATACAGCAAAATTTTCATCCCTCTAGAATAAATACAAAAAAATGGAGTCCAGTACATCGTTCATCTCACAAATTCTGCAAATAAGAAGAAATTCCTTTAAATCTGTATGGTAAGTTGTCTATGTGTTAGCCAACAGCGAGCCCACAGACCTGTCATATTTGATCAAGAAGAAACATTTGAGCTAATTTATGTTACAGACATCTCACTGGTATAGATTTTACTGGAATCAATTCTTCAGAGAAGAAATTAAAATAATTTTTCTAAATCAATATAAATTCTCAGACCTGAAACTTTCTTGAATTTAGAAAATGTAAACTAGTCTTTGAATACAAATTAAACTCCTTGACAGTAGGTTGTGAAATATTAACCGATAGTGCCATGCATACATATGAAATACACATACACACACACACACACACATTTTAAGACTAATTGACATCTACAGTCTACTTACAGTCTACTTACATTTTACTTATCCGTATTTACCTCTGGGTCTTCATCAATTTCTCCCATTGTTCTCTCTCAGGAAAGGATAAAAACATGAGTACTTGCCTGCAGCCAATTCTTTATATTCCATCTATTCTGCTTATCTCAATCAACTATTTTTTGCTGTTACAATTCAATCTTCAAACATAAAGTAATTTTCTGTATTGTAATATGAGTGATGCTGTTCCACTATTTAAATGTCCAAATTAATTTGACAGTTTTTTCTAGTTATTCAGCTTTTAAAATAATGAAATGGTCTCCTGAGAGACTGACCAATAATTGGCATTAAGTCCACTTCCAAACATGATATATGCTGAATACAAACGCAGTCCTGAATTTCTCCAATTATAAATGCATTTTAAAAGCATGAGGGAAATAAAATGATTAGTTATAAGCTAAAATATTCAAGGAAACAGGGGGATTTACTTTGAGGTTGGTAGATGTCTACAACAAGGAGAGGTAGTAGATGACATGGATCCCAAAGCTGGTGGATTTCTGGAAGGAAAGAGCAAGGAAGATACCCACCCCACCTCTAGACCCAGTGGTACAAGGGGACCAAACTTGGATATTAGAACCAAACTTCAGTTCTAACTGGAAAGAACATTCAGAACAAGTACTGATGATGATGGAATTTTGCTGAAAACTGACCTTGAGTTTCAGAAAGTACAACTCATTAGTTTTAGGAGCTGGGAGGGATGGAATAAGGTCAGAAAGGGGGATGTGAGGAGCTTGATGGGGTTGAGAATGAGAGCTGAGAAAGTCCTGGGTTTCTCCTGATGACTGATATAAACAGCGTAGTGGGAATAAGTCTTTCTTAAGATGATTTCTAACTTCTATGATATGTTAGTAAAAGTATCTTATGAATTAAAGATTTCTGTTCTTTAACAAGCTTCTAAATACCTTGTTGATTTTTGTTTGGAAAATGTATACTGAAGAACAGGGGTAGGATAGAAAAGTTGTGGAAAAGATAAAAAGATTCACACAAGGGTCCATAAAATTTGTTTAAGAAAGAAGGGAAAATAAGAAAAAATGGGTATGTGTTGTAAGTATTTTTAAATTTTTTCCAAAAAGAAACATGGAGAAGACCAACCAGAAACTAATAAAAATGGTTGCCTACAAGGGATAGGTAGACATGGACTGAAAGGGTTAGGGATGGGAGTGCGATTTCTCTGAGTATACTCTCCTATATAATTTTAACTTTTCAACCGTATATGTGCTATACATAGTCAAAAAAGAGAAAATTAAATCAAAAATATTCCTAAACACAAACATTAAATACAAACAAAACTAAGTGAATCTAGCTTTATATCAAATTGATGACATTAACCACAGAGAAAAAATATTAATTCAACAACTTTTGAATATGGTTCTCTGACTGTGCCTCCTTAGGAGGATGTAATCTAAAGACAAAAAGAACAGTAAAGACATCTTGAACTACATTTAGTTGATCTGTTGTTGATCATGGTCTTGATGTAGTAATTCTGAAACCATTTTGTGCATATTAAAAGATGGAAAAGAAATGCTTTAAAATTTGATGATATGCAATTTATCTACTTTTTCTTCTGTTGAGAATGCTCTTGGTGTCATAACTAAGAAATGATTGCCTAATCCAAGGTTACAAAAATTTATGACTCTATGTTCTTCTAAGAATGTTATAGTTTTAGCTCCTGCATTAAGATCTTTGATCCATTTTGAGTTAATTTTATATATGATCTGTTGTAGGGGTCCCAATTCTTTTGCAGGTGGATATCCAGTTGTTTTATTATTATTTGTTGAAAAGATCAAAAAAATGTTTTTAAATTTTATTTGTTTTCTGATTTCTAACTCAGTTTTGCTTTAATTTTTTTCCCATATTTAGTTTATTTTTGTTGTTCTTTTTTTCATGCTTAATTTATGTATTATAGCTTTACAGTTATTCGGGTATTTAAGGTGATGAATTTCCTTTTGATTATTGTGTTAGCAATATTCCATAGTTTCTGACATGTAGCATTATTATTATGATTTTCTAAACATTACGAAATTTGGATTTTATATCTCCTTTGGACCTAAGAGTTATTTAATAGAGATATTTAAAATATTTACAGGTTGAAAGGCCATTTTCATTTTTTTATTTTGTTCTACTTTTATTGCATTTTTGTCAGAGATCATTAGCTGAATTGTGGCTACTTCTTGCTATTTATTGAAGTTTTCTTTGTGATCATACATAGTGTCTTTTTTTCCCTACATGCTCTATAGGAACTTGAAAGTAAAGTGTATTTATTACTATCACTGGAACACAGTGATATATATATATGTGTATTTATATATATGTATTTATATATGCATATGTACATATATATACACACACACGTATATTCACAGGACACCATCAAGAAAGTGAGAAGACAACCCACAGAATAGGAGAAAATTCTTACAAATCGTATATCTGATAAGAGATTTTTATCTAGAATATAAACAGAACAATTACAGCTCAGTAATAGAAAGACAACTAACCCAATTTTAAAATGAGCAAAGGATATGAATAGACATTTCTCCAAAGAAGATATACAAATGAGCAATAAGCATATAAAAAATGTTCAACATCATTAACCATCATGGAAATGTGCATCAAAATCACAAGATACCACTTCACATCCTCTAGGATGGCTAGAATCAATAAGTCAGATAACAAGTGTTGTCAAGGATGTGGAGAGATTGGGACCCTAATAAACTGTTAATGTGAACGTAAAATGGTTCAGTCTCTTTAGGAAACAGTCTAGAAGTTTCTCAAAAGTTTAAACAAAGAGTTTCCATATGACCCAGCAATTCTACTCTTAGGTGGAATACTCAAGAGAAATGAAAACATACATCCGCACAAAAACTTGTACACGAATGTTCATAGCAGCATTATTCATAATAGACCAAAACTAAAAAAGAATGAAATGACCATCAGCTGGTGAATGAATAAATAAAATGTGGCATATCCATACAATGGATTAGTATTTGTCGATAAAAAGAAGTGAAGCAATGATACATGCTACAACATGGATGGACCTTGAAAAATCATGCTAAGTGCAAGAAGCCAGACACAAAGGACAACATATTGTATCATTCAATTTATATGAAATATCCTAATAGGCAAATCTATAGAGACAGAAAGCAGATTAGTGGTTGCCTAAGGCTGGGAGGTATGGGCGAGTAAGGTAGGAGGGTGACTAAGGAATGTAGGGTTTCCTTTCAGGGGTGATGAAAATGTTGTAAAATTGATTGTGGTGATTATTGCACAATTCAGTAGATATTGAATATAAAAAGCCGTTGAACTGTACACTTTGAATGGGTGAACTGTATTAGATGTGAATTGTATATCAATAAAGCTGTTAAAATTTTTAAAAAATAAAATAAAAAGGACAGAACTAATGACTTAAATGCATTTATGTTTGGGGAACCAGAATTTTGACTGTAACAGTAGGAAAACAGAAACATGCAATGGGGAAAGGTGAGGAAAAGACATGAAATTAAGGTATGAATTATTAATATCGATGTTTATTATATTACATTTCTTCAGCTCTGTCCACTTACAGGACTTAGAGGCAATGAAGCTTGGTTGCAGTGAGTATGCCTAGCAGTCAGATCTTGATTTCTAAATACGATTCTTCATTCCAGAGCTCCTTGGAGAAATAAATAGTTGATTTCAGGTATAGAACAACAACAACAACAAAAATACAGCCTTGGGCTATGCCGAAAAGTAAGGAAGTGCTCAATTATGGGGACATATCAAAAAGACAGGAACTGGCCTGAAGGGGCTCCCACAGACCAAATTTGTCATATGTCAATGTCATATGTCATTTGATTTATGTCGATGTCATAAAAGACCTGGGTGAGAAGTGGGAGGGTAGAGGTAACTCTTCTAGAATAAAGGGAAGTGAAGAAACACGGCAACTAGTTGCCATGGCACATGCTTGGTTGGAACCTGAATTTTTAAAATAATAAAAAGCAAAAGAAAGAAAAGAAAAACTCAGCTATATAGAAAATAAAGAGGAAAACTAAAGATTTTCTTTTCATATGGACTGTATTTTGGATAATACTATTATATATGTTAAATTTCTTGGGTGTGCTGAAATATTATATTTTGTCATATTTGCCTTTTTATCTGTCTCTTACCATTTTTATTTTTGCTGGATGATTTGAATATTCCAGCAAATATGACAAAATATTAACAATAGAGGAATCTAGCTGACATGTATATGGGTGTTCAGTGTACGACTCATTAAATTGTCTGTAGAATTGACATATTTCAAAATTAAAAAGTTAGGAAAGAAAACCTCAACTCTTCATGTTGGTAAGTCTTATATTTCAGCTCAACTAAAAAAGACTATGTGCCAGCATCCTTCACAGGTCTCTTAAGTAGATTTTGTGATTTCTCCTTAATTGGTCAATATTGTTTTCATAAACACAAGATTATTTCTGGTTAAATTGCAGAGAAGAGTCACATGAAAGAAAAATGGCATCTGTGATCCAAAAGGAAAAAAAATCATCTGTTAAAATATTAGTTTCATGTCTTTGTTGTGCCCAGCAAGTTATGTCACTTAGTTATTTTTAATCCCAGTTGAGAAGTTTAAATTTATTTTAGAAGGATAAGTGAAACCGACCCCAGCAGGGCTTGTCCGTATAAATTTATATCTCTAGTCAATCTGCATTTTGTTCTGTTTAAATGAGTTTTAGAACTTTAGCATGAGGATAAAAGTCCCTTTAAAATTAAATGGAAGTTCTTGATTTTTATTATGGGAATGGATGAGGAAAGGAAGAGTGAAGATGGAGTGATTTAAAAGTGGTTGCCAGGAAACTCTCTCTCATTTAAAAAGTATGTTCCCTGAATATTCATTGTGTGTCTACACTTTTACTTTTTTCACATTTCAGTTTTGCCACAAAGAGAAGAGCTGAAGCAAGGGCTAGAACATGTAATTTAGAAGGAAAAATTAATCCCTTCCTCAGCTAGATGTTTAACCTAATGGTAGTTTCTTGCAAAGACTTTTAACACCGAGATGCTCATGACTCTAGAAGGGGAGCCAGAGGTGGAGCTACAAAGAAACATACAAAGCCTTTACTCTGAGTGCTTGCTTCTTGTGGTATGGACCATACCACTGACACCACTTAGGAGTTTGTGAGAAATGCAGGGTTTCAGGCCTCAGTTCAGAACTTGTGTATCAGAATCTACATTTTAACAAGATCCCCAAGTGATTCATATGCCTATTAAAGTTTGAGAAGCACTTTTCTGAAAGAAGTGGCTCTCTGCATTAGCTATTGAGCTATAGAATCCCCAGGGGAAACAAAACTACTGATACCTACTCTGATGGGCTGAATTGTGTCCCCCCAAAATATATGCTGAACTCCTAACCTCTATTACCTATGAATGTGACCTAATTTGAAATACAGTCTTTGCAGATGTCATCCAGTTAAGATGAGATCATATTGGGTTAGAGTAGGCCCTTAATCTAACTGTGGTTTTATAAGAGAAAGGAGAGGGAGATTTGGATACAGAGACACAGAGGAGACACAAGGAAGAAGGTCATGTGACAACAGATGGAGTGATGCAACTACAAAACAAAGAATGCCAAGGATCACTGGCAGCCATCAGAATATAGGGAGAAACAAGGAAGGAACCTCCCCTAGAGCCTCGAGAAAGAGCATGGCCCTGCCAACACTTTGATTTCAGACTACTGTGAGAGAATACATTTCTATTGCTTAAGTTAACAAGCTTGAGGTAATTTGTTATGACAGCCCTAAGAAATTAATATACCTGTGTCTCATGTCCAGAAATTCTGATTTAATTATTCTGGGATATATCCTGGACATTGGGATTTCAAAAAGCTCCATGATTCTAACATGCAATCAAGGTTGAGACTCACTACTCTAAATGTTCAGAGCAGATAAGAAAGCAGTTTTCTACGTAACTCTAAGAAATAGTCAAAGGATTTAGAAAGTGATTTAAAAAGTCTTAACTTAGTGAAGAAGAAAGCTAAATGGTCCCAAGTGTTTGTATTTCTTAAAATTAGGCTCAAAATAGTATGCATATACATGATATATAAAATCTATATATGATAATATCCACAGTTTGCTGTGCTTTGAAGACTAATACAATATTTTAATAGAAGATGTAGTCCAATGAAATCAGATTGAGGCATTTCATTATACCTGCAAGAGAGTTTTTTATTTTTAGAGATCAGGCCCCACCATCCATCTACTAGCAAGAGAGTGTTTTGGAGAAACAAAATAGTGTGTTATATCCTGACCTTGCAAAGTTAACCTCCAAAAGTGACAGCAAATATCCTATCTCACAGGTCTGATCTTTGCCACATTTGTGAAATTTAACTTAATCTGAGAATTTAGCTATAAACAGTCTCAAGTAAAATATATTATTTAGAGGAACTTTGTAGGAACACTGAAGAGAAACCATTAAATGTGTTATAAACAACACATTATTATTAGAAAAGAAAGAATTTTAAACAGCTAACCTGATTCACACCACACAGTAGTGAGTTATTAGTTTGCCTATGTACTGAAAAGCATGTGAAAAATAAGGCTGCAACTCCCTTCTACCAAATCTGAATATTTGGCAGTGAATTTGATTACACATATTTCATATTTAGGTGGTGTCCACACAGACGTATGAAGCTTCCACTCACTGACCTGAATCAAGTATAAAACTATAGAAAAATATCTGAAAAGATTATTATGTATTAGATAGTAAAATTATGAGTGGATTTTTAAAAATTCACACTTCATTATACTTACTCATGTTTTCTAGTTTTTCTGTGGTAAACAATTAGAGCATTTTTTAATTTAAAAAAGTTTGCATTTAATTTTTAATAAAAGGACTAAAATGACTTTGGTGGAACAGAAAAGGCTGAAACACATTTTAAACCTAGGAAATCACATTATCACTGGTCCTGCTTGTAGCTACTAAGCTACTACTCTTATGAAAGTCTTGTCTTGACCAGAGCTCCCAAGAGTATAAGCATGGAAGCTGGAGACTCAATGACAATTCTGATCTTGTTTAACACAAAGATTAAGCCTGAGGTGAACAGACCTTACAAAAGGAATGTGAGAAGAAGAATATTCACAATGGGTTTCTAAGTCATGCCAAAAAACCCTGGCTACAATGAACTTATAGTTAGCCATAAGGTGTTAAAGACTAAGAAAAAATGCACCAAATAGTGATTCATTCCCAACCCAAGATTATTGCCACTTACCTACGTGAGCTATAGCTGTAGAGTACCTTCTGAAGTTTCCTGGAAAAAAGCCAAAGAAAATTAACAGTAAGTCAGTAAATTAATGCATTTAAATTCTGTCATTATGACTCAGTAGAGAGAGAGATGCATAGAAGAACAACAAAACCCATATTGCATATTAGTAGCTGAGAAAGGGAAGGAAGTTAAAATTTAATAGAGCACTGGATCATGCAAGGCAATGTAATAGAAACTTTGTATATGAAAGCTCATTCAGTTATTACAACTGCCACATGAAATAGATAATAAAAGCCAAGCTCAGAGAATCTTGATTCACCTATGATCACAAATTTAAGTGCCAGAGCCATGTCGTAACATCACACTTTCTGATTTCTAGCCCAGAAAAGTCTTGACGTTCATGCTCAGAATGCAATAACGTGCATGAAGGATGAAGGATGAAGATTTCCATAGTGCTCTGTTTAATGTTAGGTTTAACAGAAACCACTGAACTGAAAAAATGTTGAGGAAAAAAAAAAAAAAACAGGTTAAAGAAAATGGGAGTGTAAAAAAGAGAAAAAGTAAGACAATGAATAAAAAGTTAAAAGAATGAAAAAATAGCAAATTAAAAAGGGAGTCATGACTAAGTTAGTTTTGGAAGGCAGTAAGTTATGTATCAAGTCAATACACTGTAGAAAAGGGGAAGAACAAAAGAGGGTCTATTGTTAGTGTGTGCTATGTGTGCTAATTGATAAATAATTGTGATTTTTTTGAAGTCCCACATTTCCACATAAACACTACATTATATTAATAGTGACTGCTATAGGCAAGGCAGAGGAATCCACAGTCTAAAATGTATAAGGGAGAGTATACAATTGAGGGGAGCTCCATTTGCCCCATAGAATTCTAGGCATTGATAGATTTTGGTATCACCAGGTATTAGGGCAAGAATGAGATACAGTGGTAAAACAAACATCAAACTAGGAATAGAAAGGAACTTCCTCAACCTGATGAATGACATCCATGAAAAACACACATCTAACACCATACTTAATGGTAGAAAAAACTGAAAGCATTCCTAAGATGAAGAATTGGACAAGGAAGTCCACTCTTGCCACTTCTACTCAACATTGTATTGGAAATCCTAGTCAGAACAATTTAGGCAATAAAAAGAAATAAGAGGCATCCAGATTGGAAAGAAAGAAGCAAGCATTTCTCTATTTGTAGGTGGCATGATCTTGTATATAGAAAACCCTAAAGAGTTTACCAAAAAATAATTAGAGATAATAAATTCAGCAAGGTTGCTAGATACAAGATCAATATGCACAAATCAGTTGTGTTTCTACACACTAGTAATAAGAAATCCAAAACTGAAAAAATCCAAAACAGTTTCATTTAAATTAGCATCAAGAAGAATAAAATACTTAGAAAAAATAACAAGTGAAGTATAAGACTTGTACACTGAAAATTACAGAACACCACTGAAAAAAATTAAAGAAGACCCAAATAAGTGGAAAGACATCCAGTGTTCATGTATTGGAAAGCTTAATATTGTTTAAATGGCAATAGTCCCCAAATTTATCTACAGATTCAATGCGAACCTTATCAAAATCCAAGCTGCCATTTTTGCAGAAAATGACAAGATGAACCTAAAACTCATATGGAAATGCAAGGGATCTAGGACAGCCAAAAAATCTTGAAAAAGAATGAAGAATTCCCACATCTCCATTTCAAAAGTTACTACAAAGTTAAAGCAATCAAGACTATGTGGTGCTGGTATAAGGATAGACATTTATGTCAATAGAATAGAATTGAAAGTCCAGAAATAAATCCATATACCTATGGTCAATTAATTTTTGACAAGGATGCCAAGACAATTTAAGAAGGAAAGAATTAGTCTTTTCAATAAATGGTGCTGGGACAACTGGATATCCACACATAGAAGAATGAAGTTGGACTGCTACATCACGCCATGTACAAAAATTAACTCAAAATGGATCAAATGTAAGATCTAAAACTATAAAATTCCTAGAAGAAATGGTTTCCTAGATATGACACCAAAAACACAGAAACAAAAGAAAAAAAATAGGTAAACTTTTTAAAAATTAATTAATTTTTATTGGAGTATAGTTGCTTTACAATGTTGTGTTAGTTTCTACTGTACAGCAAAGTGAATCAGCTTTACATATACATATATTCCCTTCCTTCCCATTTAGGTCACCACAGAGGAGAGTTCCCTGAGCTATACAGTAGGTTCTCATTAATTAGCTATTTTATACATAGTATCAATATTGTATACACGTCAATCCCAATCTCCCAATTCATCCCACCCCCCTTTCCCCCTTTGGTGTCCATATGTTAGTTCTCTATGTCTGTGTCTCTATTTCTGTTTTGCAAATAAGATCATCTATACCATTTTTTTCTAGATTCCACATATAATGCATTAATATATGATATTTATTTTTCCCTTTCTGACTTACCTCACTCTGCATGACAGTCTCTAGGTCCATCCATATCTCCACAAATGACCCAATTTTGTTCCTTTTTATTGCTGAGTAATATTCCACTGTATATATGTACCACATTTTCTTTATCCATTCCTCTGTTGATGGATATTTAGGTTGCTTCCATGTCCTGGCTATTAGGTTCATTGTAGCACTTGAACCTAATAGGTAAACTTGACACCATCAAAATTAAAAGATTTTGTGTTTCAAAGGACACCATCAAGAAAATGAAAAGATAATGCACAGAATGGGAGAAAATTTTTAAAAATTTTATATATGATAAGGACTCACAGCTAAAATATGAAAAAGACTCTTACAATTCAATAATAAAAAGGCAATTAACTTAATTTTAAAACGAGCAAGTTTTGAACAGACATTTCTCCAAAGAAGATATAAAAATGGTCAATAAGCACATAAGATGTTCTGAAAATCAGAACCATGATGAGATAGCTATAATCAAAAAGACTGAAAATAAGAAATGTCAATGAGGATGTGGAGAAATTGGAACCTTCAAACATTGCAGGTGGGAATGTACAATGCTGTAGCCACTTTGGAAAAATGTTTGGCAGTTCCTCCAAACATGGAACATAGAGTTACCATGTGACTTAGCAATTCTTTCCTAGATATATTACATACCCAAAGTAACTGAAAATATATGTTCACACAAAAACTTGTACACAAATATTCATAGCAATATTATTCATAAAAGTCCAAAAGTGGAAATAACCAAATATCAACCAACTGACAAGTGGATAAACAAAATGTGGCATAGCTATATAATGGAATAAATAAATAAAGTACTGATACATGCTATAACATGGATGAATCTTGAAAACTGAGTGAAAAGAGCTAAGACACAAAATGTCACACATTGTGTGATTCCATTTATATGAAATGCCCAGAATAGACCAATCCATACAGACAGAAAGTATACCAGTGGTCGTTAGAGGCTGTCCAGAGGGCAGAATAGGGCTGACTGCTAATGGGTGCAGGGTATTTTTGTTGGGGTTGGAGGAGAGGTGATGAAAATGTTCTAAAATTAGACAGTGGTGATGTTTGTACAGTTCTGTGAATATACTAAGAATACTTCATTGTCCACTTTAAAAGAGTGAATTTTTGGTATGTGAATTATATCTCAGTAAAGCTATTATTTTAAAAAAACACAGGAACCTAATAGTGATCCAGAAAATGAAAATGCAATAATAATAAAAGCTGAATGAGATGCAGAGTTAAAATGCAGAATGTAGAAATGTAGACCTACACATACTTCCCTCTTCTGATTACTCCCTCTTTGGAATACTTGACTTCAGATCCCATTCATTAGGCTGAAGATGGAGGATTCATCTCTGGAGATTAAATGCCTCAGAGAAAAATAAACTCCTGGCATTTGTGAGTATATGATAACAATGGTCACCTCTTCATTCTATAAAGTAAAACTTTCCAGGGAACAAAACCCACAAATGTGTACATTGCTTCCAAAAACTGAGGGTCAAAAAACACTCAAGAAACATCTCCAACATGAGAGTTAAAATGCCATAATGGAGACAACATATGAGAACTAAAACAATACGAAAAAAACAATTTATAAAACAAGGACAAAGTACTATTTTAAAAAAAAGAACAAATAGGAGTTCTTGAAAATAAAACATTGCAAAAAATTCAATAAAAGAATTTAAAAAACAAAATTGAGGAAATCCCCCATAAATAAGAACAAAAAGACGAACTGTAAAAACAGATATGAGAGTCATAAGAAAATCAATCCAAGTTATCCAATACCTAGGAAGAGAAAGCTAAGAAATTGGAAATTCAAAAGAAGAGTTTTGTTATAGGTCAGCTTCCTGATGAGACTGAATGAAACTGAAATTTGTGAGCAGAATGTTGACTGAGGAGAACTTTTGGGACAAACACCTTTGTGGAGTGAAGGAAGCAGGACTAGGCAGAGAGAGAAGTCGACTTGTCCAATAGATGCAGTTGCCGTAGAGATCTCAGGGGGTTGTTCAGCTGGTATGACCCTTTAGAATTGTCTTAACTGAGGCAAGAGGCCAGGTACTTATAACCCACATTGACCAGTCACTGGATGCAGACAGCCCCCAAGATGGGCTATATGGCTTTCGGGAAAGCCAGTGAGGGCAACTCTTGGAGTGGGACTCTGTTGAGCGTCTTCAGCACCAGCCCTGGCAGATGACTGTCTCAGTCCTAATTGGGGGTCTGGGTTATAGGCTAGCATCTCCCATTGGTTTAGAGGCTAAAATCAGGATCTCCCAGAAAGTAGAACAAAAAGTCAAAGACAGAATATGAGGGGAAAAAAAAAAAAAAAAAGATGTTAACAGGAAATCAATCCAGGAGACCTAATCCAGGAATTTCAGGAAGAGAGAACTAAGAAAATGGAGATGAGGGAAGTATTTAAAAAGTAATAGAGATAATTTCCCAGAACAGAAAGACAAAAAACTCTCCACAATCAATTCACTTTCTTGGGCACTTGGGCTTTTTAATTCTGGAGACTCATGTCCTTTAACTCTGGGAAATCATCTATACATAAATATGTATAAAGTTCATTTTATGTGCCAGGCAGTCAAAATAAACCCACACTTAGGTACACTTTCTTGGAATGTTTAGAACTACAAAAATAAACAAAAAATAAAATAAAGTAAATTCAGTGGAAAAGCAAACATCATAAGAAATAAAATCTAAGACAGAAGTAGAGTTGGAAGATCTGAGTTTTGTAGGTGGTGGGTTTTGTTTTTAATTTTGTTTTTAAATCCAGAGTTTGGATGAGGACATAAGAAATCATGTTTATTAAATGTAAGTTGCAAAACTTGAGGGAATGATAGATGATGATTTTAAAATTTGGGCTGATAGTACAAAGCTAGAAAGAATAAATTTAACAAAATAAAACAAAATGATCCCAGGAAATAAATCTTATAAAAAATGAATAGTATGATAAGTTTATGTACTCTACCTCACAACTAAACAAAGAATATATTAAATAAGTAGAGATGCAATCTTCAGCTTGAAAATTACCTTTAAATTATAAAACACAATAATAGGATTATGGTGAAAGTTGTAATATATAAACTTGTATATTGGCATTATCTTTTGTTCTTTTGGAAAGTGATTTGGCAAGTAATTTCAAGAACTGTAAGCAAAAAACTCATGTTTTTGACCCAAACACTAGCTTCTGTGGATTTATCTTAAGTAAAGAATTAAAAAGAAGACAAGTTATGCTCAAGAATATGTTTACTGTGTTTTAGTTATAATAGCTACAAGTCAAAACAGTCTAAAAATATCCAACAACCACTTAAGCTGTAGCAATTAAAAATGAAAATGATTTTGAGAACTAGACTGCAAGGAACACATTTGATATGACGTTTATTGAACAGAGAACACAAATTGTTTCCACTATGACTATTATGTAAAAATCAATGTACAGAGGTGAAAACTGGGAGGGAATATTTATGAATGAAAATAATTGGATTGAATTGTGAAAGTATGAGTAACAGTTTTTAGTCTATGAAAATAATTATCTTCAACTTTACTGTAAAAGTAATTATGAGAAATACATTTTTAACTTGTATATTAAACTGATCACATGTTAATGGGCCCAGAAGTCAGGCGGCTTTCCTTGGGTTTATTGCTCACCTCTCAGTTTTCTCTTCTTTCCCAGTTGCATCAAATATCCCACATGTGAATTGGTCTTTGATTTCTCCTCTCTGTGTCACTCTGCTCTAATTACAACTCCTTAGTCTATCATTGTACCTGTTACACACACACACACACACACACATGCACACACACTCCCCTGAAACATGGACTGACCCAACCAGAAGTCAAGTCTAGGTTTCCATCAAAGCCTCATACAATAGGTGCTAGAATTTGAGTTCTTCTAACTTAATATTTAAGAGTAGTCTTCCCTCTGTTAAAAATATCCTCTCAAAAATTTTTTTCAAGTACACAGTGCAATTCAGATTTAATATATCTATCTGTCCAAACCCAAGGTTGCGGGGGAAAAGTAACAGAGAGGGCTTTTCCTCTCTGTCATCAGCTTTGGTCCATCCTACTTAATTAATACTGCCTATTCATCCTCAACTCACCAGGCCTTGTTGCTAGGAAGCAACAGAATTAGATGGTATCATATGAAAGGTTTATAGGCAAGAAAGTATTTTGGAGAATAGTAGATATTTTGAGACAATTTGAGGTTAATTCCTACAGTAAACAAATAGAGGCAATACCTGTGGCTCTAATTTGTGGCAAAGAAACATGAGAACCTGAAAAGGCCACAGTGAAAAGTTCTGATAGCTGTAACTAGAGTGAGAGAAAATATGACAACTCAAGTATATTTGAAGAGATCTTATGCTGTTTGAAGCTAAAGGAAAAGAGAAGAAGAGAAAAGACTAACCTTGCCTGGTACTAGCTGGTGGAAAGACAGCCTGTGAAAGCCTTTTGCTGCCATGGTAAATCATTACTGTTCAGTATATCAACTTGGATTTAGCTCAGACACACTGCTGTAACACAGTCAACATAGGTGGAAACATGCTAAGAACTCTCAGACTCTGTCTATAACACCTAGGGTTAATCTTATATTGTCTCCCTGGAGTTGCTAGAACCATCTGGGTGAAATCCACGGGTCAAGACAGAACGTCTCGTGGGCTCTATATTTACTCACCAGGGATGAAAGAATTGTCTTAGCAATTGAGACATGCCTTTTGACTCATATCCAGCTAAAGAAGCCAGCTTTTCCTTGGGGCCTGAAAGCTTTTCAATCATTTTATTTCAGCAATTTATACCCCATGCACTTTCCACTCCCTGCTATGGTTGGCCACAGGAGTAGGTCTGAACTGGGTAAGAAGCCATTTTCACAATGCCTCCAGCCAAGATTAGAGAGAAAAATAGCTTCAAAATCTAGAGGGAAAGGTTTATCCTTATAAGATTTCCAGGCTGATGCATTTTATATGGATAGTAAGATAGGCTATGCGTATTAAATACTTTATTTACACACACACACACACACATACCAGCAATCTAAAGCAAAGTTAACTTTTAGTGGCAGCTGGCAGAAAGGATGAACAAAAAGATGTTGATGTGTTTGATGTTGGTCTCCTCCACACAAGTTTTTGGACTCAGAATGATTGAGTTTTACAGGCCTGTGTTCTACATGCTTGTCCCATAAGGAAATGTTCAAAGTGTGTCAAAAGCAAGAGCCAACTTGTGCAATAGGGGCTCAAACATACTTGCATCTAAACCCAGGAGCTCAAATATTCTAGGATTTATGACTGAGGAGGTTTTATTCACTTAAAAGTAAAATTCAGAACTAGAAAATCTGAAGCAGTCAACAAAGGAGTGTTGTCATTTTGTCCTTAACACTCTTCTTCAGAAATTTATCAGAGTCATAAACCTTTAGAGGAGAAATCAGATATAACAGATGTAACACAATCCACTTCTGTTCTTGCCTTTGTTTATGCACCCATAAAATCATCAAGTTAATTCCATTCTATATGAAGGAATAGAATGTAGTGTCTTCCAGCTGCTAATAAGCTCAGGTACTAACCCAGTCTTGGACCATGGATGATTATTTTCTTTAACCAGAAGCTGTACTCTTATAATTACTTAGAAATAGTATTGTGGTTAATCTCATGGGCTTTGGAGTTAAGTAGATCTGAGATCCAGATTAAATCCCTTTTTTTTTTCAGATTAAATCTTAATTCTACCACTTACTATATCACCTTAGGCAAGCTAGCTAAACTCTCAGAAGTTTGTTATGAAGAATAGATAACATAGTAGGTTATACAATACTTAGCTCATAGTAGGTGTTTGACTAATTGTACCTCTTAGTACTATTGATAATAGAAAAGTATAATGAGATTAAGGCAATTTGCTGCATATATAGTCATTTAATATAATAAAATATCTTTGGAAACTAGAGCATCCCTGTGCTTGTTTTAAACATGATATAGCTGTCATGTGTAATGGGCATACAGATTATTTTATTCTCTATATCCTCTTCAGGCCCCTTGGTCATATTCAGTAGATGGGTGTATTGTTGTGGTGGGTGGGAAAGGAGAAAACTAGAATATTTTTAGTCAAAAAGGCCATGGTTTACTCCAGAGGAAAAATAAGAATAAAAATGTTGGGGTGGGAGAACACAAGGGAAGCCTGACTGGTATAAGTTGAGAGGCAGTTTTGACAAGAGAAGGTGAATATTGTGGGTGAGAGAGTCTTAGAGGAAGCCCTGGGATGTGAGAGGGGAAGAGCAAGATGAATAGGGAAAAGAATTTTAAGAAAAATTAAGTCTTGAGAAATTCCTCTTGAGGAAAAAAATAGCTTTTTTAGTGCTATGTCAGTGTTGTGACTGATAATAGTGATGTTCTTTGAGAGAAGTAAGTAAAGATTGGAATCACTTTTATTACTTTTAGTTGCAGGACTGTATTTCTTCTCCTGTGACACTGTGACAAATATGGGACACATGGACCCTGGAATATATTTGGGTTACATGTAGTCAAAGTCTTATATTTAAACATGTATTGAATGCTTACTGAGTTTCACAAAGTTAAGACAGAAATGGAACTTCTGAGGCCACATGGGTGAGCTGATAGCACAGATATGCAGTTCCTACAGCTTCCCAGTATTACAGCCACCATCTGAAGGTTTGAAATATCCTGGCTGAGCAAGAGCGCTCCCTCATCTAAGCTTTCCCTGCCGTCTATGCACAGCCAGTAGCTGGTTTGTGATGCTGGGGGCTGGTACTGAGGTGAACCTTGAAGTTGTGACCTGGGTATTTTTAGGGGAAAAAATCTTTAGGAAATATCACACTTTTCATTATTAATTATTTAAAATAAAATAAAGTTGTTAACTCATAAAAAGAAGAAAACTAAATAATTCCACTAATAACTAACAACACATTCTAGACACTAGGAATAATAATTGTAATTATATTAATTATAATAGCAGTCACTTTTTCAATAAATAGTACTCAGTAGTAACTTAATAAGTAAAAATATCAATGCTCAGAGAGGGTGTATAACTTGTCCAATGTTACAAAGCTAATAAGTTGTAAAACTAGTTTTAAAACTCAATCAGGCTTTGCTTCCAGAGTACTTAAAAATCATCATGCTATGTTACCAAAAAATGATAGTAATAATAATAATGCACTTTTTTCTAAATTGTGTTTATAGTGCATATTTAATAGAAAGAATCCGTAAGTAAAAAAAAAAAAAAAAAGAGAAAAATAATTTGTCTTTCTACTCCCAGACATAACTACTGATAATATTTTGAAGTACTGTATTTTCCTTCAGTCCTATTTCTTTGTTTCTTTGTATTTTCCTAACTCAATTTTAATTATTCTGTTTTGGTTCTCTCTAAGTTTATTCTCAATCAAGTAGAACAAGTCCCAATATTTAAAAACCAAGAGACACTACCTTGTTATTTCTCTGAATTACCAAATGACAACACAGAGCCATCGATCTCCTTGTTCTGCCTTTCTCTAAATCAGCCTGTCTCTTCTCTGATCTCCCTGAAACCACAAAACTCTGAATTACTCTTCCCTTCTCAGTGCCTGAGTGGCCTGTTACACTACTAGAGGTTCTTCCCTTGGATACAACTAATTAATCCCTCTAGGCTGCCAGGAGAGGTAAATGATTCAACAACCTGACCTTTTCATAAAGCTAGACCCATAGACCCCACATTCAGACATGACAAACCATGAAACAATATTTATAAGCCAATCCAAATGAATTTATTTACAATTACAATAAACCACAAATCCTGATTAATAGCATAGGCGATGAACATGAGTTTTCAGGCAATGGTTTAAGATCTAGGTGGATTTAGATTTTGATCCTAACCCTACCACCTTCTACCTTGCTTAACTTCTCTAAGCCTCAAATTTCATCATCTGGAAAATGAGAGTAACCGAAAAGTAGAGATAAATGTTCAGGGCTGCTATGGGATTAAATTAAATAGAGTATGTGAAATACCTGGAAATAATCAGGGTTTAACAGAAGTTAGTTCACTCACCTGTTAAAGAATTATATTGTTAATTAAACATATCACCTGTTTTTCAAGAAATTAAAATGGTTTAATGATATTGAGAATAAATATATGTATGTCAAGATATATTGAAGTATCATGGAGATGTAAGGATGTATTATTACATTTTTAAAATAATTTTAATTTTTCTTAGTAAAAGTAATTAAGCATATGTAAAACTACAGAATGAATGTGGCACTTTCCAGATTCATGGTAGTTGATTATCATTAATGGCTAATTTAATATTTCATGCTTTAATTACAAAAAATTTTCATAGGGGCAAAAATACTTACCATCAAATTTAACTTTGAACCACATGATCTTAGTTAATCACCATTAATTTGTCCTAACTCTCCCCATAATGATGTGCCTCTAGCTATATATTAGCTCATTTCCCAATTACAGTCAAGAAAAACAGTAAAGAAAGTGAAGTGACAGGTTCATAAAATTCTACCCAGTAAGGCAAAATAAGATGCAAGACCTGCAGCCATAGAAAATAGGAATGAAGTCATAAATAAACACAAACAGCCATATTATTTTTTAATAGATCTTTATTGGAGTATAATTGCTTCACAATACTGTGTTAGTTTCTATTGTACAACAAAGTGAATCAGCCATATGCATACATATATCCCCATATCCCCTCCCTCTTGCATCTCCCTCCCCCCCTCTCTATCCCACCTCTCTAGGTCATTGCAAAGCACAGGGCTGATCTCCCTGTGCTATGCTGCTGCTTCCCACTAGCTAACTATTTTACATTTGGTAGTGTATATATGTCGATGCTACTCTCACTTCGCCCCAGCTTCCCCTTCTCCACCTTGTCCTCAAGTCCATTCTCTATGTCTACATCTTTATTCCTGCCCTGCCACTAGGTTCATCAGTAACATTTTTTTTTTTTTTTTTTAGATTCCATATATATGCATTAGCATATGGTATTTGTTTTTCTCTTTCTGACTTACTTCACTCTGTGAGGTTGGGGAGGATTTTTTTGAAAAGTGACACATTCTTCTTGTTATACACAATGAGTTACGAATGGAAATCTATAAAAAATGAGGTGTCACAGCAGTTTCCAGGGGCTGCAGGGATGGAGAGGGATGAATAGGCAGAACACAAGGATATTTAGGGCAGTGAAAATACTCTGTGTGATATACAGTAGTGAATATGTGTCATTGTATATTTGTCCAAACCCATGGAATATACAACACCAAGAGTGCACTGTAATGTAAAGTATGTGCTTTGAGTGATTATGATGTCAATGTTAAGTCATCAGCTATAACAAATGTACCACTCTAGTGGAAGATGTTGATAACTGGGTAGACTATGCATGTGTGGGGGCAGGAGGCATATGGGAAATCTCTGAACCTTCCTCTTAATTTTGCTGTGAACCTAAAACTGCTCTAAAAAATAGTCTTCTTCAAAACAAGATGTCAGATCAGTGAACATGGGCATTCTGTTGCTATATGTGTTTGGGGATTTATAACAATAGTTACTTGAGGTGAACAAAATAGGGAGGAACATGGAATCAGAATAGATAAAAAGAAAACAAAGCTCAGCAAAAATAAAAATATAAAATAATATTTACAATAACCAAGACATGGAAACAACATAAGTGCCAACCAACTGATGAATGGATAAAAAAGATGTGGTATATATACAATGGAATATTACTCAGCCATAAAAAAGAATAAAATAATGCCATTTGCAGCAACATGGATAGACCTAGAGATTATCATACTAAGTGAAGTAAGTCAGACAAAGACAAATATCATATGATATCACTTACATGTGGAATCTAAAAAATAATACAAATGAATTTATTTACAAAACAGAAACAGACTCACAGACGTAGAAAACAAACTTATGGTTACCAAAGGGGAAAGGGGTAGGTGAGGGACAAATAAGGAGTATGGGATTAACAGATACACACTACTATACATAAAATAGATAAGCAACAAGGATTTACTGAATAACACAGGAACTATATTCAATATCTTCAATAAACTATAATGGAAAAAAATATATATATATATAACTGAATCACTTTGCCATGCACCTGAAACTAACACAGTATTGTAAATCAACTATATTCCAATAAAATATATATATGTATAATAATAAATAGAGATAAGTAGCCTGTGGACAACTAAAACTCACACCTTGTGTTTTTCTTTGGCCAACTTTGGCTGTCATGCCATTTTGACCCACTTTAACAACTTTAAGAGCAGATCACTGCAAGACTAGACCAAGACTCCCAGGGAGTCACATGGGACACCTTCCTGCTGACACTGCAGCCTGCAGAGGAAATGTAAAACCTCGTGGATCTAAGTTCCCCAGGAAGATTCAGTGACCCAAGGAAAGGGCTAGCAGAGCCTACCTCACTCACCTCAAGACGCTGTTTCCCTCGCTTGCCCTTAGTTGACGTTTCCCCTTCTTGTTCTTTGTACTTCTGATGTCTGCAAGAGGGTATTTGCTCAGAAAATGGTTCTGCAGCATGATATGGGGTGTGACATTCATCTTACCAGGGTCTAGGTGACAAGTGTGATAATTAAGAATGGAAGAAATGCCAACAGCAAGAGCAGACTGGAATAAAAGACTGATTTCTGGTCTAAGCTGGTTGCTTGCCTGTCTGGTGAGAGCCTCTGCAGTGTTAGGAGCCTGGCTTGTAATTGAGTGTTGGCAGGAGAGACCTAAGACAAATAAATTTCTCTTTCAGGGCGTATATATGATCCACATTGCTCACTGTGAGGCACTGTCCAACCATGCCTGGCATCCATGTGAACGGATGGCTTGTGACAGAAGCTCAGCATTTGAGTCAAGATAACAGTTTGCCGGCTCCAGAAAGGAACATTTACTATGTGACCAGAACCTGCAATAAGCCTTAAGGTGCTTTTCTCCAAAGATACTGTAGTTTAGCACCCATGTCAAAGCACAAACCAAAATGAGAAAAATTAGGAAACAGAAATCCAAAAAAAATGACCTTGTAATGTTCCTGAAATCATTCAAAGGAAAGAAAATGCTTGAAAGGATGTGGAAACTGGTTTTTCACTTGGGAAAATGGACATACACTCAACCTGAATATTAAAGTCTCAGGGAAGAAAGGACAAAATTTTATTTTGTTTTCTTCCAATTCTCATCCTCTCTGCACCTTAGTCTAAATTCAGTGGAGGAAAAATTTACTACCCTTTAAACAGAATCTCTTTCCTCTGTCAAGTTGTAAATTGCTTCGAATAGCTTTTCATGGTTTTTAATTTCACCAACATGACATTGGTAATTATTTATGGCTTATCACACCTGAGACAAGATTTCTGGAAATACAAGCTAATTTAGATGTAAAGTAATTTCTCCTGAAATAAAAGTTTGCTTCCTAGTCACGGGAAGATTTATCTTGGCTCTTTCTAGGTCTTGCAAATAAAATGAAAGTCCCAATGAGGCTTTCTCCATTCAAATGTTAAGGAATGTAGAGCTAGAAAATAGATGTAAATCACAGTAAGAAAAGCCTCAACACATATGGATTAACTTATTTATAAATCACAGGCACACTGTATGAAATATTGATTCACTCAGAAAATGTATATGTCTTACACCTTGAAGCTGGGCTTAACATTGTCCCCAGACAGGAGGATTGAAGACCCTGGGTCTCCGGTGTATGTCACATGCTGACATGCTATGATGTGCTTTTAAACAAAACACATGCTGTATGTCATGTGTTTTGTTTAAAACAGTGATTAGTGTAAATTAAATAAGAAATAAACCACTAAACATGAAATTTTATTTCTGCCTAGCAAAGTAGCTAAATCTTATTAAAAAATTAGTTATTACCATGGACCAGAGCTGGGTACATAAATGTCATGCACGGCACTGTGGTCCTTCCTGCTATTCAAAGGCAGCTTTCCCACAACAGGACTTGTTAATACGAAGGTGAAACCTAAGCATGCCATTAAACAAACACAGAATGGTGGCAGCTTATTTATAAGTACTTAGGTATTAAAGCATTTATGGCTGAAAAGAAAATGTCCCCAAAGTCAGTTTCCCTAAATATAGCAAATGTTACAATTATCCTTGCCCATTGATTTCTTTTTGAGGTCAGAAATGATGGAAGGAGATTTACTTCACTGCCCAAGATATTGTTCTCAGATTTGTACCTGTCCATCTAAAAAGCTTTGGACAAATCATTATTTGCTATCACAACTCCATAAGATCTTCAGCATTGTCAAATTATGCAAATGATTTTAAATGGGAAAAGGAGATAGACTTGCCATTTAATGGTAGCTAACACTTACTGAAAACATACAATGTGCCAGGTGCTATGGTAAGGGCTTCATAAGTATTATCTTATTTAATCATTAACCACTTGAGGGATCCCATACTGTGAGAATTATTATCTTTATTCTATAGATGAAAAACAAAAACCAGAGAAGTTAGCCACTTCTTACTGTCAGATAACACAGTAAGAGACAGCACTGGGGGCTGGAATCTAGGTTGGCTATCTGTCGATGCCCTTGAGTACAATGCACACCACTTCTACAAGTCGATCCAATTCAGCCTGCATAGATCAAAATGATTTGCTTATTTGACTTGATTAGCCCCCATCAAGGAAATGCCTTACTTTATGTGAAAATATACGTATACCAACAGAGATATATTAATAAATTAAATGATGGTGATTTGCAATACTTAAAGAACAATCTCCACTTGAAAAATTAATCCTAAAACCTAGGGCTCTTAACTTGAGGTCCAGGTCCATCCATGTTGCTGCAAAAGGCATTATTTCATTCTTTTTAATGACTGAGTAATATTCCATTGTATATATGTGCCACATCTTCTTTAGCACAGGAAACTCTGCTCAGTATTATGTAACAACCTAAATGGGAAAAGAATTTGAAAAAGAATAGATACATTTATATGTATAACTGAATCACTTTGCTGTACACCTGAAACTAACACATCATTGTTAATCAATATTGTGTTAAAAATATAAAATATAAAGTAAAAAATATATATAAAATACAAAGTTAAAAAAAAAAAAACTTGAGGTCCAGAGATGGTATTTAGAAGTTTTGTGAACTCCAAAAGTTACATGCAAAATTATGGGCCCATAGCTTTTTCGCATTCTAAGAGGTTTAGAATCCACCACAGTAAATAGCCTCTGGTCAGGTCAACTGGGAAATTCAGAAAAGGGGGGAGAAGAAGGGTGAGAACTGTGAAAGATAGAGGGTCCTAGAAGCTGCACTGAGTGACCTCCATGAGGAGGTCAAACAACAGCTGACCACAGCTTCCTTGCAGAGGATGTGGAGATGTTACAATAGCTCACATTTAATGAGTGCTTACCAAATTCCAGGCACTAAGAATTTTACATTTTTTTATCATGATTCACCTGAGGAGTCAGATGCCAGAGCCTTCACCTCATATCCACTTTGCAATACTGCCTCATGCTGAGAAGGAGTTGATTGTGGGTGATGTGAAAGGGGTGGGGGGACTGATTTATTAGCTGATAATTAGCACACAGTTACCAACATCAGCATCCTTTGGCCTGATCATTGCTTTTCCCTTTCCAGGAAGAGAGAGACATGTGCTCCCGGCATAGGTTTGTGAGATTTATTGCCAAACGCCGGCTAAGGGGGTTGGCTGGGCTTATGGGAGGGCTGGAACTTACAAGGGGAGCATGGCAGCACAGGGGGGTGATACATGGGATCTGTTAAGGAAAATGTGGGAATGGATAGGTGGAAATAAGTCAGTTAGAGGATTTAACTTCAATGAACACCAAGGGTGAAGCAAGTCTGTTCCAAAAAAACACTGTAGATTTAAATATGAAAGTGTATGGAGATCCTGATAAATGAGGCTGATTGAAGATTTAAAGGAGGACACAGTCAGATGGTGCTGAGAATGGAGTGAAGTTGGGGCAGGAGGTGGGGGAATGTCGAAGTCCAGAGCAGAGTACTGGAGATGTTCTTGCTGGGACACTGGAGAGACTTTCTTGCTGCATATTAACCACATGGCTCCCACGAATGGGCAGTTTTTGCCACCTCTAAAGTGACAATGTGAGAGGCCAGGAAGCTTTCTACTTGGCTGCAGGGGATTCACCACCAAGAAACCACCTTATATTTAAGCTGTTGCCCTGATTCCTGCAGCCAGCTGGGGGCTGTTGTTACCTCTTGTGAGTCGCTGTGTCACATAAACATAGTAACCTGCCCAAGGTCACACAGCCAGTATGTGGTAGTGATGCTGGGATTTGAGCTGAGATCTACCTGTCTCCAAAATTCACATCCTGCCCAGGACATAGCACTTCAAAAGAGGCCCAGATGCTATCAAATGTCAGAAGAGTAAATAGAAATATGCAGTGCTGTTTTCATCAAAATAGAATCATTATTGACCAATATTGATTAGTCATTCAGAATCTGAGCAATACCTCTTCAAGCCCCTGGGAGCTTAATAGGAGGAAGTTTGGGCTAAGCTTCCCTACATACATATCTCATTTTGAATGTTTCTTGACTATTTTATACAAATTTCATTACACTACTTCCTTCTTATTTTTGTCATCAGTTGTATTATTAAACACAAGAACTCTTTATATAGGGACTTTTTAGTGCTATGGATTTTTGATTATACAAGTACCACACAGAAAATCCTGAAGTAGCTATTATGGAACAGGCATCTTTTTTATTCTCAGTACAAATATTAAGATAAATATAATATAGGAAAAACCAAATTCCTTCCCTAAAGAAGTCTGCTCCATAGGGTTCCACAAGGAGTCCTTGCATGGACCGTGGTCCAGAAAGACTTGGAATAGTTTTTCTGACCAATTTTAAAGATTTATTAACTTTGCACCGTAGGTAGAGACTTACACAAAAGATGACACACAATGTTTATTCTGTCACTTACACTTCCTTTATTTCCTTCATTTCAAAAGTATATTAGCAAAACCCACATTTATTAGCATATCAAGCAATATTAAATAATGGAGAAACAAAAACAAATCATCTGTAACCCCACCACCCTACTCTGACCACATTTAGCAGGTTACTATAGTGTCTTCTCTCTTTTTCGTCTGGACCATTTTTTTTTTCTGATTTGGCTATAGTAACATTAGATATTTAATTCTTTTTTCAATTATTTATTTATTTATTTTTATTTTTGGCTGCGTTGTGTCTTCATTGCTTCGTGCGGGCTTTCTCTAGTTGCAGCAGGCAGGGGCTACTCTTCCTTGCGGTGCTTGGGCTTCTCATTGTGGTGGCTTCTCTTGTTGCAGAGAATGGGCTCTAGGCATACGGGCTTCAGTAGTTGTGGCACGCGGGCTCAGTAGCTGTGGCTCGCAGGCTCTAGAGCTCAGGCTCAGTAGTTGTGGTGCACAGGCTTAGTTGCTCTGTGGCACGTGTGATCTTCCCGGACCAGGGCTCGAACCCGTATCCCCTGCATTGGCTGGTGGATTCTTAACCACTGCACCACCAGGGGAGTCCTAGATATTTAATTTTATATTTTGCTTTTATCTGTTAATATTATAGTCTAAGTATCCTTTACATTACTATATAATCTGCAAAGTCATTATTTAAATACTATAAAAATACTATATCAATTGAATGTATCATAATTACTTATTGAATCTTCCACTTGATATCAGGTTATTTATATTTTTATACTATAAATAGTGTTATGAATATCTTTATCTATACGGATTACTTTTTCTTATTTTAGTTTAATTTCTTTAGAGTATGAGCCTAGAAATTGAAATACAGTGTTAAAAGGCAAAACTACTTCTATACCTCTTGATATAATAGGGAGATATTGGGTGTTACAAAAAAAACTTGCGGTGAATAAAAGCTCATGGGGACTAGAATAAATTGTCTGGAAGTGTGATATAACAGAGAGAAGAAATGCACTTTGTAATAGGAATACCGGATGTTCACTGCTGTGTTGTACGTAAAGGCTGAATTGTACTGTACTGTCTTCTGCAATATGTTAAAGTTATAAATACTGCAAAAGGATTAAAGTCTTACATAAGAATCCTAACAGATACACTATACTAAATTGCTTTCCTAAAGTGTTCTACCAATTTAAAATACTCCAGAAATGAGTGTGATGGTGACACTGTTTCAGCACCTTCACAAAAATTACATAGTATTAGTTTTTAAACCTTTGCTAATTTAATGAGAAATACTTCATTCTCATTTGCATTGATTTTATAGGTCCACTGAGCATTAAATTATACATGGTCTGTGGAATACATGTTAATTGGCATTCTGCCATGGCTTTTCTCTAGGTGCATTCCTCTTAGAATCTGCTTCTTCCCAGACTCCTCCCAGAATAAAGACCCCATATTTCTACCTCTGAAGCATTTTACTGTTGTCCATGATGATGTTTACATTTCATTTACATTGTCACCTCCTCACAGCATGGCTCTTCTCTCTGGTGTTTTATGTTTTGCAAACCACTGTGTAACACTTGTGATGCTCTATAAATAATAAATAATAAAAGTCCTGGAGTACACTGCCAGCAGCCTTTGATCAAGGAAAGCTTTCAACTGACTTCACATGAGTAGACATAAAGTAGAAAAAGAAGGAACCTTCTTGATGGTTCGGCTGTTTATCAGCAGTGATCAACCATGTTGCTGACAGGGAGGCGCCAGAAACACACCCTACACCAGCTCCCAAAGAAATTCTGTTTCCTCGTGGAAGGTCAGTGCAGAGCTCTGCACATCCAGGACCACTGCTGTGAGATCTCACTCGAGTGGGTTACAGAGTGGGAAGGTTCGGGAGCCCTTAGTCTTTCCTCTTCATCAGGCGACCCCATAAGTGTGGACGCCCCTCATCTCAGCTACTGTGGACAGAGAGGGAGCTGGAATAGTTTCGGTTTTGATTTCAACTTTTCCATGATCTGGTTTGAGTAAGAAGCTGCAACTTCCCCATGAGGAAATTATTCAGTTCACCTACTTTTCAAACAAGATCAAAAGCATAAAACTTTAATCCATTGTTTTCACCATTTTAAAAAGAAAATCTCAGTTCAATGTCATGGCCAGTTGTTAGAGGGATCAGGAAAAAAGAGGATGTAGTAGAGAAAGGAGAAGAGAGCACAATGTGGAAGAAATAGAAAGGGAGATAGAAAAGTAGGGGAATGACACGGTAGACATAACAGAGAACAAAAGAATATCGCTGAAAAGAGGAAAAAGAGAAAGAGACCCTGGGAAGAAAGTAGATACAGAACAGGATCTGGTAAGGGGAGAGAAACTCAGGAACTTTGGAGGTATATATGTTGCCATGCCCATCTAGCTAAAGTAGTAGCAATTTCATTTCATCTACTACCATTCTGAATATTTGTGTTTTTTTTAATGTACTTTGAAATGTTTTTTATATAGAACATTTTAAATGTACATAGAAAGAATAATATAATGAAATTTGTGAAGCTGTAATCCAGCCCCAACAATTACCAATATATAGCCCAAACTGAGTCCATCTCTTTCCTCACTCATCATTCCACTCCTGCATTATTTTCTTGCAAACTCTAGACATCATGCCATTTCAAATATTTCAGTATGAATTTCTAAGACATAATATAGTTTTAAAAATATAACCACAATACTATTATCACATCTAAAATATAATACTAATTTCTAATAATACCAAAGCATCAGCACTCACATTTCCAATCATCTTATAAATGTCTATGCTTTTTTTTTTTAAGTTTTTTATTATGGTTGTTTCTTGAATATGTATCCAAATAAGACCCTTAGATATTGGTGATCTGTCTTTTAAGTCACTTTTAACCTATGCATTCTCCTTCTAGTTCTTTACTTTTCTTGCAATTTATTTTCAAAGAAACCACTCATTTGTTGTGTAGAATTTCCTACATTTTGGATTTTGCTCATTCATTCCCATCATGTTGTTTAACATGCTTCTCTCTCCTTTGTATTACTTAAATTGATAGTTGGATACAGAGATTTGATCAAATTCAGATTTGATTTTTGGCATGGCTGTTTCATAGATTGTGCCTTGTTCTCCCACTTGGAAACGTATTGTGTGTGATGGTCTCTATTTTGAGGTTGTTAACAGACATTAATGATCAATGTCTAGATCCATTAATTAAGTAGAGGTTGAAAATGGTAATAAAATTTCATGATCCCTCTTTTTTATGAGCTGAAAACTTCTACAAAGAGAAACTATTTCATCAACTTTTCATTCATGTGGTGAATTAATTCTAGTGGAAATGATAGGATAAGTGTTTTATTCTTTACCTAATTTGCCAGATTTCAAAATAATGATTTGGTTCACTACCATCTCCCAACAGTGATCAATGGGAATTTTTTTTTTAAATAACTTTGTGAACTCATGATTTAACCATAAATCCATTGACAAGCTCCAATAATTTATAGTTCTTATCCTTATTGATGCTCAAATTGTCTCAAGTTTAACCAGTAGGAGTCTAAGTTTCCTCCTCAATCCTTTTGACATGACTCTGTAGTCTTTAATAGTTTTCTTGATCTACTAATGACAAAATGTTCCAAGATCATGTGGTGCATTTTCTGCCCCAAACCTGGAATCAGTTAGTCCTCCAAGAAGCCCTGGTTTTCTTGTAGTGGAAAATGGTATTTTTAATACCACAATCTGGGAGTCAGGAATATTATTGCTACAGAGTAATTGTTTCTGGGCCTTTTGAGTAAACAGAGTTATGAAACAAAAATTATACATGTGTGCAAGTCAAAATAAATCATGGATTTAACCTTATACTTCTGATTAAATTGAGGATCATAGAGATTTTATGTAATTTCTTATAGCTTACATTTATATCTCCTTCTTCTACACAAAGAATTTCAATTCTTGTAAACACTGGGAATGAGAAAGGTAGAATAGTATGTAAGTACTCATTTGTTTTATCCTACACTACACAGACACCAATCTCAGGATAGCAATACCAACACTACCACCAAAAACACAATCATTGTAAATACTTTAGTTGTTTTTTCAGCAAATGTTGTCCTTAGGTTATATCCCACTAGGAAATACATGCAAATAACGGTGCTTCAAGGTCACTTGGAATAGTTCTTCTCTGTGTGGTTATACTTTCAACTCAGTACATATTTACTTTAAGTCTTGAGATTGATTTTTTAATTTAATCTTGTTTCATAATTATGCAAAATATATTATATATGTATTCCAAAGTCAAATCTATAATACAAACAAATGGGTCTAGCTTTTATCCCTGTCCCTTCTACTCTATTCCCTTTCCCTCTATAGACAACCTCCTTTTTATAGTTTATCCTTTCCTTTCTTTTTTTTCAAACAAAGCATATCCATATTCCTTCTTTCATCAGATTAAGCATTCTATATAAGTATTTCCTGTTTTTTCTTTTTCTCGACAAAACCATATATTCTGCAACATATTTCACAGTAGTGTATGGGTTTTTCTAATTCCTTTACAGCTGCATAGAAATTCGTTAGGTGGATATACCATAGTTGTTTGTCCAGTTCTGCCTGGATAGATATTTATACTGTTTCTGTCTTTCCCTATTACTAATCATTCTGCAGTGACTAGTCATGGTCCTACATCTTTTCATATTTTTGCCAGTATATCTTTGGAATGAAATTCTAGAAGATTGGTTGCTGGGCTAAAGGGTAAGTGAATTATTTATTTTGCTTGGTATTGAAAAATTTCCTATTGTTTCATCTTCTATTTCCACTACAGTGTATGAAAGTATCTATTTCCTCACAGCCTTGCCAAAATATTATGTTGTCTAGCTTTTCTATATTAACCAACCTAATAGGTGATAAATGGTATCTCAGTACAGTTTTAATTTGTGTGTATATTATGATGGGTGAGGTTGATCACCTTTCATCTGGTTAAGAGAAATTTGCATATCTTTGCTAATGGAGCTGGAGGAATCAGGCTCTCTGACTTCAGACTATACTACAAAGCTACAGTAATGAAGACAATATGGTACTGGCACAAAACCAGAAATATAGATCAATGGAACAGGATAGAAAGCCCAGAGATAAACCCACACACATATGGTCACTTTATCTTTGACAAAGGAGGCAAGAATATACAATGGAGAAAAGACAGCCTCTTCAATAAATGGTGCTGGGAAGACTGGACAGTTACATGTAAAAGAATGAAATTAGAACATTCCCTAACACCATACACAAAAATAAACTCAAAATGGGTTAAAGATCTAAATGTAAGGTCAGACATTATAAAACTCTTAGAGGAAAACATAGGCAGAACATTCTATGACATAAATCACAGCAAGATCCTTTCTGACCCACCTCCTAGAGAAATGGAAATGAAAACAAAAATAAACAAATGGGACCTAATGAAACTTAAAAGCTTTTCCACAGGAAAGGAAACCATAAACAAGACAAAAAGACAATCCTCAGAATGGGAGAAAATACTTGCAAACTAAGCAACTGACAAAGGATTAATCTCCAAACTATACAAGCAGCTCATGCAGCTCAATATCAAAAAAAACTAACCCAATCAAAAAATGGGCAGAAGACCTAAATAGACATTTCTCCAAAGAAGACATACAGTTTGGCAACAAACACATGAAATGATGCTCAACATCACTAATCATTAGAGAAATGAAAATCAAATCCACAATGAGGTATCACCTCACACCAGTCAGAATGTCCATCATCAAAAAATCTAGAAACAATAAATGCTGGAGGGGGTGTGGAGAAAAGGGAACCCTCCTGCACTGTTGGTGGGAATGTAAATTGATACAGCCACCATGGAGAACAGTATGGAGGTTCCTTAAAAAACTAAAAATAGAACTACCATATAACCCAGACATCCCACTACTGGGCATATACCCTGAGAAAACCATAATTCAAAAAGATATATGTACCACAGTGTTCATTGCAGCACCATTTACAATAACCAGGACATGGAGGCAACCTAAATGTCCATTGACAGATGAATGGATAAAGAAGATGTGGCACGTATATACAATAGAATATTACTCAGCCATAAAAAGGAACGAAATTGAGTTACTTGTAATGAGGTAGATGGACCTAGAGTCTGTCATACAGAGTGAAGTAAGTCAAAAAGAGAAAAACAAATACCTTATGCTAATGCACATATATGGAATCTAAATAAACGGTACTGATGAACCTAGTGACAGGGCAGGAATAAAGACGCAGATATAGAGAATGGACTTGAGAACACAGTGGGGGAAGGGGAAGCTGAGACGAAGTGAGAGAGTAGCTTTGACATATGTACACTACCAAATGTAATGGATGGTTAGTGGGAAACTGCCGCATAGCACAGGGAGATCAGCTCGAAGCTCTGTGACGACCTAGAGAGGTGGGATAGGGAGGGTGGGAGGGAGACTCAAGAGGGAGGGGATATGGGATATATGTATAGCTGATAGCTGATTCACTTTGTTATACAGCAGAAACTAACACAACATTGTAAAGAAATTATACTCCAATAAAGATGTAAAGAATAAATTTTTAAAAAAATGATGCTGGATTAAGAAAAAAAACAAACTCTATTTCTCTAACCTATTTTTTTTCTATCTTCTCTTTTTATTTTTAGAAACTTTTTTATATTAAAAAATGTAATCCTTTCTTTGTGATATAAAATTGCAAATATTTCCCCCAATTTGTTTTCTTGTTCCTTCGTTTACAGTTTTTGTTTTCCATGCTAAATTTTTTATGTAATTAAATGTATTTCTCTCTTCTCTTACTGCTACTGGATTTTGAATTATGGTATAAATGTTTTCCCTATTTCTGGGTTATAAAGGAATTCATTCATGTTTATGTCTAGTACTTTTATGGATTCTATTTTGTTAACTTAAATTTCAGGTCCTTTTGAACTTTTTCCTTTTTAATTATATGAAAGATGGATGCAAATTTACCTTTTTTCATATATTTATATATGTCCAATTATCTCAGCATTTTAATTACATGTCTATTTTGTCCTCTTTTTCTTAAGTATATTTTTGGTATTTAGGAGTGTTTGCATTTTCGTTCAAATGGTTATTTTTATACTAATATTTTTACTCACCATCTTAAGCCCTCTTTTTTTGATTATTGTCTAGTGATTCCCCACCATAAATATATTGAAATCGAGTTAAAACCCTTCTTTTCCTTCCCGTTTTTCTTTCCCAGCATCTGATTTGAAATAATATCCTTTTACTCTTAAATTAACAACTGTAAGCCAATCAGCAACTTCAAATGTTCTCCCCATTCACCTTCCCTGCTCTGTTTTTGATAGTTGTTCTTTACCTATGCTGTTTCTTCTAGCACCTCTGTCTACTTTTACAGGTGAATTTAGAGAGATTCAAGAGTGATGCTGCTCCTACTGCCATCTTCCCAGGATTCTCCTCTGCTTATTCTTTTTTGGCTAATTTAATTTTTTGCTTCTTTAAATTAGTAGTTCTCAAAGGAATAAATTTTGAAAATTTATGGAGATATTTTGGCTATCACAGTTATTAAGAAGTCCTAAAGGCATTTAGTGGCCTGAGGCTAGTGGTACTAGACAGTCTGCAAGGCATAGCACAGTCCTATACAACAAGGAATTATCCCATTTTCCATTTTTGTCCCATGTCCATGACTTTTGAATGCCCTTTTCAATATTCATGTAAGTAAGGAAAACCACTGATGACTTTCCAAGCCTAGAATCTAACTCTGTATTATGTATAAATTCAAAGTATGTTTTTGCAGATTCATTTCAATATATGCTGAATTTCCAGGAATGCAACTACCATGTAACTTGAAAGAAGACTATACTTTGTTTCGTTTGGACCCGTACCAAGAGTTTTTCATCATTTGAGAAAATTGTCACTGACAACAACATCACTCACACTATCTGAGTAACCAATGCAACAAACTTGTGTCAAAGTACATTTGTAGCTGTTGCATTCACAGCAATTCTTCATGCAAATGCAACTGACTACCTCATTTTGTTTTCTAGTGTAGTCATTTCCCCACATTTACATATTTAAATTTGTATTATTTTATAATAAATTTGTTTAATTGTATTTACTTTTATTTCTCCTCAGTTGTTTTTTAACTAGAGAACATTATTGATTTTTTTAAATTATGGGTGAAATTTCATTTCAGTAAATATTACAACATATGTGTTTCAACCTATTGCAGGCAGTAAGTATCATAGTGTTGAGAACTAGGGATCTGGATGGTCCTGAAAGCCAAAGAATAAGGAAGGAGGTTGTATCTTTGGACCACAGCAGCAACATCCACAGTGGTGATGACCCAGATGTAAGAACCTCACGAAAGCCTGAGGGGATGTTTCCTGTCCACAGTCTTGGCAGAAGCAGAGCCCTTTAAAGAGCAATGCTCATGGGGAAGCTTATTCTCAATGCATCATCTGTGGAAGAGTGAAGAAAAATGAAATAATGACACAGAAAATATTAAGGAACAATTGTGAGCTAGGTAAACATAGATTACACACCAGCTGGATAATGAGATTGTATTTTGGTCAACTTATGTGATCTAAGTCATATCTTTATTTAAGGAATGCCATAAACCAGACTTCATTCACCCAATGAGGCTAATGGTCTTTATCAAGCACCTGGTTTTACATGGCACTGTGTTGGATACTACACAAGAAAAATGAAATGGACAATATTACCTTTGCACTGGCTCTTAAGCAGCCACATTTCTGCAAGGTTTGAATGTGACAGTGGTTAGCTAATAAAATGACTGCTTCTTGCTCTGTAATTCTAGACTTCATGAGAGTAAGTCTTAGCAACACCAAGTTAACCTAATTTGAACTCCTCTGGTTGGGATTCCAGGCTGATGTTGCTCTGTGTCAGTCATTCTCTCTGGGTCACAGACAAAAAAAGTATTCAGCCAGTCCAGTGAGATAAAGGCAAGATTCAATTGAGTAAGAAAAATGCTGTGAGGTTCTAGTCACAAGTGGCTATATTAGTAGAGTGTGATGTTATTTGTAAGTAGAGACACCAGTGATGGATTATCAGTTTGCATTTACTGTGTGATCCACTGGGTAGATCCCAAAGGGCAGCCCATTTTCAATAGGATTTTGCCCTTGGTAACAGCACAGTCCATTCACTTTATGATCTCCTCCTAGTTTTCTGACAGCTAAAATTTATATAACACAAACGCCTTGAAATACATGTCTAGCTCACTTTCAGAAAACAGCTTCCAATACTTTAGTGGTTTGCAATGGAATAGTCCTCCATTTGGGGCATGATGTGTTTTTAGTTATAATATGTGGAATATCATGATATTGGTTTACATATACATGTATATATACATTGGGTTATATATATATACATATTCAGAACAATTAGCTTCCTCGGGAAGGAGCTGATATTTATTTCTGTATCTCTGACACTGAGTATTGTAGACATTCACTAAATGTTTGTAGAACTGAATAGAACAAAGAATTAATTTGTAAGCTGAAGAAGATACATAAAGTCTATAGAAAACATCTAGCAATGTGGGCCGAGATAGCATCTTGAGCCAATTATCCATTTAACAAATATCTATTCAAGACTGTCTTGTAACTGTCTTGTTAATTCACTTTTTTGTAGCTGCCAAAATGTACTCTAACTAATACAGATTTATATGTCAAACATTATGGTAATATGCATTATTTATTTCAACCATCACAATTACTCTAAGATGAGCAATTTATATATTATCCCCAAATTGTTTGGAAAGAGTAAGAGATTTACCTAAGTTGCTAGTGACTGGGAGAGCTTGGATAAATCCAGTTTCCCTGATTCCTTCCCTGGGAAATACAAATGCTACCTTCTTCTTCTACCCTTTCTGGGGCCAAGATCCCTTATGTTTTCAACTGTGCATCCAGATTTCTGGCTTATCCAGACATCTCATTCTGCTGCCAGCGCCCACTCTCTGAAAAGAAACACTTGGAGAAGCTCTAGAGAGTTGCATCTGCTTCTTTGCAATACAAACTAAAGGGTCTGGTTAAAAGTAGGCCTTTTTAAAATCCAGAGGTCTGAGCATATATGAGGAGCCAAACTATTAAGGGGGAAGATCAGTGAAGCAGCCATAATCACCGGAGTCTGTAGGGAAAAGGAACCTACAAACACTACACCAGACACATTATAAAGGGCATCCCATTTTGTCCTCAGCTCAAACCCATGAAGAGGGTATTAAAGCTACCATATTACAAATGAGAAAACCAATGGATTAAGATCCTTGCTAAAGATCACAGAATTTGACCCCGGGTTTTCAGTGTGCTGCCTGCTGTTCTGTATCATAAATAATGAGAAGGGCTACTTCTAGACATAGTCAAAGTCTTATTTCCTTACTCTTTTATTGCTTCCTTTTTATTCAATTTTAATTTTTAACATATTTATCTTTTTTAATCTTTAAATTATCTGTGAATTTGTCAAGGGGAAGTGACCCAATAAAATATTTAATAGAATTGGAAATAATGTTGATAAACAAGAGGATATTTTACTTCCCCCTTCCAACATTTCCTGGGTTATAATATCATCTCCAGGCATAGTAACCGTGAAAGGCCCTAAATCTGCACAGAGGTCTTATTTTTAGGGCCTGCTCCCATCCCACCCTCCAACTTCTTGATTTAGAATACCTCTGCCATTGCCTTGGCATCTTTCTTATTTATAACATTCTGATAAGGACTAAGCATCTCCTCATATATACAATTTAGGTAACCCGATTGTTACAAAGAAGAATCCAGAAAGTCTACAACTTAATTTGGTGGGGCTGTGAAGCATAATTATCAAAAAATAAAGGTAACTTCCCAAAATGAAAGGTTTTAAAAACATCCCCTATTATATTTCATTTATGAGTGAAGGAAAACAGTGGAAAGATAGGAAGTGTAGTGGTGGTAACTGAGAGACAAGCCCAGTCCAAGATCTGCAAGATCTGCGATTAGATGGCAAACAGTGTGTGGGAAACTAAATCAGGACTAAGTCTGAGGTCCTGGGGGACCTCAGAAGGGACTTTATTGGTTATTCAGTGTCTAACATTTGAGTGTGCACAACAGTTGCTGTCACCTTTAGTGTCCACCTAAAGAGCTCATTAAGATTTCAGACCCCCCGAGTCTCCCTGCTTGGTGTCTATTTACTCCCTGAGAGGTTCCTCTTCACAGTTGATTTGCCCTAACATGTCTGTTTTCAAAGGTCATGGCTTTATGGTCTCAGTATGACGACTGGATATGAATATAATATCCAACTAACCTGATACCACATGAAATTCAACTCAAAGTTGCCAAGTGTTTCTAGCCTTTTATAATTGCCTTACCTTCAATAACAAATGTAAATGGCTAAATCTCCCATCTCACATAGAAGGGGAGAACTAGTGTCTGCCTATCACTCCCCCCGATATTGACAGTGTTGTTTTTCTTGAGGTGCCTGGATTTCAATTAGTCACCTCTCAGGCTGATTTTTTTTTTCCCTTTAATTCATCATCTCACTCACATCTCACTTCTATGAGAATCTTTTCTTACTTGCTTACTGTGACCCAAATGTGGACCAAAGTCCTTTTCTTTGATTTCCCTAAATACCACTATTACAAGGCAGATGTGCACAGCAGAATTCTACTGAACACTGGAGGAACTTGGGGAATTGCAAGACAGCATCTTTATCAGGCAATAGTATTCTTAACTACCTAGAGGGTAGCCTTTCTCAGTGGACCATGCCTGTCACCAGTGCAGTGCCAAGCTACATTGGAGCCTGAGGCAAAAGGGAAAAAATCAATAATACTGATCCTGTCTTTATTAAATTTTTGATATTTTGTTCACCATAGACTGTTCTGCGTTAATTTTGATTTTTTTAAATTGCATTAAAATATTATTTATCTTGATTACTGACTTTTTTGGAAATCCTTCTAATTTTGTATCAGAGAAAATGCCTTACTTGCCTCATCCTCATCCTGGTCCATCATCCCAGCTCTTCATTGTTTTCTTAAACTAGCATTCTCAAACTTTACGGTATATTGAAGTCACATGGAAAGCTGCATCGGAAATGGCAGGGGACCATTCAGTAGGTCTAAAGTGGGCCTTAGGGGTCTGAATTTTTAATAATTATTGTTGTGAGTTGAAATGTATTCTCTAAAAACTTATGTTGAAGTCCTATCTCCTGCTACCTGCGAATGTAATCATACTTGGAAATAGGGTCTTTGCAGAAGTAATTAAGGACAAGGTAATACTGGAGTAAGGTGGGCCTTTAATCCAATATTACTGGTATCCTTACAAGTGGAGAAGAGACACAGAGGTAAACACACATACTGAGAAGAACACCACTGACACATAGAGATGAAGGCCATGTGGCTGTGGAAACAGAGACTGGAATTATGCAGCTGCCAGCCAAGGAAAGCCAACAATTCCTGGCAACCACAAGAAGTTAGAAGAGAGAGCATGGCCCCTCTGACTCCTTGATATCAGACTTCTAGCCTCCAGACTGTGAGAAAATAAATTTCTATTGTTTTAAGACACTCAGTTTGTGGTACTGTGTTATGGCAGCCTTAGGAAACTAATAAAATCACCTACATCCCTCAGTAATTCTGACGTGAATGGTCCATAGGATAGCATCTGATCTTACTCAAAAATTTTGTCAGTCCATCTCTGGAAATTTATGATTCTCCTTGTTTTATTAATTAAACAGAGAGATTTAATGTTCCTTGTCTTATTTCTATAGCTATCAGAGCATAACCCAGAACCTATTTTTCTCAACAAAACTGATTCAGGAAGGTCTGTATATTGGCTGGGTTGAGATTTGAACGTGGGTCCTACAGTATCTTTAGCTTGTTTTCTTTCTGCTATGCCAGGCTGTATCACTTTCCCTAGTCTATTCAAGAGACCTCCTTAAAAGCATACCAAATGGATTTGTCCTTTTTAAAAATAATTTTCATAATCTATTCATAGCTTTCTGTAGTTTCCTTGTGTTAAACTGCCATGGGGTGAGGAAATTATTCTTTTCATAACTTTTAAAACATTTTATGTTGCATTATGAATCTGTTTTTCTGTTTCTATTGATGACTTCATTGGAATAAATACAGTCAAGGATTATGCTCTCTCAAAACACACAAACATAATTTTATAGTCCCAGAGATTGTGACTGCTACAAAATTGCTCATATTAACCACACAACTAAACCTTTCTCTTTTACAAAATTTCTAGGACATGAGGCATTTGCAGAGGTTAATTGGTATCATGTACATATATGTCTTTCACCTGAAAATCTATGTAAGTTGAGATGCAGAACATTGGATAAGGCAGAAGTTAAGGCACATCGATACAGGGAAGTGGGTTGAAGGAATAATTAGTCAGCATCACCAGTTCCACCTCCACATTCACCTGTCAGAAATCAGGGAAGACTTACAGGCTGCAATGAATTCAAGTCCCTTGAGCCCAGCACACCTTATGAACTCAGATTCATAGAAGGGTCAGAAAGCTGGGCTCCTGCTTTCTCAACCTTCCATGAAACACCATGAAAAGGTTATGCAACATTCTCTTTCCTCCTCTAGAGGAATGAAGAAGAAAAATAAAATTAAGTTCAGGGAGCTTTGTCTTTAATCCCAAACCATTCATTCATCCAAAAATCATGACTATATTTCAGGAACTGTGATGAGGATATAAAGATGAGAACATAAAGTCCCTTCTCTCATGTTTCTAAATAACCACATACATAACAGAATTGATATGCACTGTAGCAGAGGTATAAGAAAAATGCAACGGGAAATAGCTTATAGGGAGGCATCAAAGAAGGCTTCACAAACAGGGTCACTTTTTAGTGGAAACCTGAAAATGAGTAAGACTCTGAAGGATTCAGAAGTTGAGGGTTGGGAGGAAATCAAGGTACTTTAAAGCAAGGTTGTCCTTTAAAATTTTCTATGATGACAAAAATGTTCTATATCTGCACTATCCAATATATGTGGCTATTGGGCACTTAAAAATGTGCATAGTGTGACCAAGGAACTGCATGTTTCATTTTATCAATCTTAACTAGTTTATAATTAAATTTAAATCATTAGCAGCTACCTTACTGGACAGCATAGCTTTAGGTAAAAGAAACAGTTTGTTCAAAAGCACAGAAATCTAAAAGCATGGTTTCCTGTCACAAAGTAGTAAGTGTTTAAGGGGATAAGGTATGGGATTTTGACAGGAATGGTGGAAAGCGGGAGGTGATAGGGCTAGAGATGTTGGTTGGGCTTGAATTACACATGGTCTTATATACCAGTAATGTATCAGAGACATTGAACTTGATCTTTCAGGTAGTTAGTGCCATAGAAACATTTTGAATGAGTGCTATGGTCTGGTTTCATTTTAGATAATTACACTGGCTTTGGTTGGCTTTTATAAGTATTTAGCACAGTGTTTATTATTTGGAGTCATATTAATTACATAGTTTAAGGTAAGGGGGTCAGGGCCCACTTGGGTTGTGGGCATTTCTCACTCCCCAGTTACAGCCCTGGGATTTCAAAAAGGAGAATACTGAAGTTTGTAAGAAATATTTTGGCTGCTTGATAGTTCTCCCAACTTTCTTTCAGGCTCTTAAACAATCATAGTATGTAGCAAAAACTTCATTCAACTGTTTTCCTAGGATATAAGCTCATTAAGCACATGGTAGGCACAGATTTCTTAATACAGGGAACTGATCACCTATTGGTTTCATCTCTAACCCTTAGGTAGCCCCTGGCACCAAGGTACTCATGATGTCTTAATAGTGAATACGGTTTGTTTTGTGGGTTATGAAAAGAATGCTTTAGATTAATGACCATTCTTTTCCCTTCCAAAATCAGTCTCTTACTTTTCTTGGACATATTTTCTAGCTCTGTTTTTAAAAGAAAAAGTCATGGATATGAAATGAAGTAACAACATTGTTTGGAATAAATTTGTCATTTATAAAAGCTTTATAGCAGTGCCCAAGGCAGAGACTCCAGAACCAGACTGCTCCAGACTGCTCTAAACTGATTCAGACCCTGGAGTGCCATTTCCCAGTGGTATGCACATTGCTAAGTTACATAAACATTCTCTGTCCTAGCTTTTGGAAATGGAAATAATTGTACTTATATCATTGTTCCAAGAATTACAGGAGTTATATGAAGAATTAGCTCAGTTCCTGGTTCATGGTAAGTACTTAATACATGTTAACCATTGCTATTATAAACCCAAGCTTTCTTTGGTCCCCTCTATGATCATGGCCTCCAAGGATTCTAAGAGAAATTCTGGTTTTGTATTACAATAAAAAAAGTTAATTTGGACCATCCTCTCTCTCCATTACAGACAAAGAACATGAGTGTAAAGTACATTGAGAACACCTCAGATTAGATTTAAAGGAAAATCCTCTTGACACTGATGATTTTTACATATAAAAATTACTTTCTGAGAAACAGCATGGTCACTACTTCCTACAACGAATTTTAAACATGAAATGAAATTTCACAGGTCAGAATCTGCTGGAATCAGGCACCATATGATCTTCTGGATTTTTCTTTAGAAACTAACTGGAGCTAGAGACAGGCTGCAAATGGCAAGAAAAGCCTACATCAGAATTGGGCTCCTGCTTTGCTGCGGGTTGAATTTGACAAATCACATAACAAACAAGTAGAGCAAGCTTAACATTTTTTACAAATGCATTAGAAAGTAAAATCAGTGAACCGATAACTGATTTGATGTGTTTTGAAAGTAAGGGAGATGAAGGAGTCAAAATTGAAACTGAACTTCTTGCCTCAGCAACTATATGATGTCATTCACAGAGTTAAAGTTGTTGTTTATTCATTCAACAAAGAGTTAACAAGTGCCCACTCAATTCCTGGCACTATTCTAATGAAAATAAAACAGCAGTGAGTGTTTCAAAGACCTCACTGTCATTAAGCTTGCATTCAAGATGGGAAAACAGATCATAAATGAGTTCAGTTTGTGACATATTGAGTTAAAGGTACCTGTTAAATCTCAAAGTGGAAATGTCCAGATGGCAACAGGTTACATGGTTAAAGTTAGAAGAGAGCTCTAGGTTGTAGACAGAGATCAGGAGCCATCAGGACATAAATGGCTGTTGAGGTGATGGGAGAAAATGAGATCCCCCAGATAGAACCCTGAGAAACACCAAATGTAAAGGAAGAGAAATCTTGTAAGGAAACAAAAGAGGAAGCCAAAGAAATGGATGCAAAGTCAGGAATGCAGGATACCATGGAGACCCAGTGAATAGAGGGTTTTAGAAGAAGGGACCAGCCAATGGCATAGAATGTGCCAAGAATTCAAGGACTGGGAGGCCTTCACTGAATGTAACATCAGGAGAGAGTGGGCTCACCTAGCTCGTAAGGGAGGAAGCCAGGTTGAATTGGGAGGAGGGATGGTTGGGAAGTGAGTTTGAGGAAACCATACATGTAGACATCTCTCTCAGAAAACAGGATTTTGAAGAGGAGAAAGCATAGGACTATAAGTGAAGGTTAGATACATGAAAACATTTAAATGTTCTGAGGAGAATAAGTGAGAAGAGAGAGAAATTACAGATACAGGACAGAATGGAAATAGTTGATGGGCAGAGATTCAGAGGAATAAGAGTAAGGGATGAGCCCTGAACATGGAAAAGAAACACCTTCATTGTAAGAGATCGGAAGGAAGAAGGATGTGGGTTTTGTGTATGGCAGGGAATGAGCGAAGACAAACCTGGAGAGGTAGGAAGAGGGCCTTATACTCTGTGTTCTGTTGTACTTTATCTTATAGGAGATGTAGAGCCTTTAAGGCTTTAAGCAAGAAAATGCATGGTCAGGTTTGTCTTTCACTTATATTAATCTGGCAGCAGAGTCAAGAATGCATCTGAGGGGAGCAAGGCTTAAAATAAGAAGACCAGTTTGGAAGACTCTGGAGTAATCTGACAGTTGCAAAGATCCTGAGTCCACGTGGTCATAAAAAAGGATGGAAAAGAGGGTTCAGATCAGATTCAAAGTTAAGCTGGTCAAAGTTAATAATTGGTTAGGTGTGGTGAATGAAGGAGAAGGAAATCAAAAATGATCCTCAGATGACTGGCAAGTTCATGAGAGAGTCATTAACTGATGACAGAGAAGACATGAGGAGAAAGTTTAGGGAGAGAACGTTAAATGTGGGAATGACCAGTGATGTGTGTATAAATTATCCAGCGGAGATGTTCAGCAGACAGTTGGATATGTAAATCTGAGGCTGAGGAAGTGGGCTAGAGGCATATTCACCTATAGTAATACTCATATTTATTTACACTTGACTGCATGCAGGTACTTTACTTATACTACTTTATTCTCACATCAACTCTGTAAGACAGATATCATAATTCCCACTTTATACAGAAAGTAGTTTTTCCTTAATCACTGAGGTAATAAGTGGCAGGATGATGACTCAAGACCTGTGAGAAGTCATCAGTGCCTATGTGCTAAATGAAGCCACAGGCAAAGCCGCACTAGCCCAGGGATAGTGCGTAAGAACAAGAAGGGAGTAAGCATTCCTAAGTGAATAATATATTTTAAAGAATGAGCAAAAGAAGGGACTAAGCCAGCAACAAAGGAAGATTGTCTATTCACTGGAATATGGCAGACAATTTCATACCCTCTCTACGCTTGCTACACAACCATCCTAACTCAATGTTCTAATGTACAGGCATTCTGTACATATCCAAACTGCACATATCCTTGGTTGCAGCAAAAGTAAATTTTACACATTAATTAAAATTTGGCCACACACTTTGAAGGCCTTGGAAGACCATTTGATAACTATGGCTAGTCTCTGCCTGGTTTTCCACCTTAGAATTGGCATCTGGCCTCATTTAGTTGTGGCACGTTGCCAGGCTTCAAATCCTAGGTGCAAACTTCCATCCCAAGACTGCTCCACTGAACGCAGAATTTCATTTGGCTGGGCACTCTTTCCCTCCAATTCAAGCTCCCTAAGAGTTCTCTCACTCTGCACAGAGTCTTATGTTCTGCACAAGGTCTACTCTCTTACTGAGCAGCTACAGCCTCAAGGAAGAGCTCAGCCCTTCTTTCCAGCGATTTTCTCAGTCAATGCATTAGTCTTCCTTGTAATTAGAAAGGTTATTGCTGTTATTTCTTATGCTGCATAAGAATCTTCATTGCCATCCCTGAATTATAATCAGTTTTCGAAAAGAGCGCTATAAGGAGTTCCCTGCTGCTGCCGCCTCACCAGAAAACTGCACTGAATATGAATGAGTTTAAGCTTTGATAAATTTCTTTGGCAAAGTAGGGCTTCATGGTAAGTGACAGCTCAAAAATTGCTGGGGATGTTTCAGAATTCCAGTTTGGTCCTACCTGAGCGTGGTCATAGTGGAGGTGATTGATAGTCTGGCCTGAGAAGCAGCTTAGCACTGTCTCATAAAATGTGCTGGAAAGACCATCTAACTATGTTAAACCTTGTGACTTTGTGTTCTGTGGACCTGGAACGGCCTCATAAATCAGACATGCCTGGTTTCAATAGCTCCAAGCAAAGGGAAAAAGAAAGAAAAAGACACTATATTTGTGTAAGGCTGTCCTACAAGTGTCTTAGAATAGTAAGAGTGTCTTTTTGAAATGTATACACTCATGTGCACACTCCCAACACATAAAATCAAAGACAGGGTCATTTTCTTTTCTTTTTTTTTTGTCTGATCAAGATGAACTTTCTATTTCAATGTAATCTGTCTCCTCCATTCTGTTGTGATTGAGCACAGAAAAAAGACAACTTTTTCTTCTTCTCATTACCCTGCAAGCTGAGCACAGTGGCCTTCATGGGATGGGTAATCAAGCCAGTGAGACAACACCCTTGACAAAGATCCTGAAAGGCATATGGTGTATTCATCCGGCTGGGGCTGGGCCGCAGCTGGATGATTCTGCCTGGTCGACCTGTGTGAAACTGCAGGCAGCCATCATTTAAATTGGGTTTGACTGATTGGTAAGTTGAAAATCCTTTAGGACAAGACAGAATTTATGACAAGATAGGTATCTGATTATAGTTTCACTTTATTGGTCCATCAAATGCAGCGCCACTAATGCAGACATATTTAACTCAGGAAAACTTTGAAGATCCTCTCTCCTCTTTTTATTGATGTCAATTTAAAACTATTAAAGTGAGAAAGATTGAAAAATTGGACATGACTGAGCCTTCCACCGTAGACACTCCCTACCTGTTCTCCTCTGAACATTCAAATGACCACCCATGAGTCCCTCAGAAATCCATTTTTGAACTTTTAAATCTCAGCCTATCTGTCACTCTTACCTGAATATAAAACATCTAAGAAGTTTACATTTTCTTTTGCTGTGGATTGTTTTTATTTGTATTATATCAATGTACATACTATTTTCAAGAGAAATTGTGTAGCAGATTGTATTAAGGGGCAAATAGATGTATATAAAGTGTATATGCATATGTGTATATATGTGTAAGTATATATATAGTCAACACATATGCACTTACAGAAAAATACATTTAACTTAAAAAGACAGTAGAGCTTACTGATACTGTTCATTCTGCAGCTGTAATTTTAGAATGGTAATGTCATCTAGAATTAGCTGATTGGAGAGTATTTAGGCTACATCTAAATTATATGAAAATAGTCAATCAATTCCAAAAGAAAAAATATATATATATATTCAGCTAGCTATCTTTATTGTGTAGAACAAAAAAAGTTTGATTACATTTTCACATTTCAATTGACTGTGCAATATCTTATAGTAATTTAAAATAAAAATTAGCTCTATTGTGGTTCAAGACTCTATAAACCTGTCTAAGGAGAATACCAGTCCCCCGTGGACCCACACAAAGGGGCTGGTGACACACTATGTAATAGTTACCCAGTTTGTTGACACATCTCTCTGAGAAGTTTATCTCCCAAAAAGACTGAGAGAGAAAAATGATGGATTTTTTTTAGAATGCTTAAAGCAGACATATTTCCCCACATGGAGGGGAAAAATCAGGTTGAGCAACATTTTTAAAATGTTAAATTATATCTGTTTCTTCATTTATTTAATAATTATTTATTGAGCTCTTACTATATGCTAGGCACTATAGAGAGTACAGACAAGACAATGCCTCTGCCTTCATGGAGCCACACTAGCAAACTCTGTGTATAAGTAGTTGTAAACTAAATGGAAATATACAGTAGGCTGTGAGACCCCCAGAAACTCAAACTATAATTGAGCAATATAACAAGTCCTTGAAAGACTCAATGTCAAAGAACACTGGTGTGAACCATAAGTGTTAAGAGAAGGTCAGAGAAAGCTCAGGTTGGTGGGAAATGGAGCAGCGAGGAAGACCTCATTGGGAGATGTGGCTTGATCTGGACTTTGAAGAGTGGGCATCACTTGGACAGAGAAGAGAGGGAAGGTCATTTAAGACAAGAAGGCAACAATAAGGACACTGAGTGGGGAATGAACATAGTTTGGAGGACAGGAAGGAAATGAGGTAGCTGAAATGTAGAGTGGAGTACTAGATGAGGGTGGATGAGCAAGGCGGTACCCAAAAAAGAGAGGCCTTAGTGCTGTGCTCACACATGTGGACTTACTTGGTCATTGGCAATGGGGAACCACTGAGTTTTAATCACAAATGGAGTCTTTATATATACTCTATATTTTTCCCTGCTTTGTGAAAACAACATTATTTTTTTATTTCTAAGTAATGACTTCAGACTAAAGTAGAGAAAGCATTAAAAAGTTAAGTCAACCATACTCACTTTGGTATGAAAAATGTAAGAAGGAAAAAGTCTGAAAACAATGGCTAAATTGACATGGATTTTAAAGAAATTCTCTCTCCCTTGTGTTCATTAATATCTGTTTTTATAAATAGGTGGGCACAGTTCAACCAGAGAATAGCTATGAGCTTCTATAGAAATATTGTAGAGTGCAATTTGATTAAATTTCCACCCACCACAACTCCCCACTCTTCTAATAATGAGTTCTGGGCTCCTCCATACTGGTGTTTCTTAGTACAAAAAGAAAACAGAAATGAAATACTAGAGTTTGAACGAAAAAAGATTGAACTTCCTGAAATTAGTCTAAGTAAGTCCAAGAAGGTGAGTTTAAGCACTTTATTTTATTATCAAGACTGACAATGTGATTGTTTTAGAGTGAGTATCTTGGAGGGGAGGCAGGTTCCTGATGGCTAGAAAAATATTTACTTTTTTACTAATTCATTGTTATGTTTTCTCATTTAATTCAGATATTTTGCATGAGCTATTTGTCTTAAACAATAAAAGTTGCATTAAACTCAACTTGGTAGAATTATGCCATATTGCTTTACTTGTTGGTTGATAGTAATGATATTAACATTAATAATAGCTACCTTTTATTGAAACTTTACCAAATTCCAGCTGCTCCAAGCACTTTATATGCATTATCTCATTTAACTCTCACAATATTCCTATGAGTTATCCTCTTTCATTTCACAGACAGAGAAACTAAAGTTAGAGAAGTTAAGAATAGGCAGTTGCCACTTTCCACACTAGTTTGGGGTCATAAAAATGACCATACAAGAAATCTTGCAAAACAATCTTAATAATCAATGGAACATATTACTCTTATTTTGTAACCTTTAAAAATGTTTTTCAAAACATTAAGAACTCTATAACTGTCTGTTATAAATGTATAGCAAAATGAAAAATAGTAAAACAATATTTATTTAGGACACTGTAATTTAAGAGAATTAAAGTGTTTAGTTTCTTCAAAAAACGTATCAAGAGTAGTTTGAACAGTGCTTACCCTCTTGTTATATAACTTATGATACAGAGTGAGCATCTTTTCTATTCCTTGTAAATTGTCATACTCTGTTTCTGTTTGGATGACCTTCTAACATTTCACCTTTTCCTCATTTCGTGTTGTGAAATATCTCCAAGAACTCCTTTAATGTAAAGTTTATTGCTGACATCATATCCTCTGGGATATCTTTACCCTTTTCATCACCACCAATTTCCTCATTTTTGTCCATAAGCTCATCTTCACTAAGTTCCTTGGACTGTATGTCTGGAGTCTCTTGAATAGTGGCAGTGTCAGTATTCTAAAGGTCAGCTGTTTCTTTAATAATTCCATTTATGCTCAGTTCAAGATTTCATTTCCAGAAATATCATTTTATTTCTTTGCTGCACTTTTGTCTTTCTTGGTCAGTTTCCTCTTTTGCTTATTCATTTTTGTAAAAACTCATGTTGGTTTATCACTAGAACACAAGAAGTCAACACAACTACTTGATTTGTAGTCTGAGAAGCTAGTAGTGAATTTTATAAGTTATGCAATTACTCACAGTCAATATACTGAAGTAACTTAAATTTGAACCATGTTGTTGAAGGACTAGTAGTATTAAACTAAACTGTGGGAATTTAAATTTATGCATATCAGAACTGAGCAAAATAAGGACTTCCTGCAATTGCTTAGATTGATACAACTGGTAGAGACAAGGCCAAGATTTGAATTCTAGTTGGCTTAGCTCCTAAGACCATGCTTTGACTAATGCCTTACCATTGATTTAGAAATGCATGTCTCTCCAGAGAGAGACAAAATTTATTTTTTCTGGAGGAGGCATGGGTGAAGAAGAGGTAGAGGGAGAGAGGTTGGAGGAAGAAAGCAGTGCTGACAGAGGCAGAAGGAAGAAGAATAAAGAGGGAGGGAAAGATAAAAAGCAGGAAGGCAGGGAAAAGGGAAAGAATGAGGAAGAGAAAGCAAGCCAAAGAGCATGCAAGAGCAAGAGAACAAAAAGAACAGGCAAGAGCAAATGAGAGTGACAAAAAGAAAAGGAAATAGAAACCAGAGGAGAACAGAGTTCAGTTTCCCATCATAGTGACTCAGTGGTCAGTGTGAAATACCAGAAAATTGTTATGTAGAAACTGTTCCCTGACCTCCTTCCTCACCTAAACTCTGAGCTCCTTAATGACCCAAATGAGACCATTTTCATTTCCTTGTGCCTAGAACACTACCTGACTCAACAGTGCATATTATCAAATAAGCTTCAAAAATATAATACTTCCAACAGGGCATTTTAAATGATCTTTTGTTATTTAATCATTGATGTAAGAATAAAAGTACATAATATGAAGTAATCATCTCACCCCTTTACCACAATAAATTCTACATGATGAGACAACTATAAAATTTTAATCAAAGAAAATCAACAGACTATAGGATTAAAAATATTATGTCCATCTTTAGAGAAATGACAATTGTAAACAATAAATAATCTACAGATTCAATTGCATAAATATTTAACTCCCTGGTACAATAAAGTATAACTAAAATATGAAAGAAAACAAAAGACTAAGAAAATATTTGCAGCAAACATGAATGCTCATAAAATTTGACACAAAAAGTACCTATACCCAATGAGTAAACAAAGGATATGAAAAGCCAGTTTACACAAGAGGAAAGACAATTGCTAAACAAACATTTAATAGTCTCTGAAACCACCAAAAATACCAAGAGAAACAGGGTATTGTTTTTCACATGGTACATTAACAAATATTTTAAGTAAAAATCCATAATCCTGACCAACATATTTTTAACTATATACATCAATAGGGCAATTTAATTTGTTCAACCCTCTTGAAAAGTAATTTGGAAATGCACTTTATGAGGTTAAAAAAATGTCATACAATTTGACCCAATAAAATTACTCATAGGAATATCTTAATAGAAGAATAAATTATATGAAAAACACATAGGCATAAATATTTCCATTGCAGTATTATTTACAAGATGAAAATGGAAGGGACAACTATAGAATTGTATGAAATATTATACTATCATAAAATTAATATAAAAACAAGAAAATGTGATAAAATGATAAAAGAATAAAACAAAATACATTTTATGAATGTCATTCTAAATATGTATTCTAAACAAATATGACATTCTAAATATGAAGACATAGAATATGTACACATAGAAATAAAATCCAGAAAACAATATGGCAAAATTGATTTGAGGTCAGTGGAATTTAGATATTTTTTTAATATCTCATAAATGTCTCATAATTTTTTAATATCTCAAAAATATCTCATAATTTTTATAATATTTTGCTCAATGCATTAGAAAATGGTATATTTTGACATCATACATCTTGGTGAGCTCATTCTTGCCAGAAGCTGACAGTAGCCACTTATTGAGTAATATGAACTGAGAAAATGATCAAAAAAAATTTCTCAAGGTAAAAGTGTAGCCACAAAGACAAATCCATGATAAAAAGTTCTCTTTTCCTATGCCTTATCATAATAATCTGAATACCAAAAGATAAGGACCTAAGTTAGATTCCCCCCCCCCCCAAAAAATAAAAGGGATGCTCTGTTTTTGAAACTTCCTAAGAGGACACAATATTAAAAATACCCCCAACGAACATTATTTTCAATGACCATATTTAAGCCATTTAAAACCCAAGCTCCATATTTTTAATCAGTGAGTTAGTCATTTCAAACAGATTTTCTTCATTTTGCCTCAAATCAACCTCTGTTGTTAACAACCGATCAAACTATTTCTTCTGGATAATCATGTAAATACTAAATAAAGATGGTTATATGGCTTGATGAGGTGATGCCCAAATCACCTACTTGCTGGCTTAGTTATGAATGGAAATGAAATGCATGGAACTACCACATAAAAATATTCTGAAACACGTTATATTTTCAATCAATTGTTTTATTATCCCCAAGGCCTTAGAGTTTCATGTTATTAATACCAATATATTTTCATCAGTTGCATCAATAAGGCTGTGGTATAATGAATGTTTCATGCTCAGTCTTGAGGATAATAGAAAAACTTACAGACTGAAAAACGACTGGAATTTCCTTCTGCTCTAATCTAAGTCATTATGGTAGCTACAGGGTTGTTATCCAGGCAGCTCTTCCATCCTTTCACAGCTCAGTGGCATTTATTGCTTCCTACAACTTCACAGGCTCTCACATGACAGTCACTGCAAGATGGTAGACAAAGCTCTGCCTTTCTGGGGATTGGATGGCTGAGCCCTGGCAGAGTCCCTGTAAAGGAGCTACTTGGCCACAGAAGAAGAAGGCAGCTCTCCCTGTTCCATGGGAAGGAGAAGACATTGTCTCCTCCTATCTGCAGAGAAATGGAGCTCTTCTCATGGCCTCTTCTTGGGTTCAGAGACAAGTATAGCCAAGCACCAGAAAGCCTTTCTGTGTGTTGCTCAGCTGGAGAAACAGAAAACTGCTGTACAATGTAGTGAGTGCCATGATAAGGATTGGAAATGGTGTTTCATGAACCCATAGAAAACATACCTAGAGAAGATTTCCCAAAAGATGTGAATAATAAATTAACTGACTTATTAAGAATGAGAAGGAGTTAGGCAGAAGAAAAAGAGAAAGGAAAGATCTAGGGAGAGATGAAACTGTGCAAATCATTCATATAGTGGTAGATAAAGCATACAAATTCTCTGCCCATTTGGATACTAGCTAAGAGTGTGTGTGGGAGAGAAGATACATAGATATATATACATATATATCTACAATGTATATTTAAGAAATATGTGCTTGAAAGGTCATTTTGTACCAACCACATGCCAGGCCTCTGGCACCAAACTGTTTATTTATTTAACAAGTAGTTATCAAGAATTTTAGTGGTCATTTTAAATAAGTTAATACACAGAGAAAACTTAAAGGATAGCTTGACATATAGCAAGTACTCAAGATAAGTTAGCTATTATTATTACAGTCAAGAAGTACTAAGGTATTGGGGGTTTAGTAAAAAGGCCCACCAGGGCACCTGACAACACCCCTCCCTGAAAAGTCATTGACCCACTCAAAACATAATAACCAAATATTCCCCTTAAAGCTTATATTTTGGTTAAGACTACCAGGAAACTACATTTAGTGCAAAAACCCAAAACTACTGCTGAAACCCGGGATTGAACCAGGGACCTTTAGATCTTCAGTCTAACACTCTCCCAACTGAGCTATTTCAGCTTGTTCAGGTGACTTCTCCTGAATAACTATAATGGAATAATACTTGTTTTATAATAATAAAAAAAATCAATACTCAGAGTCAGCTGGAGGTAGGCATTTAACAAATCATACTCAGTGGTGAAAGCTGAAAGCTTTTTTGCTAAAATCAGGAATAAGACTTGTACGCCCATTCTCACCACTTCTAGTTAACATAGTATTGGAAGTCCTAGCCACAGCAATCATACAAGAAAAAAATAAAAGGCATCCAAGTGGGAAATGAAGAGATAAAACTGTCACTATTTGCAGATGACATGATACTATATATAGAAAACACTTAAATCTCCACAAAAAGCTATTAGAACCAAGAAATGAATTCGGTAAAGTTGCAGGATACAAGATTAATATACAGAAATCTGTTGCTTTTGTATACATTAATAAGGAACCATCAGAAAGAGAAAAAAAGAAATTTAAAATTATGTCAAAAAGAATAAAATACCTTGGAATAAACCTAAGCCAGGTGGTGAAATACCTTTTCATTAAAAACTATAAAACATTGATGAAGGAATTTGAAAATGATACAAAGAAATGGAAAGATATGCTGTGTTCTTTGATTGGAAGAATTAATATTGTTAAAATGTCCATGCTACACAAAGTATACTACAGATGTAATGCAATCCCTATCAAAAGACCCATGACATTTTTCACAAAACTAAAACAAATAACCCTAAAATTTTTATGGAACTATGAAAGACCCTTAGTAGCCAGAACAATCTTGAGCAAGAAGAACAAAACTTGAGGTATCATGCTCCCTGATTTCAAACTATACTACAAAACTACAGTAATCAAAACAGAATGGTTTTGGCACAAAATCAGACACATAGATCAATGGAACAGAATAGAGAGCTGAGAAATAAACCTGCACACCTATGGTCAATTACTTTATGACAAAGGGGGCAAGAATATATCAACACAATGGAGAAAAGACAGTCTCTTCAGTAAGTGGTGCTGGGAAAACTGGATGGCTATATGTAAAACAATGAGATTAGAATATATTTTCACACCAAACACAAAAATAAACTCAAAATGGATTAAAGACCTAAATGTAAAACCTGAAAAGCTAAGACTCTAGAAGAAAACATAAGCAGAACACTCTTTGACATAAATCATAGCAATATTTTTTGGATCTATCTCCTGGACAAAATAAATAAAAGCAAAAATAAACAAACAGGACCTAATTAAACTTAAAAGCTTTTGCACCGCAAAGGAAACCACTGACAAAATGAAAAGACAACCTACTGAATGGAGAAAATATTTGCAAATGATGTGACCAATAAAGGGTTAATATCCAAAATATATAAATAGCTCATAAAACTGAATATCAAAAAATCAACCCAATTTAAAAAATAGGCAGAAGCGCTGAACAGACATGTTTTCCAAAGACGAAATGCAGATGACCAACAGGCACATGAAAAGATGTTCAATATCTCTAATTATTAGAGAAATGCAAATGAAAACCACAATGAGATATCACCTCACACTTGTCAGAATGGGTACAGGAAGCCTACAAATAACAAATGTTGGCAAGTATATGGAGAAAAGAGAACCTTTGTATACTGTTGGTGGGAATGTAAATTCTACATATTCACACATGCAATGGAATATTACTCAACCATAAAAGAGAATGAAATTCTGCCATTTGCAACGACATGGATGGACCTAGAGAGTATTATGCTTAGTGAGGTAAGTCCGACAGAGAAAGAAAAATACTCTATGTTAACACTTATAGGTGGAAACTAAAAATAAAACAAATGAGTGTATATAACAAAACAGAAACAGACTCACAGATATAAAGAACAAACTGATGGTTACCAAGAGGGAGAGGGGCAAGATAGGGATATGGGATTAAGAAATACAAACTACTATGTATAAAATAGATAAGCAACAAGGATATATTTTACAGCACAGGGAAATATAGCCATTGTTTTTTAATAACTTCAAATGGAATATAATTTATAAAAATATTGAATCACTATGTTGTACACTTGAAACTAATATCATATTGTAAGTCAACTATACTTCTATTAAAAATACAATAACATAAAAATAAAATAAAATAAAATATCGTGAGTGAAGTGTGTTCCAGGCTGAGGGAACAGAAAGCACTGTTCTGAGGCAGGAGCATACTTGATGTGTTGGAGGAATAGCATGAAGACCAATGTGGTTGAAATGGAGGTAGGAAAGGTAGCCTGGATCTGGATCACATAGGGTTTTATAGACATTGGTAAAAACTTGAAAAAGATAGCTTTTGTTGCTGTGTAAAGCAAAAAATGTGGTGCTCAGGACATATAAGAAGATGAGAAGGCAAGCTTGGAAGTGATCGAAGCATCATGAAACAGAGAGGATGGTGGCTTGGATTAAGGTTGTAACAGAGGGGTCAGATTCTGGATATATCTTGAAGGTGCAAATGCCTGGATTTACTGATGAACTGAAAGTGAGATGTGAAAGGATGATGATGACAATGCCAATGTTAGTCACCTAATCAACTGAGTGAATGGTGATATTATTACTGAGATAAACAGGAAAGAAGAAACAGGATTGGGAGCACTGGGGAGGAGGACTGGGAATCATGAGTTCAGTATTAGATAAGTGAAGTTGGAGATGCTGATTGAACATCCAATGTTTGACTACTTTTTAGTATATACAACTTTGGAATTCAGAAGAAGAGTCAAGGCTAAGAGTACACACTGGGAAGCCATCAAAATAAGAGAGTATTTAGAGAACTAGGTCTGGATGTTATCACTTAGGAAATAAGAGCAGATAAAGAGAGATCTAAGAACTGAGTCCTAGCCCACCCCAGCCACAAGTAGAGACTGGGAAGAGGGGAGAGTTTTAACAAAGGCACTTGAAAATAAGTGGAAACCAAAAAAGTATGACCTAGAAACCAATTGAAGAAAGTGATTCTGAAAGGAGAGAATTTATCAATTGTGTCACATATCTCTAAGATGGGGATTGAGGATTGACCATTGGTTTTAGCAACATGGAGGTCTTTGGTGGTCTTTGCAGTTGTGATAAGGTGGTAGGGGCAAAAGCTTGACTAGACTGGAAAAATGGGAGGAAAGAAAGTGGACACTGTGGATATAAATAATTTGGTAAGAATTTTTGTGACAAAGAAAAGCAGAGAAGTGAAGTATTCGCTAGAGGGGAATGTTTGGTCCAGAAAGATGTTTTTTAAGATAGGAAATATCACAAAATACTTTATTGCTAATAGAAAAGAATAAGTAGTCAAGGGAAATTGATGGTTGAAGAAGCAAAGCCTTTGAGAAAATGAGAAGTGCTGGGATCTGGGGCACAAGAGGATAGGCTGATCCTAGATGTGAGCAATGCTCTTCCTTCCACAGTATTGGAGAAAAAGCAGCATATACAGGCACAGATGCATGGAGGTGTGTAGAGCAAAAGTCAGTGCATTGAAGGAATGGGAAGTAGTTTAGTTAGGCTGGAGTCTAGCATGTAAGGAAGACAGTTGTCAAATGGAAGAATGACACCTTCAGTTAATCAATTCAAAAGGTATTGTGAGATGCTGATCTTATATGATTATGATTTGGATTTGAAAGACTACTTGGAGGAATTTCCCAACGTGCTTCACGCCAAAGTAGCAGAAGTGGAATAATTGTACAGCCTCCCAACATGCCTGCTTTAAATAATAACAATAACTCAAAACCCATGCCATGTGTCAGGCTTTACTCTAAGCATTTTGCATATATTAGCGCACTTAATCCTTACAACAAATCTGGGCTTAAGCACTGTTATTATTCTCATTTTAAAAATGAGAAAGTGAGACACACAGAGGTTAAATAACTTGCCTGAGTTCACATAGCTGACAAATAGCAGATCTGAGACTTCAACCCGAGGATAACGATACAAGAGCCCATGTTCTCAATCGTTTGCTATATTTCCCTCTGATCCACAACCATTTCAAAGTATAAATTCTGTTAAACTTCTTTTTAAAAGCCATGTTCCTTAATAGTCATTCCTTTACTGCATGACCCTCACAAGGTTTGTGCGGAAAGTGTGACTGGGAGATGGGCAAGTGAGGGGTGATCTGGGAGGGTGTATCAGATGTCTGGGAGGTGCAGCTTCCCAGGCCTGGGAAAGAAGGATCTGATCAAGCCAGTCTGTGGCCCGGCTCCTTGAGAGTTCATGCTTTTACCTGCTAGGCCTTGCATTCTCCCCTGCTGTCTTCTTGAACAGCTGTACTGTCTGCAGCACACTGCAGTAACCCAGAACAGGGCTCACCCTCCAAGCTTCCCCACAGCCAGTTATCAGGGCACCCAACTAAGCCATTGGATGCAGTAGGCAAACACGAGTACAGCATAAACAGCTGGGACTCACCCAGAGTTCTGTGTGCCCCCTTATGCTTCCCGCATGGCCATAGAGTTAAGGTGAGTTCTGGACAATGGCCCGTGATTAGAGGCACCAGTGGCATATGTCAATCCCTACACAAGGCAATTCAGAGTTATTCTGCCTCCTCCATTTCTCTCCTTTCCTACCTTGGCAACCACAGAGGCCCTGTGTTCCAGATGATGTAGTTATTGGATGGAGGAGGGCCCCCCAACCCACACCAGATTTTAGGTGAATGAGAAACATACTTTTTGTACATTTGGGGGATTGTCTGTTGAGGCAGTTATCATTAATTTCTTTGATTAACAAAGTGGGCAAGTGATTCTCAGTCACAAGCATTGTCCCTAGGGCAATGCTGCCGCCTCTAATGGAGCAGGTGATGAGGAGAAAGGCTGAGCCCTAGAAGACACTCAGGCAGCAAGGCAGGATGGAAGAAAGAAGAAAGTGACTTGGTTAAAGGATATTTTGTTAAAAGAAACACAAACTATCTCAAGGTAACTTAAGTAAAAGGGGAAGTTAATTAAAGGTAATATTTCTCAGGACTATCAAAAGACAAAATGAAGTATGTCTGGGCAAGACAAGGACAGACTGAATTCCAAAAATGGCAGAAGTCACCATGTTCTCGGAAAGCATGTGGTTTCTCCCATCTTCTCTCCAATTCTCTTCCTTCTTTCCTAGTCTGGCTTCATCTCCTTTGCATGACCCCACTTGGAGTGACAGCTGTGACTTTACCTGGTCTTGCATGAGTGTCTGCCACCATCCAACTGGCTCAATTTTTGGGTCACAATTCTAAATTCCTGTGAGAGAGAATCACATTGGTTCATCCAACCTACCTGTGGTTCCCCCAAATCAGGTGGCTATGACCTTCACTCAGTTCAGTTAGTCCTGGCCAGAAGCAGGGGTCTTGTGGCCTCTGAAGTGGCTTATGGGCAGGGCAACTTCAAATCAGGAATTGGACAGAGACCTTAACATAGGTTTACCACAGAAGAGAATTTCTATGGGCCTTAAAACAGAATTGTCAAAATATCCAAGAGGATAAGGGAGGCACTGTGAATTATGGAGGGGAAAAGACAAAATACAAGTAGAAAGAAAAAATGTCAGGCCAGAAGGAGGAATGAATACAGAAATGAGCCCCAGGATGAAGTTAGAGCTGGATTCAAGAGGCAAGCCAGCTGCAAGTGTGCCAATCCACCATGGACACTAAACCATCATTGAAATAGGTTGGAAACATGGGGCTAGTTAATTCACACATGACATCCACACAGGACAACCCACAAAACCAGGGAAATGTAAATTGGTTCCACTGCAGCTGATTTGAGCAGTGTCCATGAATGAAGATAAAAAAATAAAATTCCTCACCAGGGTTACATGCCTCTGTGGAGCATTTTTGTAAGTTGCACAGAGCAGCTATGACCCCCAAACCAGCCCACTGACAGTTGCCTGAGACCAATCCTCAGAATCAGCAACATCCGAAAACTGTACCATGGATGACATAGAACTATTTAACAAAAACAAATGGCGTCTTTTTATACACATTTCAAATCCTTAATATGTCTCCCAAGGAAGGCACATCTGCTTCAGGAAATCACAAATGAGAGCTGAAAAGAGAACAGAACTATAGAAAAGTGTTTTTTATAGAATTGTTTTCACAACATTGACTTGTTTCTGCCAGGGGAAATGACTTAGTAAGTGAATTTGTTTCAGGATATAATATATGTTAATAGAAAATCAGTTTATGCTCGGGTCCATTAAATGTTTAGAGAATATCAGTTTGAAAGAATGCCAAATTAGTAGCCTATCTGGGTATGTATCTTTGTCCATCTGTGGCTGGGGCTGTGCTGAAGCAGGAGCTAGTCAACGTCTAGTCCTCAGTGATCACACAGGTAATGAAGAGAAACTAACCAACCCAAGAAAACTATGACAAGAAAAAATGCTAGATTGCAACTGTGAAACTGTGCAGTGTAAAATGTCAACCTGCCCAGAAAACTCCTGAAGAGGAAAAGGGAACACTGTTATTAAGAGATGCTTTCTACACAGTTAATAATTTAATCTTGGAGTCATGCTTAGTTTAGACTTAAAGAAAAATTTTATGAATGAGGAAAAAATACCAATTTTCTGTGACATATTTAATCTATCTTCATCCTCACATCCTCACATGATAAACACAGATCCAAAAACATCTCCACACTATACGAACAAACTAACTTCCAGAGGCATTTAAGTGACATTTTCTTATCAAATTTAATTTTTCCCACTCTCTTTCTTTCTAGAATCTTCTATATACACTACTTAATGTTATCCTGGTGTAGTGAATGATAACTTCAATTTGTTGAGTATTTGTTACTTAAATTGAACTATTAATGGAAAATCTACTATGTGCAAGACAGTGTGCTAGATTATAAAGACTGCAATGTTGAAAGAGAAGGTAGCATCTGATAGAGGATATCACCTCTAAGACGTGGCTAGGAGGGGGATCCAGAGGAGGCATGACTTGGAGTTAGACAAATGCACACAGTGGGAAAGTCCCATCTCGGGCTCTGGAATGAAGTCCAGTGCATCAAGAAAGCACCAGACAACAGATGCTGGCCAGGTCTTCTTCAGGATCAGGAAGGGCCAGCAAAATAACATGTCCAGCAAGACAGAGGGAAGGGAGCACAAAGGAGTTCCAGAGCAGATGAATGTCAAACACTGGGAAAGTCAGGAGCAGAGTCTGGGAAGTAGGGGCCTGACCCTCAGGGCAAAGGCCCACGGTAACCACAGGCAGGAATGCTCTAGGCTGTGGGAGTCTATGCGTTAGCCAGAGGGCGGAGTATGTCCAGAGAAGCCCAGGAAGCCTGAGACAGAACCTTGGAGAATGCTATCATTTTGGAGGTGTAAGAACAAAGAAGTCGTAAGGCAGAGCCAATGAAGATAGTGCAGAGTCGCAGAAACCAACTGAAGCAGATAGGTTTAGGGAGGATGTGTTTGTCACCAGAAAGATCAGGGAGATCAGAGAGACAATGAGCCATTGGGAACCAATTAAGATGTTAGGACCTGGAAAGCCTGGGTGAGGGCTGACTGAAACAGCTGCCTCAGCAGTTCTTTGTGCCTCTGCTTGACGATCCTGGCAGGTCTGCATGACGGGCACCTCATGGCAAACACCACACTCATACAAGAAGAATCATGTTTTCTTCCTGAGAGGTAGCTCACATGACTCCCAAATGGTACAGATGTAGGTCATTTTTAATTTCAACAGGAACTGGAGTTTGTTTCCAAATAGAATGCGGATTTTTTCTAACCTTGCTATTGTGAGAGCTCAAAGTCACCCACTGAATTTAATTCTTTTCTGTGATCAATTATTTGATGACAGGGAGATGTCTGAATTTCCATTTGGATCAACTACAGAAATCAGGCTTACAGCAACAGAGGCAGCTGGGGGCCTGCACGCAATCAGAGACAGGGCAGTGGGTTGACCCCCGAAGTGTGGGCACAGCACAGCTGTGTGTTATTCAGTCTCAGCTCATAGTTCCTGTAGACACAGCTCAAGGGCAGACTGTCTGGGTAAATAATGGGGGACAGAGAATGCAGCCAAGTCCCAGGACACACCCACGTGATGGAGAGTCAACACACCCCCTCCTTGGGCCTTTTGGTGTGGGAGTTCTAAGGTATCTTTCAAAAGGCCCAGCTCTTGCCAATCTTGCAGCATACCATACCTGTACTTCTTTAAAATTACAGTTTAAAACTTTGCCCCATTTCTTGTAGCTGTGTGATTCTAGGCAAATCTATTAGCCTGTTGCCTCATCTATAAACAGGAATAAGAAAATCCCATCTTGCAAGTAAAATATCCTGTACAAACAGATGCTTGAGAAATGGAAGTAGTGTCATTATTATGATACTCTTCATCTCTCCAGCCTTAGCAAACAAACATTCCAATAAAGGAGAGTGCACAGACTGTACAAAGGGAGATTTAACCCTTGGATGTTTGATGTATCTCCTACAAAAGAACAGTAAAATGAGTGGAAAGAGGCTGGCTGTTGAGCCCCCTGTATCACTTACAGAAAATGCCGAGGGAGGATGATTGCCCAGGGACCTACCAGAGTTTCAGTTTCCAAAGTGTCAAATCGAGAAGTCAGTCTTTGTTTTGATATAGTGTTCCTAGTGGATTTAAAATTTTTTAAAGAAAGAAAGAACAAAAGCCTTAAACTACTAAATCATTAGGGGGGGAACAGGGAGGGAAGATGAATCCCACATAAACTGGAGAAACTTGAAATTAAAGAAGCGGTTGAAGTATGAAATCCAACCAAGCAGAATGAAATCTCAGACACCTTTTAGGGTCAAATGTGTCCAGTTACTGTATGAAAGTCAGGGACAAAACTTGATGAAAAACTAAAAGAAAATTATGGTTTCTGAAAGCTGATTGTGCACCCAATCTATTGACATTTGCTCCAGGATTTTATATACCACCATCTGAGAACCATGAGTATTTCTCACTATGAAGACCTGAGTGGATGTCCTGTGTCTCCTGCCTTTGGAGGCCAGCAAGTCAGCTTAAATTACCCAGGGCTTAGCTGGGAGCCAGGGTGGAGAATAGGAACCAGCTGAATTTAAAATGTCTAGCTTAGAGTTTACAATCCCTTTAGACTTAAGGGATGTTGGCTAAAATAGTCCTGAGCAAAACTGGTGGATGCCTTTGCCAGCAGAGAATAAATCTGAGAAGAAAAATGCATTGGAGAAGAGGAAAGTGAGAAAGAGAATACAGACAACATTAGTCAAGTGATTTGGTTGCAAGTGAAAAAAAGACCTCTTTGAGCTGAACTAAATCAAGAAAAGTGTGAGAAATACTGGAGGGAGCTGAATACACGAACTGCCACTTGAGGGTCACCATACCTCAGGACGGGAAGCCTTGCAACGGGTGTTTGTGGACCTTCCCACTGGACAGGACGCAGCTATCGATGCCCAGTGTCTGTGTATTTCAGTGTTGACCAGCCAAAGTCAGGTCAAGTGTTGATTTTGCTGGACAGTGGGGGTGGGGCAGGAGGTACCCTGAGAAGATGCCTGGGTTACCGGGGACCTTCCCTGAGGGTAAGCAGTTCCCAGAGAACAGGAGTCAAACTGCTTCCCAGTGTTTGTCTACCACTTAGAAAAATGGAGAAAGAGATGGGCCAGAGAAGGAATCCTCTGTTGACAAAGTGTCTCCAACAACTGATGATTACTTATGGCATAAACTTTTTTTATCTAAAAATGGCATTTAAGAGATAAGGAAGGTGGAAAGGACCCAAATGTTCATCAATACGTGAATGCATCAACAAAATGTATATACAAAAAAATGGAATATTATTCAGTCTTTAAAAGGAAGGAAATTCTGGTACATGTTACAACATAATGGACCTTGCAAACATTATGCTAAGCAAAATAAGTCAAATATGAAAGGACAAATACTGTATGTTTCCACTTATATGAGGTACTTAGAGCAGTGAAATTCATAGAGACAGTAGAATGGTGCTGATTAGGGGCTGAGGGAGAGGGAAGAATGAGGGGTTGTTGGTTAATGGGTACAGAATCTTAGTTTGGGAAGATACAGAAAGTCCTGGAAATGGATGGTGGTGATGGTTGCACAACAATGTGAATGTACTTAATGCTGCTGAACTGTACACGTAAAGCTGCTTACCATGGCAAATTTTATGTTGCGTATATCTTGCCACAACACAAAAGAAAGAGACAAGGAAACTACTATGTATGTTATGGCGAAGGGAACTGTCAAATAAAGAGAAAGCAAATATACATGCATATCTCTGAAATAGTCCATAAGAATGTTTTCTGTAAAGAACAGGCAAATGTTCTGCCTAGGTCCGCACAAATCTGTCATCACATGCTTTGTTTAAATCCAGGCACCAGTCATCTAGGGTTTACATAAGCCATCATTTCCTGTTTTCTTGTGCTTTCTTTGGTACCCTGGAGAGTCTGCAAAAGCTCCCCGCAAAAGACAACACCAGCACTTGAGTGTCTATCACACAGAGAGCCCAGAGCTAGACAATAAGTAAAACTTTTCCTTTTTCCTTCTCCCATTACAGTCCTGAAAAATTCAGAAGCCCCAGAGCCTTGTGGGAGGAGTCAGGCAGATTTCTAAAGACTGGTCAGGCCTGATCCAGAGGAGAGCAATGCTTCAAACTGTAGGAGAAAAGAAAGCTTGATGTAAGATTGGGGTGGATTTCTTAAGTTGATTTTTTAATGCCAGGAAGTGACAACAATGGAGTGGGAAAGGGAGCCTCAGCAGACCAGATTGAAAGACAATGTTGACAAAAAGCAAAGTTGCTTCCTACTTGCACCCTACTAAATGCAGCTTGCTCAACAGCTGTGGTCAGCTCACATCTAATCTTTACAGTAATCCTAAAGAGATAGAGATTATTAAACCTTTTTACAAAGAAACCAAGGTTCAAAAAAGTAAATTAATTTACCCAAGATCTCATTAACAAGTTAAAGGGCCAATGTTTAAAGCTTATATTTTTCCCATTATGCTGTGCTACCTATATTAATACACTCGAGTGTGTTAAATACTTGTAATAAACCAGTAGATGAGTATGCAAGGGACAAGAATCCTACAACACCTCCTTTGGGGGTGTTTGCTGGGAAGGAAGTTTGGCAGTGACTGTGGGCAACACAGTGCTGCAAAGGAGATCAGTTTGGCCTCCAAAATGAATTTTTCTGGAATGTAGGGTCTGAGGGGTTATTAGTATTAAGCAGAGGCTCCAATTGTGCTACAAGTGTTTATAAGGTTTATCTTTCTATTCCGTCCTCATTTAGTGGGTGAGTTGAATAATGGTTGGTGCTTTGCGAGCTTGTATGGCTAGAGGGATGGATGGCCTGAACAATTGGAGGTCTGCTCCAGCCATTCGTTAACTCTGAACTATATATTTTCCAGGCTCAACTCTGAACTTAGGCATTTTCAATAGATGGCAGATCTCCCTTGTTCTACATACTACCATATTTATAACCCTCACCTCCCAAATCCTCACTTTTCCTTCTGATATCAATGATAGCTCCATTATCCCCAGAAAACTACCGTGGAGGAGGAGGGGGAATAATGAGAGTATTATGACTTTTTTTTTGCCTTCAACTGCCTGCTCTGTGTCACTCTGCCTGTGCAGTGGGGTAACATCCCATCTACCAATTCACTTGTTAAATTCAGATTTCTTAAAGCCTCAGGTTCCAAACAGCCTGTAGGTGTTCCTTCCCCCCACACGTCACCTATCTCTTAGTAACTCTGTTCAGTTCTATTTCCTTTCCCTGAATGGCTAATAAAAGATCCAAGAAGCAAGAAGTTTTTCCAAAGACAAGCTCCTCCACTTATGTCAGCTATACTTATCTCTCAATACTTTGCCAAAGGTCAGCATTAATAATTCACATCTCCCAGTCCTGCTACAACTGAAGCTAGTAGTTCTTGATCCTGACTGCACACTAGAATCACCAGGGGTAATGCTAAAACATACTGGATACCACCCCGAACTCACTGAAACAGAATCTCTGGATAAGTTCCTTGTGCATTGGTAAATATATTGTAAAGCCTCCCAGGTGCTTCTAATATATGACCAGCATTGCACACCACTTTTCAAGGCCTTGACTGCTCAAAGGGCAGTTAGAGACTAGTGCTAGACAGTGAACTTGTTAGCCATTTGAGACAAGATAAGAAGTGTATGCCAGCATCAACTATGTCATTACACACTTTGGTTCAGCTGCCATTTTCTTTGTATAGCAAGACTGCCTCAGTGAAAGAAGCAGTTCATCAATCTACTCTCTGGTGAAAGCTCCTCATCTTGTCACACATCTGTAACAGAGAATGTGGAGGTTTGTTTCTTTGATTAGCACTACCATAAGCCTTTACAGCACATCGAAAAATCTTTGGAATTCTTCCTTTTCTGTAGCCTCTTTTGAGCCTGGGCATTTAATCTAAACATTTATTGTTATAGTTCTGAGCAGTACATACCAACTGTATTATCAATGTCCACTGAGCTGTCTAGCATCACTTTACTAGGTTGAAATTCTTCTGCCACTTAATGGATATTGTCGTCAGACCATTACAATGTGCAGACGACCAAAATGCTGGGTGGCTGGGGCACTGTGAGTGGGAAGGGGGTTTGAAGCATTGAGGACTTCAGGGATTCCAGATCGATAACATAGATGGGTTCTGTTTTCTCCTCCCCTCTCCCAATCTCTCTTATTCTTTCACCTCTTTCCTCTTTTACTCATGGATGGTTTTAGGAGTAGACATGAAAGTCACTGACCAATATAGAAAAGTACAGGCAATCTCAAGAGAGACCCTTCCCATACATCCCCAAACCAGGGCCATTGCTCTAAAATATGTTCTTTCTTGCTTTATTGGGGTGAACGGAGTGTGTTTCAAGTGTTCCGAGTAAGGATGAAAATATTCCTGGAACATGTTAAACCTAATGAACCACCAGTCTAATGAAGGGTGGAAGGGAGTATAATGCTGTAGGAATTGGAGTCAAGATAAGCATTTTGTAGGGAAAGGAGAGAGTGAAAATAGACATTTAGGAGGCCCTTAGAAGGTGGCATGAGAAAAGGAACTCTGCATTTGGAACAAGACCTCATTTTATGTCCTGGATCTCTCTCTCTTTATATTCATTTGACAATGTTTCTTTACATATTCATTCCTTAGTTTCCACATTTGTAAATGGATCACAGAGTGTCTGCCACCAGATTGTTGTGAAGTTTAAATATGATAATATATGTAAAAGCACATAGCACAGTGCCTGACACCAAGTTATTCTCTGTTCATTCATTCATTCATTCAATAAATATTCATTGTCAGGCACTGGGCAAGGGACCAAGCATGCATTGGAGGATACCACAATGTCCCCTCATGGGGCTTAGAGGTATGTGGAGAAGACAGAGAAGAATCATGTAATCATAGACATAAAAGCATAAGTAAATATATAATTACAAATGGAAATAAGTAGTATAAGCAAACATAAAATAGATACCTTATCTTGTTTTGAGGATTAAGAAGCACTTTCCTAAAGAAGTAATGTTTAAGCTAAGCTCTGAAGAAATTAACTTAGTGTGAGGTGAGGAGGAGATATGGATGTAGAACAAAGAATAAGATTCCCTCTTATGAAGGAAACTTTTAGTTATGATATTAACTCAATTTAAATTAGCATAGATCAAAAGAGTGTACTGACTCATGTAATTGAAAAGCCCAAGTACTGACAATAGCTTTCAGCACTGGTCTGAAAACATGTTCCCAGTCATCTGTTTCTTTTCTTCATTTCTTGACTTACTTCTTCTCTGCATTAGCTCCATCTCAGGTAGACATTCTCTGCATGGTAGAAAAGACTTGCCCTAGAGGCAGACCTAAGAGCTCTTTTCTCAGAAGACAAGAAGTCTTTCTTCCCCTAGGTTTCACATTAAATGTCTGAATAGGGCTCTCACTGACTCACACTTTAGATACAATGCTCAACTCTGAACCAGTCACTGGAGTACTCTGATGTGCCAGGTTGGGTTGCTTGTTCCTCCTATGTAGAAAAGATGGAACTAAGTGATAGATAACCTACCAGATCAGGGAGAGGCATTTCTGAAAGCAAAGAGCGGATGGAGGGAAGAAGGAGGGAACCTAATAAATATCCACTGCAGGTAGATTTACAGGATGTTAAACATTTTGGTCTTTACCATAAGAGCAATGGGAAACAATGCAAGGATTTTAAAGGATGAAGTCAAATAATCAAATTTGTGCTTTGATAGAAGTCACCCTAGCTGCAATGCAGATGATAAATTGGAGGGGACATCATAGTAGATGTGGAGAGACTAGTTAAGCTCTTTCAGGCTGGAGATGATGATAAACTAGAGTGGTGAAAACATAGCTATAAATAAGGAAATAGAATAAAAATATTTAGGGATAAAACCAACAAGCAGCTGAAGATGAATTGGGAGTAGGAAAGTGAAAGGGGAAAAACAGAACCGGCTTATGAGGCAGACCAAGAATGTGATCTTGAACATTTTGAGGTTGGGGTACCTTGGAGACATCCAAGTGGAAATGATGAATAGGAAGTTGAATGTATATGTATAGAGTTCATAGAAGCAATACAGGCCAGAGATGTAATTTTGAAAGATATTTATCAATTGCTGGTAGTCAAAGCCATGAGTATAGATGAGATTGACTAGAGTGATACAATGCCTATAACTGAGCCTAGAGGAAATGCAATGCAATAAGTAAATGTTTGCACAGTTTGGGCCAGGGTCAGATTGGTCCTACTCATTTACTCAGATTCCCATTTTTCTCTTCTTAGTTGCATGTCTTTCTGTTCTATACACTCACCTACAGCATGCATCCTAATTTGAACCTTTTAATGGGAATGTTTTCACAGATTATTTTAAATTGCTGTATGAACAACAAATTACAAAGATTGAATATACACGTATAGAGGTTATTGTTGTAATCAAACAAAGTTTGCAACGGAGTTAATCAGGTGCGTATTTTAATGCTATGCATAATTTTTATTATGCTGCATACAAATTAGTCTTAACTGGCAGGCAGTTCACAAAAATGACTATAATCAGCATTACTATTACAGCCAAAGCAAATTAAATTTTTAGTTTTTTTCTTTTTACTTCATTAGTTCTCAATATTTGTCATCTTTGTTACTGTTGACCTTTTTTCATGTGTATTTTTCTACCACACACAGGTATATACGCACACACACACACACACACACCCTAAATATTATTCATCAGTGACTACGATTACCTTGTTACTGGCACTCTCTTTTTTTTTTTTTTTTTTTTCTGGTTATTAAATGTATTTTATTTGACGTACTTTACAGTGTTCAGTTTTTTTTGTTTTTGTTTTTAGTGTTCAGTTTTTGAGTACTGCTGGCTGTCATGTATTTTGAGGAAAGCGATTGCTAAATAACAAATTTCCAAAAATATTTTATAGAGTCCTGTATATCCAAAATGTGTTCAGAACATTTTTAATAACAGATAATCTGTCTTTTTTTTTTTTTTTTAAACATCTTTATTGAAGTATAATTGCTTTACAATGGTGTGCTAGCTTCTGCTTTACAACAAAGTGAATCAGTTACACATATACATATGTTGCCATATCTCTTCCCTCTTGCATCTCCCTCCCTCCCACCCTCCCTATCCCACCCCTCTAGGTGGTCACAAAGCACCGAGCTGATCTCCCTGTGCTATGCGGCTGCTTCCCACTAGTTATCTATTTTACATTTGGTAGTGTATATATGTCCATGACACTCTCTCACCCTGTCACATCTCACCCCTCCCCCTCCCCATATCCTCAAGTCCATTCTCTAGTAGGTCTGTGTCTTTATTCCCATCTTGCCACTAGGTTCTTCATGACCTCTTTTTTTTTTTTTTTTTTTTCCCTTAGATTCCATATATATGTGTTAGCATACTGTATTTGTTTTTCTCTTTCTGACTTACTTCACTCTGTATGACAGACTCTAACTCCATCCACCTCATTACAAACACCTCCATTTCATTTCTTTTTATGGCTGAGTAATATTCCATTGTATATATGTGCCACATCTTCTTTATCCATTCATCTGATGATGGACACCTAGGTTGCTTCCATGTCCTGGCTATTGTAAACAGAGCTGCAATGAATATTTTGGTACATGACTCTTTCTGAATTATGGTTTTCTCAGGGTATATGCCCAGTAGTGGGATTGCTGGGTCATATGGTAGTTCTATTTTTAGTTTTTTAAGGAACCTCCATACTGTTCTCCATAGTGGCTGTATCAATTTACATTCCCACCAACAGTGCAAGAGTGTTCCCTTTTCTCCACACCCTCTCCAGCATTTATTGTTTCTAGATTTTTTGATGATGGCCATTCTGACCGGTGTGAGATGATACCTCATTGTAGTTTTGATTTGCATTTCTCTAATGATTAATGATGTTGAGCATTCTTTCATGTGTCTGTTGGCAATCTGTATCTCTTCTTTGGAGAAATGTCTATTTAGGTCTTCTGCCCATTTTTGGATTGGGTTGTTTGTTTTTTTGTTATTGAGCTGCATGAGCTGCTTGTAAATCTTGGAGATTAATCCTTTGTCCGTTGCTTCATTTGCAAATATTTTCTCCCATTCTGAGGGTTGTCTTTTGGTCTTGTTTATGGTTTCCTTTGCTGTGCAAAAGCTTTTAAGTTTCATTAGGTCCCATTTGTTTATTTGTGTTTTTATTTCCATTTCTCTAGGACCTGGGTCAAAAAGGATCTTGCTGTGACTTATGTCATACAGTGTTCTGCCTATGTTTTCCTCTAAGAGTTTGATAGTGTCTGGCCTTACACTTAGGTCTTTAATCCATTTTGAGTTTATTTTTGTGTATGGTGTTAGGGAGTGTTCTAATTTCATACTTTTACATGTACCTGTCCAATTTTCCCAGCACCACTTATTGAAGAGGCTGTCTTTTCTCCACTGTATATGCTTGCCTCCTTTATCAAAGATAAGGTGACCATATGTGCGTGGGCTTATCTCTGGGCTTTCTATCCTGTTCCATTGATCTATATTTCTGTTTTTGTGCCAGTACCAAACTGTCTTGATTACTGTAGCTTTGTAATATAGTCTGAAGTCAGGGAGCCTGATTCCTCCAGCTCCATTTTTCGTTCTCAAGATTGCTTTGGCTATTCGGGGTCTTTTGTGTTTCCATACAAATTGTGAAATGTTTTGTTCGAGTTCTGTGAAAAATGCCAGTGGTAGTTTGATAGGGATTGCATTGAATCTGTAGATTGCTTTGGGTAGCAGAGTCATTTTCACAATGTTTATTCTTCCAATCCAAGAACATGGTATATCTCTCCATCTATTTGTATCATCTTTAATTTCTTTCATCAGTGTCCTATCATTTTCTGCATACAGGTCTTTTGTCTCCTTAGGTAGGTTTATTCCTAGGTATTTTATTCTTTTTGTTGCAATGGTAAACGGGAGTGTTTTCTTAATTTCACTTTCAGATTTTTCATCATTAGTATACAGGAATGCAAGAGATTTCTGTGCATTAATTTTGTATCCTGCTACTTTACCAAATTCATTGATTAGCTCTAGTAGTTTTCTGGTAGCATCTTTTGGATTCTCTATGTCTGGCACTCTCTTATAACAGTATAATAGGTTAGTCTAGGTTGAAGTAAGATAACAAACAACCCAAATCATAGTGGCTTGCAAAAGAAGTTTATTCATCGGTAAATAGATAGATAGGGACCCAGGATAATGAAGTCTCTGTTCTGGATCAGTACGGGTCTTTGTGGCAGAAGAAACAGAGAAAGAACATGGATTACCATATGCTAGCCTCTCGAGATTATTTTCAGAAATGACACCAACCACTTCCACTCATTTCATTTACCAACACAAGTTGCATGAGTGGCAGTGGGGCAAGGAAGGTAATGCTTTCCCAGGAAAAGCAGCAAATGTTGTGAAAAATAGTACAGTCTATTATCACCCCACTTCTGTAACTAATCCTTTGAGCCCTCACCTGAGCATATTTTGCTCTTTATCTTACTGTCATCTCACCAGTCCTAATATCAGATACTCTCTAACTCTGGTCATTATCCTGGCCACCAGGTGGTTTATGGCAGCAGAGATTCTGGGCCATGAGGCTCTGGGTTGTCTGTGCAGCAGTCACCAAGATATGGAGCTGGAGGCAGTGGTGGTGGTGGCAGTGACTGACAGTGGTGAATCAGAGGAGGAGCATAGAGCTGTGAAGATACAGGGAGGGAGTACATGGAGAGAGACGTCATGGTTAAAATATGGAGTCAGTGCTCAGTGACAACAAGTAGATTATCCCTTTGACTAGCCTAAAATAACTATACTCTATATTTTTAGAGAATCCCTAGGTACAGGATGAATTTAGGGTCAAGCACAATATTTCATCTATTTTTTAGCAGGTATTGGAGCTGCTATTCAAATCCACATTAGCCCATATTACCTAATCTTGGGTTTGCTACCCGCCTCCTACGTACTCAACCTCCTCAATCCTTGCTATGCCTGTTGGATTCCATGCCCACCTGGCAGACTATTTTATTTGCACTGTACTCCTTTTCCCCATGCCTGCCTTCCCCAAGAGGAAGTTCCAGTTCTCTAGGTCCTGGCCCTCCTAGCTTGCTCTGAAAGTCTATAGATAACCATCCTGTGGAATAAAGCATCTTTCACAAAGAAAGGTGTGCTGGCTATGGGGAAGGGCATGGTTCACATCTCTTCTCAGACCGGTGAATGAATTTATGTCAAAGGCTAAGAGTGATATAGATCAATGCTTGCTTTTCTTGGAAGAAGGCTTATAAAGCAGTGAGGTCTTGGTACCCAAGAGTGGAAGAGAACACTCATGAAGATAAAAAGAGTCAGAGAGGGAGGCCAAGCAAACAATTATCTTACTGATATGACCATTTCCCTGGCAGAGGTTGGTTATTTTCTGTGTGTGTGTGTGTGTGTGTGTGTGTGTGTGTGTGTGTGTAGGGGAGGGAGGTGTGCTATGAGTATGTGGGGGGTGGGAGGAGGGCAGTGTAGCATGTAAGAGATTAGGGTGCAAAGCAAGAGCTTTAAACCTCACAGAGGGGGATTAGCAGAACCTTGAAAGTCACGGAGCTTCAGACATTCTGTTCTATGGGCAATTTCTTGTGAGGTTGTCCAGTCCAGTGTTTGACTGACCTTAATTCTAAAATCTCTCAGCAATTTCTGTTCATGCCAGTGTAGCTTGCTTGGAGTTCCTGCCTGAGCCTGTTAGGACTTTTTCCAGGGCTCTCTGCTCCTTGTAGATCCCAGTGTGTTTGGTGTATACAGGTTTATTATCAAAGGGGACTGGCTTTTGACAGCCCAATTTGTGGCTTCTCTATGTATGATGCTGACGAGTCTCAGATTTGTCTGGTGTTTCTGTCTGAAGCTGTTAGAAACCCAATGAATTGTCTCTTTCATGCACATAGTTAGATGACCTGAGTTTTCATGTAATTGGATCCCTGGGACAGTGAAATTTTATAGATCAATTTTAGACATTTGTTGCATATGTCTCCTCTAGAGATTAGTTTATAAAAATACTTTTCAGTTTTAAAAAATACAGTTCAGCCACCTTCAAATTAGGAAACCTTGGAATTACTGTGTCAAAATACTCCCATCTGTTAAAGCAGTTTCCATCAATATCAAGTTCCATTTCTTGTCATTTCTGTAATATTGTCCAGTTAAGAACAATGTGAAACAAGAAGTGCCCAGAGATGCTGATTCTCATTTTCATCAGTCACAAAGGTCAGTGCTCATTTCATCTAATTCCCCTTCTCTGGTCTGAAATCTAATGCTGCTCTGCAATTGAGCAATCGAGTTATACAAATGCAGTGCCTTGTATAAAAATCTAAAATGATCGATGGTGAATTTCACATTAATTTTTAAAGTGCTTTGGTGGCTCTAAGTTATTACAACATTGTGTCAAGTCATCTTTTTTGAGATAGATATTATCCTTCTAATTTCCCATTGATTCTTTAATCTGTTGATCAGCTGATCTGTTCGTTCATCTTAGAAAATCACTAGGTAGAGCAGAGGCATTTCACAATTAAGTCTGTCAATTTTACTTTATATTGCTATTCAAATGGTCAAACCTGTTTCAAACCTGTTTCTCCTTCTGAATCTGACAGAGATTAGCCTGGGTCTAATCTCATCATTTCCCCAAAGTCAATGCTGAGGCCTGTAAGGCCAGGGTCACACAGCTAGCTAATTCCAGATCCAGGTCAAAACATGATGAAGAATAAATGACCAGTTCCAACATCACAAACAGCTTAATTCAAATCCCAACTTTCCACTTATTAGTTGTATAACATTTGATAACTTGATTGACCACCTTGAACATGCTCTCTAGTTTTTAATTATTATGGGGAGCTTATGTGAAACATCTGGCACATAGGAGGAGCTTAATGTGTTATTTCTCTTCATTTTCTTCTCCGTCCTAGGTACCACAGGAAAGATATAAAAGAACATCCTTATTTTCTTTGAGCTCAAAATCTTATACTTCTGTTTCAACTTTCTATCTCTATCCTATTTCGTATTCTTGTTTAAAGAAGCTGGATCAAGAATAAGAAAAATAATAAGAAAATCTAAATGAGATTAATTAATTATAGCCCAAACAATTATTTTCTTAGGAACTGTTCTATTAAATTTTAAACCTACTAGAAGAGGAAGGTGGTGTTACTACCTGAAGGACAGTGTGAATGGATATCTCTTTGTTCTCCTTGTCCCTCCTAATGCCCCTGAGATAAAATGAGACAGAATTAAGGAGGCAGCAGAGATAGGGGCTATAAGTTCCAAGAGTTTGAGGAAATCTCTAAGTGGGATGCTTTAAACTCCAAGTGGCTATATGTTGCTGGGTGGGGATGGGTAGGGCAAGCGTGATATTGTCAACTTTAATAGGAAAAGACAGGACTAGAGAGCAGCAAATCTTGGAAGAATAGACTTTAAATAAATAGGGTCTAGGAGCCTGGCTCTGGGACGAGAGAAAGAGAAAATGATGCATTCCTGGGGCAGAGCCCAAAAAGCTAGCAAACGACCTGCAAGAACAGCAGTGTGCTGTCAGAGTCCTAAGGGGTGGCATGAAGTCCAGCAGGAAAGAACTTGTTCCTTGAATAATTAAAAAGGGTTTGAAGGAAGTAGCTCAGCCTGGAATTAGAAGGCATAAGTTCCTTAAAGTCAGGGACCAGTTGCTATTTATTTTTGTATCTTCAGACCTGCCACAAAATAGCTATTCAATAATTGTTTGTTAAATGGATGAATGAAGGAATGAATGAATGAGAAAACAGCTCTGAGGTCCAGGGCACAAGGTCTGGAAAGATCCTTATGCTCTGGGCCAAACCAAGCAAATAATATGTTTGCTAAAAAACGTTTGCATCCGACAGTAAAATTGGTCAGACAATTAACCCATGTTATGTGGGTAACAAAGGTAACAAAGTGGCCAATTTCCACTCTGAGCAGCCAGCTTTATCCCCAGCCCTTGATAAGTCTAGAAACTGTACTTCCTCTCTGATACTCTCCCATTATTCCCACACCTCAGCTTTTTATAGAATGCTCCAAACTAGAGCTGATCCTTCTGGGATTCAGCTGGTTCTTTTATCTCATCCTGCCTGACTCCACTGACCACCCATCCAACATTTCCAGTGTACCTGGCACACCTGTGAGACAGACATACAAGCATTAAGTAGTCACAGATATCAACGTTTGGCTTAGGAACTGTCCCCAGTTCACCACCCCCTTACTCCATGCCCTGTGAGTCTATATCAACACTCCTCTCACGGGCTTCCGCTCACGGTGGCTCCTCACGTTGGCTCCTCTTGCAATTGGATCTGTTAAATCTCACAACCAGCTTTAAGACTGCCTAAACAGCTCAGACTTTGGCCCCATCAGGACAATGTTTCTGGAATCTCTTGTTTGTTTCAGCACTAAAATCTTGCCTTACCTCCCACTCCTATTCCCTTACCCTCAACCTAGATAATAATTTAGCCAGCTCCTCTGAGCTGATGCCAGAGACACAGCACCCCAAGGCAAGCACATGTCCACTTCAAGCCTCTGCACTTGTGTTCTCTATGCCCCCAAATATTCATGTAGCTTACAGCTTTTCTAATTCATCTCGATTTACATACTGAATGTAATCATATACATTATGTCATTTAAAGTTTCTGCTCAAAGGGCACCTCCTCAGAGAGGCCTTCCTTGGCAGCCTTTTAAAAACAGCACCCCCCTCCCTCACACTCTATCTCCTTACTCTGCTTCATTTGCTTCATAGCACTCATCCTGAGCTGGAAACATGGGACATATACACATTTCCTTCTTTCTTGTTTATCATAAACACTAGAGAGTAAGTTCTGTGAGAGCAGCAGCTTTGTCCATTTGTCTCATCATCATGTCCCCAGCACCTAGAACAGCCTGTCACAAAATGAACATCAAATAACTAATAATAATAATTAATGAACAACCCTAAAGCCCATATAGAAGTGATTCATGACTATTCAATTGGAGAAGAAAATCGGTGGGTTCACTGACCTGATTTGATGATGGTCAGAGTAAACAAGGTAGTTATACAACTTGAAGACAGACAGTTAACCTCAAGCATACATAAGATACAGTAGGCTATTTTAAATTATTCTTATAAAAAATATTAGAAAATATACTGCTAGCCTTTTTCCCAATTTACCCTTCCTCGGTTGAGAAACCCTGGTGACAAAATTAATTAAATCAGTTCTTTTCTACTACTTACCTGGCATAAATCATCATTTGCTATAGGCAGGTAGAAATCTGGCTACTTTCCAGGAGGCATTAAATGTGATTCTGGCTCATGTGTTTGAATGAGTAATGATAAACATGTATACTTGTTGTATGGAATATCAAGATTTATAGTTTCTTTGAGCCAGTATTGATTTCCACTTCCCTTGAATCTAATTTCTTTTCTTTGTTCAGTGTATTTTGAGAGTTGTCTTACCAGTCACTGACCCCTGCTTTAATTAGGAACTATGGATCTGTCTTCCCACAGCTCCCGGACATTATAAGGGGCTGCATTCCATTACGGTGGAGGCTCCTACCCTGAAGGAAAACACTGGCCTGGCATGGGCACATAGGAAGGCTCACGGAGGCCCATACACAGATGCATAAATCCTTCTTCTTTGGAGGCATTTGCTTCCTTACATAAATTGTCTTCATCTGCTCAAAAAACATGTAATTCAGTTAATCATTGCAAGTCGAGAACAGCAGCAAATGACACAGAGAATAAATTGTAAATTTAAGACATAACATCAAGTAAGTTTTCCAACATATAAACAACCAACAAATCTATAAATTGGGGCTCTGGATGCACATCTTTTCTGAAAAGAATCTGTGATTGATTGAAGTCAGGTATATAAAAATTAGAAGTGTCAGCATGCAAACAAAGGCTAAATGGATCCTCTGTTTTGGTTATATAGTCTCCTTTACTCACCATAGTTATTTCTATCTGGGTAAAAACTTCTGACTTGAAACAACCAATTGGTTGCAGCCATCAAAAATACAATGTGAAATTAACTGGACATCGCTCCATGAAAAATGGGAGGAGAGGAGATTATTCAGTGAAGCATGGCGTTCTAAACAGCTATTCCACACATTAACTGCAGAATCTAGGTTTCTGGAAGATACATACACCAAGGGAAAAAAATCACAGTGACCCTTCAGAAGGGAACCCAGCATTTAGCATTCTTTTTCTGGCAAAGACACAAAATAGGGTTCAAGGACTTAGAAAGCAGATATCTTACTTTTTTTTTTTTTTTTTTTCCCCACACCTCTCAAGACTTGGGAAAGAAATCTCCTTTAAAGGGATCATTTACTCTTGGGAAGACACTTTACAAAATTTGACCAGGTGATTGGTTTAAGGAAGTCATTCTGGGAGGACTGATATTCATAAACAAATTATTGAAGCAATTATTTAAATTGTATATTGACTGGAATTAAATATTTGCGTATAGAAAAGTTAATGAATTATAAGAGTTTCCTATATTGTCATATTTGCAGTTTGAAATGTACAGAGGTGGGAAGAATCTTTATTACTTGTGAGAGTAAGTTTAAAATGTGTTAAACTGGTTCCTCGTTCTGTGGCCCATGTGGAGACTGTCCCTAAACAATAGAATGTCACTTATTGACTCCAAACCAGAGGACGTCTCTCCTGAAGGGCAGATGGTTTAAAACAGCTTTGCATTCCAGGAGTGATCATCATCTGGAGGCACTCCCACCGGCAGGACCACTGTCTCCCCACTTAGAGGTAGGAAACACAGGATCTAGAGAGCCTTCTGATGTCAGCATCTGAGCTCCCCAATCTCCACCTGCTGGGCTGTTATCAGAAAGGTAAAAATGTGTTATGTTATGTTTGTGCTATAAACCTCCACAACCCCCACTGAAGAACTGGGACTCAGGGGTGGTTGGAGCACTCCCTGCCATGAGTCTGGAACAGAGGACCCCTTCAGATCTTGCTGCTGTTGTACCCACCCTTACCTCCTTGGCTTCTTGAGACCCCCCCAGGAGGTTAGCTCTCTTCAGGGTGAGGGGACTGATATGCAATATAAGAGCCTGGCCTGCTGGCCTCCAGGTGGGACACCTCTGCGTGTGATTTAGACTCAGAGCCCTCAGGGATCAGGCCTGAGACCACACCCTTCCTGGGCTCTCACCCCTTCCCTTTCCAGACCCTGTTTGCTCCCTTCCTTAGGTGTTTTCAAAGAGCACTTTGTCCCAGGGCCTGTTTCTAGAGAACCTGACCTGAGACAAAACTATTCCCTCCCAGTGCCAGGGCAGACAAGAGCAGATGGCAGGGTTCAGCTGAGAGGAACGTTCCCTTGGGAGGAATCCCTAAAATACCCCAGGAGAGAAGGAACTTACCGATGACTGCACAGTTTCCAGAGTCACATCTGGCCAATGAGACTCAACCCCACTGGAACCCAAGTGAGCAGTGGCGCCCAGATCTGTACTCCCACATTCTGCCTCTGGCTCTTCCCAAAGGAATAGCACAATCAGGCAGGTAAAAAAGACTGGGAATCAGAATTCTAGAAGTGCCTCTGTTCTCTTGCACACCTGAGAAGCTCAAAATGGCATAAAGGTCAAGTAGACAAACCAGCTAAAAAGATATACTTTTTATCCAGTAGACATTTAAGGCGCAGATGGTAATATGCACACTGATAATGTATTTTCTTCTTCTCGAACTGATAATCAGTGTACACTCTAAAATATAAGTTGGGATGGGAGGGGTGAACCTGAATTTCCTAACTCATTCTATTTGTACAGGTGTACATAAGCTGGTCCCTAAAGCTGCGGACAGAAGCAGAATGATGTAGGGTGTAGAGCATGGGTTTGGTCAAGGGCCCCTGTGAAATGCCCTGACAGCATCCTGCACTTCTCTTTCTCAGCCCCATATACCTCTATAAACATCTAATTAACTATTTGAAATACTTTGTCTATCTTCCCTGCTTGAGCATAAACTCCATGTTGGCAAGAAATATGTCTTCTGTTTTTTTTTAAATCTGTTTTACCCCCACACCCCAAATAATATGATTCATTATCAGCACAGCTTTTAATTAAGACCTCCCATCATTAGAGTCTGAAAACCAAGCTGTACTGTCAACAGACTGTGTGATCTTGAGTGAGTTACTCAACCCCTCTGAGCCTCAGTTTCCTAATAAGTAAAATGTGGATTATAATAGTGCCTATTTTAGTGAAAATTAAATGAAATGAAGCCTGTGGGGCCCTTAGCACAGTGCCTGGTACATCATAAGCACTCAATAAATGGTTATTATTATTTTAATTATTATAATATTACTGCATCTAGGTTCTGTTATTCACAGTACAAACAGTTCCTGTATATAACCATAGAGTCACACGTATATGTGAATTCTTCTTCACGCCCCTCCATAACCTCTTCCTTCCCCTTCAATAATGCTTTTACTACATCACACCAGAATCTTCCCCACTTAATTTGGATGATTAATTTTTCCTTCCAAATACAACACTTATTTCTCCAGTGCACTCAGCTCCAAGTAACAAGATTTGTGGAGGTCATCTGAGTGGGCAGCTCTCAGTGCAATATATAAGAGCGCATTAGGGACCCAGTGGCCCCGAGGCCACCCTGGCTGTGATTTACAAGGTGTAGTGTGGAAGGCAGGGACTGCGGCTCCGAGCCCGGACACTCCCCCAAGGGAATGGTAAACGACAGCAAAGCTTGGAGCAGACCGTGGATCTCTGCTCCTGACCCCTCAGCCCAGATCGCGCCTCTAGGCAGTGTCCCCTCCCCGCTCCTGACCATGCTCCTCCTTCATCTCCCAACCAGCCTCCCCAGCTCTGCCCAGTGCTAAGAGGCGACTGTGTAATGGGATCGGCAGATTCTGAAGCTCCCTGCTCACCTGTGCACACGTTAACGCCAGCAGCCTCAGCACGCCAGCACGTTCCTCTTTTGGTCCTGCTTACCGAGCCCAGTTGCGGTATTTTGGGTTGTGAGCTTGCTACACTGCAGTCTCCATTGTCCTTTTCATTATCGGTGAAGATTTCCTGACAAGATTTATTAAATACTGAGCTAGAGGTCTGCTATCCATTTGGTGTCACAAGAATACAAACAAAGCAGAGAAATGTCTAGGCTGATTTGATTATTAGTGGTCTGAAAATATACCATAATTTAGTATATTTACCTAGCATACGCAGGGCGAATTATATAGCCATTAATTTTATATTATTCAGGATACCCTTTCTGAGGCAGAACTTGTTCTTTATCAAGTCTCTGATTGGGAATGTGCTGTACCATGGCTGCCAAAGATTACGGGGGATGAATATTTAAGCTATTTAACAGAGCATAGACCCTATTTCTTAGGTTATGGGGTTTTTCAATGAAGTTTTTGAGAATATCAAGGCTCTTGGAATTTAAGTCTTCTGAAATACAAAGTAGTATATGATATGTCAATCACTAGATAACTTTTCTTTTCATTCAGTGCCTCGTATTTGGAAAACTCTTCCATAAATCAGCTACTTTTTCCTTCACATGACTTGAAGGACTAAATAGAAATGTGAAGGAAGCCAGAACAATACCCGCCACATATATGGAGGTTTTGATGAAAAAATTCAAAACTGAGGTACTATTCTCACTTTACACATGGAGCAAACGCAAGTAAAGAACTCTTCATGGTCTTAAATAGAGCATAGAGATTTAACTAATCTCAACCATTTGTACAGTGCCAAATTGTGTGATTTTGTCCTAATTATTCCTAAAGTACTGCACAGTGACCTTTTCCAAAAGGGGTATCTGCAAAACACTAGTCCAAAATATACCCTTGCTCCCTCTTCCCCTAAATGCTTCAGACTAAAAGCACTCCTTAGTCAAATAAGCTTTGGGAATACTGTATTTTATATGCGGTACTCACATATCCATAATTCATATCATAAATTAAAGACTATAAAGTCCTTTAGTGAAGAGACCTGTTTAATTTTGGATTCCTTGTCAAATTTATTTGACAAGGAAACTTTTATTGAGTTACACTTATAATGCACTACAAAACCAACTTTAGGGCTTCCCTGGTGGCGCAGTGGTTGAAAATCTGCCTGTCAATGCAGGGGACACGGGTTCGAGCCCTGGTGTGGGAAGATCCCACATGCCGTGGAGCCGTGGATCCAGGCCCGTGAGCCACAACTACTGAGCCTGCGCGTCTGGAGCCTGTGCTCCACAACAAGAGAGGCCGCGACAGTGAGAGGCCCGCGCACCGCGATGAAGAGTGGCCCCCGCTCGCCGCAACTAGAGAAAGGCCTCGCACAGCAGCGAAGACCCAACACAGCCAAAAATAAAAAATAAATAAATAAATAAAATTTAAAAAAAAAACAACAACAACTTTAGAGAAAGCACTTTTAGGACATATGCTCGTCATTTACTTAAATGTGAAATAATTCTCAGCATTCTTGGGAAACACTTGAAGAATCACTAAACTAAGTAAGATCAGCAAGTGAATACTTTTTCTTTGACAAAGGGATTAAAAAATGAAGGACTTTTTTTTATTATTCAGTCTCATGATGAAGGTAAAGTGTTCATATCCATATTGTCTGCACAGACTACAGAAACCATCTGCTGGGCTTGGTGGTAGTCACTTCTAGCCTCATGCTTCCTTTCCCAAGTGATATGTGGTCCAGGATATGATTCTCAGAGTTGGCTATGGTTACCATGGCTACTCCTGAACAGACCCTACAAGACTGGTGGACCGGGCAATGCACCTGGTACTGATCCATGGCTCCACAGCCAGCCCCATAGACTACAAATGTCTTAGATGGTTCTTCCCCTCCAGTGATATAATTGGATCCATTGCTCATCTGTCATGCCCAAAGTAGAAACAGATGACAGGCCATCTGTTCTACCTCACCAAGTTCTTCCTCAGCATGAGACACCATCTCTGCTGTTCATTGTTACCATGGTAAGGTGCACCCATGGTAACAATGAACTGTGTGGCCTCAGAGCTGCCCACTTAGCTGCCTGAGTGACACTCTGACTCAGCTTCAACTCCTTCATTAGTTAGAGGGTCTGTTCCTACCCAGATTTGGGAGTAAAGACCTAATGCAAACACTTTCCATTGCCTGGAGGCTCTTTCCTTGGGCTCACTTAATGCATTTTATGGTCCATGTGTCCTTGCAAATGGCTGGATTTGTTTTGCCCAAGTGTGAAGAATAATTAAGATCATTCTAAGTCAAATGAAGTGTTGAAACACATTGTCAGGGGACCTCAGCACTGTAAATGTCTTGTTACCTCTGACACTTTGTAATGGGGTGTGTAGCTGCTCTGTTCATTTCCACTGAAACGCCCTTTTCCTTCCACACCACCTCTCCCTCCCTGTGTGTCAGGAACTCCCCCCCAAAACACATACACATCTGTGATCCAGGCATCATAAAAATACATCAGGCTGATGAGAAAGAGAATGGTGCTTTGATGGTGCTCAGAAAAGCCATGAAGCACTTTCTGTTGACTCATCCGTGGGCAAAGGTGAGGGGCAGCAGCTGTTGAGAGAAGACTCACCTCCACAGCAGCAAGACAAATAGCAAATGTGTCTTGTCCACCCAGGTCGTGTGCATCCTCCTTCACATGATGACAGGTGGCCTGTTGATCTGGCTGAGCTATCTTCCCCTTTCTCCTCTCTAAGAGGATTTGCGTGGTCCTAAACAGCGAAAGTGACCCTCTCCACACAGCTGAAAACAATTGATTCTGATTTGAAAATAGCTCTCCTAAAATATATACGAGCTAAGAGTTAATGAGCACTCCCTACTTGTCAGGAACTGTGCTAATGCCTTACATACACTGTCTAAGTTTGTCTTAACAATGACGCCTTCAGAAGGTTGCTATTGTCTCATTTTATATTTGAGACACTTGAGGCTTAAAAAGAGACTTTCATGTATCCCAAATCATACAGCTTTTGATTGGTAAAACTGAAACTCAAATCTATATCTCTGTGACCCCATGGGCCAAGTTCATAACCTCTATGCTGCCTGATCCTATACTGTCTGTCCCCATCGTCAATGTATTTCCCGATACCCCACTGTTCAGTTTCTATACACATGGATTGTGTGTTTTATATGTCAAAATATTTCCCTGACTTATTTCCCTCACTTCTGTGGCTTCCCCACCCTCAGGGACAGATCTTTTTCCAGGCCTCAGCCCTTCCTGTCTGCCCCAACCTGCTCTTGTCAACCAGACCACACCTAGTCAAACCCCAAGGTTTGACACCTCCATTTACCAAAAAGACATGCTTGAGATTAAAAAAAGTACGGTGCATAAGAAATTACACACAGAATACTGTGGGCCACTGCCCATAAGAATGACTGGTAATGCTTACTTTTGTGTAGCACTTTAGAGGGGCAAAGCAATTTAACATAATACCTCATTTAATTTGAATGAATAGTTCAAGGTTCAAATAGCAAAATGATTCTCTGCAAGAGAACAGTCCATTTACAAACTGGCACTTGAGACATTCTCCAATCAAGGAGGTAAATATTTGCACCAACAATAAAGTACATTAAAAATATATTTAAAAGTAATTAGTAGGCTTTTTCTTTTTTTAATTCAAAGTTTATTTTTATTCATTGACTGATTACATAGAGACATACAAATTCAAATATGCAGTAAGAACAATTGGCAAATTCATTAAACCTCATGATGTTTCTACTTCTCTTTCCCAAAAGTAACCAATTTTGAGAAAATAGCAACCTTAATCACTGCCAGTTGTTAGCTGCAAATACATTTGCACTTTCACAGACATGGCATGTTTGCATTTCACATGTCTTCTGTTTTATAACCTGGAGCAAATCTCCATTAACTTCTTCTGAACAGAATAATTAGAAAAGGCAATGGTTTAGCAAATAAACAGTTACCTTTGGTTAAAAGTACTCTTTTAGACCCAGTTTGGAGATGTGCTGTTATTCTTTCCCATAGTGGACATTAACCTCCAAATAACCTTCAGCTACATCATCGGTAAACTATTTATTCTGATGTTTATCTGTGTCGACATTAATGTGCATCCAAATGTCCTCTGTTAAATTCCAGAGCAGCCTGTCTTGGCCTCTTATAAGTTGTGTCAGGTTGGCAGTCAATCCGTTGCCTCCAGTCCCAGCATCTCTTAGCATCCTTTCTGTGTTACTTGGCTGGTTTCAAAGGATTCATCTGTAGGATTATTTCTAATGCCTCTTCTTACCACTTGGAAGCTTTGTTGGGGGTCCCTAAGACCACCCTCAAGTTCAATTATAGCACCCCCTGAAATTTTTCTTTGATCAATGCAATGTGAGGGGAAGTGACATGTGCCACTTCTGATAGATGTCTCAAGAGCTACTATGTTATTTGCTGTGCATCATACCCTCTGCTGTGGTGGTCATAGAAGCATCTTTTAAAATGTAGAACCCGTCATCCCAGTACACTGATGAGCAGAGTTTCCTCCCAAGCCATGTTGGATATATGGCCCAAACACAAAATAAACCTTTGTTGTTATAAATGACTAAGATTTGGGGCTGTTTGTTGCCACAACATAACATAAAATTTAACCTATCCTCATTGATATATCTCTTCGTCCATAATGATCAAACAACCATCTTAATTCAACCTTGTTATCCATTCTCACCCCGACCCTCTGAAACCCAGTAGGATCCTGCCAAAAATTTTAAAAGTTTATAGTTGGTTTTTATCCCCATTAAATAGTTTTGAGTCCCCCGTACTAAAGGGCTAAAGTCCTCAAGAGCTGTCTCATGTATCAATCTACCAAACTCCCATTCACACATTCTTTTCAGATTTATTCGTGTCCCATTCCTTACCCCAAAACAGTGATTCTTAGGATGGAAGAGCCTTGACTTGTACCCTATCCAGTTGGCCCTCATTGCTGCCAGTCCTATTGTTTGAGTTTCCTAGGTTGCCACAAAAAAGCACCATAGACTAGGCAGCTTAAATGACAGCAATCTATTGTCTCAGTTCTGGAAGTCCGAAGTCCAAGACCAAGGTGTTGGCAGGATTGGTTCCTTCTAAAGACTGTGAAGGGGAATCTGCTCTCCTAGCTTCTGGTGAGTTGCTGGTAATCTTTAGATTCCTTGGTTTGTGGAAGTATCACTTCATCTCTGCCTTCATGTTCACATCACGTTCTCCCAGTACGCTTGCCTTTGGGTCCAAATTTCCCCCTTTTATAAGGACACCAGTCATATTGGATACTCTGCTCCAGTATGACTCATCCTCACTGATTCCATATTCAGTGACCTTATTTTCATAGTCATATTCTGAGGTAAGGGGGGTTAGGACTTCAACATATGAATTTGGGGGGATACTATTCAACCCATACTACTGATTCTTTCCTAGATTCACTGGGAACACATTTTCCTGAAAGACCCAGCTCTGTATCTGATAATCCTGTCATTACAACCCTCCACTTCCAAAGTCATACCTTTAGCCTGTTCCCAGGTTTATATTACTCCTTGGATCTTATACCTTGTTGAAACTAGATTATTTTAGAATTTAAAACAAAGTATAACGCTTTTTATCATAGAATTGATTTGTTTACTCAACAAACATTTATTTTAGTGCCTACTTTTATCCATTGGGAGTTGAATGCATTCCCTGTTCCCTAGGAGTTCAAAATTTAAATAGGGAGCAAACCCATTTATATACAATTAAGAGAAAGAGTCTTTCCACAGTTAATATTATGTAACCCTCAACAACCCCTGGAGAAGGTCATTATTTTCACTATTTTATTTTATTTATTTATTTTTAAATATTTATTTGGCTGTGCTGGGTCTTAGTTGCGACACGTGGGATCTTTTTTGACATGGGAGGGATCTTTGTTGCAGTACGTGGAATCTTTAGTTGTGGCATGTGGGATCTAGTTTCCTGACCAGGAGTCGAACCCAGGCCCCAGGCACTGGGAGTATGCAGTTTTAACCACTGGTCTACCAGGGATGTCCCTATTTTCACTATTTTTAAAATGTGGGAAGGGAGGTCCCAGTAAAAAGTTCTCAGATGTCATTATGATCCAAAGAATCAGAAGGCACAAGAGAAAGAGTTGGAAAGCTGGACCTTACACCAGATGGGGAAAATGGAGGAAAAAACTTAGTACCAAAACTATTGTCAGACATGCAATCCCCAGTTATAGCACTGTTTTTATTGAAAAAAAGAATCCACCTTAAGACACTGGTGATATTGTGATAATTTCCAGAAACACAGCATGGTCTGTACTTGCAATCATTTTTTCTACGTACTCTGCTAATGCCACTGAAAGAAAAACCTCCCCATAAAAACTCTTATTTTTTTAGGATAGAAGTAAATCTACTGGACAATTTTTACTTTGTAAGGTGTTATGAACTGAACTATGCCCCTGCTCCCAAATTCACATGTTGTAGTTCTAACCTCCAGTATCTCAGAATGTCACTATATTTGGAGGCAGGGTCTTGACAGAGGTAATTAAGTGAAAATTAGGTTATTAGGGTGGGCCCTAATCCAATATGCCTGGTCTCCTTATAAAAAGAGGGAATCTGGACACAGAGACACAGAGAGAGAAGGTGATATGAAGACACAGAGAGAAGGTGGCCACCTACAAACCAAGGAGAGGGACCTGTAACAGATTCTTTCTTCATGGCCCTCAGAAGAAACCAATCCTGGTGACACCTTGACAGCAGACTTCCAGCCTCCAAAACTGTAAGGAAATAAATTTGTTTAAGCCAGCCATTCTATACTACTATGTTATAGCAGCCCTAGCAAGCAAATTCATGTGGTTAATTACTTTTAATTAAAAAAAAATTAGTAATAGATCAGGATTTAAAGGCAATGCAACCCCCTTCTTCTTTTTTCATTTTAAGAAAATTTCCACTAGTAAGGTCACTAGTTTGTATATCTACACTACAGCAAAAAAATTATAGATGTGTCATATTGTGATTTATAATAAATGTATATTTTGTCTTCTTCCAGTTCTTGGAACCCTTGGAATTTCCTAAGTGATGAGAGCCAAAAAGTGTCTTTTGTTATGTTAATGAAGTGACTTTTGGAAAACCCCTAGGTTACCTAAGGATGGGGGTTGGTTGCCAGGGGAACCAACCCTCTGACTAGAGGGTTGGCACTTTCAACCCCACTCCCAACCTCTGGGGAGCAGAGAGGAGCTGGAGATTCAGTTCAAGCACCAATGGCCAATGATTTAATCAATCATGCCTATGGAATTCAGCCTCCACAAAAACCCAAAAAGATTGGGCTGGGAGACCTTCCAGATTGGTGAACCACAACGCATCAACGTGCTGCCATGCTGGCCCCCAAATTCTACAACTCCATGCCACAGGGCCAGAAACTCCTGCATTCAGGACCTCACCATATGTATCTCTTCACCTAGTTTATATCCTTTAATATCCTTTGTAATAAACTGATAATCTGGCAAGTAAACTGGTGTCCTGAGTTTAGTGAGTCACTCTAGAAAATTAATCAAACCCAAAGAGGGGTTCTTGGGAATTTCTGATTTATAGCCAGTCAGTCAGAAGCACAGGTAACAACCTGGACTTGCAATTGACATCTGAAGTAGGGGGTAGTAGGTAGCAGTCTCGTGGGACTGAGCCCTTAACCTGCGGGATCTGATGTGAACTCCAGGTAGATAGCTTCAGAACTGAGTTGAATTGTAGGACACACAGGTGCTGTTGAAGAATTGTTTGGTGTGGAGAAAGAACCCACACATAGAAGCTGGTGTCAGATAGGTTTAAATGTTGTTGATACATTTGACACACACCCCAAGTATAGTAGAATGATTCCTAAAGAGTTAATTTGTTGCTTATTTCTAGGAAGAAGGTTAATTTGTGCTACAGCACAATAGCAATAGGATGACAAGTTGACAGGGAGAACAAAAAAAAATAGGTGAGAGAATACAAAAAAAGAAAGAAATTTGAGGAGCTATAAGGAAAGGAAGAAATTACCTAGAAGGCAAAGGAACTTAAAAGGCCAGGAACACAAGATGGAGTCCATCATTCCAATAAAGGGCCTTAGCCTCTCCATGACATGAGCTAAAATAATCTTAGAGACTGAAAATATTCTGACATCCAGTTTGTCTTCCAATCTTGTGGAATTTTAATTACAACCATTATGGAGGTGATTGTTAATCTTAATTTAGGTGATGTTTACATGCTAGCAACACAAAACCACAAGAACACAAAGTCGGTTATCATAGAATTGTGGTTAAAGATATACAGTTGACAGATAATCTGGGTTTGAATCCAAACTCCGTAACTTTCTAACTATGTGACCTTGACCACATGTTTAACCTCCTTCCCTATGGCTCAGTTTCCTCATCTGAAAAATAGAGTAATAATATTACCTCATTCCTAGGGTTAAGATCAAATGAGATAGCAAAATGTAAAGTCCTGAGAACATTGCCTGGAATATAGTGAGTACCGTATAAATGTTCTTTTTGTTGTTGTTGTTTTTGTTTTTTTTGTTTTTAACTTAATTATTTTTTTAACATCTTTATTGGAGTATAATTGCTTTACAATGTTGTGTTAGTTTCTGCTGTATAACAAAGTGAATCAGCTACATGTATACATATATCCCCATATCCCCTCCCTCTTGCATTTCCCTCCCCCCCTCCCTATCCCACCCCTCTAGGTGGTCACAAAGCACCGAGCTGATCTCCCTATGCAATGCAGCCGCTTCCCACTAGCTATCTATTTTACATTTGGTAGTGTATATATGTCAATGCTACTCTGTCACTTCATCCCAGCTTACCCTTCCCCCTCCCCGTGTCCTCAAGTCCATTCTCTATGTCTGTGTCTTTTTTCCTGTCCTTCCCCTAAGTTCATCAGAACCATTTCTTTTTAGATTCCATATATGTATGTTAACATACGGTAATTGTTTTTCTCTTTCTGGCTTACTTCACTCTGTATGACAGAATCTAGGTCCATCTACAAATAACTCAATTTTGTTTCTTTTTTATGGCTGAGTAATATTCCATTGTATATATGTGCCCCATCTTCCTTATCCATTCATCTTTTGATGGACACTTAGGTTGCTTCCATATCCTGGCTATTGTAAATAGTGCTGCAATGAACATTGGGGTGCATGTGTCTTTTTGAATTATGGTTTTCTCTGGGTATATGCCCAGTAGTGGGATTGCTGGGTCATATGGTAGTTCTATTTTTAGTTTTTTAAGGAACCTCCATACTGTTCTCCATAGTGGCTGTATCAATTTACATTCCCACCAAATGTTTATTATAATCATCATTACTGACATGAATTTTAAAGGAATTAGTAGCCATTAGACAACCGTCATGTGTGTCAATTTTGGGGAGACGTTACCCTGTGTCTTGTTAATGTCCAAAGGGTTTGAGGGGATCAGATTGCAGGCAGAGCAGGAGCTTTTTATTAATTTCAAAGATTAAATTGAAAGAACAATACAATTGAAGGAAAATTTTCCTCAGATCAATAGAATAAAGTTAACAAATGGTAGAATGAATGGCCTGGCCATATATACCTGCTCCATGCTCTGAAATACCTCATTAAAATTTTTTTTCTTCCTGTTTCTTTAGTATTTTCAAATGAAAGTCAACCATTTGAACCTGGATTTCAAAAGGGAAGAAGCGAGTTCTCATTTTTTAGCTTACAATTCACTTTCCATTTGAAATGCTTTTTTCTCTGTCTGGAATTACATTACAAATATCACAGAGATTTTGCTCATTTTAAGCAACAAGCCCAGTTATTTAGCCTTTGTTCATAGAGAGAACTGATTGCTGCTCAGTTCATGGGCTCAAATGGAAACAGGCATTGAGGTAATTATGACCACTTCTGAGCCATATTCACAGCCAAGTTCAGGCATCCATTTGCGGTGGGCCTGCCGACACCCAGAGTAACATAAACCAAAAAGAACAACAAATGTAAAGTGGGGGTGCCGCTTAGTGGGGAAAGATGCAGGCAGGAAAGAAGGTAGATCTGTTGCTGACCCAGGTTCTTGGACTGTTTAATCAGTAGAAATTGATAAGAGGCCAGACGAGGAATTCAGGCAAGGCTTTATTGGCACTTGTGCCGCACAGAGTGAAAACAAGTAACAGGTTCCCTTGCTCGCTTCCTGAGGGGGGTGAGCAGGTGTCTTAAATGGGGTGAGGATAGGAGCAGACCCATGGGTCCAGCCAGAGGGGTGGCTTAGGTGGTCTGCCCATCCCCTTGGTGGTGCTGTGTGCAGGGATCATGGGCAGTACCCTGCTTTTGCTCCCGACACCTCAGAAGCGGCAGTTGGGTTTTGGTCTTTTGTATCTTGTCATTAATTTGCCCCAACTGTGCATGCATGCAGTTATTTTTAGTCCCATATAGTTTCTTTGTATTCTTTTGCTCAGAGATGTTTGTCCAGGTTCAAGCAGTACAGCAAAGGGTCCCAGGTCCCAGGTCTCAGCCTGTCTCAGAGCTGCCAGGGCCTAATTCTAGACCCTATGAGTGCTGGACGCCTATGTCTGGGAGATCTTTACTGGACAAGCCCTAGCTGTTGGATCTGAGATGAAAGTGGGCTGGGGACCAGGAAAGATCCAGGCTTGGAAGAAATCCCTCTTCATTGTTATCCAAGATTATTATAATAATAATAACTAAAAATGAAGTGTTTTGCTATGTGCCAGTTAAAAATTTAACTCTTTAACAAGCATTACCTCATTTATGCCTCACAACAATCCCATGAAGTAAGTACTATTTCCATCATCATTTTAAAGAATAACTCTTGGAAAATGGGAGTAAGTTTTCCAAAGTGATATAAATAGGGACAGAGGCAAGAATTGAAACCTTGTCTGTCTGACTCCAAAGCCTAAGCTCTTATACACTGGGCAACCCTACCCTTATTCCCCTATGTCACCCACCATATCTCCCCTGGGCTGTCCTTTCTCTACATTGCAGTCAGCTTTTATCCTAATTCCCAGCTCCAATCATGTTATTCCTTTGCATAGGACATTCTGATGGCTCCACTTCCTCTCAAGCTCCTGAGTCTGGCCTCCAGGGCATTCCGATTTGCCTCTCCAAAGTCATCTGATGGACACTGGGTTCTAAGCGAACCACACTGCTGCTCCTGATCATAACACACAATTCCCTGCCTCCCTGCCCTTGTCCCACAGCCCTCTTAGCCTGGACTCTGCTCCATCATCTCCCCTAATTAAACCACTCCCACCACAATGTCCTCCTTACTCTGTACCAACTGTTGTAACCAGCCTGTTACACTGTGAGGTAGCTACTATTGTTATTCAAGCTCATCAATGCCAGGTTCAAGGCCCCACAGCTAGAGAGTAGATTGGGGAGGATTTGAACCCAGTTGGCTGACGCCAGGGTCTGAGTTCCCAGCCACTATGCTCTGCAGGTGAATGATGTTGTGCCAAAGCTTTGAAGACTCACGTGTGTGCAAAGCACTTTGCTCAGCCTTCCTGATCCCCTAGTGAGAATCAGCCATCAGCTCCTGCCTCCCACAGGGGCCCACACTGTGTGCCTCTGTTACAAAAATTACTCTACTCTGTTTCACTTTAGCCATGTGTCTCGCCTACAAGATGTGCTCTGTTTGAGGCCATGCCATTCATTTTGTGTCCTTCATGTACCTAGTGCCATATCTGAAGCTCAGCAGGCACGTACTTGATGTGTACTGAATTCATTCAATGGCTGTTTATTGAACTCCTGCAGAAGTGATCTCACTCCTGCCTGTAAACTCCCTGGTGCAATTGTTCTTATCCTTTCTTTATTCACACCCCCCCCCCCTTGGACAAGCTGATGAAAGCCATGCATCTTTACAACAGAAAAATGCAACAACCAGTAAAATTTTACATCCTTCTTGTTGGCTCATGGATTCTGGGTTCAGAGTCTAACTGATTTGAATTCAACTATCGGTGAATTGAATTGTTCCTGTTATTTCCTTTTTTCAAGTTATAGAAATCCAACTTAAGCCAGCTTAGACAGAGAGTGGTTTTTTTAGCCTAGAGAGTCCAAGAAATGGTTACATTTTTAAAAAAATAGATGTGTGAGCTTGGCTTCTGGAACAAATGGAACAAGAGATTCTAACATTTTCAGGATATGCTTCTATCTGCAGATCAGTACTAATCTCTCAAACTCACTTCCTCCACAAATTGGAGAATAAGCTTGCTGATAGGTCCTGTGCTTCACACCCCACCAGAGAGGAGTTACCCTTTCTCCCTCTTAGTAATATATATATATTTTAATCCCAAGGAAATATTCTGATTGGCCAATTTAAGTGACATGTCAGCTCCCAGACATGGGAGTCATTGGAGAATGAAAAGCTCCACAAAAGGAATGATATTCTGAGAAGAAGTGAAGAGCAGAGCATCACCACCACTTTTCTCACCATCAACCCCTGGACACCTGCCCCTGCCATCTCTCCCTGGAAGCTCTCTAAGCCCCCATTCTTCTGTGCCCTCCCACCTTCATTCCAGCACCATCAAAACTTGCCTGCTCTATGCCACATCTTTTCAGGACCCAGCTCTTTGCTTTCTAAGAGAACAGCTAACAGTGAATTGATCTGGGCTAGACTATGAAGGGGAAAAGCAAAACAAAACAATTACCTGGCTCCCCCTCCTGCTTCGATAAGCTATTTTATCAGTGGCCATTTATAATAATCACCTTAACCTACAGTAGTTCTAACATGGAATTTTGCCTAATTTTACACATCACAGATTTAAACAACACTGACTTTTAGAGCTGGGAGAGTCCCTTGAGATCATCTTGCCCAATACCTCATTTTATAGATGAGGAAACTGAAGATTAGAGAGTCACTTATATAGGTCACACAGCAAACTGGTATTAGGCCCTAAGCCAGAGTTCATGGACGCTAATTCCCAGTCTAGTTATCTTCTTCCTTCATTGTAATGCAGTGAAGAAAATGTTTGGTTTGTCACAGGCCCAGCGAGGCTCACTAATCACTGTGCCTGTGTGTTTCCTTACTGGAACAAGTCCTGACTTCAGTATTCCAGGAAACATATAGAATTAGTTGGCTTTATGGGAGGCTTGTGCTGGAGGTGTTGCAAATATGGGTTTGGGAGCCAGGCTGGTTATGTTCATTCTAAGCCTTACCACTTACATGCTTGGACAGGTGAGTTAATGTTTTTGTGCCTCAGCATCCTCATCTGTAAAATGGATCCTCCTCCAGCTCTTCTAAAGCAACAGCTCCACTTAGCATTTGTTGTTCTTTTGGTTCATGTTCCTCTGGGTACCAGCAGGCCAAATAGATGCCCAAGAGTTGTACCTTCCACATTAGGTTTTAGAAGAATAGATTAATTCAGGAAAATCACTTAGAATATGGTCTGATGAACTGTAAACATTCCATGAGTGTAACATCTGTAATTAAAATGAAGTTGTCAGGAAAAAGGGAGTATTTTAAAGGCAAAGGCCATAACAGAATTTCCTGTAGGTCAAGTAATTCAAACCCTTAATTAACCTCAATTTCCTTTCTGTCGCACCTTCTTATGAAAACAAAGCAAAGAAAACTGTTACCAGGAATTTCATTAAAAATAATAAAGTGAACAATCCAATATAAATAAACCTAAAATATTCCTATATTTAGCCCAATCTGCTAAGCAGGTTATCTGGATCAGCTGCCCTTTGCAATCAAAACTGACATTCAGAGTAATGATTTGTGTCCTCAAAGACAAAATAATTGTAATAATTGCTATCATTTGAGGACTGCTTGCCAAACAACAGGCATCGTGCTGAGTGCTTAACATACATTATACACCATGCAGACACAGGCGTGCATGCAAACACACACACACACACTCATTCATTTAATCATCTTAACACCTTTGGGGGCATGGGTTTATTCTAATTTTACAGTTAAAAGTACACTTTATGCTTAATGAAGTTGAAGCTTGGAGAAGAGAAGTGAATTTCCGAGTGTACAATTGGTAAGTGGAGCTTGGAGTTGAACACAGAGCTTTCTGAATCCACAGCCAGCACTCTCAACAGCTCTGTTTACAGTCTTAATACTCCAGTTACCAAACAAAGAGAATATGGCGATTTATTTTCCATTTTCAACCAGACAACAACAAAGGTTTCTGCTTGGCTCTTAACTGACTAGAAACTGAAGCAAATTCAATAACTTCATCCTCCTCTAAGAGTCCACTTACAGAGCTTCTATTTCCCAGTGTTTTTAATTATTCTTCATCCTACCATTAGCAAGGAAAGCCAAGAATTGACTGGAGACCGTGGACTTTGACTCCATATGAACAAGGACTGTGTTTTATTCATTTCTGTTTCCTCGAAGGAACCAGGTCAATGACTTAGTAGTTTTAACAGAGAATAAATATTTATTGAACAAACAAATGAGTAAACAAATGTGTATATCAGCCTTTCCATCATGGAGCTATGTTTGAAAGAGGAAAAATGTTCTGTACAGAAAAACAGATTGTTTAATGAAAGAAGTACTAACTCAAGTGCTTACTAGCTGTGTCATCTTAAGCAAGTTACTTAAACTCTCTGACTTTGGTTTTCTCATTTGGAAACTGAGGGACTGCTTATCATTTCATTTACAGTGTAGGGAGAATTAAATGTGCTAAAAAATTCTAAAATATCTGTTACACAGTGGCCACCCAAAAATACATTTTGTTTTCCCTCATTCCTTATTTTTTTATTTCCATCATAAGCCTATTATTTTCTTACACTTATACTATTGATAAATAGAATCTGTCATTCGCAAAATCCTTTGCAATTTACAAAGAATAAATATCATGTTAACTTTTTTGAACATCACAATAGCCCTGAAAGATAAGAAGGATAGAATAAGCTCATTTTATCTCAAGTTACAGAGGACAAAACCTATTCTGTTCTCATTTATACAGTGAGTAAATCATAGTACCAAGGCTCATATCTAGATTCACTGACATGAATTCTGAGCTTTCCTCAGTTCTCCAAATTGCTTTTGGAGAGAGTGAGAAAAACCAAATCTTAAATCTTTCCATTAACTATTATATATGTTCTAAATGTAGAATTCCATACTACCACAATAATCATAAAGCCATATGTATTCTTCAGGTTTAACCTATAATACCCTTCCTTGTAGAAATACCTTCAATTAGTTCTATTAAAAACCAAAATTCAGCCAAGTAAATTTGAAAATCTAATTGCCTTATTCAACTATTCATGAATAGGGCAGCATCCTATCTAGCAACTAGAACAGTGTTCAGAGGAGTTGTACAAAATGGAAGGCTTTTATAGGAAAAATGGTGGGGCAAGGGAGCTACTAGCAAAACAAAAGAAATTATTCTTTTTAGACCAAGGCATCTTTTGTGAATGGAGGGAAGACCAAGGGTTTTCTCATACTGATGCCTCTTCTTCCTCCTGGGGATGGAGAGGGTCCCTGTGACAGACTACCTTACTGATGCTTGATCAGAAAATTCCAGACTGGTTGATTAAGATTAAATTTCTGTGAGAGGTTGAAACTGCAGTTAGATCAGGTATTAAATCTAGGTTTGGTATCATGGGCTTCTAGCATGAGTGATGCCACTAGGCGACTGTGATTTTCTTTTCAGCAGTTCAGATAACCAATCATAGCAATTTTTCACCAGGTGTCACTCCAGTATTAATACCTGATAAGAACAGATTAACAGGTGTCCTTAACATAGCCATGAGTAAAATTCAGAGCTCAACTCTAGGTAAAGCCAGCTATTGTTCTGTGGAGCAAACTGGATATAGATAGATATATAGGATAGAATTTTTTTAATAAACTCTGGTTTTTACACATTGATCAAGAGAATTTCACTTTTCTTTCTGACTTTTGAAAGTGTAAGGACAAATGGGAAAAATTAATGATAAGATAAATTTTATTTTGAACTAAAAGTTTATTCCATTTTTATATGCTTTGTTGAAGAGCAAAATGCTTTTGTACAATTATTAAATTATTCACCACTCCACATCTTTCTAGGGTGCCATTGTACAGGCAAATAGATTTCTCTGTACAGAAGGAAAAATAAGTCAACTCTGAGTCACTTCAGGAAACTAACATTTTTAATAACAGCATATTACCAGTATTTGACATCTATTAAACATCAAGAGATGTTCCAGAGTGTCTATTATCTAGTGAGTATTTCAAAGAACAGTGAGTTATGCTAATCCCAGTTTAAAGATAACTCAGGATATAAATTTGACTGAAAAAGACACAAACTGGAAAAGAAGGAAGAGGATTTATAGACAGAGATAGAAATAATGTCAACATCTCCTTGTCTCTGGTGTCCAGTATGCTGAACTTTCACACTCATGGAATGAGTGCTTCTGTCAGGAAGACTTTCCTCTACCCTTGTAGGTTCTCCTGGTTGGTCTAAGAATTAAATCAACATAAGACATATTAACAGAAGAAAATCAAGTTTAATTTCATATATACCAAAACACCACATACATGAGAGGTTCAGAAACAGAAAGATAAAATGAGGAATATAAGCCATCCGAGCTAAGGAATGCGATAGGGGCCTGGGGCTTCCAAGGACAGGAGGGTCATTCATAGGATGATAAGAAGAGCAGATGTTTGGTACTTAGATGTCTGCCCTGCCATATAGATGGGACCACTCAGGTAAAATTTATCTCCAGTAATAAGTCTGTTCAGGAAAAAAATCCCCAATTTAAATTCTCCTAAGTAGTTCAGGGTAGGGCAGTAGTTTCTCTTGAACCCACAGGGTCTCAATTGCCTTTAGCACAAAATAATCCTCATACAAAAGTGACACATTCTGGGGAGTTCTGAATCCTTATTTTTCTCTTTAACTTTATTGATCTTAAGAGAAAGTCCCCTTTTAGGATAAGAAAACTGAGGCACACGAATGGATACAAAAACAAGACCTGCAAATATGCTGCCTACAAGAGACTCAATTCAGATCTAAAAACACACACAGGTTGAAAGTGAGGGAATGGAAAAAGGTATTCCATGAGACTGCTACAAACAACTCTATGTCAATAAAATGCACAACCTAGAAGAAATGGACAAATTCCTAGAAATGTACAACCTCCCAAGATTGAACCAGGAAGAAATAGAAAATATTAAGAGACCAATTACCAGTAAAGAAATTGAATCAATAATTTTTTAAAAACTCCCAACAAACAAAAGTCCATTACCAGATGGTTTCACAGGTGAATTCTACCAAATATTTATAGAAGAGTTAACACCTATTCTTCCAAAATATTCCAAAATATTGCAGAGGAAAAATGCTCCTGAACTCATTCTACAAGGCCAGCATCACCCTGACACCAAAACCAGACAGTGATACCACAAAAAAAGGAAAATTATAGGCCAATATCACTGATGAACATAGATGCAAAAATCCCCATAAAATATCAGCAAAGAGAATCCAATAATGCATAAAAAAGATCATACACCATGATCAAGTGTGATTTATCCCAGGGATGCAAGGATTTTTCAATATCCATAAATCAATCAATGTGATACACCACATTAACAAACTGAAGAATAAAAACCATAGGATCTTCTCAATAAAGGCAAAAAAAGCTTTTGACAAAATTCATCATCCATTCATGATAAAAACTCTCCAAAAAGTGAGAATAGGGGGAACATAACTCAACATAATAAAGGTCATATATGACAAACCCATAACAAACATCATACTCAATAATGAAAAGCTGAAAACATTTCCTCTAGATCAGGAACAAGACAAGGATTCCCGCTCTTACCACTTTCATTCAACATCATATTGGAAGTCCTAGCTACAGCAATCAGACAAGAAAGGGAAACAAAAGGAATATAAATTGGAAAGGAAGAAGTAAAACTGTCACTGTTTGCAAATGACATGTTACTGTATGTAGAAAATCCTAAAGACACCACCAGAAAACTACTAGAGCTCATCAATTAATTCACTAAATTTGATGATATAAAATTAATATACAAAAATCTGTTGCATTTCTATACACTAACAATGAACTATCAGAAATAGAAATTAAGGAAACAATCCCATTTACTGTTACATCAAAAAGAATAAAATACTTAGGAATATACCTGACCAAGGAGGTGAAAGACTTATATGCTGAGAACTATAAAACATTGATAAAGGAAATTGAAGAAAATTTAAGAAGAGATGGAAAGATAGCCCCATGCTCTTAGATTGGAAGAATTAATATTGTTAAAATTGCCATACTACCCAAAACAATCTAGAAATTTAATATGATTCCTACCAAATTACCCATGACATTTATCACAGAACTAGAACAAATAAGCCTAAAATTTATATGGAACCATAAAACAACCAGAATTGCCAAAGCAATCCTGAGGAAAAAGAACTAAGCTGGAGGCATAACACTCCCATACTTCAGAAAATACTACAAAATTACAATAATCAAGAGTGTGGTATTGGCACAAAAACAGACATATGGATAGGATAAATAAAACAGAATAGAGAGCCCAGAAATAAACCCACACACCTATGGTCAATAAATCTTTGACAAAGGAGGCAAGAATATACAATGGAGAGAAGACAGTCTCTTCAGCAAGTGGTGGTCGGACACTTGCTGGACAGCTGCATGTAAATCAATGAAGTTAGAACACTCCCTCACACTGTACACAAAAATAAATTCAAAATGGCTTAAAGACTTAAATATAAGACATGACCCCATAAAACTCCTAGAAGAGAACATAGGCAAAACATTCTATGACATAAATCATATATCAATGTTTTCTTAGGCCAGTCTCCCAAGGCAAAAGACAGAAAAGCAAAAATAAACACATAGGACCTAATCAAACTTACAAGCTTTTGCACAGCAAAGGAAACCATAAACAAAATGAAAAGATAACTTAACGAACTGGGAGGAAATATTTGCAAATGATGTGACCAACAGGGACTTAATTTCCAAAATATACAAACAGGTCATATAACTCAATAAAAAAAAAAAAAAACCCAATCAAAAACTGGGCAGAAGACCTAAATAGGCATTTCTCCAAAGAAGACATACAAATGTCCAATAAGCACATGAAAAGATGCTCAACATTGCTAATTATTAGAGAAATGCAAATCAAAACTACAAAGAGGTATCACCTCACACCAGTCAGAATGGCCATCATCAAAAATTCTACCAGTAATAAATGCTGGAGAGGGTGTGGAGAAAACGGAACCCTCCTACACTGTTGGTGGGAATGTAAATTGGTGCAGCCACTATGGAGGACAGTATGGAGGTTCCTTAAAAAACTAAAAGTACAGTTACCATATGATCCATCAATCCCATCCCTGGGCATACATCCAGAGAAAAGTCTAGTTCAAAAAGATACATGAAACCCAATGTTCACAGCAGCACTATTTACAATAGCCAAGACACAGAAGCAACCTAAATGTCCACCCACAATGAATAGATACAGAAGATGTGGCATATATATATATACAATGGAATACTATTCAGCCACAAAAAAGAATGAAACAATGCCATTTGCAGCAACATGGATGGACCTAGAGATTATCATACTAAGTGAAGGAAGTCAGATAGAAAAAGACAAAGAGACAGAGAAAGATAAGTCTGTATATGAAATAAACAAGGTCTTACTGTATAACACAGGCAACTATCTTCAATATCTTCTAATAAACTATAGTAGAAAAGAAAAAAAAAAGAAAACTGATGCACAGAGTGACTAGGGATCTGACTCTTATTCACATGGCTCAGGGCTGGAGCCAGTTGGCTGAAGGCACAGCTCACAGGGAAAGTTAATCCCCAAGACAATTCTAACTCCCCCATCTTCATCTTACCCCTTCTAGTACCTCACACCCCAGCACCGGCCCCAGAGGTAATTCATCTGGCAAAAGCCCCATGACTACTCTTCCAAACCAGATTTTCTGATCCCCTTGAAAAGTACAGGGCATCCTCAACTTCCCCCTGCTCTATTCAGCTCAAAACAATTGTTAAATGACTCTGAATATTCAGGCATAGGCAAATAGAAATAAAAGCTGAGAGGCAATTTGTCATTAATTTTGCCTCTGGTTCCAGTGTGAGTAGAGTTACATCAATTTTGCATATCAGAAAGGTTATTTTTCAAATAAACTGAGTCAGACTTCCCTCACACGTATCTCTGTGGGCCATGGAATCCTGTAGCTGTTAAGGCGTGAAGGCGTTGCTCAGTGCTGAGAGCTCACCCTAAATTGATTAAAACAGACTGCAAAATTATCTGCCAAATCTGATGAGCAGGAAAATGAAGGCTAATGGAAGAAGTGCACAAAGTCATATTTCCAGACAAATCACACCAGATCTCACTCATTAGGGGATGAATCTACAAAGTGTGCACTATAGTCAACCACCAGCTGAGATTTATATCAGCCTAATTTAGTCTTGAACCCAGCTCATAGGAATAATGAAGTTAATAGAAAAGATAATGCTATGTGTACAGTATAAGATGCCTGAATTTTAAGTAGAATAGTCACCTATTCTACTAAAATAGTCAGTATAAGTGATGTGACTGTCGGCTTCCTCTGCCCTCAAACATAAATAAGACAGGTGACTTTATACCAGAAATGCTACGATTTGAGACCTATTTCTATAGTTTAGGCATCGTCCCTATAAACAACATTCTCTTTTAAAATACAAGAGCCCCTGCAGGTGGAAAGCAGGAAGTCAGTAAAATACTAGTGTGAATCATTATAGGAAATGTTTTTGTTTGTTGTTAGAGGACCTTAAGCACCCTATGAAGTGCTGGACACCCTGGAGAGTAGAGGACCTGAAAGAAGTGAGGGAGAGGAAGACAAAAGTGGGGCAATTTTTCATGTGGCTGTTTATCACATCAGAGGACACCCATTTTCTAACTCCTGGACAGAGTCCTAAAGATAAGATTAACAGTAAATAGTGTTTACTCATATACAAATTACACTTGCTAAAAGTGTCAAGAAACATGGCTGCACTCTTGTGGCAGAAGAAATATATACCTTTTTTCCATATAGATGGCGATGATTTTATGACATTCCTCTTCTTTGTAAACATATTGTCATTTGGGGGCTTCTATAAAACAGTTTCAATCTGATTTGTATAATTCCACTTAAAAGTATTAGAGAAAACATCTGATACTGTCTCACAGGCCTCTCTGGAATCATCTGTTTCTCTTTGTTCTTGTTCTTTGGGCTTTTGTTGCTCCTGCTTCAGTGCCTGCAGTTTGTAGCTAAGTAAACATAACTGCTGTCACTCCCGTCCCCACTGCGCAGACTTCCACACCTCAAATGCTGCTGCAAGGGTGTGCAAGCAGCTCACCAACTGCTTGCACAACTTCAGAGATGGCTCCCTGCATGGTGCCAAGACAGCCTGTGAGAGGGCAGCCCAGGCTGAGCCACGGTCGAGGGATCTGTATCAGCCTCTTAGTTATCAGAGTTTATCAGATGAAAGAGATCAAATTGTTCAGCTGTCTTTTTCATTTTGAATGCTGAGCATCTGGTGTTTGATTGTGTATTGCCATGTAAGAACACAATAATCCTCAAACATTTTGATCACAAATAAATCTGTGGGTGAGGAAAAATGTCTCCCTGCTGGTTAATGTCTCCTTAGCTTTGATAAAAGGTGTGGAAGACATTACACAGAACCACAAATTGCCAAGGAAAGCAGTGGGTCATAGACTTTTTGGAGTTTGGAGAAGCCTGCAAGATAATCTAATTCAATTCCCAGTCTAATTTACCTCTTTCAACTTGCAAGTGAAAAAGCTGATTCCCAGAGGGGAAGTGATCAACTCCTTAGGTAATGGTGGGTAGTAGCATCAGCGCCAGAATCAAAAGTCTGCTCCAACTGATAACTGGAAGACCAGGGTGGTCTTGCCTCTGGCTGATCCTGTGGACAAAAGAGCTTTCAACTGCCCCACAGGCCAGTGTGAACTTAAGGGACAGGGCAGAATAAAGAGAAACCAGGATTGATTGTAACGGAGGGCACCATTATTTTCTTGACTCTAACATTCCCGGGGATTGTGAATTGGCATTTCTTATAGGAGTCAACTGTTACTCTTCATTAATTGTTTAAATTGGCATGACTGGTCTGAAATAATAAGAAACAAAGTGAGATGTGAATTTGAAAACTATTCAAACAGGAGAAGCAATACTAATTAAAACTTTAAAGTGGGGAGGTTTAAGAAGTATGATTTAGACTCTGAGCTGTTGACAAATAACTATTTTTTTCCCCAGAGACCCAGCGCTAATTAACTAGGGGCAGCATTTGCTAGTATAATAGGGGTGGTGCTGAAGGCTGTTCTGTTGAGAATCTCTTCCCCAATCAAGGAACTCTCAACCTCTGAGCACTTGAGATCCTCCTCCTAAAACCCCATGTCCCAGATTTGATGTGGTTAGACTGGATAATCCACTAATTCATGAGTAGCTAACTTTCACAAATTAAATATCTGAGGGAAATGAATGGAGGAAAAGTAAGATATGGTGATGTTGTATATATGAGGAGATTAGGAGAAAGAAAAAAAGTTACACATTAATCACATCAATAATGTGCTCCCCCAGTGTAAAAAAGTGTAGCCACTATGGAAAACAGTGTGATAGTTCCTCAAAAATTAAAAATAGAATTACCATATGATCCAGAACTTCTGGCTATATACTCAAAAAAAATTGAAAGTAAGGACTCCAAGAGATATTTGTCTACCCATGTTTATAGTATCATTAATCACAATAGCCAAAAGATGAAAGCAACCCAAGCATCATTTGACAGATGAATGGATGAACAAAATGTGTATACACACAATGGAATGTTATTCAGCCTTAAAAAGGAATGGAATTCTGACACATGCTGTAACATGGATGAACCTTGAAAACATTATGCTAAGTGAAATAAGCCAGACACAAAAGGACAAATATTTGTATGATTCCACTTGTATGCAGTACCTAGAGTAGCCAAATTCATAAAGACAGAAAGTAAAATGGTGATTTCCAAGGTCTGGGGTTGGGAGGAAATGGGAAATTATTGTTTGATGGGTACAGAGCAATTTAGGAAGATGAAACAAGTTCTGAAGATGGGTGGTGGTGATGGTTACACCACAATGTGGATGGAATTAATTCCAATGAACTGTACACTTAAAACTGTTTAAAATGATAACTTTTATGTTATGTATATTCTACCACAATAAAAAAATTGTGTTTCTTCTTCCATAGTATAGAGTTATCATTGGGGAACAGGTATCCAGCCAGTAATGACATTCCCAGATCCCCTTGCATCCTGGTGGGCCTTATGAATAGCTCTCACCAGTGGAATGTGTGTAGGAATAACATATATTGTTTATGCATCAAGGCAGCTAAGAAGCAAATGTGCCTTCTCCAACCTCTCTTTCACCATTTGCCAGATATAGCAAGAGAGAGCTGAGACCCTAAAGGAAGAAGGAGCCACAAGGTGGGTCCCTGAATCACCATGTGGTAGAGAATTGCATAAGACTTTGGAGAGTGAGAAATACAATTTTATTGTAAGTTACTGCAAATTTGGAGTTTATTGTTACAGTGACTAGCATTTTCCTAAACAATACATCAAAGAATTCGGTCCCTTTCCTTTCTAACCTAGGAAAATGAAAGGTAGACCCTAAGATTGAGCACCACTAATAAAGAAAGACCAAGAAACACTGCTATGAGAGGACAAAATTAGCTTGAGATCACTGGAAATCAATAGACACAAGGATGGACATGGAGGTTGAATTTTGAACCAAGGGGTGGTCTGCTCCATTTGTGATATAAGAGGACTTTTGCAATAAAGATGGGACCAAAATAAAAATTAATGTGACCTCGGGAAATGCTAAGAATTAGCTTCTGAATTACAAGAAAGAAGGTGATGGTGACGCCACCAAGGATGTCAGTCTCTAAAAATGAATTGTATAATCATTAAAGCTACCATAAAAACAACCCCTAAATGTCCTTTCCAACTCTACTCTTAGACTGTGATTCTCACTTAGTTATACAGAGTTTTATCTTATTTATAAGATGCCTGCTGACTCAGATAAACTGCCTCAAGTTAGACCACAGGGAGTTTTGGAACACAGAAGAACTGGTGAACACTAAATTTCACACAATTATAAGTGAAAGTATATGCTGCAATTCTTCTCACAGAATATTATAGTCGACTCTGAAGCTAGGAAGCAAGGCCTCTATGTTTATTGACCCCAAAGCTTCTGCCAATGGGTATCAGAGTTATTCATTTGTTTGTGAGCCACATATAGTATCTTTATTCTGGAAGAGCTTATATTTGTAGCTTAAAATAACAAATAGAGTACCCATGTGAATCAGAATCAGAGAAAAGAATGCTTGAATTAAAAAATAGAAAACAAAGCATGACTGGGTGCTGTGATGTCCCCAAGAAGTTTCCAGTGCTCTCTTTGCCAGTGCCTGTCTCTAGTGGTCCTTGGAGAGAAAGTTAACAAAGCAAAAAACAAACAAATAAACAAACAAAACAACAGTCTAATTCAAGACAGTAAACCAGCAGGAGCTTCCAAAGATGGAAGTTATGATGATTCTTCCAGGATTCCTTACCCCAGAACATAATGCAGGGAGAGGTAGTTCAGAGATAAAGGAGCCCATAGCATCAGAGATTCCTTTTTTCAGTGATACAGTGGAATAGGAATAAGCAGAGACCCAGTGCAAAACTAGGTTTTGATCCCATATCAGACACAGAATTGTACACTCCTTTTTAGCAATGCTCTAGATGTGAAAATACTCAGTAAGGTTGCAGGTATCCAGGTAGGTCACAGCTGAGGTCAGTTATGTCCACATGTGCGGTTGGAGACACTCCACTGATGCACATCCTTGAAATCCAATTTGGCTGGAACACAGGAACCTCACTGGTAAAAATAGCTCAAGCCCTGCCATTAATAAAGGCTTAGGCACATATACACAAGTTTAATGGATTTGGGGAATTATGTAAAAGAATCCAACTTTCAGGAAGAAACAAACACCTCAGAATGGGAAATCCCCATTTGTGAGGGAGTCAGGCAGGAGGACCCTAGTCAGCAATCACAGTGAGAGGAAGGGTGGCCATGTTTCTAGGAGCAATGTGAGCTGTTCTTGAACTTACTTTGGATTCACCCTTCTAGGGAATATCCAGGCATCCTGGGGTAGAGAGAACTGAAAGAACCCTGACCTTGGGTGACCAAATAACCACACTGGGGCATCACACACAAAAACCATCCCCACAGGACAGGAGAAGAAGATGTATTTCCCTACCTGTTAGAAAGAAAGGCAGCATTTATTGTTTGTAGAATTTTTTGATGAAGGCCATTCTGACTGATGTGAGGTGATACCTCATTGTAGTTTTGATCTGCATTTCTGGTGTGGAGAAAAGGGAGCCCTCCTGCACTGTTGGTGGGAATGTAAATTGGTATGGCCACTATGGAGAACAATATGGAGGTTCCTTAAAAAAACTAAAAATAGAGCTACCATATGATCCATCAATCGCACTCCTGGGCATATATCCAGAGAAAACTGTAACTCAAAAAGATACATTTACCCCAGTGTTCATGGCAGCACTATTTACAATAGCCAAGACATAGAAGCAACGTAAATGTCCACTGACAGCAGAATGGATAAAGAAGATGTGGTACACATATACAATGGAATATTACTCAGCCATTAAGAAGAATAATGCCATTTGCAGCAACTTGGATGGACCTAGGGATTGTTATACTGAGTGAAGTAAGACAGACAGAGAAAGACAAATATCATATGATATCGCTTATATGTGGAATCTAAAAAATGGTACAAATGAACTTATTTACAAAACAGAAATAGAGTCACAGATGTGGAAATCAAACTTATGGTTACCAGGGGGGAAAGGGGGAGACGGATAAATTGGGAGATTGGGATTGACATATACACGCCACTATATATAAAATAGATAACTAATAAGGACCTACTGTATACCACAGGGAATTCTACTCAATTCTCTGTAATGACCTATATGGGAAAAGAATCTAAAAAAGAGTGGATATATGTATATGTATAACTGATTCACTTTGCTGTACACCTGAAACTAACACAACATTTTAAAGTACTTATACTCCAATAAAAATTAAAATTTAAAAAAAGAAAAAAAAAGAAAGAAAGAGGTACCAACAGTATCAGAAAAAGACAAATATCTTTATCCCCTCTCTTTTGCAGATTTTTGGTTTTCCTTAGTTGACAACAGAAAAATTGTGAATTGAATTAAGTAACCTATATTGCCACTGTTACCCATGAAACAATTGTATCTTCTTCAGATCCCATTTTTCTTAGAACATAGGAGAAGGGTGAATTACAAATATTTTGTAATTTAATGCTGATACTTTTTTACATAACACTATGGTTTTCAACAGAAGATTCAAGTAAAATTATTTGCTCTATTCAGAATAGAATACATAATACCTGTATTATGTGAAGCACTTCTTCATTGTCAGTTATGAATGTTGGAAGCATTATTCTTTTTTCTTCCTGTGTAAGCCTATGGGTTTCAGACTTACAATTTATGTTGGTCACCATTCAACCTACATGTCAGGCAATTAAGTTTTATCCAAATTAAAAACTGAAACTCGAAAGAAGGAAGAAAGAAAGAAAGAAAGAAAAAGAAAGAAAGAAAGAAAGGAAAGAAAGAAAGAAAGAAAGAAAGAAAGAAAGAAAGAAAGAAAGAAAGAAAGAAAGAAAGAAAGAAAGAAAGAAAGAAAGAAAGAAAGAAAGAAAGAAAGAAAGAAAGAAAGAAAGAAAAAGAAAGAAAGAAAGAAAGAGAAAGGAAGAAAGGCAAACACCTATTAGCGAGAGGAAGTCAGGAAGGTGAGGAGGTAAGAGGTGGTACCTCAAGGAATGTTTGAGGCTGTCACTGGATCAAGACCACCATATGGATGCCTGGAGTTCGTCCAGTAGGCAGCACAGAATCAATCCTGGATAGGAGCCATAGGTCACAGGGAAAATTAAGAGTCAAGAAGCACAGAATGACCTAGGCAAGCAATTCACAAACTTTGAGGTTTCAGGGCCCGTTTCAGTCTTAATTATGGAGCACCCCAAAGAAAGTTTGTTTATGTGGATTACATCTATTGATATTTACTATGTTAGAAGCTAAAACTGGTCTTCTTAAAATATTTATTTATTCACATAAAATAATAATAATTAAATCCATTACATGTTAACATTTTTATAAAAAAATAGCTACATTATCCCTAACAAAAAAATTATTGAGAAAAGTGATCATATGTTTCACTTTGCAAATCTCTTTACTCTCTGACTTAAAAGAAGAAGACATCCGGATTCTCAAGTCTGCTTCTATATTCAATTTTTAGGATATACTGTTTTAGTTGAAAGATATGAAGAAAAACTGTCTTACACAAATGTGTAGTTGGAAAATGGAGTAATATTTTAATATGTTTTTTCAGAGAACTGTGGATAGGCCTTCTTTGATACTATACCAAAACTGAACAAGTAATGGTGTCTTACAGGTTAATTGCAGTGTAGAATCTGAAACATATCATTGAACTTATCCTACTCTATTCCATTAAAATCTATTGGTTTGTCTTGCACAATGAATGGATCTTTTGCACACACATGATTTTGTAACATCATGTATTGGTCATTCGGAAAATGTTTGTATGCTGAGTTATGCCACTTTTCCAAATGTTGACTACATTTTATTATTCACTATCAAAAAAATTACTTTTTTAATGTCTCCCCTCATCCTTTCAGAAAAGTCTTTAAGTATGAAGAAGCAGTCAAACTCACAGTAGCAGATGAAAGTTTTCTACAATTTTAATTTTCATGTAAAAGCTGAAATTTTGTCATTGGCAACAAACAAAACTATTTGTCAGTTGTCTTCCTTGAAAGGAAAGACTTAAAGACTTACTTTGTTCATTTTTTAAAAAATGTCTGTCAAATAACCAAGTCTAAATAACCGTAATTTGCCTGGCAGTCACACTTTCAAGAAAAAAATGTTGTTCCACAAAAAAAAAAAAAAAGTCTAGTTAGGTCACAACTCAAACAATTGCACAAGTGCTTTTTCTCAAAATGAGCACTGTACTTCAATACATAGCAGAGTGCTTTATGTATACATCCCATTTCATCACCCAGAATATTAAAAATAATGTACACTCAAAGTTCAAGATTTAATAAAATTAATACTTTATACTGCTTCATTGAGAACATTCTTCAGTAAAACAGATTTTTTAATGTGAATTTGTGGCAGTGAAAAAAAATCTCTAAAATTTTGTGTCACTGCCTTGATTCATGCTAAGCCACCAGTGCTTTTATCCACCTTTAATTTTGTACCATCAGTGCAAATGTCAACACAGTGGAAAAAAACCACAAAACAGCTCATACAACTCAATATCAAAAAAATAAACAACCCAATTTAAAAATGGGTAGAACACCTGAATAGACATTTTTCCAAAGAGGACATGCATATGACCAACAGGCGCATGAAAAGATGTTCAGTGTCACTAATCATCAGAGAAGTGCAAATCAAAATCACAATGAGATATCACCTCACACCTATCATCAAAAAGAACACAAATAACAAATGTTGGCAAGGGTGTTGGTGGGAATGTAAATTGGTGCAGACACTATAGAAAACAGGATGGGGGTTCCTCGAAAAACTAAAAATAGAACTACAATACGACCCAGAAATTCCACTCCTGGGTATATATTCGAAGAAAATAAAAACACTAATTTGAAAAGATACATGAACCCCAATGTTCATAACAGCATTATTTGCAATAGCTAAGATATGGAAGAAATCTAAGTGTCCATCAACAGATGAATGGATAAAGAAGATGTGGTATATATCTATACACACACACACACAAAAACACACACATGGAATATTACTCAGCCATATTGGATGGACCTAGAGAGTATCATGGATGGACCTAGAGAGTATTATGCTTAGTGAAATAAGTCAGACAGAGGAAAACAAATATCCCATGTTATGACTTATATGTGGAATCTAAAAAATAAAACAATTAAATGCATGTAACAAAACAGAAACAGACTCAGATGTAGACAACAAGCTATTGGTTAACAGTGGGGAGAGGGGATTGGGGAGGGGGAACATAGGAATATAGATTAAGAGATACCAACTACTATGTATAAAATAGATAGGCAACAAAGATATATTGTAAAGCAGAGGGAAATATAGCCATTGTTTTGTAATAACTTTAAATGGAGTATAATCTATAAAAATATTGAATCACTATGTTGTACACCTGAAATTAATATCATATTGTAAATCAACTATACTTCAATTTAAAAAAATAACCAAAAATAGATAAGATGATCAAGTGTACTTGCTGTGGTTTTTGCAAATTTTAGAAACTACTTTGAATCTAAATTTCCTATACAATTGTGTTTCTACCACTACCTATTGCCAGCTCACCAAACCAGACCTTCCTTTCTTACTCATACTGTGCCCTCTGCCTGAAAGGCTCTCCTTTCTCTTTCTTCCTACCCAATCTCTCTGTTTTCTCCCAAAGCCCGGGTCCCATCCTAGCTCCTCCATAAAACTCACATATGTTTCCTCTTTTCTCAGCTCTTACTGCTCTATGTCTGGTAAGACATATTTATTTGTACATTGTCATATTCTTTGCTGATTGTTTTTGACTCTCTACACTGAATTCTCACAGGGCATGGATTCTCTTAATTTATTTTCAAAATGAAATGTCTTATTGTACAATTTGTAGTAAAACTTATAAATAAAATAAAATACGAAGAAGGAATTAAATTCAAAGAATGTCCCATCAACCAGAGAAATAACCATACTAACATTTTAATATGTTTATAGACAACTCACCCTTTTCACACATGCATACATATGTACGCCTACATAAAATTTTAAATAAATTGGTTCACATAAAAAAAGCTGGTTTTAACCTTCTTTTTATTTTGTTTGAATCTTCATTTAGTAATTATTTATGGATATCCTTTCATATTGATAAATATAGCATTATATCATCATTTATAATGACTGTGAAGTTTACAATTGTATGGATAGGCAATGATTTATTTAGCCAGTCTCCCATTGATGGGCATTCAATTGCTTCTAACTTTGTTATTAGAAACAATGCTGAGATAAACAACTTTATACAGATGCCTTTTCATATTTTTCTAATACTCTCATTAGAATAAATTCCTAGAATTATAACTGTTTGATGAGATTATTTTGTTTTCTTCATTTCATTCCCTATAACACCTGATATAGAACTAAGCACAAAGAAAATGCAAGCCAGAGAGTCTAGGGGTAAATTCATCCTGACAGATAAAGGATGTCTCCAACATATAAACATTGACTACCAAATAGAAATGTAGATAAATTTCTCTTAGAAAGACCTACTCAGTCTAAATCCAAACACCCTGTGTCTTCTCAAGAAAATGTCCTTTTTTTCACTCAAGGTAGAGTTTTTTAATGTTGATTAAGAAATAGAGCGAGTTAACAATTTGCTGTTAAAAAAAAAAAATGCTTAAATGACACTTCTATCAACTAAAACCACTGACAGAACCTACAGAAGCCAGAAAGGGCAGATGATGGCTTTGTATTCTGATTTAGAACCCAAATACATTTTTCTCTAGTAGCATCAGTGACTGATTCAAATATCAGTTTACAGAAACCAATTTAACCTAAAGTGTACCTGTCTGTGTTCATAATACAATGTTAACAATATAGACTCAAATTCACTGCATTGTTTCTATGGAAAATATATCCTGCCTCACAACCACTTAAATTAAAAATTAAATATAACCCAATCATAAGCTGGGCCTGCTAGTACAGTATATCTATCATTTACTTTGGCCAGATGTCTGTCACTGATGTTTTTTGTCAAAGCATCTCTGCAGTATGGGCCTCAGTATCATCATCATAAAATAAGACTGGCCAAAAACAAATTCAAATAAACCTTCTAGTAATAAAATGCTATGATTCTATGAATCCTTAAGAAGCAGATTTCCTGGAGAAAACTGTTCATTGAAGAATGTTTACTCTTTTTTGGGAACCAATTAGACTAAATGAAATTAGATTTTAAGTGACTTGGGAGGAGCCCTGTGTAACATTAATTGCTAAGTACATTTTTATGCTAGTTATAATTATTAGAATGTAGAAAGGAAGAATCACTTGTCTGTAGTGGAATTGAATTTAAAAAGACAATGTTTGTAAATATTTTCTAAATAAGATTGTTTGACAAGACTCCCGCCATCAACCAAGATAGAGAAACAGGGACTAGGTTTACCCTACCAAAAGAAATAACTTTAAAACTGGGAAAAAAATATGAAAAGACAGTTTTCAAGATATTGGACATAAAGAAACAAAGTATAATGATCTCTGAGAGTTAGGAAATCAAATAAGTGAGCCCTATGATTACACCAACTTACTGCCTGGAGAGCATTCACATGCAGTAGCACAGGGAGGGGAAAACTAAGATTCCAGCAAGCTCTCTGAGTTGAAAAGACAGAGCTGGGAAGTTGGGAAACAAAGGAGGCTAGACTTCACAAAACATCATATTGAAGAGAAGAGAACTGCACAGAGAGAGAACTCCAGAGATCTATAGAGAATCTTCTTTGAATCTTCAGCTGAGTACTTATCAGCACATGTGTGCAAAGAGACAACCCAAGACTTGAGAATAAAACACACAAAATAATTTATTATAGGAACTGGCTTACACAATTATGGAATCTGAGAAGTCCCAAGATCTGCAATCTGCAAGCTGGGGAATCAAGAAAGCCAGTGGTGTAATTCAGTCTAAGTCCAAAGACTGGAGAATTAGAGGGCAAATAGTGTAAGTCATGGTCCAAGTCTGAAGGCCCAAGAACCAGGAGCACTGATGTCCTAGCATGGGAGAAGATGGATGTACCAGCTCAAGCAAAAAGAGCAAATTTGCCCTTCTTCTACCTTTCTGTTTTATTCATGTCCTCAATGGAATAGGTGGTGGTACCCACCCACATTGGTGAGAGTGATCTTCTTTATTCAGTCTATCAATTCAAATGCTAATCTCTTTCAGAAACATCCTCACAGACACACCCAGAAATCACATTTTACCAGCTATCTGGATATCCCTAATCAAGTTGACACATATAATTAACCATCACATATAGAGTAAGCGAAAAAGATTTTGCATCAGTGGGAGAGGAAAATTAACCCTAGCTTAAATGAGCTCTGCTCCACATTTAAAATCATTACCAGAAAGGATTGAACTGTTTCAAGGAAAATTAACTGCATCATGGGACTACAACAAAGACATTTATAAGAACAAAGAGTATCCAATATCTAAAATTCATAATGTCTAGCATCAAATAAAAAATTACTTAGCCATGAAAAGAAGCAGAAAAATGTAACTCAAAGTGAGAAGATCAGTAAATTGATACCAACCAGAAATGACAAAGATGACATAATTAGTATGCAAGGACATCAAAACACTTATTAGAACTGTGCTACATATGTTCAAGAAGCTGGAAGAAAGATTGAGCATGTTAATTTGAGATATGGAAGACATAAAAAATACCCAAATTGAACCTCTAGAATTCAAAAATATAATGTCTGCACTGAAAAATACACTCAGGTAGATTAACACTAGATTTTGCCCCACAGAGGAAAAGACTGGGAAACTTAAAGACATAGCAATATAAACTAGGCAAACTGAAACACAGACAGAAAAGACACCGAAAAAAAAGTAGCAAACACTCAGTGAGCTGTGAGACAACTTCAAGGGGCCTAATAAAGTGCAACTGGAATCTCTGAAGGAGAGAAAGGAGAGGGAAGAAATAAATATTTGAGAAAGTAATGGCTAAAAAAACTCTTTGATAAAAATCATAAATACTTAGATTAAAGATCTGAATAAAACCCAAGCACAAGAAATATGAAGAAAACTTTATTAAGATACATCATCATCAAATTACCGACAACCAGTGATTAAAGAGAAACTCACACATGAAACAAGCGAACAAACAAAAAGCCCCCCTCCCCTCAAAAAGACATGTTATATAAAAAGGAACAGAGAGAAGGATGGCAGCGGATTTCTTACCCATTGAAACTGCAACTTTCCTCCCTCTCACAAGCACTTCTGTTTACACTTACCATGTTCTAGTTCTTTTCTCCATAGCACTTAACACCTTCTAACATACTGTTTAATTTATTGTAGGTTATGTTTATGTATTTACTTTCTCTGTCACCAGAATATAAACTCCATCAAGGCAGGAATTATTTTCTGTTTTGATCATGTGTATATCAACTGTCCGGAAGAATATCTGGCACATAGTAGGCACTTATTATATGTTTGATGAATTAATACATATACATCAAAAACTTTATTCTTTTCCCACCTGAAACCCCACAATTTATGTCTTAGAAGCTTTATCACTAGGAAGTAACCAAAAATGGGTACAAACTTACATGTTAAGCTATATAGTGAAGCATTATTTTTAGTAGTAAAAATATTAAACAACATAAATGTCATTAGGAAAATATTGATAAGATAAATCTTGCAAATATGATAGGGATACTATACTATATTCTTTAAAGTACCTGATGGTGAATAGCATGTTCAGTATTAGTTGAAGAAAAATGTTTTAAAAAGAAATATATAAGATTTTCACATGTGAATAAAATGTGGATTATGGCATATCACCATTTCTATGCAAGAAATAAAAGACGATCCAGACTATTTGAAAAAGAAAAGGTATTTTTAAAGACATTCAAGAGCAATAGCAACAAAAAATATTCAATAAACTAAAATTCTTAAGAGAGAAGAGTCCTTCTAATGTGAACAGTCCTTCATCAGCCATTTCCTTCCATTACTAGATTTGCTGATTCTGGGTATGAGCTGAGGATCAGCTTTAGTCCATGAAGAGGGAATCTACTAGAAGGAAAATAAATCAGTAAACTCTTTTAGTAGTCATGGATTTAGAAGCTTCAGGAACTGTAAATACCCAACTTGTTTCTCCAGAGTATGTTAACTAAGTTTTGAGTCTATTTGGAATGTTTTCAGGATCTGTAAGGCAGATTCAAATCTCCTGCAGTCTCACAGTCTTTAGGAAACAAAGTTTTACTTAAGGAATGATTCCTGCTTCAAACATACTGCTGTCTTCTCCTCAAGAATTTTGCTGAAGTTGGAAGTGGCATTGGGAAGGGAGTCAAAGGGCATAGATCAAACCCTCTGAAGGACAGAGTCATCTCTCCCACTGCTTTCACATCTAAAGAATTACCAGGTTCTCAATCCCCCACCCCCCAAAATAAGGACACATTTGGTAGAACAGGGAAAAACCAGAGATAGAGGCCGTCTTTTTCAACCTGCAAACCAGTCTTAACACAACTCAATCACTGATTAGACAGGAAATCAGCCTCTAACCTCTACTCCATAATGGGGGAAAGGAGCAACTTCCCCAGTGGAAAAATGCCATCTGGCACCTCTACAGTTTCTTTATATATGATATACAACATAGAGTTTAGTAGACATAGGACAAAACAGGAAAATGTAATTAATATTCATGAGGAAAAAAAATTAGGCAGACTCATGGCTATTTCTGATAACAAAGTTAGTAGATAAGGATTTCAGCCTAATTATATCCAATTTCTTAAAGAAATTAGAAGAAAGTATGGACAAATTTGATGAAAAGATGAAGAGTTTCAACAAGGAATGCAAATCTATAAAATGGGACAAATGGATGTTTTAGAATTGCAAAATATAATATCTGAAATTAAGACTCATTTGATAGGTTTATAAGTAGAATATATAATAAGTGAACTTAAAGACAGGTCAATCCAAACTGAAGCACAGAGAAGGAAAAGAATGGGAAGAAAGAATATAAGAGATACGTGAGACGACATGGGAAAAAAATCCAACATATAAGCAAATGAAGTCCCAGAAAGAGAGGAAAGAAAATTAAGAGCTAGTAGGGGAGCAATATTCGCATGGATAATGATGGTTTTTTTCCCAACAATTAATGAAAAACTTCAACCCACAAATTTAAGAATCTCAGGGAATTTCAAGCTAAACACAGTTGATCCTTGAACAATGAGGGTTTGAACTGCATGGATCCACATATATGCAGATATTTTTCGATAGTAAACACTACAGTACCACACAATTCATGGTTGGTTGAATCTGTGGATGTGGAGGAACCATGGACACAGAGGTCTGACTATAAGTTATTTGCAGATTAACCCTCATGTTGTTCAAGGTTCAATTGTAAATGCAAAAAGAACCATACCTAAGCATATAGTAGTCATGCTGCTAAATTCAAACTAAAGAGACAAAGTTTTAAGAGAAAAAAAGACATTAGTCCTCAAAGCAGCAACAATAAGATTTATTTTGACTCTGAAACAGAAACCACGGAATGCAAAAGACAATTTTATATCTAGTAAAGGAAAATCTTTAAAAATGAAAAAAATCAAGATATTTTCAGATGAACAAGAGCTGAAAGAATTCTTTGAATAGCCACATTACAAGAAATACCAAGAGAAATTCTCCAGGTTGAAGAAAAATGAAACATATGGAAGCTCAGAGCTGTAGGAAAGAATTAAAAACACTAGAAACGGTAATTATGTGGTAATTATAAAGTAATATTGATTGTTTACAACAAAATATCATATTTATAACATTGTAATAAAAAAACAGGGCAAATGGAGTTAAATTGTTGTAAGATTATTGGATTGCTCAGGAAATGATTAAAGTATTAATTTAAGGTAGATAGTAAAAAGTAAAACAGAATAACTATTAAAAGAAGTAGTTACTAAGGAGTTAATAAAAGAAAAGTATACAATAATACAAATATTTGATTAGTCCATAAAATGCCAAAAAAAGAATTATAAGAAGGAAAATAAATGAGGCACACAAAAAAACAAATAGCAAGGTGGTAGACTTAAACCCGATTATACAAGGAATTATATTAAATGTAAACAAATACACACTCTAATTAAAAGGCAATTGTTGGACTGACATAAAAAAAAAATACAACCATATGCTACTTTACAGGCTATACACCTTAAACCTAAGGACACAAAAAAGTTGAAAGTAAAAGTAAAAAGATACACCATGCAAACACTCACCAAAGGAAAGCTGATGTAAGTATATTAATATCAAACAAAATAGACTTTAAGTAAGAAGTATTATGAGAAATAAAGTAGTATATTTCATAATGGTTAACAGATCAAGTCATTAGCAATATATAGTATCAGTAAATTTGTACTTTTCTGATGACATAGTTTCAAAATTTACAAAGCAAAGTTGACAGAGTAAAATAGGAAATAGAAAAATACACAACCATTTTTGTAGGTTTTACCACACTTCTCTCAGTTATTGATAGAAAAAGCAGACAAAAAAATCAATAAGGATATAAAAGATCTGAAGAGCTCAGCTGAGTAAAATAACAGTCCTCTCAAGTGGTTATGAAACATTTATCAAAATAATTTATGTGTTAAGTCATGAAACAAGTATTGACTATAGCTATAAAACTATAAACTACAAAATTTTTAGAAAGAAACATAGAAAATCTTCAAGATATAGGACTTGGTTAAGAGTTCCTCGACTTGACATCAAATACACAATTCTTAAAGGAAAAATCAACAAATTGTACCTCATTAAAATTAAAAATTTTTGCTCTGCAGTATATCCAGTTATGAGAAAGAAAAGATGAGCTATAGACTGGGAGAAAATATTTGCAAATCACATATCTGACAAAGAACTTGTGTCTAGAATATATCAAGAACTGTCAAAACTTAACAGCAAAAAAAAAACCCAAAACAATTAGAAAATGAACAAAAACAGGAACAGACATCTTAATGAAGAGAATATGCCAAAGGCAAATAATCACACTAAGATATTCAACATCATTAGCCACTAGAAAATGCAAATTAAAACCATGAGATATCACTACAAAAGTGTCATAATGGATAAGATAAAAAATAGTTATAACACCAAGTGCTGGCAAACATGCACAAAAAGTGGATCACTCATACATTGCTGCTGGAAGTACAAAATGGTACAGTCACTCTGGAAAATAGTTTGTGAACAAGTGCCTCTTAGGCATTTATCCCAGTGAAATGAAAACTTATGTTCATAAAGAAACAACCTGTAAATGAATGTTTTTAACAGCTCTATTCATAATAATCAAAAATTGGAAGCAACCCAAATGGCCTTCAATGGATAAGTGGTTAAACTAATTGTGGTAAATCCATATCTTGAAATATCATTCAGCAACAAAAAAGAATGAACTATTGATACATATAACTTGGATGGACCTCTAGGAAATAATGTTAAATGAAAAAAGCAATGCTCAAAAGGTTATATACTACATGATTCAATTTATTTAATATCCTTGAAATAACATAATTATAGAGGTAAAAGAGAGATTAGTGGTTGCCAGAGGTCAGGGATTAGGAGGGAGAGGGTAGTGTGGCTATAAAGAACCATAGAGCCCTGTGGTGATCATATAGTTCTCTATCTCAATCGTAAAGGTAGTTACACAAAGCTGCACGTGATAACATTACATAGAATTTACAAAGAATATGGTCCCATTCTAAATAAGTGGTGGTAGGAGATGTGAAGTGTTTAAAACATGTCTGAAAATTATTTGATACCTCTCCCATCCAAAAGATGAAATCTAATTTTCTTCCCCTTGAATCTATAGGCCAAAATATTGACTGACTTCTAGCAGACATTACAGTGGAAGTGGTGTTGCATAACTACAGCAGAGTATGTGTGTGTGTGTGTGTGTGTGTGTGTGTGTATACAAGTATAAACTTACAAAAAGTTAGAAAATGTGACATAGCTCCCTCCCCCACCCCAGATATTACCTATTAGCATCCCATGGGAGATAGAATTGAGGCTGCCTCAACAATGAATTGATAATACCATGTGTTTATACTTTCAAAATTGTTTAGAACTTTAATTTTAGTTTATTAGAAACATGAATTAGTTTTCTTTGGCTGCATAACAAATTACTACAGACTTAGTGACTTAAAACAATACCTATTTATTATCTTACAATGTCTGTATGTCAGAAGTCCAGGCACAGCATAACTAGATTCTTTGTTCAGGGTTTCACATGGCTGAAATCAGGGTGTCAGATTGGCTAAATACCCACCTGGAGCTCAAAGTCTTTTTCCAAATGCAGTCAGGTTTTTGGCAGAATCCATTTCCTTGTAGTTTTAGGACTAAAGTCCCCCTTTTTTTGATGGCTGTCAGACAGGGGTCGCTTTCAGCACCTAGAGATCCCTCTTGGACTTCCCTGGTGGTCCAGTGGTTAAGACTCCATGCTTCCACTGCAGGGGGCGTGGGTTTGGTCCCTGGTCAGGGAAGTTCCCCATGCCACGTGGTGCAGAAAAAAAGAAGTAAAAGAAAAAAAAAAAAAGAGATCACTCTCAGGTCCCAGCCACATGGCCCCTGTGATAAGAAGTTTGCAATATGCTGTTTGCTTTCTTCTCTGAGGTTAGCAGGACACTGACACTTCCCTTTATTTTAAAAGTTTCACCTATTCAAGTCAGACCTGCCCAGGTTAACTCCCCTTTTGATTAAGTAAAAGTCAACTGATTACAAACCTGATCATGGAGAGAGAAATCCCAGTATTTTCACACATTCCACTTACTCAAAGGGAGGAAATTATACAGAGCAAGTATATCTATGGAGTGGGGGTTGGATTTTATGGACCATCTTAGAATTCTCCCTACCACAGTTCACCTTTCTCTAAATGTAGGGTCCATCACTGTTAATGTAAACATTGATGTGTGGTTAAAGACTGATAAGATGTTTTTTCTGTGCCTAATACATTCATTTATTTGTTTATTTAGAAATTGATTCTGTAGGATTTCAAAAAGCTATTTGAGACAGATTATAATTAGATTAATATAATTAAAAATGAAAAGATAAAAGGCAAATAACAGAAAGAGGAAAGATGATAGTAGGAAAGTTCTGTCTGAACATAAAACCCAGCTCTATACCTCTTAGTTTCTAAAGCAGAGATGGAAAAACAATGAGCTCTGTTCAAGTATATCTTACTTGCTAGAAGGAAACATCAGATTTCATAGGAAAGACAAACTCTTTTCTGTTTTGAGATGTGAAAGATTTTTCCCTACCATTCTTCACAAAAGGAAATTTGAATAACAATGTTCTTATTGGCAGTTTCCATTTTACAAAATTCAGATTTTTTCAAATACAGTTTTCAATTCTTTATGAAAGCCTAGAGCAAAGAGAACTGCAGTCTCACAAATGTAAATCTATTCGAGGCATTGCAAGCATTTATGTGGTTTAACTCATTGAACCTTCGCAATAACCATATAAGGTAGGTATTATGATTATCCTTATTAATAGAAGAAGAACCTGAGAGGTTCTTCTTGCTTGATTTCCCCTTGCTTGATTGGATAAAGGGATGAATTTTGGAAAATAAGAAAGAGCTAATATTTCATCAATCTCTTGGACATTGTCAAATATCAGCTGCTTCCATCAAGCTTTTGACAAGAGTTGAACATCAGTCAATTTGTAATTGAGACCAATAGCACTTCTTAAAGAGCTGATGATCTCTGCTGTTGATTGAATGGAAATCCATGTGGTCTGTCATGGAGAGGTAAGATGTAAGGTACTTAAATGGGCAAAGATGATGTTTAGTTGGAAGAATTGAAAAGCTAGACTTACATTATTGCCTTATTGGAAAAGAACCCCATTTCTAGACGGAGGTGAAGAGGTGAGCAAACTGCCAAATGAGAGTAGAGATGGAGGAAAACATAAATTTATGCATGTTTGTGTGCATTGAGGTGTGGAAGAGGTATAAGAGTAACCCTAGGCCTCTTTTCAGAGAGTGACTTGATAGAAAAGGAGGCGAAAAAAAAGAGAAGAGGACCACTGAAGAGAAATGAAGCAAAGGTGTAAAAGCAACAAAAACCATAAAAGTTGTGGTGCTAGTTTGTCCCCTACTCCTACCGGACTAGGAGACAAATATTCAGGTCCTGATTTTGTCACTAAGTGGTGAGGGTCCCTGAGCAGACCCATCCAACCTGCCCAAGGTTCATTTTCCTCTTCACTGAAATGAAGCTTTTACTAATCCTGGCTGTTACTTCACAGAGTTTTATTGATATTGTTCACTCGTTCATAAAACTTTACCTGGCACATTTTATGTATCAGGAGCTGTTCTAGTAGTGGAAATATGGAATCTAAAAAAAAAAAAAAAAAAAAAAAAATGGTCACGAAGAACCAAGGGACAAGACGGGAATAAAGATGCATACCTACTAGAGAATGGACTTGAGGATACGGGGAGGGGGAAGCGTAAGCTGGGACAAAGTGAGAGAGTGGCATGGACATATATACACTACCAAACATAAAATAGCTAGTGGGAAGCAGTCGCATAGCACAGGGAGATCAGCTTGGGTCTGTGTGACCACCTAGAGAGGTGGGATAGGGAGGGTGGGAGGGAGGGAGATGCAAGAGGGAAGAGATATGGGGACATATGTATATGTATAACTGATTCAGTTTGTTATAAAGCAGAAACTAACACACCATTGTAAAGCAATTATACTCCAATAAAGATGTTAAAAAATAAAATAAAATAAAAAATAAATTGAAAAAAAAAAGATAAATGACTCAATATTTACCCTGATAGCCTTAAATCCCTTTCAGAAGAAGGCAGGTATGGATAGAGAGAGGACTAAAAAAAATGATATATATGGACAGTCTCTAACTTCATGGTATTCACAGTCTTGGAGGGTAACAGGGAATGGAATGAAAGTCTCAAAGAGGCACATAAAATAGATTGTGACATGTTGAATGTGTATTCAAAAAGTGTGGCTTGGAGAAGCTGACTCCCAACTAAAATACTGAAAATGAGAAGGAATTGATGAAAAATAGGAGGCAGAGTGAATGGTTGAGGGTGTGGAGAAAATGCTGGAAGAATAACAGTGAAAGAGCTAAGCTTTGGAATTAACAATCCCTGGATGCAAATATAAGATGTATTGTTTACTGCCTGAATAACAACAGATACTTTGCAGGATTATTATGCAGATTGAAGACAATTTATGGAAAATAGTAAAATCTCAATAAATGATAGTTGGTAAAATGATGCTTATTGCAGTGGGTGAGAGCCTGTGCAAAGCATGAGGTCATAAGAAAGCATTATCATGGATTGGAGAGGTGGAAACAGAGGTGAGATTACCAGGATTCTGGGTAAGAAATGGGGAGGGCTCACCTTAGGTAGTGGCAATAAGATTGGTGACATGGGGGAAGACATGAAAAGGTAACGTCTCTAGGACTCGATGAGGGTGACATCCGCTTAGGTGTGGCCTCCTGGTTATATGTTGGTGCTCTTCATAGAGCTGGAAAATAAGACAGAAGAAACAGGTTTGCTTGGGAGGTAGAGGTAGAGGGCAGGAGCAAGGAAGAGAAATAGAATTTGCATTTGTACCTGTTGGATTTGAAATGGCTCTGGGACATCTAGTAGGAGCTGTTCAGGAATGAGCATCTGAACTGGGGTTTGAGTTTTAAGAGTCATCAACACGCAAGTAATAACGGAAGCCACAGGTACGGATAAGATCACCTTGGGAAAGCATTTAGAGGGAGATGAGAATAGGATCAAGAACAGAGCACTGAATAAGAACAGTCAATGGTGGGTTGAGAAAGAGAAACTTCCCCAAGGAGAAAAGACAGTCCATGTATGAGGACTTGGTATAGTCCCAGGAGCTGATGCTTAGCATCTTTCTCTTTTCCCTTTCTGGATCCTTGTCTCCTATCTTAGACTCTTAGTCTTCTTTGATTGTTCTACCATACCTCTTCCAAGGGCAACATCTCATTTACCAACCATCCCTCCTTACTTCCTTCTCCCCCTTGTCACTCCCATTTCCTCCATGTGCAGGTTTTGGGTTATGTGGTAAGTTAAGTCACAAGCGAACCCCAAAGGAACACTAACCAATGGTGTAATACAGGCCCCCATGATAAACAGGGCTGATAGCAATCTGTGCTTGGCAGACTGTCCTTCCCTGGACACTTAAAATCACATCATTTAGTTCTCCCATGTGCATCTCCAGTCCTTGATAAAAGCATATGGAGAAGCAGAGATGACAAGAACAGAAAGCAGCAAATAGACCAAAAAATATTGCTACAACCCCCACTCCACCCCCTCTTCCAACAGGAATAAAGAACCCGAGGGGAAATTGAGGAGGTGGGAAAATACTTTTAGGCAGAAGATGATTCTTCAGACATGCGGAGCCTGGTATTCCATTGTTCCCACCTGGTATACAATGCCATGCTGTTTTTCATGCAAAGCAGTAAGATTTTTTAATGTTATCACAGAAGGACCTAGCAAACCATCTGGGCATGTAGGGTATTCAAGATTCTCAGGTAGAACCACAATGACATGAAAAAAATCTAAATATTCATAAGTACCAGCATTTGAAAAGTAGACTCCAGATTACACCAGGGGTTCTGGCTACTGAATTAGAAAATTTGTTCCGTGTCTTATTCGGAAAATATGGGAACAGAACCTCACCATTAGAAGTCCCAGAAGATGGCTTGCTCTCCCACTCAAATGAGGGTCCATAATGTTTCTTGCCGCTAACTCGTGTTCTTCAAGACTGTCCATATGAGAGAGGGAGGACTGAAGTTACAAACTGCACTGTGCACATGTGACCTTTGTACTATTTCATTTGGGGCCTCTTTTGTCTGTAGCAGTTGCTGGTCCTCCTTGTGAATGTGATTTCGAATCACTGCCTGGGTGAGGTAAGAACTGTGTGGACTCTTCTTTCTCCAAGTTCTTCTCCAGTCCTCTAAGCCTCAGAGTGTATGTTAGGAAGCTGGCTCAGAGCTGGCACCTAGTAGGCACTTGATAGATGGTAACTGTCGTGATGTATTCCTGCAGCATATATTCTATACACAGGATTCTTTTTTTTTTTTTTTCCTATTTTTAGAAACCTTGCATAGATGTAGGACATATAAAGTCTCAATAACCTACATGGACTCTTGAGATGTTTCAGTACTACCAGGTCTGATGTTTGAACTTGACCAAGATTTGCTGATAGTTCCTGCTTCTCCCAATGATCATAGAGATCCTGGCTTCCACCCATGAAGGCTTCTGCTGGAAATGTCACTAAAACAGTTAGGTGCCAGCTCTAAAAAAGGAGCAAACTAAGACTATGGAGATATGGCATCCAGATTCCATTGGTTCCCAGTTCCCGGGAGGAGCAAGGTTAACTGCACCAGCAGACAGATAAGCACATATCTGGAAAACTGGGGATGGGAAGAGATTACCAACTACTTGTTACCTTCCTATACATTCTCCTTCCTTCTTCCTTTCTTTCTGTCTTCCTTCGTTCCAACAGTAATTACTGCGTGCGTGATATGTACCAGGTACTCACTATTGTAGGCCTTAGGGATATGAGATTGGACAGCACAAACCAGACCCCACTCTCGTGGAACTTACGTTCTGGGGTTTGGGGAGATAGATAGACAACAAACAGATGTACCAGTAAACAAATGAATTTCAGAGAGCAGTAGGTGCTATGAAAACAATAAAACTGATACCATGGTGGAGTGACTAAAGCAGACAGGGTGAGAAGGAGAGCTTCTCTGAAGATTTGACATCTGCACTGAGGCCCGAATAACAAGAAGGAACTCGCTTGGAGGTTTGAGGAAATGAGCCTTCCACACAAGGGAACAGCAAGTTCACAGGCCTGAGGTGGGCATATATTTGGTGAGTTCAAGGAGTAGAAAGGAGGCCTGCGTGGCTGACGTCTGTTGGGGGTGGCGGGAAGGAGCCACATTGCTGTGAAGGGCTTGACAAGAACTTTGGATTTAGTTCTAAAGGAAAGCCACTGAAGGGTCCTAAAGAAAGGAATTATGCAATCCAATTTATGTACTTTTAAGATAATTCTAGCAGGTCGATGGAGAATGTAGTGAAACAAACCAGTCTCACCATGTCATAATCATTCCTATTATTGGATTTAAAAATAATTCAGTGGCACCTCCATTCAGTCACATGGCTATTGCCAAGGCTCATCGCCAACTTCCAAGCACAAGGTGTGGTCCCCACAGCAGAGGTTTAAGAGAATGTGAAGTAGGCCCTAAAGATAATTCCAAGAGAAAAATGTTGATTTGAATGTGCACGTTCTGGCACATGATTTATTTTAAAGTTCTCCTATTTTAGCCTCACCTACATTTTAATTCCCACAATACAAACAGTCTCAACCCTACACCTCCCATGCCGCTTAACCTTGGTTGTATGTTAGAATTATCCAGGGATCCCAGGCTACACTGCGCTGTGACCCATTAAATCAGAATCTCTGGGGTGGGTCTCAGGCCTTGGTGTTTTTTAAAGCTTCTCCAGGTGACTCCCTTGGGCAGCAAAGGCAGCCACTGCCTCACAAGAGCAGGCATTTCAGAGCATCTGGTGGTGATGACAAGTGGCATGAGACCACAGAAATGTGCTCTCCCGCTGCTGTGTCCCTGGAGGGCCCAAGAAAAGGCAATGATGAGCTTGCAGCTGCCGGGTGGTACATTGCAAAGCCTGAACAAAGGAACACAAGCTCACACAGGAGGCCACGTTGCAGTCGGCAGCACGTTGCTCTGCAGTGGAGCGCCCAGATCTACACGTGAAACTAGCAGACATACTGCCTCTTTAGAAGGAACTTTGGGAACCTTGGGGACCTTAAAAATAATAAATGAAACAAAGGATGATTACATCCAAATAGAATGTCTGTGCAAGTAGCACCATAAAGATAGATGCCACCCAGGCTCTAAAGTGCCTGACATCCTACAGAGCTCAAAATGTAAAAGTTAACACATCTTTGTCAAGCTCTAAAACAGGGAGGCAGCTTTCCCACTTTCCTATTTAGGTTTTTTTTTTTTTTTACATTTGTTATGCTTAGATACTAGGTTAAAACAAAAAAAAAGAAAACAAAGAGAGAAGATAGTTAAAAAAAAAAGCTCTAGCAGGGATGGTGTGTGGCATAATCCAATCAGCAAGTTTTCATTGTTTTCATGGTGGTACTTGTTTTGGTTTACTTTTTGATGGACAGAGGGAAGACAATGCTTTGGAATCCCAAAACACTTTATTGTATAGTCTCTTCCACATATTTTAACACTTAATTATATTCTGCCTTATACAGTTTGCTATTATTTCAGATGTGCTAATCTTGGCAAATCTGGTAAATTTCTTGAGAACATGTTTCTTCTGTGATTTAAACAGCATCTGTTCACATGTTGCCTAGTGATCACAGATTCCATATTGAACAAACCAGGTAATACTTGTACCTATTTTTATTTTACTTGTTTCCTCCCAGCGCCCAATCCCCAACCCTTCACCTTTTCTGTGTGTGTGTGTGTGTGTGCACACGCACGCCCACATATGTGCCTATGATTCTCTAAAGGAAACACAAGGCTCTATACAGGCACCCTTGTAATTATGGAACTTCAGTGTAGGATACCAGGGGTCTTAGTTAGTAAGGACACTGTGTGTTTACAAGTGACACACTAATCTAGCTTAGAGCTAGGTTCCTTGTGTTAAAGGGGAATGGATCCTACACTGAGGGAAGCTTAGTGAGTCAGTATCCCAACACACAATGGACCATAAAGTTTCTGGGAAAAGAAGCTGTAGAGTCAAGGATGAATTCCCCCACACAGATCTAGTTCACTACTCAAAGTGATCTAGAATAGTGATCTACTTTGAGTAGTGATCTAGATCCCTCAACAAGAGTAACCTGTTATATTATATATTATATTATAACCTGAAAAAGAGCAAGGCAAGCTTCAGATGGCAAAGCCTATTGTAGTTCTTAGCAGCCTAGGGGTGGGGAGTGGGAACAGCAAGCATCATTAGGTAAGATGAAGAGTTTTTTTTAAAGTTCTCAAAAAACAGCACATTTAGTGACTTATGAGTGGTACCCTTGGAATTGTCCAACCTGGAAGGACCTCCTGAGAAGGGATGGGATCATGAAATTACCTCCTTTCTGATTACACAAATGTGTGTGTAAGACAAAAATCAATATCTATCACTAACTGCAGGACTCACCAGACCCAAGAACCTGGAATCCTGCTGAGTCTTGGAGCTTGGAAGTCTATACACCTTGATTTTCCACTATCCCTGTGGTCTAAGAAAACAAAAATCAAGGTCACTGTCCTGACTAGAAGTTAGAGAAGGAGATAATTTAAAGAGTGTGAAGATTAAATGTCTCAAGAATTATATCATCCCCCAAAACTTCTCTAGTGATTCACCTCGTCAGGATGATTATCAAAATCAACTGAGGGACTCATAACAATGATACAGAGTTTCTGGATCCACTCTGTGCCCATCAGAATCTCCAAATGAGAGACCTTCGAACCCTTGTGGCAGGTTTGGAAAGCAACCATTTTATATTCACCAAAAAATGAGTTTTACCCAGCCAACTGGCCCTTGACTACTTAATAACTAATAAGAAAGTCATTAATCAGTTTCCTTAGTCATTAATCAGAAGGTCTTGGTATAATTGTCAGGAAAAACAGAGACTAATAATTAATCATCTCTAATTTTGCTGCAGAACAGGAGTTCCTTGGTGGGGAAAGAATAGAGCTCATGCATTGCTTTCTTTCCCACTGAATGTGGCAGCCTGGATCCCACACTGATAGCGTGTCTGAGATTAACATAATAAAAATAATCTACTCTTGTCTCAGACAGGTAATAAAATAATAGGCTCTTTGGCTAACTTCTAAATTATTTCTTCTTTAAATCACCTCTGTATGGGACAAAACTCCAGTGCAATCTTCCAAACATTCTGTAAACTTTAGTGGTGATCTCAACTTCTATAAACCTACTGGAAAGAGGAGTTAGGTTTGGGGCTAAAAGTAAGGAAAGGAGCCTGGTAAGAAGTTTTCTACCAGCAGGACCACAGAAGTTAGAAATAATTTATTTAAAAGTAGGGGGGTTATGAGGGAGTGGGAACATGGGGATGACAATATATGGCCTGGGAAAAAGAGGCCAGGAGTAATGATACCGACAAGGCATGTGGAATGTGGCGTGCTTTGGTAGAGTGGGAGCAGGACACCAGGTTGAGGCTTGGCTGTACCTCTTTAGATAGCACCTTGTCCACTGTTCTGTTATGGCACTTCTGAAGCTGAGTTGTGTTTCATGTCTCTCTTCCTCTCCTGGGCTGTGAACTTGCTGAGCTCAGGGAACATGCATATTCATCTTTGGATCCTTAGTCTTTAACAGGATTCCTGGCACATAGTCAGCTCTCAATAAATGTTGAATGAATAAAGCAGCTGCAGCCTTGAGGGCATTATCCATGGAATGGTCTTGCATATGTTCTATGAGTTAACAAAGTGATGAAAATACCAAAATTGTGTCTCTAAAATAAGGTCAGAGTCTTGAGCAATCTCTCTAGAATAAAATGTTTGGATTTTATCCGTAAGAATTTATTAAGCTATGTGTTGTCCTTGTTTTGTTTTTTAGTAAAGCTGTATTTTTAAGCATTTAAGACATTATAGCTTGTCCATTGCAGTCATATTTCTTGGGTTTAGGCTTTACTGATCATTTCATTGCACTACACTTATAAGATGTAGGGTAAAAGGATGGGTGTCTGTGACTGGTTCTGTTAATAATTGTTTTCCTTTTCTCATTATAGGTTGACTTTTAGAAGCCAAACACTGTTGTACACTCTATTAGCCTCTTGTACTGGACTGGCACTGAGGTTTAGAACTAAGGGAAAGTAAAAATGGAAAAACATATAAGACTGAAATGGCACAACTAGGATGACAGCTTTAGTTCATTCACCTGCTGACACCTGAAAATTAAGGGACAGTCACTTACCCAGAGAGATAAAAAGAATGGTGCAAAGAGCCAAGGATAGAGCAGGCCTGCCACAGATACATTGTATTTTTCACAACGGGTAGGTTTTCCTTTGTCACTAGTATTGTCAGTTTTCACTGTATCAATCAGCTAATGCTGCATAATAAACAACCACTAAATTTCGTTGGCATACAGCATTAGGGTGTTGGTTTCAATCGCATATGGCTGATATAGGCTGGACTTTGCTCGGCGGCTCTGAGCTGCCACTGGGCCCTGGTCTGCCTACATGTCTCACCCTCCTTGCACTAAAGGCTACACAGGAGATGCTTTACTGTGGCAATGGCAGAGGGACAAGAGGGCCCACACAATCAGGCAAGAACATTTCAAGCTCCGGCTCATGAAATTGCTGACATCTCATTGGCCAAAGCAGGTCACATGGCCAAGCCCAAACTCAAAGGATGGTGAAGTGTATTCTTTCCATGGACATGACAGAGGAGGAAGTAAATAATTTTTTAATGACAATTAAATGTTCACAGGCAGAGCTGCAAGCTGATGCATTTCAAGAGTAATGGAGATAATTATTTTAAGGAGGTCAAGTGTAGGTGATTCTTGTATCATTAAGTCCCAGATGTCTTTACTCTCATACATTGTTGATAGAACAATGAATTAATACAATCTTTCTACAATATAAATTAGCAAATTCTTACCTATTGACTTCTAAAGATTGTCCCGAGATGCATAGAAAGATTTTTACATAATTGATGGATTTTTACATCCATCTTACTTTTATATTAGTGAGATACTGGACACAACTACAAGGGGTTGGATGATAAAATTTGGCACATCCGGGTGATGGAATATCTGTTCCATATAACAGTGATGTTATAGCAGAATATTTAATGGCATAATTGCCAACGTACTTACTTAATGAAAAAACAGTAGGTATAATATAATCCTAATTTTGTTTTTAAATCGTGTGGGTATAAGTATCTTATTAAGATTCTATAGACATATAAATTAAAATATAATAATAGTTATTTTGGGTGGAGACAGTTTTCATCTGAAATCCATTCTACCCTGTCTCCTTAAAACTAGAAGAGTGTCTAGGAGGGACCATGTGACTTAGATCTTGAAAACAATGTGAATAGCAGTAGTTTGTCCATAAATTCTTGCACAAGGGTTCTTTCCTCTCTTCTTAATGGATGGAGTGGTGATGGCTAGAATAAACTTGGATGCCACATTGTGGATGACAGAACTACCACCATATCTGAAATGTTCTCCTCGGAATTCTTATATGAGAGGGGAATTAATTTTTATAATTTACTCAATTTTAGGATGACTTTATTACAGCAACTAGCATAAACTCTAACACAGTGGGGTTACTAATGATTTTTATTCTCTTGTATATAGTTTACTACATTTTCCAAATTTCTATTTTGGATAAATAGTAATGTGTAATTAATGCAAGAAATAACAAATATTATTTTTCAAACCTAGACATGTTACTCCAATACTTCCTCAAAATAATGAATTACAAGTGTTTTGAGCAGGCACTATTTTTCTCTCTTTCATTAAGATTAAATTGATGGGGCAGGAAAGCAATAGAAATTTCTAGACCCTGTCATTTCTGATGTCTTCCCATATTTTGAGGTCCTTTTTTAACTAAGAAAATTTGGACGTAGAATGTAGAGTTTGGGGCTAAAACCAAACTGGGTTTGAAATTCCTTCTGAGATTTGGGTAAGTTACCTAACCTCTATGAGTCTCAATTTTCCTCATCTGCAAACTTTGCAAGATTATTGTGAGGATTAAATAAGTGTGTGAGGGAATAAAAACCACCCCAGGGAGTAGCACACCATTTTGAATGCTCTTATGAGATGTAATTTTCCTTTATTTCCTTCACTTACAAAAATTTGACCACTTAGACCAAACACTTGATATTGAGAACTATGTGAAACATACAATTTTGTCTTCTTAAGCTTGTAATTTGACCAAAATTTCACACTTCTCTGGAAAGGAGAATTATAGCATTACATGACTAAATATGTCACTGAATTCCTCTTCCTTTTTCATTTTTCCATTAGGCATCTGGCCAGTCGAGTTAAGGAGGGAGTGTGCTGACAGGCTTTCAAGGTTAGCGCAATATCCCTCCACCCCTACTCTAGCTTATATTTTGCAAAATACAGCTGAGGCAGAGAACTGTGTTGCTCTCTCGGCAGAAATTAGAGCCTACTTTGTGTAAACACAATTAAAACTAAGGTGGAGGGGGAGATGCAAACAGAAAAAACCTCAGTCTGCAAAAGCACTGTATGGGAATTTCATTGCGTATGTTTTCTGAAAAGATTAGAAATAACAACATGAATAATCATGAAGCTCAAATTAAACTCACTAACACCTACAGCCACCCATAACCTTTCCTTTATGCTGTACCTCTCCTCTCTCATTAAATTAGAATTTTAAATCTTATATTTGACATCCATGGCAAAAAAAAATACACATACACAAAATACTTTAATGAAATATTTAAAGACTTCAGCTCCTCTCCCTCTTTTTCTCCTTCTCTTTCAGTAGGATATATGATCTCTCTCTCTCTCTTCCTCCATCCCAAATCTAGCCCTTCCATAATCTCTCTTGACCTCATCCCTTCCCAACTACTAAGATTCTTCTATCTTGTCTTCTTCTCCTTAATATTTTCCTGTCTTGTATAGCCTACATTTTGTATCACGCACATTCCTGATCTTATCAAGTCAAGGTGAATGTGATGAGGTTGTCAGAACAGATATGTTCACTTACTGTTCTCTTAAGCTGCCACATTGCATTTTAAATCACTTGTATGTATGTGAGCCTTAAGTAAACTCTTCAAGAATAGCTCTCGATGAAGGAACCAAATAAGGATCTAAAGAGTAGATAGTTTGCATGTATATATAGTTACTGAGACCTGGCTTCTGACAATAATTATAAGCTTGCATGAGACCTTTTTCTCTCTGGGAGCATTTGAGTTCTTGTGCCAGCTAGAAGACAGTGAAACCGGTATAATGAATACTGGTTCATACCCTCTCTTACATGGCTTTGGACTTGATTTGATTCACTGCAGTGCTTACAAAGCTGAAATTCCTTGGAGCAAATGGAGTAGTTGGAGAAGAAATCTGGGAACCAGATGTCAGGTCAGGATTTCACCAGGGTTCCAAGTGAGGAAATACAAAATTCATCCACACAAAGACACCCAATTGTTGTTTTGAGGAGGAACAGCTAAGGGAAATGGATCACTGGTCAGTTATGAGAGACGAGCAGGTGGGAAGAGAGGCAACACACATGAATGTTGAAGACCTTGGCTCCTCGGTAGGTGCCTGGGGTTCTGAGGAGCAAGCCACATGAAGCTGTGAGTAGCTGTACAAGATCTGTCACTTGCAGAGACATGGTCGGAAAGAATCAGGTAAATAAGGCTGCTCCAAAAAGGAAGCAAAGCCCTGCAAAATGGATGGTAATAATAATTAACGGCATCTCTACCAATATAAGGAGCTTACCTCGAGCTATGTATTATCTTAAATGTATTTCATACATTATCTCATTTAAATAGGGCAAGGATGGCCTACCCAACAGAGGAAAGCAATGAGGGTTAAAAATTAGAATTCTAGAAAATCCTGGGAGAAACAAGACCAAGGAGTCTCAGCCATGAATTACAGAAAAGCACTTTTAGTAGCTAAAAGTAAAACATTAGATAAATAGATGCTTTTTCTCCAGGCCAATTCTTTCTTGAATAAATACATATACAAGGCGCAAATTACAGCATACTTTTACTGAATCAGCATTGGACTCAGCAGTATACATACATCATCTCTTACAATCTTCACAGGAAGTCTGAAATATAGATATCTTACAAAGAAACTGGGGTTCTGAGAATTTTAAGAACTTCCCAAGATTACAGAGCTAGGAAATCTCCAAGCCAGAATTTGAACCCAGAATGACTTTTCCCCCAGACTCTGACCTTTAATCACTGTAGTACACGATCTCTGGTCTTGTCTTTTCTAGTCCCATCTGGAGCTTCACTGTTGGAGATAATTCTTTTCCACCCTCATCAACAAATCTAACCTTGTTTCCAAATATTACTGTAATAGAAACCATGAAATAAATATTCAATTATTTTCATCAGGACAGAACTCCCTCAATTTTTCTCTTCCTAAGACACAATTTGACCCTACTTTAACTGCAGAAAAAGTACATAAAACTCTTTTGCCAAACTTATCCACACTTCAGATAAGATCAAACTCTTGATGCCAAATGCTTAACACTAAATCATAAAGCTCAGCTTTGTGTCATAATATCAGCTTGCATTTCTTTAGCACCTGTCATCCCCATGGATACCAAAGTAAATTACAACCATGGACCAATATGCATCTATATATAGGTGTCTCTTCACCCCCCTAGGGACACAGCTTCTCAGAATCCTGAAAAATTGTCTGACTGTTCTAATGAAGAATGAATAAAACAGAATATATCCATTTAAGTCAGAAAATCCGTTATACTGTATATCCATTTAAAACAGAATAAGTTAAGCTAGAAAATATTATAACTGTATATGAATCTTTAATACTATGGGGGTTAAATGTACTATTTACCATTACATTCTTGAGTCTGAAAAATAATTCTTTGAAAAGTAGCACTGTGCTAACAGCCTCTCTCTCTAATTTTATTTTCTGTATTAAAAAATCAAACGCTCATTTGCTTAATGAGAGTCGTGTCTCTCTACTGTCCTGAATGACACATGTTCCATTTGAATAATGACAATGTTCATCATCACAGACTCAGAGAAAAAGTCTTTCCACCCATGACACTCAATTTTTTAAATTACAAATATTGAATAATTCAACATATATTGAGCACCAATTATTTTAAACACTCTTCTAGGTGATGGGATGTAAGGAGCAGGGGTAAGAGCATAAAAGATGGATAAGCTACAATGTTTGCTCTCAAGAATCTCACAATATAGCAGAAGAAACAGATATAAACCACCTTTACACATATTGCACATGATATATTTACAATAGATACAAAGATTTGTGGGTCACAGAGGAGGAAACAATGAATTCCCCCTGGAGGAATAGGGAATAGCTAACAGAGGAGATGACACAATATTTTCTGACAATAATAATGTTGGGAGAAAGTTTCCCCTAGGAGTCTCTCATATTTCTACACATCTTGTGAGTAAGGAACTGCCCTTTTGTTTTGGATTATCTTTTCAAAGATGTTTATATAGTAAGCACCCTTGGAAGATAGAGCTAGTGTCTCTGTCCTGAGCAAAGGGCAGATTTTCTTACTTCTCAATAAAATAAAGTTAATGTCTCTCTTGAAGACAAAGAGCAGGTCTGCTTACAACCCATTATAAAGGGACATCTTACCAAAGCTTGGGATTCTTCAGTTTTGATATAAAAACTGAGTAACATCTACCTGGGCCCCTCCACATCAGCCCCATAGAACTTGGAGAGGAAGTGATACAAACAGGACACTCATGGTCTTTGTTCTGCCATGAGTATTAAATTTCTTTGTCTCTCACCAGGAGTCTTGTGTCTCTGACATCATCCTTGAAACAGTAGCAGGCTAACTTGTTAGCTGGTAAGTAAGGTCACTCTCAGACCCTTCACAGTTCCTTACAAATAGCTTTCACTACAGGCTGGATACTTGTCTAAGCACTTTATGCTTATTAACTCACGGTCAAAATAGTGCTCTGATATAGGTACCATTCTTATCATAATCTGTATATTAGAAGTGAAGAAACTGAGATACTAGGAGATTACATAAGCAGCAGAGATGTGATGTGAATCTGAGCAATCTGGATCCAGAGCCCGCAAACCTCAATACCCCACTGCACTACCTCCATGGTTGAGAGTGCAGTGCACTCCATCCATCGCTGATGGCTGGAAATTGTGTCATGACTTGCAGTGTGGCTCCTTCATGGAAAGATTCTGTTCACATTGCAAGGAATTTTGAAGAGCCTCTTGGGACAGTAGGAACTACTGCCCAGAATGTTCACAGGGCTATGGAAATAGGACAGGGTTATCTAGGGAGATTTCAGGAGGAGGGGAGGAGCCGATAAAGGAAACTGACAAGGCATAGCCTTTGGGTAGGAGGAAACAAGAAAAGTGTGATGCTAGAATAGCAAGATAAGAAAATGTTTCAAGATGCAGTGTTTTATGATTCTAGAAAATCATCCTTTGCATTTGACAACATAAAGATTGTTATAATGTTTATTAAATTCATTTTGGTGGAATGATAATGACAGTAGCTAGACTAGAAAAGAGAAAGGAAAATTAGATGTAGAGAGAATTTTTCTAGGCATTTAAGTTGAAGGGATTTTAACTAGAGGGATATGAGGACATAGTAAGGTTTCACTTTATTTTTTAATTAAGGTGGGAAAAACCAGAACAGATGGGAATGACCCCATGGAGGTAGAAAAATTTATTATGTTTGAGAGAAAAGATAACCAAAGTAGGAAAATTCTTGAAAAAATTCTTGAAAAAAACATATACTTGAGGATATGATGAAAAAATTGGCTAAAGAGAAGAGACTCACCCAAGATCTCCATCTAGTTAATGGCAGTAAAGGGATTAGAACTCAGGCCTGTACTTTTTTCCCTTCAACCATGACCTTTTTCAAATACCTTTTGATATTACTTTTTCATCTCAACAATCACAAAAGAGGTAAAGAGAAAGAAGCAGTAATGTTTCTGTAACAATTCGACTGCTCAAATTTGATTTTACTAGTAAGACACAGTTTTTCAGAGAACACTTTTGAAAATATAAATCTAATTAAAGGAAGAGATTCAGTGCATGCAGGGGTCACTACAGTTTAACATTGGTATTTTCATTCCTATATTTGCGTGTTTCAATGATTGAAGTGAGCTGAGCCGAGTAACTTTACAGTGAGACCCAGGCCTCCTTCGCCTGACACAATTTCCCAACAAATCAACCTCCCAGGAAGCTGGAACCCTCAGTTATTTTGCATTATTTTCTCTGGTCACCCCTCCCCATTTGTGGGACCTTTAGTAGCCTGGTGTCTATTTTCTCCAGCTTCTGCCTCCAACATCTACTTAAAATTAAGAGACCACCACCAGGAAACAGAGAATGAGGTACAGTGCCCATCTCATCCAGGGACATTGATAAAGCATCAGGCATACTGGCTTTTGTTTTATTTTGTCCATCAAGTATGTTTTCATTCAGTAAACATTTATTGAATGTGAATTCTGTGTCACAAACTAAGCTGGTTTGCCTTCACTCTAGATTGTGAAATTATGTTTTAATGAAAGTGCAAAAACAATATACAAAGTTAAAAACAAAAGCTCTTACAGAAGGGAGAATGAACTCTGTTCATTTACTCTGACAAATGCGATGGAGTTTTAATTGCAAAAATACTTAACTGTACAAGATAAACTCACTGTTGTACATCATGTAAAATTAATTAAATAATTACAGTGAGAGCTCTCACTGAGACAGTTGGCAGCTTAATTCTTGTACAGAGATAGACACCATAAGGTAGGAGTGTGTGTGTGTGTGTGTGTGTGTGTGTATGTGTGTGTGTGTGTACATGTAATACCATAAAATTTTGTTCTGGCTTCTAAAAATGGAGATTGCTCTTCATCTTCATACTTATCTGTATACACTCATCTAAGCTTTCAGTTTTTGATGTAACACATATATATGCGGTTTTGCAGGTAGTAAGATAGTAAGTATATTTTGTTACTACCTTAAGAAGGTAGTAATTGCTTGATGGCAGGAAATCTGGTCTTCTTGATGAATTATTCCCCTCATAACTGCTGGAGGTGGAGTCGGGGTCTGGGATGGGAGTAGAGGTAAAGACAGAGGAGGGAACCAGAGTTGACATGAGGACAAGTCAGGAGTATACCACAAAGGGTTAATGGGTGGAGCAGGCCTCATGGACCAATGGGGAAGGACTAAGTGCATTTAGATTTGGGGGTGTAGGAAGGATTAAGACTTCTGGAGTTAGTGTTTAGAGGTTGTCCAAAAAGACTGAAAAAATTAAACATGGATTCTTGGGGTTTTTTCCCTACCATCTCCAGAAAGCTTTTCGGAAGGTAAACTCTGAAATGTATTTTTAGACTAGTTATTGAATAATGGTGCTCTTTAAAGTCTTTGGCATTAGCTTAGTGTGACTCTCCCCAGAGACATAAGAAATTGGGATGATTAATCCACAAGAACAGACATAACCTTGGCAAGTAAAAATTTTCCTAAAAAGAAAGTGAAATTATGTATTGCCTCATACAAACACAAAGTTTTGTCCAGAGGAAAATAAAAATTCACTAAGATTGTAGTGATCCTGGAATTTGGGGACCAGATCTAAATTATATTATAAATATTGACGGTATTAATCTGTGACTCAGAGGTTAGTGGTTTTGATTCTTTACTCTCTCTATTTCTCCAACAGCATCTGTTCAGCCATTGGAACCAGGATAATTGCATTCAGATACTTATCATTCAGAATAAAACCCTACATTTTAAAATTATTAAATATTAAAAGTGAGGGGAAAATTGTACATGATCAGCACCTTACCTTGCTATTTTAATAGAATCAGCTCCAATTATGGCATTTAGCAATATCATCTCCATTTCGTGGAAGGTGACTCTGCCTGCTCTCCATTACTGATTCCTGCATGCTACTTTGTCTAGTAAAGATTTTCTTAATTCACTTTTTCCAACAAGGAACAATAAACAGACATAAGTCACCTGGGTTTAAGGAGAACCTCACCACATTACCCCAGAGGAAATTTCTCTAGTCTAGAAACTGAGCAGGAATTAAACCCCAGGTTCTACCTAGGTTTGACCTTTAACCCAACCCAGTAGTTTTAAAGTTTGGAAGAAAAATAAAGCAGATATAATTAAATATGTATAACTGGCCACACATTATTTTTAGGAAGGCCTCTGGAAAAGCTCTCCAAAATTCTGGACCTCCTGGAGTTTATTTCTAATGCAATACACAGATGTTATTCTCTCAACGGGAAAAAAAAAGTAAGACATTTGTGTTCTAGTGACTTTGCTATTAAATTTAAGATAATTTTTCAAAAGTCACTAAAATACCAACAAATTAGTGTCTATTCACAAATATTTTTGGCTTGTTCTAATTGATTTGACATCCCATAACACATGCAGCACTAAATTGGCATTCTGCAAGGAGGTCATTCATAAAATTGAAAAATGGAAAATGTTTAGGCATTGATTATAATATATCCCATGAGGAGCGATTTGTAAGCAAGATATTACTTCCTCTCTCACAGAATAAGTGGATAACTTGTAGGCTGCCATCTGCTCACAATTATATTTAAATATTTGTGATAAATATTCATAATATTTTATTATGAATATATTAATTAAATAATTAACTATAAATAATTAGATATTCAAGGAATCTTAGTTTAAATAAAAATACAAGAATATTTTGTGCTTTGCAAGAGACTGCAAATAAGTTTCATCTCTTATACAAATGTCAATCAATTGACAGTGGCAGATTCAAGTGTCGTGTTGAGGAAGATTCTGAGGTCACGTCTAGGTTCAATAGGAAAGAACGTTTTGATGGAATAGTGACATCTGCAATGAACCCAGATGGGTCATGTGTCAGGAATTTACTATCCCTGACATAGACCCTTGAGGGAGATTACAATAGCTTGTGTTAAGTGATAATGGGCAGTTTCCATGCCACCAAAGCAAAACCAAAAGAGGCACTATTGGCAGTTTTCCAAATAAGCAATCAAGTGAAGGTCAATTTATCAATATCAATACTAACTATTAGACTAGATCTAAATTTACCTGGGAATTTACAAACTTCCAATATACTGCTTAAGCAAGTAATAGAAAAAGTAATAAATCACAATGTTTGTAATCTTGTCCTTGGGATTTACGTGATATTTTGCTTAGTCCATCAGTTGTGTTTGATCTAAAAGTTAAATAAATCTTGTCTTCAAAAATTTGCTATAAGGTCTATAAGACAGGCCTCTGTATGCCATGGATAGATGAGCTCCAAATGGAGAAATTATTGCAAGTTTGTGAGTGTGTGTGTGTCCCAAGTAGGACATGGAAGAAACTATCCTGAAATTTATGAAATTAATATTATTTCTTAAGTTTTCTATTTCTTGGGAAAAAGCCAGAGCATGACAGATCTTAATGGACAGACTCAAACTTGGGAATACTATTTTTAATAAATGTAAATATATTTCTTTTTAAAATGTGGAATGTAAGTTTCCATTGATGTATAAGAGTTATTTCTCATGAAAATTTATCTGAATCTTTCAGCTTTTACCATTCTTCCAGAGAGTATTATACTTTCTACCACCTGAGACTTGATGAAAGATTCCAAGATAAAGTATTTTGCTACTTTTATTCCAGAATATGTGCTGCCTTCCTTGCTAAACTGTATATTCTGATTAATTCTCAAGTATAGCTACTCTTATATGGGTAAAGTTATCTATAAACTCATTAGACTCACAGATACTCCATTAAAAATAGACACTGTTATTTTCTTAATAAATTGCCATCCTTGTTCTCGCCATACAGTATCCTACATCAAGAACATGCAAGTATTGTTTTACTCTTCCTTACCTTGAGAGAAAAGATCTGAAGATTAATAAGATTTGGGGACATTAACAATATCATTAACATCTGATTCTATGAACTCTGCAAGAATCAAAATGTACTTTCAGGATTTCCTAATTTATCATATTCCATTCTCAATTCCTATGAATCAGGACCATGGTTTAGTCTTTTTTTTGACATTTCAAATATTATGGCATATGACACACATGATTAGGAAGATAAAACCAGTTGTCTGTTGCCAAAGGTTTCATAGGATGCCATTTCGACAGTTTGGTGAAGCCAAATTTTGTTGGCTCACTGAGAATGGATCCACTAGTTAACCAACTATGTGCATGTATGTATATGAGTAACTTTTCAAAGTCTTTCTCCAAACAAGATAAAATGTTATTTATTTGCATTCTACTTATTAAATTATAGCTCCAGACTCTACATCTTTACAGAGTATTTCTCCTTCAGATGGATAAAGTTATCAATTGTGTATGAAAATTGTTAACTTGATTTTCAAAGGATATTATTTTCCTCACCTCCATATATCTAAATAGCTTCTTGCATTTCTTGGGTTAACACGATGCACACTGATTCACTTTGGCAAACAAGAAAAAAAAAATATCATTCTCTGTACAGGCAATATGTTTTATCTTCCCAAAGCTACTTCTAATAAGATGAAAATAGCCACCACATGAAAATTTTCTTTCAGGCAGCCAAACAGAAACCCAGCATGCCATCCTTGCCAGAAACTTTAACCTTGAATTGTCTGCTCTCCAGCTCCTGTCAAAGGCCAGACTGACAGGCACAATCTCCTACAAGCAAATGGATCATGTACTCCATTGCACAGAGCAAGACATTCTTGTCCCATAGGCAACATTGCATTGGTTATAACTGGGAACTCAAGGCCTACTAGATCAGTTATGAAATTAAGTTGAAGTAAAATGACACACATTTTCCTCCTAGGAATCTGACACCAAAGCTCGGAAAATGCAGAGGAGAGGAGAAATTTGAGCTCACCTCTAATCCACACAATGTTTTTCATCTCTGGGGCATGTTAATTTCAGAGGTGTAGAGGAAATCACAAAAAAATATGTGACCCAGTTCCCTGCTTTCAATAACCACAAGCCAAAGAGACTGTGATTTTCCCACTGTAAACTGTCAAAGAGATGGCAGAGGAAGGACTAGAACGAGATGACCAGAGTCCTAGTCTATGCACTGAGTGTCCCTCAACAGCATGGCAGGTAAGCCAGAGATTCTGAGCTAACTCAATAATTATTCAACAAAGTACTAGAGCCAAGCTCAATGTGAGGCACCCTAGGGGATCAGATGGTATATAAGACATTGTCAATTCCTCCATGGCACTCGCTGAGTATTTAACAAAAGATTGATGCATGAAACAATCAGAAAATAAAACTTCTATCTTGTTGTAATGTTCTCCTCAGCTCATCCTACCCATCTCCCACGGGTTCCCTGAGGTTACATGGTGCCCTGTATATACCTGGAGGTAGGGCCGGAAAGCACTGATGCCTCAAATGCTCCCTCTTCCTCCTTCCCTAGAATGTCCTCCAGATACAGTTTCATTTGTGGTCTTCTGTGAATTGAATGCCAAATAGGTTTTGTATATTTATTAAGCTTTGACCCTTACAAGAAACCTGTGAAATGCCATATTGTCCCTATTTGGAAATGGAAATAATCTTTGGCTGAGAAATATTAATTACCATAATCACATAGTTAGTAAATAGCAAAGCAAGCCCACATCCTTCTGACTCCAGTCTTCCAAACTATAAACTCATTTGATCCTCACAACCACTCTGCCACAGAGGATGAGAAGGACCAAACATCTGTACTCTGCTGTGAGGAAGTATACATACTTCATTCTTGGTTCTGGTTCAACCAAATCTGGTTTTCTTTCTATATCCTAATGACACAGTAATACTATCTGTGTGGTCTCTGATGTTGTACAAAGGGCTTTTGTGTATTTAGCTTGTTCATGTACAACACCAAAGTTGAAATGCTTTGTCATTTCTACCAGCACCGGAAGAGCAACCTGCTATAGTCTTCTCATACCATGAGTCTGAAAGTAGCTGGCTAGAGCTGCACCTCCCTAGATAATTTCTGAGAATTAATTAGGATTTGATATTCTTTGTACAGTTAAGACAAGGATCCCCATGAGACAGGTAATAGCCATATGCCTACTTGTAAATATGGCATTGTGTATATGTGTGTGCATGCTATCCAAGAGGTACTCAGATGTTTTGGTCACAATGCTGTGGTCTAATGAAAAATTAACACTTACTATTTTTGTAATCTTGGACAAAGTCACTTAATCTTTCTTCGCCTCAACTGCTCCATGATAAATTGAACATAAAAATAACTCATGGAATTATCATGAGAATTAAGTAAGTGAATTTACATAAACAAATCTATAAAGGTGTCTTGCAAATAATAAGCACTCATTAAACATTTCTTCATTTGCTTTACAAATATTAAGCACTTAAGTCTACAGTGTTCCAGACTCAGGGATATAAAGATGAATAAGACAAAAAAACTAGTTGGATGAAGAACAAGTGATTTAATGCTGGTGCTTCATTACCAGGGACTCCATGCTGAACAAGGCCTTGTTTAAGACTCATATACACAGGTTGTTTTCAACTATGATTTTACTCTTTATTACTGAGAATATACCATGGCACATTTACATTGTTTTAAAAATTGTATTTAAGGAGATTGGTTCAAGATGGTGGAGTAGAAGTTTCAAGATGGCAGAGTAGAAGGGCATGCTCTCACTCCCTCTTGCGAGAGCACCAGAATCACAACTAACTGCTGAACAATCATCGACAGGAAGACACTGGAACTCACCAAAAAAGATACCCCACATGCAAAGACAAAGGAGAAGCCACAATGAGATGGTAGGAGGGGTGCAATCCCAATAAAATCAAATCCCATAACTGCTGGGTGGATGACTCATAAACTGGAGAACACTTATACCACAGAAGTCCACCCACAGGAGTGAAGGTTCTGAGCCCCAGGTCAGGCTTCCCAACCTGGGGGTCCGGCAACGGGAGGAAGAATTCCTAGAGAATCAGACTTTGAAGGCTAACGGGATTTAATTGCAGGACTTTGACAGGACTGGGGTAAACAGAGACTCCACTCTTGGAGGGCACACACAAAGTAGTGTGCACATTGGGACCCAGGGGAAGGAGCAGTGACCCCATAGGAGACTGAACCAGACCTACCTACTAGTGTTGGAGGGTCTTCTGCAGAGGCGGACAGTGGCTGTGTCTCACCGTGAGGACAAGGACACAGGTAGCAGAAGTTCTGGGAAGTACTCCTTGGTGTGAGCCCTCCCAGAGTCCACCATTAGCCCCATCAAACAGCCTGGGTATGCTCCAGTGTTGGGTCACCTCAGGCCAAACAACCAACAGGGAGGGAACCCAGCCCCACCTATCAGCAGACAAGTGGATTAAAGTTTTACTGAGCTCTGCTTACCAGACCAACAGCCAGCTCTACCCACCATCAGTCCCTCCCATCAGGAAACTTGCAAAAGCCTCTTAAATAGCTTCATACACTAGAGGGCAGACAGCAGAAGCAAGAAGAACTACAGTCCTCCAGCCTGTGGAACAAAAACCACATTCACAGAAAGATAGACAAGATGAAAAGGCAGAGGGCTATGTACCAGATGAAGGAACAAGATAAAACCCCAGGAAAACAACTAAATGAAGTGGAGATAGGCAACCTTCCAGAAAAAGAATTGAGAATAATGATAGTGAAGATGATTCAGGACCTCAGAAAAAGAATGGAGGCAAAGATCGAGAAGATGCAAAAAATGTTTAACAAAGACCAAGAAGAATTAAAGAACAAACACCTAGAAGAATTAAAGAACAAACAAACAGAGATGAACAGTACAATAATTGAAATGAAAAATACACTAGAAGGAGTCAATAGCAGAATAACGGAGGCAGAAGAACAGATAAGTGACCCAGAAGACAGAATGGTGGGTTCACTGCTGTGGAAGAGAGTAAAGAAAAAAGAATGAAAAGAAATGAAGACAGCCTAAGAGACCTCTGGGACAACATTAAACACAACATTCTCATTATAGGTGCCCCAGAAAGAGAAGAAAGAGAGAAAGGACCCGAGAAAATATTTGAAGAGATTATAGTCAAAAACTTCCTTAACATGGGAAAGGAAATAGCCACCTAAGTCCAAGAAGCACAAAGAGTCCCAGGCAGGATAAACCCAAGGAGAAACATGCCAAGACACATAGTAATCAAATTGGCAAAAATTAAAGACAAAGAAAAATTATTCAAAGCAAGAAGGGAAAAATGACAAATAATATAAAAGGGAATTCCCATAACATTAACAGCTGACTTCTCAGCAGAAACTCTTCAAGCCAGAAGGCAGTGTCATGACATATTTAAAGTAATGAAAGGGAAGAAACTACAACCAAGATTACTTTAGCGTGCAAGGATTTCATTCAGAATTGATGGAGAAATCAAAAGCTTTACAGACAACAAAGGCTAAGACAATTCAGCACCAACAAACCAGCTTTACAACAAATGCTAAAGGAACTTCTCTAAGTGGGAAACACAAGAGAAAAAAAGGACCTACAAAAACAAACCCATAACACTTAAGAAAATGGTAATAGGAACATACATATTGAGAATTACCTTAAACGTGAAGGGATTAAATGCTCCAAACAAAAGACACAGGCTCACTGAATGCATACAAAAACAAGACCCATATATATGCTGTCTACAAGAGACCCACTTCAGACCTAGGGACACATACAGACTGAGAGTGAGGGGATGGAAAAAGATATTCCATGCAAATGGAAATCAAAAGAAAGCTGGAGTAGCAATACTCATATCAGACAATATAGACTTTAAAATAAAGAATGTTACAAGAGACAAGGAGGACACTACATAATGATCAAGGGATCAATCCAAGAAGATATAACAATTATAAATATATATGCACCCAACATAGGAGAACCTCAATACATAAGGCAACTGCTAACAGCTATAAAAGAGACAATCAACAGTAACACAATAATAGTGGGGGACTTTAACACCTCACTTATATCAATGGACAGATCATCCAAAATGAAAATAAATAAGGAAACAGAAGTGTTAAATGACACAATAGACCAGATAGATTTAATTGATATTTATAGGACATTCCATCCAAAAACAGCAGATTACACTTTCTTCTCAAGTGCACACAGAACATTCTCCAGGATAGATCACATCTTGGGTCACAAATCAAACCTCAGAAATTAAAGAAAATTGAAATCATATCAAGCATCTTTTCTGACCACAATGCCATGAGATTAGAAATGAATTACAGGGAAAAAATCGTAAAGAACACAAACACATGGAGGCTAAACAATACGTTACTGAATAACCAAGAGATCACTGAAGAAATGAAACAGGAACTCAAAAAATACCTAGAGGCAAATGACAAGAAAAACACGATGATCCAAAACCTATGGGATGCAGCAAAAGCAGTTCTAAGAAGGAAGTTTATAGCAATACAAGCCTACCTCAAGAAATAAGAAAAATCTCAAATAAACAATCTAACCTTACACCTAAAGGAACTAGAGAAAGAAGAACAAACAAAACCCAAAGTTAGTATAAGGAAAGAAATCATAAAGATCAGAGCAGAAATAAATAGAAACAAAGAAAACAATAGCAAAGATCAATAAAAGTGAAAGCTGGTCCTCTGAGAAGAAAAACAAAATTGATAAACTTGTAGCCAGACTGATCAAGAAAAAGAGGGAGAGGACTCAAATCGATAAACTTAGAAATGAAAAAGGAGAAGTTACAACAGACACCACAGAAATACAAAGTATCCTAAGAGACTACTACAAGCAACTCTATGCCAATAAAATGGACAACCTGGAAAAAAATGGACAAGTTCTTAGAAAGGTATAACCTTCTAAGACTGAACCAGGAAGAAATAGAAAATATGAACAGACCAATCACAAGTAATGAAATTGAAACTGTGATTAAAAATCTTCCAACAAACAGAAGTCCAGGACCAGATGGTTTCACAGGCAAATTCTATCAAACATTTAGAGAAGAGCTAACACCCATCCTTCTCAAACTCTTCCAAAAAACTGCAGAGGAAGGAACACTCCCAAACTCATTCTATGAGGGCACCATCACCCTGATATGAAAACCAGACAAAGATACTACAAAAAATGAAAATTACAGAACAATATCACTGATGAATATAGATGCAAAAATCCTCAACAGAATACTAGAAAACAGAATCCAACAACACATTAAAAGGATCATACACCATGATCAAGTGGGATTTATCCCAAGGATGCAAGGATACTTCAATATATGCAAATCAATCAATGTGATACACCACATTAAAAAAATTGAAGAAAAACCATATGATCATCTCAGTAGATGCAGAAAAAGCTTTTGACAAAATTCAACACCAATTTATGATAAAAACTCTCCAGAAAGTGGGCATAGAGGGACCCTACCTCAACATAATGAAGGCTGTATATGACAAACCCACAGCAAACATCATTCTCAATGGTGAAAAACTGAAAGCATTTCCTCTAAGATCAGGAACAAGACAAGGATGTCCACTCTCACCACTATTATTCATCAAAGTTTTGGAAATCCTAGCCATGGCAATCAGAGAAGAAAAAGAAATAAAAGGTATACAAACTGGAAAAGAAGAAGTAAAACTGTCACTGTTTGCAGATGACATGATACTATACATAGAGAATCCTAAAGATGCCACGAGAAAACTACTAGAGCTAATCAATGAGTTCAGTAATGTTGCAGGATACAAAATTAATGCACAGAAATCTCTTGCATTCCTGTACACTAATGATGAAAAATCTGAAGGAGAAATTAAGGAAACCCTCCCATTTACCACTGCAGCAAAAAGAATAAAATACCTAGGAATAAACCTACCTAGGGATACAAAAGACCTGTATGCAGAAAACTACGACACTGATGAAAGAAATTAAAGATGATACAAACAGATGGAGAGATATACCATGTTCTTGGACTGCAAGAATCAATTTTGTGAAAATAACTATACTACCGAAAGCAATCTACAGATTCAATGCAATCCCTATCAAATTACCAATGGCATATTTTACAGAACTAGAACAAAAAATCTTAAAATTTGTATGGAGACACAAAAGACCCCAAATAGCCAAAGCAGGCTGGAAGGAAAAAAACGGAGCTGGAGGAATCAGACTCCTTGACTTCAGATTATACTACAAAGCTACAGTAATCAAGACAATATGGTACTGGCACAAAAACAGAGATATAGATCAATGGAACAGGGTAGAAAGCTCAGAGATAAACCCACACACATATGGTCAACTAATCTATGACAAAGGAGGCAAGGATATACAATGGAGAAAAGACAGTCTCTTCAATAAGTGGTGCTGGGAAAACTGGACAGCTACATGTAAAAGAATGAAATTATAACACTCCCTAACACCATACAAAAAAATCAACTCAAAATGGATTAGGGACCTACCTAAATGTAAGACTGGACACAATAAAACTCTTAGAGGAAAACATAGGAAGAACACTCTTTGACATAAATCACAGCAAGATCTTTTTTGATCCACCTCCTAGAGTAATGGAAATAAAAACAAAAATAAACAAATGGGACCTAATGAAACTTAAAAGCTTTTGCAAAGCAAAGGAAACTACAAACAAGATGGAAAGACAACCCTCAGAAAGGGAGACAATATTTGCAAACGAATCAACGGACAAAGGATTAATCTCCAAAATATATAAATAGCTCCTGCAGCTCAATATCAAAAAAACAACTCTATTTACAATAGCCAGGACATGGAAGCAACCTAAGTGTCCATCATTGGATGAATGGATAAAGAAGATGTGGCACATATATACAATTAATATTACTCAGCCATAAAAAGAAACGAAATTGAGTTATTTGTAGTGAGGTGGTTGGAGTTAGAGTCTGTCATACAGAGTGAAGTAAGTCAGAAAGAGAAAAACAAATACAGTATGCTAACACATATATATGGAATCTAAGGAAAAAAAAAAAAAAAAGAAGGTCATGAAGAACCTAGTGGCAAGACGGGAATAAAGACACAGACCTACTGGAGAATGGACTTGAGGATATGGGGAGGGGGAAGGGTAAGCTGTGACAAAGTGAGAGAGTGACATGGACATATATACACTAACAAACATAAAAGAGATAGCTAGTGGGAAGCAACTGCATAGCACAGGGAGATCAACTCGGTGCTTTGTGACCACCTAGAGGGGTGGGATAGGGAGGGTGGGAGGGAGGGAGATGCAAGAGGGAAGAGATATGGGAACATATGTATATGTATAACTGATTCACTTTGTTATAAAGCAGAAAGTAACACACCATTGTAAAGCAATTATACTCCAATAAAGATGTTAAAACAAACAAACAAACAAAAAACAACCCAATCCAAAAATGGGCAGAAGACCTAAATAGACATTTCTCCAAAGAAGACATACAGATGGACAAGAAGCACATGAAAAGCTGCTAACATCACTAATTATTAGAGAAATACAAATAAAAACTACGAGGTATCACCTCACAGCGTTAGAATGGTCATCATCAGAAAATCTAAAAACAACAAATGTTGGAGAGGTTGAGGAGAAAAGGGAACCCTCTTGCACCGTTGGTGGGAATGTAAATTGATACAGCCACTATGGAAAACAGTATGGAGGTTCCTTAAAAAACTAAAAATAGAATTACCATATGATGGAGCAATCTCACTACTGGGCATATACCCAGAGAAAACCATAATTCAAAAAGACACATGCACCCCAATATTCACTGCAGCACTATTTACAATAGCCAGGTCATGGAAGCAACCTAAATGCCCATCGACAGACAAATGGATAAAGAAGACGTGGTGCATATATACAGTGGAGCCATAAAAGGAACGAAATTGGGTCATTTGTAGAGACATGGATGGATCTAGAGACTGTCATACAGTGTGAAGTAAGGCAGAAAGAGAAAAACAAATATCGTATACTAACGCATATATGTGGAACCTAGAAAAATGGTACAGATGAACTGGTTTGCAGGGCAGAAATTGAGACACAGATGTAGAGAACAAAGATGAGCATGTGAGAATGGCTAAATATATCAGTGTGGCCATAAAGATGGCCACAATATTCTGTATGGACACCAAGGGGGTAAAGTGGCGGAGGGGGAGAGAGGGGGGTGGTGTGATAAATTGGGAGATTGGGATTGACATATATACACTAATATGTGTAAAATGGATAACTAATAAGAACCTACTGTATAAAAAAATAAATAAAATTAAATTTAAAAATTAAAGAAATAATAAAAAATTTAAAAATTGTATTTATAATTTATTCTGATTTAATTATCTTTGTAGTTTCTATCTTTCAATTTATCTAATTTTTATTTTTATGTCATGACATGTTTTCATTTTTTATGTTTAACTGATTTTAATCTTTTTATTCCAGAGTTTAAAATCTGATTAAAGTTATCCTTCAGATATTTTCATTATTTCTGTAATATTAATTTTTTAAAATTTTACTTCTTTTATTTAGCTTTTTTCATTTCACAATTTAGTTGCCTAGGAACAAGTAGGAATGGTAGCAATAGTGGAGGAAGCCCACAATACAAGTAAGAGTAGTTGAAAGCCTCTCCCTGATCAGTTTTCTCTAAAAACACCTTTCCAGCTACCCTCAAGCTGAGTGAATTGACCAAGAATGGTACTGTGCTGCTGCTGCTGTGATGCATAAGCTACTGTGCCCCACAGGGCCCATGAATGACAGAAATGGGGTTCACTTAGGTCTCTATGACCCCAAGTGCTTCCCACTCTCCACTTGACTCATTTCAACCACACTGCCCCACCTCCCAGATGCTTATACTCTTTAAGTGACAGAAACTTAAATGTATTCTATGTTAGTCATTATTACCTAAAGGTAAATTTTGCAATTACGGTTACTTGAAAAGTTCATCAGGGGTTCTATGAGGTTCTATTGGTGGTGGGGGAGTTCTCTTGAGCTTTTTTTTTAATGACTATGTTAGGAAATTAGTAATGCCTACTTTGCAGTGTTTCTCATATAAGAGTGTTATGGTATGAAACTTTAGGACCCTGATAATGTATTTGTTTGTGTCTTGAGGCAGATCCAGACTCTTTCTGGGAGAAACTTGGGTCTTTTCTGCAGGTATTCCGTCAGCCCACTTCCATCAGCTGATACTAGTTGTTCAGAAATAAGTTAGGCTCCCTAATATTTATAACTCAACCCAAAGTTTCAGTAGATTGTTAAAATATTATTAAGTGGTAATATTGAGAGTTTTTTTTAATGATTATTTCACTTGCAAGTGACAGAAGCCCAATTTGAACTAATTTAAAGAAGAGGGGGATTTATGGAAGAATATTGTACCAAACTGTGTTTTAGAATATTGTGGCCATCTTTATGGCCACACTGATATATTTAGCCATTCTCACATGGTCATCTTACAACGTGACTGACACTCCTCCCACCAAATGGTGAGGAGTCTATATTCCATTCCCTTGAATCTTCCTGGAGTTTATGATTGACCCAACTAATGGAGAACAGCAGAAGTGATCTATTTGACATTCACGACTAGGTTAAGAAAAAATAAATGCAGCTTCCATCCGACATACTGTTTACCTATCTCTCAGGAACTGCCATTGGAACCCAGATATCAAGTAGGAAGCATAACTCATCCTGGGTTAGCTGGGGTTTCCCCAGTTTTAGCACTGAATGTCACATGCCCTGGGAAACCAATCAGTCCCAGGCAAACCGTGATGGCTGGTCACCCTACACCACCATGTTATGAGTAAGCCTAGGTCACATGGAGAGGTCATGTGAGAGTGTTCCAACTAACTGTCCTAGCTAACTAAGGTCTCATCTGGAAGCTATCAACCACCAGATATGTGAGTGAATGAGCTTTAGAAAATTTCAGGTCCCACCCTTTGTTTCCAGCTTAGGCACTAGATGTCATGGAGCAGTGACAAGCCACACCCATTGCCATGTATGAATTCCTGACCTATGGATATCTTCAGAGACAATAAATGAATATTGTTGTTTTAAATCATGAAGCATTGGCATAATTTGTTGCACAGCAATTGCTAACTAATACAGATACTGAGGTACAGTATAGGAATGTAACTTGATTTCAAGAATAATTGGAACCAGAACACAAATACTATCAAGACTATTTTCATATTGTCCCTGCCGTCCTTTCTGTGTGGGCTTAATTCTTATCTATTACCAATGATCAGCTCTCTCCAATGTACTGAAAAACATTCCCACATTTTCTATCTTATGTCATCAATCAGGATGCTTGAATCTCTGGTCTTGAGGAACAGCTCCGATTAGCCTGACTTAGATCAGGACAGCACTTCTGGATCAATCAACCATAACTGAGACTAGAGAAAGAGGTAGAAATAAGGGAGTATTATGGGAAATGACTGTCCTTCCGTAACCCTGTCATGGGAGAAGGAGAAAGAGCAATTTCCAGAAAAGTGCAGATTCTGAGTATGTTTCACAATGCTGAGAATATAAACAGCTGAACTTCATGATCTTATTTAAACATATATAATCAAACTTTTAGCAAAAGCCTACTTTTGAGAAAAACTATTCACAGACAATTATCTAAAATATGAGCAGATTATTCACTTCTGTAAATCAAGTTAAAAATATAGGTGCTTGGACCTCACTTCAAGTTTATGATTTCAAATCTCTGGAGATTGAACTCGGGAATTTTAGAACAGATGTTCGTATTTTCACACAATTTGATATTAGAAAAACATATCTGCTTAATAATTTTTGTGTTTTCAGCAAAAAATACCCTCAGAATTATTTTCTTTCTTCCAAATTTTTTCCTTGAAGATCTCTTATAAAATCAACTCTCGAAAAACCTATACAATTGACACTTAACAGCCCTGTCTTACAAACAATACTTGCCTACATACTCTGAGTAAGTAACGATTTATGCCCAGTGTGTATTAAAAAAGGAAGATTTCATTTATTTTATTGCCTTCCTCTTTCTTCAAGGAGGGCAGAAGGATCTAGTTTTTTTTTTTTTTTAAACATCTTTATTGAAGTATAATTGCTTTACAATGGTGTGTTACTTTCTGCTTTATAACAAAGTGAATCAGTTATACATATACATATGTTCCCATATCTCTTCCCTCTTGCATCTCCCTCCCTCCCACCCTCCCTATCCCACCCCTCTAGGTGGTCACAAAGCACCGAGCTGATCTCCCTGTGCTATGCAGCTGCTTCCCACTAGCTATCTATTTTACATTTGGTAGTGTATATATGTCCATGGCACTCTCTCACCCTGTCGGATCTAGTTTTTAAAACATGGTAGAATTTATTTTAGTACTTACTTGCCCAGCTGAATTATAGCAATGTGGAGCTTTTCTAAGGCTATCATGTCTGTAGCAGTAAATCAAAAATATGTGACCTGTCTTCGAAGATCTGCTGTTTCTACTTTACTGGTATATTTCTAACACTGGCGTAAGGATCCCAAGAGCTACAAATCCCTGACTCTAGTCGTCCCCTGAGGTTTTCTGCACCCACCCCCAACAAATCTATACTCCACACAGCAGTAACAGGGATCCTTTAAAAACCCAAGTCAGATCATGTCATTCTCCTGCATAAGACCCACTAACAGCACATTTAAATTATATCATATTTTATACCTTAGCAAAGCCAGGCGCCCTTTCTACCTTCTGATCCCACCTCCTACTTTTTTCATTCTTCTGTTCTCTTTGCTATTTCTCAAACGTTTCAACAAAATATCAAATTTTGCTGTTTCTCAAACGTTGCCTCAGGACATTTTTACCTGCTCTTTCCTCTATCTGAAACATATCACTTTCATATTCCCGTGACTTACTTCCTCAGTTCACTCAGGTCTCTGCTAGAATGACATCTCACCAAAGGGTCCTTCTATATTTAAAATAACACACACACCCCACCCAAACCTCCTGTTACTGTATTATTTTTCTTTAGAGTCTTTCTCAGTACCCCAGTGCATCTCATGTGGAAGGGACTTACCAAATATTTCTTGAATGAATGAATAGCTATATTAATGAATGTGTGGATTAATCAGTTAATGACCAGTTTGCTCTGTTCTGGAGAACTCAGAATTGTATCATTTCCTAAAGTACCTAATGTGTTCTCTGAAAGGCAAAACAGCCTTCTGCAATAGCAGAGGTTGTTGTTATCAAGTTCAGTTTCCAGATGTTCTGGAAATGTGTGGTTGATGGAGTATGTGAGATTTTATAGTATTTCTACAAATCAGAATTTTTAGACCAGTTTTCGCTAATGAAGTGTGGAACACTCCCTCAAGGAAGGGATTGTATGGAAGACTTAGGCTTAAACTGTTGGAATTACTTCATGTCTGTGACAGACAATGAGGCAAAGACATTGACTTCCAAAACTGTAAGATGAAGGTGAATTATGCAGCACAGATGTCCAGAGACTGTGTCGCTTACATATTGGAGTCTGCCTGGTCATTAAGCCAAACTTTACCCTTCAAAAGTTCCCAGAATGTGCATATGCTTTGTTAATAATGCACCTGGCATCAGCACTTGTGATGATTATCAGGAAAAGTTGTGCATCTTCCAGGAAGGACCTATAGTTTGTGTCTCAGGAGAATATTTCTAACTTAATATTTACTGCTTAAAAACAGTACCTAGATTTTCAAGGACAGAGAGTTAATTCACTTCTTATCCTCTGGTTCCCACTAGATGGCTAAGCAAGGTAAAGCCTTGCCATTTGCACACCTTGAACATTTCCTGATATGGTGGAAATCTAATTAGGCAACACAAGCTAATGGGGAGACAGGTGGAGCTAATGACAATTTGCACAGCATACCGTGTTCAAAGCTACTTCTAACCAAAACAGAAAATTTTGCAAACTAATATCACTATAATATAGGTGCACGTAAGCAATTGAGTCAATCCCATGTAACTGACTTCTCAAAAGATACTGTTAACTCTTATTTCAGTTCAGTGAACCCAACAATATGCATACAATGCCTGAGGTCCACATGTTCAGGTCCAGTTATAATCCAGTCATTGTTAAAAAGCCTCAGGTCAGTGGCTTGGTGCTGGTTGACAGATGAGATCATGAGATATTATGACTGCTGTGTAGTACCAGACAGAAATCCAGGACAGCAACACTCAGTGCGATCTGACAGTTCAATAACGATGAAGATGTTATCATAGTTACAACTACATACTTCTTTTTAAAGGATGAGCTTGAAGGCAGTTATTCCCAAACTGCAGAAGACCAGCTGAGTCAGAATGGTCCACTGAATGTTTTAAAAATACTTTCTCTAAGATTCCAGACTAGAGATTCAAATTCAGAAGACCCAAGCTAAAGCCCAAAAGTATATATTCTTGTAAAACTTCCTAGGTGATCTGATGTCCAGGCAGGTTTGATTTCAAGCTCCAATAAAAAGGAATATTATTTTCAAAGAAAATTTTAATTTGTTACACTCTGTGGCTTAACTGTATACAGTATTTACATTAATATAAAACATTTTATATTTAACCAAAAATTGTGACATACCTAAATTAGAAGGTGGGGATGGGGAGGAAGGTATGCAGGATGGGGACTAGGAAGCCAAAGCTTAAAACTGAAAACTTCAAAAAGCAATATAAGCATGCAAATAGAAATATGGAGTTAATTTCCAGAAGAAATAGCTCAAACATCTAGAATGACTGATTCCAGGGGACAAATATTGGGGATGTGGAAGGTAGCAACTATTATTTTTTCATTGTAAACATTGTAGTACTATCTGACTAATCAATATGCACATAACTTCTTGATTAAGAACAGGGACCAGATTTACCCTCTTGCTTGAAACAATTTTTCAAAAATACAATATATATGAGACAACATATTGCAAAACACTGTACATCAGGCACTGAAGGGCCATAATCCCTGAGAGATGGGGAAAAAATGAGGTGAACCTTAAAATTGTCCAAGCCTACTTCCTTGAGAGAGTTTACAGATAGCTGTGCAGGCAGGAAGAACCAATCAGAAGCCAGCAGAATCCTTGAGGTGAGGAGATAGACATGAGAGTCTGGGGAAACCAAAGCTAGAGTTCTCAAAACAAAATACTGAAGACAAGAGCTGCAGAGAGAAGAGCCCTGTATATTTACAGAACATCCCCCATGAGTGCCCCACTGAACACTGATCAGTACATGCAAGTGAAGAAACTATCCACAGCTGGAGGAAGAACCACCTGAAGAATTAAAGGAAACAGTGTTCTCACCACTTCTAGTCAACATTATACTGGAGGTTCTCACAGAAAGAAAGAAATAGATACAGACAGACAGAGAGGGAGAAGGAGAGGAAGAGAGAAGGAAGGAAAGAAAAGAAAGAAAGAATTAAGGAAGGAAGGAGGAAGGGAGGGAAGACAAGAGCAAGAAGGAAAAAACAAAGAGCATCCAAATTGGAAATGAAGAGTTAAAACTGTCTTTATTCACAGACAAAATGATAATCTATGTAGTAGATCCAATACAATCTACAAAGAAGCTCCTAGAACTTATAATTGAGAGTAGTTAGACTTCAAGATAAAATGTCAATGTACAAAAATCAGTGGCATTTCTATAGTAACAACAAATGAATAGAAATTGGTATTTTTAAACACACTATTTGTAAATATACATAATACAAATAAATATTTAAAATAGCACTAAAATATGAAATTCTTAGCAATAAATCTAACAAAAGAAGTGACATAGCTATACACTGAAAAATACAAGACTTTGCTGAGAGAAATTAAATTCTAAACACATGAAGAAATATATTAGGTTCATGGGTCAGAAGACACAATTGTCAAATGCAAGTTCTCCCCAAATTGATCTGTAATTCAATGTAATACTAATCAAAATTCCAGCAGGCTTTTTTGTAGAAATTATGAACTTATTCAAAACTTCACATTGAAATGTAAAGGACCTAGATTAGCCAAAAAACTTTGAGAAGGAAAAACAAAGTTGCAGGACTACACTAACACTACTATTTATAATAAAGCAACAGTAATCCAAACAGTGTGGTATTGGCCGTACAGATAGAAAAACAGCCCAATGTAACAGAATAGAGAATCCAGATATAAGCCCACACACACTGACAAATGATTTTCAACAAAGGTAATTCAATGGAGAAAGGACAGCCTTTTCAACAAATGGTACTAGAACGATGAGATTTTCTTACACAAAAAACAGAATAAAATTGAACTTTGATCACGTCTTGAACCATGAAGAAATATTAATTCGAAATGGGTCACAGAATCTAAAACTATAAATCTTACAGAAGAAAATAATTTTTGCAATTTGGGGTTAGACAAATATTTCTTTGAGTAACAGCAAAGTCACAATCCATAAAAGAACAAATTGATAAATTGGACTTTATCAAATCAAAAATATCTCCTCTTGAAATGACACTGAAGAGAATAGCTGAAAACCCATAGACTGTGAGAAAATTTTTTCAAGTGATATATCTGATAAAATACTTGTACTAGAACATGTAAATAACTCTCAAAAAACAATAATAAAATAAACAGTCGAAAAAATTGCCCAAAATATTTAAAGAGACACTTTCACCAAAGAATAAATATGGATGAAAATTACATAAAAAGATGCTCAATACCCTTAGTCATTAGGAAAACAAAAAGTAAAACTAGAATGAGATACGACTACATACCTATTAGAATGGATAAAATTGAAGACTGGCCATACTAAGTGTTCACAAGGTTCTGGAAGAACTGGAACTCTCATACACTGCTGGTAGGAATATAAAATGATACATCCACTTTGGAAAAGAGTGTGACTTTTTTTTTCTTTTTTTTTTTAACATCTTTATTGGAGTATAATTGCTTTACAATGGTGTGTGAGTTTCTGCTTTATAACAAAGTGAATCAGTAATACATATACATATATCCCCATGTCTCTTCCCTCTTGCATCTCCCTCCCTCCCACACTCCCTATCCCATCCCTCTAGCTGGTCACAAAGCACTGAGCTGATCTCCCTGTGCTGTGCGGCTGCTTCCCACTAACTATCTATTTTACATTTGGTAATGTATATATGTCCATGCCACTCTCTCACTTTGTCCCAGCTTACCATTCCCCCTCCCCGTATCCTTAAGTCCATTCTCTAGTAGGTCTGCATCTTTATTCCTGCCTTGCCCCTAGGTTCCTCATGACCATTTTTTTTTTGTTTGCTTTTTAGATTCCATATATATGTGTTAGCATACAGTATTTGTTTTACTCTTTCTGATTTACTTCACTCTGTATGACAGACTCTAGGTCCATCCACCTTACTACAAATAACTCAATTTCATTTCTTTTTATGCTGAGTAATATTCCATTCTATGTATGTGCCACATCTTCTTTATCCATTCATCTGTTGATGGACACTTAGGTTGCTTCCATGTCCTTGCTGTTGTAAATAGAGCTGCAATGAACATTGTGGAATATGACTCTTTTTGAATTATGGTTTCTCAGTATGCCCAGTAGTAGGATTGCTGGGTCGTATGGTAGTTCTATTTTTAGTTTTTTAAGGAACCTCCATACTGTTCTCCATAGTGGCTGTGTCAATTTACATTCCCACCAACAGTGCAAAAAGGTTCCCTTTTCTCCACACCTTTTCTAGCATTTATTGTTTGTAGATTTTTTGATGATGGCCATTCTGACCGGTGTGAGATGATATCTCATTGTAGTTTTCATTTGCATTTCTCTAATGATTAATGATGTTGAGCATTCTTCCATGTGTTTGTTGGCAATCTGTATATCTTCTTTGGAGAAATGCCTATTTAGGTCTTCTGCCCATTTTTGGATTGGGTTGTTTGTTTTTTTGATATTGAGCTGCATGAGCTCCTTGTAAAGTTTGAAGATTAATCCTTTGTCAGTGGCTTCATTTGCAAAAATTTCTCCCTTTTTGAGGGTTGTCTTTTGGTCTTGTTTATGGTTTCCTTTGCTGTGCAAAAGCTCTGAAGTTTCATTAGGTCCCATTTGTTTATTTTTGTTTTTGTTTCCATTTCTCTAGTAAGTGGGTCCGAAAGGATCTTGCTGTTATTTATGTCATAGAGTGTTCTGCCTATGTTTTCCTCTAGGAGACTGATAGTGTCTGGCCTTACATTTAGGTCTTTAATCCATTTTGAGTTTATTTTTCTGTATGGTGTTAGGGAGTGTTCTAATTTCATTCTTTTACATGTAGCTGTCCAGCTTTCCCCAAACCACTTATTGAAGAGGCTGTCTTTTCTCCACTGTATATTCTTGCCTCCTTTATCAAAGATAAGGTGACCATATGTGTGTGAGTTTATCTCTGAGCTTTCTATCCTGTTCCATTGATCTATATTTCTGGTGTTGTGCCAGTACCATACTGTCTTGATTATTGTAGCTTTGTAGTATAGTCTGAAGTCCGGGAGCCTGATTCCTCCAGCTCCGTTTTTCTTTCTCAAGAGGGCTGTGGCTATTCAGGGTCTTTTGTGTTTCCATACAAATTGTGAAATTTTTTGTTCTAGTTCTGTGAAAAAGGCCAGTGGTAGTTTGATAGGGATTGCTTTGAATCTGTAGATTGCTTTGGGTAGTACAGTCATTTTCACAATGTTGATTCTTCCAATCCAAGAACATGGTATATCTCTCCATCTGTTGGTATCATCTTTAATTTCTTTCATCACTGTCTTATAATTTTCTGCACACAGGTCTTTTTTCTCCTTAGGTAGGTTTATTCATAGATACTTTATTCTTTTTGTTGCAATGGTAAATGGGAGTATTTTCTTAATTTCACTTTCATATTTTTCATCATTAGTGTATAGGAATGCAAGAGATTTCTGTGCATTAATTTTGTATCCTGCTACTTTGCTAAATTCATTGATTAGCTCTACTAGTTTTCTGGTACCATCTTTAGGATTCTCTATGTATAGTATCATGTCATCTGCAAAGAGTGACAGCTTTATTTCATCTTTTCTGATTTGGATTCCTTTATTTATTTTTCTTCTCTGATTGCTGTGGCTAAAACTTCCAAAACTATGTTGAATAATAGTGGTGAGAGTGGGCAACCTTGTCTTATTCCTAATCTTAGTGGAAATGGTTTCAGTTTTTCACCGTTGAGGACGATGTTGGCTGTGGGTTTGTCATGTATGGCCTTTAGTATGTTGAGGAAAGTTCCCTCTGTGCCTACTTTCTGGAGGGTTTTTATCACAAATGGGTGTCAAATTTTGTTGAAAACTTTCTCTGTATCTATTGAGATGATCATATGGTTTTTCTCCTTCAATTTGTTAATATGGTGTATCACGCTGATTGATTTGTGTATATTGAAGAATCCTTGCATTCCTGGGATAAACCCCACTTGATCATGGTATATGACCCTTTTAATGCGCTGTTGGATTCTGTTTGCTAGTATTTTGTTGAGGATTTTTGCATCTATGTTCATCAGTGATATTGGCCTGTAGTTTTCTTTCTTTGTGACATCTTTGTCTGGTTTTGGTATCAGGGTGATGGTGGCCTCATAGAATGAGTTTGGGAGTGTTCCTCCCTCTGTTATATTTTGGAAGAATTTGAGAAGGATAGGTGTTAGCTCTTCTCTAAATGTTTGATAAAATTCACCTGTGAAGCCATCTGGTCCTGGGCTTTTGTTTGTTGGAAGATTTTAATCATAGTTTCAATTTCAGTGCTTGTGACTGGTCTGTTCATATTTTCTATTTATTCCTGGTTCAGTCTCAGAAGGTTGTGCATTTCTAAGAATTTGTCCATTTCTTCCAGGTTGTCCATTTTATTGGCATATAGTTGCTTGTAGTAATCTCTCATGATTCTTTGTATTTCTGCAGTATCAGTTGTTACCTCTTCATTTCTAATTCTATTGATTTGAGTCTTCTCCCTTTTTTTCTTGATGAGTCTGGCTAATGGTTTATCACTTTTGTTTATCTTCTCAAAGAACCAGCTTTTAGTTTTATTGACCTTTGCTGTCGTTTCCTTCATTTCTTTTTCATTTATTTCTGATCTGATCTTTATGATTCCTTTCCTTCTACTAACTTTGGGGTTTTTTTGTTCTTCTTTCTCTATTTGCTTTAGGTGTAAGGTTAGGTTGTTTATTTGAGATCATTCTTCTTTCTTAAGGTAGGTTTGTATTGCTATAAACTTCCCTCTTAGAACTGCTTTTGCTGCATCCCATAGGTTTTGGGTCATCATGTTTTCACTCTCTTTGTTTCCAGGTATTTTTTGATTTCCTCATTGATTTCTTTGGTGATCTCTTTGTTAATAAGTAATGTATTGTTTACCCTCCATGTGTTTGTATTTTTTACAGATTTTTTCCTGTAATTGATATCTAGTCTTATAACGTTGTGGTCGGAAAAGATACTTGATGCGATTTCAATTTTCTTAAATTTACCAAGGCTTGATTTGGGACCCAAGATATGATGTATCCTGGTGAATGTTCCATGAGCACTTGAGAAGAAAGTTTATTCTGTTGTTTTTGGATGGAGTGTCCTATAAATATCAATTAAGTCCAACTTGTTTAATGTATATTCAAAGCTTGTGTTTCCTTATTTATATTCATTTTAGATGATCTGTCCATTGGTGAAAGTGGGGTTGTAAAGTCCCCTACTATGATTGTGTTACTGTTGATTTCCCCTTTTATGGCTGTTAGCATTTGCCTTATGTATTGAGGTGCTCCTATTTTGGGTACATAAATATTTACAATTGTTATATCCTCTTCTTGGATTGATCCCTTGATCACTATGTAGTGTCCTTCTTTGTCTCTTGTAATAGTCCTTGTTTTAAAGTCTATTTTGTCTGATATGAGAATTGGTACTCCAGTTTTCTTTTGATTTCCATTTGCATAGAATATCTTTTTCCATCCCCTCACTTTCAATCTGTATGTGTCCCTAGGTCTGAAGTGGGTCTCTTGTAGACAGCATATATATGGTTCTTATTTTTGTATCCACTCAACCAGTCTACGTCTTTTGGTTGGAGCATTTAATCCATTTACATTTAACGTAATTATCTATATGTATGTTCCTATTACTATTTTCTTAATTGTTTTGGGTTTGTTATTGTAGGTCTTTTCCTTCTCTTGTGTTTCCTGCCTAGAGAAGTTCCTTTAGCATTTGTTGTAAAGCTGGTTTGGTGGTGCTGAATTCTCTTAGCTTTTGCTTGTCTGTAAAGGTTTTAATTTCTCTGTCAAATCTGAATGAGATCCTTGCTGGGTACAGTAATCTTGGTTGTAGGTTTTTCCCTTTCATCACTTTAAATGTGTGTTGCCACTCCCTTCTGGCTTGCAGAGTTTCTGCTGAAAGATCAATGGTTAACCTTATGGGGATTCCCTTGTATGCTATTTGTTCTTTTCCCTTGCTGCTTTTAATATTTTTTCATTGTATTTAATTTTTGATAGCTTGATTAATATGTGTCTTGACGTGTTTCTCCTTGGATTTACCCTGTATGGTACCCTCTGTGCTTCCTGGACTTGATTAACTATTTCCTTTCCCATATTAGGGAAGTTTTCAACTATAATCTCTTCAAATATTTTCTCAGTCCCTTTCCTTTTCTCTTCGTCTTCTGGCACCCCTATAATTCGAATGTTGGTGCGTTTTATGTTGTCCCAGAGGTCTCTGAGACTGTTCTCAATTCTTTTCATTCTTTTTTTCTTTATTGTGCTCTCTGGTAGTTATTTCCACTATTTTATCTCCAGGTCACTAACCATTCTTCTGCCTCAGTTATTCTGCTATTGATCCCTTCAAGAATATTTTTAATTTCATTTATTGTGTTGTTCATCACTGTTTGTTTGCTCTTTGGTTCTTCTAGGTCCTTGTTAAACGTTTCTTCTATTTTCTCCATTATATTTCTGAGATTTTGGATCATCTTTACTATCATTGCTCTGAAATCTTTTTCAGGTAGACTGCTTATTTCCTCTTCATTTGTTAGGTCTGGTGGGTTTTTACCTTGCTCCTTCATCTGCTGCATACTTCTCTGTCTTCTCATTTTGTTTAACTTACTGTGTTTGTGGTCTCCTTTTTGTAGGCTGCAGGTCTGTAGTTCCGTTGTTTTTGGTGTCTGTCACCAGTGGCTAAAGTTGGTTCAGTGGGTTGTGTAGGCTTCCTGGTGGAGGGGACTAGTGCCTGTGTTCTGGTGGATGAGGCTGGATCTTGTCTTTGTGGTGGGCAGGTCCATGTCTGGTGGTGTGTTTTGGGGTGTCTGTGGCCTTTTTATGATTTTAGGCAACCTCTCTACTAATGGGTGGGGTTGTGTTCCCATCTTGCTAGTTGTTTGGTATAGGGTGTCCATCACTGGAGCTTGCTGGTCGTTGAGTGGAGCTGGGCCTTGGCATTGAGAGGGAGATCTCTGGGAGATTTTCGCCATTTGATATTACGTGGAGCTGGTAGGTCTCTTGTGGACCAATATCCTGAACTTAGCTTTCCCACTTCAAAGGCACAACCCTGACACCTGGCTGGAGCACCAAGAGCCTGTCATCCACACGGCTCACAATAAAAGGGAGAAAAAAAAGAAAGAATAAAAGAAGAATATAAAATAAAATAAAATAAAGTTATTAAATAAAAAAATAAAAAATAATTATTAAAAGAAATTTTTTAAGTAATAAAAAAAAAAGAAGGAAAGAAAGAAGAGCAACCAAACTGAAAAATAAATCCACCAATGATAACAAGCACTAAAAACTATACTAAAAAAAAAAAAAAAAGGACAGATAGAACCTTAGGACAAATGGTAAAAGCAGAGCTATACAGACAAAATCACCCACAGAAGCATACACATACTCACTCACAAAAAGAGAAAAATGGAAAAATAAATATATATCGTTGCTCCCAATGTCCACCTCCTCAAATGGGATGATTCGTTGTCTATTCATGTATTCCACAGATGCAGGGTACATCAAGTTGATTGTGGAGATTTAATCTGCTGCTCCTGAGGTTGCTGAGAGAAATTTCCCTTTCTCTTCTTTGTTCACACAGCTTCTGGTGTTCAGCTTTGGATTTGGCCCCCCCTCTACCTGTAGGTTGCCTGAGGGCATCTGTTTTTTGCTCCGACAGGATGGGGTTAAAGGAGCAGCTGATATGGGGCCTCTGGCTCACTCAGGCCGGAGGGAGGGAGGGGTATGGAGTGCAGGACGACCCTCGGTGGCAGATGCCGGTGTGACGTTGCAACAGCCTGAGGCGCGCCGTGTGTTCTCCCGGGGAAGTTGTCCCTGGCTCATGCGATCCTGGCAGTGGCGAGCTGCACAGGCTCCTGGGAGGGGAGGTGTGGATAGTGACCTGTGCTTGCACACAGGCTTCTTGGTGGCTGCAGCAGCAGCCTTTTCAAATCATGCCCATCTCTGGGGTCAGTGCTGATAGCCGCAGCTCATGCCTGTATCTAGAGCTCCTTTAAGTGGTGCTCTTAATCCCCTCTCCTCGCACACCAGGAAACAAAGAGTGAAGAAAAAGTCTCTTGCCTCTTCGGCAGCTCCAGACTTTTTCTCAGACTACCTCCAGTCTAGCTGTGGTACACTAGCCCCCTTCAGGCTGTGTTCACACAGCCAACCCCAGTCCTCTCCCTGGGATCCAACTTCCAAAGCCCGAGCCTCAACTCCCAGTCCTCACCCGTCCTGGCCGGTGAGCAGACAAGCCTCTCTGGCTGGTGAGTCCTGGTCGGCACCAATCCTCTATGCGGGAATCTCTCCGCTTTGACCTCTGCACCCCTGTTGCTGCACTCTCCTCCGTGGCTCAGAAGCTTCCCCCCTCTGCCACCCACAGTCTCCTCCCGTGAAGGGGCTTCCTAGTGTGTGGAAACCTTTCCTCCTTCACAGCTCCCTCCCACTGGTGCAGGTCCCATCCCTATTGTTTTGTCTCTGTTTTTTCTTTTTTCTTTTGCCCTACCCAGGTACGTGGGGAGTTTCTTGCTTTTTGGGAGGTCTGAAGTCTTCTGTCAGGTTTCAGTAGGTGTTCTGTAGGAGTTGTTCCACATGTAGATGTATTTCTGATGTATTTGTGGGGAGGAAGCTGATCTCCACATCTTACTCTTCTGCCATCTTGACGCTCCTCTCGACACTTTTTTTTAAAGCTCAACACACACCTACCATGTGATCCATCCATTCCACTTCTAGGTATTTACCCAAGAGAAATAAAAGTATTGATATATGTCCACACAAAGGCTTGTACGTGAACACTCATAGCAGCTTTATTTGTAATTGTTAAAAACTGTAGACAGCCCATATGTCCATCAACAGATGAATAGATAAATAAACTGTGATATATCTACACAACAGAAAACTATTCAGCAATAAAAAGTAATGAACTATTCATATGTGCAACAGTGTGAGTGAAATAATTATGTTGAATGAAAAAAGTCAGAGAAAAAAGTGTACAGTACATACTGTTTGATTTTATTTATATAAAATTCTAAGGAATGCAAACTAATGTATGGTTACAGAAAAAGATCAATAGTTGTTGCCTGGGTAGATGGACAAGGAAAAGAGTTGTGATGGTCAATTTTATCTGTCAACTTGACTGGGCCACAGATTGCCTAGACATTTGGTCAAACTTTATTCTGGATGTGTCTGTAAGAGTGTTTCTGGATAAGAATAATATTTGTCTAGGTAGACTGAGTAAAGCAGATTGCCCTCCCTAATGTGGATGGGTCTCATCAATCAACTGAACAAAATAGAATCAATAGAACAAAAAAGCTGAGTAAGAAGAAACTCCTCCTGCCTGACTGTTTGAGCTGGGACATTAATTTTTTCCTGCCTTTGAACTCAACAGAAAAATCAGCTCTTCTTTGAATGGAGCCTACGGCCTTCAGACTAGAGCTTAACCATTGGGTCTCCTGGTTCTCAGGCCTTTGGACTCAGACTGGAACCACACCATTGAATCTCCTGGGTCTCCAGCTTGCCAACTAGAGGTCTTGGGACTTCTCAGTCTCCATAATTGCAGAAGCCAATTCCTTATAATATATACCCTATTGGTTCTGTTTCTCTGGAGAACTCTGACTGATACAAGAAGTAAAACAATGCATTATAAAAGGGGCACCAAGAAACTTTTGGAGGTGACGATTGTGGTGATGGTTTCACAGGCATATACATTAGTCAAACTTATCAAATAGTACATTTTAAATATGTGAAGTTTATTGTATGTGAATAAAGTAGTTAAAAATTAATTTTTTAAGTCAGTATATAATAAAGAACAAATCAGACTATGAAAGTGTTAGAGTTATATGCAAAGTACTATGGGATCCCAGAAGAGAAAAGATTGATTGCAACTGTAGGTACTGAGAACACCTCACAGCAAAGATGGAGCTGTAGTGTGTGTACCTCTGATCCCAACAATCCATATTCCAAGATCCTTATCAATTTTGCCTTTTCTTCCCTCCTGCCTGTATCTTGATCCCTCTCAGTAGAATGCAGTGGTTTCAAGTTTGGGCTCTAAAGTCATATGGCCTCTGACCAGTTAGATAGCCATCATCCAACAGGCGAGACTAACTTTTACTCTTTGGCTCTGGAAATAGGCACATTACCTGACATCTCTCAACAACAATATCCTTATTTATAAAATCATGATTATAGTGGTACCTAGTTCCTAGGTCTTCTGTAATGGTTCAGTGATATAATGCATGTAAAGGGCTTAGCACAGTCCCAGAACATGGCACTGAATAATGTTAGCTGCTTTTATTAACCCTGGCCTTGCTCCAACCATCAACCCAGATGAACTTCTCCATTCAAATTAGTATGATCACCTAGCTCTCTAATTAGCCATTTACTTTCTTATTAACTTGGAGTTGTTAATTCACTTCTTGCTCTTTTTTCTCCTGGGCTCTATGATGCCTTTCTTTCTAAGTCCTACTCCCCACCCTCAGCCTTTACAGTGAGAACTAGTCAAAAGCCATCTGAATTATTCAGTATTTGACAAATATATACACTGTGGAATCCTAATCGAGCTTTAAAATAAAAAGTGTTTGTAAGTAATTTATTGCTAAACTCAGCATTGGCCAGAGCTTGAATAGATAAATGTAAAATTACCCTTGGTGATTCTTATGAAGACATATGTAGATACAGAAATGGGCATAGCACAGTTATTGAATATTTAAAATCATTTTGCCCATTACTAATGAATGACTGGCCAGAATCAATTGTATACTCAAAACCAAAAAACTGAGGATATTTCACTCTGAATTACAAAATAGATAGGGGATTTATTTCCCCACATTTCATGGTATGCCATCAGGAAACTGTTAAAGGATTGAGCAATATTGAATCTGAAAACTAATTGTAGAGAATAAGGAGAGAACAGCACATTCTCCCAGGCTTGGCCTCAGGTCCTTGCCCAGATGGCGATATCAACCCTGCAGAACTGCAGAGTTGACAAAGTCTAAGCTAGGGGTTTCCAGCATTTTTTTGTTACGTCCTCATCTCTGTAGTTCTTTCTTTTTCCCTTCCTTCTCCCTCCAGAGCTTGGGAGTTTATAAGCTATTAACTTGTCTTCAGGAGTAAAATCTGATATTAACCCCTTAAATTTCAGTGTGAACAAAGCTTCATGCCCAATTCCTCCTAAGAGAATTTGCACTTTAACAAGAAAAATTTTTAAATGTGAAATTTCAGAAAAAGACTCATTGGCTAGGAGGACCTTCAAGATGGCAGAAGAGTAAGATATGGAGAGATCAACTTCCTCCCCACAAATACATCAAAAATACATCTACATGTGGAACAACTCCTACAGAACACCTACTGAATGCTGGCAGAAGACCTCAGACTTCCCAACAGGCAAATAAATCCCCAAGTACCTGGGTAAGGCAAAAGAAAAAAGAAAAAACAGAGACAAAACAATAGATATGGGACCTACCTCTGGGATGGAGCTGTGAGGAGGAAAATTTTCCACACACTAGGGAGCCCCTTCACTGGTGGGGACAAGGGGTGGTCAGGGGTAAAACTTCAGAGCCTTACAGAAGAGCACAGCAACAGGGGTGCAGAGGGCAAAGCGGAGAGATACCAGCCCAGAGGATCAGTGCTGACCAGCACTCACCAACCTGAGATGCTTGTCTGCTCACCCACTGGGACAGGTGGGGACTGGGAGCTGAGGCTTGGGCTTAGAAGATCAGACGCCAGGGAGAGGACTGGGGTTGGCTGCATGAAAACAGCCTGAATGGGGCTAGTGTGCCACAGCTAGCTGGGAGGGAGTGTGGGGAAAAGTCTGGACCTGCCAAAGAGTCAAGAGACCATTGTTTCAGGGCACATGAGGAGAGGGGATTTCCACTCCGTGTGTGCACAGAAGGCAGAGCACCACCTAAGCGAGCTCCAGAGATGGGTGTGAGCCATGGCTATCAGCTCAGACCCCAGAGATGGGCATGAACTGCTAACACCACCACTGCTGCCACCAAGAATTCTGTGTGCAAGCACAGGTCACTACTCACACTGCCCTGGGAGCGTGTGCAGCATGCCACTGCCAGGGTCCCACAATCCAGGGACACCTTCTCTGGGAGAACACACAGCATGCCTCAGGCTGTTGCAATGTCACACCAGTCTCTGCCGCCACAATCTTGCCCTGCATTCCACTTATGACTACCATACCCCTCCCTCTCCCTGGCCTCAGTGAGCAAGAGACCCCTAATCAGCTGCTGCTTTAACCCTCTTTTGTCTGGGAGGGGAACAGATGCCTGAGTGTGGCCTACACGCAAAGGCAGGGCCAAAACCAAAGCTGAACCCCAGGAGCTGTGCAAACAAAGAAAAGAAAGGGAAATTTCTCCATGCAGCCTCAGGAGCAGCAGATTAAATCCCCACAATCAACCTGAAAACCCCTGCATTTGAAGAATACCCGATTAGACAACGGATGTTTCCAAAATTCAGGCAGTGGACTTTGGGAGCAACTGTAGACTTGGGGTTTGCTTTCTACATCTGATTCGTTTCTGGTTTTATGTTTATTTTAGTTTAGTTTTTAGTGCTTGTTATCATTGGTGGATTTTTTTATTGGTTTGGTTACTCTCTTTTTTTAACTTTTTAATTTTTTTTATTTATTATTTTTTATCTCATTATTTTTATTTTTTGAATTTATTTTATTACTATTTTTTAAATTTTTATTTTATTTTTTTCTTTTTCTCTTTTTGCAAGTGTGTATGTGTACGTTTTTTGTGTGATCTTGTCTGTTTAGGTTTGCCTTTACCATTTGTCCTAGTGTACTGTCTGTTCTTTTTTTTTTTTTTAGTTGTTTACTTGTTATTTTCTTTTTATGAGTGTGTGTGTGAGTTTCGTTGTGTGATTTTGTCTGTTTAGTATTGCTATTACCATTTGGTTTGGGATTCTATATGTTCGTTTTTTGTTTGTTTCTTTTTCCCCAAAGCCACTGAACCAACCTCACCCACTGGGTGCAGATACCATAAACAACAGGAACAACAAACCTGCAGCCTACAAAAAGGAGACCGCAAACACAGTAAGTTAAACAAACTGAGAAGACAGAGAAATATGCAGCAGATGAAGGAGCAAGGTAAAAACACACCAGACCAAACAAATGACGAGAAAATAGACAGTCTACCTGAAAAAAAATTCAGAGTAATGGTAGTAAATATGATCCAAAATCTCAGACATAGAATGGAGAATACAAGCAATGTTTAACAAGGACCTAAAGAACTGAAGAGCAAACAAGCAAAGATGAAGAACACAATAAATGAAATTAAAAATTCTCTAGAAGGAATCAATAGCAAATAACTGAGGCACAAGAACAGATAAAAGTGACCTGGAAGATAAAATAGTGGAAATAACTGCTGCAGAGCAGAATAAAGAAAAAGAATGAAGGGAATTGAGGACAGTCTCAGAGACCTCTGGGACAACATTAAACTCACCAACATTCGAATTATAGGGGTCCCAGAAGAAGAAGAGAAAAAGAAAGGGACTGAGAAAATATTTGAAGAGATTATAGTTGAAAACTTCCCTAATATGGGAAAGGAAATAGTCAAGGCCAGGAAGCACAGAGTGTCACATATGGGATAAATCCAAGGAGAAACACACCAAAACACAAATTAATCAAACTATCAAAAATTAAATAAGAAGAAAAATTATTAAAAGCAACAAGGGAAAAACAACAAATGACATACAAGGGAATCCCCATAAGGTTAACAGCTGATCTTTCACTGAAAAATTTGCAAGCCAGAAGGGAGTGGGAGGACACATTTAAAGTGATGAAAGGGAAAAAACCATAAGCAACATTACTCTACCCAGCAAGGATCTCATTCAGATTCGACAGAGAAATTAAAAACTTTACAGACAAGCAAAAGTCAAGTGAATTCAACACCACCAAACCAGCTTTACAACAAATGCTAAAGGACTTCTCTAGGTAAGAAACATAACAGAAGGAAAAAACCTACAAAAACAAACTCCAAATAATTAAGAAAACAGTAATAGGAACATACATATTGATAATTACCTTAAAATGTAAATGGATTAAATGCTCCAATCAAAAGACACAGACTGGCTGAATGGATACAAAAACAAGACCCATATATATGCTGTCTACAAGAGATCCACTTCAGACCTAGGGACACATACAGACTGAAAGTGAGGGGATGGAAAAAGATATTCCATGCAAATGGAAATCAGAAGAAAGCTGGAGTAGCAATTCTCATATCAGACAAAACAGACTTTAAAATTAAGACTATTACAACAAACAAAGAAGGACACTGCATAATGATGAAGGGATCAATCCAAGAAGAAGATATAACAATTGTAAATATTTATGCACCCAACATAGGAGCACCTCAATACATAAGGCAAATGCTAACAGCCATAAAAGGGGAAATCGACAGTAACACAATCATAGTAGGGGACTTTAACATCCCACTTTCACCAATGGACAGATCACCCAAAATGAAAATAAATAAGGAAACAGAAGCTTTAAATGACACAATAGACCAGATAGATTTAATTGATATTTATAGGACATTCCATCCAAAAACAGCAGATTACACTTTCTTCTCAAGTGCGCACGGAACATTCTCCAGGATAGATCACATCCTGAGTCACAAATCAAGCCTGAATAAATTTAAGAAAACTGAAATCATACCAAGCATCTTTTCTGACCACAATGCCATTAGATTAGAAATGAATTACAGGGAAAAAAATCATAAAAAACACAAACACATGTAGGCTAAACAATACATTACTAAATAACCAAGAGATCACTGAAGAAATCAAAGAGGAATTCAAAAAATACCAGAGACAAGTGACAATGAAAACACGACGACCCAAAACCTATGGGATGCAGGAAAAGCAGTTTAAGAGGGAAGTTTATAGCTATACAAGCCTACCTCAAGAAACAAGAAACATCTCAAATAAACAATCTAACCTTACACCTAAAGGAACTAGAGAAAGAAGAACAAACAAAACCCAAAGTTAGCAGAAAGAAAGAAATCATCAAGACCAGAGCAGAAATAAATGAAATAGAAACAAAGAAAACAATAGCAAAGATCAATAAAACTAACAGCTGGTTCTTTGAGAAGATAAACAAAATTGATGAACCATTAGCCAGACTCATCAAGAAAAAGAAGGAGGGGACTCAAATCAATAAAATTAGAAATGAAAAAGGAGAAGTTACAACAGAAACGGCACAAATACAAAGCATCCTAAGAGACTACTACAAGCAACACTATGCCAATAACATGTACAACCTGGAAGAAATGGACAAAGGTATAACCTTCCAAGACTGAACTAGGAAGAAATAGAAAATATGAACAGACCAAGCACAAGTAATGAAATTGAAACTGTGATTAACAATCTTCCAACAAACAAAAGTCCAGGACCAGATGGCTTCACAGGCAAATTCTATCAAACATTTAGAGAAGAGCTAACACCCATCCTTCTCAAAGTCTTCCAAAAATTTGCGGAGGATGGAACACACCCAAACTCATTCCATGAGGGCACCATCACCCTGATACGAAAACCAGACAAAGATACTACAAAAAAAGAAAATTACAGACCAATATCACTGATGAATATAGATGCAAAAATTCTCAACAAAATACTAGCAAACAGAATCCAACAACACATTAAAGGCATCAAACACCATGATCAAGTGGGATTTATCCCAGGGATGCAAGGATTCTTCAATATATGCAAATCAATCAATGTGATACACCACATTAACAAACTGAAGAATAAAAACCATATGATTACCTCAATAGATGCAGAAAAAGCTTTTGACAAAATTCAACACCCATTTATGATAAGAACTCTCCAGGAAGTGGGCACAGAGGGAACCTACCTCAACATAATGAAGGCCATATATGACAAACCCACAGCAAACAACATTCTTAATGGTGAAAGACTGAAAGCATTTCCTCTAAGATCAGGAACAAGACAAGGATGTCCACTCTCACCACTATTATTCATCATAGTTTTGGAAGTCCTAGCCATGGCAATAAGAGAAGAAAAAGAAATAAAAGGAGTACAAACTGGAAAAGAAGAAGTAAAACTGTCACTGTTTACAGATGACATGATACTATACATTGAGAATCCTAAAGATGCCACAAGAAAACTACTGGAGCTAATCAATGAATTTGGTAAAGTTGCAGGATACAAAATTCATGCACAGAAATCTTTTGCATTCCTATACACTAATGATGAAAAATCTGAAAGAGAAATTAAGGAAACACTCCCATTTACCATTGCAACAAATTGAATAAAATGCTTAGGAATAAACCTACCTAGGGAGACAAAAGACCTGTATGAAGAAAAGTATAAAACACTCATGAAAGAAATTAAAGACGACACAAACAGGTGGAGAGATATACTATGTTCTTGGATTGGAAGAAACAACATTGTTAAAATTACTATACTACCCAAAGCAATCTACAGATTCAATGCAATCCCTATCAAACTACCACTGTCATTTTTCAGAGAACTAGAAAAAAATTTTTACAATTTGTATGGAAACACAAAAACCCCGAAATAGCCAAAGTAATCTTGAGAAAGGAAAATGGAGCTGGAGGACTCAGGCTCCCTGACTTCAGACTATACTATAAAGCTACAGTAATCAAGACAGTATGGTACTGGCAAAAAACAGAAATATAGATCAATGGAACTGGATAGAAAGCCCAGAGATAAACCCACACACATATGGTCACCTTATCTTTGATAAAGGAGGCAAGAATATACAGTGGGAAAAAGAGCGCCTCTTCAATAAGTGGTGCTGGGAAAACTGGACAGCTACATGTAAAAGAATGAAATTAGAACACTCCCTTACACCATACACAAAAATAAACTCAAAATGGATTAAAGACCTAAATGTAAGGCCAGACACCATCAAACTCTTAGAGGAAAACATAGGCCGAACACTCTATGACATAAATCACAGCAAGATCTTTTCTGACCCACCTACTAGAGAAATGGAAATAAAAACAAAAATAAACAAATGGGACCTAATGAAACTTCAAAGCTTTTGCACAGCAGAGGAAATCATAAACAAGACAAAAGAAAACCCTCAGAAAGGGAGAAAATATTTGCAAATGAAGCAACTGACAAACGATTAATCTCCAAAATATACAAGCAGCTCATACAGCTCAGTATCAACAAAACAAACAACCCAATCTGAAAATGGGCGGAAGACCTAAATAGACATTTCTCCAAAGAAGATATACAGATTACCAACAAACCATGAAAGGATGCTCAACATCATTAATCATTAGAGAAATGCAAATCAAAACCACAAGGAGGTATCACCTCACACCAGTTAGAATGGCCATCATCAAAAAATCTACAAACAATAAATGCTGGAGAGGGTGTGGAGAAAAGGGAACCCTCTTGCACTGTTGGTGGGAATGTAAATTGATACAGCCACTGTGGAGAACAGTATGGAGGTTCCTTAAAAAACTAAAAATAGAACTAACATACGACCCAGTAATACCACTACTGGGCATATACCCTGAGAAAACCATAATTCAAAAAGAGTCATGTACTACAGTGTTCATTGCAGCACTATTTACAATCGTCAGGACATGGAAGCAACCTAAGTGTCCATTGACAAATGAATGGATAAAGAAGATGTGGCACATATATACAATGAAATATTAGCCATAAAAAGACACGAAATTGAGTTATTTGTAGTGAAGGATATGGACCTAGAATCTGTCATACAGAGTGAAGTAAGTCAGAAAGAGAAAAACAAATACTGTATGCTAACACATATATATGGAATCTAAAAAACAAACAAAAAAATGGTCATGAGGAACCTAGGGACAAGACAGGAATAAAGACACAGACGTAGAGAATGGACTTGAAGACCCGGGGAGGGGGAAGGGTAAGCTGGGACATAATAAGAGAGTTGCCTTGACATATATACACTACCAAATATAAAATAGATAGCTAGTGGGAAGCAGCTGCATAGCACAGGGAGATCAGCTCCATGCTTTGTGACCACCTAGAGGGGTGGGATAGGGAGGGTGGGAGGGATGTGCAAGAGGGAGGGGATGTGGGGATATATGTATATGTATAGCTGATTCACTTTGTTATACAGCAGAAACTAACACAACATTGTAAAGCAATTATACTCCAATAAAGATTTTAAAAAAAATAATACATTGGCTAGAAGAGAATTTGGGGAGAGGCATGGGAGCTCTCCCTCTTTCCCAAAATCATATTACTTATTTTATCACTTTTACTTGTAAGACTGTCCCTGTATCTGAGTTTTAAGCCAAGCTTAAAACTTCCAAGTCTTCCTGGAAAAGTATGATTTCTTCTTATGTCAAAGAAGAATGGTTGAAAAACTCTCCAGAGGTTTCTTGTTGAACCAATGCACATAAATGATAGGAAAAAATATTAAATACTTTGGTTTTCTAAAGTGAAAAATCAATAATTTATTGTCACATGTTTAAAACTGAGCAAAATATATACCAGAGGCAAATTAGGGATGTATTGATCTTGTGCCACAAATACCCCACTGAGTTTTATATTGCCCAGTAAGACTGCTTGCTGAAAGCCATTTTAAGTAGAGTGGAATTAAATTTAAATTGCAAAATGTACCATACTTCTAATAAAGTGAAAATATAGCCACATGAAATTATAACCAAAAGTGGGGTACAGCTGCTCACCACTCAAAAGCCATTAAAGAGGAAAGGTTGGTAGAAAAGAAAGTTTGCTTTATTTTGGATGCCGGCAGCCCAGGGGGGAGGAGGGGGGAGGAAGGTGGGGGTGGAGGGCGGACTCTTGTCCAAAGGCCGGCTCCCCCCCACTGACAACCAGTGGGCAAGAGCTTTTATAGAAGGGGTGAGGGGGCTACATGTAGAAACAGCACACTCAGCTCTGACAGTCATCTTGAAATTGGTCATGCAGTGATCTGACCAGGGTCATCTTGATTGGTTTAAGTACAGTTCATCTTCAGTTCCAGGGTCAGTTTGTTCTCATTTCTTTGAGGCCAGTTCTCAGATTTGTGGCAGCTTATGTCATAGCTACAGTCTGGCTATCATGTAGTTAACGTCTTCCATCTGGTGGGGGTTTCATTATTTACAAGACAGCTCACAGGTTACGGCTCAGGATATTACCTATAGCCCTTGAGGATTAGCTAAAGGTCCTTGACTTTGCTTAATGACTAAACTGTTATTATTTGTCTTGTTGGACTGCTTTTCTTTGCTTCTGCATTTTCTCACTTCTCTGATTAAACTTACTCTTTGGCTAAAGTTTTTCCACAGACAAAAGCCAGGCTGAGGACATGGGGAGCTAGACCATAGGGCCCGGCTCTGTTTCAAAATGACTCTTAGTAGTTAAAGTCATAAGGAAAACTATGTTAAAAATATGTGGCATGTGACTCAGCCAAATGAGGTAAAGTGAAAAATCTGAATCTAAAACCACTTAATAACTCCTTATCCACTCATCTCAAGTGTCTAAAGATCTAGCATGTGTCAGGTATTGTACTAGGTGATGGTCTGTCAATTGAGGATTTAGCCCCTGCCTTCAAAGAGCTCACTGTCTGGTGGGGACAATGGTCATATAAATGACAACAACAAAGCATGACAAGTTCTATGAGAAAGGAAAGCATAAGGCACTATGGTGATACAGAATAAAACCTGCTGGGTGCTAATCAGAGGAGCAAGCCAGGGTTGTGTTTCTCTAAAGAGGAGGATTTGGAGGTATATGTCTTAAAGGAGACCTGAAGCAGGAATTCAATCCACAAGGCCTGGGTAAGAGAGATTTACAAATACCATAAATAAAATATCCAAACTAACTACAAATCTAAGGTGTCCATTGAAAATGAGGTAGGGCAGATACCTGGCTGAGAACCAAGTGGGTAGGGAGAACTTGGGGGGACAGAGCCATAGAGGCCAAGGACCCAGTCTCAGGAAGATTTGGATAGAACATGAGACTTCCCATTCCCTTTGCCAGGAACATTCTTTCCTCAGAACTGGACAACATTGGCTTCTTCTCATTGGTCAAATATGAAGAGCACACTTCCATGTCACTCACTACTTACCATGTTTTATTTTCTTTGCAGTACTTGTTAATAACTACAATTATCTCACTTATTTTCTGATGTACTTCTTTATTTTCTGTTTCTTCCTCATAGAATGTAAGTTTTATAAAGGCCCGTTTCACAAAAAACATCTAATAAACATGTGTTGAATGGTTGTTAAATGAAGAATACTAGGGCTCAGCGACAAAGCAGGCAGATGCCAGATACCAATAGCAGGTTGGTAGGACTTGTGGGACAGAGAATTTTCAACTCCAAGGTAATTGAAGACTGAATTATGCTAGCATGGGGTCAAATGGTCAGGCATTGGTCAGTTTAAAAGTAAATTTATTCAGATCTTCCTCACACAAAGCTGGATATTTTTTAATGTTCATCTGAATTTGCTGTAGATCTTGAGCTTGACTTATTTTACCAATGACTGGTAAATTCTAAGACTTCAGCAGACTAATAAAAAATTGGTCAGAAGTCAGGTTCTCTCCTAGGCCATCAGTCTGAGATGTTGCTATGCACATTATACATGATGAGTTTCTTTTATCTTCCTCCAAGGTACACATTTCATGCTCTTTGTTTTAATGAACGCCTCAGGAAAAATAAAAATCTCGTGGTGGTGGCTGCCTTTTCTTATCATTTCAAGAGAAAGCTTATGTGCTCACGGTGTCTGAGATAATTCCTCAGTCTAGAGAGCGACAGACTAGATTGAATTAGCGTTGGTTCTTTCATCACTAATTAGGTGGCAAAGAAGACCTGCCTCAGGGCACACAAAATGGACTCTGTTCCCATAATTAGCCTAATGAAGGGGTGGTAGCCCTGGCAAGAGCTGTCCTTGCATGAACTCCAAACCTGGAATTCTCATTAGACAGTGGGCTTCTCAAGGAAAGGAAGGTGCCTCATTGTCTGTGTATTCCAGGTGTCTAACTCAGGGTAGTTTCCAACACATGACAGGTTTCCAGCACACATTTGTTGAACTTAATGTTGTTTATATGAGGGGAGTTCCCAGAAATATATTACTGCATTCCGCCTTTAGCCCTGTTATATTCACTATTTCTATCGGTGTCTTAAATAAAGAGAGATATGCTCATCCATTTTTCAAAGGATACAAGCTGGGAGAGAGAAATAATGTGATGGTTGATGAAATAAAGCTTCAAAATATCCCAGCAGAGTAGAAAGATTGGCTCCAACTGATAGGATGAAATTTAATAATGACATGTGTATATTCTCATACATAGGTGTAAAATATCAATTACACCATTGTGAGAAGAAGCAAACCTGATTAACAATGGTTTATGTGAAAAAGATCTGGGTCTTATCCTTGGCCATAAGCTTAGGAGGTATTAACTGTGTAAGGCATTTGCTGAAAAAAAAAAATTAAATTAAAAGTAAAATGAAGCAATGACAGAAGATTTAATGCAAATATAATGCACAGAGCCCAGTAAATAATCTCACAATATTTTGTGGTCCTCAGACCACATTTGAAGGATTTATGTAATTTGGGTTGCTGTATATTAGCAGACAGTCCAACAAACTAGCACAGTGCTTCTCAAACTTTAATGCTCATATAAACCATAGTTTAGTTAGTAGATCTGGCTTGAGGTCTAATAGTCTGCATTTATGACCAGCTCCCAGGTGATGCTGAAGCTGCTGAGACACAGAGCACTTTTTGAATAGCAAGGAACTTCTTTTCAGAGAAGAGCCCACATCTGGAGGATTTTGGAATCTGAAAATCAAACTATGATAGTTGTTGACAGAAATGGACTATTTAGCATGGAGAAGATTTGCATAGTGGGGACATATTTCTAGTCCTTTAGTTTTGAATAACTCGCTATGAATAAAGAACAGACTTGTGTTTTCTTGTGACCAAAAGCAAATGCAGAAGTGGAAGGAGTTACAGGAGGCAGATTTTGGCTAAATACAAGGAAATGATTCTAGCAGATAGAGCCATTCAATGACGGGCAGCACTGCCTCAGAACCCAGACGCCTCCCTGCATTAGGAATGTTTAAGCAGAAGCCGGTCGATTACCAGTTAGGCATACGAAGAGAATGTCTATGTGGATGAGAGGACAGACTTGATAAAATTTACGATTCCTTTCAAGGTTAAGATGCTGTGAATCTGTACTTTCTCTCTCTTTATTTTCTCCTCCTTAATGGTTTCCCCTCAGCCCATTATGTTCCAGGCCCATGGACTCTGCTGCAGATTCTCTTATGAGAAACTGGATGTGAAAATGCTCTGCAAAATATATAGCACTATATAAAATACAAGTTTTTATTGAAAATTTTATATTACCCCATTAATTTTCTTTCATTTCTACGTATTTGATTTTCAACTTAACATGGAAGTTTCCTGGATGAAGACAATATTCGGCAAGTGGGTGATATTCAATTATGAATGAGTTGTATTTCATACTAATGAGGATAGTGAAGGTTGTTAGATAGTTGGATGTGTTACAAAGCGGCTGTGGCACTTCCAGAACTTAGAAATTTAGAATAGATTCTGACTCTCAGGACGATTCTGTCAAAATCCACTGTGGAATCTAAGGGATAAACTAGTTGTTATCTCAAGGTCACTTTCAAACCTAGCTTTGGAGAAAATGTAAGCATATCCTCTAATAAAATACCTGTGTAACTTTTTCTTGTTTTCTGTTGTGTCTGTAAATTGACTGGGTGTGCCAATATACATTTCAGGGCAACTTTTAGAGAACTGGTACCCTGAATCATGGTGAAGGTACTTCATTAGGCTTATTACAGGAACTCAGTCAATACTTTTGTGCCCTGAGGCAGGCCTGCTATGCCTTCTAATTAGTGATGGAAGAACCAAACCTAATTCAATCTAGACTGTCTCTCCTGGGACTGAAAGATTGCCCTGGGCATCCTGGAGCACAAGCTCTCTCTGAGGGTTTCAACATCAGCACCAGCCCAAGAGGGGCACTGACATCAAACCATCAAGGCCCTTCCAGTTCCCCTGCAAAAACCCCTTTCAGTCAGCATATTTGATGGGAATGCATGTCACAACCAGGAACCTTCCAAAGAAACATACAATGGAAGAAGTATGTGCAAAATAATCTGTCACTTTCTCTTGACATAAGGTATCTACCAGAGTCACTATTCTCCTGGATTTGAGGCTCAAAAATTGGCAAAGGAAATCCCATCTCCTCACATGGGAACCCAAGAAATAATGCTGTGGAGGGATAGATTTCCATAATAATACACACAGAAAAAAAAATACCTTTTACATGCAGAAATCAATTTGTCTTCATAACAACATAGATAGGAAGTTATGAGGGAAGATAACCTCATTTCATTGATGAAGACACTGAATTTCAAAAAATCTAAGTGGCTTCCTTGATGTCACAGAGATGCTAAATAATAGAGCCAGGACTCCTTTTAACTCCTAACTTAATTTTCTTTCCATTATGGGAGGAACAATTAAATGTCCTATTTTCTTTGAAAACCAAAATATGCCATTGAATTATTCCCATATATGGCTACAATAGAGATATGTTTAAGTATATCTGCCATGAGTGTTTTTGGTGGAGTTTTAAAAAAATTTTCCCCATTAAAATATAATTCTCTCAGACAACTCAGAAAATATGTTTTATAAATATCCATGGTAATTGAGTTCCTACTATGTACAAAGTACTTCATAAAGTCATTTGCATGAGCTATTATTTAATCCTTACTAAAGCACCTTAAAATAGGCATTACTAGGTCCTTTATAAAAATGAGAAAATTATTAGGAAAGATTGACCTGCAAGAGGGTTTCACAGCTGGCAAGTGATACATTTGATCCCCCATCACATCATGCCTCTTCATTTAGTATTGTGGAGTCAATAATTAATTAATTTGACCAATATTTATTAAATATGTGTATCTTATAGTAGATTGAGAGCTCAAAAATGTCATTGATGATCACTTGAATCAATTCACAGCAGTTTGAAATTATTGTCTTCATATTTAGCTTGGAATTTGTATCTTGTTGGATGTCCTTACTATTGTTCGCAAAATGGTTGTTCAGTGTACAGCAAGTATTGAGTTAACACATAGTGTCTTTCTGTGTTAAAACTTGGAGGGTCTAGACCTGAGGATGAGAAAGATGCCAGTGGTAAAATCCACAGTGGTTCCATTTGCATTGTCATCCTGCTTTGTGCCTAGCACTGAAAGCCCATGATGAGGTTTGAAGGATGGAAATTGGAGAGGAAAGTGGTTTGACAACTACCTTCTCCTTTGGGGCATAAAGAACTCACATATCAAAAGGAGTTCAGTGGTCTTGGGGGAGAAATAATCTCTCCAAGCCAGTCTCCTGACCTGTAAAAAGAGAAAATCACTATTAGCTCTGCATTCCTCTTGAATTGCTATGAGGAGCAAATGGAATAATGTCTATAAAAGCATTTGTAAACTGATGGGCATGGCAAAGAGAAAACATTACACACGGGTATAAGGTATTCATATGTTTTCATTTTTATTAAGCATTTTCATTGAGTTGACTCTGAATCACCTCCTTAACTGGCTTTGCCACTTGCAAGTGTTGGTCTCACCAGGTCTTTGTCACTAAAATGAAGGATGTGGCTATAAACAAAGCAGTGGGAAAGACAAGACTTTGAAGCCAATCCAACCACATCCACATTTTAATAGGTATGTGACCTTAGGCAAGTTACTTAGGTATCTTTTTTCCCCTTTCTGTAAATTGGGAAAATAACACCTGTTTTTTCAAAAGCAGGTTGTATATTTAAAGCACCTAACCAAGTTTAGGACTCTTAGGACATTAACAAATTGTTAGTTCCTGTCCCATAGCTATCCAATAAATCAATTAAATTTTTAAACCTGTTGCAACTTCTTAGTTCTCCCTTCCTACATACAGGGTAAGATGCCCTTTTAAAACAGTCTAAGTTTGTTTTCGGGTTACTATACATAACTAATAGGACAAAAACTTTGCATGCTATTTCCAACTCAACTTTTTATACCCAAAGAGGTCATGGGTGATTCTAAGACAGACAAATCCTCATCTCTATTTCTAAACGAAGAGGCAGGTAATATGTTAATTTATGCTTTTACCAGGGATTAAGAGAAAATGATCCATACAAGCGACAAAGGTCAGGATATACTAACTACAACCAAAATTAATTAAACTGTAATCAATATTGTTATAGTTTTCAGTTATATTAATCATGTATGTGAATGATTTGAATCCATGGAAAAGTTTTGAAATTTATTTCTGATTTATTCCTCCCACCTCAACCCCCTTCCCTTGAATTGATATTAATAACGTTTTAGATGAAGTTTAGCCTTTACACTAGCAAATAAAGCAAAATCTTTTGAAAATTGCAACAGCCCTTTAACAGAATAATATTGATGTTTCCCAATCAATGTTCATAGTAGTGCCTGCAGGAAAGCAGTATAGCTCTCTACGGGGAAAAAATCAATATGTCCTAAGTAATTCACTGCAGTAGGAAAGATAACTTCAGGAAACTGCATATTTTATTGTTTTTATTGGGTTTGTTTGTCGGTTGGTTAGTTGGTTTCCTATCATTAGTTGAATGATTTTTATAGCTGGGTGTAATCATTCTACTCAAGTGGCCCTTGTGAATTTACTGTTATTCCATTACCTCCCACCAGGCGGAGACACAGCTCCAGAAATGAGCAAGTTGGCCCAAGAAGCCATCTTAATGTGTAATTTTTTTAGTGTCTTCCCACACAAGTAGTTCTTTTATTCAGTTATGGATATTTAAGTCTCCTCAGGTAGAGCACTGAAAACATACGTCCTTTGAATGACAAAAACTGGCAATACATGTGTCTTGAAGAGGCTCAGGCCATGCGGTGCCTCAATACAAGACCTAACTTTTCTGTAGCTCAGTATTCATTTTCATCATCCTTGTCAGCCAAGGCTCAAAATATTGTTTCTTATAGAATGGCTGGGTCTCCTTAGATAAAATACAATATGTAAGTATACACTTGCCCTTTATCCTCTTTTCCACCTATCTAAATTCTACCTTTTATTTAGGGTCATAACAAATCTTACTTCCAATAAAATCTTCCCCAATTACATTCACCACATTTGCTCTCTCCCTACTTTGGCATTTTATGAAAGGTATTGCCTATGTAGGGGATGACATAGCAGAACAATTAAAAAATTCATCTTTGAAGTAAGACATACATACATTTGAACCCTAACTCTGACAGTTATTCATCATGTGACTTTGGATAAATTATTTAGCCTCTGTAAGCCTCAATTTCCTCATCTTTAAAAGGAAGATAATGATATCTACTTAATGAGATTGTTGTGAAAATTTTAAAACTAAATGCAGGTGGAGCATTTAGCAGAGTGCTTTAAAAATATACAAACAATAAGTATATAGAGATTAGTATTATATAATACAAATTTGATTATATGACAGAGTGCACTTTTTCTCTGTATATAATATCTCTGCTAAAGAGAAGGGAGAAATTATTACTGAATGTATGACTGCTACAAAGCTATGTGTTATTAATATATTAGATAAGACCTTGAAAAAGCCCATCTTTGGATGGGTCTGAACTAACCTGATATAAAGTCCTGTGGTTAGGTTTTAAAAAGCAATTGAATGACTATAGAATAGGAGGAAATCTGATGTGGCATTTCTTTTGAAAATAACTGAAAATACGTATTGACTATTACTTCAATGAGTTAACAGTATGGCATAGCATCCCAAAACATTGAGGTGCTACATTTTCTTCCAGTCTGTACTTGTCTTTTAATTTTGTTTAAGGTATCTTCTGTCATCCAGACAGTTTAAATCCTGACCTCATTGACAGGTGGATTCATGATGTCAGAAGAAATAGTCAGGACACATTATACACTATAGCAGTACAGACTGGCTAGCTGTCCCCCAAACCCAATTTCTCTCATTCCTAGGTACACTTCTTTGCAGTAGCCATGTGGTTGCACACTGCTTCAGGCTAAGTCCAGAAAAATGCCCATATGCTCTTTTTTTTGACTTTATGCAGATGAACTCAATGACCCTGGTGGTTCTGTTTTAAAGACAGCAGAACTATAGGAGGCAAAAGCCTGGCACCCTGCATCAGTGTTTGGAAGAGAGCCACATGCCAATCAGGAAAGTCCACTTTAAACTCACAGAAGCAAGAAACAAACTTCCATTGTGTTTGAACCACCACCACTTCTTGATTTGTTTGTTATAACAGTTAGCAAACTCAACTAATTCAACTAGTCCACATATATCTGCAGTATTCATTTGGATTAGAGAGTCGTATTTTAAGAGAGATATTAACAAGTTTAAAAAGTTTTAGAGATGATTAAGATATTAAGATACTTAAGAATTTTTAAATCAGCTGGTGAGATTTGTCAAAATGCACACGTCTTTTAAACTCCTAGGTGATTCTGATGTGTACCTTATCTTAAAAATTACTTGTTTAGAACCCTGGCAGGGGGAAAATTATTGAATGAGCTGGGGATGGTTTTCCTGGAAAATAAAAACATGATGATAGATGTCTTCAAATATCTGAAGGACTAACATAAGAAAGAAAAATCTACACTTCCACTGTGAAAAAAGGGAGATGTATACTTACACTGCAAGATACTGACCAGAATTAATGGGTGAAATTACAGGAGGAAAGATTTGGGTTCATTCAAAGGAAAATGTTATAATAATTACAGTTTTTCCAAAAATGAACCACCTGATTTTAAAGTGATGGGTTCTCCCTCTCCTATAATATCCAAGCAGGGATGACATAAAAGTATCATTACTATAATGCTCTCCACAACCATTATTTCATCTGAAGCTTGTAACCACCCTGTGGGACAGGCCCACTTCCTTATAGACAAGGAAACCAAGACCCAGTCATAAGACAGCCTGCACTTTGCCACAGAGCCAGAAAACAACACAGGCAAAACGTTCATCCCTGTCTTCAGACTCAGAGACTAGTTCTTTCTTCCACTGATCATGTATGTGGGTAATTCCTCTCAGATGTAAGATTCCATGAAAAAGATTGGGAGCACCTCAATGGCAGGAACATTAATTTATCCTTCTTTATATTTTCACATTTCTGAGCATACAGTATGTGGTTATTAAATACATATTTAAGTGCATTTGACACCATCCTTCTGAAATAAAAATGCCATAAAAAGTAGGCATTTCCTCTGTACACTGTTTTCACACAAAACCACTTCCCTCAGACATAATGTTGTGCACTAGGGAAGAAGTACAAGGTACGTGGCCCGTGCCTTCCAAATAGAGGACACCCAGAAGCAAGAGTTAGATACTTGAGTCTCTAGTGAGTAAAAATATTTGAATTACATTCAGAAATTACTGTTCAGTTTTCAATGCCGGTCTGAAGTATAAAGTGCACTGGAGTAGACCACATGAGACCCCGGCTCTGCCTTGAGCACCTTGTCAAATCACTTAACCTCTGCCTGCTTTCATATCCTCATCCAGGAGCCAGGCAATAATTTTCAGTGGCTGGAGCAGCCAGACTTTCTATGCCTCCTGAGTCTGATCTAACCTCTACCCTGGACCAGCAATGTGCAGGAAATGCTGGAGACAGCACATATCTAAAGAAACATTAAGGGATGCAACTGGCAAAATCAGACTTCAGGAGATTCTATGGGATTAACATCTCAGCTACTTTTTTAAAAAAATTCAAAGAAAAATAAAAGAGATGGAGAGAATACATACAAAAGACATAAATAACGTAATAACCAATTGCAAACTTATTTGGATCACAATTTCAAGTAGTAGGGAAAAAATATTTTAAGCAAAGGAGTATAAATGGTGTGATTACCATTTATATAATGTTCCAAAATAGATAAAACTAATCTATGCTCCTAGAAGTCACTATAATATTATGTTTCTTCATCTCTGCTCTGGTTCCATGGGTGTGTTGAGATGAGAAGATTTAGTGAGGTGTGGAGTCTGGTATGTGCATTTTTCCATATACTATTAATCAATAAAAAATGTTTTAAATGACAGAATTCTGGGTACTATGTCAATAAATGTAAATCATAAAAGAGTTAAATGAAAAACTATTATCAATTCCTTTTATGTTTGTCAAGGAAGCCTTCATGGAATGATAGAATTGTTTAAAAACATACTGAAAAACAAAAGAATCTTGCTCAGTGAAACTAGATACAAAAGGCATAAGATTTGTATCATCTGAGAGCAGACATAAATGCCAGAAAGATGGGAAACAAAAGAAAAAGTGAATTTTGAGAGACATATGTATTAAGGAGGGAGGAATAAAAAATATGGTCTGTAGCAACATGGAAACTGAAAGCAAAAACTAAAATTATCTATAATCATGTCTGTATCCATATAGACATTATGCAAAATAAGCTTATTTACAAGGGCGCCATAGCTGCTGTGGACACCAGCTCTATTTTAAAGATATGGTGACTTTAAGTGGCTATCACAAGGACATTGGGTAGACTGCAGCATTAAACAACTATAATGTTCTGACTCTGGATCTGTGTTTGTTTCATAAACTGGGCTTGTCGAGGTGAACAATATCAGGCCATCTACAACCTGAAGAAGAATGTCTGGGAAAGGACAACAGGGACAGAGGCCCTAACGTCCGTCAATGACCCTCTATATTCTCACTATATATACAAATGGATTATTTTAATACTTCTAACCAGATTGTTTTGTCAACTCTATCCATTACTGAGCTATGAATGATGCTGAAATTTTCCACCCAGAATAGAGATTCTCCCTCACCCAGCAAGTCAGCACACAGTTTACAGCAGATAATAATTACAGCAGTTTCCTTTTGTCTTTGTAGCTTTCTTTGACGCAAGTAAAGCTGGTGACTCAGAATTCTGGGCCCACGTCATGGAGATGTGGAGGCGATAAAAGAAAAATGAACAAGCCCTGAAATGGAAAAATGTGCAAAGGGGCTGATTCAGACAGGAGATGCTATCTGCCACCAAAGATCTTTCTGACCCTGGGCCTGCTAGTATCAGATGGAAAGTAGGAAGGTCACAAGACCCCAGGGCCAAGCTGAGTAAGATAATCATAAGGGTGCAGAATTTGCAAAGGCCTGTATAGTAGAAGTTCTCAGACTAGTCCTCAAGAATTGAAATGGTCAAATACATACCTTAGAAGAAACCATATTTACAGATCGGGAAGGAGGGGGGGGTTGGGGAGTTATTGTTAAATGGGGACGGAGTTTCAGTTTGTGTTGATGAAAATGTTCTGAGATGGATGGTGAAGATGGTTGCATAACAATGTGAGTAGACTTAATGCCACTGAACTGTGCACTAAAAAATGGTTAAAATGGTAAACTTTATGTCATGTATATTTTGCCACCATATATATATATATATATATATATATATATATATATATATATATATAATTTGCAGAAAAAATTTAGTAGCAAACAGTTGTAAAACAAGAAGTTAAAAGATGGTCAAGCAATCTAGTGCCAATTTTTAAGAAATCAAGAGTTCAGGCTCCAGAGTCTGACTACAAGCTCCAAATCAGGGCTTCTAAACACCACCTCTTCTTAGCTCCATGGCAATAGGCAGGTTACAGAATTTCTCCAAGGCTCAGTTTCCTCATCTATAGAATGGGTTAATTATAATATGTAACTTGTAGGATTGTTGAGAGGGGTAAATGAGATAATCCACATAAACTGTCTAGTACAAAGTAAGTCCACAGAAACTCTTAACCATTATGTTATTATCACTATTCTGTCGTTCTTGTTATTGACAGCTAAATTCAGACACATTAGTGCCTGGCACTAACATGAAAGGCTTCAAGAAAGCCCTCGGGAGCAGAGAAGGCTGAGAGTACACATTTAATCAACAAGATATTTATTAAATGCCTGTTATGATGCAACACTCTCCTAGGTACTGGGAAAAAAGAAACAAACCAAAAACAAAGACACACCAGATGCTCTGAAGAAGTTTAGAGCTTCACTGAGGAGATGAGGTGCACACATGAAGCAGTTCAACAGTGCCGAGCATGTAACAATGTCCGGACCTTTCACTGGTGTCGCACTGGAGAGGTCAGAAAGCCCAGCCGTTGAGTCACCCGAGGTGGTCACGGGCACGTGCCTTGGTACCTGCCACACTCAGGCTCAGACCCCACCCCCACTCCTGCAAGTGCCTGCACCTTGCTGAGCCTCAGTTTCGACACAACAGGGATAATAACAGTAACTATCAATACATCACAGGGCTATTTTGAGCTTTACATGAGATGATTGCATGTGAAGAATTTAGGACAGGACCTAGCACAGATTAAGCCTTCAATAAAAATTACTTTGTTTAATCAACAATCCAATGAGGTAGGCACTTCATATTCCCTATCTTGTGTAAGAAATTGGGGTTCAAAAAGGTTAAATGACTCACTCAAAGTCTAGCTGGTGCATGGCAGAGCCAAGAAAGCACCCCAGATCATAGGACCCTAACCCATGCCCTTTCCGCTGTATCATAAAGACCTAAGTGGTGTTAGTGTCAAATGAGGGCTGACAGTAATTCCTGAAACAGTAGAGAAGATGCTTAAAGCAACGTCAGTGTAATAGTAGAAAAAACATGAATGAAGTGAAACATCAGGAGAAAAGAGGTAGGATATTATTCAGATCACTAGGTTATTGAGGACATACCTGCCACACTCTATCTTAAACACTTACACACTTCATCACGTTTCATCTTTACAGCAGCTCTTTTGAGATGTGTTATTAACCCTATTTTCCAGATGGAAAAATTGAATCTCAGAGAAGTTTAAAAACTTGTAGAATATCATAAGGTTAGTAAGAGGTGAAGTTGGGATCTGAATCAGGTCTATCTGATTTTAAAATCATTGCCTTTAAGCAAAGAGAGGAGCTCTCTAGAGGACAGGGAAAATGTGAGTTTCTTACAGATTGATTGGATGAATAGCAAAGATTGGGCCTGAAATAAGCAAAGCAAATTGAGGAGTATGGGTGGAGTACAGATGGGGAGACCAGGCAAACAGGAGAGAAATGGAGAGTAGAATTTTGGGCAGATGGAGACGGCAGGTGGGACAGCCTAGAGATGAGAGTTTTGCTTTGTTTGGTTTCAAGGAGACTCTCACTATCACAGGCCCCTTTTCCCCACAAGTTGGGTGGTAATTTTCCTCTTTTTAGACCCTATTTTATTCTAAGAATTTGATGATAACTTCTCTAATTCCTGACAGATGATTAATATCTGGGGGATACAGGAAGAGTTCATTCACCTCATCACAGGAAATGGCTTAATCCTAAATCAAAACTGAAACTGACTCACTGAAGAATCAATCATTGTGATGGCCAAGACCGTAACAGTCTCCTTGAAGGCCAGAATCCCTGACACTACCCATTAACGAGACACTGGAATACAAGTTCAGGGATGTTACTAAGAGCCACTCTGAGAATATGCTTAAATAAAAGGCTCTGTGGGTGATGAGCTCATCTTTATAGACATTAGGCCTTTGAGAGAAAGGAGTGGCCTTTGAATACCTTGAATTCTGTTAAATTAAATTGAACTACCTAAATACAATTTATTGTATAGAAGATATATTTATTTAAATGGAAATATTTATAGATTTCTATTTTTTGCTGGGGCAAGTTATTACCCATGTATCTGTGAGTGCTTCAAAGAACGATCTTACTTCTGGCCAAGCTGTTTTAAAGACTTGTCTCTGAACACACTAGAGAAGGAAACCACATCTAGTCCCCTCATTCATGGCCCTGAGAAATAAGGCTGGCTCCCTCCAGGGGCTGTTGGGCATTATACCTCAGAGGTAGACTATATTCTTCATGAGAATTCAAAAGGGAACAGTGAGCACCAGACTACTTTTACTTTTTCCCAGCTTTGGTCTCATTCCCTTGCAATAACGACATCAGAAAAATCCCCAATCTCAAGAAGATATCTACTTCTTGCAAATGTCTGATCCATAAATGGTAAAAAGCTGCCTGGGCAGACTCCTCCACTCTTGATGAGAAATAATCAGGATGGATATGAGCTGGAGTTGATTTCTGAGGATATGCAAGCTGACAAATAACTTCTCAGCAATCCCAGTGGTTAAGTATCATCAGACAACCAGCCCTTTCTGTTCTGGCACATAAAAGACTGCTCCTTGAATAGAGGACAAGGGATTCAAATACAATTACTAGCACTGACTAAAGTCAAAGCTTCCTTTGCCCACTCACATGATGGTCCCCAAAGCGATAAAGAGTATTTCCACCTCTGTTTCTCAGTTACCTCTTCTGATCAGTAAATTAGAACAATCTACTTCCTGATAAAGACAAATCCTGCAGATTTGAATTGTGGATCCAGAGATTTCTAAGTCTATTTGATGTGATAATCACATGCCTTCAGGTCAGTAAAACCAGGCAAGATCAAATCAGAGTTTTAGGTTCTGAATCTAGAATTTGTTGGGAAAATCTGATTGGTTCCACTTTATGATAACAAGGCAAACCATTGTAAGTTAAATGAAACCCTTTTTCTTAACATTGTAAAGTTATATTATTCCACTCTTGGAATCTTGAATATGCTTCTTTTTTTTCAACTATTTTGGGATATAGTTGACAGTTAAATTTTAAGATATTTAAAGTATACAATGTGATGATTTGATATAGGTATCCATTGCGAAAGGATTACTCCCATTGAGTTAATTAACACATCCATTATCTCACATATTTTCCTTTTTTGAAGGGGGGTGGGGTGGTAAGAACATTTAAGTTCTAGTCTCTTAGCAAATTTCAATTATACAACACAGAGTTATCAACTATAATCACCATGTAATACATTAGATCCTCAGACTTTATTCTTCTTGTAACTTAAACTTTGTACTCTTTTACCAACCTCTCCCTACCAACCCCCGGCCCCTGACAACAAGCTTTCTACTCTCTCTTTCTATTTTTTGACTTTTAATATACACAAAAGTTTCAATTGTACAGTGTTATAATTGGACAACTGTATACACTACATTGTGATCACCAAGTCCAGTTGCCACCCATCCCTGCACAGTTGAGCCCTTTCTCCCATTTGGTCCACCCCCAACAACTCCCTTCTTCTCTGGTAACCACTAATCTGATTTCTGTATCTATGAGTTTGTTTTTGTTTTCTTTTGTTTGTCCATTTGTTTTGTTTTGTTTTTTAGATTCCTCATATAGTGAAATCCTATGGTATTTGTCTTTCTCCATCTGACTTATTTCACTTAGAATAATACCCTCAAGGTCCAACCATGTTGTCACAAATGACAAGATTTCATCTTTTTTATGGCTGAGTAATATTTCATTGTGTATGTATACTGCATGTTCTTTATCCATTCATCTATTGATGGGCACTTAGGTTGCTTCCATATTTTGGCTATTGTAAATAATGCTGCAATGAACATAGCAGTGCATATATCTTTTCAAATTAGTGTTTTCATGTTCTTCAGATAAATACTCAGAAGTGAAATACCTGGATCATGTGATAGTTATATTCTTAATTTTTTGATGAATCTCCATATCATTTTACATAGAGGCTGTATAAATTTACAGTTCCACCAACAGTGTATGAGGGTTCTCTTTTCTCCACATCCTCTCCAAAATTTGTTATTTCTTGTCTTTATGATAATAGCCATTCTGACATATGTGAGGTGATATCTGGTGGTTTTGATTTACATTTCTCTAATAATTAGTGATGCTAATTAATGAACATTTTTTCATGTGTCTATTGGCCATCTCTATGTCTTTTTTGGAAAAATGTCTATTCAGATCCTCCACCTATTTTTTAATCATGTTGCTTACTTTTCTGTTGCTCAGTTGTATGAGTGCTTTCATATATTTTGGAGTTCTTTATATATTAACCCTTTATCAGACATATCATTTGGAAACACTGTCTTCCAATCAGTAGGTTGACTTTTTGTTTTGATGATAGTTTCCTTCACTGTGCAGAAGCTTTTTAGTTGGATGTAATCCCATTTGTTTAGTTTTGCTTTTGTTTCCCTTGCCTTTGGAGTCAGACCCACAAAAGTGCCACCAAGATCAAAGTCAATGAAGTTATTGCCTATGTTTTCCTCTAGGAATTTTATGGTTCCAGGTCTTACATTCAAATCTTCAATCTGTTTTGAGTTAATTTTTGTATATGGTGTAAGATAGTGGTCTAGTTTCATTCTTTTTCATGTGGTTGTTCAGTTTTCCCAATGCCATTTATTAAAGAGACTATTCATTCTGCATTGCATGTTTTTTTGCTCCTTTGTTGTAAATTAATTGTCCATATATGTGTGGTTTTATTTCAGGACACTCAGTTCTGTTCCATTTATCTATGTGTCTGTCTTTGTGCCAATACCATACTGTTTTGTTGACTGTAGCTTTGTAATATAGTTTGAAATCAGGGCCTGTGATATCTCCAGCTTTGTTCTTCTTTGTCAAGATTTATGGGGCTATTCAGGGTCTTTTGTACCTCCATACAAATTTTAGAATTATTTGTTCTAGTTCTGTGAAATATGTCATTGGAATTTTGATATTGATTGCATTGAATCTGTAAATTGCTTTGGGCAGTAGGGAAATTTTAATGATATTAATTCTTCTAATCCATGAACATGCAATATCTTTCCATTTATTTGTGTCTTCTTCAATTTTTTCATCAGTGTGTTATAGTTTTCAGTGTACAGGTCTTTCACCTTCTTGTTTAAATTTATTCCTAGGTATTTTATTCTTTTTGATGCTATTGTAAATGGGATGGTTTTCTCAATTTATCTTTCTTATAGTTCATTATTGTGTATAGAAATGCCACAAATTTCTGTATGTTGATGTTGTATCCTACAACTTTAATAAATTCATTTATTAGTTCTAACAAATTTTTGGTGGAGTCTTTAGGGTTTTCTATATGTAGTGTCATGTCATCTGCAAATAGTGACAGTTTAGGTTCTTCCTTTCCAATTTGAATGTCTTTTATTTCTTTTTTCTTGTCCGATTAGTGTGGCTAGGACTTCCAAAACTGTATTAAATAAAAGTTGTGAGAGTAGGCATCCTTACCTTTTCCCTGATCTTAAAGGAAAAGCTTTCATCTTTTCACTATTTACTATAATGTTAGCTGTGGGTTTGTCATATATCCTTTATTATGTTGAGGTAAGCTCCCTCTATACTCACTATATTGAGAGGCTTTTTTTTTTTTTAATTGTAAATGGATGTTGAATTTTTTCAATTGTTTTCTCTGTATCTATTGAGGTGATCATGTGATTTTTATCCTTCTTTTTTTAATGTGATGTACTATGTTGATTGATTTATAGATGTTGAAGCAAACTTGCATGCCTGAAATAAATCCCAGTTGATCATGGGTCATGGTCCTTTTAATGTATTCTTGGATTCAGTTTACTGACATTTTTTTTGAAAAATTTTGCATCTATGTTCATCAGTAGTATTAGCCTGTAAGTTTCTTTTTTTGTGGTGTCCTTTTCTGGTTTTGGTATCAGGGTAATTCTGGCTTCATAAAATGTGTTTGGAAGGTTTCCTTCCTCTTCTATTTTTTGGAAGAGTTTGAGAATAATATCTTTTAGGTATTAAATCTTGAATGTTTTGTAGAATTCAACAGTGAAGCCATCTGGTCCTGGGCTTTGTTTGTTGGGAGATTTTCAATTACTGTTTCAATCTCCTTACTAGTCTATTCAGTCTTACAGTCTATTCAGATTTTCTATTTCTTCATGATTCAGTCTTGCAATATTGTATGTGTCTAAGAATTTATCCATTTCTTCTAGGTTGCCCAATTTTTTGGTGTATTATTATTTGTAGTAGTCTCTTATGATCATTTGTATTTCTCTGGTATCAGTTGTAACTTCTCTTTCATTTCTAATTTTACTTATTTGCGTTCTCTCTCTCTTTTTTTGGTTAGTTTTTCATATTTCGTTTATTTTCAAAAAAAACCTAGCTCTTAGTTTAATTGATCTTTTGTTTTTCCCTTTTAATCTCTATTTTATTTATTTCCACTCTGATCTTTATTATTTCCTTCCTTCTATTAATTTTGGGCTTTGTTTGTGCTAATTTTTCTAGTTCCTTTAGGTGTAAAGTTAGATTGTCTATTTGGGACTTTCTCGTTTTGTGAGGTAGGCCTAAATTGCTCTGAACTTCCCTCTTAGAACCACTTTTTTTACATTCTATAGATTTCGGTATGTAGTATTTCTGTTTTCACTTGTCTCTAGGTTTTTAAAATTTTCATCTTTGATTTCTTTGATGCTCTACTTGTTGTTCAGTAGTACAGTGTTTAATCTCCATACTTTTGTGGGTTTGTTTGTTTGTATCTTGTGATTGATTTCTAGTTTCATATCATTGTGGCTGGAGAAGACGCTTGATATGGTTTTAATCTTCTTGAATTTACTGAGACTCGTTTTGTGACCTAACATGTGATCTATCCTGGAGAATGTTGCACTTAAAACAATGAGGAAAATGTGTATTCTGCTGCTTTTGACAGAATATTCTGTTTATATATATTAAGTCTATCTGATCTATGCCATTTAAGACCACTGCTTCTTTATTTGTTTTCTGTCTGGATGATCTATCCATTGATATAAATTGATATAAATGTAAACTGCTATTATTACATTGCTTTCAATTTTTCCCTTTAGGTCCATTAATATTTGCTTTATATATCTTGGTGTGCCCCTGTTGGATGCATATACATTATAAATGTTTTATCTTCTTACTGGATTAATCATTTTATCATTAAGTAATTACCTTCTTTATCTTTTATTACAGTGTTTTAGAGTCCATCTTGCTTGTCAGTAAAGCTACTCCAGCTTTCTTTTCATTTCCATCTGCATGAATATATTTTTCCATACTTCATTTTCAGTTTGTGTGTGTCCTTTCTTCTGAAGTGAGTCTCTTGTAGGCAGCATATAAATGATCTTGATTTTTTATTCAGTCAGCAGCTCTATGTCTTTTAATTGGCAAATTTAGTCCATTTATATTTAAAGTAATTATTGATAGGTATCTATTTGTTTTCATTTTGTTAATTGTTTTCTGGCTGTTTTTGTAGTTCTTCTGTTTATTTCTTCTCTTTCTCTTCCTTTGTGTTTTGGTGGTTTTCTTTAGTGTTATGTTTAGGTTCCTTTCTCATTTTCTTTTGTGTATTTACTATAAATGTTTTCCTGTGGTTACCATGATGTTCGCATACAATATTCTACTTAAATAGTAGACTGTTTTAAGTTGGTGGCAACTTAAATTGGAACACATTCCAAATTTTTATTTTTTTACTCCTATTCCCCACGTTTTATACTTTTGATGACACATTTTACATCTTTTTATTTTATACATCCTTTAACTGTTATTTTAATTTTAGTTAATTTTAATACTTTTGTCTTTTAACCTTCATGCTTGCTTTGTAAGTGACCCACTACCTTTACTGTATATTTATCTATTCCCATGAGGTTTTTACTTTCATATGTTTTATTATTAACTAGTGTCATTTCTTTTCAGCTTAAAACAGTCCCTTTTCTATTTCTTGCAGGGCTGGTTTAGTGGGGATGAACTCCTTTAGTTTTTGCTTATCTGGAAAACTCTTGATTTCTCTTTCTATTTTGAACAAGAGAATTCTTGGTTGGAGATTTTTTTCCTTTTAACACTTTGAATATGTCATGCCACTCCCTTCTGGCCTGTTAAGTCTCTGCTGAAAAATCTGCTCATAGCCTTACGGGGTTTCCCTTGTATGTAAAAAGTTCTTTCTCTTGCTGCTTTTATGATTCACTCTCTATCCTTAACTTTTACAATTTTAATTATAATACGTCTTGGTGTGCTTCTTTTTGCATTCATCTTATTTGGAAGTCTCTGGGTTTCCTGGACCTGGATGTCTGTTTCCTTCCCCAGATTGGGAAAGTTTTCTGCCACTATTTCTTCAAATAATTTTTCTGGTTCTTTCTCTCTCTTCTTCTTCTAAGACTCCTATAATGTAAATATTATTCCACTTGATGTTGTACCAAAGGTCCCTTAAGGTATCTTCACTTTTTTAATTCTTTTTTCATTTTACTGCTGTCTGGGTAAGTCCCATTGTTTTATCTTCCATCTGCCTATTTCATTCTTCTATCTCATCCAGTTTATTGTTGAATGCTTCTACTATATTTTTCAGTTCACTTATACCTTGTTTGGTTTTCTATTTTCTATTTCTTTGTCAAAGTTCTCAATGTGTTCATCCATTCTTCTTCTGAGTTCAGTGAGCATCTTTATCACCACTACCATACTTTGAACTCTTTGTCAGATCAGCTGCTTATCTCCATTTTGTTCACTTTTTTTCTGTGGTTTTGTCTTGTTCTTTAGATAGGAACATATTCTTCTCTCTCCTCATTTTGCCTAGTTCTCTGTGTTTGTTTATATGTATCAAGTTAGCTATCTCTCTGCATCTTCAAGGAGTGACCTTATTTAGGAAATGTCTTATGGAGCTCAGAAATCCAATCCTGCATGGCCACAAGAGCCAAGCACTCAAGGGAAGCCCCCTATGTGGGCTCTGTGTGCCCTCCTGTTGTGGTGGGACTATGTCTGCTACTAATGGATGCTGGTGGATGGGGCTGGCCTCTGGCTTGGCTTCAAGGCCTGCCTATGACTTCTGGCACTCTGGTGGGTAGGACTATTGTTTGGTTGGCTGTGAGGCCTGGCCAAGGCTCAGGGGTGGACAGGAGTCTCCATGGGGTGCACCCACTGATGTTATCAGGTTAGAAGGAAAATTCCAAAGTGACACCCACCAACCCTGGCATTAGCAAGGTAACCTTAAATTGCCAAAATTGCTCCTACCAGTGTCTAAGTCCCAGGGAGTGTCCCACCTTGTTCCTGCCCCTCCAGCAGACACTTCAAGATTAGCAAGTGTGTTCCCTTCACCTTTGGTCCATGCACTTCTCAGTCTGGTGTGTTTGTGCTGATTTTCAGGTCAAGTGAGTCTGTGAGTGAGCCCTTTAAGAGTGGGATTTTTTTGTTCCTGCCTCCTCAGGGAAAAAATCTATACCTTTGTGATCCCTCCTGATTGTGGATTTCTCTGGCTGGGGTGTGTTTTTTATCTCTGCCTCTCCTATATATATTGATGCTGTTCCTTTAGCCTTGTTGTGGAAGCTCTGTTCTTCTTGTTTTCAGGTTCCCTTTCAAGGGAATTATTTCATATGTAGTTGTAGATTTGTTGTGTCCATAGGATGAGGGGAGTTCAGGATCTTCCTATACCACCATCTTGAATCTTCTACCAATATGCTTCTTTATATGTATTTATTAAGCACATAAAGCTAAATAAAATAAATCTACAACACAAATGTTCCTTTCAAGAGATTTTTCTGTATATGATGAATTGGCTAAGACATCTTTAAATGTAATTTCAATGATGTTTGGACTAAAGATGGTTTTGTTTTCTTGGTTAATATCCCTGAGGCAAACTTAAGCATTCTTCATATGTCCAAGAACCTCTTAACTGTGCTCAAAATTGTGTCATCTTAAATTTTGTAAAAAAAACCCCACTATATATCATACCCTGAATCTATTCCGTACTTACATAACTGTTCTCAAACAAGAAGCCACACTGAACTGGGCATGTATTGTGTATAAGAGAGCATTGATTTGGATGTGCGGTTAGTCCCTAGGACACAAACACAAAGATTGACCAATTAGGTTAGGAAAATGAATTTGGGCTTCAATACTGTCCTAATCAATGTCAACAACAACCAAAACTATATATGAAATATATACATATATGTGTGTATATATGTAAGTCTGTGCATATGGTATGAAATCCAAATGGTAACCAAACTGTCAGTACAACAACTCATTTTTAATAATGAGTCTTAGAAACTTTGAAGAAGCCCACATTCTCAAAATTAAGCAGTGTTTTGCTTAAAAGGTGTTTGAAAACTATGCAGAGGAAAAAAATGATAAAATTAGGAACACTAATTCAATGATTTGTTCATTCATTTCATGCCTATTATGTACCAAGAACTACACGCTGGGAATATAAGATAAAATGTTCTGTCCCTATTCTTGAGGAGCTCCAAGAATAAACACACACACATACCACACAGAATAATAGGTCCTAATACACAGGTCTGGATGAGCTATTCACTCGGAATGCAGAGGAGGAAGAAAAGGAGTAAACCACAGTGGGTTAGAAAGACATCTCAAACTTATAAAGAGTCAACAAAGTATAGAAATAAGGGAATTATATCCTAATCAGAGGACAGGCCTGAAAACCTGAGAATGTAGTTCATTGGCCAGAATGGTGGAGGGAGCCTTGGAAATGTTTAAGACCAGCACCCTCATGACAGTGCTCAGGCATGAAGAATTTAACTGATTCATTCAAAATTATATGGGTTAGGAATTTGGAACATGTAGATGAGGTTCATCAACAAATACAAGCAAATGCATTTAACTGCATTAACAAGAGCCTTCACATCCTTAAGGATATTTTGTAAATACAAGCAAATGCATTTAACTGAGTTTACAAAACACTTCACGTCATTAAGGATATTAGGTCAATCTACTACAGAGGAATCAAATGCAAAAGAGGAGTAAGTAAGATATTATCCAACTAAAGAGATCTTGAGTCCAAAAGTACCAAAATCGAGGGCTGAGGTTTGGCTCTGTGTCATCATCTGTGTCTGTGATGAGTTCAGGGTCTCATGGACCTCACAGAGGAAACTAAGTTAACTAAGTTGTTAAATTAATAACAGTACACATCTAGCCAAGAAAGTGTATGTAGATCATTAGATTTTGTCCCAAATTATATAATCTCTAAAACATATTAATCAAAATTAGCAATTAGGTTGGTTAATAAAATGGCTTTTTAAAAAATATTATTTAGTCACATAATTGTGTTCATTCATCACGTGTTACGTTGTTGGGGTTTTTTTTTTAACATTTTTATTGGAGTATAATTGCTTTACAATGTTGTGTTAGTTTCTGCTGTATAACAAAGTGAATCAACTATATGCATACATATATCCCCATATCCCCTCCCTCTTGTACCTCCTTCCCACTGTCTCTACCCCACCCCACTAGGCAGTCACAAAGTACTGAGCTGATCTCCCTGTCCTATGCAGCTGCTTCTCACTAGCTATCTATTTTACACTTGGTCATGTATATATGTCCATGCTACTCAATCATTTTGTCCCGGCTTACCCTTCCCCCTCCCCATGCCTTCAACTCCATTTTCTACATCTGTGTCTTTATTCCTGCCCTGTTTCTAGGTTCATCAGAACCATTTTTTTTCAGATTCCATATATATGTGTTAGCATATGGTATTTATTTTTCTCTTTCTAACTTACTTCACTCTGTATGACAGACCCTAGGTCCATCCACCTCACCACAAATAACTCAATTTCGTTTCTTTTTATGGCTGAGTAATATTCCATTGTATATATGTGCCACATCTTCTTTATCCATTCATCTGTCAATGGACACTTAGGTTGCTTCCATGTCCTGGCGATTGTAAATAGTGCTGCAATGAACATTGTGGTACATGACTCTTTTTGAATTATGGTTTTCTCAGGGTATATGCCAGGTAGTGGTATTGCTTGGTCTTACGGTAGTTCTATTTTTAGTTTTTAAGGAACCTCCATACTGTTCTCCATAGTGGCTGTATCACTGTACATTCCCACCAACAGTGCAAGAGGGTCCCCATTTCTCCACACCCTCTCCGACATTTATTGTTTGTAGATTTTTTGAGGATGGCAATTCCGACTGGTGTGAAGAGATACCCCATTGTGGTTTTGATTTGAATTTCTCTAATGATTAGTGATGTTGAGCATCCTTTCATGTGTTTTCTGGCAATCTGTATATCTTCTTTGGAGAAATGTCTATTTAGGTCTTCCGCCCATTTTTGGATTGGGTTGTTTGATTTTTTGATATTGAGCTGCTTGTATATTTTGGAGATTACTCCTGTGTCATTTGTTTCACTTGCAACTATTTTCTTCCATTCTGAGGGTTGTCTTTTCCTCTTGTTTATGGTTTCCTTTGTTGTGCAAAAGCTTTTAAGTTTCATTAGGTCCCATTTGTTTATTTTGTTTTTATTTCCGTTTCTCTAGGAGGTGGGTCAAAAAGGATCTTGCTATGATTTATGTCATAGAGTGTTCTGCCTATGTTTTCCTCTAAGAGTTTTAGAGTGTCTGGCCTTACATTCAGGTCTTTAATCCATTTTGAGTTTATTTTTCTGTACAGTGTTAGGAAGTGTTGTAATTTCATTCCTTTACATGTACCTGTCCAGTTTTCCCAGCATCACTGATTGAAGAGTCAGTCTTTTCTCCATTGTATATTCTTGCCTCCTTTATCAAAGATAAGGTGACCATATGTGTGTGGGTTTATCACTGGGCTTTCTATCATGTTCCACTGATCTATATTTCTGTTTTTGTGCCAGTACCATACTTTCTTGATAACTGTAGCTTTATAGTATAGTCTGAAGTCAGGGAGCCTGATTCTTCCAGCTCCGTTTTTCTTTCTCAAGATAGTTTTGGCTATTCAGGGTCTTTTGTGTTTCCATACAAATTGTGAAATTTTTTGTTCCAGTTCTGTGAAAAATGCCATTGGTAGTTTGATAGGGATTGCATTGAATGTGTAGATTGCTTTGGGTAGTATAGTCATTTTCACAATGTTGATTCTTCCAATACAAAAATATGGTATACTGTCCGTCTGTTTGTATCATCCTTAATTTCATTCATCAGTGTCTTATAGTTTTCTGCATGCAGGGCTTTTACCTCCTTAGGTACATTTATTCCTAGGTATTTTATTCTTTTTGTTGCAGTGGTAAATCGAGTGTTTCCTTAATTTCTCTTTCAGATTTTTCATCATTAGTATATAGGAATGCAAGAGATTTCTGTGCATTAATGTTGTATCCTGCTATTTTACCAAATTAATTGATAAGCTCTAGTAGTTTTCCGGTAGAATCTTTAGGATACTCTATGTACAGTATCATGTCATCTGCAAACAGTGACAGTTTATTTCTTCTTTTCTAATTTGGATTCCTTTTCTTTCTTTTTCTTCTATGACTGCTGTGGCTAAAACTTGCAAAACTATGTTGAATAATGGTGGTGAGAGTGGGCAACCTTGTCTTGTTCCTTATTTAGAGGAAATGCTTTCAGTTTTTCACCATTGAGAATGATGCTGGCTGTGGGTTTGTTGTATATGGCCTTTATTATGTTGAGGTAGGTTCCCTCTATGCCTACGTTCTAGAGAGTTTTTATCATAAATGGGTGTTGAATTTTGTCAAAAGCTTATTCTGCATCTATGGAGATGATCATATGGTTTTTATCCTTCAGTTTGTTAGTATGGTGTATAACGTTGATTGATTTGCATATATTGAAGAATCCTTGAATTCCTGGGATGAACCCCACTTGATCATGGTGTATGAGCCTTTTAATGTGCTGTTGGCTTCTGTTTGCTAGTATTTTGTTGAGGATTTTTGCATCTATGTTCATCAGTGATATTGGCCTGTAGTTTTCATTGTTTGTGACATCTTTGTCTGGTTTTGCTATAAGGGTGATAGTGGCCTTGTAGAATGAGTTTGGGAGTGTTCTTCCCTCTGCTATATTTTGGAAGAGTTTGAGAAGGATAGGTGTTATCTCTTCTTCAAATGTTTGATAGAATTCACCTGTGAAGCCATCTGGTCCTGGTCTTTTGTTTTTGGAAAATTTTTAGTCACAGTTTCAATATCAGTGCTTGTGATTGATCTGTTCATATTTTCTATTTCTTCCTGGTTCAGTCTTGGAAGGTTGTGCTTTTCTAAGAATTTGTCCATTTTCCAGGTTGTCCATTATACTGGCATATAGTTACTTGTAGTAATCTCTCATGATCATTTGTATTTCTACAGTGTCAGTTGTTACTTCTCCTTTTTCATTTCTAATTCTGTTGATTTGTGTCTTCTCCCATTTTTTTCTTGATGAGTCTGGCTAATGGTTTATCACTTTTGTTTATCTTCTCAGAGAACCAGCTTTTAGTTTTATTGATCTTCTCTATTTTTCCTTCATTCCTTTTTCATTTGTTTCTGATCTGATCTTTATGATTTCTTTCCTTCCGCTAACTTTGGGTTTTTTTGTTCTTTTTTCTCTAATTGCTTTAGGTGTAAGGTTAGGTTGTTTATTTGAGATGTTTCTTATTTCTTAAGGTAGGATTGTATTGCTGTAAACTTCCCTCTTAGAACTGCTTTTGCTGCATCCCATAGGTTTTGGGTCATCGGTTTTCATTGTCATTTGTTTCTAGGTAGTTTTTGATTTCTTCTTTGATTTCTTCAGTGATCTCTTGGTTATTAAGTAGTGTATTGTTCAGCCTCCATGTGTTTGTATGTTTTACAGATTTTTCCCTCTAATTGATATCTAGTCTCATAGCATTGTAGTCAGAAAAGATACTTGATATGATTTCAGTTTTCTTAAATTTACCAAGGCTTGATTTGTGACCCAAGATATGATCTATCTTGGAGAATGTTCCATAAACTCTTGAGAAGAAAGTGTATTCTGTTGTTTTGGGATGGAATGTCCTATAAATATCAATTAGTCCATCTTTTTTAAGGTATCATTTAAAGCTTGTATTTCCTTATTTATTTTGATTTTGGATGATCTGTCCATTGGTGAAAGTGCGGTGTTAAAGTCCCCTACTATGATTGTGTTACTGTTGATTTCCCCTTTTATGGCTGTTAGTATTTGCCTTATGTATTGAGGTGCTACTATGTTGGGTGTATAAATATTTACAATAGTTCTGTCTTCTTCTTGGATTGATCCCTTGATCATTATGTGGTGTTCTTCTTTGTCTCTTGTAATCGTCTTTGTTTTAAATTCTATTTTGTGCGATATGAGAATTGCTACTCCACCTTTCTTTTGATTTCCATTTGCATGGAATATGTTTTTCCATCCCCTCACTTTCAGTCTGTGTGTGTCCCTAGGTCTGAAGTGGGTCTCTTGTAGACAGCGTATATATGGGTCTTGTTTTTGTATCCATTCGACCAGTCTATGTCTTTTGGTTGGAGCATTTAATCCATTTACATTTAAGGTAATTATCGATATGTATGTTTCTATTACCATTTTCATAATTGTTTTGGGTTTGTTATTGTAGGTCTTTTCCTTCCCTTGTGTTTCCTGCTTAGTGAAGTTCCTTTAGCATTTGTTGTAAAGCTGGTTTGGTGGTGCTGAATTCTCTTAACTTTTGCTTGTCTGTAAAGGTTTTAATTTCTCCGTCAAATCTGAATGAGATCCTTCCTGGGTACAGTAATCTTAGTTGTAGGTTTTTCCTTTCATCACTTTAAATATGTCCTGCCACTCCCTTCTGCCTTGCAGAGTTTCTGCTGAAAGATCAGCTGTTAACCTTAGGGGGATTCCCTTGTATGTTATTTGTTGTTATTCCCTTGCTGCTTTTAATATATTTTCTTTGTATTCAATTTTTGATAGTTTGATTAATATATGTCTTGGCATGCTTCTCCTTGGATTTATCCTGTATGGGACTCTCTGTGCTTCCTGGACTTGATTAACCATTTCCTTTCCCATATTAGGGAACTTTTCAACTATAATCTCTTCAAATATTTTCTCAGTCCCTTTCTTTTCTCTTCTTCTGGCACACTTATAATTCAAATGCTGGTGTGTTTAATGTTGTCTCAGAGGTCTCTGAGACTGGCCTCAATTCTTTTATTTTATTTTTTGTTTATTCTGCTCTGCAGTAGTTATTTCCACTATTTTATCTCCAGGTCACTTATCCGTTCTTCTGCCTCAGTTATTCTGCTATTGATCCCTTCTAGAGAATTTTTAATTTCATTTATTGTGTTGTTCATCACTGTTTGTTTGTTCTTTAGTTCTTCTAGGTCCTTGTTAAACATTTCTTTTATTTTCTCCATTCTATTTCCAAGATTTTAGATCATCTTTACTATCATTATTCTGAATTCTTTTTCAGGTAGACTGCCTCTTTCCTCTTCATTTGTTAGGTCTGGTGGGTTTTTACCTTGCTCCTTCATCTGCTGTGTATTTCTCTTTTTTCTCATTTTGCTTAACTTACTGTGTTTGGGGTCTCCTTTTCACAGGCTGCAGGTTCGTAGTTCCTGTTGTTTTTTGGTGTCTGCTCCCAGTGGCTAAGGCTGGTTCAGTGGGTTGTGTAGGCTTCCTGGTGGAGGGGACTAGTGTCTGTGTTCTGGTGGATGAGGCTGGATCTTGTCTTTGTGGTGGGCAGGTCCACGTCTGGTGGTGTGTTTTGGGGTTTCTGTGGCCTTATTATGATTTTAGGCAGCCTCTCTGCTAATGGGTGGGGTTGTGTTCCTGTCTTGCTAGATGTTTGGCATAGGGTGTCCAGGACCGTAGCTTGCTGGTCGTTGAGGGGAGCTAGGTTTTGGCATTGAGATGGAGATCTCTGGGAGATTTTCACCATTTGATATTACATGGAGTGGGAGGTCTCTTGTGGACCAGTGTCCTGAACTTGGCTCTCTCACCTCCGAGGCACAGCCCTGACGACTGGCTGGAGCCCCAAGAGCCTGTCATCCACACGGCTCAGAATAAATGGGAGAAAAGAAAGAAAGAAAGAAAAAGATAAAATAAAATGAAATAAAAATGTTATTAAAATAAAAATTAAGTATTAAAAAAATTTTTTGGAGGGAGACGCAAGAGGGAAGAGATATGGGAACATATGTATATGTATAACTGATTCACTTTGTTATAAAGCAGAAACTAACACACCATTGTAAAGCAATTATACTCCAATAAAAATGTTTAAAAAAAATTTTTTTAAGCAATTAAAAAAAAAAAAGAAAGACAGAAAGTAGAGAGCAACCAAACCAAAAAAGAAATCCACCAATGATAACAAGCATTAAAAACTATACTAAAAAAAAAACAAATAAAACAGAAAGAAAACGGACAGACAGAACCCTAGGACAAATGGTAAAAGCAAAGCTATACAGACAAAATCACACACAGACATACACATACACATGCACAAAAAAGGAAAAATATATATATATTGTTGCTCCCAAAGTCCACCTCCTCAATTTGGGATGATTCGTTGTCTATTCAGGTATTCCACAGATGCAGGGTACATCAAGTTGATTGTGGAGATTTAATCTGCTGCTCCTGAGGCTGCTGGGAGATATTTCCCTTTCTCTTCTTTGTTCGCACAGCTCCTGGGTTCAACTTTGTATTTGGTCCCGCCTCAACGTGTAGTTCACCTGAGGGTGTCTCTTATTTTCTCAGAGAGGACGGGGTTAAAGGATCAGCTGATTGGGGGCTCTGGCTCACTCAGGCCGCGGGGGGGGATGGTTACGGAGTGTGGGGTGAGCCTGAGGTGGCAGAGGCTGGCGTGCAGTTGCACCAGTGTAAGGCATGCTGTGTGTTCCTCCGGGGAAGTTGTCCCTGGATCTCAGGGCCCTGGCAGTGGTGTGCTGCACAGCCTCCCGGGAATGGGAGTTGTAGTGCTTGCACACAGGATTCTTGGTGGCAGAGGCAGCAACGTTAGCATTTCATGCCTGTCTCTGGGGTCTGAGCTGATAGCCGCAGCTCACGTCTATCTATCTCTGGAGTTTACTTAGGTGGTGCTCTGCCTTCCGTGGGCACAGAGGGAAGGAATCCCCTCTCCTCACACACCCCAAAACAATGGTCTCTTGTCTCTTTGGCAGGTCCTGACATTTTCCCTGACTCCCTCCCAGCTAGCTGTGGTGCACTAGCCCCCTTCAGGCTGTGTTCATGCAGCCAACACCAGTCCTCTCCCTGGGGTCTGACTTCCAAAGCCCGAGCCTCAGCTTGTCTCTTCACCCAGTGGGTGAGCAGACAAGCATCTCAATCTGGTGAGTGCTGGTCAGCACCTATCCTCTGTGCGGGAATCTCTCCGCTTTCCCCTCTGCACCCCTGTTGCTGCGTTCTCCTCTGTGACTCCGAAGCTTCCCCCTGCCTCTGCCAGTGAAGGGGTTTCCTAGTGTGTGGAAACCTTTCCTCTTTCACAGCTCCTTCCCAGAGATGCAGGTCCTGTCCCTATTCTTTTGTCTCTGTTTTTTCTTTTTTCTTTTGCCTTACCCAGGTACGTGGATATTTTCTTGCCCTTTGGGAAGTCTGAGGTCTTCTGCCAGCGTTCAGTAGATGTTCTGTAGGAGTTGTTCCACATGTAGATGTATTTTTGATGTATGTGTGGAGAGGAAAGTGATCTCCACATCTTACTCCTCTGCCATCTTGAAGGTCCCCCCCACGCCATTAGGTTGTTTTTAAGAGAGTTTGTCTTGTTTAAAAAAAAAGTATAATCAATTAAATAATGTGCTATTCCCTCTCCTTCAACCACCTTCAGGGAAAGTTTGGATTATTGACTCATGTAGCTAAATGTCCAACACAATCATTTCCTTGGTGATAACTGTTTGAAATACAGAGCTAATATCTAAGGTGAGATAAAGCAGCCTGTCAAAGTCTAGGTCAAGGGTGTAGGAACTTCCTCATGCAAATCCAGGCTTGTGGCTTCTCTTGAAGAGATAAGAACTCTGACAAGGCCACATCCACATTTCCAAATGGTAACAACCAGAAAGAGCTGAGGACCAGCTGTCTTTTCTAGATAACATCAGTATACTCTGCAGTTCACCTCAGTTCTCACAAGCCAAAATTAATATTACTGGCCTGGCCTTGTAGACTTTTAAGTTTATGATCGCTGGTGTAGTCTTATAGACTCATATCCATAGTTCCAGTAAACATCACAGATACCTAATATTCTTATTCTTTAGAGAAAGTTTTTTTTTTATTATTTTGGAATAGACTCCATTGCCTTTTGAAAATAGTTTAGTTCTTTGAATTTTAGCCAGAAATTGGAATGCTGACCATCTTCATTTGTATTAGCAAGCTACCTTGTCCCATCAATTTTACTTTGAGTGTACTTTAAAAAGTAAATTAGACACTATCTGGATTCTAAAGTCTAATTACTAATAACATATCCACAAATTTCTGCTCTATCTCCTAGCATAATCAAGATGGAAAATTCACTGTGGTTTACTGAGGAGGTTGAACAATAACTCCCTATAAAATAACAGTAAACACCTGATGTGCCTGCTTTTTCATCAAAGCAATATATCCCATAATATTCAGTAATTAATTGTATGACCTATACATTATTGGGAAAATTAATGGAGTACATATTTCAAATAAAATCCATTTAGTAAATGAAAAATGTTTTAGTTCTGCACCATTATCCTCAAATAGAGATAAGCCAAAATATATGAATTGATAGAGTCAAGAAGAGGAATAAAAATCACATAACTAAAAGTATGGAGGCTGTTAGAGTCATTGCCAAAACATTAGCGACCCCCTCCCATGTCAGCTGAGGCTCTTAATACCCTTAGGGTTCAGTAAAATTGAGATAATTGGACAAAAGAAATCCCTAATGTAAGCAAAAGCTTTCAGGATTAAGAACTTCAGACTCTCCATCATTTCCTTTCTTACTTCCATTTCAGAAAATAAAACAAAACAAAGATCTTTGCATTGTAAGTGTTCTAGCTTAAAGGTTAAGAAATTTTTTTGGTTTTCCTCCTTTGGAGCTGTGCTCACCTCTTTGGGGTGTGCTGTGAGGCATCAATAACACAAATGTATAATCAAGTGATTCTTATTTAGAAATCCTTAAGGCAAATCAAGAAAAATATACCAAAATATAAGAGGATTTGGAATATTTGAATATGCTCATTTGGAAGCATTGCAGAATGGAAATGTTCCTCTTTTGAGATAATTCCTGTAGCGTTTTGATGCCTGGCCTAGACACACCTCCTACATAAGTTTTTCTTAACCAAGAGGAACTTGGAAGTTTACTCAAGCATTTTAATGACCCCAAGTTAGATAGCAAGACACTGGGGGTTTTTCTGAGACAAAAGAAAACTCCTGTAGGGTGACAACCAAAACCCTACGGAATTATCAAGTGTGAGATGAAGTCAACACCAAATGAAATTCTCACTGTTTTCTGAGGTGTTGGCCTTTTATCTTCTCCACTTCAGAAGTTCACTTTGTGACTAACAATGCCAATGAATTATAGGGGTCGTTTAAACTCTGAAGAGAAATAAAGAATTACACTTTGCTAAGAAATCCCCAGGCCCAGAGCTGTGATCACACTTCAGAAAAGAACATCTCTCATTAAGGACATCCTCACTTTTATTGGAGGTGCCAGAGTGATCTTCCAACAAGGACAATTGCATGCTCCAAGGCATCTCCAAGGGTCTCCACCTCCATCAGCCCAAGTGACTTGTTTCTCCCTCCGTTCCTTCAGCTGGGATATGAAGGAGCAGATCAGAAAATTATCATTTCACTCTAAAAGAGTGAGTTGAAATAAAGATGTTCTAAAAGGTAAAGAAGACACTAACTTAAACACACCCCCAGAACCAAAAGTATGGGAGGATTTTTTTTGGTAGGTGAATGGTTTCGGTAGCAGTCAGTCTGGGAATAACCAATAATGTATGTATCTCTCAGTAGTCATGGACCTAAACATTCCATAATTATTCACTTACTAAAGAGTAAGTGTAGTCATTGGAAAGATTCCAAGCTTTAAAGTCTGAAAGGCCTAAGTTTAAACCCTGACTTTGCTGCACAAGGCTTTATGCTTTGAGTTACTTTACTTCTCTACCGCTTGGACTTCTCATCTCTACATTTCTGTTAATAATATTTGCTTTCAGGACTCTTAATAAGGGTCGAATGAAATAATATACCTAAAAGTCAGGCACATATTAGTTGCCCAACTGATAACTATTATCTTGATTATTTTTATTATTAATTAATAAATGAGTGATCTCTTCAGAGTTTCCTTGTTCTTTTTTGTTGCCCCAATAGCATTGTCCTTATAGTTAAAGTACTCCCTTTGGGTTACCTTTTCCATCAAAGTCAAGCTTTGTCAAATCCTACGACATGGGCAGGAACAAAAGCTAGGAAGTATCAGGCAATCTAAAAGGGACACATTGCCAGTTGGGTGAGGCAAGTACCTGGAACATGGGCTTAACTGTATGTGTAATAAGATGACATTTTGTCTAAAAGAAATGTCATTCGTCTGAGATACAAAATGAGGTGGATTTAAGTCAAGTAAAGTGAAGGGTTTCTCGCACTCTCAGGGTCAGAACTTGGGGTAAGGGGAGAGCCTGATCCGGGCAGCACAGGTGGCTGTTGAAAACCTCTTAAGAACTCACCCCTTTGACATGCCTGGGGGGAGTGTGCATGGATGTTTATATGTGTTTGTACATGAACTAATGAGCCAGCTACCCCAGAAGCAATAATGCTGGGATCCCAGGCCCACACTGGCATGGAATGACAGCAGTTCAGGATAATACTTGGAGGGCAGGACTTCCTCATCCAGGCCTTCACCCAGAGCTGGCAGCCACAGCCCCCAGGCACTGAAGCATCTTTGTTCAGTGTACAACAGGATCAGCCGAGGCTCCTGAGTTTCCAGATATCAGTGGTCACATGACACTTAACACCAGGTAACTGTGGCTTTCCTGCCAGCAGGCTAGGGCAATACCAGCATTCAGGCTGCCACCAGGTGGCAGTAACAACAACCCTGAACTTCCCAATGGACTAAGTAGATTTCTGGTTTTCTTCTTTGATGAGAGTCTTTGGATTGAGTAAGACCCTGAGAATTTTGTTATCATGGGATGAAGTACCCCAGAGGTGAAAGAAACATCTTTTCATCATAGGGAGGATGGGGACTCTGTCATTACTTTGAAAATGAAAAGAAAATGTGGCCATATAGGTGATGATGGGCTCACTGTGTTGGAGGACAGTACCTGGGTAGCATGGTGACGGAAAACAGACTGTACTTTCTTCAGTCATCAATGAAGTGTGGTAAACAGTAACAGCAGGTGAGGACAAGGGGAACCCTTGTCATATAAGTGACTCTGGCAGGTAGACCAGCCCCAGGGAGCACTGGTAGGAGGTGGTACCCCTCATTTCACAAGACTGGGGCTCAAGAAGAGACTGCTATGTTGGGTGGAGTAGAAGGGCGATGACGGCAAGGGAAAAACAAGACCAAGTCATCAAGGACCAGGGCAGGGTAAGCTATTAAGACAAGGACCTCAGACACAGTCTGAATCAGGATGACACTTAGAACAAGGCCAGGTCCTGGTCCCAGAAATAGGAAATAAGAGATATTCATTCATTTATTCACCCAACAAACATGTACTGAGTCCTACAATATGTCAGGTGATATTCAAGGCACTAGGGATATAGCAGCATATAAAAATGCCTGCTCCTAATGAATTTACATTTTATCAGAGGAGATAGACTTATAAATAAAATAAATACGAAAATATATAGCAGAGGGTGATTAATGCAACAGAGAATAATAAAGCAAAGAAGAGAGACAAGACATAATGAGTGTGGGAGAAGGTGGGATGGCCAAGGAGGGATGGCCTCTCTAGGAAGGGCGTATGTAAGCAAAGACCCAAAGAGATGAGGAAGTGAGTCATAGGAGTATTAGGGCAAAGAGGGCTCCAGACAGAGGGAATAGAGTCAGAAAAGGCACAGAGGCAAGAGCAGTGAGCATATCTGAGTAACTGCAAGAAGGCCATGGGGTGGGGATGAAGAGTAGGAGACAAGACCCAAGAGCTGAGGGATCAAACTGTGTGGGGCCTTGTGGACCAGATTAGGACTTGGGCTTTCACATTGAGTGGGTTGGGGGCCACTGGAAGGCTTTGGGCAGAGGGATTGAGACTATTGGGCACACAAGCAGAAGTGGGAGACAGCTTAGAAGTGGCTGGGATTGGCGTGTTCGCCAGCAAGGTGGTGTTCTCAGTAGCTGGATTCTGGATGTATTTCGAAGGAGGAGCTGACACAATTTCCTGCCATATTGGCTATGGGGTAAGAGAGAAATAGAAGAGACACAAGCATGATCCTCAAGGACTTTGCCCTAGCCACTAACTGGATCTTGAGTGGCTCAGGCTAGACCAGGCAGCAATGTCACAAGGCTCTGTTCCATGAGTCCAGTAGATCCTCCCAAACCACCAAGACAACAGGTGCCTGATGTGGGTGGCTGACTCTGGTCACAAGGTGTGAAGGTGAAAAACAGAAACAAAGTCAAATCATCGCAAAACCTCTCTTTCAGATCCTGTAAGGTCAATGGAGCTCTGTCCCCCGGGTCACACCTCCTACTTGGGGTGGCACCAATGTCCTCTGAGACAGCACAAACGGAGTCAAGTTGTACTGTTCTGCTTCCCTCTTACTTATCACCAGAGGAGTAAATGCATTCTAAATACATAGTGTGAAAACAAGCTTTGTGAGGGGACGTGAGCATAAGACAAGGACGACCCTTCTTTATTTACCTTCTCCGATTAACCATAAATCAGCAATCTTAAGCTGTCAACAAACCGATCCCTTTGGTAACCCTTCAGACATATTTATATAACTGATGAATTCTACTTAATGCAGTCATTCTTATAGAGCCCACTCAGAACCTTTGTCCTATATCCCATATGTCAATCAAGCCATTTTTAGTGTTTTCATCCCACAGAGCTTTACCTCACCCCACCTTCACCCCTACTCCCACCATCTCATCTTTCCTTGAAGTGAACAGCCCAGTACAACACAAATGCCTGGAATCTCTTTTTCAAGACCCTATTGATTGCTTCTCCTTTCATGCTTTTAAAGGCCCATTACTCTCTTCCTCCCTGTCTTTCCACTGGTGTTTCCATTAATGGATGGCCTCTTCAAAATAGTCTAACAGCATAACTCTTTACACGGTATCATTGTAGAAGATACCCCGGCAGTTTTCACAGTAAAGCTGCCTAAACTCTCTTTCCATTACCCTAACACACACATACACACACACACACACACTAACATACACATACACACACCATACATCCTTCATGTCTGTTTAGCTTGTGAAATCAGATCTCCCACCTCCCAATTCATTTTGACAGCTACAGTTTAGCTACAAGTCCCTCTCAGGAATGGTCACCTCTGAGATATATGAAATTCTCCCTGTTGTGCCTTTGCAGATGCTGAGAAGGTGAATCATTCACAAAGATGCTTTGCTCTTGAGCTCTTGGGAACATTCTTGCAAATATATTGGTGCTTTCTGTGCTTTGGGGCACGGTAAAGTAGTCACCCTGTTATCTCCAGCAGTTTATTTTTAATGAAATGCTGACAGTTTAGCATTTCCTTGCATAACTGCATTCCAGGGTATCTGTCAAGAATGACAGCTATTCAAGAAAACATGGAAAATAACCCACCAGTTATCAGTCCTGTCTTCAGTTTTCCTACAAATTGCTATACTCTTGAAACTAATTTTAGTTGGTAATGGAAAATCAATACAAATAACAAGAGATGGTTTAATCTCTTTAGGTATGTTGTAACTCATATCACTGCATACATATTCATTCCCCTGGAAACACACTGGAGATAGAAGTTCCAGAAAGAAATGCAGAGCGTGAACGAAACAGTATCAGTGTGTAGATAAAGGGCAAGATTTGGATGATTCATCTTATTAAATTGTCCATGTGACAACCATGCCTTTCTCAGCTGGTGTAGAGAATTAGCAGTGTGAGCCAGACTGAGTTCTGAAGCTTGGTTCCCAGCACCGTTTCAGTATGGGCAGTCAGGTACCAGTTTCAGTATGGGCAGGATGGTACCAGTGATGTTTGGAGGGCACTGCACCAGATTTCATAGCACTTTCTTCCCCACTCTAACAATATGTATTTCTCTGCTGTAATGACCCCAGCAAGAGAAAGTTGTGGCACAGTCACCTTTCCTGGATTCTAGAAAATTCAGCAACCATTTTTCCTTATGAATATAATGCATTTTTTTCTGGTACCACCAGATTTTATGTGGATTAAAATACTTTAAATTCACATTTTTCATGACTTTCAGGTCCTGCCATTGGCCAAAGAAGGCTTCAGAAAATTGTCAAAGATAACCTGAAGATAAGTGGAACAAGTCAGACATGAACGGACAAATATTGTATGATTCCACTTATATGGGGTACCTAGAATGGACAAATTCATAGGGACAGAAAGCGGAATAAAATTTACCAGGGCCTGGGGGTGAGAGAATTGGGAGTTCTTGCTTAACGGGAACAGAGTTTCTGTTTGAGGTGATGCAAAATTTTGGGAATAGGTAGAGGTGATGATTGCACAACATTGTGAGTATAATTAATGCCACTGAATTTTACATTTAATAATGGCTAAAATAGCAAATTTTGTTATATATATTTGCCACAATAAAAAATAGTTTAAAGATACGAGTCTGAAGAAATTGAGGTGAGATTTTCACCCCCCACCTCAGTAAATAAAGGTGTTTTCTCCCGCCCCCACAAAACTAAATTAGTAAGGGATTTGTGTCATTATACAGAAAAGGTTCCTATACTCATGCCATCAGATGATGGAGGCATGTGTGCCCCTCCTTAAGCACTGGAGGGAAAGATGGTTCAGAAATTTCCTCAGGATACAAATTTTATATACATAAATTACTTAGCACCACAGTTTATAATGGAAAACACCAGTTATTTGGTCCACTCATCCCCTTCTGTAACATCTCTCCTTAGGGGGAACCATTTTTAATTATTTTTCTGGTGGTTACCTATAACTCTCTAAATAGTATGCTTAAATCACTATTTCACAGTGTATCATCTTTAATGATTAGCTGCAATTGATGAAGGTTGTAATAGATAAAGTTTAGTTCACTTGTACCACCTTGCATTTCCTCTACCCTCTGCCTCCAAATATAGTTATATCACTCTTCTCAGTTCATGTCTGAAACTTCAGACTTAAACCTCCACCATTCAGACAGCCAATTTTTCTCGCCTCCCCATTTTGGAGCTGGGGTTATTGGTGGATTCTTTCTTCTCTTCACTTTCTATTCCCCCTTTACCTCCTAACACCTGTCAACTCTAACTTTACTTTCATAGTCAAAGTTGATGGTAGTTATGATGGTTAAGTCTTTCATCATTCCTTTACAAATTGATTGCAAAGGTTGAACACCAGTAAATGATGTTTACATTATTGTAATCATGTAAATATTATCTGCAGAGACACCCCATGTACTATGAGTATTCTTCCTTCTCCAAGACTCTGATGCCATTTGAATTGCCATTAAAGTGTCAATTCTCTGACACTTGAAGAATAATTCTCACATTTAGTTTAAATGGACACTCCTGCTTTGCACTCACCAACTGCTAATAGTCTTGTCCCATTTAGTTTACTGCAGTTTGGGGTCAAAACCATTTTTTTGAAGTTTTTACCTGTTCTCACATTTACCTCTAATTTGTCTTAGATTATTTGTTTCTAGTTTTGTTTTTCTTCTTTAGAAGGTAGGGAGAGGTCTTTTACTTTATGTTTCTATATTTCCCAATTATGTCTAGACTCTTGATGTCTATTTATATTTTAAAATGAAGCAACAGGGTCAAAGTGTACGTGGGTGAGGTTGTTGCTTCACAAGATTCACTTTAGGGTAAGTAAGCAAGAGAACCCCCAAAAGCCAGATGAGGAATGAATGTATATATCCACAGTGGTACCATGTTTCTCCCTAAATATTTCATTCAGTCATTTAAAGGAAAATTGATCCTTTGCTGTACAGGGCTATGAAGTCTGTCTCTGACTACCCTGTGTAAAACAGTCTCCACACTCAGTGACTATTTCATTAACCTGTTGTATTTCCTTTATAATTCTTTACTATCCTCAAAACCATGTTTTCTACTTGCTCATAGTTTATTTCTCCCACTGGTTGGTAAAGTCCATGAAGAACAGCTCCTGTCTATTTAATTCACTCTTGTAGCCTCAGTGCCTGGAATACTATCTGACACAATAAGTACAGAATAAGTCTTGCTTGAATTAATGAATTAATTATCTAATGAATACAAATGTTATGTCTAGACCACTATAGTCCCAAGAAATTATTCATACAAGTTACAATAGTGGGGGGAGTTGCATGATGTCATAGAAAATTGAACATGCTCACTACATTGTGATGTTTCATTTTGAAACCAGAAAAAGCCCAATCTTCGGGCCCCAAATAAAAAATGAAAACTTTTAGTTGGATGTCATCACTGCCAATCATCTCAAGGGAGCAGGTTATCGTTCTTCTAGGTAAGTGGGGCTCAGAAACAGTGGCCATCTCATCCTCAGAGCTTGCCCTTGAACTAACTTCTCTTTGTCTACCCCACTTAAGGCACTATTTGGACTTTTGAAACCATTCAAGAAGGGAAAACATCATCAGCAGAGGCCTGAGAAATAAGTACAGATATATCAGATTATTGCTTAGGATTCTCTTGAGTAGAAAATAAATGTAATTTTGTAGAAATTTCTTTTGATTTAAGAGTGCCTCTTAGAATCCGAATTTTTCACTCACTACATTGTAAAATATAATTGTTTAACTAAAAACCAGGCATGAGGAAAGAACTTTTCTCTGATCACTTGCCAAGTATTCCCCTAAAACACTGGCTGGCCAATTTAATAATTTAAGATTGAGCCCTGAGAACACTGAGTCACTAGCAGGCAACTGTCTTCTGATAGATGAAATGATAAGTAGTATAGTTAATTGTGGCCCACATTTCCTTTACTCCCCACATGCAAGTCTTATTCCAGGGAGAGCCCTCTTTATGTTCAGTTCAACAAACATTTATTGCTTGCCCACTTTGTATTGCAATGCAATTAGGCAATCTCTTTTCCATTTCCACAACTGAGTGTCTTAGGTCTTTAATTTCCTCTTTCCACTTTAAGTGGCTTATTCCATACTTGATTACCTTCTAATCACCCCCAAAGAATAACATTTAAAAAATTCCCCAGTTAAGCCGTGGTACATTCAGACACAGACAGTGGAATATTCTTCAGTGTTAAAACAAAATGAGCCATGAAAAAACATGGTGGAACATTAAATGCATATGACTAAGTGAAAGAAACCAATCTGAAAAGGCTACATATTGTGCGATTCCAACTATATGATGTTCAGGAAAAAGGCAAAACTATGCAGACAATCAAAGGACCAATGGTCGCCAGGGTTTAGGGAGGAAGAAGGGGTGAATAGATGGAGCACAGGGGGTTTTTAGGACAGTGAAAAATACTCTGTATGATAGCATAATGACAGATACATGCCATTATACATTTGTCTAAACCTATAGAATGTACAACACAAAGAGTGACCCCTAATGTAAACTATGTACTTCGGGTGATATGAGTTGTCAATGTACAATAGGTTCATGGATTGTAACAAATGTACAACTCTGGTGTGGGATGTTGATAGGAGGGGAGGCTGTTGGGGGTGGGGGACAAGGATATATAAGAAATCTCTGAACCTTCCATTCAATTTTTCTGTGAACCTAAAACTGCTTTAAAAATAAAGTTTATTAAAAAATAATTCCCAGTTCTCTCTGAATAAGTAATCCCACAGTATGACAACGTGGATGTTTAGAACACAGTAGTGAAGAAAAATGTAGCCTATAATTCAATCTTTATTTTTTTTCTAATTCATCTTCCTTATATATGCACGAATACATTGCAAATGTGCACCTGAACATGCAAAAGTTTGTACTGCCCGGTGTTCATTGCTGAGAGCCAGAACATGGAATGTATGTTTGTGACTACATTTGTAATTCTAAACTCTGGGCCAATGAACCTATAAGTACCAAACCTATTGTAAACCACTGACCTCTGATCAGTTACTGTGTAGACACAACTTTTCAAATATGGAAGGCCTTTGAGCTAGTCTCCCAACTAAAAAAAAAAACAATTTGCTGCTTAAGGCAGTAATTAATCAATAAGCCAATTAACCCAAAGGGCACTATATTACTAAGTAAATAAATAAGCACTAGAACTTGGAAAATGGTGTAGCTATTTTCACCTTGTGAACCTGAGACACAGCCAAGAATCAGTAGTTGAAAAGATCACCAAGTGCTCAGTTCAAACACCATTCTTGGCATGCACTAAAAGCAGAAGCCATGTTTATACAGTACAGTACTATATTTGCTTAACAGAGGAAGAAATTTCCCCAACTTTCATAGAGCCAGAAATTGGCATAGCAAGTGGGATATTGCTGCATTTCCATAACTGATTCTGCATGTGGAGTGTGATACTGGACTCCCACACGCATTTCCCCTGTTTCTCTGACTTACCATCTCATTGTCTCCTGAACGGGCGGTGTGGAGCATAGCACCAAGTTGTGAGATACTCGGCCAGGGTTTGTTGGGTTTACAACAAAGTAATTCCATAATATCCTTGGAGGGCACTGGAAGTTAGACTCATTTCTTCCAAATAAATGTGGAAGTCCAGGCCCCAAAATCGTATGACAGATTAAGGAAGAACCTCTAGGTTTCTTTCCTGGCATAGTATCCACTGTATCCAGAGCTGCTTACAATTCAGGAGACGTTCTTAGGTTCTCAGTTGTAAAGAAGTAAAGACTCACTCATTATGTCAAGTAATTGGGAATGAGAATGGGACAGGGACATTGGTACAGAGAAGAACTCCTGTAAAAGCTCAGAAATTCAGGAAATTATGAAGAACTATGCCTCAGAAATAATAAAATCTGGAGCATCTAGAGACTTCTGATGCAGGGATATTTTATTTTCATTATAGAACAACTAGAAGAAGAAAATACAAATCCTCTTTGGAGAAACTCTTATTCAAAACAGATCTCAAAGAATTCCTATAAACAAGATTCCAGGAAATGAACTCGAAGTAAAAGAAAAAATCACGAACATGAAAAATAAAGTATCCTTAGTGACATTAACAAAAATGTCGAGGAACTGGAAATTTCATACAATGCTGGATGGAATTTAGCAATGGTACAGCTACATTGGAAAACTTCTTGGCCTCTTCTTATAAACTTAAACATGCTTTACTGTACATTCAGGCAATTCCACTCTCAGGAATTCACCCATAAGAAAAGAAAACATGTGTCCACCAAAAAACTTGGACTCAAATGTTCACTGCAGCTTTAGTAGACCCAAACTGGAAATAGCTCAAATGTCCACCAAACAGGTGAATGGATAAACAAATTTCAGCATGACCTTACAATGGAATACTACTTACCAATAAGAAAGGAATAAACTACTGATAAACGTAATATGCTTAGTGAGAAAAGCAAGAATAAAAGAGTACATCTTGTATGATTCCCTTTATATGAAATTCCAGAGCAGGCATAACCAATCTATTCTTTCATAAAGTGGAACAGAGATTGCATCCAGCAGCAGGTGGGTGGGGAATTAGCTGCAAATGGACAGACATTTCAGAGCAATGGAAATAGTCTTTATCTAGGTCGCGGTGTTAGTTACATAGGTAAATACATTTGTCAAAACTTATGGTTGCATTTTATTGTATGTAAATATACTACAATAATATTATTTTTAAAAAAGAACATCATAAAAGTAAGAAAAATTCATTATTTTATCCTTTCATAAATAAGGTATTGATGGGCCCTTTATTTTCTCAGACTTATCACATGTTACTATATTTGAAGTGAGAAGACTGCCTTTGTTTTTAATTAAGTGTTTATTTTCTTTAATATTTAATGTTGGGATTAGTGGACTTTAGTGTAAGTTATTCTCCTGGAAGGAATAAGCCATTCCCTCAATCAACTAGACATTAACCTCTTTGCCCTCAATTTTTTTCCCTATTAATTTTTACCTTTGGGGTAGAAAAACAGCAAAACATAGATTATGAGTACAGTTCCTTGAATAAAGAGCAAGAATATATTTTCCAATCAAAAATAAGTATGATGGAGTCATTCAGACTTCCTCGTGGGTTTGGAAGGAGGTTGCAATCTTTGCCCCCTAATATGTTGGGTAATCAATGTTCAAAAGACTTAACAGATCTGCTGTAGCACTGATCAAAACACATGAAGAATTTTTTAATTTCTATGAATTGAAGTTGAATGTTTCATTATTTATAGACAAATAAGTACATTTATTTAGACTTTCAGCAATAAAGATTGCATGTTTTAAACAAAGGAACCAATTTCCATACTGCCTTAGTTGGTTTTTTTTTTTAACATCTTTATTGGAGTATAATTGCTTTACAATGGTGTGTTAGTTTCTGCTTTATAACAAAGTGAATCAGTTATACATATACATATGTCCCCATATCTCTTCCCTCTTGCGTCTCCCTCCCTCTCACCCTCCCTATCCCACCCCTCTAGGTGGTCATAAAGCACCGAGCTGATCTCCCTGTGCTATGAGTCTGCTTCCCACTAGCTATCTGTTTTACGTTTGGTAGTCTATATATGTCCAAGTCACTCTCTCACTTTATCCCACCTTACCCTTCCCCCTCCCCATATTCTCAAGTCCATTATCTAGTAGGTCTCTATCTTTATACCTGTCTTGCCCCAGGTCCTTCATGACCTTTTTATTTTTTTTCTTTAGATTCCATATATATGTGTTAGGATATGGTATTTGTTTTTCTCTTTCTGACTTACTTCACTCTGTATGACAGTATCTAGGTAGATCCACCTCACTACAAATAATTCAATTTTGTTTCTTTATATGGCTCAGTAATATTCCATTGTATATATGTGCCACATCTTCTTTATCCATTCATCTATTGATGGACACTTAGGTTGCGTCCATGTCCTGGAAGCAATAGAGCTGTAATGTAAATACAGCTGTAAATAGAGCTGTAATGAACATTTTGGTACATGACTCATTTTGAATTATGCTTTTCTCAGGGTATACGCCCAGTAGTGGGATTGCTCGGTCACATGGTAGTTCTATTTTTAATTTTTAAGGAACCTCCATACTGTTCTCCATAGTGGCTGTATCAATTTACATTCCCACCAACAGTGTAAGAGGGTCCCCTTTTCTCCACACCTTCTCTAGCATTTATTGTTTGTAGATTTTTTGATGATGGTCATTCTGACCGGTGTGAGATGATATCTCATTGTACTTTTGATTTGCATTTCTCTAATGATTAATGATGTTGAGCATTCTTTCATGTGTTTGTTGGCAATCTGTATATCTTCTTTCGAGAAATCTCTATTTAGATCTTCTGCCCATTTTTGGATTGGGTTGTTTGTTTTTTTGATATTGAGCTGCATGGGCTGCTGGTAAATTTTGGAGATTAATCCTTTGTCAGTTGCTTCATTTGCAAATATTTTCTCCCATTATGAGGTTGTCTTTTCGTGTTGTTTATGGTTTCCTTTGCTGTGCAAAAGCTTTTAAGTTTCATTAGGTCCCATTTGTTTATTTTTGTTTTTATTTCCATTTCTCTAGGAGCTGGGTCAAAAAGGATCTTGCTGTGATTTATGTCATAGAGTGTTCTGCCTATGTTTTCCTCTAGGAGACTGATAGTGTCTGGCCTTACAATTAGGGCTTTAATCCATTTTGAGTTTATTTTTCTGTATGGTGTTAGGGAGTGTTCTAATTTCATGCTTTTACATGTAGCTGTCCAGTTTTCCCGGCACCACTTGTTGAAGAAGCTGTCTTTTCTCCACGGTATATTTTTGCCTCCTTTATCAAAAATAAGGTGACCATAGGTGCGTGGGTTTATCTCTGGGCTTCCTATCCTGTTCCATTGATCTATATTTCTGGTTTTGTGCCAGTACCATACTGTCTTGATTACTGTAGCTTTGTAGTATAGACTGAAGTCCAGGAGCCTGATTCCTCCAGCTCTGTTTTTCTTTCTCAAGATTGCTTTGGCTATTCAGGGTCTTTTGTGTTTCCATACAAATTGTGAAATTTTTTGTTCCAGTTCTGTGAAAAATGCCAGTGGTAGTTTGATAAGGATTGCATTGAATCTGTAGATTGCTTTCAGTAGTATGGTCATTTTCACAATGTTGATTCTTCCAATCCAAGAACATGGTATATCTCTCCATCTATTTGTATCATATTAAATTCTTTCCTCAGTGTCTTATAATTTTCTGCATACAGGCCTTTTGTCTCCTTAGGTAAGTTTATTCCTAGATATTTTATTCTTTTTGTTGCAATGGTAAATGGGAGTGTTTTCTTAATTTCACTTTCAGATTTTTCATCATTTGTGTATAGGAATGCAAGAGATTTCTGTGCATTAATTTTGTATCCTGCTACTTTGCCAAATTCATTGATTAGCTCTACTAGTTTTCTGGTAGCACCTTTAGGATTCTCTATGTATAGTATCATGTTATCTGCAAACAGTGACAGCTTTACTTCTTCTTTTCCGATTTGGATTCTTTTTATTTCTTTTTCTTCTCTGATTGCCATGGCTAAAAATTCCAAAATTATGTTGAATAATAGTGGTGAGAGTGGGCAACCTTGTCTTGTTCCTGATCTTATTGGAAATGGTTTCAGTTTTTCACCATTGAGGACAATGTTGACTGTGGGTTTGTCATATATGGCCTTTATTATGTTGAGTAAAGTTCCCTCTATACCTACTTTCTGGAGGGTTTTTATCATAAATAGGTGTTGAATTTTGTCGAAAGCTTTCTCTGCATCTATTGAGATGATCATATGGTTTTTCTCCTTCAATTTGTTAGTATGGTGTATCACATTGATTTATTTGCGTATATTGAAGAATCCTTGCATTCCTAGGATAAACCCCACTCGATCATGGTGTATGATCCTTTTAATGTGCTGTTGGATTCTGTTTGCTAGTATTTTGTAAAGGATATTTGTATCTATGTTCACCAGTAATATTGGCCTGTAATTTTCTTTCTTTCTGACATTTTTGTCTGGTTTTGGTATCAGGGTGATGATGGCCTCATAGAATGAGTTTGGGAGTGTTCCCCCCTCTGCTATATTTTGGAAGAGTTTGAGAAGGATAGGTGTCAGCTCTTCTCTAAATGTTTGATAGAATTCGCCTGTGAAGCCATCTGGTCCTGGGCTTTTGTTTGTTGAAAGATTTTAAATCACAGTTTCAATTTCAGTACTTGTGATTGGTCTGTTCATATTTTCTATTTCTTCCTGGTTCAGTCTTGGAAGGTTGTGCATTTCTAAGAATTTGTCCATTTTCCAGGTTGTCCATTATATTGGCATATAGTTCCTTGTAGTAATCTCTCATGATCCTTTGTATTTCTGCAGTGTCAGTTGTTACTTCTCCTTTTTCATTTCTAATTCTATTCATTTGAGTCTTCTCCCTTTTTTTCTTAATGAGTCTGGCTAATGGTTTATCAATTTTGTTTATCTTCTCAAAGAACCAGCTTTTAGTTTTATTGATCTCTGCTATCGTTTCCTTCATTTCTTTTTCATTTATTTCTGATCTTTATGGTTTCTTTCCTTCTGCTAACTTTGGGGGTTTTTTGTTCTTCTTTCTCTAATTGTTTTAGGTGTAAGGTTAGTTTGTTTATTTGAGATGTTTCTTGTTTCTTAAGGTAGGATTTTATTGCTATAAACTTCCCTCTTAGAACTGCTTTTACTACATCCCATAGGTTTTGGTTTGTCGTGTTTTCATTGTCATTTGTTTCTAGGTATTTGTTGATTTCCTCTTTGATTTCTTCAGTGATCTCTTGGTTATTAAGTAGTGTGTTGTTTGGCCTCCATATGTTTGTATTTTTTACAGATTTTTTCCTGTAATTGATATCTAATCTCATAGCGTTGTGGTTGGAAAAGATGCTTGATACGATTTCAGTTTTCTTAAATTTACCAAGGCTTGATTTGTGACCCAAGATATGATCTATCCTGGAGAATGTTCCATGAGCACTTGAGAAGAATGTGTATTCTGTTGTTTTTGGATGGAATGTCTTTTAAATACCAATGAAGTCCATCTTGTTTAATGTATCATTTAAAGCTTATGTTTCCTTATTTATTTTCATTTTAGATGATCTCTCTATTGGTAAAAGTGGGGTGTTAAAGTCCCCCACTATTATTATGTTACTGTCAATTTCCTCTTTTATAGTTGTTAGCAGTTGTGTTATGTATTGAGGTGCTTCTATGTTGGGTGCATAAATATTTATAATTGTTATATCTTCTTCTTGGATTGATCCCTTGATCATTATGTAGTGTCCTTCCTTCTCTCTTGTAACATTCTTTATTTTAAAGTCTATTTTATCTGATATGACTATTGTTACTCCAGCTTTCTTTTGATTTCCATTTGCATGGAATATCTTTTTCCATCTCCTCACTTTCAGTCTGTATGTGTCCCTAGGTCTGAAGTGGGTCTCATGTAGACAGCATGTATATGGGGTTTGCTTTTGTATCCATTCAGCAAGCCTGTGTCTTTTGGTTGGAGCATTTAATCCATTCATGTTTAAGGTAATTATCAATATGTATGTTCCTATGACCATTTTCTTAATTGTTTTGGGTTTGTTTTTGTAGGTCCTTTTCTTCTCTTGTGTTTCCCACTTAGAGAAGTTCCTTTAGCCTTTGTTGTGGAGCTGGTTTGGTGGTGCTGAACTCTCTCAGCTTTTGCTTGTCTGTAAAGGTTTTAATTTCTCCATCAAATCTGAATGAGATCCTTGTTGGGTAGAGTAATCTCGGTTGTAGGTTTTTCTCCTTCATCACTTTAAATATGTCATGCCACTACCTTCTGGCTTGCAGAGTTTCTGCTGAAAGATCAGCTGTTAACCTTAGAGCAATTCCTTTGTGTGTTATTTGTTGTTTTTCCCTTGCTGCTTTTAATATTTTTTCTTTGTATTTAATATTTAATAGTTTGATTAATATGTGTCTTGACGTGTTTCTCTTTGGATTTATCCTGTATGGTACTCTCTGTGCTTCCTGGACTTGATTAATTATTTCCTTTCCCATATTAGGGAAGTTTTCAACTATAATCTCTTCAAATATTTTCTCAGACCCTTTCTTTTTCTCTTCTTTTTCTGGGAACCCTATAATTCCAATGTTGGTGCGTTTAATGTTGTCCCAGAGGTCTCTGTGACTGTCCTCAATTCTTTTCATTCTTTTTTCTTTATTCTGCTCTATGGTAGTTATTTCCACTATTTTATCTTCCAGGTCACTTATCCGTTCTTCTGCCTCAGTTATTCTGCTATTGATCCCTTCTAGAGAATTTTTAATTTCATTTATTGTGTTGTTCTTCACTGTTTGTTTGCTCTTTAGTTCTTCTAGGTCTTGTTAAACGTTTCTTGTATTTTCTCCATTCTATTTCCATGATTTTGGATCATTTTTACTATCATTATTCTGAATTCTTTTTCTGGTAGACTGCCTAATTCCTCTTCGTTTTTTAGGTGTGGTGGGTTTTTGCCTTGCTCCTTCATGTGCTATGTGTTTCTCTGTCTTCTCATTTTGCTTAACTTACTGTGTTTGGGGTCTCCTTTTCACAGGCTGCATATTCTTAGTCCCGTTGTTTTTGGTTTCTGCCCCCAGTAGTTAAGCTTGGTTCAGTGGGTAGTGTAGGCTTCCGGGTGGAGGGGACTAGTGCCTGTGTTCTGGTGGATGAAGCTGGATCTTGTCTTTCTGGTGGGCAGGTCCACGTCTGGCAGTGTGTTTTGGGGTGTCTGTGGCCTTATTATGATTTTAGGCAGCTTCTCTGTTAATGGATGGGGTTGTGTTCCTGTCTTGCTAGTTGTTTGGTAAAGGGTGTCCAGCACTGTAACTTTCTGTTCTTTGAGTGTCGCTGGGTCTTGGCGTTGAGATGGAGATCTCTGGGAGATTTTTGCTGTTTGATATTATGTGGAGTTGGTAGGTCTCTTGTGGACCAGTGTCCTGAACTTGGGTCTCCCACCTCAGATGCACAGCCCTGACGACTGGCTGGAGCCCCAAGATCCTGTCATCCACACAGCTCAGAATAAAAGGGAGAAAAGAAAGAAAGAAAGAAAGAAGAAGGTAAAATAAAATAAAGTAAAATAAAATAATGTTATTAAAATACAAAATAAAATATAATTATTAAAAAAAAATTTTTTAATAATCAAAAAAAAAAGAAAGAAAGAAGAGAGCAACCAAACCAAAAAACAAATCCACCAATGATAACAAGTGCTAGAAACTATACTAAAAACAAACAAACAAACAAAAAACGGACAGACAGAACCCTAGGACAAATGGTAAAAACAAAGCTATACAGACAAAATCACACACAGAAGCATTCACATACACACTCAGAAAAACAGAAAAAAGTAAAAATATATATACATCATTGCTCCCAAAGTCCACCTCCTCAATTTGGGACGATTCGTTGTCTATTCAGGTATTCCACAGATGCAGGGTACATCAAGTTGATTGTGGAGATTTAATCCGTAGCTCCTGAGGCTGCTGGGAGAAATTTCCCTTTCTCTTCTTTGTTCGCACAGCTCCTGGCGTTCAGCTTTGGATTTGGACCCGCCTCTGCGTGTAGGTCGCCTGAGGGCGTCTGTTCTTTGCTCAGACAGGACGAGGTTAAAGGAACAGCTGATTGGGGGGCTCTGGCTCACTCAGGACAGGGGGAGGGAGGGGTATGGAGTGCGGGGCGAGCCTGCGGCGGCAGAGGCCGGCGTGACATTGCACCAGCCTGCAGCGTGTCGTGTGTTCTCCCGGGGAAGTTGTCCCTGGATCACGGGACCCTGGCAGTGGCGGGCTGCACAGGCTCCCGGGAGGGGTGGTGTGGATAGTGACCTGTGCTTGCACACAGGCTTCTTGGTGCCTGCAGCAGCAGCCTTAGAGTCTCATGCCCGTCTCTGGGGTCCGCGCTGATAGCCGCGGCTCGCGCCCATCTCTGGAGCTCCTTTAAGCAGCGCTCTGAATCCCCTCTCCTCTCACACCAGGAAACAAAGAGTCAAGAAAAGTCTCTTGACTCTTAGGCGGCTCCAGACTTCTCCCCAAACTCCCTCCTGGCTAGCCATGGCGCACTAGCCCCTTCAGGCTGTGTTCACGCAGCCAACCCCAGTCCTCTCCCTGGGATCCGACCTCCGAAGCCCGAGCCTCAGCTCCCAGCCCCGCCCCGCCCCGGCGGGTGAGCAGACAAGCCTCTCAGGCTGGTGAGTGCTGGTCGGCACCGATCCTCCGTGCGGGAATCTCTCTGCTTTGCCCTCCGCACCCCTGTTGCTGCGCTCTCCTCTGTGTCTCTGAAGCTTCCCCCCTCTGCCACCCGCAGTCTCTGCCCGCGAAGGGGCTTCCTAGTGTGTGGAAACCTTTCCTCCTTCACAGCTCCCTCCCACTGGTGCAGGTCCCGTCCCCATTCTTTTGCCTCTGTTTTTTTCTTTTTTCTTTTGCCCTACCCAGGTACGTGGGGAGTTTCTTGCCTTTTGGGAAGTCTGAGGTCTTCTGCCAGCGCTCAGTAGGTGTTCTGTAGGAGTTGTTCCACATATAGATGTATTTCTGATGTATTTGTGGGGAGGAAGGTGATCTGCACGTCTTACTCTTCCGCCATCTTGATGCTCCTCCTCCCTGCCTTAGTTTTATAACATGTGCTTCTCAGGTATATTAATGGAGGTCTTATTTAATGTTAGGCTAATTTGTTCATGGCAGCAGACAAGAAGCGAATGTGATTTGATTGCTGGTTCTTTTCAGGGTATCCAGAAATCCTACCCACTGGGGTCAGGGTTGCTGCATTATAAAGGCCACTTTTTACAAGTCTCTCTCAGAACTGCTGTTCTCAGCCAGGTCTGTCCTAAGCCCAAAGCCTGTCCTCCTCACTTAGCTCTATGGTGCTCCATCTCCACATGTTTGCAGTCAAGCTCAGGACACTGGACCAACTGATGTGAAACAACACACACTCTGGCTTCAAGTTCTTCTCTGTCCTGATTGAACCCAATGCATCTCATTCTGCCTGACCTTCTGCGAAGCCTCGCATGTTAATCCCCAACCCAGGGCACTCCCTTTGTCTGCTTTCACCCTGGCTTCCCAGCTGCTGAGTAGGGCCAGAAAAAGTCAAGAAACTGGAGTCATCTGTGACACCACAATTCCATATTCTCTTAGCTCAGCTATTCCTCACTGCTACTTGGGAATTATTTTACTCTTTTTGCTATGGAATATTTAGCTATGGCTATTCTGCTTCTTCCCATTCCTTAAAGTTCCTAATACTACAGTTCCTTGCTCTCTTTATAAAAGAATAAATCTTACAAAGAAGATAAATATCATTATTTTTATATTATTATTATTTACATTATTAACCTTTTTCTCCATCTAAGAATATCTGTGCATCTTGATTCTTTCCCTACTCTCCCACTCCCTCCTCGACTTTATTTCTTCAACTCTCCCCTCTCTCTCTCATCTTTGTGTTCCCCTCTCTCCTGTCTTTTCCTGCATACTTCCCTTTGGCACTCTCAAGTGGGCTGTCACCGCTACACCTCTCCTCTGTGTGGACAACACTCCCTTTTCTGTAGTATTCTCAGCTGGGTACCTCCTCAGTTCCTTTAAATGTGGCTTCCTTCAACCACTCTGTTAAAATGGCTTTCTTTGAGGTCTTGAGTAAAGTACTAATCTCAAATCCAATGTCCTCTTCTTGGACCACATGCTTTTCAGTCTCTCTCAGTATTGTACACACTGTTGACCGCCATTTCCTTCTGGTACTTTAGCTTCCGTGACGTTACTCTCTCCTGATTCTCCCCCACCCTGATATCTTCTCAGTCCACTACCATTGCCCCTAATCTTTCTCCCTCCTTTATAAGGTGCTCACCCCCCAATCACCTTCCTCCCCTTCTCTTCCCTCCCTCATACATTCTCCCTCACAAATTTCATAAGCTTTACTCTGCCTTCTTTTAGATCCTATAAACCTGCCTTGGTGCTTGGCTGAGCCACCACTGACCACTGACTTTCAGCACTGCTGTCACCCTCACCTCCTCTTCTACATCACCCGTTTTGGTAACCGTCACTGACTTACCCTGAAGAATAAAGCTTCATGTCATGTCTGGGTATGTCGCTTCTCAAGTCCTGTAAGAGAAAATTAAAACCAGTGTCTTACTGCTTTCTAAGCAGCAAGAGAACCTCTATTGTACCTATAGTGAAAGGGTTAATTAATATTATTCTTTTGAGGTTATAGACAGTAGTTAATTATCAAAAAACTAATTATTTTATACCTATGGGATCAAATTCAATTCCTTCCATAAAACCTATACTAACAATACAATATCCTCTACTGTGTTTTACACCTATTAAACCATCACATTTTTCTGGTCTCCTTCCCTGCCTCACAGTTCTCTGGCATATTTAATGCTGAAACCTACATATAACATGCATCTTTACACTGAAATTCTTTCCCAAGAATAATGTGCAACTTTGGGCTCTATTCCTATTTGAACTGGACTATTGCTACAGATTTGTAAATTTACTTTTCTCCCTTCTAAGTGGCATTTTAAGATAGTCTATGACCCAAACACCCAATAATTTACTCTGCTATTTCCCACTGCTCCCCAAATCCATGGTACTAATATGTCCCATGCTTTCCTCCTCCACATTTACTTAAGGCTGCTATTCCTGTTCAGAATATTCTTCCCTGTACTGTACCTGGTTAAATCCCATTTGCTATTCAAAGGCCAGTTCAATACTACTTCTTCATGGTGTCTTAATCTCTTTGGCCGTTTCTTTAAGAATGTGTTTATGCCTGCTCTATGGTCTTTTCCCAATCTGCCTTGTTTTGCTCTTGTTTGTAAAAATTTCTTAATTCTGCTGTAAGATTGTATTACCCTGAAGTAGCCACATGCTTTGTTCACATTTGTAGTCCCCATAGCATTAAGCATAGTGCCTTATACATAGTAAGAGCTTGCTATAGGTTTTTTAAATTATTACTATTAACAATATAAAATATTGAAGAAAGTCCTATGAGAAATAAGCACACACTAATTATCTTAACTGACATTTATTTCTGTGACTTTAAACTGTGTTAGCTCACAGATTTTTTGACAGTCCATTGAAAGCTATTGATTTACATGGAATTTTCAGATCCCATGAAGCCATTCATGAACTCAAGCTTAAGAACTACTGTTTTTGACACACCTGTGGTCAATTAATCTTCTACAATGGAGACAAGAATATACAATGGAGAAAATTTTCTTCAGCAAGTGGTGTTGGGAAAACTGGACAGCTGCATGTAAATCAATGAAGTTAGAATGCACCCTCACACCATACACAAAAGTAAACTCAAAATGGCTTAAAGACTTAAATATAAGACATGACACCATAAAACTCCTAGAAGAGAACATGGGCAAAACATTCTCTAACAAAAATTGTACCAATATTTTCTTACATCAGTCTCCCAAGGCAATAGAAATAAAGGCAATAATAAACAAATGGGACCTAATCAAACTTACAAGCTTTTGTACAACAAAGGAAACAGTAAACAAAACAAAAAGGCAACTATGGACTCAGAGAAAATATTTGCAAATGATGCGACTGACAAGGGCTTAATTTCCACAATATACAAACAATTCATACAACTCAGTAACAAAAAAAAAAAAAAACAAACAACCCAATCAAAAAATGGGCAGACGACCTAAATAAACATTTCTTCAAAGAAGACATACAGATGGCCAAAAGGCACATAAAAAGATGCCCAATTATTAGAGAAATGCAAATCAAAACTACGGGTTATCACTTTACACCTGTCAGAATGGCCATCATCAAAAAGTCTACAAATAACAAATGCTAGAAAGGGTCTGGAGAAAAGGGAACCATACACTGTTGGTGAGAAAGTAAATCCGTGCAGCCATCATGGCAAACAGTATGGAGGTTCCTCCAAAAACTGAAAATAGAGTTGCCATATGATCCAGCAATCCCATTCCTGGGCATATACCCAGACAAAACTATAATTTGAAAAGATGCATGCACCCCAGTTTTCACAACAACACTATTTACAACAGCCAAGACATGGAAACAACTTAAATGTCCATGGACAGATGAATGGATAAAGAAGATGTGATATGAGATATAGATATATGTATTTTTAATTTTATGTATTTATTTATTTTTGGCTGCGTTGGGTCTTCATTGCTGCATGTGGGCTTTCTGTAGTTGCAGTGAGTGGGGGCTACTCTTCACTCCGGTGCATGGGATATATATGTGTGTGTGTGTGTGTGTGTGTGTGTGTGTGTATATATATATATATATATGTATATATATGTGTGTGTGTGTATATATATATATGTGTGTATATATATATGTGTATATATGTGTATATATATATATAACAATGGAATATTACTCAGCTATAAAAAGAATGAAATAATGCCATTTGCAGCAACATGGATGGACCTAGAGATTATCATACTAAAAAAAAAAAAAGACAAAAAAATGAAAGCGAAAGACAAATACCATATGATATCACTCAAATGAACCTAAAATATGACACAAGTGAACTTATTTACAAAACAGAAACAGAGTAACAGACATAGAAAATAAACTTATGTTTACCAAAGGGGAAAGGGAATAAGGGAGGGATAAATAGGAGGTTGGAATTAGCAATACAAGCTACTATATATAAAATAGATAAACAACAAGATCCTACTGTATAGCACAGGGAACTATATTCAATATCCCGTAATAAACCATAATGGAAAAGAATATGAAAAAGAATATGTATATATATATATATATATGTATGTATAACTGAATCACTTTGCTGTACACCAGAAATTAACACAACATTGTAAATCAACTCTACTGCAGTAAAAATAAGAACTGCTGTTTTCTACTGTTTACTGATTTTATTGTTGTTGTTATTACTATTATAAATATGGTCAGTTATCTGTACAGAATGAGAGATCAAGAATGCCCCATGCCTGTGGAAGAATTATTCCCTTGGGTTCCAGTGGTGAGGGAGACCCTTCCTTTGAGAATAATATCTGTCCCCTATTACCATACTGACTAACACAGAAACAGGAAGGAAATCAACCTGAGTACAGTTTTGCAAAAGCAGCACATGTCTTGGGTGATCACCAATGATAGTTGCTGAAGACACTGTGGTGAAACAGCTCTAAAAATAGCTGACATCCCAAAGAAGCAAAGCTAGAAGTTCTAACCATCTTTCAAAACTATGTTCTTGAATTTGAATTGTTTGATCTTCTGATTAAATTGTAAGTCTTCATGCTGGTATAATATTTTTTTTCTTATTTTACACAGCATTGGTTATATTGTCAGTACCCCAAAATAATAAATAATAATTAGGGAGATTAAAATGGCAAAGCTTTAATTTTTGATGTTATTTACATAAATCACGAACTTAATGCATTGTGGAAGGTTTTCAAATGTGTTAATAAGGTTATTAGTGATATTTAACTGTTATTAGGATAGTAATTTGACATGGAATGCAGTTTAGAAGGGGTGCAGGATGTAATTGTTAGGTACCGAAGCTAACTGCTTAGAAAAAAATAAATATTTCATTGTCTATTAAAATAATTGCACATTCATTTACATAGTCTGCTTTAGGACATTGCTGTCCCAGTTTGCCTAGACTGAGGTAGATAGTTAAGGGATTTTTCAAATGTTTGTATACAACTCAGAAATCAGAATTATATTGGCCTTTCTAATTATTGAGTATTCCTTCAATATTATTGTTTTCAATAACTAATATCCTCCATTTTTATAGGACTTTACAACGTGCAAAAACTTTCATATACATTGAACATCTCATGTGATCTTTACCCTTTGAGCTACATACATTGGGTATTATTAAGCATATTTAGGTTAAGAAACTAAGATATAAAGTGCTATGAACTGAAATGCCCCTGCCCACCACCCCATTCATATGTTGAACCCTTAATTCCCAATGTGACTGAATTTGGAGATAGGGCTTTTAGGAAGTAATTATGGTTAAATGGGTCATAAGGGTGGAGTCCTAATCTGATAGGATTGGTGGCTTTATGAGAAGAGGAAAAGAGAGAGAGAGAAAAGTCTCAAGTCTCTCTCCACCTTGTGAGCACATAGCCAGAAGGTGGCCTCTACAAGCCACGAGAGAGGCCTCACCAGAACCCAAGCCTGCTGGCATCCTGATCTCAGACTTCCTAGTCTTCAGAACTGTGAGAAAATTAATTTCTGTTGTTCTGTCCACAGTATGTGGTATTTTGTTATGGCAGCCAGAGCAGATTAATGCATGGGGGGATTTGCCCAAAAATCTCATAAGTAGTGGCACTGAATTGAGAACCTTGAGCTCTCTCTTATTCCAGGGCTGTTCCCACTAAAAAATATCACTCCTGATAAGCTAAGAATGATTTTTTGCTCAAATTGTTATATAAACGGCAAGAAAGACATTTGTACTAGCAGGAAAATGAAGAAATCAATGCACAGGAAAGAAAATAATAAATATTTAACTTGATGAAATCCCATGGCCTCTGAAAGACGTTCATCTTCTATTGTGGTTTTCCTTCATCTCAATTTGTGGTCAGGGGAGGGAGATTATCAAGTGAAACATTATGGTTGCCCTGTGATCTCCCGTGGGACCCTTTTCTCCCTGAGACCGCACCCAAGGTGGGCTTTCTGCCTGAGACATCAGCAGTTTCAAACTAATAATAAAAACGAGCTGGGGAACCATATGGGAACCTCTATTTCTCCTACAAAGCACAAGAAACATATTTTTGGGTCAAAAATGAGAAGGCATGTTGGATTCAGTAGAGGAATTTCACAGCATGCAGGCCTATTTTGCCTTTTTGAGAAATGGTAAACTGAGCTATTTGAAATATGTCAGCCAAAACATAGCTTGAGAGACTGTAAAAACTATTCACTTATTTTTAAAATGACCCTGTTTTCCTTCTGAAAAAGCAGAGGCTGCAAACAAAACATGCAAAGGAGGAAGGAAAAAGAGAGAAAGAGTTAGGAAAAGCAGAAAGGCAAAGAAACACTAGATCTTTCAGAAACAAAGTAAAAACGCAACTCAGCACAAATAAAAAGTGGATTTATGTAGAACTGGATGCACTGTTTTATCCATATTCATTCAGTGTGCTTTTTCTTTTAATTGATAACTTTAACAAGTATTTTGATAGATTAATAATTATAATTTATTTCATTCTACTGTAATGTAAGGTCATTTCTCTGGGCTAATTCAAACTGGCAATATGGTCTGAAATCGATTTAGAAAAATTTCACAATGTCCAGATGATCTGAGAGAAAGATTGTTTCTTTTATTATTTCTGGCTTCAACTGTTGTAAATCCCTATTCTCAGAATGCCATTGAACAGACTAGGAAGCTTGGTACAATATCTGAATACCAGAACTCCAACTCTCCCCCCTCCCATACCTACCTGATTCTGCCAATGTCAGAAGTGTGCAGAAGCTACCAGAATCTCTTTAAAGAAGTTAATGGTAGCAATGGAAATGGAAGTACTGGAAACAACACAGAGAGTTGGGAATATTTAAACCTGGTGGGCAAAGGAGAAGGAGGAATAACTAAATGGAAACCACTGTGGGTGAATGGAGTAATTCCAGAGTAATTCTTTCATACAATCTCCATGTCTACTTTTAGAGCATCTCCATCTCTGCACACTTCCTATGATCATTCTAGACTTTTTTATGGTCCTTACTTAGCGTTTCCCAGCAATTTGTGACCATTTCATCTTGGCATTCAGATATTTAGAACACACACAAGTTTGAATACAGGTTCCACCACTTAGTAGTTATTTGATCTTGAGCAAACTACCTAACCTATCTAAAATGTCATTGCTTCATCTGTAAAATATGAAGGGCATCTATGTCACAGGTTGTTTTGAGAATACAGTTACATAATGCATGAAAAGTGATTAACAAAGTGTCTGAAACACATGTCCCCTGTAAATGTTAAGCTACTATTTTTTTTTAGCACTTTCTTCATTGTGTTTTAGTTGTTGGTTTTTTTTTTTAAAGATTGATTGATTGATTGATTGATTGATTGCTATGTTGGGTCTTCGTTTCTGTGTGAGGGCTTCCTCTAGTTGCGGCAAGCGGGGGCCACTCTTCATCACGGTGCGCAGGCCTCTCACTATCGTGGCCTCTCTTGTTGTGGAGCACAGGCTCTAGACGCGCAGGCTCAGTAGTTGTAGCTCACGGGCCTAGTTGCTCCGCGGCATGTGGGATCTTCCCAGACCAGGGCTCGAACCCGTGCCCCCTGCATTAGCAGGCAGATTCTCAACCACTGCACCACCAGGGAAGCCCTAGTTGTTGGTTTATGCACATGTCCTACTCTACTTTGAGATCCTCTAAGGCAGAGACCACGTTTTATTCATTTTTACCTACCTGTCTCTAGCATACATAGTTCTTGCCACTTAATAGTAAATTAATAAACCAACCATCAAATGTTCACTGAGAACTACATGAATAAATAAATCAGTTTTTCTAGGTTCTGAGCTTCATCTGAGGGGCTAATCCAGATCTGTGATCAAAGGTCTCATAATGTGTTCATTTATTCGTTTATTTATTCAACAGACTTCCTTGTTGTACTTATAACTAGGCATTGGGGCAAGGGTATGGCCAGTCACGTAAAGGTGGTGTCTGCCCTGCTCTGGCTATTTGATCCTGTAAACAGTTCCCCAGGTTGAGGAATCTTTACCCACCCTGACTTATCCTCAGTTCTGCAACACCACTGGATACTTAGGTCAATATCCTACTCTTGACATTTGGAAGATCCAGGCTCTTGCAATTTGATATTCTTCCACATTTTTTTCAAAGCTGTTATCTCTGCCAGGGGTTTCAAGGCTCAAGGCTGAGTACTAATCATATCTTCCCTTCTAAATTTTTATAATAAGGGGGTATGTGTGACTTGCCCAGCTAATCACCATAGCAATGTTAGAACGAATTGTGAGGATAGCACCGGAGAACAATTAGCAATCAACATATTATCCTGTCTCACATGTATATTTTGAGAATAAAATGATCTCATTCTCTCCTTACCTAGCATCCTCCTCCAAACATACACACACACACACACACACACACACACACACACACCCCTTAGATGCTACTAAAAAGATTTTCTAAGCGTACTTTGACATTGTCAAGAAGGAAAATGAAATGAACTAATATTTATTAAATGCCTGCTCCATATGCCAGGCTCTTTGTTAGTTGCTTTCATATAAGTTATCTCTTTTATTTTTGCCAAGGAAGAAAGAGAACTTGTTGGTACATTGTCCCTAAGTGCACAGTTGTTAGTCTTCCCTACTCAACCTCTGCCCCATGAAGAAATTCTAACATTTCCCAGAAAGTCCCTGTGAAAAATATCTTCATAACTCATCCTCCATGCTTTCATTTCCACTGCCCTTGTTAAGCTTATCACTGGAATTGAGAGCAGACAGAAGTTATTCCGAGAGGGCCCCTTGGCCAACTGATCTGGAAGAGACCACCACACAACCAACATCACACCAGAGCTGACCCTGAGGCCAATTTGAATTCAGGTTAGATTCTGAAGCTACCTCAGAGAAAAACTGGTATGAACATAAACCTTAATTACAAAGTTAATGCAATTACTGATTGCCTTTTAACCCATGTGCTTTTCATTCATTCAAAAATATCTAGGTGCCTAGGCTACTATATGCAAGAATGCAAACATCATCACATATGCAATACCTACCTTTCTGAAGTTCTTAGACTTTCGGTATTGTCCCTGGGGTGTCTGTTTCATATAAAAATAAACAAAAACTTTAACCTACCAAATAATTGTTTTCATGTAAACAATGCTCTCTGCAACGGCTACACCCAAAAAAAATTTTTGCCATTTTTCTCCCACTGAATTAATTAGTTTTCTGATTAAATCTTGGATGAATTGTTGGTGATTTTGATGTGATGTGAAAAAAATCCCCTGACACTATCTCACTCTTTGTCCACTCTAGAAAGACCTAGGAATGGCCAAACCCACAACACACACTAGGGATAAGAAAGCAAGCGTGTCTGTTCCACTCTGTTTTAATCAGCACAAGTTGGAAGGACATTGTCTTTGCTGGAGATTCCATGAGACTTTCCAGAGCCTCTTATTTAGATACCCCCAATTAATTTCCCTAAGATCTTCATAAGTTAATAAATAAATAAGCACTAACATTAGTGAAAATGAAGGACAGGACTGATGTTTATTAATGCCACTGATGGCATTTTAATTTGGGGTTTGTAATTACAGACATTTCCTTTTACTTAAAACAAATGTCAGTCAACAGGGTTGTTGCTCTTCTTGGAGAATCTTGTGGATTCATTAATCATGTTTAATGGTTTATATCTTTCTTAATGGTCCAGGGAAAATAATTTAGAAACCCATACCATAATTAAAATACTCTCGAGTATTTATGCTAAGCATCTCTTAAAAAATGTCTTCCTATTTTTAACCACTATTATAACTGATGCTCTGTTTTCACTATTGTTTTACTATGGAAATCCTAAGGTATAAGTGTTGTTTTGCCAACTACAAACTGACACTTGCCATCTACCTCTACAAGGATTAAGTCATGAGCTGCTGCAGCTACTGACCTTCAACACCCCATGAAAAGTGTTCAGGGTGGAGATCAGGAATGAGACACTCTGTGCTCTGGGAAAAACTGGCAGAACAGGTCTTCAGATAGTTAGATATATTCAGGAGAAGATTTTATGATCCCAATTCTTGCATCTCCTCATATATAGAAAAGCACTAAAATCCTTCATGGTGATGTCTGCTCCTCATGACTAGCAGTAATTTTCACAAGACTAGCAGCAACCTTCTGCAAAAAGTATGTGCTTCATTGCATGTAATCCCCCTTCACCAAAAAGACCTTACCCCCTAACTCTCTGGAAGAGTTTCTCAGAGCTATGTGAAATACTGTCTCTAGGACTATAGTCCTCATTTTGCCCCAAATAAAACTTAACTCAAGGGAGTCAAGATGATGGTGTGGGAAGATGCAGAGTTAGCATCTCCCCACTACTAGGGCACCTGCTGGCTGCTGGTGGGGGACTCTGATGCCCAAGGAGATGGGAGGAACACCAGAGTGAACCGGTAGGACATAGGGGGACTTAGGGGTGAGGAGAAGTGGAGATCAGACAGGATTGGCACCCCGAGGCCGGGAAGATCAGGTGACGCAGGCGTGAGGGACTCTCCGGGAAGAGCAGGAGAGGAGCAGAGGGCGATCACCTGGCCCACTCGGGCCGGGGGGCCTGCTGAGCTCCCAAGCCGGTTTCCCCCCTCCAAAGCCCCATCCAGGCTGCATGGGTCCTGGGGGCATAGGAGGGAGGCCAGGGAGATCAGGAGAGGCAGGCAGGAGGGGCCCTAAGGGAGGAGCAGGAGAGGAGCAGAGGGCGTTTGCCCTGCCCACTCGGGCCTGGGGAGCCTGCTGGGCTTCCAGGTGAGGTCCCCCACCCTCTGAGACTGGGGTGGGGGGCAAGCCTGGGCCCCTTCTGTTCCATTAAGCCTAAGCCCCACCCCCCGCCCACAGCCTCCATGGTCTTTTCCAGCCCTCTGGGTCCTGAGCATTGGTCTCGCCCACCACCCAAACCTTGCCCTTGCTTAGGCCCTGTCCTCCACAGCCAAGGCCTTCCCCCTCACTTTTTTTTTCTTTTCCCTCCTCCTCTTTTTTACTATTGTGGTACTGATGTACCTTCTGTTTGTTGACTCATCTGTATTTTTATTTTTATATTCTTTCTAAAACATCTGTTAGTTTCCTAATCTAATTTTATTATTTACTTTGTTATTGTTTTCTTTTATATTTTATTATTATTTTTTTGCCACCTCATTCGGCTTGCAGGATCTTTGTTCATGAGCCAGAGGTCAGGCCAAAGCTCCTGTGGTGGGAGCTCAAAGTCCAAACCACCAGACTAACAGAGAAGCTCAGACCCCAGGGAATATTCTTTAGAGTGAGGTCTCATGGAATTCCTCATCTCAGCACCAAGAACCAGCTCTACCCAATAGCCTACGAACTCCAGTGTTGGAAGCCTCAGGCCAAACAATAAGTAAGACAGGAACACAATCCCACTCATTTAAAAAAAAGAGACAGCAAAAAAATATGAAGGAGCAAGGTAAAAACCTACAAGACCAAATAAATGAAGAGGAAATAGGTAATCTACCTGGAAAAGAATTCAGAGTAATGATAGTAAAGATAATCCAGAATCTTGGAAATACAATGGAAGCACAGATTGAGAAAATACAAGAAAGATCTAGAAGAACTGAAGAAAAAACAAACAGAGATGAACAACAAAATAACTGAAATGAAAAATACACTAGAAGGAATCAATAACAGAATAACTGAGGCAGAAGAACAAATAAGTGAGCTGGAAGACAAAATGGTGGAAATAACTGCCAAGGAGCAGAATAAAGAAAAAAGAATGAAAAGAATTGAAGACAATCTCAGAGACCTCTGGGACAACATTAAATGCACCAACATTTGAATTATAGGGGTCATAGAAAAAGAAGAGAAAAAGAAAGCATCTGAGAAAATATTTGAAGAGATCATAGTCAAAAACTACCCTAACATGGGAACGGAAATAGTCACTCAAGTCCAGGAAGCATAGAGAGTCCCATAAAGGATAAACCCTAGGAAAAACAAACCAAGACACATATTAATCAAACTAACAAAAATTACATTCAAAGAAAAAATATTAAAAGCACCAAGGGAAAAACAAAATATAACATACAAAGGAACCCCTATAGGTTATAAGCTGATTTTTCAGTGGAAACTCTGCAGGCCAGAAGGGAGTGACAGGGTATACTTAAAGTGATGAAAGAGAAAAACTTACAAACAAGATTACTCTACCCAGCAAGAATCTCATTCAGATTCGATGGAGAAGTCAAAAGCTTTTCAGACAAGCAAAAGCTAAAAGAATTCAGCACCACCAAACCAGCTTTACAACAAATACTAAAGAAACTTCTCTAAGCGGGAAACACAAGAGAAGAAAAAGACCCACAAAAACAAACCCAAAACAATTAAGAAAATGGTAATAGGAACATACATATTGATAATAACCTTGACTGTAAACGGATTAAATGCCTCAACCAAAAGACACAGACTGGCTGAACGGATACAAAAACAAGACCCATATATTTGCTGTCTACAAGAGACCCACTTCAGACCTAGAAACACATACAGAATGAAAGTGAAGGGATAGAAAAAGATATTCCATGCAGATGGAAATCAAAAGAAAGCTGGAGTAGCAATACTCACATTAGATAAAATAGACTTTAAAATAAAGACTGTTACAAGAGATAAGAAGGGACACTACATAATGATCAAAGGATCGATCCAAGAAGAAGATATAACAATTGTAAATACTTATGCACCCAACATAGGAGCACCTCAATACAGAAGGCAAATGCTAACAACCATGAAAGGAGAAATCGACAGTAACACAGTAATAGTAGGGGATTTTAACACCCCACTTACACCAATGGACAGATCATTCAAACAGAAAATAAATAAGGAAACACAAGCTTTAATTGATACAATAGACAAAATAGACTAAATTGACAATTATAGGACATTCCACTCAAAATGTCAGAATACACTTTTTTCTCAGGTGCTCACGGAACATTCTCCAGGATACATTACATCTTGGGCCAGAAAACAAGGCCTCAGAAAATTTAAGAACATTGAAATCGTATCAAGCATCTTTTCTGACCACAATGCTATCAGACTGGAAATCAGTTACAGGAAAAAAACTGTAAAAAACACAAATACATGGAGGTTAAACAGTGCACTACTAAATAACCAAGAGATCACTGAAGAAATCAATGAAGAAATTTAAAAAATACATAGAAACAAATTACAATGAAAACAGAACAACCCAAAACTTATGGGATGCAGCAAAAACAGTTCTAAAAGGGATGTTTATAGCAATTCAATCTCACCTCAAGAAACAAGAAAAATCTCAAATAAACAATCTAACCCTACACCTAAAACAACTACAGAAAGAAGAACTAAGAAAACCCAAAGTCAGTAAAAGGAAAGAAATCATAGAGATCAGAGCAGAAATAAATAGAAACAAAGAAAACAATAGCAAAGATCAATAAAACTAAAAGCTGGTTCTCTGAGAAGATAAACAAAATTGATAAACCCTTAGTCAGACTCATCAAGAATAAAAGGGAGAGGACGCAAATCAATAAGATTAGAAAAGAAATAGGAGAAATCACAACTGACACTGCAGAAATACAAAGGATTATAAGAGACTACTACAAACAACTGTATGCCAATAAAGTGGACAACCACAAAGAAATGGACAAATTCTTAGAAAGGTACAATTTCCCAAGACTAAACTAGGAAGAATTAGAGAATATAAACAGACCAATCACAAGTAATGAAATTGAAACCATAATTTAAAATCTTCCAACAAACAAAAGTCCAGGACCAGATGGCTTCACAGGCAATTCTATCAAACATTTAGAGAAGAGCTAACAACGATCCTTCTCAAACTCTTCCAAAAAATTGCAGAGGGAGAAACACTCCCAAATTCATTCTACAAAGCCACCAGCACCCTGATACCAAAGCCAGAAAAAGACATCACAAAAAAAGAAAATGATAGACCAATACCACTGATGAACATAGATGCAAAAATCTTGAGCAAAATACTAGCAAACAGAATCCCACAGCACATTAAAAGGATCATACACTATGATCAAGTAAGCTTTATCCCAAGAATGCAAGGATTCTTCAATATACGCAAATCAATCAATGTGATACATCACATTAACAAATTAAGGAATAAAAACCATATGATCATCTCAATAGATGCAGAAAAAGCTCTTGACAAAATTCAGCACCCATTTATGATAAAAACTCTCCAGAAAATGGGCATACAGGGAAGCTACCTCAACATAATAAAGGCTATATATGACAATGACAAACCCACAGCAAGCATCATACTCAATGGTGAAAAACTGAAAGCATTTCCACTACGATCAGGAAAAAGACAAGGATGTCCACTCTCACCACTCTTATTCAACATAGTTTTGGAAGTCCTAGCCACAGCAATCAGATAAGTGAAAGCAATAAAATGAATACAAGTTGGAAAAGAAGAAGTAAAACTGACACTCTTTGCAGATGGCATAATAGTATACATAGAAAATCCTAAAAATGCCACCAGAAAACTACTAGAACTAATCAATGAATTAGGTAAGATTGAAGGATACAAAATTAATGCACAGAAACCTTTGGCATTCCTCTACACCAACAGTGAAAAATCAGGAAAAGAAATTCAGGAAACACTCCCATTTACCATCACAACAAAAAGAATAAAATACCTAGGAATAAACCTGCCTAAGGAGGCAAAAGACTTGTACTCAGAAAACTATAAAACACTGATGAAAGAAATCAAAGATGACATAAATAGATGGAGAAATATACCATGTTATTGGATTGGAAGAATAAATATTGTGAAAATGACTATACTACCCAAAATGATCTACAGATTCAATACAACCCCTATCAAAGTACCAATGGCATTCTTCACAGAATTAGAACAAAAAATCTTACAATTTATATGGAAACACAAAAGACCCCAAATAGCCAAAGCAATCTTGAGAAAGAAAAATGGAGTTGGAGGAATCAGGCTCCCCAACTTCAAACTATACCACAAAGCTACAGTAATCAAGACAGTATGGTACTGGCACAGAAACAGAAATATAGATCAATGGTACAGGATAGAATGCCCAGAGATAAAGCCATGCACATATGGGCACCTAATTTATGACAAAGGAGGCAAGAACATACAATGCAGAAAAGACAGCCTCTTCAATAAGTGGTGCTGGGAAAACTGGACAGCTACACGTAAAAGAATGAAATTAGAACACTCCCTAACACCATACACAAAAATAAGCTCCAAATGGATTAAAGACTTTAATGTAAGACCAGACACTATAAAACTCTTAGAGGAAAACAGGAAAAACACTCTTTGACATAAACCACAGCAAGATCTTTTTGGACCCGCCTCCTAGAGTAACAGAAAGAAAAACAAAAATAAACAAATGGGACTTAAATAAACTTAAAAGCTTTTGCACAGCAAAGGAAACCATAAACAAGACAAAAAGACAACCTTCAGAATGGGAGAAAATATTTGCAAATGAAACAACAGACAAAGGATTAATCTCCAAAATATACAAACAGCTCATGGAGCTCAATATCAAAAAAACAAACAACGCAATCCAAAAATGGGCGGAAGACCTAGGTAGACATTTCACCAAGGAGGACATGTGGATGGCTAGGAGGCACATGAAAATATGCTCAACATCACTAATTATTAGAGAAATGTAAATCAAAACTACAATGAGGAATCACCTCATGCCTGTCAGAATGGCCATTATCAAGAAATCTAGAAACAATAAATGCTGGAAAGGGTGTGGTGAAAAGGGAACCCTCCTGCACTGTTGGTGGGAATATAAACTGATACAACCACTATGGAAAACACTATGGAGTTTTCTTAAAAAACTAAAAATAAAACTATCATATGACCCAGCAATCTCACTACTGGGCATATACCCGAGAAAACCATAATTCAAAAAGAGACATGTACCACAATGTTCATTGCAGCGTTATTTACAATAACCAGGACATGGAACCAACCTAAATGTCCACTGACAGATGAATGGATAAAGAAAATGTGGCACATATATACAGTGGAACATTACTCAGGCATAAAAAGAAATGAAATTGAGTTATTTGTAGTGAGGTGGATGGACCTAGAGTCTGTCATACAGAGTGAAGTGAGTCAGAAAGAGAAAAAGAAATACTGTATGCTAACGCATATACATGGAATCTAAAAAAAAAAAAAAAAAAGTACCGATGAACCTAGTTGCAAGGCAGGAATAAAGAGGTAGACATAGAGAATGGACTTGCACTTGAGGACATGGGGTGGGAGGGGGAAGCTGGGGCGAAGTGACAGTAGCATCGACATATATACGCTACTGAATGTAAAATAGTTGGCTAGTGGGAAGCAGCAGCATAGCACAGGGAGATCAGCCCAGTGATTTGTGATGGCCTAGAGGGGTGGTATAGGGAGAATGGGAGGGAGGCTCAAGAGGGAGGGGATATGGGGAAATGTGTATGTATATTGCTGATTCGCTTTGTTGTACAACAGAAGCTAACACAGTATTGTGAAGCAATTATATTCCAGTAAAAATCTATTAAAAAAAAATAGGTCCTGATGCTAATAGGGGAAGTCCTCCCTCCCTGTTCTTTGGAAGTGTCTGTGTTATTTCTGGCCCAAAGGAATTCTGTATTACTTTTAGAAAATCTCATTAAAGTCAATGGGAAAAAAAGAATAAATGAGACAAAATATTCCAAAAGAAAAAAAAAGCTTAACTCACAACTCTCATGTTGTGCATTGTTTTTCAGTTGACAGGTTCATCATCATCAAAACTTTCAACATGAGTTGTGACTATGAAATAATGAGACTGACTTTCCATTTTGTCACTTATAATGACATTTTGTAAATTGTTTTCATTCTCTTTAATTTAATAATGGACATCAAATAACTTGGAACTGAGAAGCAGTGAGATGCAAAATAAGAAACCTAAATTGGTCCAGCTGGCAGCTTGCAGCCTGGTGTGTGAAGACCATAGAGATTTAGAAGCAAAAGACCCATGTTTGATTCCTGGTTCAACCCCTTCATAATTGGGTCAAGTTACTCATTTGGTGTTTTCTTAACCTGTGAGATGGAAACAAAAGCTATTTCACAGAATTCCTGTGAGAATAAGAGTTCATTGAGGGTATGTGACAGTGCCTAGCACCTTTCAGTGCACTAAAAAGTACATAATGAATGTTAATTTCCTTCCTTTCTCCTTCCATTTCTATCTTTTCTTCCTTCTTTGAGCCACGTGCAGAGTTGAAGAGATACAGCAATTTTTAAAAATTTCAATCTAGAGAAAGAAATATTCTGAACAGAATAACCGAGTTTCCAGCAAGTAGTCGCAATACAGGAATCAGACATCTGGGATGAGTGCCAGCATTCATCTATGAGGGAGGGCAGGAGGAGGGCCCCAGACACACAGCTGTCATTTAGGAATGAGCTCCAATTCCTAGGAGGTGACCTGGCAGAAAACGAAGCAGAGTCTCTCAGTCTAGTAGGACACTGGGATACTGGATAGAAACCAGGTTAGATGAATAAAAATCAAGGCAGAATGCCAGGAACATGTCTTAGAGTACTCAAAGTGAATTTTAAGAACAAAGAGAAACCCAGTTGCCAGGATTCGAACACATGGAGGAGGAACTGGGGCTTGGGAATGATGGAGGAACCCAACTATGAGTACCTAAATGTCCCATTAGGGTCAGACTAATGGCGGCCGGGTGGCTCGCTGCTGAGTCTCACAGTTCGAGCAAGACGGCGCATGCCCATGGGAATTCAATGGCCCTACCTCTGGAGCAGAACTAGAAAATAAGCTAGACCTGAAAACTATTTGCTCAGACCTTACCAGAATCCTTAAAGACAGATTTAAATGAAGGTATGTAATGTCTTCTAAGACTTTATGGTGAAAAATAAAGGACAACAATGATGGCAGTACTGCCCTAGGGAAGATTTATTAGTCAGATGCTAAAAAAAATAAGGAAAGAAAAACTGAACTTTTCATGCAAGGAGGGGATAAGTTCCATAGTACAGTAGTGATATTGGAGAGGCAGCAGTGAGTGGTGGCGTGAAGCGAGATCTTAGTTCCCTGCCCAGGAATTGAACCTGGGTAGCACTGGATGAAAACCAGGAATCCTAGCCACTGGACCAGCAAGGGCTAGAGGCTAGAAGCAAAGTTTCCCTGGCTCTTGCCGCCACTGAAAAATGCATTTCTCAGTGAGGCAAAAACTGTAAAAACGGGTGCAGTGTTTATTATTAGAGACACAGCACAACAACAAGTGGGAGGGCACACAGAGAAACAGTTTGTTTAGTTAAGACAGAAGCAAGGCAGAGATGCACACCTGGAGAGCAAGGGTGTGGGCGTCCTCCCTAATGAGGAGGAGCACAGTAAAGAGGGGGTTAAGTCATTTATACAGGGCAGTTCTTCCGGGTGTTTGTTTACCTTTGGCCAATTATCTGGTTTCTTTTTCCACACCTGCCCTGCCCTAGGACCCTCCTCAACATGCGTGTGCAACTTTTCTTCCAAGATGGATTCCAGCCCAGAGGGCTAGGGGGGGCCCTGGCATCACATATTATGGGGTGGTGCCCCCTCTTTTCTGACCCCCAAGGAACCTTTCTGTGCATGTGCAATATCTCCCTTGCCCAAAGGATGGGAAATATATGACCTCGTGATTTTTTACTCAGACAGGGTTTAACCCCTCTCTCTTCCGGCCATGACTGTTATCTTAAAGTGTCCTCAGGACACAAAGCCCGGCTATTTACCCCGTTTCTGTTGTTATTTCGAAGTGCAAACAGGAGGCTGGAGCCCACCTATCTCCTGTCTCAGGAAATGTAAACAGGAGGCCAGTTGTAAATGCCTAGCCTGGAGCCCATCTATCTCCTGCCTCAGTGGTAGAGAAAGAGGGATTCTTGGAGGAAGTGGGGTCTTAGAGCTACTTGGGCAGCATGAGAAAAAGGTACGAGTGAGCACTATTTTCTAAATATGACTTGTTGAGAGAAAAAAGTACTGGAAGAAGATTAAGTGAAACAAACTTAAGCTAATTTTTAGAAGAGGGAGAGAAGATATGAAATAGGAAGGAAAAGATTTAAGAATCAAAGTAATCCAGACAACAAAAGGCATGGAATCTGTAAATCCAAGGTAGCACAATCAGAAAGGAATTCAACTTTAATTTTTTGTAGGACTGATAGCAACCCTACATTTTTACAGTACCTATCATCTTCAGATTCTTTGTAATAACTCTTTAAAAGGGAGCATATTAGCAGAGAGATGAAAATCACAAATAATATATTCTGCAAGTATCTGGTGTCAAGAAGATTAGCTCAAATTATATTCTAGGCTAACCTGGGATATACTACGCTCTATTCATTCCTATAAAAATAGATTTAACAGTTGCATTATGTACTCATTTGTCAGTTCAGAAAAAAAAGGTATTCATGAGAATGGTAATCCACCTTAGAGTATGTCTATGGAGGAAAATGACCTCTTTAGCGGTGACTTACAGTAGCTCTTTAAGAAAGATAAACAATTCTTGATTAAAGGCATGGAATTTTTATATTTTAGCCAAGTATGTGAAATAAATTCTTTTCAATCCGGCTGAGGCCTACCCACTGGGGCTTCTTAAATAAGTGTGTAAGGAGAATGCTTACCTGGGTCAAGAAGAAAAGAACTAAACTAGAAATTTGAAAACAAAGGTTTTAAATCGAAGCCCCATAAACATAGAAAGCTTTATGTTAACTCAGTTAACCTTTCCTTTGTCCTGTTTTTTCATCTGTAAAGTGATATACCTCTCTGGTTTTCCACAAGCCCTATAAGTTAAAACACTTAATGTCTTAATCATCCATTTGACTCCTAGGATATAACTTCTACATTGAATCTCTTCTCCTATGTCCTCAGAGATTATTAAACTTTCCAGAAAATCCATAGTACATCTTATTCTTGAAACTATAAATTCCATAAAATAAAAGACAAATTTATTAACTCTTTTACACTCTATAGAGACAAAACTAATGACTGATTTTTTTTTTAATTTTTAATTTTAATTTTGTTTGTTTTTTTATACAGCAGGTTCTTATTAGTCATCAATTTTATACATATCAGTGTATACATGTCAATCCCAATTGCCCAATTCATCACACCACCACCCTCACCCCTCCACGACTTTCCCTCCTTGGTGTCCATACACTCGTTCTCTACATCTGTGCCTCAATCTCTGCCCCGCAAACCGGTTCATCTGCACCATTTTTCTAGGTTCCACATATATGCATTAATATATGATATTTGTTTTTCTCTTTCTGACTTACTTCACTCTGTATGACAGTCTCTAGATCTATCCACGTCTCAACAAATGACCCAATTTCGTTCCTTTTTATGGCTGAGTAATATTCCATTGTATATACGTACCACATCTTCTTTATCCATTCATCTGTCAATGGACATTTAGGTTGCTTCCATGTCCTGGCTGTTGCAAATAGTGCTGCAATGAACATTGGGGTGCATGTCTTTTTGAATTATGGTTTTCTCTGGGTATATGCCCAGTAGTGGGATTGCTGGGTCATATGGTAATTCTATTTTTAGTTTTTTAAGGAACCTCCATACTGTTCTCCATAGTGGCTGTATCAATTTACATTCCCACCAACAGTGCAAGAGGGTACCCTTTTCTCCAAATCCTCTCCAGCATTTGTTGTTTGTAGATTTTCTAATGATGCCCATTCTAACTGGTGTGAGGTGATACCTCATTGTAGTTTTGATTTGCATTTCTCTAATAATTAGTGATGTTGAGCAGCTTTTCATGAGCTTCTTGGCCATCTGTATGTCTTCTTTGGAGAAATGTCTATTTAGGTCTTCGGCCCGTTTTTGGATTGGGTTGTTTGTTTATTTAATATTGAACTGCATGAGCTGTTTATATATTTTGGAGATTAATCCTTTGTCCATTGATTTGTTTGCAAATATTTTCTCCCATTCTGAGTGTTGTCTTTTTGTCTTGTTTATGGTTTCTTTTGCTGTGCAAAAGCTTTGAAGTTTCATTAAGTCCCATTTGTTTATTTTTGTTTTTATTTCCATTACTCTAGGAGGTGGATCAAAAAAGATCTTGCTGTGAAATATGTCAAAGAGTGTTCTTCCTATGTTTTCCTCTAAGAGTTTTATAGTGTTCAGTCGTACATTTAGGTAGGTCTCTAATCCATTTTGAGTTTATTTTTGTGTATGGTGTTAGGGAGTGTTCTAATTTCATTCTTTTACATGTAGCTGTCTAGTGTTCCCAGCACCACTTATTGAAGAGACTGTCTTTTCTCCATTGTATATCCTTGCTTCCTTTGTCATAGATTAGTTGACCATAGGTGGGTGGGTTTATCTCTGGGTTTCTATCTTGTTCCATTGATCTATGTTTCTGTTTTTGTGCCAGTACCATATTGTCTTGATTACTGTAGCTTTGTAGTATAGTCTGAAGTCAGGGAATCAGATTCCTCCAGCTCCGTTTTTTTCCCTCAAGACTGCTTTGGCTATTTGGGGTCTTTTGTGTCTCCACACAAATTTTAAGATTCTTTGTTCTAGTTCCATAAAAAATGCCATTTGTAATTTGATAGGGATTGCATTGAATCTGTAGATTGCTTTGGGTAGCAGAGTCATTTTCACAATATTGATTCTTCCAATCCAAGAACATGGTATATCTCTCCATCTGTTGGTATCATCTTTAATTTCTTTCATTAGAGTCTTATAATTTTCTGCATACAGGTCTTTTGTCTCCCTAGGTAGGTTTATTCCTAGGTATTTTATTCTTTTTGTTGCAATGGTAAATGGGAGTGTTCCCTAATTTCTCTTTCATACTTTTCATCATTAGTGTATAGGAATGCAAGAGATTTCTGTTCATTAATCTTGTATCCTGCAAATTTACCAAATTCATTGATTAGCTCTAGTAGTTTTCTGGTGGCGTTTTTAGGATTCTCTATGTATAGTATCATGTCATCTGCAAACAGTGACAGTTTTACTTCTTCTTTTCCAATTTGTATTCCTTTTATTTCTTTTTCTTCTCTGATTGCTGTGACTAGGACTTCCAAAACTATGTTAAATAATAGTGGTGAGTGTGGACATCCTTGTCTCATTCCTGATGTTAGAGGAAATTCTTTCAGTTTTTCACCATTGAGAATGATGTGTGCTGTGAGTTTGTCATATATGGCCTTTATCATGTTGAGGTAGGTTCCCTCTATGCCCACTTTCTTGAAAGTTTTTATCATAAATGGGAGTTGAATTTTGTCAAAAGATTTTCTGCATCTATTGAGATGGTCATATGGTTTTTATTCTTCAATTTGTTAATATCATGTATCACATTGATTGATTTGCATATATTGAAGTATCCTTGCATCCCTGGAATAAATCCCACTTGATCATGGTGTATGATCCTTTTAATGTGTTGTTGCATTCTGTTTGCTAGTATTTTGTTGAGGATTTTTGCATCTATATTCATCAGTGATATTGGTCTGTAATTTTCTTTTTTTGTAGTATCTTTGTCTGGTTTTGGTATCAGGGTGATGGTGGCCTCATAGAATGAGTTTGGGAGTGTTCCCTCCTCTGCAATTTTTTGGAAGAGTTTGAGAAGGATGGGTGTTAGCTCTTCTCTAAATGTTTGATAGAATTCACCTGTGAAGCCATCTGGTCCTGGACTTTTGTTTGTTGGAAGATTTTTAATCAGAGTTTCAATCTCATTACTTGTGATTGGTCTGTTAATATTTTCTATTTCTTCTTGGTTCAGTCTTGGTATGTTATACCTTTCTAAGAGTTTGTCCATTTCTTCCATGTTGTCCATTTTATTGGCATAGAGTTGCTTGTAGTAGTCTCTCATGATCCTTTGTATTTCTGCAGTATTAGTAGTTACTTCTTTTTCATTTCTAAATCAGTTGATTTTAGTCTTCTCCCTTTTATTCTTGATGAGTCTGGCTAATGGTTTATCAATTTTGTTTATCTTCTCAAAGAACCAGGGATTAGTTTTATTGATCTTTGCTATCGTTTCCTTCATTTCTTTTTCATTTATTTCTGATCTGATCTTTATTTCTTTCCTTCTGCTAGCTTTGGGGGTTTTTTTTTGTTGTTGTTCTTCTTTCTCTAGTTCCTTTAGGTGTAAGTTTAGATTGTTTATTTGAGATTTTTCTTCTTTCTTGAGGTAGGCTTGTATAGCTATAAACTTCCCTCTTAGAACTGCTTTTGCTGCATCCCATAGGTTTTGGATCATCGTGTTTTCCTTGTCATTTGTCTTTAGGTATTTTTTGATTTCCTCTTTGATTTCTTCAGTGATCTCTTGGTTATTTAGTAACATATTGTTTAGCCTCCATGTGTTTGTGTTTTTTACATTTTTTCCCTGTAATTCATTTCTAATCTCATAGCGTTGTGGTCAGAAAAGATGCTCGACATGATTTCAGTTTTCTTAAATTTACTGAGGCTTGATTTGTGACCCAAGATGTGATCTATCCTGGAGAATGTTCCATGCACATTTGAGAAGAAAGTGTAATCTGCTGTTTCTGGATGGAATCTCCTATAAATGTCAATTACATCTATCTGGTCTACTGTGTCATTTAAAGCTTCTGTTTCCTTATTTATTTTCATTTTGGATGATCTGTCCATTGGTGTAAGTAAGGTGTTAAAGTCCCCCACTATTATTGTGTTACTGTAGATTTCCTCTTTTATCGCTGTTAGCAGTTGCCTTATGTATTGAGGTGCTCCTTTGTTGGGTGCATATATATTTATAATTGTTATATCTTCTTCTTGGATTGATCCCTTGATCATTATGTAGTGTCCTTCCTTGTCTCTTGTAAGACATTCTTTATTTTAAAGTCTATTTTATCTGATATGAGTATTGTTACTCCAGCTTTCTTTTGATTTCCATTTGCATGGAATATCTTTTTCCATCCCCTCTCTTTCAGTCTGTATGTGTCCCTAGGTCTGAAGTGGGTCTCTTGTAGACAACATATATATGGGTCTTGCTTTTGTATCCATTCAGCAAGCTTGTGTCTTTTGGGTGGAGCATTTAATCCATTCACATTTAAGGTAATTATCAATATGTATTTTCCTATGACCATTTTCCTAACTGTTTTGGGTTTGTTATTGTAGGTCCTTTTCTTCTCTTCTGTTTCCCACTTAGAGAAGTTCCTTTAACCTTTGTGGTGGAGCTGGTTTGGTGGTGCTGAATTCTCTTAGCTTTTGCTTGTCTCTAAAGCTTTTGATTTCTCCATCGAATCTGAATGATATTCTTGCCCGGTAGAGTAATCTTGGTTGTAGGTTCTTCCCTTTCATCACTTTAAGTATATCATGATGCTCCCTTCTGGCTTGCAGAGTTTCTGCTGAGAAATCAGCTGTTAACCTTATGGGAGTTCCCTTGTGTGCTATTTGTCATTTTTCCCTTGCTGCTTTCAATAATTTTTCTTTGCCTTTAATTTTTGCCATTTTGATTACTATGTGTCTCGGTGTGTTTCTCCTTGGGTTTATCCTGTATAGGACTTGTTGCATATCCTGGACTTGGGTCGCTATTTCCTTTCCCGTGTTAGGGAAGTTTTCAACTATAATCTCTTCAAATATTTTCTCAGGTCCTTTCTCTCTCTCTTCTCCTTGTGGGACCCCTATAATGCAAATGTTGTTGTGTTTAATGTTGTCCCAGTGGTCTCTTAGGCTGTCTTCATTTCTTTTCATTCTTTTTTCTTTATTCTGTTCCACAGCAGTGAATTCCACCATTCTGTCTTCTAGGTCACTTATCCGTTCTTCTCCCTCAGTTATTCCATTATTGATTCCTTCTAGTGTAGTTTTCATTTTAGTTATTGTATTGTTCATCTCTGTTTGTTTGTTCTTTAATTCTTCTAGGTCTTTGTTAAACATTTCTTGCATCTTCTCGATCTTTGCCTCCAGTCTTTTTCTGATGTCCTGGATCATCTTCACTATCATTATTGAGAATTATTTTTCTGGAATGTTGCCTATCTCCACTTCATTTAGTTGTTTTTCTGGGGTCTTATCTTGTTCCTTCATCTGGTACATAGCCCTCTGCCTTTTCATCTTGTCTATCTTTCTGTGAATGTGGTTTTTGTTCCACAGACTGCTGGATTGTAGTTCTTCTTGTTTCTGCTGTCTGCCCTCTGGTGGATGAGGGTATCTAAGAGGCTTTTGCAAGTTTCCTGATGGGAGGGGCTGGTGGTGGGTAGAGCTGACTGTTGCTCTGGTGGGCAGAGCTCAGTAAAACTTTAATCCACTTGACTGCTGATGGGTGGGGCTGGGTTCCCTCCCTGTTGGCTGTGTGGCCTGAGGCAACCCATCCCTGGAGCCTACCTGGGCTCTTTGGTGGGGCTAATGGCAGACTCTGGGAGGGCTCACGCCAAAGAGTACTTCCCAGAACTTCTGCTGCCATTGTCCTTGTCTCCACGGTGAGCCACAGCCACCCCCTGCCTCTGCAGGAGACCCTGCAATACTAGCAGGTAGGTCTGATTCAGTCTCTCCTGGGGTCACTGCTCCTTCCCCTGGGTCCCGATGCACACACTACTTTGTGTGTGTCCTCCAAGAGTGGAGTCTCTGTTTCCCGCAGTCTTTTTGAAGTCCTGCAATCAAATCCCACTAGGCTTCAAAGGCTGATTCTCTAGGAATTCCTCCTCCCATTGCCGGACCCCCAGGTTGGGAAGCCTGACGTGGGGCTCAGAATCTTCACTCCAGTGGGTGGACTTCTGTGGTATAAGTGTTCTCTAGTCTGTGAATCACCCACTCAGCAGTTATTGGATTTGATTTTACTGCGATTGCGCCCCTCCTATCCTCTCATTGTGGCTTCTCCTTTGTCTTTGGATGTGGGGTATCTTTTTTGGTGAGTTTCAGTGTCTTCCTGTCAATGATTGTCTAGCAGCTAGTTGTGATTCTGGTGTTCTCACAAGAGGGAGTGAGAGCATGTCCTTCTACTCCGCCATCTTTGTCACAAGCCATGACTGATTTTTGTTATATAGTAATTCAAAATTCTGTAAACAGATTATGGCCAGAATAAATGCTGGAGTCTAAGATACAGTAAATAAGGATTCTGACTTCAAGCATAAAATTCAATGGGAAAACCTGTAAAGTGCATGAACAGATTTTTTAGATTGTTTTAAAAGCATGATAAACTTGCAGCTGACTGTGAACACACATTTACCTCTGTTCTTTCTGAAAAAGGAATTTTTTAAAGTTTACATCCTCAAATACACAAAGAAAGAAAGAGGAGATCTCAGACATGTCAATGACATTTCCGAAAGACTGGCATCATGGAATGAATGGTAACTGAGAGCGAAACAGAAAATGCTGAAACCTAAGGCCCTATAGAGTGTAATGCAAAATGATAGAGGACCTCAAGAAAGGAGAAATTGGGACTGGAAATAGGAAGAATGATTACAAGTCCAGGGAAGAAGTAGATCCCTTGATCCCCAGTCCTAGTTCATATAATTAAACAGTTCCCTTCCCTGATTCCAGTAAAATGCAGTATAGTGACTCTCTGGAGAATTTGAAAGAGGAAGGCTCTATGCCAGAGAGCCAGATATGGGTGAAGGTGGAGGTAAAAACAGAGATTTAGATGGAAGTGTTCATCCTCTACTCTGCTCTCAGAATGCTGACAGATAGGTTTGTATCCTCCAGGGAAGAGATTGGGAGATTCCCCTCAGCCAGCAGGAGAGAAACTCTACAGATACTGGCAGGTACAGACCTACCACTGAAATAGCTGGGACTCTGCTCCATTGTCCCCAGTGAGCCCCACCAATTTACACATCGTGCCAGTCCAGTTTTTAATGTCTCACTCCCATTATTGACTGTCAAGGATCACCAGGCATTTGAGAAAAAGTTCTAAAAATGATATTTTTTAAAAAAGAGGAACTTAGAGAAAGATGTAAGGCAAGAAGCAGGAAAAAATTTAATTAAAAATATATAATTAAAATCTCCAAAGATATTACTCCCAGAAATTAAAGAATACAATAACTAAAATGAAAATACAGGAGCTGGAATATAATATTGAGGGTCTCACAGAAAGTAGAACAAAAAAACAAAAAGGTAGAAAATCGGGAGTGAAATGTAAGAAAGAGGATTCAACCAGAAGACCACGTATCTGAATGAGAGTTCCAGAAAGAAAACAAAGGAAATGGAAGAGAAGAAATGATCACATTATAAATACAAGAAAATTAAGAAATGACATGACTTTTTGAAGATTCAAAGAACTTGTAAGTGCCCAGTACAATGAACTGGAAATAAGGAAAGAATCCTAGAAGTTTCAAACAACAAAAAATGAGGCAGATGAAAAGAACTGGGAATCAAAATTTTACCAAACATTATTCCAGTAACCTGGAGGTGAAAAGCAAGAAAGAAATGCTTAAAATAATGAAGAAAATTATTTCCAATCTAGAATTCTACATTTATCTAAGTACTTAATAAGTATGCAGGTAGAAAACAATTTGTTAGACTTGTTTAAACACAAAATATGAACACATACTAAAAAAATTTTTAATAATGAAGGTGGTTTCTTCTGGGGAGTGAAAAGGGGGTGGGACAACAAGGGACTGCTATTTGCTCATAAGCTATGTAATATTTTAAAATTAAATGCATTGAAAGTGATGTTGATTTTTAGAATAAAAATCTATCTTGTATTATAATACAGATCAATTTCTTCAGATTGTTTTGTAACATTATTTCCAACAATTTTTAACCTCTTGACAAATAGTTTTGGGTTTTTTGTTTGTTTGTTTTATCGAAATATAGTTGGTTTACAACATTGTGTTAGTTTCAGATGTACAGCAAAGTGATTCAGTTATACGTAATACATATAAATGTATATATATTCTTTTTTTACATTCCATTCCATTATAGATTATTACAAGATATTGAGTATAGTTCCCTGTGTTATACAGTAGGTCCTTGTTGATTTTCTATTTTATATATAATAGTGTCTATCTGTTAATCCCAAATTCTTAATTTGTCCCTCCCCCTACCCTTTTCCCTTTAGTAACCGTAAGTTTGTTTTCTATGTCTGTGAGTCTATTTCTGTTTTATAAATAAGTTCAAATAGTTTTAGTATTTATAATTTGTCATTTTGTCCTTCTTAACAACAATGTTCCCACATTTGATTTATTTTTTATTTATTTTTCAACATTCTGAGTAACATCATCAAGTAACTTCTTTGAGAAAGGTAACTGGGTTGCATACTCTTTGAGAACTTGCATACAAAAGAACACACATTTGTTTAACAAATATTTTTTACTAAGTGCCTGGAGTGTGCCAGGAATTTGTTTTTCTGTTCCCTTCACACCTGAAAGCCCATTTTTTCTGAGAGTAAACCTGATTTGTTGTTCCTTTGCAGAGAACCTGTTTTTGTCTTATTGTTAAAGGTTTTGTCTCTTTATACTTGGATGCCTAGTGAAATAGACATTTCACTAGTCTATATGTAAGTATGGATTTCTTTTCTTACAATTTTCTTAGAACTTGATACCTCACTATCTTCACAACAAAAAAGTATAGTTAAAAATTACTGAATTCACACAATGAATGACCTACATGGAATTTGTTAAAAGATTACTGTCATTATCCTCAGCTTCCCCCTCTTCTCTCTCTAGTGGCACGAACATGGCAGATCCTCAACCCCAAATAAAAATCTCCTGGCCGATGTAGATTTCTCACCTACTTATGTCTGTAATTCAAGCTGTTTCTATTTCTGAAGGACTTACAACTTCAGCAGACCCACTATAATTCATGGTGTACTCCAAGAAATGCTGTGTCAGAAGCAGTGGTCAGATTTGGTTGGTTTCTTTCTTTCTTAATCTCTCTCATTGACCATCACCTTGTCCAATGCCTGCCACACAGTATGTTAATAAATTTTTTTTGGATTGGAGAATAAACCAACACACATTATTAAGCATTACTTTGGAAAGTAGCCCCCTGAAGTTTTACTATTTAACAGTGTCCATTTCTGCTTTCTAGAATCTCTGCTTACTGTGAAGAAATCTCTGAAGAAATATCAACTAAGATTTTTTTCACGGTTCTTTAGGTGAATGGATAATATATCATAGATTGGAATCTAATTTTTATGAGTTATTTTTCATTCAAGAAGCCATCAGTATAGCTCAACATCATTTACCATTAGGGAAATGCAAGTTAAAACCCAGATGAGATAGCAATACACACCAACTAGGGTGACTATAATCAAAAAGAAGGAAAATGACAAGTGTGGTACAGGCTTTGGAACCCTGCTAGTGGGAATGTAAAATAGTATAGCCACTTCAGAAAATAGTCTGGCAGTTCCTCAGTATGTTGAACAAAGAATTACCATTTGACCCATCAATCCCACTCCTAAGTACATATCCAAGAGAAATGAAAATGCATGTCCACATAGAAATGAAAATACATTCATATCAGCATTATTCGTAAGAGTCAAAAAGTGGAAACAACCTATTCAACTGATGAATGGATAAATAAGATGTGGCATATCCAAGCAATAGAATATAAAAAGTGCTGATAGATGCTACAACATGGATTTACCTTGAAAACATTATATTAGGAAAAGAAACCAGTCAGAAAAAGCCACATACTATATGATTCCATTTCTATAAAATTTCTGGAATAGGCAAGTCTACAGAGACAGAAAGTAGGTCAGCAGTTGCCTAGCGCTCAAGGAGCTTGAGGGGTGGTGGGGGAGTGAGGAGCGACTGCTAATGGGTATGGGATTTGGGGGCTGATGAAAATGTTCTAAAATTGGTTGTGATGGTCACCCAACCCTGTCAATATACTGAAAAAGGACTGAATTGTACACTTGAGTGAATTGTATAGTATGTGAGTTTTATCTCAACAAAGCTGTTTAATTTAAGGAGGCGCTCATTCTCAGGGTCGTGTAGGTGCAGAGTCACAGGGGGCACCTGCAAACCCTGAGAGTCAGCACTCCCTTAAGTTTTGTGTCCCAGCTGCCTTGTTAGCCTCACCCTAGTCTTGGCTTTGGTTGTATGAACTAATGAGACATTACATGAAAGGTCTTAACATTAGTATAGTATGTCAAGTGACAAAAATAATACAATTTATTAACAAGATTGATGTCTTTTATTCAAGGGAAAAAAAATGTATTGGGGATACAGTACCTCACAAGCAGTGGGGCACTGTTCCCCAGGGATTTGGGGCAAGAAAAAGTTTTATAGAATGTTAAAAGAGGCAATGCAGAAACAGGACATGATTGGCTATGAGGTAGGGGGTTTCCTGATAAGGGGAGCAGGCCCTATTTTCTAGGGTAAGGCGAGCTCTCTAAGCTGGCTTAGAGAGTTGTGACTGGTGTATGTTAGGTCTCCTTGACAGGTGTTTCCCGTAAGTACACACTGCCTTTGGTTTAGGTTTGTGATGTGGGCTGGGCCACAGAAGTGGCCTCCATTTTGAGCGTCCCAATATACAAATTAAGCTTATCAATACCAAGAGGAAGTATTTATTGTTGCAGAGGAGAAAAAATAATTTTATCTCTATCCTTCTAAGTTCTTGGCTGAGACCCCTGTAATAAAACACAGATTATCAAGAGAAAGACATGTAGAAGTTTATTACAGGTATACCTCATGTACACATGGGAGATCCTGGGGAAAATGATGACTCCCTGAGGTGCCCTAAGCCACTGGCTTAAATACCATCTTCAGCTAAAGACAAAAGATGATGGAGCAGTTACCAAGAAGGACACACTAAACAAGAGTGAGGTTTAATTATATGGAATAAAGTTGGTGTCTTCTCCATTGATAAGATTCTCTTGTGATTTAGTATTAACTTTCCCTTCCTAGTACAAAGAGGGAGACACCCTTACAAATGGATATTTCTTTTATAAATGTAAATTTCCCTCACAAAAGTGAACTTCCCTGTTTTCAGAGATTTCACTATGTTTCCTGTTTCTCAAAATAATAAACTCAAAATAATCCCTACGCCAAAAGGCATATTTGGAGGCAGCATATTCTGCTGTTCTTTACTGTTATGATTATTAAATATCAGGAACTTAGGCTCTGAGCATATAAAGACTACAATAATTGCTAAACTATATTAGGTACATGGATCAGGTCTCATTTCAAACACTTTCTGTGAAGTTTAGGTAATTTGCCCAAGTTTACACACTAGTAGGGAGCACAGCTTGTAGAAAAAGACAGGCAGCCCAGCTCCAGAACCTCTATACTAAATCGCCTCATCGATAAGTGTGTCAAGATGGACAAGACATTGTTCCTTTTAATTGATAATCCAACATGAGCCATAAAGATGTTCATCAAAACTATAATATGGTAAATAGAATAAATTCCATTGGTGCACAGAGAAAAATAATTCCATCTGCGAATGTAGGCAAGACTTCGGAAAGGGTTAAATTCCCTACCCCAACACCACCGCCCCCAGGTTTTAAGAGGAAAAGGAAGATGCTGGATGGAGAAGGTGAAAGGGAACCTTCCAGGCAGAATGAAAATGAGCAAAGGCAAAGGGCTGGAACCAGCCAGGTGGTCCTGGGAACTGAAAGTTTTCTTGTGGGGCATCTGGAGTGGGAAGGGCCAAGCCTAGAGTCATCCTAAGGTGTAGCTGGGTGTGAAGGCTTCCTAGACCACACAGGAGGCTGCGCTTTTTCTGAAAGACAAGTGCGAGCCAGCAGAAGCCTGTAAGCAAGGGTGCAACAGAATCAGACAGGAGGTGGAGAGATCTTGCCAAAATAGAGTTGTTTTGACAACAAAAGTAGACAAAAGGGAGTTATTCAAACCAAAGTTTACATTCCTTAAGTTTCTTGTTCAGGGCTGTTCACTGACTCTGAAGTTCCCTCACAGAGACCCCTGGAAGAAGATCAAGTTTTCCCTTTGTATACTCATAACAACTGCTTTCATGATTTCTTTTATGTAGCTAACATAATATTGAATGTTTTTAAAATTTTAAAATGTCATGGAAACTCAAGTTGAAAAGTTTATCTTTTCATGTGTCTCTTGGTTAAGTGTTCCATTTCGACTCCTCTCCCTTACCCCACATCTTAGTTTCAAGTATCTTTTAAATAAAACGAGTTCAGTGTCAACAACACTCCAGGATTTTATTAATCTTAAACCTTGCAGATGAAAGATGGTGGCTGAGTCAACAGGCTTCCTGGAGAGTGCCCTGGGGAAGGGGAGCACCCTGTGTATTTCTGACCCACACACTTGGCTTCATGTCAGGCAGGAAAGGAATAACTACTTCTGTCAAAGCCACTCACAGATGACAATTCAGTCCCCACAATGTGAAACACCATCTCCTAACAGCACCTGACCTTCTCCCACCAGTCTCCTACATTGTCAGCCATGGTGGCGTCTATTAGCTCTGACACTGCTCCCTCCCTCTGGGCAGCTGATGCAAAGGTTCAGTACAGAACTGGACTGTTTGCATCAAGTGTTGAAAGCAAATTTGACCTACTTGTTCTCCTGCTGCTATGGCAGCTAGTATCACCCAGGCTGATGTTCTTTTTTGGTTTCACTGTTAAGCCCTCAAGCTCTCTACTTGAAACGTGTACCATGGTTTCCTCTTATAGTGTATCTGAGATACAGAAGGGGCTATGCAAGACACAGTGATTTTTTTCAACCTTATTCATAATAGCTCTTTTTTCACCACTGAAAGATTTAAAATATTCTTTGGAGCAGGGAATGTGATGCATTTTATGGATTCATAGGTCATTGGGTTTAAAGAATACCTGGCATTTCCTCTATAGCATCCCCTCTGTGACAAGTTTGGATGGAGGCCAATAATCCAGTCTTTGCTGCACCATCTCCAATAATGAGTCACTCCCAAGGTGGCTGTGCCATTTTTAGGATCTAATTATTAAAAACATATTCCTCACTCTCTTTGTTGTAATTAAATCTATCCTTCCATATACTGCCCTTAAAATTTCAAAAGACTTTATATTATCTCCCTCTTTCCTTTTTACAGGTTAAACTAGGGTCTTGGTTGAATCTATACTCTGTGAGATTGCTATTTTCTTATCGTTAAAGTACTGACACTTCACTCTCGGTAAAGTATCGAATTTCTTAGCTTAAAAAGAAATGAGATAATAATGATAATATCTACCATACTGCGTTATGAAGGTAATATAAAATAATAAAAATGAAGTTTATATAAAGAAAATATAGTGTTCTACAAGTGTCATATATATGGTATTAGTATTATTAGAAATACAGATATCTCTGTAGGATCCTAATACAGACATCCTATCACTTAGAGTAAAATACTAACCAAATAGTTATCCAAAAGAAACTGAATTTAAGAACTCAGTCTTTAACATTAGAAAAGAAGCCCAGGAATGTTTCATGAGCCCCTACTCTGTGTCAGGCATTGTTCTAGGAATTAAGGATGTAGAAAGAAGCAGAGCAGACAAAGGCATGGCCTTCTCTCAAGGAATTTATATTTTAATGTGGGCAGCCTGGCAATATATAATCTGATGTTGATGAATACTATGGGGAAAAATGAAGGAGGGTAAGAGTGTCTGTGGATAAGGAGATATATATTATTTTCTATAAATTAGAGACAGGCCTCACTGACATTCGAGGTGAAAGAAGAAGTAAATGAAAGAATTAGCCATGTGGGTAGCTGGGAAAAGCATGTTCAGGAAGAGGAGGTAGCACGCATAAATGTCCTGATGTAGGCAGAAAAGGCAGCATCCAAAGTGGCTGAGAGCAGTAGGAGATCTAGAGCCATTGTAAGGACTCTGGATTCTATTCTAAGTGAATGAGAAGCCATTGGAGGGTTTGAGCCGAGGAGTGATAGGATCTGACTTAGGTTTTCATTGAATCACCATCCTATTCTATGATCTATAGACAACAGAGATACCAGGTACAAAGTATTCCAATAAACCATACAAGAGATAGTGATAAATTGGACCAGGGTGGTATCATTGTATGAGCCAGACATGGTTTGATTTTGTATATACTTTGAAGGTAGAGGCATCAGGGTTTGCTGATGAATTGGATATGGAATATAAGAGAAATCAAGGAGCAAAGGATGCTCCAAGTTTTTGGGCCTGAGCAACAGGTTGACTGGAAATTGCAGAACACTTGGAAGCACAGAGGGGAGAAGAGAGGAGAGAAGAGAAGAAAAGGAAAAAGGAAAGGAGAGGAGAGGGAAGGGGAGAGGAGAAGAGGGGAGGGGAGGGAAGGAAGAAAACGTTGAAAAGGTAGGCCATGGTTAAATTGGGAAGGACCTTGTACCTCATGCTAAAGGACTTGGACTTTAGCCTGTGGGTGCTAGGCTTTAGGCATAGAAAATGATGTGACAAGCTTTGTATTTTGTAAAAACCACTCCCGAGGCACATGCAGGATGGAATAAAATGGGATGAAACTAGAAGTTGAGAGATGATTTAGAACAATATTGTAATAGTCCAGACAAGACATAATGAGAGAACAGAGGGTGGGTGGCAGGCTCATCTTAGTGTCTGCAGGCCTAAAAGTGAGGTTACCATAGACTCACTGAGGAAAGGAGATAAACGACCTTAAGAACGATTTTCACCAAGTAATGGTGAGTGGACTCCAGTATATTCTAATTTTCACCTGATCAATTCATTTCTTGCCTAGACAGTTCTAGAGAAATGTTGATGAATTCAAACTCTTCTAACTCATCCAGCATTTCTCCAGGAAGTATTTATTGAGTACCTACCACTAACTAGGCCAATACACTGTCTAGAATTATGGTTTTAAAAAAGGGAAAAAATTTTAGTTGGGACTAGGAATCAAAATACCTGAGTGCTAGTCCTTGTTGCGTTTCTGGCTAAATTACTTCACTATTTTTGACCCTGGTGTCCTCATCTCAAAATGAGGAAATTTGATTACATGACCCCTCCCTACCAAGCACCTGAATTATCCAACACCCAACTGTGCAGAATAAAAAGTTTCATTGAAATATTTATTGGTTGCCATTCATATCCATTATATTCTCACATCCAGGTTTCTATTCGGTGAGCATTTTCAGGCATATGGTAGATGTCAAGATTGAACACACCTTGATTTGAACCTTTTGTTTAAGGGTGATGAGGTGGTAAATTGCTTTCATGCTGCAACTCAGTCAGAGATATTTTTTCTCTTACCATTTGCTGAACAAGGAAAATATAAACTAATCATGCAGCTAACCCTTAACATTTTGTCAGCAGTCTTGTATTAACAGGTAAAGTCACTGATGAGTATTTTGAAGCAGCAAGAATTCTTGGTATGTTTACAGTTTATGTGTACTACCTCATCTTTCCTGCTAAAGTCTAAGCAAAAAGTTCCTTTAACTTTTTTTAAATTGGATGTTGGACCGTTGCTTTTTTTTTTTTAATAGAATTTACTTTTGGAGTAGTTTTAGGGTGACAGCAAAATTAAGCAGAAGATACAGAGATTTCCTGTATACCTCCTTTCAAATATACACAGAGCCTCCTACACTATCAACATCCCACACCAGAGTGGTACATTTATTATTGTACAATCAATAAACCTACACTGACACATCATTATCACCCAAATTCCATAGTTTACATTAGGGTCACTATTGGTGTTATATTACATTCTGTAGATTATGACAAATGTATAATGACAGGTATCCACCATTATAGTATCATACAGAGTAGTTTCACTGTTAAAATTTTTCCAGAATGTAATATAGTTGGGATCATACAGTAGTTTTTCAGAGCAGAAGTTTTTTATTTTAATGAAATCCAGCTTACTGATTATTTCTTTCATGGACGTTGCCTTTGGTGTTATATCTAAAAAGTTATCACCATAGCCAAGGTCACCTGGATTTTCTACTATGTTGTCTTCTAGGAGTTCTATAGCTTTGCACGTTATATTTAGGTGTATGATCCATTTTTAGTTATTTTTGTGAAGGGTGTAAAGTTTGTGTCTAGATTTGTTTTTTTTATTGGTTTTTTTTTGGGGGGGGGGGTTTGCCTGTGGATGTCTAAATTTTCCAGCATATTTGTTAAAAATACTATCTTTGCTCCATTGTATTGGCTTTCCTCCTTTGTCAAAGATTCATTGACTATATTTATGTGGGTCTATTTCTGGACTATCTATTCTGCTTCATTGATCCATTTGTCTATTTTTTCCACCAATTCCACACTATATTGATGACTGTAGCTTTATAGTAAATCTTGAAGTTGGGTAGTGTCAGTCTTCCTGCTTTGTTCTTCTCCTTCAATATTGTATTGACAATTCTGGGTCTTTTGCCTCTCCATACAACCTTTAGAATAGTTTGTTGATATCCACAAAATAACTTCCTGGGATTTTGATTAGAACTACACTGAATCTGCAGATCAAGTTGGGAGAATTGACATCTTACCGATATTGAGTCTTTCTATCCATAAACATGAAATATATCTCCAGTTACCTCCAGTTCTTTGATTTCTTTCATTAGAGTTTTGTGGTTTTCCTCATATAGATCCTGTACATATTTTGTTACATTTATAGCTAAGCATTTCATATTTTTGGATGCTAATGAAAATGATGTTGTGTTTTAAATTTCAAATTCCACTTTTTCATTGCTGGGATATAGGAAAGTTATTAACTTTCATATATTAATCTTGTATACTGCAACATTGCTTTAATGGCTTATTAATTTGAGGAGTTTTGTTGTTGTTGATGATGATGATGATGATTCTTTTGGATTTTCTATATAGGCAATCATGTCATCTGTGAACAAAGAGCTTTATTTCTTTCTACCCAATCAGTATTCTTTTTTTTTTTTTCTTATTTGTTTATTGCATTAGCTAGAACTTCCAATACAATGTCAAAAATGAGTGGTGAGAGGGACCATCCTTGCCTTGTTCATGATCTTAACAGGAAAGCTTCTAGTTTCTTACCACTAAATATTTTGTTAGCTGTAGGTGTTTTGTAGATATTTTTTAATCAAGTTAAAGAAGTTCCCCTCTATTCTTAGTTTTCTGAGAGTTTTTATCATAAATGAGTGTTGGATTTTGTCAAATGCTCTTTCTGCATCTATTTATATAATCATGTGATTTTTCTTCTTTAGCCTGTTAATATTATGGATTACATTAATTGATTTTTGAATGTTGGACCAACCTTGCATACCTGGAATAAATATCACTTGGTCATGGCGTACAATTCTTTTTATACATTGTTGCATTTGATTTGCTAATATTTTGTTGAGGACTTTTGCATCTACGTTTATGAGAGATATTGGTCTGTAGTTTTCTTATAATGTCTTTGTATGGTTTTGGTATTAGGATAATGAGAACCTCAAAGAATGAGTTAGGAAGTATTCTCTACTATCTTCTGAAAGAGAATTTGGAGTATTGGCACAATTTCTTCCTTAAACCTTTTGTAGAACTCACTAGTGAACCCATCTGGGCATGGTTTTCTTTGGAAGGTTATTAATATTTAATTCAATTTCTTTCATATATATAGCCTGTCTTAGTCTGTGCAGGCTTCTACAACAAAAATACTATAGACTAGGTGGCTAATAAAGAACAGAAATTTATTTCTCACAGCTTTGGAGACTGAGAAGTCCAAGATCAAGGTGCTAGCAGATTCAGCATCATGCAAGGACCAACTTCCTCGTTCATAGACAGTCATTTTCTCCCTGTAATCTTAACCTCACATGGCAGAAGGGGCAAGGGAGCTCACTCAGGTCTCTTTATAAGGGTGCTAATCCCATTCATGAGGACTCTTTCCTCAGGACCTAATCTCTTCCCCAGGGCCCACCTCCTACCATTACATAGGGGGTTAAGACTTCAACATATGAATTTAGGGGAGGGATACATAAATATTCAGTCTATAGCATAAGCATATTCAGATAGTCTATTTCTTCTTGTGTGACTTTGGCAGATTGTGTCTTTCAAGGAATAGGTCTGTTGTACTTAGTTATCAAATTTGTGAGCAAATAATTGTTAATAATATTTTTATTACCCTTTAAATGTCGATGGGATCTATAGGGATGTCCCTTCTTTAATTTCTGATACTAACAATTTGCGTCTTCTTTCTTTTTTTCTTAGCCTGGCTAGAGGCTTATTGATTTCATTGATCTTTTCAAAGAATCACTTTTGTTTAAAATTGTTGATTTTTTCTATTGATTTACTCTTTTCAATTTCATTGATCTATGCTCTGATTTTTATTACACTTTTCTTCTGGTTACTTTGAATTTTTATTTGCTCTTCTTTCTCTAGTTTCCTAAAATGGAAGCTCAGGGAATTGATTTCAGATCTATCTTTTATAATATATGCATTCAGTACTATAAATTTCCGTCTAAGCCCTACTTTCACTGAATCCCACAAAATTTAGGAATTTTCCTTTTCATTTTCACTTATTTCAAAGTATTTTTAATTTCTTGTGAGATGTATTCTTTACCTATGTGTTATTTAGAAGTGTGTTGTATAATCTCCAAGTATTCAGGGATTTTCCAGATATCTTTCCATTATTGGTTTAATTTTATTTTGGTCTGAGAATGAACAATGAACGATTTATATTCTTTTATATTCATTACGGTGTGTTTCATGGCCCAGAATGTGAACTATCTTGGTGAATGTTCCATATTAACTTGAGAAGAATGTATATTCTGCTTTATTGGATGAAGTAATTGATTATGTCACTTATATCCTATCGATGGATGGTGCTCTTGTATTGAATTATGTCCTTACTGATTTTCTGCCAGCTGGATCAGTCCATTTCTGACAAATGAGTGTTGAAGTCTCTGATTCTAATAGTGGATTTATCTATTCTCGTTTCATCAATTGTTGCCTCCTATTTGTGATGCTCTGTTGTTAGGTGCATAAACATTCAGAACTATGATGTATTCTTGTAGAATTGACCCTTTTAGTATTATGTAATGCCCATCTTTACCACTGGTAACTTTCCTTACTCCAAAGTCTGCTCTATCTGAAATTAACATACCTACTCCAGATTTCTTTTGATAAATATTATCATGATATATCTTTCTCCATCCATTTACTTTTACTCTATGTGCCTTTAAAGACATATAGATTTAAAGTGGATTTCTTTTAGACAATGTATAGCTGGGTTTTTTGATCCACTCTGACAATCTGTCTTTTAATTGGTGCATTTAGACTAATGACATCCAAAATGATTATTGATACAGTTGGACTAATAGCTACCATTATATTTGTTAGTTTTTTCTCTTCATTGCCCTTGTTCCTTGTTCCTATTTTTATCTTCCACTCTTTTTCTGCCTTTTGTAGTTTTAATTGAGCATGTCATATGAGTCTATTTTCTCTCCTTTCTTAGCATTCCAGTCATACTTCTTCTTTTACTTTTTCTAGTGGTTGCCTTAGAGTTTGCAATATACATTTACAACTACTTCAAGTCCACTTTCAAATCACACTGTACTTCTTCATGTGTAGTGCAAGTATCTTATTAAAATAATCCTAATTTCTCTCTCTTGTCCCTTGTATCATTGCTGACATTTATTACACTTATACATAAATATACCAAACTATGTATACATATACATGTGTACATACTTATTGAACACATTGTTGCTATAATTTTTTTGAACAAACTATTATCTGTTAGATTAATTAAGAATAAAATAAAATAAAAGTTTTTATTTTACCTTCAATTATTCCTTCTCCAATGCTCTTTTTTTCTTTATGTAGGTCAGAGTTTCTGACCTATATCATTTTGCTACTCTCTAAAGAACTTCTTTTAACATTTCTTGTAGATAAATCAATGGAACAGAATAGAGATCCCAGAATTAGACTGATGCACCTATGGTCAATTAACCTATGACCCAGGAGGCAAGAATATATAATGGAGAAAAGAGTCTCTTCAACAAGTGGTGCTGGGAAAACTGGACAGCTACATGCAAAACAATGAGATTAGAACATTCCCTCACACCATATTCAAAAATAAATTCAAAATAGTTAAAAGACCTAAATATAAGACCTGAAACCATAAAACTAGAAGAGAACATAGGCAGAACACTCTTTGACATAAATCATAGCAATGTTTTATTGGATCAGTCTCCTAAGGCAAAAGAAATAAAAGCAAAATTAAGCAAATGGGACCTAATTAAACTTAATATGTTTTGCACAGCAAAGGAAACCATCAAAATGAAAAGACAACCTATGGAATGGGAAAAAATATTTGCAAATGATGTGTCTGACAGGGGTTAATATCCCAAATATATAAACAGCTCATACAACTCAATATCCAAGAAAACAAACAACCCAATCAGAACATGGGCAGAAGACCTGAATAGACATTTCTCCAAAGAAGACACACAGATGGCTCACAAGCACATGAAAAGATGCTCAACATCACTAATTATTAGAGAAATGCAAATCAAAATCACAATAAGATACCACCTCAGACCTGTCAGAATGGCTATCATCAAAAGTCTACAAATAACAAATGTTGGAGAGGATGTGGAGAAAAGGGAACCCTCATACACTGTTGGTGGGAATTGGTGCAGCCACTATGGAAAACAGTGTGGAGTTCCCTTAAAAAGGTAAAAATAAAGCTTACCGTATGATCCAGCAATTCCACTCCTGGGTATATATCTGGAAAAAATGAAAACACTAGTTAGAAAAGATACATGCACCTCAGTGTTCATAACAGCACTATTCACAATAGCCAAAACATAGAAGCAACCCAAGTGTCCATCAACAAATGATTGGATTAAGAAGATGTGATTATATATAATATTACTCAGCCATATAAAAGAATGAAATTCTGCCATTTGCAGCAATGTGGATGGACCAAGAGAATACTATGCTAAGTGAAAAATACTTACTGTATAACATCACTTATATGTGGAATCTAAAAATAATACAAGTGAATGTATATGCAAAACAGAAACAGATATAGGAAATAAACTTGTGGTTACCAAAGGGGAGAGGGTAAGGGAGAGGGACAAATAAAGGGTATAGGATTAACAGATACAAACTATTACATATAAAATAGATAAGCAGCAAGTATATATGGTATAGCACAGGGAATTATATCCATTCATCTTATAATAACCTATAATGAAGTATAATCTGCAAGAATGCAGAATCACTGTGCCATACACATGAAACTAACAGAATATTGTAAATCGACTATACTTCAATTAAAAAAAAAAATTCTATAAGGAGGCCTGATGGCAATAAATTCCTTCAGTTTTTGTTTGTCTGAAAAAGTATTTTGCAAAGGATAATTTTGCAGGGTACAAAATTCTAGGTTAGTGATTTTTTTTCTCTCAACACTTTAAATATTTCACTCCACCTTCTTCTTGCTTGCATGGTTTTCTGAGGAGAAGTTGTATGTAATTTTTATCTTTGCTTCTCCATAAGTAAGCTGTTTTTCCTCTGGTTTCTTTCAAGATTTTTTTCTTTAACTGTGATTGTTTGACTATGATATGCCTAGATATACACATACATTTATCTTGCTTGATGTTCTCTAATATGTGGTTTAGTGTCTGATATTAATTTGGGGAAATTCTCAGTCATTGTTTCTTCAAATATTTCTTCATTTCCTTTCTCTCTTTCTTCTCCTTTTGGTATTCCCATTATGCACATGTTTTATCTTTTGTAGTTGTCCCACAGGTTTTGGATATTCTATTCCATTTTTTTCTGTCTTTTTTCTCTTGCTTTTTCTGTTTTAGAGCTTTCCTTTTATATAATCTCAATCTCAGAGTTTCTTTCCTCAGTCCATTAAGGGCATTCTTCATTTCTGTTATATTTTTTCTTGATTTCTAGAATTTCTGTTTGATTTTTCCTTAGGAATTCCATCTTTCTGCTTACATTGCCCATCTGCTCTTGCATGCTGTCTACTTTATACATTAGTGTCCTCAGCACATTAATCATAGTCATTTTGAATTCCTGATCTGATAATTCCAACATCCTTGCCAAATCTGTGTCTGATTCTGATGCTTGTTCTGTCACTTCAAGCTCTGTTTTTTGCTTTTTAGTATGCCTTAAATTTTTTCTTGGCAGCCAGACATGATGTACTGGATAAAAAGGACTGTGGTAAATGAGCCTTTAGTAATGTGATGGTGAGGTGTAGGGGTAAGGCAAGCACTCAGGAATCCTATGAGTAGGTCTCAGTCCATTAGTGATCCTTTGCCTCTGGACTGGGACTTCACAAGTGCTTCTCCCTTTCCCCTGCCTTAGGTGAGACAGAATGGCTAGAGTGAACTAGAGTTGGATATTTCCCTTCTTGCGTATGTCAAAAACTAGAGGGGCTGTAGTTTGGTGTTTCCTATCTCCCATGTGGAATGTTATAGGAGTTGGGTTTTCCCTTCCCCCAGTCAGTTAGGCTCTGATAAAGCTCCAATAGTTTAGTCTCTGGCAAAATAGTTTTTCTAGAGGGCAAGCCTTGTATGAACACACTATTCTGGCATATTTCAAAATGGTTCCTTTTCCCCTTTCCCTGCCAGAAGCATGAGGGATTTTTTTCCTATGTTCACTGTGAGAACCTGGTCCAGCTTCTGGTGGTAAAACTCACAAAAGTGTGGGGATCCCCTGTGGCTGGGTCTCCCAGGAGTTTTTAACTCTCAGGCTCTTCCACTCTGAGCCCTCCAGGAATTCTTCAATTACAGTTCAGGTTTTCTTACCCTGGTACTGACTCCCATGGAAATTTCTGCTTATGGATTTCTACTCCAGTAAGTTGTGATTCTCTGTATTCTCTTGTCTCTCTCTCTAATTTGGGGAGTGATGGCTTGCCTTGTGACCTCACTTTTTTGACAGATCTAAGAAGAGTTGTTGACTTTCAGCTTGTTCAGGTTTTTACTTGTCAGGATGGAGTGATGACTTCCAAGCAACTTACATGCTAGACTGGAATCCAGAAGTCCTAAGTTTTTTCTTTTATTTTCTTTAGTAAAATTTAAAAGGCTCATTCCCAAATAAGTCATCATATTTTTTAAATGACATTCCAACAAGCCCCTTACTCTAAAACTTCTCAAGTACTTTTTTTTTTTTTTTTTTTGGCTGCACTGGGTCTTCGTTGCTACGCATGGGCTTTCTCTAGTTGTGGCAAGCGGGGGCTACTCTTCGTTGCAGTGCACAGGCTTCTCATTGCAGTGGCTTCTCATTGTGGAACATGGGCTCTAGGCGTGCGGGCTTCAGTAGTTGCAGCATGCAGGCTCAGTGGTTGTGGGACAGAGGCTCAGTAGTTGCAGCACACGGGCCCTAGAGCATGCAGGCTTCAGTAGTTGTGGCACGCAGGCTCTAAAGTGCAGGCTAAGTATTTGTGGCGCATGGGCTTAGTTACTTCACAGCATGTGGGATCTTCCTGGGCCAGGGATTGAACCCTTGTCCCCTGCATTGGCAGGCAGATTCTTAACCACTGCACCCAGGGAAGTCCCAAACTTCTCATGTATTGATACCTACAGTGCACAGGAATAGGACCAATGACATGAAAGAGTGGAAAAGAATTCTCTTGACTAGGTTGTGGTCTTGATTCTAACTCTAATTTAGTGTATAATCCTGGACAAGTCAATGCACACTTCCACATTTTGGGGTCTCATTCACCTTTAATTCAACAATATAGCAAATATTTACTAAACCTTCACTCTATGTTAAGCACTAGACTAGGCAAACAAGGTAGACATAATCCCTGCCCTTGGAGTTTTAAGTATAGTCAAGAAGGCAAACAATAACCAAGAAATGGCAATTCAATAAGCATTCAAGTAGGCGTATAGTATAAGGTGCTTCAGGAGCACATGGCAAGGGGATTTAGCCTATAGTCAGGTTTCCTTGAAGGATTAACCAGGTAATCTGTAAGATTCCCTTTAAAGAAAAAAATGCAATGGGAATTCCCTGGCATTTCAGTGGTTAGGACTCTGTGCTTTCATCGCCGTGAGCCCAGGTTGGATTCCTGGTCAGGGAGCCAAGATCTTGCAAGCCGCATGACCAAAAAAAAGAAAAAGAAAGAAAAGTGCCTTAAAGTATACAAGATTTTTCTGACTTTAATCTAGTAGAATGGACCAGATCAACTGATTTTCCACAAGGGTGCCAAGACTTGTGGAACACAGGAAAGAATAGTGTTTTCATCAAACCTCATTGGATACAATGGATACAAACAACTGGATAGCCTACATGCAAGATAATGAAGTTGAACTCTTTCCTCACACTATACACAAAAATTAACTAAAAGTTGATTATAGACATGTATGTAAGAGCTTAAAATATAAGAGTAAATATTCATGACCTTGAGTCAGGCAAGGACTTCTTAAATACTGCACCAAAAGCACAGCAACAAAAATAAATATATAAATTATTAGACTTTTAAATAAACTAAATTTTTTATGCTGCAAAAATACTTCAAAAAAGTGAAATGGCAACCCACAAAATGGAAAAAATATATTTGCAAATCAGATACCTGGTAAGGGACTTGTATCCAGAACATATAAAGAACTCTTACAAATGAGTAATAAAAAGACAAATAACCTACTTTCTTAAGTGAGCAAAGGATCTGAATGCACATTTTTCTAAAACGGATACAGAAATGATCAATAATAACATGAAAAGATGCTCAAAATCGTCCACCATTATGGAAATGCAAAACAAAACCATAATGAGATATCACTTCACACACACTAGAAGGACCACAATAAAAAAGACAGCCAATAACATATGTTGGCGAGGATGTGGAGGAATTAGAACACTCATACAGTGCTGGTGATAATGTAAAATTGTGCAGCTATTTTGGAAAATAGTCTGGCAGTTCCTCAAAATGTTAAATGTAGATGTACCATGCCTAAGATAAATGAAAACATATGCCCACATAAAAACTTGTACATGAGTGTTCATAGCAACATTATTCATAGTAGCCCACAGAACAACCCAAATATCCCTTTAACTGCTGAAAGGGTAAATAAATGTGGTATATTCACCAATGGAATATTATTTGGCAATAAAAAAGGGAATGAAATATTGTTACATGCTATGACATGAGTGAACTTTAAAATCGTTGAATAAAAGAAGTCAGTTACAAGAGACCACATATTGTATGATCCCATTTATATAAAATGTTCAGAACAGGTAAATCTATGGAGACAGAAAGTAGACTAGTAGTTCCCTGGGACTGGGCAGGGGACAGGAATGGGAAATAACTGCTAATGGGTACAGAGGGGTTTTTTTTGGAGGTGATGGAAGTATTCTAAAATTGATTATGATGTTGTTTGCACAACTCAGTAAATATACTTAAAAGGCATTGAGTGGTACACTCCAAATGAGTATATTGTATAGCATGTGCATAATGTCTCTATAAACCTCTTTTCTAAAAGACAGAAAGATATTTAACATCACAACACAGCCTCTCTCTCTCTCTCTCTCGCTCTTTATTTCTCTCTTTCTCTGACTCATACAAACAATATAAAAATCTTTATAAAGCAACATTTTTCTTTTATATCTCTCTATTATTTTCTATTCTTTTATTCTATCTTACAAAAAAATTATCTTGACCTGTGTTCTGGTTATCTTCTGCTGCATAACAAAACACATCAAAACTTAGGGCTTAAAAATAACATTATCTCAAGGGGTTCTATAGGTTGAATGGGCTCCACTAAGTGGTTCCTACTGGGTGGGGGGTTTATACAATTGCAGTCAGGCAACCGACTGTAGGCTAGAGCTACAGACTTCTGACGTTCAGCTGTGCTGGACTCACTCATATGACTGGCAGTAATGCTGGCTGTTAGCTGGAAGCTCAGCTCTGATTGTCGAGTAAGCAGCTACACTTGTCTTCTTCATGTAGTATGGTTTCTCATAGGTCAGCACCTGGGTTCTTAGAGAGAGTACCCCAAGAATGAGCATTCCAAGAGACCTGAGTGGAAACTGCAAAGTTGCTTATGACCTAGCCTCCCAAGTCCCAGAATGGCTCTTCTGATGTCCTCTATTAGTCAACCCAGATCCAAAGGGAGGAGATGCAGACTCTTTTTCTTAGTGATAGCAGAGTCAGAGAATTTGTGACCATATTTAATCAATCACAATCCATTAGATTGATTTTACCACTCTCTAATGGTTCACAACCTGTAGTTTGAAAAAATATTGCTCTAATCTAATGAGGTAATATCCCTTCCAGTACTAACATTTCTTGAACCTACAAATTCATTAAATCTCATGTCAGGTTATAGAGGCTACTAATTTCTTCCACTTGAAAATAGGCAAGGGGGAAAGCAAGAGTACAAAGCAAAAGGTATGGCAAGGTCTGATGTCTCTGGTCAGGTTTCTGTCTAGAAGGACCTCACAGGGTCTATTCTCCAGCCTCCCATTGCTCCTATTTGAGTCCAGGTAAATTTAGTGTAAATATCAATAATTTACTAACAGGCCACACCCACTGTGATGGGCATGTGTGAAAGTTAGCAGTGACCAACCTTGGCAGTACTGCAGGTGTGGTAGAATTGAGTTTACAGATCAATGCAGCTATGAGATTAGGAGATTTACAGAGAGAGGCCCACATTTTTTAATATTGTCCCTGGACTTAGATGGCTGTGGAAATGACATTCTTAGTAAAATGTGCTTATTGAAAAGAAGCATTTCTTACACTCCCTGTGCCATAGTATCAATGTGTATATTATCTTAATTTTCAGAGTAGTCTTTTTCTATTAAAATCTGAGTACTTTCTATGAACAGATGTTTCCTATTCCCTTGGCTTATCAATGCAAGACTAAATAGAAGGCAACAGGGTCATTAGAGAAAATAAAGGGGTAGGCACGAACAGTGTGAATTTATGGACCGACTGGAATTTTGCCGAGCCAAAATCTCTGGGGAAAGAAAGGAGAAAAATGTTCTCTGTCTGTGATTTTATTCTATTGGGTGTTATAAGCTGTTCCTAAATGGACAGTCAGACTCCTAAATGACCATGTAATTCCCCATGTCTGCATGGCACGAAGAAGAAGAGTATAATATGCAAAAGCTGTTCTATTTCATGGTTGCAAGGATACCAAGCAGATGGGTGGATGAACATGAAGCTGTTCTTTACAAGCAGAGAGGACCTCTGTCAATCCAGGCTGCATCCATCTGCCTATACAATTACAACCCTGCTTTATTCAAGAGAGACAGAGTGGAAGAGAGAGAGAGATTGAGAGAATGTATTACTAAGAGAGAAAGCTGTTCGGGCTTTAGAATCTAATTAATATTAAAATAATAAAATAGCTCTCAATTATATAAAAGTTGGGATATAAACTCCTGTGGATGCACCTTGGAGACCGAAGATCTTTGGATAAGGTATTTAAGTGGCCTGTTTAATAATCCCAACACTACTTAATAGCAAGCTATTTAAGGTCTCAAAGACTCCATTTTCTTATCTATAACACGAGGGATGACATTGATAGGACCACTTAGGGTTTTTGTGAGGGTTAACTGAAACAATGTTTGCAAAGCTTTTTGCACCAAACCTGGCACATAATAAATATTCAATAATTATAAAAATAATATGAGTAACTTTATTATGATTGTTGTCTTCACAACTACCTGCTCTTCCTGGGAAAGAATTTCCATCCCTTTTTACTCCTTCTTTCCCCTCCAGTTTTTTACAAGCATTGTGTGCTCTTCATTGTTCTTTGCTTTTTAATCATTAAAAATGCATGTTTCTTCCATGAAATCTCACTGTTGCCTGGTAGACTCAAAAAGAAAACTCAGATGGCAAAGGAGACAGAAGGCTGCCTTCTCACTCTTCTCTCCTCCAATCTATTAGAAGTTGCTGTGGCCTCAAAAGTCCTTTGGCCATTTCCTTTTTTTGAATAGTTTTATTTCAGTTATTTAAATAATTAAGACTTGGTGATATCTAATTATGTGGTATTACATGCTTTCAGAATTTAAGATAACTTAGAGCTCAAATGACTCATTCCTCCTCCATCTCCCTCTCATCCATCACCTGTTCCAGGTCCAGCCCCCCAGCTTCCATGCAGAATTCCCTTCTGCAGAACTTCTGACAGATGGTGTCCAGCTTTTGTCTGAATGTCTCTTTGCCTTGTGAGCCAGGCCAGCCTTCTTCAGACAGTTGTAATAGTTACACATTTCTTTTTTAAGCTGACCCCAAATCTGACTCCTACCCAATGGTCTTCTTTCTGACATCTGGAGTATGAGAGAATAAATGCTAGCCTTTCAAATATTTGAAAACCTTAATTCTGTCTTCTGTTAATTCACCTCAAGCAATATCATGCTCTGATCCTTCCTTTTACATAGTGAAATAATTCTCCAGCATTTTCCTGTCCTATCTCCCTTCTCCTAAATGCCATTTAACTTTTGCTACATGTTATTTAAACATGGCACCTAAGGTTTCAGGCAGCATTCTATTATGGCTCAACCAGAGAACAGCAGTGTGGGGCTACATTTTCCTGAGGAAACACTGTACTTATCTTCACTCAAACCCAAAGGGCTTTCAGAGTTGAGGCAGCTACTTCATTTGTTTGTATACATTAGTATACAGGCCTCCAGGTTCCCAAATATAACCTGCTTCAGGTCAGGTGAACCTCACTTATCCTGAATTTAAGTATGTCTGTTCGCAGAGATGTCCATCTAAGCTTTCACAGAACAATTAACAATTTTTATGTAACTAAGTCTTCATCATTTCTTGCTTGGAGGCTTACAACACCCTCCTAATCATTTTCTCTTCTTTGATTTGTTGATCCTCTCCTAACTCATGCTCTACAATTCTGTCAAAGTTATCTCTTTTTAAAGTATAAGTCTTATTATGGCATTGTATCAGTTAAATTCTCCTTTTACTCCCCATGGCCTGAACCCATGAATGTTCTATGGATGGACTCCTGGAGAAAGTCTGTGACCATCTTGAAGATATATGTGCAGAATGTTGTGTGGGAAGAAAACCCCATAGCTTTCAACAGGTTAAGTCTAAGAACTTATAAAATAAAATCCAAATAATTTATGGCTGGAACAACTGAGGGGGAGTTGGAACCTGTTTTAAAAAAAAATCAGGGGAAGAGGATCCCAGGAAAAGCATTGATTAAAAATCTTTACACTGAATTCTTTCTGACAGTTAGGCCCTAAATCTGCTAAGCCTGGTCATTTTTATCAGCTTCTCCTCTTATCATGGTCCAGACCCTCACTACCTTTCCAGTATCATCCTCTTCTCCTTCACAATGGACCCTTGTTACACCCACATTGATCTTAAAAACGCCTATCCCTTCAAGATTCTACCAGAGGTCACCTCCTCTGTGAGTCAGAGCATTGATTGCAGATAGTTGACGGCGTGTGACCTTGGGACCAAGAAAGACTTCAGTTTCTTGCTCTATCTACCACTTCCTAGCTTTGGAGACACACAAACATCTTTTGACCTCTTAAATCTTTAGTTTCCTCATCTGAAAAATAGAGACTATGTAATACCTCATGAGGTGATCATAAGGATTAAATGACATAACATGTGTACAGTGGATAACTGTCAGGCTTTCTGGTTACCCAGCCTGTTTGAAATATTCTTGCTATATATGGAAAGCATCTAGGCTTATGAGTCCTGTCTACTCAAGGCAAAAACCCAGAACTCTCCAGCTTTGTTACAGCTAAGAGGATGGCATGTGACCTGGGCTCCACCAACCACAAGTACTCACCAACCCAAGGCCCCAGTCCCAAAGAGGGAGGCCTTGCGTGACAATCATTGTGCTGACTGTGTTGGGTTCAGAGACATGGAATTTCAGGGGCTGGGTAGTAGCAAGTTTGAGTCTTGATGCAGCAGGACCAACCATGGTGATGTGATTGCTCTACTTCTCATTGGAGCCCGTAGCACATCAAGGTTTCATATATTGTTCCCAGAAACTGTCTCGAGCCTGGTTCTCCAGGCTAACAACTATACATCTTTCAAATAAAACTCCTTTTCTAAGTAATCAGCCAGAGTTGGTCTCTGTTGCTTGCAACAGTGACTCCTGACTCATACTCCTGACTCAAAGTAAAGCACTTAGAATGGTGCTTACCATAAAGAAAGTGGACATAAAACTTCCTCTGTGATGTTGCCCCGAGGCCAGTCAATCTTCAATATTACTGCCACATCTTCAGTGGATGTATGTCACTGTGGAACTGTGATTATTTGCACTCATGCTTGTTCTTCCCTGAACTAAGTGTCTCTGAAGGCAGAAACCCTGTATTATTCACTTTACACTCTCAGGGCCCAGCAGAGGTCCCAGAGAGTCATGAGTGTTCAATAAATATTTGTAACTGAGTGAACTGCTCAACCAACAGTGACTCTCCTTAACTATATTTCACCCAGCCTGCAGTCCATTATTTTTGTAATAAAATACCATGAGAAATTTTGTCAATCATTGAATTGAAATAAGATGGTAGAAACCCAGCATTTCCACTAACTTACATATCAAAAAAACAAAATGAAGTGTGTTTGGCAAGACATACTTTAAACACACACACATTTTTTTCTCAACATAAAAACCATATGCCCTTCTTGCTAAAAGCTTGAGAAACTCAGTAAAGCATAAAGATAAAACTAAAGTTAGTCATAATCTTACTATCCAGATATCAAAGCTATTTTCATTTTCATGAAAACATTTGTAATTCATTTATTATTTATTTTCTTTTTTCCAGATATATTTCACATAGCTGAGATTATAAAATATATTACAACTTTGTATTATATATTTTAAATTTTTTCTCATACCTCCAAATATTCTTTGCAAATATCATAATATACCATTGTATAGATAATAGTAACTTGTTTAATGGAGTGAGTTTCAAACTGTGCTCTCAAAGTCATAGGGTTCTTCCAAAGTGTCTCTGAAAATCCACTGCAAAGAGCCACAAAGAGGTGGGGTAGGTAGACACCATCCCCAGAACAGATCTGCTATTATGTGTCTTGATTACTGAGGTTCTAAGTAAGATTTTGTTTGATTAAAAAAACATCCATTAGATTTTCTCAAAAGTCTAAAAATCATTAATTTAACATTCTTGTATTACTTGACATTTAGGTTATTTTTAGGGTTTTGATAATACAAATAATGCTGGAGTCAATTTATTTTACTTAAAGTTTTATCTACATTTTTGAGAATTTCCTTAACATAGAGTCCTAAAATTAAGATTAATGGAGCAAAGTATGGAAATCTTAAGGTTCATAGTATATATTTACAATTTGCTTTTCACACAGTTATATGATTCATGTTCCTGTCAACAGTGAACCAACACCAAATTCTTTCTAGCACTATTATAGTAGTTTTCAATCTTTTGCTATGAAAATATTTTAATCATTGCTATGAAAAAACTTTTAATCATTTTAATTAGCATTTATTTGATTGATAATCAACGAATATTTTTTCTTTTTTTAAATTTTTTTAAACATCTTTAACTTGAATATTTTTATAACTTTATTACTCATTTGTATTTCATCTTCTGTGAAAGCATTTCTTCTACATGACCTTTCACAACTCATCTGTTGAGTCTCAAAGTTTTTCTTATTTATTTGATTTTATGTAGAAAGTCAGAATAACCCTTTGTCTCAAAGTTGTGCCAAATATGTTTCCCATTTACATAGGTGCCTTTAGTAAATAAACTTTATTAAGGTACAATTTTCATACAACAAAATGCACTGACTTTGAGGGCATAATTTGATGAGTTTTGAAAAATATACACAACAGTATAATCAATAAAGATAAAATACTTACATCACCCCAAAAGTTCTCTCTGCTGCAAAATCCCCCTTCATCCCCATATTCAGGAAAAATTTTTACCTGCTTTCTGTCATTATTGACTCTATGGAATTATACAACATGTGCTTTTCTGTGTCTGGCTTCTGATACTCAGCATAATATTTTTGATATTCATCCATGTTGTTGCATGTTTTGATATTGCATCCATGTTGCATGTTGTGTTTATCACTCATGTTTTCATTGCTGAGTAGTATCACATTGTGCAAATATACCAAAATATATCCACTTGCCTGTTTGATGATATTTTTAATTTTAGTCATTCTAATATGCATAGTGGCATCAGATTACAGTTTTAATACACACTTCCCTGATGACTAATAATGTTGAATTCCTTTTCATGTGCATAATCACCATTTATATACTTTCTTTTATGAAGTATCTGTCCAAATCTTTTGCCTGTTTTTATTGATTATTTTTCCTTACTAGGATGTAAGTCTTCTTTATGCATTCTGTATACAAGTCCTTTATCAGCTATATTGCAAATATTTTCTTCCCATCTGTGGCTTGACTTTTTGTTTTCTTAAAGTTGTCTTTCAAATAACAGAAGTTTTTCATTTTTGTAAACTCTAATTTTCTATTTTTTCCTTTTATGGTTTATACATATTGTGTCCTCTCTAAGAAATCTACAACTACTCCAAGGTGTGAAGAATTTCTCTTATGTTTTTGGGGGGAAGTCCTATAGTATTAGTTTTCATATTTAACTCTATGATTCATTTTGAGTTAATTTATGGTGAATGGAAAGAGATAAGAGTCAGGGTTCATTTTTTATGAAGATAAACAACTGTTCCAGCAAGATTTTTTATAAGGCTATATTTTGTTTATGGAATTACCATGACACTTTTACAGAAAATCAAATAACCATATATGGATGGGTGTATTTCTGAGCTCACTATTCTGTCCATTGACCTATATGTTAATACTTAGACAAAACCACACTGTCTTAATTACTGCAGCTTCAGTTAAGTTGGAAGTCTTCCAACTTTGCTATTCTTTGTTAAAAATTTTTAAATGCTCGGGTCCTCTGTATTTCCATATAAATTTGGGAATCAATTTGTCCATTTCTACCAAAAAAAAGTCAACTGCAATTTTTATTGGAATTGAATTGTATGTAAGGATTAATTTGTGGAGAATTTATATTTCAACAATACTGCAGCTTCCAATCCATAAACATGGCATCTCTCTATACTGACCTCATAAAAATGAACTATGAACTATCTCTACTAATTTTTCATCTGAAAGATTTCACATAAGATTGGTATTTTTCATTCCACAAATATTTGGTAGACTTGACCAGTGAAACCACATTGACTGGACATTTTTTTGTGGGAAGATTTTTAAGTATAAATTCAATTTTTAAAGTAGATATAAAAGCTATTAAGGTTTTATCTTCTTCTTGAGTCCTTTTTGTTAATTTGTGTCTTTCAAGGAGTCGTCCATTTTACCTAAGTTGACGAATTTATTGTCATAAATTTATTCATAATATTGTCTTACTATTATTTTAATATCTTTAGAATCCATAGTGATATCTCCCCTTTTGTTTCTTATATTGATAATTTGTGACTTTCTCCTTTTTTTCTTTTGTTTTTTTTGGCCGCACCATGTGGCATGCAGGATCCTAGTTCCCTGACCAGGGATCCAACTCGGGCCCACCATGCAGTGAAAACGCGAAGTCCTAACCACTGGACTACCAGGGAAGTCCCTCCTCTTTTAATTTTAACCAGAAGAACTACAGATTTATCAATTTTATTTATTTTTCTCTATTGCCTATCTTTATTGTCTCTGGTAATATTCCTTTTTCTGAAGTCTACTTTGTCTGATATTAATATAGTCACTCCTAGTTTCTTTTTATTAGTTTTTTGCATGGTGCATTTTTTTTCAATTCTTTTACTTGTATAGTATCCTTATCTTCATATTTAAAATATGCTTCTTGTAGAAAGCATAAATTTGGGTCTTCCTTTTTGTACAATCCGACATTCTCTGTCCTTTCATTGGCATGTCTTTATGAAGTCCAGTGTGGATCAAATTTTCTCCAAATAGAGTAGAACAAGGTATATTTATGAAGTCAAGAATATGGCTTGTTCTGGATTAACAATGTTTATCCAAAATGATGCATATTTTTATTTTCTTTTTTCACTGAAATATAGTTGATTTATAATATTGTGTTAGTTTCAGGTGTACAGCAAAGTGATTTAGTTATATTTTTTCAGATTATTTTCCATTATAGGTTATTACAAGATATTGACTATAGTTCCCTATGCTATACAGTACATCATTTGTTGCTTATCTTTTTTATGTATAATAACTTGTATCTGTTATTCCACACTCCTAATTTACCCCTCCCTCACTCCTTTCCCCTTTGGTAACCATAAGTTTGTATTCTATGTCTGTGACTCTATTTCTATTTTGTACATAGATTCATTTGTATTATTTTTTAGATTGCACATATAAGTGATATAATATTTGTCTTCCTCTGTCTGACTTACTTCACTTAGTATGATACTCTCTAGGTCCATCCATGTTGCTGCAAATGATACTATTTCATTCTTTTTTATGGCTGAGTAATATTCCATTGTGTGTGTGTGTGTGTGTGTGTGTGTGTGTGTGTGTATACCACATCTTCTTTATCCATTCATCTGCCGATGGACATTTAAGTTGTTTCCATGTCTTGGCTATTGTAAATAGTGCTGCTATGAATATTGGGGTGCATGTATCTTTTTGAATTAGAGTTTTCATCTTTTCCAAATATATACCCAGGAGTGGGATTGCTGGATCATACGGTAGCTCTATTTTTAGTTTTTTAAGGAACCTCCATACTGTTTTCCATAGTGGTTTCACCAATTTACATTCCCACCAACAGTGTAGGAGGGTTCCCTTTTCTCCACACCCTCCCCAGCACTTATTATTTTGTAAACTTTTTGATGATGGTCATTCTGACTGGTGTGAGGTGATACTTCCTTGCGGTTTTGATTTGCATTTCTCTAACAATTAGTGATGTTTAAGGATGCATATTTTTTAATTGGCACATTGCATATAAGTATTTACATAATTGCATTTCAGTAAGTTTAGTATCTGCTAAAACATACATCACAAATTGTACATTCCATGAAATTACCAACCAGTTTTTTCCAACCCCAAAATTCATAGATTGTATACTACAACAAGTCTTTCTTCAGTAATTACAATAGCATTATTTTAAAATCAATAATCACACTTATAACTGTCTTTTCTATGAATTCTTCTGGTGTTTAGAAGCTTGGGTAAATGATCTTCTATTCCAGCTTACAAACTTTGCCAGTATCATTTATGGAATAAACCATTTTTTTCACATTAATTTTCCATGACATCTTATTTATACATTAAAGTTTATTTCTGAGTTCTTTATGACATGGCAATGATATTTGTGTACAATTTTGTTTTGATATCATATTATTTCAATTATTATGGCTTTGTAATATCTTTTGATATCAAAAAAGAGAAGACTTTCTCATTAGTCTTTTTTTAAACAAAATTGAATTTGGATATTTTTATCTTACTACTCCTCCAGAAGAAGCTTGAATTTCTATTTTTTTCCTGCATAGAAAAAAAAGTGTTATTGAGATTTTTATTAAAATAGCATTAAAATACTAAATAAGTTGCAAGAATTGATATCTCTTATATGTTGTGTTCCCATCCAGTGACATGGCATGTCTTTACAAATATTCAAGTCATCTTTCATCTTTTATATCATTTATTAATGTTTTGTGTTTTACTCTTCTAGGTTCATTTTTTATAAGCTTACACATATGTAGATTTTATTTTGTTGCTATTGAAAAGGGCATTGTTTCCATTATAGTTTCCAGCCGTTCCTTTCTGGCATGTAGAAAGGCTATTGGTTTTTATATATTTATTTTATATCATAAATATTTATAAATATTGTTCATTTTAAAACTTCTTTATGAATCTAAGTTTACTCATTCAATATCTATTGATCATCCCTCTGTGCCAGACACTGTGGGTTCTCACTCACATACTAATTCCTTCTCATTACTACATTTTTTTTCCTGCACATTTGTAAACCATGTGTTTTTTAAAATGAGCTCTAAAATTTTCTACACAGTCAGGCACCAATTTTTTATTATGGCTCCTAACCTAGGTTCTCTCTCTCGCAGTTCTAACCTGCCTTTCTGAGATTATCCCATGACATCTTCTCTCACACATCCTCTGTTCCACCTGCTCATAGAGGTGTTGTAATTCTTTCATAACTTGATTATGCATTTTGCATGCCTGTGATGCTCTTTCCTATTTGATTACTGGGGAATTCCTATTTATTATTTAAAGAGTAATGCAAATGTCACTTCTTATCTTCAGCTATCCCTGACTACATGCTCAGGCAGAATTAATTTCTCATTTGTATTACCATAGCTGTATGTACATACCTCTATTATAATACAGGTCACATCATGTTACATTTATTTTTTCATGCCTCTTCTCCTCTAAGAGGCTATGGCTTCCTTCTTCTTTATCTATGTATGCTCAGTAGTCAATATATTTTTACAGAATAAATAAATTGGATAATTAATCAATTACTTTATTATTTTTGTGATTTAAATAAAAATTAGTGATTTTTGTTTCTGGAGCTTACCATTCTTTCCTAATAAGAATTGTGGCATTCTCCCATTTACATTCATTTGAGGCTACTTTCTCTATGATTTCTAAAATATTATCACTCATAGTTCTGAGATCACGTCTAAAGCCTTTTCACTGGTATATAAAGTAGTGTGTCTGGAGCTAGCCCAGAGATAAACCCACACACTTATGGTGACCTAATCTATGACAAAAGAGGCACGACTGTACAATGGAGAAAACATAGTCTCTTCGGTAAGTGGTGCTGAGAAAAATGGACAGCTACATGTAAAAGAATGAAATTAGAACACTCCCTAACACCATACACAAAAATAAACTCAAAATGGATTAAAGACCTGAATGTAAGGCTGGACTCTATAAAACTCTTAGAGCAGAACGTAGGCAGAACACTCTTTGACATAAATCTCAGCAAGATTTTTTTTTGACCCACCTCCTAGAGTAATGAAAATAAAAACAAAAATAAACAAATGGGACCTAATGAAACTTAAAAGCTTTTGCATAGCAAAGGAGACCATAAACAAGACAAAAAGACAACCCTCAGAATGGGAGAAAATATTTGCAAATGAAGAAACTGACAAAGGATTAATCTTTAAATTATTTTAGAGTTCTAAGGGTCTACTAATCACCTGTCCCCATCTTTGACTTAAGTTTCTTGTTTATGATGTTGAACTTTCCCTTTTTTAATAGGAATACCATCTTACTTGTAAAAAGGAAAATAAAGTAAGAGTTCAAATATATTAATTCAAGTATTTATTCAGCCAATATTTATTCAGGTATAGCTCAAAAGAATTATAGTCTGGTTGAGGCAATAGATAGAAACACCACAGTAAAGGCAGACTGTGACAACAGCTAAGCCAGAGGTGTGGACGTGGTGCCATGGGAGAACAGAGAGTTTTACAGCTGTGAAAACTGAAAAGGATTTCTTGGAGGAGACAGATTAAGCTTATGTTTGTAGGACGGGGAAAGATAGGAAGAAGAACACTCCAGGCAAAACAGCATAGCCTTTCTGAATTGCAAGTTAAAACTATAAAAGAAATCTGTTAACAAGGATTTTTGTTGATTAATTAGATAGTAGGCAAATAACATTTCAGAAAAAAAAAATCGCCTTTATCCACCTGTTTGTCCATCATAAAATTCATCCTTGATACACCCCTTTCCTTTATCCTCAGTCTACACTCAATCATCTAGGCCTGTTCATTTAAACGACTGAACATCTCTCAAATCTGCCCATTTTTCACAATGCCCATGGTCACCACCCAAAGCCACTTCTTTCTCCTGAACACTGACACGGCCACCTCCCCAACCTCCCCACAGCCACTCTTGCTGCCTCCAAACCACTCCTGTACTGTAACCAGAGTTGTCTTTTATAACATGCAAACCGTGTTGTGCCTTGACTCTGGATATTTCAGTGGCTCCCCATTGCCCTTGACAGAAAGTTTCTATCCCAAGGGTTACAAAGCCCTTCACCATCCAGCCCCTATCTATCGTCAATGGGCCACCCACAGTGGGCCATTGTTTTTTCTTCTTTATATGTCTCTGTTTTGTTTTTGGTTTTGGTAAATTAACGTAATTTTTTAAAATAGGCTACTTGCTTGGGAGTCAGTGAGTAGTAGTGGGAAGATCCCAAGATTTAGAGTCAAAACGTAGGTTTATGTCAAAATTCTGTCACTTAAAATGTGTGTGACCTTGGATAAGTTATTTAGCCTTTATGACCTCATTTTTTCCTCATCTGTAAAAAAGGGATAAAAACAATCCCTCATTAACCATATAGTTGTGAAGATTAAATGAGATAATGTATGTGAAAAAAACATTTTGTAAACTATAACACATGATGTAAATGTTAGTAATAATATCATCTAATACGGAACATCTACCATTAGGTAAATAAATAAACACTGCTTGGCCATTAAAGAGTCAGCATGAGCTAATACCTGGAAAAAGCTCAAGTTCTCATACAGAAAATAACTTTTTAAATAAATTACATTTAATATACAGTTTAAAAGGGGATTGGCAGTTCAAGACAATGGAAAAATTGAATCAAACTACTAAAGATTTAAGGAGTGACTAGCATGCAAGTTTGATCCTTTACTTCTAAAGAACCTGATATTATATTTTCTTTCTTAATATTTTCTATTTTCTGACTTATTTGGATATAGCACAATGTTACTGATACTTTAGAAATATTTCTAAATATTTTAATACTATTGTCAGTGTTTTTAGCAGATGGATATTTTCCTTTAAATGAGCTATTTCAAAATATTTGCTGCATTCCTATGATTTAATAGTATTCATGACCAGTTGTTTTCTAAAGGACAATATCCCCAATTTAATAATGAAATCCAGTGAGGAAAAACGGGGTTTATTTAATGGAAATTAATTTTATGGCTTAAAAAGAAGACAGAAATGCAGTTACTTCATTAAACAAGAGACAAGTGTACTTGAAAACATTTTCTCCCATGTGACATGAATACCAAGCAGGTTGAATTGATGAAGCAGCATTTAGCTAACTGTCTACTATCCTCTTTTATTTTCTCTCTGCCTTCAGTTCAGGTAACAGTGGGAAGCTGGAACTTGACTGTTTTCATACACATTCCCCTTGCACAGCAGGCATTTTTCAACCACAGTGAAGGAGTTCCTCTACTGCCACCTAGTGCATTTTATAAAGGGATTCATGGTTTAGTCAGACGAGCTGGTTTATATTTAGTTCAAAGTGTGGGTGGAGGGAAATGAAGGGCAGGGAGGGCAGAAAGCTAAAACTTTTTGAGACAGTTTCTAAAATGTATTACATTAATTAGTAAGAGGTGCTGAGTCACAGAAACATATTATGGGCTTATGAGCTAGGTATTTCAGGGAAAGTTGCAGGAAATCAGGGAATCAGGTATGGGGGACAGAGCTCAACTAGATTAAGTTTGTGAAAGAAGATTGTCATAATGGTGAAGAGCTCAGCTGAAAGCAAAGGGGAGGGGATTTGAACGGCAGTTACACATCTGCAGCGTCTCTTTCTCTGGAGACACTATGATATATTCCTTTTAGGACCTTCCCATTCTCCAGCAAAATTCTTGCATTTGCCAACAAGTAAGGCCCGTTTCCAAGGCCCCTCTCTTTTTTCCAGTCCTCCATTTCCTGGCTCACCACCTACTCTAAGAGCCCCTCTCAGACAAGTCTTGTGCACTCAAGGCTCATTCCTTGCTAGCAGTTAGTGTCCCAACAATCTCTACTAAAAATGTTTTAAAAGGTTACCTATCAACCCCCATCACCGGGATCTTTTGCCTTTTTATAGGAGACACTTGGATACTCTATAAAGACCCAATGGGGTTTTAGGTTCAAAAGGTTGCTGAGGGAGGTTAGGGTTGACAAACTTTCATTTCTTAAATTTTTCCACATAAGCACGTAAAACATGCTGTCATTCACAACGTTGCTCAGTTAAGAAACCTGAGAGTCACCTTTGACATTTTCTTCTCCCTCATGCTTCCACCGCTCATTCAACACGAAATACCAAACACATACACACACACACACACACACACATATCCAACTAACCTCTAAATATTGTGGATTCCAGCTTCTAAAAGTCTCTTAAATCCATCCACTTTTCTCTATTCCCACTTACATCACACTAGTATAAGTTACAATCATCATTCACCCAACTTAACTCCCCACATCCAGTATTCATCTGACAGCTAGAATAAGCTTTTTTTTACATTAAATTCAGTCATGATACAATCCTGCTTCATATTCTTGAATGATTTTCTTTTGGTTTTAATATAAATTCCAGACATTTTAATGTGACCTAAAAGTCCCTGCATGATCTGGCCTCTGCCCAGCTCCCCAAATTGATCTATTGCCAGTCTCTTCCTTCCATTCCTGTATCAATGACATCAATCTTCTCTCATTTTCTCGAAAGGACCAAGCTTCTTATCACCTCAGGGCTTTTGAACATGCTGTTCCCTGTGCCTATTCTTCATTCTCCTGGCATGCAGTACTTCTTTATTGTTGCACTAATTACAAATCACTTGTATAATTCATTATTTAATATCTATCTCTAAGCCCAAACTTTAAATTCTATGAAATCAGTACAAAGTCTATCTTATTTACTTTTTTAACCAGGCCAAAATAGGCAATTAATAAAAATCTGTTGAATAAATTAATTATTGCCTCCTATGATTTTTCATTATTTTAAATATGCTTCCTGCTTGACAGCAAGTTCCTCAAAGATAATCAAATCTTTAATGAGACCTTATGTTGGATATGGTTGCAGAGATGACACAGACATGATCTTGCAACCCAGTAGAGATAGAACATGGCAACAAAGTATCATACAACATGTAAAATGTCATAATGTGCAAAATGAACACATTTCCTTGGAAACACAGAGGAAGAAGGGCTTAAGTCAGTTTGGCTGAATCTGGGTAGATGTGTCAGAGAAGATGAAATTCAAGTTGAAGTTTTGAAGGACAAATAAGAGTTCATAAGTAGCAAATAGAGGAAGGGTGATCAATGGAATGAGGTCAGAGAAGTGAGAAAGAATGCAATGGTTTTAATGTAAGAAAAGAATGGGTTGTGACCACCTAGAGGGGTGGGATAGGGAGGGTGGGAGGGAGGGAGATGCAAGAGGGAAGAGATATGGGAACATATGTATATGTATAACTGATTCACTTTGTTATAAAGCAGAAGCTAACACACCATTGTAAAGCAATTATACTTCAATAAAGATGTTTAAAAAAAAAAAAAAAAAGAAAGAAAGAAAAGAATGGGTTGTTACCTATTTCTCCACCAGAACCTCCATCACAGTTATTAAATGCATACAGTAGACATTTAATTAACACTTGTGATTTGACTTTTGAAGAATGGTGAGAAATGTGGAAATAGCAATAAATATGGTATCTTGGTAAAGTCAGAATAAGAGACTAAATAAAACGAGTTTTCTTCCATTTTTAATATCAACAACATTGAAACAATTATATTTGATACTACTTCAAAAAAACTCTGATAAGAATGCCATTTCTGGGACTCCCACATGTTTGGTCAAATCAGCTTGCCTTTGAAACCTCTCTGAAAAAGGATTCTGAGTTTCAGGTGAAGGTTTACATGTGAAATTAAACCTAAATTTTCCCTCATAGAACACTATTCTCTAGGAATATCTTCAAGTCCAGAGAATTTTTTCCCCCAGAATTTCCTGTATTTCTGGCCTGAGAGAATGAGAGGGTGACATTCTTTTAGCTCCATGCTAACACTTTTAAACAAATCCTTAATCATTCTCCTTTGAAAGTCAAGAGGTGTTTACAACACCTTCTACTGATCCTTGGCATGCTTTTATCCAAGAATAATAAACATCAGATTTCTCTGCTTTTAACTATGTTTTCCTGAATCAAAACATAAAATATAGATGTAATCAATTAATTGTACCTTAAGAAATCTTGCCCCATCCTAAATCTCTTCTGTTGCTTAGAATTAAGTTTCAGGAAGCCAATCCTTCACTGCTTCCTCAATTTTTGAAGAATTGAAAATGTTATCAAAAGTATATATATATCAAATATATTTCAAGAAGAAGAGAAATGTTTAACACTACATGTGAATTCTCAATTGTCTAAATGAGATATAAGGAAAATTACTGAATTGTTGCTTATGAAAAAAATGGAAGAAGGAAGCATGTTTATAGAAAAGTTCTCCCTCAGGAGCAAATTATAGAAGTTTGATGCTTTGCTTATATAATGATTTTAAGTAATCAGAAAATAATAGGAAGCCTTAATTTTTGGCATCTTAGATAAATAACTTTTACTGTTTTCGTATTAAAACTCACTATACTTTTCTATCCAAAGTTTCCTATTAATATTAGTACAATTTATTATAGAAAGCATAGTATATTCTGTACTGAGAACTAGATTATCACATTAATGTTTTGTTTATGTCTATGTTTGAGAAGTATATTTCTGTGCCTTAGAACCCTAGGGTAAGGACTTCCCTGGTGGCGCAGTGGGTAGGACTCCGATCTCCCAATGCAGGAGGCCCAGGTTCAATCCCTGGTTGGGGAACTGGAGCCCGCATGCATGCCACAACTAAGGAGCCCGCCTGTTGCAACTAAGACCTGGCGCAACTAAGACCTGGCGCAACCAAATAAATAAATAAATAAAATGTTAAAAAAAAAAAAAAAACCCTAGGGTAGTATTCATCATTCCTGCTCTGATACTGAAGAACACGCCCTTTCAACAGAAATGTGTCTTTTACATCATTGAATGGATCTCAAAGGAAAAGTTCGGAAGGGCTGGAGTCTCTAGGACTGAGGGAACAACTTAGCACAGAGATTGTCTTGAGTGTCACAGTCAGGGATTCTAGGTCCAGCTCCACCTCATCTGGCTATGGGACTTGAAGCAAGTCCCTGGAAAAATGGAGGCTAGACCTGGAAGGAGAGGATGGCTCCAAGGCTCCTGCTAGCCTCAAACTACCAGGTGATGCTTCCAGCATTTAGACTGAAAAATACTTACATATTCAAGATTTACAACTCAGCTGAAACCACTGACTAAAGTGAAGGAACACTTTAATGATTTAAGAAGCTATTAAGTTGCCATAAAAAAGTAATTTTGTTTCTTCCAAACCTCCAGATAATTATGGAGATTTTTCTGCTGAGTCTTATTTTTAAAAGGCATTATGCACATCAATACTGACATAACCATAAGGAATTATAGAAGTTTTAATATCTGTTGATATGGATAAGAAACTAAAAGTTCCATATTTAAAACTGTCAGATGAGTTTTAAATGGATAACATTAAATTACTGTCACAAATGTTCAATATTTTATCATCTATATACAATTGTTTCTTGGTAGAGGAAAACTGCAATCTAATTTCTTAGGCTAAATGGCCATTTTTCCACTTTGTCCCCAGGCTTGCTACCAAGCATCTCCCCAATGCAAGGGGATTAAATTAAATTATTTTGTGTGTGTGTGTGTGTGTGTGTGTGTGTGTGAGAGAGAGAGAGAGAGATAGAGAGAAGCAAAAAGGTAAGAAGATATTTCTGAATGGTATATTTTTAAAATAAATTTTTTTTCTCAAAAACTATACAAGGTTTTTTAATGACACATATAAGGAGGGTATTTGGAATGAGAAGCCCATTCCAAAACAAACTTTTGTTCAAAGACTTTTCAAAATCTTTTGTTCAAAGACAGTTGCATTTTTGGTGTATTTACAGTTTAACAGTTGGGTGTGCAAATATCAGGATTGATTTTAGTCTTTTCATCCAACAGTATGAGAAAAAAAATGAGAATTACAAAATCCTGCCTTAGCCTCTAAGGGCAAAAGAAAGAAGACAATTGGGACATTATGATGAAATGAAAGTTACAACCTTTTCAATTTCTGTTCAGAATGCAGTATTCTGTGAAAGGGATGCAGGACTTGGGGGTGGGGGACCATAGAGGTCATGTGTAAAACAAACCAGCTGCAACTTACACTTTCTCTCTTACATTTTTTGCTATCATTTTTTTTTCCAACAGATATAAGTACATATTAAGTCTAAATATTTCTTGATTGAGGGCTTGCTAAAAGTAATAAATTGCCAAGTTTAATCAGCAATAACTAGTTTATCTAAATAGGTTCTAAATTTTACCCAGCTAGAGAGAAAAGTAGAGGTGGGTGATAATTCTTGCAAGAGAGGCACAGGTAGGAAGGATGAAAAGGAGGGAGGGAGGGAGGGAATGAGGGAGGATGAAGGAAAAATATCTTTATCTAGTTTGGGAAAAATAAACCAAGGCAGCTTCTGTATTCTTAGGTTCTAAAAGGAGACTGGTAATAAGGGAAATAAGTGTTTATTAAATATCTGTCATGTGCCAGGTAATCTGCTAAATTGTTGGGATTTTTAAATTTAATCTGTAGCTATTTCTATCTTCTTCCTGATATAAGGGTACCTAAAAAATAAATATCAGAGAATAAAAAGAAAATTATTCTTTAAGTTAATCACAGAGCATACAAAAGTCTTACCACTCAGTGTGACTGAGACCTCAAAGCCATGTACAATTTCCCAGAGATTTTTGACACCAAAGTAAACTTTAAATGAGTGATAAAACATTAATTAACTAGTTAATTAATTAAGCTGTGAAGTTAAATAATACTAAGTACAGCATATACATTTTTCTTAAGGCATTTAATTCTTAAAAAGCTGACCTTTGCTCATAACTTTCAATGTCTAATTATATTAATAGTGTTTTGAAAAATACAAAAAGTGGAAAAGAGTTTACCTCTTCTTTAATCAACCTACTAATCTGACAATCTTTCATCACCTAGTGGTAGGATATATGAATTGCAAGGGAAACAAGAAAGGAAAAGTTTGTTACAGAGACATTAAAATGTTGATAATGCTTACTTATCTCTGCATGGTAGGATATTGGGTAATTTAAGTTTATTTTATTTTGTTCACTGTGTTTTATATTAATTATATATTGCTTGGGTAAATAAAGAAGAAAAACATAAGAATTAAAAGAAAATGGTATAGAGAGCCAATGGAAAGAGAACAATGGCATCCAATCTTATTCCTTCAGTGGCGTAGGGTTTTAACAAAAGGCCTGAAAGAAACTGCAAAAATATCCCTGAAATAAAAAAAGGAGGGAAGTTTGAGTTCAGGAGAACAGGAAAGACGAAAACACAGAAAGATAAACCCAAATGTTTCAAACACTATTCTGTTACACTAACAAATGGGCAGGAGCAAAGATGTCTCCGCGCATTGATGGGCATGGAGGGAAAAAAAAGGAGCGACTGGACTATTTAAACCACTTCTTCTCATGAAAAATGAGAAATGAGGTTTGGTTTCCACTGGCCTAAGTGCACCAAATGTATCAGTGTTTTTGTTTCAGGGTATTTTAACTCCCTAACTTTGATAGTTCTTTTCACACCTTTATGTACAATAATTTCATTGATGGCATCATACTGGTCTCAGTTTCTGCTTGTATAGCTAGCCCCTTTTTATCACTTAGCTTTTTCACACACCATTGCATCTGGAACAATCTGTTCTTCCATCTTCTCCAGTGTTTCCCCATGGCTAGCTCTCTGTGGATCTCCAGATCTCTACTAATATATCACCTTCTCTGAGCTTTTGCTGATTACCCTAGTCCCCCATCTAAAGGAGCTGTAGTCACACCACTAAATGCCCTCCACTGCCCCCCAACTTTGGTCCTCTATCTCAGTCCCTGCATCATTGCCTTCAGAGATGTTAGCACAATTTGTAATGATTGTATTTATTTCTTTGTTCATCTGTTTTCTGTCTCCCTCATTAGAGTATGAAGTGCATGAGGGCAAGAACATATCTGTCATTACAGTTGTGTTTCCAGTAGACATACGGTTGACACTCAACAAATATGTGGGAAATAAATGAATGGTCTTGTGGCAACCTAGTGCAGCACACAGAGCAGAATTATTATCCTCATTTTATAGGTAAGAAAATCTCAGAGGTACTCCAATGACTTGTCCTAAATCATACAATCAGGACTATAATAGGTCTCTTTATTCAAGTCCAAGATTTGAGTCAGGCTGCCTTATATTAGGTGACATTTATTAGGCACTTTACAGAATCACTATGCCTCCATTTTTCCATCTGTAAAATAGGGAATATAATAGTAACCTATCTCACTATTGTTATGGGTACTAAATAAATCAGTATATAAAACACTTACAACAGCACCTGACACAGCAATCACAATGTGTATTAGCTATTGTCATTATTGCACTGTTCTCTTCAGCTCAGAACTGTGTCGAAGTTTTTTGGGAGGCATTGCCCCCTTTTTGAAAGCATAAGTGTCTTTTAAAGCATAAATTCTTTAATGGTATTTAAAATTTTAAAATAAAAAATTGTGCTAAAGTGTACATTAAAGCAATGGTAATTTTAAAATGTACTTTATCAAACTATTATACAATAAAGAGGTGGGTAGCCACCTCTTTTCCACACCCTCCTCATTCCTGCATCACCACCTGAAAACACCACTCTCCTTAAGGAAACAAGGAGCCTTTACCAGATGGAGTGAATTCCAAAATGTCAGAGCCACGCCCCCCCCAAATAGCATGATAACCTATATAAATTATCCACTTAAGGATAAACAGCAAAAGAAAGAAACTTTTGAAGATGGTAAACGGTATCTGGACAAAGGAACCATTGTGAAAAAGGACTTCGAGAGCTGGTAGAGAGTGTAGGCGCCTCAGTCAAATGCTAAAAGTCGTGACTCAGCTGCCTCCCCAAGACCCCAGAACAATCCAGAGACAAGGATTCTAAGACTTGAGCTAAGCTGGGCTGAGCTGGGCTGGACTGGGCTAAACTTACTGCCCTAACCAATGTTTACTTCTTTCTGATGCTTGTAATTTAACGGCCTTCAATTTCACCTTTAGAACAGCGCCTAGAATGTATTTCCACTGGAAATGGGAATCTACTGACTTAATTTCACAGAAAAACGTAAGAGGGTGACACTAGATCACAGATCTTGATCAAGGCAAGAGCAGTGAATTCTTAATGTGTATGTGATGGGCTGCGCTCAGAGGAACTGGGAGGTTTCACAGCCGTGGGGATAAAGAAGTGCTGAAGGGGGCCTCAAAGGCCAACAGGCATCTTACGGTTCTGCGTCTGGTTAACTGTTTGCCAGTCATAACCCAGGTTCCCCTCTAGGTGCCTGTGGAGTCTGGTTTGTTTTATAAACCTTGAAAATGCATTTATGAACGTCAGATGTTGCTAGTGGCCGAATTAAGGCTCTATTTTCTTTCACCTTAATTTCTGAGTTAGTGCAAGGTGCCCTTTTGCTTCACTCAGCAGCGCAGGCTCCGACCACTAGAGGGAGCCGCTCCATCAGCTGTGTGATAAATTGACTTCAGGCCCTACATTCCCGTGGCTGTGACTATGCCAGTTCCCTCAGAAGCATAAACTGATCATTGATCTGATCATCTCTACTTCGTGACCTTCAAAATGTATTCTCCCAGCCCCAGAGTTGTAAGGGTGGAAACACTCCTGTAGAGCAGAATGAGTTCTCGGAGACCCGGTTTCCTTTCTGCGGAAATGTCTTAACTCCACCAGGCAACTGAGAATCTGCCCCTACTTAGGGTGAGGGGTAAACTGAGAGTGTCCTCCCAGGGAATTCCAACAGTAAACAGCCAAAAGCATGATCCCCCTTCTCTCTCCGAAAACACTCATTTCCAGAAACCTCACTGGGTGCTGGATTACATAAGGCAGGAACCCAGGGAGGATACCGGTCCAGTAATTAAGACTGGGGCCTCTGCCAGCTAAGACCTAGATATCAAGTACATGCAAAGTAGGAAGAAATGCATGAAACTGGTAACCCCAGTGAGTCAGAAAAAAACAAAACTGAATAGAAGTTCTTTGGAAAAATGAAAATTTTTTCGGCTGGCTTCTGTGGGAAGTTTGCTTGAGCTCTCAAGCATATTCTGATTCCAACAATCCTTCCAAGGTCCACAAACTTAGAAGAATAAACCAGTATTACAGGGGGAGGGGAACAGACTGTATAACATCTGTAGATAATGGAAGAGAAAGAGTTCCTATCTCTCCTGGAGGTTTTAAGATTTATGAATCTTAAATAAAATCAATTTATGAATCATTTTCTTGTTTCAAATGCATGTCTTATTCATTTAACAAAATGAATTATCTTCTATTGGCCAGGAACTGTTCTAGGTACCAGAAAGTGTGTATGGGGCACAGGTACTAAATATAAGATCATTTTTGCTTTATTTTTAATACATATACTTTTTAAATTCCCTATTTTGAGATAATTGTGGATTCATATTTAGTTATAAGAAATAATACAAAGATACCATAGACCCTTTATCCATTTTCCTCTAATGGTAATATCTTAGAGAACTAAAGTACAATATCACAACCAGGATATTGACATTAATACAGCTAAGATACGGTACTTCCATCACCACTAGGATCCCTCATGCTGTCCTTTTACAGCCACACCCACCTCCCCTGACACCTCCTATACCCCCACCCCTTAACCCCTGGTAACCACTAATCTGTTCTCCATTTTTATAATTTTGTCATCTTGAAATTGCTGTAGAAATGGAAGCATACAGTATGCAACTTTTTGAAATTGGCTTTTTTCACTCAGCGTAGTTCTCTGGAGACCAAGCTGTTCATAGTTCATTACTTTTTATTGCTGAGCAATAGTCCATGATACGGATATACCATAGTTTGTTTATTCGTCCATTGAAAGACCTCTGGAATGTTTCTAGTATTTGTGTATTACAAATAAAGCTGCCATGAACATTTGTGTATAGGATTTTGTGTGAACATAAATTTTTATTTCTCTGGAATAAATGTCCAGGAGTGCAGTTGCTGAGTTGTGTGGTAGTTGCTTGTTTAGTTTCTTAAGAAGCTGCCAACTGTTTTCCAGAGAAGCTGTACCATTTTTATTCTCACTAGCAGTGTATGAGTGATCCAGTTTCTCTACATCCTTGCCAGTTTTTGGTATTGTCACAATATTTTTTTAAATTTTAGCCATTCTGATAGGTACATAGTGATATCTCATTGTAGATTTATATTACATTTACTTGATGGCTAACTAGTGGTGTTGAACATCTTTTCTTATGCTTATTTGCCATCTGTATATCTTCTTTAATGAGATATCTCTTTGTGTCTTTTGCCCATTTCCTAATTGGATGGTTTGGTTAATTTGCCATTAAGTTTTGAGAGTTCATTAGTTTTTTTTATATATTCTAGATACTAGTACTTTGTCAGATACGTGGTTTGCAAATATCTTCTCTCAGTCTGTAGCTTGTCATTTCATCCTCTTAACAGGGTGTTTCCCAGGGCAAAAGTACTTAATTTTAATGGTGTATAATTTATCAAATTTTTGTAGATCTTGATTTTATTGTCAAGTCTAAGAATTCTTTGCCCAGCTCTAGATGCTGAAGATTTTCTCCTGTTTTTGTTGTTGTTTTACAGGAAGCTTATAGTTTTACATTTTATCTTTAAGTCCATAATCCATTTTGAATTAATTTTTATGTAAGATGTGAGGTTTAGGTTGAGATCCACTGGGGTTCTTTTGCCTATGAATATTCAATTGTTTCAGCATTATTTGTTGAAAGGCAATCTTTCTTCCATTGAATTGCTTTTGCACCTTTGTCAAAATCAGTTGGGCATATTTGTGTGAGTCTATTTATAGGTTCTCTAATCTGTTCAACAGATCTCTGTGTCTATCTCTCCACTGTAGCTAAATAATGTCTTGAAATCAGGTAGACTGATTCCTCCCATTTTGTTCTACTTTTTCAAAATTGTTTAACTATTTTACTTCTTTTCCATATAAATTTTAGAATAATCATGTCTTTACAAAAAAAAATCTTGCTAGGATTTTGGTAAGAATTTCATCAAAGTTGTATATCAATTTGGGAAGAATTACCATCTTTACTATGTTGTCTTCAGACTCATGAATGTAACATGTCTCTCCATTTACTTCGATCATCTTTGACTTTTTTCATCGGCATTTTGTAGTTTTCAGCATATACTTCCTAAATATGTTTTGTTAGATTTACACCTAAGTATTTCATTGTGTTTCAATGTATTCACAATCACTGAGCAATTGTAAATAGTATTTTCTTTTTAATTTTGGTGTCCATATGTTCATTTATAGTAAACAGTACATATAGTATACATATAATATACAATTGATTTCATAGGTTTAATGTATATCATGCAACAATACCAAATTTACTAATTAGTTCTACAGTGTAATTCTTTTTAGATTCCTTAGGATTTTTGTATGGATAATCAGGTCATTTGCAAATAGAGACAGTTTTATTTGTCCATTCTGATTTGTATTTCTTTTAGTTAGAGAGAGCAGGCTTTTGTTTTAGCTTTTTACTTTTTTTTTTTTTTTTTTTTTTTTGTCTGTCCTTGTTGGTATTTCCTGATTGCCCATTATTCAGCTCCAAGTCTGGGATATATGACACAAAAAGAAAAAAAATCAGTCAGATCACTGCAGTGTTGTTGCCTGGGCCTCAAGGTCCCTAGCCAATCTGTCTTCTCTCCACTTTTCAGAGCATTCTTATGTTTGTTTTATATATAATGTCCAGGGGGTGTTGTTCTTCGCAGGAGAAACAGGGAAAAGCCTGTCTACTTCATACTCCCAGAAGTAAAACCCAGTGCTATTTTTAAATAATATATTGAGATATTAGGTTGTATCATTTTTATTCTTGTTAATTCTTGCTACCCATTTTGTCCTCTGCCCACAGAAGTCTTGGAATCTCTTGCCTAAAAGCAAGGAAGAGAGTAGTCAGATTTCAGCTTCTAACTTCTTAAATAAGCTGATCATGCACATTTTGAAGATAAGAATGCCAGATTTTTATTTCTAATTTGCAAGAACCAAACTTTGTTAAGCAGGGGGGAAATACTTTTGCTGACTTCAAAGTAGTAAAGTGTAGAGGACACGAGTATAGAATGCTTAGTATGAAACATAGAAAGATAGGCTATGCGATATGATCAGGATTTGATATTCTAACAAAAAAGAGAAAGGATTTCCCCCAGCCAGGAGGCAGAAAAGAGAGATAGTAAGACATAGGTGAGTATACTCTCTCCTAGGATTGAGACTGGCTTGGTGCAAAATGGAAACCCCTAAGTGGGTTTAAGAATCTAAGGAAAGAAGAGTCTGATTTACACCAGAGAGAGAGTTTAGATTCAGGGGATTCAGGGGAGTAGTTTAGATTCAGGGGAGTAGAAATGTAACACAGCATATTTAGGTAGAGAGCTTTAGAGTTCCTGACCCTCATAGTTGGCTCTCATCCAACAGTTCCAGCATGCTGCAGCAGGGGTGGGGGCCAGGATAAGCAGGGCACAAAGTCCATGGGCCTGAAGATCAGATGGCATGACTACAACAAAGGGCACCAGCTTAGATGTTGGTACATGTCAGAAGGATGAGCAGGGACTGGTGGCGTGAGATACTCAGGTGGAGACCACCCCAGGCCAGAAACCCCACTCCTACCCCGCACTATCATACAAGTGTCCCCTGTACCCAGAAGCCATCATAAGGAAGAGAAGCAGTACAAGAGGAGGAAGATGAGGAGGGGGGGATCAAGAGGACAAGGCAAGAACAAGCGAACCCGGTAGAACCCTAGAGAGGAAAAGACAACATTAACAGAGACCTTGAGTTTTTAATCAACTAAATTTAAATTCTGAGTAACCACACCAAAAGACTAAATTCTAAACTAGAAGAAAATAAGGTACTTTGAAGTGGCTAAATACAACTGTTTGCTCTCCCTCTCTCTCTCTCTCTCTCCCATCATTAGAATAGGGACCATGAGAATTTAGTTTGGCTATAGAGAGGTAAAACAAATATTACATGCTTACACATGCAGGGAAGATGTTACTGCCCTGCTTAAACTTCGGGTCCTGGAATGGACTTTAAAGGTATCTAGTCCAATTCACATTGGGTTGAGAGAAAACAGACGGGGAATAGGGAAGTAATTATCTCAGGGTCACAAAGCTAGTTAGCAACAGAGCTAGGACAACATTCTACATCTCCAAAGCACCCTGATATGTGAGTGTTCAAAATCAAGAGCCCCTTTCGCCCACAGCAGTTGATGGCGGAAATCACTGGGTTCACTGGACATTGCTATCTCAGATTTATAAGCAACACACAACTCTTCTACCTTTGGGGCAAACCAGTCAGCTATTGGTGAGGACTTCCCTTAGTCCTTTGTTTTCACTGATAATTCCCTTTGTTGGTGACTATCAGTTTTTTGCAGTGCCAGCTGGTCATGACTGGTTGTAGCACATTGGATTTTGTTTTAAAGTCACATGGTTGCATTTCAAAGCTAAAAATAAAATTATGTTGTATCATCTGATATTTTCAGATGATCAACTACACCACTCCCCTCCTTTCTGAAAATAACAGAGGTAAGTGGATTTTAAAATTCTGTTCTTTGAACAGCCCAATTCAGAGAACAGTTGCATTGTACCATAAGCACATCTAATTTCAGAGAATTCAACTGAACAGATTCAGCCTCAATCCCAAAATGAGAGGGAGAAAAAGAGAAGTAGAGACAGCAACAGAGACCAAGAAAGACGGAAACACACAGAGAAAGACAGTTTCATTATCTCCTCTTGCCTCATTGTGGAGAATACTTAGACTCTGGCTAACTGACTCCCTTTATCTTCAAGAGATTCTCATCAGAGGTTATTTTCCCTCATTTCATGAGGTGCTAAAAAATATAGAACTAAATGTGTGTATCCCACCCCTATGGAGTATGCATCCCAGTGAGCCTGAATTGTATGTGTTACTCAAGCAACCTGCTTGTGTGTGCTACAAAAGTCGGGTGCATTTTAAGTGTGACCTCACACTCAGTCTCATTTTACTTTTCTCTGTCCATATTCCTTTACCCTGAATTCTACACCTGTTTTTAAATTTTATTTTACATAATTAAATGTTTTTGTAACCTAGTTTACAAAGATCAGGATATTACTCAATTTGTTTGCTCTCAGAAGCTTCAACCAACCTTTTTTTCACTCATCTTTAAATTGTTTACCCAAATTATATCTACAAGTCAAAATGAAGTGGAGGGAAAACAAATAAGGAAAAAATCCTGCTCTTGAGGATGAAAAGCATCTTTCATATAATAACTAGTAAGTTTTGCAGACTGTGAACACAGATCACGACAGCAAATAGATGTTTCAGTAGCGCTTTCACTCTACCCATAGGGATCTAATCTCAATTTAATGTTGTAACTAAACTTGAGTGAAACAAGAGTGAGATTTAAACTTTTTTTAAGATCAGGGAGCACACTTTCTTTTAATATGTAATTCGACTCTCTTTTTGGGTACACTCACCCAAGGTATGTGTTACATACTCTGCAAAAACAAGGAAGAAACTTAAGAACCTAAATAATAACACTCACTTGAAATACAAATAGTTACTTGAAAACCTATAGCTATGCAAGGTTAAATTTAAGATTTGAGTTGGGAAAGCCCTTTTGCTCTTGGCAAATTGTAAATAAAATAAATAGGGACTTCCCTGTTGGTACAGTGGTTAAGAATCCTCCTGCCAATGCAGGGGACACGGGTTCGATCCCTGATCCGGGAAGATCCCACATGCCACAGAGCAACTAAGCCTGTGCGCCACAACTACTGAGCCTGTGCTCTAGAGCCCGCGAGCCACAACTACTGAGCCCGAGGGCTGCAACTACCGAAGCCCGCACGTCTAGAGCCTGTGCTCCGCAACAAGAGAAGCAACTGCAATGAGAAGCCCACGCACCGCAATGAAGAGTAGCCCCCGCTCGCCGCAACTAGATAAAGCCCGCATGCAGCAACGAAGACTCAACACAGCCAAAAAAATATTTTTAATTAAAAATTAATAATAAAATAAAATAAATAGGTCCCCTTCCTTTGTGCCATACACACAGTGTAGGGGCTCACAAGTACAGTGTTTGCACTAAGATAAATAAGACCATCAAGAATATGTCAGAGTACCCAACAATTTCTCTCTTTTGTGATTCTTCACTTTAAAATTACATGTTCCAATTCAATGTAGACTACAACTGATATTCACTTTATCTCTTTTTTTAAAGACACCTATATTTTTTAGCTTTTTCTAATCAAGGAAGTGAATAGGTATCTTGGCAAGAGAGGTCCTGAGGAAGATTGCAAGCATTATACTATGCTTTGTTGAGTGGGTTCAGAAGAGCTTATAATACATTATCATAAAAGCAGATTGTCATCAATAGCATAATTGCTGCATGAATAATCTTAGAACAAGTGAGACCTTTCAAGACTTTTTTATTGTAAGCAATCATTATGCTCACCACATTAAAAAAATGCCTTCTGGGAATTTTTTTTTACAAGACACAGCTTTCTCTAGTTTATATTTCTTGGTTTCATCATGAGATATCTAAAAGATGAAATAAGCTTTCTGCTCTGGCTATAGGGATAATACTGTATATAGCCATTGATGACTTATGCAGTAAATTAATGGAAAAAAAAGTTGCAAATGTAATGAAATATTGGTGAGCTAGCCCTCATTACCATCATAATATTTGGTGATGAAATTTAATAACTTTCTGCACATAGATGCCAAAGAGCATTTTAACATTAATTAAAACCCCACAATGGTATTGGATGAAAGGGATACTGTTAATGCAATTTTACATATAAGAAACAGAGTTATAGAGACCAGGACAGATTTTTTTAAATTATTCATAATGCCACAATATGTCACTGGTAAAAATGGAAATAGGCGTCGACTCCCACAAACCACTGCTGCGCTCAGCGTTGCCGTATAATGGAATAGAAGCCTGGTAATTAGGGCCTCTTATTTCTACAGATGTCCTCACTCGCTCTTCTGCCCTGCATGCCTTCAGCACTAATGAATTCAGGATTAATTTGAAATACAGTACATGATTAAAGAAATAAAACTCTTTCTTCAACCCCTTTAGGACAGAAACCAGTTCTTTGATTTTCTCTGAATTTCTTCATATATTTTAGGCTCAGCTTCATGAAATGTGCAAGTAAAAGAAGAGTTCCTGGTCTGGGCAAAGTTAAAAGCCTCCTTCAAGAATTCTCTGAGACTTTACTATGCTGATGAACATTGCAAAATCCAAGAAGGAAATATTATTTGCAGATTTATGTGACCACCAAATCTCTATTTCATGGGTATGGAAGGCAGACTAATGACCGCCCAAAGATGTCCATGTTCTAATCCCTGGAATCTTACATGGCAAAGGGGAATTAAGGTTGTTAATCAGCTGACTTTAAAGTAGGGAGGTTATTCTGGATTGTCTGGGTGGGCCCAACGTAATCACCAATGTCCTTAAAAGTGGAATTGGGAGGCAGAAGGAGTCAGTAAGGCAGCATGAGAAGCACTCAACTGGCCATTGCTGGCTTTGGAGATGGAAGGGGGCAAAGCAATGCAGGTTGCCTGTAGAAGCTGGAAAAGGCAAGGGAATGATTCCCCCCTAGAGCCTCCCGAAGGAAAACAGCCCTGCTCGCAACTTGATTTTAGCCCAGTGAGACCCTTTTCAGACTTTTTACCACCAGAACTGTAAGATAATAAATTTGTGTTGTATTAAGTCACCAAGTTTGCAAGTCATCTATTACACCTGTAGTAACATACAGGGGGACACCTATTAACCTCCAACTAACACCTCCCAGAATTATAGTTCTTTGTTACAATTTGGCGGGGAAATGCTGTCCTGCCTGGAACAGGGGCCCACATCAAACTTGTAATCAATAAGACTATAGATTGTATTATTAATTTTTATTGTGTGAAAATTCTTGGTACTTGTTCATTGGGCCAGTCAATCTGTTCACCTATCTATCCCACTATCTGCCTGTTTTTAATTTTAAAATAATGATAACTATCAACCACTTTGAATTATGAAGTAAAAATGTGTTTAATTTAAATGTTATAATAAACAGTTTACATCTCAAACTTTAATGTGCATGCAAACCACCTGAAGAAGTATGTATTTCTAACAAGTGCCCAGGTGATGCCAATGCTGGGGGTCTGTGCACCACACTTTCAATAGCAAAAAAAAGAGGGTGACCCATGCCAGACCCTTCATGGCTCTCTGCTCTGGAAGCCTGTCTGTTCTCACAGGTGGAAACAGCAGCACATCCTCCTTGCCCATGCTTTTAGGACCATTAGTGATCTTAAGCAGAAGATATTCAAGCAATTTTAATTTAATACTTAGAAGACTCAGCTTCTAGATAATATTGTACATTTTAAATTTTAAAATAAATATATTCTCATGAAAGACAATTGGTAAAATCAAGGAAGAAAGAATAATTTTAATCATCCACAGTCCTAGCACCCAAAAATATACCCTATTAATATTTTAATGTATTTCCTTCAAGACTTCTTTCTCTGCATAGATTAGGTTTTATATATTTGAAATCATATTGCCTATCTCAGTTTTGGCAAATGGAATTATTAGTCCCAATTCTTCACTTTAATTCCTCTAATAGAATTAGACATCCACATGCTTACCACTCCTGTAAACAGTGTCCAATTCTTCACTCCTTTCTAACAGAAGCATGCATTCATTCTCGCCAAAGCTGGTGAGCAGAGAGTACTTCCTCACACCTTGACTTTGGGCTTGGCCAAGTGACTTAAATTGGTCAAAGGGATATTAGTGGGCAGGTGTTTTAAAATGTAGGCTTTATTATTCAGGTATAGCAAAGTCAACAGATCAGGAGATAAGTGCTATTGAAAAGATAGTTTGTTCACTCACAGATCTCAAGAAAAGGAGGCATGTCATACCACAGGCCACACAGGGTCAGTCAGGAGGCAGAGGGAACAAGGGGAAAATGTGGGCAAGAGCTTTACTGAGGTATCTGTGGGAAGGAACAGGCAAAGCAGCATAAGCAAGATTGGCTATTTTTAATAGTTTCAATGGGCTCTGTGGTGTTCCTAGTTGCCTGGTACCTGGCCCTGGGGTGACTAGGGAAGGGGAATATTGGCCAGGAATATAAGAGCTCCATAAAGGAGATGGTTGTGGGTATAGACTCTATTGGTTTGCATATGAAAGGCATACTGGAAAACTTAGTTATTCACTATCTCTGGGAATTAGCTAACCCTGGGAGGGGCAATCCCTCCAGGGTCAGCAAGGCCTTAAAAATGTCAGAGCATCAAAAATACAGAATAAAAGGACAATACAACATGATGCAAGCACAGGCTTGGAATATGCTGCTGTGGCTGGGCTTGTTCTCTTGCAATGTGGTTGTCCATAATGAGAAGAGCTCATGCAGCCATGGCTACAGAACAACCACAAGTAGAGCAGACCTGAATCCAAGGCAAGGCCAAGAACTAAGCCTCGCTGCCACCGAGCTGGAAGCTGAGCCAAACCCCAGCCAACCCACATAAGTGAGAAATGAATGTTTATTGCTGCATGCCTCTAAGAGTTTGTGGTTATTTGTTACCTACCATTATTGTGGCAATAGCTAAATAAAACTAAGTACCAGAAATAGGGTGCTGCCATAATAAATCCCAAAATATGTGCCATCAGCTTTGGGACTAGGGAGCAGGCAACAAGGATATTGTCATGCGAGGCTGGAAGAATGTTGATCCCCGTTATTTAGTTCCCTGTTATTTAGTAGTGAAACATTTGTTAGAGCTGTTACTTGCAATACACTGAAAGTCAGAAAATGGACTTGATAAAATTGGCATGATGGGCAAGCACAATGCACAATGTTGACAGGGTAAGTGGGTTGTTGCTAACTGCATTTGAAAAGGCACTGCAAGAGATGGGTGCAGAGAAAAACATGGCTGGTTTTCAAACAGAATTGAGAGTGAACAGAGCTCAGAAATCCTAGGATTTGCAGGAATGAAAAATTAAATTGTATTGAGAAAAATTTGTCAGCTTGAACTAAAAGTGATCATGACTCTTTGAGATAGGAAAATACCTCTAGACTCCTATTCTCCCAACTTTCTTCAGGTAGGGAGCAAGCTGAAAAGGCTGCTCCGCTAGCTAATTGGGCATATTCTCCATTGCTGTCTTCAGACGTGGCCAAGGGGGAATTTTGGCAAAGAAGGACTTCCCAAAGAATAGTACCAAGAGCTTGAGGGAAAACCAGACTGGGGTCTGGGAAGTTATTCCCAGAGTGCAGTAATGGAATCTAATCCAAGAACATTCCCTTCAGCCGGGTAGGGGAGCCTGGCAACATTCGCCTACCAGGATTTCACAATTACTATAAACCCATGACTACTATATGCTTCTCCCTCTTCCCCTATTAGAATGGGGATGTTTATTGTAGTCATCTTGTTCCTGTTCCACTTTTGTATGTTGGATGTGGGAGGGGGGAGATAACTTGTCTAAAAATTTCAAAGGGCAACAACCCACTTACCCTGTCAACATTGTGCATTGTGCTTGCCCATCATGCCAACTTTACCAAGTTCATTTTCTGACTTTCAAGAAGAATCACATCTGGAGTTGACGTAGATCCAGAGATGCTATCTTTCTAGCCTGGTGTCATCATGGAATGAGATTTGGGGGGATGTTCGGTTGGGGGTGAGTATATGTGGCAGGGATGTGAATAACAGTGTTGGAAACCAGACTGTGGTAGATTGAATTATTGGTGCCAATTCTTTATTCTCCTGTAATAGAATTATGCATACACATTCCTGCCACTTTCTCAGGGCAGGAAGAGGATACTTTTCCACTCCTCAACTTTAGGCTTGGCCATGTGACTTGCTTTAGCCAATGGGAAGTTAGCAGACATGAAGCAAGCAGATGCTTAAAATGTGCTGTGCAGTTACTCTTGTCCTTGTGCCCTCATGCCTTCTTGCACTCCAGGGGTAGCAGATGTCCTTCAACTCAGGCTCTAAAGTGAATACAGTGCATCGTACCTGAGCCTGCAACCAAAGCCAGCTTATCTGAAGCCAAAAGCAGAGCCACATTCCAGCTAATCTGCAAACACGTGCATGAGAAATAAATGTTTATTGTTGTATGCCACCCAGATTTAGTGCTTCTGTTATGGAGCTTTAGAGAAAATATCAGACTAAGACATGTATTTTCCATGTCATTACATATCTTTAAGAACACTTTAATGGGCTTCCCTGGTGGCACAGTGGTTGAGAATCTGCCTGCCAATGCAGGGGACACGGGTTCGAGCCCGGGTCTGGGAAGATCCCACATGCCGCGGAGCAACTAGGCCCGTGAGCCACAACTACTGAGCCTGCGCGTCTGGACCCTGTGCTCTGCAAAAAGAGAAGCCGTGATAGTGAGAGGCCCGCGCACCGCGATGAAGAGTGGCCCCCACTTGCCACAACTAGAGAAAGCCCTCGCACAGAAACGAAGATCCAACACAGCCAAAAATAAATAAATAAATTAATTAATTAATTAAAATACTTATTAAAAAAAAATTCCCTTAAAAAAAAAAAAAACACTTTAGTAAAAACATCAATTCCACTGAGTAGGTTCACTTAAGTAACCATTCCTTGATTTTGAATCGTTTAAGTTTTTTCCTCAGTTTTTTTTCTAGTGGGCGGGAGGAGCTTCTTTTTTTTGCTCCTTTTAGCAATGTTACAATAACACAGTGATATATAAATTTTTCCATACTTTGGTTTATTTTCACGGAGTTAAAACTGGATAATAATAACTACTTCATAGGGCTGGTGTGAGAATTGAGACTTAAAACATCTGCTAAGCATATTATCTGTTATATAAGAAGCATTCAATAAATGATCACTTTTATTGTTTTTTGTTGTAGAGTCTTAGAAGTTAAAAAAAAAAATTAAAAACCCTTGTCATGAAATGTAAAGCTGTTCTCCAAAACAGTTATACTAATTTACACTGTTAATAGCAGCATAGGTACCTCAAACAACTGCAATTGTTTTAAACTTTGGCTATTTTGACAAGTGGGAAACAGTATCTCACTGATATTTTATTTTTTATAGTTTTCACCACAAATGAGACGGAAATTTTTTAATGAATTTTCTAACGTGTTTTTTCTCTTCTGTGAATTAACAGTTAACATAAGACTTCCCATCAGTTCTCATGAGGCTAGGCTTCCTCCGGACTGACAGACTTCCCTGGTGCCCAAGCCTGACTGATTTCTGCACTGTCGTAGTCACGTGTGGCTACTGGGCACTGGAAGTAGCTAGTGCCTCCTGCTGACAGGATGTACTGGGTACAGTAACATATATTATTAAAATTTAGTTCACCTGTTTCTATTTACTTTTTAAAAGGTAGCTACTAGAAAATGTTAATTACATGTTCCCGTTGGGCAGTGCTGGTAAGACCCTTAAACATTGTTTGCTCTGAAATTCTCTGTGGTTAAAACGCTCATTGCCCTCACCCTCACGTTGGGTCTCCTGATGCTGCCTGTTGCACAGCCATCACCTGTGGTCTGTTGTCAGACCTTGTAGATAATGCTGTGCTCAGTCCAAATCCCTCACCTCCAGTCTCTGTTCCATTTTATTCCCCAAGTCCCACCTCCTCCTGATTCAGTTCCCTCCTTCTATGGTTGACGCTCCCATATCTGGCAGCACATTTCAGTTAGGATCTCTTACGTTTTCCCGGGTGAAACGGCAAACTTGATAAGGATTTTCAACCTTATAATGTGTTTTAAACAGACTGTATTCTCTTTTATCTGTATGTTCATATCCTATTTATACTACCATTGAGAATATGATTTTGCAAAGTTCTTTTCATATTTTGTCATTGAAATGTCACAAATATACAAAGCTAATAAAAAATTTCATATGTTTTCCAAATTCCCTGCCTCTGCCCACACTTTCCAACACAACCGTGCATCCTTTCAAACCACATTAGTGAAGACAACCAAAGGTTATGCCTGTAGCCGCTAACAGTCAAAAGGTTCCCCAACACCAACTCCAATTAACCGAAATGTCACAGACATTTACTCATCATTCCTGGGGTTTTTTAGTCTAGAGAGCAGGGTGGGTATGTGTTAACCTACCTGGCTATAATAGGAAAAATCTTAAAAAGCCAGTTATGAAGAATTCAAGAAAAAAAAGTCATTGCTAATGCAAAGTAGAATTCTTAATGTGTTGAGGGATTATCATATGTCACTTGGAAATTCAGTCTCATTTTTTAGATTCACAGCTCTTGCCTGGTTGTCTGGATTTTCATGATTGTGGGGCTTCTTCACCTGAGGGAAATGTCTGTAGCACATTTTTAATGCCAGACCAGCTTCCTCTGCGGCCCCTGCCCCTACCCAGCATGCTTCTCTTCCACCTCCCCCAACAACCCACTCCCACCCCCCATGGTGCCCAGGGAATCAAAAGCAATTTATATATATAATCATGTGGAATGAAAAACTCAAGTGTACTCTCTGGGGTGCACTCGCTGCCACTCAGCTCCCTGCAACTAGTTTCGTAAGTACCTCTGAGAGATGCTGGGAACACCATGTTGGCCGTTGACCTTTAATAGTTTGGCCGTTCTCTGCTCCCACTGGCTAGAAGCCCAGCTCCGAGAAGGCACAGGAAGTGGGGCAAAGGAAGAGTTTCCTTCCTTCTAAGACTCACTGGGGCACACTCTCCACAGCCAGAGCAGGAGAGCCAGGCAGACTTTGAATCAATGTAGTTTTAAAGCATTCATTATTCTGACAATGTAGTTCCATGCAACTAGCTTTTATTCCTTTTACACAAGTCACATAGAGATTTCCCAAAACATATTATAATATCAGAAAGTCAATAACTATAGCCTTGTTTTATGAATATGAGAAATTTCTGTGAAGATGCCTAAATATTTTGATTAATCTGAAAGTAGATGAGCTGATGTGTGGGTATTTACAACATCAAAGGACTGTTCTGATCGAATCAGTTTCAAAAATGCAACATAAAAGGTAGGACATTCATCTTAAATAGCAATTTTTAAAATGGGTGCTTTGGTAGTCTGAGGCTTTCAGAATCTGATTAAACACCAGAGTGATCAGTCTGGAGGGCAGGACCTCACTCTGGATTTAGTAGTCAGATCAGAATGTTAAAGTGCCTGCTGTACCTCTTGAATATAAAATAATAATGAACAATCCCAGTAAATATTTGAATGGCAACCTGTGTTCTTTCAGCTATCTCGTCTTTTTCATCTTCGAAGCAGAGCCAGAGATAGATATTATTAGTCTTAATTGCTGGTGTTGCTGAGGTTGAGACTTCCTTCTCAGTTGCTTCTAAGGTCTAAATATCATTCATCCTTCCTGAACTCAGGCATACCCACTCAGGGCAGAATTTCTGCAGACAGCTTGAGTTATTTATTTTTAGGTGGGCCTCCAAAAAAGCAGCTGCAACGCAAGCAGCACAAGTGCACGCCTCTTTGACTCAGCAGCTGAGAGTACCGCTTCATGCTCCTCTCCTTCTCCAAACTCCTAGAGTAATGGCACAGAGGGCATTTAGGATAGGCTGTGCTGGATTATGCACATACCTCATCTCTCTAACGTGATTGGAAGCCCCTTGAGGTTTACAATATGTGAAACCTTATCACAGGGCTCTGAACACCCCACATTGATAAATGTTCATTGATAATGAAATTCTGTAAAATTTCAGAGGCCACCATGTCCTGACCCCAAGGCAGAAGAGTGAGGGTCCCCAGAGACTGAGACATCTTGTCAAGGCACAGTGAGGGGATTGGAGCTGAGGAAATGGCAGGGCCTAGCCTGGCAGAGAAGTGAAAGACTCCATTTAACAGCTAGAGGTTTTGAGAGAGGAGGCAAAGTCAACCATCAGGCATCAGAGAAGAGTTTTCAGTTTTGTTCACTATTATTTCTTAAGAATCTTGCACTTTCAAACCTAGCGAGCCAGAGCACTTTCTCGGCGTCTGACCCACTGCTGCCATCTGCCTCAAAAGATGCCCGTGGCTTTTCCTGTCCTTTCTGGCAGCACAAGCCAACTGGCCTCACCTTGCTTTAGTAGAACTACAGAATTTTAGATTTGGGAGGACCCTTTCTTGCAACAGTCTAAGACCCTACCAATTAGTTATCCAATGTTGTTGCTTCAAGAACAACGTTGTTGCGGGTGTGGTGATATAGTTATTTTGGCACATTTTTCTCCTGGTATTTCCCCTTTTCCAAGTATATGGGCAAGCCTGAGCTCATTGCCGCGGGGAGAGGATGCAGCTAGTCAAAAAGTAGAAATAGCCTATGGGCATTTTTTGTCTCTGTGTTTTAAAGGGGGGGGGGAATCTTAGAGTTTGGGGGATGATGTATTGACAAAATGTGTGGGAGAAGTAGGGGTCAGAGAGCCATAATTCCTCCACTCCCTGCCTAGAATAGGGTTTTCCATGGGCTGAGGGAGGGAAAGTAAAGAGGAGGCAGTTAGAACAGACAGAATGATGGGTCTGGGAGCCAAGTTCCCTTCTTTCTAGGCACTGCCCCTGGTGAGGCAGTCAGACCCCAAAGAGGAAATGGCTTCTTGCAGAATCTCCTCAGCACAAATGGTCCATTGCCTCTTAAAGTTTCCCTGTCCTTAAGTGATTTAGAAACCCTAATGGGTTGTGAGCCTCCAACCCTAAAGGGCTGTGCTGCAGGCCAAATGCCGTCTCAGCGTAACTCAACTTCAACAGATGACTCCCCACTTCCCCAATTTACTGGACAAGGTACTGTGTAAATCCTTCCAAGGACTTTGTTTCAACCCTATGGATGAAGGGAGAAACAAAAATTACCTGAGATTATTACTCTTAGCCTGGCAGTAGGAGGGTTAACGTAGAATTGATTTAGAAGAAATATTTAAGTTATTTTTCTGGATTAACTGAGTCTGTGGACTGAGATTTGTATATCTACAATACGTATAAAACATCCATAACTACCTAATACATAATAAATGCTCAAAATATTATCTATGCTATTAATAATATTTTTATTAGTGAATTCAAAGTCAACTATAAAATCTGAAAGGTATTTTTCATTTGTATGACTGTCAGCTGAATTCTCCATGGTTTTTGTGTCCAGATGGAAAAATCTTGATTCAGTTCATTGCTCTCTTAAAATCCATTCTTAAAAAAAGAAAAATGTTAATTAAAGATTCATTGTCACTTTACAGGAAAGAAAAAAAGAGAGGGTGTGCAGTGTATGCCTTCTTTCCACAGGAATTTGTCCTGGTCTCTGTTTCATTCAGCACTTTGCCAATTCCTTGGACAAGTGGAGGAACAGACATGTCCTATGAGATTTTTTTCACTCTGCTAGATTTGACCATTTGTTCCAACAATGCTATTTGAGTCTCAATTATGCTAACCAGTATTTTGGCTGCCCACTCAATATCACATGATTTTAATTAATCACCGTATGAATCTACTTCTTCAACAGCTTCTTTCCCTTGTTCTTTGTTCTTTCATTTTACCATTTCTGCAGACCTCTCATTCTTAGACCATTCAGTCCATCTCCCTCTTCCTCTCCTATATCCTGAGGTGACGGTGTAGTTCTACAGGTGAGGACTGTTGCACAAAAGTCACACATCAATGCCAGTTGGTGTCACAACAAAGCATGTCTCTCAAACCACCTGAGCCCTCAACACTGCGTAGCAGTATCCACCTCCCTCTGCCAAGGTAACACCACTCTCTTCTGGTTCTCCTCCCATCTCCCTGACCTTCTTTTCTTAAATATTAGTGTTCCCTGCATTCTAGCCTTTTCCCTGCATTCTTGCTCTCTTCTCACTCAACACACCTGAGGAATCTCAGCCACTGTGAAAATTTGACAGCCATACAAGTTAATTAATCCCAGATCTGTGTCTCCAGTCCAGAGCCTTCTGAGCTCCATATCTGTATGTTCATAGACATCTCAACATCACTGACATATTTTAAGTCTAAAATGTAACTTGTTTTCTATTACCCCATTCAGCACCTACTGATTTCCAATTTTGGTAAAGACTGCCACCATTCTTTTTTGTGTACCTGGTCAGATCTCTGTCTCATCCCTTCCTAGAATACTTGATTCTACCTATGTTCATTAAAACATGAACATATTGCCTATTTCTCCAATAAAAATGTGACAGACAATATTCCTGCACCTAGTGTTTCAATAACTATTCGCCGGATGAGTGAATAATTTCCATGATCTACTAGCTTAATAATCTTACCAGAAAGGAAAATGACAAAATTCACATTTAAGAACCAACGTCAACTGTTGATGATCATGCTTTTCCTTTCCTAAATGCTTACAAACAATCCATATAATATTTCACTTGGGGTAAACATAAGGCTTATTGGCTTATAATACATGAAGTTATGAGAATGAGTAGACTCTTCCTCTTCCCTCTTTTGGAAATCAGGATAAACTCTGTCTCTGTGTCATCGTCTGGACACATGCTCATGCTTTGTGATTCCTCATGGATTGCCATTTGTTGTTCCACAGTCTTGCCTGCCCTTTTCCCAGTAGCCTCTGACGTGGTTAATATGAACTCATTTGGATAGCTCTCCTTCTGTCTCTAAGAACTTAGATTCCTCTTAGTAATTTTTATTCTTCCCTTTCTGACTGAAAATACTTCTCTCTGACCAAGAAGAAAAAAAATTAAAACACTAGTTCATTAGTTCTGCTTTTTTTCTGTTGTCTGTTAACATTACACAATTAAAGTAGTAAGTACTCCTTCCTTATTTTTCCTTCCCTAAAAACGACTGAGGCTCTACTTTTGTTGTCCTGTGTCCTTTTTTGTAAACCTCTACTCAGTCTGGGTTTTAACCTTCCTGATCCAGCCTTTCCAGGTTCCTGATGCTTTCCATTTCTGCTTAGTTTCTTTCCTCTCCTTCCAGCTTATGGTTATATCATTTTAAAATTTGTATTAAAATCTCAACAATAACATTGGCAGATAGCAGTTATTGAGCACTTATTGTGTACCAGACACCTCACATTCAATCTTTTAATTTCACGACAACCCAATGGATCAGGTGTCAAAAGTTTATAAATAACAGAAGTAAATCCAATGAATCACCAAAGTAGTAAGTAGTAAAAGTTGACTGCACACACACCAAAAAGACAGTGTGCAAACTGAAAATGCTCAAACAAAAATATGGAAGGAAGCTCCAGGGTATATTTTTGTAAAGCAGTTTATATAATGAGAAAGCAGTGAAGTGACTATTTATTCTTCACAGTGATTGGTTATAGTATTAGAATTTTCTTAAGTGATAGGGAATTGGTCAGTAGTTACCTCAACAATTTTGGGAAACAGTTTAAGTTTTCCTTATGATTTCCAGAGGCATAAGCAAGAAATGACCCAGGTCAAGCTTAGTCTTGCAAAATAAGCTAAATTAAGCTTTGCTGGCTTTGACTGCTTAGGGAATTTTCAAGGCTGGTTTCCATTTGGTTTTTATTTTAACATACATATCAATAAAAATCCCTATATTATAGATGAGGAAATGAGTCTTAATAAGATTCAGAAGCTTTCCAAGGTCACAAAGCTGGTAAATGGCAGAGACAGGAGCTCAAACCTAGTCGTGAATGACTGAAAGCCTAAGTCCTACTGCCCAGGTTTACTGGCAATATCTTCTTGGGTGTGAAAGTTGCCATGGAACTGAGCTGACAAAGTCAAATCTGAGTGAAAGGGCCTAAGTGTTTGCATTTTAAACATGTTGGAATATTCTTTATTTCCACAAAGACATCTGTTTCTCCTGTTTTTGTTTTTGTTTTAATTTTCCCACTTTCTGGAGAGATACATAGGGAAAAGTATTTCTCTAAATAGACCAAAGATAGTGATGTGAGCTTGGTGAAAAATGGCAGTGGATACCCAGGATAGGGGAACCAATAAGAAGTGAAAGGACCATGCTTTGCTAGAAAGCACGTTTCCTACCTCAGTGGTTCTCAAAGTGTAGACCCCGGACCTGCAGCATCAGAATCACCTGGGAGATTGTTAGAAATGCACATTTTTTGGATCCTGCCTGGCTGAAATGAAAACTCCCTGGTGGGGCCTGCAATTTGTGCTTAACAGGGCCTCGCAGTGATTCTAATTCACTGCATGCTCACCTAAAATGTTTGAGAACCACTGCTCTCCCTAAAAGGAACACCTGCCACTCTGCTCCAGCTGCTTGTTACCAGGAGGGGAATATGACTCCCAGGTCCTCACACTCTCCCAGGTTTAAGAAAGCTGGAAGTCTCGATTATTTTCATTCTCCCAATTTTCAAATAATGCCTGAAATGTTTTTAATACTGTACAGGCTAAACAAAACATGTTTATAGGCTGGTTCTGACACACGGACCACCAGTTAATGACCTCTGAATAGAATCTGAGCTACAGTAAATATTGGAGTTATTTTATCAATAACTATGTATTGAAATGCCAATTAATTGGCCAAATGAATTGCGGTCTCCTTTTCATTACAACCACTTGTTGCTGGGGAAAGTGATTGCTTACCTTACAACAGCACTGAATGGAGTTGAAATGTTGTGATCATTAAACATTTGGGGCCATATTGTAAGGACAATGGAAAATTATTGACAGATTCAAATACAGCCATGATTCTCTAAAAGTTGAACCTTTAAAAGATCAGTTTGATTGTATTATGGAAACTTGATGGGAAAGTGTAGATGTGGAGCAGATTGGTTAGAAAGTTATTCCAGGAGCCTTAGTGGGAGGTGGTGTTGGGGTGGTGGTAATAAAAATAAGGAGAATTATACAGATTTAATAAGCACTTAGGAAGTTGAATTGAAATGGCTTTGTGGTTACTGGTCAGACTTCAATAAGTCAGAAGACCCCGGTGCCAAGGGCCATCGCTGGAACTAGCCTGCAGCATGCATGCTCCAGGCTACTCTGACTACTCCTCACCCCAGTGCTCCAGAGAAGCCCAATATTGTTCCGGCTCCCTGCACCTGCTGCCTCCCTCACCCCACGCCTGTGCCATGCTCTGAACTCCTAGGCCTTGTACTCCACATTTGCAAATGCATATACTGCCTTGAGAAAACAACCACCATTTACTAATCTTATGTGAAATTGTGTTGAGTTGCAAAACAATCAATTTCTGGAAAATAGCCTATTTTAAAGTTAGATATTCCTTACTCTTTGTTCACTATGGTATTCCTATATGTAGAGCCCCCAAACTACATTCTCAGTTATTAATTCTAATACGGTTCTGAACCCCTAAAACTATTTTTCTATGTCTCATTTTACTTAATTAGAGCAAGATACATTAGCACAATTTCATCATGCTGACCTGACAAAGGTATTCCTTCACTTCAATCAAAATCTAAGACATAAGAGACCTTCCAGATGGCAGAGGAGTAAGACATGGAGATCACCTTTCTCCCAACAAATACATCAGAAATACATCTACAAGTGGAACAGCTCCTACAGAACACCTACTGAACGCTGGCAGAAGAACTCAGACCTCCCAAAAGGCAAGAAACTCCCCACGTACCTGGGTAGGGCAAAAGAAAAAAGAAAAAACAGAGACAAAAGAATAAAGACAGGACCTGCACCTCTGGGAGAGAGATGTGAAGAAGGAAATGTTTCCATACATTAGGAAGCCCCTTCGTGGGCGGAGACTGCAGGTGGCAGACGGGGGAAGCTTCGGAGCCACGGAGAAGATCGCAGCAACAGGGGTGCGGAGGGCAAAGCAGAGAGATTTTCGCACAGAGGATCGGTGCCGAGCAGCACTCACCAGCCCGAAAGGCTTGTCTGCTCACCCGCCGGGGCAGGTGGGGGCTGGGAGCTGAGGCTTCGGCTTCGGAGGTCGGATCCCAGGGAGACGACTGGGGTTAGCTGCGTGAACACAGCCTGAAGGGGGCTAGTGCACCACAGCTAGCCGGGAGTGTGTCCGGGAAAAGGCCTGGAACTGCCGAAGAGGCAGGAGACATTTTCTTGCCTCTTTGTTTCCTGGTGTGGGAGGAAAGAGGATTAAGATCGCCGCTTAAAGGAGCTCCAGAGACGGGGGCAAGCTGCGGCTATCAGCGCGGACCCCAGAGACGGGCATGAGATGCTAAGGCTGCTGCTGCAGCCATCAAGAAGCCTGTGTGCAAGCACAGGTCACTATCCACACCTCCCCTCCCGGGAGCCTGTGCAGCCTGCCACTGCCAGGGTCCCGTGATCCAGGGACAACTTCCCCAGCAGAACACACGGCGCGCCTCGGGCTGGTGCAACATCACACTGGCCTCTGCCGCTGCAGGCTTGCCCCGCATCCGTACCCCTCCCTCCCCCCGGCCTGAGTGAGCCAGAGCCACTGAATCAGCTGCTTCTTTACCCTCATCCTATCTGAGTGAAGAACAGATGCCCTCAGGCAACCTACATGCAGAGGTGCGGCCAAATCCAAAGCTGAACCCCAGGAGCTGTGCGAACAAAGAAGAGAAAGGGAAACCTCTCCCAGCAGCCTCAGGAGCAGCAGACTAAATCTTCACAATCAACTTGATGTACCTGCATCTGTGGAATACCTGAATAGACAACGAATCATCCCAAACTGAGGCGGTGGACTTTGGGAGCAATTGTAGACTTGAGGTTTGCTTTCTGCATCTAATTTGTTTCTGGTTTTATGTTTATCTTAATTTGGTATTTAGAGTTTATTATCACTGGTAGATTTGTTTATTGATTTGGTTGCTCTCTTCCTTTTTTTTATATATATACACATTTGTTTTTCTTTTTTCTCTTTTTGTTACTGTGTATGTCTATGCTTCTTTGTGTAATTTTGTCTGTATAGCTTTGCTTTTACCATTTGTCCTAGGATTCTCTCTGTCCTTTTTTTTTTTTTTTTTTTTTTTAGTATACTTTTTAGTGTTTGGTATCATTCGTGGATTTATTTTTTGGTCTGGTTGTTCTCTTCTTTCTTTATTCCTTTTTTTTCTTTTTTATGACTTTAATTTTTTAATTTTTAATTATTTTTTTGTTTTTTATTTTAATTATTTTATTTTATTATTTTCTTTCTTTTTTTCTTTCTTTTTTCTCCCTTTTCTTCTGAGCTGTGTGTCTGACAGGGTCTTGGTGTTCCGCCCGGGTGTCAGGCCTGTGCCTCTGAGGTGAGAGAGCCGAGTTCAAGATATTGGTCCAACAGAGACCTCCTGGCTCCATGTAATATCAAATGGTGAAAGCTCTCCCGGAGATCTCCATCTCAAAGCTAAGTAAGACCCAGCTCCACTCAACAACCAGCAAGCTATATTGCTGGACACCTTATGCCAAACAACTAGCAAGACAGGAACACAACTCCACCCATTAGCAGAGAGGTGACCTAAAATCATAATAAGGTCACAGACACCCCAAAACACACCACCAGATGTGGTCCTACCCAACAGAAAGACAGGATCCAGCCTCATCCACCAGAACACAGACACCAGTCCCCTACACAAGAAAGCCTACACAACCCACTGAAACAACCTTAGCCACTGGGGACAGACACCAAAAACAACGGGAACTATGAACTTGCAGCCTGAGAAAAGAAGACCCCAAACACAGCAAGTTAAGCAAAATGAGAAGACAGAGACACACACAGCAGATGAAGGAGCAAGGTAAAAACCAACTAGACCAAACAAATGAAGAGGAAATAAGCAGTATACTTGAAAAAGAATTCAGAGTAGTGATAGTAAAGATGATCCAAAATCTTGGAAATAGAATGGAGAAAACACAAGAAACATTTAACAAGGACCTAGAAGAACTAAAGAGCAAAAAAACAAAGATGAACAACACAATAAATGAAATTAAAAATTCTCTAGAAGGAATCAATAGCAGAATTTCTGAGTCAGAAGACCAGATTAAGTGACCTGGAAGAAAAAACAGTGGAAATAACTACTGCAGAGCAGAATAAAGAAAAAAGAATGAAAAGAATTGAGGACAGTCTCAGAGACCTCTGGGACAACATTAAACACACCAACATTCGAATTATAAGGGTCCCAGAAGAAGAAGAGTAAAAGAAAGGGCCTGAGAAAACACTTGAAGAGATTATTGTTGAAAACTTCCCTATTATGGGAAAGGAAATAGTCAATAAAGTCCAGGAAGTGCAGAGAGTCCAATACAGGATAAATCCAAGGACAAACATGCCAAGACTCATATTAATCAAACTACCAAAAATTACATACAAAGAAAAAACATTAAAAGCAGCAAGGGAAAAACAGCAAATAACATACAAGGGAATCCTCATAAGGTTAACAGCTGATCTTTCAGCAGAAATTCTGCAGGCCAGAAGGGAGTGGGAGGACATATTTAAAATGATGAAAGGGAAATGCCTACAACCAAGATTACTCTACCCAGCAAGGATCTCATTCAGATTCAATGGAGAAATTAAAACATTTACAGACAAGCAAAAGCTAAGAGAATTCAGCAACACCAAACCAGCTTTACAGCAAATGCTAAAGGAACTTCTCTAGGCAAGAAACACAAGAGGAGGAAAAGACATACAATAACAAACCCAAAACAATTAAGAAAATGGTAATAGGAACAAACAAATCAATAACTACCTTAAATGTAAATGGATTAAATGCTCCAACCAAAAGACACAGACTGGCTGAATGGATTAAAAAAAACAAGACCCATATATATGCTGTCTACAAGAGACCCATTTCAGACCTAGGGACACATACAGGAAGAAAGTGAGGGGATGGAAAAAGATATTCCATGTAAATGGAAATCAAAAGAAAGCTGGAGTAGCAATTCTCATATCAGACAAAATAGACTTTAAAATAAAGACTATTACAAAAGACAAAGAAGGACACTACATAATGATCAAGGGATCGATCAAAGAAGAAGATATAACAATTGTAAATATTTATGCACCCAACATAGGAACACCTCAATATCCAAGGCAAATACTAACAGCCATAAAAGGGGAAATCGATAGTAACACAATCATAGTAGGGGACTTTAACACCCCACTTTCACCAATGGACAGATCATCCAAAATGAAAATAAATAAGGAAACACAAGCTTTAAATGATACATTAAATAAGATGGACTTAATTGATATTTATAGGACATTCCATCCAAAAACAACAGAATACACATTCTTCTCGAGTGCTCATGGAACATTCTCCAGGATAGATGATATCTTGGGTCACAAATCAAGCCCTGGTAAATTTAAGAAAATTGAAATCGTATCAAGTATCTTTTCCGACCACAACGCTATGAGACTAGATTTCAATTACAGGAAAAAATCTGTAAAAAATTCAAACACATGGAGGCTAAATGATACACTACTAAATAACCAAGAGATCACTGAAGAAATCAAAGAGGAAATTAAAAAATACCTAGAGACTAATGACAATGAAAATATGATGACCCAAAACCTATGGGATGCAGCAAAAGCAGTTCCAAGAGAGAATTGTATAGCAATACAATCCTACCTCAAGAAACAGGAAACATCTCAAATAAACAACCTAACCTTACACCTAAAACAATGAGAGAAAGAAGAACAGAACTACCCCAAAGTTAGCAGAAGAAAAGAAATCATAAAGATCAGATCAGAAATAAATGAAAAAGAAAAGAAGGAAACAATAGCAAAGATCAATAAAACTAAAAGATGGTTCTTTGAGAAGGTAAACAAAATTGATAAACCATTAGCCAGACTCATCAAGAAAAAAAGGGAGAAGACTCCAATCAATAGAATTAGAAATGAAAAAGGAGAAGTAACAACTGACACTGCAGAAATACAAACAATCATGAGAGATTACTACAAGCAACTCTATACCAATAAAATGGAAAACCTGGAAGAAATGGACACATTCTTAGAAAAGCACAACACTCTGAGACTGAACCAGGAAGAAACAGAAAATATAAACAGACCAATCACAAGCACTGAAATTGAAACTGTGATTAAAAATCTTCCAACAAACAAAAGTCCAAGACCAGATGGTTTCACAGGCAAATTCTATCAAACATATAGAGAAGGACTAACATCTACCTTCTCAAACTCCTCCAAAATATAGCAGAGGGAGTAACACTCCCAAACTCATTCTACGAGGTCACCGTCACCCTAATACCAAAACCAGACAAAGATGTCACAAAGAAAGAAAACTACAGGCCAATATCACTAATGAACATAGATGCAAAAATCCTCAACAAAATACTAGCAAACATAATCCAGCAGCACATTAAAAGGATCATACACTATTATCAAGTTGGGTTTATCCCAGGAATGCAAGGATTCTTCAATACACGCATCAATCAAGGTGATAAACCATATTAACAAATTGAAGAATAAAAACCTTGTGATGATCTCAATAGATACAGAAAAATCTTTCGACAAAATTCAACACCCATTTATGGTAAAAACCCTCCAGAAAGTAAGCATAGAGGGAACTTACCTAAACATAATTAAGGCCATATATGACAAACCCACAGCCAACATCGTTCTCAATGGTGAAAAACTGAAACCATTTCCTCTAAGATCAGGAACAAGGCAAGGTTGTCCACTCTCACCACTATTTTTCAACATTGTTTTGGAAGTTTTAGCCACAGCAATCAGAGAAGAAAAAGAAATAAAAGGAATCCAAATTGGAAAAGAAGTAAAGCTGTCATTGTTTGCAAATGACGTGATACTATACATAGAGAATCCTAAGGATGCTACCAGAAAACTACTAGAGCTAATCAACGAACTTGGTAAAGTAGCAGGATACAAAATTAATGCACAGAATCTCTTGTATTCCTATACACAAATGATGAAAAATCTGAAAGAGAAATTAAGGAAACACTCCCATTTACCATGGCAACAAAAAGAATAAAATACCTAGGAATAAACCAACCTAAGGAGACAGAAGAGCTGTATGCAGAAAACTATAAGACACTGATGAAAGAAATTAAAGATGATACAAACAGATGGAGAGATATATCATGTTGTTGGATGGAAGAATGAACATTGTGAAAATGACTATACTATCCAAAGCAATCTACAGATTCAGTGCAATCCCTATCAAACTACCAATGGCATTTTTCACAAAACAAGAACAAAAAATTTCACAATTTGTATGGAAACACAAAAGACCCCGAATAGCCAAAACAATCTTGAGAAAGAAATACGGAGCTGGAGGAATCAGGCTCCCGGACTTCAGACTATATTACAAAGCTACAGTAATCAAGAGATTATGGTACTGGCACAAAACCAGAAATACAGATCAATGGAACAGGATAGAAAGCCCAGAGATAAACCCATGCACATATTGTCACCTTATCGTTGATAAAGGAGGTAAGAATATACAATGGAGAAAAGACAGCCCCTTCAATAAGTGGTGCTGCGATAACTGGACAGCTACATGTAAAAGAATGAAATTAGAACACTCCCTAACACCATACACAAAAATAAACTCCAAATGGATTAAAGACCTAAATATAAGGCCAGACACTATAACACTCTTAGAGGAAAACATAGGCAGAACACTCTGTGACATACATCACAGCAAGATCCTTTTTGACTCAGCTCCTAGAGAAATGGAAATAAAAACAAAAATAAACAAATGGGACCCGATGAAACTTAAAAGCTTTTGCACAGAAAAGGAAATCATAAACAAGATGAAAAGACAACCCTCAGAATGGGAGAAAATAGTTGCACATGAAGGAACTGATAAAGGATTAATCTCCAAAATTTACAAGCAGCTCATGCAGCTCAATATCAAAAAAACAAACAACCCAATCCAAAAATGGGCAGAAGACCTAAATAGACCTTTCTCCAAAGAAGATATACAGATTGCCAACAGACACATGAAAGGATGCTCAACATCACTAATCATTAGAGAAATGCAAATCAAAACTACAATGAGGTATCCCCTCACACCAGTCAGAATGGCCATGATCAAAAAATCTAGAAGCAATAAATGCTGGAGAGGGTGTGGAGAAAAGGGAACACTCTTGCACTGTTGGTGAGAATGTAAATTGATACAGCCACTATGGAGAACAGTATGGAGGTTCCTTAAAAAACTAAAAATAGAACTACCATATGACCCAGCAATCCCACTACTGGGCATATACCCTGAAAAAGCCATAAGTCAAGAAGTGTCATGTACCACAATGTTCATTGCAGCTCTGCAATAGCCAGGACATGGAAGCAACCTAAGTGTCCATTGACAGATGAATGGATAAAGAAGATGTGGCACATATATACAATGGAATATTACTCAACCATAAAAAGAAACGAAATTGAGTTATTTGTAGTGAGGTGGATGGACCTAGAGTCTGTCATACAGAGTGAAGTAAGTTAGAAAGAAAAAACAAATACCGTATGCTAACACATATATATGGAATCTAAAAAAAAAAAAAATCGTTCTGACAAACCTAGGGGCAGGACAGGAATAAAGACACAGACATAGAGAATGGACTTGAGGACACAGGGAGGGGGAAGGGTGAGCTGGGACGAAGTGAGAGAGTGGCATGGACATATAAACACTACCAAATGTAAAATAGATAGCTAGTGGGAAGCAGCCACATAGCCCAGGGAGATCAGCTTGGTGCTTTGTGACCACCTAGAGGGGTGGGATAGGGAGGGTGGGAGGGAGATGCAAGAGGGAGGAGATGGGGATATATATATATGTATAGCTGATTCACTTTGTTATAAAGCAGAAACTAACACACCATTTTAAAGCAATTATACTCCAATAAATATGTTTAAAAAAAAATCTAAGACATAGCGTTGATGTTATATCTACACTGAAACACTGAACCTCTCAGTTTAAGGTATATTTATAATTTAGGGCATTGTGTATTTCCAGGGCAAAATAAATTGAATCAGCACCAACTATCTTTGTACTCCATTACCATCCTAATGACAACATGGTAGAGAAACTTTCATAATCTGCTCATTTCTTTTAGGAATTTAGAATTTAGACTCGTTAATACTTATCACAGAAAGATTATGGGCCATACAAATAAAAAGAAATATTAGGTCAGAAATATAGGCAGCACATATTAACACAATGCCTAGAAGAGCATCTTTTGAAATACAATAATCATTTGGAATTTCTTCATCAGCGTAGCACTATCATTTCAACCTAGGAGTGATTATAAAGGGGTTCGGTCAATGCAGTATATACTCATCCCATTAAGATAACAGTTGAAAATGTGAACCAAAATTAAGAATAATATATTTGTACATTGCTTTCCACCCATTCTCAGACCCACTCCCCTAAATCTAACTTTCTTTGGTAGGTAAAGCTCAGATACACACTGTGGGTGAAATGGATACGTCATGAGGCCAATAGGAAATACAAGATTTAGGACAGAAAAAGTGGCCCATCAACACTTCTTAGGTACTGGGAAGAGCTCCCTTTCCCCTTTCATGATACTAGGAACCTAAGGAGACAGAAAGTGTAGGCACCCAAGAAATATGGACAGGGCTTCCCTGGTGGCGCAGTGGTTGAGAATCTGCCTGCTAATGCAGGGCACACGGGTTCGAGCCCTGGTCTGGGAAGATCCCACATGCCACGGAGCAACTAGGCCCGTGAGCCACAACTACTGAGCCTGAGCGTCTGGAGCCTGTGCTCCACAACAAGAGAGGCCGCGATAGTGAGAGGCCCGCGCACCGCAATGAAGAGTGGCCCCCGCTTGCCGCAACTAGAGGAAGCCCTAGCACAGAAACGAAGACCCAACATAGCAATCAATCAATCAATCAATCAATCAATCAATCAATCAATCTTAAAAAAAAAAAAAAGAAATATGGACAGATGTAAGACAGACAGACTTGTGCCCTTGCTCTAGCTGTTCTTCAACAATACTGCAAAAGCAGTATTTAGTGAGATAAAGTCCTGTCCAAGGCATCCTTATGATGGCTGGCTATTTAGTGAGAAGAAACGTTAGGACATGATCCAGATCAAGAAATGGACTTCCCATTTGCATAGGAAAACTGAGCGTTTCATACCTTCTTTGCTGTGGGCTGCCTTTTGCTATAAACCTAAATGGAGTTACTCCTAGCTTATTGGGGTTAGGAGTGAGGTGGGTGATGGCTACAGCCTCCAATTATTCCAGGGGAAAAAAAGTGAGCAAGAGTTCCACTACCACTGTGTCTTCCAGGATTATTAATACAAAGAAACTTGGGACTTCGAATTGACACTGGGAAAGTATTATCTTTACAGTAGATATAGAAGCTACATAGTAGTGAAAGAATCTGTAGGCAAAATTTACCACCTCTCTGGATGCCATTCTTAAATAGCGCTTTCTCGGTTAATACTTAGTACATTATACCAGTAACCATAGCAGAGTATGGATTTGAATATTGCTGTTAAGTTCCATATCATTGGCAAATGCAAAGATGAATTAATGTTATTTCCTTTTCTGCTCAACAGAGGTAAGTTGGTATGAAGTTGGGCCACCCTGCAAAACAGAACCAGAAATTTTTCTCTTTCAAGGCCATGAAGAAGGAAACTGAGCAAAGAAATTGAATTTAAATCTGAAAGAGATGGGCCTAATATTTGTCAAGCATCTCTACCTAGGCTAAAATATTTAATCTTTTCAGAGCCATCTGAGGCATAGGTGCTATTATTACTACTTTATAGATGAAGAAACCAAGGCTTAGGAATTTAAGTAGCTCACTGAAGGTCACAGAGCCAGAGCGTGGCAGGAGCAGTATGCAAACATAGGTATATTTTATGTGTATATTCCTGATTCCAAATTCTGTGCTCCTTCCTAAGGCATCTTAGTTACCATTGGAGCCATTTTACAGATAAGAGAACCAATAATTAATTTCTTCTATCCTTTGACAGGTAAGAAAACTGCAGCTCAGAGTAATTAGGCATCTTCCCAAAGTCCCATAATTACTTAATGCCACAGAATTCAAACCTACTTTTTCACAACAGATTTGCCACCAGATCACAAGTATCACAACTAAATCTAAGCCAAAGTGGGAAAGAAAATGATTCACATCAATATTTTTGTCACCAGACACATAGATTAGAGCAAGTCTACCACCACTGGCCATCTGGTCTACAAATGTGGTGGGATCAACAAAAGAATCAAAGAAAAATTTGAGAATGAGGCTGCTGATATGAGAAAGGACTCCTTCAAGTATGCCTGGGTATTGGACAAACTGAAAGCTGAACATGGGCTTGGTATCACCACTGATATTCCCCTGTAGAAATTCAAGACCAGCAAGTAGTATCATTGATGCCCCAGGACACAGAGACTACTAAAAACATGCCTATAGGCACACCCTAGGCTGACTGTGCTGCGCTGACTGCTGCTGCTGGTGTTGGTGAAGTTGAAGCAGGGATCTCCAAGAATGGGCAGACCTGTGAGCATGCACTTCTGGCTTACAGACTGTGGGTGATACAACTAATTGTTGGTGTTAAAATGGGTTCCACTGAGCCACCCGGCAGCCAGAAGAGATACGAGGAAATCGTTAAGAAAGCCAGCACCTACATTAAGAAAATTGGCTACAACCCCAACACAGTGGCATTTGTGCCAGTTTCTGGTTGGAATGGTGACAACATGCTGCAGCCAAGTACAAACATGCTTTGACTCAAAGGATGGAAAGTCACTCATAAAGATGGCAATGCCAGTGAAACCACGATGCTTGAAGCTCTGGATTGCATCCTGCCACCAAGTCTTCCAACTGACAAACCCTTGCATCTGCTCCTCCAGGGTGTCTAGTGTCTACAAAATTGGTGGTATTGGCACTGTCCCTGTGGAGACTGGTGTTCTCAAACCCAGCATAATGGTCACCTTTGCTCTAGTCACCGTTACAACTGAAGTCAAGTCTGTTGAAATGCATCCTAAAGCTTTGAGTGAAGCTCTATCTTGGGACAAGGTGGGCCTCAATGTCAAGAACATGTCTGTCAGAGATGTTTGTTGTGGCACTGTGGCTGGTGACAGCAAAAATGACCCACCAGAGACTTCCCTGGTGGCACAGTGGTTAAGAATCTGCCTGCCAATGCAGGGGACACGGGTTTGATCCCTGGTCCGGGAAGATCCCACATGCCGTGGAACAACTAAGCCCGTGCGCCACAACTACTGAGCCTCCACTCTAGAGCCCACGAGCCACTACTACTGAGCCCGTGTGCCACAACTACTGAAGCCCGCGTGCCTAGAGCCCATGCTCAACAAGAGAATAAGAGAAGTCACCGCAGTGAGAAGCCCGTGCACCGCGACTACTGAGCCTGCTCTCTAGAGCCCATGAGCCACAACTACTGAGCCCACATGCCACAACTGCTGAAGCCCATGTGCCTAGAGCCCGTGCTCCGCAACAAGAGAAGCCACCACAATGAGAAGCCCGTGCACCGCAACGAAGAGTAGCCCGCACTCTCCGCAACTAGAGAAAGCCTGCACGCAAGGACCAAGACCCAGCGCAGCCAAAAATAAATCAATAAATGACCCACCAATGGAAGCAGCTGGCTTCACAGCTCAGGTGATTATCCTGTACCATCCAGGCCAAATCAGTGCTGGCTATGCACTTGTGCAGGATTGTCAAATAGCTCACGTTGCTTGCAAGTTTGCTGGGCTGAAGAGGAAGGTTGACTGCTATTCTGGGAAGAAGCTGGAAGATGGCTCCCAATTCTGTAAAGCTGGTGATGCTGGCATGGTTCATATGGTTGCTGGAAAGCCCATGTATTTTGAGAGCTTTTCTGACAATCCTCCTCAGGGTCATTTTGCTGTTTGTGACATGATACAGACGTGTCTTGGGTGTCATCAAAGCAGTGGATGACCCAGAAAGTTCAGAAGGCTAAGTGGATAATAGCCCTAATACCTGACACCCCAGTCTTAATCAGTTGTGGAAGAACATTCTCAGGACTGTTTGTTTCTGTTGGCCATTTAAGTTTAACAGTAAAAGACTGGTTAATGATAATGCATGGTAAAACTTTCAGAAAGAAAGGAGAATGTGTTGTGGACCACTTGTTTTTGTGTGCGTATGGCAGTTTTAAGTTATTAGTTTTTAAAATCAGTAATTTTTAATAGAAACAATTTGACCAAAAATCTGTCACAGAATTTTGAGACCCATTAAAATAAAGTTTAACGAGAAACCTGTGTCCTCTTTTGGTCAAGACTGTAAATTCCTATAGTACTACTTAGGTAAAAGATTTAAGTAAGCGTTTCCTATAATCTATTTTTTGTGTTTTATCTGATGAAACCAAAATTTGATAATTCTGGGTTAACATTTTTTTCTGGATGGGAATTTTGGTTTTTTTCCCCCTTGTCTAAGAGGAAAAATCATCTATGTTTTTTAGGGACACAGTGAAAAGCTGTGGGAGGGAGTCTGTTGGTTGCAACCCTTCATAGGTTAGGACAGACAAACAAAAAGTATTTTTGTTTATAGCTAAGCTCTTGTAAGAAGGCCAAATTCATATATCCAGAAAAGATGAAAATTCTAATTTGAAAAGATACATGCACCCCAATGCTCACAGCAACATTATTTACAACAGCCAAGACATGGAAGGAACCTAAATGCCCATTGACAGATGAATGGATAAAGAAGATGTGGTGTATATATATATATATATATATATATATATATATATATATATACAACGGAATATTACTCAGCCATTAAAAAGAATGAAATATTAACATTTGCAGCAACATGGCTGGACCTAGAAGTTATCATACTAAGTGAAGTCAGTCTGACAAAGACCAATATCATATGATATCACTTATATGTGGAATCTTAAAAAATGATACAAATGAACTTATTTACAAAACAAAAATAGACTCACACACATAGAAAACAAAGTTATGGTTACCAAAGGGGAAGGGGGAGGGGGAGGGATAAATTAGGGGTTTGGAATTAACAGATACACACTACAATAGATAAAATAGATAAACAACAAGTATTTACTGTATAGGACAGGAAACTGTATTCTATATCTTATAATAACCTATAATGGAAAAGAATCTGAAAAAGAATAGATATATGTATGTATACATATAACTGAATCACTTTGCTGTACACCTGAAACAATTGCAACATAGTAAATCAACTATACTTCAATTTAAAAAAAGGCCAAATTCTGCAATATTAAAGTCCATGTATTGCACACAAAATTTTGTGTAGTCACATCAATACTGAGTAAATTTTTTGGTATAATCTCAAATTTTAGTTTCACGGTTATTGGAATGTGCATTCTCAGATTTACAAATATTGAAGTAGTTTAAAGAATCTAAAGTGTAAGGCTTAAATAGTAATAACTGCCCTGCTAGAGTTCATCGTGTCTAGATTCTAGGAAAAATAAAGATGCTGGGAGTTGAAGAAAAAAAAAAAAAAAAAAGAATTCAAACCCAGGAATTCTAATTTCTTCTCCAGGACTCTTTCCATTTTACAGATAATTGTAACATTCTACTGAGTCCAGTGTTTATCATTTTGTAATGTCATTTGTAACCTTTGTAGAGCATTTATTACTTAATTTAGGTGACATTCAGGGTCAACTTGCCTCTTAAAATCTAGACAAGACTGGTCTCCAGCATACCTCATGTTGAAAGTCCAAATCCCTGTCCAAGATTTCTGTGCATTCCTGGGGGGCTTATGTTCTCATAACTACCTCCTGCTTCAGCTGATTTCTTGTTCTCCACTTGGTATCTTGCAACTTGCTCGTTAGTTATTGCATGGGTTTTTCAGCTACCTTTCTTAGTTTTACATACACACACACACAAACGAAATTATGCACACAAAGCCTTTGTGTAGCAGATGTTACAAAAAGTTTAGAGAAATTAAGAAATAGATGGGGTTTGCACTGCCAACCCATCACAACTGGAATTAATAGTCATTCTGTTCTAGAGAGTCTTTTGGCTGATTTTCCACATTGCTCAGCCATTCTCTCTCCTTTCTGTCCCCTCCTACCACCACCAATTTTTTTTTTTAATGCAAAGTCATTCTACCCTCCATTTGTTTTGCCCCACACTCTGAATCCTACGGTGGGCCTCTTTTTTCATACCCAAATGCTCCAAGGTATTTTCTTCTTTTAAGACCACTTATTCCCAAAAGAAATTGTACTATCAACTATTAAGAAAACAATAGGATTTTTTAAACCACCCATGAACTATACCACATGATCTAAGGGGCACACAGGGAAGAAAAACTGCTCTTAAAGAGTAGCTAATCTAATAGGGAAATAGATACACATAACTCAGAGTTCTCTTGGGCCTCACCAGCCTGTGAAAACAACAAGGTCACATGATATTTAACAGTTCAGTCTCCACAACATGCCCACCTCCCCCCCCGACACCCCCAGCCCCATGTCCTGACAGATATGAGGAAGGCCAATATAACAGAAATTCAGCTAATACAACTATGAAGACTAAATAACGTAAAATTAGAGCGGGGAAAGACATCTGAAGGCTGAAGAGAGTTACTAAGATGACCATGGGTGAAATGGCCCACCTGAGGTTTAAGTCAGCTATTTCATTTTCTGAACTTGAGTCACCAGGGTTCAATGGTAACAGCTTCTAAAGGTCTGTTTGTTTAATCTATTTTAGTTTTATTCTCCCCCCAACAAAAAAATCTGGGGTTATCTGGGGTTTCCATTTCTGACCAAATGGAAAGTATTAACACTCAAAGCAACTGACAATGGAAATCCGTTTAACTTCATGTTACAATGTTTCTGTTATAAGCAATGAGTAAAACCAGTAAAGTCAGTGAAAAGGCAATCTTGAAAAACAAGTTTTAAATAATGCAACTACCACAGGTCCTCCATTCCTAAAGTTTTTTATTCATAAAGTTCTAGCAATATCATTTGGTGGCAAAACTTGAACTGAATAGACATGAGAGTGTTTGTAGTCCTTATTCATCCCAATTCATGGGAGTAATCTTGTGTTTCCTGAGGAACATGCAAGTGCTTGATTACAGGGTGCTCCTCCAGCCACACTAAGGGAAGTATGTAAGATGTGGAATGCAGAATCTACTTTTCCAAAGTCTAAGACATGCTGAATTCCAGGACCCATGTGGCCCCAAGGGTTGCAGATAAAGGGTTGTACACCTATGTGTTGACATCTGCTAGAGGAAACTGAGAGCAAAGTGAAGGGAAGTAATGGCAAATGGGGGAAGCTGGTATGGCTCCAGGGGCCCAATTTTCAGAAGGCCTGGTTAGGACATGTGGTCTGTCAAAGGCAGAGAATACTAGACAGAAGACCGTTATAGACATCTGGAGTCGTACAGAGGCTGTGGTGAGTGAGAATATTTGGGAAACCCTAACAAGTCCTCCAGCCAAAGTCAGACTCGCCTATGGGGACCTGTGGCCCAGCTACTCATCACCACCTACAAAGCAGGGTGCTGAGGGCAGGACAGTAAGATCACAAACATTCTAGTGGAAGTTTCTAAGCTCCTCCTTTTTATTTTAAGAAATCTGATCATTTAAGTTTGGGGTTTATTTCAATGTGCATTTAATTTTCAGAAAAGGGATTATTTTAAAAAGAAAAAAGAGAGAATAGATAAATAAAGACTTACTTACTAAAATAGGTCTTAAATTTGGCAGCACATCAGAATCACTTGGGAAGCTTTTTAAATTACTGATCCCTGAACCCATCCCAGACACACTGATAAGGAGGTCCTGAAGTGCTTCCAAGGCACATGGAATTTTCAAAGTGACCCAAGGTAATCTTGATGTGTAGACAAGGTTGAGAACTACTGCCTTAGGAATTTTTTTTTTAATTTTTAAAAAGAGAAAGACTTTTCCCCTATTTCTGTACAAGGAATGAAAGTGCCAAAGATCCAGAAAAGCCCAAACAGGGTGGCGAGTACACTTTGCAGTTCTTGTTTAATCACATGTACTAACCACACAAAGGAAGTTTCATTTCTGCAAAACCTATCAGTTTCTCTTTCATACTTATTGTTTGCAATCCTAGACGTATAAAACAATTTTCAGCCAATGACTTCATCTTCCCCAACCTTGAGGCCGTGGATGTGCCCAACATTTATGTACCATCAAGGATTAAGGGAAGGTCTGCTATATGTCAGAAGGAAAAACAGCTTCCCAGAAATTCCCTTGTGTGTTGGATGGAATGTAGCAGAATCAGTGTCTTGACAGGTACCTAACTTCTTTTCTTTCTTCTGATGGCATATCTGCATAATACACTCCACATTCTTTATATGCATGCTTAAGCAATTTGGCTTTCTCTCCTTTTTCTCTGAATTACCTCAAAATGAAGAAAATGTTGCAAGCTAGTCTCTCTTATCTGCTTTAAAATATGGCTCCAGAATGCTTTCTCTTTGACTGTATCCTGTGTATCCCCATGACTGTTTAGTTTATTTGTGATAGCTGACAATTCCTCCTCTTCATCTGCTGCTTTGGGGAAATGATCAAGCCAAACAGGATTCATATTCTTCACGTGTTAGCCAACCAAACATATTTTCCAAGCTATTATTTATTTTTCTCTCTCCATTTGGACTTTTTCTCCCTTCTCCTCCTTCAAGTCTCTTCCTCAGAGGTTCTGCCTTTATCCTCAATTCAAATTGGGTACCCTGTTACAGTTTCTCAGAACATGATGTGCTTCACTTTTCATAGCACTCATCACAATTTAATTAAATGTTTATCTCTGTACTTATTTATTTAATGTCTATTTTCTTACTAGATGATAGGATATTTGAGGTCAGGAACCAAGTTTGTTTTGTAGTTTAGTCTGTTGTTTAGTTGTTTAGTTTGTCATTTGGTTTGGTTTGATTTTTGTTTTTATCCTTTGTTTCCTGTGTGTGTCTGGGTGTGTGTTTGGGGATTTTCTTGGGTGGGTTTTTGTTCGTTTGTTTGGTTGGTTTTTGGAGGGGAGGGTCCTTTCTTTTTTTTTTATTACCATGTGTCACATCAGTGCCTAACACTAACACAGAGTGGATGATAAATAAATACTAATTGAATCAATGGATTAAAAGCTCCAAAGATTCAAGTAACCTGGGGCATTGGATATGTTCATCAGAAGGTCACTGGAGACTTTATGAAAAGATGTCAGTTAAAGCAGAGATAACTGGAAACCAGAAAGCAGTAGACTGAAGATGGGCTGGGAGCCCAGAGAAAGGAGGTGTAGTACACTCACTTTTGCATAGCAAGACTTGCAATTGTCATGTAAAAACAAGTGTCCAAAATGTAAGACTTTAACCAATGAGTCACACCTAACCTAATAAATGAACATTTATTTCAGAGTTGCACATTCCATTTTTATATAATTGTGATTCAGAACAAATACCTTGATGATGCTTTATTTGCTATGGCAAGTGCTTAACTGCAGCTTGTTTTGTTGGCATTTATTTAAATGTCAGTAAAACTCCCTCCCACAGATATTACATTTTATAATTAATCATTCATGAAGCCTTCTTTAATCAACTTTTCCTTTAGTATTTCAAATTCTTGTCAGGCCCATTCATTTCCCCTGTGATGATCTAAGAATTGGTTTTAGGCGATAAATTGACTATGTTCTCCCAGAGCACATTTTCCTTAAGAGTTTGAAAACATTCATCTTCACTCATCTAAGTTATCATGCAGTGGGGCCTGAGCTACAGTAAACACAACATAATGAGTAGCATCTGTTAACCCAATGGCAAGTGATATCAAGCATTTTCAAGTTTCTTGCATTTTTATGATAAGTAATATAATATGACCCATATATTCAGTGAATCAGTCAACTAACATGTGCAAGTGCCAACCATGAGTCATATCCGGGAATAGAATTATATACACACTATGATAAGTAATATGAACAGATATATAACACTATGCCTGCCCTCATGGAGTTTATAATCCAAGTGGAAAGACAGACATGAAAGCAAGTAGGAGCAGTAAAGAGTTAAGCAGCTATTATGGAGGCAAGTATAATTGATAGAGGAAAAGATTGGAGTCTGGGATAATAGGGGGGTCAGAATGGCTTCCTGACCTGAGCTGTATCTTAAAAACTGAGTAAATAAGGGGGTTGGAGTGAGAGGAGTAATGGGGAGAAAGGACAGTCCAGACTTGAAAAAGTGGATCAAAGACCCAGGAACGTGAAACAGCATGACATCTTGGACATGCTGGTCATTAGGCATCTTGCAGGTGCCTAATGAGATGGGAAATGGGAGTAAGAAATGAGTAAGAGTAAGAAATGAGTAAGAAATGAGATAGGAGACGCAAGGAGAGACCATGTCATGTGGTGTCTTGTGCGCTGTGCTGAGCAGTTTGGATTATATTCTCTTGGCCATGTGGCATCTCTGGAATGTTTCAAGAAGGGAATGACTTGGTGAGACAGGTGTTTGAGGAGCTCACTTTGGCAGCTGTTTAGAGATTGAATTAGAAAGTTCGAGGTCTGGAGACATTTTATTCATTCATTCAAACATTCTAAAAGTACCTTTTAAGTACCAGATACTGTCTACCTCTAGGAATACAGGAATGAACCAAAGAGACAAGATCTCTGGTCTCACAGAGCATCCTAGCAGAGGCAGATAGATAATTACCAGACAAGTAAAGAGACAAACAAGAAAAATAGAAGATAATGTTAAGCACTGTGCAAAAATGAAAATAGGTTGACATAAGAGAGACTGGCCAATGGCTACTTGAAATTACATGGAAAGAAAGACCTCTCTGAGCAGAATCTGAATGACAAGAAAAAACAGTCATTCTATGATTGGAGGGTAAGCATTCCAGGCTAAGGGACAGCTGGAGCTAAGAAGATAAAAGTTTAGCCAGCTCAAGAAATGGAAACAAGGCCAGTGAACAGCGTTAAGATGGTGAGGGGTAAGCGATTAAGTTTAATAGGTAGACCCAGACTAGAATTCAAAGGCCATGTGGCCTGAGACAACAGATTTGGGTTTTATTTTAAGCGCCATAGGAAGTCACTGCATGGTTTTAAGCAGGCAAGTGATATGGTCTGGTGTATATTTTTAGATGATCATGGGCTTCTTTGTGGAAGGTGGACAGAAGCAGAAGTAGAAAGAAGTTGGCAAACTATTGCAATCGTCCTCATGGGAGGGATCAGGTGTACTAGGGTGATGGCAGTAGAGATGGAGAGAAGCAGAGGGAACTGGGACGTGTGAGTAGAGTTAAAAAGGACTTGGTGGTAGATTAAACGTGGGGAACAAGAGAAAAAGTGGAATCAAAGAACACTGCTGAATGTTCGGCATGTGCAATGTGTGGATGTTGGAAATATTTGTTGAGAAAGGAGCAGATTGGAGAGAGGAAAATGGGAATTTCTATGGGACCATGTGAAATGTGAGATAACTATTGAATCCAAGAGGAGATGTCAAGTTGGCAAATGGGTGTACATGTCTGGAGCTCCAAGGAGAGGTCAGAGCTGTAGATAAAGATTTGAAAGTCATCCCTGTGTAGTGTTTCAAAAGCCCTGGGACTGGATGGGACACCAAGAAGATGGTGTAACTGGAAGATAGGAGGATACCCAAAAACCAGCTCTGGATGCTGAGAAGAAGATGTAAATATGGTTTTAAAAAGATACTGTGGCATCACAGAAGCCAAAAAATAATGAATGGCTTTAGAATATGATTATAAGTTTAAAAAAGAAGTACGATATTATCATTATAGTAGGCAGAGCTTCTTTTGCAGCTACTTAGCTTGTCCATGTCTCTCTTATTCAGCTCTGAAAGTGTAGTGCTGTAAGAGTGTCTGGCACAGAGTAGTAATAAAATAAATCTTGCAAGGGACCTGGGTTGGAGTTTATATAGATGTGGGAAACTTCAAAATTGAGGTCATGGGAGTGGGTGAGTGAAATTACCCAAGATGGGTGTAGAATGAGATAAAAGCCAAGGGCAGAAAGAACCCAACAAATAATAACATTTAGAGAATGTTTAGCAATGGAACATTTAGCAACACTTAACAGTGGAAACAAAGAAGGAGCATTCAGTAAGACAGGAGTGGAGTCAGGAGAGTGTTATTCCTGTGGTGGTGGGGGGTTTGGGGGGGTAGGAGTGGGAATGTGAAATGCTACCAAAAAATAGAGTCTGCTAGCAGACCTCGGAGAAAAGTAAAGTAAACAAAGAGGATCTTGGTTGTAGTGGGTGAGGAAGAGGTAAGAAAGCCAGGAAAGTAAGTTTGAACTATTACTTCAGGATATGGGAGTTATTGCTTAATGAGTATCGAATTTCAGTTTTGCCAGATGAAAAGACTTCTGTGAATATACTTAACACTACTGAGCTGTGCGTTCAAAAATGGTTAAGATGGTAAGTTTTGTGTTATGTGTGTTTTACCACAATGTAAAAAAAGAAATTTTTTTCAAACCTAGATGAATAGTAAAGGCAGAACAATCAGGAGATTGATGAAAAGAGACCATCTTCCTCTGAAGCTGGAGAAAAGGAGGTGAAGCTGATGCTGATGAGGAGTTAGGACACATCAGCACAGAAAACAAAGAGAAGAGAGTACATTAACCTGACTTTTCTAAAATATAAGGTGTGGTTGTCAGTGAGAACGGGAGGGCAGGCAGGAGTGACTCCCACCTCAGTGATCCTTGATGTCTGAGGAAGATAGCTTAGTGAGATCATTTCACAGAGGAATCAAACCTCGTTTTTGCCTGTTCCTCTCCTGCTAGACAGTTTTTCCCCAAAGTGTATAACTTGTTATTAGAGTCAGTCAATGAGAATAATACACAGATAAATACAAAATCTTGTATTTGAGTGTATTCGAATTTATATCAAACTTAGCATCCACATTATTTCTTTTGTTCTGGTTGTACAGAAGCAATAAGATCATGACTTCCACAAACCAGTAGTTTTGAAAACGTATTTATTTGTTGACAGCTCACCTTGCAATCTTAAGACGGTCTAAAATTAAACAAATCTAGAGGCTTAAAAGAGGAATAGTGGTAATTTTTATTTTAAATATGAATTACAATAACTAAGAGTTGCTTGCATTTATTTCATAATGTCAGAAAAGAAGCACTCATGATATACAAAAAACACCAAAAAATACCTACAGTGAAATATCACAGCACGATGTTACTCTTTCCCACCTGATTATTAATGCCAGTGAGAGTAGAAACAGAGCAGATGTGCCTGAACCTTGCCTGGCATTTAATTTATCCCAGTGCACATGTGCAGGAATATTTTATTTGCTTGCAAAATTTTATTTGTATCTATATAGACAGGCTTGAATTTTAAAAAGAGCAGTGTATAGGTACAACTTTTTATTGTGGAAATGTTTATAAGCAAATTTTTGTTTTATTCATAAATATTTCAGTATGTATTTCTAAAAGCTAGGAACTTATTTTTTTAAACATAACAATACCATGATCACATCTTTAAAAGTTAATAACTCCTTAATATCATCAAATGTCTACTCATCATTTAAACTTCCCAGTATATTTCCCAGTCGTTCAAATGAGGGCCCCAATAAGCTCCATATATTGCAGTTAGTTGATGTGTCCTCTAAGTCTCTTTCAATCTATAGGTTCCCTTTTCATCTTTCCTTTTTTTCCCCAGCCTCTTCCTTTTATATTGAAATTGAATAATAAATGGGCCAGGAATTATGCTAGATGCTTAATGGATATCATCATATTTATTCATCACCAGAACCCTTTACAAGTAGATATTATAATTACCTAGATACAAGATCAGGAAATGAAGGCTTAGAAAAATGAATACACTAGCAGTGACAGAACTGAGTTTACATCTGCAGACCTCCTTGACTCCAAAGCCCAAGTTCTTTCTACTATCGATGGCCTCCCAAGTCACCATGTACTTGGGTCTCCAAAGCTCAAGACGACCTCTACTTTTGAAATGCTATCCAAGCAAATTTGAGCCCAGGCATCCCAGAAATCTGGGTTTCTGTAATGAATGCAGGAATGAGTGTCAAACCTTCTAACCACTTAGATATTTCCAATTAATTCCCACAGAAACAACAGAAATTACTGACATATCAGCTGAGCAATCATCCCCCCATCTCCAACTCCTGGTATCAGCTTTTAGCCTTTCAGAGGTGAGAAGGAGATGAAGAAGTTGTTGAGAGTGACCAGAGAGTGCCATAAGGAGAGAGAGATTCAAAATGGCATCTCTCATACTTGCCTCCTTGACCTAAAGTTTTGCAGAGTTGATAACTACTGAATGATGATTCTAAACATAATGAAAGTCAGGCAGACTCCGTTTTTCTTTAAAAAAATAGTGCCTTAAAACCTTGTAATAAAACAAGTTTAAAGCAGTTGCAGTCTCTCAGAGAGGTAATATTTTGATCAGGGATTGCATTCTTGACCAAAAAACCGTCTCAAAAAAAAAAAAAAAATTCAGACATATCCAACAACATGTTAAAAAAAACCCTACAATTTTTGCAATTATTTAAAATAATATTCCAAGTGCTATAAATGAACATAAATTTACCTTGTATATTGATGTTTAAAGTAGTCCCAATTTACTATAATTGCACATAGAGCTTACAAATGATATGATCCTACTGAATCTCCATATTTACTATTGTTACACCTGTATTCAGTCTCCCAGACTTGGGTCTATCATTTTCATGTTACTTTTTCAGATATATGGTGAATGCCAACTTTATGCCTAAGTAAAAGTTTATTTTATTCCTGTAGTCATTCAATACACATTTAATGAGCTAATCTTAGGTGACAGGTCCAGTGTTAGATGCTAGAAACTAGAGAGCTAATGACTAATAAGACAAGGTTACTGTCAGTAAGTAGCTCAGCCCCATAGAGAACCGACATGAAAGGAACAAAGACGATATAATGCAATGAGAACTGGGTGTATAATGTGCTACAAAGGATGCATGAAAGGGAATAGCTAATGCTGCCCAGAGTCTAAGAGGCTTTCACAGAGGAGAGCATCTATGAACTGACTGTTGAAGGACGACAATGACGATGGTGAAAATGGTGGTTCTGGTGGTGGTGCTGCTGGTGGTGACAGCAGCTATCGTTACTGAGCACTAACTAAGGGCCTATAACCGTGCCATGTTTATATAATATCTCACTAAATCTTCACACTAGTCCATCGAGGTCAGCTTTACCCACATTTTACAAAGGAAATAGCTGAGATCTAGGAAATTAAGAATTGTACCTAATCACACAAGAGATAGGTGAAATCAAAACCACCTACCAAAACTTTTGGTTAAACCAAAACCTCCGGTTGCAACAATAGCTTCTTATGCTAATACTCTCAGCCTCTCTGCCCAGGAGTTTGTCAGGTGGACGGATAGAGGAAGGACATCCCAGGCAGAGGGGTGGGTGTCTACAAAGGCTTTGAAGTGAGGGGCAGCGGTCCACACTCACAGAAAGCAGGTCCTGGTAGAGAGTAGAAAATGATTACAGTCTCTGCTAGAAGCTTTTCACTAAACATTCAAAAAAAAGATCATTTGAGTAAAAGTGTTGAGAGTGGAATTGGAGTGGATGGTCAATAGAGTTTATTTACAGCGAAGCTGAAAACTTAAGATATTACCTTTCCATCTTCTCAACTGCAAGCTACTTTCAGGCAGAAATTGACAACCAGGTTATATAGTTTATTAATTACATAATGTATTTATTCATCTGACAAATATTCCTTGGATGCCTCTATATCTAGGCAGACACTGTGCTGGGCACTGCAGAGAAGGAGGTAAAGAAGGCACAAAGCCTCCTCAACAAGGGCATCACCTGGAGGAGGAGGCTGGCATCTCAGCAAGCAGACAGCAAGCACGAGGGACCCGTGTGACCATGTCCTCACTTCCCTCAAATGATTCTCGGTTGGGCACAGTGGTGCTGTTGCCCGCAGTGACTTCAGCCAGATGCACAAAATGCACCATGGTTTGAATTTAGAAGCTCCTAAATTAAGAATTAGATTCACAGAGAGATTGAATAACCAGAATAACAGCAGACAAGTGCCAGTGGGAGATGATTTTTCAGAATCTAATAGTCTTTCTCTTTCATGAAGCCTCAGACAATTGTACTATCATGCCACAGTTAGAATACTTCAACTTTATGTCCACCAGGAATCTACTTTTGCATGATATTACAGATAATACTGAAAAAGAAATGTTTGCTTTGGAAAAAAATAAAAGGAAAAAGAGAATTAAACCTTGTAATTATTTGCGCTTAAAGGTTTCCAATTTTTAATTTTCTTAAGCCAAAAGCTACCTGACAGGGTCTTGATTTCTAAGTGGAATAAATAGAGGATTAAACAATTGTTAACAATGTAATATTTAGTTAAAGTAGATTAATAGATAATGTGATAGAAAAAAATAGAAAATGAATGAACATCAAGGATACTAAAAGGCAGATGACCACAGTGAAGATCAGGCGACAGCTGGCCTAAGGCTCTATGGTGGTGCTTTAAATGGAAGATAGAAACTGTGGTCTCTCTCAGTGAAACACCATGCGCATATTCAGGGGCAAGATTAATATATATGAAGGTGGAGGACGTGAGCAACGTGCTATGAGAAATGGAACCAAATATTCCCTAGGTCTTAAAATTCAGTGATTGCCCCCTCCTAGCCACCTCCTTCTGTCTGAAGCCATGGTAACTGGCATTCTCAGAGTGCATACTGTGAAGTTCCAAGTATAAAGTGGGTCTGCATTGATGTAAACATAAGTCTAAGGATGGAGGTTCCTCTCCATAGTGGTTCATAAGAACTCATGACTCTTACAAAGATTTGACAATGAAGACCTAGCAGGGGGAAAAAATAAGAAGAAGAGTGGGGAATTAGAGTAAATCTCTGTGGTTTAGAGCTTATGCTTTGATTCACATTTGTAAGTAAACAGCCTTTGACCTATTCAAATGCATCACTCCAGGAAAGTCCCCTTCTCTGTTCTATATCATCAATTTTTCCTTGTCTATTGGTTGGATCATTTCCAACATATGTAAACATGTTTTTTTCTTTTTCATCTTATAAAAATGTCCTCTCTGGACTGTACTTCCCCCTTCAGCTGCTGCCCATTTCTCTGTTCTCCTTTTTAGCAAAACTTCTTGAAAGATTTGACTATTCACTACTCACTATTTATTCCTCCAATTTTGTTACCACACTCTAATTAGGCTTTTCCACCACCACTGCCCAAAAGCTCATTAATGAACTCCATGTTGCTGAATCCAATGGTCAATGATCAGTCATCCCTCTTGGCATTATCATCAACATCTGATACAATTGATAGCATTCAATTTCTTGGAAATACTTCCTTCACTTGTAATTCATGGACACACATTGGCTGCCTCCCTTACTGGTTTATCCTCTTCTCCAAGCCCAGTGTTTGGTTCTTGAACCTCTCTCTTTTCTCCACACTCTCACTTGAGACCTCATGGTGTTAAATACCATCTCTATGTTAATGACTGCCAGATTTATACTTCCATGCTGGACCTCTCCTCTGAAATCTTGTATTATCCATCCAACCATCTACTCAGCAATTCTATTTGGATGTCTAAAAAATATCTCAAAATTAATATGCCCCAAACCGAACTCATGATCTCCTTGCCACCATCAAATTTGGATCACCCATAATCTTTCCCATCTCAGTAAATAGCATCCATCCTTCCACTTGTTCAAGCCCAAAATCTCAGAATTTGTGTCTAATTTCCTTAAAGTAAGAGTTTTTTTTTTTCTTTTCCCAAGAGAGGTCCTACTAAAATGTCATAGATCCCTTTGAGGAAGGACCCAGTGCCACAAGTACCACAAATCTTCCTTTCAGTCTTCCCCAAAGGGAATGTGATAATTTACCAGGGTGACTGTGCACTATGGAAATGGAAATACCCAAACTTTTCTGGGATTACTGAAGACTGGCTCTGAGTTGACACTCATTCCTAAGAACCCAAAATGCTACTGTGGCCTACAAGACCAAATGGGGACCTATGGAAGTCAGGTGATAAATGTAATTTTGGCCTAAGTCTTTCATGGACCCAGTGGATGCAGAGACCCATTCTGTGATTATTTCCCTAGTGGCTTAAGGTCCAGTTGGAATTGACATTCTCAGGAACTGTCAGAATCCCCACAAGAAGGGCAGAATAATGATGGTTAAGATTATAGACTCTGGAGCTAGCCTGCCTGGGTTCAAATCCGATATATGTCACTAGCTGTGTGGCCTTGGGCAAATTACTTTATTAACTCCTTTGTGCTTCCCTTTCCTAATCTTAAAAATGAGATAATGATATCCCTTAAGGGTGGTATGAGGATTAAATGAGTTAGTATTTGTCAAATGCCTATACATAGTAAGTGCTACATAAATGTTGCTTAAATAAATAAATTCCTTAATCCCTTTCTTTACTTCACACTGCCCCTCAAATCAGTCAGGAACTCCTTTTGGCTTTACCTGCAAGTCATATTTAAAGTCTGACTGCTTTACACTACACTCCCTCCTCCCAGCCCCCACTGCCGCCACCACAGAGCCAGCCACAACCAACTCCTACTGGATTATTGCAGTAACCTCTTAACTGAGGTTAAGGTTACCTCCCTAACCCCATCTCTTAATAGTCTCCATATTCATCCTACTGCACTCCCCCCACACCAGCTGTTCCCCAAGGACTCCAGGCTTGCTCTCACTTTAGTGCCTTTGCACTGGCTCTCTCCTTGGCCTTGGATGCTCTCGCTCTGGTTATCCTCATGTGTCAACACTCTGACGTTTTTTGCAAATGTCAGCTTCCTAATAAAGCCCACTCTAATCATTCCTATTTAAACATTTTTATGCCCCCACACATACTCCCAATACATCCATACACACTCCTTATCCTGCTCTATTTTAATAGCACTCATCACTTTCTAAAATGTACAGAATTTACTGTATTTACTAGATCCCACAGAAGATCCTGAAAAGGTCCCAAGTGATTAAAGATCCACGAGATAGAAGGTACCTGAATCCCCGAGTCACTGCTTAGAGCAGGGTTGTCCAGGAGAACCTCCTGAGCAGCGACATACGCACTGAACTTTCCATGAGCAAGGGCTGACTGCTTGCCAGGAGGTCCATCACCAGTTCGATGGAGCACAGATTACTGCCTCTACCTGGCCTTGCCATCATTCAAGAGCCTCCTTAACTGCCCAGCTAATATCCCAGGGGTGAATGGAGCCATGCACAGGAAAAAGAAAATAACAATAGCACCTACAGCACCCAACAACCAGAGAGAGGAAAACAAGCAGAATGCCTAAAACTGGCAGCTCCTTATATACCAGAACTGCTGGAGAAGAAAGATGATAGCTTTAATTTTTGAATGAGATTTTAAAAAATGATAATAACAATGGTGCTCAAAGAAATTCACTTCTAATATATAAAGAGGAAAAAAAAAACAGACTCTGGAATTCAAAGAGTTTTTTCTTGTTTTGTTTTCTTTTTTAACTTTACAAAGTCCACAGATGGAATAGAAGGAGCTTCTATTTTCTGTTGGGGATTGAATTTGGACCTGTATGATCAAGCAAAACCTATCTCAACACAGAAAGTAAAAACACAAAGAGATGGAAATCATAAGAGAAATTTTTAAAAAGGGCTTGGAGGACAGATGCATAGACCCAACATATGAAGAATGAAATTTCCAAGGGAGGGAAAGGGAACAGATGTAGGAATGCATTAATTAAGGAAATAACAGAAGATATTTTCCCTTTTTTGAAGAAAGACTCAAGTCTACAAATTTAAAGTGCTCATTGAGTTCCAGGCATAATTGATGAGGAAAAAAAATTTTTAAATCCAATTGGGCATATCCGGGCAGAATTCCTAAATTCAAGCATAAAGAAAATGCATAGGCTGTCACACATAAAAACTGTGTTATATACAAAGGAAAGGGCCAACACAAATAGGACTGAGGCACTAGACAGAAGAATTACCCACATAGAGCACTGAGGGAGGAGGATGCCAACCCCAAATCCTATCCCCCCTGAGAAAGCCAGCTGTCAGGGTGAGAGAGGGAGTGGGCAAATATGCGGGAATCCAGGACTTACATCACCCACATATTCCATCTAAGGTAATGCTTCAGGAAGGATGCCAAGACAACAAGATAATCAAAACAGAGTCCCCAGTAGGGCACAAAGAGGTGAGGAAATAGCATGAACATGAGTCTCTGTCTCTCAGCATATGTGTGTGTGTGTACAGTTTTCCACTTAGATATACTTAATTTTCCACTTAAACCTAAATTGAAAATGATAGAATGCCTGGGAATTTGTAATGTAAGTGCTAAACAATGATCATATAAAGAGAAGAAACAACCTACAGGGGAAAACCTAAAAAAGTCTAAAAGTATTAAATGATCTCATAAATCCTTGGGAAGGGAGGAAGGAGCAAGTAGAGAAGGGAAGTGGAAGTTTTCTTAAGGTTTCACCTGAGAAACAAGTAGGGAAATGAAAACGTTATAAAAGTGAAAGAGGACAGCGAGAAAATAAAACACTTCCATGGAGAGATATGATCGGTACCTTATTTTCATATTGATAGCAGAGAAAGAAGTGGTTCAATAGAAATAAACAAAATGGGAGAGTAATACCTGGAAGAGTGGGGAAATGTGATAGAACCTCTAAATTTAATAAGGAAAAGCTAGACAATTAATAGTACTTTGATCAACCCACCAAAACTAAGGAGGGGGGAAGGAAAAACAACATAATATAAATAATATGCATGAGGTAAAATGAAAGAAATAAAATCAGAAATATCTGTTTTCAGTTAAATGTGAATGGATTGGATTCATCTTTCAAAGACAAAGACTGTCAGATTGGATTTTTTTTTAAAAAGTAGATGTGTCTATTTTCAAAACACACTGAAAACAAGTTTTTTTTTATGTTGGAAAGAAAGAAGTAGGCAAACAGATGGAAAATACAGGAAAATACATTTTTTTTAGAAAAGGAAAGGAGGAAAAGCAGCATACAATTATAGTTAGCAAAGCAGCATTTAAGATTAAAAGCATTCATCAGGGCAAGAGGAAGGTTACAAAACATAAAGGCACCATTTATTAAAAGGATGTAACAGTCACAAATCGGTAGGTACCAAATATCTAAAAAGCTAAATATATGAAGCAAACACCATTAGAAATCTTCTTTAAAAATGATACATAAACCTTAACTTTATAGAAGGTTATTTTAATAATTACTTTTATTATATCACTTTTATATTTTTGTTCCTGTGTTTAGTGTAGGTGGCCATGTTTATGTTTTGGTAGATCCTCTCAGGTGCAGTTAATCTTAGAAGAAGGGTGCCTGTAGGTATTAAGTTTACTTATAAAGATTCCAAAAGGGTCTTGTTTTGAAAGCTGGTGATCCCCTTACCACACTGCACACTCTCCCTTAGGCCAAAGTGAACCCAGCAAGAAGCATCACAGGTCCCACCAGGCAGAGAGCAGAATGGAGGGGCCCTGGGGCCCCTCTGAGGATATGTTCCATCCCTACTGGTGCAGCACGGCCTCAGGCCATCCTTCCACCCTGGGCCTCCACCAGGACCATCTCAGCCTCACACTGCGTCCTCACCCCTAATGCGTTACCCCAGTTGGGTAAAAGGGGTGGGTGTCCTGAAGGGAGACCAGAGTCCTCTCTGTCCTCTGCTAGCCACTCTCTTGATTCAATCCTGGCACTTGGCAAACATTCATCCCTCTTCAGTTTCAACAACAAAAGAGTTTTGAGCACACAATATGTATAAGACCCTGTTCTGGGCTTCTTTATTTAGGGCACTTTTTTCCCCAAGATTTCCCTGAGGTCTAGTGAGTGAGCCAGAGTTCTAGGGCTCGTGGGGCTTCCAAATGCTCCACATTTTGGGGTTGTCTGGCAATGGTCCATAGGCAGTTCTGACCCATGACTTAATGTCCATCAGGCTGAGGAAAAATTATTGTATTAAGATTAATACAGGGACTTCCCTGGTGGCACAGTGGTTAAGAATCCGCCTGTCAATGCAGAGGACACAGGTTCGATCCCTGGTCCAGGAAGATCCCGCATGCCGCGGAGCAGCTAAGCCCATGTGCCACAACTACTGAAGCCCACGTGCCTAGAGCCCGTGCTCCACAACAAGAGAAGCCACCGCAATGAGAATCCCCTGCCCTGCAACGAAGAGTAGCCCCGACTCGCTGCAACTAGAGAAAGCCCATGCACAGCAATGAAGACCCAACGCAGCCAAAAATAAATAAATTAATTAATTTTAAAAAAAGATTAATACAATAAAGTGAGTTTTTAGTGACGCTAAATCTATTCCATTTAGACACTTTTTCTTTATCCTGATACTATGTCCTTCCTCTTTATAGCTTAAAGTAGCCTTTCTCTTATGAAATGATAGCAGATGGCAGAGGTTTTTTTTAATATTCTTACTTGAAAAATAAAACGTTGACAACCCAATAGACCCCCCCCAAATAATTTAATGTATGATGAATATAAAATGTATAACTCTGTGAATTCAAATGTGTGGGGACCACTGTTCTCTATGGCTTCCTCTCTGTACTTTGTGTGTGTGTGTGGCCACGCTGCAGGGCATGCGGGATCTTAGTTCCCCAAACAGGGATCGACCCCGTGCCCTTCGCAGTGGAAGCACGGAGTCTTAACCACAGGACCACCAGGGAAGCCTCCCCACCCCCCATACGACTAAGAACTATCCATGCTGAAAGTATACATTTCTGCCATCACCTCTCACTCTGCAAATACATCTTGACCAGCAATGGAAATGGTCTAGTCATTCAAGGAATCAGATTTCACCTGGAGGGATGGGGGCTACATAATACAGAATCCAGTCCTGGGAGGCTGGAAGAACACACTGCATTGCCAAGTATTGCTGAGCCTGATGGATCTGTCCCCACATTGCCAACTGATGTCATAAGCTTGGTCCCCCACATATTCTACTGGGGAAACTCATCATAATCCAATTTCATTCTAAAAGAAAAATTCTGTGATACACGCATAGCAGTCATCACAAATATGACAAAGTTGCCCTGAATCTGTCTTTAAAATTCAAAAGAAAAAAGAATGACAATTGAAGGTCTTAATTGTACCGATATCAAACCAAAGACAGAGAAATGTTGTCTTCATTTACATCATGCTCTTACCTTCCAAAATTTCAAAATGATTTCTGATGTTCTCTCCATTATTCACTGATTAAAATTTTAGGAAGTTTACTTTTAACCCAGGTTGAATTTGGCAGTTTGGCTCATTTGACATGGTGCTTCACTTCTTTCCTGCACAGGAGACAGCATGGTATAGGGAACTTTGGTCTGTCTGACAGCAAGTATCTGAGTTTGAATCTTGACTGAAAATTTTTTATTAGCTATATTACTTTCAGCAAGCTTTTAACATCTCTAAGCCTCAGGTTCATCATTTGTAAAATGGGTATTATAAGACAAACAGCATAGTTGTAATACAGTTGGTATAAAGTATCCAAGAAATGCTAGTAGTATTTTTTAATAAAATTAGGCCCAAATTTTACTTTCAAATAAACTTACACAAGATACCTTTTTTTCTGTTTGTATTATTTTTCAAAGAGCAACTGGGAGGAAGAGTTTATATTTGCTTCTCAAGTTTGTAAAGAATTACACAGATGAACCTGGAGTGAAAAGGGTCTTGGGCCAAATGTTTTGCCTGCTCATAATGCCACATATCCACAAATAAGAACTACAAGTGGTCTCAGCTTTAATTTCACACCACTGTCTCTTTAACCGAGCAGCGTCCTCAGAACTGTGCTTCAGTGCTGAATCATTACTGACTCAGAGGTTTATAAATACTGCTACATGAATCACTTGGAGTTTTCTTTAGTGGTCCCCTACTTCCCTCTCGAAGATTCAATTAAACCTGACCCCGCAAAGGGAGTGATATCTGACTTCCCACATTAGTGGGGCTGCTAAGTCTCTATGACGTACATGATACATTTATAAGAAGGAACATTCTAAAATTAAGCTTAATGTATTCTCATTCAATTCACTAAATAACTGATGTAACTTGAAGACAGTAAGCTACCCTCATCAGTTTTCTGTAACAGCTTACTAAATGTCAGAAAGAAATAGAAATGTTCTAAACTAGGACCCCACTCCTAATTCCTTACAAAATAAGTTAGAATGCATACATTTTATAGAAAAAAGCTTTAAAATGATGTAAATATAATAACATTCAAAATCTAAATTTCATTTGGTAGGAATGGTTAAAAGATAACACTCAGAAAGACAGCTAAGGTGCTGTGTTGAAAGCAGCTGAAATGTTAATGCCGGTACACGAAATCATTTCAGTAAGGAATTTACTTCAGAAATAGGGGCGAAGAATTATAGAATAATGCACAAGTCAACACTGTTAGAGCCAGCACATCATCTACGCTAACAATGATGTACAACAGCAAAGATAATCCAAAAATCTTTTATATTTGTTTTTGTATTATATTATTATTTGCAGTAGATATATCTTCCCAATTGTATTTCAGATTTGTTTCCCTTTTTGGATATTCATTACCTGATGGATGGGGGAACATACCCAATGGCAATCTCAAGGGCACAGGGAAGCCAGGGAGATAAAATTTTGCCAGAGATAATCTACAAAATAAATTGTGTCTGTAAGTGAGTAGGAGGTGTGGCCTGGAACCCTGAGGGTATGGAAGGGAGTGAGGCCAAGCACGTTACTGATGGCTCTGCCATCCATCAGCCCCAACAAGTGGCCCAGGGAGAAGCGTGGTTGCAAACATGCCTACTCACTGCAATCTCTCTCCTTTCCCTCAGGCATACAACTAACCTCTTCAGAGCTATCATGGTTAGAGCATTGTGGAGGACCAGCCTCCTGAGAAAGGACCACCTGAGTCCTGGATGAGAGCCTCCTGGGCTTCTTTGGGGTAGGAGAAATCCTGAAACTACACATCACCCATATATGTTTTGAGACATGCTTTAGATGTTTATTTTTAGAAGCCCTGAAACTACTTGAAAAACTGAATGTATTGCAGAATAGAGTTATGGCCAATGGTGGCAGAGCCTACATGAAGTCTCTGCTTCATGGTCTTCTGGGAAAAACCCTTCAACTTGTTGGCTATACTGTTCAGTATAACTGTGTAGCTCATTGTGTTTTTGAACATGTTGGTGGTGTTGTCATGTATTCTGGACTATCAATGGAGCCTACAATTCAAAACTCAGATGTTAAAATATTGCAAATTTGCAGAGAATCTTAATTGACATTTTTATGACATCCAAAAAGGTGACACTGTGATTGCAAAAAGCCCAAGTGATCCAAAATCAAATATTTGTAAAAGAGTAATTGGTTTGAAAGGAGACAAAATCCTCAGCAATAGTCCATCAGGTTTCTTTAAAAGCTATAATTATGTGCCAATGGATCATGTTTGGTTAGAAGGTGGTAATCTACACAATTCTACAGATTGCAGGTACTTTGGACCTATTCCATGTGGGCTAATAAGAGGATGTGTCTTCTTTAAGATTTGGCCTCTGGGTGATTTGGATTTCTACCTGAAGGCCTTAAATGGCCACAGATTTTACAATGATTAGCAAGCATTTATTCTTTGACTTGCTTATTGTCTCCTGTTCAAGTGAATTTATTATTGTCACTGAAATCATATACTTACCAATAAAATACTATTCAAAAAAAAAAAAAAAAAACCAAGTACTCCCAATTAGGGGAGGGGGGGCAAGTCTAAAGAAAGCTGATATAAATCAATTGAAAATGAATGCACTAAGCCACATGCTGAGAAGAATCTGCAAAGAAATCTTTCTTATTCTTAAGAAGGAGATGAACTGCAATTTATGTAAAAATTCTTCTTAACCTTTAAATTCTAGGGAAGGTAACAGTGGAACAACTAGTTTCAAATCTCTTCCCAGACACAGACAAAATCATAAAAGTAAAATATAGGAAACAATTCCTCAGTACTGAAAGTAAGGCATGTTGTCAACAAACAAGGAAGATTATCTGACCTATAAGGTAAAGGATAAACAGGATCAGAAGATCTCACTAAAAACCAATTCAGGTTTCCCTGGAAGTACAGGGTTATAGGAAGAGAGTAAAGCAAATCTTGACAAGTTTCACCAGCAATCCCTAATAATGAGGGATGAGGGCAAGAGGTGAGTGTGGCAGTGGATGGATCCGTGGATTCAGAGGCTGGGGCAGGTGGGAAAAGCAAGCCCTGGGTACAGCAGAAAACTGTTCAGCAACTCAGCTTGTTGCCGCCTGGGCTCTCGATAGCAGAGTGGACGCATTTTGACATGGAGAAACACTTCCTGAAATGGGGAAGGAGGCAGGACCCTCAATCCCACTCTGACAGAGCAGGAAGGACCGTGAGAAAGATAGAGGCCACTCCTTGTGGAGGCACATTTGTACTGGCACTAACTGCAGTGTATATGGAGCAGGGAGGCCCATGAAACTCGCTCCAAGCTTTCTCTCGTCCAAAATTTTACCTTCCTGGCCATTTCCTCCCAATACATTAAAACGCATTCCAAAATTACAATAGAAATAATTGGGAACATTGTAGAGGGACAGCCCTCCACAATGACAAGTCACTCTCCCAGTCTGGAGGGTAAAATCTCTGGGGAAGATCCTAGAGAAAGCTATACCCACCTTGTGTGCTTGGAGTTAGTGGTAGGGCTAAACAAAATGCCAAATGTAAAATATCTGGCCTCAGGTACAATAATTTCAGCAAAGAGTGGAAACACAACTTCTGAGACAAACGTATAGATTTCCCCCCTTCCTGACCCACATGTGACCCCCGTTCCCACCCTACCCTATTCAGGCTACTGAATGACTGAATTGATAACATTATCCAACAACATCCAGTCCTCCAGGTTATCTATGAGGAAAAATTATTTTAAAAAACAGACTGGAGCCAGACAGCTTCTTTGCAATATTAAATGCCAAAAGAAAAGGGAATCATTAATTTTTAAGGGAAATAGCTATAACACTGAGTCAGTAATGAACATAACACGGTATAGAACATAATACTGAGTTCTATAACTCAGTAAAGTGTCCTTTCATATAGAGATAACAGGAAAATCAAATATGCAAATCTTCAGAAGGTGTACAACCCATATACTCTACTCAGAAAAATGACTTGAGGTTATGTACTAGTGGCCAAGAGGAGATGCAAATAAAGAAGTAACAGATGGAGAGGCACTGGTATGAAAGGCCCAGATACATGAATTAAAACACAACCAGGAGGAGGAGCTTCAAGATGGCGGAAGAGTAAGACGTGGAGATCACCTTCCTCCCCACAAATACATCAGAAATACATCTACATGTGGAACTGCTCCTATAGAACACCACTGAACGCTGGCAGAAGACCTCAGACCTCCCAAAAGGCAAGAAACTTCCCACGTACCTGGGTAGGGCAAAAGAAAAAAGAAATAACAGAGACAAAAAATAGGGACGGGACCTGCACCAGTGGGAGGGAGCTGTGAAGGAGGAAAGGTTTCCACACACTAGGAAACCCCTTCGCAGGCGGAGACTGCGGGGGGCAGAGGGGGGAAGCTTCGGAGCCACGGAGGAGAGCGCAGCCACAGGGGTGCGGAGGGCAAAGTGGAGAGATTCCCGCACGGAGGATCAGCGCCGAGCAGCACTCACCAGCCCGAGAGGCTTGTCTGCTCACCCGCCGGGACGGGCGGGGGCTGGGAGCCGAGGCTCGGGCTTCAGAGGTCGGATCGCAGGGAGAGGAATGGGGTTGGCGGCGTGAACACAGCCTGAAGAGGTTAGTGCGCCACAGCTAGCCGGGAGGGAGTCCCGGAAAAGGTCTGGTGCTGCCGAAGAGGCAAGAGACTTTTTCTTGCCTCTTTGTTTCCTGGTGCGCGAGGAGAGGGGATTCAGAGCGCCGCCTAAACGAGCTCCAGAGACGGGCGCGAGCCGCGGCTATCAGCGCGGACCCCAGAGACGGGCATGAGATGCTAAGGCTCCGCTGCCGCCACCAAGAAGCCTGTGTGCAAACACAGGTCACTATCCACACCGCCCCTCCCAGGAGCCGGTGCAGCCCACCACGGCCAGGGTCCCGTGATCCAGGGACAACTTACCCGGGAGAACGCACGGCTCGCCTCAGGCTGCTGCAATGTCATGCCGGCCTCTGCTGCGCAGGCTCGCCCCGCATCCGTACCCCTCCCTCCCCCCGGCCTCAGTGAGCCAGAGCCCCCGAAGCACCTGCTCCTTTAACCCCGTCCTGTCTGAGCGAAGAACACACGCCCTCAGGCGACCTACACGCAGAGGCAGGACCAAATCCAAAGCTGAATCCCAGGAGCTGTGTCAACAAAGAAGAGAAAGGGAAATATCTCCCAGAAGCGTCAGGAGCAGCGCATTAAATCTCCACAGTCAATCTGATGTATGCTGCACCTGTGGAATACCTGAATAGACAACGAATCATCCCAAATTGAGGAGGTGGACGTTGGGAGCAAAGATATACATATTTTTTTCCATTTTTCGCTTTTTGTGAGTGTGTATGTAGATGCTTCTGTGTGTGATTTTGTCTGTATAGCTTTGCTTTTACCATTTGTCTTAGGGTTCTATCTGTCCATTGTTTTTTTTTTTTTTAGTATACTTTCTAGTGCTTGTTATCATTGGTGGATTTGTTTTTTGGTTTGGTTGTTCTCTTCTTTCTTTCTTATTTTTAATTACTTAAAAAAAATTTTAATAATTATTTTTTTTATTTTAATAACATTTTTATTTTATTTTATATTATCTGCTTCTTTCTTTTTTTCTCCCTTTTATGCTGAGCCGTGTAGATGACAGGCTGTTGGTGCTCCAGCCAGGCGTCAGGGCTCTGCCTCTGAAGTGGGAGAGCCAAGTTCAGGACATTGGCCCACCAGAGACCTCCCAGCTCCACATAATATCCAACGGTGAAAAATCCCAGAGATCTCCATCTCAATGCCAAGACCCAGCTCCACTCAACGACAAGCAAGCTACAGTGCTGGACACCCTATGCCAAACAACTAGCAAGACAGGAACACAACCCCACCCATTAGCAGAGAGGCTGTCTAAACTCATAATAAGGTCACAGACACCCCAAAACACACTGCCAGACGTGGACCTGCCCACCAGAAAGACAGGATCCAACCTCATCCACCAGAACACAGGCATTAGTCCCCTCCACCAGGAAGCCTACACAACCCATTGAACCAAACTTAGCCACAGGGGGCAGACACCAAAAACAACGGGAATTACAAACCAGCAGCCTGTGAAAAGGAGAACCCAAACACAGTAAGTTAAGCAAAATGAGAAGACAAAGAAACACACAGCTGATGAAGGAGCAAGGTAAAAACCCACCAGACCTAACAAATGAAGAGGAAATAGGCAGTCTACCTGAAAAAGAATTCAGAATAATGATAGTAAAGATGATCCAAAATCATGGAAATAGAATGGAGAAAATAAAAGAAACGTTTAACAAGGACCTAGAAGAACTAAAGAGCAAACAAACAATCATGAACAACACAATAAATTAAATTAAAAATTCTCTAGAAGGGATCAATAGCAGAATAACTGAGGCAGAAGAACGGATAAGTGACCTGGAAGATAAAATGGTGGAAATAACTACTGCAGAGCAGAATAAAGAAAAAAGAATGAAAAGAATTGAGGACAGTCTCAGAGACCTCTGGGACAATATTAAATGCACCAACATTAGAATTATAGGGGTCCCAGAAGAAGAAGAGAAAAAGAAAGGGACTGAGAAAATATTTCAAGAGATTATAGTTGAAAAATTCCCTAATGTGGGAAAGGAAATAGTTAATCAAGTCCAGGAAGCACAGAGAGTCCCATACAGGATAAATTCAAGGAGAAACACGCCAAGACACATATTAATCAAACTATAAAAAATTAAATGCAAAGAAAAAATATTAAAAGCAGCAAGGGAAAAACAACAAATAACATAAAAGGGAATCCCCCTAAGGTTAACAGCTGATCTTTCAGCAGAAACTCTACAAGCCAGAAGGGAGTGGCAACACATATTTAAAGTGATGAAAGGGAAAAACCTGCAACCAAGATTACTCTACCCAGCAAGGATCTCATTCAGATTTGACAGAGAAATTAAAACCTTTACAGGCAAGCAAAAGCTAAGACAATTCAGCACCACCAATCCAGCTTTACAACAAATGCTAAAGGAACTACTCTAGGCAAGAAACACAAGAGAAGGAAAAGACCTACAATAACAAACCCAAAACAATTAAGAAAATGGTTATCGGAACATATATATCAATTATTACCTTAAATGTAAATGGATTAAGTGCTCCAACCAAAAGACATACACTGGCTGAATGGATACAAAAATGAGACCCGTATAAATGTTGTCTACAAGAGACCCACTTCAGACCTAGGGACACATACAGACTGAAAGTGAGGGGATGGAAAAAGATATTCCATGCAAATGGAAATCAAAAGAAAGCTGGAGTAGCAATTCTCATATCAGACAAAATGGACTTTAAAACAAAGACTATTACAAGAGATGAAGAAGAACACTACATAATGATCAAGGGATCGATCAAAGAAGAAGATATAACAATTGTAAATATTTATGAACCCAACATAGAAGCACCTCAATACACAAGGCAAACACTAACAGCCATAAAAGGGGAAATCGACAGTAACACAATCATAGTAGGGAACTTTAACACCCCACTTTCACCAATGGACAGATCATCCAAAATGAAAATAAGTAAGGAAACACAAGCTTTAAATGATACATTAAACAAGATGGACTTAATTGATATTTATAGTACATTCCATCCAAAAACAACAGAATACACTTTCTTCTCAAGTGCTCATGGAACATTCTCCAGGATAGATCATATCTTGGGTCACAAATCAAGCCTTGGTAAATTTAAGAAAATTGAAATCGTATCAAGTACCTTTTCTGACAACAACGCTGAGACTACATATCAATTACAGGAAAAACTCTGTAAAAAATACAAACACATGGAGGCTAAACAATACACTGCTGAATAACCAAGAGATCACTGAAGAAATCAAGGAGGAAATCAAAAAATACCTAGAAACAAATGACAATGAAAATATGATGACCCAAAACCTATGGGATACAGCAAAAGCAGTTCTAAGAGGGAAGTTTATAGCAATACAAGCCTACCTTAAGAAACAAGAAACATCTCAAATAAACAACCTAACCTTGCATCTAAAGCAATTAGAGAAAGAAGAACAAAAAAACCCCAAAGTTAGTGGAAGGAAAGAAATCATAAAGGAAACATGAAATCATGAAGGAAACAATAGCAAAGATCAATAAAACTAAAAGCTGATTCTTTGAGAAGATAAACAAAATTGATAAACCATTAATCAGACTCATCAAGAAAAAAAGGGAGAAGACTCCAATCAATAGAATTAGAAATGAAAAAGGAGAAGTAACAACTGACACTACAGAAATACAAAGGATCATGAGAGATTACTACAATCAACTATATGCCAATAAAATGAACACCCTGGAAGAAATGGACAAATTCTTAGAAATGCACAACCTTCCGAGAGTGAACCAGGAAGAAATAGAAAATATGAGCAGACCAATCACAAGCACTGAAATAGAAACTGTGATTAAAAATCTTCCAACAAACAAAAGCCCAGGACCAGATGGCTTCACAGGAGAATTCTATCAAATATTTAGAGAAGAGCTAACACCTATACTTCTTAAACTCTTCCAAAATATAGCAGAGGGAGGAACACTCCCAAACTCATTCTACGAGACCACCATCACCCTGATACCAAAACCACACAAAGATGTCAGAAAACAATAAAACTACAGACCAATATCACTGATGAACATAGATGCAGAAATCCTCAACAAAATACTAGCAAACAGAATCCAACAGCACATTAAAAGGATCATACACTATTAACAAGTGGGGTTTATCCAAGGAATGCAAGGATTCTTCAATATACACAAATCAATCAATGTGATACACCATATGAACAAATTGAAGGAGAAAAACCATATGATCATCTCACTAGATGCAGAGAAAGTTTTCAACAAAATTCAACACCCACTTATGATAAAAACCCTCCAGAAAGTAGACATAGAGGGAAGTTACCTAAACATAATTAAGGCCATATATGACAAACCCACAGCCAACATTGTTCTCAATGGTGAAAAACTGAAACCATTTCCTCTAAGATCAGGAACAAGACAAGGTTGTCCACTCTCACCACTATTATTCAATATAGTTTTGGAAGTTTTATCCACAACAATCAGAGAAGAAAAAGAAATCAAAGGAAACCAAATTGGAAAAGAAGAAGTAAAGCTGTCACTGTTTGCAGATGACATGATACTATACATCGAGAATCCTAAAGATGCTACCAGAAAACTACTAGAGCTAATCAATGAATTTGGTAAAGTAGCAGGATACAAAATTAATGCACAGAATCTCTTGCATTCCTATACACAAATGATGAAAAATCTGGAAGAGAAATTAAGGAAACACTCCAATCTACCACTGCAACAATACGAATATAATGCCGAGGAATAAACCTACCTAAGGAGACAAAAGACCTGTATGCAGAAAACTATAAGACACTAATGAAAGAAATTAAAGATGATACAAATAGATGGAGAGATATACCATGCTCTTGGATTGGAAGAATCAACATTGTGAAAATGACTATACTACCCAAAGCAATCTACAGATTCAATGCAATCCCTATCAAACTACCAATGGCATTTTTCACAGAACTAGAACAAAATATTTCACAATTTATATGAAAACACAAAAGACCCCGAATAGCCAAAGCAATCTTGAGAAAGAAATACCCAGCTGGAGGAATCAGGCTCCCAGACTTCAGACTATACTACAAAGCTACAGTAATCAAGACAGTATGGTATTGGCACAAAACCAGAAATATAGATCAATGGAACAGGATAGAAAGCCCAGAGATAAACCCACGCACATATGGTCGCCTTATCTTTGATAAAGGAGGCAAGATTATACAATGGAGAAAAGACAGCCTCTTCAGTAAGTGGTGCTGGGAAAACTGGACAGCTACATGTAAAAGAATGAAATTAGAACACTCTCTAACACCATACACAAAAATAAACTCCAAATGGATTAAAGACCTAAATTTTAAGGCCAGACACTATCAAACTCTTAGAGGAAAACATAGGCAAAACACTCTATGACATAAATCACAGCAAGATCCTTTTTGACCCACCTCCTAGGGAAATGGAAATAAAAACAAAAATAAACAAAGGGGACCTAATGAAACTTAAAAGCTTTTGCACAGCAAAGGAAACCATATACAAGACTAAAAGACAACCCTCAGAATGGGAGAATATATTTGCAAATGAAGCAACTGACAAAGGATTAATCTCCAAAATTTACAAGCAGCTCATGCAGCTCAATATCAAAAAAACAAACAACCCAATCCAAAAATGTGCAGAAGACCTAAATAGACATTTCTCCAAAGAAGATATACAGATTGCCAACAAACACATGAAAGAATGCTCAACATCATTAATCATTAGAGAAATGCAAATCAAAACTACAATACGATATCATCTCACACCGGTCAGAATGGCCATCATCAAAAAATCTAGAAACAATAAATGCTGGAGAGGGTGTGGAGAAAAGGGAACACTCTTGCACTGTTGGTGAGAATGTAAATTGATACAGCCACTATGGAGAACAGTATGGAGGTTCCTTAAAAAACTAAAAATAGAACTACCATATGACCCAGGAATCCCACTACTGGGCATATACTCTGAATAAACCATAATTCAAAAAGAGTCATGTACCACAATGTTCATTGCAGCTCTATTTACAATAACCAGGACATGGAAGCAACCTAAACATCCATCGACAGATGAATGGATAAAGAAGATGTGGCACATTTATACAATGGAATATTACTCAGCCATAAAAAGAAACGAAATTAAGTATTTGTAGTGAGGTGGATGGACCTAGAGTCTGTCATACAGAGTGAAGTAAGTAAGAAAGAGAAAAACAAATACTGTATGCTAACACATATATATGGAATCTAAAAAAAAAAAAAAAAAAAAAATGGTCATGAAAATCCTAGGGGCAAGACGGGAATAAAGATGGAGACCTACTAGTGAATGGACTTGAGGACATGGGGAGGGAGAAGGGTAGGCTGGGACAAAGTGAGAGAGTGGTAATATATATATGGACATATATACACTACCAAATGTAAAATAGATAGCTAATGGGAAGCAGTCGCATAGCACAGGGAGATCAACTCGGTGCTTTGTGACCAACTAGAAGGGTGGGATAGGGAGGGTGGGAGGGAGGGAGATGCAAGAGGGAAGAGATATGGGGATATATGTATATGTATAACTGATTCACTTTGTTATAAAGCAGAAACTAACACACCATTGTAAAGCAATTATACACCAATAAAAATGTTAAAAATAAATCTAAATGACTGGGCAAATAAAGTTATAAAGCAAGGTACAAATATAACTCTTGAAAGAAAAGATAATAAATTTAAAAAGAATAATATTTTAGCAATTCAGTAGTTATCTAAGAAAAATTCCCAAAGTATACCAACAAAAACCTGAGAAACGGAAAGAAATGTTACCCCTGATAAATTCTTCATCTTAATAGTTGACAGTCATTAGGTACTATTTCATATTAATAACCTGAGAAAGTTTGTACTTAAAGATTTCAAAGAAATCATTAGTGAAATTAAATGTTGCCCTTAATTCACAACATTACTGAATCATATATTTACTTAACATTTAAGAAAATGAAAAAAGAAAAACCACAGACACTATATCAAGATAGAGAATAAATGAAACAGAGAAAAGGCAGAAAACATGAAATGAGATAAGAAAAGTAATAAACATATGTTATAAAAATAAATGTAAAGGAAATCTCATCTATTAAAAGGAAAGTTTCTTAATCGGGTCAAAACACAAAATCCAACTCTATACTGTCAGTAAGAGATATACTCAAAACAAAATGACTCAGAAAAGCTAAGAAAAAAACAAAGAACAAAAAAAATGGGCTACACTATAAACATCAAAGTAGAAATCAAGGAAAAAAACATTAGATATTATACAGTCACTTTTGTTAAGAACTGAAAATTCAGAATGTATATTATTTATCATAAATGTATGTGTCAAATAACATACCCTAATATATATAGTTTAAAAGTTAAAAAATAAATGACTATAGACATGAAGAAATTAACACAATGATTGCATTCCTAAAAGATTAGGTAGATTAAAAATAAATAATCAATAAATGATAAATTATTTTAATATATTTTAAAATGCCAAATTTAGAGAGTTTACCTCCCTTTCTGGTTGCCATAGAATTTAATTATAATGGAACATTATATGTGAAAACTTATGAGATATAATTCTAAGTTCATTCTCAGAGAAACACACCCCCACTCCCACACCCACCCTTGCCAGTCTTTTCTCTTTGTTTCATTTTGGATGGATTTTTGCCACATTACCAAGTTCACTAATCTTTCCTTCTGTAGTGTCTAATCTGATGCTAATCCTATACAGTGGAATTTTTATTTTAGATATTTTATTTTTCATCTCTAGACGTTCCATTGGGTTCTTTTTCAAATCTTCCATTTCTTTCCTCATATGTTCATGCCTTCGTTTAGATCTTAAGCTATTGAAAATGTTTATAATAGCTGTTTTAGTGTTCTTCCCTGCTAATTTCATGATCCCTGTCATCTCTGGGTATATTTCTATTAACTTCTTCTATCCTCATTGTGAATCACATTTTCCTGCTCCTTCTTATGTTTATTCTAGTTATTTATTTGGATGATGAACATAGTGAATTTTATATTATTGAGGGCTGGATTTTGTTGTATTTATTTAAAGAGCGTTGGACTTCGTTCTAGCATACATTTAAGTTACATGCAGATTAATCAAGGCTTGTTTTTAAACTCATCAATGATAAAAGTCTAGAGTAGTCTTTTTTCTATGATTAATTTTGTCCCACTACAATGTGTGAACTTTCTGGGATCTCAACTGAAGATCCTGTGTAGTCATCAGCATCTCTTTACTCTGGCTGTTGGGACCTTGAAAGATTCCTAGTCTTACGTGAGCTCTGGAACTTGTCCTGCAATTATCTGCCTGGCAATTACCCTTTCCCCAGAAGTTAATTTTTCCTGGCCTTGTGGAGTTTCATCCTATGCATGTGAAGAACGGTATTCAGTCCACAATTCAAGCAGATCCCTAGGCGGATTTCTGGTGCTCTTTCTTTGTGCCCCTGCCTCCTGCCCAGTGCCCTGCCCTGTAAATTCCTGCCATCCCAGTCTCCCCAAACTCCAATATTTCTCCTCTATTCAACAATACTTGTGGGCTCCGCTTGGGTTCCCCCTCTCTGTGCTGTCCTCTAGAAATTGTCTCCAGGCTAAAAGCTAAGGTAATTGTAGGGCTCACCTCATTTCTTTCCCTTCTCTGAGAGACCACAGTGCTGTGCTTCATGTTGGTCAATATGTGAAAATATTTTTTCATTCCACCATTCTAGTTGTTTATGATGGGAAGATAATCCTGGAGCCTGTTACTATCTCATGACCAGAAGTGGAATTTCCAACCAAAATGATTTTTGTTTTTGTTTTTTTTCTTTTTTTTAAAGAGGTGTTTTTGTTTGTTTTGTTTTTTTAATTAATTAATTAATTTATTTATTTATTTTTGGCTGTGTTGGGTCTTCGTTTCTGTGTGAGGGCTTTCTCTAATTGCAGCGAGCGGGGGCCACTCTTCATTGCGGTGTGCGGGCCTCTCACTGTCGTGGCCTCTCTTGTTGTGGAGCACAAGCTCCAGACGTGCAGGCTCAGTAGTTGTGGCTCACAGGCCTAGTTGTTCCACGGCATGTGGGATCCTCCCAGACCAGGGCTCAAACCCATGTCCCCTGCATTGGCAGGCAGATTCTCAACCACTGCGCCACCAGGGAAGCCCCAAAATGTTTTTATTAAGAAAACCTTTTTTTTTTTAATTTTTAAAATTTTATTGGAGTATGGTTGATTTACAATGTTGTGTTAGTTTCAGCTGTACAGCAAAGTGAATCAGATATATATATAGATATGTATATAGATATAGATATATAGAGATAGAGATGACAGAGATATATCTCCACCATTTTTTTAGATTATTTTCCTATATAGGCCATTACAGAGTATTGAGTAGAGTTCCCTGTGTTATACAGCAGGTTCTTATTAGTTATCTATTTTATATATAGTAGTGTGTATATGTCAATCCCAAACTCGCAATTTATCCCTCACCCCCTTATCCCCTGGTAAGCATAAGTTTGTTTTCTATATCTGTGACTCTACTTCTGTTTTGTAACTAAGTGTATTTGTACCCTTTTTTTAGATTTCACATATAAGCAATATCATATGATATTTATCTTTTTCTGTCTGACTTACTTCACTCAGTATGACAATCTCTAGTTGCATCCATGTTGCTGCAAATGGCATTATTTTGTTCTTTTTTATGGCTGAGTAATATTCCATTGTATATATGTACCACATCTTCTTTATCCATTCCTCTGCTGATGGACATTTAGGTTGCTTCCATGTCCTGGTTATTGTAAATAGTGTTGCAATAAACACTGGGGTGCATATCTTTTTGAATTATGGTTTTCTCCAGGTATATGCCTAGGATTGGGATTACTGGGTCATATGGTAGTTCTATTTTTAGTTTTTTAAGGAACCTCCATACTGTTCTCTACAGTGACTGTACCAATTTACATTCTCACCAACAGTGTAGGAGGGTTCCCTTTTCTCCACATCCTCTCCAGCATTTCTTGTTTGTAGATTTTTTTTGATGATGGCCATTCTGACTCATGTGAGATGATACCTCATTGTGGTTTTGATTTGCATTTCTCTAATAATTAGTGATGTTAAGCATCTTTTCATGTGCTTCTTGACCATCTATATGTCTTCTTTGGAGAAATGTCTATTTAGATACTCTGTCCATTTTTTGATTGGGTTATTCGTTTTCTTGATATTGAGCTGCAAGAGCTGTTAGTATATTTTGGAGATTAATCCCTTGTCGGTTGCTTGGTTTGCAAATATATTCTCCCATTCTGAGGGTTGTCTTTTAGTCTTGTTTATGGTTTCCTTTGCTGTGCAAAAGTTTTTAAGTTTAATTAGGTCCCATTTGTTTATTTTTGTTTTTATTTCCATTTCTCTAGGAGGTAGGTCAAAAAGGATCTTGCTGTGATTTATGTCATAGAGTGTTTTGCCTTTGTTTTCCTCTAAGAGTGTTATAGTGTCTGGCCTTACATTTAGGTCTTTAATCCATTTGGAGTTTATTTTTGTGTATGGTGTTAGGGAGTGTTCTAATTTCATTCCTTTACATGTAGCTGTCCAGTTTTCCCAGCACCACTTACTGAAGAGGCTGTCTTTTCTCCATTTTATATTCTTGCCCCCTTGTCATAGATGAGGTGACCATAGGTGTATGGGTTTATCTCTGGACTTTCTATCCTGTTCCATTGATCTATATTTCTATTTTTGTACCAGTACCATACTGTTTTGATTACTATAGCTATGCAGTATAGTCTGCTTCTTCCAGCTCCGTCTTTCTTTCTCAAGATTGCTTTGGCTATTCTTGGTCTTTTGTGTTTCCATACAAATTGCAAAATTTTTTGTTCTAATTCTGTGAAAAATGCCATTGATAATTTGATAGGAATTGCACTGAATCTGTAGATTGCTTTGGGTAGTATAGTCATTTTCACAATATTGATTCTTCCAATCCAAGAACATAGTATATCTCTCCATCTGTTTCTGTCATCTTTGATTTCTCTCATCAGTATCTTATAGTTTGCAGAATACAGGTCTTTTGCCTCCTTAGGTAGGTTTATTCCTAGGTATTTTATTCTTTTTGATGAAATGGTAAATGGGATTGTTTCCTTAATTTCTCTTTCTGATCTTTTGTTGTTAGTGTATAGGAATGCAAGAGATTTCTGTGCATTAATTTTGTATCCTGTAACTTTACCAAATTCATTGATGAGCTCTAGTAGTTTTCTGGTATCATCTTTAGGATTTTCTACGTATAGTATCATGTCATCTGCACACAGTGACAGTTTTACTTCTTTTCCAATTTGGATTCCTTTTATTTCTTTTTCTTCTCTGATTGCCACATCTAGGACTTCCAAAACTACATTGAATAATAGTGGCAAGAGTGGACATCCTGGTCTTCTTCCTGATCTAAGAGGAAATGCTTTCAGTTTTTCACCATTGAGAATAATGTTTCCTGTGGGTTTGTCATATATGGCCTTTATTATGTTGAGGTAGGTTCCCTCTATGCCCATTTTCTGGAGAATTTTGATCATAAATGGGTGTTGAATTTTGTCAAAAGCTTTTTATGCATCTATTGAGATGATCATATGGTTTTTATTCTTTAATATGTTAATATGGTGTGTCACATTGATTGATTTGCATATGTTGAGGAATCCTTGCATCCCTGGGATAAACCCCACTTGATCATGGTGTATGATCCTTTGAATATGTTGTTGGATTCAGTTTGCTACTATTTTGTTGAGGATTTTTGCATCTATGTTCATCAGTGATATTGGCCTATAATTTTCTTTTTTTGTGATATCTTTGTCTGGTTTTAGTATCAGGGTGATGGTGGCCTCATAGAATGAGCTTGGGAGTGCTTCTTCCTCTGCAATTTTTTGGAAGAGTTTGAGGATAGGTGTTAACTATTCTCTAAATGTTTGATAGTATTCACCTGTGAAGCCATCTTGTCCTGGACTTTTGTTTGTTGGGAGTTTTTTCATCACAGTTTCAATTTCAGTGCTTGTGATTGGTCTGTTCTTATTTTCTATTTCTTGCTGGTTCACAAAGGATCATAAGAGACTACTACAAGAAGTTATATGCGAATAAAATGGACACCTGGAAGAAATGGACAAATTCTTAGAAAGGTACAACCTTCCAAGACTGAACCAAGAAAATCTTAAGAATGCATCATTTCTTTCATAGTGTTTTTACCCTCCTATGCTAACAAATAAATTTAATCATTTCAATTACTGTATTTGCAAAATTTTCTGGAAAAAGCCTATTTACCATGAGTCCCACAAAAACACCACATTTCTGATGTAGAAGAAGACCAATTAGATATAATTAAAATTGATGCACACTTCCTGTCTTATGGTCAGTCCTCCCACCATGCTTGTGGGCTCCACGTCTTATTTCCAGAGGACAGATAGTCCATATCCTTTGGTTAGTTAACACTTTTAGGTTCTAGGGGTATGATTTCATGGTCTACATTCAATCCAGGGTTACTTTCTCTCTTATTAAGGATAAGATATTGTGTCTTTTGTGTTTTACTTCACTTAGAGTCTATTTCAATTTGATTTTGCCCTTGGCACAGTGACAGTGCTGCATATTTCTTACTGTTCTTACTATAGGAAAAGAAAGCCTTGGCAGCAACCTAAAAATAGTGCCTAGTTTGGATGCAATCATTCTGAGAGTGGACGATGACTCTTTTCTTAATAATAATAGGAATAATAACAATAACCAGTAAAAAGGAATAATAATATTGATAGCCAGTAATGCAATATAACAAATAGTTTACTAACAACAGAAATAATTATTAGAAATAATAATGAAGGATGTATGTTGAATGAATGTACTAACTAACAAATTTTATTACTGATATTCAGTGGATACTGGAGTGTGAAGGATTATATGCTCCTTTTCTGTCTCTAAATGTCCCCTTGCTAGTCTAGGTGCGTCCTTCATCTTGGATCCACTTCACTGTCTGACAAGATGTGCTAGTGCTTGGCTTGTTGAGCACCTGAACAGTATGTGCATTTTCAACTTCTGTTAGGAACATTCCCCCCTCATTTCTAGCTGGTAAAAACTTATATCATGGTAGCTCTTCCCAGACACAATAAGGGATAATGTAGTTGGATGAACCAATAGATTTTGATTTCTTATTTGTTTATCAACCTGAGATTTTTTTTCCCCTTTCTTTTAGTAGTTTTGCACTATGTAGTTGCAGAGGAATTTCCTGTTTGGGGGAAAAAGTTCCCAGAAGATTAGCTCACTCACAAAGCTGAAAGGCTATTTTCCTTTAAGCATTATTCAAAAGAAACTAATTATCTTTAGAGAGCTAGGAGAATTTGCAATGACCTCTCAGGCTGAATTTGTAGAGCCTTCATAGGAAGATTTTTGATACTTAGCTATACTTGTCTAATTTTTAATTTTAATAATTTTCTGTAACATAATAAAATAAGATTTATTTCAAAATATCATTGCAGCTGCTCCTTGGTTAGCTGCAATTGTGTATCAGAGCTGGATGCTACATTTAACATCCATTGGCTCTGTTTATTTAGTTTTGCAATCCATACATGTAGAGTTAAAAAGAAAATGTTCTACTGTTTGGATGTATTAAGACTCTAGGTCATTCTCTGTCATCACAATGGGAGAAACATCTACTGGAAGAGAGACACTGAATTCTTCAAGTTCAAAGACCATTTTAATAAGTGTGGTAGATGTATTAGAAAAATAGAGGGCACACAAGTTCTGGAACAATTAGGGGCCTTCTGATTACCTGACATTTGGGGGAATTATTTCTTCAAATACACATATGTTAGACTGCTTGATATTTACCCTCAAGTTGCTCAGGGTCTCTTCTCCCTTGAAACATTCTAGGGCTATATAGATAATTCTTCCTCTAAGTCAATAAGCAGATTCTTTTCCTGACCAGGAGAATAAGAATGATGTCTGTTTCCATAGGGGAGAATGGACAGGTTTACTGGCCATCTGTTTATAATATTAGGGGTTCCTGGGCTCAGTGTGATTCAGCTGTGACACAGACCAACTGTGCGCATAAGCATTCACCTGGACACTCCTCCACATCAGCCCCACGGGTCTGGGGTGGGTAAGGAGAACCAGTGAGAACACAGTTCTCCTGCTGCATACTGTGCTGTGAGTGAAAACTGTCTGAATCATCCAGGCTCATGCTGCCGACCTGACCGAGTCTCTGGAGGGGTAGTCAGCCAGACCAGCACCTGCAATAGACGCTGTTGCTTAGGAACTGCTTGACTGCTTGACACATGAAACCTAGAGAAGACAGATCTAATGTATAGAGACCAAAGGCAGCTCATTGGTTGCTTGGGACTGGGGTGGGGAGGACTGACTGGGAAGGAGGGAACCTTTTGAGGTGGTGACGACATTGTCAAAGTTCATCCTACTATAAACTTAAAATGTATGGCTCTTATTGTATGCAAAGTACACTTTAATAAAATGTGTTTTTAAAATACTTTGTCTTTATGTACATGTCTGAAAGAATGTGTGAGTGGTAAGTAAAAATAATTCACAAGTCAAAGGCAATATGTCATCATGGAATATTCAACTGAAATGAGTTTGTCACCTTGAATAAGTCAAATACCTTCTCTATGTCCAAATTATTTAGAAAAGTGAAGGAAAAGCTGTATATTTCTTAAATTTTGACTAAACTAAAAAGCTGAGATTTAACATACCTACACTGAGCTCTTTGAAAAAGAGTTTCATTTAAAAATTAGAATTTATAGTTGTTGTACATAATTTTAATTGTGAGTTTGCTTTCAGATAAATGTGTTTCTGCTAGAAGTTACTTGAAAATATCTGTACTGCCTTCTAAAAATCTTAAAGGAAAATTAAACTTGAGAAAAACAACTCAAAATTTATGCAATGTTCTAATCTGAGCAACAGAAAAACAGTAATAATTTCAATAGAAAATAGTGGTCCCATTAAAAAGACATTACATTCCTAATAAAGAAATACTATTATAAATATAGGAATCTCCCCCAAAGGTAAAGTTTTTATGGTGAAAGTGGTGATGAGGGATTGAGTTTTCTGATTTATAGAGAGACAAGGGCAAATGCTGAAAAATCAAAAGAACCACACAATAAATACTTCTAACATAGAGCATGTATCCAAACTGGGGGAGAAATAGGATGAATGGGCAACATGCACAGTACTGAATTCTCCTTCACTTTGCTGTGTTCAGCTCTGTGAGTGGATTTTGCCCTCAACTGCATTACTTGGTAGCAGTTAGTTTGCTGGCAAAAATCTACAACATCAAAGAATATGACTTTCACCTTATACTGATACTCTTCTCCAATTTACCAATCAAGTGTGAGCCAATTTGATTTACAGAAATAAGTCATAGTAGCAGAATAGATTGTACTTTTGTTTATTCTTCAAGCTCAGAAGTCATTTCCTCAGGAAAACCTTCCCCGACCTCTTGCCACAGACCAGGGCGGGCCCCACCAGGTACACATTCTCAGAGCTCTTTGTGTTCTTCCTTTATAATATGAACCACATTTTATATCTCGGTGAAATTATTTTCTTATTGTCTGACTCCCCCATGGACTGCAAGATGTATTTTCACTCACCAGTGTATCGCCAGTACATGGCATAGTGCTTAGGCATATAGTAAGTGTCCAAGAAATATTGGTTGACTGCAAGAATTATTTAACTAATTAAATATTATGCCACTGAAGTAAAATTTTAGTTGTTCTCTGCTATGGTGTTTGTAAAATTAAAAGTTACAATAACACTCCTTTTCCTTTTGCTCTGGCTTTCTTTATTTTTAAAATAAGAAACAGAAAGCTTGGTTTGTAGTTGGTAACAGTCTTCTTCCACTGGAGAAGAGAAGACATGGGAAGAAAGATAAGCCTAATGAATAAAAAAAAAAAAAACAATTCTCACTGTGGCTACCAGATCTCTATTATTAAAAATTATCAAGTAAACCTGCTTAGATCAATATAATATACCACATCCCCAACTTCACCTGCTAACCTACCTCCAGAACTGAATTAAGAATGTCATTGGAAATAATACTATTACAATCGTTTGTTTCTATAAAATTCATTCAGTGATTTACCATCTACTTTGTTTCCCACTGTAAATGGCACTCCAGGGTAATGTTTCTTGTGTTGATTAGACAATAGCACATGCACAGCTTTACAATGGTGGGGGGTTGGTAGGGAAGAAATCAATATAATAAATACTGCTTTATTTTTTCCCCCTCCAGAATGCTGTCATTACCCTTTCTTTCTACAAAATTCTATGGATTATTGAGGCTGGAATTATCATAGAAGTCACTAGTGACTAAGGCTCAGAGAAATTAACTATTTTCTTGCCCAAGGTTTTATACTGAATTTATGGAAAAGCTGGAGTTGGAATTCAGATTGTCTAACACCCAGTTCAGTAGTATTGAGTGAAATTTAGTTGATCATGAGTCTTCTCTCTCTAGGGGTTTCTACATCTTCCTTCTTTTTCTTCTTTTTAGAATAGGGTTTTGCTTTCTGAAAATCTGCTAAAAAATCATGACAGCCTGATATGAAAATCTAATGCTGTTATTCTGCTATATTGTCATTTGCTGGATTATTCCACCTGTGTATGAAAGGTAAAACACAGGAAACTCATACACAAATGCACACACCAAAAAAATTGGAGTTATAGCCAGAAAAAAAAAGTTGTTTTGAACACACAATTTAAAGTAATAATAAACCTAAGGCAAAGTGATGTTTCTCAATCCAAAATTTTCCATCACTCTTAGAGACATGTCAACTTTGTCAACTAGTGATCCATTTTATTGCCCTCAGATGTGGCATAGGCCTGGGAACTTGTCCTAGGTGTTTTACCGGGTGAATGGCACACTGAATCCAAGGAGCCACGAAGAGTTCAGGGAGCTCCATTGTAAAGTTCCAAATTAAAAGTCCCCAGGGTAACATAAACTCAAAACCACACAATTTAAGAGCTCCTCTTAAAAGCAAGACAGATGGATCCTCAACCCCAGACTAAATTAGGACCTTCCTTTCAGAGATTTATGCTCCCAAGAGTCCTCACAATCAGGTGATAGAAGCAAAGAATGCATTTTAAGATGAGCCCTTACACAGGGGACAGGACATCTGGTGGTTAAGAGCACAAACCCTGAAGACACAAATTCTACCTGGGTTCAAAGTCCAACTCTGCTTCTCATTAGACTTGCATCTTGGGTAAGTCATTTAACTTCAATTGCCACAGCTATAAAATGGGGGTATTGATGGTACTTAAATCAAGAATTTACATCATAGAGTAGTGGGAAGGATTAAATTAATTGATACTTTAAAGCACTTAGAGTAACTGGGACCTCAAAGTACTGCATCATTTAGTGTTTGCTGAGTAAACAGAATGATCTCCCTGAGAGCATTTAGGGGACTTCTTTTAAGGAAGTACCTTCTCCTTAGCTCCTGAAAGTGCCGCCAGCGGTCCTGTTTCCTCACACTGCTGTGACTGTTTGCAAAGCGTGTTCCTTGTTCCATCTCAACAGACAAGTAAGTGGAAGCTTGACATCTAAAGCTGAAAGGCTGCCACATTACAATTAGCCAATGGGCCAAAGCTAATTTCTTAAGGAAAAATAAAATAAAATAATCTTTTAAAAAATAATAAAAACCAGGAACAATGAAGTCTACGCAAAAGACATGAGCTAAGTCTTGATCCAAGAACTGTCACTGCTGAGTCTCCCAAGTCTTCAGATGTGCTTTCAATAAAAGGTAAATGATACTCAGTCAACTAAGCTGATTCAGAGAAGGTCATCTGAATGCTCCAACAAGGTAGGTCAGTGGGGATTGGCACATAGCTGATATTCAGTGAATAAATAAATAATAGCAAAAATATACTGTGCAAGCATTTTACACTTAAATACTCATATGCAATATACACTGTGTCAAGAATTTCAGTATATTAATATAATATATTAATAATATATTAGAAGATAATAATATTAATATATTGTGTAAGTGCTTTACAATAATTGTATAAGGTTATTACTGATTTTGTCTCTACTTTAAAGATGAGTAATATGAGGCACAGAGAGGTTTAAAATTTTTCCTAAGGTCACACAGGAGCGAATGTTGGAACTGGGATTCAAACTTACACTATCTGGCTCCAGAGTCCATGTACTGAACAATTATGCCATGAATGAATTTAGGACACAGTTCAGAGGGACAGTGTGACAGCCATGGGAGTGCACCGCCCAGGTCTCCCTTCAGTTACAAGGAGCTCAGTAGCCGCAGGCTCTGCTGTTTCAGGATCCACGCTCTTCCTGGGCAGTCCTCCACAAATGACCACAAGGTGAGGACACCAGGGCCTGGCTGCTTCTGCCCAAAGTGGCCCCTGGAACAGGCAGTCTCTGCTCTGGAGCTCCCTGTCAGATCTGCACAGTGGCCCAAGGCCCTCTCTGCTCAATTTGCTTCCTCATCCCATTCCTTTCACAGGTGTTACTCCCAGTAAACTTCTTGAACTACTAAATCCATCTCAGCCTCTACTTCCCAGAGGAAATATCTGGTTTTCCCTGTCAAATATCCAGCTGAGATCTCACCAGTAAGGAAGAATGATGTTACTGATGTTTCGTAAACATCAGTAACAAAAATCTGCCCTGGAGATGATGAGCGCAGAAGGTTGTCTGGCTCACAGTGTGCCGGGGTGCCAAGGCGGAGCAGGACCTTGATCTGCCACTGTCTCACTGCAGCGCTAAAGCAGTGGCGTCACGTGGCTTGTCTGCTCTGATGACAAAGCTTTCATCTTCACTCGAGTACTGATTTTAACGTTATGCTAGTACACCTGCTTTCCTTTTGTCATTTCAAATAAGAGGATGAAACCAATAAGAGGATGAAACCTGACAATTGCAGAATACTGACATTTGGGCAGATACAAATGCTTCCTACCCCCCCAGCGTTACAACACTTGTGCCCCCCCGTACAACTCCACAACTGAGCTGGCTTCTTCCCATTAAAAGGCAGACATTCTGCCTCTTCAAAAGGTCACTAATCTTTTATGTTCAGTTTAAATTAGATGCTTTATTAATTAACTTTCTAGTAAAAATTACAGAAAAATGTTGTGGGAAGGAGAAGATGGAAACACATTCAGATTTCTCTACCATGGATTCAGCCTCCTGGAAATAAAGATAGACAGCACATTATGGCAAAAATTAAAAGGCAGGAGATTACTTAGAATTTTTTAAACTGTATGAATAAGTATTAAAGAAACCTTTAGGGAAAGATGTTGTTGAAGTATTTACACAGTAGATAGGCACATCACCATGTACAATGGTAGTATTGGTTAGGGTTCTTTAATTGCAAGCAATAGATAGCAACTCTGCTAGCTTAAGCCAAAGACATGTACTAGGAGGTTTACAGAAAGAATGGAAGGCTAGAAAGCAGGAATTGCAGCAATGAAATCACATACAACAATAGTATGATCAAGGAACTTGGCTAGAGTGGGATAGAAATCCAACTACTTTCAAAATCATTGTCCTCCTGTTCAAAATTCAATTTAAATTCAAAATTCCAGGGAGATAACAGCAGATTTGACTGTTACAACAGCTTGCATCAGTACCCAGTCCTTGAGGAGGACTAAACAGGACTCCTGATTACAATATCAACAGACAATATCCATTGGGGAAGAGATAATTCCTAAAAAGGAAATCAGGTCAGAAAGCAAAAGGAAAGAAAGAAAGAGAAAAAGAGAGAGGGGGAGGGAGGGAGGGAGGGAGGAAGGAAGGAAGAAAGAGGGAGGGAGAAAGGGAAAGAATGTTGAACAGCCAAATAACTTTAACTGTTTAATAGCTTATGTCACACTTCCCAATTAGTACTGGTGAACAAATTCAGTAAGATGGAGATGATTTCTAACTGCCTCTCTTAAAGCTAATCAGTCTTCAGTGGAAGGCATAAAACATGAATAAGGAGAAGTCTCTTAGTACAACTGGATCAGTTCTTTGAGAGAGATACAGTTACACCAGAGTATATTTTAAGGGGGGGATCAGGATGGCGAGAGAACCATCCTGATAAAACCATATAACAAAAATCGTATGAAGAAATGTTAAAGGAACTAGGAATATTAGTCAAGAGAAAAAGGTTTCAGGAGGGATAGGTTAGCTGCCATAACATATTTGTCATGTGTTGATGATCTTAGAGTCACTATCTTCACAAGGATTAGGTTTGGAACAAATAGCATTCAGAATCAAGGGATGGATTCAGAAAAGTGAAAGGAAGTTGGGTCTGTTTTCACTGGGAGTCAACTGCTGAAGTAATTCCCACTGTAAAGAAATGAAACAAATAAGGAAGAACTTGAAGCTGGGATTAGGAAATTATGTTAAAAGAGAACTGAGCTTGATATAATGATATTAACAAAAGTGGCTATTTTTTGGCATATACTATATACTAGGCACGATGTTATACCCCTTAAATATCATTGCATCTCAAACCTTTGAACCCCAGTACCTTTAATGACAGAAAAAAGAGAATGCTTACCTCCAGATCACAGGGGTCAAAGCGAAAGAATCCATGCCAATGGTAAGATTGTTAGGGGTTCTCAACTTTTACGTTAAAAACTCATGGGACTCATCTTTTATGTTAAAAATAAGACATCAGCATTTAAAAAATATTTTTCTGACTACCAACAACTTAATTTGAAACATTGTCCTGTATTTATCTTATGGCTTGTTTGGGAGCCTCTTGGAACATCAATGCCTAACTCTATGGGTATGCATACTTCAGTTTCTGAAGGACAAATATTTTAAAAGAAGGTGTTTTTAAAAATATTTAGAACTGTCTGAGAATGTAATGGACTATCTAAGGAAACTTGTACCTAGATAGGATGGCCTCTAAGCTACCAAGGGTGAGTTCAAAACCAACCTCATGAATAAAAAGAGTCCTTTAATTCATTCCTTCAATTCATCCATCAGAGGCACTCAACTCCTATCCTTCAGAATTATCCCAACACCTGAAACTCCAAGCACAGTGACCAGAGTAGGGGAAAAAGCAGTCAAAAATCAAAGATTCGGGGCTTCCCTGGTGGCGCAGTGGTTGAGAATCTGCCTGCTAATGCAGGGGACACGGGTTCGAGCCCTGGTCTGGGAAGATCCCACATGCCGCGGAGCAACTAGGCCCGTGAGCCACAATTACTGAGCCTGCGCGTCTGGAGCCTGTGCTCCGCAACAAGAGAGGCCACGATAATGAGAGGCCCGCGCACCACGTTGAAGAGCGGCCCCCACTTGCCACAACTAGAGAAAGCCCTCGCACAGAAACGAAGACCCAACACATCCATAAATAAATAAATAAATAAAATTAAAAAAAAAAAAAAAGTTAAAGATTCACAGATGTTTAAAGAGGCTAAATTATAGACAACCCAACATAGACGGGGAAATCACTATTTTGCTACAGAATTAAATATGCTCTAAGTCCCATCTCTCCTATTCTTATGGTGAACAATATGTTCAATATACTTTTGTCAGTGAGCCAGCAGAAATATTTCACTTATTAAATTATTCAAAGAGTTTAGAGCTGGAAGGCATTTTAAGATTAATTTCATCTTGCCTTGCAACAACTAGAAAGCTGAATTTCTATGAATTGAAGTGACTTGCCCAAGACCACACAGCTTTAGAGGCAGAGCTGTTTTTTATTCTCAATTGAATACTCTTTTTAGAATGACAAGGTGTGCTCTAAAATCTTTAAAATTGTATACTCAGGCACAGCCATTTTCCTAGCCTGTGGCAACCTGGGAAAGTTGCTTACCTTTTCTGAGCCCAAGTTTCCTCTCTGTAAGGTGGGAATAATACCCACTTCAGAGGTTCTACCGCGGATTTAAAGAGGAAATGTTCCCAAATCAATTAGCACAGTTCTCAGCATATGGAGGTTGCCTCCAAAAATACTTTTTTTCTCCAGTTTCTAGCCTTTCTTGTTTGGTTGTTTCCCAAGTCTTCCTGCTGGTACTGCTCCCATAAATTTAATAAGAAGAATGGACTTTCCTCTTCTTTTTCCAAATCACACGACTGAGAGAGACAAACGGAGAGACAGAGATGGGGCCAACGCAACGAAATATTAACAGTTAGGGAAACTAGGTGAGGCGGATCTCAGAGTTCTTTGGGCTTGACTTGCAAGTTTTCTGTTTAAGTTTGAAATCATTTCAAAATAAATTACTTTTTAATGTAAAGACAAAACCCACACCATCACACGTTGTTTTTCTTCCATTTCAAAACTCTGTTGCCCAGCAACTGAACTAAGGTTTTTAACTCCATGTACATCTTAAACTACACACTAGTAGGTGCACCTTCCCAATCCCTCTCTAGAGAAAGTTGTTTGTAATTCCCCTTTCATTTGTTGAACACACAACACAAAGAGGAACTGTGCCCAGGCCTGGGGCTCAGTATGGAACTCGAAACTACCTGGGTTTGAGTGATAAATGTATGGTCACCCTACATTAACCACTGATTAAGACAAAGTCATGTGCTAAATTGGAAAAGTCCCAAGCGTAGGGGAAAGTGATTGAGAGTATTTTGTATCCAAAATAGCAAAAATAGATTCCAGCTGAGAAGAAACCCAAATTTGTTTTCCTTTCACAGTGATTTAATGCTGTGGGTTTTTGGGGTTTTTTTTTCACGATTTGGAAGACATCACTACTAACTGAATAGACATACATTCTTCTTTAACTGATAAAACATCAAGATCCTGGTCAACTATAGGTTAAATAAGCAGCGATGATCTGTACCTGCATTATTTTGTAACTTTATGAAAAGCCTTCCAGTATTTTGACATTTAAATAATCTGTGGACAGTTTCTACAAGGGAAAAGGGGAATGATAATGATATTATCCTAACAAGGATATTTTCAGATCAAAATTAACATATAAGGTAGAAATGCCAGAATAAATCCAACTCAACTTCCCCTTCCTCAAACTTCAGCATATAATTCATTCATTCACTCACTTATTTAATAAGTATTTATTGTGTTCCTCTTAACTACCAGTTATCATGCTAGAGGCTAGGGGTACCATGCATGGTGAATAGTACCTGCTCTCACTGAATTTACAACCTAGTGGGAAAAACAAGCATAATCAACTGATTATAATAAATGCAATAACTTATCTGTCAGGGTGCTGTGGGAAAACACACAGAGGGGCACTCAGCTCAGCCTAATGGGGAAGGGAGGCTTCCCCAGGGAAGTTACATCTAAGCTGAGACCTGACATTCAAACCAGAATTAACAAAGCCAATCCAGTGGGATGTTTTCCAGGCAGAAGAAACAACATATGTAATTATCTGGAGGTTAGAAATTCCAAATACCTGGAGTGTAGAGTGCAGGAAGGTTGGGATGAGGAGGAAAAAATGAGACTGAGAGGCATACTCAAACCCTAGCTGCCACGCAAACACAAACAACATATACTCAACGTTCTCCAATGGCTCACGCAAAGGGGAAAAGACCTCTTGCAATATGGTTCACAGGACTGCTTTCCTGACTTTTTTCTGACGCACAATCTTTCCTCTCAAGATAAGACTGCCTGGATAAAACTGGCTTTAGGCAAACCTCTTTTGTAAGCATGGCTTTTCTTTGGGGCCTTCTCTGTCCCTGTTCAAACCATTTCTTTGATTCTGATATAATAGCAGAAATAATTAACATTCATGAAATACTTCATATATGCCTGGTATTCTCACAAGTGCCTTACAGAGATTGCTTAACCAATTCTCAAATATAACCCTAACAGGTATGTTGTTATTATTATCCCTATTTTACAAATAAGGAAACTTGGACTTATATATATTAGCTACCTAACTTTCCCAAGGTCACAGTACAAATAAATGGCAGAGTTGACATTAGAACCTAGTTCTATCTGAGTCCAAAGCTAATCAACCTGGTAGTACTCTACCTCAGAGTGCCTGTTTTGTATTCCATTTCCTGCAGAGCCTTTCTTTCAAGTATTGCTCAGCCAGTGAATTAAAAGAGGACATTATGGGCCTAGCACATAGGAGATATTTGAAGTACTAATGGTTAGCTAAAGTATTAACTGATAGAGTTAGATACATTAACTGTGATTTTATATAGAGAACTCTTTAAGATGGCAAATGCCTTCAAGGCCCAATGAAACTGTTCTTACAGAAAGATTACTGACGTTGATATATGGAATGGTAACCATGGTAGCCCTTCAAATCACACCATGGAAAGAATTAACTACCTTCCTCCTTGTTGCTACACTACTTCCTTTTGGGTGATGCTTCTGAGGTCCTAACAGAAACCCACAACACCACCACCACCACTTTCTTCCCCTAGGTCTCATGAATCAGGGTGTTTTACAGAGGGACAAATTTTGTCCCTTTGCCAAACGGCAGCTATAATAGTAGCTAAAGAGGTAGGAATTTCCAAACCCAGTCAGAAGGGAAATTTAGAATACTGTCATGGCTTAAGTGTTCTGCCTACTCTGTAATCTATGGAGCTTGTCTATTTTTGTTTCTTAAACAAACATGAATAGCGGTGTGATCTTGGAAAAAAAAACTTCACCTGTTGGAGCCTAATTTTCTTCTTCTATTAGAAAAAAAATAGGCTCAACAAAAATTATCTCTAAAGATCGCTCAATAACTCTAAGAAACATGCTGCATTTAAGACTTTTCTTAAAGGTCTCAGCATATGTATCTAGATATAGTTTCAGGTTGAAAGGAACCTGGGGGATCTTGTAATCTAACCCTGCTGGACAGTCTCACTTGTGCTTTCCTTGTCCCTAGCATAAAAAATACTCAAATGTTTGCTGCTATTGAGCCATCCTTAATCTGATACATGAATCCTCTCTGATGTTATCTCTGGCACATGGCCTTTGCCAATACATAGGCTACATGCCTCAGCGCTAAGAAGCCCATTTGTTTTTCAGGTAGCTATAACTGCTATTGGCTTGCCTTTATACTGAGCCAAAATCCACTCCCTATAATTGCATGCACCAGAGAAAACACTTTAGGCCACAGGAGAAGTAGGCAAAAGACAAGGCAACATGGGATTTAACAAGCCATAGAGTGACAAGGGCGCTTAAAAGTCTTCTTTGAGCTTCCTTTTTTATCAGATATGTAGAAATAATCTGTGAGAGGAGAGAAGACAAAACAAAAATACTGACCTTGTGAACAAAAGGAAATAGGGTGCCAGTGAAGCAGGCCTCCCTATGAACAGGGAGAGTGTTCATGCCTCTTTATAAATAAAGGACGATAGGAGCTGAGGTCCAAACTATAAATGACCCAAGGGTTCTTTCAGTAATGAAAGAGAGAATGTGAAAAACTCAAATGAATCACTGCCTTGATTCAGCTACAAGGCAGACATGACAGTGAAAAATGTGTCCCAGGAGGAAGGGTCATGCCTGTTAAGACAAGTGTGGAGTCATTCCAAACACAGGGCCCCTGTGCTCCAATGAAAGGCCTTGCTGGTCATTCTCTACAGGGAGCGTCCCGTTCACTGCCCGCTGCCCTGGGAGAAGGCGCGGAGGCCACGTCTGAAAAGATAGGTTGTAAGGAAAGCGCAGTAGAGCGTGGCCACCTGCCAAGGGTCCAGGGGTGGACTTAGGGGCTTTATCTTATTCGCCCCTTTTTGACCTGTGAGGGCATAAAATATTTCTGGTCATGCATAAGGAATGCAGTTTTGTGGAAGGAAGAGAGTGCTGCTTCTTCTCCAGTTGGCTGCAAACTTGGGCAAATCTCTTAACCTCTGTAGTTTAATGGGCCTGTCTCTGACCCAAAGTCGGACAGGCCACTTTGAGGGGCTTACGGTTAGTCATATTATTTTCTCTGTCATGGATGCTCTGCTCCTAAAAGTCTGAGAAGGGAAGGTGGAACCTTTCCTTCCCAAATTATTTCCCCTAGTAAATGGCCTTGGTAATGGGCAACATTGTTGAGGAGCACCTGGGAACCCCACATTTCTGCAGTTCCCCTCTAGGGTCTTTTATGGTCCTGAGCCAAAATCTGGTCCAGAGCTACTGAGGGAGCAATTTGGTTCCAGAGATTATGAGTCACCCGGGAGACCAATTACCATCTGTCTCCTCCAGGATCCTTGGGACTACTTAAACAAGTCTAAAGCCATGGCTAATTTTCTCCATATTTTGGAGTAAACTTACCCAGAGTCTACACTGAACCTGACATGACCACCTAAAATGAGTTCCCAGGGTCCTTGAAATCAAGAATAGACCAGTGTAGCATAGGGTATAAAAGTGGCCACTGAACAAGCCACTTAGGTCATTGGTGTCAGAAGATGGGAAGATACTTTGTAGCTAACCATTGTAAATATCAGATCTAATATATTTTTTGCTCTCCTTAAATAAATTTTTGTCTTTATTTCTAAAATATATTTGGACTTCTTGATTTTAAAAAAAGGAGCATCAATTTAAAATTTGTAGCAATACACTGATCTTCACCTTTTGTTTTCCTTTGTTTGATTTGATTTGATTGTGATAAAAACACAACATAAGATGTATCTCCTTATCAAATTTTTAAGTGTACAATACAGTATTGTTGACTGCAGGTGCAATGTTGTACATCAGATCTCTAGAACTTATTCATCTTACTTAACTGAAAGCTTATGTCCATTTGATTAGCAACACCCAAGTTCCCCCTCCCCTCAGCCCCTGGCAACCACCATTCCACTCTTTGCTTTCAAGAATTTGACTATTTTAGGTACCTCATATAAGTGGGATCATGCAGTGTTTGTCTTTGTGTGACTAGCTTATTTCACTCATTATAATGTCCTCAAGTTTTATCCATTTTGTCACGTACTACAGAATTTTCTTCTTTTTATGGCTGAATAGTATTCGATTGTTTGTAATACACCACATTTTCTTTATCCATTCATTTGTCAATGAACATTTAGGTTGTTTTCACATTTTGGCTATTGTGAATAGCACTGCAATGAACAAGGGAGTGCTAGTATCTCTTCAAGATCCTGATTTCAAGATTTTTTTGATAAATACCTAGATGTGGGATTGCTGGATCATATGACAGTTCTATTTTTTATTTTTTTGAGCAACTTCTACACCGTTTTCCGTAGCAACTGCATCATTCTGAATTCTTACCTATAGTGTACAAGAGTTCTAATTTCTCCTGATCCTCACCAACACTTGTCTTTTGGGGTTTTTTTGGAAGATAACCATCCAGACAAGAGTGAGATGATACCTCACTGTGGTTTTGATTTCCCTGATGATTAGTGATGTTAAGTACTTTTTCATATACCTCTTCGCTGTTTGTATGTCTTCTTGGAGAAATGTCTATTCAAGTCCTTAGCCCTTTTTTAATCAAGTTATTTCAGATCTAATATTTTTTGATACCTTTCTTAATTTCACTGTGCTAGCAAGAACCAAAAGTAATACTTGAATGAAACAAAACAGTTAATTGGTTTGGCAGTAATTCTATGTTTTCCCCACCCTTCTTCATGTGAATTACCCAGGAAACATCAAACCTCCCACTAGTCCAGATGGTCATAGATGAACCATGGTGGACGGTCCATGGGATGCTGATGTCTTCTGGATTGATGACTTTAGGCAGAATGGATACATGGGTGTTCATCTGTCACTAAAAATTGGCTGAGTTCTTAGTAATCATTTAGTAAGAAAAGATTTTAGCTTTTATAGATCCATTTTGACCACTGTCAAATCTTCCCAACTATTTTAGGTCTTAGGATTTGCATTTAAAGCCAGAGAGAATGGACAAACAATTCTCATAGGATAATTTCCAACTTTTCATCCTGTAATATTGTGAATGTGACTATGGTAATTGAAAACAATACTCTTCCTGCAATGCAACAGCCTAGGAAAAAAAACTCTTTTGCTTTCTGCATTTTGTTATTCACATTTAGTTTTGGAATATCACATGGTCCATAGTTTGGTCTCATTATTAGTAGAAATATCAGTAAAAACTCACTGATTACCCTGAGTGCACACATGTTAGTAAGTTGGTATTAATTATAGTAATTGAAGAAAAAAATTTCTCCCTTGTGACTTTCATGAATTATACAAATTATGTATTGTATAATTTTTCTGATTTTCCAAATAAATTCAACCATGTGCTATACCAACCAAAGTTAATTAATAACATAGTAAGTTAATTCCATTAAAGGCATTGTTATTCATCATTCTCAGCCAAGTATTCTAAAGGCCTTAAAGTATTTCAAGTTATACCCTAAAATGAGTTATTATTTTTTCCAGTTTAGTATATAATTTTCCCACTAATCTACACCTATTTTTTTCTAATTACTTTTATATTCATTCTGTCTTCTCTAATCCATGTTCCATATTGTGTTTTCTGTTCCTTTTCCAATAATCTTTTCTTTGTTTCTGTTAGTTTCAACTCCCCTCCAGTCATCAACATTTTCTTATTCTCCCTCGCTGACCTCTGCGCCATGGTTTCCTTTGTGTTCCCTGACTTCAATGCAGCACTTTCTTTCCATTTTCCTCCCTCCCTCACTGTCCTCCCTTCCTGTGAGCTTCTTTGTCTTTTATGCTGCTGATCAGAGCTTCAAGGGCTGTGAGGAGCTGACATTCTGGCCACAGCTAATGATCCAACAGCTCTTTAAGCTGCAGGCAACTTGTAATATTCAAGCAAGAAACAGAAGCACAGAGAAAATATCCTGCCACAAGTTTTTCAGTAATGTCAGTGTTCTAGAAACGTAAACGGGACTAACTGTACTTACTGTTCAAATTGGCTTGACTCATTCAACAAATAGATCTTGGGGTCAGGCTCCCAGAGTGGATGCTGAAGGCCTTTTCCCTTCTAATGGAGTTTGGTTTGGGATTTATTTATGTTGTATTGTTTTGTTTCTGTTTGTTTGTTTACCAAGAAAGCAATTTTACATCTTTGTGCTTTGTTTTGCCCACCTGCCTTGCTAGGAGACTTTCTGATGCTTATTTAATTTTCCATAGTAGAAGCAATGGTTTATCCCTGCCAGGAGGCACCATCCTGGAGGGAGGGTGCCAGGAGACCTGGGGGTCACAAACACAGCAGTGCCAACAGGCCTGATGGGGCATTTCCCAAGCAACCGTATCTCATCAGTCAGCATGGAGTTCTCTGCCAGATTCTGAAGATGATACAGGGATTTACTAGACATGTTTACTGTCCTCCAGGAGCAGCAATGCAGGTGGGGCAACAAGACTAAAGCAGACCAAAGAGATAAAGTAACCAAGCAAGGCCACGTGCCATTAAGTGAGTGAGATAGATTGTAAGAGCAGCTGGGGTTGAGAGAAAGGCCAAACCAGGATTGACTGGGAAAAACAGAGCCTCTGGCTTTGAACTGGGCCAGGAAGAGGGTAGCACTAGATAAGAAGCCCATAGGGTCAGGAGGATTCTAGGCCACGATTGTGGACCTTATCTCACAACGTGTTCAGGTATTTTTTCTCCTCTAACTGCTTTCTTTCCTATGGCTTTAATACCATTAATCTAATAGGCTAATGATTCTCAAATTTATGACTGAAGCCAGGATCTTCCTGTTCCAGACTTGTATTTCTGTTGTTTATTTGCTATTTCCAATTGGTCATCCAGTAAACATTTCCAACATAACATGACCAAAAAAGAACTTGTCTTTTTCTTTTCCAAAATCCACGCTCCCACAGTCTTTCCTATCTAATTACATGGCACCACCAGTCACCAGTTGCTTAAGCCAAGAATCTGGGGTCATTCTTGATTATTCTCCTTCCCTTGCACTCATAACCAATGAGTAAGTTCTGATGTTCAGCTCTAAAGCATATCACCCATCCTACCATGGTGGGGATGATGGTCCCCACCATCTTTGTTGCTATAACCTTAATCCAAGCCGCCATCATCTCTCCTAGACTCTATGATAAACTCCCCTTGGTCAGCCTACCTCCACTGTTGTTCCTACATGGTCCATTACCCACACAGCAGTCAGAGTGATCTTCCTAAGGTGAAAATCAGGGCATGTGCTCTCTGACTGAAAGTTCTCCAATGGCTTTCCATTTCAATAGAATAAAATCCAACTCCTTACCACAGCCCTGCGTGATCTGACCCCTGCCTCCTTCTCTGACCTCATTTCTCACCACTCAGCTCCATTCACACCAGCCTTCTTTCAAGCCTTCAAACCCCCCAAGATGATTCTAGCCTTGGCCATTGCACCAGCTGTTGCCTCCATCTGGAAAGCTCTTTCCCCCGATCTTTGAGGGACTCCCTTCAGTTGAAATGTCTCCTCAACAACAACAAAACTATGTCCCTGACCATAGCTAACGAAAACCCTTCCTGCTCTTCTTCACTCTCTATCCAATTGCTGTGTTTTATTTTCTTTGCAGAGCTTATCTGGAATTATCCTACATATTTATTTGCTTTTGAGTTGATCACCTGTAACCTCCACCGGGTGTAAGCTCTGTGAACACAAACAATGTATCCATTGCACTCTTTCTCCAGTGCTGAAAGTAATGCTAGGATGTGCTCATAAATGACTGTTCACTGAAGGGAGCTGATGTGGAATGAGGCCCTTTATGGGTGGGGGAGAAATTCAGTCTGACTGAGAGTTCACAAGCTTGGCCTGGGGACAGAACTGAGAGACCAGGTGGAGATCACAGGATGCATCCTGCACAGAGACACGGAGACTATCTTCTTGTCCAAGCAATTTCAATGTCAGACTTTGCAGAAGCCCTCATAAGGAGAGAGTCAAAAATATATACCACATCCTGAGGGCACAAGGCAGACTACCACACTGGCAGGTCTTTCTTTCCTCCAGTTTGACAGGCAAACAGAGCCTACAGCAGAAGGACTACCATTCATTGAGCACCTACGATGCACCAGGTCTTTTCTTTAGCACTTTGCACTCATTATCTTAATTCTTCCACACAATTACATTGAAGTAGGTATTATTGTTCCCATTTTACAGATGAGAAAAATTGAGGCTCAGAGAGCTTAAATGATGGCCCAGAGCTGCTAAGTGGCAGAGAAAGAATTCAAATACAGGACTGCTTGATACTAAAGCTGATCTGTCACACTCCCATGGGAAGACACAGCTACGATGATGACTCAAGAGCTGGCTTGCAAGTGGCTGAGTGTCAGTAGAAGGCAGTCTGGTTTCAGGGCCCTCCAAGGGACAGCAAGCACTTTAGCAGGAGTAGACAGCTCTCCTCTCAGACTCTGTTAGCTTGGGAGGAGCAGTGAAGGAGCAGGAGGCATGGGGCACTTGCATGAGGTCTAAAAAACCAGCTTCCCACTCCCCTGTGAACCCACCTTGAACTTGCAGAAAGGAGGTCTGAGAGCTAGTACAGCTAGCAGGAGTGAGTCAGGAATTCTATGAATCTCATTATTACATGAGTCACCCAGGAGGCTCCGGTCCTGACTCTTCATCCAGGTCTGGCCCCATTAGACTCTCTCCTGTCATCATGTACCTTTCTTTCACAGCACTTAGCACAGTTATAATTTTTAATTTTACATGGAATTTTACAAGTTAAGGACATCATCTATCTAATATCCGTCATCATATGACGGTGTATTGCATCACATCAAAGGTACCTAATGTCTGGTAGTTCTAAGTACAGTGATACTAAATTTGATCACTGGGTTGAGGTACTGACAGCCAGATCTCTCCATTGTAAGGTACATTTCTCCTGTGTGATTAGCATAGATAGATAGATAGATAGATAGATAGATAGATAGATAGATAGATAGATAGATATAGATAGATAGACAGATAGATAGAATTAAATTTTAAAAATCTACAGAGTGATATTTTGGCAGCAATGATTTGTAACCTGAGCTGCTCATTAGAAATCACCTTGTGGGACTTCCCTGGTGGCACAGTGGTTAAGAATCGCCTGCCAATGCAGAGGACATGGGTTTGAGCCCTGGTCTGGGAAGATCCCACATGCCATGGAGCAACTAAGCCCGTGTGCCACAACTACTGAGCCTGCACTCTAGAGCCCATGAGCCACAACTACTGAACTTATGTGCCACAACTACTGAAGCCCACGCACCTAAAGCCCATGCTCCACAACAAGAGAAGTCACTGCAATGAGAAGCCTGTGCACTGCAATCAAGAGTAGCCCCCATTCACCGCAACTAGAGAAAGCCCACGCAGAGCTATGAAGACCCAACGCAGACAAAAATAAATAAATAAATAAAATTAAAAAAAAAAAAAAGAAATCACCTCAGAGCTTCTAAATATCTTGATGCCCAGAACCCATTCCAGGCCAATTCCATCAGAATTTCTGGTAGTTCATATAGGCATTGACATTGTTCAAAGCTCATCAGTGATGCCAGCAAGCAGTGGACTTTGAGAACCACTGATGGAATGGTTTTAGCCTGATGATCCTTCCCTGATCTTTGCCTCAGTTTTTTCACTGGTGGTTAAAAATTGGTGACTTTCTAATTCTATAATCCCCTCTCCCTGTATTTAAAAAAATGAAAAAAAAAAAAAAAAGCTTTCCCTTATCAAAGGAGTAACTGGCTATTCTAAAATACAATTCTACAGAAAAGGCAGGATAAACACTTAATTTTTTCCTCATACTTTCTCATTCTTACTCTGGGAAACTCACGTGGTTACACTACTCAGATGTCCAGGAGGCTAATGTGAGCCTATTAACTCTCAAATCCTCATTCAAAGAGTCATCATATGTGGAATCTTTGATATCCCTGTCATGTGATGCTCTGCTGCTGATTGTCTGCTTGATCTCTGTATTATGTTCCTATGGGCGCTGTAACAAATTAACACAAACTGGGTGACTTACAAAAACAGAGATTTACTTTCTTACAGCTCTGGAGGCCAGAAGTCTGAAATAAGCGTCAATGGATCGAAATCAAGGTGTCAGCTTCCTTCACACCCTAGGGGAGAATCTATTCCTGGTCTTTCCCAGGTTTTGGTGGCCACCAGCATTCCTTGGCTTGTGGCCTCATCATTCCAATCTCTGCCTCTGTGGTCACATGGCCTCTTTCTCTTCTGTGTATGTGTTAAATCTCTCTCTGCCTCCCTCTTGTAAGGACATGTGTTTTCATTTAGGGTAAATTCAGAATAATCTAGGATAATTTCCTCATCTCAAGATACTTACTCATATCCACAGTCTTTTTTTCTACATAAGGTAACATTCACAGGTTCCAGGGCTTAGGAGATAGATATCTTTTGATGGGCCATTTTTCAACCTACCACAATCTCAGGAGAAGACAAGCCATATGGGGACTCAAAGTGTGGTTATCCTATTCTTCATTCTCTCTCCTCCTAAGTCTTATTAATAACAGCTCTTCTTCTATACCTTACTGGAGATGGATCTCTCTCTCTCTCCATATATATAGACTCTCAGGTGCATGCTGGTCCTAAGTTATGGTCTGTCCATCCAGCAATCACCTATTAAAATAATGTATTAAAATAATGTTCAGAATGCCCATCTCCCTGTGTATATTAGTAACTCAGTTTCCTCAGCCTTTCTCCTTCTATCTCTCTAACACTTTGTTTCTCTTTGTATTTTAAAAACCTAAAAATGATCTTTGTTCCCACTGATTCTTCCAGTACACAAACTTCTGTCTTTCTTTGACTGTATGTATGCTATCTTCGATTCCTCACCTTTATCATGGTTAAGACTTTTCCTTTCTTTTCTTCCTGGGAAATATTTACTCTGAAGTTAATCTCAGAATGTGTCTCCTCCATAGCTGGCAGCACTCCTTGATAAAGATAGGCAATGTTAGACTTCAACAAAAACAAGAATGTGATTTCCAGTTAATATCCCACTTCATTCTAGACCTGTGCTGTTTTCTGGAATTTGGCGGGTTCATCAGATCTCGCTGGGTTCCACAGTCTTTTCCTCTACTTGAGTTCTCAAGTGGCTCTATTTAACATCAATATTTCTTTCTGTGTTCATGGCAGGTGGTAATTCATCTGTAAACGTTCATTTGGCCTTGAGCGTCTTTCACAGTATTCTTGCTACGATCAGAGGAAAGCAAAGAGCAGTACAGAAGCACCTACCAGCATGCCAAAAAACAATTATATCCTTATGCTAGGCATCCTTTCCAAGAAACTTCACACCGGGATTTTTAAAAAATCGTTTGCTTTCCAAATTCCCAGGGAAGTAGTTGAGTGTCCTCACATTTTATAGGGGAACAAGATGGGACTTGATATTAACTATAGCAATCAACACACTAAATTACAGGAACTTTTTTTTTAGTTCTATTCATTTGTAATAACTAAAACCCTTCATGTCATGTCAAATGAACCCTATTTTTATTAACACCTTATCAAGCCAATATCACTACTGTGTGATTCTCTGCTGCTAACCTCAATCATTTAGAAAACTTGAAAAATGGAATATGCAGGTAATTCAATTTTCTGGCATTCAAGAGAAAATTATTTTTATTTCCAATATTTATTATTACATATCTTTCTAAAATATGAGTCCACTTTCCAGTCTCAGTAAGCATGGAACAGTGGTCATGATTTACTTTATTGCTACGTGACTAAGGACCTTGCAATATTGTGGGGTAAATATTCTGAAGAGTAATTGTAACTATAGCAAAGATTCTTAGTCTGGGTTTCATAGTTGAGCATCACAGTTTATGAGCTGTCAGAAATTATATACAAAATATTGCACAATTTTCCTGTGAGGAAATTGGCCATAACTTTCATCAAATTTTCAAAGGAGCTATAATGAAAATAGACTAGTTATTTAAAATATGCAATGTATGTAGAGCATGATACTATTTATATAAAGAGCTATGTAGTTCTTGTTCACAGGTCCACATAAATGTAGTAAAAGTGTATATCCTGCTTGGGATTGGTAAATACCAACATCAGAATAGTGCTTAACTCTGTGTCTTAGTCTGCTCAGCTGCTATTACAAAATGCCATAAACTTGGTGGCTTAAATAACAGAAATTCTTTTCTCACAGTTCTGGATGCTGGGAAGTCCAAGATCAAGGTTCTGGTTGGTGAGGACCCTCTTCCTGGTTTTTAGATAGCCACCTCCTCACTGGGTCCTCATACAGCAGAGAGAGAGAGAGAGAGGGCGCTGTGTCTCTCTCTTTGTTTAAGACACCAACCTTATCGCATCAGGACTCCACCCTTTTGACTTCAACTTTATTACCTCCTTATTGGTCCTTTCTCCAAATACAGTAACATTGGGAGCTAGGGCTTCGAAATATGAATTTTGAGGGGACACAATTCAGTCCATAGCACTCTGGGAAGGGGAGGCTACATAAAGAGTTTCAACTCTATATGCAGTGTTTTTCTTAAAAAACAAAAACAAAAAACTAAACAAGTGTGGCAACATGTTGAGCTCTAACAGAGTAGGGGATATATGAGTTTTTGTTAATAATATTTTATGCTTAAAGATTTTTTGAAAAGAAGAAACAAGCAAACAACTTATTTAGATTTCTCTAGAATGTGAGTTCCATGTGAGAAGGGATTTTGTTCACTTTGTTCCCTTCTGTATCTCCATTACTTAGAACAGCCTCTGGTCCAGAACTGACATTCAATAAATATCTGTTGAACTGAATAAAAGGAAATGGATAAGGAATTAACTCATATCTTTACCGAGCCTAAAATATTCACCAACCTTAAAAATTGTTAGTAATGCTGTGTTCATTTTCTAGAGTTACTTAGTAACATAGATCACTATTATAAATCATATTAAAATACAGCAAATAAAGTCATAAGTGTCAAAATGATCGTCGTAGCAAACCTGGGTGTGAGACAGTGTCTTACTTATAGAATTAATAAAAGTCAAAAGAGATTTGGGGTTGAATCTGACTTTTTAAAATGATTCCTGCCAATTGCATTCAGTTCTAAGGGATTATGACTTTCCTACAGTCCTGCTAAGGGACAGCAGCCATGTTTTCTATCATAGAAACTTATCGCTCACTGACTCTGATTGTGTCAGGATGGGAGTTGATTGCAGGGTTCCTCCTCTATTGGCTGGCCGTAATCTGTAACTGAGTGAATTGTTTCAGAAAGATGAGCTGGGCCAGATTCCTTTCAGGTGTAAGGAATTAAGTGGAAGTGGACAGACTGAACAATTCACAGGAAAGGCAGAAACTGAAAATTAAGAAGTGTCATAAAGTAGAGAGAGGTGGGACCTTCAGAGTGGACCAGGTAAAGGTCAAAGTTCTAAGAAAATAGAAACTCAGAGGACACAGAAGAAGGCAAATGGTAGAGAGGTGAATATAGAACAGACCTACAGAAAAAAGAGATGCTGAAAGAGAAAGAAAGAGAAAGGAACCCTGAGGGCATTTCTAAAGACAAAAGCAGCCCAACTGAAAAGCATCTAGTCAACTTCCTTATTTTATTTTATAAGTCAGAAAACTAATGAGTTTGGTAATTTGCCCAAGGTCAACAGTGATGAAGAAAGGGCACTTCAGTGTTTTTACCTTCCTTCAGTGTTTCTGTAATTCTTAGAATGTAGTAATCCAGTGACAGAGGGAACTAAACAGCTCCCAAGGTCTAAAGGCACAACCTAAAGCAGCTTATCTTCAGTGCAGAGCTTCTGCTTTAGATTTACTCAAAAACTGCAGCCAATGTTACAACTGATTCCGTAGTGTCTCTGTTTTAACACAATGATATTTAACTTCATAATATATGAAAGTGTGTCATATTTGGCCCCACAGTTCTATGCTCACACTGCCTGTCTTCCCAATTTGAGAAGAACATTCCACCTCAATCCAAGACTGTCTTCATTCCCAGAGCACACCTGGCAGTCTCAGATAGAGTTCTTTGAATGGTGAACTCCCTTCCTCTGAGCATGTAATAGATATTCATTTGCAAGAGATCAGAGAAAGGGGCTTGGGAGTACTCTTGCATTCGTATGTATCACCTGCACCTAGGAGTCCCTGAAGCCTTCATACTTCTGGGATCAACCTTCCCTTTAACAGCTTGTTTCAGCAGCTTGGTCCATCATTCCATACGTTGTGAAAAGAACAGCTTCCCCCCAACCCCCGCCACGGCCAGATTTTCTGGGGGTGCATATATTCTCACTGACTCCTTTCTCCTTGGTGGGTCATGTCCACTGCGTTTTCCATCTGCCCCAGTTGAACACTAACTGCACCCTCAAACAAGATAGCTGCATTGCTGCAAGTTCCAAGAAAACAACTTACACTTGAGTGTGAGACAACTTCTTAAATGTTTCTGGATCACCTCTAAATCTTGTTCACATCCTATCCCTGCTGCTTGCACTTGTTCCCAGAGCCGTCATCCCTTTGCTGGGCAGCCGCCCATGCAAACTTTAATTTCCCTTCACTTTCTGAGGCAGAGCAGCTCTGATCTCTTTTGGTTCTGCTGTTCATCTCAGGCCCATGTCCTGTGGGCGTCAGCCTGCATCGCCAAATAGGTTCATCTATGCACACATTTCCTAAAGGAAAGAAACGTGGTCAACCTAAGCAAAGGGAAGTTTGTAGTATTAAAGAGATGGGTCGGGGAGGTCTCACTGAAGATGTGAGATCTCAGCAAAGACTCAAAGGGTACGGCGCAGCTGGCCAAGAGATTCTGTGGAGGAAGAACATTGCTGGGAGGAAGAGCAAGAGCCCTCCAGCAGGCGAGGGCCTGGTGTGTGCACAGAGCAAGGTGAGCAAAAAGAGAGCAGGAGAGGAGACGGGAGAGGCCGGGGCCTGACCTTGACCATGTTGCAGCTCAGAGCTTATGGCAAACTTTGGCTTTTGCTCTGAGTGAACTGGAGCCCTTTTAGGGTTTTGAGCCCTTTTATGGTTTTGAGCCAAATAAGCTCCATGATCTGACTTTGGTTTTCAAAGGACTCTGCCTAAACAGGCTAGAAGGGTGTTTGCAGGGGAGGGGTGGCGGAGCACAGCCTAGCACAGGATGACAGAGCCCAAGCAGGGAAAGAAGAGTATCCTAGGCAGGACAGCCCAGTGAGGAACATCAGAACCATGAGTAGGAGAGAAGGGAGACTGTAGGGGGAGGGATTTCCTCAAAAAAGAGCCAGCATTCCTTGGAAAAATGCCTGATTCCAAGGCTCAGACAAGGAAAATATGAGTCTGGAATTTCTTATGCCAAAAAATAAGAAAATGTTCAAAGAATGATAGGAACATGGCAAAAGGATACAGAAGCCATCTTGAAAGAGCTCCTACTAACCTAATTAGGGACAATATGAGCATCAAAATAAGTAATGATAGTAATATGTAAAATAGGAATAAAATATTAAAATGATTAAAATTATATAAAATTAAAATAAGTTAAAAATTAGACAAAATAGGAAACAGTGAGTCCATAAAGATTTTAAAAATCCATTGATAAATTGTAAGTGTAATGTGGAATGGGATATGTACAAGTACCTTCATGCAAATTACTTATTAATTACAAAGGAAGAAATGGTAAGAAAGTGGAGAAGACCAGCAGACACTAAGTGATTAAATTGAACCTCATCAGTAACAGAAAAAATTGAAATTGTGCACCACCTGATAGGTTACACCTAGAAAAACACAACTCACTTCTGTCATATTCCTGCCAAAGCAGCATAATTTAATTCTATTTATGAGGAAACATGAGACAGACACACAATGGGAAACATTTTACAAAATATCTTGTCTGTTCTCTTCAAAAATATCAACATCATGAAAGTCAAGAAGAAAAAAAAAGTCAAGGAAAGATTGAGAAACTGTTTTAAACTAAAGAGACATGATAACAAAGTGCAACGCAGGATATAGAGCTGGATCCCTTTGCTATAAAAGTTACTAAATATTGGGACCAAACTGGTGAAACTTGAATGTGGACTAAGTAATAGAGATGTATCATTGTTAATTTCCTGGTTGTGTTGTTACTTGTTATAGGAAATACATGCTAAGGTATTCGGGGGAGGAGAGTAATGAAGTATCAGGTCAGCAATTTAAGCTCATGTGGTTCAGGAAAACTAAGTTCTTTATACTGAACTTGTAATTTGTCTGTAACTTTGTGGAGCATAGAGGATATTTAGGAAAGTGAGACTACTCTGTAAGATACTCTAATGGTGGATGCATCATTATGTATTTGTCCAAACCCATAGAATGTACAACACCAAGAGTGAACCCTAATGTAAACTATGGACTTTGGGTGATTAAGATGTGTCAATGCAGGTTCATCAATTGTAACAAATGTACCACATTGGTGGGAGATGTTGATAATGCAGGGTTAATAATGTGCGTGTGTAGGTTCCAGGGTATATGAGAACTCTCTGTACTTTCTGCTTAATTTTGTTGTGAACCTGAAACTGCTCTAAAAAACAAACAAAAAAAAGGTCTTAAAAAGAGAGAGAGTGACTATTATAAGAGAAATATTCTGTCTCATTTATTTACCACAACAAAATTTTAGTTCTGATAAAGTGGACATTATTCTGCAGAGAATACTTGTCTCCTAAAGATACCCAGATAAAAAGACAGGGAGATTAGTTATGCTGAATATAGCATTTGCTTCAAAATTAAATTTCCCACCTTTTAAAACTGTCACTTGTTGGGGCTTCCCTGGTGGCGCAGTGGTTAAGAATCCGCCTGCCAATGCAGGGGACATGGGTTCGAGCCCTGGTCTGGGAAGATCCCACATGTCACGGAGCAACTAAATCTGTGCACCACAACTACGGAGCCCATGTGCCACAACTACTGAAGCCCTCATGCCTAGAGCCCATGCTCCACAACAAGAGAAGCCACCGCGGTGAGAAGCCCGCGCACTGCAACAAAGAGTAACCCCCACTCGCTGCAACTAGAGAAAGCGTGCGCACAGCAATGAAGACACAACACAGCCAAAAATAAATAAAATAAATAAATAAATAAATAAAAATAAAAATATACGCTATTCGTTTAAAAAAAATGTCACTTGTTTATAAGATAAACTGTGTCTTGTATTGACCTAAACTGTCCTGGATTTTACCTTTTTGTCCCAGGTGGCTCTCTGTCTTGGATTCTAACCCAGATCATGTTTTATGAACCCTGTCAAAAGCTACCTAATTCTAGGACATAAATGTCAATCTTATCTTATGATTGGGAATCTCAAGTAAAAAATAGAGAAAAACGAAGGGAATATTTTTATAGATTTTCACAGAGTAGACAATAGTAGGCACAGTAGAAAATAGTGGACATGTCATTAATATTTGTTAAGAGAGCATAGTTGACCTATAACTGGTATTAGTTTAGCGATTGAAAGAATAATTGTGTATGAATTTGTAAAGTGATTTAAATGCTCACCTTATATTCAGTGCTTCTATTCTTATTACATTTTGGCCTTGGAGGTTGTACCTCACTAGGCTTATTTAATTTCCTGTCTAAGAGGACATTTTGCCTTAGATATTTATCCAATATTTAAATATCTTAAACATTTTTAAACCTATCTTTCCCATGTCCCCATTATTGTAAATAATGTCATCATTTTGTTCTTATGTCATGGTATATGTGGAGCCCCACATTTCCTGACAGTGTAGCAAAGAGTTTAATTCTGAGTTGAACTCAAGAGACTTGAGCCATGGAGGACAAAATCATGGCCTTAGCCAACAAAGCCCTTGTTCCAAAAAAGTTCAATCTGTGACCTAATTAAGTCCCAAGACATTGGTTAAAATGCAGAATTCTAGGGTCTTTGAGGGAGGGGATGTTCACTTTCAAAAAGAAATCTTGGGGCAGAGACAAGATGGCAGAGTAGAAGGACGTGAGCTCACCTTTTCTTATGACAGCACCAAAATCACAACTAACTGCTGAACAACCATCAACAAAAAAAAATGCTGGAAGCTGCCAAAAAAGATATCCTACATCCAAAGGCAAAGAAGAAACCTCAACCAAGTATACTCTACCCAGCAAGGCTCTCATTCAGATTCAAAGGAGAAATCAAAAGTTTTACAGACAAGCAAAAGCTAACAGAACTCAATACCACGAAACCAGCTTTACAACAAATCCTAAAGGAACTTCTCTAGGGGAAAAAGAAAAGGCCACAACTAGAATCAAGAAAATTATGAATGTTAAAGCTCACCAGTAAGGGCAAACATAAAGTAAAGGTAGAAAATCAGCCACACACAAATATGCTATCAAAACCAGCAATTGTGAGAAGAGGAGAGTACAAATGCAGGATATTGGAAATGCATTTCAAGTTAAAGGAGCAGCAACTCAAAGTCTTGTTTATATATAGACTGCTATATCAAAACCTCATGGTAACCACAAACAGAAAATCTAGAATAGATACACACACAAAAAAGAAAAAGGAATCCTAACACAACACTAAAGTTAGTCAGCAAATCACAAGAAAAGAGAACAAAACAGGAAAGGAAGAAAAAAGACCTACAAAAACAAATCCATAACAATTAACAAAATGGCAATAAAAACATACATATCAAAAATTACCTTAAAGAAGAAGATATAACAATAGAGCATTCCATCCAAAAGCAGCAGAATGCACATTCTTCTCAAGAGCACATGGAACATTCTCCAAGATCGATCATATGCTGGGCCACAAAGAGAGCCTTGGTAAACTTAACAAAATTGAAATCATATCAAGCATCTTTTCCAACCACAACGTTATGAGATTAGAAATCAAATACAAGAAAAAAATTAAAAAACAAACACATGGAGGCTAACCAATATGCTACTAAACAACCAAAGGATCACTGAAGAAAGAGGAAATCAAAAATAACCTAGAGACAAATGAAAATGAAAGCATGATGATCCAAAACCTGTGGAACACAGCAAAAGAAGTTCTAAGAGGGAAGTTTATAGCAATAAAATCCCACCTCAGGAAACAAGAAAAGTCTCAAATAAACAACCTAACCTTAGGCCTAAAGCAACTAGAGAAAGAAAAACAAACAAAACCCAAAGTTAGTAGAAGGAAAGAAATACTAAAGATCAGAGCAGAAATAAATGAAATAGAGATGAAGAAAATGACAGAAAAGATCAATGAAACTAAAAGCTGTTTCTTTGAAAAGATAAACAAAATTGATGACCCTTTAGCCAGACTCATCAAGAAAAACAGGGAGAGGGCTCAAATCAATAAAATTAAAAATGAAAAAGGGGAAGTTACATCAGACACCACAGAAATACAAAGGATCATAAGAGACTACTACAAGCAACTATATGCCAGTAAAATGGACAACCTAAAAGAAATGGACAAATTCTTAGAAAGACACAATCTCCCAAGACTGAACCAGGAAGAAATAAAAAATATGAATAGACCAATCACAAGTACTGAAATTGAAACTGTGATTTAAAAACTCCCAACAAACAAAAGTCCAAGACCAGATGTCTTCATAGATGAATTCTATCAAACATTTAGAGAAAAGTTAATATCTATCCTTCTGAAACAATTCCAAAAAATTGCAGAGGAAGGAATACTCCCAAACTTATTCTATGAAGCCACCATCACCCTGATACCAAAACCAGAAAAAGATACCACAAAAAAGAAAATTACAGGCCAATATCACTGATGAACATAGACACAAAAGTCCTCAACAAAATACTAGCAAACTGAATCCAACAATACATTAAAAGGATCATAACCATGATCAAGTAGGATTCATTCCAGGGATGCAAGGATTTTCAATATCTACAAATCAATCAGTGTGGTACACCATATTAATAAACTGAAGGGAAAAAAAACATATGATCACCTCAATAGATGCAGAAAAAGCTTCTAACAAAATTCAACACCCATTTATGATAAAAATTCTCCAGAAAGTGGGCATAGAGGTAACATACCTCAACATAATAAAGGCCATATATGACAAACCTACAACCAACATCATACTCAACTGTGAATAGCTAAAAGCATTTTCTCTAAGATCAGGAACACAACAAGGATGTCCATTCTCCCCACTTTCATTCAACATAGTTTTGGAAGTCCTAGCCACAGCAATCAGAGAAGAAAAAGAAATACAAGGAATCCAAACTGGAAAAGAAGAAGTAAAACTGTCACTGTTTGCAGACAACATGATATTGATACTATACATAGAAAATTCTAAAAATGCTACCAGAAAACTACTAGAACTCATCAGTGAATTCAGTAAATTTGCAGGAACAAAGTTAATACACAGAAATCTGTTGCATTTCTATACACTATCAACAAAAGTTCAGAAAGAGAAATTAAGGAAACAATCCCATTTACCATCACATCAAAAAGAATAAAATATCTAGGACTAAACCTACCTAAGAAGGCAAAAGACCTGTACTCCTAAAACTATAAGATGCTGATGAAAGAAACCGAAAATGACACAAACAGATGGAAAGATACACCATATTCTTGGATTGGAAGAATCAATATTATCAAAATGACTATACTACCTAAGACAATCTACAGATTCAATGCAATCCCTATCAAATTACCAATAGCATTTTTCACAGAACTAGAACAAAAAATTTTTAATTTGTATGGAGACACAAAAGACTGCAAATAGCCTAAAGCAATCTTGAGAAAGAAAAACGGAGCTGGAGGAATCAGGCTTCCTGACTTCAGACTATACTACAAAGCTACAGTCATCAAAACAGTATGGTACTGGAACAAAAACAGAAATATAAATCAATGGAACAAGATAGAAAGCTCAGAAATAAACCCATGCACCTATGGTCAATTAATCTATGACAAAGGAGGCATAACTATACAATGGAGAAAAGATAGTCTCTTCAATAAATGGTTCTGTGAAAACTGGACAGCTACATGTAAAAGAATAAAATTAGAACATTCTTTAACACCATACACAAAACTAAACTCAAAATGGATTAAAGACCTAAACATAAAACCGAATACTATAAAACACTTAAATGAAAACATAGGCAGAACACTCTTTGACATAAATCGCAGCAACATCTCTTTCAATCCATCTCCTAGAGTAATAGAATTAAAAACAAAAATAAACAAATGGGACTTAATTAAACTCAAAAGCTTTTGCACAGCAAAGGAAACCATAAACAAAACAAAAAGACAACCCACAGAGTGGGAGAAATATTTGCAAATGATGCAACTGACAAGGGATTAATCTCCAAAATTTACAAACAGCTCATGCACTCAATATCAAAAAAACAAACAACCCAATCAAAAAAATGGGCAGAAGACCTAAATAGACATTTCTCCAAAGAAGACATACAGATGACAATGAAGCACATGAAAAGATGTTCAATATTGCTAATTGTTAGAGAAAAGCAATTCAAAACCACAAAGATATATCATCTCACACCAGTCAGAATGGCCATCATCAAAACGTCTACAAACAATAAATGCTGGAAAGGATGTGAAGAAAAGGGATGTAAATTGGTACAGCCAGTATGGAGAACAACATGGAGATTCCTTAAAAAACTAAAAATAGAGCTACCGTATGATCCAGCAATCCCACTCCTGGGCATATATCCAGAGAAAACCATGGTTCAAGGATACATGCACCCGAATGTTCATTGTAACGCTGTTTACAATGGCCAAGACATGGAAGCAACCTAAATGTCCATCAACAGATGAATGGATAAAAAAAGATGTGGTACATATATACCATGGAATATACTCAGCCATTAAAAAGAATGAAATAATGCCATTTGCAGCAACATGGATGGACCTGGAGATTATCATACCAAGTCAGACAGAAAAAGACAAATATTATATAATATTGCTTATATGAGGAATCTAAGAAAATGATGTAAATGAACTTATTTACAAAACAGAAACAGACTCACAGACTTAGGAAACAAACTTATGGTTACCAAAGCAGAAAGGTGAGGGAGAGGGATAAATTGGGAGTTTGGGTTTAACATTTACACACTACTATATTTAAAATAGATAACCAACAAGGACCTACTGTGTAGCACAGGGAACTCTGCTCAACATTGTGTAACAACGTAAATGGGAAAAGAATTTGAAAAAGAATAGATACATGCATATGTATAACTGAATCACTTTGCTGTCCACCTGAAACTAGCACAACATTGTTAATCAACTATACTCCAATGTAAAATAAAATTTTTTTAAAAAAAGAAGATAAGAAATCTTGATAATTTTTCCTGACTTCAGCCTGTCCTCTGTCCCTCTACTTCCTCAGCCTCTCCACTCTGGCCAGCTGGCCCAGAACCTCCCTGCCTGCCTCCTGCTCCTGTGTCGCTGCCACAATTTCCATACCATAATTTGCCCACTCATTCTTTTGGCATTTGTATGGAAGCAGACAAAGTAGAATCCAAGGTAAAATGCACTGACCCAGCATAATGAGACATTTCATACTGATACAAGGAATCATCCAAACTTTAAAACTCTTATAATAAAACATAGGCAAAAAGCTTCATGACATTCAATTTGGCAATTATTTTATGAATATGACACCAAAAGCATTGGCAACAAAAGAAAAAAATTACTTTATCAAAATTAAAAATTTTTGTGCACCAAAGGACACTATCAACAGAGTGAGAAGGCAATTCTCACTCTGGAATGGGAGAAAAATATTTGCAAATCATATCTGATAAGGATTAATATCCAAAATATATAAAGAACTTTTACAACTCAACAACAACAACAGAAGCAAACCTGATTTTTAAATGGGCAAAGGACTTGAATAGATATTTCTCCAAAACTTATATAAATGACAATAACCACATGAAAAGTTGTTTGGCAGTTCTAGTCTTCAGGGAACTGTAAATCAAAGCCACAATGAAATACCACTTCATACCCACTAGGATGGCTATTATTAAAAACAAAAACAAAAAACAGAAAATAACAAGTATTGGCAAGGATGTGGAGAAATTGGAACACTGTGCATTTCTGATAGGAATGTAAAATGGCATAGCTGCTGTGGAAAAACAGTATGGTAGCTCGTCAGAAAATCCTCAGAATTATCATATGATCCAGCAATTCCGCTTCTGAGTATATAAACAAAAAAATTGAAAACAGGAATTTTAAGAAATATTTGTACACTATGTGCATAGCAGCATTATTTACAATAGCTAAAAGGTGGAAATACCCCAAGTGTCCAGAGACGAATGTATAAACAAAATATGGCATATACATTCAATGGAATTTTACTCAGCCTTAAAAAGGATGAAATTCTGACACATGCTAAAACATGGATGAACCTTAAGGATATTATGCTAAGCACAATAAGCTGATCACAAAAAGACAAATACTTATATGAGGTACCTAAAGTACCTAGAGTAGTCAAATTCATAGAGATAAAAAGTAGCATGGTGGTTGCCAAGGGCTGGGTAAGGGGTAGAATGAAGAATTCGTGTTTAATGGATGCAGAGGTTATGTTTGGGATGATGGAAGAGTTCTGGAGATGGATGGTGGTGATGGTTCACAACAATGTGAACATACTTAATGCCATAGAACTATACACTTCAAAATGTGTAACATGGTAAATTTTGTTGTGTGTATTTAATCACAACTTTTAAAAGGTATACTCCAACTTGAAGACACAATGAAAAACACACTGGTCATGCATTTTTATTAATCTCACAACATAAATTAAAATATATAAAACAAAGTTATTAAAAATACAAGGAGAGAAAGTGTTGGACAATGTAATAAAGCAAGTAAAAGGATAAAAGTCAACAGTATTGGAAAGACAGAAGCTGTTATTTACAAAGAGTGTGATTGTGTACATAGAAAACCCCATTGAATCTACAAAAACAAAACCCACTAGAATTAATAAGTGAAATTAGCAGGATTAGACCATATAAAAAGTCAAATTGTTGCCATAGCTGCCACATCAAACAATTGGAAAATAAAACTTTTTTAAACATAACATTTAAACAGCATCAAAAAATGTAAAGACCCTAGAAATACATCTAACAGTGAATAAGATTTCTAACTGAAAACTACAAAACATTGCTAAAGAAAATTAATGGAGTTCTAAGTAAAGGTTTATGGATTCAAAGACAATATTATTAAGATGTTCATTGTTTTAAAATTACTTCATAGATCCAATACCATCTCTATTAAAATGTCCACCAGAATTTAATAGAAACTGACAAGGTCATTTTAAAATTTATATGGAAATGCACAGGAACTTCAATAGCTGAATTGAAAAATACTTCCTGATCTTAAAATTTACTGTAAAGCTACAATAATCAAGACAGTGTGGTATGAGTATAAGAATAGACAAATAAATCAATAGAAAACAATAAAAGTTCAGAAATAGATCCTTATATATGTGCTCAATTGATATTTGACCAAGGCACAAAGCCAATTCAATGGGTTAAAAAAGACTTTTTAATGAATGCTTCTGGAACAATAGGATATTTTTATGGGAAAAAATGAATCTTGATCTCATCTCACACTGTATGCAAAAATTAATACAAAGTTTCTTGAAGAAAACATAGGAAAATATCTCTGTGACCTTAGGAGTAAACCACCATTTCTTGAAAAGGAGAGAAAAAGCATTAATAAAATATAAATAAATTAGGTTTCATCAAAATTTTAAATTTCTACTCTTCCAAAACCATCAGTACAGTGGGGGAAATTCAAGATGGCTGAAGAGTAAGAAGTGGAGATCACCTTCCTCACCACAAATACATCAGAAATATTTCTACATGTGGAACAACTCCTACAGGACACCTACTAAACACTGGCAGAAGAACTCAGACCTCCCAAGTGGCAAGAAACTCCCCACGTACCTGGGTAGGGCAAAAGAAAAAAGAAAACACAGAGACAAAAGAATAGGGACGGGACCCGCACCAGTGGGAGGGAGCTGTGAAGGAGGAAAGGTTTCCACACACTAGGAAGCCCCGTCGCGGGCGGAGACTGAGGGTGGTGGAGGGGGGAAGCTTCGGAGCCACAGAGGAGAGCGCAGCAACAGGGGTGTGGAGGGCAAAGAGAAGAGATTCCCGCACAGATGATCGGGTTGCCGACCAGCACTCACCAGCCCGAGAGGCTTGTCTGCTCACCCGCCGGGGCGGGCGGGGGCTGGGAGCTGAGGCTCGGGCTTCGGAGGTCTGATCCCAGGGAGAGGACTGGGGTTGGCTGTGTGAACACAGCCTGAAGGGGCTAGTGCACCACAGCTAGCTGGGAGTGTGTCCGGGAAAATGTCTGGGACTGTCAAAGAGGCAAGAGACTTCTTCTTGCCTCTTTGTTTCCTGGTGCGCGAGGAGAGGGGATTTAGAGCGCCGCTTAAAGGAGCTCCAGAGACGGGCGCAAGCCACGGCTATCAGCTTGGACCCCAGAGACGGGCATGAGATGCTAAGGCTGCTGCTGCAGCCACCAAGAAGCCTGTGTGCAAGCACAGGTCACTATCCCCTCCCGGGAGCCTGAGCAGCCCGCCACTGCCAGGGTCCTGTGATCCAGGGACAACTTCACCAGGAGAACACACGGCACACCTCAGGCTGCTGCAACGTCATGCCAGCCTCTGCCGCCGCAGGCTCACCCCGCACTCTGTGCCCCCCCTCCCTCCCGGCCTCAGTAAACCAGAGCCCCCAAATCAGCTGCAACTTTAACCCCATCCTGTCTGAGCGAAGAACAGACGCCCTCAGGCAACCTACATGCAAAGGTGCGGCCAAATCCAAAGCTGAACCCCAGGAGCTGTGTGAAGAAAGAAGAGAAAGGGAAATCTCTCCCAGCAGCCTCAGGAGCAGCGGATTAAATCTCCACAATCAAGCTGATGTACCCTGCATCTCTGGAATACCTGAATAGAAAACGAATCATCCAAAATACAGGCAGTGGACTTCGGGAGCAATGATATATTTTTTTTCCTTTTTCTCTTTTTGAGAGTGTGTATGTGTATGCTTCTGTGTGTGATTTTGTCTGTATAACTTTGCTTTTACCATTTGTCCTAAGGTTCTGACTGTCAGTTTTTTTGCTTTGTTTTTTTTTTAGTATAGTTTTTAGTGCTTGTTATCATTGGTGGATTTGTTTATTGTGTTCGTTGCTCTCTTGTTTCTTTCCTTCTTTCTTCTTTTTTATTAATTTTTAATTTTTTTATTTTTAATAATTTTTTTTATTTTAATAAACTTTATTTTACTTTATTTTTTCTTTCTTTCTTTCTTTTTTTTTTCCCTTTTATTCTGAGCCATGTGGATGACAGGGTATTGGTGCTCTGGCCAGGCGTCAGGTCTGTGCCTCTGAGGTGGGAGAGCCAAGCTCAGCACATTGGTCCATGAGAGACCTCGCGACTCCACGTAATATCAAATGGCGAAACCTCTCCCAGAGATCTCCATCTCAACACTAAGACCAAGCTCCACTCAATGACCAGCAAACTACAGTGCTGGACACCCTATGCCAAACAACTGGCAAGACAGAAACACAACCCCACCTAGCAGAGAGGCTGCCTAAAATCATAATAAAGTCACAGAAACTGCAAAACACACCACCAGACGTGGACCTGCCCATCAGAAAGATAAGATCCAGCCTCACGAGAACACAGACACTAGTCCCCTCCACCAGGAAGCCTACATAACCCACTGAACCAACCTTCGCCACTGGGGGAAGACACCAAAAACAATGGGAACTACGAACCTGCAGCCTGTGAAAAGGAGACCCCAAACACAGTAAGTTAAGCAAAATGAGAAGACAGAGAAACACACAGCAGATGAAGGAGCAAGGTAAAAACCCACCAGACAAAACAAATGAAGAGGAAATAGGCAGTCTACCTGAAAAAGAATTCAGAATGATAGTAAAGATGATCCAAAATCTTGGAAATAGAATGGAGAAAATACAAGAAACATTTAACAAGGACCTAGAAGAACTAAAGAGCAAACAAACAATGATGAACAACAAAATAAATGAAATTAAAAATTCTTTAGAAGGAATTAATAGCAGAAAAACTGAGGCAGAACAACGGATAAGTGACCTGGAAGGTAAAATAATGGAAATAACTACTGCAGAGCAGAATAAAGAAACAAGAATGAAACGAATTGAGGACAGCCTCAGAGACCTCTGGGACAATATTAAATGCAACAACATGTGAATTATAGGGGTCCCAGAAGAAGAAGAGAAAAAGAAAGGGACTGAGAAAATATTTGAAGAGATTACAGTTGAAAACTCCCTTAATATGGGAAAGGAAATAGTTAATCAAGTCCAGGAAGCACAGAGAGTCCCATAGAGGATAAATCCAAGGAGAAACACGCCAAGACACCTACTAATCAAACTATCAAAAATTAAATACAAAGAAAACATTTTAAAAGCAGCAAGGGAAAGACAACAAATAACATACAAGGGAATCCCCATAAGGTTAACAGCTGATCTTTCAGCAGAAACTCTGCAATCCAGAGGGAATCACAGGATATATTTAAGTGATGAAAGGGAAAAACCTACAACGAAGATTACTCTACCCAGCAAGGATCTCATTCAGATTCAATGGAGAAATTAAAACCTTTACAGACAAGCAAAAGCTAAGAGAATTCAGCACCACCAAACCAGCTTTACAACAAATGCTAAAGGAACTTCTCTAGGCAGGAAACACAAGAGAAGGAAAAGACCTGCAATAACAAACCCCCAAAAATTAAGAAAATGGTAATAGGAACATACATATCAATAACTACCTTAAATATAAATGGATTTAATGCTCCAACCAAAAGACACAGACTGGCTGAATGGATACAAAAATAAGAACCATATATATGCTGTCTACAAGAGACCCACTTCAGACCTAGTGACACATACAGACTGAAAGTGAGAGAATAGAAAAAGATATTCCATGCAAACGGAAATAAAAACAAAGCTGGAGTAGCAATTCTCACATCAGACAAAATAGACTTTAAACAAAGACTATTACAAGAGACCAAGAAGGACACTACATAATGATGAAGGGATCAATCCAAGAAGAAGATATAACAATTGTAAATATTTATGCACCCAACATAGAAGCACCTCAATACACAAGGCAAACACTAACAGCCATAAAAGGGGAAATCAACAGTAACACAATCATAGTAGAGGACTTTAACACCCCACTTTCACCAATGGACAGATCATCCAAAATGAAAATATATAAGGAAACACATGCTTTAAATGACACATTAAACAAGATGGACTTAATTGATATTTATAGGACTTTCCATCCAAAAACAACAGAATACATTTTCTTCTCAAGTGCTCATGGAACATTCTCCAGGATAGACGATGTCTTAGGTCACAATTCAAGCCTTGGTAAATTTAAGAAAATTGAAATTGTATCAAGTATTTTTTCCGACAACAACACTATAAGACTAGATATCAATTACAGGAAAAGATCTGTAAAAAATACAAACACATGGAGGCTAAACAATACACTGCTTAATAACCAAGAGATCACTGAAGAAATCAAAAAATACCTAGAAACAAATGACAATGAAAACACGACTCAAAACCTATGGGATGCAGAAAAAGCAGTTCTAAGAGGGAAGTTTATACCAATACAATCCTACCTTAAGAAACAAGAAACAGCTCAAATAAACAACCTAAACTTACACCTAAAGCAATTAGAGAAATAAGAACAAAAAACCTCAAAGTTAGCAGAAGGAAAGAAATCATGAAGATCGGATCAGAAATAAATGAAAAAGAAATGAAGTAAACGATAGCAAAGAGCAATAAAACTAAAAGCTGGTTCTTTGAGAAGATAAACAAAATTGATAAACCATTAACCAGATTCATCAAGAAAAAAAGGGAGAAGACTCCAATCAATAGAATTAGAAATGAAAAAGGAGAATTAACAATGGACACTGCAGAAATACAAAGGATCATGAGAGATTACTACAAGCAACTATATGCCAATAAAGTGGACAACCTGGAAGAAATGGACACATTCTTGGAAAAGCACATCCTTCCTAGACTGAACCAGGAAGAAATAGAAAATATAAACAGACCAATCACAAGCACTGAAATTGAAACTGTGATTAAATACCTTCCAACAAACAAAAGCCCAGGACCAGAAGGCTTCACAGGCGAATTCTGTCAAACGTTTAGAGAAGAGTTAACACCTATCCTTCTCAAACTCTTCCAAAATATAGCAGAAGGAGGAACACTCCCAAACTCATTCTACGAGGCCACCATCGCCATGATACCAAAACCAGAAAAAGATGTCACACAGAAAGAAAACCACAGGCCAATATCACTGATGAACATAGATGCAAAAATCCTCAACAAAGTACTAGCAAACAGAATCCAACAGCACATTAAAAGGATCATACACCATGATCAAGTGGAGTTTATCCCAGGAAGCAAGGATTCTTCAATATACGCAAATCAATCACTGTGATACACCATATTAACAAATTGAAGAATAAAAACCATATGATCATCTCAATAGATCCAGAATAAGCTTTCGACAAAATTCAACACTGATTTATGATAAAAACCCTCCAGAACGTAGGCATAGAGGGAAGTTACCTCAACATAATAAAGGCCATATATGACAAACCCACAGCCAACATCGTCCTCAATGGTGAAAAACTGAAACCATTTCCACTAAGATAAGGAACAAAACAAGGTTGCCCACTCTCACCATTATTATTCAACATTGTTTTGGAAGTTTTAACCACAGCAATCAGAGAAGAAAAAGAAATAAAAGGAATCCAAATCGGAAAAGAAGTAAAGCTGTCACTGTTTGCAGATGACATGATACTATACATCGAGAATCCTAGAGATGCTACCAGAAAACTACTAGAGCTAATCAATGAATTTGGTAAAGTAGCAGGATACAAAATGAATGCACAGAAATCTCTTGCATTCCTATATACAAATGATGAAAAATCTGAAATAGAAATTAAGGAAACACTCCCATTTACCACTGCAACAAAAAGAATAATATACCTAGGAATAAACCTACCTAAGGAGACAAAAGACCTGTATGCAGAAAACTATAAGACACTGTTGAAAGAAATTAAAGATGATACAAACAGATGGAGAGAAATACCATGCTTTTGGATTGAAAGAATCAGCACTGTGAAAATGACTATACTACCCAAAGCAATCTACACATTCAATGCAATCCCTATCAAATTATCAGTGGCATTTTTCACAGAACTGGACCAAAAACTTCACAATTTCTATGGAAACACAAAAGACCCCAAATAGCCAAAGCAATCTTGGGAATGAAAAAAGGAGCTGGAGGAATCAGGTTCCCAGACTTCAGACTATACTACAAAGTGACAGTAATCAAGACAGTATGGTACTGACACAAAAACAGAAATATAGATCAATAGAAGAGGAGAGAAAGCCCAGAGATAAGCCCATGCACATATGGTCACTTTATTTTCGATAAAGGAGGCAAGAATATACAATGGAGAAAAGACAGCCTCTTCAATGAGTGGTGCTGGGAAAACTGGACAGCTACATGTCAAAGAATGAAATTAGAACGTGCCCTAACACCATACACAAAAGTAAACTCAAAGTGGATTAAAGACCTAAATGTAAGGTCAGACACTATAACACTCTTAGAGGAAAACATAGGAAGAACACTCTATGACATAAATCACAGCAAGATCCTTTTTGACCCACCTCCTAGGGAAATGGAAATAAAGACAAAAATAAACAAATGGGACCTAATGAAACTTAAAAGCTTTTGCACAGCAAAGGAAACCATAAACAAGATGAAAAGACAACCCTCAAAATGGAGAAAATATTTGCAAATGAAGCAACTGACAAAGGATTAATCTCCAAAATTTACAAGCAGCTCATGAAGCTCAATATAAAAAAAAAAACCACCCAAAAATGGTCAGAAGACCTAAATAGACATTTCTCCAATGAAGATATACAGATTGCCAGCAAACACATAAAGAATGCTCAACATCATTAATCATTAGAGAAATGCAAATCAAAACTACAATGAGATATCAGCTCACACCAGTCAGAATGGCCATCATCAAAAATCTACAAACAATAAATGCTAGAGAGAGTGTGGAGAAAAGGGAACCCTCTTGCACTGTTTCTGGGAATGTAAATTGATACAGCCACTATGGAGAACAGTATGGAGGTTCCTTAAAAACTAAAAATAGAACTACCATGTGACCCAGCAACCCCACTACTGGGCATATACCCTGAGAAAACCATAATTCAAAAAGGGTCATGTACCACAATGTTCATTGCAGCTCTATTTACAATAGCCAGGACATGGAAGCAACCTAAGTGTCCATCAACACATTAATGGATAAAGAAAATATGGCACATATATACAATGGAATATTACTCAGCCATAAAAAGAAACGAAATTGAGTTATTTGTAGCGAGGTGATGGACCTGGATTCTGTCATACAGAGTGAAGTAAGTCAGAAAGAGAAAAACAAATGCCATATGCTAACACATGTATATGGTATCTTAAAAAGAAAAAAAAAAAGGGTCATGAAGAACCTAGGGGCAGGACGGGAATAAAGATGCAGACCTAGAGAATGGACTTGAGGACACGGGGGGGGGAGGGTAAGTTGGGACAAAGTGAGAGAGTGGCATGTACATATATACACTACCAAATGTAAAACCGATAGCTATTGGGAAGCAGCCGCATAGCACAGGGAGATCAGCTCGGTGCTTTGTGACCACCTAGAGGGGTGGGATAGGGAGGGTGGGAGGAAGGGAGACAGAAGAGTGAAGAGATATGGGGATATATGTGTATGTATTGCTGATTCACTTTGTTATAAAGCAGAAACTAACATACCATTATAAAGCAATTATACTCCAATAAAGATGTTTAAAAAAAAAAAAATGAAGTCATCAATACAAAAAATAGGTAAGCCACAGTTGAGGGGAAAATATATTTACAGTATCAATATATGACAGAATATATTTGTATCCAAAATATAAAAATATTTCCTAAAAAAGCAATTAAAAAAATTTAAAATGGGTTAAAAATTTAAGCAGTAACTTACTGAAAGAAGATACATGAATGAGGTGTAAGCCCATGAAAAAGTGCCCAGTGTCATCAGGGATATGCTAATTAAACCCCAATGAGACAGCATTTCATCCCCACTAGAATGGCTTTATTAAAGACTGACCACACCAAATATTGGAGAGGATCAGGAGAAACCAGAACCTTCATACATTGCTGGTGGGTGTATAAAATGGTACAACCACTTTGGAGAATACTTTGGCAGTTGCTTATAAAGGTAAACAGATATTTACCTATGAACCAGTATTTCCACTCCTAGGTATTTACCAAAGAGAAGTAAAACATATTTTCCCCAAGAAAGAAAAAAAACCAAAAACAACCTTTTATAAGAATACTTACAGAAACCCTGTTTATAGTAGCCAAATAGTGGAAACCATCTCAAATATACATCTACAGATGACTGGATAAACAAATTGTGGTATATTTATACAATGGACTATTACTCAGAAATAAAAAGGAACAACCACCTTCACAAGCAGCAACATGTGTGAATCTCACAGATATTATATTGAGTGAAATAACCTAGACACAACAGAATATATGCAGAGTGTTTCTATTTAAATGAAGTCCAAGAACAGGCAAAGCTAATCAACAGTGACAAAGTAAGAAAGCAGTTGCCCCTGAGCAGGAGAAGAATTGACTAGAAAGGGGTATGAGGGAATCTTCTGAGGTCACAGTCTTATATCTTATTTTGGGTGGTAGTTAAATGGGTAAATGCAATTGTCAAATGAACTGAACACTTAAGATTTGTGCATCTCAAGATTAGTGTGGGTACATCATACAGCAATATTTTTAATGTGACTTTCTAAAAATAAATGTATTAGAAAACTAGAAAAAAAACTGGAAGGAAACTTCTTTTACTTGATAGAGTATCTTCCTGAAACAAACATCATAAATAATAGGGAAACATTAGAAACAGTCCCATTAAAGTCAGAGGTGAAACAACGATTCTTAACACCACTGCTATTCAACATTATCCTGGAAATGCGTGTCAAATAATACTACAAAAAAAAGAAATAAGAAGTAAATAAAATGGAAAAGAAAAGACAAATCCCATTTGTCAATGATTGTCTATCTAAAAAATTTAAAAGAATCAACTGAAAACATATTAGAACTAATAGGAATTTTAGAGATGATCAGACATAAGATCAATATACCAAAATCAATTTCATTTCTGTTTCCTTAATCTTTTCAAAGCACAATGAAAAACTATTCCATTCACAACAGAATCAAAACTACAAAACAGCTATGAGTAAACCTGTCAAGAAGAGTAAAAGAAAACAACAAAGAAAGCAATAATAAGAAGTAAGGATTTTTTTTAAAAGATCAAACTAAATACAAAATTTGTAAAGTTTCTGGATAGAAAAACTCAAAATTGTAAAAATATCCATCTTTCCCAATTAATCCATAAATTCAATTTAATACTAGATAAAGCTTCAACAAGAATATTATGAATCCTTAGCTGATGCTAAGTTTCATATGATAAAGAAAATATGAGTTAATAGCCAAGATTAAAACACAAAAATTACAAGAAGAAAGCACTCTTCCAGATAGTCTTTAAAATATTTTGAAGCTACAGTAATTAGATTAATGTGATATGGATGTAGAAATATATAGATAAGTAAAACAGAATACAAAGTCTAGAAACAGACTCATATGTAAATAGGACTTCAGTTTATTACATAAAAGTGGCATCATAATCAGTTAGGAAACGATGTACTCATTGAACAAATAGTATTAGAATAAACATCTATTTGGAAAAAATAAAACAAAACCAGACCTTCACTTTAACTTACATAATACAAAATGGCAAATGTAATAGAGAGCTAAAGGTGAAAAACAAATTTAAAAATTAAAATTAAAAAAACAAAAAAATCAATTTTGAAATCTTAAAATTGAAAAGGCTTACTTAAATTATAAAACTCCATAATTCAAAATGGGAAAGACTGATGGATTTAATTAAATAAAACTAAAAACTTCTTAATGATGAGATTTGCCATAAAGTTAAAACACAATACCAGTAGAAAATAATAGAACATAAAACAAATAGAGAATTAATATTCAATCCACATACAAATCAAAGGTTGTAAAAAGGTAATTGGCAGAAGAAATCTAAATGGCCCATAAAAACCTATCAAAAGTTGTCTGACCTCTCTAGTAATCAAGGAAATACATTTTAAGATAATATTTTTTAAGATAATATTTTTTTAAAAAGATAATATTATATTCCTCCCATCAGACTAATAAGAATTTAAAAGATTTACAATACCTAGTATAAGCAAGGAGGATGTGGGAAAATAGTTACTGCTAGTAGATAAATTGGTAAACTCTTTTTGGAAGGGATTTGGCAGTACTTAATGAAATTTTAAATGCATATACCTCTGGTCCAGCTATTTCATTTCTAGGAATTTAATTTACAAAAATGTTGTACATGTGTGCAATAAATACACATTAGAATCTTCATTTAGTACTGTCCAAAACATTTAAAAATATAGCTACATATTAAAAAGGAAATTAATAAGCAAATACTGTAGTTAAATAAACCATGAAATAGTCATGTGGAATGTATTACTATTACTCTAATGAGGCAGACCCGATTTTCTGACATGCAAAAATCTCACATGCATAGTGCAATTTGTAAAGCAATGCATATAGAATGAGCCCACTTACACATTTTAAAAATATATATATATATCTATATCGTGTAAATATTCAGAAAAAGACTGGAAGGATATACTTCCAAAAGTTATAGAGGTTACTTCTGGGAAAGGAAGTGTGATAAGTAAGGATAGACAGCTTCTAACACTTGGTTCTGTGTATTTTCTATTGTTTGACTCTTTTATTGTTATACCTCTTTTATTAGATTGGACTATTTGAAATTGCTTTTTGAGCATTTTGACCTACAGAAATATAAACTTCATAAGATTCAGTTTAATAGAGTAAGAATTTTTTGTGTATTGCCTTTGTAACTAAAATAAATGGATAAGAAAAGAAAAGAGAAAACTAGAATATGTATACACTCCCTCAGGACTGAGTTAAATGAGTAGCATTAGCCAGGACTCTAAGGCTTTATGAGAAGCTGCCCGAGAGAAGGGCCACCCTCGGTCACTTCTCATTTAAAATGGCTGCCCATTCATCATGTTGTCCTTCCGGCTGTTTGTCCAGAAGTTTTATAACCTTTTCAGCTTTGGAGAGACATGCCCTCTTGCCTCCTCCCAGACCCTGGGACGCTGCCTATTGAGTGTGACAGTGGTTCCAGAACAATTGTTCCTCTTTGAACACATCTTGACATTTTTGTGTGTGGGAAATAAAAATACCATATTTTACAAGAAGCATTGAGAAATGTGATAGTCACTATTTCTACACCTCCATTTGTAATTTTCTAAAATAATCCTGAATTCAGTGGCGTATTACTGTAAAAACAGTGACCCAGGCATCTTTTTTTTTTTTAAGCCATTACCGAAAATCCCATTAGCAATCTTATTTGAATAGACTGAGCCTTTTCCTATAACCACTACAAACAATTTTAAATCAATCCACCTTTTTTCTTAATTGAATATAGAGTTGTTAAAAGCTTCATTTATTTTTTTAAACCATGCTTTTTTATGATCTTTGCACTGATTTACAGAGAATATATCATCTTAGTTAAGAAAAGAATCTCTCCTAGTCTATTGAAAGATGACAGGTATAATCACTTTTTAAATTTTTACCAAAGTAAATTTGAAAAAGGTCTGTAGGTTAGATAATAGTATTAGATTGATGTTAATTTCCTGATTTTAAAAATTGCTCTGTGGTTATGTAAGAGCATGTTCTTGTTTTAAAGAAATACACACTGAAGTATTTAGAGGTAAAGGAGCCAATATATCTCAACTTATTCTAAAACATATCAGAAAAAAATTATACACTCACTTATAGAGAGAACTATAAAATAAATAATAAAACACATGTGGTATGATGTGAACATTTGGGTAAATATGGATAAAAGGTAAACAGGAATTTTTGTACTATTTTGCAACTTTTTAAAGTCTGAAGTGATTTTAGAATAAAGATTTTTTTAATCTATATTTTTTCCCAAAGTGATCCATGGATTCAATAATGATAACGATTTCTCCTGCCCCTCAGTGCCTCTGTGTGTCAGGCGTTGGGGCACGCCTTTACAATTCCAGTCCCTGGGAAGTGACACTATTCTCCTCACGCTCCTGAGCTTGTGAGGGCCTTGGCCAGGAGTTCAGCAATGCTGTTCTGGGCCTGTGGTCAGCCCCCAATCTATGACTTTAGAGGCTGTTCTAAGCCTGCACCACTCTCTTCAAGCCTCCTTCCTCCCTCACTCTCCTAACACCCTCCACCCCCTCAACACATTAATTCATTTCTTTGTTCATTATGCAATTATTTCATTTCTCTTCTGTGTATTCGGAATCTCTTCCTCTCAGCTGACCCCCCTCAAGCCATACACGCACAGTGAAGTTACTCCCATCCGATTTAAAAAGTCCATCCCTAACTCAGTGTGCTTCTCTGGCTTCCACCCTCTTGTCTTCCTTTCACAATCAGGCTTTTGAAAAGAATAACCCGTATCTCCCACCCTTACTTCATTCACAACAGTGGAAAGAAAGAATCTATATCCTATGCTGTGATTGATTTTTGCCAGTTTTTTTGGTATAGGCTTCTAATAAAAAGGGAAAATTTTAATTAAGAAAAAGATAGTGATGGTGTCTTCAGGCAGGAAAAGACAGACTTTCTCCTAGGTATGCAAAACACACAATGAATCGAACAAGTATCTCCTGGGTATCTATGTACAAAGCGCTCTGTGAGGGATTAGCTACTGGATGTTTAAGAGAAGAGTCTTGTTCATAATCTATTTCTGGCTATAAATATAAATCTCACCACCAGAAACAAAATAAATGCTAAATACAAAGATTCTTAAAGTAGTGGGATGCTATCAAATAATCTCAATTTTTCTAGGTCAAATAAGCTACTGGCAACCAAGGACAAGGAACAAAAACTGCTGCCAGGTGAATCTGAGCTCTGATTCTTTCATCACCAAAGAATAGTCAAGTAATGTTCTCACTTAGTCCTAACCATACCCAGAGAAAACCATAATTCAAAAAGACACATGTACCCCAATGTTCATAGCAGCACTATTTACAATAGCCAGGACATGGAATCAACCTAAATGTCCATCAACAGAAGAATGGATAAAGAAGATGTGGTACATATATACAGTGGAATATTACTCAGCCATAAAAAGGAACGAAATTGGGTCATTTGTAGAGACGTGGATGGACCTAGAGAGTGTCATACAGAGTGAAGTAAGTCAGAAAGAGAAAAACAAATATCGTATATTAATGCATATATGTGGAATCTAGAAAAATGGTATAGATGATCTTATTTACAAAGCAGAAATAGAGACACAGACGTAGAGAACAAATGTATGGACACCAAGGGGGAAAGGAGTGGGGGGATGAATTGGGAGATTGGGATTGACACATATACACTACTGATACTATGCATAAAATAGATAGCTAATGAGAACTTACTGTATAGCACAAGGAACTCTACTTAATGCTCTGTGGTGACCTAAATGGGAAGGGAAATCCAAAAAAGAGGGTATATATGTATATGTATAGCTGATTCATTTTGCTGTGCAGTAGAAACTAACACAACATTGTAAAGCAACTATACTCCAATAAAAATCAATTTAAAAAAAAAAAAGAAGGCTTAAAATCCAGGATAGTTTGGGGCTTTGCTTGTTCCTTTGGGTTCAAAGTATCCAGTAGACCCCAATCTTGAGTTGAATGAGCCCCTCCCACTTGCCTTCTCCCTCCAGGAGGGGGTTGTAGTTAGTTTCCTCACCATTCCCTGAGGGTAAGTCTCCATTCCCTGAATCTGGACACTTATGGCTATGCAAAGACAACTTGGAGCCACAGGAACAGGGGGCAACATTCAGCATTGTTAAATGAAAGCATGAATGAATGAATTGTATCTCTAGTATCCAGCACATAGATGAAATTTTAGGAGTATTTCTTGAATGAGTAAGTAAACTCAACCCAATAGATAAAAGTCAAGGCAGAATTGCTGGCCTTGCAATTGTAATCCCAAACTTTCCCCACTGCCCTCCCCCATCCCCAAGCTCACCCCATTACTTGGAAATATTTGAGGAATCAGCACAGGCTGAAGACCAATTGATCATATTTCATTTAGGATCATTTCTAAGCTAAATGCAGGTAAAAGCAAAGAACTTACGTAGCCAGCTCAGAGGTGTGGGTGATGGGGAGCTAAGTGCCATGAGACAGTACTGCACAGTTTTTCTCAGTTTTTAGTTTTATTTACCCATTCATTCAACAAATAGTTATTGAAAAATTATTGTGAGCCAGACAGTTTTCTAGTCACTGGGGGCAGAGCAATGGACAAGCCAACAAGGTTCTTCTTTCATTGAGTTACCGCTTCATTCATTCAAGTGACAAATAATGATTGTACCAAGCCCTCTACAGGGCAGTGGATATACACTCCTGCCTCCAAGAGCTTTATGTACATATATATATGTATGCCCAGAAATTAACAAACACTGATATATTGGAAAGTAATAAATCCTGGGACTTTGGGGGCAGGTACTGAAACAGGAAAGGGGATGGGAGTGTGGATAGAGCATGCAGTTTTAAATAAGGTGCTCAAGGTTGAACTCACTGAGAAAGTGATACTGGAGCAAAGTCCTGTAGGAGGTAAGGGAGCAGGATGTCCAGGGAACAGCATTCCAGGCAGATGAAAGCAAATGTAAAGGCGCCAAGTTGGGAACACTCTTGGCTTGTTCAAGAAACAGCAAGGAGCCTAATATGACTGAAGCAGAGTAAATAAGGAGGAGAAATAAGATGAGGTGGGGGCAAAGGGAATTATGTTGGGTCTTGTTGGCCATTTTAAAGATTTTCCCCTTTCCTCTGAGATAGGAAGCCATCAGATGATTTCTAACAGAGGAATAACATCATGTGACTCAGGTTTTAGCAGGATCACTCTGGCTGTTCAGCTAAGAACAGGCTCTAGTGTGGCAGGCAAACGCTGTGATATCTGTGGGGTTTTGTAAGCTGATAGTGAAAACATAAGAAATGATGCTCCAAGGAGAAGAAGGGATAATTGCTGGGAAATGTCCTTGAGTGGGCAAGAGGGGGATGGCTCTGGTATCCAAGTGGAGGAGCTCCCAACACAGAGGTTTCACCAATAGTCATGGGGGGAAGGCAGAGTTTATGGGCATAGATGAATGTAAGTGGGTAAATGTGATGGTGGGAGCTTGTGTTATTTGTCTCACATTTTCCTCAATTCTTCAGTGAAGTAGGAAGCAAGACCATCAACTGAGAATGAAGATGGAGTAGGCGGTATTACAAATTTGAAGAGAAAAGAATCATCGCTACACAAATGCATTTTAAAATAATCCCTTAAAAAACTCATAAGATAATAACACGTAATACTAAAATTTTGGCTATAGATGTGGTTCCAGAAAAAAAAGATCAGAAAATGTTTTTACACACATACCATATGTAAAGCCATCTGAGTGCAGCAACATGTACAAACCAAGTGACATGATTTGGCGCATTTCCATGAAACAATGAAAACGGTAAGTCAATTCCCTAATTCTATTGAGATTTGAATCAGGTAAACATCTCTTTATTACTGAAGTCTTTTAAATTTAGGTCATTGCATAGGAGTGAACTACTGGAGTGTAAAACATGTGTCCAGAGTTGAGCAAGTGAGAAACACTGGTTGAGGAGCAGGATCGTAGGGTCTGTCTCACACCCCACACTGAATTTCAGCCACCAACTGCCTTTCGAACTGATTTCTGTGTTGTACCTCCCCCAGAGGTGAGGAACCTGCAATTCCCAGGGTTGTTTCACCCCTCCAGTCCCACCGCAGGAAAACATGCTTAGAGTACACTCAGTGCCACTGCTGCATTTTACCAACTAGGTAAGACAACCTTGTGGTGTACCATGCAAAAAATTAAGGTGAAGTACAAAGCCAAACACGTCTGTCTATTAAACATTTTTAAACCCGGAACATTTTAAAGCATGAGACACTCTCTTGGTATCTTGGGAGACTGTCTTCCAGCTGAACCTTTGACAACATTGTCCAGCGTCCAAGACTGCTTGTTGGTGCACCAAACTGGGCCGTCATACTGCTGTTGCCTAGGGTAGGGACTCAGCTGTCCCACAGCACAGAGAGCATTTAACCAAGAAGACACGTGGGCATGGTGAGAACCAGCAGTGAAAGGGGAGGGCAGAGGCCACAGGTCCTTGCTCTGGGCCATCAGCAATCTGGGGACTTACCTTGGAAGTAAGTGGCCTCATCCTGGAAGCTTTGAAGGTTTGTCCCCACGTGGAGATCTTAGCCCTAGAATTGTTATCTGTTTTGCATTTTCACTTTCATTTTTAACTCATTGGGTTTTAATTTTTTAAATTTCTCAATCTCTTGGCTTAATTGCATTATTTTAACATTTTACATTATTATATTTATTCTTGAAATATCTTCTTGGCATATGATGGTTTTCTTTTGCTTTAATTATATTTAGTCTATTTTACCTTCCTTACTATTCAATTTTTACCTTTTAATATTTTTAACAATATTCAAAAGCCTATATTTTATCTAGTTTTCTAGTCACTTTTAATTCTCTTACTACTTTTTATAATAGCTATATTTCTGTTTGTCTCTTTTTTTAACTAGTTGCAGGATTGCTTCTGATTTCTTAGCATTGCCTGGGGTTTCCCCTGTTTCTTCCAGTTTTAACAGCCACTTTCCACCCACCCTACACATGCTCAAACTCCCAGCTGAAACCTTTAACATGGACAATTCAGAAGACCCAGCAGCCATGATTCCTTCCTCAGACAATAAATTTCCTATTCTAGCTGCACATAGTAGCACATTTGGAATGATGTTTGCTTCTCACACTGCGCTCTGTGATGTCCTTCTGTAATGTCCTTCTAGCATCCATGGTCTCTGCTGTACAAATCAATGGATGGGAGCCAGACCTGTGGAGGATCACTACACAGCAGAAGGGAGAGGAAGATGCCAGGTTTCTTCCAGAGAGGAACCACAACATGCTGTCCTCAAGCTTATTTTAACATGGGGGAGTCTCAAAACTTAAAACAACTCTGCTAAGAAGTCACATTACGGACCAAGAGAACCTTCAAAATATAAACTCCCACAACTTGCTCTAAGTAATATAATTAATCTAGACAGGGTGGGATGATAAGTGTCCCTGATAAAAACAATATATGATATGATGCTGTTCATGTATGAATTTATATTTTTATATATACTCCTATAAAGATACACACAAAAAATGATCACCAAAAGTTAATGATGGTTATCTCAGGGTAGTGGAATTTTAGATGAACCTGACTTTCTTTTTTTGTCTTTATATGTTGCTTGAATTCTTTAAGAAGAGCATGTGCTACTCTTATTTTATATAAATTTATTTGTATAGCATATCTGTGGAAATAAAGACCAATCAAATGAGTAAAGCAAAGCCTATTTATTCAGAGCTTGCTATAGCAAAGGCGTGAACTACATCACTTGTGTTAGGCTCAGAGAGACTCAAAGGCAGGCAGAGGTGTGGGAAATGTTATAGCGGCGAAAAGAGAAGGCTTCAGGTGTGCCCTGACTGGAGGCTGTAGGCACAGGGAAGCTGTGGCTGGGCTAACTAAGACTGGGGCATCCTTTGAGATTGGTTAGGGGTGCACATTTGGCTTTCTCAGGTTGGCCCTCAGCTGGAAGCAGGGACAGAAATCAGGGAAGCCATTAGTTATTAATCGAGTTCTGATCATTTTGGAGTGATTGTTAAGGAAGTTATTGTTTAGCTTCCTGGATTACCACTAGAGATAGCAAGCTGGCTTCCTGCAAGACTGATTTACAGTGGGCTGGCTTCCTGGGCTCATTACTGTAGATAACAGGGTTGGTTTCATGGGCAGGTTGCTGCAGATTGTGAGTCAGAGTTCTATTTGTATTTAGGGTCTGGCCATTGGCTGTTTGTATATTGTCTCTCATACTTTACTATATGTATAGATAAATATATTTATACTTATTGACAAACATATTTTATATAATAAATTTAAATTTTATATAAAATGACCAATTTAAATTTTATATAAAAATAAACCTATTTAACTGTGAAAAATGTAACAAAATGATCTTTAAATAAAGTAGACAAATGAATGGTGTAAAGGAAAAAATGCCTCCTCTTCTTAGCCCTTACCTTAATGTAGTAGTGGTTCCAAAACCTATTTATACACATCATCACACTATCAAAAATAGGAGTTTATTAAACTGAAATGAGAAAGACATTCCTACTTCTATAGGAATCTCTTTTAACTAGAAGGACTTCTAAATTCCGTTTCCAATTGCACTACGTACATCCTGCTGATAGATTGATAACCCCATTACCCTGCTACAGGTGTTTGCTGAGGACTATTAGGTAGCAGGAATGAACCTGGCTTGGTTAGCTAGGTAAAAGGGCAAGCAATGTGCTGAACTTGCCTGGAAGCACCATGATCAACCATCCTAGTCACTTGCCCCAGGTCCTCTCATTGAGGAAGTTAAAGGTGAAAAACACCCCAGATGAGGGTAGTTGGGGCAAGGGAGTTAACAATAGAAGTAAGCCAAACACTACAGCAGAGCTGCGGATAGCTCCTTAAATAATCCTAGGGTCGCTGGGACACGTCTTTTCTTTGCAACTGAAAAGAGTGAAGCTAACACGTAACCACTCAAGAAATAGATGATACTTAAAATTTTTGAAAGTATTTCATTAAAAAATGTAAAATATCAAGATAGGAGGCCCTATGTTTAGTTTGATTAACCAGTGACAAAGATGTGTTTATTGACAGTTTTCCACCGTACCTCTTTCAAAAAAAAGATACTGGAAACACAAATAAAAACTAATGTCTGAAAGGCCTATTTCTTCCAGCTTTATAATTCTAAAGGGACCTTGTATGTCTCAGGTTCCTCAAGTTTCATAGACTCTAAGCTGTTCTCAGACTGAACCTGGTCACTGGTTTTGCAATTCACCTGAATATACCTCTTAAATTGAAGTTTAGGGTGACCCTGCCTTGTCACAGAGCCATTTAGTACTTACTCCACTACTGACTATGTAACATTCGCATCTCAGAGAGAAATCAGAAAAGAAAAATTTAAGACTGTGGAGTGAATGTCTGTTTGAGAATAAGTTTGCATTGTTTTCCTTCTGTTCTCCCTGAAGACACCTCTTAAGAAGGGGTGGGTAGAGATTTAGTGCAGCCACACTTAGGTCAGGGCAGGACTGTAGGGATTAAAGTTAGGCAGCCTACACATATATACAATGGAATATTACTCAGCCGTAAAAAGAAATGACATTGAGTTATTTGTAGTGAGGTGGATGGACCTAGAGTCTGTCATACAGAGTGAAGTAAGTAAGAAAGAGAAAAACAAATACCATATGCTAACACATATATATGGAATCTAAAAAAAAAAAAAACAACAACAATGGTCATGAAGAACCTAGGGGGCAGGATGGAAATAAAGACGCAGACCTACTAGAGAATGGACTTGAGGACACGGGGAGGGGGAAGGGTAAGCTGGGACGAAGTGAGAGAGTGGCATGGACATATATACACTACCAAATGTAAAATAGATAGCTAGTGGGAAGCAGCTGCATAGCACAGGGAGATCAGCTCGGTGCTTTGTGACCACCTAGAGGGGTGGGATAGGGAGGGTGGGAGGGAGGGAGACACAAGAGGGAAGAGATATGGGGATATATGTATATGTATAACTGATTCACTTTGTTATAAAGCAGAAACTAACACAGCATTATAAAGCATCTTTATACTCCAATAAAGATATTAAAAAATAAATTAATTAATTAATAATAAAAAAAATAAAAATAAAAAAAATAAAGTTAGGCAGCCTGGAAAGGAGGATGTTAGGATTTAGGGCAACTACCTTTCCAAGGGGTACATGGGTAGTTAGGGTGGCCACCTTTAGAAAGGAGAGCAGAGCCCCACTGACTGGAAAAGAAGGTTAGAGAGCAAAAAGGTGAGGTCACTGGGGACAAGGAGAAGGACAGGACAAAAGAGTTGTGTCATAGAGAAGAGCAGGCACCTCCATTACTACTGCTTACAACTCTCAGTGCCCTGTCATTGCCCTTTCCTTCGGGCAGCTTGCCTCTGGACTAAGCTGCATGAGCTCAATATAGGCTCTGGTTATTTATGTTCACACAAAATGAGGGTAGGCACAAGTGGTCTTCTGAGAAGTCAGATGATAACCTCCAGTGGTGTGTGTTCTGGCCCCACTTCTTTTTAATTTATACATTCATAGCTTGAAATTATACTTTAGATGGCCTAGAGGATGTCCCCTTCCATATATAATAAGAAGACTGGTATCTTCCTACATGCTATTAACAAGGTTTTATTAGAACAGGGAATGGATTCATAATCAATTGGTCCTTGAGTCTATTGCCAGAAAGAGAGGCTTGGTATTAATTATGTAAAAGCTAAAACACATTGTCTTTGATAGTCTCCAAAATTAACTCCAAAGTTTAACATAAAATAAACACTTACCATAAATTAATTTGATTCGTTACCTAGAGATACATTTTGTTGTTAATTTATCTTAGAAAATATCACAAGAAAGCAACTGAAAAGCTCTAAAATCCGTCTCTTCCTCTTTATCAGCTCTGCCACTCATTCTTCAATGTTTCTTGACTGGACAACCATAAATGAGTTCTAACAAGTGCCCTTGCTTCTGGTCTGCCTCATCCTGGCTACTTTCAATGAACTCATCCTGCCCATACAGATGTGCGAAAATATAACAGTCCCACCACTTAACAGTACCAGTGTAGGTACCCGCTTCCATCCTCGGAATTTACTCAGGCTGCCTCCTGCTCCATTTATTCCAATCTGGTACCCTTTGCTCTTGTCTCTTCTGGATTTCTGACCCCAGCCTTAATGGTTTCCTTTGGACAATTCTACTCCAACTCAACTCCAGTATCTCTCTCAGACAGAATCCTGATATTCACCTCATATCATTCTCCACCTAGCACTTGGGTAAGAGATAGCTCTAACCCTCCCCACACCAGTCTTTTAGCACCTATGCCAAGGGAAATTGGAAAGTTTCTAGTCTTAATTTCTTCATTATCTATCCTCTAAACTGAAGCCAGATTCATCTCTCTAAAATTAAACATGATGTTTCTTCCCTGCTTAAAATTCTTCAGCGGCTCCCTGTGGCCTGACTTCAAGAGAAAGCAGAAATTCCCCGTGGCAAACATGGTGGACAAAGTCCTTCGTGATGTTGCCCCAACCACGTAGTTGTGGTACACAGGCTTAGTTGCTCCGTGGCGGGTGGGATCTTCCCGGACCAGGGCTCGAACCCGTGTCCCCTGTGTTGGCAGACGGATTCTTAACCACTGCGCCATCAGGGAAGCCCTAATCATTTGTTTTTAATATTTGTCTTCTCACAAATTATCTTTGAATCCCTAGTTCCTTGGATAGTACCTGACCCATAATTATCGTTGAGTGAAGGAGCTAATAAATGAATTAATGAATGTTAGTGCAGATCCAAAACACATTCTTAGAAAAAATGTAACGTTACTTTTAGATGTATAACTCTACCAGAGTTGGGTAATATCACTGATTTTTTTATGGTGAAAGAGAAGAAAAAGAAGCAGACATTCTCTAGTTTGAACAATATTTTGTGAGAGTTTCTCTTGGGACCCTGGTGATCCCTGCACATTCTCCAGGAATTCTGAAATAGAAGAGGTTGTAATGGAAAAGAAGAGAAGGAAATTGAAAGAAACTCAAAATGATAGCAGCTGATGGTTTTGCCAGGTAAAAACATTAAAACTTTTTCTTTGATAACATTTTCAAATATATGAGTTACTGAGAAAAACATATTAACCAACCAATATTGTACAAGTTAGGAGGGAAGGAAAATCTGCATCCAGTGATGTAAGTCTGTAGGTGATGCTATGAGGAAACATCATGTTGGCAGGCAGGCAGGACATCAGCCAGGAAAAGATGACACTATAGTATTGTTACTATTAGTTGAGTTTTACAAGGGGTTCATAATTTTGCTGCTGTTGTTGTTGTTGTTTTCTATAGTAATGAAGGAAAAAGAAGATATTTTTGTGTGGTATCAGAAAATAAATAGAACCCTGAGATCTGTTTTACAATGTACATAGCTGGTTATATATGCTTTTGATGGTTCTATTGAATTTTTTTTTTTAATTCTGAAAAGTTGGATGGGAGGAAGAAGTTTCCACCCCTACCCTACATGTCTCAGATGCTTTTGAGTCTCTGATCTATTTCCATGTAGAGATAGAAATGATTATCCAAGAGTGTACTGAAAGAGCTTATATATTAATAATAGGATAACAATATGACCTCTATTGTTTTTATTTTCAAAGCACATATTGATCTCAACCAGCCACAGAGACCACTGGCATATCAGGCACTGGACAGAGAAGGCAACCTCAGCATTATCTACCTCCTACTCAGCTCCTATCAAGAGCCTCTCTGAGAGTGGTATGATTTAGAAATTATCTTTCATGATATGCAGTCCCTCTGTTCTTCTATGGTAGAAGATATGTTACTATGTTACTGCATCGAATCAAATCAGACTGTCAGATGAGATGTTTATCAACAAAACCTGCAAGCAATAATGATATTAAATCCCCTATTTGATTTCCCATAAAAAAAAATCACTGGAATCATTAATGACCATCCTTAACAGAAACTTTCATGTGTAATATTTCTTAAGATAAAAAGAAAAAATAATAGGACTAGGAAAATCTCAGAGAGATATTGTGTATGATTCCTCCTTTCTACTAAGTGAAGTCAAAATTTCAGCCCAGTAGCTTACTTCTCCAGGTCCTCTGAGCCCAGTTTGCAGTAAAAGCTCTGTTAGTCATTATCAGGTAATATGGCCACTCCAGCCCTAACTTGTTATCTCTTGAGTTTACAAGCCACCTTCTCCATTTATTCTTGCTTTTCCTCTATTTGCTTTCGGCTTAAGCCTTTTTTAGTGGTAATTTCTTAGTCTTACTCTTTTATTCACTCATTCAACAAAATGTATTGCCGTGTATTGAGAGCCCACTATGTGCCAAGTCTTGGAGCTCGTGATTGAGACAGAAGCAGTCATGGAGTTTACAATCTAAGCTAGGAATCAACTCACGCTAAGTTATTTTTGGCTCTTTTACAAACTTATGATCTCTCTGTCAAAAATTCCAGGCTCTTTGCAACTTTCTCATCCCTCATGTTGGTCTCTCTGAACCAGAGGGCTCTGTAGACACTACCAGACACATGGCCATCAAGGACCTGCGTAGCAGAGTAATGTAAATTTCCATTCTACCCATGTGCAGCCCCTGACCCCAAGTTCATAATGGCCTTCGAGGAAGAAGCAATTTAACATAGGTGCAGATTCTGCCAGAGGCTACTGACTTTTGAGGATTTTCTAATTCCCATGATATGATCCTTGTCTAACCCTTCCCGACTTCCATTCCTTGCACACTAAGCTTAATCAACACCAAACTACCCCAGTTCCCTGAACACACCATGTCTTTCAATTCTCCACATCTTTGCAAATGTTCCCTCTCACCCTTCCTTTGCCAACTTGTCTATCTGACATAGTGCCATCTGTCATTCAGATCACTGCTTAAGGAATGCCTCCTCCATGATGCCTGCTGTCCTCCCTCCTCCCTTTCTCTTCTCCTTTCCCAAAGTAATTCCTCCCTCTTCTGTGCTGGAGAGTTACAGTGCAATGGTTTCTAGTTTAGTCTCTGAATTTACATTAACCTGAGTTCATCTCCTGGCTCCACCACTTAGCAACTACATGATCTTGGACAATTTATTTAACCTTACTAGGTCTCAGTTTCCTGATCTGCAAAAGGGGACAATAATAGTATCTATCTCATAGGGTTGTTAGAATTAAATACTATAAGAAATTAAAAGTACTTAGGTTCTGACACATAGTAAGCACTTTTACCATTGATCATATCACATTGGGTTGTAGTTATTTATTTCAGTTTCACTCTACCCAACTAGACTGGAAGCTTCTTAAGAGCAAGAATCATGTCTTATTCATCACAGGACCTGACATACAGTAAATGCACAATAAGTGGGTTTTTAACTGAACCTAAAAGTGGCATAAAATATGCATAATTCTTTGCAATTTAATGCAATTCAAATGAAGGACTTTAAAATAACTCCTACTGTACTAACTGCAATTAGAGAGCATCCTTCTCCCACGCCCTCTTTAAAATTTCCAGCTCCTTTATGGCTTAACATCAGTCACTCAACAGTTATCTATCTAGTGCCGACCATGTGCCAAGCAATGTGCTAGGCAGTGGAACTTTCTTAGTGAACATGAAGTAGTTCCAAGCCTCTAGAGAAGAGACAGACAAGTAAACCAGCTTACACAATAAAGTCCCATGGGAGTCACAGTGGGATAACATACAAACTGCCATGGGAAAACTTAAGAAGAAGCAACTATGCAAATTTTGGAGTCAGAGAAATGAAATCTGGCTGAAATTCAGAGTGCAGGGTCTTTGGGAGGTATACTCTTTACCCACTAAGTTAATAGTTGACCAACCAGCTGCCCAGGGGCAACCCTGGTCCAGAGGCACCCTTCTCTTAATATTAATGACAGGTTCTAGGGTACTCTGGAGAGCAGTACCTTAGGGTCTTGGGCAACCCTAACTTCCTTGCACCATTACTGCTTAAAGGATATTCAGTCTTTAGATGGTGATATAGTCAAATGCAAATACGTTGTGAAAAACACGAGATGCCTGGGCCAGTATCATCTGGAGCCTCCCAGGCCTCATAGAATTCACTGCAGTAAGTCTTCCTGTTTTAAACAACCACATGTCTCTTCTTGGAATGATCCAGGTTTTTTCAAAACACCTGTTAAAATTATACATGCATAAATTATTTTACTATGGTCAGAAAGATCTTAATTCTTTTTGCCTGTAATCTGTGCTCTACATACAAAACATTATGTGACAATCTCTAAGTTCTTTCATTAAATAAAACATTTATTGGGGTACTATGATTATTATCATTACCCCAAGGGTTAGCATAGCTTGAGTTTTTAATTCTTTGTTTCCTGACTCAATTATCACACACTCAGTTTTCCCACACCTGTGGGTTTATTTATATAGTGAAGTAATTTGGGGGAAGTGTAAATACACCGAAGAACATAAAAGTCAACAGTATCCCTCATCAAAGATTAAAACGGCTTTTGGCTGTAGCTTAAGGGACTCCATTCTGGAACTTCCAATCTTTAGCAATGGTCCCTTCCTTTGTCTGAGCAGCCCACTGGGGCAGTTCTCTTTAATGAACGCTTTTTCCTTTCCATGTGAAGTATACCACTCCCCCCCGCTCCATTTCCAACAGAATATAATTCTAGATGTTGAACTTGAGTTAACTGAAAGGTTGAGTTCTAGATGTCAGGCAGAACTGGATTTGAATTCTGCCTCCAAATCATTAACTAGCGGTGTGACTTTGGATAAGTTACTTAACATCTCTGAATCTCGTTTTCTTATCTGAATAGAACTATTGTAAAGATTAAGTGAAATAACATTTATAAAAAGTTTAACTACACATTGTTCTAAGTGCTTTATATGTATTAACTAATTTACCCTTTACCAGGTGTCCATCCCATAGGGGGCTTAGGGATAAATATCATGTGACCACTTTACTGTGAGTTCTACCAGCCCACATCTCTCCTACATGCCATATTCTGTACCTGCCAGTCACAAAATAAAGGCAGTTTTTCTTGCCGTGGCCAGCCTTGACATGTTACTAACCCTAGGCATCCAGCCCTGACCCCTTCTGAACAGGGCCTTCAATGAGCTCAGTGTGTCTGCTTGGCTCAGATAGGCAGCCAGCAGCCCTTTGCACTAGCTGCTAATGCATCTCTGCATTGTAATCCAGCAGAGCTGGCTTTGCTGACATTAAGGACATGATGCAAAGTACAGCTCTTTAGTTTCCAAATGAATGAAAAAATGGCACATTGAAAGAGAGGCTGGCCACAGCATCTAGCTAGAAAACAATAATGACTCACAGGAAAGACAAAGACTGAGTAAGCACCAACGACAGGCCACTCATCCCTTCAACATCACTCTGGGAAAATATGGTCTCACTATGGAACAACCAAAAATATATGGACAAGATCTCCCAGGCTTCTGAGGATAGTCTAATTCCTACCTGGCTTATAAATTTCATAACTTCTAAATTAGCTCCACTAGGAGTTGGGGGAAGATGTACAGGGACCATGGATATTAGAAATATTTACATGTGGCATGCATCTGCGTCATGACTGGCATTGCTAATCAATTATGAAATGACTATTAGATAGCTTTGATAAGAGAGCTTGTTATTTACAGTCTGGATGTTGGACCACAAAATATTCCACTAGTGACAAAAAGAGATTGAAGCTAGTTTCTGTATGTATACACTCTCAGAGGTCTGGGCAGAAATCTAAAAAAAAATCTAAGAATACATAAAATATTTAGTGTGATACTCTTTCCTTAATGATGATGATGATGATGATGATTATCACCACATGATGCTACCTAATCATGGCATATTTTAAGTAGGAAAGTATCTTATTAATACATAAGCTTTTCTTTTAACCTATTCACTATTTTTATGGGTGATTATTCAATATATTAACAATTATCTTTGTGCAACAAAAAACACGTCATAATTTTTAATACTAGTAAATGTTCAAAATTTTGAACCAAGCAAATGTTTACATAATATCCCACAGGGGAAGAATTACTTTGGTAAAAGGGTCTAATGAATCAGTATTGCCTTCACTCTCTTTGGGATTTCTCAGGAATTGCCAACAAGTACTGGGAACTAAAAGGAAATGTCTAGAAGACTGCGTGTGGTATGTTAAAATATCTTGAATTAACTAAATCAAGAGTTTTTTACCAAAACCAAGCATTCTTAGAAGACAAACCTGGTATACACTTTTAATGTTTTTGGCTCCCAAGCATCTAAACCTCTTTGCTATGCATGAGAAACCTTATGAGACAGAACCCACCTTCTACTACAGAAGCTCAGCACTATTGGCTTGGCCAGCTAGACTGCTGCTGGCACATGGTCTAGATTCCTCTGATTGGATGCACCCACCTCAGATTTTGAACCAGGACCAAAGAAGGTGGAAGCTCAGGGTCCATTCTGAATAGATTAATAATAGCAGGGACAGAAGCTGCATTCGTTTTCCAAAGCACAGTGATTCCAGGCCACCTCCAGTGCCAGCATCAGGTTGAAGGTAGGGCAAGCTGCGGCATCTGAGCCTATCATAGAGACAGTGATATCTTACTGGGATGTTTCTGAGATGTAATGTTGGACATGGTACCTGGTTCTATCACTTACAAGCCCGGTTTTCAAGCCCTTCTGGAGGTTATATCAAATACCAAACATTTTAAAATAAATTTTTTTGTGTAAGACCAGAATCCTGACTATTTTGTTATATTTATTTTTAAATATTTTAAAATATTGAACTCATTACTCCAGCTATATGTGGTAGCTTGAGAAGGGGGTGGGCAGTTGGTAGCCATTGCAAAAACATTTGCTGTTAGGCGGGGGCATTCTCACTTTGAATTCCAGAATGTACCTTCCAGGTGGCAATGACTGTGCATGGACATGTGATGTGAATCAGCATTTACCTGTTCTCTCTTACCTGTTCTAGAGCCCTCACACCACACTATGGCTCCCAGACTGCTCTTTCTCTACCCCCAAATGGCCCACTCAGGGTGCTCGACTGGGACTAATTCCCATTCCCATTCACTGAGAACAGCATTGAAATCCTAGGTCAGCCTTTTGTTCCGCTGGACTTTCCCTCATTTAGTTCATTCTCTTTCCCCTTTCTTGCCAGAGTTCTTTAGTACAATATTCTGCTTCTTTGAAGAAGAGCTTTAACTAGCTCTTCTACCCCATTTCATCCTACTTCTTAGGAGGTAAATTCATAGCAGTCAGCTGTGCATGTGGAGACTGTCCTTGTTGGCGTTACCCTATTATCTCTCATTAGCACTAAGGAATGTCTTCTCTCCATACCTCTGAAAGATGAGAGAATCTTTTGTGGGAATTTTACCTTTGTTCTATTCCCAGAGAGTTGTGCCACTTTAAGTAGTATCTTAACAAAATTTTCAGTAAATAACTTAACTATTCAATTGAAACCATCTCTCCTTCTAAGCAAAAAAGGTTATTTGGGACCTGGCTGATTCAAGGCGGTGACAGTTCACATAGAGCTTTCCAAAGCTAGCATCTGTGAAATTATGAGCATATCCACTTGATGAAGGAGAAGTTAGGTGTTAAAGAAAGTTGCTAACTTGCTCAAAGCACAGAGCTTGTTCAAAGTGGAACTGAATTGCTGGGACTCGAAACCCAAGCTTCAAACCCCCTACTTTTCCTCTACATAACTGTACCTCTCAACTATTAGTTGAGAGGCATTTCTGGTGCCTGCCACACCCAGAACCCAGAACCACTTCTAGGGGAAATTGCCCATCTTGAGTCCCTACTGACAAGGCAGCCCCCAGCCATGGTGGTTTGATCACAACCCTCTCTGGCCTCCACTAATTGAACAGGGGTGGGCAGGTGACCCAAAGGAAGCCAATTCAACAGACTGATCGGCAGTCTATGAGGTTGCCTGACACAAAAAGTTTTGACACAACAGAGGTGACCTGAGTCAACCAGATCCTAGCTGAGTCTTACTCCTTCTAACCAAGAGACCTAATTGACTCAACCTTACTGTAGATAATTGTTGTATACATTATTCTAATTAATGCATTGTGTGGAACAATCTTGTTCAATTTTCTTTTTCTCCACTCTCATGTAAACGTGTCCTAATGGAACAGGACATCACATGTTGGAAGTTCCCAATCTTTTATCCTCTGATAATTGCTTTTCTTCTAGGAACTTTTGTTCTGTGGATTCCTTGACCCCACACAGTCTTGGTCCTCTCTCTACTTTTTGGTCTGTCCTTCTTCTATGTGCTAGGCAGCATTCCTAGTGCTTTACACAAATTTTCTTATTTAAGGTTCATAACAACCCCATAAGGTAAGCACTATCAGTATTTACATTTTACAGATGAAGAAAGTGAGACACATAGGTGGTGGTTTGGGTCAGGGTGGCAGCAGAGGAGAAAAGAGGGCAGATTAACAGATGTATTTTGAAAGTGGAACCAACAAGGCCCGGCCACTGGCTTAGATGTGGAAGTGAGGGAAGGGGAGAATCAAGGATGATACTGAAGCAACAGGGTGAATTATGCAGCCATTTGTTCAGCCTCTTTGTCATCTCTAATTGGATGTTCCAGAAGCCCTTCCAGAAGATGAGGTCAACATGTCTAAAACTGAATTTTATTAATAATTCTTTCCATAAGACCTGCTCTTCTTTTTAATATTTTCTTTTTCAAAGAGTGTCACCATCACTGTTATTAAATGGCAAGTACTTTATAGAAAGAGATGTCAATGAGAGAAGCAGTTAAAACTACAGTTTTAGATACTACTATAGTGAAGATCCTTCTAGTGTTCAAACTGTTTTCTCCAACTTACTAATATATTTACTAGACTTTTAACTCCTTCATTTGACCATAAGCTTCTCAAGGGCAGAGATTATGTCTGTAACTAGAACTAACATTTACTGGGTATTTTCCAAAGGTCAGAGCTGTGTTAAGCATTTGGCATGCACCATCCCATGTAGTTCTCCCAACGGCCTTATGAGGCAGGGAATAGAGCACAGTGGTTAAGAACGGGGGCTCGACTGCCTGGGTTCAAATCCTGACCTTGTCACGTGATTTGGGGGAAGCTACTCAACTTTTCCATGCATTGGTTGTCACATTGGACTCTGGGAGAACAGAGGAGGGACATGTAACTCAGATAGATGAGATCAAAGACAACTTTCTAGCATGAAATGAATCGCTGAGCTGAATCTTTGTTCACAAGGGTCAGAGTGTTGCAGGCAGAGAGAGCAGGCTATGTGGAGGCCCAGAAGTAAACAAAAGCATGGAACCTTACTGTTTTAAACTGTCAGTGCAGTTTCCCAAGAACAAGGAAGGGTCACAAACTCAAATACTTACAAGAACTAGGCAAGTAAGGTAAGTAAAGAGACTGGCCAGGGGTAAGATAACAGCAAGGTGTGAGATCTGGGCAAACAGGAGAGCACAGGACTCACCTATAGGGGCCCAGCCTCTGCTCCTGCCAAACTCCTTCCAGCTCACCAAGCTCCACCACACTGCCCTTCACTCTCTGCCGTGGGAACCACCGAGCTTATACTGCCTCCAGGCTCCTTCACTTTCTGTTTCCTCTACCTGAACGTCCGTTCTTTGCATGGCTTGCTCTTTTTGCATCATTTCAGTTCAAATGTGATTTAATAGAGGTCTTCCCTGATGACCACCCACAAGTCAGTCCCAGACCTTCTAGTGATTCACTCTAATTTATTTTTTCAGAGCACTTGCTACTATGTGAAATTATTATACTCCTTTGCTTATTTGTGGATTTTGTGTATTTGTTTAATTATATATACTGGGTAAGTAATATAAGTTCTCCTGGAGCAGGAAACCTTTCCAGCACCTAAAACAATAGCTAACACAACAGTAAGAGCCAAAAAAAAAAGGCCATTCATTCATTTTGAATAAATAAAAAGTGCTTTTATTGTGCACCTACTCAATGCCAGGTACTATAGGCTGCAGAGATTGAACAAACATCAGAACATAGGTAGTAGTTAATGCCAGAAGAATGGGTGAGAAAACCCAGGACATGGGTCAGACAGGAATTCTTTGTAGGAGTAGACAGAAGAAGAAATATCCTGAAGATACTGATCAGGGGAGATAAGGGGGAAGCAGGAGAGAAATGGTATCACAGGAGCTAAAGGAAAACAGAGTTCACAGTGGAAATCACAACTGGATTAGATGATTTGCTGCTGGCTGATTTTGATGTACAGTAGATACCTAGATAGCTAAGACTCCTCTCATTACGTTGTCTCATTATTGTGCCCATCTGGGGACTTCCGAAGCCTCACCTACACATCTACTGTCTGTCTAGGTTTCCTGTAATATATCTCAATAGTGATGCCATGTCTGTTCTCCTTTTACCTATTCAAAAAAACTTCCCTGCATTCTCATCTTCAAATAAATAAATTTCCATTTATATATTCATCCTATCTGGAGATACATAAATACATATATATATGTAATATATATATAATAAGTACTAAAAATATAGGCAAGGTTAGGGGATGGATAGTGACCAGAATGTATATGAATGGAGGATATATGTGATATTCTATATAAGGCATTATGGAGTGGCTTCTCTAATAAGATGGCATTTGAGCAGAAATCTTAAGGACATTAGTGAATTAGCCTTGTATATATTTGGGGAAGAGTGTTCTAGAGAGAGGGAACAACAAAAACAGCGAGAAGTCCAGTGTGGCTGGTGGAGAGTGAGTGGGGGTGGGGGTGGGTAGAAGAAGACAAGGGGTTGGCAGTGAACAGGATAGACTGAAGGAAGCAGCAACTGCCTTCAGCTTAGGGATTCTCCAAGTCTGCCTTAGGAAGTAGGGTGCAACCAGCACCCAGCACACAGTAAGTGCCCAATAAACATTTGGTGAATGAATGAATCCCTCAGGTGGCAGAGAATTATTTGAGATCTGCATCGTGGAGAACACAGCTGACTGAATGAGCCCCTAACTCAGGCAAGTTTGGCACTTAATTATACTTAAATTAATGTTTTCTCTAGATATTTTTCAAATGTATGTCTTACCTTTCTGAGAAAATATTTGTTTTTTTTTAAGTTATGGACCATGTCTTTTATGATTCCAACTTCAGTGCTGGAACTCAAAAAATAAATCAGGAAAGGCAGTGGAATATAGATATATAATGGAAGAAAAAGAAAAAAATTATAAAGGGTGGTTGGTTATACCTGGGTGATGGGATGAGAGATGATTTGTAACTTTGAAACCTTATGTTTTTATGTGTCTTAAAACTTTCTACCATATACATGTATTCTTGTTATAATTTAAAATGATACATTAGAATACTACAAGGTACTAGCTATTAAAGCCAGTGAAATCCACCTCCATTAACCCTTGTTCAAGATCCATACAGCTGAAGTATTTGAGTCTCAATTTCACTATTAGTCAGCTACATATATTTAAAAAGCCTTGGAGAGAGAGACCTTCAAGATGGAGGAGGAGTAAGACGTGGAGATCACCTTCCTCCCCACAAATACATCAGAAATACATCTACATGTGGAACAACTCCTATAGAACACCTACTGAACGCTGGCAGAAGACCTCAGACTTCCCAAAAGGCAAGAAACCCCCCACGTACCTGGGTAGGGCAAAAGAAAAAAGAAAAAACAGAGATAAAAGAATAGGGACAGGACCTGCACCAGTGGGAGGGAGCTGTGAAGGAGGAAAGGTTTCCACACACTAGGAAGCCCCTTCGCGGGCAGAGACTGCGGGTGGCAGAGGGGGGAAGCTTTGGAGCCACGGAGGAGAGCGCAGCAACAGGGGTGCGGAGGGCAAAGCGGAGAGATTCCCGCACAGAGGATCGGTGCCGAGCAGCACTCACCAGCCCGAGAGGCTTGTCTGCTCACCCACCAGGGCAGGTGGGAGCTGGGGGCTGAGGCTCTGGCTTTGGAGGTCAGATCACAGGGAGAGGACTGGGGTTAGCTGCGTGAACACAGCCTGAAGGGGGCTAGTGCACCACAGCTAGCCGGGATGGAGTCTGGGAAAAGGTCTGGAGCTGCCGAAGAGGCAAGACACCATTGTTTCAGGGTGCGCGAGGAGAGGGGATTCAGAGCACTGCCTAAACAAGCTCCAAAGATGCGCGCGAGCCGCGGTTCTCAGCGTGGACCCCAGAGACAGGCATGAACTGCTAAGGCTGCTGCTGCAGCCACCAAGAAGCCTGTGTGCAAGCACAGGTCACTATCCACACCTCCACTCCCGGGAGCCTGTACAGCCCGCCACTGCCAGGGTCCTGTGATCTGGGACAACTTCCCTGGGAGAACACACGGTGTGCTTCAGGCTGTTGCAATATCACGCCGGCCTCTGCTGCCACAGACTCGCCCTGCATTCCGTACCCCGCCCTCTTCTTGGCCTGAGTGAGCCAGAGCCCCCAAATCAGCTGCTCCTTTAACCCCGTCCTGTCTGAGCGAAGAACAGATGCCCTCAGGCGACCTACACGCAGAGGTGGGGCCGGATCCAAAGCTCAACCCCAGGAGCTGTGCGAACAAAGAAGAGAAAGAGAAATCACTCCCAGCAGTCTCAGGAGCAGCAGATTAAATCTCCACAACCAACTTAATGTACCCTGCATCTGTGGAATACCTGAAGAGACAACGAATCATCCAAAAGGAGGTGGACATTGAGAGCAACTGTAGACTTGGGGTTTGCTTTCTGCATCTAATTTGTTTCTGGTTTTAGGTTTATCTTAGTTTAGTATTTAGAGTTTATTATCATTGGTACAATTGTTCATTGATTTCGTTGCTCTCTTCCTTTTTTTTTTAATATATATAGATTTTTTTTTTTCCTTTTTCTCTTTCTCTGAGTATGTGTATGCTTCTTTGGGTGATTTTGTCTGTATATCTTTGCTTTTACCATTTGTCCTAAGGTTCTGTCTGTCCTTTTTTTTCTTTTTAGTATAGTTTTTAGCACCTGTTATCATTGATCATTGGTGGATTTGTTCTTTGTTTTGGTTGCTCTCTTCTTTCTCTCTTTCTTTTTCTTTCTTTTTTTATTACTTTTTAATTTTTTAATTTATTTTTAATAATTTTTTTGTTCTTTATTTTAATAACTTTATATTATTTTATTTTTCTTTCCTTCTTTCTTTCTTTTTCTCTCCCTTTTCTTCAGAACCGTGTGGCTGAGAGGGTCTTTGTGCTCTAGCCGGGTGTCAGGCTGGTGCCTCTGAGGTTAGAGTGCTGAGTTCAGGATATTTGTCCACCCGAGACCTCCTGGCTCCACGTAATATCAAATGGTGAAAGTTCTTCCAGAGATCTCCATCTCAACACTAAGATCCAGCCCCACTCAACGACCAGCAGGCTACAGTGCCGGAGACCCTATGCCAAACAACTAGCAAGACAGGAATACAACCCCACCCATTAGCAGAGAGGCTGCCTAAAATCATAATAAGGCCACAGACACCCCAAAACACATGACCGGACGCAGTACTGCCCACCAGAAAGACAAGATCCAGCCTCATCCACCAGAAGACAGGCACCAGTCCCCTACACCAGGAAGCTTACACAACCCGTTGAAACAACCTTAGCCACTAGGGGCAGACAGCAAAAACAATGGGACCTACGAACCTGCAGCCTGTGAAAAGGAGACCCCAAACAGTAAGTTAAGCAAAATGAGAAGACAGAGAAACACACAGCAGATGAAGGAGCAAAGTAAAAACCCACCAGACCAAACAAATGAAGAGGAAATGGGCAGTCTACCTGAAGAAGAATTAAGAGTAATAATAGTAAAGATGATCCAAAATCTTGGAAATAGAATGGAGAAAATACAAGAAATGTTTAACAAGGACATAGAAGAACTAAAGAGCAAACAAAAAAAGATAAACAACAAAATTAATGAAATTAAAAATTCTCTAGAAGGAATCAATAGTAGAATAACTGAGGCAGAAGAACGGATAAGGAACCTGGAAGATAAAATAGTGGAAATAACTACTGCAGAGCAGAATAAAGAAAAAAGAATGAAAAGAATTGAGGGCAGTCTCAGAGACCTCTGGGACAACATTAAACACACCAACATTCAAATTATAGGGGTCCCAGAAGAAGAGAAAAGGAAAGGGACTGAGAAAACATTGGAAGAGTTTATAGTTGAAAACTTCCCTAATATAGGAAAGGAAATAGGCAATCAAGTCCAAGAAGTGCAGAGAGTCCCATACAGGATAAATCCAAGGAGAAACATGCCAAGACACATATTAATCAAACTATCAAAAATTAAATATAAAGAAAAAATATTAAAAGCAACAAGGCAAAAGCAACAAATAACATACAAGGGAATCCCCATAAGGTTAACAGCTGATCTTTCAGCAGAAACTCTGCAGGCCAGAAGGGAGTGGCAGGACATATTTTAAATGATGAAAGGGAAATACCTACCAAGATTACTCTACCCAGCAAGGATCTCATTCAGATTCAATGAAGAAATTAAAACCTTTACAGACAAGCAAAAGCTAAGAGAATTCAGCACCACCAAACCAGCTTTACAACAAATGCTAAAGGAAATTCTCTAGGCAGGAAACACAAGAGAAGGAAAAGACCTGCAATAACAAACCCAAAACAATTAAGAAAATGGTAATAGGAACAAAAAAATCGATAACTACCTTAAATGTAAATGGATTAAATGTTCCAACCAAAAGACACGGACTGGCTGAATGGGTACAAAAACAAGACCTGTATACGTGCTGTCTACAAGAGACCCACTTCAGACCTAGGGACACATACAGACTGAAAGTGAGGGGATGGAAAAAGATATTCCATGCAAATGGAAATAAAAAGAAAGCCTGAGTAGCAATTCTCACATCAGACAAAATAGACTTTAAAATAAAGACTATTACAAGAGACCAAGAAGGACACTACATAATGATCAAAGGATCAATCCAAGAAGAGGATATAACAATTGTAAATATTTATTCACCCGACATAGGAGCACCTCAATACCTAAGCAAATGCTAACAGCCATAAACGGGGAAATCGACAATAACACAAAAATAGTAGGGAACTTTAACACTCCACTTTCACCAATGGACAGATCATCCAAAATGAAAATAAATAAGGAAACACAAGCTTTAAATGATATATTAAACAAGATGAACTTAATTGATGTTTATAGGCCATTCCATCCTAAAACAACAGAATACACTTTCTTCTCAAGTGCTCATGGAACATTCTCCAGGACAGATCATATCTTGGGTCACAAAACAAGCCTTGGTAAATTTAAGAAAATTGAAATCGTATCAAGTATCTTTTCCAACCACAATGCTATGAGACTAGATATCAATTACAGGGAAAAATCTGTACAAAATACAAACACATGGAGGCTAAACAATACACTAATAAATAACCAAGAGATCACTGAAGAAATCAAAGAGGAAATCAGAAAATACCTAGAAACAAATGACAATGAAAACACGATGGCTCAAAACCTGTGGGATGCAGGAAAAGCAGTTCTAAGAGGGAAGTTTATAGCAATAAAATCCTACCTCAAGAAACAAGAAACGTCTGAAATAAACAACCTAACCTTACACCTAAAGCAATTAGAGAAAGAAGAAAAAAAAAACCCCAATGTTAGCAGAAGGAAAGAAATCATAAAGATCAGATCAGAAATAAATGAAAAAGAAATGAAGGAAACAATAGCTAAGATCAAAAAAACTAAAAGTTGGTTCTTTGAGAAGATAAACAAAATTGATAAACCATTAGCCAGACTCATCAAGAAAAAAAGGGAGAAGACTCCAATCAATAGAATTAGAAATGAAAAAGGAGAAGTAACAACTGACACTGCAGAAATACAAAGGATCATGAGAGATTACTACAAGCAACTATATGCCAATAAAATGAACAATCTGGAAGAAATGGACACATTCTTAGAAAAGCACAACCTTCCTAGACTGAACCAGGAAGAAATAGAAAATAAAAACAGATCAATTGCAAGCACTGAAATTGAGACTGTGATTAATAATCTTCCAACAAACAAAAGCCCAGGACCAGATGGCTTCACAGACAAATTCTATCAAACATTTAGAGAAGAGCTAAAACCTATACTTCTCAAACTCTTCAAAAATATAGCAGAGGGAGGATCACTCCCAAACTCATTCTACGAAGGCACCATCACCCTGATACCAAAACCAAACAAAGATGTCACAAAGAAAGAAAATTACAGGTCAATATCACTGATGAACATAGATGCAAAAATCCTCAACAAAATACTAGCAAACAGAATCCAACAGCACATTCAAAGGATCATACACTATGATCAAGTGGGTTTTATCCCAGGAATGCAAGGATTCTTCAATATGCGCAAATCAATCAATGTGATATACCATATTAACAAATTGAAGGAGAAAAACCATATGATCATCTCAATAGATGCAGAAAAAGCTTTCAACAAAATTCAACACTGATTTATGATAAAAACCCTCCAGAATGTAGACATAGAGGAAACTTATGTCATATAATAAAGACCATATATGACAAACCCACAGCCAACATCGTTCTCAATGGTGAAAAACTAAAACCATTTCCTCTATGATCAGGAAGATGACAAGGTTGTCCACTCTCACCACTATGATTCAACATAGATTTGGAAGTTTTAGCCACAGCAATCAGAGAAGAAAAAGAAATAAAAGGAATCCAAATCGGAAAAGAAGAAGTAAAGCTGTCACTGTTTGCAGATGACATGATACTATACATAGAGAATCCTAAAGATGCTCCTAGAAAACTACTAGAGCTAATCAGTGAATTTGGTAAAGTAGAAGGACACAAAATTAATGCACAGAAATCTCTTGCATTCCTATACACAAATGATGAAAAATCTGAAAGTGAAATTAAGAAAACACTCCCATTTACCATTGCAACAAAAAGAATAAAATACCTAGGAATAAACCTACCTAAGGAGACAAAAGACCTGTATGCAGAAAACTATAAGACACTGTTGAAAGAAATTAAAAATGATACAAACAGATGGAGAGATATACCATGCTCTTGGATTGGAAGAATCAACATTGTGAAAATGACTATACTACCCAAAGCAATCTACAGATTCAGTGCAATCCCTAACAAACTACCAATGGCATTTTTCACAGAACTAGAACAAAACATTTCACAATTTGTATGGAAACACAAAAGACCCTGAAGAGCCAAAGCAATCTTGAGAAAGAAAAATGGAGCTGGAAGAATCAGGCTCAAACTATACTACAAAGCTACAGTAATCAAGACAGTATGGTGTTGGCACAAAAACAGAAATATAGATCAATAGAACAGGAGAGAAAGCCCAGAGATAAACCCCTGCACATATGGTCACCTTATCTTTGATAAAGGAGGCAAGAATATACAATGGAGAAAAGACAACCTCTTCAATAAGTGGTGCTAGGAAAACTGGACAGCTACATGTAAAAGAATGAAATTAGAACACTCCCTAACGCCATACACAAAAATAAACTCAAAATGGGCTTCCCTGGTGGCGCAGTGGTTGAGAATCTGCCTGCCGATGCAGGGGACATGGGTTCGAGCCCTGGTCTGGGAAGATCCCACATGCCGCAGAGCAACTAGGCCCGTGAGCCACAACTACTGAGCCTGCGCGTCTGGAGCTTGTGCTCCGCAACAAGAGAGGCCGCGACAGTGAGAGGCCTGCGCACTGCGATGAAGAGTGGCCCCCGCTCGCCGCAACTAGAGAAAGCCCTCGCACAGAAACGAAGACCCAACACAGCCATAAATAAATTAATTAATTAGATAAATTAAAAATGTCTGCTTTGCAAAAGACAACATCACGAGAATCAGAACACAAGTCACAAGTTGGGAGAAAATATTTGCAAAAAAAAAAATAAACTCAAAATGGATTAAAAACCTAAATGTAAGGCCAGACACTATAACACTCTTAGAGGAAAACATAGGCAGAACATTCTGTGACATAAATCACAGCAAGATCCTTTATGACCCACCTCCTAGAGAAATGAAAAAAAATAAATAAATAAACAAATGTGACCTAATGAAACTTAAAAGCTTTTGCACAGCAAAGGAAACCATAAACAAGATGAAAAGACAACCCTCAGAATGGGAGAATATATTTGCAAATGAAGCAACTGACAAAGGATTAATCTCCAAAATTTATAAGCAGCTCATGCAGCTCAATATCAAAAAAAACAAACAACCCAATCCAAAAATGCGCAGAAGACCTAAATAGACATATCTCCAAGAAGATATACAGATTGCCAGCAAACACATGAAAGGATGCTCAACATCACTAATCATTAGAGAAATGCAAATCAAAACTACAATGAGGTATCACCTCACACCATTCAGAATGGCCATCATCAAAAAATCTAGAAGCAATAAATGCTGGAGAGGGTGTGGAGAAAAGGGAACCCTCTTGCACTGTTGCTGGGAATGTAAATTGATACAGCCACTATGGAGAACAGTATGGAGGTTCCTTAAAAAACTAAAAATAGAGCTACCATATGACCCAGCAATCCCACCACTGGGCATATACCCTGAGAAAACCATAATTCAAAAAGAGTCATGTACCGCAATGTTCATTGCAGCTCTATTTACAATAGTCAGGACATGGAAGCAGCCTAAGTGTCCATTGACAGATGAATGGATAAAGAAGATGTCTTACACATATACAATGGAATATTACTCAGCCATAAAAAGAAATGAAATTGAGTTATTTGTATTGAGGTGGATGGGCCTAGAGTCTGTCATACAGAGTGAAGTAAGTCAGAAAGAGAAAAACAAATACCATATGGTGACACATACATATGGAATCTAAAAAAAAAAAAAATGGTCATGAAGAACCTAGGTGCAGGACAGGAATAAAGACGCAGACGTAGAGAATGGACTTGAGGACACAGGGAGGGGGAAGGGTAAGCTGGGACGAAGTGAGAGAGTGGCATGGACATATATACACTACCAAATGTAAAACAGATAGCTAGTGGGAAGCAGCCGCATAGCACAGGGAGATCAGCTCCGTGCTTTGTGACCACCTAGCGGGGTGGGATATGGAGGATGGGAGGGAGACGCAAGAGGGAGGAGATATGCGGATATATGTATATGTATAGCTGATTCACTTTGTTATAAAGCAGAAACTAACACACCATTGTAAAGCAATTATACTCCAATAAAGATGTTAAAAAAAATAAAAATAAAAAATAAAAAGCCTTGGAAAATGTCAGCTCCTGCTTTTGTACCTAAAGAATTGACCACCAAGACAATACAAGTAATTGTTTAGACCCAATCCTACCAACACTCTAAAATGTTCTTGCAAACACATATTTTAGCAAAGGACACACAGAAGGTAGCAATAATACATTCATCAGGATAGTGTCTTCTAGTAAACAAGTTGTCCTTGCCAAAGTTTACGGAACATTTAGTGCCTCCTGTAGTTATCCAAAATAAAGTGACAAGTTCCTGAATTTCTCTAGCAAGATCGCCATTAAAAAGCAGAAACTGCCAAAGACAAATAATGCTCACTTTTTAAAATAGATGCTTGTAAAAACAACCCAGAAGGCCTAGCCCTTCTCAGTAAAACAGGGGCCTGTGTATGAAATTAAAAATAGCAGAGGAAGTCACATAATAACTGAACAGTTAGAGAAACATTTCAGGGTAATACTGACGTTTCAAATTAGGTAAATGTTTGTACCAAAATGAAGAGCCGTGAGACATAGTAATAGATAAATGGGGACTTCCCTGGTGGTCCAGTGGTTAAGACTCCAAGCTCCCAATGCAGGGGGCATAGGTTCTATCCCTGGTGAGGGAACTAAGATTCTGCATGCTGCATGGCACAGCCAAAAAGAAAAAAAAGGAAGAAAGAAATAGATAAATGGCTGTACTATATCCAAAACTGTTAAAAGCCATCAGATAGCTCCAGTCTATTTATCTCTTCAGCCTAGATCATCTCGTTCCTGGGCCTGTGGCAGTCGCTTGTGGGACCTGTCGCTGCCTGGCTGGACTCCTCATTTCTGACTCCTGGATGCTCTTTGGCTGAATATCCCCTGGAATGTCCACGTTCAAACAAAAATAGCTTACAGTGTAAATGTCCTATTGATTTCTACTCTAAGGATGGAAGGGAGTACCTGGAACCACCTAGGTTACCCATTTCCTCTGTATTCCTCAGACCTTAGCATCTAGGCTCACTCACCCCTATCCTAGACTCTGAAGCCACTGTAGACTCTAAATCAAGGTGACTCTCCCACCTCAGCCACCCAGCTCTCCAGCCTACAGTGACTCAGCAGCAAACTTGCTCTGTTTAAATTCCTGCTCTTCCTGTAAACTGCAGCTCTAATTATGCAGCTATCTCTTCTATTTTATTGTTGTGCTATTTGTTGTTTGAAGATTTGTTGTTTGAAACTGAAGATTCCTTCATTCTAATTTGTTTTCTGGTTGGTTATTTTTCTTTTTTCCTTTCTTTTGTTTTTAAGCCAAGCCCCTACCTTGTTCTGCTACTTCAGTAGTTGGTTCCTTGCCTTGTTTCTCCATGCTCAAGTATTTTTCTAATTCCCCAGTTGCTTTGAGGTTTGAATTCTGCTTTGCTTGCTCTTTCAGATACTAAGCCATAAAACTTGGTTCCCCTGGCCATGTCTTTACTATGTTCTAACAGATTAAGGCCTAAATAAGTAGCCACAGGCTGGAGAGTCACTGGGTGTTATGGTCCCCAGTTTCAGTAGTCTAGAACCAACCCCAGTGCCTTCTACACGTCAGGCGCAGGAGAACTGAGGACACTGCAGGGAACAAGACAGACAGAGTTCCTGCCTTTGTGGAGCTTACGTTCTGATGTGAGGATACACAGTAAAATAAATAAGCAAATACAATCCTAGGTGATGAGTATCATGAAAAAAACAAAACCTGCTTAATCTGCCCAGGCCTACTGCTGACTTGTGATGCCTGCAGCTTATAGGAACTTCTCCTGCATCTGCTGATGAGAATGTCCCTGAATGTTTCCCTTAGTTAAAGCAGTTCCCATCAGAAATCTTCACAGAATCTGAGTTCGGAGCTTTTGACAATTACGCTGTTATAAAAAAAAAAAAGTGAACAGTCCCACTAACGCTGGCTGGGAATCCTTTAGCAATTATGGGATCTCCCCTTCCACATGATCACAGGACTCTTCCCCTCGCCTGGGAAGCCCCTGACTCCACATGTGCAACTCACAGGGCTCCCTCAACTTCCTCTTCTCTTTCTCTTCCTTTTCAACTATTTAAAAAAATAATATCTGCTTATTTATAGAATCAAATAGAAAGGTGTGGATGATAGTACCCATCACCAATGAGTGTAGACTTAAAAAACTTTTTTTTCAAATAGCTAATTCAAGTATCCAATTTAAAATTCAAAAGCCATCATTGGGTATAGACTAAAAAGTGAATCTCTCTTCCGCCCTTTCTTCCAAATCATCCAGTTTCCCTGCCCAAGACAACACTTAGCAGTTTCTTGTGTGCCCTCCCAGAGATGTTGTATGCATGTATAAGCAAACACAGAGACATTCTTTGCCTTTCTCACAAATGGTAGCATACTATATATACTGTACCTTACTTTTCCAATAAACAATGGGTCTTGAAGTTTATTCCATACACATAGAGCCACTTTACTCTCTTTAATAGGTGAATGGCATCCTAATATATGGCAACACTGCAACTTATTTAAATAGTTTCCTATTAATGGACTTTTAAATTGATTCTAATTTTTTGACTTTGTAAGTAATACTGCAATTAATAGTCTTGGATATAGCCTTTTCACATAAGATGTACTCTAACCTGAAATTTCCATAATTATGTTTCCAACTACCATCTCAGTTTTGTACATTTGTAATTCTATATACCAATTTCCTTATAAAACAACAGATGCTTTCAGAGGCGACGGGATGTACACTTAAAATTCCATGTTGCAACAAAAATTTTTAAACTTCTGGGCAGGGTGAACTACAATGACAGGTGTGATCCTTGTCAAGATGGCAAAATGCCACCTTAGGAGCATTTCTTATTTTAAGTGTTTACTGTTTTCAAAATTTCTATGTTGGTCAAATATGGTGAAATTAGGGCAGCCACACTGTCTGGCTCAGGTAGAAGAACAAGCACACAACTGTATGACACAAGCGTATTGAAAACCTTGCTGCCTGGCTTCCCACATGCTGAAAACCAGAGTCATGCTGCTAGTATGGAATCCTGTGGTAACTCATCAAAAGAAAGAAGCCCTGGGATTGGCCAACAGCCTGTATCTCGTGCCGTCTAGTTCCTTTCCCCAAGAATTCAGTGTTAAAAAGCAACTCTAACCAACCACTGAAGCACACGGGCAACAGTGTGTTGTATCCTTCCATGTCCGTCTTACATAGATCATGTGCTTGGGAAGTGGTCATTTAGGGTAATAATATTAAGGAAACATTACATTTCATGGGCTGTTGGAACAAACCAGAACTTCTCTGAAAGACATAAAAGAAACTGTGAATGAAAAATCACAGTAGTCAGCTGGCTATGTGTGTGAAGCTTTTCAACCAGAGGAAATCAAGTGCTGGACAAAGAGCTGGAGAGAAAGGTGCATCCGAGGGTCTATTGACATCGCTTTAACTAAGGTAAGTGTTTTGGCATAAATGATAAAGTAGGAGATGTGAGAACAAGGGAAATAATTCTCTTGCATCCCCAAGTGTAACCAGTGGGTCCACACATTTTTCAATCAGAAAATTCCTAAGGATACCACTAGCTCTGGATAGAACTAGAAGTAGTTTCCAGGGTTGTGTGCCAGTTTTGAACCCGAGGGTGACTTATGGGCCATCACTTTTGAAGCTCCAAGAGGTCTTAGGTAAGGTGGCTGGGCAGTTGGAAAATCCAGGCTGAGGCAGCCAAGTAGGGTGTGATGGGCACCTGAAACTCTGTCTTTTAAGGTTCAAATGTGAATGTCAGTGTGAGGTAGTCTACTTGGGAGCTACATTTTAGAAAGAAGTGCTGCCATTGCAACCATTCTCCCTCCCACCTTCTGCTCGCAACCTGTCCTTTCCAAAGCATTTGCTTTTAACTAGTGAGGCTATTCCAGGGCTTTGCCTATTATGGATCCATAGCCACTCAAATTCTTTAATTATGTGCAATTCGAAGTCACAATTCTAGGTCCAGACTTGAGTTTATAACTAAAATACAAATGGGCTATCCAGAATTGGTAATAGCAAATGTGCCATACTTGCCTAATGCCTATTTCGAAGTTTTAGCATCAGACATTCAAAAATTTGATCCTCATTTTCACCATTTGCAAACTGAAAAGTGGGGTCAGATTCAATGATCTCTAAGTTTTCTTTCATCACTCTGACATTCTCTGAAGCATGAAATTTCTTTCCTATATATTTTCTTTTCCTTTTAAGTAAATAGAACTTGGAGTAAAGAGAAGAGGAATTCCCTAATGCTCATTTATCTGAGTCATAGAAGGATTGAAATTTTCTTTCAACTCTGGTTTACTTAAGATGAAAACCATAGTTGGTTATTGTTATAACAGCGACCATTTAAAGTGTTCATACTTACTCTCTCAGTAGCAGATAAAAGCCTCATTTACCCAACTCCTTGCCTTTTCTAGATAATACTATGAAACATTTCCACAAGCATATCCCCACTATTACCACAAATACATGCCTAAAACCAAACTCCTCTAAACATTTGCTCAAAACAGTAGTTCCTCTATCCCTAACTTCCCTTTTTTTCCAGTCGGTGTTATTACAGGTTTCATATTCACACCCCCAAGTCATTTTGGACTTCTCCCTTTTCTTAGCTTCATCTCCATCAAGTGTATCCAATCATTTACAAAGCCCCAGTGATTTTTTTTAAGTCACAATGTCTCACTAACTGGTCCCTTCCTCACTTCCCTCACGATTTCTTCATTATTCCCTGGCAGTGCTCCCATATTGGCCTTCAAACTTGTTTCCCTGCTTCAGTCCTTGCCCTTTCCAAACTATCCAATAACCAATACAATATTGGGTTTACTAAATTGGGATGTTCTCCATGTTACCTTCTGTTCAAAACCTTCACAGTCTTCCCAGTGTATATAGGATACATTGAGCTCAAACTCTGTCTCTGTCTGTCTGCCTGTCTCTGTCTGTCTGTCTCTCTCCCTGTTTCTCTCTCCCTCTCTTATTTGCAAATCTGTGTAATTTGTTCCTAATTTTCCTTTCCAGCTTCTTTTATCCCTATTTTCCAGATTTCCCTGGCATTCTATTTTTGTTTATGCTGTACCACTCATATGCCCTTCCTTATCCTCTCTGCTTATCAAAATACTATCCATCTTCATTATCTAGCTTAAATTTCCCCTTTTTGAAACCCAGAATCATCTTCTATGTAAGTCTTTCCAACCATTCCAGCCTAAAGTGATTCCTCTGTCCTCTGAAACTTCATTGCATTTATTATCCGTGACACATATTTAACAGTTAAGAATTCTCTTGTCTTCTTAGTTTTCTTTTAACTTTCATAGGTTTTTATCTCCCAACTACATAGTCAGGTAATTAAAGGCAGTTACTGTATCATTCACGTAATGAGTCCTGAATTGTAGAGTTAGAATGCCTGTGTTTTAATCCTTGCACTGTTATTTACTGACCTTAACCTTGGTCTCAGTTTTCTCATTTGTGAAATGGAAACAGTGATAGTTATTTCCCTGTAGGGGTTTTGTGGGTGTTATGTGAGAGAATATATGCAAAGCGCTCAGAATAGTACCTGGAACATGATAAGCGTTCACTAAATGTTAGCAATTATAATAGTTATTCATACTTCTCACTTCCAAAGTACCTAGTATAGTGTCTTGGCCCATAACCATGCTTAATCAATATTGAGTGGAATTCAGCTGAGTCAACTGAGGGAAATAAGTAGACTGTGTGGGTGGTATATTGTGGAATAAGGGAACTTCCTGGCCTCACTAAAATCATGCCATAGATGCCGTCACGTATTGTTGTCAGCAAGCCAGCCTCTTTCTAAGTCCCTGCCACTCCTTAATACTGCTACTTAAGAGGCTTCTGAGGGTTTGGCTCAGTGAACAGGGAATTCTTTCCCGAGCATCCCTCCCTTCCTGCCAATTCAAACTGATCTGGCTTCAGACAGCAGGTTGCCAAACTTCCTAAGGTGGTACTAAAAATGTGGAGCAGAGAATTCTCATATGCCCCCAAAAAAGCCTACCAGTCTACTATTTCATTCACTAGGCTCCAAGACTGGCCTGCTGTAGTGGAAAGCAGGCTCAGTGAGATGCTCTCCTTTCATCTCGCAGTGTCAGCATGCCATGGACACCAGCCAGCAGGATGCTCTCAGCTGGGACCCCATATCATCCATAACTAAAGAGCAACAGATGCTGGCCAATGAGGCGGGGACATCTCTGCTGCTCAACTGAGCCATAAAAGCAGGGTTTTTTAAAAATAGAGAAACTATAAAGTTTGAACCCCAGTAAGCATCACGGATATCACTACCATTAAGCAGCCCAATCAGATTCAACTGATCCAGGCTTAAAGCAAGTATGCCCTCATTAAAAACAACTCAGAGAGGCAAGAAATAATTTTGTTAAGGGTGAAAAGTGTGATCAAAGGCGTGAACTCAGGTCCACTGAAACAGATATGTGCTTTGGATGCAGACAGACCTGGATCCTTGCTATGCAAGCTGTGTACTTTTGGGAAATTTTTCTAATCTCAATATTCTGTGGGATAAAGGGGATTATAACACCTAGCTCCGGTGGCCGTGGTGACACTTAAACGAGATAATGCACTTAAAGCAGCTGCCAGGTCTGTGGCACGTGGTAGAGGCACAATCCAGGGACGGAGATGTTCGTTTCCCTCTCACTCCAAAAGCAGATGCATCCTGCCCAAGGCTAGGAGTGAGGCGCCTGGTGACAATTCCACAGGCAGGTGAGTGAGATGATTTGAACATTTCTGAAATGTTGGCCTAGATTGTGCTGGGTGTTGGACAATTCACAGAAGTAGAAAGGCCCGCTGCTCTCAGTGCTTTCACACTTGCAACTCGGGAGCCCACCTCCGTGCAGAGGGCTCTCCTCCCAACCTCCCGAAGGAGATCTGGATTCAACCTCACTTTCACCTCAGTTTTGACATGTTGCCACTTCCAACAAGGCCAGTTTCCTTACTGAAAGAAGTCCTTCCCCTGGGTAAAATCCCAACAGCTTCATTTGTTTAAATTCCCTTATTGGTCTTGCTAATGCCGGGTGTGGTTTTTCCTCATTGCGGAATATTGATAACACGCAAACCAGCACGGGAAAGGAAGGCAGCCGCCCGATTCCCTTGCTGCCCAGGGAATGATGCGTGGTACTGCCGGGTGGAGGAGGCGTAGCTGAGCCGAGAGGCACCACCGGCCCGGGCAGGGAGAGCGGAGCGGGGAGGTCGGGACCCCTGGGCTGGGCGCGAGGAGAGGCGGCGCGGGAACGTCCCGCGGCCGCAGTGGCCGGGCCAAGCCCGACAGGTTCCAGCAGCTCCCCTCACCCCTCCCCACGCCTCCCGGGTTTTCCCCTGGGTTCGGGGTTTCCTGTTTCAGTTCTCGGTGATCTCCAGCAGCAGGTGCTGGTTTGCCAACCTCGGCTCCAGACGAGGCGAAGGAGGAGAAGGAAAAGAGGAAAGGGGAGGAGGAAGCGGCGCAGCGGCTGCAGCTGCCGCTGCGGGCGGGCGAGGGACGAGGCGATAGCGGGAGATCCAGGCTCGCTCTCCCCGCGGAGCAGCGGCGCAGGCGGCGGGCCGAGCCGGGGTCCCGGCGTGTGGCCGGTGTGCGCGCAGGCGGCATGGGGGAGCCTCCCACTCGCCCCGCGCCCTAGCGGCGGCCAGAGGTTGAAGGAGAGGCGGCCGCCCGCCGGAGGGTCCCGGGGCGACCCCGCTTCCAGGGCATGTGGTGATGGCTGATGAGAAGAGACTGCAAGTAGGTTGAGCAACAGATCCGGGTGCGCGCGCGTGGGGGGTGCGAGTGGTGCCAGCCGGGGGAGGGGGCGCCGGGGCTGCGGCCGGCGGGGAGGGCGCGCGGGCTGGGCGCGCGGGCGCGGCGCCGAGCGGGGAGGGCCGAAGTGGCTGCTGTCGCTGCGGGCCCCGCCGCCGGCTCGCCGCTTCCTCGCGGGGCCGGCCATGCCGGGTAGCGGCCCCCAGGTTTGTCCCTCGGGAAGGGGGTGGAGGGGCGGACAGCGGCGACAGTGGCCCTGAGGGAGCCGGGCGAGGGGAGGGCCGCGGGCCGGGAGGCCGCGCCCGAGCGCCGGGCGGAGGGGCCGGGGCTGGGGCGGCCGCGCCGGCGGATCTCCAGGCCCAGGCGGGTCGGGCCGCTGGAAGTCGAGTCCCTGAGCCCCGGCTGCTCCCGGGGCTCGGGCGGGGTCGAGCGAAAGCCCAGCGCATCCTCCCGGGCGGCAGAGCCGGCCCCACCGGGGATCTCGGGCGAGGGGAGGCTGGTCTCTCCGGCCCCGCGGCCTAGGGCTTCGGTCCACTCCCGGCCGCCCCAGGGCACGGCCGCCGAACATGGAGGCGGACCCGGGCGCCCCGGATGGAAACGGACCCACAGTCCCGCTCCTGAGGCTCAGACCTCGCGCGCTGGGCGGTGGTGGGGGGGGGGGGGGGGTGAGGCAGCATCCGACAGCTCGGATCCAGCCCCAGCCATTAGCTTTTATTATCCATCCCTCCAGCCAAACCGCCTCCCCCAGGCGGGCCGTGGCGAAACCCCCTCTGCCCCCACCCCGTCCCTCCTGCACCCCTCACCCCTCAGTCTCCAGCCAAATTCCCATTTTCACCCTGCGTTCATTTAGCCGGACCGGTCCCCATGTTTAACTCCCTACAAAGAGGTGTTACAAATATAACTTGGAGAAATGAATCCCGCATTTCCTCCCTCAACTGTCTCGTCCTTCACCCCTTCAAGACCTTAAAAACAGCCTAAGCTTCCAAGTACTGATCACCCTAACTGGACTTCTTGCCGTTTGGGTAACCGTTAACAATCCTGGTTTGTGCTCTGTGTTTTGTGATAAAGAGAAGAAATACTAATCCAGATTTAGGGAAAGTTTTCCTGTTGGTTGCAAGAATGTGTTGGAATATCCCCAGGCCCGTGAGGCGCTTATTGATTCAGATTTTTTTTTTTTTTTAACCATCTTAGAATAGTTGCAGAGATACTTTGGGGCTCAGTATATTTAGAAATTTGGGGAAATTCATCAGTTCTTCACTTATTTCCTCATTTAGTTTTTCTAATGTATATTATAAACGGAAAACAGTGGATATGCCTCATACAAGTTTTTGGACCTTGGAGAACCACAAGAAGTAGGAATGTAATGTGTTATATATTTTTAAAAGTCTTAATATATTTAAGGTATGAGGATATGACTTCCATTTATTTAATCACATATGCAATTAATTTTAGTCGCAATTTCTCAATTTTGGTGTTATCTGTTGTTCGAATATAAGGATAGCTTCACCAAATATTTGTAAAATTGTCTTACTGTTGATAACCCCAGGAAGATGCTTATTTCAGACTTGCCTCTCTATTCACCTGCTTTCTTCCAATTTGGCATTTGGATTTTAAGTTACCTTAATCTGTCTACTTGAAGATACCTTAAACATCAGAATGGTCTAGTAACTGTGTATCTATGATTTGAAATGTTTGAGTATTTTTACTTAGTTTAACAATGGATTTTGCTTTCAAAGTAGGTTACATTTCTACCTCTAGCATCTGATCATCACACAAGTACTTAAACTCTATATGTAAAGTAAAATGAACTTTTAAACAAAACAACAACAAAAAAGAGGCCACTATTTTTTTAACCTGCTTTTAATAATGAAAGTCTAATGAAACTAGTTTATTATAATGGAAAATATTAAAGGATAGGAAACAGAAACTTGGAATGTTTGTATGCTGATGGAAGTTTTTATTAGTCATTTCCTTTTACTACATTTTTGTTTTAATTACTATACTAATAAAATTATCCTATTTTATATTACTGGTTTCTCTGGAGCTATGTTTTCATGGATTACATCTGCCAAATTGAACCCCAAGTGTTCAATGGATATAGTGTTTTTTAAGTATTTTTCTCATTCTACGACTGGGTTACCTTGTCTTCATTCTAGCACACCACAATGTTTTCTACATTAATTTTAATTACTGTAACAGATGTAAAAGTGTTGCTATCATTTTATAGTTTTTAATACCATTTTTATATCATTTTATACCCTTTTAGTGTTTTCCATTGCTTTTCTACATATATTCAAAAGAATTCTACTCTCATTCTTATTTGATAGCAGTTTTAAAGAAGCAAACGTAAGATTTTAAGTAGGAGGGTTTTTTTTTTTTATCATTTTAGTATTAGAATTAGAATGTAGGATTGTAAACTAATTGGCAGTTATTGCTCATGTGAGACTGGTAAACTTCTATTACCTCAGCAAATAATTATTTAGTATCAATCTAGGTGCTGTATAAGGACCCTGACCTCTAAAAGAAGAGAGATTATTAACAGAGAGCACATAAAGCTAGATGGAATATTCTAGGTGCCATAGGCAAAGAAGTAGGAAATTCAGGCACTGGGAAAGGTGACATGCCAGGCCTTAAAGGTGGGAGTCATTTCCAAATGAATACCCTGAGTCAAGGAAACCAAGGAGTAGGTGATCCAGTGTGTCAGGAGCATTCCCCGGATGATAGGAGTAGTGGATGATTAAGGCGGCAAAGATGGTTTCAAGGGTATAGTTTTTATTGGAAAGAGAAATATTAAGTAGGAAGGTCAGTGAATAACAGAAGCATATTAAATCAGGAATTCAAATTTAAACCTAAAATATCGTGATTCTGGGGTTCAAAAATACCAAATGTTCTTTAAAAAAATTTGTATTTTAAGTGCTGATATGCCTCCTGTATGATCATCTCTAGGTCCATCCATGTTGCTGCAAATGGCATTATTTCATTCTTGTTTTATGGCTGAGTAATATTCCATTGTATAAACATACCAGATCTTCTTTATCCATTCATCTGTTGATGGACATTTAGATTGCTTCCATGTCTTGGCTATTGTAAATAGTGCTGTAAGGAACATTGGGGGTGCATGTATTGCTTCGAATTATGGTTTTCTCCAGATATATGCCCAGGAGTGGGATTGTAGGATCATACAGTAGCTCTGTTTTTAGGTTTTTAAGGATCCTCCATACTGTTCTCCATAGTGACTGTACCGATTTACATTCCCACCATCAGTGTAAGAGGGTTCCTTTTTCTCCACACCCTCTCCAGCATTTATTATTTGTAGACTTTTTGATGATGGCCGTTCTGACGGGTGTGAGGTGATACCTCATTGTAGCTTTGATTTGCATTTCTCTAATAATTAGTGATGTTCAGCATCTTTTCATGTGCCTTTTGGCCATCTGTTTGTCTTCTTTGGATCTTCTACCCATTTTTTGATTGGGTTGTTTGTTTTTTTGATATTGAGCTGTATGAGCTGTTTATATATTTTGGAGATTAATCCCTTGTCGGTTACATCATTTGCAAATATTTTCTCCCATTCTGTAGGTTGTCTTTTCATTTACTTCATGGTTTCCTTTGCTGTGGCACACTGTATTTTGGATCCAGTGTCATAAAGATAACTTTCAGATCTGTGATGTGGAGATATTGATTCTCCATCTTTGGTTTTTATAGCTGACATAATAATAGCTATTGTGTACTGTGCACTGATGTGCTAATGTCATGCTTATGCTTGCTTTTATTATCTTTATTCTATAGATGAGGAAACTGAGACACAGAAAGTTTAAATAACTTGTCCAAAGTCATACATCTAGTAAATTGCAGAGGGAGTTTGAACCCCTGAGTCTGACTTTAAAACTCATGCCCTTAACCACTGGGCCATTCTGCCTTCCTGTGATACTATTTTTAGTTCTGTAAAAAGTGTGTCATTGTGTGTGTGTTCATATGTTGATACACATCGTTTCAAAATTAAGAGATGCATGATGATTCTTATGCCCAGTGAACTAGCATAAAGTAAAGCCCATAAGCAGATGTCTGAACACTCAAAGCATTCTGCCTTTAAGATAAATTATCAGATCTCTAAAGGTAGATAGGGAATAAAAATCCCAAGTTCTTCCTGCTTGCCTGGACATTATTCCCCTATACCCCCTCATATTTTGCCTGGCTCACATCTCATTATTCAGGCCTCAGCTTAGATCTCACTGGGTTTACTCCATTGTAGGTTAAGATTGATAATAGTAGGTGACACTTACTGCGCCAAGCACTGTTCTAAGTGCTCTACATATATTAATGCATCTAATACTTACTGCACTCCTATAAAGAAGTATTTCAATACTTTTTTTTTTCTGATAAGGAAACCAAACTACAGTGTGATTAAATAACTTGCTAGAGGTTTCACAGTTAATAATGGCAGAGCAGGTGTCCCAACTTAGGCTAAGTACCAAATATTAAGGTCTCTTTAACCTAATACATGTTAATAAATATATTATTGTGAGATTTAAACTATATAATAGAATCATCTCTCTTGGGAGTTTATAGAGCTTGGTGCCCCACCTTTCCATCCCCATTTAACATTCACTAAGGATTTTCTCATGACATTAAAAATATTTCAAACATTTTCTTCCTAAGAGCATATCATTTTACTTAATCATTCTCCTATTTCAGTTAGACATTTGTTTTCCCCCAGTATTTCAAAATCATAGTGCTTTAGTTGAACATCCCAGTAAATTTTTTTTTTTCTGCATCTGTGTTCTTAGGATGGATTCCTAGAAGTAATGATCAAAGAGAATAAGCTTTAAGGTCTTTGATGGCCAAAAAGTTTTCCAGAAAAGCTGTATTGGTACGTACACTTGTCAGAAAAGCGTGAGAAAGCTGATTTCATTCCATGTTTGAATGAACTATTAACTGTAAAATTTTTTGACAGTTTGTTAGATGAACATTAATATCTAATTTTAATGCTGACTTTTTTCTACTTATATTTTAAGATATTAAAGTAGGCAGGTTGATTAAGAAGAAGCAAAGAGAAAAGTAAAACCACCTGGAATCTTCTTACCCATAAATAACTTCTGTAAATATTTTGATACACTCTCCTATTTTTTATTCCTGTAGTTATACGTTACAGAATTTTTACTTGAGTTTTAAATTTAAAATACAAGCATTTTCTAATCACCCATCTTTAGGCAAAATTATTTGTTTACTCCCCTGTGTTTTCAAAATACTGTAAATCCCTCTATAACACTTGTATATTTGGTGATAGTTAACTGTTTCTTCTTTATTTCTTTTTTGCTTTCTGTGTCTCTGCTCTTCATCTATAAAACAGAAAAAAAAATACTAGCTAGGGCATAGATTTGTCATAAGGATTAACTGATAATACAAAATGTTTATAACAGTACCTTATACTGTGCCTAGGATCTTCTTTATCTTGTTTGTAGTCTTTAGGCAAGGACTCTTGTCTACACTGTTTTATCCCAAGTCTTCTACAGTGTTTAATACCTAGTAGATACTTCATGAATGTATTTTTATTGTTAAAGGCCATAAAGTATGTTCTTTAAATGGATCTGCTGATGTGGTAGGATGAACAAAAGTCAGTAGATGGTTACGAGAAGATCGCAGTAATCAGTAGAGCAAATAACACAATTGGTATACCCAAACATTTTAAAATTAACTTAGTATGTATGATGTGATTTCTTGAGTGGTCATATGCATTTACCCTTATCTACCCCACTTAGCTGGGGAAGGATATTATAAAGGCGAATTTCTAGAAGTTAGTCTTAAAGTCTTTCAAGAACAAAACATTTTAACTTTTAAATGGAAAAATTTATATACATGGATTATATTTTTCTACCTTCAAGTAACATGTAGCCTATAACTTCACTTATTATGAAGCATAATAATAGCTAACATTTATGGGGCACTAACTTTATGCCAGGTACAGTATTAAGCACTTTACTTACATTATCTAATTTAGTTTTACAACAGTTGTATAGCCTATCTTCCAGGTGATAGAACAGGGGTTATCCAGATTTCTGATTTATCCTATCTAAATAGCAATGCTTGTTTTGCTTTTTTTTTTAAAAAGATGGTGAGGACAGCAGAACTCAATGATTTCTGTTGGTTTATATTAATGATTTTTGGTCTTCTCTCCTTGCTGTTAGCTGTTCCTTGCTGACGTCACTTCTTCCCTCTAATTTGAAGAAGATAACTGCCATGGACTGTGAAACTGAATGACAACAGCTAATATTATGGCTAACATAAAAATATTTAGGCAGCAATTAAAGGCCTTTAGGACTCGCAAATTGTCTAGGTTGGAGAACTGAGAAATTGCACTTTCAGAGAGAGTAATTGGGGCCTCTAACAATCAGCTAGACCTGGGTTTGAATCCCAGCTCTGTCCTTTACTGGCTGTGACCTTAGACAAAACTCAATTTCTCTTTGATTTCTTGTACTTTGCAAGTTGTTTTTACTGATTTAAGCTAATGAGTATAAAAGTGCCTGGCACATAGAAGGCAGTGAATGTTATTATAAAATGACTTAGCAGTATTCACTGAATTGATTAGACAGAGATTTTGTTTGTTTGTTTTATTTTTCTGTCTACTTATTCACTGGCTCTTAATTGTGTTCTGGGTAATTGGGATTACCAGTTGAAAAATACCTAAAAAATCAAGTTTACTGTTATTGCTTTTAATATGTCAGTTTATATTTTAGGTTTTTCAAAGGGCTTTCAAATTTATTACCTCATGTCATTTAGGGTGAAGCTAAAATTAGTTTATGTTCTTTGTTCTTAGTCATCTACTCATTTCCTATTCAAAATTACGTGGGCTTAATTTTATCCTTATTCTGTGACTTAGTCTGTTTCAAATCTTGGCTTTTACTTTATAATTTATTTTTATTATTTTGTATACTTATAGGGAGCAGTTTTCCCATATAATTGAGGCTGCCTCCTCATTGTTGACTTAGACGTTTTTTAAGTCATCGTTTCTTTGAATTGCCCCACTGAGTTGGCGATTTTATGTCTTAGATACTTCTTGGAATTTTGCTGTAATTGTAAATGATTAGTACAGATCTAAAATGCTGGAAGTGTGCAATAAATTATCTATTTTGATAAAGTAAGCATTATTTCTATTTTTGCTAAGATAGAAAAATGCCTTAAGTAACATAAAAATTGTGGTCATAAAGTATGTTAAAATTAGCAATATCATGCATAGGAAAAAATAGTTTTAAATAGGAGAGAGGTTTTCCAAAGTGCATTTCTATTATTTTGACTACTTCATTTTATCTTTTAAAATTAAATTTTGAGTTAAATATTTTAACATATTTATTTTATCACATTTTTAAAATAGAGAAAAAGTAAAAGTGATAGTGAAAAATCATCTATAATTATCCCCTAGAGATAACTTAAAGTTTTGGTAATGTTTTCATTTTTTTTTAATCTCCTAGTCAATATAAACACATCCTTTAAAAAATTTGTATGCATATGTAGTTTTGTTTCTTGCTGTTCATTCAATATACCATGTTTTCCTGTATCATTAAATATCCTTTTAAAAGATTATTTTTATTGGCTGAATGGCATTCAACACATTCAAATACTGCAATTTAATCAAGCTCATATTGTTGAGTATTTAGAGTATGACCAATATTTTTATTGTTATAGTGAACAGTGTGATAAATGTCCATGTATATAGATCTTTGTACACATTGATGAATATATTTTAAACAAATTCCTAGATGTGATCATGCAAATTGCCCTCTAGAAAAGTTGCACCAATTTATATTTATATTCTTAGAAATGCATGTGTGTCGCTCTCTGCACCCATCACAGTTTCCCTACACAGCCTGTCTTTGTTAATTTGATAAACAAGAATGACATAATAGTGCTAAGAAGCTCCTTCAGTAGAGTCAGAGAGATTGAGTTTGAGTTCCTGTTCTGACGCTTGTGTGATCGTGGACAAATTTCCTATATTTTCCTAAGCCTCAGTTTCTTTGTGAAATTGTGATGATAGTACCTATTATCATGGTAATATCATATAATATCATGGTTGTGGCTATTAACCAATAATGTACATTGAAGTATAAGCCCTTGAGAGATGTTAGCTATCATTATTAATTATGAATGAGATTTCACCTCATTATATTCTATACTTGGTATGCCTATATTTTATACCTCGTAGTGGGTGGTATAAAGGAAAGTTAGTCAATTTTAAATAACCATCTTTTATGTACCGTTAGTTACATTGTAGGACTTAGTTCCAATACTTTTTCAGTTGACTCTCTTGATTTTCAGGATATATTATAAGTGACCCCCAAATAATATAAATTTTTAAAAATATTTCAACTTTTTTTTCTTATCTTATTGCATTGTTTGAAACCATAGAACAGTGTTTATTAATAGTAGGCATTTGAGCTTATTTCTGATTTCACTGGGTCTTTCTCCCTGTTATTTCATTTTTTAAATGCCAATGGCTATTGTTTCCTGACATAGGTGTCCCCTGCTTATATACACATATTCCTGAAAATATCTATAAAAGCTAAATGTGAGAAACTTGAAAATAGATTTATATATTATGGGAGAATTCCCTTAAATTGTTAAATTCCTAAGTATCTTTTAGGCACATCTTCAAAAATATATTTTCAGCATTTGACTCATGTTCTCTTCTTTTTAAATTGAACATACAGTCAGTCAGTTTAAATAAGGCTTAAATGTCAGTAAGGCTGAAATTTTGCTGCTTTCAACCCACTTAATGATTCCATCCTTGTCTCAGTGATACAGACTTTGAGACCCACTTTACTTTTCACCATTGTCTGCTATTACATTATATTTATAAAATACTAGTTAAAGTAAATGAAACAAATTTGCCCCTTGGAATAAAACCCTTATTCAAATAAAGTCTTAGGGTCATAGTCCCAGAGCCCTCCTTACTCAGCTTCTGAGGCATCTTTCAGAAAACTGTTTAAAAATGACTAAAAAAAGATTCAAATAATGTACAAATCACAAATATGACAGTGCTACTGAAACTGAAGTTTTCAGAGGCTAGCAGAAAACCCACCTTGTGATATCGTAAGGTTTTTATTAAATAATTTTTGTACCAAAGTCCTGATTTAGCATGTTTTAAAAAGTGATTAAGTATAGCAACATATACTACGTGAAGATATGGTATTCACAGATCTAGGTAGTGTCTTTCTATTGTTGGGTTACTAAAATTTGGATCCTGGACTCTCTTCTTTTTTGTACAGTTTTCCATCCATGCAAAACTATATTTTTAAATACCATCTACATGCTAATGACTACCAAATTTTTATCTCCAATACTGACTTCTCTCTTTTACCCAGCTGTCTTGGGACAGCTCTACTTGGATAGCTATTAGTATCTGAAACAAAATTAGCTAAAACAGAATTTTTGTCCTTCCAAATCTGTCCCTTTCCAAGTCTTCCCCACTTTAATAAATGTTACTACCATCTTCTCAGCTGCTCACACCAAAGATCTAGAAGTTCTTGATTCTTTATGTCTCTTTCATCTTCCACACCCATCCAATGCAAGAGTCTTTAATCAATACTTATGATTAAATGAAAACAATGTTCAATATTAGAAAAATCTATTATCATAGAATGAAATCTACTGGTTAAATGTGTATTGTTATAATTTGAATATACTATTTAACTTACCTTTCTTATATTTAGAACTTTTGTATAAAGTATAAGTAAGATTATACATATATTTGATTAGTTTTGGTGCCATCTTTGTTAGGTTTTGTCATAATTAGGCCAGCCTCAGAAACCAGTTGGGATGCTTTACATGTTCTTAGGTGCCCTAGAATAATCTCAGTAACAAAGGATTTTGCCAGAACACACCCATAGAAAAAATAGGTATAGCATTCTTTGTCAGGAATGGAATAGAGGGTATAAATCTTTAACAAAGTTTTTATTTCTTCCATGGTTATTCACTTACAACCTTTTCTTAAGTCGGCTTCAATTATGGATTCTTATTTACTGGCATAAAGATTTATGCAAAGAATCCCTTCCATTTCATTGAACATTATATTTGTATTGTTATATATTTGTAGAGTTCCTCAACCTCTTGGTCACATTTTTAGGAAGTTATTCACTTATTAATTTATTCATTCATTCATATTTAGAACCAGCTCTCCATTATATTAACCATTTCTACATTTTTTTGCTTCCTAATTTACTTATTTATGCTTTTAATTTTATTACTTTGTCTACCTTTATTTTGGCTTGTTTGCTTATTTTAACCTTTCTAATTTAAATGTTTAATTCATTTATTTCTTTTTTCTATTAAATACATTTACACCATTAATTTTTTCATTGAGTATCAATTTGGCCACATCCCATAGGTTATAATTCTATTGTCATCCATTTTTAATGTCCATAATTTTATTTTTTATTTTTCTTTAACTGCAGGGTTATTTGGAAGAGAGTTTTAATGTACAGATATTGGGGGTTTTAGGGTTTAAAAATAATTTTTTTTTTGTTATCAGATGCTGACTTCTCATTTTTGTGTCTCATAGTCAGAGTATGCTTCCATTCTCTATGTTTGAGTTTTTCCTAAATGCCTTGAAAAAGTTGGTCAGTCGAGTGTAAATGTCCTCTGTATCTTATATTTGAAGTCAAGAAGTCCCTAGTGAATTACTCTGTGAGTACTTCAGATAAGGGCCATTTTAATTGTTGTTGCTGTTGTTGATTAAATACCCATATACCCTGGAGTTTAATGCCATCATCATCAGTTAAGGCCTGTGGATAAAAGAAGTAAATCTAAAGCTTTAGATTGTCAGGGCTTTTTGTCATCTTTGTGTAAGGATAGGATGGTGTAACTTTCAAAATAAGCTGATTTCTAAGTTTGTTTGAAAAGTATTTGAGTTCCTTAAATGGGGCATCTCTGCCTGCAGATCTCTACACCTCTTGGCCCTCGTGTGCTCCCTTCTGTGTGTGTTCTAGGATTTCCTGGGGTTGGAAGTTGAGCCAGCAGCTCTGTTTTTCCATGGGCCCTACTATGCTCTTTACCAGTTTATAGTATTTCAGGGTGCATCTTTCAAATACTCTCACCCCCAAAATTGTAAAGCTTTGGAAATAAAAATTAGTTCTTCTTTCCTGACCTGTTTGTGGATGGGATGAATAAATTGGCCAAGAGAGATGGCAGAATTATAGAAAATACTCCACATTCTTTAAAATGTATGGTGGACAATTCTAGTGATCCCTTTAAGTAAGAAAAACAAAATGCTTTAAATTGCTGCTCTTTTATTTCCCATTAAGTTCTCTATTTTTCAGTGTTCTTTCAGGTCTTTTGATTACATTAAATAGAGGCTCTGCTTGGTCCTTAGGTCTTTAATCCCTCCCTTTTAAATAAGAACCTCAGTAGGGAATCAGAGGCAGCTAATGTTTGAAGTCAAATACAGATCCACAAATTAGAAAATTTTTCTGTACTAGGAGAGAGACTAGGTTTAGAGTATAGGTAGTATAAGTGTGATTTTTTTTTTAACACCTTTATTCAGCATAGTAATTTAAGTCCCTTACTTCATTCAGGATGTCACCAGTTGCTTGATTCTAGGTGTTTATTAATTAATTAATTTATTTATTTATTTTTGGCTGCGTTGGGTCTTCGTTTCTGTGCGAGGGCTTTCTCTAGTTGCGGCGAGCAGGGGCCACTCATCGCGGTGCGCGGGCCTCTCACTATCGCGGCCTCTCTTGTTGTGGAGCACAGGCTCCAGACGCGCAGGCTCAGTAGTTTGTGGCTCACGGGCCCAGTCGCTCCGCGGCGTGTGGGATCTTCCCAGACCAGGGCTCGAACCCGTGTGCCCTGCATTGACAGGCAGATTCTCAACCACTGCGCCACCAGGGAAGCCCTATAAGTGTGATTTTGGAAAAAAAAAAAAAACATCAGGAGTTAGCTTATAAGAAAAAATTTCACAAAATTAATTCTGTGAGTTTGGTTGATGTAGAAAATTTTACTGCTAGCCTAGGTGGCTGGGAAGCACGTGCCAGGTTGACAGCTGCAACTTAGTTTCTAGACCATCCCATGCTGGGAGAGCACCTGAGTGAAGATGTGGCAGGTAGAGAAAACACTTTGGAATTCCTGAGTGATAGCCAGAAGCCAGAATGCCAATTTGGCAAGAGTGCTACCAGGTGCTGAGTCTTGGGCCTGAGCATTCCTCAAAACAACAGGTAGATCATAAATGTTTATTTCCCACTTTGATAGCAAATGAGTACTTAAGTTTCATGTGCATTTTAATAGATTGAATACTATTTTATGATAAACACCTAATATAAGCTAATCCAGTTCAACATGGATTTATATTTGATCAAAATCCTGAAATAATTTTCTTCTCAATGTGTGCTAACCTCTTCCGCAACTTTTTGTATTATCTCTTAAAAAAATAATCAGAATTAGAAGATAAAATAAAACAATCATTTATTTTAGAAATACTGGGTCTAGGGACTTCCCTGGTGGTCCAGTGGTTAAGACTTTGTGCTTCCACTGCAGGGGGCATGGCTTAATCCCTGGTTGGGGAACTAAGATCCCACATGCCAGCATGGCATGGCCAAAAAAAAAAAAAAAAAAAAAGAAATACTGGGTCTAAAGACTGATTAATTTGTTTTATTGCTAAATCTTTGCTTCCCAATAAAGTAACTTTTTGCTTACCAAACCCAAAGGCTTAAGAATCTCTTCCAAGAGTGAGAAATGCGGTAAGTTGGTTCTGTCCTCCCTGCACCCCCTTCTCTCCATGCACATGTGTGCGCATGCACACACAGTGCAGAGGAGGAAAGGTGCCGACAAGGAAGGAGGTCCAGAGACCAGGATTACGCTAAGATTCTTATATTTAAAAATCTTTCATCAATCGTTTTATCTAAATAAATAGTCACTTGGTTTAACAAGCCATCCTTAGAGTATCCATTGTACTTACGCCCCTTCCTCAAGAATCTTTCACACTTAAATATTTAATAATTACTTTAATCATATAAACATCACAGTACCCTCACTTGATCTTTCTTCTGGAGTTTTGATTTTTGCGGGAAGGGAGACTGGACGGAGCAACTAGGATGGGAGTATCTAGACGGCCAAATGGCAGCATTAAGCCTCTAGGTATCTTGAGAGCTGGGAAAGAAGACTGACGATGCATTAGAAAAGGAGGCAGAAGAGTAACAGGAACGCCCTTCCTGCTCCTGCACATTGGCAGTTCCGTGCCGGCGGTGCTTGTCCTCGCCTTTCACTCTTCACCCCCAGTCAGTCCTGGCCCTCTGGGTCTTGTGGAGGCTGGGAAAGGACTGCAGGGTTGAGGGTGGTAGGCTGGTTAATTTTGACCGAGAATTAGAGGCTAAAGTAGAGCCAACGTTTGCCTCATTGAACCAGCTCTGTTTTCCCAATTCACTGCTATTCCTTCTTTTTTTTCCTCTAAGTTATTGTCCTTTTATTTATTCCCAGTTTTTCATTCATACATAGGTGGGCATACCTTTTTTCTCTCCTGCCCCATTAAATCCATTCTCCTGGTTTAAAGTTCTTAAAAGAAAGAAAAAAAAAACCTTACCCTCCCTACCCACCAAAATATCTTTCTATATCTTATTCCTTTCCTGCCAAACTTATTAAAAGAATACATATGCTGTCATCTCTTCTTCAGCACACACTTACTCCTTAACTGGGAATTTTTAGCCTGTGTTCTGTGTTTCCCCAAAGGGTCCATGGATAGAATTTGGGCATTCTGTGATGCTGAATGGGAAAAAATGTATGTATTTATATTCATATCCTCTGATTGAAATTTACCATTTCCCTCAATTATGAATGTAAGCAACAAGTCCAATTTTAATAACAGCATATATGACTGTGTCATCCATAGAAATCATAAATGTTCCCCTATCATGTTATGGTTGAAGTAAATACTCTGAAATATCATTTTTACTTTTAACTACTTCAAAATCATGGTAGTTATTAGGTCTGCTGCTGCATCTTATTTTAATGTGTTAATAAAAGGCATATATTTTACTCTATCACATTTTTACATATTTTGATGACCATTTTAATATAATTGGCTTCTTTGTAATGCAGTCTCTGTTTTTACTTTATGCATTTAAAAGCATTACTTCGAAAAGAGGTGTATAGCCTTCATTAGACTGAGAAAGGATCTATGGCATAAAAACTTGGTTAGGAGCAGCTGCCTGTTCACACCCCACCTGTCTTCATGTCTCCGAAAAAGCTCCCTCAGTGGTCACTAATCACCTTTACCCAATGTCCTCAGTCATTCTGCAGTGTATCTGTATCATTTGATACCATCAGTTATTTTTTGTTACTCCTTCCTCTTTTGTCTTTAGCATCAAATCCTTACTGGACCCATTGGCTCATCCTAGAAAATATCTCATATTTGTTTCTTTTTTCCTGCATAACTTTAGATACCAGTCACCTTTTGCTTAGACCATTATGTATTATAATACCTTCCTAACTTGTCTTCTTTGAGTTTCTTGCCCCCTCAAACCTAGTAGAGCTGGAATTACCATACTAAAATGTAGTTAGAAACACATCATTCACATTCTCAGAAACTTTCAGTGGTTCCCCATTACCTTTCTTTTTTTTTATCGATAATTTTAATTTTTATTTTATATTATAGTTGATTTAATTACCTTTCTAAAATGTGGGTAGAAATACACCATTCCCTTTTTCAAAAACCTTCAGTAGTTTCCCAGTAACAAAGTTGAAACACTAGTATGGCATTCAAGACTTTCCATGAACTAACCACATCCTAACTTTCTAGCCTCTTCTACAGCAGTATTAATCTCACAATATTCTGTATATTTTATCATCTTTCATGTCTCTGGGCCTTTGATCCTGTTTTCTCTGGGCAAAAATCCTTTCTTTCCCTACCTTACCCCACTCCCCGTCTTGCCCTACCACAGACACATACACCATAGTATATATAGGAATGTGTCATCGTCATCGTTCTGTTCTCAGCTTATATGTTGCCTCTCAGAACCTTCTCCAATCTGAGCCAATGTCTTTGTCTCTTGTATTCTATGATATATCACTATTAATAGCATTAATTTTGACATGCGCTATATTGTATAGGTATTCATCTATCTGGTTTCTTTAGTAAATTTATATTCCTTAGGGTAGCAACTGTATTCATGTTTGTACCCTCTCTCATCTTCTTCACTCAATGTCACTTTCTCATAGTAGGCATTCAAATAAATGTTTCTTGAGTGAATACATGAATTCATTGAATACTGGCTTAACCTCTGATTTAGCTTGATTGGGTGACCATGGACCAGGCTGCTGTTGTCCTGCGTTTCATCAGAGTATTACTTTTAAAATGTATTAGTTGTACACATTTTAAAATAGAATTTGATCACCTAGCTAACATCTGTAAAAATGCCGTAAGAACTAAATTACTCCGTATTTAATGATATTACTATCAAGAAAATAGATTCCTAAGTCATAGGATTTTTTTTCATAAAAGATTTGTTAAATAATTATTTAAGGGAGAAAATTATTTTGGCTTTAATTTTTTGATAGTAACTTACAGATCTTAAGGGAAAGCTAATTCTGAAAAGTATACTAATTTATTACTTTATTAAAAGTTAATGAGATTATGAGAGAGGTGGGAGCTGATGGCTGATCTTTGTCTACAGCCATTTATTTTAAAATAATTTGCACAGTCCACCATCTATATTGCTAAACTGAAAGAAGTATTTTCTCATTTTCCATAAGAAAAACCTTTGTTTCCTTTCAGGTGCTTGTTATAATTTCTTCTAATTTTACTTCCATTTTCTCCCACATCCCTTCACTTCTGCCCACCATCAGATCAATGTATTTCTGCTAAATTACTGATTCCCAGCCATTTTTATACTCATGTTCCTTACTAAGCTTTCTACCATTATCTTCTTTTTTGAATATTTTTTTCCTCCAGTTTTATCAAGATATAATTGACATACAGCATTGTATATATTTAAGGTGCACAGCATAGAGATTTGACTTACATACATCAAGAAATGCTTATCACAGTAAGTTTAGTGAACATCCATTATCTCATATAGATATAAAATTTAAAAATTAGAAAAAAAAATCTTTCCTTGTGATGAGAACTCTTAGGATTTACTCTCTTAACAACTTTCACACATAATGTACAGCAGTGTTCATTATCTGTATCATGTTGTACGTATTACATCCCTAGTACTTATTTCTCTTATAACTGGGAGTCTGTGCCTTTTGACCACCTTCATCCAATTCCCCCTCCCCCCACCCCCTGCCTCTAGTAACCACAAATCTGATCTCTTTCTATTTTTTGTTTGTTTGTTTGTTTGTTTTTGAAGTATAATTGACCTACAACACAATGTTAGTTCCTGTTACACAACATTGTGATTTGATATTTCTATACTTTTCAAAACAATCACCAGGATAAGTCTAGTTATGATGTGTCAGCATACAAAGATACTCATAGTTATTGATACTATTGTCTTCTAATTATCCTTATTAGCCGAAGTATTCCATGACACTTAAATCTTGAGTAGTTTTTCTTACAAAAAAGGATAGGTATGTTTGGCTTTTCCAAACTAAATGTCATTCCCCTTTCCCTCTGAGAAACATTGTTCTAAATTATTTTATTAATTTAACAAAATTCATTTTCTGAGAACATGAACAAAGACAGAACTTTAGAATTATATTAATGAGAACATAAAATAATGAAAATCAGGTTTTCTATTTTTTTGTACTGAAATTTCACTTTAGTATAAACTTTTAAGATAATACTTAATATTTACTATGTGCCAAACACTGTTCTAAGTTATTATATATATTACAACTGTGTGCTGTTGGTGTTGTTATTATCCCCATTTTATGGTTGAAGAAACTGAGACACAGCAGTTGTGTAATTTGTCCAGGATATTTGGATACTTTTTGGGAGAGGGTGTGTTATGGTGTTGGTTCTTATATCCATAAATTATAAGATCTCTCTCTTGCTCATCCTCTTTTCTTTGGACCCCATGCTGGAGTAAACTCTACCCTAGAACTTACAGTAAGGGGTCAGGTACACGTTTCAGAATACCAGTAAATCAGATATTAGAAATAGTGCTGCCTGTATAGGAACACATGGCCCAGTCTGGTCTAATTCCCTTTGGTACGTGGGGCAATTGGTTTGTCATTGAGAAAAAGTTTGGATGGAATACCATATCCCTTTTCTAACATCAGCAAAATAGTGGTACCCAAATGTGGCAAAGCAAATAAAGAAAATGACAAGCCAGTCTTATGATTATTGATGTAAAAATTCCTAGGGAAATACCAGCATATACAGTATAATCCTCCAAAATGTAATCATGTTTCTATATTAGTAAATCTGTTAATATAGTTCACAATATTAGTAACTCAAAGAAGGAATTTTATGATCATCTTAATATATCATTTTAATGCCATATACATTTTTAATTTTTTTCTTAAATCTTTCATGTAGGAGGAAAACATATTTCTATAAGTGACTTTTTAAAGGCTACATATTGTGTGGTGTGTAAATGTATAGTTGTATATAAACATATAATTACGTACAGCTAACACTTCCTGAGTGCATACTGTGTGCCTGGCACTGTTCCAGATGTCAAGTGTTTTACATGTATTAGCTCATTAAATTTCAAAACAACTATTTATATGTGTGTGTGTGTGTGTGTATGTGTATATATATATTTTTTTTAACAGATGAGGCATGAGGAGGTAAATTTGCCCAATGTGATAGCTGTGTATGTTTTATATGTATGTGTGTACAACCTAACCAGCCATCAATATAATGCTTAATAATAAAACACTAGACACATTCCCATTAATATCAGGAATGACACAAAATAACCACTGTTAACATTACAATGTAATTAGACAAAAGTATGAAGCAAGAGATGTAAAAATTGGTAAGGAAGAGGCAATCTGATGATTTTACATTATTATATATGCCTGGAAAACACAAGCGCCTCAGTGAAACACTAATAGAAACATTGAGTTCACTGAGATACCTAGTTCACTAAAGTTTTATGTACAAGAATAAAAATAATTATTTTTTAGACACCAACAATAACTAGTTAGAAAATATAAGGGAAGAGAAAAACCTCCATTCACAGCAAGAACAAAAGCAAAATATCTTAAGACAAGTTTAAAAAGAAATTTATAAGCCCCCTAGAAAGAAATCTAGGAACTGTATTGAAAGAGGAAATTTCAATCAATTATTCTTGATTAAACAATATAGTAAATCAGTAGTGCTTTTTAAGCAAGTATTACTACAACACAATCTCCATCGAACTCCCAACAGCAGCTTTTCCGTTAAAACTTGTCAAACTAATTCTTAAGTAGCTGGAAGCATATACATGCAAAAGATTCTCTATGATTCCCACGCTGTGTAAAGTTTTGAGGTGCGTTGCCCTTCAAAGCTCTGCATGACATGGCTTGTCTTGACCTTGACCTTTCTGACCTCATTTGCTGACTCCTCCCCTTGCTCACTTGCCGCCGGCCATACTGGCCGCCTTGCTGTCCTGTGAACGCTCTCATCTCAGGGCTTTGTACTCAACCCTCCCTCCTCCTGTTACACATTCCTTTCACTTCATTTAGGTATCTGCACAAATACCACCCTATCATAAAGGGCTCCCCTGATTAAAAGTTTCTCTATAGCATTTACCATCACCTGACGTGTATTTACTGTTTACATTCTCTCCCTCTGTGAGTTTGGTGAGAGAAGAGACTGGCTTTGTTCTTGCTGTATCCCCAGCACCTGGCACCTAGGAGGTGCCCGTTTGCTGAATGAAACTGGCATTAAAAATTACAGGTAAGATCACTAAGAGTTCTGAAGAGAGGATGAAATTACAGTCAATCTTGTTTTTCTTGAACAGTTTACCCTTGAACATCACAGGCATTAGGGGCACCGACCCTCTGTGCAGTCAGAAATCCGAGTATAACTTCACAGTCGGCCCTCCTTATCCAGGGTTCTGCATCCCCAGATCACCAACCAAGAATCACATAGTCCTTATGTATCTGTTGAAAAAAATCCACATATAACTGGACCCCTGCAGTTCAAACCCACTGTTGTTCAAGGGGCAACTGTAGTTATGTTCTATAAAGTCACTGCAAATACTGAACCATTGCTTCTAGAGGAAATACGGGATTAGGTTCCTGCAAGCCTCCGGTCAGAACATTTTCATGGACCAATCAATACCTAACCTTGTTGTACATGCAGTACTGTTTAGAGACACTTTATTAAATATGTACTGTTGATTCATTAACACTGAACTCACAGCCAACAGCACTGTAACTTGTGCCTGAACAAAGCTTACCTAACACGCATATTTCTCCACAAGGCTCATCACAGACTTCTTGCACTTAGATAGCACTTCAGCACTAGACTTGGGGGCCATTTAAACAGCAAATTCACCAACAGAAAGCACAAAAATGCAAAAATCATAGCACTAACAAGCCCTTTTTAGGACACTTGTTTCAGCATGAGGGCTTTGTTCAGCCTCCGCTGGAATGCCTGTCTGGCAACTCAAATGTTCCGCCTCTCTGCACATGCACGTGGCCGTGGGGCGACTGTAAAGCACCGTGAGGATTTATTGGGGTTACAAATAAATTTTAGTGAGTAGGCAAATTTGCAAGTACAGAATCCACAGATAACGAGGACCAACTATACATCATTTTTTCAATAAATATTTATTGCGTTTCTGCTATGTGCCATGCTCCCAGAGTTATTTACCACTCAGACATTTATCAAGTCCTAACCTTATGCCAGGCCCTGTGCAAAACTCAGATAATCCAAAGATAAGTTTAACAGTGTTCCGGGAAAGGTTTCATGGCAGAGTTGGGGTTTTAGCTGAATCTTCAATACCAATAGATAAGATTTTAACCTGTGGAACTATGGAGAAAGGTATTTTAGATGAAAGAATCTTAAACTTGGCTATACATTAGAATCACCCAGACCAATAAATAAATAAATAAATAAACATCTCCAGGGATGAAACTCTTACACCAGTATATTTTAAACCTCCCCAGAGGATTCCAGTGTGCAACCAAATTAAGAGAACCACTGCTTTAAATCCTCATGTTTGGCTGGAGTGTAGGTTATGTGAAGGGACGTAAAGAACAAATAAATCTGGAAAAGAGATTTTGGCCCAGTTTTTGGAATGCTATCATTTAGCACATATTTATTAAGCACCTGCTGTTTGCCAGGCACTCTGCTAGTTGCTGGAGATACAGCAGAAAACAAAACACAAGAATCTCTGGCCTGTTAAGAGTTTATAGTTGAATTGTTTTAGCAGCTGTTTAGGATGATTCATAGTCTAGATTTAACTTATAGTATATGATGATTTGCATTTAGAAGGAATCTTGTCCTAAATGCTCAGAATTCTAAATTTAATGTCTAAATTACTATATCATCCTCTGATATGAATAGAACTCTGTAAAGAAAAATTGTGTTGTGAACTTCTGTGCTAATTTGACTGAGCGTTTTCTAACACAACCATTCATTTTGTTAGCCTCTCAAAGTTTTTCAGTTTCTTGCACACTGGGACAATTGTCTAAAATCAGTAGAATGAGGACCATTGGAAGGACTAACTCAAGCATTTCATTTTCTCATCTTATAGGAGTTGGTATGTAAGGAACTATTATCTGTCTTGATTATTAGCAAGAATTTATACTTAGATCAAATCTATAATTAACAAAGAACTTTTATTGGGTCATAATTTGCTGTATACCATGTTTTATATATTTTTTCCTGAGTTCCTTTACATTTAATGTACCATTACACTGTCTTCTAGACCATTAGCAAGAACAGAGATCGCTAATAATAGAGTCCTCTTTTAATTCTGTCTGATACAATTATTCTTTATAGCCTGAATCTGTCAATTTCACTTAAACTTTTGGTCAAGAAGTTTTGAGTTAGTTTGCTAAATAGAGTTATTTAATACCCGAAGAAGAATAAGACATGCACCGTCCTCAGCTGGTACACTCAGCCTGAGATGACATGATGTGCACACATGAGCACGTGCAGGTGGGAAGTGAGGGGTGCTGTCAGGAGTGAGAGGTACAGTGCTGTGGCATCAAAAGGAGAGATGGGTTGAGTTCTGACTAGGCTTGGAAAATGATGTTGTAAATCTTATTATTGTCAGAGACAAAGTGCCATTTAACTACCATCCAGCTGTGTTATAATGCAGAGGATGTGTCTTACATATATTTTATATAAAATTACACAGTTTTGGTCAGCTTTTCCTCAGTTTCAGTGGTACTTAATATAACTGTGTTTTGTTAACGTGGATGATATCATGTGCTTTATACTTCTTTTAAGATCATCTATGTCCTTTTTTCCTCACGAATTTTCTCTATCCTGCTCCGCCACACATTAGCTGCTTTAGCAACCTAGTACATCAGCATTTTGGATGTCATTTGTATTCTCTGAGCTTTTCTAAAATTTCTCATTCCTTGAGTATTTACAAGTTTTATAGGAATTGAAGATCATCTTTTTAAAAGACTTGCTTGTTTATTTGAATTTTTAAAAATACTAAATGGGGGGAATTTCCTGGCAGTCCACTGGTTAGGACTTGGCGCTTTCACTGCTGTACGCCCCCATTGATCCCTGGTCAGGGAACTTAAATCCCGCAAGCTGCCAAAAAAAAAAAAAAAAAAAAAAAAAAATACTAAATGGGAAGCTAATCATTGGGAAATATTTGAAAATATAACCCAAATAATGATATGGGTTATATTGTCACTTAAAGTGACTATAGAAATGTTTCTTTGTTTTTAGACCACTGAGAAGAAATACTGTTTTTGTGGATTTCCTATTTGTCTCTGAACCCTGGAGAGAATTGAAAGATATCTGCTCTTAGTGATATGGCACTGAAATATTTTTATAATCAAACCCTAAGAATTTTGACTTGAAGAAGCATTATCTTCTTTCTTTGTCACAGAATTGTTTCTTTTTTTTTTTTAACTCTATCCCTTCATACGTATTTTTTAAGTGGTCTGTTGAGTTAATTTATGTAAGTCTTTTCATCACCTTTTTTTTCCTTAATAGTTCTTTATAACAAAACTTATTATTATTGAATATTGTTTGAGGGGGTCTTTTTCCTGCCTTAGTTCTGAACCAATTGAGAAATAAAGGAGCCAGGTAGATGGACATCAAAATAGCAGCTCTTTTTTTGATGGAGCTATTGCGAACATGACTTAAGAGCACAGCATAAAGGACTTAGCAACATTGAACCCCCAAATTAGAAAGATGTAGTCATCCAATCTCAGGCAGTGCTGGAGAGCAAAGCAACTGTGTGCTGTCTGCACCTGGGCAGATCCCAAGAGAAATGTGCAGAGGAAAGGGCTGCACTTTGCTTACACAACTCCTCTTCCCAGACTTACCCCTCAGATAAGTCATCCTCAAGTGAGGCGGAAGAGGCCAGAGCGTTACTCCAAGGGATGCCACTCTAGTTAGGAAATTGAAGCCAGAGAAGGAGACTGCAGGAAAAGACCTCTCATCCCTGCCAGGCTTGAGCTCACTCAATTTCACAGCTGCCTTGAATGTTGAAAGCAACCCCAGTGGCAGAGCCAGGGCTACAGGAACATTGCAAATCACTGCGGGCTCTTTGATAAGCTCACCCTGTCACAAAGAGAAATAAAAACTAGCAGGGAGCATTTTGTTCATATGAATGCCTGCATTCAAATTTGCTGGAGCCTGTTTTTTACTGGTCCTGTTTTTCACTCAGATGTCTTCTAGATAGCAACACACTGCTGGGTACCATATAGGTTTTTTTTGCTGTGTGTATTATCAAAGATTAAATGGATCTGCCCTCAAGAAGCTTACAGCCTGGTTCATAAATAAGTGTTATATTGTGCAGCACAGACTATTAATGTTATAGAAATTCAATAAAATCCAGACTGGTCCAAGAAGATTTTTATGGAAAAATAAGCCTTGAGCTGGGCTTAGAACAACAGATGTGATCTGGGTAGGTGAGGCTGTGCAAGAGAACACTTGGGTGAAGGGATGGTTGTTTCAGCATCTGTGACTTCACTTTTGCTATTCCTTCACCTTAATTGAAGTGGGAAAGAAGAATACAGGGCTACAGGAGCCCCGGTTATAAGAATCTTGAAAACAGAGCAGAGGACCAGAGATGTGATCTGCTGAGATTTTTTTAAACCTAAGCATGGTGTCATTGAAAATTACTTTGGCAGGGATGTACTTAGGGGGTATTCAAGGAAGGAGATAAATTAAGAAATGAAAGTAATCTAAGCCTAAGGAAATGAAATATATTAAAGCTCTCATGCCCATCTGATTTACTAGATATAATAACTTTCAGAGGGTAGAGTTAGTGCCTGATTGATTTTGCTCCTTTCTTTTACACCATGTGTATAAATTAGGTTTTTGGTTGGTTGGGTTTTTTTTTTTTAATCAAAAATAATGAGAGCTTTTGGTTAAAAATTTAACCTTTCAATCTTCTGGGGACAATTGGGAAAATTTGATTTAATAATCTTACTTATATGGAGGTGTTTTAGTATGAAAAGAATTGTAGATTGAAGGAGAACGAATCCATATTAGGAGAAAGGTACCAGGAAGGCGGCTTGGATCACTGCTGACAAAGAGAATTGATTCCAACACTAACATCAAAACCCACATGTTTCACATTCATACCTCAGCAAGCAGTTGAATTTTCAAATGTTAGAAAAGCCCTTGACATTGACAGATTTTAGTGTTATCACTAAAACCACACTGTCATAACTGCGCCCCGTGCTCAGTCATTTATTGCAGTGACCCAGACAGCCCAGTACAGCTGTTTGCATTTTCTCTGCAGTGGGAAGTGGACCAGGGCCATGTGACTAAGAAAGGCAGGCAAGGGCCTCTTTTCACCTACAGATGTTTTAATGTGCTTAACGTTATCCAATACTAGCAACCAAGATAGTCTAAATACCACAGCAGGATCTGATTAGCTTTTTCAGATCACTGCCTTTATTTGCTGTTTGCAAAAAAGCTTAATCCAGTGCTAGGGATCAGGCTTCCTGCTGAGCTCTTGGGTAGTTTTCTCTCATTCTTTGTGTTCACAGTGGCAGGAATTAGTGAGAAGATTCCTCCTCCTCCTGAATTAAAGCTATAAAGTAGTAACTATAGTAGCAAAGGGGTAAAAAGAAGAAAGAAAGCCCAAGGGAAAGAGGGACTGTCTATTCATACTAAAGAGTGTCTTTTTTATATACAAAAAGGAAAAGATTTTAATGTAAATTCATAAATATTGACCTCGCTATCTCTAGTCAGTACATAGCTTAAGTTTTATTAGGTTTTAGTTGTAACTACTTTGCATGAATATATGTCATATTTTTCATCTTAATCTTATTTAATCAAACTCAGTTTTGCTAGAAGTACATTTACTAACCATACTAGTGGCTTGATTTATCTTTCTTACTTTTTTCAGAGTTGATGATACCTTTTTACTCATGAAATTAAAAAAAAAAAAAATTACTACCACACCAACAAAAAAAAGAAAAATTCTAACTTGATTTCTGTGATGTTCATATGCTTACTCAAGACATAAAATTTGAACTCTGTGTAATTCACATTATACTTCGCAATAAACTATAATATTAGAAATGCTTTATCTTGATCTTTTGTGGGCTTCTGGAATTAGGCTATGGGTGTAACTATTGCAAAAACATTACTGTAACCTTGGCAGAAAAAGAATAGTTCTTCCTTTAGAAATTAGTTTGGCATTCAGAATCTAATAATTACATTTAGTTTAAAAATACTTTCACAGATTTTTAAATTTTCTAACATTTTTGGAATAACATACTTTCATGGAATATTAAGCTCTTTTTGAGGAAAAATATCTATAGACAAATGGTGATCTACAAATACCATACTTTGTATTTTAGTTTTCTTTCTGGAAACAGCAATAATTTTTAGGCTTTTAGTAGGCATAAGGAATGTTTTCAGTGAGGTAACTGAAAAATTTTAACCATTTAGAGTAGATTTCTCTCTTATTTTGTAAATAGAGTACCTCTCATTTACATTTGACTGGGCACAATAAGGACATGCCCAAGAGTCCCAACCAATATTAACTTTTTTTCCAAGTATTGTCACATGATCCTAAATGCGAGTAGCCTCTGTTTTTGTGTGTGAGAAGAGAGACTGATTTAGATTGTTTGAGATTGTTTGGGGTGCTTTAACCAAATTTTATACCTTTAGGGTACTTGATTATATAATGGGAAAGCCCAGGCTCTGCATAAATCAGCCTATCTCAGAAAATTGTATTTTAAGAGGAGCTTTTTCCTTCACTCTTTTAATTTGCACTGGAATGAAAAGGGGAGACCTGTGTGTGTGTGTGGTGTTTAAATTTTGATTGAATTTCCATAATCAGAGGTCACTCAAGATACAATTTATGCAGCTCTCAAAAGCAAGTAGTCCATAATATTATAAATACTGTAGTCTGGAACTTTGAAATAAATCAGGGATGACAAGCTTCCTCACTGACAGAGCTGATTTTTGTATACTTGTATTCTTTAAAAATATTACAATGTTTCTTCTTTGTAAAGTTAACCTGTTCCTGAACTGAAATTTGAGTATTACATCTTACACATTTTATGAAATACAAATATAACAAATAACATCATGCTGTATGTTAAAACATAATGAACGATTTTGCCTTTATTTAATTACATGATTAACTAGTATCCATAATAAAATAATTTTACAGTTATTTGACATAAATAAAGTGGGTCGTTCTGGTGATTTTAGGTTGAAGTTAAGTCGTTTTGTCTAAATATTAAGTTTAGATGACTCATTTGGCACAAAGTTGGCCAAACTTGTTTTATCTTATGAACTTTAAAAAATCAGTTCTGTTTGTACGCTCTTAAACCTTTTTCTTTTGCAATCTTATTTTCATCATCTCTTTTTTTGTTTGTTTTATTCTCTTGCCACAAATGAACCAATACTTACAAATAATTTATATTTCCCAGTATTTCCAGGGAAGTAGCTTTGCTATAATCTCTGTCTCATTTCGCCAGTAGATCATTTATTAAAGAAAAGGGATTGCTGCAGTAGTTAATTGCTACTTTGACACACCTCATTTTCTTTATTTCTCAGAAACAAAAAGCTAATAGACTAGAGGATAGCCTTGACTTTTTGGAAACATGCAACTTTTACTACTTTAAAATATAATTGGTTTCTTTGTTTTGTTTAAAACCAAGGAGGAAAAGCTGGTCTGCCCAAGCCAGGTGTTTCTTGTTGGCAGCCTGCTCCCTAATGGCTCTGCTCTCAAAGAGCAGCTGCCTGCTACAGCTTTGTATGGCCTATTGTTGCCGCACACCCCTCGTTAATACACATGCTGCCCGGGGCAGACCCGAGAATGACATCAACTTGCTTATCTTAGAAACCTGCGAACCTGACGCAGGGTGCTGAGGTTGGCTTGCATCTGCCTGGCCGACTAATTGTGAGCTTTCTGGCCTATGATTGGTTGTTATTCCACTCGGTAATAGGTTAAGCAAAGACATTGCCATTCCATCTGTTCACCCATTCATTGTTCTTCTTGCTTGCCTGGAAGTCTGCAGCTAAAATTGTGTTAAGGAGTTACTGCTGAAGCTGCTACAGAAACCAATGTCTTTGTATTTTCCGGCGAACGTGAGTATATGTGCTACTTAATGCCTTGGAAGTTAAACTTTGCTAAGTATTCTGGATATTAATTTGAACTCTCTTAAGGATAGAATGCACCTCAAATGAAAGCCTATAAATTATTACATAGTGCCAAAATACCAGAAAATTAAATTCTTTCTGTAAAATATGTCTGTGAAGCAGATGTTTTACATTTTATTATTCTGGAGTTATATAAATAATTACAGTTTCATAAACATTCACAAGGCATTAGGCATGTCATGTAATCGTTTGTACTTAAAGATAAGTTATAGCGTGTTCTGATATTTTGATAAACAATGAATTTAGATTTTATCTTCTTGTCACATTCTTAGGTTTCTTAAGGTGTCACTGTCAGACCTAGGTGCTGTAAAATGATAGTAAGATTTAATAGATTTTTCCATTGTCTTAAAAATCTAGCTTGGGGAGATGGATTGCTATTAGATGTTTCAGCTTGTTTTAATTATGATGATTAAGTATTCAATTGCATTGTCAGCAGTTTCAGTACTCATGTATAGTTTCCAATTTCTTCTCTCCCACCTTTTTTTTTTTTTTGCTTGCATTAGTTTCAGATATTAGATTGTAGATGTCACTTGAAGAACTGTTGCTTTCAAGAGATCTGTAATGGGGAAGGGAGGAGACAAAGACTTTCATCTATCAGTTGGGAGGAAAAGAAAGAGCATAAAGGGTTAAAAAGAGGTTTTCATTTCTACCACATGCCCTATTGTGTGAACATATGCATAAGTCTATTGAAAGTTTTCAGAAGATGGGCAGGCCACCAGTTGCTGGTCTCCTGCAGTTCCAGTAGACATCTGTTGCCCCAGAGCATTAACCAATCTGTTCAAAGGGACATCCTTCTTTTGTTAGCTAGAGGGATGCAGACAACAGCACTCACTAAAATACAGTGGTAATTAAATACACAGAGACTACAGCAGTAGGTATTTATTACATATTCATTATTTTATTTTCATTGTTCTCATACTATTACATTTGGATAACAATCAGAACCCACTTTATGGCATTGTTAACTTGATGTTACAAACAAACAAATTGATTTAACAAGTTTATGGTCTAATATTCTTGATTAATATGATGCTTTTTAGAATATAAAAAAAAATTTTACTGGATTTGAGATGAAGGATTATCTAAGTTATCTAATGAGAACTTTCAGAAAATCTCACTAAATGGGGGAATGTTTGTGTATGCAACAAATTTCTAGTAAATAGCCTTTATATCATAAAATCTGCTTTCAGCTAGTATAAAGCTTCTTTTTGGCAATTAAAATAATTGGTTACACTTTATCATCTATAAATGTCATCTATAGCATGACATTTTAGTTCTTTTTCAACATATAGCATTATTTGATTTTTAACTTATTAGGCCTTCAACAAGAAAAATTGTTTTAGTTTCTAGTACAATATTTGGAGGAAATCTAAAGATCTTTAAGTGCAGAAATCTGTTTTCAGACCAATATATGTTTGCTCAGTACCTTTTGTGTTCATGAATATAGTGTAAAGGCTGATTATAATAGGTCTCTGATAACCTAAAAGTTAAGCCATATTCTTGGAGTTTTTTGATAACTATGGGAATATAAACATTGACCTACTTTGTGTGTGAAACTTTGTCTAGGCTGCTTCATGAAATGAGGAAAATTACTCTTGTTAATAGTTGATTAATTTAAAGATTATTTATATACGTTTGCATTTCAGTAAATGGCAAAACTTAAAAGTCTAGTTTAAAAATTTAAGCAAAACTTAAAAGTCTAATTTAAAAATTTAAGGAGAAAAGTGTTTTCTCCCTTGCATGTAATAGTAAATTTTGTGTTGTTATTGTAGTCTTTGCTAATCATTTTCAAAGTTATATTGATCATTTTTTTTATATTGATCATTTTTAAGGCACTGAACAAAAATAAAGATCACATACCATTCTTTGTTCTAAGATATATTAATTCCTTGTTAAGTTTTACACAATACATTAAGGAGTACTGCAGCCTATGAAGATATTTTTGTCAGCTTTTATATCTTAAGACTTTTGTCAGCTTTTAAATTTAATTTTTTGTTGAATGATTTCAAAATATTGACAATTTTTTTTTTAGTGCCATATTAATTCAGGGAAATTTTTTTTTAACATCTTTATTGGAGTATAATTGCTTTACAATGGTGTGTTAGTTTCTGCTTTATAACAAAGTGAATCAGCTATACATATACATATATCCCCATATCTCTTCCCTCTTGCGTCTCCCTCCCTCCCACCCTCCCTATCCCACCCCTCTAGGTGGTCACAAAGCACGGAGCTGATCTCCCTCTGCTATGCGGCTGCTTCCCATTAGCTATCGGTTTTACATTTGGTAGTGTAAATATGTCCATGCCACTCTCTCACTTTGTCCCAGCTTACCCTTACCCCTCCCGGTGTCCTCAAGTCCATTCTCTAGTAGGTCTGCATCTTTATTCCCGTCCTGCCCCTAGGTTCTTCATGATCAATTTTTTTTTTTTTTTTAGATACCATATATACGTGTTAGCATACAGTATTTGTTTTTCTCTTTCTGACTTACTTTACTCTGTATGACAGACTCTAGGTCCATCCACCTGACTACAAATAACTCAGTTTTGTTTCTTTTTATGGCTGAGTAATATTCCATTGTATATATGTGAAGGGTGATCTTTTACTAATTACAAGTGAATAAGGAAGCATTTTAGAGATTAAAGTTTTAAAAACCAAATCTTTACCATTTGAGTCAATAAAAATAAGTTATTTCAAATTTATATTATGTAATGGAGAAAATATATGCAGCTTATAGGCCTGGTAATTGAACTTATTTGTCCTTATAGTCTGTTGGTTTATAGGAACTAAAAATTATTTAACTGCTTGTTTAGTACAAGATGACGTTGGCTACCTCAAAGAAAGTTATCCAGTGAAATCTGGAAGATGAAGAGAGGCCTGTCAGTGTGAAAAAAAAGTTCAACCAAAATATTTTAAAAGAAAAGTTATTTTGCCTAACAAAATTAAGTGTACATTTTTTAAAGTAGTGTAAATCAAGCTTATACTTATATCTAATATTAAAAATCATGTTAGCTCACTTGGAAACATTATATTTAAATAGTATATATAAATTATATGAATTATCACAAGTTCAAGGTGTGTGGTATTCACTAAATACATTTGAATACAAATGACTTTTATCTACTTTAATATTATAAAAAGCAAACAATGGATAATCCCATTTGTCTCCCTATTTAATCATTATAGCCATATAATAAAATTACATAGCAAAGCAGATTTACATAGTGTCACCAACACTTTTTTAATATTAGACTGAAAGTGATACCGAAAGATTTAAATATTGGGTTGGCCAAAAAGTTTGTTCAGTTTTAGGTAAAAATAGCAGACATTTTTCATGTTCATGAAGAACTTTATTGAACAGCGTATTCACTAACTGAACGAACATTTTGACCAACCCAATACGTTTTTAGGGTGGATAATTTTCAGTTTAAAAACTTTATAATATCTGGTTTTGCTTCTTTGAAAAATGTGAAAATTAAGAATTCACTATTCTTTAAACATAACATTTCATTCTAATGTTCCCCACCGGCTCTGTTTTTCATAAAGTATTAATCTTGTTTAAAACAGTCCAAAAGAAAAACACTACAGCTCAATATTAAAATAATATTTCTTAGTTCAATTCAGGGATTTGGTCAGTGAGTCATTATCTTGAAAAATTATCTCACAACAGCACTTATGCAAAATCCAAACTTTTCAGGGGAGATCAAAAATGTTGCCCGTTAAATACACTTCCTGCAGTCAGAGCAGATTGTGGGGTTTACAGAACAATGATGTCGGAGCTTCCAGATTGGTTTGGCAGCTGCATTGTTCTCAGAGGGTAAACCAGGCGCACTTAAGTCCCAGTCTCTTTTATAGGCTTTTGTTCATACCAAATTATTCTTTTACTGTGCTAGCATTCATGATGGCACGTTAAAAGAGTACCGCTTAGCAACCAGCTCTGGTTGCCAGGCAGCCCAGCTTCCAATAGGTTTTCCTTGTTTAAGATACTTTTGGTGGGAGCTCTACCAAGGCCACAGTGCAGATTTTTCTTTTTAACTGTATCCCTTTATTAGGATGCTGTTGTGATTTGTTGCTTGCATTATGGTGTCAGTATATTACAGTAGTTAATAAATCACTGAGTATTAAGATTTGCTTTCAAAATTGCTTCCTTTAATTCTAATAATTGGGCTCATGCATATCCATATTAATAGAAAAAAATTGAAATGGTTACAGCTTCATAATGGAGCAGGTGGATATAGAGGTCTCCCAAGGAAAATTTCTTTTTATCAGTTGTGCAGTCAGGAGCCAGGAGAGTGTGATGTTTCTTTAAAACTAATGAATGCTATATTAGTAGAACAATGATGTTAAATTTATCTGTCTTCTCAAGGGATAAAACTGAAGAAACTCCTGTAGAAGTGTGTGGGAGTTCTACACTGAAGGAATTTTAAGTGTACTGTTATCAAGCTAAAAATTCCATGGTCTCTTCTCTATTATTTACCATAGTTAATACAATTTATTTCATTGTATAGAAATACTGCACTCTCTAATAAGTTCACTCTAATGCATTCAAATGTGAAACTTCTTAGAAAATCACTTAGCATTTTCTCTTAACATTTATATAATAGCTCCTTTCTAGTGTAAATAAGATGTTGAGGAGCTGTAGAATAAAATGTTTTTCCAATTTTCTTTTTTAGGTTATTTAAATAGGTGTTCTATGACAGTCTCATATTCAGCTACCACTGGCTTACTAATGTTATCCATGGGTAGAACACTGGAATTGCCTTAATAAGTAAACTACTGATGTGCATATAGTCCTTACAATGAAGCACAAGAGAAAATAATTTTATTTTGCTAACCTGTTCCTGGTAGAGAAATAACAATTATTCCCAGTAGACTTTTAGGAAAACAGTAAAACAGCCAAAGCATTTTAAACAGTAAAAGCATTCCTGTAGGGGGAAAGTAGAATAAAAGATGACTTTTTAACCAAATGCAGATAATAATTAGCTAATTATCTAATATAATACAGAAGTATTTTCTGCCATAAAATTCAAGAAATTAAGATAACATTTATTCAGTGTACTTAATTATTTGCTGCTAATTTTATGTAGCAGCAAATATAATTATAGGAATATTTCATTCCTATGCTTTCTATAAATGTGCATAGAATAAGAGCTTTTTCCCCTGGAATGAAATAGACTGTAGTCCCTGGTACTTAATAAGGGTAGCACAGTGTTGTATTCTGTTGCTGTGTTCAGGATTTACAAAATAAAGATTATTAGGGCAAAACTATTCATCTCTTAAGTGGAATATAATTCACTTTGTAATTATTTCATTCCTTGTTGGCTGTTGTAGAATGTGTGCTCTTTCATCACAGTAGTACTCTAAATCGTTTTTGAAAGTCTTTCGGTTGTTGTTACGCTTGATCCAAATTAACAATAACTTTTAAATTATAATAAGGTAATGTTTTCCTTTTCACATGGCTTTCTCTTTAAAAGAATTTTTGCAAATTTTTGTGAATTATTTTAGAGAAAATGTACATAACCTGTCATAGCACATCTAAAACAGGCTTTTTTATAATATTCTGTGTGTCACTATAGAAACATAGGCCTTTCTAACTGTGGGAAAATCTCTTCCATCAGGATTGAGAAGCATCATGATATAGTGGGGAAAGCGTGGGTTTCGGAGTCAGACAAAACTGGGTAAAAAATCCAGTTCCACTACTTATTTACTTTGTTGCCTTGGAAGGAATACTTAATTTTTCTAATTCCAAACTTCATCATCTGAAAAACAGGACATGATACTATCTTGGAAGGGTGTTATAAGGGATGAGAGGATGTAGACAAAACAAAGTTGATATTCAATAGTTTGGTAATTCTCTCCCAACTTCTTTATTGAAATAGAAATGATACTGAAATATCATTCAGTAGATATGAAATTCTAAATATTTTACATTTTTCTCTAGGAATACGGGGTGCTTTGCATTCAAGAATACAGAAAAAACAGCAAAGTGGAGTCAAGTACACATAACAGCTTCATGGGCTTGAAGGATCATCTGGGGCATGACCTAGGCCACCTTTATGTGGAGAGCACTGACCCACATTTAAGTACATCTGTACCTTGGTCAATGGTAGAAAAACCAACAATGGATAAAGTTAATTCCGGGAAGGAAGAAAAAGAGGTGTCTGAAGAGAATGCGAGCTCTGGTGACTCTGAAGAAAGCACAAATTCTGATAATGAGTCAGAACAATTGAGTAGCATTTCAGTAGAGCCATGCTTATTAACCAAGACTCACAGACAACTATGTAGGTCTCCGTGTTTAGAGCCTCACGTACTCAAACGCAGTGAAATTTTGCAAGACTTTAAACCTGAAGAGTCTCAGCCAACCAAGGAAGTGAGGAAACCCCCGGATGTGGTGCGAGAGTACCAAACAAAACTGGAGTTTGCACTGAAGTTAGGTTATTCTGAAGAACAGGTTCAGCTTGTGCTAAACAAACTTGGTACCGATGCTTTAATCAATGATATTTTGGGAGAACTTGTCAAACTTGGAAATAAAAGTGAGGCCGAACAAACAGTTAGTACAATTAACAGTATAATGAGGGAAACGTCTTCCCTGGAATCTCAGCGGTCTGAATCTCCGATGCAAGAGATTGTAACAGACGATGGGGAAAATCTGAGACCAATAGTTATCGATGGCAGCAATGTGGCGATGAGGTAAGTGGGGAAATCTTCACTCATTATTACCAAACATATTTCTAATTTTGTGACTGTTTCTTTTCTAACAGTCATTAACGTCAAGGTTGTTCTGCATCCCAACATTAGCTTCCATATTTCTAATTGTGTCTCTCTTATTAGTTCTCTCTGTGCTTCCAGAGCGGTCAACCACTCTTACCTCATTTGTCCCTAAATAAAAGACCTCCTTTTCCCTAGTTATGTCTTTTTTTTTCCCCCTCATCTGGTAAATTACTATGGTATAAAAATTAGCATATATTCCTGGTATAGTGTTAAACATTAGTTTTAATTGAAGAGCTTGAGTATGATCATATTGAATAACTTTGGAACCTAGAGAGATAAATGGCCTATTTCTATACAAAGTCAAATAACCATAAGATAAAATCCCAGTTCTTTGAGAAAATTATTTTTATTGATTTCAGGAACAAATCAAAGCCATAATTTCAGGGGGGTTTTTGTTCCATTTAAGAAATGTAATTCAAAGATAATTTTTTAGGAACTGGGGGAAAAAAACAAAAGCAAAGCTTCCAGAGAAATTTTTTTATGGATTTTGATGGCTAAAAACGTAAAGTGCATCTAAATTCAATTAGTATATAGTTAACTGCCCACAATGTTCAGAATACTGTGGGGATATAAAGATATGGAAAGGCATCGGTTCTTCTTTCAGAAAGCTTAACATTTCATATATTGTTTCTCAAGGTGACCCGAGGATAGCTATCAAAGAATCATCTGGGGAACTTGTTCTAACTAGTGTACATTCTAGAGCAGTGCTGTTCAATGGAAATGTAATGTGAGGCACATATGTCATTTAAAATTTTCTGGTACCTACATTAAAAAATTAAAAGAAACAAGTGATAATATGAATAATATATTTTATTTAGGTTAATATAGCCAAAATATTATTTCGATGTGTGTTCAATAAGAAAATTGTTAATGAGATATTTTTGCATTATTTCTTTCATATTAAGTCTTAAAATCAGATATCTTACACTTATAGCACATCGCAATTCAGACTAGCCATACTACAAGTGCTTAATAGCCACATGTAGCTTGTGGCTACATATTAGGCAGTATAGTTCTAGAAACCTACCAAGTCCACACACAGACCTACCAAGTCTAGATCAAGGTGTAGCCCAGCCATCTCCTTTTGTAACAAATACCCCCACTAATAATGATGCCTACTAAAATTTGAGAACCACTGTTTTCTAGGTGATAGCAGCATTTCTGCATAGAGTATGAGAAGGACCAACTTGTAATCCTCAAAATAATAATGCTTCCACCTGATGGAAAGGTTATCTTTCTTTCATTTATAAGCAAATGAGATTTGCAGTATTTAAATTACTTGTCCAAGGTAAAACATAATTTAAACCCAAATATGTCTGACTTCAAAATCTATACACTTTTTATCATAATGAAAGGTAAAAACAAACTGAAAATGTTCAAACCAGATCTTCCAAGACCTTTAGTGCCAAGCTAGAGAATTTAAACTTGGCTCCAATCCAAATGTAATTGAAGATTTTTGAGGAGGGTAATGTCAAGAGTAGAGCTGTGCCTTAAACTGATAATCTGGCCATGATACTTAAACTGGACTACAGGAGATAGGAGATAAATTTGAATGCAAACAACCCTTTCTAAGGGAGTAAAAAGGGCCGTAAGTGTCATAGAGGTATGAAGTGTACATACAACCTTGAGAAGTCCTTCAGTAAAATAACCTCTCTGTTGTCTAATCTTTCCCAAATTTAGCCATGAAATGATTTTTTTTTCTTGTAATAATCCGGAACTAGTGAACAGTTACCTTAGCAGAGTGATAATGAGTAAAGTCAAAACACCATGGAATCGCCAAGCGAGAGAGTAATGAAGGAAGGTAATAGGTCCTGGAGAAACACCTACTACGATAGCCATATACCAAAAGCACCAGAGAGGTTCTTAAAGGGCTCAACTCTTGGAGAATCTGATTCAATGGGGTATAGTAGAGCCCAAATAACTGTATAGTATTTTTAAAGCGCCAAGGTATTTCTGATGCATAGCCAGTGTTAAGAACCATTCAACATGGAAAGTGTGGATATCAATAGGTCGGGAGGTAGAAGAAACTGATGATCCAGGGAAAGAGTAGTGTGAAAAATACCAGTCTTAGAAAAAAGTTTAGTGCTAGTAAAACCAAGAGACATACAAATACCATCAACTCAAGGAAGCGGAGGCCTTAAGGAGAGAGTATCCTGTGGGTAGAATTGAAAAAAGATCCAGGGACATGACAGCCAGGAAATCATTGTCTTCAAGAATGCCATATGGTGTTAAAGATAGAAACCCAGTTACAAGATGTCAAGAAATGAAGGAATAGAGCTAGACTGTTATTCTCGAAAGTTGACAGAGGAAGGGAAGAAAGAGGAGTAAGAGTTGAGAAAGGATTTTTAGTTTTATATAGAACAGAACTATATAAGCTGAGGGGATGGGGAAAAAGTCTCCACAACAGCAATAATATGAGAGTTTAATTTTTGAAGCAAAGTTCTCTGAAGGAGGAGACAATCAAAATACAAATAGAGAATTTGGCATTGGAGGTAAATACACTTTGGGGTAGTCAGAAGAACACCTTGGAGGGGAAAAACAGCATCAGACTTATAAAACTTAGAGCCCATAGAAGTGAATTTTTTTAATGGATATCATTTAGATAAATGATGTCACAGTTGGAGCAACTCACATGACTTAAACCTAGTTCCCAGTGGCAATTGAAAAGTACTTGGATAACTGAAAATTTGCATAAAACTCTAAACTTTACTTATCCCGCGTGATGAGATACAAAAATAAATGGCATAATTAAGGCATTTCAAACAATCTACTATATGTAATTAGAAAACACTTCCACCTCCACGCTATTTTGGCCCCATTCTGTTTCTTTTGCTATAAAGACAGGACAATGCACTTCATATGTTTTAATCTGACATGTAACCTGAGATGCTTCAGGCATTGCAGAAGAGAACAAGTTGACAGGAAATTTTATTATAGCAGCATTATACTGTCAGTCACAATGAAATGTCGTACCACGTCCATAACTTTGAAAGTGCCAGAACTCATGGAAATGCATAGTAAACTTTTACCTTCTGCCACTTACGAGATCTACATAAAGTAATAAAAGTCATTTAGAAATGCATATCTACTTCAGATTCAAAATCTTAATTTAACAAAAATGCAGAGAGATTTTACCCATTTCCTGTTGCATAAAATATAACAAACATGCTTTTACTTTTTAAGTTAATGTCCTACTCATGTTACTTTAGCAAACCTATTATATAATAAATTTATATACATCATAATAAATTATAATAGGTAAATGCGAGGATGAGTTAAGAATAGAGTACTGTTTTATTTCCTTTCTGATTTCTCAGGCAGATATATTCCACATATAAGATGAATATATTTTAGTTTCATTTAAATGCTAGCAGTGGAACTAATATAAATGATTCTTTAGATGTAAATTAAAAGTAGGAAAGAAAGGCATTTTATTAAAATTACCAAAATGGACTTTAAAAAACAATTAATTCTCTACACACTACCTTTGTGATTCTGAGTAACTTGTTTAAACTCTCCAATCTCAGTTTTCAGGGTTGTAAAAAGAGGAACTCATCTTGCAGGCTTGTTATTAGAATTAAAGATAATTAATACCAAGTGCCTGGCATGTAGTAGGTGCTCAGTAAATTACAGTTATTATTACATTAAAAAGCTAGATTCTATATTTTAATCCAGAACATAATAACTAATGTAATGAAAACTTAGTTTTTCAGATTTTTTTAAATAAACTTATTTTTATTTTTGGCTGTGTTGGGTCTTCGTTGCTGCTAGTTGCGGTGAGCGGGGACTGCTCTTCGTTGCAGTACACGGGCTTCTCACTGCGGTGGCTTTCCTTGTTGCAGGGCATGGGCTCTAGGCGTGCGGGCTTCCGTAGTTGTGGCTCGCGGGCTCTAGAGCACAGGCTCAGTAGCTGTGGCGCATGGGCTTAGTTGCTCCGCGGCACGTGGGATCTTTCCAGACCAGGGATCGAACCTGTGTCCCCTGCATTGGCAGGCAGATTCTTAACCACTGCGCCACCAAGGAAGTCCCAGTTTTTCAGTTTTTTTATTCAACACTTAACAAACAGCAGTTTAGCAGTCCATCCTATGATCTATAGGTATATTTTAATTCTTTATGTTTATGTCATCAATTGTTTTCAATGATTTCTACGGTTTCATAAAGAAGACTTGGGCTCTTAGATCTGGGTGATGCCAAAATTGCCCAGGGACAAGCCATATAACCATAATATACAGCATAGGTCCCCAAATTGCAGGAATCCTGTGTTGCTTTGCAGGAAGCATGCTTCTACTTTCAGCTTATTAATATCTCTTAAAAATGTGCCACATTGATAGAAGTTCTGGGTAAGTTTGTTGAATACGCAATTCATTCAAAATTGACAAATACCTAGACCGTAGTCTAGCATAATTTGTGATAGCTATTTCAATGTGAGGTATAGGAGCAAAGAGGACATAAGTATTCAAAAATAGAAAACAGCAAACTAATAAGTTTAGATAAAGCCCTAAACTTTTGCACAAAAGTACTTGGTTTTTGAAATATGAAACAGAATAAATTTATATTTAGTGGAACTGGACTAACTAACAAGTACTGACAAAAAGCTGCAGTTAATTTTAATGCTTAAAAAAGCAAAAACAAAAAAAAACTCTCAGTAATTTAGCAAATTGGTCATTCAGCAAATAAGCTTCTTTCCATAGTAAGGCAGGTACTTCATAATATAAGTATACCGTGAAATGTATACTCCGGATATAGAAACAGAAACAAAGCATAAGTAATATTTATCATATTTCTGAAATGAAATTCTCATGATATTGTGATTTTTATTTCCTCCAAGTAGCTTTACAATTCTTCAAAATCTGATTCGCTTAAACCTGAGGTAGTTTAGCAATGGAGTATAGAATTATTCTCTATCCACATGTATCCAATAGTTTAAATTCATTTTTCCTTAAGAGAGTCCAGTGTTTTAATCTACCCATGGTTTTAGGTTCAGATGACCTGTTCTGCCATTAACAAAGTACCATCTTGTGAGCCGTCAGGGATGGGAGTGTAAGTTGGATGTTGGTGCTCTTGGATTCCTAAAAGTCCTTGATTTCTTCAGTATGCTTCCATGACATAGTCACCTGACTTCATTAAAATTATATCTCCATATTTCTACTTCAGCTTCTACCAAATATGTGAAATAAGAGTGGTGAACAAGAGAAAACCCAGAGCCTCATCACTATCTCTACACCATGTGTAGCACAAATTCTCCAGTTGGATGGAAGCTAGGCACACCAGCCTTCTCTTTTTGATATGAACAAACTATTGAGATCCTCCCCACCCTGACTCCCCTGTCATTGCAAGTCCTCTCTCTTGGTCGGTGAATCCAGGCTTTTGGTTTTAGATAAAATCTCCTAACTGGTGGGTAGGCCTTATTGCTGCATGTTTGGGCAGAGTATTAGGATAGATATTTTGTTTGCTAAAAATCTCAGGTGGACCACTTTTGACCAATAGGATCCATGCTTGTATTGCCTCTGTGTTAATGATGGGGAACCATGAAAAGAATTTAAGCAATGGGAGAGTGGCGTATCACATTTACCTTTAAGGAAGTTCACTCTGTAGAGAAATTTAGAGAAGGATTTGAGCACTAAGACTGCAGACAAGGAGACCTACTTATATTTGAAAATATATGCAAAAGTTAAATTGTGGACAACTCCTGGAAAAAGAAGAATACTGCTTTTGTATACCAGTCTAATGGCAGAGAGTACATAAATAAAGCAACCATCTGCTCGACCCCTACCCCTCAAAAAGGCTCGTGTTAGAAACCAGCTGGTGTTGTATAAATCTGAATCTTAACTGGGGTGTAGAAAAGCACTCCAGGTAAATCACTGAAGTCATTTTCTTAAAGTTTGAACAGAAATCAGATATAGTCAGATTATAGAGTCAGAATATGAACAGAAAAATGCCCAAGTTGTAACAACTTTTCTTTATATCAAGAATTGTGGACTAAGCCTATATATTTATAAAATATGAGCAGAATTTAGCAGTCTGTATAAATAGGATTTATTTATCTAGATTAATATTTTTGAAGGTACAAAGGCTTTTATGTATCTAATCTGGTTTGTGAAGTTGTATGGAATTGAGAACTCTTTTCAGTGTGAATTAGAATATTGAAGACCATCTTGCCTGGGCTCCAAAACTTGCCTTCAATTGTTTGATGAGTTTGCTGTCCTGTTGCCTGTTTACCATGTTAATACAGCCCTGTCTCACAGTTAATAAAATCCTCCAGACACCTAGTCCAAGTTTTTGGTTTAGATTACAGGTGTGAGACTACAGCTTGCCAGGGTTCATTCAAATTTGGTTTTGGCTCTCAACAAAAATGTATCAAAATTATGTGCAGTAGATCTGCATGGTCCAGTACGGTGACCACTGGCCACATGTGGCTGTTGAGATTTTCAAATGTGTCTAATCCAAATTAAGATATTCTGTAAATGTAAAATACATACCAGATTTTGAAAACTTAGTACAAAAATATGTGAAATATAACAACTTTTATGCTGAATATGTGTAAAAATGATCATTTTTGATACATTGAGTTAAATGAAATATATTACTAAAATTAATTTCACCTACTTTTTACTTTTTAAAATGTGCTATTCTAGGTCATTTTAAATTATATTTGTGGTTCACATTATACTTCTATTGGGTAACCTCTCAGTGAAATGTTTTTTAAGTTCCAACTTAGTGGGGGCTTAACATCAATTAAAAGACAGCTTGATTTCCCTCTAGATGAGTGTCAGTGTCATAGGTACTACTTACAGGTTAGTTGGCAGTGTCCCATTTCTCTTATTGTTTTAAAGAAAATCCTTAGGTAATATGAAAGGAATCAGAGAATCAGAACTAGTTTTTTCTGTTGTTTGATTATATCAGTGTGGAGTCTGACAAAGACAGATGTTAGTTCTGTTCTACTGCTTCTCTTTATAACCCTAAGTATATACTTCTACCTGTCATCATTCATGAATTTTCATAGACCAATGGTCAATAAACTTTCCTGTTATCTCAAATATGCTTATTTAAACCCTAACCTAGGAAATAGCAACATTAATAATCCTATTACATAATGAATAAAGTTAATTATAAATCACCTAACTAGGGATTGTAAGAAATGGGAAAAGTCACCCAATTATAATAGGAAAAAAGTGATTTGAGTTTTACGTTTTCTACCTGTCTTAATATTGAAGACATTATTACATCTACTTAACAGGTATGTTCTGTTCAGCATCTTTAGACTAATGACCCACTTGGATCTAGATTAGCTAGATGTGCTTCCTATTATTGATTTTGGCTTCAAATTATGGACCTTATAAGGTGAGGACATCTTTCTACTTTCCTTTTTCCTTATCCTTTCCCATTCTCAAAATTCTCTTGGCCACACTGCTCTTGTGTGTGTACCAACTGGAGGGTAATAATAAACTTTCATGTTAAGACTTCCACTGTAATTTTGGTGTTGAAATTTTCATTGTCCTAAATCAGTAATTTTCAGACTTTTATTTTCCTTTGAAGTGGTACAATCCTGCAAATCTTAAAAGGAAGCCCAGTATTTAAAACAAACAAAAACATAGTATCGTTTGAATTGGAGGGTATAAGTGGAGGCTGTGTTTCCCACTTAAAAATTCCCTTCATTGCTCCCTAGAAGGGCCTCTGGGATTTCTATTTGGAACACAATTTGATAGACCTGATTAAATTATCTGTAACAAGGGAGTTTATCTGTAACAAGGGATTTAGTTTTCTGGGTATATTGCATCCTGACCACTAGGTTTAGGTTCAAAGTGATCTTGGTGTAGTGGGAAAGAGATCAGAGATTAAAAGTTAGGTAGCTATAAGAGTGACAAAATAGGCATAAATCACTCGTTATGAGCCTTCAATATAAAAGAAAAAGTTCTAGATGCCCATGAGTCAGCACATGGAATTATAGATTCTTAAATACAATATGAAATTTAATTAGACTACAATAATAGGAAGGAAAATATTCTCTTATTTCCATATTGAAGATGATATCCAGCTGTACTCCTGTCTCCTTGCTTAAGGGAAATGGGATAGATGTAGGAGAATTTCTTCTTAACAATCATTAAACATTGCTAATGCATTAGTATTTGAAAGAGTTCTTTAAAATTAAAATCTATTTTCATGTATACAACATGGTTTATGTACAATCAGGCCTAAAAATTGAAAAAATAAGTCATCAAGTATTTGAAGAGCACCTAGGTGTATTAATAATTTAGTGTTCGATAAATATCTATTATTATTATATTAATATAATATAATTATATAAGCTAACTATATCTAAACTTAAAGGACTTTGGTACTAAAGATTCAAATACGGTTTTCTAGTTTAAAAGGATACATTTTACTCAAACTGTTCATTGTAGGCACTTCACTGACAAACTTGCATCCTTATCATTATATGCGGTTTGATATAATGACCCATTAAAGTCACAGAAGTTTTATAATCATACTTGAATCTTCCAGTGAAGGGTGTAGCAAACTTGTAGGTCAAGTTTTTGATTTAAATAAAAGATGATATATCGAAGGTTATAAAAAAGCAATGGATTGTTTTTTTGAGTCCCCTGATACCTTGATCTCTTTTTGTTTTTTTTTAAAAAACTAAAACTGTTTAGTGATCTCCACATATCAAACACATTGATCTAAAAAAATCACAGTTTACCATCAGTAGTGAGATTAAAGCTATTAAAGATTTACTGGTTTCATTTTCATTCCAAAGCAAGCTCTTTTCCATTTTCTAAAAATTAGGACCAAAGGGACATGAGAAAGTGAAGGCACTAATACTTGTTGAAGTCTTCTATGTGCCAGGCACTCTGCTCAGTGCTCTGTGGATGTTACCTTGTTCAGTTCTCACAACCCTGTAATGTAGGCAGGATTATCTCCATTTTAAATATGGGAAGATTGAGGTTGAAAATGAGTAACTTGCCAAGGTCACACAGAAATGTACTAAAGAAAATACTTAAACTCATGTCTAATTCCAGACACTGTTATTTTCACTGTGTTGGCCTACTCATGAAAAGCCATCTCTATTTAGTAGTAATGCTAGTAGTGGTATTAATAGTACTAATACTGTCATAATAATTAGTAGTGCTAATTTACTATTAGTAGTACTAAACATGCCATTCTAGGTATGATTGTTACAATTAGATTTTCAATGAGTTATGGAAAAACTTTTTAAGAATGGCTTTCCTTTGATCATATACGGGATATACTTATTACATAAATATAAGAAAATAAAATCAACTATGATTTCCAAGGTTCTTTGCAAGCATTATAAGTAATATGTTAATTCAAAGCAAATACTCAAACTAGAGCAAAATCAAATTTGAGGAAATAAAAGATAATTGGAAAAAGACTCCTTATTTCTCTTTTTTTTTCTCAGTGCCATGAAAAGAATTAAAAAGAAGTAGTCCCCTTTAATAGATGCCTTCATTCCCTTGTTAGATTTCTCCATGTTTTTCAATTTGCTGCTGTCCACCACGGGAATATAACAGTTATAATTCTAAAATAACCCTTTCTATCCTGTGGTTAACCTAGTTAATGATGTGTGTGTATATAACTTAACAAAGTGTAATACATGAAATTATGTTTCCTAGACACAGCAAATGGGATGGTTCGCCCATTGTCCCTCTCTTCTAGGTCCTGTATTGAGGCAAGCTACATTAAAGTGTGTGGTTCCCTGAATTTTTCTCTGCATTACAAAATACACCTTTGTAATCTGTTAACCATCACAGGTGACTAATTTAATGGCACATAATAAGCAAGTGTACTTCAGTTCTCTAGTGGGAAGTATATATGATGTTTTTATAAGATTTAGCAAATATCATATTAGTTTGAGTGCTTATGGAATTGCCCTTCTGTTGAAGACAGAAAAGTAGAACTGAGGGGTTTTCAAATTTGTTGCAGTAGTATATATGAAGAGATTAAAGATAATCCCATTAGATACAAGACAAAGTGAATTTACAGAATAATAAAGTTATGATAGTGAAAATCTTATGAAGAATATGTTTGTCAAGATAATTTGTGTTCATTTTAGCTCCCCTTAGTTTCCAATTACTAGTTCACTAGAAGGTGCATATGTCTGAAACTCCGAGTGGGAGTCCCTGGATAGAAGAAATGGGGCTTCAGTTACCCGAGTCCAGACCTTAGTAGCCCTTTTCACAGCTTGCAAATTAATTTCATCTTATTGTCTGGAATAAGCTCTACAATGAATTACAGAAATCTGTTTGGGAAGTTGCAATGACTAATAAATCAGCAATTAGTTTTGCACATGGCATATTAGTTGTGGGATATTAGAAAACCTCTCATTCAAAATTTGGCCCATAACATGGCAGACCCCTAGCACATATTTACTCTCGGTATAGATAAGCACATATTCACTAACTCAAGTGGCTTGTCTCCCAGGAGCTTCAAAAATCCTCTACCTGGAGTCCAGAATATGGTAGCCCTTAGTTTATACAGGAGATCTCTTCCCAACAGATGAACAGCATTAAGGGACAAGAGAGGCATGTTCCTCCAACAGAGGACCTATTTGCTCAGGAATCTCAGATGAGAAAGAACAGGTAGAAGGTTGTCCAGAGATACCCACAACTTATATGTTTTTCTGGATGTAGGTGAAACAAGAGAGGTCAGTAGAAATTGCAGAATACATGCATGGTTCCAGTATCTACAAGAAAGGACAGGAAAATATTAAGGCAGGAAAAGGAAACATATATAAGTCTTTTCCATTCCCAGCTCTGAAGCTCCTCTATTAAGTCAGTTTTGCTCATTAGTTTGCACCATTTGCTAATTGTTTCCTGTCTGATTTCAAGCGGAGAGGGGCTGTCTCCTGATGGAGATGGTAAAGTTTCATAGGTAGCATCCCTTGTATCTTCCTCAGTCTCTGGCTGCGTTCCTTTTCCCAACATCCTATCTTCTTACAATAGTAACGTACTGACTTTTCATCGGCAAGTCCTATCTTATTTGTTGGTAGCCCCAGAAAAGTATTTGCTCCCTGTGTGAATAAGTAGTCAGGTAACACTGCAATCTTGAGTTTCTTTTTGTCTTCACCTTTCTCCATTTTTTTCCCCCAAACTGGATTACTGTTGCCAATACCTGAGAAACTGTCTATTTTTTGACATACAGATACCTTTTCTCTTACTTGTGCTTGCAACAAGGCTACCACAGAAGTGGAGAGGATTAAGAGTCTATTCTGATCCACCCCTGTATCCATCCCCATTCATTTAGAAAATGCCTTGGTGAACCACTGATGGAAATCGCTGGGAGACTCATGCAGCAGCAGCACTGCAGCTTCTCTCAGGTCACCTTTTGCAGAAAGACTGCAAAGTCTGCCATCAGCAGTGCCTTGCAATGGGTGTCCTAGGTTTGAGGAGCAGCCAGAGTTGTTGCAGAAGGTGCCTGAAGCCATGACACTCCACTTGCCCCATCACACCTGTTCCATTAGTCAAGCAGACTCATCCAAGGCAACATTCCTTGGATGTTACAAGTCGGTGTCCATCCTCACACACAGGGCTGTAAACTGAAAACATGCTGTAGAAAACCTCAGCACATTTTTGCAGATCTTTCCAGGGCACTGGAAAATAACTCTTAAGATGGATATCAGCTAGGGGAAAGGGATGTGGTACCCTTACCACATCTGATCCACCCAGCAGTATTGGATAACTTCTAAAGGGTATTTGAATCCCTGTAGCTCCAAAGGGAGAAGGCTGATTTTCTCTACACTGAGATGAAAACTAAGTTGGTTTGTATGGCACTATAGTTTCAGGCTCATGTTGCAATTTAAAAGCCTGACTCCTTTTGTTTCCCCTTCCCTCCAAGTTATCAGGGAAACCATTTGCCCACCTGATGCCCTCATTCTAAGACAGTTTTCTTATCCAGATTTTCAGACTCCTTGTTCCTTCCTCTTAATCATTTCTGCTTCCCTAGCTATGTTTTGCATGTTGAGTACTGTAGGGGGAGTCTTGGAGGTGGACTCCATACCAGAACATTCAAATAAGGCTGGCAATTCTCCCTCTTCCAAAGGGAAGTTATCCCTGGATCCTGAAGTCCTTGGGAACCATCTGTCCAAGAAGCCATCATCTCCTCTTTCTAGGTCCCAGATAAGGCAAAGAAGGGTGAAGGGGCGTAGAAGGAACAATAGCCGAGAAGTGTTGAGAACCTGGAGAAAGAGAAAGGTGCTTTCAGTTTCTCAATCTCTTCCTTCAGTTTTTTAAATTCATTCTTACTGGCTGTCCAGTTCATTCTTTCATTTATTTCCTGAGATCCAGAGATACCAATAATCCTTTTATTTTAAGTAGGGTTTTTCTAAAAATCTGTGTAAATATACCAATTTGTCTACTTCAAATGAGCCTTCCTCTGGCCATTGCAAAGCAGGATTTTTATAAACATGCCTATTCACAACATGACAGAGTAAAATAAGCCCTTTAAGAAAGAGACCTGCTGGCAGGCTCCTTACATTTTTCTACATTAAAGCCAGTGTTGAATCACACGCAACCTTCAAGCCTCTATTACCCATTTTGCTCAGCAGGAACTCAGAATTAGCGGTGAGAGTTCGGCATTTTCCCTGGGAACCCAATCCCACTGAGCCAAAGTAGTCAAAGGAACACTTTTTAGCAAACATCCAGGGTCTCCAACCTAATCAATGGTGGCTACAAAGCCTCTAACACATTCACCAGCAGAAGGACTCACTTGAGGTATACCATCCTTATTGCCAAATTGTTGAAATACCAAAGAAATGGAGGCCCACAGGACACATGCCAATTCATAAATATAGAACTAGCTGTTTTTACTACTGAGGAATAAAAACCCTAAATGCATGCAGATACAGCCTGTAAGGTGGCTACAGAACTATAATGAATTTTCTTCTCTATTTATGGAATTAGAGCTACAGTTCGCAAACATCATCGTACTCTTTTAGTAAACACTCAACAGACAGTTAATTTGCACAAGTAGCTACATTGTGCTCACTCTGACATCCTGTTTTTCATAATTTTTTTAATCAGGCTTACTCTTTTTATAATTCTTTATCAGAGCCTCCTACCCTTGCCCCTTATATAGTAACCAGCACATATGATTAGTCACATCCTTCAACACGCCTCATAAGGTTAGGTCAAGTTCAGTCTCCCCCAGCCTCTCCCAGTCTGTAAGTCCCACCTGCAGTTTGGAGCCACCTGGTAAGTTGTCTGCTCAGACTTTTACTGTTACTAGGGATGATTCTGGGCCTTGGCAGCTAGCAGGGACTTCCAAGACAGCAGCAGCCATTCCAGGGATTTCCTAGTTGGCATTCATTTGTTTGGCCTGATCAGGAGAGGATTGGCTGGGGAAGTATTGGACACCCAGGGACCAACCCTACACATCCCCACTTGCCTGCTTCTTTCTGTCCCACCCATAGAGGAGAAGACATTAGCCTGCCCCCATGTGAGATCTGAGGCTGGGCCAACTGCTGATTGCTTTAAATCTGATTTCAAGTTACTGTGGGGTTTTACTCTACCTGGATGTGGAATTACTATGTTTGAGAGAAAACACGCCTTCACCTTTATAAAATATTGCCAAATTGCTCTCCTGAATAGTCATACCATTTATACTCCCACCTGTAATGTATGAGTTCCTACTTTCACACATCCTTGACAACATCTGGTGTTTGCAGACTTTTATTTTTTCCAGTATGATGGGTGTGAAGTGGTGTCTCACTTTAGCTTAATTTGCATTTCTTCACTGTTGAGCATCTTTTCATATGTTTGTTGGTCATTTGGGTTTCCTCTCTTGAGAATTCACTGTTCATATCTATTGCCTTAAAAAAAAAAACTGGTTACCCTTCTCAATGTATAGGAGTACTTTATGTATTATGAGTACTAGTCTTTATCAGTCCTATGTATTGCAAATACCTTCTTCCAGGCTATGGCATTTTTATTTTTTTATGGAGTCTTTTTCATAAAGAAGTTTTATGTGCTCAAATGTATCATTCTTTTCCCTGATAGTATGTGATTGTGTCTTCTTTAAGAAGAATTTCCCTATCTTGACATGAATGTCTCCTTTAATTTCTTCTAAAAAGTTTTACAGTATTTTCATATTTAAATCTTTGATCTATATACAATTTATTTTTATGTATGGTATGAGGTAAAAATACAATTTTATTTTTTCCATATAAATAATCAATTACCCTAGTACCATTTGTTAAATGATCCATCTTTTCATCTATCTGTAATGACACTTTTATCATTTATACACACGTGTATGTGTGAGAGAGAGAGATCTTAGGCTCACTTGTCTGTTATATTTTTTCTGTTTTTTAATTTTTGCCAGTAAAACACCAATTGGATTTCTGTAGTTTTATGCACAAGTATTGATAGCTAGTGGGGAAGTTCCTCCTCTTTCGTTCTTCAGAATTGCTTAACTGTCCTTGGCCTTTTATTTTTCCATACTAATTTTAGGATCAGCTTCTCAAGTTCCATAAAAAAACCCTTTCAGGATTTTTATTGGGATTTCAGTACACTTACAGATTAATTTGAGAATTGCCATCTTCATACATTGAGTCTTACCATCCATGAAAATGGTATATTGTTCCTTTCATTTAGGTCTTCTCTTACTCCCTTTAAAACAGGTTTTCAATTTTCATTTTCTCTATAAAGCTCTTGGGATATCTTTTCTTCTTTAGATCTGTTTCGTTTTTGTTACTATTACAAATGGCGTCGTTTTTAAAATTAAAATTTTAAATTGGTTTACTGGTATAGCAACACTAATCTTTAATAACATATTGTCAAAGAACATTGTATGATAGATTCTTGATGTCTGTTGAAATCTGTTCTGTGGCCTAGTGCACAGCCAGTGTGTTCTTGTTCCATGTGTTCTTGAAAAGGTTTTCTCTTTAATTTTGTTCAGGGTTTTGTATATGTCCATTAGATCACCTGTAATCGATTATTCACTTGTCTGAATTCTTACTAAATGTTTTCTGCTTCGCCTGTCAATTAGTATGATTGTGGATTTGTTCATTTCTTCTTGTCATCCCGTGATCTTTTGCCTTACACTGAGTTCACAATTATTATAGCTTCCTTGTGAATTGTTCCCTTTTTACTATTATGTAATAACTTTTTACCCCTGGTAATGTTTCTGCCTTAAAATATATTTTTTTCTGATATTAATAGAGTTTTCTGTTGGTTTATGGTATGAGTAAGGTAGCAGTTAAGGATGTGTTTAGCTGCAAATAACAGAAAACTTCACTACAGGTTTTTAAACAAATGTCGGGGAGGTATTTTTTCTCAAATAACAAAATCAGAGATTGATGTGGGTCCATCGACAGTTGATATGGTTCTATTTGCCATTCACAGCGTGGTGCCTCTCATCCTCTTGCTTGCGTTCTCCCTAGGAGGTTTTGTGGGAAGGGGGTGCAGGGCTGTGGGAAGAGGGGAAGAGCAGATAATGGGAACAACCTGTTGTCGGTGTCGCACATGGTATAATACCTGGGTTAGCATCTGTAGAATCTTTGTCCCATGTTTGTAAGTGGTTTGCTGTTTACACACAGTTTATGAAAGTTCTTTAGTTAGAAGATGGAATCTTCTCTTGCTACAGTAAAATGTGATGGTTGTCTTTACCAAGTGAAGTCACCTGGAAGAAAATGCTTATGCAGTCCTCTCTTTAGAGCCAGAAGCAGTTAAATTCTTAAGTCTCAGTAAACCAAATGTCATAATGACTAGCAAAGCATAATACATTTAGATCTCAAAGCATTAATGCAAAATAAAAATATACTTGGGTCTTAGCAAGTTGAGTTTTGTATTTAGGAATAATTAGTATATATATTCTCACAAGAGAATGCCATCTTTTTTTATTTTTTATTTTTTATAAATTTATTTATTTTATTTATTTATTTTTGGCTGCGTTCGGTCTTCGTTGCTGCGCACGGGCTTTCTGTAGTCGCGGCGAGCGGGGGCTACTCTTCGTTGTGGTGTGCAGGTTTCTCATTGCAGTGGCTTCTCTTGTGGAGCACGGGCTCTAGGGCTCTCGGGCTTCAGTAGTTGTGGCATGTGGGCTCAGTAGATGTGGCTCGCGGGCTCTAGAGCATAGGCTCAGTAGTTGTGGTGCATGGGCTTAGTTGCTCCGCAGCATGTGGGATCTTCCCGAACCAGGGCTCGAACCCGTGTCGCCTGCATTGGCAGGCGGATTCTTAACCACTGCGCCACCAGGGAAGCCCCAGCCATCATTTTTTATATTTTTTCAGAAGACTGCTTAAATTTCAGTATTTTCCATGAAACCTAGCATCACTCTGTGTCATTTGCTGGGGCATTGTTGAGGCCATCAGGTATCCCTTCTTTCCAAGAAAATGTGCCTCAAACTCCCCCTTCCCTTATCCCTTTCTCTGAAACTTTCAATGCATCTGATTTCACCTCTAATCTTGCTCCAGACCATTAGGACAGGTCTATGGAACATAAACAGTTTCTGAGGTTTGCATGTATAGCCTTCAATACCTATAAAGCAAGTTGGTCTATTTCTGTTTTGTCCTTCAAACATGAGTAGTCATATTTAGATAGTTTTAGTGCTTCCCAGGGGACCACTAGAACAGTATATTAATATACCTAATGTTTGATTTGTGCTAGAAGTTAACAGAGCATTTACTTACCTTATTCCATTCAGTGCACCTTAGCCCAAGAATAAAGAATGTCTGTCTCCATTATAGATAAGAGTGGAGCCTTCAGTGCTCAAACTGTAAAAAAGTGTACTTATTGCATTCAAAGCAGGAGACTGTTTCTTTTAAAACATTAGAATAGTGTTACTTTGAATTATTAGGTTAAAGTACACAAGCAGAGCCTGGTGCTAGATAAATATTTATTGAATGACTACACTTTTAGTTGGGCATTTTCTTTTAGGCACTAAAACTGCTAATCCAATTTTGAATGCCCTTTTGTCATCATTAATCCTTGTGCAACACAATATTGTTAAACAGAAACCAGGTGTCTTTTCACTGAAGGATGGAAAGTGTTTCTTGTATGAGATTAAGCATTGAGTTTTTCACTTGAGTGCATGTGTGTATGTTGTTTTACATTAGTCACCTGATAAATTTTGTGCATTGTTTAATCACTGGATTGAAATATACACATACGAACTCTTGAAAAGGAAGAGTTTTTAGAAACTCTTAAGTATTCCATTCCACTGTTTTTACAGATTTTTTTTCTATGTGACTTCTTTTTTACATTTGACTGAAATTACTCTTACTGTGGCTGAGGCCCGTTTTTCCCTCTCCTATCAAAACGAGCCTGTATCTTTCTAACTAGTTAACCTTTACAACCTCACATTTGAAAACTCACTTTTCTTTATTCTTCACGCAGTAATCATCCCAGTTTTCTTTTTGTTCCTCACAGATTTTCCACTCCTCGGTTATCTTAATGTTTCTCTGAGCCATAAAACTCTATCTTAAATTTGAATTTCTTATTAATATTTTAATTATGTTATCACATCTGTTTACAAATTTGAATTAATGGAGTCAAATTTAGGTTTTGTTGTGTTTTAAGTGTTCTAAAATAATCTTTTAGCCATGGAAACAAAGAAGTCTTTTCCTGCCGAGGAATAAAATTAGCAGTGGATTGGTTTTTGGAAAGAAGCCACAAGGATGTTACCGTCTTTGTTCCTGCTTGGAGGAAAGAGCAGTCCCGACCTGACGCGCTCATCACAGGTGAGCCCGCAAGCTTCCGTGTGTACCTGAGCCAGTGTCTCGCTGAATAATCTGTGTGTCTGCTTCTGTTTACTAAGTTTTGTGTGACTGCCACATTCACTTGGGTGGGACATTAAAGTTATTTTCGAGTTTAAAAACTATTGGGTTATGTTAACTAAACAGTAATTCTTGCTACATAAGCCAGTTCTTCTTTTTTTTAATTTGGAAACATTTTACTTCAAATTTTGTAAAAATTCTGACTTCTAGACACATGCTAGGAGTCAAGAGGCCTAGAATCAAATTCCAACTCTGCTAGGTACTGTCCATGGCACTTTGAGCAGCACACTGACCCTCTTTGGACCCCAGTTTTCTCATCTGCTGTATGAAATTAGGTGGTAATCAAATTCTAGTGACTGCAGATCAATAAAGACCTGTGAGATCCTGGCAGCATGCTGTCTGGTGTCAAGTAGAGGAAATGACTCGATCCCAATAAAGTATCAGTATTTTGCATTATCTTGTAATTTTTAAATGTATGAGTTTCAGGCAGAGGTGTCCCCTGTAACTGTTAATTATTGCTGCCCAACATTTTGCTCAAGTCAGTGATTCTCAACTGGCATCCAACCCTTCCTGCCCCTCTCTGCCCCAACATTAACAAACTGAGGAACCTGTGTGAAGAAAACAACAGCACTTGTCACATCAATGCAATCCCTATCAAATTACCAACGGCATTTTTCATAGACCTAGAAGAAAACATTTTACAATTTGTATGGAAACACAAAAGACCCAGAATAACAAAAGCAATCTTGAGGAAAAAAAAATAAACGGAGCTGGAGGAATCAGGCTCCCTGACTTCAGACTATACTACAGAGCTACAGTAATCAAGACAATATGGTACTGGCACAAGAACAGAAATATAGATCAGTGGAATAGGATAGAAAGCCCAGAGATAAACCCATGCACCTATGGTTACCTCATCTATGACAAAGGAGGAGAGAATATACAATGGAGCAAAGACAGCCTCTTCAGTGAGTGGTGCTGGGAAAACTGGACAGCTACATGTAAAAGAATGAAATTAGAACACTCCCTAACACCATACACAAAAATAAACTCAAAATGGATTAAATATCTAAATGTAAGGCCAGACACTATAAAACTCTTAGAGGAAAACATAGGCAGAACACTCTTTGACATAAATTGCAGCAAGATCTTTTTTGACCCACCTCCTACAGTAATGAGAGTAAAAAGAAAAATAAACAAATGGGACCTAATTAAACTTAAACATTTTTGCACAGCAAAGGAAACCATAAACAAGACGAAAAGACAACCCTCAGAATGGGAGAAAATATTTTCAAACAAAGCAACTGACAAAGCATTAATCTCCAAAATATACAAACAGCTCATGCAGCTCAATATCAAAAAAGCAAACAACCCAATCAAAAAATGGGCAGAAGACCTAAATAGACATTTCTCCAAAGAAGACATACAGATGGCCAGCAAACACATGAAAAGATGCTCAACATCACTAATTATTAGAGAAATGCAAATCAAAACTACAATGAGATATCACCTCACACCGGTCAGAATGGCCATCGTCACAAAATCTACAAACAATTATTGCTGGAGAGGGTGTGGAGAAAAGGGAACCCTCTTGCAGTGTTGGTGGAAGTGTAAATTGATGCAGCCACTATGGAGAACAGTATGGAAGTTCCTTAAAAGACTAAAAATAGAGCTACCATATGACCCAGCAATCCCACTACTGGGCATATACCCTGAGAAAACCATAATTCAAAGAGAGACATGTACCACAATGTTCATTGCAGCACTATTTACAATAGCCAGGACATAGAAACAACCTAAATGTCCATCAACAGAGGAATGGATAAAGATGTAGTACATATGTACAATGGAATATTACTCAGCCATATAAAGGAACGAAATTGGATCATTTGTAGAGGTGGGGATGGACCTAGAGACTGTTATACAGAGTGAAGTAAGTCAGAAAGAGAAAAGCACATATCATATATTAACGCATATATGTGGAATCTGAGACAATGGTATAGACGATCTTATTTACAAAGCAGAAATAGAGACACAGACATAGAGAACAAACGTATGGATACCAAGGGGGAAGGGGGGGGGTGGGATGAATTGGGAGATTGGGATTGACATATATACACTATGATACTATGTATAAAATAGATAACTAATGAGAACCTACTGTATAGCACAGGGAACTCTACTCAGTGCTCTGTGGTGACCTAAATGGGAAGGAAATCCAAAAAAGAGGGGATATATGTATATGTGTAGCTGATTCACTTTGTTGTACAGTAGAAACTAACACAACCTTGTAAAGCAACTATACTCCAATAAAAATAAAAATAAAAACAAATGGAGTGACCACCCACCATGTACCCCAAGGGAAGATTATTTTATTTTTATCTATAATTATTAAATTTTATTAAATTAGAATAAGAATCCATAGACAAGTTATGGTGGAGCCCAGAGCCATGGAATCAGACCCTAGCCTATATAAACTGTAGCATGGGAGGGGTGGGCATAATTCAGTCGGCAGTACCAAGACATTGGATAACTCTTTGGAAAAAATATACATATTTAGATCCTTATCTTACACCATATAACGCAGATGGTTGAAGAATTAATTGTCAAAAATCTCCATTAGAGATTATAAATAGTCTTTGAATGGCTGGGGAAGACCTTTCTAAAATTAAAATTTTTAGAAGAAATTATGAAGGGAAAGATAGATTTAATTGGATCAAACTTCCGTATTTTGGGACGTTCTCTTAACAATGAGAAAATTTTGTATTTGCTTAAGAAAAAGTACAACAAATAAACAAAGAATCCATGTCCTGAACATATAAAGAGCTCCTACACACTGATAAAACAGTATATAATTGGTAACATAGTAGGAATAGTTCACGGAAGAATGCAAGTGCCAAATAAGAGGGAAAAGTGTTCAACCTCATTAGTAATTAAATGAAAATTTTAAAAACTGTTATTTTTTTACCCGTCAAATTAGCAGAGATTAAAAAACTGATAATACTCAGTGCCCGGAGGGAGTTACTCCTATACTGATGTGGAAACGTAGATCATTACAACCTTTCGGGAAAAGTTTGATCTTAACGTGTAAATACTTGGATCTACTAGTTCCCCTTCTAGGAATAATTCCCCAGAAAATAAACAGAGGTACAGGCAAAGATTTTTGACCACAAATACATCCAGTACAATATTAGTTAGAAAAAAAAATGGAAAAAAAACCATACATTCATTAGAAGAATGGCTCAATAAATAAGTATATATCTATATGATAGAATATGTAGTATTAGAATATTTAGGCAGAATTTTTAATGATCTCAGGAGGTGCTCTCTTACGTAAAAGGCAGCCTTTTTTATTGTGTGTGTGTGTGCACATATACATACATACATACATATATACACATGTGTATAGAAGGAAAAAAATACACAGAAAATGATTAGAAGGAAATACGCCAAAATAGTAACAGTAATTGCCTCTGGGTCATGTTCTAATGAACTCTTATTTTCTCCCTACTTCTTACTTTCCCAATTTTTTATAGGAAACTACAATACGTTAATAATCAGGGGAAAGATAAACTGAAAAAGAAAAAACAATATTTAAACATGTAAATGAAAGCTTCTTGAGTGTGAAAGGAATATGAGATCAAGAAGAAGGGAAAATGGTAATACTCAGTGTGAGATGTGGCTGAGTTTAGTTTTTAAAATACCAGCATGCCAGGTCTCTGGAACTCATCAGTATGCAGTTTACTTTGTAAAATGTGTACCACTGTAATTAGAGGTTGTTAGGTGTTTTCTCCCCCAGGTAATAATTCTTTTGACTAAAACCCTCAACCAGATAATGCCTGGTAAATTGGATAGTCCAGTCTTTTTTCACCATACCAAAAAGGAAACTTGATAAGAAATATTTTAAAGTTCTCAGATATAGTTTCAAACTAACACGTTAGCCAGGCTTCCATTGATTGAACATATATTTAACAAGCAAGCACGAGGCTATGTATCAGGTACTGTGCTAGGAACTAGAGATTCAGTTAACTTACCAGCTAGACTGAATTCATATTTATTTAGGTTAGGACTATTTATTTATTTAGGTTAGGACTATTTATTTAGGTTAGGACTATTTATCCTATTAATTAGTGATAATTAATTATCACTAATTTTCTTCCTAATTAGTGTCCTTTTAACCTCCTTAGCTGGTAAAGAAATGCAAATTAAGCAAGATGGTGATGACTATTAGGCCACCACCTCAGTCCTCCAGTCACTTCCAGGACCCAGGCATATCCTGCACAAGTAAACACAAATAAAGGGCCACGGATTATGCGTGAACAAGGACAGTGAATAAACTGGAAGCCCTCAGAATACACATCTTTAAGTAGCTTACATATTCCTTTCACAGACATTTATTGAGGATCTACTGACGTGCTAATATGTCCTTGTGCTGAGTGCTGATGGGCACACAGATAAATGAGCCGCCTGCCCTCAAAATGTTTGTTAGGGAGCACACAGAATAACTATAATATGGCAAATCCTGTGGCTGAGACTGGGCTTTTGATTTTGTATTGGTCTTCTGTGATTTTCAAAAGAGATCAATAATTACATGCATCTATTAGGCAAAATCAAGTTGAAGGACACAGTGTTTATTGAGAGCTTGCCCGGCACTCTACTAGGTGTTTTTACGTGTGATAACTCATTGACTCCTCACGGCCTACAAACTGCATTTGAGGACATGACGGAGCAGGTTCAATAAGACCACGATCGCCAGATAGAGAAAGTGGCAGAACCTGAGATTTATCCACGAGTTGCTGACTCTGACATTCATATTTCTTCCACTTCTACTCTGCTGCTTTTCTAAACCAAAGTTCTGGTCTTAATGAACTCATTTGTCTGGAACATCATGAAATCTGTATGCCAAGCTGACCCATGTCACTCTTCCTTCCCCCCCACCCTGCTCATACTTCTCTTGTGGCGATCACAACCCCTGCTCTCCCAGTTTACAGGCTCGTCCAGCCCAATAACTGAGGCCTCCTTGAGGAGAAAGTGTTCTTCATCTTGAGGGCCATTGACACTTAGACAGCACATACCATAGAGTAGGCATGTAGTGATTATCCGCTGAAAAGAGAGTTTTTTTTTAAAATTAGTAACTCCAGTTAATAAGCATTGAGGAGAAGAGAGCCTTTTTTTAAAAAAAAATCATGACGTCTGTCAGCTTATACCCAGCACTCTGTGCCAGAAATTACAGGGGTGGGAAGTCAGGGAGTGGAAAAGCAAAAGTAGGAAGAAGGCATGGTGAGGAGAGAATTTTATCATTAATCAAAATATGAGTTCTGGCACCTTTTTTTTTTAAACAACTAACAAGTCAGTAGAATTAGAAAGTACTGAAAGAGTGTGCCCACCAAAGAGAAAATGGGCATTCCCCTACCTGTCCATATTTAATCAATGGCTGTTTTCCCCATATAATCACTTCTAATTTCTTATTCACTCAGTCCAGCCCCACAAGACTGCTGGCCTTTGTTAGCACCTGCTTCACAGGAAAGGACACAGAATGCAGAATGGCCACGTCCAGAACAACAGTTCTGACTTCACTGCCTCCTTCCTTTTTGAAACTTCTGCATCTTAAGACTCTTCCCTTTGCTACCTCCACCTCTTCTACTTTTCAAACTCTCCCACCATCACATCCACTAGTTAGAAAAACAGCACCACAAAATAAACAAATTTGGGGGAAAGAATCTGTTGCTCACACCTGAACCCAACACAACTGCTTCATTAGGATGGCGTAGTGCTAGGGATGTGTGAGAAGTTGGTTCACAGTGTAGAGCTGGGGGCTCCAGCTATCAAGCAAAACCTTTATGTAATGAAAATCAGAATTTGCTCAGTCACGTTCAGGTTTTATGCTTTTAAAGTTTTAAACTTTTCATGTTTTTCAGGTTCACTTTTTTGGCTATTTTTTAAACCTTTTTTATTGAAAATCCTGAAGAAAAACTATTACTTGGAGTTACAAATTTGCTACATCTACAAACTGTAAATCATAATCCCTAATTAAGTGGTTACGGGTATCCAGTTCATGTTATAAACACTCACTTTGTATGAAGGTTGCGAGATGTGTTTTGTATGTACTTATTACTGAAATTCTACCCTGATTATTCCTGCAGATCAAGAAGTTCTACGTAAATTAGAGAAGGAGAAAATCCTGGTGTTCACGCCGTCCCGGAGAGTGCAGGGGAGGCGAGTGGTGTGCTATGATGACAGGTTCATCGTGAAGCTGGCGTTTGAGTCGGATGGTATAATTGTATCCAATGATAACTACAGGGATTTGGCAAATGAGAAACCAGAATGGAAAAAGTTCATAGATGAGCGACTATTAATGTATTCATTTGTCAATGACAAGTAAGTAAAACCACTTACTTACAGTAACACTGCTTCCCTGAAAATATAACTATCCCTGGGCAGCTGCTACAGAAGCCCTCTCTCTTTGCCACTGACCAGACCTAAGACAGTTTCTTCCAACCACTGATGTCCCCACTAATCCTCAGTGAGAGTAAGAAAACGGCAGAGTCCTGCCTCGGGAGGCCCTGTGTGAGTCGCAGGCTGCCCTTCCCCATAAGTGACTAGCCCTTCCCCATAAGTGACTAGCAGAGCAGGTCTTCTGCGGCTGAGTGACCAGGAGTAACTGACACAGGGAGACTGGCCATCTTCAGAGGATGCAGATGTAGAACATACTGACTGCTAGAACCCTGCCTTTTGAAACTGACTTAGAGCATTGAGAGCTTACTTAAATATACGATTTTTTAAATATATGATTTTTAAAAATTTAAAGCAATATAAGACTAGTCATGATTATGTTGATGAATGGACAGGTGACATGAACAAGATTGTCTCCTGAGAAGTAAGTACCCAAGGATCAGTGCACCGACACAGTTCAAACCCATGTTGTCCAAGGGTCAACTGTATTTACAAATATATGGGAAAAGCTCACCTGTTGATCATCAAAAATGCAAACTAAATCTACAAAGAGTATATTTTTTCACCCATTTAATTCACAAAATTAAAAAACATTTTTGCATACGCCTTATGCCGTTAAGAATAAAGTTTGGCATCGTTTAGCAGAAGTCTTAAAAATACCCTCTCAAGCCAATAATCTCATTTCTTAGAGTATATAATGAGGAAAAAAGGAAGCCCAAATATGTTCATTTCTGTATATTTATAATTGTAAGACTTCAAAGGCAACTAAAGGTACTATAGAGAAAACAATTAAATTGCAATACATCTCCTAGTGGAATATTATTCAGCTATTCAGAATGATGGTTATGAAAGCTGTTATGAAACACGGAAAACTATTTATGTTAAAAAGACAAAGCATAAAATTACATCTGTGTTTGTAAAGTGATATGTACATACAGGAAAATGACTAAAATGCAACACATAACTGGAAAATAATTGTGTTAAGACTGTAGGATTGAGTGATTTTGTCTTCTATTTTTAAACTTTTCGTGTTGCCATATTGTTCTTATAATAATATTAAACATCATAGTTGCTAAGTGTTATTACTCAGGCATGTTGACACTCCCTTAAGAGTTCAAACGTTATTCACATTTTGTGGGTAAACACTTGGTTTATTTCATGTTCAAACAGTGACATAACTAGTAGTCGAACTCTGCAATCATAACCTTGTTACAGTATTCATGCCATGAATTCTTGCTTCCATTGGACAATCAATCCAAAATAATAAGTTTATTTCCTTAAGATTTTTTTCTATCTCAGCTGAGAAGTACCTTATTATAGGGGGAAGAGAATGAATGTGGAATTAGACAAATTGAATCTTGACTATGCCATGTGAACGGAGATAAAAATACTCAATTCATCTAAGCCTAGATTAGAAAAGTGTATTCATCTGTAAAGTGGAACGAACACTTCAAGGGAATATTGTGAGGATGAGATGTAGTGACGTGTGCAGGGTGTCCAACATGTACTAGGTGTTTGGGTCGTTTCAGTCTTCCCGTTCCTCTCTCCCACCTCTCCCTTCTGTCCCTCAGCTGCTCCTCCTGGTGCCCACCTGCCTCATATTGCTTCACAAGATTGATGTTCATAAAACTTCTCCTAAAATGTCATTGTAGTCATTTTCTAAAGTCCTTACAAAATCCCAAGACTAAGAAAAGGAAGAATTAATTAGAACATGGTAGGCTCAAAACTTACTTGAATTAAAACAAATACAGGTTCAGCTTGAAACATTTTAACTTTGTTTTCATTAAGAAAAGAAAACTTCCTGTACTGATTTTTTTTATCCTATAAATTTTTTTTTTTTTTTTTTTTATTCATTTATTTTTGGCTGCGTTGGGTCTTCGTTGCTGCACACGGGCTTTCTCTAGTTGCGGCAAGCGGGAGCTACTCTTCGTTGCAGTGCGCAGGCTTCTCACTGCGGTGGCTTCTCTTGTTGCAGAGCATGGGCTTTCGGCACACGGGCTTCAGTAGTTGTGGCACGCGGGCTCAGTAGTTTTGGCTCACAGGCTCTAGAGCACAGGCTCAGTAGTTGTGGCACATGGGCTTAGTTGCTCCGCGGCATGTGGGATCTTCCCAGACCAGGGCTCGAACCCGTGTCCCCTGCATTGGCAGGCTGATTCTTATCCACTGTGCCACCAGGGAAGTCCCTATCCTATAAATGTTGATTCAAAATACTTGGATTAAAATTTCAAAAAAATACCTTGGGGTGAATAATCTTTACACTCTGTCTGTAGAATTAAATTTTCAGCCTCCTAATTTAGGTATAATTTTGTATTATATCCATGACAGGTTCATGCCCCCAGATGACCCTCTTGGCAGACATGGCCCAAGCCTGGATAATTTTCTGAGGAAGAAACCTATGGTTCCTGAACACAAAAAGCAGCCTTGTCCATATGGTAACTTTCTTTACGAGTATTTAATATATGCCTTTAGAACACAATATGTTGTTAAACTTTTGCTATTAAAAATAAATTTTGGATGGCATATAGTATGTGGTTCTTTAGACTGTAATTAAATTTAAGAAAAAGTCTATGTGAAAAAAATTATTATTTTTTCCTAGCTGGGTTCAACGCATATGCATTTCCCTGAATTAAAACATGGTTTTGGTTAACTCTACATGAAGTAAGTTTTCAGGTAGATAAAAATTTGGAGTTCTTTCATCTAGCTACACATCAGATTAGCTTGGTTTTGTCACATCACAGCAGTACATTGTGTTCTGCAAAACAGAATGTCCTACCTGATTGCAGAGTCATAGTGGAAGAGAAGAGGCAGGTAGGAATTAAGGACACGGGGTATTAACCAAAATTCTGGAGGTGATTGTTACTCATTCAGCCAACTTTCTTATTGCTCTTGGTAGTGCCGACGGGGGAAGACTGAAAGGCGGCATTTCTCAGAAACAAGTAGCGGAGTAGCAGTGAGCACAGCTCCCATTTCTGCCCTTGTTTCTTCTTCACGTTAAAAGAGCAGTGCCGCACTGGGTGTCCAGGGTCTGGTGGAATGAATGGTCCTTTGCCTAACCGATTTTATTCTTCACAGGAAAGAAGTGTACCTATGGACACAAGTGCAAATATTATCATCCGGAAAGGGGCAGTCAGCCTCAGCGGTCAGTGGCTGATGAACTGCGTGCCATGTCTAGAAACACAGCAGCCAAAACTGCAAATGAAGGAGGACTGGTGAAAAGCAACAGTGTCCCCTGCAGCACTAAAGCCGACAGCACTTCCGATGTCAAGCGAGGTGCTCCAAAGAGGCAATCGGATCCAAGCATAAGGACTCAAGTCTACCAAGACCTAGAGGAAAAGCTTCCCACCAAAAACAAACTGGAAACCAGGTCTGTACCTTCCTTAGTTAGTATACCGGCTACTTCTACCGCAAAACCCCAAAGCACTACATCGTTAAGCAATGGCCTTCCATCTGGAGTTCATTTCCCACCTCAGGATCAAAGACCACAGGGACAATATCCTCCAATGATGATGGCAACCAAAAATCATGGAACGCCAATGCCTTATGAACAGTATCCAAAATGTGACTCGCCTGTCGACATTGGGTATTATTCCATGTTGAATGCATACTCAAATCTGAGTATCTCAGGCCCACGAAGTCCTGAAAGGCGTTTCTCCTTAGACACAGATTATAGGATAAGCTCTGTCGCCTCTGACTGCAGCAGTGAAGGGAGCATGAGCTGCGGAAGCAGTGACTCGTACGTGGGGTACAATGACCGCTCCTACGTCAGTTCTCCTGACCCACAGCTGGAAGAGAATCTGAAGTGTCAACACATGCACCCTCACAGCCGCCTTAATTCTCAGCCCTTCCTGCAGAATTTCCACGACCCCTTAACCAGAGTGCAGAGTTACAGTCACGAAGAACCAAAGTACCATCACAAGCCTCCTCTCCCACATCTGGCCGTGCACCTGCAGCACCCCGCCGTGGGGGCCCGGTCCAGCTGTCCTGGCGATTACCCGTCTCCTCCGAGTTCAGCACACTCGAAGGCACCACACCTAGGGCGGTCCTTAGTGGCCACGAGAATAGACAGCATTTCTGACTCTCGGCTGTACGACAGTTCTCCTTCCAGACAAAGAAAGCCTTACGCCCGCCAGGAAGGGCTGGGAAGCTGGGATAGGCAGAGCTACGGGGTCGACATGTACGGCTACCGGCAGACTTATTCTTTGCCTGATACCTCCACGCAGCCGTGTTACGAGCAGTTCACCTTCCAGAGCCTCCCTGAGCAGCCAGAGCCCACCTGGCGCGTCCCGTACTGCGGGGTGCCGCAAGACCCCCCCAGGTACCAAGACAGCCGAGAAAAGATTTATATCAACTTGTGCAACATCTTCCCGCCTGACCTTGTGAGAATTGTCATGAAAAGGAACCCTCACATGACAGACGCCCAGCAGCTGGCTGCAGCCATTTTAGTGGAGAAATCACAGCTGGGTTATTGAAAGATGATGCATCTTTGTGGTGTTTAGTAGTTTTTTGTTCAGCTCAAATGCTGAGGGAGGTTTGCTACAATAGCACATGTGATCTCCTTCTCAGCAAGGAGGTTATATAGTATCCATTTATGTGAAATACTGTATCATGGAATCTGTATGTATAGCCCCACATAGTGGAAGTATCACGGGATTGCTTTACATTCAAACTTTTTTTTAATATTTCCTTTTTAAAGCTATATCCTTGGCTGGAAGTTTTTCCAGTTTGATTTATTAGATGTATCTGTGATCTTTGATATTAATCTTTGGTGCATCAGGGGTTTATATGCAGCACTTTTTATCCTTGTTTCATGTTTTATTAACTTGGTGTTTGTCTATCAATTGCAAGCAATTACAATACCTTCAGAATGTTGAACATTTGACTAGACCTAGCAAACTATTTTTTCAAGCCAAGCATAATTGGAATCTTTTACAGCTTTTTAAGTTATTTTTATTTGGGGAACGTGGGCTTCTTTGTGCTATAATCATTATTTATAGAAACAAAGATATACTACAGCACTGACTTTATATTTTAAACAAAATGAAAGTTACCAGTTTATGTTGAAATGGGTAACAGTATATATTAGAATGATTTACAGTATGGCACTTTTCGTTGTTTTATTTTCGTTTGGATTTTTTGTGTTAAGTAATTTGTTAATTTAATATGGTCGATTTAAAGGAAAGCAGATGCAATCAATGGAAAAAATTGTTTCCATTTTTTTTTTTATAAAAAAGGCAAAAGCCATCAACTGTTACAGTTTAGAGCTTCGTTATCCAGCTGTGATGTGCTTCTGGACAGTAGAAATGGAATTGAATTCCTAGACTTCCATTAACCCATATTTTTTAATGTGTTTGTCTTTTTGTTTTGGGGCACAACAATACTGGATAAAATAACCCTTTTGCAGTACTTGCCTGTTTTTAATGAATCTAATTATTCTCAATGCAACTTTTATATTTAATATACCCTTTAGCTTTCCTGCTATTTATCAAGGCTGGCCTGAGGTGGTTTTCTGTGTTGAGGATATGTAACATTTATTGATACTGCACTATAGAAATGGTGATGCAGGAGTTGTAAATGGTAACTTAAAATTTTTGTAAGATACTGTATATTTTCCATTTTCCTGAAGGTAGTTTTTTGGGGGAGCCTGTTATATTATTAAGGCCAGATTCTTGCCACAAATAGTGTAGTTTTAGATACAGACTAAAGTCTGTTCTCGTATTAGTAAGGGATATTTCTGGTTTCAAAGTCATGGGTTTTGCTGAGCGTGGATTCGTTTCTGTCGCTGGTTAGAAGAGAGATGATGCAATCAGTGGCAGACAATTGTGTGACTGACACGACTTGACCGCTGCCTCCAGTTTCTGAATTTTACTTAGTGTAACAGACGCATTCCGATCTGTTTCTGGAGTGTGCCTAGATGCCCTGGTTATCCTTATTATTCTACCTGCTACAGTTTGAAGTAAAGCCCTGAAAAACCAGAAAGTACCTTTTACTGTTGATACAAATTGTATCTTTTTAACTATAAGAACTATTTTGATTTGTAGATCTAGTTAAAACACAGATGTGTAACTATGATTAGACTTTTGGGCAACATTTTATCCCTTATTTAAATACAAATTTTTAAAGTAAAATTGAGGTCTAGAATAGGGTAGAAAATAAAAACAATTTAGGTAAATAAAAGTGTCTGTCTTAGTTTTATATATTAAAGTATATTAAATGAATTTATTGGCATTTTCTTTCTCCTAAAACTTATCTAGCGTGAACTTAACTTAAAATAAAGGTAAAATGCTGCCTGAAAATAACGTCCAAGCACCTTTGACTAGGACAACATTTTCACTACTCGTGTGACACTGTGTGTCACGTGAAGTAGGATTTGGGTTACAGTAAATGCTTCTAAAAGGCATTGTGCATATTGACATATCCAATAATCTGAACCATGTTCAGCAAACCTAATTCAGGAAAGTGGGGTTCACAGTCGCTGCTGCCGGCCTGCTAGGTGAGGTGCCCCTCGCTGCGCCCGCAGAGGATACGGGCACGGCCGCATGGACCCGCCGAGGCGTCCTCTGAGCGACCTGCTCACTTGTGAAATCGTTCTCCTGATTTTGTCGGTCACTCTCTGTAACAAGTTTAATGTAGATGCTAACCCAGTGCCAAAAGTAGAATTACAAACGTGGAGTACCTTTCATCTCAGTCTTATTCTAAGCTTGCTTTTTTTTTTTTAGTATGAAATCATTTTTAAATTGTACAAGTAGGTTTTGCTTCCATTTTCTTAATTTTTGCATTTGAATTATTTGAAGATTCTGCCAGATTTTATGAAATTTCTTTAAATGAGGTCTTCGGTGAAATGTGTAACACACCCTTTAATTTGACCTCCTAATGTCTGTAGCTAAGTATCTCTCATTGCTTCCCGGATTTTAGACTATGGAAAAACAGTGGGGCTTGCTGCCACGTGGCCTGACGTGGCCTGACGTGAATAGCTCTGAATAGCCACGCTGAAATCCTGCAGTGTAATTGACTGTGAGTTAAGAAATAGTTTTCTTATGTCAACAGGCAATTTGTCCCACCCCACACGCGCTTTTTTTTTGAAGCACCGATGTTGCTTTCAGAGCTTAAGAATGAGATATTTGGCTGACTTTAGATGCAGCAATTTCTTAATTATCTAAAGCAATAAGTAAAAGGATCCATCATTAATTAAATTCAGAGCTGATCCCAAAACTTCATTTTAGCCAAAACTTTCACCTTAATCGTATCTTCAGACTTGCTAACAAATAACCGGAGAGAGGTATGTTAGTAAGTAGTAGAACTGCCAGAAGTGGTCAACTGATAGAAGAGGAGGATTCAAATTGGAATATTCTGCCCCTGAATAATGGACAGTTGACTGTTTTACACAGTAACTAGCCGGTTTGTCGTCTCTGTGTCTTAGTACAGAGGGAGTAGTACCCAACTGGCCAAATTCTGGCCCTTAGTATTTCCTCCTTTCTTGCATGTGACACCTAAGTTTTCAATCTCCTTTTTGTGATCACTGTATCCTCATAGAGTTTGTCATTGACCTAAACATTTGAAAGAAATGCACACCAGTACAAAATATTTGATACTGGTAGAAACTTGAACTTTGTGTTTTTATGAAAATTCATTTATGAGAATATGTAATATAACTAAAAAGAGTGTTTTTATATATATATATATATATACATACGTGCATACATATTTGTTAAGAAGTATTAAAAATGGGAGAATGTTACGCTTTTGATGGCTAAGTTTTCCTTAATTGAACTGTTTCTTTGAGTTATGGACAACCAAGTCTGGAGTCTGGATGACCCATGATAAGATTTAGAACCACTTGAATGGAAAGCAACTCTTTACTGGCTTTATTCCTGGTATTTTTAAAGAATTATTTTGATAATTTTAATAGAATGTGTAATTTTAAAACACACAAAAAAACTTAAAGTAGTATTGCTTATAAAGATAATTATTTAACGTGTCTTTTATGGACGTATCTATATGTATATAGACAGTAATATATTTATAAAACAAATATACTCTATGTTGTAGTCGTTAGTTTGTAATAGGTGGGAGGATGGCCCTGGATATGTTTGTGTGTGTTTTGAAAACTCTTGAGCTATTTTTCCCCCCGACTTAATGGCATATACCCTAAGGGATATTTGGTTTTTATTATTCTTTTTGCTATTCAACTTCCTTATTCAAGATAAGATGTACAGTTTCCCGGCCATTCTGCTAGACGTGGCTCATCCATTTTATTATCCTCCAACTCCTGGAAAATTCCTGAGTGACCTGGAATCAAATAGGTTATGGCCTGAGAGATTAGTTATGTTCCAAATATGTTAAACATGGGAACTCAGCTAGGATGTTGAGCTTCTTTGGTATACACCAACAAGTGAAATGAAGTATAAAATACATGAACTACACACGTGCATTTGAAGAAGAGAAAGCAGAGTGTTCATAAAAGTAGAGAAACATATGCATTATTTTAGATTGCTCTGGGAAACCCCCTAGGGCAAGGGTTGACAAACTTTTTCTGTAAAGGATGGGATAGTAAATAATCCAGGGCTTTGAGAATCATATGGTCTCTATAAACCACTCACCTCTGCCCTTACAGTGTAAAAGCAGCCACAGAAAATATGTAAGTGAACGGGTGTGGCTGTATGCCAATGAAACTTTATTTTACTGAAAGGGGCAGCAGGCCCGATTTGGCCTGTGGGCCATAGTTTGCTGATTCCTGCCCTAGAGGGAGAAAAACAGGCATGTTAAGCAGTAAATCCTGATATATGTTAACGTAAGAAATAATAATTATATTTCAGTTGGCATTCAAAGAAAATCCGTTATTGATGGCCTTCGAAAGAAGATTTGTGAGACAGTCACATGTTAAAACATCTTAATCCACTTATGTTTTTTGCCTGGTCACACCCATTATTTATTAGAGATATTTCTTGTGTTTAACCACCCAAAAAAAGCATTGTGTAAAAAGATGTTTTAATAATTATTGGAATTTTTTCATGAACTTTCTATTTCTACTGATAAATGGGAATCCTTACCTGCCTTTTGTTTTTTTAAGGGCCTAATGGACCAAAAATTCTGTTGTGTTTTGAAAATTAGCATATAATTAGCCATAAAATATTGTAAAGACTGCATTTATCAGTTACATTTTTCTGCTAGTTTTTGATTTCTAAAAAATGACAGATCCGCCCTTCTTTAAAAATGGTTTTAAAGAAGGTCAATATATTGTAAGTTTACATACTGTAACTTTATTCTGTAAAATTAAAAATTGTGACTAGTGTAATAGTGAGTGCACTTGCTGTATTGTGACTCTCTTTATAGGAAACAAACTGTATCCCTGCTTTCTCTGTCCAAACCTTTAGTATAGATTTTTTAAAGACACTTTAGGACTGTCCTTGGTGAATGATATTCTTAACATGATCCTGTGTGATTTTAAATCCATTGGAGTACAAACCACTGAGCATGTTCATTCACAGTGCTTCATAAATTGTGTTAACATCCTAATATCATTTCCGCTGGAACAGTAAAGTTTTGAACATTGCCATCCACTTAAGTAATTATACTTTCTTTTAGGATTGGAATATAACTCTAGCTTTTGACAGGTGTTTACTGTTTTAAATGGTTAATTTTTCTCCTTTAATGCCGTCTGTTCACCTGCGTTTTGCTTCTGTTATAATAACACTTTCGTGTGTTGGAAGCGGCTTTTTCCCTAAGGTCCTTAGTCTTTTGGATTTAAAAACAATTTAAGGTTTTGACCACTTGACAATTTGGCAGTAAAAAACAAAACAAAACAAAAAAGTCTGTGCATGTTTCAATTCAATTTTATAGAATGTGTAAAATTTTATTTTTTAAACCATGTACCCAATTTGCCAATTTTCTGTCCAGATATTTCAGGTGAATAACAAATTATTCATTAAAGCTTTTGACCCCTCTCTTGAAGCAGCTTGTGCCTCAAGGGAAAAAGACATTGAAGAGCAATGGTTTGTTTTTATAAAGAATATGTTTTAGATTTCCTTCAGTTTTTGGAAATTATAAACGTCCCAGCTAATACACCCATCCACATGCACACTTCCGCAGAGATGTGGACACGGCATTGCCAGTGAACCCAGTTACTGATTTTATCTTTTCCTTCTAGGTTTTCTCCTCCCAAACCAGAGTTGTTTGCTGAGCGTAGAAGTTCCAATTTGATCCTTCAAACTTTTCTTATAAGAAAATAAGACAAAGAATATGTTTAGAGCAACTGTCTGATAAACTGATGTGATTGTATTTATCTTATGCCTGTTCTGTGTGTTTGTGTAATGGGATTTTTACAACTCCAAAAAGCGGTATTTTAGACCTACTGGAAATCCGAATCAAAACAGCTATGTGATTCTGCCACTGAGAAAAAACATTAAAAAATTCGTTTTTCTTATGGTGTTTTGTTTTTGTTTCATGAAAAACGACATGCAGCAGCACAGACACCACATAAGTAAAAGCGTCCTTCCCTAGTCCCATGGCCTCCCTGCGTTCAGTGGCTAGTGACACAGGCGCCCTCTGTAGGACAAGCACACGTTCAGTATCAGTGGTTATGTTAGAACCGTAATTAATTCATATGAAAATCAAAATTAAATGCCAGAGACAACTAGTCCTACCTTATGGCTCTAATCATTTCTGTCAGTGAGTCTTTGTTGTACAGATCTTTCTAGTTTCTGCATCTCTCCTTGCATGAATCAAGTATAGTAGTATCTTACTAATGCTGCCCCCAATAGGTTCACTTCGTTTCTTTTGTGACCTCCTAGGAATTTTCCATTTCAGATATGGTCACAATTCTGAAATGATCTCGCGATCTGCATGCTTTAACATACTCATGTCCTGTGTCAGTGTATAAGAAACCATTTTATTTCAGATAGCAGATCTTTTTCCCCTCGTTGTTTTTCAGACTTTTGCTTTTCTTACTATTTTTTTTCCTAAAGTTGCTATTTGCCATGGTCAGGTATTCTCTTTTTTCCCATTTAAACTGTTTAACTGGGGTCTTATGCATCTAGGTAACTTATTTCAGCTTTGTCAGCAGATTTGATTATTGATGTTCAGCTGTGGTTGGCAGGGAACTCAGCAGATCCACAAGAAGTATTAGGTGGGAGAATCTGAGCTCAGAATCTCGGAGAATATGCGCTTAGGCTACAGTGCTGACTAGAGCTAATAGTTTATTTCTCCCCCACCTAGTGCCTTTGTCTAATGAGGAAGGAGCCATACACATTGATGAATCAAGTAACATTTGGGAAGAGGAGATTGTAAAAAGCAACTGCAATGGTGAATTTACTCAAAACAAAAAAAATGCCTCTAGTTGGGCCTCTCATTAGTTAAAGTATGTGCTTTATAGCATTTATGCCCTCAGTCTTTGATGCTGTTTTTGAGTTAATGATGTTCATTTGGTGTTTTAAGGCTTTTATAAGGATTTTTTTTAGTCTTTCAACAGTTTAGTTTAAAGGTTTTCTTTTAAGATCTTTAAAGTAACCTTTTAAAAAATGTATTTCTCTCTGCATGCAACCATCAGCCTGGGCATTAAGAATACAGCCTCTGGAGGCTTAATCCCACTGCACACATCCTACAGGCAGAGATGGGCAAGTTCCAGAGGGAATAATGACCCAAACCCTAGGTTTGTTAAGACTAAATGAGTCAACCCTCCGAACAGGTAGATCCATAGTGTGCATTTAATAAATGACAGCCATTGTTAGGTGAATGCGAGGTGCTTATACATAGTTGTTTTCAGATGTTTTCATGAGAGCCTTCCTATCTATACGTTATGTTGCAGAGGAGTTGGATTTTTAGCCATCAGTGTAATATATATTCCATGCTCACATGCCTTTCAGGAGTGACATTTTAAAGAGTTCTTCTTGGCACCCCATGTCCTTGCTACCCCTGTTGTTAGGCCCTTCTTGGCTTAAGGGTTTTGTATAATATCTTAATGGGGAAATAAATGGAATAACAAAAATAACAATGATAAAACAGAAGTTAACCCTTCCAGAAGCTCACAGTTCAGTAGGCTGTGGGGCTGCATGACTGACCCCCTCTGAGCTCCAGTTTCGCTCCTGAAGAAGACACTCGGCAGACCTGTGTGCACCCCTCTCCCCTGACCTGAGTGGAAGGGGATGTTGGTCCCTCACTATCAGAATCTGCAAAGCCAGTCTGGACAGAGAAGCCGGTGCTCTGTGGTCTCAGGTGGATGATGCACATTTCCAGGGAGGTGTCAGATGAAATTGGGTGATTGATTGTTTTCAGCTTAGCATTTCCTCCTGGTTTATAACTAACTGCTGCTCTTAAACTTGGAGAGAGAGGGCTGGTGGGGAGACCACTCACATGCGAAGGTTTTAGATTAACTATGGATAAGTTAAACTAAAATCCCATGAAATAGGCATTATCCCTATTTTAGAAATGAGAAGACTGACTTTAAAGCACTTGCTCAAAGGCAAATGCCTCTCTGCATGCTTCCAAAATCCTTTTTTCTTTTTACTCTGCTGCAAGACAGTAATAGGAATGGGCCCATGATCATCCTTGGTATGTATTTTGTTAGAATTTGGGTCTGAGGAACGATCACCAGTGGCACTGTAGCCGCACATTCTTAAACATGCTGACTTACCTGGGGGCAGGGCAAGACCCGGAAAACTCTGAACTAGAACTTCTGTTCCTCTGCTTCACTAGATGTCCCCCCCCCCCACCTTCCACGCTCGTTCTTGTAGCGTCATGACAAAGATGGCTCTTGTGTGGGAAGGAAGTTTACCCAGAGAGCTGCCTGTCCAGAGGCCTGTGAGGACAGTCCTGGCCCAGGACCCAGGCTAGCTGCCAGGCTCAGCGCACAGACCTGCAGCCTCTCCGATGAGCAACGCTAATGGGTTCTGTGGTGGAAGGAGGTTGTTTTACAGTTTGGACCCCTGTCTTCACTCCTTGGCGCTCTCTGTGGGCCTCGAGAGTAAAAGGCAGTACATTCATTTCTAATGTTTCCAGTCGTGCACAGAGCCCTTCGCGGGTGTCTTTTGAGAAGCCCCATTTAGCTTTCAGGCTCCTGACAACGCCCTCTGCACACACAGCACCTTTTATGTGAGGCAGCTGCCATTTGCATTTCCCATGCTCTCTATTTGCACAAATTCAGCCTGAGATTAAAAACAGAAAAGTTTAATTAGGTGGTTGAACAAATTCCCTCCCCAGCTCCCCAGGAGAGCCAGATGAGGGACAGAATACTGAAAGAAGGGGAAATAAAATATTGCCATGCACTTCCGGTCCGCCTGACCCCTGGCCTCCCGCGCTCTGGTCGCGAGGCCCGAGCGGCTAGGTTCAGAGCACAGGGCGCCCTCCACCCTCAGGCCACTGGCACCAAGACACTCGAGTCCCCGGCACAGGCTTTGTCACCACCTCAGCTTTCAAAGCTCTCCGCTCCCCCTCCACTCTCCAAAGATGTAATTATCATTCATTTCAATAATTGTTTCAAATACGCATATGAAAAGAGTAAGGGAGATGGCAAATACAATTTTGTAACTACATGAAATGCCATTCAATAAACTCCAGAGATTTATTGGTTTGATTTGTCTGTTACCAAATTAACGCGAGCAGGACAAAGTGCCTTGCGCAGTTGTGAAGGCAGCACACGTTAAAATGCTGCAAATTATAAAGCGGGTGAGGCAGGAGATAGATGGGCTCCAGGTGAGGCATTTACAACTGGCCTTCTATTTACATTTCATGGGACAGGAAAAGTGGGCTTCAGGCCGGACACTTAGAACTAGCCCCCTGCTTGCATTTCCTGACACAGGAGGTAGGTGGGCTCCAAGTCAGACATTGAAAATCAGCCTCCTGTTTGCTCTCTGAGATAGAAGCAATGACAGAGACAGGGTAAATAGCCAAGCTTTGTCTCTTGTGGACACCTTAAGATAACAGTCATGGCGAGAACAAAGAGGGGCAAAACCTTGTTTGAGTAAAGGATCAAAGGATCTCTGCTTCCCCCCTCCTTGGTGCAAGAGAGACACTACACATGCGCAGAAAGGCTCCTTGGGGGTCAGGAAACAACTCCAGGCTATGGTGACTCTTGCCTCTCCCAGACGCCTTCACATCGGGATCACATCTTGGCTGAGAGGTGCGTGCGCACCTAAGGGGAGGGTCCTGAGACAAATGGGGGGGGGCGCGGACAAAGCAAGATGACTGGCCAGAAGGGAGACAAAGACCTGAAAAACTGCCCCCTTATAAAGGATTTAAACTTCCCAAGGGAGCCACTCTCTCTGAGTTCACCCGTGTGTCTTTCCGCCATGTACTCTGCTTTTCCAATAAATTTTTACTTTTCTCTTTACCTTCTGCCTCCTCGCCTGAATTCATTCTTGACAAGGCAGGCAAGAACTAGAGATCCAGGCCCTAGCTGCTGGCCCCTGTGGTCTAGTTGTTAGGACTCCCGGTCCTGGAACTAAGATCTTGCTTCCAGCTCCCGCTCGCTGTTGCTTGCTGCAAGCCGCCCGCTTACTGCTGCTTGAGTCCGAAGTCACAGGGAGGGGAGTGGAGAAAAATGCACTTCCTAGTCCAAGCTCAACTTCACGGACTATGTGCAGCTCGGGCAGGCGGAGCGCTGTGGGAGGGGCGAGAGAGGGGCTGGACGAGGCCACTGGCCCAAGGGGCAGTGTGGGTGACGGGGCCACCAGTCCCAGGTTCTTACTGGCCCCGGGGCAGAGCTCTTGCCTTCACACGCCCTGCCCTCTCTTCCTGCTTCTGAGTCCCCCAGAAAGGTGAGCATCCTCAGCTCTGCCCCCTCACCCTCCCCAGCTCTGCCGAGTTTGCCTGGGGACTGAGTCACCAGGTGGCCGTGGGCCTGGGGAAAGAAGAAAGAAGAGGATGGCGACTGGCTCTGAAAGATGCCCCCCATCCCTTGAACAATTTAATATACAGACTTCTGATGCCACTTCCCAGATTGGGAGTGGGAAATGCCAGGTGGTTAAAGGGAAGGTGCAGGGAACCTTTGAATCTAGCCTCAGGCTCTAGTTCTGTCGTTAAAATATATGTGCATTCAAGGATCGAGCAACCCAGCTCTAGCGGCCCGAGCAGAAGTTAGAGGGCAGTCACCACAGCCCGCTTGCTCAGGTCCTGGGGAGCCCTGCGGGTGTGGTTCCAAAGTTGCGGCCCATCTTGCAGGTCTGTGTGTTCATTTAAACAGGTAGCAGTGTCACCAGACTGCCTTGCTGAGCCTCCTTTGCTGAATGGGAGGCACAAGGCAATTTCCCCTGCTCTGCCTGGGGTCAAAGTGCACCACCTCCCCAGCTACCACAGGTAAGCTCTGTCCACACGGCCCTCCCCTCCGAGAGACCCAACATTTCGGAGGCTGACTGTACGCTCCCAGGGGAAAAGAAATGGTTTTAAAACTTGTAGTTCGCAGTAATACTGTGCCTAGGCCTGGGGCAAAACAGAGATGCTAACAGCACGGAGAGCTGGGTGGAGGGAACCAGTGAGAGGGAATGGCGAGAGTCCAGCCACTCTGGCCTGGGGAACAGCGGCGCTAAGTCCTGTGGGGGAAGGTGCGGGGCGGGTAGGGGTGGGCAGAGCAGCAGCTTTGGAGACACACAGGCCTGGCTGCCGACCTAGTGCCCCGCTGCCACACTTAGAACCCTGAGCAGGTCCTTAATCTTGAGGCGGCTCAGCTACTTCCTCTGTTAAAAAGGGGGATCTTTTTACCCACCTTGCAGAGGTGTTGGTATAATTAAATAAGAACTAGAACCTGGGACATAATAGTGGCTGAAAGATGTGAATTCCCTTTCCAGCCAGAGCCCTGAGCCTGGCCCCAGCCTCCCTCTGCCTCCCCCACCAACCCCAAAAGCTTGCGGGGCACACACAGCAGCTCTGCAAGGCCTCCACGCCACCCTTGCCAGATCTCACGTCATCACCTCCTGCCCAGCCTCCCCACTGCGCTGGCTCAGCCGCTAGGAACCCCGCTTCCCTGGTCGGCCTCCCTACACGGCCCCCCTCAGATCCACTCACTCCCAGTAGCCAGACCAGAGTTAACCAGCACTTCCTAGAAGCCTTTGAAGCCCCACACCCGACACGCACACACTTCCTGTGTGACGCAGCCAGAACTCCTCACAATATTCAGAACCCCCGTCACGGTGATATCCAGTGCACCTCTGTCCCCCAACACCCGCCGTGACCACTGACCCTGCAAAGTATGTACCACAAGTGCTTTCATTCCTCTGGGCTGCGTCCGGCAGGCTCCTCCGCCTGGATAACCTCCCAGCAGACAGGAAAGCTTCACAAAGAAAGCAGCCTTGCACCTGGGTCCCAGAGGTCGACTGCTTTGGGGGAGCAGAAAATATAAAAGTCAGAAGAAACTGACCGGGCGGGGAGACGTGACAGAGCAACTTCCCAGGACAGAAACAGAGAGGTTCAGAGCGGCCGAATGACTGAGTTCATGGAGAGGAGAATGGGAGGCCAGCTTGTAGACACTCAGGGTGGGGGCCTTTAAACTGAGAATGACCAGCGGGGCGCGCGAGCCTGGTGGGATGCCAGATGCACACGCGTGGGCACAGCCTTCCTGTGGTGCTTTCCACTGACCGCCTCCAGCCGGGGCCGCACCCCCTAATCAGGTCATGCCTGGCTCCTGAAGCCATTCGTGTTTGAGGTCCCCGCAAACAGGCAATACTGGGGCCAGTAGAAATACTGAAGATTTTTACACAGGATCACAATCTTGAGGAGAAGGATGAAACGATGGGAAGGTCGGCGAAGGGGAGACTGCTGGCTGCAATTGCCCGCCCGCCTGAGGGTGCAAACAAGGCCCTTTATGCGGGTGATGCTGACAAGGGCTTTGCCGTGCGTGGGCCTGCATGACAGCAAAATCCTGCGCCTGAGGCAGAGCAGCGACTAATGCCACACCCTAAAGTCCTGCGCTGGCCCCGAGCGGCTGCCCGGCAAATGTCAGTTCCCTGGCCTATAAATTCTCTCTAGAACATTAAGGCCTCATCGTCCCAATTCCACTTTTGCCCCCAAACCTACTCTCCACGGAGCAGCCAGAATATTCTGTATATATATTATAAATAGAGACAGTCACTCCCCTACTGAAAACCCTCCCTAGGGCACCCTTTATCCTTAGGCTTCTGCACACCGCTCTTGACGAAAGCTGCCCAGTTGCAAAATTTGAGATCAAATGTGTAGATCTGCCTTGTCCTTCAGGTCCCATCATTCTGTGTGGCAGCCAGGTGGGACTACACCCGGTCCCCTCAATACGGCCAAGGTTTTCCTGAACTCCTCCAGCTTTGGGCCTGGACTTGCTCCTCCCCCACTGCACCTTCCAGAATCTGGGGGCCAGAACTGAGGCTGCTCCCGGCCGGCACGCTCTCCCGTCACCTCCGGGATGGCAGGTCCCATCCTCCCTTGTCACCCGCTCCCCAGGCCACTTGGTGGGCAACAAATAGCACCATGATCACCCTGGCTCTGCTCTGTGGGACTGCAGCCCCTGCACTGGCCTTCTAGCTGCTTCTATAGCTTCAAAACTAGGCACCCTCCTATCTCAGGGCCTTTGGACTTGTGCTTCCCTCTGCCTGGTTTATCCTCCAGGTACCTGCATGGATCCTTCCCTCGATTTCTACTCCAGTGTCGCCTCCCCAGGGAGGCCTTCCTGACCACCAGTAATAGAGCTGCAACCCCGGCGCTCCCTCAGGGACATGGCCCATCTCCATTGCTGCGCAGCACTTCTCACCACGTAGTATGTTTACTGCTCATCTTCCTCAGCTGGAAACAGGATTCCATGAAGGCAAGGCTTGCTATGTTTGGTTGCTCAATACGTGTGTGGTGAAGGAACAGATCACACTGCAGGCTTCACCTGGGAGGGAGCCTGGCTCTACCTGAGTGAGCCAGGTGGTGGCTGGGACCCAGGCTGCACACACTTAGTGGTGCGGGGCTGCAGGTCCAAACTCTGAAGCCATGAGCTACTTGAGGTTGGCCCCTTCCACTGCCCTGGTCCTGGGGGCACAGGAGGTCGGGGAGCTGGCACCTCAGGGCTTGGCCAGCAGTGGGGCCAAGGGCCCTGTGCCCTGGGGTTACGATATGTGGATTTGAAGTGTTTCTCACCCTTCAATGGACAAAGTCAGGGCACAGCTGTGCAGTCCAGAGCTGAGCTATCATCTCCCAACAGAGCAAGGAAAGGGAGGTGTCCAAGGCCTGGTCACCAGGCAGACGAGAGTGACATTTACCAGAACAGAGTCATTTTCTTTTTTTTTTTAAATTAATTATTTATTTTGGGCTGTGTTGGGTCTTTGTTGCTGCGCGGGTTTCCTCTAGTTGCGGCGAGCGGGGGCTACTCTTCATTGTGGTACGCGGGCTTCTCATTGCGGTGGTTTCTCTTGTGGCGGAGCATGGGCTCTGGGCGCGTGGGCTTCAGTAGTTGTGGCATGTGGGCTCAGTAGTTGTGGCACGTGGGCTCTAGAGCACAGGCTCAGTAGTTGTGGCGCACAGGCTCAGTAGTTGTGGTTCGCAGGCTCTAGAGTGCAGGCTCAGTAGTTGTGGCTTGCAGGCTCAGTAGTTGTGGCGCACGGGCTTAGTTGCTCCGTGGCATGTGGGATCTTCCCGGACCAGGGCTCGGACCCATGTCCCCTGCATTGGCAGGCGGATTCTTCACCACTGCGCCACCAGGGAAGCCCAGCAGAGTCATTTTCCATCAGCTCCGGCATCCCCAGCAGCAGCCTGAGGCACTGTTAGTCACCTCACACCTTGGACCAACGGGCACACCTGAGAGTGAACTTGATGACTGAGTACAAACACTCCCCACGTGGCCATCTGTAGGCTCTAGGCCCCCTCCTGCCCTCCCAAAGCCCACTCTCCCCCCCCGCCCCCCCACTCCCAGTGGCTTCAGGACAAGGACAGAACACGGGAAAGGTAGCTGGTGGGATAAGGCACAGCAGCTGGGCTTGCTGCTTGAGCAGCTTTCCTGCAGGACAAAGTTGCAGCTTCCAATTCTACCATGAATTTTGGGCGAGTGAGGCACCACTGGGCCTGGCCCTGGTGCCGGGGGAAGTGGGAGGCCAGGGACCCCTTTCAACCACTCATTCTGAGACCACTGCCTGGGACCCAGCGGATGATCCTACACAGTTGTCAGATGAATGAGTGAAAGAGCCACCTTCTCTCGGGTGACCTTGTTCCCCATTGTCACGCACAAATGCTCCTCGACACTCATCCCAAGTTCTTCATTTCTACCTTCAGGTCACCTTTTGGGCCAAGTGAACAGGCTCCCCAGGGTGATAGAACTAGCACTACTGCATTAAATTAAGCCAAAAGGAACCAAAAATGGGTTCTGAGCACTTACAGACTTTATTTGTGGGGAAAAAAATGTGTTGTAAAAATCAGTTTATTCTTTTATAAAAAGTACTTTCTGGGACTTCCCTGGTGGCGCAGTGGTTAAGAATCCGCCTGCCAATGTAGGGGACATGGGTTCGAGCCCTGATCCGGGAAGATCCCACATGCCATGGAGCAACTAAGCCCATGCGCCACGACTACTGAGCCTGCGCTCCAGAGCCCACAAGCCACAACTACTGACCCCGCGTGCCACAACTACTGAAGTCCACGTGCTCTAGGGCCCATGAGCCACAAGTACAGAGCCCACGTGCTGCAACTACTGAAGCCTGCACGCCTAGAGCCCGTGCTCTGCAACAAGAGAGAAGCTACCACAATGAGAAGCCAGCACACCGCAGCGAAGAATAGCCCCCACTCACCACAACTAGAGAAAGCCCACGCGCAGCAACAAAGACCCAACACAGCCAAAAAAAAAAAAGTACTTTCTATTTTTTATAGAAAGTAAAGCCCAGAGAGTTTAAACGAGTTGCCCAAAGCCACACAGCAGAAGATGGCAGAGTTGGAATTAGAATGAGTCTCACTTCAGGCCACAGAGGCCAGTCCACTGTGAGGACAGGAAGAGTGATGACTCACACTTGCTAACGTGGGCTCCTTGGTTCAGCCACCACAGCGGAAAAAGGTGGTGCCAAAGAGACGCGAGAGGTTCAGGGTGCAAGAGGTCTGTGTGTTCACGTTCCAGGGCCCCGGCTCCTCTCAGGGGCCCCTGAGGTCAGTGTTGCCCTGTGTGCAGTGAGGGTCTGCAGGTGAGGGGCTCCACCCAGACCTGCTGTCCTTGGGGAGGAGGTTGGGTAAACTGCTCCTGTCCCCTTCTTTCTCCACCACCACTCCACACCCTGGTCACCTACTTCATTTCTTTTAGTGGCCCCCTCGAAGGGACAGGCCACAGGCCACAGTCCAGCCTGGCTGTCTTCCCACGCCGTCGTGATCTGCAGGGAGTAATGCAAGATCTGTGCACAAGGGAAGCAGCACCGGGGACAGCGGGGCTCTCAGCAGGGGGTGTCTGGCACTCCTAGGGCTGGGTGATTCTTTGAGGGACCACACTGTAGGATGTTTACCAGCATCCCTGGTCCCTCCCTCCTGGATGCCAGTATCTCATACACACCCACAGGTCCTAACAAAAAATGTCTCCAAGCATTATCAAATGTCCCCTGAGAGGCAAATCGCCCTGGTTGAGAACCAGTGGTGTAGAGAATATAAATACTGTAGGATAATGCAGAGGAGAGGGAGCGTGGTGAGTGCCCGAGGGCAAAGGAGGACAGAGTCTGGCCTGGAAGAGTCTGACCAAACAGCGTAGCAGAGATAGTGACGCTCACCAAATATTCCCTGGGCTCCCCTACCTCTCCCAGCCCCCCTGGAGCTAAGAGGGGTCATGTGACTATTTCTGACCAGTGAAATACGAACAGAAGAGACAAGTGTCACACCGGGGCAGGTGGTGGGAAGCCCACATGGGGTTCCCCAGTCTCTACCTGCCTGCGACAGTGCCTAAGAAACCATGTGTTCTGCACGGTGCAGGGAAAACCAGGTGCCTGCAGAGCCGCGGGGAGCAACGTGCCCCCAGATGCACACAGAGCAAGGGATGAGCCTCAGAGGCCTGGGCGTTGTAGGGGACCAGGCTTGAGCCCCGCCCATTCTGACTAATGGAAACAGGGGCAGGAGCCTGTGGGAAGATCTGGGGGTGAGAAGCCCAGCTGTGACAGGTGAGGGTGGGCCAGGAGGGGAATGCGCGGTGGTGAGTGGGGCACAGCCCCATAGCAGTGGCCGGAGGGGCCAGAGTGAAATGCCAAGAGGTAAGCGACAAGGCACACTGGACGCATGTGATTTTTGAGAATGCATGAGTCTGTTAAGTAAAAGAAACCATTCACTGAAGAGTATGAGTGGAATGACTGCGTTTATATAAAGAACACAGTAGTAAAACCTAGCTCTCCTGTTAGAATTCAAGACAGCACTTACCCTTGGAGGAGAATCTAGTAACAGAGAAGCACAAGGGTCTCTGGAGGGAAGAAATGTTCTCTTTCTGGTCTTGTGCTGATTCCACTAATGCATTCACTTTGTGAAGATTCTTCACACTGTCCACTAAACTGCAAATGTTTGTACTTTATATTTCAATGAAAAGTTTTTTCAATGCAGTAGCTTGAGCATTAACAAAAAGACCCAGTTAAATGCTGATTTGTGCACGGCACTCTGCAAGGTTTTATCAAAGGAGAACCGCACACACATCTTGGATTCTTTTTGTAAATCCGCATTTCAGGGCTGATTTATGGCTGGCGTTGATTCATCTCGTGTTTTACTTAGAACAGAAATGAGTATAATCCATAACCATTTGTTCCTGCCCAAGGCTGTGGGCTAGAACAGGACACTGATTTGCGAGAATTACTCATACAGACCGAAGAGTGTTTGCTGGCCCCAGCTGAGTGAAGGGCGCCCAGCTGACTCAGACAGCCTTGAGAACATTCAGTTCTGGGGTTTAACGGGACCAGTAAACAGAACTCCCTCTCCCATTCCGGCGCCCCCTAGGTCTGTAAGTGTGGTCCCCAGTCCAGCAGCCTCACCTGTGTACTTGGGAGAGGTGCACGTCCTGGGGCGCCACCCCTGACCTGAGAATCAGACACTCTGGGGGTGCGGCCAGCATCTGTGGTTTCACAAACCCTCCGGACGATAATCATGCTCATAAAGTTTAAAGTAAAAACCACTGGGTGAAATCAATTCAGAATTAAAGCAAAAGAATGAGCAGGTGAAGCCCACAAGATCTCCTTTATCATTGATGAAGCTAATGCTGGGAATCTAGGCTTATGCCTAAGGCAACTGGACTCCCTAATATCGAATCCCAAATTAGACAGGCACCCCTCTCCTGCGACAGCAGAACTAGGGCATGGAGAAGCCGACAATAATGTGTGCTTCCTGCAGACAGAGAACAGGACTGGGTACACAGTTCCTCTCCAAACTCACTGCTCAAGCAATCCGTCCCACCTGCCTGAAAGGGAAGGAGGGGGCCAAGAGGGCAGGAGTGTTGTGCTAAAGAGTAGTGTCTGCTCACCAATGCGCTCCTAAGCGAGGATGTGGATTATTCATGACTGGAAGAGATCAGCTTTTCTCCCTTTGGGTGGCTGCACCCCTGTCTGCTTTGCTTGACCAGGACTGAAGTCCAACAGTTCACCGGGGCCTGAGGTGCTCTTCATGGCACTGCCCCATCTGGTGGGTGTGAGCAGTTCCTGAAGAAATGTGGCTTCTGGTTCTGAGGCTTCAAGTCCCCACCTGTCCGTCCCAGCGCGCAGTGTAGACAGCAGCCTTTCTGCCCAGCGCAGAAGAGAGCCCAGGAAGAAATCCAGCCAGTTTCCTCTCCCAAGGGAAGTGATAGCTAAACATGTTGTTTCCTCAGAAGGGGTGTGACGAAAGTGGTGCTTTAACTTGTCATTATCTTCATGCATTTCTTGTTACCTGAAAATAAGCGATCTTCATAACTCTCCTCTGCCTCTCAGCTGCCCACCTATGCCATCCCATGACCTTCTTCTTTAGCATTAAAAGTAGGCTAACTCCCTTCCCTTTCCAAAGGAGGAGACTCAAAGAACAGAAAGGATCTTAGAAATCATTTAGTCCAAACGCCTCATTTTCCGGCAGACGCATCAAAGGCCCAGGGCGTTGAAGTGACCTATCCAGGGTCTTAGTCACGACGCATGCCCAGGCTTGACACCCACCGGCTGAAAACCCTCAACCCTCCACAGCTCCACAAACAAGCTTATGAACTGCTGGTTATACGGCATTATTTATAATTATGTTTATATCATCACACTATAACCAGAAGCAACTGATAATCTGTCCTGTCTCTTTTTTAATAGTTTCCCCCTGTATTACCAGTCCGGGCCAGACCAATCTGTGTGTGGAAGAGGTCTGTACGGTGGTAGCACATGGGAATTTGCTGTGGCGGCAGCAGCCCACGCTGTGCCTTCTTTACGTGTTGACCTTGAGCCTCAGGTTCTCTGATGGATCTGTTAAAAGGTGAAAGTAAGAACACACCTGGCATGATTGTTCAGACAGTTACCTGATCAGTGGTTCAAGGGCCCCAACTAGATGATTTCCTCAAGCGCTTCCAGTCTGTATTGTTTTAATACATAACAAGCAGTCTTTCAGGTGCTGCCTGTGAACCTCGGCCACAGGACACCAGCTTCTGGCTCCACTGCATCCCCAGGCCTTACGGCCAAATGGTTCTACACCACCTGCCGCTTATAATCGAGGAGAGGCCTGGCAAACAGCAATTTGATAAGAAACCGCACAAAGTATGTGGTTATCTTTTAAGCTATAAAAATGCCTGATAAGCAAAGATTTCAAATAAATTATGAGACCAGTTTGGGAACAAATATTTCTTGATAGTAGACAAACAGCATTATTTCTGCCAAATAAAAAGTTTATTTGCTTATGTGTCCACTTTAGAAGGGCACTGTTTCTAAAACAACCAGACTTACTTAGTGCCCTTGAAAAACATCAGGGACAGATGGAAAATTCAATATCATGTTGGCATATTTTGTGTTTTTCTGAAAATCTTTAAGGGGTAACTTTGTGACTGGCAGGTGAGTACCTGTCATATAATCCAAGCACAATACATTCTTGAAGGATTTAAGAGTGACTATAACATAGCTGACTCCTGTTGCAAATTGTCACCCAATCCTCTAAGCTTCAGTCCTCAGACATTCAAGCCACCTCAGAGCATCAGGAATAGTGCAGCCTAGTGAATTAATAATGTGGCTTCATGTCCCAGCTCTGCCACTGCACCCCTCAACCTTCTTTCTCCAAACACTGGCCAACTCCAAGCTAACACTTTGTGAAATCAGAGAAGATGAGAAACTGAGAAGAGGCAGGCAAGCCCGCTGGTCAGTAGGGCAATTCCTCGAGAATGTGATATTCACTGCCTACCATCCGTGTGCAGAGTCAAGCGGAAACTAAATGCCCCAGGCTGATGTTAGAATATATTTATTGCTACATTTATATACAGTTATACAAACAGCCCAGACAGGAAAGGGAGTATTGCAACAATTTCTCCAGATGCCACAGATGTGTGCCAGGAAACAGAGCTGCATACCACTGATTTTGCTCTCAGTTCGAAGCCCAAAATAAGTCACATACATTTTTTTTAAGTGGAAAGTTCTTGGAAATTCTCTCCACATATCCTTCTTTACAAGCTAGTCATGCAGAAAAAAAGTGGGTTCTCAGAAGCCTGTGCCTTCAGGCATCTGTTGCGGGGATGGTGCCTTGAAGACAGGATGCAGAGGATGCTGGCTTAGGACTGCCGGGTGCAGTGCAGAGTTCCCACGTCCTGGCCCATCTCTCTAAGGTCTGTCCCTAGGAAAGGCAATCGAGAGGGGTGCGGCGAGAGACAGAATAGCAAGAAAGGGAAAACCAACAGTCGACTGAGGTGTGGAAAGAACCATTGACAAGAGCCCTGATTGAGGGAACATTCGTCCATCGGGTTCCAGCTGAGATTCCGGACTTTGGGGGATACAGACATTCAGAACATCAGGCATGTCTTAGTACGACCTTATCCTAAAGCTCCCCATGTGTGTCAGATGCCAGGGACCTGCGTGAAGACACAGAAAGTGAACAGGAAAGTTAGGCAAGAAAGAAGAAAACTAAACTTTTAAATATTACCATGATAGGGTTGAAAAGGGCACGACCCTGATCACCTTTCCAGTAACATGTAGCAAAGACAAGAGTTTACTACTAAATTATGAAGGGGGATGGAATGCCGCCAAGGAAACACGATGACGTACAAATTGCACCAAAACAAAGGTGGTTCCACAGGCTCTACACTCTGACCTCAGCCTTGCTAGAGTTATTTTCGGTCTCAAAAGGAATCTAACATGGTAGATATTGCAATGTTCAGATCCAGAATCATGATGTGGATATGAGATCATGGTATAAACATAGTCCTCTTCATGTCACAGTCTTATAAGCCTTTGTGACGTGAATCACCAGAGAAGTAAGCAGCCTGTGAGGCAGGTGTCCCCAAGGGATTGGTCACCTTATTTACACCAGCTCTGTCTTACCCACCTCAGGCTACTTCCCCCCCAACCCCCCGACCCCAGGGTCTAGGAAAGAAGGTCATCAGATTAGGTCTAACCCAGCCTCCTAAGCTAAAATCAGCCTAGCACCTCAGAGAAATGACAAGGCCTGAAGGTTGAGAGCAAGAAGCCTGCGGGTCTGAATGCACCAGACAACCAGAGGCCTTCGGGGCTGATTCATGATTTGGATACAGCCTGACACCCGAGGCTGTAGGGTGTTCTATCCCTGAAGAAACCAGCCAGCTGCAGTTCGTCCATGGCTATCCACGTAATTCCTCGCCACCATAATCCCGCTGGCTGCCCGATCACAAGGAAGAGGGTGAGGATTCTGATGGAGAAACCCTCAGGACAGTGGGAGTAGGACCGGCAACCTGTCAAAAGTTCCTGTCTTTTTTCTTGGGTCAATAACACTACAATCAACTAAGGAGGGGCCCAGCTGTTCTTCTGAGGCTGTCAACTATGTGACTTTTCAAGCTGAAGGATGCAGCGATTGCCAACTCCCTTGATCCTTTAATAAATCCATCTTTGGACAATTCAAAATCTCTGTCATTTGATCTTGACTTTTCTGGTAAGTCATGCAGAAACTTTCTTTTCCTACTTCTGATGGCAACAGCAGAGTCAAACTCACTCAAAGGATTTGCTCTAAAAAGCAAAAACACTAAAGGGTTAAAATCAATGAGGAAAAATTGCAAAACAGCAGGCAAATTTCAGTTGGAAGGATCTTACCAATCAGCAAACAAAATGGAAAGAGTTACATAAATGCCTGCACTGGAAGAAATGATTTAAAGATGAATAGCTAAGAACAGTATTGTTTGTGGCAATCTATGGATCATTAAGAACATGTTTTAACCAAGGATTTTAGCTCACATATCAGGAATAAGATTAACTGGATTCTATGGAGTCACAAACACCCCTTTCAAAATGAGTGAAAGCAAACAATGATGGATATGTCACAAGGCCTTCAAGTGGATTTTGAAACAATGAAAATGTTTTGGTGATGTCATGGAATGTCAGAGATTCTTGCATGACCTTAAACTCATTTCATAGCAATCCAAAAGTCAAGGTCATTAAAAAGAATGCAATAATGCCATTTCCAGCAACATGGATGGACCTAGAGATTATCATACTAAGTGAAGTAAGTCAGAAAGAGAAAGACAAATACCATATGATATCACTTGTATGTGGAATCTAAAATATGACACAAATGAACTTATCTACAAAACAGAGACAGACTCACAGACATAGAGAACAGACTTGTGGTTGCCAAGGGCGAGGGCAGGTGGGCAGGGAAGTATTGGGAGTTTGGGATTAGAAAATAAAGAAATACAGAAATAAAGTCAAGGCCAAACAAGCAAATCGTTTCTAAAAGTTCCCCAGCCTAAGTGAACATATATCACCATTTTTTTCTATGTCACATGAAAAGAACCTAAAAAATAATATTGTTATAACAGACAATTATTCCACATCTTAAAGTGTTATCTAAAATATATTCCCATACAGCTAGAGATTGGTTTATAGAATTGTGGGAGGTTTAATCAGCAAGTTGGGGGAACTCAAATGTACCATTCAAGATCTACAAGATAAACCACATGGCTGTAGTTTTATTTAGAAATGGGATGGGTCGAAAAATCAATTAAAGAACTTTGAAACAACCTCTTATCATGGTAATCAGGTTGATCAACGATTTTTAAATATTTCCAAATTGAGATCAATGCATAATACTAACCTGGCTTACGAACCAATTCTGGAATTTTTCTACTTAATATATAGGTATGGCACTTCATTTTTAAGTATATCTGAACATTTTTTTAAATAAGAAAAACAAAAACCTTCCAGCAGCACACAAGTGTCATATGTGTGAGCTTGCACTATAATACTCTACATCAAGGGGGTTCTTTCACAAAGGTAAGGAAACAGTCTAAAGTAACATGTCTAATCAGCTCACCAAGATTATAGGTAAAATTTCATTTTAATAAACTCGATCTGACCTCAGTGTTCTTGATTGGCAAAGAGCCAAAGAGATGCAAACAACTGAGAAAAAATCTGGAGGGGGTGGGATTAGGTGCTGTAATGGTAGGGCTGGCTCTGGGTCAGCTCTTTTGACTGGCATTTCACTAGATGAAAGGCTCTGGGCTGTGGATTAACAGATTCAGGTTTTACGGGGTCCCGCCAGCATTTTTGCAGTGGAGAGGGTATGGCAGGTCTAATGGGAAGGTGGGCTAGCCCTGGTCAAGGCTGCCAGCTGTACTTACCCAGTGAGGGAGGGAGCCTTCTTCCTAACTGTTACATTTGCTTTATACTGCTTTGGCAAGAACGCATCTGGAACAATGCATACAGTTTGGGTCCCCACCTTTTAAAAGAGACATCAAAAGGTTAGAAAGCATTTAGAACACAGAAGGAAGCCAAATACTGTAGTACAGAAGCCAGAAGCACCCTTGTCACCTTGCATTATGTAGAGCCTTCTAGGTAACCAAATCGCCAAAGTAATCTCTTTCCTAATCTTTAACCTCTAACTTTTCTTTTTCACTTTTGAATCTCCACTATTACAATGTGGAAATAAGAATAACTTTAAATCTCCCTTTTAAAAAGATGCTAGAATTCTAATAGTTGCAGCAGCTCTGCACAAACTAGTCAGTTTCATAAGACTACCAGATCTCAAAGCCATCAAAATCTTTTTAAGTATTAGAGTAATGCTGAAGATCAGATTTTATATTTTGAGGTTCTCTCTTGATTAAAATATCTTTCAGGCACCAACCAGACTTAGGTACCAAAATACTTTGTGGTGCCTACTTTAAAATCAATACTTGCTATCTATGAATAAGCAAAGGCTCAATATACTGTACCTGCCTACTAAGACTAGGGTGAGTAAGACAAACACACAATCAAAACCACCTCCCCTGCAGCCAGGTTAGCACTGCAGTGGCTAAAGAGATCAATTTCAGCCCTCCTTTCTCTGTTCTGCCTTCTTCAGCTGACTCACCTGCCATTCTCAGACATAGCCCTTAGAGACACCAAAGACAAAGTCACAATTAACTCCAAAAAGAAATTGCTAAACCAATGAAGCTTATACATGTGTTAGTTTTCTGCCTGGGGAGAATATTGTTTACAGTATTTTCTATGCTTGAGAGTTAAGCAGTTGGAAATGGTAATCTCTATCTTATAAATGGGTTATATATCAAAAGGGCATCTGTGGTGGGCTGTTTCCTATGGAAACCATGTTATAGATGATTAGTTTGGTTTCCAAGCAGTTTCATGCATAATGAAAAACTGAGTCTTGCAGCAAAATACAGCAGAACCCTCACATTTTGATAAAGGAACACAGAAACAATGAAACAAAGCAGTTTTATAATTTTTCCTTAATAGTGAACTTTGATGTTAAATGGGCAGACTTAATTAGAAGGTGATTAAGTAGTACTTGAATTTAAGAGAATTTTAAGTATTTTCAAGGCCTTTGAAGGTTAGCAGAGCTGGCACTTTATTGTACCAAATGTCATCTTAAAATGTATTGCTGTATCTTTTCCCCTAGTAACCAGCACTATTCTCATCATTCTTAACCATAATTGAGGTAGATTTACAGTACCCATAAAGGAACAAAAGGGGAGAGAGAAGAAAAAGGAAGGAAAAGACAATGATTGGCATGAGTATACTGAAAAAAATTTGGAGGAGCAAGAGAAAGGAGGATGGGGGAGCAAAGTGAATAAATATTAAGGTACAAGAGAGAAAATAAAGTTAAATGAGGGGTTACAGTGATAACAGAGGAAACTACATGCATACAGTTGCCTAAAAGAAAGGCGGCAAAGAGACATCATCAGACATGTTGAAAGTTTGCCACCAGGTGGCGCCATGAAATTAAAATACCTCTAGAAAGCAGCAACCCTTGTTGGAGGGGCGGTGAGTGGAAGATACATACAAATCAGAGGGGCAGGATATTCACAATACAGGTGACTCAGTGTTCGTGGAGTGCCAAACCACAGGTTAGGACATACATCATATCAAGTTATCCCAGGAACGAAACTTGGTTTAATATTAGAAATATCTATTAATTCAATATGTTAACAGACAAAAAGCACACACACATATTATCACAATATACACAGAATTTGCATTTGATAAATTTTAAACATCCTTTTTATTTTTAAAAAAACTCTTAGAAAAACAGGTGTATATATATAAAAGGAAGTTTCATTCACCTGATAAAGGTCATCTACCAAAACAGCAAACATATGTCATGGCACATGTTAGAAGCATTCTTCTTAAATCAGAAATGAGGTGCACTTATGTTCAACATTGTACTGAAAGCTTTACTTAAATCAACTCAGTAAGATAAGGAAAAGAAGTAAGTTATATGGATTGAGAATACAGACTAAGAACTGTATTAATTGCAGAAGATGACTGGTTATGCAGAAAGCCCGAAAGGCTTCACGAATTATGAGAAAAAATAAGAATTGAGCAAGGTTCTTGAATATAAGGTCAGCAAACAAAAATCAACTTCATTTTTATATACCAGCCACAAATAGTTTTAAAATTAACTACTAAAAAGATAGTAAAAATAAGATGCTTAATAATAAATCTAACAAAAGAAATAGATGGTCTAAATGGAAAAATCTAAACTTTACTGAGAAGTATTAAGGAAGACATAACTAAATGGAGAGATATTACATATTCATGACTAGGAATACTTAAATATTGTACAGATATTTTTTTCCAAATTAATCTATTAATACATTTCTATCAAAACAAGGTGGAGAAACTTTTAAAGAAAACAGGAAAAAAAAAAAAGTCACTTCAAAGAGGAGACATGAAAGGCCCATAAATTTAAGAAAAATTCTGAACTATATTAGCAATCAAGACAATGCAAACTAATAGCACATTTTAAACCTATCAAATTGGCAGAAAGTTAAAAAAAGCTAGTGGTATCAAGTGTGCTGAATTCAGTGTGGGTATATCCTTCCTTTGGAAAACAAGTTGATGGTTACATAGGAAAGTTGAAATGCCCCTGTAACTGAACAATTCCCTTCTCTAGGTAGAGATACTGTTGCTCACACTACTAGGAAATATGTTCAAGAAGATTTCAGGCTATATTGTTTGTAAAATAAAAAATACTAGAAACAATCCAAGTGTCCATTATCAGAGGAGTGGATAAATTATAGTGCATTCATAAAACAGACACCCTCACAGCAGTGAAAATGAATGAACCACAGCTATATTCATCAAAATGGATGTGTGTGTGTACATGTGTGTAATCAAAGTAGGTAAAGTTCATAGGCATGCAAAAGAAGACATTATATTGTAGATACAAACAGTTAAAATCAAAGAAAAGGGAGACATGATAGAGGAGGAATACAGAACGCCAAAGTTACTGGCAATGTACTATTTTAAAAACTGATGCGTGAGTACTTATTATATATATATTTACATGTATAATACTACATAAGAATATATACTATATATCATAACAGATTTCTTTATATTTCTCCTAGGCACTGTTGTAAAACAATCTCTAGTTCGTAAATGTTTAAAACTTTCAGAAATTGATGGAGGAAAAATACTACAATAGACAGGGAAGTTATAAATTTTGTTCCAATTATCTTTGGTCTTTGAACCATTAGAATTTTGAAGGTCTCAAATCGTCTAGGTAGAGAAGTCAATACCTACTCTAAGGACACTGAGTAAAAGAAGCAACTGTGTCATTCCCACAGTGTCTGACACCCTCATCTCTAAATAAGTGATTCTCAAAGTGTGGTCCCAGCACAGCAGCATTAGCCTCACCTGTTACAAATCCAAGTTCCTAGGCACCATGTAGACTTACTGAATCAGAAACTTCAGGAGGAGCCCTGCAATCTGCATTTTAACAAAGTCTGCAGGTGATAATGATGTATGCTAGTTTGAGAACCACTGCTAGAAGTTTCTCAAATGTGTAGGGAAATCTCTTCATTACTACAAAATAAGACCCCTCTACCATGAAATAAACAGTCTAGACAGCTGAGAAAGCCACACCGCTGGCCCTTGGAAGAACGTAACTGTTTTTAAAATCCTTTAATTCAGAGGTCAGCAAACTATGGCTCATGGACCAAAATCCAGCTCCCCATCTGTTTTTGTAAAGACCATGATTTAAAAATTAAAAGAAGATAATTTTATGACATATAAAACTGTATGAAAAAATAAAAAATAAAATAAAATTGTATGAAAGTCGGATTTCAGTGTCCATGAATGAAGTTTTACTGGAAGGCAGGCAGCCAGGCTCCTTCACTTACATACGCCCATGGCTGCTCTTGTGCCAAAACAGCAGGGCTGTGTACTTGTGACAGAGACTATTTGGCATGCAAAGTTGAAAATACTTAATATCTGGACCTACCTTTACAGAAAAAGTTTGCCAACTCCTACTTTAATCAGTAATTACAATCTACTAACCTTGAAGCAAAATATAATCATAGTGATTGCCTCTTAAATGTACAATTTTCCTTTTAATTCCACAGGCAAAAATCTAATAGTTTAAAAGAATTCTTAGGAAAGTCAAATCAGAACCATTTTTATCTACAAGGTAAATCAAATAACCCACACAGAGCATCTGGAGAATGTTGTTAATTATGCTACTTTCTCTCTGTCTTCAAATATTCTAATAAGTGACAAAAAAAAATGACTGGTGAATTTTAATGAAATATTCCATCACGTTTAGTTCTGAAAACTAGTTTAGCAATCTCCTCCACAGGCATTTCCTCAGGTGTTTCACTTTAACTGTGAGCCTGTCTCAAGGCTGCACTGGGACTGATTTCTCAGGCCTCAAGCTGTGGCCACCTTCCTCCCTGGCTCTTTCCCAGGCTGAAACTCTCCAGGCAATCGGATCCTCAACCTCTTGAATTTTTTCTAGACCAAGTTCAGTTCTTATCACTGCAGTCCTGCTCACCAAATTTCTGAAATATTTTATTTAACATCTATTAACTAGCTCAAACAGCCTATTTCTATTCATATCCATCTTCACTTCTCAAATTGCATTTTTTTCTAGATTTCTAAGACCCCTTGAGCACTGACCCTTCATTTGATTTCGAGGGCTTTAACACTCAATAAAAAGAAAAGGATGCTTTCTCACCCCCACGGGCGTAAATCGTATATTTCAACTTCAAATCTTTAAGCTATACTCACCTTTTCCTGAAAATGAGAGCACTAAACTCTTCACAGTTTGGCGTTACTAGCCCACACCAAACAGTGGAATAAGCCTGGTCCCCAATTTGATGGGGTTTGATCTCCAGGTCACTGTTACTCTGTATTCAACATATTTATAGCATTCTTCTTTGGCCTCTAAACTAATGAATACATTCACTTTAAGTTATGCAGACAAGAAAATCCTCCGAAGGGCACCATCATGTAAACATGTCTCAATTGGAAAGTTGGTGTTTTGTAGTTTAAAAAAAAGGGTGGGAGAAGATTTCAATTCAAGGAAACCCAAACCCAAATGCAGACTCTGCCACTATGGTGGCCTTTGGGCAGGTTACTGAACTCTAAAATGGGATAGTGCACCTACCTCCAAGGACACCTGCAGCATTTATGATATCTTTGTACAGATTAGGAAAGTGTGTCCCTTCCTCCAGGCACAGGTGTGGTCCCAAGGTGCACGCTTGTCTGGTACACACTAAATTTGTATGTCTGTCCCTCCACTTCTGCCACTATGCTTGTGTGAGCTCCTTGAGATCTGGCTCCTTTCCAACTTCATCTCACAAACAACTCTCCCCTGGGCTCACTTAGCTCTGGACATACTGCCCTCCTTCCTGTTCCTTGAACCAGTAAGTCCTTTCTTGCCTCAAGGTCTTTGCATATGCTGTTCTCTCTACCTGGAATGCTTTAAAGCGAATCTTGTAAATTGGTGTCTAGTGGGCCACTTCCAGAGAGCAGATATATTGTTTGGCTTGCAAAACATTTTCTAAAATTTTTTAAATAGCTGATGTGTAAAATTTGAGAGATTTCACATAAAATTACATTTCTACTTAGATATTTAAAGCATTATTCTTTGGATGCTTTTTTAAAAAGCTGTTTGCTGGCTTATCTTGGAAAATCAAAGTAGCACTGCTTTGAGGAGCTGCCGCCCTCTTTAGACAGGGTGTGAAGATTCCCCCACCAGGCCCAGTGTGCTCATTTGATCCTTCTGGGCATTTGCATTTGCCATCTTGATTTAAATTTAAAAAGCTAGCCTTCTCTTTTTTCAGGTGGCAACTTATATGCCAGTTCCTCACAGAGACTTTTTCCGACCTTCCTATCCCAAATTATCATCCTATTTTCCCCAACTCAGTCCCTTGTTTCTTTCACAGCATTGATACAAATTTGCTGCTTTTATAGGTCAAAGATGGTTGAATATTAGCAATTTTACATGATTCAATCTAATACGATTCACAACTTTTAAATTATTCTGCATGTGTTTCATGACTTAACATAGAAAGTAAGCCCATTAATAAGGATCTAGTCTTCTTCACTATTATATTCTCAATGATTAGTAGGTACACAGTACCTGGAAGGTACTAGGCACTAAAATATATGGATGAATAAATGCAAGGACTCCTCCTACCAAAAGTTCCTTAGTAGCTCCAGAACATACACAAAACCCATTTTTACCTATCCTGAGGTACCTAGAAGTAGCCCAAGTTATAAGTGGACTTTCCTAACCCACAGCCCAAGGCAGTCCTACTATCCCCTGCTCAACTCTAGAGCTGGCTTTAGGCCCAGACTTCATCAGCCTCTGCTTACATAGCTGACATCCCTGGTTCTAGCACTGGAAATTACTCCTAAGGTATGATTTTTTCCTGGAACCCCTGTGCAAACCAGCATTGAGACCACCATTGGACATCCACTGAGATGTTCCCTCAGCCCTAAAGGGAAGCTGGGGGAAAATTGTATGTGCTCCTGAGATAACTTCTGACAATTGCAATAACCTCTACATCCTTGGAGATGTTAGCAAGGGGTCTGTTGTTCCCCAGATCTTTTTATGTATTGATATCTCGTCTACTTGTCTGTCACACTATATCTTAACTCTTCGTTTCTTTCTCTAGACTATGAATGTTTTAAAAAATTATTTATGAATCCTCAGGACCTAACTTCAAGTACTTAACAAGTGCTTAGTGAATGAAATTATTTGAATGGATTAAATCATTCAAATGCCACATGGTGCACCCCTAAAAGGTAAACATGCATACAGCTTTTCACCTCCTAGGTACAATCTCACAGACTGGAGCAGGGCTGTGGGGTGGGGTGCACGCCAGTGTCAGCTTCAGACATCTGGAGTTGACGGAGGACACTACTAGAAAGAGCATTTTCCTGTTCTGTGTTTGTGGAAAACACTTCCCAGAAGATACTGTACAGTTAAGCTAAGCGAAAAACTAGTCTAACTCCAAAGAAATTGCTCTCTTCAATGATTTTCTTACTGCCAAAGCCAGTGTACATTGAAACATTGTAACAGACCTGTTTCCTATGGCGTTGGTGGTCACCCAGGATGTTTAACTCTGCCCTGTTGTGTTTCTGAAGCTCTCTCCTGAACGTGAATCCCAATTCACGTTCCCAACTCCTCTTGCTTAGGCCAGCCCTTAAATGCTGGTGTTCACCAGGGCTCTGTACTAGCTGTTCTCTCCTTACACTTTCTCCTTGGGAACTCTTATGACATTCCATCAGCATTCCAAACTTAAAATTGTCCAAAAAGGTCATCACAGGCACATCCACACCTGCTTCCCCTCATGATTCTCCAGTGTTTCATAGCACCACCTTCTGAATCTCAAAGTTTATACTTTCTCAGTACAAACAGGTAGTTCCAGCACACTCCAAGTCTTTTTGTGCCTGAAGGTATTTGCATACATAGTTCCCGCTATCTGGATAGCCCTCCCGCCATTAAGAATAACTCATTCTTAAAGGCTTGGCTTAGGAATCATCTCCTCCAGGAAGCCTTCCACCAAGATTAGATGCCTTCCTCTGAGCTCCCAAAATTCATCCACCTCATTCATTTAACAAAAAATATTGAGCTCTATCATGCACCAGGCATTGCTCGAGGCACTGAGCACATTTCATTGCACAAAACAGCAAAATTCCTACCCTCATGAAGCTTACATTCCAGTGGGAGAAGACAGATAATAAACAATACAAATAGGTAAAAAAATAATAAAATATATATAAATATAAAATATATATTAAAATATTAAAAATATATATAGTGTGTTGGATAGTAAGTGCTATAAAGAAAAATAATTAAAAGACATGGGTAGGGAATACTGGGGAAAGTGTAATTTTAAATAGGGTAGTAAGGGAAGGCCACACTGAGGTGACATTTAAGCAAAATCCTGGAAGTGGCAAGGAAGTGCATCATAAAAATACCTGGGGAGAAAAGGCATTCCAGGCTGATGTAACAGGAGCACTGGCTAGTTTAGAGAATAACAAGGAAGCCAGTTGACCTCAATGCAGTGAGAAAAGGGGAAATCAGCAGATGAGGTCTGACAGTGACAAGGAATCAGATGATCTTGGGCTCTGAATGACCATTGAGAAGGATATAGCTTTTACTGAGATGGAAAAGGTCTGGAGAATTTTTGAGCGTGACAGGATCTGACTTACCTTTTTAAGGCTACTGTCTTCATAGACTGTAGAATATCAAGAGAGGAATCCAGAAAACCCATCAGAAGGCTCTAGCAATAATACAAGCAATCCTGGTGTGTGAAACAGGGTGATAGCTGTGGAGGATGTATGAAATGGTCATTTTTTGAATATATTATATACTTTGAATGTTGGGCCAACAGGTTTGTGGTTGGATTGGGTGTGGGTTATGAGAGAAAAAGAAGAATCACATTACAGTCAAGGTTTGGGCCAGATCCACTGAAAGGAGGGAAGAAGAGGAGGAAGACTGAGACAGGAGCAAGTGGGCAGGGGGTGGGAGAAGACCTCGAGTTTGGTTTGACATAGCAAGTTTGAGATGCTTATTAGATATCAAAGTGGACATGTTAGCTAGATAGTTAGATATACACATCTGGAGTTCAAGGTAGAGGGTTTTGGCTGGAGACTTGAGTTTTTAGCATACAGATGGTATCTCAAGCAACAACACTGGAGGAGGTCACTAAGGGAAGCAAGTGTAGACGGGGCAGGCCTGGGCCTTGGCACACTCCAACATTAACAGGTTGAGGAGGGAACATTACTTACTCATACACACACATTATTTACTTTGTCTACTGGGAGTAGACCATGAACTCTTTACTGCTCAGGACAAACCATGTCTATTTTATCTCTACATACTTAGCACAGGGCCTGGCACACACTCAATAAACATATGCTGAGCAATACCGTCTAAAGAGAATCACAAATAAAATCCTTAAAAGGCAAGAAGACATAAAAATTGGAATCCAAAGGACTGGAGTATAAATACTAATACCCACAATACTGACAGATGAACAAAAATAGTATGAAAAACAAAATGACAGAAGTTAATAAACACCTTTAATATGCCAAGCTGTAAACAAAGTATTCCATGTATATTATTACAGTCAATGCTCATAAAATCAATAGTGTTACTCCCATTTAACAGATGAGGAAACTGAGGTTCAAAATGGCTGCATGGCTTCCTAATGTCACACATCTAGAAAGTGGCCAGGCCACAATTCAAACCCAGATGCAATTAACTCTACATCGTGCTGCTTCACATCTATTCCAAACACTCTAAATGCCAGACTGCCTGTGTATCTAATGTGCTCTGGACTGATAAAACCTGGATCTAAGTATCTACTGTAAAAAACAAAAACAATGGCTGAAAAAGCAAGAGAATCTGGGAAATTATCCCTGAACCCTTAGAATGGGGATAACCATGGGCTATGAAGTCTGTAATTTGATTTGACAATTTCTGAGTACGCCTGAAAACCTATGCAGAAACAGCAGGGATCAGAACTCAGTAGCACTAGGCAGCTGAAAGAGCAACAGAAAGATGGTGAACACTATAGACTGAGGACCTAGACTTTATGAGCCTCTCCGGTACATCAGCTTAGAATTTACTGTGAATCTCAGGGAACAGGGGAAGAGAGGGAGACTGCAAACCACTAAGATCAGTGTTTCTTCTATCTGATTAACATGAAATATCATTAGCACTTTGAAACTAATTAGGCTGTACCCCCCAAAATATTTGGTGCCCAAGAAAATCACTTAAGAACAAAAAGTTTAGAGGTACAAGAGCAATATCTGATCTGAAAAGTGAGGTGTGAAATCAAAGGACATTTTCTTAAAGTCAGAAAGAAAGATCACATAACAGGATGAATTAAGTTGATCTACCTCCTTAAAAATCAAAGAAAACTTTGATATTCTTTGAAATAATTTTCCTGTTGCTTGGTGTCGTGGTCGGGTGTTTTGCAATGATCTGAGCTTGTCATTTTCCATTTTAATAAAAGTAAGCAAATGAAAACTCTACACTGAGGAAATGGTGACACTCAAAGGAAATTAAAAACCAAAAAGCTACCAAAGTACCTTTAGAAAGGTACTGATTTCCTTCTTTTTTAAAAATAGCATTTTCTGATTATAAAATTTGAAAAAGTCAGAGAATTTTTATATACTGGCAGATCTTTTACACTTGAGCCCTCAAAAGTGAAACATTAAGGCCATTATAGCTATGTCACCTTTTAAACCTCAAATACAGAAATCCTATTTATGAAAAGGAAAAGTGCCTACTTTTCTTATAAAGGTGCTTCAATAAGCACATACTACTATTTAAATTTTTAAAATGTAAAAAGTGCACCTACATCATTTAAGTTAAAAAAAAAACTTCCTATATTTTAGGAATACCTAAATCTTACGTAAACTTACCTCATCCACTGGACTATAACACAATATCTTAAACAGGATAAAACAAAAGCAGTGTTTGTACAACAATACATGGCAGTATTGTATATAAAGCAAAGTAAAAATATAAATGTTCATCAGAAGTTAAGGGGCATCCACATAATTAAATACTGTGGTATTTTTGTACTTATATGTAACGATTTCCAAAATACACCATTCAGTGCAAGAAGCACAACACCGTGTATAGAGAATGTCATACCTTATGTAAACAACAAAAAGTATACAACATATGCATGCTTCTACATGTACAGGTAATTTCCAGGAGGCACAAGTTGAAAAAAATAGTTACCTTTGGGGAGAGCTGCAGGGCTAGAGGACAAAGCAAGGAGGCTTACTTTTTTGTGTTACCCTATTTTTATCTATTGAATTTTGTTTCATGTTCACTTATATTTTTTTTAATTTTAATGATTTAACCAAGTTTTTAAAAAATTATACTTCAGTCATAAAGTAGCTAAATATGACCTAAAGCACCTTTAGTATTTGGCAACTTCAACACATAACATGATAATACTGGAAGCCAATGAAAAATATGCCTTTCTTAAAATAGCTATAATACCTAATTTCTAGTTTTTTAAAAACAATTTTCTTTATGCATAGCTGAAAGTTGTTTTTTTAATAAAAAAGGGGGGACTCTGGCAATAACAGTTATTTTAATGCTTAAAATAATCTCCAAAGAAAATAACCAGGTACTTCCCTGGTGGTGCAGTTGGATAAGACTCCACGCTCCCCATGCAGGGGGCCCAGGTTCGATCCTTGGTCAGGGAACTAGATCCCGCATGCATGCTGCAGCTAAGAGTCTGCATGCCGCAACTAAGGAGATGGTGAGCCACAACTAAGGAGCCATGGAGCCACAACTAAGGAGCCCGCCTGCCACAACTAAGACCGAGTGCAACCAAATAAATAAATAAATAAATATTTAAAAAAGAAAGAAAGAAAGAAAGAAAATAACCAAAGGGGAAAAAAACCAATCCTTAAATATCCCAGTTTTCTGAAGCTTTGCTATGATACAAAGTATTGCTATATGCATTTACAAAAATCAACACAGACAATTAACCAGTGTCTGAGAAGGAAATTCTACCTGTACTGTTTGAGGTAATGGGTATCCTGATATTTACTTAAAGTAAAAAAATAATTTATAGTAAAAAAATGGTAAACTTAGTGGCAAGTTAAATAAGTAATTAACAAAAGGGTTATAAGAAAACTTTAATATTAAATTACGTTTCAATACTGGCTATTCTAATATAAACCATTATTATTAAGGTTGCTTACATTCAATAAATTCTATTATAAGAAAACCAGACACGTTGATATTAAAGAAAATGCAATTCCTTAGTAGCAGAGAACCAAGTTAACATTAGCTAGCCTACCTAGTGATTAATTTATAACTTTGATGCTCCCCAGCAGCTGTAATTTTACAAATGAAGAAAATATTTCCCAACCTCATTAATCAAGTCAATATCATGCTTCTTTGTATGTTAATTAGCACCTACTAATAACCTCTCATTTTAACTCCTGAACATTTTATCTCAATTTTTCTTTTGGTTTTTACTACTTTTACTTTCTGTACCTTAATTTGAGTCCACGTCCCAAGTCCCTAACTACAATTTCCTTGACACAGTCACAGGGTCACATCTATCTCCCATAACTCAACCAGTGCTTTGCATAAATAGCAACTGCTCTGTAAATCACTGGAAGAAGGACTGCATCTATGAATGCATATGCATGTAGGTATTAATCTTATTACTTTATGGAAAAAAATCCATGCCTCCTCATTTCCCATTCAGCTTTCCTTTCATAGTATCATTAAACTGAAAACCTCTTAAATTTGTAATGCCTAAGAACTAAGGCATAATTGCTCAAAAATAAGGTAGTGGAGAACATTTTCCTACCTGTATACATCACATCAGTAATCTAGAAGACATACTGGTTTCCAGTCTTCCTAATGCTTGAGAATATTCCTAAAACATTAATGCCAATAATCTCCTCTAAAGATGAAACTATTTCTCCAATGGATATATTTTCTATACATTTTGATGCAAAGCCTTTGATACAGCCTATGTACCCCCAATTCATTATAAACATTCTTAAAACATCAGCTTATACTGAAATGTAATGTGGCCCAGCACATTAAACTAGATTATAAATTATTCAGATGGTTAGGTTCTGGGTTCTAATTTCAGGTTTTATACTGTTCGGTACTCTAGTTTTTATAAAATGGAGGTATTTTCTTAAGGTATTTTAAGAATACATATAAACTGCTAAATAGTAGTGATTTGATTTGATTTTGCCCCTACCAACAAAAACATTTTTCATACTTATAATCAACTACTTTTTAAAGATTTTAATATTTCTTGAAAAAAATGATAGTTTAATCAATGTAAAAGTTCTAAGAAACTAAAATGTGCTATCATGCAGTAGGTTTGCAAACATTAATTAAAGAATTTAAAAGAAAGTAAACAGATCTTTGATTATGATTTCCTTTTGCATACACTGATTTTGTCTTTTGATAGAAAGTACTTTTAAAACACACAAATTAAGAAGTTGCAAAATTCTACATTTAATCTACATACCAATGATAAACCACCATATTTTAAAGTTAGTGAGGAGGAAAACCATCCACCTGTAACTTAGATTACCGAAAGACCATATACCTATATTCAAAATTTTTATGGCCTAAAAATTGAGAAGTATATTGTATTAAGAATTGTCTGAGGAAAACAAGCAAAAATAAGGGGAACAAAAACACCTAACATATCATTTGGGCATAAGCACATGAATCAAATCTAGCAAGAAAGTTAAGTTGATGAGCATAATCAAATGATTCTCAACTTTAAAAAACCTACAGAAATTTCCAAAGTAATTTGTTCAAAGCTGTCACAGCCAGTGAATAGTTAACTGTGTGTATATATTCTGAGATAATCTTCATTGAGCTGTATTTTGATAAATATAACCCCTTCATAATGATCTGAAAGAACTTTTTTTCCCTAACCCCTTAAAACCTATTTCAAAAAACCCTTCAACTTTCTTCCAGTCACTACGTTATTAGAATCATCTGAGAGCAAAAGGATGTTGATAGAACTGTTGTAAGCACACTCTGCAGTAACAGTTTTTCAACTATAAACAAGTATTAATAATTCAAAAGTACATGGATATTAACATTTGGTCATCACATTTTAGTGAAACAATGAATCTGGAATCTAAATGTCTGTATCTGATTCCAGAGAAATGCTCTGAAACAGACAATTAATTCAGAACTATGAAACTGCTTATAAAACTAGAGCACAAGGGAGTACAATGACCCGCAATTAGAACTCAGAATCAAATCCATTTGTTCTTGGGTGTCTTTAATTTCTAGTTCTCTTTTTGTGCCGCTAAAGAACCCATTCTTAAAAGGTTACGGATAAAACAGAGGTCTTAACTGTCCCCAAAAGAGGTCATTTGGAAAATAAGCAGAAGGAAAAACATTACTACATATAGCGAACATGAGAGCAAAATACATCTAGATATTTCCTTTAAATACTCAGAAGGTAGTAAGATCATTCCCATGACCACAGCTTTTCTTCAGACTAATTACATTATAGCACTTTCTAGTATACTTTACATAGCAGCATGAATTTTCCTTTGGAGCAAAGTTTAGTTATTATTCCCTTTTGTAACTGCATTCCCAAAGGCACCAGATGTCTTCAAATCAAACTAAACCACCTCAGCAGAGAATTAAAGGCTCCATAAATTCCTGACCCAACCTACCCTAGCTTTATCATCCTACAGTCAATACACAGGAAATTACATTTTCTATTGTAGTCAAGACAGTGTACTTTTCATCTCTCTAGACTTCGACCATTGTACATAATCTCTCTTCTGTCTCTTTAAAAACCACAAGACTAAAAGCACAGGCAACAAAAGAAAAACAGATAAATTAAGCTTCATCAAAATTAAAAACTTGTGCATCAAAGGATACTATCAATAGAAGAAAAAGGCAACTCACAGAATGGAAGAATGTTTGCAACTCACGTATCTGATAAGGGACTAACATCCATAACATACAAAGAACTCCTACAATTCAACAAAAAACAATTTAAAAATGGTCAAAACATGAATATACACTTCAGCAAATAAGATACAAATGGTGAATAAGCATATGAAAAGATGTTCAACATCAGAGAGAAATGCATCATAGGGAAATGCAAATCAAAACCAAAATGAGACACCAGTTCACCCACTTGGATGGTTATTATCAAAAACAAACAATAAAGGGACTTCCCTGGTGGTCCAGTGGTTAGGACTCAGCCACTGCTGTGGCCTGGGTTCAACCCCTGGTCGGGGAACTAAGATCCCACAAGTGGCACAGCCAAAAAACAAACAAACAAACAAGCAAACAAAAAATAAAAATTGTTGGTGAGGATGTGGAGAAATTGGCACCCTTATGCATTGCTGGTGGGAATAATGCAGTTGCTGAGAAAGACAGTATTGACAGTTCCTCAGAAAATTAAACACAGAATTACCATATGATTCAGCAATTCCATTTCTGGGTATATACTGAAGAACTGAAAGCAGTAACTCGAACAGATACTTGTACACCAATGTACATAATAGCAGCATTGTTCACAATAGTCAAAATGTGGAAATAATCCAAATGGCCATTAACCAATGAATAGATAAGAAAATGCAGTATATACATACAACTGAATATTATTTTATCCTTAAAAAAAAAAAGAAAAAAAAAACTCTGATACGTCCTATAATGTGGCTGAACCTGAAAAACATTGTTACGTGAAATAAGTTAGACACAAAAGGACAAATATAGGAGTCAGTCCACTTATATGAGGTACCTAGAATTGTCAAATTCAAAGGCACAGAAATTAGGATAGTGGTCACCAGAGAGTGGGAAGAGGGAGGAATGGGGAGTTAGTATTTAATGGGTACAGAGAATCTGTTTGGGATGATGAAATGTTCTGGAGATGGATTAGCAGTGATGGTTGCACAACAATGTGAATATACTTAATGTCACTGAACACTTGAAAATGGCTAAAATGGTAATGTGAATATACTTAATGTCACTAAACATCTGAAAATGGTTAAAATGGTAAATCTTACATATATTTTAACACAATACAGTAATGAAGATTCAACTGAAATCTCCCAACTCCACTGAACTTCACAGTATTTAATACAGATTACTAATTACTATATACTGCCTGGTTTGTCAATTGGGTATAAAATGAGTCTTTCTATAAAGTTAGAAAAACTTCTAAATTAGGCACTTTATTTTTTAGGATATCTTTAAATATTGATCAGAGTTTAAAATTTGACCTATAAAATGAAAATTAAGCAATTTATCACAGAACAAGCATACTTGAGAAACTGTGCTGTGTATTCTTATTCTCTACCAGTTGCTTATTTTCCTCTATTGCTCTTTATGTTGTAGTAGTCTCCTTCATGACATAGTGTATCATTTTATCCAAATTAGCTAAAATTTAAAAGCAAATAATTACATAAATGGAATGATGGCATATAAGACTCAAATGCTAGATCTGAATTACATAGACTTTTCAGTATAAACAAAAGGAAAGGGAGGGAGAAGGTAGTACTGCCTTAAGAGTCTAAGACATACTTGCATTTCTAGGTGTAAAACAAAAGGTAAAACATTTTAATTTAAGTTGCAAAAAGTTAAGAGCTATCATGGCATACATTGTAACACAGCACAAGAAGAATTTGATATAACAAATCCACATTTTATCAAAAGGAATTTTTCCAAGGAATATTACATAAATCTCAGAAATTCTGATCCCATGTTACCAAGATGGACATTTAGCTATATAGACTTATTAAAGATAAACTAAAACCAGTAAACTACTTTTAGGAGCAAACTAAATGACATGCACAATTACCAAAGCAAACCTAAATTTTAAAAATGTTCATTAAATATATGTGAACAATTAAAACAGAGTAATAATTACAAGGATGGAAGCAACTGACTAGATACAAGCACGGAGGAATCTGGGCATACAAATAACATGAATCAACTAAATGTGTTGCCATCTTAAAAGAAATCTAGTATTGTAACAGATTATTGCAAATGATCCAAGAGCTAAGATAAATATTTGAAGTTTCACATTTTAAGATAGTCCAAAACAAAGGGTCACAGTCATTCTAATCTTGCTTCTATATCCTAGAATATAGCACATACTTAATAAAAGTGTATTGGCTAAATGAAGGTCATTAAATAAGAACCTGGAACCGTTAGTAGCTAGGGAACTCGAGCCAAATATAAACCTGAATTTAAAAGATGTGCCATGGGGTAATTAATTATTTTAGTCACAATCGATAACCTTAAAATTTTGTGAGGAATAATGATGGATAGATACTTCAACTCCTAAAGCAGCATATGTAACCTCAAATCATAAAACTCTTGTTATCACAGTTGAAGAGAGGTTGAAATATTGAGGCAACAAAGCAAGAAGTCATCATCTTTCCAGAGGGAAAACAGCAGCTCTTAAAATCACTAAAGATGGAGATATTAAGAAATAGGTCCAAGAGGGCAGACAGCAAAAGTAAGAAGAACTACAATCCTGCAGCCTGTGGAACAAAAACCATATTCACAGAAAGACAGACAAGATGAAAAGGCAGAGGGCTATGTACCAGATGAAGGAACAAGATAAAACCCCAGAAAAACAACTAAATGAAGTGGAGATAGGCAACGTTCCAGAAAAAGAATTCAAAATAATGATAGTGAAGATGATCCAGGACCTCGGAAAAAAAATGGAGGCAAAGATCGAGAAGATGCAAGAAATGTTAAACAAAGACCTAGAAGAATTAAAGAACAAACAAACAGAGATGAACAATACAATAACTGAAATGAAAACTACACTAGAAGGAATCAATAGCAGGATAACTGAGGCAGAAGAATGGATAAGTGACCTGGATGACAGAATGGTGGAATTCACTGCTGTGGAACAGAATAAAGAAAAAAGAATGAAAAGAAATGAAGACAACCTAAGAGACCTCTGGGACAACATTAAACACAACAACATTCGCATTATAGGGGTCCCAGAAGGAGAAGAGAGAGAGAAAGGACCAGAGAAAATATTTGAAGAGATTATAGTCGAAAACTTCCCTAACATGGGAAAGGAAATAGCCACCCAAGTCCAGGAAGCGCAGCAGTCCCATACAGGATAAACCCAAGAAGAAACATGCCGAGACACATAGTAATCAAACTGGCAAAAATTAAAGACAAAGAAAAATTATTGAAAGCAGCAAGGGAAAAAACGACAAATAACATACAAGGGAACTCCCATAAGGTTAACAGCTGATTTCTCAGCAGAAACTCTACAAGCCAGAAGGGAGTGGCATGATATACTTAAAGTGATGAAAGGGAAGAACCTACAATCAAGATTACTCTACCCGGCAAGAATCTCATTCAGATTCGATGGAGAAATCAAAAGCTTTAGAGAAGCAAAAGCTAAGAGAATTCAGCACCACCAAACCAGCTATACAACAAATGCTAAAGGAACTTCTCTAAGTGGGAAACACAGGAGAAGAAAAGGACCTACAAAAACAAACCCAAAACAATTAAGAAAATGGTCATAGGAACATACATATTGATAATTACCTTACACGTGAATGGATTAAATGCTCCAACCAAAAGACACAGGCTTACTGAATGGATACAAAAACAAGACCCATATATATGCTGTCTGCAAGAGACCCACTTCAGACCTAGGGGCACATACAGACTGAAAGTGAGGGGATGGAAAAAGATATTCCATGCAAATGGAAATCAAAAGAAAGCTGGAGTAGCTATACTCATATCAGATAAAATAGGCTTTAAAATAAAGAATGTTACAAGAGGCAAGGAAGGACACTACATAATGATCAAGGGATCAATCCAAGAAGAAGATATAACAATTATAAATATATATGGACCCAACACAGGAGCACCTCAACACATAAGGTAACTGCTAACAGCTATAAAAGAGGAAATCGACAGTAACACAATAATAGTGGGGGACTTTAACACCTCACTTACACCAAAGGACAGATCATCCAAAAAGAAAAGAAATAAGGAAACAGAAGCTTTAAATGACACAGTAGACCAGATAGATTTAATTGATATTTATAGGACATTCCATCCAAAAACAGCAGATTACACTTTCTTCTCAAGTGCGCACGGAACATTCTCCAAGATAGATCACATCTTGCGTCACAAATCAAGCCTCAGTAAATTTAAGAAAACTGAAATCATATCAAGCATCTTTTCTGACCACAACGCTATGAGATCAGAAATCAATTACATGGAAAAAAACGTAAAAAACACAAACACATGGAGGCTAAACAATATGTTACTAAATAACCAAGAGATCACTGAAGAAATCAAAGAGGAAATCAAAAAATACCTAGAGACAAATGACAATGAAAACACGACGATCCAAAACCTATGGGATGCAGCAAAAGCAGTTCTAAGAGGGAAGTTTATAGCTATACAAGCCTACCTCAAGAAATAAGAAAAATCGCAAATGAACAATCTAACCTTACACCTAAAGGAACAAGAGAAAGAAGAACAAACAAAACCCAAAGTTAGCAGAAAGAAAGAAATCATAAAGATCAGAGCAGAAATAAATTAAATAGAAACAAAGAAAACAATAGCAAAGATCAGTAAAACTAAAAGCTGGTTCTTTGAGAAGATAAAGTTGATAAACCATTAGCCACACTCATCAAGAAAAAGAGGGAGAGGACTCAAATCAATAAAATTAGAAATGAAAACGGAGAAGTTACAACAGACACCACAGAAATACAAAGCATCCTAAGAGACTACTACAAGCAACTGTATGCCAATGAAATGGACAACCTGGAAGAAATGGACAAATTCTTAGAAAGGTATAACCTTCCAAGACTGAACCAGGAAGAAATAGAAAATATGAACAGACCAACCACAAGTAATGAAATTGAAACTGTGATTAAAAATCTTCCAACAAACAAAAGTCCAGGACCAGATGGCTTCACAGGTGAATTCTATCAAACATTTAGACAAGAGCTAACACCCATCCTTCTCAAACTCTTCCAAAAAATTGCAGGGGAAGGAACACTCCCAACACACATTCTATGAGGCCACCATCACCCTGATACCAAAACCAGACAACGATACTACAAAAAAAGAAAATTACAGACCAATATCACTGATGAATATAGATGCAAAAATCCTCAACAAAATACTAGCAAACAGAATCCAACAACACATTCAAAGGATCATACACAATGATCAAGTGGGATTTATCCCAGGTATAAAGGATTCTTCAATATACGCAGATCAATCAATGTGCTACACCATATTAACAAATTGAAGACGAAAAACCATATGATCATCTCAATAGATGCAGAAAAAGCTTTTGACAAAATTCAACACCCATTTATGATAAAAACTCTCCACAAAGTGGGCACAAAGGGAACCTACCTCAACATAATAAAGGCCTTATAGGACAAACCCACAGCAAACATCATTCTCAATGGTGAAAAACTGAAAGCATTTCCTCTAAGATCAGGAACACGACAAGGATGTCCACTCTCACCACTATTATTCAACATAGTTTTGGAAGTCCTAGCCACAGCAATCAGAGAAGAAAAAGAAATAAAAGGAATACAAATTGGAAAAAAAGAAGTAAAACTGTCACTGTTTGCAGATGACATGATACTATACATAGAGAACCCTAAAGATGTCACCAGAAAACTACTAGAGCTAAACAATGAATTTGGTAAAGTTGCAGGATACAAAATTAATGCACAGAAATCTCTTGCATTCCTATAAACTAATGATGAAAAATCTGAAAGAGAAATTAAGGAAACACTCCCATTTACCATTGCAGCAAAAAGAATAAAATACCTAGGAATAAACCTACCTAGGGAGACAAAAGACCTGTATGCAGAAAACCATAAGACACTGATGAAAGAAATTAAAGACAATACCAACAGATGGAGAGATATACCGTGTTCTTGGATTGGAAGAATCAGCACTGTGAAAATGACTATACTACCCAAAGCAATCCACAGATTCAATACAATCCCTATCAAAACCAATGGCATTTTTTACGGAACTAGAACAAAAAATCTTAAAATTTGTATGGAGACACAAAAGACCCTGAATAGCCAAAGCAGTCTTGAGGGAAAAAAATGGAGCTGGAGGAATCAGACTCCTTGACTTCAGACTATACTACAAAGCTACAGTAATCAAGACAATATGGTACTGGCACCAAAACAGAAACATAGATCAATGGAACAAGATAGAAAGCCCAGAGATAAACCCACGCACATATGGTCAACTAGTCTACGACAAAGGAGGCAAGGATATACAATGGAGAAAAGACAGTCTCTTCAATAAGTGGTGCTGGGAAAACTGGACAGCTACATGTAAAAGAATGAAATTAGAACGCTCCCTAACACCATACACAAAAATAAACTCAAAATGGATTAGAGACCTAAATGTAAGACGGGACACCATAAAACTCTTAGAGGAAAACACAGGAAGAACACTCTTTGACATAAATCACAGCAACATCTTTTTTGATCCACCTCTTAGAGTAATGGAAATAAAGAAAAATAAACAAATGGGACCTAATGAAACTTCAAAGCTCTTGCACAGCAAAGGAAACCATAAACAAGACGAAAAGACAACCCTCAGAATGGGAGAAAATATTTGCAAACGAATCAACGGACAAAGGATTATTCTCCAAAATATATAAACAGCTCATGCAGCTCAATATTAAAAAAACAAACAACCCAATCCAAAAATGGGCAGAAGACCTAAATAGACATTTCTCCAAAGAAGACATACAGATGGCCAAGAAGCACACGAAAAGCTGCTCAACATCACTAATTATTAGAGAAATGCAAATCAAAACTACAATGAGGTATCATCTCACACCAGTTAGAATGGGCACCATCAGAAAATCTACAAACAACAAATGCTGGAGAGGGTGTGGAGAAAAGGGAACCCTCTTGCACTGTTGGTGGGAATGTAAATTGATACAGCCACTATGGAGAACAGTATGGATGTTCCTTAAAAAACTAAAAATAGGATTACCATATGATCCAGGAATCCCACTACTGGGCATATACCCAGAGAAAACGATAATTCAAAAAGACACATGCACCCCAATGTTCACTGCAGCACCATTTACAATAGCCAGGTCATGGAAGCAACCTAAATGCCCATCGACAGACGAATGGATAAAGAAGATGTGGTATGTATATACAATGGAATATTACTCAGCCATAAAAAGGAACGAAATTGGGTCATTTGTTGAGACGTGGGTGGATCTAGAGACTGTCATACAGACTGAAGTAAGTTAGAAAGAGAAAAACAAATATCATATATTAACGTATGTATGTGGAACCTAGAAAAATGGTACAGATGAACCGGTTTTCGGGGCAGAAGTTGAGACACAGATGTAGAGAGCAAACGTATGGACACCAAGGGGGGAAAACCGCGGGGGGGGTGGGGATGGTGGTGTGATAAATTGGGCGATTGGGATTGACATGTATACACTGATGTGTATAAAACTGATGACTAATAAGAACCTGCTGTATAAAAAATAAAATTAAATTAAATTAAAAAAAAAAAAGAAATAGGTCCACTAGGAAAAAATGGGAATTAAGATTATTTAATTGGAAAGGCCAAGGATGGGAAGGTGATAAGCTTTAATATATGAAACACGATCGTGAGCCAATTTTTCCTTGCGAACAGTGTAGAATGTGAGAAGTCATACTGCCTTGACATTTTATGAAGTTATCATATCTGCTGAATCACTGTGCTTTTGAAATGTACTAGAATATTGTCATTCTACATGATAAACCACACTAGAATATTTAATAGATTATCTCCTAGTTAAAAAAAGAATGAAGTACAGAATAAGAAAAGCTAAAGTTCTGTTCATTTAGAACAAACTTAAGGAAGAGAGGACTGTCTACCAGTGTAGTTCCATATTTAAATGTTTCCCCTTATTCTTATTAAAGATATCTAAGCTTGGGTTTACTAATCAGTTCACTAAATTAATGCTAAAGGCAGTAATTCCTATACTTCAGTTTTAAGTTATAGATTTTAAAAGACTATTTTCATTATGCATACATAAAATGGGATACTGTGGGATCTAAAAAATCTTTTATCTTCAATTCTAAAAATATCACCAATCAACAGGTAATAAGAACTGAGAAAGTGATGTGCATTTTTTATTTTTAATCACAGCACTAACATTGGAACTCTTTCCAATGATAACCAGGAGTGAGTTCCAATACAGTGTAAGATAACTTTCTAAGTGGTAATTCTAGTTCTTAAAAAAAGAACTCTAATTAGACATAAAGCAAAATCTTATACTACAGAATTCCCTTTTCTTTTCTAACAGGACCAGAATAAAGAGATCACCACCTGTCTTTGAGAATAGAAATAATAAAGTGACAGTTAAATATTACTATAAACTGAGAAGACAACTGGCTTTTACTATGCTTAGAACAGATTTATCACTTGTTATTTAAGAAGAATAATCTTTATGATAAAAATTAGTAAGAAGCACTTAGTATACAGTTCTTTAAGGAACATTAGCATTTTAATAGTGAGATTAATCAAGGACAATGAAACTGTTTCTTCCTTAGGAAAACTAAACACTCACTATATAAGAAAAGCAATGACTAGAAATCTTAAATGATTTTCTATTATGGAGAGAGTCGATTTAATTTAATGATTTAACTTTTCCGGAGAATTATCACTATTACTTCCATACCAAAAGGGATATATAATTTGGGGGAAAGAGTAAATGTATGACGATTCTGAACTTTTTCCTATCCACTTCTCGTTTTTAAGATGTAATGATTTATGGATCTAATAGAGATTATAATATTCAGGAAATATACAAGAAATCCATGTTAAATAACAACAGTGAAGCATGAAGGCATGAGCTTTTGTCACTTTATTGTTAACCAATGAATGTTATCCAAAATTATAGATGTAACTTAATTGTACAACACAAAATTATGCTAATGGTAAAAGCCTGTTGGAATTTACCAAATACTCATTAATATATTTTTACATTGCTATATGAACATGTGCTTCTCAAATGCTAATAATAAAAGTTATAATTGGTTTAATGAAAACCCATATTGCAAATAGTTGTTCCTGTTTAGAAAAATTCACACAGCTTTAAAAATGGATTAAATCCATTTTAATTCTAATCTACAAATAGATTATAAACAGCAAATATAACTGGTAATTTTTCAACACTGATATCAAACTGATGTAGGAATGGTAGTGCACACAATTCAAAATGAAGCAAATTAACAAAAATCCAATAAAAATCCAAGTTTTCACCTATTATGGCAATTGCTTTAATGCTTTGGAAGAGTGAGCACATGCTTTAAACCATGAATAGCAGGGCTTATCATCTATTCCTCTAATGTGCTGCAAGGAGAAATGTCCTCTTCCACAGTGTTTTGAAGCATGTGCACAACCACTGTACAACAGTCACTTCAAGGTTAACCAGTTATCTTTTGTCCTACTAAATCCAAAAAATATATTAAATGCAACCTTTCCTTTTCATAATGTCTGCCCAGATTAATCCTTTTAAAGTCAGCAAAATCAAAAAAGCACAGAGATATTTTCAGACACAACTTGAATCTATTGTGCATGAAAAATGTCTAACAAAATGGCAATTTTAATAGATAAATGTAAATTTGAATGCATAATACCAAATGGAGAGTAGCTGAACCACACAGAGAAAACAAGGCTTTCCTTATCTCCAAATCTAAATGTTTTATAATAAAGAAAATGTTAGAACCTGTGAATATTGAACATCTTTCAAACTGGAAAGATTTCTTTGTAAAACATAACTGAAATTAATATAACCTATAAAATTATAATTTCTAAAATAGAATTAACTAACCAAATTTAAGTATTTTTAGTTAGATTGAAAAAAATAAGCACAATGATTTAGAAACCAAATATGCTAAAATGATTATGTAATAATTACATCAAGAAATGAAGGTACAAACATTCGTCGTCATATGCTACAAGGGCAATATCTCTTTCTCTCTCTCAAACACACACACACACACACACACACACACACACACACACACACTTCCTTAGACATACAACACCCCTCCAAGAAGACAGTATACCAGTGAGCGCTAACAATTTTAATACAAATCAAAAAGGCAGTTAAAATTTAGCACTCTAAGATATTCTGAAGGAAAAGGAAATCTCAAAAATATTCCTTCATGATTGACAGTATCACTATGTATTATAAAACATATAGCTTACACACTTCACTGTGTTTGAACAACCAGTCATCGCAGGTATAGTAGTGAGGTAGTATTACTGTCCCCTCCTCGGGACTGCTGTTTTCATATGCTGCCCTTCTAGCAAGGTCCAGGGTTTTATTAATGATGATAATCAATTACCAACAAATGTGCTTTTTCTTTTATTAAACATCTGTTTTTCTAAATCAATCTATGAAAGAATCTTTCAGAGACAACTGTTATTTGCAGTAGTGTTTCATCAATAAACTTTCCTAGGGAACTACTTACTACCTGCTGTCTATACCTTTGTAAGATCAGTGGGCAAAGAAAACCAAATGATGACAGGAGATGAAACACCAATCAATTCAGCTGTCAAAGATGACCGTAATTAAGTAAGCAAATAACAAATATCCAATAATGTTATTAAGCTGGGATTTAAAAAATTAACCACTAGCTGTACACTACACTATTAAACATTCTAATCCTTTTCATGATTCACAGCCATCTTCTACACAATGATCAAAGACTGTCCACCGTGTGACCTATGCTCATTTTAATCACTGCCAATGATCTGTATAGTGGCAGCGCTATGGTTACAGGGCATATCAAGGTATGACAAGTACACACTGAGAAAACATGAATGAGAGAGAATGTGGGAAATACATGCAGGTAAAATATGGAAGAAGAAAAAACAGAGTGTCCTACCTAAACACTCATTAAGTCACCACCATCCTTTAAAATGTACAAAGTGCTTAAATCATACATACACATTTGTCAGATATGGTAATTAGTGTTAATCTTCAACAGAAAAAAAAAAAAAAATGGAAAATGAAAAATGTGAAAAAGGAGGTGACGGAACACCGTTCTCCATTCCCTGGCCCAAAAGAAAAAGAAAACCAAGCATGATATCACACTGTCTTAATGTTTAAAAGCTCCCCTTAAATGTCTTTTAGCTACCACAGTCAAACTGGTGTAAGTGCTTTGGCAAGGTGAGATGCCTTCCATCACATCTGCAAAGGCCTGCTTTTCTCTGTTGGTGGTTCAGCTTATGAAGAACATGTATGCAAAATAACAGCTCTCACATTGCTTCAAACTCATCAATACGTTGCTTTGTATTGCCTTGCCGAATCTGTCGCAGAGTCTTGTACTTATCACGGCCTGCTTTAACATTCTCAGCATGAAGAACATCATTTTGTGTTTTCTTGGTTTCATCTCTGGCTTGGGCTAATTCTGAACTTAATGCCTATGTTTAAAAAATAAAAAGTATGACCATTATTAACTTTTTTTTTTTAGATTTTAAAAACCTATGGAAGAGGTTTAAAGACACAAAATACATAATAACAAATCTCTGACTTTTTAGTATATTAAAATTTCCACTGTGAAATCTTTTTCTTTAAAGTATTTACGTTTGTTGTACTTTTAGTAATGGTGGGGGGTAGTGGTTAGAGAGGAATACCCATGGCCTTTCATTTCTACACTCTGCATGATGATTTTGTGTATTATTCTAAATTTCCTTAAACTTTCTCACCTAATACTTGAAATGACTTACAGAAGGTTCAATATAGCTGTTATTGAATGTTACTGTAAGTTCTAAATTCTACACCATGAGAGAAGCTTTCTCCAAAAGTCTTAATACATTTATCACAACTATCACCTCATTTTCTTTTCTTTATTAATATTTAAAGATTTCACCAATTTAAAAATTAGAGAACTGATTCTATTAAGTTCTCTAATAGGTGTAATATTAAAATTTACTATTTTAATCTAATTATGTACATCTAATAAACTGACCTTTTGCCATTACAAAATCTCAACAAAAAAATTCAGATTATATAATGTCATACAGGTAGTCCATTAAATTATCATTTCTTTTTAATGTATACTGTTTAAAAACGAAATTTATTTGTTTTTTAAACACAGTATTTTTATGTTCTACTTTTAACATGGCTCAAGTTATAATTAAATAATAGCTTACTAATTAAGGCCTCATTACACAAGGCTAACAAACATCTGGTAACAAGGACATACAACAGAAAAAATGAAATAACGTGACTGTAGGCCAAGTACTTACAAACCAATCACAAGGCCAGCTAGAGGTAAAGGCTTCCAAAAATCAAATGTTACGTTTTTAATAAGTTTGTCTTAACAAATGGGGAAAATGCAAACTATATTTAAATGTGCATACAACTGCAAATTTTAAATACCTGGAGTTGTTTTTTAACACGCTCATTTTTCTGCGTTTCTGTTACACGTTCCTCCTCACTTCTATGGTTCATTACCCCGTCATTTGATAATTCAGCACTAGCCTCAGCGTTATTCTCATCATGTTCATCATGTTCATTTTCTGTCGGAGGAATGACTGGTGGTGGTGGAGGTGGAGGGGGGGCAGACATCACAGTCTTTAACTCTTCTTTGGTCTTTTCCAAGTCTTCCTGGGCTGCAAAAGCCTGAACATAAAAAATAAGTTTATCAGCAACTTACTTTGAAAATTGGTAATTAAAAGAATCAAGTTATCCTAGGACTTCCCTGGCGGTCCAGTGGTTAAGACTTCCCCTTCCAATACAGGGGATGTGGGTTCGATCCCTGGTCAGGGAGCTTAGATCCCACATGACTCGCGGCCAAAAAACCAAAACAGAAGCAATATTGTAACAAATTCAATAAAGACTTTAAAAATGGTCCACATCAAAAGAAAAAAAAAATCAAGTTATTATCCTTTCTTTCTAATATAAACTATATTTCAGGGTAATGAAAACAGGCCCTATTGATAAAAGCTTACTTCTATAGAAGAATGCCAGCAGGTACATGACAGAATTAAAGACACCACTGTGCAAAACCCTAATAAAATTATTAATTCTGGCAAGGATTATCAACTGTTGCTAAAATTGTTGTACAAATGGTTGATGAGAAAACGGATGTAAGTATAATGCCAAAGAATTCCACATCGAACAGATTACATTTTAGCAACGATAAAATATAACCAGACAATGGAGGAAACAGACTGTTATTACTCTAGTCCAATGATCAATTAAAACAACTAATGGTGGGTTAATCAGATATAAAATGTCTTCTGATATAATACAGCAGGAAGTATCCAACATCACCAATTATTTGAGTAATTATATTGTGCTGGTTTGTCTGGAAAAGTACTGCTTTACACTGTTGTCCTGGTGTTAATTATTAACAACACCCCCTTTCACTCTCAAAAGTGTTTTAGTTTGGATGATAAATTATCTCAAAGTCTCACCTATGAGGCATCATAGCCAGAAATTTTTAACTTGAATCCTTCAAACTTTTCGGTTTATCTTCCAGCTTACAAGAAATATTGATGATAAAAAGACAAGCTGAATGACACCATAAGAAAGGAATTAGACAAATACAGGAGGAGGGACAATCTGTGGGTCCTTTTAATAAACCAATATCATAAAAAGAAGAACTGTCCTACTTTAAAAGAGACTTAGAGCAAACAGATGCAATGCAAAGTCCTACTTTGGACACTGGCCTGGCAAATTAGCTATAAAAGACTTTTTGGTTCAATTCTGAATATAGTCTGCCCAGAAATAAACCCACACATATACGGTTAATTAGTTTACAACAAAGCAGCCAAGAATATAGGTTGGGGAAAGGACAGTCTCTGCAATAAGTGGTGCTAGGAAAACTAGAGAGCCACATGCAAAAGAATGAAACCGGGCCCCTATTGTACACCATACAGAAAAATCAACTCAAAATGGATCAAAGATTTGAACGTAGGACCTGAAACGATAAAACTTTTGAAGAAAATACATGCAGTAAGCTCCTTGATATAAGTCTTGATGATAAATTTTTGGATTTGACACCGAAAGCAAAAGCAACAAAAGCAAAAATAAACAAGTGGGACTACTTCAAACCAAAAGGCTTCTGAAAGCAAAAAATATATATATCCAGAAAATGAAAATGCAACATACAGAATGGGAGAAAATATATGGAAATCATATTATCTGATAAGCGGTTAATACCCAAAATATATAAAGAATTCATACAACCCAATAGAAGGAAAAAAAAACCCTAATTCTTTTTTAAAAACTGAGCAGATGATATGAACGGACATTTTTCTAAAGACAACATAGAGATGGCCAACAGGCACATGGAAAGGTGCTCAACATCACTAATCATTGAGGAAATGCAAATCAAAACCACAATGAAGTAACACCTCATACCTGTTAGAATGGCTATTATCAAAAAGACAAAAAATAACAAGTGTTGGTAAGGATGTGGAGAAAAGGGAACGCCTGTTCACTTTCACTGGGAATGTAAATTGGTACAGCCACTGTGGAAAACAGTATGAAGATTCCTCCTTAAAAAACTCAAAAATAGAACTACCATATAATCCAGCAATTCTACTTCTGGGTATTTATCAAACAAAAACACTAACTTGAAAAGATATATGCATCCCCCCACGTTCACTGCAGCATTATTTACAATAGCCAAGATATATATGGAAGCACCCTAAGTGTCCATCAGATGAACAGATTAAAAAAAAATGCGGTATAAATATTAATATATAGTGAAATACTACTCTGCTATAAAAAAGGAATTTTTTTTTTAAGTTTTTTTTTGATGTGGACCATATTTAAAGTCTTTACTGAATTTGTTACAATATTGCTTCTGCTTTTTTATGTTTTAGTTTTTTGGCCCCAAGGCATCTGGGACCTTAGCTCCCCAACCAGGGATTGAACCTGCACCTCCTGCATTGGAAGGTGAAGTCTTAACCACTGGACCACCAGGGAAGTCCCAGGAAATCTTGCCATTTGCAACAACGTGGATGGACCTTGAGGGTATCATGTCAAGTGAAATAAGTCAGACAGAGAAAGACAAATTACCATATGATCTCGCTTATATATGGAATCTAAACATAAACCAACCAAACAAACAAACAAACAAAAAAACTGAACTTATGGATACAGAGAACAGACTGATGGTTACCAGAGGCATAAATGGAAGAGGAATGGGAGAAGGGAGTTAAAAAGTACAAACTCCCAGCTATAAAATAAATGAGTCATGGGGACATAATGTACAGCATACAGACTACAGTTAATAATACTATATTCTATATTTCAAAGTTGCTAAGAAAGTAAATCTGAAAAGTTTACATCACAAGAAAAAAATTTCTGTAGCTATATATGGTGATGGATGTTAACTACACTTACTGTGATGATCGCTTCACAATAGATACAAATATTGAATCATCATGTTGTACACCTAAAAATAAGTTATATGTCAATTACATCTAAATAAAAAAATTTTGAATATAGTCTAATATTAGATGAGATGAAAACTGACTAAAATAGAACAGTATGTACAGTATGATCTCACTCTGGACATATAAATGTGTATGTATACACATATGCAAATAGGAAAAGATCCTGGAAGGATATGCACTACAGTGTTAAAATAGTGATCCCAGTTTGCAAGAATGTGATTTTTCTTTTGTATGCATTTTCTAATTTCTACAATTCACAGGATGTGCCTCTGTGATATGTTATTTTTGTAAGTTTGTGTGTCCCTGAAGTTCATAAATCATCCCTAAAAGGGATCTATACAATTCTAATAAAGTAGTGTTAACAAAAAAGTTAAGTCTTTTTCCTTTTGTAGAGTTCTATTGATATATACATATATACATAACTCTCAATACCAAAAACTTCCCTATGAAATCCGAAGTGCTACAACGAAAATTTAAGAGGGAAAGAAAACTGCTTTCTGTAATAAGTACATTTTGTCGTAGAAAAATCAGAGAGCTATATACCTTTGAGTGTAAAAAATTATTATTATAGTTCCATTTAAGAGTTAACATTAAAGTTTGAATTAAATTCTCATTATCTTATATCCCCTACCCCAAATAAAGCCTAATTTTTCACTTTTACGCCATTTCAGACAACAGTGGTTTCATCTACTTAGGAACTCAGAAATCTCAGTATCATCTTCATTGCATTCTTCTAATTCAACTGTACATCCAATCATTTGGTTGCCATGCCCCTTTGAGTCTACCACAAAATGTCCTTCAATAATTCCTGTTCCTCTTTTTTCTCAATGCCACATCCTTAGTGTGAGTCATTAGCTCTTAAGTAATCCTGCCCACTATCCCAATCCATCTTTCATGCTGATTACTAAGCTGTTTTTACAAAACCATGCTTGATCATGTTACAATCCTGTTCTGAAATCTTCAGAGCCCAACGTCTACAGATATTTCCCAGCATCTTGCCTTAGCAGGCATTTATTTAAAGCCTTTCACAACTTAATTCCCTCTCTAACTTTCTAGCCACAACTCTCAAAATTTCTGAAAACAGACTCTAAGTTTTGCTCACTTACTAGTTGACCTCACATCTGTCGTGTGCTTTTATACTTCCTATGCTCATTCAATTCCCTCGATCTGGAATGACTACCTCTTCAGTCCCCATCTTTTCTACCCCCAAACTGAATGTATTATTCAAAAGCCGGCTTAAATTTATAAGGGTTTCCCTAACACCTACCTCATTCCCTCAGAAATTAAACATTTCTTCTGTGTTCCCAAAGTACTTAGCTTATTATCACTAGATTAGTATTTACTACAGTACATACACATTCAAACAGAGGTACCTCTTCCCCTCTAAATCATGACAGCATCTTATGTTTATCTCTATAAATTCCACATACGGCTGGGTACAAAATAGATGTTCAATAATTTATAGTGATGAACAAATGATTACTTTGTGTTGCCACTCAGTAGCTTCCTCCTCCTTTTTTTTCTTGGCTTCTTCTAGAAGCGCAATCTTGGCAGTGAATTCGGCAAGTTCTGCTGCCTAAAATAAACAAAACAATTACCAATACTAAAAAGTAATATATTTTCAGTCATTTATATTAAGTCAAAAAAGCTTTAATGTACATGGACTGTTTTTTTTTTTTTTGGTCATGCCGTGCAGCTTGCAAGATCTTAGTTCCGCGACCAGGGATCGAACCTGTGCCCCCTGCAGTGGAAGCTCAGAGTCCTAACCACTGGACCGCCAGGGAATTCCCACATGGACTGTGTTATATGTTTTTCTTAGATAGTCTTCTGTTTAAAAAAAGGAACTATTTCTTTAAGAGCATAAATATCTTACTTGTACTAGGTATAATGAGCTAATGAGACAAAGTGAAAAAATTTTTATTATTCTATATATACGTAGTTATTCCTGTTTTCATAGCAGGAACCTAGGAGCTATTTTTTAACTTTCATCAATAAAGTATCTGTTAAAGCCTACAGAAGGAAAAAGAATTCTATTTACATAACACTTTATAATTTAAACAGCACTTTGTCAAATAATCTCATTTGATTCCCCAACAATACTATTAGGTGGTATTATTCCTTTTTTCAAAGGGAGGGATCTGAGGCGCAGAAAGACCCAAAGACACATAGCAAGGAAATGCCTAAACCAATATTTAAATCCCAAATTTTCTAGGTGTCATGCCTACTCCTCATTATTTGCAAGTCCACTAAATACACAAAAAAACCCAATCAATTATGATCTATCTTATGGTTAACCTACGGTTATCTTACGGGGTTTAGAATATACGTAATTGTCAACTTATCTAAAGCAAAACATGCCAGTGGCTTATACAAAATCTAAGCAAATCAGAATCTTTTGTTAGCAACAGGCTCCATGTATCTTTTATGGTTTTATTTTTAGGTTTCCTTTTAAAAGAAGAAATAAACATTTTAGGCTTATTTCCACACTTTGTTATTTCCACACTTGTCTCTTTGGTTTGCTTTCCAGAAGGTATAATATACTTAATTTTACAAAGGTGTTTTTTTTTTTAAGTTTCCATTATTTGAACTTATTTTATTATTTTATTGGTACTCATTAGCAAACAAAATTTTACTGTTGATTTTGGATACATTACAACACACTTTTGGTAGTGGCTGCACAATACTGATCATTTATTTACTGTACTAAATACTGCAACCTCCAAATTGTCTATTTTTACACCGGTATTTCATTTGTGATGGTGGGTATTCCTCTGTCTGAATACAGAAAATGGTCCATGTAGTCTATGGTTTTCATAATTCTTTGTTATTCTACTTACTGCTTTAAAATACATTCAAATAAAAAGATATAAGTTCCTTGCAGTGATTGCACACATACCACAGTAAGGAGATTTGAAAACGTAATTAACCAACACCTTTGCGCTCAGAGAATAAATACTCTGAAATTGCGGGACCGATTTTGTCCATGCTTTTGTCTGAATTTTTCCTTTCCCCTAACAGAACGCAGGTTCCCTACCAGCTGCTCCTGATTCTTCATCTGGTCGGCAGCCTGTTTTGCTATAGCAGATTTGGCCTCTTCAGCAGCTCGACGCTCCTTTTCAAGCCTTTCTGCTTCTTCTTTTGCTCGTTTTCGTTCCTGGTCCAGTTCTAGAGCTTTTCGAGTCTGTTCTTCTAGTTCTGTCAAATATATGTATCCCCCCAAAACAATGATTAATTCTAATTTTCTCATTATCAAAAGAAGTCAAAATAGTAGCAAGGAATCTAATCTGTACAGTTTCTTAAAATTAGCACATATGCAAATGAACACTACCTCGTTTTTAACTTGGCAAAAGCCTAATAACTTTTAAAACTCTATTACACAATTCAAAAATGCAAAGAAATGAAAATTCTCTGTAATTCAAGTTATGTCATAAAGCTAGAAGCACATCCTTTATTTTTAAAAAATACTCTCCAAAAGGGAACCCTCCTACACTGTTGGTGGGACTGTAAGTTGGTACAGCCACTAGGGGGAACAGTATGGAGGTTCCTTAAAAAACTAAAAATAGAACTACTATATGACCCAGCAATCCCACTCCTGGGGATATACCCAGAGAAAACCATAATTCAAAAAGATACATTACCCCAGTGTTCATTGCAGCACTATTTACAACAGCCAGGACATGGAAGCAACCCAAGTGTCCATTGGCAGATGAATGGTAAAGATGTGATACCTATCTACAATGGAATATACAATGGTACCTATATACTCAGCCATAAAAGAGAACAAAATAATGCCATTTGCAGCAACAGGGATGGACCTAGAGCTTGTCATACTGAGTGAAGTAAGTCAGACAGAGAAAGACAAATATCATATGATATTGCTTATATGTGGAATCTAAAAAAAGGTACAAATGAACTTATTTACAAAACAGAAGCAGAGTCACAGATGTAGAAAACAAACAATGTTTACCAGGGGATGGGGGGGGGGCGGGGAGAAGGGATAAACTGGGAGATTGGGACTGACACATACACAATACTATATATTAAATAGATAACTAATAAGAACCTGCTGTATAGCACAGGGACCTCTACTCAATACTCTGTAATGGCCTATATGGGAAAAGAATCTAAAAAAAAAGAGAGGATATATGTATATGTATAACTGATTCGCTTTGCTGAACACCTGAAACTAATACAACATTGTAAATCAACTATACACCAATGAAAATTAAAAAAAAAAAAACTCTCTCCGAAGTTTTGACCTAAACAAACTGCCATCTGTTTCAAAAGTCTATAAAATAACACACTTTAAAACTTAAATAAGTTTTTACTTACCTAAACTAAGTATTAGATAAGTAAACCCAAGACATTAAGACTGAAAACAATACTTACTGACTCAAACAGGAATTTTGATGTGAATTATATGAATTACTGAAAATTTTGAGTTATTAGTACATATCCATTCCTCAAGCATGAAGACAAGTAAGTAATATTTGGAGATAAATGAGGTGAATTTTAATCTATAAGTGTACAGATCATAAAGTTAATTCTCCTTTCTTATTCTAATGAGTTGAGAAAGGAAAATATTACTAGCACAAAGCCAAAAGATTTGAAATCAATTTGAAAGTACTAATTTTAAATATTATTCTGACAATCTTTGTTCAATAGCAAGGACATTTGTGACAGAACACAAGTGAATGTCATCTATTAAGATGGGTGCAATGTCCTACAAAGAATGACTCTCCCTTTCTGTATACTTTAGAAAAAAGGAAAAACTGAAAATCTATGTGTCAAAAGATTTGAAAGCTAACTGTAATGTACAAATCACCTTACTGTTCTTCATTTTGTTGTTCTTGGTCAGAACTAATTTAAGTAACTGCAGTTAAAACCTGGGAGGTTTTGAGAAGACTGAGAAGAAAAATGACTTTAAACTCTAGATAAAATGCAAAAATTCTATGTGACTATTTGGCTATAAAGATGAAATGTATATAACGAAGGATGTTACTGAAGCTAAATTCTAGGATTATTCATTTTAGTATATGTCTTCTAAAACTTGGACATCAGAGCTAGCCCATCTAACTTTTTTTATGATCATTCTTTCCATCTGGCTGACTAATACATAAAATAAAGCTCACAAAGTTCACAGCTATATCCTCCTTCTAAACAGGCAAACAAATAATAAGTTTACAAATGAAAACAATGCCTTATTTTCTCTCATAATAAAAATTCTTTCTGTACTATGAGCCAATAAAGAAAAATAAGTCTGGGTTACAAAGTTAAATTTCAAAATATTCTTTATTTTCTAACAGTTTTTTTGTACTAAGTATTAATTTGAGGAATAGTTGCCAGAGCAATGGTTGTTTTGTGGTATATTAAGAATTACATAAAAGTCTAATTTTTTTTAATGTTGAAAATGAACTGAAAACTTCAAATCTACTCTAGTCTCTAGTCTAGAAAGGAAGGTTTTGAAGTGCCATATATCCCACAATGATCTCTTTCTTTCCTCTCCAGTTAACTATGATTGGCAAACTATGGCTCAGTGACCAAACCCAATGCAATGCCATATTTTTGTAAATAAAGTTTTACTGGAACACACTCTCATTCGTTTAGGTATTGCACATGACTGCTTTCATGCTGCAATGGGAGAGTTGACAGCTGTAACAGACCATGTGGCCTGCAAAGCCTGAAATATTTACTATCCAGCCTTTTACAGAAAAAGTTTGTGAACCCACAAATTAGAATACTTCAGGAGTTCCCTGGAGCTCCAGTGGTTAGAACTCGGCACTTTCACTGCTGTGGCCCTGGGTTGAATCCCTGGTCAGGGGAAGTAAGACCGAACTAAGACCCCTCAAGGTCCACGGCATGGCCAAAAAATATATATATACTTCTATGAAACAAACATCCCTCCAGACCTTGGATCCAGTTAGAAGCCCTTGAGGAGAAGGATTAGATGAGAAATGTGAATAGTATCAATGTTTTGCCTATCTGGGTCACAAAAAAATCAAGAACCTACAATTTTTCAGGTCTGGCATGTGAGAAGAGAGTACGAAGGAAATCTGGCTTCTTTTAGAATCTCAGCTCTTTCAGGACAAAGGTAAAAGGTTACAAGAATAAATTGTTTCTCTCATTAATAGTACACAGTATATTGATGTAGATAGCTCTGGAAGTTAATTAGGTGTAGACCAGGGAAGTTATTCTAAATTCAAGCTAATAAAATTTGTGAAAGCTTCTCTTTCTCAATCAGGTTTGAACACAAGCATTACTTGATTTTGACAGGTCTAAGACTTGGCAAGCCAAATCAACTCTTATGTCACCCCCAAGGGCAAAGATTGGAAGCTATAAAAATTGTAACAGTATTAGTAAAAAAAAAAAAATTAATAAAAAAAATCTCAGAAAATTATAGATTTTTTTCTTCCTCTTTCCAGTCTAGGGCAATAGTTTATTTCTACCCTGGGAAAAGAACTAATACTATTATAAAAAAAAAAAGCAAATAAAAGTTCTATTATCAAAATTCTTAGAAATCATAGAATTAAGAATATGATTACAAATTACTTACTGAAAAAGCAATTTTAGAATACCTGTACTACATCTAAGCAATGGTAACTGAAAACAGCAAGGTGCAAAAGGATATATGTACCTTTTGTTTAAGAGAGAAGTGGAAGTGGAGAATTCTGAGCCAGATTAAAACCCTATAAGGCCATAGGCATTGAAAAATTACATCTAGTGCCTTAGTCCCAGCAATCAAACTAAAAACAATACAAAGTCATAAAAAGATATAAAGAAGGCCGAAAATGTTTTGCTTTTTCTAATAATGACCATTTTGGTACTTTTAAAAAAATTACCCAAAATGAAGATTTTAAAAATATATATTATACATATTTATTTATATAAAAATCTATATTTATATAAATGTACTTATTTATATAAATATATTTATATATTACTTTCTTTTTTTCTGCCCCTGCTTGGCAGATGACAGAAACATGTGCGTAGACAGACTGCGTATTGGGTAATGCAGCCTGGGAGGTGATTAGGAGGAAATGGTCAATCCTACTTCTTTCTCTACAGTGTCCATATGCTGAAGAATTTACAGATCTGCCCAAGACAAATGTACTTGGGGTTTTACACTAACGTAGGCCCATGGAAATCAAGCAGAAGAGAGGGGCAGTTCATATGTATCTGAATAGAACCAGTTTATGAGTCTCATTCATGGCTATTCTTGTTCTGTACCCATTTAGAGTCAAAGCACTTGGGCCACTGCTTATTTTCTTATTTGATGTATTCCCTCACTTCCATGTCTGCCTGTCCATTAAGTAAATAGCACATGTTTCTCATATGTCAGTGTTTCTCAAATGGTTTCTACCAGAATCTCCTGGACGACTTGTTAAACTAGATTGTTGGGTACCACCCCTACGGGTTCTGATTCAATAGATGTGGGAGGAAGCCAGAGAATTTACTTTTCTAACAAGTTTATAGGGGATCTTCTGGTTGCTGGTCCAGGCAGTGCAATCTAATATGCCAATTTTCCACAGCCAAACAATTAGAAGAGAATTGAGACAATAAATTAATTTTTAAATTCACTGAAGTAGACCCAAGGAAACATTTTATAAAAGTAGGATATGTTCATTATGAAGGGATAACCAGAGTAATTGGGGTGGGTGGTCTTGCTTTTGAATAAAATCTGAGATTATTGCCAACAACAACAACAACAACAAAAAAAAGAAAGAAGTGGAAAGAAAAACATATCTTTGTGTGTATATCATGTATTTGCTTATTTTATATGCAAAAAAATAGGTATATAATATTCCCAGTAGAGTGGAATAGAGGCAGAGCCTGTAGTATTCTATCAGGCTAAGAAGACAGAGATTTAGACTTTGGGGCTGCCAAAGCATCCAAGGCTTGAAAGGACAAGATCCTGAAAAGGAGTAAACAGAAAAGTCTCAAAATCTATGTGTATTTCCCCTCAAGATATTTGCCAACTCCTAAAATGTACATATACGGAAATAAGCAAAAAGCAACTGTAAGGGGTAAAGAGGTGACCAGAGAGATTAACACTCTCTTGCAGCTTGGGAGTCAAAGGTTGGCGTTCAAGGCCCTCTAAGACAGACGGGCCCCAGTAAATATGCTGTCTTTCAGAGGACACCCCCAAAGGGCTACAGACTAGCAATGAGGGAAAACCAGAAAGAGACCAACGTTAACAAAGCCTGAAACCCAGCTCAACTCTATCAAGGTGATCTGCACATATTTTGCCCGTCAAAAGCAAATTAAATCCTCTCTAAAGGAAAATAACACCATCCAAAGTCTCTATAACTTTTTATATACAATGTTAGGCATTCAATCAAAATTACCAGGTATACCAGATAGGACCAAATGAGCCCCTGACCCCCTCCCCCCACCCCAAAAAGGGAAAACAGACTATAGAATAGGCCCATAGGTTATCCAGATACTGGAGTTTGCAAGCAAGGTCACTAAAAGAACTATGATTGACACTGCTCATCTAGGAGAGGTGGAAAAAAAGCAAAGTATGAGGAAAGAATCAAAGGCCAGAGGAACACTAACAATAATGTAGAAACAGATTTTCAGGGGTCCTACAAACCCTCTGCAAAGATGCCAAGGGCCAGAGTCCTCTTTATAATTATAAAAGTTCAATTTATCAATCTTTTCCTTATGGTTATGAACACATTCTCTCCTTTACTACCTTCTAGAAACTTCATTCTACCTTTAACATTTAGGTTCACAATCCACAGGCCCTCTATAAAGAAACATCAGCTAAAAATTCAGGAGCTCTTTGACAGGGACCCAAATACACTACTAATTTTATTTTAGCAAAACAGTAAGCCACTGCACTAGAATCATGCATTGAAGGAAAAAAAAAAAAGCCCCCTCCCCACCTCAAAAAAGATAAAACATTTATAACCACCAAATAAACAGCAATATTGTAAATGTGAAGAGGATGTGAAGCTCCTCCTGTGGCTGAGAATGAAAGATTAAAGGAAGAAAATCTGAAAAGACCAGACTTGGGCAGCGGTGGGAAACCCAAAAGAAAAGCTGTATTATAAATGCCAACTTAGAAGATAAATCAGAGTTACAGAGCTTGTCATCACATTGAGAAACTGTTATCACATCCTCAACCCATAGAGGTTTGCAGCAAAGACATTTCAACAGCTGATCTTCCTCTCCTGGATTTTCCATCTCCAGAACTTCCTCTCCAGGAGCTCTCTATTAAGAAAAGGATTGTGAATAAGTAGAACAGGAAGCTACGGGAGATGGGAGGAAAGGAAAAGTATAGTTAATACAGCAAACAAAGAGAAAACTACCAACCCAGGAATGATCCAGGAGGTGCATCACCTAGCAATACCATGGGAGGAGAGGGTTTATTCTGTGAAATATGCAGAATATTCAGTCCATTGACTTAAATGGAGAAGTCCAGTCTTGGCAGATATTAAACTCTTCTGGAGACTTAGTTTGTCCTGTTATAAACTAAATAGCTCTCTGTATTAACTTTTTCAAGTAATTATTTTCCTTTTCTCAATTTCAGGATTATAATTTATGAAAGTATATAATGTGTAACAATTAACAACTAATACCATAAAAGATTAAAGATAAAAGATAAAGTTAAGTAACATGGGAGCCCAAGAGTTGCCTTGTCTTTGAAACATGCTTCCTACCATTTTATTATATACCTATGACTTATTTATGACACGTCAGTTAACAATCTTTTTAGGTACAACTAGTAACTGAACACTGTGGCACTGGCAATAGGATAGACAAATAGATAAGTGGAACAGGACAGAGTCTAGAAACAGATCCATACATATAGACTTCTGGATTTGTGACAAAGGTGATGCTATGTATGGTACAAAGTCTCTGCAATAAATGGGTCTGGGTCAGTTAGAAATACGTACGGGAAAAAACAAACCTTGACTCTTATAAAAATCACTTACATATGGACTGTGGACCTAAATGTGAAAGGTAAAACAAAGTTTCTAGGAGGTAGTAAACAATATACATTCACAACCATAAGGAAAAAGAGTGATAAATGGAGCTTAAAGTTAAGACTGTCTTTTCATTAAATGACGCCATTAAGAGAGTAAAAAGGTAAACCACGGAGAGATGTTTTCACAATGCATGTAAGAACTCCTACAGATCAATAAGAAAAAGAAGAAAATCCAATTTTTTTTTTGAATGGGCAAAACAAGTGAAAAGGCACTTCACAGACAGCTATAAGCATTTGCTAAGGTGCTCAAAATCATCAGTCATCAAGAAAATGCACTGTACTCATTGTATTCACCAGAATGGCTAAACAAACAAAACAAAAAAGAAACCCTGATAATAATGAGTGGTGAATGTAATGATGAAGATGTAGAGCAGTGGCAGGAATGAAATTTGACACAACCACTTTGGGAAACTGGTGGCAGTATCTACTATAGCTCTATACAGCTGTGATCCCGCAATTCCACTCCTAGATGTGTACATCCCACAAACTAGTAGGTATGTACACCAAGTGCTATGTTCAAGAATGCTCATAGCAGCCTTATTTTATAATAACCCCAAACTGGAAATATCACAAATGTCCATCACCAGTAGAATGCACAAACTGTGGTAAATACATGCAATAGAATATTACACAACAATGTGAAAAAACAAACTACAGCTACCTGCATAAGTTTGAGCAAAAAGAAGCCAAAAGTAAGTACACATGAATTCATTTCTATGTAGCTCAAACACAGGCAAGATGATTCTAAGGCATTACACCAAAAGCACAAGCAATAAAAGCCAAAATAAATAAATTGGACTTCATCTAAATTTAAAACCAAATTTAACACCATCAACAAAGTGAAAAGATTACCCATGGAACAGGGGAAAATATTTGCATATCATATATCTGATATATGATAAGGGATTTACACACAAATATTAAAAAAAACTCTTATACCTCAACAACAACAAAAAACATGATTGAAAAATGGGCAGAAAATTTGAAAATACATTTTTCCAAAGAAGATATATAAATGGCCAACAAGGATATGGAAAGAAACTCAACATCATTAGCCATTAGGAAAATGCAAATCAAAACCACAATGAGATACCACTTCACACCCATTATCATGACTACAATTCAAAAGATAAATATTAACAAGTGTTGGTGAGGATGAGGAGAAAACATGCCTTGCTGGTAGGAATGTTAAATGACATATAATTGTTTTAGAAATCAGATGCACATGTCCTCAAAAAGTTAAACATATGACCCAGCAATTCCACTCCCGGGCTTATACCCAAAAGAAATGAAAACGTACAGATACACAATAACTTGTACACAAATGTTCATAGCAGCATATTCACAACAGCCAAACAGTGGAAACAACTGATGAAAAAGTAAAATGTAGCACTGTACGCATAAAGTCCTTGACACACGCTAAAACGTGATGGACCCTGAAAACATTATGCTCAGCGCAAGTCACAACAGACCACATTTTGCATGACTGCATTCACATGAAATGTCCCGAAGGCAAGTCTATAGAGATAAAAAGTAAATTAGTAGCTGCCGAAGGCTGAGGGAGGGAGAACTGGGAATAAATGGGAGCGGCTGCTAACAGGTATGGGACTTCTTTCTGGGGTGACGAAATTGTTCTAAAATTGTGATGGCGGCTGCACAACTCTGCAACTATACTAAAAGCTATTAAATTGTACACTTCAAATGGCTGTGTGGTATGTAAATTATATCTCAACAGAGCTATCAGAAAAAAAGGTAAGACTAAACTTCATGATGATATAAATCAGAATGATATATCACATCTGGGGTGAAAAAATGATTGCAAAGGGACACAAGGTGGGGTTCCCTGAGGGCAGGTAATGTTCTCTATCCTCTTCTGGGTAGTTACAAAAATAAATACACTTTGTAAAAATTCATTGAGCCTTATACCTAAGAGGTATGCACATTATTATACCTATGAAAAATTTCAACAACAAAAAACTTTAATATAACTTTATATATCAAAAAATCTCAAAAAAGCTAAATTAGGCATTATTTACCTCCATTTTAGAAATTAGGAACACAAGGAAATCTAGAGGCTAAAATGACTTGCTTATGGTCATAAGTTAATGACAGAATTAAAGCGTGGCTCCTATTTGTAAACAATGCATACCTAAACCCCCTCCTACTTACCATTACTACTTTTATCACATTATCCTGTTTATCTCCTTCACAGCACTTAGAACTACATAAAATGATTTTTATTATCTGTTAATTTTATTACTCTGTCTTTCCTCAATAAACTGTACTACATGAGAGTAGGAACCTTATCTGTTCAATACTATATCCCCAATACCTAGAACATGCCTAGAACAGTACTGGGTGTACTTATTAAGTACTAGGTGCTTAACAAGTACCCAGAATGAATGAAATCACTATACCCCCAACTCTTTCCTATGGTTTGTCTTTGTGAAGGTGGAAATTCACTTTGATATTTGTTGGAATAGTGACTAAATCCAAGTTTGGCTGTATTGTATCTCAAATATAGTCACCAATATATCTTAAAGATGGTTAAAAGAATGATAAAGGAAGCTAAATAATTTAACAATGATGAATTATGGCAGCGCAAAATGTCAGAATGGTTCTATTTAATGATTTATGACATTTCAAATAATGACTTCAATAAAATTTTTTTTCAAGAAAATGACAATAATGAAGTATGGAAGTTTCTTTTCAAACAAAAACTTACAGGTTTATCTACTAAATATCATGATTTAGATATGACCAGAGTTACTGCATTTGAATGAGAATTTAGCATAAATTACAAGACAACCATGCAGAGTTTAGGACAGCCTGGAAAAGCTTTATTATTAGAAAAACAAAACAAAACAAAACAAACAAAAAAACAAACTAGATGTCCTTTGCCTTAGGATGACTGATTTGAAACTGTCTTGACAGGCATGCTCTATATTCTTTCTTATGTTTTATCTTCCTTATATTCTTTGGTGCTTCTTTACTTGAGTACTTTGCTGTATGTAAATCATTAATATTTTTATTATACATCCTAAATAAATAAGATTGAAAGATTTAGTAAATAGCTATTCTCTAAGAAAATGTATTATGTAAATGAAAAAGTGCTATCCTTCAATCTTCTCTTCAAAATCAGAGCAGTATCATACATTTCTTTAAACTTTCCTCTCTTTTTAAAATTTATTTTATTTATTTATTTTTGGCCACACTGGGTCTTCGTTACTACACACGGGCTTTCTCTAGCTGCACTGAGCGGGGGGCTACTCTTTGTTGCAGTGCGCGGGCTTCTCATTGCGGTGGCTTCTCTTGTTGCAGAGCACGGGCTTTAGGTGTGCGGGCTTCAGTAGCTGCGGCACGCAGGCTCAGTAGTTGCGGCTCACGGGCTTTAGAGCACAGGCTCAGTAGTTGTGGTGCACGGGCTTAGTTGCTCCGCGGCATGTGGGATCTTCCCAGACCAGGGCTCGAACCCGTGTCCCCTGCATTGGCAGGCGGATTCTTAACCACTGCGCCACCAGGGAAGCCCTAAACTTTCTTTTTTTAAAAAACACACATTAGTATATTCCAGATTTTTTTTTTTACAGTATTCTTCCTCTAAGAGTATTGCTTATACTCTTCACATGGTGCTTAGTACATGTTACCTCACTTTATTAATATTTTTAATGTATACATCTCATTTCTGTCAACCACACAGCCTTCACTCCCATGCATGCTATGTATCTGCCTTTCTAAAACACAGCACCAAGTAGGCACATCACAAATGTCTGCTTTAACTGATGAAAAAGCACCTAGAGTGGTAGAAACAGCATCAAGTTGGAATTCAGGAAACAAGTTCTACCCTTGTGTTATGGTCTGCAAATAAGTCTCTTTACTACCTCTGGGCTTTAAACTAAATAGTTGCTAGGTCTTTTCTAGCTCTGAGAAATGAGGCTTCTCATGAGTCAGAATAAAATCCAGTTGTTTTTTTTTCTATTTCTTCTCTTAGAAATATTATTTCCAATCATCTTGCAATTGGAATGATCAGTTTGTGGATTTATAACAGTCTTTGTGACTTCCTCCTCTAGCTACCCATCTGCAAGTTATTCTACCCACTGCTCAACAGCATCTCCCCACCATGGTAGGCTGATGTAAGGAATGAAAATAAACCTTAAATGAGACCATTAGCTATTTCCAACAGAAGTGAATGGCTGGTCCTACCAGTTGTCAGGAAAGCAGGTATTAATTTAATTTTATAAATAATGTAGATTTTCATGTTATCCCCTAGATCCTACTGCTTAGGAAGGAGCATAACATCTTATTTTGCTCAATACCTTTTTTCTTTTGTTCTCCCCACTATTTCTTGTTTGAAATTAGTATATTCTAGAGTTACTTTATATAAACCACACTCTCTAAATCCAATGTATCCTTTCTATATATACAATGTAGCATTTTGGTCACCTACTGCCTAGGACATAGGCTCTTCCAAACATGTTACCAAAAACAAACAAAACACTTCTACTATGTGTTGTGCATTTTTTTAATATACTGAAATTAAATTTAGAGACAGTTCCAGAAGAGTTTAAATAGTCAGAATAGCTTAAAATGCCTTTAATTATCTAGATGCCTTGAAGTTCTTACATATCCATAAAATGCTTTTGTTTAAATACTAGAAAGTATTGAAAACGTGTTTTTGTTTATGGAACCCTGAAGAGTGATAGGAATAAATTAATATATACAGTCATTTGTAATATATAATAAGGGTACACATAAAAATATTTGAGTGCTTAAGTAAATGAAAGACAAAGAATATTTGAGCCTTGTATATAGTTGAATGTGCCTTAAACGTGTTTATGATGTAATTCCACCAAGTATTAAATTGGCAATTAAATGTAATTATTCTAGATAAGACAAATAAGATTTAACAGCAGTAAGAAATACTATTAGCTGATGACAGAGCAACAATTTTGAATCCAGTGTCAAAAAGAAACTTTTACCTTTCTGGGCTTTCATTGTCTGTTCTTCAATTTGCCTCAGACGTTCCATTAGCTCTTCCTTTTCACGTTCTATTCTTTCCTTTTCCTTTTCTGCTATTTCTCTTTTCTTCTTTTCATTCTCTAATTGCGCCCTTGAAAGGAATTACAATTGTGATTTTACTTAATATATGCAAATATTCATATGAAGCCTAAGTACTAGCTATGGATCAACTAAGGAGAAACTACAGCATAAATATTTTAAGAGTCCTCATTATACTCAGATTTGTTCAAAACTCATATAGTTAAGAATATAGGACTACACTGTTAACATACACAATTGTGAGGTTGCAAAAAGTTTAGTCAATGACTGTTTAAAATGAACTCTTGACAGTAAATTATGTCAGCACAAAACGAGTTAACTGCACAGCTGCTATACCCAAGGACATGCCTTCTTTAGATTAGCAGAAGCCCTCCACTGGGGGAAGTAACAAAGGGTTGAAGGGAGTAAACAAGGCCGTTTCACTTTAAACAGCAAAATAACCTGGGAGGGCAACAATTTTCAACCATTAACAATTAATTAATAGAAGTTTAATTTCTAAGGTAGTACCAACTTATGCTTAGATACAAGATGACAAACCAGTTTAATCTCCTCTGACAAATCCCTTAGAATGACAGTATGTATCTAAATATAGCCAAATTCATTCATCAAACATCTACCAAGGGCCTACTGTGGGTCGGACTCTATGTTGAGGGCCAGAAGTATAATGATGAATAAGAGACCCTATGTTAATTATCAGATAATACTCTCTACTTTAATGGGAATAATTTTCTCTCGTTAAAAAAAAATCGATTACGATTTCATCTGACACTTATCTGAATATACCTAAATATTTCTAAAAGACACTGCTGCCATTTGATGTCAATTCTGAATTTCAGGCCCAAACCATGTAGTTTCTCAACCTGCAGTCTCTGATAAGCTTACCAGCAAAGTTTTATTATCAATTCCTTACTCAGTAAACCTAAACTTAAAAATTCCTACAGCTCCTAGTACCTATATGCCTCCAACATGAAAAGAGAATCAACCCAGCTTTGGGATAAACAGGTACAGTTGTGGCAAGTCGGCAAGAGATAGACCCTTAAGTGTAAGGGTGACCATACCTCCCCAGCTGGTTTTAATGAATCCTCACAGCACTTAATAATCTAGGGCTTGGAGTTCATTCATGCGAGGGGAGCTCCACCTCTGTTCTAGAATTCCCTACAAGGTACTTTCTCAACAGCCAGGAGTCAATAACTAAGCACCCCTCTGCCGCCAAGACTTGGACTCACTCTGCAGCACATTCACCTCTTTCTTCCTATCCTATTCAACCTGTAAGAGTATACACAGGTAAAGAGACGTAAGAATTTGGGAGCCCCCACCCCTCTAGAAGACAGGGGTGCTTGAGGTTTAAGGAAATGTTTGAGTTTCCCAACTTCCTTGAGCAAAGCAAGGGCCTGGTGGCCTCCGCAGAGGCTGCTGACCTTTCTGTACTCTTTTTAAGAAAGCTGAAAAGGCAGGCTTGATTGTGAAAGCAAGAGCACAGTACTTTTCAAGGAATTGCTAGTAGAGCCAAGAGCTACTTTTTTTCGTGCCAGGCTGTCTGCTACTCTAGGATGCTGAATAGCCTACCCCCAACATTCCCCAGCCTCTGCTCAATCAAATCCAGTGTTGCCACAGTTCTCCAAGACAGTTAGTTACCTTCCTCCCTCCCTCCCTGAGGCCCTGAGACACTTTATGAGGACTTACACCACAAAACAGATCTCAAGACCAAAGGCTGTAATAATATTCCATGAACTCAGAACCTTTCAGGTCCAGCTCTGGCACACAGATGGCCCCTTCTGGAGATAGGCACTGGTGTTATTTAGCTTTTCCCTATTGATGTTTCATTTGTTCATCCTCAAGGATGGAGGTAAAGGAGATATGGAAGCAGGAAATAAGACAGAAGGTAACAAGCAAGTTGGGGGGAAAATTTAGTCTTTGTACTGAAAAATGGAATAAATGTATAGCCGATATTTAACTTGACTATAATATTCAAAGCATTTTGCAAAGTTTACTCTGCTGCGCTCTTATGAGGCTTGTGTCTCATATCTTAATAAGAATTCTCGCCTGACTACAGCCATCACCAACTAACATCCCATTCAATTAATACAAATGCCTTTGGCTCTCCACATTTCTTAGTGATACCTAGTTTTTGCAGGCCTGTCTTGTCTCCCTTACGAAGTTGAAAAAGCTTGCTTCTCCCCTAAACATTGTTGGAGGACCAAACTGGCCCATTCACAGGCCACTAGGCATGCCGTGCATATCCTTATCTTTACACATTTGCTTAGGTTGGCTCATCTTCTGAAAATATCTTACCCCTGTCTCTAACTCTCAAAATGAAGTCCCACTTTCCCCATGAAGCAAGCCTCTTGTGATTACTCTAAACCACAGATGTAAATATTTTTACTTAGAGTTTGGATTTGGAAACACTCATTTGACCAAGCTGTTCTATTTTAAGAAATAAATAACATATTAATAAACTATCAATTCTCTGTACTAATATACAAAAAATATTTTAGAATATACTACTTTTTAAAGAATATCAGATGGCCTCAATTACATTTTTCTTAAAGTGAAGATTAAAACTAACATATTCAGACTAACTTCTCTAACTTCTATTCAGACTATGTATTAATAATATTAAGAATTATTTACTGCTACTATTTATTAAAAACATCAGGTACTTTGCTAAATGTTTCTATACTGACACTAGTATTTCTCACAAAAACTCCTGAAAGTAGGACCATTATTTTCATAGTTAAGGGCAAGAGAACAGTGGGTCAGAAGTTACTTTTCAACGAGTGTCAGAAGAGAATTCAAACCCAGATTTATTTAATTCCAAAGCCTGTATTCTTTGCATGACACCAGCTGAGTCCTAGTGATACAGGCAGCCAGCCACGACACAGAATATCCCATAGCTAACTTACAACTGACATGTAGGTATCTGGCTCTAAACTGTAAACTCAATTCAATTTGGATGCAAATAACTTAAGAACACAGACTACAGGGACCAATAACCCATGGAAAATAAGATCATTTTCACTATAAGAAAAAAAGCTATCAGAGTTATGGGGAGAGAATATGGCCACATATGCCAACGTACTGTAGGGAAAGAGGCCTCTTGCTGCCCCTTCCCAGCTACTGTTCTTGCCCAAGAGATTCCAGCAGCACAGGCAGCATATCTCTGAGCATTCCCCCAAGTATGTCTGCTGGCTACTTTGTCATTGGGCTTGACCAAAACTGTTTCCACATACATAGCTGTCATTTCTCTCTGACCTGTAAAGCAGGGAATAAATGAAGACTTGGAATGCCATTTCTGAAAGACTGCCAATCCCTATGTGGCTGGACTAACAAAAAACATCCTCTAGGCATTCAAATGAATTAAATAATTACTGAATTCCTACTGTGTACAAAGCAGTCAATAAATGCTTGCTAATGAAATGCTGGAACCTTTCATGGAATCCAAGAAAGGAACCATGGGGTTGTTACTGTTTAAAAAAAAAAAAAAGAAAGAAAGAAACTTAAAATCTTCCACTTTCATCTAGGCCTTAGACTAACTAAAATATAGCACCATCACCAAATGGTGTTTATTAATTATACTACACTCCTCTCTATGTGTGAGAAACAAAAGAAAAATAGACAAATATATTTACGTTAAGAATGTAAATAATACATCAACATCATAGACAAGCAGACTGGTCAGGACATATTACGGCTTGATGAGTATGAGATATAATTTCTCATTTAACTCAGATAGGAGACTTTAGAGGGATGGGAAGGGAAGGAAGGAAGAAAGAGAGGGTGAGGGTGAGGGGGAGAGAGAGAATGAGAGAAAGAAAAAGTTTTGTCTTTGAGAGAGAGAGGGAAAGGCTATGCTGGATAAGAAAAGAGAGAAAGTAAAGCCCAATACAGAACTATGTTAAAAAGTAGGTAAGACTAGAACTACAGTGTGATTCTAAGCTACAAGAGAGCAGTGAAAAATGACAGAGCCCAAAGTAACATTCCAACTTAGCATCTTTAATGGTGGGGTCAGGAATTACCAGAAAGTTTCATGCCTGTATAAAAAATGTTTTGTGAAGCAGTAAACTTCTCTAAGGCAGACAAATTGAGGGGAGCAATGTGAATTACTAAAATATCTGAAATACACAGAACATTTAAGAAAAAAATATATCTAATACAAACACTAAAAATATAGGTAGCAAAATTATATCTGGCAGAGGGCCAATTTAATTGCTGGATTCAAATCATGTTATTGCCAACATGACATATGTTTTTATATATATGGTTAGGGGTCATCAATTTTTTTTTCTTTAGGACCTACTCTATTCTTAGATTATTGTGTTATTCTCCAAAGATTTCCTCAATAGAGATTAACTTTAATTTGGTCTCTAAATTTTTTCAAATAAAGCATAAAGTCTAAATTAATATAGAATCAGATTTAGGAATTATGTTGCTGGACCCAGTAATGTGGTTCCAGGGTCGACAAGGATTTTATTCAGTATTTTTACATTTCAAAAATCTCAATTTAATATATTTAACACCTTTTTCAAAAGTCTAAGTGAACCATGGTTAAAAATATCAGTATCATTGGTAGAGAGTGCTATTGTTATTCAGCTCTGTATACTGACTGTTCAATTCAGTTCTACAATGTCACTGACACTGTTTCAAAGCAAATACTCAGCACATTCTTACCCTGAAAAATTAGGACACACAAATCACAAGCAAAACAAACTTGAAAATTTCAAACTACTACATCCATACCAAAGTCTGTCAGTAAAAAGCAAGCACGATAAAAGAAAAGCACATCTATGGAGTCACGAAAAGCCATTTTCTCAGAAATATTTGTCAAAGATTTCTAACTTGAAAATTATACATACTCATTTTAAAAGAGGATAGTGATAATACATGCTGCCATTCAATTTTTTTAAAAATATTTATTTATTTGGCTGTGCTGTGTGGTAGTTGCAGCACACAGGATATTTACTTGAAGTATGCGGGATCTAGTTCCCCAACCAGGGATCGAACCCTGGCCCCCTGTTTTGGGAGCAGGGAGTACCAACCACTGGACCACCAGGGAAGTCCCTGTCATTCAATTTTAGTAACAATGAAACTAATGTAAAAATGTAAATTTAGAGTATGTTAAAGAAACTGATGAGGATTCTTAAATTTTAGATAACCTATTCCTATCAATTAAAAATGAAAGGCTATAAATTCCATACCTTTCCAACTGCTTCTGATGCTTCTCCTCCCTCGCCTGAGCCTTCATCTGTTGCACCTCAATAGTATCAGGCTTCCTTCTTCGCATGTATAGTTCATGGTTTCCCATGCATAAGGCCAAAATCCGCTTATTGATTCTCAGACGAGGTGCATAAAAAACAAAATCCTAAACATAAAGGAGCCCAAATTTAAAATCTTCATGAAGGACAGTCACAATAATCTGTACTAAATTTCAACCTGTGCTATGACTTCTAATGTCATATTCCATATAGTTTAGAAATCATAAAATTTCTTCACTCCTCATGTATATGCCATACTTTCACATAACTGGTTCCTCACCTTTTCATTCCCTACCAGTTTCGTGGAGAAGCTAATGTTCTTAACCCTCTCAGTGCATTAAATGTCATTTATTCTTTTTTCTTCTCCAAAGAAACTATGAGCATCAGTTCCTTCACCTCAGAGGAGGATTTTTTGTTTGTTTTGCCTTTTGCCATTTATCTCAAAACTGGACCTTCGTTCAAGGCTGTTAAGCTTTTTAACCTAGAAATGTTCTCCATATCTTTGTCTTTCCAATAACTGAGTTAAAATACTGGAGTATACTTGACACTAGAGGAATCAAAAAATCTATTTAAATATAAAGATTTCTTAAGTTCAAGGCTTCAAGTTATGAAAATACAAAGTTCATAATGCAAAGTTCTACAAACAAGTTAGAGTAGGGCAACCTCTACTAATTCTAGCCACCAACATGTTTTTTTAAAATAGGAATGCTGATTGTTTTCAACCACCTCCTAATAAATATTACCTACCTTATAGTTAAAACTCAGTTAAAATAAAACTCTAGTAATTTACATGTTGTATAAAGATTAAAACCTTGTATTTTTAATGTTATTTCATCATTGGGAAAGTTAAACTATGAAAAGAGAATATTCCTCAGAAGCAATTCAATAAATGAACAATGCCATTCTTCAAGTGGTATCATAGCAAAGTGGCAGAAATTAGAGTTAATACATAAAATGAAAGAATTTTACTTACAGGTGCCTTTTTGTCAATCGGCTTTATAACAAATTTTTTGTCATTAAATGAAATATTCCTGATTTCACTCCAGGGAAAACCAATTTTAGGTGTTAACCTTAAAAAATGAAAGCATCCCTTAAGATTAATGCATTCTCATTATAAAAAGAAACTGAACCATTCCAGTTAAGTCCAAAGTCCCCTTTGTCCGTAATCCCCAGTCCCAATCCCTCCCATCTTGAGCTAACCCCTCTTTCACATTCCCCATCCTTATCTGTAGTCATAACTGTAATAGGTACTCTTACAGAAACTCATTCAAAAATTTTCCAAAGGAAGAAAAAGAAGAAAAGATTTCATCCACAAAAATTACTCTTGAAGTCATTTTTGCTTTTCATTCAAAGATTTCAAAATTTTCTCTTCTGAATGATATAGCATTTTAACTTGCTTTGTAATATATGAAAAAATATATCAGAGTAAAATTAGTAAAATCCTCTCTTTTGGAGTTATTCTATTTGCTTAGGAATGTGTATTTTATTAGATACTTGTAAATAATGAAAATAAAATTCTGGAGCCAACCCAGAATAAAAAGAAACGTCTTAGGAGAAGGCATTACTGGCACAGACTTGGATGCTTATGTGAGATGGTAAATTAAAGAAAGGAATAAAGCAATTGTAGCTATCATTACTGAAAAGTGCTCTAAGAACCTGACATATATATTCCTGGTCAATTTCAAAGTAAAATTACACTGTTCACTATGCATGATACAGGAGGAATATTCTACTTCATTGATGTCTAAAATTATTCAAAACAATTCCTATAAGATAAATGTTCAAAAAAAAGTGTTACAAAATACAGTAAATTATACACCTATTAATTCATTGTCTCACTGCTCCTGATGTATACATGTTAATTTCAATTTCAACCTACATGCCAGGCATAACATTTAAGGAATCACTCTTTATCTACGTGAGAACAAATTTTAATTAAGTTACTAGACATAACTCACAAGACATCAAGAAGCACACTTCAAATAAAAGTCAATCATTCTATTTAAAAAATACACTTGAGAACTCTGAAACTGCAAGATGTTGAGAAAACAGATATATGTTATCTGAGAGCCTATGTGGCACTAACGAACCTTTTAATTTTGGGGGGGAAAAAGCAGTTAAGAGTAATTTAGCCCAAAAAGAACTTTACAAACATAAGAGCAAAGCCATATAGACCAATGAATAATGACTAGTTTACTATGCAACTAATTTACTTACTTGTCATCATGTTCATAAATATTCAGACCCAAAGCATCAACGCCTAGCCACAATTCAGTTCCCTTTTTATTTTTTATTTCAAAATAGTTGACTCCATACATTTCTAGATCCTGTGCAATCTTCAGGTATTCCATCATAGAATCTTCCCTGTTGAAATAAAGCTAATTTTAATATATATAAGTAAAAGTAATACCAAACAAATTACAAAAACATCCTGGATTAAAATTTAGTGCTTTATATTTATTTATATAAGTCAAATAATCTGTTGGGGATAATCTGATGTAATAATAAATGTTATGAAAAAAAAACTTTAATTTGAGAAAAAATACTAAGAAAATAACCACCCAAATACCTTAGCATTCCTCTATGTTCTTCATGCCAGTTCTGTATTCTTTCTTCCCACTGTTCTTTTGTCAGTTTGTGTTGTTCCAAAACACTGCAAGGAAAAAAAAATCTATGAAAATGCCTCTAAGATTCAAATATTCTTTTTAAAAGTCTAGAATCATTCAGTACCTTAACTGTGGTGGTCACACAAAGCTATACACATGATAAAACTGCACAGAATTAACAAATATATACATACACACAAATGACTGCAGTAACACTGATGAAACCTGAATGGGGTCAGTGGATTGCATCAATGTCAACATCCTAGTTGTGATATTGTACTAAAGTCATGCAAGATGTTACCATTACGGAAGGCTGGGAGAAGGATACGCAGGACCCAGACCTCACTATCATTTTTTACCACTGTGTGTGAATCTACAACTATTTCAAAATAAAAAGATTCTATGATCCTGAAACTATTTTACATAATATATGTTTTTAAGATAGTTATATGGCTAGTTTATGGGAATTCAAATGTTTGAAATGAATAAAATATTGGGCCAAAAAAAGGGAAAATGACTTCCTCATGATTAATAAAAAAAATTAGACAAGAACAGACTGAAAATCAGAATTCTTGGGTCTTAATTCTTCTATGACTCTATGTATTTACTTTCTTTGCTGCTAAATTTAATTTTGTTATTTTCTATCGGTAATACTTTTATATAAGAAGTATACAAGTGAAAAGGCATTTTTTTCACCACCCCCCCAACACTTCAAATAATTTATTAGTCTCTTTTGTATCCTTCCAGTGTTTCTTCTGCAAATGTAAGCAAACACAAACATTCTCATTTTCAACGACTAATATTTTAACACCAAATGAGCAAATTCAGCATGCATATAATTTACCTGCTGTGTTCACTATCCTGCTATGTATTTCTATTCTCCTTGGGAATTATGATGATAATTATCCACCTTTATTGATGAATACTCAGATCCTATTTTACTGATAGCAAAAGCTGTGGTATTAAAATATTATTTTTGTACTATGTAAAAATTTTAAGGTAAACCCACGGATTTCTTAGCAGCATAAAGGAATCTTGGGATATAATCTTCCCTTGGACAAGTTACTCACTATTTAGAGTGAATTCCTTAATGGGGCCTCAGACACACCATGATGTTTTTACTACACACCACTTTCTCTATGTATCCTCTTTTAAGCTCTTGCTTTTGAGGAGATTTTTGTCTTCCTCTTTACAGCATTTAAGTTTCCACATTTTTCTTGTCTTTATACTCTCTCTTGCCATCTGGCCTCTGTGCTCACCAAGAGGCAAGCCTTGAGGGCATAATCAGTGCAGCCAATTGCAGATATTACAATGTTAACTAAATCTGAAGGTATGGATTAATTAAATTAAATGTCACTAAGATTTATGTTCTAGCTTTTTATATTCTGCATTTCAAATCTCATTCATTTGCATTTTGTATAATGTGCTTGTATTATTAATCTGCATGACTGGTTTGCAGGTATACAAAAATTCCCACTTTGGAAAAGAATCTGAAAAAGAATGGATATATATATATATGTATAACTGAACCACTTTGCAGTATACCTGAAACTAACACAACATTGTAAATCAACTATACCCCAATATAAAATAAAAATTAAATTAAAAAAAAAGAGATTAAAAACTAAAAAAAAAAAAAAAAAAAAAGGAAAAAATTCCCACTTTTTTTTCCTTCTGTCCAGGAAAAAGGAGGAGATCTTCTTCACGGTAAGGCTAATCTGTCCCACCTGGCTTTAAATCTGTCTATTTGGGACTTTAAAAGACTTATCCCTCTATTTTCTCAGGATCTTCACTCCATCATTTATTGTCCCCTGCCTACATATATTACCAGATACAGGCATACCACAGAGATATTTTCGGTTCATTTCCAGACCACCACAAGAAAGCAAGTCACACAAATTTTTTGGTTTCCCAGTGCATATAGAGGTTATGGTTACACTATACTGTAGTCTATTAAGTGTGCAATAGCATTACATCCATAGAGACAATGTACATACCTTAATTTGAAAATACTTTATTGCTAAAAAATGCTAACCACCATCTGAGGCTTCAGGGAGTCATAATCGTTTTGCTAGTGGAGGGTTTGAAATATTGCGAGAGCTACCAAATGTGACACAGAGACATGAAGTGAGCTAAAGCTGCTGGAAAAAATAGTGCTAAAAGACTTGCTTGATGGCAGGTTGCCATGAACCTTCAATTTGTAAAAAACACAATACCTAAAGCGCACAATAAAGCAAAGTGCGAAAAAAGGAGGTATGCCTATACGCTTATTTGTGTTAAGAGGGCAAAGATCACATCCATGTTGCTCACCACTTATGCCCAGTGCCAGAACAAAAGAGGCAAAAATCTGTAGAGTGAATAAAGGAATTAATTCTTTTCCATCTTTTAAAGAACATGTCTATAAACTCATGCTTCCCTCCTCTTAGTATTTTTCTTTGTCACAGCCAAATTTCTTTCGTGAACTGTTCATATTCACCATCCTTCATTTCCATACCTCACATCACCACCCCCAGTCCACCACAATCTGGCTTCAACCCCCGATAATCTACTGGAACTGCTCTTATACTACAGATATTTCAAACTCAATAGGTTCAAAACTGAAATCTTCTTCCTCTGAAATGTGTTCCTTCTCCTCTTACCTTGAAAAGGTATTACAAACCACCCAAATACCCAAGTCAGAAACCTGGTACACAAAAACTTATGTATATCTAGCTCTTTTTAAAAGAGAGGGATACTATCTGGTGGAGCTGATTATTCCTATCAGCAGACTGCTAAACTCTACTGTGGGAGAACAGATTGCTTGTCTGGGTTTTTCAATACAAAAATTATAAACATCCAACAAAATCATCAAATTATTGTGTTTGATTTAGGTTCACCAAATAAGCTGATTACTAATTTTCCCCCAGATACTTAGTGATAAAAGTTTGTTATATACTCTACATGGAAAAAATCAACGACTGAAGATATCGTCTCCATTCTAAACCAACAACTTAGTATTCTGACTTTATGAGTCTCTTTTAAACTTAGATAGCTTGAATTAGTCCTCCTTAGACTAACAACTTGAAGGACACCTGACTGGACCTTCAAAGTTAAAGACCAAATCTTGAACAGCATGTGCTATCTTCCTTCTTCTAAATAGAATGGGTTACAGCACATATGCATGTAAAAGAAGTTAAACTAATTGTGTTTAAGTGATTCCAGTATCAAAAAAAAATTTTTTTTAATCACATGACTATTAAATGTAAGCCAATTACTTCATCTGGTATTCACCCAAACAGCAATCTGATCTAACATTGAAAGAACAACTATCTATGTTATACTTGTTGAGATAAAACATGACCATTTTATGAACAATTAAGAATTTTAAGGGTAATTTTGATTATATATAACAGTTACCTTATGTTCTGATTTAAAAGCTAATCTGCTGGCATTTTACTATATATAAATTATACCTCAATTAAAATAAAAACTTTTAACTGAAATGAAATTCTACTGTACCAGTAATCAGTTACTCAATTTAGTGCTTAAAAAATCTGAGACAAGGAATTTTGGGCTGGAATAATCATCAAAAACAGACAAACAGAGACTAGTAAGTATCTCATATTCCTGATTCTTTCAGTGAACAACATGCATTATTTCACCTTCTAAGATAACTATTATTGTTGCAATATTAAAGAGCAGAACAGTATAACATTTAATAACCAATTATTAAAGCTACTGTACTTAAGGGTACCTATAAAGCATACAACAACAGAATATAATTTATTAGCCAAAAATAATTGTTAATGCTTACAACCAAAGGAAATTCATAAAAAGTAGACAAAGTAGTTTTGTCTTTCTTCATATTTAGTACCTATGAAAAAGAAATTACACCTAAGGGCTTAAATACTATGAGGAAGTGATAGAGAACGGAAATTTTAGGTTAATATACAGTTTTGCCTTTAAATAGAAATTTTAAAATTCAGGAATCTGAGCTAAGAATTGTAATAACTTCTCTGGATTCTAATGAAAAATCCCCATGTACATTCTAATATCAGGGTCATGTACGCTACTATAATTAAGAACTGAGATATTTAAAAGTAACATTTGATGTACTTTCTAGATTTTATAAATAACACTACCAACTAACACTTGTATTCACAATTAAAACTGTAAAGCATACAGTTCATGAACTGCAATCATAAACAGTAAGGTTGACAGAGCACAACTGTTATCCCCAGTTTGCAGATTCAGACACTGAGGCTTAGAGAGTTTAAGTTATGTACTAAGGCCACATAATTAGCAAAGGGTAGAATCAGCATTCAAAATCTAGGTCTTCTGCTAATGATGTTTTCCTATGCCATGCTACTTTAAAATAACTGTTATATTGAAACTGAGTCCCCCTAAACCAAGTTCTCTTACTGAGTTTTTGATGAATCTCTCTATCCAAAACTTTATTCCCTTTCCTTGTCCCCTCTGACCTCAATCCTGTGCTAACTGAACACTAATCAACCAAGTCAGATGACTAAAGTTGCTACTGTCCTACTGTCGTTAACATTGTTAATGTACTAAAGTTGCTATTATAGATATCATCATTAATGTACAAACTCAGGTTGTTTCTCCAGGGCAAGATGAGCTAACAGACCCTCAAGCCACGGACCACTGGGCAGAGAATCTTAAACCACAGACTTCTGACTCCCAAACTGTCACAAGACAATGATTAATTCTAGCCTCTTTGTTCTTCCCCTTTAAAAAGCCCCTAACTCAAAGACCAAGTGGCAGTGGATCTGAGGCTTGTCTCCCACTCCCTTGCTTGGTACCCTGCAATAAATGCTACACTTTCCTTCACCACAACCAGGTGTCAGTAGACTGGCTTTCCTGCCTGGTCTGGTGAGCAGACCCGAGTTCAGTAGAGACAGCAGTATGCTGCAGATGAGAACAGAGCCCTAGACTAGGAGTCTGAAAACCGAGTTTAAAAAGCCTTCTGAAAAGTTAGAAACTTAATTTTAATTCTACGGAGGAAATGTAGCCTGGCACTTATTATTTTCAAAAGCATTTATTAAGCAACTATCTACCTGTGTGAGAATTTTTACTAATGAGCAACAATAGTCCTGTCTTCCTCAAGCCCAAATTATCACTGCCTCCATTTATTGCTTATCTTGTGGGAATGAGAAGAGGCAGAAACTTTAAGTAATTACAGAGTATATAAATCTATGTAGCTTCTGGGTCATAACTTTTAAAACTATACTCTCTGATCCAGCTGGCAACTTAAAAATCTAAAACAAACAAACAACAACAACAAAAAACACAACCATTTGCAAACTTCTAAAATATGATTTTTCAGAGACTATAACATAAAAGCACGTTTCACTTACCGCTGGGGTAGGAGTCTATCATTAGCCAGGTAGCCTGGCTTATGAATCTCTTTATTAAAATCTCCATACTTGGCTTGGACAGCATAGGAAGCCAAAAGAACTGCAGTTTCTGGTGGACAATATATCTCATCATTTAAGATAGCTTCTTTAACTTGCAAGAAGAAAAGTCTCTGGGTTATTTCTTGAATTAATTCCTCAGAAACATCTTCAGGAAAGAATTTAGCTCTAAATTTGAACTGCAGAGGATTCTCTTTTTTAACATCTTGCTGTGTCACCTGAAACAGTAATTTCAAGTACTGTCAAAAATATTAAGTTCACAATAACTGACCACAGTCACATAAACCTCTCTTTGGAACAAAGTAGGATGTAAAACATAAGTAAGATTCTAAATCTATTAAGATTCTAAACCTGTAAAAAATGTATGTGTAAAAAAGATTCTATGCTCATGAATGTGACTGGTAGTTCACAGATCATAACTAATACCCAAATTGAAATTTCTCTTGAGAAGCTTATCCTGAAGATGTTTATATTAAGGTCAAAGTACTAAGTAACACCTCATAATATTTTTTACTTCTGAGTTTTCAAATAGCAAAAATGAACATTTCTTTTTTCGAAGATGATAAGTTGATGGTACCTTACTAAATTAAAAGACATGATACCTCTAATGATTCAGAGATAACTGTAAAAGGAAGCTTGAAATCAGTCAGACTCTGAGCTTTTCTGGCACAAATTGATGACCATGATAACTTCTAAGAACCTTAATTATTAGCTGCATGTTATCATACATGTATTACCTTTTTATTTAGTTTAAGCCACGTAGAATAGCCCTTGCTGTCCACATACTGCAGCCCAAAAAACCAGACTTCACGCAAACCAACCGTTTTCACCACCTTAAAAAAAAAAAAAAAAAAAAGCCAATTTCAGTTCAACACTCACATTATAACTGGATGGCACTATACTTCCAAAGAAGAACAAAACTACATAGAAATTATAGGTTTATTCTTTTGCTACAGAAAAGATCTTTCCTAAATTTAACATAGTAATTAAAGGAACGTTTCTGAAAATTTAAATTCAGGTTTTGTTTATTAAATTTTGTAGTGTCATTTCAATCTTATTTGATCCACTTTTTTGTATGTCCTTTTCCTTCTCATCTCCCATCATGACCCAAACAGATAAAAAGAAGAATCTGGGGAACAGAGCTGTGATAATCCCACTTTTCCTAGTTCAGTTTAGCACCCCACCCCCAAAACTATACTATTAGGTAGCCCAGACAATAGTATCATTTTGGCGATAAGAGTCTCTGAGGACATGTAAATGCCATGCCTCAGGGTATCCAGCTGCTGATTTCACCCCCATTCCTACTTCCCTTCATTCACCATCATATATTCTATGTTCTACCCTCAATGAGCAAAAAACCATCCTTGGAACATGCCATAAATTTTACACTTCTACACCTTTGGTCGTGCTTCTTCCCCTGTCTAGAATGTTTCTTCTGTACTTTTACCACCTGTTAAATAATGTATTCCTCAAGGCCCAGCTCAACTAACGTGAATGAAGCTTTCCTATCATCTAGATAAAATTAATCACTTGATCATTGATAATCCCATAGTACTTTACCTATACTGCTATTTGAACATTTATTTCATCATAATTAACTATTCTTAGTAGAGTGTCTGTTTACCCTCCTTGACTGTTTAAAACTAAGGAGAGAGATTATTGCCTTATTCATCTTAATATCCATGTCATCTCCAAGAATGATTAGCCTGTGGTAGGTACTCAGGAGTATTAGGGTAAATAAAGTGGTAAACTAGGATTATTAATCCACACCTAGGATGAGGCCAACAAAAGCATATTTTTAATTCTATATTTAAAATAAAATGAGGGAGGTGAGAGTTTAAGATTTTAAAAGCTTTACAAAAAGATTCAACATTAGTTCTTAAGTAATAAACATTCTTGGTTTAAAAGAAACAATAAATATTTCTTTTTACTTTTTTTGGCTTTTAAAAACTTTTTATTATTGAAAACTTCAAACATATACAAATAAGCAGTTGGTTAGAACAGTACAATAGTGTAAATGTACTCATCAGTCAGCTTTAATAGACAGAAACTCATGGCCAGTTTTGCTTCATCTACAGCACCTCTCCCCTCTCAGATTGTTTTGAAGCATATCCCAGATACACCATTTTATTTGTAAATACTTTATTTTAAAATTCTTAAACATAAGGAGTCTTATAAAAACAAAAATAAAACATTACAATACCATTATCACACCAGAAAGACTTAACAGTAGTTCCCTAATATGCTGAAATTTCTGTGGCTATTTTTAAAATATATATTTTTTTACAGTTAATTTGTTCCAGTTAGGATCCAAATGAGATTTACAAATTTCATTTGTTTATCATTTTAAGTCATTTTTTTAAATTGTTTTATGTTGTGGTAAATTTGTATTATGACAATTTAAAGACATGTTTTGCTCATTCATACCCTCACAGAGTTGTAGAATCTTTCATTTTTTAAACCATAGTTAAAATACCATTATTTACACCTAAAAAAATTAGCAGTTATTTCTTGCTATCAAATATCTAGAGCACAAGTTTTTCTAACGGTCTTATGAATTTTTCTTAATAGTTGGCTTCTTGAGCCACAATCCAAACTCCACACTTTTTATTTGATTGCTATATCTCTCTTAATGTTAACTCTCTCTTACAGTTTTTCTCTTTAGTTTTTTCCCTTTCTATCTTATTTGTGTATTTATTTTTTTCACATCTTTGTTGGAGTATAAATTCTTTACAATGTTGTGTTAGTTTCTGTTGTACAACAAAGTGAATCAGCTATACATATACATATATCCCCATATCCCCTCCCGCTTGCGTCTCCCTCCCACCCTCCCTATCCCACCCCTCTAGATCGTCACAAGGCATCGAGTTGATCTCCTTGTGCTATGCGGCAGCTTCCCACTAGCCATCCATTTTACATCAGGTAGCATATATATGTCAGTGCTACGCTCTCATCTCATCCCAGCTTCCCCCCACCAACCCCCGCCATGCCCTGAAGTCCATTCTCTACATCTGGGTCTTTTATTCCTGACCTGCTACGAGGTTCATCAGTACCTCTTTTTAAAATTCCATATATATGCGTTAGCATACGGTATTTGTTTTTCTCTTTCTGACTTACTTCACTTTGTAAGACAGACTCCAGGTCCATCCACCTCACGACAAATAACTCAATTTTGTTCTTTTTATGGCTGAGTAATAATCCATTTTTTGTATGTGCCACATCTTCTTTATCCATCCATCTGTCGATGGACACTTAGGTTGCTTCCATGTCCTGGCTATTGTAAATAGAGCTGCAATGAACATTGTGGTACACGACTCTTTTTGAATTATGGTTTTCTCAGGGTATATGCCCCGTAGCGGGACTGCTGAGTCACAGAGTAGCTCTATTTTTAGTATTTTAAGGAACCTCCATACTGTTCTCCATAGTGGCTGTATCAATTTACTTTCCCACCAACAGGTCAGGAGGGTTCCCTTTTCTCCACACCCTCTCCAGCATTTACTGTTTCTACATTTTTTGATGATGGCCATTCTGACTGGTGTGAGGTGATACCTCATTGTGGTTTTGATTTGCATTTCTCTAGTGATAAGTGATGTTGAGCATCTTTTCACGTATTTGTTGGCCATTTGTATGTCTTCTATGGAGAAATATCTATTTAGGTCTTTTGCCCATTTTTTGATTGTGTTGTTTGTTTTTGTGATATTGAGCTGCATGAGCACCTTCTATATTTTAGAGATTAATCCTTTGTCAGTTGCTTCATTTGCAAATATTTTTTCCCATTCTGAGGGTTGTCTTTCAGTCTTGTTTATGGTTTCCTTTGCTGTGCAGAAGCTTTTAAGTTTCATTAGGTCCCATTTGTTTATTTTTGTTTTTATTTCCCTTACTCTAGGAGGTGGGTCAAAAAGGATCTTGCTGTGATTTATGTCATACAGTGTTCTGCCTATATTTTCCTCTAAGAGTTTTACAGTGTCTGGCCTTACATTTAGGTCTTTAATCCATTTTGAGTTTATTTAGTGTGTTCTAACTTCATTCTTTTACATGCAGCAGTCCATTTTTCCCAGCACCACTTATTGAAGAGGCTGTCTTTTCTCCATTGTATATTCTTGCCTCCTTTGTCAAAGATAAGGTGACCATATGTGTGTGGGTTTATCTCTGGGCTATCTAACCTGTTCCATTAATCTATATTTCTGTTTTTGTGCTGGTACCATACTGTCTTGATTACTGTAGCTCTGTAGTATAGCCTGAGGTCAGGGAGCCTGATTCCTCCAGCTCCTTTTTTCTTTCTCAACATCGCTTTGGCTATTCGGGGTCATTTGTGTTTCCACACGAAATGTAAAATTTTTTGTTCTAATTCTGTGAAAAATGTCATTGGTAATTTGATAGGGATTGCACTGAATCTGTAGACTGCTTTGGGTACTATAGTCATTTTCAAAATACTGATTCTTCCAATCCAGAAGCATGGTATATCTCTCCATCTGTTTATGTTATCTTTGATTTCTTTCATCAGCGTTTTAATAGTTTTCTGAGTACAGGTCTTTTGCCTCCTTAGGTAGGTTTATTCCTAGGTATTTTATTCTTTTTGTTGCAATGGTAAATGGGATTGTTTCCTTAATTTCTCTTTCTGATCTTTCGTTGTTGGTGCATAGGAATGCAAGAGATCTCTGTGCATTAATTTTGTATCCTGCAACCTTACCAAATTCACTGATTAGTTCTAGTAGTTTTCTGGTGGCATCTTTAGAGTTTTCTATGTATAGTATCATGTCATCGGCAAACAGTGACAGTTTTACTTCTTCTTTTCCAATTTGGATTCCTCTTATTTCTTTTTCTTCTCTGACTGCCATGGCTAGGACTTCCAATACTATGTTGAATAACAGTGTTGAGAGTGAACATCCTTGTCTTGTTCCTGATCTTAGAGGAAATGCTTTCAGGTTTTCACCACTGAGAATGATGTTTGTTGTGGGTTTGTCATATATGGCTTTTACTATGCTGAGGTAGGTTCCCTCTAGGCCCACTTTCTGGAGAGTTTTTATCATTAAATGGGTGTTGAATTTTGTCAAAAGCTTTTTCTGCATCTAGTGATATGATCATATGGTTTTTATTCTTTAATTTGTTAATACGGTGTATCACATTGATTTTTTTGCCTATACTGAAGAATCCTTGTATCCCTGGGATAAATCCCACTTGATCATGATGTATGATCCTTTTAATGTGCTGTTGGATTCCGTTTGCTAGTATTTTGTTGAGGATTCTTGTGTCTATGTTCATTAGTGATATTGGTCTATAATTTTCTCTTTTTGTGATATCTTTGTCTGGTTTTGGTATCAGGGCGATGGTGGACTCATAGAACGAGTTTGGGAGTGTTCCTCCCTCTGCAATTTTTTGGAAGAGTTTGAGAAGGATAGGTGTTAACTCTTCTCTAAATGTTTGACAGAATTCGCCTGTGAAGCCATCTGGTCCTGGACTTTTGTTTGTTGGAAGATTTTTAGTTACAGCTTCAACTTCATTACCTGTGATTAGTCTGTTTATATTTTCTAATTCTTCCTGGTTCAATCTTGGAAGGTTGTACTTTTCCAAGAATTTGTTCCTTTCTTCCAGGTTGTCCATTTTATTGGCATATAGTTGCTTGCAGTACTCTCTTATGATCTTTTGTATTTCTGCGGTGTCAGGTGTAATCTCTCCTTTGTCATTTCTAATTTTATTGATTTGAGTCCTTTCCCTTTTTTTCTTGATGAGTCTGGCTAATGGTTTATCAATTTTAGTTATCGTCTCAAAGAAACAACTTTTAGTTTTATTAATCTTTGCTATTGTTTTCTTTGTTCCTATTACATTTATCTCTGCTCTGATCTTTACGATTTCTTTCCTTCTAGTAACTTTGGGTTTTATTTTTTCTCCTTTTCCTAGCTGCTTTAGGTGTAAGGTTAGATTGTTTATTTGAGATTCTTCTTGTTACTTGAGGTGAGCTTGAATTGCTATGAACTTCCCTCTTAGAACTGCTTTTGCTGCGTCCCATAGGTTTTGGATCGTCGTGTTTTCATTGTCATTTGTTTCTAGGTATTTTTTTATTTCTTCTTTGATTTCTTCAGTGATCTCGTTGTTTAGCAGCACACTGTTTAGCCTCCATGTATGTGTGTTTTTTACTGTTTTTTTACTGTAATTGATTTCTAATCTCATAGTATTGTGTTTGGAAAAGATGCTTGATACAATTTCAACTTTCTTAAATTTTCCAAGGCTTGATTTGTGACCCAAGATGTGATCTATTCTGGAGCACATTCTGTGTGCACTTGAGAAGAAAGTGTATTCTTCCGTTTTCCGGTAGAATGTCCTAAAAATATCAATTAAGTCTATCTGGTCTATTGTGTCATTTAAAGCTTGTGTTTCCTTATTTATTTTCTGTCTAGATGATCTATTGGTGTAAGTAGAGTGTTAAAGTCCCCCACTATTATTGTGTTACTGTCAATTTCTCCTTTTATGGCTGTTAGCATCTGCCTTATGTATTGACATGCTCCTATGTTGGGTGCATAAATATTTATAATTGTTAAGTTTTCCTCTTGGATTGATCCCTTGATCATTATGTAGTGTCCTTTCTTATCTCTTGTAACAGTCTTTACCTTAAAGTCTATTTTATCTGATATGAGCATTGCTAATCCAGCTTTCTTGTGATATCCATTTGCATGGAATAACTTTTTCCATCCCCTCACTTTCAGTCTGTATGTGTCCCTAGGTCTGAAGTGGGTTTCTTGTAGACAACATATATTAGGATCTTGGTTTTGTATCCATTCAGCCAGTCTGTGTCTTTTGCTTGGAGCATTTGATCCATTTACATTCAAGGTGATAATCGATATGTATGTTCCTATTACCATTTTCTTAATTGATTTGGGTTTGTTTTTGTGGGTCTTTTTCTTCTCTTGTGTTTTCTGCTTAGAGAAGTTCCTTTAGCATTTGTTGTAAAGCTGCTTTGGTGGTGCTGAATTCTCATAGCTTTTGCTTGTCTGTAAAGCTTTTGATTTCTCCATCAAATCTGAATGAGATCCTTGCCAGGTAGAGTAATCTGGGTTGTAGGTTTTTCCCTTTCATCACTTTAAATATGTCCTGCCACTCCCTTCTGGCTTGCGGAGTTTCTGCTGAAAGATCAGCTGTTAATCTTATGGGGATTCCATTGTATGCTATTTGTTGCTTTTGCTGCTTTTAATATTTTTCCTTTGTATTTAATTTTTGATAGTTTGAGTAGTATGTGTCTCGGCGTATTTCTCTTTGGGTTTATCCTGTATGGGACTCTCTGCACTTCCTGGACTTGACTATTTCCTTTCCCATGTTAGGGAAGTTTTTGACTATAATCTCTTCAAATATTTTCTCAGACCCTTTCTTTTTCTCTTTTTCTTTTGGGAACCCTATAATTCGAATGTTGGTGGGTGCATTTAATGTTGTCCCAGAGGTCTCTGAGACTGTCCTCAATTCTTTTCATTCTTTTTTCTTTATTCTGCTCCCCAGCAGTTATTTCCACCATTTTATCTTCCAGCTCACTTATCCGTTCTTCTGCCTCAGTTATTCTATTGATTCCTTCCAGAGTATTTTTAATTTCAGTTATTGTGTTGTTCATCACTGTCTGTTTGCTCTTTAGTTCTTCTAGATCCTTGTTAAACATTTCTTGTATTTTCTCCATTCTGTTTCCAAGATTTTGGATCATCTTTACTATCATTACTCTGAATTCTTTTTCAGGTAGGTTGCTTATTTTGTCTTCATTTATTTGGTCTTGTAGGTTTTTACCCTGCTCCTTCATCCGTAACATATTTTTTGTCATTTCATTTTTTTTTTTTGATGGGTAGGGCTGTATTCCTGTCTTACTGGTTGTTTGGCCTGAGGCATCCAGCACTGGCGTTTGCAGGCAGTTGGGTAGAGCTGGGTGTTGGTGCCGAGATGAGGACCTCCGGGAGGCCTCACTCCAATTAATATTCCCTGGGGTCTGAGGTTCTCTGTTAGCCCAGTGGTTTGGACTCGGCGCTCCCACCGCAAGAACTCGGGCCCAACCTCCGGCCTGGGAACCAAGATTCCACAAGCTGGGTGGTGCGGCCAAAAAAAAAAAAGAGAGAGAGAGAAAAAGGAGCAGTACAATAACAAAGAATAAAAAATAAAGATAAAAATACATTAGGAAAAATAAAAATATAATTGAAACAACTCCAACAAGGTAAAACAAAACCACAACAGAAAAAGAAAATGGGGGGTGGGGGGAACAAGCCAAAAGGAGCAGAACAATAACAAAGTATAAAGAATAAGATAAAATTAGAAAAATAAAAGATTAGAAAAAATCAAAATATAAATGAATCAACAAGGTAAAACAGAACCCCAATCTAAAAGAAAAAAAAAAAAAGAAGGAAAAAAAAGCCTTGGTTATGGGAGGTGGAGTTTAGGTGGGGGGTGGAACTTAGGCAGGGGCGGGGTTTAGGGTGGAGCAGGGCCTAGTTGGGGTGGGGGAGGGTGGCATTTGAGCATGGGGCTGGGTCTAGGCTCAAAATATATTTTTTTTTGAATTTCATCTTTTATGTAGCAGGTTCTTATTAGTTATCTATTTTATACATATTAGTGTATATGTCAAAATTCTAAAAACATGCCAGGCTTTTGGTTTCAAGAGAGCAAACTGAACCCTTCAGTTTACTTTCCCTGTTTAAAAATTTCACTGACATGACATATGCAAAAAATTAAAAATAAGAAAAAACATTTAGCTGTGCTAGGAAAGGTTACCACATTAAAAAAAAAAAAAAACTGAGAAATTTCTGAATGGTATGGGATATAAAGACCCATACTGATGGCAAATGCTGACCAATGCCAAACAACCAAAACTATTTTTTTTTAAATTTTTATTTATTTTTTGGCTGCATCGGGTTTCCGTTGCTTCGTGTGGGCTTTCTCTATGTTCTGCGAGCGGGGACTACTTTTCATTGCGGTACGCAGGCTTCTCATTGCCGTGGCTTCCCTTGTTGCGGAGCACAGGCTCTAGGCGCGTGGGCTTCAGTATTTGCAGCACACGAGCTCAGCAGTTGCAGCACGTGGACCCTAGAGAGTGTGGGCTTCAGTAGTTGTGGCACACAGGCTCAGCAGCTGTGGTGCACAGGCTTAGTTGCTCCGTGGCATGTGGGATCTTCCCAGACCAGGGATCGAACCTGTGTCCCCTGCACTGGCAGGTGGATTCTTAACCAGAGCACCACCAGGGAAGTCACAACCAAAACTCTAATGTGGACAAAAGAGACCCCAGATAATTCAACTTTGGCAAAAGATAGGTTGTCCCAACAGCTCCACAGAAAACATTCCAGCTCAGAGTGGCAGGAGTAGGAAATGTCAAGGGGAGCAGAGAGAAGTGTACCAAAGCGCAGGCCTCAGCTTCTGTTTCCAGGCTTTTTGTGATTCACAATGCTGCTAAGTAAAAGGGGGATTTGCCACAGTGGGGCACAAGGGACAGTCTCTGAACTAACTTCAGACTATCACACACACACCAGGAAAAATAAGAGAGCACAGTTGTGAAATTCCTTAAGAGGCCCCATCTTTCCCTACTTCTAAAAGTGTTCTAGGAAACTTTAAATCATGAACTTACAAGTAAAAACATACTTGGGCACATAACTACATTATATGTATATTTATTTATAAGTTATACAATGCTATCACACTAATATATTAGCATATGTTAAAAAAATAATTTGAAAGAGGAAAGACAAAAATATAGACAAACATTTTAATATTTTTTCTTGCATCCTAACAGATCATGTTGAGTACTCCTTGGGGGTATTACTATTCTAATCCCACAAGCAGAAGCTAGAAGAGGAGGCCAGTGAAGAAAGAGTCAGCAGGGAGCAAACCAAAGGACCTCAAGCACTCAACTAGAGTCCTCCACAGGGCAGATGGCCTCAAGTTGACATCCTAATCAGAAGTGAGGTTTTGTTACAGGTGGATTCATTTGAGAGAACTCCTACCCCTAGGTCTGCTCCTGGCCTGACCCTGAACCTACTGACCTGACAGCCCATCCATATACTCACTACACCCAAGGTAACGCCTGCTTTTAGATCCTAGCATTCCGGCTCTCATTATCAGGAAATAGAACAGGGACTACAAGAATTAATTGCTGAGAGAGCCCATAACAGATAACAATACTCTTTAATTTAGACCTCTTCATTTACAATATGAAATGTGTATAGCAAATACTGTTCTACGTACTTTACACGGAGTCTCAATTAGTTCTCACAAAAACCTTCTGAAGGAGTAATGTTATCATCATCCTAATCGTACAAATGAGAAAAATGAGGCAAAGAAAGTATTTGTTTGTGTGAAGTCAAACAGCTACAGCTGGGATTCTACTACAGGCAGTGTGGTTCCAGAGCCCACACTTTTCAACTACTACATATTACTGCATTATAATATATGTAGTTTCATTTTCCCTCATGTCCAAACTAAAGCAATTCTGCTTAGTAAAAAACAAATATTTTATTTCTCACTATCCAATACCAAAAAGGTCCACTTGCTGATTAGTTTTTGACTAACACAAAACAATTTGCTCACTATAAATAACATTTCAATATGCTATGAAGTAGTAAATGCTAACTGCATCTACATTTTTATTCAAATAAGATAGACTATGTATTTACAAAACAGAAGACCTAGAAGAATCAACAGAAGTGAATATTAGTTCACAAAAGTAAAATATCTATAACGTATGGTGCATGCAGCTGCTTATGTTGTTTTCTTAAAAATTTGCTCACTCACACCAAAAAAAGCCTTTCATCTTCCAAACAGACTTTATCAGGGCGTTCAAGCTCATTAATTATCTAATCAAGAGATTAAGTTGACTACTTTGTCAAGAGAAGAAACAACTTCCCAGGAGTTTTTAAATTCTATTTCATCATATTTTGGATCAGTAGCTATCTAATATGTTATTTATTGCTGTAATGCCAGAAACTCTCTCTCCCATTTTCTAAGGTCAACAGTAAGCTGGATCGCAGACTATTGCTCTCCTGCTCATACGTATCAATAAAAGTTTATGTAAAAGTTACCTTCCTCCTTTTTGCAATCAATTCACTTCTTAACCACTTGACCTCTGGTCACCAATCTCTTTCCTCCTTTTCTCAATAAAACTTGATTACTTACATTATATACAGCATTACCTAGGGAGCCTAAATAAAAATACTAATAGTTTAGAGCAGGTCCCAGACTAACAGAATCTCTAGAGGTGGTTTCCAAGCATTGCTTTTTTTTTTCCTCTTGAAAGCTCCCCAGGGTGGCTCAAATGTGCTCTCAAGAGTGAGAAAAAAAAAGACAATATCAGTAGTCTAAGTTCTTTAACATGTTCTAACTCCAGGCTAGCATATTATGAGCCGACGACATCAAACTGCTGTCAGGTGCCTGTTTATAGCCTGTGCCTTTGCTCCTGCCATCCCCTTGAAACCAAGTCCCCCTAAAACCGAGTTCCCCTGCCGAGTTTAGGATTAACCTCTCTATCCAACTTTATTCCCTTTCTTGTCCCCTCTGACCTTAATCCTGTGCTAAATGAACACTAATCAACCAGAGTCAGATGACCAAAACTGCTGTTGTTTATAATATCATTAATGTACTAAAATTGCTGTTGTATCATCAGATATCATCATTAATGTACAGCTTACTTCTCCAGGGCAAGATAAGCTAACAGACCACCAAGTCATGGACCTGGCTAGCGAATCATAAACCAGAGACATCCTTTCTTCTACGATTAAGAAATGTCACAGAAAACGTCACAAGATGATGATTAACCCCAGCTTCTTTGTTCTTTCCCTTTTTAAAAAAAACCTCTAACTCAAAGACCAGGTTGGAGTGGATCTGAGACTTGTCTCCCACTCCCTTGCTTGGTGCCCTACAATAAACCCTTACTTTGCTGCAAACTCTCACTGTCAAGAGTTTGGCTTTCTGTGCTGCGGGAACACAAGCCCATTGCTTGGTTACACCCTCTGTCTAGGATCTCCACCTATTCCACTCATGGACTATGGAGAATATCTTTGAATTCCTTTTAGTCCCCATTACAATGATTTGCATAACAGATGTTAAATACCTGCTAATAATTATTTTTAAAAAGTCCTATCTCTCAAATCTAAGAATGAGAAAGACTATCCCCTACAGTTGTTCAAGACATTTGAACAGGTACTGTGAAATATTCCAAGTGCTACACTGTTGCATTATAAGTAAAGGTATAGAAAAACACAGAAAGAAGTATGCAGTAGCATCCACACTATGGTGTCAAAATTACATACTTCATTTGGTAAATGATACCTGGTCAAAAAGCTGTTTGCCAGTTGTGTTGGGCTGAATGGCAAATTCCAGCTCAGCATCCATTGTTGTTACTCTTACATTGATCTGCAATAAAAACAAAGGGAAAATCAGTAGAAAAGAGAAAATATTTTTATCTGATTTATAAAATAAAGTGGTATCATATGTAGGCAGTAAAAAGCAACTCTATAATGTACCTAATATTTTCTTTATTAAAGTGATAGTTTGATTTATTTATTATATTTGTTTTAGATTTATTGAATACTTAACATACAGTAGGCACGAGGCCCTGCGCTTTTCATTTTCTTATTTAGCCTCTGCAACAATACTAGGAGATACGTGCATTTCTATAGAAAAGTTCATTTCTATAGAAAAGTTTCCATCACTTGCCCAAGGACACATGGATATCAAATGGCAGGGCAGAGGTATAACTCCAAATTCTTTGAATGTCATTCACTATTCCACATTTCTTTCAATACAAAAATCAAATATTTAATTTTATTTATACTGCAAATGTATTATTCTTCACTTTATAAAAACCATTCATCTATTGCCTTTTATTTGCTAGACTTTTTTAAATTCCAATTTTTGGGTGTAAATACCTTTCTAGTTGGATATCTCACCAAAAACGTAACATGCCTTAACCAAAATAATTTTTACTCCAGAATAGCATCTTCACCTAGAATTCACCATGATATGGTAAAAACCTATCTTTTTAACTTTTAACTCACACTATTAGAACGCTAAATCAGACTTATTTCCCCTTATGTTTTACTCATGCTAACAACCACATGTACCTCCACACATGTACTTTTATCTGAAATACCTTCTCTAATCAAAAAAATCTTATAGAGCTCCTTTAAAATAATCTTTTAGGAAATATTAATATACATAAAATACTTGTAATATATAGACAATGAAGCATAACAAAATAAAACCCACTGTAACATAACAATAAATATATATTTGGTCTTCATCCTGGTTCCTGGCGGAGCTCCTAAAATCGCTGGAATTTCCTGAGTGATAGATGTGAGAGGAAGATCTTTTGTTATTCATAATAAGCTCCCTTCAACCATAATGGAGTTTATGCTAATGAAGTGACTCCAGATGGGCCCTAATAGCTTCAGAATGGAGGCTGGTAGCCAGAGAAACCAATCACATGATTAGAGGACTGAACCTTTTAGACACCCACCCCGACTGCCCAGGAGGGGAAAGGCTGGGGAATGAGCTGATCATCAATGTCCAATGATTTAATCAATCACACCTATGAAATGGAACCTCCATAAAACCCTAAACAAAAGGGTCAGAGAGCTTCCCGATTGGTGAACGCACCCACCTGCTGAGAGGGTGGTGCACTGCAAACTCCACAAAGACAGAAAGAAACTCCTTCACTCGGGACCCTTCTGGACCTCACCTTCTTCATCTGTTTCATTTGTATCCTTTATAGTACCCTTCATATTAACTAGTAATAGTAAGTAAAGTGTCTCCCTGAGTTCTGTGAGCTGTTATAGAAAATTACAGAATCTGAAGAGGGGATCGTGGGAATCCCCAAACTTTAGCCAAGTTAGAAGTGTGAGTCACTTGCACTACCTGTGATTAGCTTCAGAAGTCCAGAGCAGTCCGGTGGGTCTGCGCTAATTCTGGGTAGTTGTGTCAGAACAAATTAAATTGCAGGACACACAACTGGTATCCACATAGAATTGGAGAACTGCTTGGTATGGAAAACCCACACATTTGGTATCAGAACATTCTGAATAAAGAAAATGTTTTTCTTTTTGGTGTCAGAACATTTTGAACAAAGAAAAGGTTCTCCTTTACCCATAAATCTACCATTCAACTTAAAAACTAGAAATCACAAAAAATGTCACCAGTGTATTTCTTCTTTGTGAATTTCCCTGACCCCAATGCCCACAGGTAAGTACTAACCTAAATTTTGTGTTTGTCATCCCCTTAGCTTTTTAAAAAACAATAGTTCTGTCACAAATGTAGGTATCTATATGTAAAATATTGTTTAGTTTTTGATTTTTAGCAGTATAGATGTACTAGAATTGTATAATACTTGCTAATAAAGTCTTTCTTGATGTGGGCAATGATTACATATGTATATTTTATGAAAATTCATCAACTACACACTTATGATAGATTCTTTTGCATATGTATATTCTATTTCAATAAAAGGTTTAAACAAAAATTTTGCTACACTATAGTTTGCCTTTTCACAATTGTATTTGTAAGATTCATTGATGTTTTTGTGAGTAGTTGCAACTCATTCATCTTTATGTGACTAGACAGTAATTCATTTACCATTTTCCTATCTATTGACATTAAATTGTTTCCAATTTTTTGGTTATTAAGAACAATACTGCTATGAACATTCTTGTACATGTCTCCTAGTGCATGTTCTGAGTTTCTCTAGAAGTATAACTCAGAATTCCTGGGTGATAAAGTATGCATAGCTTCAACTTTACAATGTAATGCTGAATTGTCTTCCAACATGATTGTATCAATTTACACTCCCATAAATAATAATTCCTGCTGCTCTATATTTTCACTAATAGTGGATATAATCAGATTTTTTAATGTTTAACAATCTAGTGGGTATAAAATGATATCTCAATATGGTGTTAATATGCAGGTTCTTGATCCCTAATGAAGTTGGGAACATTTTCTTATGTGTGATATGCAGAATTATAACACAGCCCCCATGATCTCCTCCCCCCCACCCCCACCTTACTCCCATGATTATGTTAACATTACAAGACAAAAGGGATTTTGCAGATGTACTTACGGTTACTAATCAGTTGACCTTAAGATAGGAAAATCACTGTGGGTGGGCCTGAGCTAATCACATGATTACTTTAAAAGCAAAGAGTTTTCTCTGACTGGTTGCAGAAGTCAGAGAGATTTAAAGTGTGAGAGGACTTTGACATTAAAGAGGTTCTCCACTGCTGAATTGGAGGGGGCATGAGCAAAGGACTTGTCACACATACCACACTCGAGGACTAAGAGAGACCCCTGGCCAACAGCTAGCAAGAAAATGGGGACTTCATTCACCAGTAAAGAAGGATAGATCATTCTGCAAGGAAATGGATTCTGCCAATGACAGGAATGAGCTTGAAAGAGAACCCCAAACTCCAGATGAGAATGCAGTTGAGCTACACCTTGATTTCAGGGTAGTGAGACCCTGAGCAGAGAACCCATTCATATCATCCCATATTTCTAGCATATAAAACTGTGAGATAATAGATGTGTGTTGTTTCAAGCTACCAAATTTGTGATAATTTGTTATAGAGCAATAGAAAAGTAATATAATATGCTTATTGACCACTCAGTCTCCTCATCTTTCACAATGTCTGTTCACATGTATTGCTTATTTTTCTATTGGGTTGTCTTTTTCTTACTCATATGTGGGAGATCTTTATATATTCTAGATATTAATCCTTTGTCAGTTACTTGCATTACAAAGAAATCTACTAGTTTGTAGCTTGCCCTTCTATTTTATGAAGAGTCCCTCTCTATGATAAACATTTTTAAATTTTTAATGTTGAATTTATCAATGTTTTACATGCAAATATCAATTTTTTGCCATATTTAAGAAAACCTTTAACACAACATTGTAAATCAACTATACCCCAATAAAAAATAAAAATTTTTTTTAAAAAAGCAAAGAAATCCTTCCCTAGTCTGGAGTCATAAAGATATTCTTATATTTCCTATCAAAGTTTTGTTTTTCATAGTTTGTCTTCAATGATTTTTGCTTATGATTTAAGGTAGAAATCCAATTTCATTTCCTAATCCCCAGAGGGATAATAATACAGTGATTTTAAACATCCAAACATGATGTATATTGATTACCTCATTCACTCTCTAAAGACTGCACTGTCACAAATTTAATGTCCACAGGTATGGGTCTAATTTTGTGCTATTCTGTTGCACTGTTCAATTGAACTATTCTGCCAATACCATACTGTCTCAATTACTGTATCTTTAAATAAGTCTTCATATCTGGTATGGCAAGTCTTCCCTTATTATTTTCAGAACTGTTTTGGCTATTCTTGTCTCTTTGTTCTTGCTCTTGACTCCACATATAATTATAAATTTTTCAAAACACCGCATTATGATTTAAATTGGAACTACACTAAATTCATCAGCCTCTTGGGGTAAAAAATGACATCTTTTCAATATTGACTCTTACTATCCAAGTGTATGGTTCTCTCTATGCATTGATTTAGGTCTTCTTTAAGATCTTTTTTAAAAATGTTTATAATTTCCTCCAGAAAAATCATATTAATCATTTAAGATATCTTTCTCCTATGGTTTTATAGCTATTATAATTATAGGTTCATAATCCCATGACATCCTAAATGCATTGAAAACTCTAGTTTATTAGCTAATTTCTAGCAAAAACAATTGAAATAAGTCCACCTGGTGAATTAATTTATCCCACTTCAAATGAATATTCACACACCGATCTATAGAAATACTGATGTGATGCAACAGACCTTGATGGAAATTTCATAATACTACATATGCATATAATACATTGTATATTCACCTTTCTAAATCCAAAGAATTCCAAATACTGAAACTCATCTAGCTTAAAGCGTTTCAAACACAGGGTCATAAATATGATGAAGTATCTTTCCAAAATTTTTTCTGGTTTTACTTCTGTAGAAATGCAACTGATTTTTATATTGATCCTTTTATCAGCTCCCTTGCCAACTGTTAAAATGAGTCTGTGTAAATTCTTGTATTTATATAAACCAGGGGTCAGAAAACTTTTTCTGTAAAGGTACAAATAGTAAATATTTTAGGCTTTGCAGACCATACTGTCTGCTGCATCTACTCAATTCTCCTGCTATAGCAGAAAAGCAGTTATAGATAATAAACAATGAGCATACTGTGTTCCAACAAAACTTTATAGACATTGAAATTTTAATTTCATATAATTTTCAAGTCATGAAATATTACTATTCTTTTGATTTTTTTCCAACCGTTGAAAATGTAAGAATCATTCTTAGCTTGAAGGTTGTACAAAAACAAGTGGTGGGCTGGCTTTGGCCTATGGGCCATAATTTGCCAACCCCTGATATAAATAAATACCTTAACATCTTCAAAGTGTTTCTTCCTTTCCAGTCCTAGAGTTTTTAATTTTTCTGCACAGGCTTTCTGTTCAATGTTGAACAGTGGCAGTGATAGTGTGTACATTATGTCTTGTTCCCGATCTTAAAAGAAAAGCTTCCACTGTTAACACATTGAGAATTACTTTTGTTATAGGTTTTCTTCTACACTTAGCTTAAGAGGTATTGGTTTTTACTTTTAAATCATGAATAGTTGTTCAATTTTAGCAACTGCTCTTTCTGAATTTATTATATGATTTTTCTCCTTAAAACTAACCATATGATTGTGGCAGAGACTACTTGTTGTTTGACCACCAAAATCTAACAGAATTACCATTTGACATGGCTACTGAGCTACAAGAACATTTCTCAATGTCTCTTGCAATTAGGTATGGCTATGTGACTAAGGTCTCACCAACAGAACATGAGCAGAAGAGACAGATATAAGGCCACTTTTCAGCTTAGGCATAAATAGTGAGCATGCTTCAGTATTTGTGGCTCACGGGCTCTAGAGCAGAGGCTCAGCAGTTGTGGCGCACGGGCTTAGCTGCTCCGCGGCATGTGGGATCTTCCCGGACCAGGGCTCGAACCTGTGTCCCCTGCATTGGCAGGCGGATTCCTAACCACTGTGCCACCAGGGAAGCCTTATACACAATTTTTAATCCTTACTCTTAGGAATAATAAATGTTCTTCACTCAATTATTCAGACAGTTTTCCAAACTACTTTTAACTTTCGCATTCCTACCAGAAATAAGAGTTCTAGTTGATCCACATCCTTACAGGCAAGATATTATCAGTCTAATTATAGCCCCTCTAGTAAATATAAAGTGGTATCTCACTGTAGTTTTAATTTATGTTTCCCTGATAACCAAAGATATTGAGGATATTTTCAAGTGCTTATTGGCTATTGATATATTTTCTTTTGTGAAGTATCTGTTCAAAGTTTTTGCCCACTTTTTAAAAACTGGGTTGTCTTATTGAGTTCTAAGAGAATGCTATACTGCAATTATTTTCTCCCATTCTGCCTTGCCTTTTTACTTTTTTTTTTTTTAAACAATGATCAGACATTGAGGATTCTTTTTTTAATTAATTTATTTATTTTTGGCTGTGTTGGGTCTTCGCTTCTGTCCGAGGGCTTTCTCTAGTTGTGGCAAGTGGGGGCCACTCTTCATCGCAGTGCGCGGGCCTCTCACTATCGCGGCCTCTCTTGTTGCGGAGCACAGGCTCCAGACGCGCAGGCTCAGTAGTTGTGGCTCACGGGCCTAGTTGCTCCGCGGCATGTGGGATCTTCCCAGACCAGGGCTTGAACACGTGTCCCCTGCATTAGCAGGCAGATTCTCAACCACTGCGCCACCAGGGAAGCCCCGCCTTTTTACTTTCTTATTGTTGTCTTTCAAATGGCAACTTCTTTCATTTTGATGTTCAATTTTTTTTTTTTTTTGCTTCGAACTTTCTGTGTACTATCAAAGAAATCTTTGCCTACCCTATGACTGCAAAAATGTTTTCTATTTTCTTCTAGAAGTTCTATAATTTGGGCCTTTTAATTTAGGCCTGTGATCCATTCAGAGTTAGTTTTTTGTGTAAACTGTGATATAAGGGTCAAGATTCGTATTTTCCTGTATGGATAACTCTTTGTTCCAACATCATTTCTTGAAAAGAATTTAATTTCCCCATTGACCTGTGTGACAACCTTGTGTGTGTAGATGTATATTTGTTCCACTGATCCTATTACCTAATATTTTAATACCACACTGTCTTATTTTTGTTGCCTGAAAATAAGTGTTGAAATCCAGGAGTGTAAGTGCTCCACCCTTGTTCTTTATTTTATTTTATTTTTTTAATAAATTTATTTATTTATTTTTGGCTGTGTTGGGTCTTCGTTGCTGCGTGAGGGCTTTTCTCTGGTTGCAGCGAGAGGGGGCTACTCTTCGTTGCGGTGTGCGGGCCTCTCACTGTGGTGGTCTCTCTTGTTGTGGAGCACGGGCTCTAGGCACACGGGCTTCAATAGTTGTGGCTCACAGGCTCTAGAGCTCAGGCTCAGTAGTTGCGGCGCACCCGCTTGGTTCCTCCGCGGCATGGGGGATCTTCCCGGACTAGGGCTCGAACCTGTGTCCCCTGCACCGGCAGGCGGATTCCTAACCACTGCGCCACCAGGGAAGCCCCACCCTTGTTCTTTTTTTTTTTTTTTTAAACATCTTTATTGGAGTGTAATTGCTTTACAATGCTTTCGTATAAATACATCCCCATATCCCCTCCCTCTTGGGTCTCCCTCCCACCCTCCCTATCCCACTCCTCTAGGTGGTCACAAAGCACGGAGCTGATCTCCCTGTGCTATGTGGCTGCTTCCCACTAGCTATTGCTTTAGCTATTCCACGTAAGTTTTGGCTCTTCCATAAACATTTTATAATCAGCTAGTCAATTTTAACCAAAGGGATTCAACTGATTAGAATTACATTCACTCTACCAATATATTTGGGGAGAACAGACGTTGTAATAATATTTTCTAGACATATCTATGACCAATGTTTATTTTTGTATATATTTTGGTCTTTTTAAATACTTATAAGTTTTCAGCGTAGAGATCTTGTACAGCTTCTGTAAAGTTATTCCTAAATATTTTATGTTTTCGATGCTATTACAAATGGAATTTTTACTTCATTTTTTGAATTTTGCTGCTAGTATATAAAACAGAAAACTGATTTTTAAAAAATATATCCTTATGTCCAACAATCTTGCTAAATTCCATTATTAGTTCTAATAGTTGTTTTGTAAATTCCAGGTTATTTACATAATTATGTCATCTGCAAACAGAAAAATTTAATTCTTGCTTTGTATTGATTATGCCTTTTACTTTTTATTCTTCTCCCCCTCCAACAATGCACTTTTTTACCTGCTAAATCTTTAAAAGTAATTCGAAAGTGACATTCATGCCAGAAAATTCAAATAACCACAACCAATGATTTTCTTAAAAAGATAGCTGGCCAAAAAATTCTTGAAAAAAAACCCCCGATTTTGTTAGATGAAGAAAAGTACATTTATCCTAAGATAAAAGGACAAACCTTAGTCACAAATTATATAATTATAAAACTTAATAAAATGATCACATATATACCATTAAATTAAAAATCTAGGACTATATATAATATCAGCACTGGTATCACTAGCATCAAAGCTAGAATTATGAGAAAATTAATACTGCATGGATCCTTCTGACCTCTCATTATTTTCTCCTGTTTAACACTAAGTCACTTTTTACTGAGCAGTGAATGTATATGCACCAGGATCTTCTAATCCTCACCAGACTCTCCAGTAAGTAACTAATTATATCTCCATTTTATATGTGAAGAAATTAAGAATTGGAGAGACTGAACTAATCTAACAAAGGTCAGTCGGGTTAAGTGGCAGGGTGAGGATAAGAACTAAGTTTGACCCCACAACCTGTAGTAATCTTAATTACAGTGTTACCTAAACCTCTTCATCACTGGCCCACATAACGCCGTACTCTAGCCACATTAATCTAAAACAAACAACAGTAATATCAGTGCTTTTTTTTCCCCCAAAACTCTACCATAATACTTTGCCTTGTTCCGAAAGGAACTTAATGCCACTGATATTTTATTAAGTAAGCAGTGTCAAAAGTAATAAAATACACTTACTGGTTTCGGCATTTTCCTTCTCTTTTTGTCACCCTCTTTAAAAATTCTTCACTTTTATGAATTCTGTTGTTCTTCTGTTAAAGAAAAGAAAGCATAATTGATCTATTATCTTTTTATATAGTAATGTTTTTGCTTAACAATATAATTTGTATAGATTAAATAAAACTTTAACATTTTAAAATGTTACAATTAACATGGAGCTCTCATTTTATTCTAATTTTCAATGTCTTCTATTATTTCACATTCTTTAAAAATACTTATATCTGTGATTTAAAACAGCACACATCTCAAATAACATAGTATAAAGCATCTCAATCATCAACTAAAAGTTTTAATTTAATTACAGACAACACATAGCAAAGAAAAGATTACTAAGGGCCAAATGCTTTCTCTTTCTGAGTCAAGTCCGCCCCTATACCCAGACTGGTAGAAAAGAGGGACGGCAAAGAAGAGAACAGATAGATTCAGATTCTAAAGAAATGAATTCAGGAACACTTCTCAACCTTTCTTCTGTACTGCCAAAGACAAAAAAGGAAATACTGATTAATGTAAACTACAAAAAGATAACTTTTTAAAGAAAATTATTTTTCCTCCTTGAGAGTTTAAAAGTCCAAGTAGAGACAAATAACATAAGAGTAACTTTTTCACCTAAGGTGGATAAAACAGCCATAGTCTGCACACTAGTAATCTGCATGCTACTCATCAGCAAGCTAATGGCCTTCACGGAAATACAGAATTGTCCTGAAGACCAATGTTAAATTATACCTTCTCCCGCTCAGGCAAAAGAAGTAAATCTTAATCCAGGAAAAACAATGGGCTATTTTAGGGTAAATGTTCTCACAAACATCTAACAAAATTGGATTTTCCCCCTACAAACCTACCAAAAGATGTAACATTTTTAACCATTTAGTTGTCCAGAAAAAAATGATTATCATTCCAATTTGAAAACCTATAGTAAGAAATATATTAATCACCTGAAAATCAGCTTATATAAGTAATATCTTTGCCAAGAAATTTTATTCATTATACTATCAACTAAATTAATATAGAGTTAATTTTGTATTTTAAAAATATATTATCAATTGCTTTTTAAGATACTATTATTAATAAAACTGAAAATTCTCCAAATTGAAATAAAAACAAAGGATCAAAGTAAGGTCATTTCTCTAAATTTTAGCCAATCACATGTCAATGAACCTCTCCCCATACAGGGAACTTCATCAAGAGAAATTTCTTATCTAATACAATGGGCTATGAAATTCAGTTAGAAGTATTAAATTCCTCATTTCCTAACTCTTAGCTAGGAAACGATAGATAAATATTCCCTACTTACAATCACCTACCTTCATGAACCTAACTGTACTTCAGTCCTGTCTTCCACTTCTAAATCCTCTTTTCATCCCTACTATCAAACTCATCTTAAAACAGCCTCAAAAACCAACCTTTTACATCATTTATAAACTAGTAACTCCCAAATCTGTATCTCCAGACTTGCTTGGCTAACTTGGCTTGCTCAATATCTAAATGATACCTCAAATACAACATGGCTAAAACATGGCTTAAATCCCTACACCCCACAGTCAAATCTGCTTTTTCCACAAGTCTTGGTGACATATTTCTATAAAGTTATTCATGGTATTCTCTCATGATTTTTTTTATATCTCTACTACATCTACAGTTATGATCCCCTTTCCATTCCTAATACTGTTAATTTTTGTCTTCGCTTTCGCTTGATTAATCTTGCCAGAAGTTTGCTTCATTTATTGGTCTAAAAACCAGCTTTCAGTTTTGTTGATCTTCTGGTTTCTTTTATTTTTCTGTTTTGTTAATTTCTGTCCTTTTTTTCTCATCATTTTTCTTCTCATTAATTGGCTTTTACTCTGAGGCTCATATTCTAATCCCTGAAATTGAAAGTTTACCTAAGTAATTTCCAATCTTTTTTTCTAATAACATGCATTAAGGTCACAAACTAAATATGTCCCACCATAAGGCAATTCCAAACATAAAATGATCTCCCTATTTTGCCAGTGAGACTATTTTAAAGTAATTATCATCTGATTATGTAAAGTAATCTAAATTCCTCACACACCAGACATGAGCATCTATATCAAACTTCTGAATCACAGTAAGTTTTCCAGATTACATAAAGTACTTTTTGAATCTATCACTAAAATTAAAATTTTTATCCCAAGCCACAATTACCCATTTACAGAAAACATTAGTAGGACGTTATTTTTTCCTATTTGTATTGTTGGAATATATTTTAATATCCACAGTACAACTAGATGTGTTATTTTTAAGTGACTTTTAAAACCAGATCTCCTCTAGACTTCTTAGCCTCTTTTTTTTTTTAAAAGCAACTTCAATTTTATTTATTTATTTATTTTTAAATTTTATTTTTTGGCTGTGTTCGGTCTTCATTGCTGCATGTGGGCCCTCTCTACTTGTGGCAAGCGAGGGCTACCCCTCGCTGCAGTGCGCGGGCTTCGTACTGTGGCGGCCCCTCCCACTGCAGAGCATGGGCTCCAGGCATGCGGGCCTCAGCAGTTGCGGCTCGCAGGCTCAGCAGTTGTGGCTCGCGGGCCCCAGAGCGCAGGCTCAGCAGTTGTGGCACACGGGCTTAGTTGCTCCGCGGCATGTGGGACCTTCCCCGACCAGGGCTCGAACCCACGTCCCCTGCACTGGCAGGCGGATTCCTAACCACTGCGCCACCAGGGAAGTCCCCTTAGCCTCTTTTTTACATTTAAATCACTTATCAGATGAGCTCCATGAGCTTTCCAAACTGACATGTAGTAAAGGCATTTCAGGTCAATGTGCCTTTCTTAAACAGTACTTCCATGCTCAAGAGAAAGAGAACATCTTGCAATGAGACAGTTCCTATGAAACAAATATACATCTCCTTTTGGAGGGAATAATTTTGGGGAAAAATACCTTATATTTAAAACTCCACTATTTTTCTAAGTATCACTTTAGTGGCTTCCCACATAGGTTTTTATATATAGTTTTTTCATTATTGTTTAGCTCTAGGTGTTTCAGTTTCCAATTATGATTTCTACTCACTACTAATAAGTTTTAAATTTTCAAATAGAATGATCAGAGGCCTGGGGGCAGAGTACTGTCTTTTTATTATTTATTTCTAAGTTTACTATATACTCTAGTCAAAGAATTCATTAAGATTTCCTTTATGTTTAGTGCTTGGTCAGTTCCATTTCTTTTTTGATTGTTCCAGCTATAAATGAAAATAATGTATGTTTTGCATCTGATAAGTTAGACCAAGCCAGAGTAAGTATTTAATGTTTTGTTTATAGTCTCTCTACTCTCAGTTTAGTCTAGTTAATCAAATTGAGAAAAAATGTATTGAATTTTCCCAACTCAGATTGTGGATGTTAATTTCTTATAAATTGCCAGTTCTTAATTTATATGCTTTTAGGCTATGTTATTGAGTAAAGGTTTAGAATTATTATATCTTTCTAATGAATATTTCCTTTTTTCATTAAGTAATAATTTAATTGCATATAGAATTCTAAATTGTTATTCCTTCAGCATTTGGAAGATATTAGTTTTCTTCTGCCATCTGTTACTGATGAGGAGAAGTCTGCTGGCAATTTAACTCATTTCTCTGAGGTAATATGCCTTTTCTCTCTGCTTTCCTTTAAGATTTTGTGTGTGTGTATGTGTGTGTGTGTTCTTCAGATTTCCTTTTATTTATCTTGTTCAAGATTTGGTAAGCTTCCTTATTCTGAAGACTCATGCTTTTCTTAAATTCTGGAAAATTATTAGCCATTGTCTCTCCCATTCAGCAATTCTTATTGCTGAATGGTGTTCTTAATGTTTTACCTGTCCACTAGTTTAAATTTTCAGTGATTATATATTTTAATTTCTAGAAATTCACTTTTGGTCTTTTAAAAAAAATTTTAATGCTGTACTACTTTATAATTTGTATTGAATCCTCCTTTTACTCCTATAATATTTTATAATTTGTATTGAATCCTCATTTTACCCCTATAATGTTTATTTTATGTCACTATAAAATTTTCTATTTCCAGTTCATTATGACTTGTTTCTTTATGGAGTTTGTAATTTTGGACAGAAAGCTCATGTCCCTAACCCACTCCCCGCCCAGTATGGGATTCCTGCAAGCCCTGAGCTGTGTGTGTCTCCCTATAGAGGTATTTCAGGTTTGCTCCTACCAGCATACAGTACCAGGAATTTTAATTGTCCGAGATCAATTTTTACATTACCTTCTTGATTTAGCATTCCATTACCATATCAGGCCCCATGGCCACACCCTAGAGAAGTTAGCAGATACTCAAGAGAGCTTGCTCATGTACTGATCATTCTTGTTTGCTAAGCCATTTGGCTGCTCTGCCCTTCCTGTGCCATCTCTCACTGGTAAGGAAGAACAAAGGGAAAATGTGAACACTAACTGGATGCCAGACTATAAACTAAGTTACAGCACTCAAATTACAGAAAGAGTACTCATCAAACATAGGACCAGCTAGGCAGGTAAATAAACATCACGTATGTCAGGTTTTGCAGAATTTCTTAAGTTTTGTATTACTCAAATACTGGAACTAAATAAAGGTAGAGTTTTTTCCTTTTCCTTTAAGAAATAATTTATCCCAGTTTTCTATATTAGAGTTACTTCAAGTTATACTCTATAGAAAATGACCTTTCAAGCAAAATAATCCATATTAAAGCTTTAGGTTTAATATGAGTGCTCTGGTGACATAAAAGTACAAATATATCACAGGCCAACATATACAAAACCAAGTTTATACACATTAAGCTTTTAAAATCTCCAACAAGCCTAAATGATCTATATGAACTGTTGGGAAGTGAGGGGCCTGACAAAAAGCCTTTGCAAATAAGGATACGGTTTACTTCTAAAAGAAGCTTCTAAAAATGTGTATTTTCAGACCAGTGTTCTCTCCTAAATATACCACAAATAAATAAATATAAAACAAAGTAATCTGTACCAAGATGTTCTCAGCAGTACAAAGATATTATAACAGCCAATGATTAAAATCAAAATCACAATTAATGTTGAAATTATGTGAAAACAAGGGGGACAAACTGTGTCAACATTTACATAAGGATAAGTGAAAAGGCAGAATACGTAGCCACCTATTATAACTAAGTAAAAGAACAGGTACCCTTACAAAGGATATTTGGATATACAGAACTGAGCACTTAATCAGGGTCTTATTTTTGTTAAGTTACTAATTTTAAAAAGCAGGTAAGAATTTTAAAAATATATTTCACTAAATTGTCTACATACCAGTTTATTCATAAGATATCATAACATACATAAGAATTCTACCTTAAATTTTTTAGACTGAAGCTGTGTATAAATGTAGTTAAAACCTAAGTTTTTAGCCAATTTAGTGATCATTAAAAAATATTTATATCACGATAATATTATTTAACCTCAATAGTACATTTCTAGTCCTCCTTTGATTGTATTAGCATATTTTTTTCCTTGAAAATGGCATCTGTTAGTAGTAGAATGGACAATTTAATAAAATGGCACATGAAAAGCCAAGGTACCTAGATATATGTCCTGAGTTTGTACCTCTAACTGGTTCATCTTGAAAACTGTGTTTCGGTGCCTTCTTTTCTTCTCTAAAAAAATGACACCATATAATCACCTAAACCACTGTATATCAAAGATGTATAATAAAAATCAACTCTTCTCCCCTCTACCCTCATAATAATTATTGAAACAACGTTTACTCCTTCCTCCCCACTCTTCCTAAATTTCTTAAAGTGGTCTTACCCTACCTCTTTTCCACACTGACTCCCACAGAACCAATGAAGCACAGTCATGGCAAGCAGTATTAAGAGATGCCACCAGCATATATATCTCCCATTTCCAGAAAACGTATGAATACGTACTCAAACACAGTGCCACATTTCTCAGACGAAACATTCACATAAAACATTCTCTTTGTCCTTTAACTCTGAGGGTGACCCTAAAACAGCCTCTTTTCTGCAGTACAATGGAAAAAACAGCCTCACACTTAACACCTTGAGTTCTGTTAGTCACTGACACAACAAGAGACTCTCCCCACCTGTCAGGTGGTAAAACAGGTGTTAAGTCTGTCCATACTGGGCCTACAGTGATGCTTCAATAATTTATACCAGGCTGCCTAATTTTACTCTTAAGAATTTCTTTTCCCCAAGCCTAACTGTACTTTTTTTTCTGTCTTTTGAGACACCTTCCCTGAACATAACTGTGGTCTCTCCGCAGTCCTCTGCCAGCTTACTGGGGGTTTGGGAAGCAGGGTAACAAAGAGAAGTATAAACTGAATTAATAAGGTAATTCTGGCAGTCAAATTAACACAATAATGGCATCCACAAAAAAAAGTTCTTAATCATTATTTTCCCCAACCTGGGCCCCTCTGGTAAAGCCTATGAACCCCTTCCTAGAAAAGTATTTTTAAATGCACAAAATAAAATACACAATATTACATTAAAAAAATCAATCATACTGAATTATAATATCAAAAATATAAAAAGCACAAATTTATGATACAGTAATATATATGCTTCTTTGTTAACCTTTAAATCACAATATCTACCAGTGTATCTAATAATTAAACTTTAAGTAATAATGGGTATTAAATGTCATTTTGAGATCTGCAATAACAGTTATGCATCATGAAAATATCTGCAATTTCTATTAGAAACAGTCTCTGCTACTGCTGCCCACATTCGCAATGGAAAACGTGTAAATAAAGATGCAACTTTTTTCACTATTCAAGTTCACAGACTCACAGGTTTAAAACCTCGAATATACAAAGAACTATGCTTATTAAATTTTTTAGCTCTGTTAAGTACTGAATTTAATAGCAATAATAATGTACTTTTACCTATATAATGCCATGTGACTCCACAAGTGAAGCAGAGGACAAGAACTTTTAGTTCCATTTTGCAAAAAAGAAATAAGGCCAAAAGCAAGGACAAGGGTAGTAAATGGAATTATCTGTAGAATGCTCACTCTTCAGCCACTTTACCTACATTATCTAATCTTCCTAATAACTGCCCTTCCTCCCTCTGCACAAGATAAGTATCACAATCCCTTGTTCTTCTAATTAAGGAAATTAAGATTCAGATAAGTCACTTGCCCAAAGTAATAAGGCTAGTCAACAAAGTCATAGGTCCTTCTAAATTCAAGTCCTGTGCTCTTTTGGCTACCCTATTCTGCCTTCCTCTGACATCATTTTAGACAAGCTCATCCCAATTACCAGAGCTTTTCAAGAAGTTAAAGCTCTACCCTCTGTTGTTTTCAGGTCAAAAAGACTACCTCTAAAGATTTGTTGTAAGTGCACATTAATACTGGTATAGTCACCTCTGTAAATTAACATCCTGTAAGGGTGGCATGCAGTTCTAAATAAGGTATTAAGTGCTTGCTTTTGTAGGAACTGACTTTTGTTCAAGGAAATAAAATATTCAACATTTTAAAGCAAAACACACGTTACTGGAAATGCAAAGCAAATTTCCAGCACTTAAAACAAATATAAGGCACAAAGCAAAGTTTTACACTGAATTTAAATTCTTTTCTAAATGAATTTGGTAAATTTAAAAGAAACACCATACCTGTATTGCTTCCTAGGAGGGTGGAAAAACAATACATTACCATTTGCAAAAATGAAGTTTAAATGCTAAGAGGTAAGAAAGCTAAATCCAGTCCAATTTCTTCATCTTACAGTTAAGGAAACATCAAAAATTCATAAAATAAATGCTTAAAAATGGAAAAACAAAGATAGGTTCATGTAAGTCACCTAGGTAGAAGGAAAGAAGAAAAGTCTCAAACTGACCTGAGGAATTCTCACAATTCTATATATGTTTTGAAACACTAGATATTACAGTAGCTTATTTTCAAAACAGAATAAAGTTAATATGTTTCTTAAATATCTTTAAAATTAGATAGTATTCGCTCATGCAGTCAATAAGGCTATATGGCAGCTCTATCATTAAGTTTCTAACTTTTGAGATATTCAATCCCCCTTTTGAGAAATTGGAATGGTGTCTGGCTCTCAGTAAGGCCTCAGATGTTTGTTGATTTTGTTGGTAAATTAAGTTCATATATAATACTCACTTGATTATTATCAAGGGTAATACTTTCCTCTCATCTTTTACATTGTAAAGTGAGCGAACTAGAAAGCAATAGGCTATAAGAGACAGCAACCATGAACGTGGGAGGAAAAAAAAAAAACTCCCAACGAGGTCTCCCAAATTCAGGCCTTTATCATCTCTAAGTCTCTTTCAATAATCTCATTTAATTTGACAATCAAATTAAATTTAAAGGCCACCTAATTTGACACATTTAATAATATCTATAAGTATCATGCTGCTTGATAATTAGATGTAAATAGTAAGCACTTTAGGTATACAGTCATCCCTTGGTATCCACAGGGGATTGGTTCCAGGACCCCTCTGCAGATACCAAAATCTAGGGATGCTCAAATCCCTTACACAAAATATATGTACATTTATATACATACATACATATATATAAATATAAAATATTATATTTGCATATAACCTACACACATTCTCTCATATACTTTAAATTATCTCTAGATTACTTACAATACCTAATACAATATAAATGCTATGTAAACAATAGTGAATACAATGTAAATGCTATGTAAATACTTGCCAGCATGTGGCAAATTCAAGTTTTACTTTTTGTAACTTTCTGGAATTTTTTTTCCAAATATTTTCAATCCAAGGTTGGCAGAACCCACAGATGTGGAGTGTCAACTGTATATACCAACTTTGCTTAATAACCAAACTAGGTTTTTATAGTTTCCTTAAGTCTAGAATCTAGAGACAGCTTACATATCAAGAGCGCTCATGATGTCTAACAAAGTTTAGTCCATCCCACACACTCAATAAAAGCCAAAGGGTAATTAGATTCAATTACCATGGCTGAGATTTCCTATGTCCCCATTCTCCCTTTTATTAATGGTCCCTCTATTATACTCGTACCCACAACATTCTGAGTACTAACAGGATTTTCAGTTACAAACAACTACTCTGGTTAATTTATCAAAAGGTTATTAGTTAATTTACAGAAACAACAAGAAGTTTTGGGTTTTTTTTAAAGTACAAAACAAGAAACACCCAGAATTCACATCACAGACTATGCTTACAGCACTGTTAACACTGAATATGAACTCCAGTTTATACACACAAAGAGCACTTAAGCAAAAACACTTTATGGTATACAAAATGGCACAAGTATATTCCCATTAGAGTGTGGCGTTCTCATTATCTTACTGAACAAATGCAAAGAATATCTGGCATATGATTATAAATGTCTGAATGTATGAATAATACCTTAAAGCAGGAGTCAGCAAACTTTTTCTGTAAAGGGCCAGGTTAAGTAAACTTTTTAGGTTTTGTGGCCCATACAGCCTCTGTTGCAACTACTCTGTTGTAGCACAACAGCAACCATAGATAATATGTAAACCAATGAGCCATCATGTGTTCACATAAAACTTTGTTTACAAAAAAGGTAGTAGGCTGAATGTGGCCTTCAAACCAGTTTGCTGACCTCTTCTCCAAATGGTTAACAGTAAAGAGAATATCATTTTCAAATAAATCAACTTTACTAGAACCCAAAAGTTTCTTATTTCAAATGTATGTAAATTATGTAGAAAAGCAGAAAAGGAACCAGTGTTACTAGAGCATCCAATTCATATGCATACCGTATTTACATATATAACTAGCCTCTATAAAATGTACTTTAGAATTCTTCTAAAAGGTAACTGATACTGCAATAGGAAAAAAATAACTTTGTGAATTTGCAAGAGTTTCTATACATACTGGTTATTCAAAGAAAAAAAAAAAAACCTATACAACTACTAACCTGAAAGAACCCCCGCCTTCCAGGAAGTTAAAGCTAGGATTCACCATTAAATGGAACAAAGAAATAAAGAACTGAATCATATGGACCATATTTCCTTTCCAAACAGTTCCCAGGTAAAAAGCTACATATATAATAGGGACATTTCACTACCCAAAATCATAAACCCTTTTTTAAAGGACACCACTTTTCAGTGTCAGTTATATACCATACCCTAGAATAAAAAAAAAAAAAAAGTGAATTCACCTTCAATCATTAATCAAGAAAATTTGCACATGTACATGAACACTTTTGAGATTACCAGAAATTCCATTTTTATTTCATTCAAATGATGAAAATCCAAGGAATACTAATTACTTAATGCTCAACACAGTAATAAACACCCTTTCAATGTTTGTTACAAAATAACCTTATTTTTAAAGACTTTAAAATTGCAAATAAGGGATATATATAAAGTATATGTTTACCCTTGCATAAATATTGGCATTTTCTATATACTACAAGGAATAGCTAATAGCAATTACCTCTGAAAAACAGAGACCGGGACTGGGAGAGGTGGGGGGGTGGGTTCTGGGAAGCTGGGGAGAACTTTTACTTTTTCCTTAACATCTTTCTGGGTTTTTTTAACTTTGTCATAAAATTTATTAATTTTATCGTCTTTAAAAATGGTTTAAAATATGTTCATTATAAATTAATATTGAAAAATATACCAGGAACTAATATGAACAGTAAAGGCAGGATTCTTCTGAAAGAGGCTAGATATTCAGGAACTCTCTGGGCTCAGACTGGCCATTTCTAACACGCAACAGGTGAGGATATACTTGCTGCATAAGTTAGGGGAGTTCCCTGAAGGGCTTTTAACACCATGAGGTTTAAAATAACCTTGTAAAGCTGGAGTCTACAGCAACCCAATCCAGTTCCACTGAATCCAGTACCCCAAGGATAATATCAGGGTCGTGAGAAGTGCCCACTAGCTCCTGGTCTGCAGGAGGTCCAAGCCATCCAAGAAAGGGTGACTTCCTCAACTTCCCAGATTCACAGCAATAGCACGATATGATATTAACTCTACCCTATCAAGTATGTTCACCAACATGGCTACCTTCACAATCTTAATAGAACACATTTTTCTAGGCTTTGGTCTTTGGGAAATATTGGTTAAAATTTGCCATTTTTAAATTGTACAAGTTGAACTGAATCAAGTTAAAAATGGAAGAAAAAACAAGACTCCCATCATCATTCAAGATTTCAGGCTCCATTGTATTAGACTATACACAGATTACATTAGAAGATTGAGAACTGAAATTAAGATAAAAGTACATAAAGACTTTCATTTCAACTGCCTGCCAAAGATAAAAATGAATAATAAAATCCAATTCTGCTCTTGGGAATAGTGAAGCAAAAAAAGAAGAAATAAGCCTTGTTCTCTCCCTGAGACTGAGAGTTAACAAAAGAGAGAAAGAACAGCAGAGTCTGTCATTTCTCACCGCCACAGAAAAAAGCATATCAGTTTCATCTCCAGTTAATACAAATGTCCAAAACAAAGGACAGACTAAACATACTTTCCCCACGCTGAAATTAATTACATTTAACTTCTGAGCCTCTCCTACATGCTCTGCCATGCTTGGGAATGAATACAGGAGTGAACAAAACAACGTATAATCCACTAGGGCAAGAATTTAACATTCCTAAATGCCACAAATTTTGTCTCATTTAAATAAAACTGTAAAGAATTCCAATGCATGTCTATTCATTCCTCACTAATAATGTATTGTTTATTAAATCCCATCATATATTTAAAAAAGTGGTTTAGCAAAAGAAACAAAGTCAGTGCAATCAACTTTACAGGATACCATTAACTTCAAAAGAAATGTCTTATTCAATACATTTTACCACATTTGAGGTAATTAGTCTCTGGAAGATAAAGCCCACTGGTTAAAGTAATGTAATACCGAAATTTTTTTTTTTAAATGCAATCTTGAATATTAGTCTCTCTTCTTAAATCCATCGATAATAATGTTGTTATGGCAAATGGATTAAGCCATGATTCATCCAGCAAAATGAACGGGGCAATTGTTCATTCAGAGCTCCGTCCGAAATATAAAAGAGTATTTAGTGTTCTAAAAAATGTATGCTCCATAAACAATAGATTGCAATGTCTATGTCCAAGTGCTCGTTTATCAAATAAACCCTTATTATCTTGGGTTTTTACATTTACATCATGCCCGTCTTAGTGCCACAGAACTCATTAAAATGTCTTCTACACAAATCTCAACTCTATTTTAAAATGTATCTTTGATGAAGTTGACTTTTAACCTATTTCCAGCCTCATTAATAACCACTCCTTAATGGTAAAGAACGCTAAATACATGTTGTGAATGGTTAAAGAACCATGCCACATGTGTATAAAAAGTGAAGTGCTCTATTTAAACTGCAATAATGCAGTGCCCCCCCCCCCCCGCTTTCAAAGTTAGCCCGGGAATTAAGTTTACAACCCTTTAAAGGAAGGGGGGACTGTAATGTACTCAACTTGTCTACTGGGGTCTAAGATACTCAACTGGGCTGCCTCAAAGGCCGAAGAAAGTTATGGGGCTCGGAGGCCGCCTTCAGCAGTAGAAGCAGCAGGTAGAGCCGGGGCCAGAACGGCGGCCCTCGCCGCGCGGGTGCGGGTGGCTGAGGGCGGTTCGCGCCCCAAACCCCGTAAGGCAACATCCCTTTGCCACCAGGGCGGAACACACGTTCTCTAGTAATTCAACACCCTTACTTTCAAACTGGAGACCGGGGAGAAGAAGTTGTAATAAATTCCTTCCCTACATGGCAAAACGTAATTTTTCCTAGGCTTAAATCTGTATTCTCAAACTGCCTAGAAGGGACGAGCCAGGCCGAGCCCGGGGCCGCAACCGAGCGACGGGAACCCGACCGAGCTCGAGGCGGAGGGGGTCCGGGGCGGACGCTGAAGGCGGACCCACGCCCGAAGGGAGGAGAAGCGCGCACCGGCGTGTTCAGGCCGCAGCCACGACTCGGGCAGAGCCTCGTGGCTCCCGCGGCCCCGGATGCGGCCTGGCCAGCCGGGCTGTTAGGGCAGCGACACCGCGGCCCTCGCGGCGCGGCCGCCGGGCAGCACTGGGCCCCGAAACTTCTCGCCGCCACCTCAGCGTCTCCGGCGAAGCCCGGGAACGGGAGTGGGGGAAGGTAGGGCGCCGGCGGCTTACCCCGAGAGCGGGCGGCTCCTTCCCGCCCTGAGTGTGGCCGGGGCGCTGCGCGGCGGCGCCGGATGTCGCGGCTGCGGCAGGGAGGGAGAGGCGGTGGAGGGAGCGATGGCTCGCGAGAGACGAGAGGCGCCGCCGCCACCGCAGACAGCTCCGCAATATGGCTGCCCGGCGGCTCCTCGCGGGAAAGGCGGGGCTGCCCCACGCCCCCCGCCTCCCCCTGCCGGCCGGCCGGCCTCGCGCCGCGTCCCGAGAAGCAACGCCGCAGTCGCCGCCGCCAGACCTCCCGCGCCCCGCCCCCGTCCCTCCCAGGCCCGCGGGCTCGCGGCCGCCCGCCGCGCGGGGCGTCGCCTGGGATCCCCGTCCCGGGCGGGGACGCGCGAGGGTCGGGCTGCGGCTCCGGAGCCCGGAGGGAAAGGGGGAGAGCGCGGGGGTGGGGGACTCCTTCCGGGCAGGACTGGGCTTGAGCTAAGCCCGACGCTCAGGGAAGAGGAGCCGCCCAACCCGGAGCTGGGAGTGGGCCCGCCGCCTCCCCTCGACGGGTGGAAACTTGAAACTCCTGCTGGTGCCGGAAAACTCACCGAGGGCGTTTCTATCGCCCCCAAGGAGGAATTCTTCCCCGAGGGAATCCAGAACCGAGTCGAGCGTGTTACTTGGCTGTTCAGCTTGAAAATCCTGGACCTGGAGAGAGAAAAAGACCTGCCTTAGAGGAATTTATGCATGCAGTAAAGAACTTTACATTATTTTCGCAGAATTTACCCAACTAGAAAAACTTGCTTTTTCAGGGGCAGTTTTTAAACCCCCACCGAAACCTCGATGGATATGGCCCCAATCGAGAATGCAGATTTTTATCCAGGCAAGGATATTTGATAAATTTTTATTATCTCTGGCATGCTTCGGCAGTTGGAAGAAGTCGGTTAAAAGGAAAATGTTGGAAGTGGGACCCCGAAGAGCAGCCAAACCTAAATTATCCTAGACTTTGTGAAAGTTACGCATTTGACCATGGTGTGACTCCAGCCCACTCACTTCAGTGGTCGGGACGAGATAGACTTCTGGTCGATGCTGTGTCATCTACTCCCAAGCCCCTGGTATTTTCTGCTGGGATTCAAAGAGCAAAACTTGCTCTGAGTATAGAAGGAGCAAGTGCACAAAATCAGATTCGCCGAGCTTGCTCTGTTTGCAGTGCTTTATATACTTTTTATTAATAAACTTTAGATTCAAATAAAACCTCACGAGTGTACTTAACTTCTACAGAACAAATAATTCATATCCTTCCTGCCTTAGCATTTGCCTTCCCTGAGACAATAGCTTTTCCAGGAACTCTCTCCCCTGATTACTTTCACTAAATTTACTCTTTAGTGAGTTTCCACCATTGCCCTTTGAGACCTCTCTGAACAATTAAAAGCCCCAAGAGTTAACTCAAAGGCCTTTAGATTCCTCAAGAATGGGAACCAAGTGTGTGCTTTTTTTTTTTTAACTATAAGATTACTCCCTGACCTTCTCCCTGGGGTGCAAGAATTAGCCAGGTGATTGTCCAGCCTTCCACAACAAGCTGCGTGGATAGTAAAAGTATTGTGTAAATTCCTAGACAGTGCACTAATCAAACATACTTTTGCAACAGAAAATGAAGCATTCATTATCATTTGTCACATGCCAGGCACTGGTGTGAAATGCTTTACATGACTATTTCTTTTAATAATTACAACAACCCTGAGTTGGGGTAAATATTATCACCGACCTTTTTAAAAAACCGATGAATAAAGAGAGCCTCAAAGGAGTTAAGTAGGGACTTCCCTGTTGGCACACTGGTTAAGAATCTGCCTGCCAGTGCAGGGGACACAGGTTTGAGCCCAGGTCTGGGAAGTGTGCCACGATTACTGAGCCTGAGCTCTAGAGCCCGCAAGCCACAACTACTGAAGCCCATGCGCCTAGAGCCCGTGCTCCACAACAAGAGAAGCCACCGCAATGAGAAGCCCGGGAACCGCAACGAAGAGTAGCCCCTGCTTGCCGCAACTAGAGAAAGCCCACGGGCAGCAACAAAGACCCAACACAGCCAAAATAAATAAATAAATAAATTTATTTTAAAAAAAGAGTTAAGCAATTTGCTTGATGTATTATAACACAGCTAGGAAGTTGCAGAGCTGTGACCAAACCCAGTATTATTTGACTCCAAAGCCTTGATTTTATCCTGTACTCTTCAACAGCAAGCAGACCAAAAATTGTAATACTTCAGTCAGCTATCATATTAGTAAATATTTAAGTAAAGGATAATATTCAATGCTGGTGAGATTAAAAGGGTGCTCCCAGACATTGTGAGTGGGAGTGTAAACTGAAACAACCTATTTAGAAACAATTTGGTGCTGTGATTCAACCTAAAAAAATGTTCATGCTCTGTATCTGAGATTTTTTCTGAATGAAATAATCTGAAATAGAGCAAAAGTTTTATTCATAAGCTGTATGTCACAATATTATTTATAAGATGCAAAAATAAAGATTATGGAAACTAAATGTCTTAAAAGTAACCATAAATACTTTGTAGCATTTTAGGTAACAATTTAAAAAGTAGTATTAAGTGAAAAAAAACCCACAAGTTATGAAACTAACCATGTAGTATGATCACATCTATGTTTAAAAAAAAAAACAAACTATGAAGTGTTAGAAAAAAGGAAAGATTGAAACCCAGAGTTGTCTCAGGATGATGTTTCTATGGGCACCCCTCCCCCCCACCCCTTATTCTATCCTTCAGTATTTTCTGTATTACTTTTGCAGTGGAAAAAATAATAATAATAAGGCTTAATTGAAAATTTTCTTTCTCAGTTTAATTCCAATACTTCAGATTTTAAGTGGTAAAATCACATTTGCTAAAACTACTTTTTTTTAGAAAAAATCTGATGATATTATCAGTAGTTACAAAAATTTTTTTATATATAGCACATAGTATGCATAAAAAAGAAAGACAAAACCAATCTATTACAATCTATTACTAAGTCTTCCATGCTAGAATCCTGCTCTACTCCACCAAAATATATTGGCTAATTCTGAATTCTGGGATTCCAATGATTAGTTATAAAGCATTTGTCTCACTAGCACATATAAGTCTTTCTTAAAAATGAAGAAAATTCATTTTTGCAAGTATGGTTTATAAATGGAAGGTTTTTTTTTTTTAGTCTAGAACTAACATTGAGTTCCAGGCCTTTACTAGTTTGAATAACACCTGGTCATTGCCCTCTAGATTCAGTAATGGGAAAGGCAAACAAACAATGCTGTGTAATATGCACCATAATAAAGATAAACACATTATTGTCAAGGAGACAGAAGAGAGGGTAATTAACTGTGCCTAGAGAAGAGAAAGATAAGCAGAGAAGGGGAGAATAAAGGAATGAGTAGAAGTTCCCTAAGAGAAGTGAGGGGAAAGGCAATTAGCTTGGGAGACACAGTGGAAAGATGGCATTGATGTTTAGACATAAGAATATTTATAACCAGAGACTTCAGAAAGGTAAGTTGAGGTCCGTTTGGGAAGTTCAGAATTTGTCCTTCATCCTTGAGGAAATAGGAGTCCATAAGAGGTATTCTTTTTTTGTTTGTTTTTTGTTTGTTTGTTTGTTTGTTGGCCACACCATGCAGCTTGTGGGATCTTGGTTCCCGGACTAGGGATCGAACCTGGGCCCTCAGCAGTGAAAACACAGAGTCCTAACCACTGGACCACCAGGGAATTCCCATAATAGGTATTAAGAAGAGGAATAATGTGATCCGATTTATGTTAGCAAAGTAACTGGCAGCTGTGTGGATTGCTTGGGAGAGAGGTTCAATGACAGTGAAAGTGGATGTTGAGATCTGAGGGATGCCTTATGTAGACGGTTTTGCCTCTAGCACAAAAGGATGAGGGGTCTGAACTTGGGAGGTTTGTGAGGATGAAAAAGAGGAAATAAAATCTTTCAAAAGATTTTAGAAGTAAGAGAAAAGAAGAAGTGAAAATGTTTTCAGGGTTTCTGATGGGTACCATTAAGATAAATGCGGATTGTAAAAAAAGTAGAACTGAGAGATGAAGATAATTAGGCAGGTTAGGAAGATGCTGACTTTTAAGTGTCTACAGGCACCCTAGGACTCAGTAACTGGAAATATATGAACTATAAGTACAGCAAATGCGACATCCAATAAATACTTGTTAAAGAAATGAACATAGATAACATGCTAAAATAGGCCTTCCATTTCCAGCTATTTCTTTGGAAAATATAGTTTCGTTCAAGCCAAGGATTTTACTACAGTTTAGAATTAAATTAACCTGGAGCACCATAACATACTAAAATATTTTTCCATCAAAAAATTTTATTCACAGGACTTCCCTGGTGGCGCAGTGGTTAAGAATCCTCCTGCCAAGGCAGGGGACATGGGTTTCCCTGGTCCAGGAAGATCCCACATGCCGCAGAGCAACTAAGCCCGTGTGCCACAACTACTGAGCCTGCTCTGTAGAGCCTGCGAGCCACAACTACTGAGCCCACGTGCCACAACTACCAAAGCCTGCGTGCCTAGAGCCCGTGCTCCACAACAAGAGAAGCCACCTCAATGAGAAGGCCGCACACCGCAAGGAAGAGTAGCCCCCGCTCACCGCAACTGGAGAAAGCCCACGTGCAGCAACAAAGACCCAACACAGCCAAATTAATTAATTAATTATTTATTTAATTATTTAAAAATTTTATTCACTATTTTTAAAAAGCTACAACAATGTAAAATCACTATTTTTAAAACCTATACATAGAAAAAATACAAATGAGAATCTTCTGTTGTAAACTGATATTTCATACTATTCACACTATCTTGCATATTTAAGTACATATTCACAATGTGTTCACCAATATAACAGACCTCAGTAAAAACAGGCAAAGTAAATAAAACTATCTTATCATCTGCTTTGTATGCCTAGTAAGCCATACAAATTTAACTGCTGATACAAGCTATAAAATTTCAATACAGTCAATAGAGGTTTGATGTCCAATGTACCTAAACTAAGAGTCAAGAAACCACAGGTGTATTCCTACCTTTATTCTCTCCCTATCTAAGATTAAATTACATAGGTACATAATTCATAATGTGATCACAGATATGAGCATATAGTCTTCAACAAAGACAAGGTAAAAGTTATTGCTTAATCCTCTCTGCTTAGGTAATAAAGCCAATTTAGTTCATGATAAACAGCAATAACATTTCAGAGGTAAGTAATAAATGGAGTGGAAAGGGTCCAAGTGAGGAAATCTATAACCTTGGCTTTATTCCCAATTTCTACCAACAGGTTGCTAAGTGACCTTGAAAGAGCCAATGGACTAGTCTGTAATTTACTTGCAAACAATGTTAAAAGAGGGAGAATGTTACATACACCTTTTGGGCCTGTCCCAGAGATTGTTTTAAGGCATTGTAGATTTTCAGAACTAGACAAGGAGCTCAAAAAGCACTAAATCCCCTCCCTGGTATTACTGTGAAATGGCCATCCATCCCATCAGCAGTGGCTTCCTGCCACTGACTATGTGAGACTCTAGGAACATCTTTTTCTTTTTTTCTTTTTTCTTTTTTTTTAATGGACTCAGTTTTCTCATCTACTAAATAAGGGAGCTGGATTAGACAGACCATCTGTAAGCTTTCTTCAAGCTCTAAAATCCTTCAGTTCTGACTGTGATTCACATATAAAATATTTGATTCTCATACATAACAATGTGTAATTTCTAGAATTCATTATGTATTTTACAACATAAAGCATTTACATGGAGGATCACTTACCATGATATTTCACAATTTTTGACTCAAATATCCATTAGTTTATGACCCATTAAGCTTTGTACATTGTTAGACTTTCCTTGCCTCATTACAGAGCTATAAATAAATAAATGATAAATATTTGCCCTGAACTTAGCATTGAGTATTCTAGGCAGCTCTTTTCTAGTTTATAACACAGTAGTTTTATTTTAATTTAATCCTATACAACAGTGTTATTTACTGTCAAGGAAAGGTACCCAGCACTTTGCAAAGTGTCAAGATTTAAACTTTTCTGTGGTAGTTTTCAAATATAACCACAAATTATTTGATACCCATCAAGAGATGGGGCCTAATTTCCCTTCCCAGGAATGTGGGCTGGACTTAGTGACTTGCTTCTAACAAAAGAATAAAGTGGAATTGACGGCATGTGACTTCCAAGACTACATTATAAAAGGCACTGCAGCTTCCTTCTGGCTGGTTCTCTGTGGGATCACTTGCTTTGGGGCAAACCAGACACCATGTCATGAGGACACTCAAGCAGCCTTATGGAGAGGCCCATGTGGTGAGAAATGGAGCCTCCTGCCAGAATCCCATGAGGAAGTAAGGGCTTCTGCTTACAGCCCTGTGAGTGAGCCACTGTGGGAGCAGATGAATCTTCGAGCCCCAGTCAAGCCTTCAGATGACTGTAGCTACTACCAACATTCTGAATGCCACCACCTGAGAGACCCTGAGCAAGAACCACCAGCTAAGCTGCTCCTGAATCTCTGACCCACAGAAATTGTGAGATAATGTCTGTTGTTTTAAGTCACTGAAGTTTGGGATAATTTTTTTAATGTAACAACAGATAACTAATGCATTTACCTATAAGGAATTTCTACTCTAATTAGGCCACTCCTTATTTTCAAAAAATGATTGAATTACATAACACAATCACACAATTTTACAATAGAACTGGACAGGACTTTAAAGTTTGCCTCTTATTTTGCAGAAACAGAAATTAAGATCTGCAGAGTTTGTCTTGCTCAAGTCTGGTGTGCTTCCATTATTCCCTATCTCAGCTAGAAATGCAGGAGCCATCCTAACACTTTCCTTCACCTCCTTCATACCCAGCCTGTTACTATTTACTCCTGTTGCTTTTACCTCCTCTTGTGTCTGTCCACCTTTTTATATCTATCCCACTCCCAACCGGGTCACACAACAGTTATCTCTTCTGGACTCCAGCAGTAGCCCCCTAACTGGTCTTCTCACGTCTACTTGTGCCTCCTACAATTAGTTCTCAGTACTGAATCCAGAGTTAATTTGTTGAAAAAATTATGATTATCTCATTTCTTCCCATCTCCCTGCCCCTGCCTACCCCACACTCATTTGTTGATTCCTATTGCCGGTCATTGGTTTGCACTTGTTCTCTGAGCTCAAGCCACTCTGGCCTATAATTCCTAGAATACACCTGATGTCCCACCCAGGGTACTGGGACTTTGCATACGCAGTTCCTTCTGCCCCATTCACCTAGTTGACACCTAACCATCTTTTAGATGTCAATCACAATCAAGCCTGTACTGACCACCCTACTACCCTGGTCCAATCTCCACGTAACTTTTCTTCACAGTATTTAATAGCAGGTACATTGTTAACACATAGATTTTTTTCAAAATTGACGTCTGTCCTCTTAAACTACCAGTCTAAAAATGTAGATACGATGTCAATTTCTTCTTACTCTTGTATCCTAGCACTTAGCACGATGTCCAGAACATTATAAGGTGGCCAAGAAATATTTGTTGAATGAATGAATGAAATCACCCAAGAAGTTAGTGTGGGACTAAAATCCAGGTTTCCTGACTCCAATTTTAATGTTATTTACAACACCTGCTGCTCTCAATTTGATGTATTCAACTCTAAGTACCAATATAATACATTTATTAAGTGCAAAGAAAATCATTGACATTCTTCAAATATTGTTTTTGGCAACACTAGTGGTATACAATATCTAGGCATAGTTACTGTATTATAATGACAAAGCTGTCATGTAGACTTGTTTACTTTGTGACTTTGCCACTTATTTCCTGAAATACAACTGTGATGGTTAATTTTATGTGTTAACTTGAAGTCTAGATAGCTGGTAAAAACTTGTTTCTAGGTGTGTCTCTGAGCGTGTTTCTGGAAGAGGTTAACATTTGATTGGAGAGACTGAGTGAAGAGATCTGCCCTCACCAATGTAGGTGAATCATCCAATCCATTGGGGGTCCAAATAGAACAAAAAGGTGAGAGAAGGGTGAACTCTCTCTCTCTCTCTTTTTTTTTTTTTTATTTAGCTGGAGATGCATCTTCTCCTGCTCTTGGATGTTGGAGCTCCTGGTTCTCAGGCCTTTAGATTCTGGGACTTCTGCCAGCAGTCCCCTGGTCCCCAGGCCTTCAGACTCAGACCATATTACAACACTGGGCTTCCTGGCTCTCCAGCTTGTAGGTGGCAGATCGTGGGACTTCTTCATCTCCATAATCACATGTGAGCCAATTCCTATTAAAAAAAAAAACAAAAAACTCCTCTTACACATATCTCTATATAACCTATCGGTTCTGTTTCTCTGAGAACGTTGAGTGAGCCATACAACAACCATTACTTAAAATAACTAAAACACAACTTGTACTATAAATTGCTTTACACAGTATGGGATTTATTAAGTTAGTAATTGAATGTATGAATGCTTTTTTTACACAAGAAGCTAACATACAATATAAGTGTAATGATTACAGAAAAGTTGGAGGGACTGTCTGAATCAGAGTTGGCTATTGCTGATAAATATCTAGCTGTTACTGATAACTATGTGTGAAGAAAAGGGACAAACTCTAGGCCCTCTGCAAATCCACTTAAGTCCTTGATCTAGTCCAATTATTAGTCTCTGGAGTTCTTTTCAAGTCACTGCGTTATGCCTCTGTTCCCTTCCTCAAGACTCCTTCTATAGGCATTGTAGTGACCTGATTCCAAAAATGGGTGCCTAGGGTGGCACTGAAGCGTTGAGGTAGTGACCACTCGACACTCTGACCGACTCTCAGTTGTAGGGTAAACATGATGGCTTCCAGGGTGCAGGTACAGGGCATTATGTAAGTTCTTCATGGGAAACATAACAGAACGACATTCCCAACAAGTGAAGGACATTTGGTTCAAAAGTATGGTGTAACTAATTTGGAATTTGAAAAATGTCCCCCACCCCACCCCCGTGGAAATGATTTTGAAGGGTGGTTCAATTCTGAGGCTAGTCTGCAGAAGCTTATTAAAACATAATGTAGGGGACTTCCCTGGTGGCGCAGTGGTTAAGAATCCGTCTGCCAGTGCAGGGGACACGGGTTCAAGCCCTGGTCTGGGAAGATCCCACATGCCGCGGAGCAACTAAGCCCGTGTGCCACAACTACTGAGCCTGCGCTCTAGAGCCTGCGAGCCACAACTAATGAGCCCACGTGCCACAACTACTGAAGCCCGCACGCCTAGAGCCTGTGCTCCACAACAAGAGAAGCCACTGCAATGAGAAGCCAGCGCACCGCAACAAAGAGTAGCCCCCGCTCAATGCAACTAGAGAAAGACCGCGCACAGCAATGAAGACCCAATGCAGTCAATAAATAAATAAATAAATAAATAAATTTATTTAAAAAAAAAAAACAACATAATGTAGCTGGACCCACAGTAATGTGCAACCAACTGAGGTTTGTAATCATGTTTCCATTGGAATGTATACTGGAGTTTCAACTTGAGATGAAAAAAACATGTCCCTTTTTTGATAGATTGAAATTCATTCATTCATTTATTTAATCTGTCTCTCAATCACTGAACAAACATTTATTGAGCATTGGCTATGCTGCAGCCTCTGTTCTAGGTGCTGGGAACCCAAGATTAACAAGACTACTTTGCCCCCAAGAAAGTCAGTCTACTGGAAGGAGTAATGTCAAAGCAGAAAATTACAAAATAATTTGAAAAGTACTCTAGCTAAGCCCTTTTCCCAGGCTTATATATTCATTTCCTGCTTAACGTCTCTACTTGGTACTCAGGAATCTCTCAAACTCAACATGCCCAGAGCTGAACCCATCATCTTCTTCATTAAACTTCCTTTTCCCTTTTCCCTTCCCCCTCCTCCTCCCTCTTTTCCTCTTCCTCCTTCTGTATATGTTCATCTCAATTTGTGAAACCATCTTCCAATGAGACATCCATCATAGAAGCCTGAGAATAATCCTGAATTCATTCAACCCCCACATTCCATCAGTCATCAAGTCTTACTAACATTATCTCTTAAAGAGTCTTCTAGCCCACTCCTCCTATCTAACTCTGCTACCTACCACTGTCTTAATCCAGGATACTGGCCAGCTTCCCGACTAAAATCCCAGACTAGGGTTCTTTCTCAAACATATCCTTCATAGAGTGCTATTTCTTAGGTTTTCTAACTAGAGAGCTTAGCACAGGGCCTGACCCACAGTAAGTACTATCGTAATTAATGCCATGTATTCATGTAGATGAGAAGCATTGACAGGCCAGGTTTCTGAATGGGTAGCATTTTATTTGTTTTATGTTAGTCTGGAATGTCAACATTCTGGTAACTCAAAGGTGATCGGGTCACTGGATATCTGGCTTATATAATCTAAATTTGCAAGAGGTAGTATAATGTAATGGTAAAAATTTTGGCCTTTGTATCCAGTGCTGCCATGTAAGGAATATAAAGTGACACTTGATGCTATTTTTTCTTCCTTTTTCTTTTTTTTATTCCAAAGAAAGTCAATTTTCTACTGGACCAGTTAGGATTAAGCTCAGCAGAAACTGACTAAAAGCCCCAAATAACAGTGGTTTTGAAAAGATAGAAACTTCTCTCTTAAAATGATATCCAGGTAGGCATTCTAAAGCTGATGTGGTGTCTGCCCAATCACCAGGAGCCCCAACCCCAGCCTTGTTATCTTCATGCTCCACCATCTTCAACATGTGTCTTCCAACTCATGGCAAAAGATGGCTGCCCCAGCTCCAGCCATCGTATTTACATTAAAGCCAGGAGGAAAGGAGAAAGCCGCTCCCATTCTTTCAAAGGCATTTTCCAAAGTGTATGCGTGTGTGCATCTTATTAGATCTTATTATATACATTACATATTATTATAATGTAATATATGTTATTATTATTATATTTATATATAAATAATAATATTCATTGGTCAGAACTTAGTCATATGACCAAGTATAGCTGCAAGAGAAGTTGCATACTACAGGGTTTACTCTGGGCAACCATGTATTTAGCTACAAATTAAAAATACTATCTTCTATAAAGGAAGTAACAATGGATATGATAAGTATCTTAACATGGGTTCCCCAGAAAGCAGAGGCTGAGACAAAGTGAATGGGCTCCCATTTACCATGGAGGACAAAGCCAGGAGAGAAGGAGTGAAAAGAGGGTGAGTGAGGCAGGGAAGGAGGGAGAGCCAATGTCAAAGTCTTTATTGAATTTGCCATCACTTTGTATCAAGCACAACTAACCACTTGATCTTATATGGTAGCCCTCAGAGAGGAGTGTGAATGACCACATCTCAGAACGGTTTGTCCAGGTGAGAAAGAAGGAGAAATTCAACCTCCGGTTCCTATCTCCTGTCATCTGAGATTCACCCCATCAGGTATTAACCTCCTTGCAATTCCAGCTGTTTGCCTGGGTGCTGTATGGGTCCCATGGCATCTCATGCTTCAGCATCAATAGTGGAGCTTCAGCAAGAGAGTCAGTATGTGTGTGCATGGGCAGGAGGGGAGTCACCATCACACGGCATCTGCATGAAGTCAGAGTACATGCAGAGCTGGTACTGCAGCAGCAGCTGGGGCCAAACAAGAAGTCGAAACCCTGGAGACAAGTGAGGCTGACAGATCTCAAGGGGCACCTGATGCAACAAATATCCAACAGTCTCTCTGCCGCACTACTTTAAATTGGGGTTAACGTCTCACTGACAAAGCCAGTAAGCCCCTGGTACATATGCCCCAAAATGAGATACTTATACAACTGAATTTGTAACAACAATAACATTTAGCAACCACCTGCTCTAGACCAGGTAGTCTGCTAAGAGGTTTGTATGTACTATTTCATTGAATTCTCACAACAAACCCAGATGGAAAGTATTATTCTTTTTCTTTTACTATTTTTTTTTTTTGCTCTTAATTTTCTATATGAGGAAATGAATGGACATATTAACATAGCTAGTAATTGGTGGGGTCAGGATTTATACTCAGGAAATCACCCAAGGCTTATTTGGGTGATCTCCTGAGGCAGGGCTTCTCTGAGGCAGGGCATTAATAATGAGAAAGTTGCAAAATCAGCGTGGGATTAAAAGAAGATATTTTCAGGAAAGGAAACTTCATGATCTTAAAACACATGTCAGTATCTGATAGAAAAAAGAAACTAATGTTTTTTTCTTCTGTGCTGTAGAGTACATCCATCTATTCCTACCCAGAAACTAGCAGTGCCTTTTGTAGCAAAGTTCCCTGCTAGTGATAATTCCTGAGGACATGTCTCCTTGCCAGGCCTGGCCCTTTATTCATCCTTTTCTCCCAGATGATCCAAGTCTGACCCTAGCTTTCTTTTGGCATCATCCCTCATTCCCCAGCCTGAATTTTCTTCCCTCTTTGACTCTGAAAACAATATCATTGTTTATTTCCTCCCTTCCTTGTCTATATGCCAGCAAATGACTCAGGAAAGTGTTTCTAAGGAGTTTTACAGCTTTCAAAAGAAGAAAAACATTTGGGGGGGAGGTGGTTAAAATAGCATCACAGAGAAATTTCAAACTTATAAGCAGCCTTAAAACTTGATAGTTATACTACTCACTCATTTTTCCTTAGAATGTAAACCTAACTAGGTCAGACTGTCTAAGATTTCTTCTGTTTTCTGGCCCCACATTTTGGTAAAAATTGGATCTAGACAATCCAGTTCCTTGATCTCTTATCTACCCTCAGCACTGGAGCCTCTGAGGCCTCCTTCCTTGGCTAAGGAAGACATCATTCTTTCCACTCAACCAAATCTCCTCTATAAATCTGTATGGAAAAGAACAGAAATACTGAGGGGGTGGATAAGGTTGACAAAGGCTCAAGTGTGATTTATTTAAACTTCAAAGAAAATTCAGACTGCTCATCTTCACGTTCATCTCTTCATTCTTCACACAGAAAATCATCTAGGACTATTCTGAGCATAACATCCAAACCCAAGGTGTCAATCTCCTTTATTGCTGTTTTATTCTCCATCTTTTTTCTTGACTCCAAGATAACAATCATTTGTTCATCCAGCAAACTTTTGTAAAGAACCTGCAAACACCAAGCACCATGAAAGGCAGCAGGGGTAAGTTACTTGCACCTATCATTTCAATACTACCCTTCATCATTTCAACACATTTTTATAACATACTGCAATTTCTAATGAATATACACATTATTTACTTTTAAATCACGTTTTAGATAATTTCTTTAAGCAGGTTTCTGTAGACCTCATTCATAGTATATTTAGTCATTCTTTGGCCTCAAATAGTATAACTTTTTGTCTGCTTCTTTACCATTTTTCTTTCTGAATACGCCACCAAAAACTGACACTGGACCCATGGACCTTGGCCCAGCCTGGATTCTCTCTGTAGTGCTTGCCCACCAGCACCACAGACTGAGCCTACACCATTTGCTGAGTGCTGGACCAGCAAGGACAATCACTTGGGTGAAGGTCAGAGCTGTCAAAGACTCAAAAGACTCAGCATTCTATAGAATGCACAAAAATGAAAACGCCCTAGCACTTGATCTTTGTCTTAGTTTTCTTCCTGATATAACACAGTTTAAAAAAAAAACAGGAAATATATCTAGATTGTAGATCCTAGAATGACTCTTCATGGCTTTACCTATTCATAGTCTATATTCATATTCATAATCCATAAAATTTATACTTGATATCTATAGCTAAGTAATTGTTACTTCTCGCCAAGTGACCATTCTCTGCTGGAAAATAATAAAACATTAAGAAAAAGAAAAATCAACTTATCATTTCACAAATTATGCCTTAAATTTTTACTTGTTTGTGTATCAGAATCAGAAACTATAGATATATGAGTTACAATGCAATGTAGTGTTGATGAATTTGACACTACTTGTCTCATAAATGTAATGCTTTAGTTTTTACTTTTCTGCAAAACTGACTCATGTCTTTTAAGTAGGATGTCATATCAAAATAATAATTTCCTTGAAGGAATTTCCTTGTTTCCTTAGACAATGGGTAGGGGGCGGATAGTGTTAAAATTTAAAAGCTCTGTAAGATTCAATACTTTGGAGAATATTGTAAGATCAGCTCTTTCATATACTTTTATATACTCCAGTGGGATGTGAGTTGGTACAATATTACTGAAAAACAGTTTGGCACTATGGGTCAGGAGTCCTAAAAATATTCATGCACTTTGATCATTAATCCATTTCTAAGAATCTATACTTAAAAATAAGGACACCGTTTAACACACACATATACAAAGATGTTCAACATAGCATTATATAAATTAGTGCAAATTTGAGAACAACCTAAATGTCCCTATACAAGAAAAGTTAAATAAATCATGGTATATCCATACAACGTAACATTTATTATACAATAGAAAAATTGCATTTTTGGAAATTATATAATTACATGTAAAATGCTTTTAATGTAATGTTAAATTAAATTCAAGATACAAAACATTACGTATAACATAATCCCAATTTTTTTTTAATAAATTTATTCATTTATTTATTTTTGGCTGCATTGGGTCTTCGTTGCTGCACACAGGCTTTCTCCAGTTGTGGCGAGCGGGGGCCACTCTTCGTTGCAGTGCACGGGCCTCTCATTGCAGTGGCTTCTCCTGCTGCAGAGCACACGCTCTAGGCGCACGGGCTCAGTAGTGGCTCGCGGTTTTTAGAGTGCAAGCTCAGTAGTTGTGGCGCACGGACTCAGCTGCTCCGCGGCATGTGGGATCCTCCCGGACCAGGGCTCGAACCCGTGTCCCCTGCATTGGCAGGCAGGTTCTTAACCACTGCGGCACCAGGGAAGCCCCATAATCCCAATTTTTAAAAAAAATATTATTTTCATATATGCATGAAAAAGTCTGAAAACAAAATAACAGCTGTTATTCCTGAGTGGTCAGAAATATATTTAATATTTTTTTCTATTTTCCACATTTTCTGAAGTAACTTTTAGTAATAAAATGTTATTAAACTATGTTTAGACACTTAAATATAACTTTAGCTTAACTACGTAAATATAACAAAGACTTTAAGTATGAATTTTGAAATGTTGGGTCAAGCACATGCGCTTGGATTGCTAACATTACATAATTCACAAACAAAGGGGTAAAAAGAGCAATGTTTACAAAGCATTTTCCCCCCAGCTTTATTGAGCTATACTTTCCGTACAATAAATTGCACACATTTAATGTATAAAATTTGATGAGTTTTGACATATTGAGCCTCACAATCCATCACCATCACCACAGCCCAGATAATGAATACATACCATCCCAAAAAGTTTCATGTGCCCTTTTTTCCATCCATTCCTCTCTTTTCCCAACCCAGACCCAGGCAACCACTGAATCAGATCTTTGTTGCTATAGATTAGTTTGCATTTCCTAGAAGTTTATATAAAAGGAATCATTCAGTGTGTATTTTTTTTTTTTGGTCGTGTTTCTTTCACCTTAGAATAATTATTTTGAGATTTATTCATGCCATTGCATGTATCAATGGTTTGTTGCTTTTCATTATTGAATAGTATTTCATTGTATGGATGTACTGTAATTTGTTTTTCCATTCAATTGTTGATGAACATTTGAGTTGTTTCCAGTTTGGAGCTGTTACAGATAAAGCTGCCATAAACATTTGTGTATAAGTTTTATATGGAATATATTTTCATTTCTCTTGAGTAAATACCCAGGAGTGGAATGATTGGGTCAAATTGTAGGTATATGTATAACTTTTTAAGAAACTGCCAAACTGGTTTCAAAGTGGCAGCACCACTTCACATTTCCACCAGCAGTGTATGAGAATTCCAGTTGCTTTATATTTTCACCAACATTTGATATTGTCAGTCTTTTTAATTTTAGCCATTTTAGTGGATGTATAGTGATACTGCATTGTGATTTTAATTTGTGTTTCTCTAATGACTCATGATGAGCTTTTCATGTGCTCGTCACTCATATAGTTTCTATGCTAAAGTGTCTATTCAATTATTTTGCCCATTTTTAACAAAGGTTTCCATTTGATTGGTTTATGAGATATTTTAAAATTCTAAAGTCCCATGCATGATAAAAGTTTTGCAACGATTTTCTCCCAGTCTGTGGCCTGCTGTTTCATTTTCATAGCAGTGTCTAAAGAGCAAAAGCTTTTTATTTTGAAGAAGTCCATTTACTAAATTTTTTCTTTTCCGGTTCATGCTTTTTGTGTCATATTTAAGAGCTCTTTAACAAACTAAATGTCATTAAGATTTTTCTCCTATGTTTTCTTCTAGAACTATTATAGTTTTAACATTTATATTTAGGTCTGTAACACATTTCAAGTTAATTTTTGCACATGATGTGAAGTAGGTTTTGAGGTTCATTTTAGGGGTTATTTTTTTAGTACTATTTATTGAAAAGATTTTCCCTTCCTCATTAAATTGCCTTGGTACCCTTGTGGAAAACCAGTTGAATCTATTTCTGGACTCTCTCTTTCATTACATTGACCTAAATGTCTGTTTTATGACAATTCCTCACAATTTTGATTGTTGTAGATTTATAGTAATTTTGAAACCAGGTAGTGTATATCTATCAACCTTATTCTTTGTTTTTAAAATTGTTTTGACTATTCCAGGTATGTTGCATTTTCATACAAATTTTAGAATCTGTTTATGAATTACTATAGAAAAAATAATGCTAATATTTTGATTGGAATTTCACTGACTCTACAGATCAGTTTGGGAAGAATTGATATTTTAACAATACTGAGTCTTCCAATTTAGGAACGCACTGCACGTCTCCATTAATTTAAGTCTCAGAAATGTCTTATACTTTTCAATGTATAGGTCTTAACATGTTTGGTCAAATTTATTCCTAAATATTTTTTGGTGCTATTATAAATGGTATTGATTTTATAAATTTCTTTTTTTTCAAAATAAATTTATTTATTTTATTTATTTATTTTTTGCTGCATTGGGTCTTTGTTGCTGCACGCAGACTTTCTCTAATTGCAGTGAGCTGGGGCTACTCTTCGTTGCAGTGCGTGGGCTTCTCACTGCGGTGGCTTCTCTTGTTGCGGAGCACAGGCTCTAGAGCACAGGCTCTAGAGCACAGGCTCAGTAGTTGTGGTGCATAGGCTTAGTTGCTCTGAGGCATGTGGGATCTTCCCGGACCAGGGCTCGAACCTGTGTTCCCTGCATCGGCAGGTAGATTCTTAACCACTGCGCCACCAGGGAAGCCCACTTTTATAAATTTCAAGATGAGATTGTTCTTCACTAGAATGTAGCAATATAATTGATTTTTATATTGGTCTTGTATCCTACAATATTACTACATTCAATAATTAGTTCTAGTGGCTTTTTTGTAATTCTGTAGGATTTCCTATAGGTGATCGTGTTTCCTGCAAATAAAAACAGCTTTACTTCTTCCTTTCCAATCAATGTGCCTTTTTTTTTTTTTTTTTTTAATTATTTATTTATTTATTTATTTATGGCTGTGTTGGGTCTTCGTTTCTGTGCGAGGGCTTTCTCTAGTTGCGGCAAGCGGGGGCCACTCTTCATCGCGGTGCGCGGGCCTCTCCCTATCGCGGCCTCTCTTGTTGCGGAGCACAGGCTCCAGACGCGCAGGCTCAGTAGTTGTGGCTCACGGGCCTAGTTGCTCCGCGGCATGTGGGATCTTCCCAGACCAGGGCTCGAACCCGTGTCCCCTGCATTGGCAGGCAGATTCTCAACCACTGCGCCACCAGGGAAGCCCCAATGTGCCTTTTATTTCTTGTTTTGGCTTTATTGCACAGCCAAAGACCTTCAGTACAATCTTGAACAGAAGTAGTAAGAACAGATATCCTTGCCTCACTCCCAAAGTTAGGGGAAAAGCATTCAATATTTACTATTATATATGATGTTAGCTGTAGGTTTTTCATAGTTGCCCTTTATAAGATTGAGGGAGTTCCTTTCTATTCATATTTTGCTGAGAGTTTTGTTAATGATGTTGGAGTTTTAAACATTTTGAGCATTATTTGAAGTTTGAGCAATTACTTTAATATTAATTTTAAAATTTTCACCAAATACACACAAGAGTGAGTCATGTTTAATATTATTTATAAAATTTGCAATGGATTTATAGTATCTCCAATTTAAAAAAAGAAGAATTATCTCATTAATATTAAAAATCAAATTTTTGACTTCTTTATGGCAGCTTTAATAATAAATAGAACGTTAAGTGATTTGAGGTTGAGGTTTTCTTTTCACAGTCAACAACTTAAATTTTAGTTCCATATGTTGTGACAATGAGGAAAGTTAATTACTCAGCAGTTACTCCAATGTGCTAATAAATACAGATATTTGGTTTCAAAAACACATGTGTGACCCTAGAATTATACGTTGCAGGTGATGCCTGGGTTTGCTTCGCTCTCCTCTTGATTGTGTGGAGACCAGGCTGCAGTATAAGCAAATCGATTCTCCTTATTTATTGCAATGGGGCATCACAAGTCACATATTTTAAGGGATTTAGACTCAGGTAAAGTCAGCCTTGATGTAGACTAACATAGTCAAGAGAGAACCATTGAAACTAAAATTCCCCAAACACCCAGACTCAAAAAGCTGATACCAAAGTCCCATTGTTTATCATAGGTGCATGATGTACCATTTTATGAAAATATGCAAAGATATTATCATAACTTCTAGACAGATTGTCAGGAAATCCTCTTTTTAAAAAAAGAAAGAAAAGAGCCACACCTAATTTACTATTCTTTGGAAAAATCCATTGGTTTGTATGATAAACACTAAAATAGACTTATTATACACCTGGCTAGGTGCCAAGCCATTCTTCTGTGAACACTGAGATAATGGACCTTCATTGTTCTGTGTGTTATCGTTGCCTGTTCCTGTCAGACTGGTCCTCAACAGTTACATGGGCTTCTGCCATTTATCAAAAGTCTGAGGCTTAGAAGTCTTTCTCTACTTGTCTGAAACAACAATTCATTTGTTTAACAAACATACATTTGATAAAATTTGCAAGGTTCACATGTGACTGGTAAACTGTAAACAGAGAAAATGTGTAAAACCATATTGCTTTAGGAAAAATTATAGAATTGGCTACATTTATCTTTGGTAGAGACATTTTCTCCTTTCTTTGATTTGACAATGAATCATTTTAGATTTCATTAAAGTAAGAATTTTCTATTGTTTAAAGGCAGTCTTATTTGGTAAAACATAAGATAACAAACTCCAGCACACAGAGTGAGTGACAGTGTTACAAAATTATATAACCTTAAAGCAAAAAGGGACCTGATTTCATTTAGGAATAAATTTCCATGTTAGCTTTGTTCTTCTAGAGATGAAGATTTCACTGTGTCCTTTGGTCTTCTTTCTGGCATTTAACTTCTATACTACCAGGATCATAAAGTTCTTTTGCTGAATTTTTTTTTTTCTATTTTAAGCACAAAATCCTCCAATTCTGCCCTTTTTAGAAATAAGAACTATTTAGTCAATTAGACTCTGAACCTGCTAAACTGCATTTTTACAAATCTCTAAATGTGCGTTTATAAATCAGTGATAACATCAGCTCAGTAATTATCCTATGTAAACAAAAGTGTGTTTTCTTTTGGTTTGGATGTGTGAGTATATTATAGACTAGACTGCAAAGGAGGACAATGAAAATAGGAAGACAAAGACATAAGTCTTGCATTCAGCTCCTAAATTCACTTTGGCAAGCTATTTTTGAAAAGTGAGCATCAGAAATAAAAAGTGAAAAAGAAAAAGTAGGGAATTCCCTGGCAGTCCAGTGGTTAGGACACTGCACTTCCACTGCAGGGGGCATGGGTTTGATCCCTGGTCAGGGAACTAAGATCCTGCATGCCTCATGGCATGGCCAAAAAAAAAAAAAAGTAAAAAAGGAAGTAGGATTGTAAGATATTTATGTATTAGTTACAGAAAACGATAATGGGTTTTTGTTAATGTCACATTTTATTTGCTTAGATCCTACAGAAGAGATTAAGAAAAAAAAATGTATAAAATCCTAACACAAAGGAGGAAAAGGTTTTTGTTTTTAAACTAGGAATAGATTTTTTAAAAGTCTCTCACTCTCTGGGCAATTTCGGAATCGTGAAAGCAGTTGTGTGTCCCTTACAGGGTATCAGGCACTCTCTGTCAGCAAGACAGCGTGAGCTGGAAGGCAAGCTGGGGTTGCCTGCACTTTTCCCGGCTTCCTTCAAGTTCTTAAATATACTAAGAGTTCACAGCAATTTTTGTCAATGAGTTACATTTCTCATTTCTAGGGTTGAGCCTTGATGCTCTGCTCAAGACCATAGCCTCCCAGATCCTGCTCCCTGGGAAGGGAGAAAGAAGAAAGGACAGGGCAGAAACGTGCTGGGATCAGGTGAGAGGGTTTAGTTTCATGGTCATTTTTGACCTGAGCAGCTGTGGGGGGTTGCTTTTGAACTTAGCCACCGTCCATAGATGGGGGCCCACAGATAGATCAGATAGGTCACCAAACCTTCCTGTTTTGGTTTTCTCTTGTATTAAAGGCACTAACTTTATTGTGGTCACAACACACACTTATATCAAATCATCCTGTTGTACACCTTCAGCTGACACAATGTCAATTATATCTCAATATATATCTGAGATAAGATGACAGGATTTCCCTGTGAGAGAAGATAAATGCTTTTCTTTAGGATAATAAACATTCCACAATTCCATAGAGGCAATCCTTTATTTGTTCCTCCTGCCCTGACAATGAGAAGTCACAAAGCCTCTTTCACCTCTTACCCAAGGTCGTCATGCAAGCACAAACTTCAAGGAAAAGGATAAAGATAAGGTAAAAATCCCTAGGAAGGAGGTAGTAGTATAACCTACTGTTCAGAACTCTTCCACATCCTTCTTCCTTACTTTTTGCTCTGCCTCAGATTCCCTGGCTCTGCCGCCACTGTATCTGCCTCTGGAGCATTTCCATTATTTATCCTGATTTAGGTATGGGAGATCACTTTTTCTCTGGGTTCAGCTGGGACTTAGTTGGAATTGGGGGGGGTGGGCGGTGGCGGGAAGAACTGAAGGAAAAGAAAGCAAATATGAGAGCAGAGAAGTGGATAGGTTTACAAATCCCAGATTTTTCATCCTAATCTCACCAAGGTTCAGCTATAGCCTGGTTAGATTGGCACTGTTTGAGGAGTTTACCCAGCTTCAATTCTTTTTCCTGGCCTCCAAGCTGTCTGGCCAGATAGGATGGAGGCTAGATTGAGCTCCTTGGATTTCTGGCCCAACGTCACTTTGGAACAAACGATCTCTGGTGGAATCTCAGGAAGGATTTTTGGTTCCTCCGGAGCTTGCCTCTGTGTCTGTTCTCTAGGATCAGCTCTCTGACTGCCAGTTCCAGCTTGGGGCTCAACTGATTTTCCTTCACACAAATCCCAGAATTTTTGGCTCAGCTTTGTTTCTCTGTCTTTCTAAATAGAAAAAGCATCTTCCTCCCTGATTTGCAAGGACTCTGCCCCTAATCTTCAGGCATTTGGAATCAGCTCCAGCATTCCAATTCATGTTTACGGCTCTGGCCCTTGGAAATTCTACTTTTGCTCTAATCCCTTCCTTTCTGCTTGGCTTGTCTCAAGTGAGTAGTTAGGGCTGGGTTTACCTTTGGGTGTGATATAGTACAATTTCTTCATTTTACACTAAGTCAATATCTGGGCTTCTCTCATGTAGCTTGGGTGGCCACAGTCCCCTAGAGCTTTGTCTTCCTCAAATGATGAGAAGCAGACATCTTCTCTATTTCTGTTTGAAAATATACACCCTCTTTCGGACAATCCCATTTCCTGTTTGAGGATGGCCTCCTCTTTTCAGCTCAGCTGCCAGGCAGAGAGAATGACATATTTTGAGCCCAAACACTACAATTCAGTTACCATTTCCACCAATTATTACCAGATTCTCTGAGATAACTCATCTCTCATGGACCTCACCACTTTGTGGTAGCACACTTACTGGATGTGACCCTTTAGTTGTACCATTTAAACACACACATGCACACACACACACACACACACACAGTCCTGCTCACCAGTGAGGAAAGAGGAGTTTTCCCACCTCCAAGATTTTTTTCTGCAAATGTTTTAAAATCCCTGAACAAACAGTTTGGGAGCCCTGGCTATAGTTTTTACACCAAACAACTGAGCTTCTAGAGGCTTACATGGGGGTCAAGCACATAGGCTCTGGAAGCAGGCCATTGGATTTGAATATTAACTTTGCTACTTACTAGCTAGTTAGCTATTGGCAAATTACTTATCCACTTTGTGCCTTAGTTTTCCATCTGGAATATGGAGAGAAATAATAGCAACTACTACTATGGTTATTGCGACCGTTACTTAATACCCGTAAAGCATATAGAACAGGGCCCGGTACATCGTAAGTACTTGGTAAATGTTAGCCCCCATTATTACCACTGTACAGGTCTCTTGAATAGATAAAATTTTAAAAAGTAATGGTTGGTATAGTGGTTTTAGCAGTAGGACAGTAACTAAAATTTAGAGATTAGTTAAGGGTAACTCCAATGAACAAAAATGGACTGAGAGAGGATCCTTACTTGAAATGTTGAATAACTGTGTTTCAGTTGTAGGTACAGGAACCACCCAACATTTCTGCCACATTTTGTATTTGAGCTAGTATTCTCCTGTCCAGGAAAGTACCCACCAAAGTTATTTCTGTTTATGACTGGTTATGCAGTTCAACTAGCTCACTACGAACTCAGATTCCATCTAACATGGGGCTGGCCTAGTCCCCTGCTTAGTGTCAACAGGCATGCATATCCAAGGGATTCCAAGAAAACCTGTTACAGAAGACCTAACAATCCTTCTTATGGGATAGATCAAGTGGTCTTACGCTCTTCCAAAACAAATCCAAATACATCTTTCATCAAAGCCAAAACTCAGATGAGAAGGTTCACTTCCTTGGTATGAATAGATTCTAATGCAATAGCATCAATAACAGTGCTGAGCATTTTCCAATACAAATATACCAACCAAAATGTGAAAAACAGACACTTATCAACACAGAATCGGTATAATTTCTCATTGTAACATCGACTGGGGACTTCCCTGGTGGCGCAGTGATTAAGAATCCACCTGCCAATGCAGGGGACACAGGTTCGAGCCCTGGTCTGGGAAGATCCCACATGCTGCAGAGCAACTAAGCCCGCGCACCACAACTACTGAACCTGAGCTCTAGAGCCCACCTGCCACAACTACTGAGGCCCACATGCCTAGAGCCCATGCTCCGCAACAAGAGAAGCCACCCCAATTAGGAGCCCGTGCACCGCAACGAAGAGTAGCCCCCTCTCGCTGCAACTAGAGAAAGCCCGCGTGCAGCAACGAAGACCCAATGTAACCAAAAATAAATATATGTATATATAAAAATATATAAAACAAAAAAACAGCGACCGTACATATGCAAACAAATATGGAGTCACGCTTCCACATGGAAAAGAACGAATATACATGTGAGAATTTCTTTGAATCATTTACCCATCACTTCCTTCCTCACTTTTCCCCTTCAGATCTACCATGCTCTTTCCTGGAGCATCAGCACAGAACTTTTGGTTACAAAGATTATAGTTTTTTTCCCTCCCAAACCCCCTTATCCACCACTATTTCAAAGAAGGTCATTAGATTAGTCTAAAAGGACTTCTTTTTTTACCTTTCTATGTTTCTTTTTCTATTTTTCTTTTTTCCTTACTTTTAATAAACCTATGGATTTTAGGGCAAAAACATTCAGACTTTCACCATTAAGTATCATGTTAGCCATAGGTATTTTATAAATGTTGTTCATCAAATTAAGGAAGTTCCCTTTTAGTCGTAGTTTGTTGGCATTTCTATCATGAAAGGGTGTTGGATTTTGTCAATTGCATTTTCAGTGTCCAGTGAAATGATTACATAGATTTTGTCCTTTATTCTAATAATATAATGTATTTCATTAATTGACTTTTGAATGTTAAAGCAATTTTACTTGCTTGAGGTAAACTCTACTTGGTTGTGATGCATAATCTTTTCTATACATTGCTGAGTCCTGTTTACTAATATTCTATTAAGAATTTTTATGTCTATGTTCATGAGAGATATTAGTCTGTAGTTTTCTTTTCTTGTGATGTATCTTTAGCATCAGGAAAATGCTGCTTCATAATATGGTTTGGGGAAATGTTCCCTCTTCCTCTACTTTATGAGAGAGTTCCTATAAGACTGATATTATTTCTACTGTAATGTTTGATAGAATCCAACAAGGAAGCCTTCTGGGTCTCCGATTTTCTTTGTGGAAAGGTTCTTAATTAAAATTCCATTTTTTTACATGATACAGATCTTCAAATTTTCTATTTCTTCTTGAGACAGTTCAGTTGGCATGAAGTAGTTTGTAGTATTCCTTTTAATTTCTGTTGGGTCTTTCTCATTTTTGATTTAGGTAATTTGTGTCTTCTCTTTTTTTACTTTGTCAGTCTAACTGAAAGTTTATCAATTTCGTTGATTGTGTTAAAAAGTCTACTTTTGGTTTTACTTATTTTTTTTCTATTGTATCCTTATTTTCTATTTCATTTCTTTCTTTCTTTTTTTTTTTACAGTAAAAAAAAAATGCAGGGGACACGGTCTTCATTACTGCATGCAGGCTTTCTCTAGTTGTGGTGAGTGGGGCATACTCTTCAGTGCGGTGCATGGGATTCTCACTGCAGTGGCTTCTCTTGTTGCGGAGCATGGGCTCTAGGTGCGCAGGCTTCAGTAGTTGTGGCATGTGGGCTCAGTAGTTGTGGCTTGCAGGCTCAGTAGTTGTAGTACATGGGCTTAGTTGCTCCGTGGCATGTGGGATCTTCCCGGACCAGGGATTGAACCCGTGTCCCCCGCACTGGCAGGCGGATTCTTAACCACTGAGCCACCAGGGAAGTCCCTATGTCATTTATTTCTTCTCTGACTCTTTATTTTTTTAATTCCATCTATTTAGTATAGATTTGATTTGCTCTTTTTCCAGCTTCTTAAGGTAAAAACTTACATTATACATTTTAGATCTTTCTTCCTTTTTAATAGAAGCATATAAAGCTATAAATTTCCCTCTAAGTATTGCCTTAGCTGTACTCCATAAATTTTGACATGTTGTGTTTTCATGTTTATTCAGTTCAATATGTTTTCTAATTTTCTTTGTGATTTCTTCTTTGACTCATGGTTACTTAAAAGTGTGTTGCTTAGTTTCCAAATATTGGAGAGTCTCCAAATTTCTTTCTGTTGTTGATTTATAATTTGATTCCATTGAAGTCAGAGAACATAGTTTGTATGATTTCAATAATTTTTAATCTACTGAAACTTGTCTTATATCCTAGCATATGATCTCTACTAGAGAATGTTCCATGTCTTTGAAAAAAACATGTATTCTGCTGTTTGAGTAGAGAGTCCTGTATATATCAAGTTGGTTGGTGGTTCTGTTCATGTCTTCTATATCTTTACTAATTTTCTGTCTACTTGCTCTATCAATTACTTTGAGAGGAATATTGAAATCTCAAACTACAATTGTTGAATTGTCTATTTCTCCTTTCCATTCTGTCAGTTTTTGCTTTATGTATTTTGTGGCTGTTTGTAGGTGTTATCTATTTACAATTGCTAACTACTCCTGGTGTATTGACCCTGTTACCATTATGAAATGTCCCTCTTGGTCTCGAGAAATACTTTTCTAAAGTATATTTTGACTGACATATCCAGTCCAGCTACCATATAGTTTCTGTTTGCATTATCACCCTTTTCCATACTTTGCATTTTATTTTATCATTGAGTCTTTGAATCTAAAGTGTGTCACACCTAGACCAAGAAAGAGAAAATCTTATCCATTTTTTCTCTTTGTTCAGATATAGATATCTTTGTGTTTATCTTACTTAGGATTATTTGTGTGTCTTGGATCTATAAATATTCGTTTTTCATCAAATTGGAGGTTTTGGCCATTATTTTTTCAAATATGTTTTTCTGTACCATTTGGTCTTTCTTTTTTGGGGGGGGATTCCTATTATATGTTTGATGCTATCCCACAGGTCTTTGAGACTGTGTTCATTTTTCCCATCTGTTTTTTTTTACTCTGTTGTTCAGATTGAACAATTTCTTTTTTAAAAAATTTATTTATTTATTTATTTATTTTTGGTTGCATTGAGCCTTCATTGTTGTGTGTGGGCTTTCTCTTGTTGCGGCAAGCAAGGACTACTCTTCGTTGTGGTGCGCGGGTTTCTCATTACGGTGGCTTCTCTTGTTGTGGAGCACGGGCTCTAGGAACATAGGCTTCAGTAGTTGTGGCTTGAGGGCTCTAGAGCGCAGGCTCAGTAGTTGTGGCATGCGGGCTTAGTTGCTCTGCAGCATGTGGGGTCTTCCCGGACCAGGGCTCGAACCTGTGTCCCCTGCACTGGCAGGCAGATTCTTAACCACTGCACCACCAGGGAAGTCCCCAGACTGAACAATTTCTATTGCTCTATTTTGAGTTCACTGATGCCTCCTTCTGACATCTCAGATCTGCTGTTGAGCCCATATAGCAATTTAAAAAAATTTTTTAGTGTGGCATTTTTCAACTCTAGAATCTCATTTTTAAAAATAGTCTATATTTCTCCATTGGTATCCTCAATTTGTTGAGGATATATATTTTATATATATATATAATATTGTCACAATATTTTAAAAAATTATTTGAACTTATTTATAATAATATCTTTGAAGTCTTTTTGTGATAAATCCAACATCTGAGCTCACTAAAAGTCAGTTTCTGCTGATTACTTTTTTACTTTCCTGCTTCTTTGCATATCTCATTTCCTTTTTTTTTTTTTTTATAAAACTAGACATTTTAGCTAATATGTTGTAGCAACTATGGATTTTGAGATTTGTTGGAGCGGGGGTATCTCTCCTGGACTTGAACTGCAGATTTTGTCTTCCTCGCAGTATGCGGCTGTTGATATGTCTGCTGACATTTTCATTGCAATTTTTATTTCTTTCAGCCTAACCTCCTAGGGTTTACTTTTGTATTTTCATGACTTAGTAGTCAGCCAGTGATTTGGACAAAGTTGTTTCCAGATACCCCAAGCCTATAAGGCTTCCAAACTCTGCTGATCCATTTGTGTGGTGATTGGGTAGGGCATTCAAAGCTTAGCCAATTGTCAAGTGTCCCTTGGCTTTTGCTTTCTACTGAACTCCGTTGTGTCTCCTTTGTGTGTATGTAGAGTTTCCCAGTCATCCAGAGATGTGTGAAGAATTTATTTAGCAGATATGAGATGAGTAATTCTTCAGTGGTGTCACATGCAGATGCAGAAACAAGTAAAAATCATAAAGGCATAAGGCATTGATGGACTCATAAAGAAACATGCTTGGGAGAGTAAAAGATGAAAAAATTACTAGTTAATATAACTGAAAAGGGACCACCATAAAGTCACTTAATCAACTGGTAAGGAGATGGTTTGTGTGTATCTCTTAAAGTGTTAGGCTTAGCTTATCATATTATGACCTAGTGGGTCCTATACATAGAGTTTAATTTTTTATGTGGTATAAAATGTCCTTCAAGATCTGGCCCAATGTCTTCTTATCAGCCTCATTTTTCATGTCCCATCATTTTCACTTCTGCACGCAGTCCCACACATCATTTCATATGCCTCAATTACTTCACATGTCTCTATTTGTCTCATCATTTAAGACCCAGAGAAAATATTATAAATTTTTGATACCATTTCTGATTTCTGAAAGCCAAGTATACTCTTCCCTGTGTGTTACAAACAAGAGGGAAGGAAAGAATGTTCAATAAATGATGGGCTTTTGGCTTGCTCTGGTGCAGAGTAAGATTCAACTTATATCCTCATCTCCTTTCACACACCAAAATAAATATCTGATAGACATTTTTTAAGTGAAGTATAAAAAAAGATAAGAGGGATTTTGGTTAAATATGATAGACTGAACAAAAGAAAGGACTTCTGTCTTTTCTCTTCAAAACTCACTAAAATCACCTAAGTGCCTACTTAGGTGAGAAGGTAACAAGTGAAATAGTCTCAGCCTTTGAGCCTTTGAGTTCCAGAAAGATTCAAGCATGTAGTCTTCAGCAACCTTTGAAGACAAGGGTACAGGGTTGGTCTGAAAACAGAAGGATTGGTTGAAAGGAGCAGTTAGTACACCCAGATCTCCTCCTTTATTCTATGACCTCTCCCTCGCTTGTGCAGAAAACTGGAGCAAAATTCATTCTCTGGAGAAACTGAACCAGAGGCTTTGAACTCTGGAAAATGAGGCATAGATGAAAGTGGGGGTGAGCCACCAACATATTGAAAAGGGCAGGTTTTGGAGGTGTCAAATTAAAGTCTTAATAATAATTAGTCCTCCGTCTATAGTCCAGCTATTCACCTATGTATTCTGGAAATGCAGAATACACTTCTGCAGACCAGCTCTGGTCCAGACCCTCTGGCAAGCTTACACACCATGGACAGGCTGTGTCTTTCTGTGGCAGCTCTCTCTGAAGAGGTCTCATGTCTCTGCTCAATCCCTTGTTTCTACATTGTTCACTCTTTCTTAGACTACAGCTTCTTTTTTGTACTTGCTACTTATGGATATTTGAGTCATCTTTACCCTTTTTAATAGTTAACTACCTTTTATTAGTTAACAATTCTTTATTTTAAATTTCCCTTGCTCTAATTACTGGCACGGTTTCTGTCTCCTAACTGAACTCTGACTGATACAGAATTCATATCTGGGGTGGTCCCAGGAGACAGACCCGAAAAGATGAATTTCGGGATTGGGTAATGTGTTGGGCTTCTTGCCAATGGGAAACAAGATGCTAGTAACCCATAGAATGCAGCAACATTACAATTAACTTATCACCTATGGTTAATTAAGTGCCAGTTAAATAAGTGTCGTGGGAGTCCACGCAGCTGTATTTGACTATTATAGACTCTTCTGAGTGCATTGCAGTGCTTACAGAAAGAAAATGAAAATCTCAGGTTCTATAACACTTAGTTAAAATCATGGTCTTAGAACAACAGAACTATGAGATCTTTAAAAGAAGCTCAGTTCTTGTCGCTACAGAGCTGATGTTGAAAATCAAACATAAAACTTAATAATGTGGGTTGCAGAATTATAACATTGGTTAAATTTACAGCCTCATTAAGTAACTCATGTGAAAATTAGGGCATTGATTGGGACATTATGGCACTCTGAAACTTGATATGAGAACATCTAGTTAGACTCATATGAAACTGAGAATCTAAGCCTCCCTTAACCCCAGTCATAGCTTTCTATCTTATGTCTGAGATTACTAGTCTTCCTGTGATAATCTCACTTCAGACGTATGCTTTACAAGGGGATATTCTTTCTTCTCAATACCCACCACAATCACTTTCTGTTTTCATTATACCTGTAACTATGGTCAAATTTCATCATATTTCTAAGGACCAAAACATTTATGGGAGATAACAGATTGCACACCAAACCAATTGCAAGATTTTATGAATATGTTTCAGCAGAAATTGGGGAATGTGTGTGGAAATGGATTCTAAAGGTGTTAGACTAAAGAGGGAAGATATAAAAATAGGCTAATTAAATTAATATGGATGCACTTACTGGAGATTTCAGATTTAATATGTTAATTCATGCAGCTGTAGTTGCCTCTAGTAACTTACCTGATGGATTTACTGAAACTTGGACTGATCGGTGACAATGAGATTGAGATGCCAGAGCTTCCCTGCATGATGTGCAGAAGGGAACCCAAAGGTTTAGGGAGATAGGAAGGTTGGAGTGGATTTATTATGTGTGACCTGCACACCTACCATTAAACTACAGTCCCTTCTAAGTCTTGGCACACTTCCAGGGGTACCTGTCCCCCAGTTTGAAGTCCCTGATATAGAGATTATTTCAAGACACTGGCTCTAAAGGGAAAAAGTAAAATAGTAACTCGAGAGGGATGTAAAGTCAAGAGAGTTTATTTTATTTGTTTGTTTTTTTAACCAACATTCTTAAATACGTTAAAGAGGCAGGTAGAGGAGACAACAGGGAGAGAAAATGAAAATCCAGGCAGGAGGTTATATAAATACATCATAGCACATGTCGAAAAAACATAGTCCTGAGGATCGTATTTGAACATGGCAAGGTTATAACTCCAGGAATTAATCTGTTGCTTTCTGGTTTTCCCCCCTTCCTTTCCATACTCTCATTGGTATTGGAGGACACTTTATTTTTCTTCCCCAGAGCACTATGATAGCCATGAGTTACCCACTTAGTGAGGCGAAACAAAAGGTCAAAGAAGAAAGCTGTGGAAGCTTTATCTTCTAGGGCTTACATGAGACTCTTGTTTGGGAAGGCAGGGGAAAGAGTGTAGAAACTAGGTTTGGAAAGATGAGGAAAGGACACTTTCAGGCTGTGAAAACAGACTGGATACAGAGCAGCTTGCCACCAACAACCCGCCCGTGCCCCCGCCAGCCAGTGCTGCAACCTCCTACCCAGTCCTCCTTGCCTGTGGTCAGCCTACCCTGTAGCATTCTTATACACTAGTGAGCCTCCTCCTCTGGACACCTTGTGATAGTGGTAGAGGTGGTGTATCTCCCTCCCAAGGTAGGATGGAAAGAACCAATTGGAAATTTCCTTATGCACTGGGCTAGAGTGGATATTGGGCCCTGTTATTTGTGTAGGTCATAGCTGTGTTTTGGACAGTGTTATGGTGCTGCTAATCTTTTACACAGAAACAAGTTAATTGTTTCTTGAGCTCCTATCTGTAGGTTTTGAGTTGTTTTTATTTGTTACGGACTGAATGTTTGTGTCCCCCTGCCCCCAAATTCATATGTTGAAACCCTACCCCCTGATGTGATGGTCCTTTGGGAGGTAATTAGAATTAGATGAGGTCAAGACTGTGCAGCCCTCATGAATGGGATTAGTGTCCTTATAAGAGTCACAAGAGAGCTTGCTTTCTCTCTTGGCTCTCCCATGTGAGGGCACAGTGAGAAGGCAGCCGCCTACAACCCAGAAGAGGGCTCTCTCCAAAACCATGCTGGTACCCTGATCTTAGACTTCTAGTCTCCAGAACCGTGAGAAATAAATGTTTGTTGTTTATAAGCCACACAGTCTATGGTGTACTGTTATACCAACCTGAACTAACTAAGACATTTTTAGAAGTAGTGATTGTATAAGCCTGGTGACTGGGCTCAGGAGTTAAAACTTGGAACACCTACCTTATGAGAATTATGACTTTGGTCTCATTGACACATAACCCTGTAATGGACATAAACAAACAAACAAAAATTTACTTAAATCTTGGAGGCTTATAGAGCTATCAATTAAAGACACAGATATTTAAAAATATATAAATACTTTTTTTGATATGTATTACCTTTGAAGTATGACTGATGACCTATATGGAGACATACAAAAGCAACTGAAAAACAAACAAATAAATACAAGCAAAGATGTGTGAATTATATATTTGCAAACACTGTACCATTTTGAACAAGGTCTGTGAAGACCTATTCACTTTCTATCTCAAATATATTCCAAAAAAATGAATCTGTCATCTGCCTGAGAATTGAGGAACACATACATTGATTACGATATACCTTTGGGACTCTGTTGGAAGCATGGCTGCATTCTCCTCATATTGTACTTTTTAGTGTCAGTTCAAAAAATAAGTGCCATAAATTTGGAAATAATGTTGGAATATATAAGTTGTTAAGTGTCTAATAGTAGATCTTAGGCTTTCAGGACTCTTAAAATGCTTCTGCTCTGTTTGACTGAAGTTTAGTTTAATACATAGGCCATTTTTACAAAATGTGGTACCAACATATAAGTAAGCTTCAAATGAAGAGCTAAACAATAAAGTCAAAATACATGTTTTGAAACATTTTTGTATTCATTAGTAGTACTAATGATGATATACAGTCCAAAGAGGAAGGAACACTCCCAAACTCATTCTATGAGGCCAACATCACCCTGCAACAAAAACCAGATAAGGATTCACACACACAAAGAAATTATAGGCCAATATCACTGATAAACTTAGATGCAAAAATTCTCAATAAAATATTAGCAAACTGAGTTCAATAATACATTAAAAGGATCACACACCATAATCAAGTGGGATTTATGCAGGGATGCAAGTATGGCTCCATATCCACAAGTCAATCAGTGTGATACACTACATCAGCAAATTGAAGAATAAAAGATCCATTTCAATAGATGCAGAAAAAGGTTTTGGCAAAATTCAACATCCATTTATGATAAAAACTCTTCACTAAGTGGATATAGGGGAACATATCTCAAAATAATAAAGGCCGTATATGACAAGCCAACAGCTAACATCATACTCAATGGTGAAAACCTGAAAGCATTTTCTCTAAGATGAGGAACAAGATCAGGATGCCTACTCTTGTCACTTTTCTTCAACATAGTGTTGGAAGTTCTAGCCACAGCAGACAAGAAAATGAAATAAAAGGAATCCAAATTGGAAAAAAAGAAGTAAAGCTGTCACTGTTTGCAGATGACATGATACTATACATAAAAAATCCTAGACACCATCAAAAACTACTAGAACTCATCAATGAATTTGGTAAGGTTGCAGGATACAAAATTGATATGCAGGATACAAAATTGATATACAGAAATCTATTGCATTTCCATACATTAACAACAAACTATCAGAAAGAGAAATTAAGAAAACAATGCCATTCACAATCTCATCAAAAAGAATAAAATACCTGGAAATAAATCTAACTAAGGAGGTAAAAGACCTGTACTAAGAAAACTATAAGACACTGATGAAAGAAATTGAAAATGACACAAAGGGAAAGATATACTGTGCTTATGGATTGGAAAAAATTAATATTGTTAAAATGACCATAATAACCTAAGCAATCTGGGTATTAAAATACCAATGGCATTAAATTAAAATACCAATGGCATTTCCCACAGAATTATAACAAATAATTGTAACAAATAATTTGCATGGAAACACAAAAGACCCCAATTAGACAAAACAATCTTAAGAAAGAAGAACAAAACAGGAGGTATCATGCCCCCTGATTTCAAACTATACTACAAAGCTAAAGTAATTAAAACAGTATGTTACTGGCACAAAAACAGACACATAGATAGAACCTAATAGAGAGCCTAGATATGAACCCACACTTACATGGACAATTAATTTATGACAAAGGAGGCAAGAATATACAATGGGGAAAAAACAGCATCTTGAATAAATGTTGTTGGGAAAACTGGACAGCTACATGTGAAACAATCTAACTGGACTATTTTCTCATGCTATATACAAATAAACTCAAAATGAATTAAAGACTTAATTTGAAGACCTGAAACCATAATACTTCTAGGAGAAAATATAGGCAGTACACTTTTTGACATCAATCTTAGCAATATTTTTTTGATATATCTCCTCAGGCAAGGGAAACAAAAACAAAAGTAAGTAAATAGGGCTACATCAAACTAAGAAGGTTTTGCACATCCTTTCCCCATTCATAGTTATATTGCACAAAAATATAAGAGCCTGTAAGTAAACAGGAGGCCTGGTCCTTAATCTACATAGTTGCTGGAGGTTACACTTGGTCTTTCAGTACCACATGATGCCAGTTTCAATTGCTCCTCAGTATGGCTTCACTGGGAAAGTAAAGAGATACACTTTACAGTGATCTTCTCTACTGACCACAGACTCAGCTACAGAGGACCCTACCTCTGCTTTCAGAACTGTAGTAGTTGGTGACACAGGTAACACCCACCTGAGGTCCTACCCCTCTAAGGCACTGGGTAGTAGCCATTCAAGGACATTTGTAGAATCTGTTTCCCATCCTTGCCAGTCTTGCGACTCTCTCTCTTCCCCCAGACTAGATCCCTCTCTTCTCTTAAATAAGTCAATTTTGTCCTCCAATTAGCCTACATTAAAAAATAAAAACATCTTCCATGAGCTCTTCCGTGGTGACCAAGAAGCCCTATTCTCAATTTACAAAGGCCTGGGTTCTTTCTTTAGAGGGGACTATGGTGTGGTGGTGAGGAAGTTCCTGTGTATCACTTAAACTTGCATTCATCCACAAATAACAGGAAAACCACCTACAGTTGCTTAAAAGAGGTTCATTTTTCTCATTTATCAAGAAGTTAAATGCTGGTCTTGGTTCTCTAAGTCAGTGATGTCACAGTGGACACACCTATGATTTTCCTGACCTTTTCTTTCAAGGTTACAAGATGACACTGCAGATCCAGTCATCAATTCTGCATGGGAAAGAGAAAGAATGGGGTAAAGGGAAAGAGGCAACAACACTGGTCTCATCAGTTTTCTTTTTGCAGGAAAGCAGAATCTTTCTCAGAATCCCCTCTCCCTTGACCAGTAGGCTCCAGTTGCATCCCATGGGCCAGCACTGGGTCCTAGGGCCATGTCTAAATGCAAAGAAAGATGGAAAAGAATGTATCTTGCTTTTCAGGCTGTATAGTAGGAGGCATAAATGGATGGGTGAGAGGTTTGGGAATGGCTTGGTAGGAGCCATTTAACATTATCTTCCACAACCCCTCATTCTTTCCTGCTGAGTAGGAAACAAGGCAGTCAATTTCTCAAATACAATATGCTAGCAGCACAGAAAAGGAGGAGCAGAGCATATTGTGCATCAGAAATGAGGAAAAAGTGGCCAGAGGACAGTCAAGTGTTGGAAGAGTTAAGAGTGAAATGGGAAAGAATCACAGAGACGTTGATATAGAGAAGCACACAGAAAATGACAGCCTGAGGCCCAGCACCCACAAGGCCCAGGTCAGGAGCAGAAAGGGAAGAAATATAGATGCTGCAGACCAGGCATCACACTTGAGCACACACTAAAGAGCATGCACCTGGTTGGAAGGGATTAAGGGATTCTGAGGGCCAAGTCAAGTTGATACTGTTTGTTACTGTCATTTTGATCTTACCATATACCTGGACTGGAGTGGAAAAACGTATTACACAATTAAATTTGATATATCAATAAAGTTGTACTTGACAAATATAGTTCTTTTATCATTTTGAAAAGAAGATACTTTGTCATAAATAAGAACTATCTGGTGGTTGAGAGGTCACTGAGACTATAAACACAGAAGTCAGAGAAATGAAGATAAATTCTCCATTCAATTCCATATTCCAATTCCATAAATTACAATTCTTTTTATGCTATTAATTAAATTCCTTTTCTTCACATAGGCTCAAACCATTAGGAATCGTACCTGTGTGCGTGTACATGTGAATTCACATGTATTCACATACAACAAAATCTTCTTTCTTGTTCCCTTTTCTCTTACCAACTAATTTATCAATTCAACAGCTATTTTTAGAACACCCACTCTTTCCTTCTACACCTTTTCTACTTCTTGCACTGCAAACCTAAAGGGAGTCATGATGGGAATTACAGGTAGTGGTTTGGGTTGAGAAGATATAACAGAAAACATATCCAGTCTGGATTGATATGTAGAAATTTCTCTCCCCCATCTCCCCCACCTCCTCCCCACCCCGCATCTCAGGTCCTAGAAGCAGAGATCAATAATAAGCTAGAAGGATTCATTACATGTCTAGCTCTACCGCTATCATGCTGGGTATGTCACAAGACTTCTCTCTGTTTCATTGCCTTTTTATTAAGACAAAACTGGTATTATTCCTTTCTTTCCCCTTTTCCTTTCATCTCTCTTGTCTGACTACGTAACAGATCTGTTACACAGATAAATGAGATATTGCTGGTCACATTTCTCTGGGAAAAAGCAAAAGCAAACTATACATGAAAAACATTTTTCTTCAATAGAGCTTTTATGCCTACCACTAATGGGTCAGCTCAGAAGGAGGGATGTGCAACTGTTTTGAGAGTATTAGAGAACTCTGTTATGCACATTTGTGAGCCGCCTTTTCTATTTATAGATGTTAACCAGGACGCATGATTGCTTCCTTTACTGGCTTCCCTGATACCTCAGTCTAAGTTGCATAACTATGTATGATATCTTGACATCCTCTGTAATTTTCCTTTTTACTATCATCACATTCACTTATGTAACCTACATTTGAAGAGTACTTAGAATGTGTCAGACACTCACTGTTCTAGGCATTGGGATACAAGAGTGAATGAGGCAAAGTTTGCTGTGCTCTTGAATCTTGAATCTCTTGGAGAGACACACAATAGACACACACACACACACACACGCACACACACAATGTCAGGGAGTGATAAGAACTAGAAAGAAAATAAAACAGGTCAAGAGGGTCAAGAGAAGGAGATGGAGAGTTTGTGCTGTTTTAGTAGTTTAGTTTAGGAGTAAGGGAAGTCCTCTCTGAAAAGTTAACATTTGAATAGAGACACATATGAACTGAAGAATAGAAGCTTGTAATATCTAGGTGAACAATATTCTAGGCAGAGGGGCACAAATGCCAAGGCCTCAAAGTGGGAAGGTACAGAGCAAACTCCAGGAATAGCAAGAAGAATAGGAGAGAAGGTGAGTGAAGAAGCAGGCAAAGACCAGATCGTAGAGTCTTATACGCCATGGTAAGGATTTTACTCTAAGTGTCATGGGGAGCCATGGAAAGGATATAAAGAAGGAAATGACATGATGAGACTTTCAAAAGTCTCTCTCTCACTGCTGTGTGGAGAATAGAACAAAAGAGTGGAATCAAAGAGATGAGTAGGGAATCTACTGGAATAATCCAGATGATAGAAAATGTTGTCTTGAACTAAGATAATACTGATGAAGGTGGTTGGAGACAGTAATATTGTGATATAAATTGAAAATAAATCCAATAGTGTTTTCTGGTCAGTTAAATAAGGAGTATGAAAGAAAGAAAAATTACGGTCATTTCCAAGATCTTTAGCCTGATGAACTGAGTAAATACAGTTTCCATTTAATAAAATAGTGAACAGGAGGGGAGAAGTAGATTTTTGTGGAGTGGAGAAGGGAACAAAGTTCCCTCTAAGAGTTCCGTTCAGGACGGGTTTAGTTTAAGATGCTATTAGATCTCTGAGAGGGGGCATTGGGTAGGCAGATAGATATATAAAAGTGTCAAATTTAGAAAATATGAATTTAGCAGTCATACCAAGAAATTGGGGACTTCTTTGGCTGTCCAGTAGTTAAGACTTTGCCTTCCAATGCAGGGGGTGTGGGTTCGATTCCTGGTAGGGGAGCTAAGATCCCACATGCCTCCTGGCCAAAAAACCAAAACATAAAACAGAAGCAATATTGTAACAAATTCAACAAAGACTTTAAAAATGGTCCACATCAAAAAAATCTTCAGGTCTTCTCTGGCTGTCCAGTGGTTAAGACTTTGCCTTCCAATGCAGGGGGCCCTGTTTCAATCCCTGGTCAGTGAACAAGAGCTTGCATGCCGCAACTAAAAGATCTCGCATGTCTCAGCTAAAGATCCCGCATGCCACAACGAAGATCCCACATGTGACAATGAAGATCCCGTGTGACCGGCACAGCCAAATAAATAAATAAATAAATAAATATTTCAAGAAAAAAAAGAAATTGGACATCCATTAAAGAAATGTTTAGAAAAGGAGGGTGTGATCAACTGCATCAAATGTTTTGAGAAGCTGAGTAAGATTGACTGAGAATGGACAATTGGATGTAGATCACCATATGAAGATCAGTGGTGATCTTGACCAGATGAATTCAATACTTTATTGAGATCAAAATCCTCAGAGTTTTGATTAGACATGAAGACCTGTTATAGCAATCTCCCCAGCTAGTTTGTAAATTTCATGAACGTAAGGATGATGTCTCTTTTAGTCACTGTTTTGTCTCCATTGTTTGGCTCAGTGCCTGGAACATAGTAAACACTCCACAGATATTTGTGGAATATTCCAGTCTGTTCAGATTATTTCAAAGGAATTTATTGTCAGGAATTCCCTTGAGGATGTAGACTATTTGGGGACTTAGCGGTGATTATAATGGAGCGGAAAGGGTAATTTATAAAGTCATTAAAGGACCACTTTTTAATTTTCATAAATATTGACTTTCTAAGTTTAAAATGGTGAATGTAAACAAGAAATTCCTGATATTTGGTAACCTGAGATTTAAAAATACATGCGTGTTTTTACCATTATTTGGTACATAAAGTAAAAAATTAACTTTGAGAGAAGTCATGAGGGAGAAACAGAATTTCTCCTATAGTTATTTTCCTGAGAAAGGAACGTAAGCATTTCAGTGTTCAGAGAGCTGGGCCTGTATCTTTGAGCACATTTCCTGTACATGCTCACTCAATTAGGCAACAGTATTGATCTTAGGACAGGTAACACCTAAGATTACCCATTTGTTCGTATTAGCTCAGATTCTCCTTTTCCCTAAATTCCTGGAAGCAAATTAAATACCATGAAAAACTCAGCAATTTTTTTCTCAGATCACCAGGGAACATTTGGCAAATTACTGCTTTAGTGCATAAAATAGCTTCTACTATCCCCAAAGCTTACATGTGTCTTCCCAATGGTAGCTAATATGCTGAGTTTGTGGATTTAAAAATCTGGCTCAATGAGTAACTACATAGAACAGAAAGCTGGATGTGAGTAGCCCCATGACCAGTGGAATCATAATTAAAATTAGGTCAACCAGAAACAAAAATGATTGAAATATATTCAGGAGGAAATAGAGACCATTTGGAGAGGTTACAAGACTCCTGTCATGTAAAATATACTTCTGAAAATGATGGCGGATAAAAATGAAAAACAGTGTTTTTGAGAAAAAAGGAAGGAAATGGAAATTTCCCAGAATTTCACTTGCTATTAATATACAGTGTGTTTACCAAGAAAGTTATCAGACCTAGGGAAATTTTAGGGAAAGGAAGAAGAACTCGGTCAGTGAGTGATTGAAGTTTGTAACAAAAATGCAAACTGTGAAATACAGCAATAGTATTGAACTCCTCCTAGCCTTAATTATCACTGAAACTGAAAATGCACTACAGACTATGTCGTGTGCTTGTACAACTTCCTCTTGCCCTTTGAACAGAAAAGGGAGAGGAGAGTCACATGGTCAGGTCCAAAGGTAGAAAAAGGCTCACTGGTTATTACTAGGATCTTTTTGGACACACAGGCCTGGTAGCTTTCCCGCTTAAGTGTTGAACCTGAAAAACAGCTGTATTTTACATGTTCTAGAGGACAGAATTAATTCTGGCTCTTTCCAAGTGCTTGTGGGTATAAGCTTTAGTTATTTAGGGCAGAGTAAACCTAGAGGAATATTTGTTCCCTTGAAAGTCTATGTACAACCAGAGTTTATCACAGTAAGTGAAGTCAGAAAGAGAAAGACAAATACTATATGATATCACTTATATGTGGAATCTAAAATATGGCACAAATGAACCTATCTACAAAACAGAAACAGACTCATAGACATAAAGAACAGATTTGTAGTTGCCAAGGGGGAGGGGGGGAGGGAGAGGAATGGACTGGGAGTTTGGGGTTGGTAGATGCAAACTCTTACATTTAGAATGGATAAACAACAAGGTCCTACTGTATAGAAAACTATATACAGGAAACTATACTCAATATCCTGTGATAAACCATAATGGGAAAGAATATAAAAAAGAATGTCTATACGTGTATAACTGAGTCACTTTGCTGTACAGCAGAGATTGCCACAACATTGTAAATCAACTATACTTCAATTAAAAAAAAACATCCATGGCTGAGAGTCTATTCATTCTCAACCTACCTCTAACACTGGCGATTCAATAGTTTAGTCCACAGGCATTATTGAGCACCTACTCTGTGCTATTCTCAGTGTCAAGCCTTGGAGTTAAACAATTTTTTTTAATAGCTCTTTATTGGAGTATAATTGCTTCACAATACTGTGTTAGTTTCTGTTGTACAACAAAGTGAATCAGCCATATGCATACATATATCCCCATATCCCCTCCCTCTTGAGCCTCCCTCCCACCCTCCCTATCCCACCCCTCTAGGTGGTCAAAAAGCACCAAGCTGATCTCCCTGTGCTATGCAGCTGCTCCCCTCTAGCTAACTATTTTACATTAGGTAGTGTATATATGTTGATGCTACTCTCACTTTGCACCAGCTTCCCCCTCCCACCCCGTGTCCTCAAGTCCATTCTCTATGTCTACATCTTTATTCCTGTTCTGCTACTAAGTTCATCAGTACCATTATTTTTGTTTTTAATTTTTATTTTTTTTAGATTCCATATATAAGTGTTAGCATATGGTATTTGTTTTTCTCTTTCTGATTTTCTTCACTCTGTATGACAGACTCTAGGTCCATCCACCTCACTACAAATAACTCAATTTCGTTTCTTTTTATGGCTGAGTAATATTCCATTGTATATATGTGCCACATCTTCTTTATCTATTCATCTGTCGATGGACATTCAGGTTGCTACCATGTCCTGGCTATTGTAAACAGTGCTGCAATGAATATTGTGGTGCATGTGTCTTTTTGAATTATGGTTTTCTCAGGGTATATGCCCAGTAGTGGGATTGCTGAGTCATATGGTAGTTCTATTTTTAGTTTTTTAAGGAACCTGCATACTGTTCTCCATATTGGTTGTATCAATTTACATTCCCACCAACAGTGCAGGAGGGTTCCCTTTTCTTTCTTTCTTTCTTTCTTTTTTTTTTATAAATTTATTTATTTATTTATTTTTGGCTTCATTGGGTCTTTGTTGCTGCGTGAGGGCTTTCTCTAGTTGAGATGAGTGGGGGCTACTCTTCATTGTGGTGCACAGGCTTCTCACTGTGATGGCTTCTCTTGTTGCAGAGCATGGGCTCTAGGCACACGGGCTTCAGTAGTTGTGGCACGTGGGCTCAGTAGTTGTGGCTTGTGGGCTCTAGAGCACAGGCTCAGTAGTTGTGGCACACAGGCTTAGTTGCTCCGCGGCATGTGGGATCTTCCCAGACCAGGGCTTGAACCCGTGTCCCCTACATTGACAGGCGGATTCTTAACCACTGCGCCACCAGGGAAGCCCCAGGAGGGTTGCCTTTTCACCACACCCTTTCCAGCATTTATTGTTTCTAGATTTTTTAATAATGGCCATTCTGACCGGTATGAGGTGATACCTCGTTGTAGTTTTGATTTGCATTTCTCTAATAATTAGTGATGTTGAGCATCTTTTCATGTGCCTCTTGGCCATCTGTATGTCTTCTTTGGTGAAATGTCTATTTAGGTCTTCTGCTCATTTTTTAATTGAATTGATTGTTTTTTTGATATTGAGCTCCATGAACTGTTTGTATATTTTGGAGATTAATCCTTTGTCCATTGTTTCATTTGCAGATATTTTCTCCCATTCTGAGGGCTGTCTTTTCATCTTGTTTATGGTTTCCTTTGCTGTGCAAAAGCTTTTAAGTGTTGTTAGGTCCCATTTGTTTATTTTTGTTTTTATTTCCATTACTCTAGGAGGTGGGTCAAAAAAGATCTTGCTGTGGTTTATGTCAAAGAGTGTTTTTCCTATGTTTTCCTCTAAGAGTTGTAGTGTCTGATCTTACATTTAGGTCTTTAATCCATTTAGAGTTTATTTTTGTGTATGGTGTTAGGGAGTGTTCTAATTTCATTCTTTTACCTGTAGCTGTCCAGTTTTCCCAGCACCACTTATTGAAGAGGCTGTCTTTTCTCCACTGTATGTTCTTGCCTCCTTTGTTGTAGATTAGGTAACCATATGTACGTGGGTTTATCTCTGGGCTTTCTATCCTGTACCATTGATCTATATTTCTGTTTTTGTGCCAGTACCATACTGTCTTGATTACTGTAGCTTTGTAGTATAGTTTGAAGTTGGGGAGCCTGATTCCTCCAGCTCCGTTTTTCTTTCTCAAGATTGCTTTGGCTATTTGGGGTCTTTTGTGTTTCCATACGAATTGTAAAATTTTTTGTTCTAATTCTGTGAAGAATGCCATTGCTAGTTTTATAGGGATTGCATTGAATCTGTAGATTGCTTTGGGTAGTATAGTCATTTTCACAGTATTGATTCTTCCAATCCAAGAACATGGTATATTTCTCCATCTGTTTATGTCATGTTTGATTTCTTTCATCAGTGTTTTATAGTTTTCTGAGTACAAGTCTTTCACCTCCTTAGGTAGGTTTATTCCTAGGTATTTTATTCTTTTTGTTGCAATGGTAAATGGGAGTGTTTCCTTAATTTCTCTTTCTGATTTTTCATTGTGTATAGGAATGCCAGAGATATCTGTGCCTTAAATTTGTATACTGCAACCTTACCAAATTCATTGATTACTTCTAGAAGTTTTCTGGTGGCATCTTTAGGATTTTCTATGTATAGTATCGTGTCATCTGCAAACAGTGACAGTTTTACTTCTTCTTTTCCAATTTGCATTCCTTTTATTTCTTTTTCTTCTCTGATTGCCATGGCTAGGACCTCCAAAACTATGTTGAATAAGAGTGAAAGCTCTGGAGTTTTAAAGGTAAATTTGGTAAGCAGAGACAAACATGTAAACCTATAATGACAATAAAGCATTAAAGTACTCCTACATAAATAAGGAGCAAGTGATCAGTCTTTTCGGGCATATACTTGTGAGGCTTCAGAGAGGACTGTTAGGTGGAATCTCAGATGGTAGTAGGTGAGCAGCATGGAAGGAGGGGGAGGAAGGGGACAGGGTGTGAGTGGATGGAGGTGGGATATAGCCTGACAGATTGAGGGATTGAATAGTGAAGTATCATAAAGCAGAAAGAGAGAGGTGGAGAGAGTTCCAAGGGCCAGGAGGTAGGGGATGGAGAGAGAAGAGAGAGCAAGATGAAAATTAGCAGATGGTATAAACTTTCTCTGCAGAACTATTTGTAAACAAGAAGATGCATCTTCCTCTCTGAACCTTGAACAGACCTTGTGCTTTTTTTTTTTTAATTTTTATTGGAATATAGTTGATTTACAATGTTGTGTTAGTTTCAGGTGTACAGCAAAGTGAATCAGTTATAGATATACATATATCCCCTCTTTTTTTGATTCTTTTCCCATATAGGCCATTACAGAGTATTGAGTAGAGTTCCCTGTGCTATACAGTAGGTTCTTTTTTTTGGGGGGGGGTGTTATTTATCTCTTTATTTATTTTAATTAATTAACGTATTAATTTATTTTTGGCTGCGTTGGGTTTTCGTTGCTGCGTGCGGGCTTTTTCTAGTTGCGGCGAGTGGGGACTACTGTTTGTTGTGATGCATGGGCTTTTCATTACTGTGGCTTCTGTTTGTTGCAGAGCACGGGCTCTAGGCACATGGGCTTCAGTAGTTGTGGCACACGGGCTCAGTAGTTGTGGCTCGCGGGCTCTAGAGTGCAGGCTCAATAATTGTGGCGCACGGGCTTAGTTGCTCTGCGGCATGTGGGATCTTTCCGGACGAAGGCTTGAACCTGTGTCCCCTGCATTGTCAGGTGGATTCTTAACCACTGCACCACCAGGGAAGTCCCTACAGTAGGTTCTTATTAGTTATCTATTTTACATACAGTAGTGTGTATATGTCAATCCCAATCTCCCAATTTATCCCTCCTCCTCCCCTTACCCTCAGTAACCATAAGATTGTTTCCTACAACAGTAACTCTATTTCTGTTTTGTAGATAAGTTCATTTGTACACTTTTTTTTAGACTCCACATATAAGTGATATCATATGATATTTGTCTTTCTCTGTCTGACTTACTTCACTCAGTATGACAATCTTTAGGTCCATCCATGTTGCTGCAAATGGCATTATTTCATTTTATGGCTGAGTAATATTCCATTTTATATATGTACCACATCTTCTTTATCCATTCCTCTGTTGATAGACATTTAGGTTGCTTCCATGTCCTGGCTATTGTAAATAGTGCTGCAATGAACATTGGGGTGCATGTATCTTTTCAAATTATGGTTTTCTCTGCTCTGGAGTCCAGTTGCTGGATCATATGGTAGCTCTATTTTTGGTTTTTTAAGGAACCTCCATACTGTTCTCCATAGTGGCTGTACCAGTTTACATTCCCACCAACAGTGTAGGAGGGTTCCCTTTTCTCCACACAGACTTGGTGCTTAAAATGGGGCTATACTGACATTAAAGTTAGTCAGTCCTGGGATTCATAACCCAAAATACATTTATACAATCTTGAAAATACAAAACTGATTCTTTGCCCTCCACTTGTTCTTTAGCTGGTTAAGGTTCTTTACTAGTGGAGGTGACCCAAATTTTCATTTCAAAGGGATCTAAGCACATAGTGGCCCTGCTTGTGTAGTGTTACTAGTGTGTTCCCTACTGACTTTTAACACTGACCATAGAGTATGTGGTGGTGTATCTGGGGATCACCTCTCTGCCCCTATTATGCTATAACTCACTTTCCCTTTATAGTCAGAGTTAACTGCCCAGTCTACACTTGAACTTTCTTTTCTGTCTGTATGCCAAGATATGAAAAAGAAAGAGTTTCATTTTCCAGTTCAGTGGAATCTTTAATATGTCCCTTGACTGAACCCTTTTTTCCTTGGATTCTAAACCCAAAGGCCATTGCTCCTTCCAGGAAGGTGGGCAATGAGATGTACTAGTGTAGTGTACTAGTGTCTTACTTCGGAGAAGAGCCATCTGAAAACCTGAAAGCTTTTTTAGTCAGCAACTCACAGGGAGTCCCCACAAGGCCACGTGTGTGAGCTGGAGGAGGGTCCTTCTCCTCAGCTCCTAAAGTGCAGGCAGTATACTCTGTCATACCAAGACTACTCAAAGTGGGGAATCCCACCCTGGGTGGGCAGGGCAGGGATCTGATGCTGGGACAGCCAAGTGTCAGGTTTTCAAGCCCTCTTTCACTTAAACATTATAAAAGTATTTATCTAAAAGTTTTTAGTACCCTAAATCTTTATTACATCTGAAAGTTCAAGGTAGGGACCCAACTTTATTTTTTCTCCAAATGATTAAACTCGTTGTCCAAATAACACATTTCTTTTCATCGTTTTATTATATAATCAAATCATATTCATATCTAATTCTGTATTCAAATATTTTGTTTTAGTCTTCCTCTGTCTATTCCTGCAGAAGGATATCGATAAGCAGTAAATACTGCAGTTTAAATAACTGGCAAAATCCTCCCTAATATTCTTCTGTATTAGGATCTTCCTGGCTATTCTTGCACATTTTTATACTTCCAAATTTTAAAATTGTTTTCCCAGGTACCAAAAGAATTCCATTAGAATTTTATTGAGTTGTAATAAATTTATAGGTTGGTTTTAGGAAAAACTGACATCTTTACAATGTCTGTCTTTCAAGCCAAGAATATGACATGCCTCTTTATTTATGTGTCTTCTTCTTTTCCACTGGACACTGATCCTTAGTGATATGAACTAGTTTCTTCTCAAGAGACTAAACTTTTTTGTTACTAATCTTGCTGTAAGAAGCAAGTTCAACAAAATGAAATCATTTCATGTTGGATCACCAAGTACTCTTGACAGTTAGCATAAACACATGGGTGTATTGCTGAAAACTGTGCTGTGATGATTAACTATCTGAGATTCCAGGTTGGGATTTTTTTGAGTTGAATATAGAGGGATGACCAATTGAAAAAGCTGCTTGGAAAATTCAAGACATCCAGAAGCCACCAATATTTTGGCTATATATTTTGGTATATTTTTATTATTTGCCTATGAAGTTTCCTTTTTTTGAAAGACTGTCATTATTCCAGAGCAGGGATGGAGGCTATAATGTTATCTTGGCCACATATTTGTGGCACATCTGAGAATTGTTTGCATAAATGCACTGGCTAGAAGCCACATCTACTGATCCAAAACCTATTCTAATATTGACAAGACAATAAAGAAGAGTGGTGCATGCCAAGTTATTTAACAAAGCTTGCCAAAGAAGTCACCATGCTTACTTTCTTTTTCCTTTGTGTATTCAATGCCTAACACAATGCCTGATATATAGTTAGTGACTAACTATTTATTGAAGGAATAAATGGAGTGTTCAGCAAGGATTTATCTGTATGCTTTTTAAGGTGAAAATTTGAAGAGTGTAATTTGCTGCCGGCTTGGCTAACTACCATCCCCTCTGCCTCCATGGCAGGACCAATAGCTTCTGGATTGGTAGCTGAGACTGTTGAGACCTCCTGCCTTTGCTTCCCTAATAACTAATTCCAGGGCCTGCGTTTGGAGCCTGGCCAGCTCCTCCCAGGCCACCTTCCATTCCAGTGGTGGGTGTTCCCCAAAAGCTGGCTTCTGTTTTCCTTCCCACCAGGCTTCCATCGCCAAAGATCATTTGTGCCTCATACCCACCCAGCCAAGTCCCCAAATCTTGAGCAACCACACTGACATTTTGCTCTTGGCACTGGAATCAGAGAGTACCATGTTACAATTTGAGTGTTGGAATGACACTTTAATGACAGACTTTGCCTGATCTCCTTTTCATGATGAGTAGGCCGGTGGGCTAGCATGAGTCAGTCATAGCCAGCATGAGGCGATGAAAATACTTTCTACCCAGGGTTGCAGATATGAGTTTGTGAATAAAAATGATGTTGAGTCAAAGAGAACACACGGTGAAAGAGAAGCATGTCCACCCACCCAGGTAATCAAAGCTGGGAGAGTCCGTGACTGATATCAGGAGTTGGAATCATGTGCCAAGGGATTAGAAACCAGAGAATATTGAAGGATATATCAAAGATATCTGCTGCCAAAAGCTGAGCTTTTGCATACTCTCAGAGATACAGGACATGGGCAGTCTGAATTTATTTAAATATCCTAGGGTGAAGCAGATATAATGGAAAGTGATTGTTAAAAAGGCTATTGCATCTAAGTGAGAATTATGAAAAGACTAGGCGAGTCACAGTGGGAACAGAGAGGCCAGGAACAGATTCTAAAGTCATTTCAGAGACAGAATTAGTGGGAACAAATGGCTGTATAGCCAAAAGTTATGAATTCTAGAGGTATTAGTTGAGGTAGGGAGAAAGTGCAACTAGAAAAAACTCAAATGATAGAATATGGTCCATAAAGATCAATAGGCATTGTAAAATTCAGAAAGCGCAGTGATCACTGCTATGGATCCTTTTAAAATTGACTGTTTAAAATACATTATCATTTTTGTCTGTGACAATTCTGTAAGATTGACATCCTTTAAAATTACTTCTATTTTAACAGATCTGAGAGTGTGACTTACCCAGGTTTATACAGTTTGGAGGCATATCTCTAAGAAGAACATAGGGCTTTTAATCTCCGTGTCCTGCTATTGGACTTTACTCATATTTGCAATTCAACCCTCATGGTCCCAGTCTAACTCAGACTTTTACACACACACACACACACACAGAGTCTCCTAGATTTTAAACTTTATTTCTGAGACTAAAATTGAAGTGATTTCTCTATTATCAATACTTCCAGAGATAGATAGATAGATAGATAAATATATAAATATTGTTAAATGTTTTTGGAACAAGGGAGGTGACCTCAATGCTATGCTTTTTTCAGGAACTCTAGGGTGACAAGACCACTGGTACCTACCTCCCTCTCCCTCTTCCTCCCTCCCTTCACCTCTTTCTTCCTTTCTTCTTCCTTCCAATTTTTTTCCAGCAGACATTTATGAAGTGTTAATGAATGTCAGCTCATGCTGGGCTCTGAGAGTTACAAAAATAAAAAGACTGGGTCCCCTAACCTCTAGAACAGGGGGAGTCAAATTTGGACGAGCCTCTCAGAGAAAAATCAAGGGTGCTTGAGGGGGATTTGAGTGCTGAAGAGCCTGCGTTCAGTCACTGGGAGAAAAGTAAATCAATAAATAAAATAAAACGTAAAAAAAAAAAAAAAAAAAAAAGGATAAAGGTTTTCCCAATTCTGGCAGGAGCAGCTTGAGATGGGGGAGGGGAGTGAAGGACATGTGTCTCCTCTTGGGATACAGAGTCAGGGTCCTAAGAGTACAAGAGAGGGTTGTGTGACACAGGCAGGCAGCAACCCCACCCCACCCCCTCAACAGCACACGGGGGCTTGTGAACTTGAAAGAGTCAAGTGATTTCTTTGGCAGGCCGGCAGAGATGCAACCGTTTAGAGGCCTTATCATCTGAAATTGGCTGACAGAGCTGTCCTACTTAGGAGGAAAATCTCTCTTTTGGTTGTGGAAAGAGCTGGAACTTTTAGCAAAGCTAAATAGATTTCAGTTTGGTCTCTACCACTTACTAGCTGGGCAGTCTTGAGTAAATAATTGCTGTGAGCTCTGGTTTCTCCATCTGTGAAAATCCTAAGTGATAACAATGAGTGATGCTGTTTATTGAATTATGTGAATTGTATTTTAATCCTTACAACAACCCTATGAAATAATTATTATTTTGATTCCCATAATACAGATGAGGAAATTGAGGCTTAGGGAGATAGAGTACATTTTCAAAATTTACGTATCTAGTAAATGGCAGAGCTGGAATTTGAACTTATGGCTTGACTTAAAGCCCTGTGTTCCTAACCATTTATACTCTTCTGTCTCTCTCCCAAGGATTTGTATGAGGAACTAAGTGAGATCAAGTGTCACTGAAATGTTGGTAATTAATTTGACTATTAAATGCCTGACTGTTCTGATACTTACAATCTTAGTTTTATTTAGAGAATAATTTGGGTCTATGTATTTATATTATTTTTTTCAAGCATAAGTACTTTTTTTTATTAAAATTTTTTCCCTTAATTTTTATATTTTTGTTGTTTAGTTTATTTTGTCATATAGTTGCTTTTTGAGGAAAGAAAAATCTTTTGAACATAGCAAAAATGGTTAGAAATAATTAGCATACTCTTGTCAGGTTAATTATACCTTGTCAGGTTAATATATACCTTTATTAACTGTGATTATCCATAAATGGTCATTCTTTTCTTGATTCAGCTGTGACCTGGGAAAAGATCATGTGACTGCGAGTCTGGGAACCTGGGTTCTAATCCAAGGTCTGAGTTCATCGTCCTGTGTTTGTCTTAGGCCAGCCACCCTCTTTGGGCTGCTATTGCTTCATGTTAAAACAAGAGGATTAGATGAGATGGCCGGCAAAGTCCCTTGCAGCATTAACAGGCTACGATTCTTTGTAATTTTAGAAGAGGGCATAGTTCAGAAGAATATAGTTTTAAATCAATTTCTGTTGTAAAACTCTTTGTAATAATATATGAAGGGACTCTAAGCAAGTAATAGATGAGAAAAAGAGACCGAATTAAAGAAATTTGACTAGATAATTTCTAAGTTCTTTCCAACTTTGAAATTCTATCATCCAAATAATACTACATTGTAATCTCAGAGCACTTTGTAATATTTCAAAGGACTTTCAATTGATTTATCCTTTCTGATCCTCATAGGGACAGTATGAAGTAGTGAAGAGGGAGATTATATCCACACTCTACAAATGAAGGAACTAAAGATTAAGTGGTGGCCTCAGGTCACTAGGCTAGTTGGGGACAGAGCTGGGACAGAAAGTTTTCTGACCTGAGCTCTTTCCACTTCACCACAGCATCCTTGACTCAATAAATATTAAGCATTAAAGAAGCTTGCTTAATACAAAATGCATTTTATTCTAGTTTGACAGATGAGTAATCCTCAGTGATGAATTCCTTTTTTGAAAGTGCAAAGTTTTTAGTTCATCAGTTTTTGAGTCATTTGTAGGGTCAAAAAGTTTAGGACACACAATATTTGCAACTTTCCCCAGTTTGAAATCAGAAAACCTGCATAGTGAATTTTACTTTTTCTTTTCAACTTAAAAAAGTCAAGTAAGTAATATGCTAAACTCTCTTTCACCTAAAAACTTCTAAAAACTGTGAATCTTTGAGGACATTTAGCAACTATGACCAAGCAACATATATCTATATTAAATATTATTGTTGTGTTTGTGGAAAAGATTAATTTAGTATGCTTTCACTCTTTAAAAATATTAATGTATTTAATACTGTTGAAGCAGTTTATTATTATTCTATGGCAGTTTTATACACACATAATAAGAAAAAAATTTATCAGTACAGAAGAGTATAAAATGGATATGTAGATAACTAATAAGGTCCTACTGTATACAGGGAACTCTACTCAGTACTCTGTAATGACCTATATGGGAAAAGAATCTAAAAAAGAGTGGATATATGTATATGTATAACTGATTCACTTTGCTGTATAGCAGGAACTAACATAACATTATAAATCAACTATACTCCAATAAAAATTTTTAAAAAATAAAATAAGATGGATATGATATCCATACCATTGCAGCCTAGGCCCGTTCTTTAGAAACAAGCACTGTTAACAGTTACTGTTGCTAGATCATGCCACAGTTACCATTATAATTTAAAATAATATGCTTACAGCTTCATTTCTCAATTTGGCAAATTTAGAAAGTATGTACTGACTCCCATCCAGGAAAGATGAGTAATTTCTTATGTTCATACTTCCTCCCAACTTCTCTGTATCCCTCCATCACCTAATTTGTGTTAGTTATATTATTTATAATATATTTCTAATGTTTCAAAAAATTATATTTAAATTATTCTTTATAACTTTAAATAATGTGCCTATACTTCTACTTCTGGGTTTATTTATTAAGAGAGACTTTTTTGATTACCAGTTATATAAGAGAGTCCATCTCTCAACACACCTCTAATGTGCAGATACATGTATATGTATCTATGTGGTCATATTTTAATATATTTATATTCTGCTCTGTAATTATAATTAAGTCTTCTGAAGAGTAAAAAAGTTAATCCATATAAAGCACTCAGCACAGTGCCAGGCACATAGGTCCTCTATAACTGCCAGCTATTACTATCAACTGAGTTGTGTGGATGAACCCTCATTGAGAAGGAAATATAATCTTATTTAATTAAAAATTTGCAGCTTAAATGAGATTCTTCTAAGCTTGAAGAACTTAGAGATCCTTCCTACCTTCTTTCCTTGACTCCTTTTCTTGCTTTCTGTAATTCCTCTGGCTCATATTCAGATAGCATTGCTTCTTGTTTTCTTTCTTGGACTACTATTTGTTGGATTACTTCTTTAAGTTCTTGTTTTGTGTTGTGTAAGAAATAAGTTCTCTGAATTCCTAAATGTCTAAAAATGGTCTTTTTTTTTAGGCAATTGGCTACCTGGCCATAACAAGTCTCCTCAGAAGGGCCAGGTCCAGACTGGTTCCAGACTGAACTCAAGGAATGAGATTTATTTTCCAAGGTTTATTAAAGTTTGGGTGTTCACTCCTCCTCCGACTTCTAATTGGGTCTGTTGCACCAAAACAGTGGACCAAGGGACAAAGATCTTAATCATGCAAGACTCAGATCCAAGACCTGGAACTCAGGAATATTTCCAACTCTGTGTCCACTCCCCAAACTGAGACAAAACTGTGCCCTGTTTCAGCAGGAAGTAGTCAGAGCAATAGTCACCCGCTCTCTCAAAGGTTTGGGGAATGTTAAAACAGGAATGGGGATTGAAACCGAGTTTACCTGCCAAGTTTATGATTAATCTCTCTATCCAAAACTTTATTCCCTTTTTGTCCCATCCTGTTCCCCTCAGGATTGAAGAGTATCCAAAAAAGGGGGGGATTGGAGCCAACCAGGCCCTCCTGGGTACAAAAACCACTCCATGTCTCTTGTTTTTAGAGCTTTAGTCTCTTAGGCCTTCCTTGAGTTCCAAAGAGCAGAGTGAAGAAGTTACTGATTAGAGAAGTGAGGGAATGCAGAAAGAAAGGAAAAGCAGTCAAGCAAGAAAAGTAATGATAGCTTAATAAATAGTTCAGTGATACAACAGAGTCACAGGATTCCTAGTTCCTCCTCAAGGGATATACATAACAACCTGACACATATCTTTGAGTTGTTCTGCAGGAACTAAGACCCTCTCCACTTGGTGGAGGATGGTGACTACATGCTGATCACAAGCATGTAGACCCCAGACTGGTTGGAACCAGAAGGTTGATGATTAAGATTCCTGAAATATCACTCTGTTTCCTCACCACCAACCAATCAGAAAAATGTCCACGAGCTGATCACATACTGGGTGACCCTCACCCCAAACGTTGCCTTTAAAAATCCTTGCCTGAAAGCTATTGTGGAGTTCTGGTCTTTTGAGTATGTGCTGCCCGTTCTCCTTGCTTGGCACCCTACAATAAGTGCTGTACTTTCCTTCACCACAATACATAGATAGATAGATAGATAGATAGATAGATAGATAGATAGATAGATAGATAAATGTCTTTTTTAGCCCTCACATTTGATTGATAGTTTGGCCAGATTTAGAATACTAAGATTCATTTTTTCCCCTCAGGATTTTGGACATTTTGCCAATAGAATATAAGATCCACCAGGGCAGGATTTTGGTCTGTTTGATTCACTGATTTATCTGAAGGATCTGAAATAGTGTCTAACACACAGTATATACTCAATATATATTTGTTTTATTAATTAGTTGTATTCTGGTACTAGTATTGCTGAAAAGAAATTGGATGACAGTCTGATTATTGTTCTTTTTTATTTCTCCCATCTTTGGAAGCTTTTAGGATATCTTCCTCTTCTTAGAATTCTAAAATTTCACCACGGTGTCTAGAATGTGCTTTTGTTTGTTTTTCCTGCTCTGTAATTGGTGGGCTTTGTCAATCTAAAAACTCTTTAGTGTAAGGAAATTTATTTCATTATCTTCTTGACTATTTCTTTTTCTCCATAGTCCCTATACCTTCTAGAATCACATTTAGATAAATATTAGATTTCCTATTACTAACTTCCACGTGTGTTCATTTTTTCTCATATTCTCTGTCTCTTTATTTCCTTTACTTTATCTTCCAGGTAACCAACTTGATCTTATATTGTGTCTATATTATTTAGCAATTCCACTGAAATTTTAATTTTTAGTTTCTAAGAACTCTTTCCAGTTCTCTGATTGTTACTTTTTATCACAGACTATAATTGTCTTAAGAATGCAGTAGGTTATAAATTCTGCTGATGATACAATTAGCATTTTTATTGCTCTTATTGGAAATGTTTTAAATATTAATTTTCTTAATTGCCTAATATAGGTATTAGGAATGTGATTGATTTGTGTGTGTTAATTATGTTTTTAAAAAAATTCTCTTTAACCACTTGGATTATCTTTTTCCTTCAGCCTCAGTTATTTAATTTATTTTTCTAAGTCTTTCACTTTTGCATTGTTTTTTCTCACAAGTTTGATGTTCCCTGCTGTCCATTTACACGAATGAATTAAGAACTAAACAAACACCTTAATTTAGTAGAGATAGCTTGTGTGGGTTTCCTCTTCAATTGTTTAGATTTGTTTCCCCAAGAAGCTCTTGAATAGAATGACTGACAGCTTTTGTATAAGTAGGTGGGGTTTGCGGGCAGGAAAGCTTCTCTGTAGGGCCTCCTGTGGGCAAAAAGCAAGCAAGCAGGCTGGGGGAAACAGAAGTTTCCAGGTGGAGTGGGTGGAGGTGCATTTTGAGTCTGATTTAAGTACAATGAACTCTGAGTTTATTGCAGAGATTCAGAATTTCTTCATTATCATTATCCTTTACACCTTAGGCCACAAAATCCTCACCAAGAACCCTCTCTGAGGTGCTGGCTTGCTTCCTAGAGGGCAGTGGGCTGGCTTTTAGCCCAAGGGCAAAAGTCTCAGCTGCCAAGCTCTGTTTGCACAGGTCAAAGGAAAGTGGCTCAGCTGGCCCTAGGCACTGAATCTAGTTCTTTAATGAGGCCACTTACGATAGCCCCACAGCCCATCAGCATATTGTTGACTGAGTGTGAGCTCCCATCTGGGGCCCCCTTAGGAAAACACATGCTCGTTCCTTGTGCCCTGGCCTGAAGTTTTCCATACACTTTCTCTCAGTCCATCCATCTGCTTTCTGTCTTTCAGAAATTTCTCAAAACTTCTCATCTGCTGATGACATTATTTCTTGTTTCCTATTCCTGTTATTATCTCATTCTCTTTAAAGACTTTTTCTGTCACTTTCATGGGAATATGGGAGGTAGTAGAGGTAAATGCATGTGCATAATCCACTTTGTGTGTGTGTGTGTATTAAAACGTGTTTGAAAAGCAAATGCAGTAGCACATCCAGTTAATCCTTTGGGGGAAGATGGAGTCCCATAAATTAACAGACGAATTAATCTCTGAATTCCTTAGTTTATTCAAATGTTTTTCCCAGTTTATGCTTATTGAAAAACATAATGCTGAACAATGTGCCAGAAATTACAGTTATAAAGTCTGAAAGTTAAAAAAAATTAAAGTGATATTTTAGAATTATTTTACAAAATTAGTTTTACCCCAAAGGAATATTTGGTCATTGTTGCTTTTCCAGTCCCCTTACCTTTGGACTTAGACTTGAGTACCCCAACTCCATAGTAAATTTGCGGGTCTACTTGCCAAGGTATTGTTTTAGGCACAATTTGGTAAGGATTGTTGTTCAACTCTTATATCCTCTGGCCTATCAATATCATTTGGATTCTCCTGATTCAGATTTATTTCCTTAGAAATTTCTTAAGTGTTTAAGGACAAAGTGTTAAGACTAAGACAATCAAAAAAATTTTTATTATAAAAAGCAGAATCCAATCTCTGAAAAGAGCAATATGCTTAACAGTAATAAATCTGTTAAATCTGGGCTCTACCAGGTACTAACCCTGCACCCTGGGCAAATGATTTAAAGTTTCTAAGCCTCACTTTTCTGAACTTGAAAATGACCATAATAAAAAGTATTTACCTCACAGGTTACCTCATAGGTTTTGAGAATTAAGATAATGTACATAAATCCCTTAAACAGTTCCTGACTCATTAGATGTTAGCAAACATTATTAACATTCACAGATAATTCAAGTCTATATTACAGAACAGTTCTGGAAGAAACATCAAACTTCTTCTTGTTAAGATATTGGTAAAATATAGGAAAATATTTCTTACTTCCTCATTCCATATATAGGCATTTTTTTGGCAATAAAATATATATAACATTTATCATTTCAACCATTTTTAAGTGTACAGTTCAGTGGCTTTAAGTATATTCACATTATTGTGTAACCATCAACACCATCCACCTCCAGAACTCTTTTCGTCTGGAAAAATTGAAACTCTGTACCCATTAAACAATAATTCCCCATTTCTCCCTCCACCCCAGTCCCTAGCAAACATCATTCTACATTCTGTCCCTATGAATTTGACTACTCTAGATGCCTCGGATAAGTGGAATCATACAATATCTGTCCTTCTGTGACTGGCTTATTTCACTTAGTATAATGTCCTCAAGTTTCAATGTAGCATGTGTTAGAACTTCATTCCTTTTAAAGACTGAATAATATTCCATTGTATGTATATACATTTTGTTTATCTGTTCGTCTGTTGTTGGACACAGGTTGCTTTCACTTTTTGGCTATTGTGAGTAATGCTGCTATGAACATGGGTGTACAAATATCTGTTCAAATCCCTGCTGTCATTCCTTATGGTTATATACCCAGAAATGGAAGTGCTGGGTCACATGGCACCTGACCTTTTTATTCTCACTCTTCTCCTTTGGTGTCCCATGCCAGTTTGCATTCCTGTATTTGAGGGATTTATAAATCACACACCAAATTTGTTTTCTGTCTCACAGATAAATATGCTGATGCATCTTTTCAAAGAGGGGAGATGGGGTCCTTTTCCTCAGCCAGCACAGAGTCCACCTGCACTGTCCCACTGCAATGACTCACCTGGCAGATCTACTCACCATCCCACAGGCTCCTCTGGGGACCAGGAGTCATGCTGTGGCCCTGTTTATTTGAGATGGGAGAACGCTTTCTGCTAGCCATCAGAAATAGCTCTACAAGGACTACCCCTCACTACTCCAGGAATAAGGAATTGGCTAGGAAGCTTTTTACCTTTCCCTGAAAACTCACTGCAATTTAACAGTGCTACAAATGGTCTTTGAATACCTGAAATGCGTCAGATGTGTGCTAGGCAACAGGGGTGCAAATGTTTGTGAGGCTTGGCCTCCCAGTTTAGTGGGGAGATTATAGGTATCCTTGCCACGTCCCCTCAGAATTGATTATAACTAGAATGTCTCACCCACAGTGAAGAAATTAAAGAGCTCAGTGATATTGGAAATGTTTGGGTGCCAGATGACACTTAAGCCCATCAGGCTTGGAGGAAATACAAGGTTTTTAAAAATACCATGTTCATTGTAGAAAATTTGGAAAGGCTCAAAGAGAAAAACAAATTCACCTGTTAATTGTTCTACTACCCAGAGATAATCACTGTCAACATTTTGAGGAATATCTTGCCAGTCTGTTTTACATTTCCACAAATTTGTAACATGCTTTTAAACTTATTATTATTATTTTGCATAACAATACTCGGGCACATTTCCAGACCATGCATTTCATCAATATATACTTAAACATTTTAAGAAATTTTTCTTATGAAAAGGGAAAATAAGAAATCCAAACACTACTATTGAACTGATCCTCAAGGCTAGACAGATGGACAGTATAAAAAAAATGCAGTTGCTGCCACCTAAAGGAAAAATGCTAAAAATACAGAAATGACATTTTAAGATGATGTTTGATGTATTAAGCTGAGATATTAAGGAGGGCTAATTATGTTGTTCCTGCTTTTTTCTTCCTTTTGCCAGTTTGGTTTTTCCCTCCCTTTAAAAAATTATTCATTTGAATAGGTAACAAATTTACTAGCATAAATTTTTTTAAAAAATTATTTTTTTATTTATTTATTTGGCTGTGTTGGGTCTTCGTTTCTGTGCAAGGGCTTTCTCTAGTTGCGGCAAGCGGGGGCCACTCTTCATCGCGGTGCGCGGGCCTCTCACTATCGCAGCCTCTCTTGTTGCGGAGCGCAGGCTCCAGACGCGCAGCCTCAGTAGCTGTGGCTCACGGGCCTAGTTGCTCCGCGGCATGTGGGATCTTCCCAGACAGGGCTCGAACCCACGTCCCCTGCATTGGCAGGCAGATTCTCAACCACTGCGCCACCAGGGAAGCCCTAGCATAAATTTTAAAATAACAAAATGGTGTATAGTGAAAAGCAGGTCCTATCCCTGCTTGTCTGATCGAAGTTCCCCTCCACAGAAGCAGTCACTATTAGCAGTTCTTTGTGTATCTTTCCAGAAATTGTAGATACACAAGATTCAGTGTTTGTGCATGTGAGTATATTGATACATATATTTATTTTCCCCCCAAAGTGGTAGTGTATTGGACCCACCTCTCCCCACTGGTTCTGTTTTGTTTTCACTGTCTGGTTGTTCATGTCATCGTTTATTGTTTGGCTTTTTTTAAAACTTGCATTGTACTCCATTTAACCATGATCTGTTTAACCAGCCTCCAGCTGACAGACACTTAAGTTGTCTCTGTTTTGCTATTTCTTGTTCAGTGATGTGGTGAACTTCTTTATACATAAATCTTTGTACATGTGTCAAAAATATGTACAGATTAGAATCCTAGAAAGGAAATCGTTGAGGCTTTTGACTTCTTACCCAACTCTAACTCTCACTGCTTTCCTCCCTCCTCTTTTCCCAACAATAATTATATTGAAATGTCTAGTTAGGTCAGAAGTCAATGTTTTTATAATTATGACTATCAAATATTATTCACCACTGAACCAGATAGTATATCATAATCATATCTTCTTCTTGTATAACCTTTGTTTTTCCTGCCATTCATAACTGCTAACCCCCTTACTCCTGGCTAAATTGCTTAGTTTTCTACATAACATCACTTTTTTCCCCCAGATCATCCAACAGACTTGGCAAACTCTTAGTAATAATTTTTCCCCCAAATTCTCAAACACATTAAATAATCTATCAGTTCCATTTTTTCCTTAAATGACTCCCCTTCACACTTGCACAGGCCGCTGTTCTAGGGATGGTTGCTTGCCAGGTGTGATAAACATCTATTATCCTAGGACTTCCCCTTTGCCACTCTCCTGGGCGCATCCTCTGTTTTTTTTGTTTTGTTTTGTTTTGTTTTGCTTTTTTCTGGAGTCCGTGTCTTCCGCGGTCTTGTTCACTCCACATTGTGCTGAATTATGCTCTTTGGTAACTTCCTCCTAAATGATGCATTGTGGGCAAATTATTCAAAACTTGCCTATCTGAAAATGTCTTTATTTTCCCCTTACATTTGGTGGGAGTTTGGCTGGATAGAAACTTTTCAGCTCTAAGCTATTTTATCTCAGAATTTTGAGGGTGTTGCCTTATTGTCTTCTAGCATCTTGTATCGCTGTTTTAAAGTCTTATGCCAGTCAGATTGCTGGTCTTTCGTACATGAAGTAACCAGGTTTTTTTCATTCGGGAAGCTTTTAGAATCTTCTCTTTATTCCCAGTGTTCTGAAATTTTAGGATAATGTGGCAGACGTTGCTATTGGGCCATCAAAAAGCATGCCTTCTTTCTCGGCACAGAGGGGTGGTGGGAAGCCCAGGCGGCACTGCGTGGTATCTCCCAGCCTCCCTGCTTCTAGGAAGAACCTTGAGACCAGTTCTCTCCAACAGAGGGAATGTGAGTGGTACTGACGTGGTGGTGAGATTAGGAGAATGGACTGAGGTTGGGGAGGCCAGAAACAGGGATGCACCTCACTCTTGGCTGGCCAGTATCAAACAGGGAATGGGGCAAGCGACCCAAAGTCGCATTCTTACTGCCAGTCTCCTCCAGTTTCAGCCCCACTCCCTGCTCCCGCCCCTGTGGGGTGCTTGGTGACCCTGAGCTGACAGCTCTGGAAGAAATGACTCCCGGCTTGTTCATAGCCCTTTCTCCTGGCTCTTAGGGTTGCAGTTTTCTCTACTCTGATGAGTAAGTTGCCTCTCATTCATTTTTCTATCTTCCAAAAATTTATGGAAATTCTTTTCTGCTGCTCTCTTTATCTTTATGAGTTATATCATTTTCCCTCCCTTAACTGTTATTTTGGTGGAGTTTGGGTGGATCCAGAAGTGTATTCGTTTTCTAGGGATGCTATGCAAATTACCACTAAACTGGTGACTTAAAACAACAGAAATTTATTCTCTCACATTTCTGGAGGCCAGAAATTTGAAATCAGTTTCACCGGACTGAAATCAAGGTGTTGGCAGGGCCACATTCTTCCTGGAGGCTCCAGGGGAAAATCTGTTCCTAGCCATTCCAGCTTTTGGTGGCTGGTAGCATTCCTTGGCTTGTTGGCTGCATCACCTCAATCTCTGCCACTGGGATCACATTGCCTTCTCTAATGTGTGTGTCACACCTGTCTCTTCTCTCTCCTATAAAGATGCTTATTGTTGCATTTAGGGCCCACTCAGATAATCCAGGATAATCTCCCTATTTCAAGGGCTTTAGCTTAATCATATCGTAACGTCTTTGTCATTTAAAGTAACATTCATAGGTTCTGGGGATTAGGACATGGACATATCTTTGGGAGTCTTTATTTATCCTACTACAGGGAGAAAAGATAAAAACCTATGGTCAGTCCGCTGTATGTAATGCAGATCCTTTCTATGTTTTCTTTTAGTACCTTTAGATTTTCTTTTATACATTTACATCTTTGATCCTGTTGGAATTTGTTTCAGAATGGAGCTTCCCTGTTATCCCAAACACTAATTATTAAATATTTTTTCTTTCCCCCTTAGAGAGGAAACAAAGGTGAGTAGCTCTTAAGAGAAAAAAAATAAAACACTCACATTTATTTTTCTGTATTAAATACAAAAGTATTTTTAAAAAAGTAAAAAAAAAAAAAGATATAATTTTGGAGAAATTACCTTTCTCCTTTGGATTGTGGAGACTGTGAGTGACATGCCCGTCTGTGCATGGAGAACAGAAAGCCCCATCTCCTGTATCACTCATCTGATGGGAACACCCCAGCCTCAGGCTGCAGGATACAGTATTATAGGCATTAGCATTACTCCTATAAACAAACAACAGTGGGAGAATGGTGTGGGGTAGGAAATGATACCCTTAGCTTCCTTCTGGCTTCCCAGCCTCATAAGGAACAATACACTTTGAGGCCTGCAAGCCTGTCCCTGCAAAACATGTAGTGGGTGGTAAGAAGACAAAACAAACCAGGTCCCTAGTCAGACTTCCCAGGAACCACAGGCTTGGCCGGTCCCCCAACTGAACCTGAATAAGTGCAAAATGTTCACATTTTCATCCCATTTCTGACACATCCTGGGGCAAATAGCCAATTGCCTCCATAGGGGTTTTTGTGTAGGCTATGAATAAGGATTTTTGTATCTCTGCCTTCTTTTAACCTATTTAAGGAAAGTTTAGAGTATGCCAGGAATAATTGTTTTCATTTAAAGCACTGTAATTTAGTTCCTTTCTGGACTTTGTATGTATGAGTCTCATTTTGCAGCAGTGCCAGGAGATGCAAATAGAAGAATATTAGTTCTGAAAACTTGAGATTTTAAGCTGGGTCTTTTACTTCTATTTGTTAGTTTTAGTCTTAATTGTGACATTCATATTATTAAAAGAATAACAGATTCAAATCACATTTTTGTTCCAAGTACTAATGCAACAAGTTGCTTCTCAATTTCACACTATTCCTTTTATATATGGGTTATATAAAAGAAATAGGGAGGTTGCCCTCCCCATCAGGGCAAGATTCCTCTCTCTCTCACTCACACATACACACATATTTCTGGGATCCCAGATCTTTCTCTATAGGTGATACAGATTTTTATGCATTCTAATTTTTTTTTTTTTTTACTTTTCATACCTTCTCAGTACCCCTCTTTGTCTAAGTTTGACTACTTTTTACATGTCCTACACCCGATCTTCCTTCTTGTAATAGTACAGCAACTCAGTCTAATTCTGTATCTTTGTTTTGAGTGTGCCCAGAGAGTGAAGAAGGGATGTGGTGAGTTGAAAGGACGCATGAGCTACGGACAAAGAAAGAAGAAGAGGGAGGTACGGTGAGAAGAGATAGTGGCCCTTAAAGAAGATCTTGGATCTTCTCCTTTGAAATTTGAACCCAATGTCAGAAAGCACATTTGATTTTGAAATGTATGGAATGTATGGGATGCCTAGCACATGAGCAAATGTCAGAGCAGTAATAAAAGTTAGCACCACAGCCACTTTTCTTGCATCTCCTATTTTTTTCCTTGGCTTTTTGTGAAAACCTTGGCATAATGCACTATTGCTTAGTTTACAAACTATTTATTTATTTATGAAAGTTGCTAAGGTGAGAGGTTTTAGAATCAGAAAGACTTAGTTATAATTCTTAGCTTTGCTATGTGCCCTTGGTCAAATTATGAACCTATTAAAGCTTTAGCTTTTTCATAGTGAATGTTTATCTCATGAGAGATAAAGGAGAAAATGTATGTAAAAATCTTAGTATAGGGCTTGGCACTTGAACCAGTCCAGAATATCGGTTAATTCATTCAACAAATATTTATAGAAGGTTTCCTGTGTGCTGAACTGTCTGCTGGGTGCTAAGGATGCTGTGGGAAATGGAACAGATGAGGTCCCTGCCCTCATGGAGCTTATATTCTAGCAGAAGAGGCAAATAATAAACAAGCAAACAAATAAATGAAATAATTACAGGTGTGTGACTGGGAACAGCAGAGAGGACCTGTGTTAGCTGAGGAAGTCACAGAAGGCTTCACCATAGCCTGAGGGATGAGAATGAACCAGTGGACCCAAGAGTTGTTTAAGGCAGAGGAAACTGGATCACTGGTTAGAGATTGGGCTCTACTCGCTGTCAGAGGCCATCAGGGCAAGGCTCCTCCTTGCTGTCTTATGGCCTTTGTCCTTCTATAACCCTGGACACTGAGAATAGGCTCAGACTGCCTATGACTTTCCTTCCTCATTGATCTTCTTATCCAACTGAAATTCAGTAGCCAATCATTATAATCACCTCCTTGAATATACCCTAACCTCCCTTTTCCATCTCATGGTACTTTACTCCCTTGGCCCACCCCAACCTTGTTAAATCCATGTATCAACCCTATGCCCTTGTCTGCCCACATTGAGTGTAGCAGAAGAACAGCATGCAACCTCATTGACTGGTCTTACTTTACATTCCTAGAGGCCCTTATGCAGCCCAGCAATCTTGTGAGATTTCCCTGGTCCTTCTCTCCCCTACTCTCCTCACAGGTTGATGAAGAGAGAGGATAGAGCATTATGATCCCTGCCCTCCCCCACCAGGTGGATAAGAGAGGGACAGGCCTATGATTCCAAGCTCACTTAGCCCCAGCTCCCCTTCCTGCCACTCTTTCTTCACCAACACCATGTCATCTCACTCCCCAAAGCACAGCTCCCCTCTCTTCAGACATGTATTCTTATTCAGTCACGCCTGCAAAATCTGTTCAAAGAATCAAGGGGGCAGGTGACTCTTGGTGGTTGACAGGCGCTTACAGCAAAGGAGTGCAGGTACCTAAGACAGGGTCATTTTTTACTAATTGCGCCGTTAATCTTGGCCTAATGATCAATTTCTGCCTCTGAGGTTTGCTGTCAGGAAGAGCTATGGGAGACCATCTTAAAAGTGGTAGAGTACCAAGTGCATCCATGAACTATAATCCAATATTTTTATTCAATAGATTTTATTAGCATCACAATGTTCAAATTTTGAATAAACTTTACGTATCTGGTTATTAATCAGTCAGTAATGGGAATCACAAGCCTTCTTTTACACTTTTTTTCTTTCTTTCCTTCTAGTACACGTGTTTACCATAAAACCACAGCCCCATGGCTTTAATTTTAATACAAGGACTAGCCCTATAATTTTAATATAAGTACTCATTTTTTATTTCTAATCCAAAGAGTGTCACAAATCCACCTCCATCCCATCTCGGTTCCTAAAGTTCAAAGTTTTGCACACTTGCAAAAACAAACCCTTGGTGTTCAAATTAAAATCAGATTTGTTTTCTTTCCATTGCACATTGCTTTTCCCTGCTGTATACTCTATGAGTTCATTGAGTTCATTTCAGGCTCCTTCCCCTCCCCCCACACCAACCGACTGGAGAGAGCCCTGGCTGGATGCCTAATGGGCTCTTAAGGGCTGGAATCCACAGTAGATTCCCAATTCCAATCTCTCTTTGTGAGATTTCACAATCTGCCAGAAATTGCGTCCTTTCTACTCTGGCTCCATCTATTGGACGAAAATGACCAATGCTGCCTAAATTTCCCCATTATGGCTTTGTTTGCAGTCTTCAAATTAAGCAGAACTCTACTACATCTTCCCTTAACATTATACTTAAATGTGACTCTGTGAAGCTCTATTCCTGGACAGAAGGAGTTTAAATGGTTTTTGATCGTACCTCCCGTACACATTTTCTTCTTTAAAGGAAAGTTCCAGTGTTCCTTAAGAGTAAATACTTACTTTGGTTAGTGGGAGCTTATGGAAGCTGGAAACTTCCATTCATTTTCAGTGATCCTCGGTTACTATTTTCAATATGCAAAGGTTCCCTTTCTGGAAGATCTTCTGCTGATAATTGCTACCTCTATTAGAATCACAGGAACTGACCTGGGTCTTGAGTTCTAAGTGAACACATTGCTTATATAACTTTCCAGTCCCTTTGCCTTCCTTATCTCAGGGAAATCTGGTCCACCATGTTATCTACATATTTCTAACTTCGGAATTGCATTTCTGGCAGTTTCACTTTACTTCTACTCTCAAGTCCAAGGATAAATATCTTTAGTTCATTAATTCTTTCAGCTAATATTTATTGACTGCCTACTATGAAAAAACATTGATTTATTTAAATAAGAGTATTTAATATACTCGTTGGGAGTATATTAAAATTGCTACCCTCTTGGTGGGGAGAAAAAGGAACACTTCTACACTACTAGTGGGAATGTAAATTGGTACACCCACCAACTATGGAGAACAGTATAGAGGTTCCTTTAAAAACTAAAAATAGAGCTACCATATGATCCTGCAATCCCACTGCTGGGCATATATCCAGAGAAAACCATAATTCGAAAAGATACATGTACCCCAATGTTCATAGCACTATTTACAATAGCCAGGACATGGAAGCAAACTAAATGTCCATCAGCAGATGAATGGATAAAGAAGATGTGGTATATATATGAATATTACTCAGCCATGAAATAGAAAGAAATAATGCCATTAGCAGCAACATGGATGGACCTAGAGATTCTCACACTAAGTGAAGTAAGCCAGACAGAGAAAGACAAATATCATATGATATTGCTTATATGTGGAATCTAAAAAGTGATACAAAATGAACTTATTTCCAAAACAGAAAGAGACTCACAGACATAGAAAACAAATTTATGGTTACCAAAAGGGAAAGAGGGGTGGGGGGAGGGATAAATTAGGAGGTTGGCATTAACATATACACCTACCACATATATAATAGATAACCAAAAAGGACCTGCTGTATAGCACAAGGAACTATCCTCAATATTTCATAATAACCTATAAGAGAAATGCATCTGAAAAGGAATATATATATATATATATCTCTCACTGTGCAGTACACCTGAAACTAACATGATATTGTAAATTAACTATACTTCAATTAAAAAATTAAATTAAATTTAAAAAATTAAGTTGCTACCCTTCTGAAGAGTATATTCTACGAGATGGGGAAGGGTGGATATGGAGACCGACAGTAAATAAGCAAGTAAACATAAAGAATGTGAGATAGCAAATAAGTGCTGTAGAGAACAGTAAAGCAAGGGAGAGGAGATAAGGAGTGCGGGGTGGTGGGCAGTTGCTATTCTGTGATTTTCAAAGGCCTCACTAAAAATGTAATATTTGAAAACGTACCTAAAGAAAGTGAGTGAGTGAGGCATGTAGTTATCTGCGGGAAAACATTTTAGGCGGAAGGAACAGCAAGTGAAAGGCCCTGAGGTAGAAGGCCTGAGTGGCTGGAACAGAACAGGTGAGGGGTAGGAAATAAGATCAGGAGGGAGCAGGCCAGGTGGGGTCTTATAAGCCACTGTAAGGCTCTTACTTCTGCACTGAATGAAATGGGAATCCATCTGAGTATTTTGAGCAGAGGAATGACATGATCCGACTTAAATTTTTAATAAAATTTGTGTTGAGAAGAAACTACAGGGATAGCAAATGTATAAGGAGAGATACAATAGGGGGATATTGCAATAATCCAGGCAAGAAAGGATGGTGGTTTGCTACCAGGGTGGTAGCAGCTGAAGCATAAGAAGTGGGCTAATTTTAAAACGTCCTAAGGATAGAGCTGACAGGGTTTGCTGATGGATTGATTGGATGAGGGATGAAGGAGTAAGGTCTCAAGGATGGCAACAAGGTTTTTAGCCTGAGAAAACCGGAAGACAGAGTTTCCATTAGTCGAGACAGAGAAGACTAGGAAGAGGAAATTTTTCTCATGGAGATGATTCAGAAGTCAGTAATGTGATTTAGCATATGTTAATTTGAGAGGCCTTTTAGACATTCAAGTAGAGATGTCAAGTAAGTAGTTAGAAAATCAGATTTGGAATCCAGACTAGAGGCCTGAGCTGGAGGTATACATTTATGCTTCTGTGTGTGTGTGTGTGTGTGTGTGTGTGTGTGTGTGTGTGTGTGTGTGTGTGTACTTATTTATTTATTTATTTTACTCACGCAGCTTGCAGTATCTTAGTTCCCTGACCAGGGGTTGAACTGGGGCCCTGGCAGTGAGAGCACCAAGTCCTAACCACTGGACCACCAGGGAATTCCTTATAGATATACTTTTAATGTCAGGAGCCTGCATGAGATCGCCCAGCAGAACGAGGACAAATAGAAGGTTTGAGGACTGATCTCAGGGGCACTCCAACATTTAGGGTTGGGGACATGAGGACAAACCAGCAAGGGAGACTGAGAGGGAGCAGAACCAAGAAATATGTCCTTAACATCCACATGTAAATCAATGAAGTTAGAACACTCCCTTACACCTTCCACAAAAATAAACTCAAAATGGTTTAAAGACCTAAGTATAAGACATGACACCATAAAACTCCTAGAAAAGAACATAGGTAAAACATTCTCTGACATAAATTGTAGCAATGTTTTCTTAGGTCAGTCTCCCAAGGTAAGAGAAATAAAAGCAAAAATAAACAAATGGGACTTAAAAGCTTTTGCTCACCAAAGGAAATCATCAACAAAATGAAAAGACAACCTACGGAATGGGACAAAATATTTGCAAACAATGTGACTGACAAGGGCTTAATTTCCAAAATATACAAACAGCTCATACAGCTCAATATCAAAAAAACAAACAACACAACCAAAAAAATGGGCAGAAGACCTAAATAGACATTTCTCCAAAGAAGAAATACAGATGGCCAATAGGTACATGAAAAGTTGCTCAACATCACTAATTATCAGAGAAATGCAAATCAAAACTTCAATGAGGCAGCACCTCACACTGGTCCGAATGGCCATCATCAAAAAGTCTACAAATAATAAATGCTGGAGAGGGTGTGGAGAAAAAGGAATCCTCCTACACTGTTGGTGGGAATGTAAATTGGTTCAGCCACTATGGAGAACAATATGGAGGTTCCTTAAAAAACTAAAAATAGAGTTGCCATATGATCCAGCAATCCCACTCCTGGTCATGTATCTGGAGAAAACTCTAATTCAAAACACACCCCAGTGTGCATAGCAGCACTATTTACAACAGCCAAGATGTGGAGGCAACGTAAGTGTCCATCAACATATGAATAGCTAAAGAAGATGTGATATATATATATAATGGAATACTACTCACTTATATATATAATGGAATACTACTCAGCCATAAAAAAGAATGAAATAATGCCATTTGCAGCAACATGAATGGACCTAGAGATTATCATACTAAGTGAAGTAAGCCAAAGACAAATATTATATGATATCACTTTATGTGGAATCTAAAAAAAAAAAATGATACAAATGAACTTATTTACAAAACAGAAACAGACTCACAGACATAGAAAACAAACGTATGGTTACCAAAGGGGAAAGGGGGTGGGGGGAGGAACAAAGTAGGAGTTTGGGATAACAGATACACACTACTATATATAAAATAAATAACAACAAGGTCCTACTGTATAGCACAGGGAACTATATTCAATACCTTGTAATAACCTACAATGGCAAAGAATCTGAAAAAGAATATAAACATATATATATAACTGAATCACTTTGCTGTACACCAGAAACTAACACAACATTGTAAATCAACTACTATACTTCAGTTTAAAAAAATGTGTCCTTGGGACTTTCCTGGTGGTCCAGTGGTTAAGACCCCATGCTTCCACTGCAGGGGGTGCAGGTTCAATCCCTGGTCAGGGAACTAAGATCCTGTATGCTGCCGTGTGGCGTGGCAAAAAAAAAAAAAAAAAAAAAAAAACTACAAAAAATTAAAAAATTTAAAAATGAGTCCTTAAAGATGAGGGGAGGAAGCATTTGTAGAGGGAAAAAGTAATTAACATGACAAATGCTGCTGGTAGATCGGAGAGGACTGAAAATTGACCATGATATTTACCACGAGGAAGTCGTTGACTACCTTGATTCAGGCAATCTCAGTGAAGTGATGAAGTGGAAGTCTGACTTTAATGGTTTAAATAGAGAGCAGGAGAAGAGAAAAGGAACACAGAATACACATAACTCTTTTAAGGAATTTTTCTGTAAAAGGGAACAGAGAAATAGAACAGTAGGTGGAGGGAGATGTGTTTTTAAACCAACTCCATGGAGGCATATTTTATATACAATATAATATAAAATAAAATGCTTACATTTTAAGTATACTCTTCTATGAGTTTTGACAAATATACACAAATTAGTTATCACCACTACAATGAACATATAGGATATTTGCATCACCCCAGAAAGTTCCTTCACACTTCCTGCTGTCAGCACTTCCTCATCCTCAAACCCAGGCAACCACTGATCAGATTTTTATCACCATTGATTTTGCGCCGGTTCTAGACTTAATATCCTGGAATCATACAATATGCAATCTTTTGTGTTTGGCTTCTTTCTCTTCTTTCTCCCTGTTGTTGTGTTTATCAGCAGATCATTCCTTTTTTTATTGCTGACTTGTATTCTATTGATGGACATAACACGATTGGGTTATCTATTTACTTGCTGATGGGATATTGGAGTTGTTTATAAATTATATAAAAATATATACTTATAATGTATATATGAGTATAGTATATACAGAAGCAAAAAAAAATTTGTAACTATGTGTGGTGATGGATGTTAACTAGACTTATTGTGGTGATCATTTTGCAATACATACAAATATAGAATCATTGTTATACACTTGGATGTTAATTTCTTCACATTTTTATAATACAAAGATATTTTATTGAATTCTGCACATGTGCAGAATTTGTAAACATGTAAACATTTATATATAATATGTATACTTTTATAAAAATAATATATATCATTTATATGTATATAATTCATTGTATCATTTATACATAAATAATTTTTACATAATTGTATTTATATATATTATATATTTAATATTGTCTGGATTAAATCGGCTTCTTTATGTGAGAAAAACCTTTTCTAACCACCAATTAGATGTTAAGGAATATAATGTTAGCATACACAAAATAATTAATATTTATTTATAATCTGTTAGATTCTATGATGACAACAAAATAAAATCTGATTGCATACAAGAGATTTTTTCCTTTGCTCCCATCCAAATACATCAGGTTGTTATCTTTTCTTTTTTCTACAAAGGCTCATATTGACTGAGCAAGCCAAAGTAGAAAAACTGCTGTAATGAGTTAGAGGAAAACAAAGTGCATTGAATCTAAGGATTATACAGGGATGGAAAGAGTATGAGAATTTTAAGTGAGAAAAGCTAGATTGAGTTCTTGACCCACCACTTCTTAACTATGTGTCCTCGGGCAAGATACTCAACCATTCCCCCAAATCCCAGTTTCTCATCTGTAAAATAAAAGCAATAACAGAAATAACATTCAGGGAGCACATGTTAGGTGCCAAGCTAGCGCTTCATGTGCATTACTCCGTTTACTCTTCACATCAACCCTTTCAGGTGGGTACTGTTATATTCTCAATCTGCAAATGAGGAAACTGAGGCTTGAGAAGTTAAATAATTTGTCCAAGATCTCACAGCGAGTAAGCGACGAGGCAGAGATTCAAAGTTTGATTCCAGAGCCCACAATTTAAACTATTACACTGTACTACCTTACCATAATAATATAATGTGATAATCAAACTAGTTAATGTATGTTAAAACGCTTAAGTTACTTGGCACGTGTTATTTTCACCTCATTAGAGGGGGTATCATTAATCAATAGAGAGCATCAAGATATAAAGAAATGAGCACTGAGATTGTTAATCAGGGGCCCTGGGATTGTCCATAAATCAGAGCAGTGGTTGTGGCAACGCCGCTTAACACTTCCAGCCTCAGTTTGATTAATCTGTAAAAATGATTAGGTAACATTTAGCTCTTTCTAGCTAGAAAATTATGTCGCTTTGTCATTTTATGACTTTCTGGACCTAGGTTTCTCTCATCTGCTGGTTCTAAGTTTTCTTCTCGGAGACTTTGTTGCGTTTTCCTCTCTTGTTCCCACCTCCTGAATGCCTTGAGTTCATATACAAGATTTTCAAAACGTATAACATGCTTAGAAATATTTGTGAAAAATGGAATGACAAATCTTTTTTTCCTTTGGAAAGTTTTGCTTATTTTGTTTTGTTTTGAGAAGGTAATGCATTTTCACTGTCCAAAAGTCAAAACCCTATCACAAGTCATACACTGAGGAGTTTTGCTCCCCACCCTGACCCTGTCTACCCTTTTTCCCCTGCCTCCATTTCTTACTTTCTGATTCACCCTTCCAGTGATTATCTATCTATGCAAGTTCAAGCAATATGAGTATAAATATTCCTATTTTCTCCCCCTTCTTACACAAAAAATGATACATTATATTCAGTGTTCCACACTTTGCCTTTTTCTCTTAACAATGTACCTTGGAAGTTACCTTACATCAGTACACACAAAGAGCTTCCTTTACTTTATTAATTTTTTTAGCTGTGTATTATTCAATTGTGGGACAATACCATCGTTTATTTAGCTAATCTCCTAATGAAGGACACTTGAAGGGCATTTCTAATATTTTGCTATTACAGACTATGCTGCAAATGAATAAACCTGTACACATATCATTTCATATTATACACAGCTGTATCTGTAGGACAAATTCCCAGAAGTGGAATTCCTGGGTTTAAGAGTAAATGAATTTATAACTTTTATAAATATTATCATATTGCCCTGCATAGAAGTCAGACCATTTTACACACCAGCTAGGAATATATCAGAGTGCCTACTTCCCCACAGATTTGCCAACATCGTGCTGTCAAACATTGGATTTTTAAGTAATCTGACAGGGAAAATGGTATGCAGAGTGAGTTTAATTTGCATGAAGATGTAGCTTTTAAAAAAGAGTTGGAACCGCGGTGGGGTGGGGATGGTGGTGTGATTGGGCGATTGGGATTGACATGTATACACTGATGTGTATAAAATTGATGACTAATAAGAACCTGCAGTATAAACAAACAAACAAAACAACTAATACTAAACTTTCTTTGGGTTATTTGTATGGAAATATGTTAATATAAATGTTTCAGACATTACATGAAATTTCTAAAAATCTTATATGTTCTGGTATAATGTTATAAGTCATAATTCTAGTTATTACTTTAAAATGTATATATCAGAAATAACTAAATTTCCTTGTCAACTGCATTATTATGAACTTTCATAAAATCTTTAACCATGGTCATTTTTAAGTCTTTTGTCATTTACAGACAGTTCTGGGTGTACTCTGATGCTTTTGCAAATATGTTCCTATAAAAGGGTTTCATATTCAAGGAATTCATGGAAAAGACTCTGACAAGTACAGGTTTCTGGTAACTATACTGCTGAACTGAATGAATAAGCATTTTCAGAACTCTAATGGAAAACTGATGAACTCATAAAAGTGCTAACAAAAGATCAAGACGAAAAAAAAATTAATTACATGGGACTGAGTGAACTGATGAGGATGATTATAATTTTTGTGACTTTCTGTTTGAATAAAAAAAAAAAGACAAGTACTAGGGATGTAATGTACAACATGATAAATATAATTAACAGTGCTGTATGTTATATATGAAAGTTAAGAGAGTAAACCCTAAGAGTTCTTATCACAAAAAAAAAAAAAAAGAGTTGGGAAGTTGAAATGCTGGTCAAAATTCAAGGTAAATTTTGGTAGAAAGGGATTCTTCAAAGCAGACCCTAAGTCTGAAGCTTTGCAGCAGACTAATACGTAAAACTGACTTTGGAAAGAAACAAAAATATTTTTCAGTAACTCAAAGATTTATGTCAAGGAAGTTCACGGAAATTTGGCAACTGCTCTGTAGTTACTCAATCTTAATCCAGAAGGATCAAATGCTGCATTCCTGCAGACTGGCCTTGAGCTCTCCCGCAGCCCTGTTAACTGAATTTTATTTATTGTTGGGTTCTAGTATGGCCTGCATATTAGTAACTCCAAATTAATAATTGCATATTAATAAACTCCAAAGGCAAAATAATACACATATAATGTCTTGAACAGATATCATAGAGCAAAAATGGCACAAATGATGAAAAATAGGACCGGAGGAAATCCCTTTTGTTAGTGAGTCAATCTCTCCCTCTCCTTCCCCCTTTCTCTCTCTTTCTCTCTCTCTCTCTCTCTCTCACACACACACACACACACACACACACACAATCCTAGCAGAAGCATTTCTTTCAGAATCAAAGAAATAGAAATGTGTAGATTCTGTTCTACTTTTCCCCTTGACTCCAAGGGAGGAAAGGAATAAATCCATTTTGGGGGGTATAATGTAATGTAAAATATGTAGTGTTTCTGCTATGTTTGTATGTTATAGAAACCACTGTACTGAAGGCCATCTAGTATCATTTCTTTTGGTAACACTTCACACCTCATTTAATTTAAATACAAATTATGCCTCATCTTATTCATCAAAATAAAATGGTAATAATGCTGATAGCCACCTCACAGGGTTTTTGGTGCAGATTTAAAAAGTCTAACATGTAAAGTGAGTGCTTGGCACAGAGTTAAGCATTCAGTAAATGTTAGCTGTTATCATATTTACTTTTTGTTAGTAAGAAATTTCATGTGACCGTAGAATCTTTGGACATGGAAGGCACAATATGCATTGCTTTTATATATTTAGGGAAGTCTTGAAAACTTAATGCACAGTGGTCAAAATCGACACAGAAAGTGAGAGTGATGATGGAAAGAGTCCTGCAATGGTTAGTGTTAATGCTAAACTTGTTTGATTTTTAAACTCAAGTGTGAGAGGCAAAATAATGGCCCACATAGATGTCCATGCCCTAATACTTGGAACCCATGAAAATGTTCACTTATATGTCAAAAGAGTTTTTGCAGATGTTATTTTGGGTAGGACCCTTGAAAATGATTATCTTGTATCATCCAGATGGGCCCAAACTAATCATGAGTCCTTAAAAGAGAGAACCTGCTGTGGTCAGAGGGAGAGATACGATGATGGAAAAAGGGTCAGAGAGAAGTGATGTGAGATCTCACCCAGCAGACCAGCTGTTGTTGGCTCTAAAAAATAGAATTGAGCTAATGGAATGCAGGAGGCCCCTAAAACTGGGAAAGGCAAGGAAGCAGACTTTCTCCTTGAGCATCCAGAAAGGAACAAGGCCCTGCCCACACCCTGATTTTAGCCCAGTGAGTTCCAGTTTGGATCCATCCTGTAGAACTGTGAGATAGTCAATTTGTTACAGCAGCAAAAGAGAACTAATAAACTGTCTACTGAAAAAACTGTACAACATGAGAGCTGTGAGTTTCAGTTTTATTTGGGGACTTACTGAGGACTATAGCCCAGGAGACGCCTCTCAAATAGCTCTGAGGAGCTTCTCCAGAGAGGCTGTGGGTGAGGAGGTCAGTAGATAGATATGTGATTTTGGAGACGGGGTATGTGCAATCAAGCACACATCTTGGTAGAAGGTTACTGTTAGTCATGAGGAATGGGTCTCTCAGTTAATGATTTTAGTGCTTTTCTAAGTATGGGAAGATGCAAGAATCTGGGTTCATGGAATTTTCTCCTGAAAATATCTAACTATCTGAGAGCCTGTTCTGCCTGTTTTCCCAGAGCACAGAGTGCCTCATCGCTGATCTTCACCCTGAATTCTTTCCAGAGTGTGTTGTAGGTCAGTGAGTGCAGTGGCTGATGACTCGATTCTTATAGAACTGGGTGGCGAGTGACATTCCTTAGTTGGCAACACCAAGGTAGCAATCTTTTGCAAGGACATAGAACTTAGGTCCATTTATTACATGTTTTGTACTAAAAAAAATTTAAATGAAACATGCCATGAATAAGTAAACAGCACCAAAACTATACATTCCACTGGCTTGAACTGTAGATGAATTAGGTACACAATATGCCAGTTTGCTGTTCTACATTTGAGATGGCTTAGCCCAGGCCTGAGGCTGAAGACTTTTGAGGTATTGGCAATAAAGTCGAATCACTGGTATTTCAGGGCAATGCTGAATCCATCTCTGTTGGGACATTCAGACATACATTTATAAATGCACTGTGTGGTTTTATCATGCTTGGTGAAATTACATCTTTTGGAAACTCTTTTGGCAAGAAATAGTTTGGCCCACATTTCAGAAATTTAAAATATGGCATATCCTACATTTCTAAAATTGTAGAATTGAAGGACTTTCAGATCATTTTGTGTGACAAAACTTAATGAAAATAAATTAACATTGTGCAGTTCACCCTTTACAATAACAATAGTGTGAATGAAGACTACTGATGTTTGTTACTGACTCACAGTGCAATATGGTCTTGAAAAAAAAATATGCCAACATTGAGATATCAGAATTTTATAAATATCTCAGGGGTAGTTAACTTACATATAAATCCATTTGGAAAGTTTCTGTCTATCTTCTGATGTACTTACACTGTAGAACAAAAATATGTAAAAGACACATTCTAACATTTCAACTATATTGTGTTCTCTATGATATCATTTTTTGAAACTTACTGACACTTTATTACCTAGTACATTTTCAATTTTATAAGTGTTCTCTCTGAACTTATTAGAAAATTGGATTAAGTACAGGTTACTACATGACTGAAATTTATTATATTCTTATTGATAGTTTGATCTATTAGTTACTGAAAGAGGTATGTTAAAAGAATCTCCAATATGATTGCATATTTGCCCATTTCCATGAAATTCTGTTTTATAAATAATATGTATATATACATATATATATCACATATACATAGGCTATGTTACGTTTGGAGTCACAAGATATTGCAGGTTAATTTAAATGTTTAGCATTAGATAGTGGTCCTATTTATACTTTATAATGCATTTTCCCCTGAAAGTCCATTTAATCAAACAGCAATACAGCAAATTAACTTTCTTTGAATTGTTTTTACCTAGTATTTGTTTTTCTATTCTTTTGTCTTCAACGTTTTTGTTTTCATGATTTTGATGAGTCTCTTCTAAATGTGGTAGAGTCAGAATTTTTGCTTCCTAAATGAAAGTCTGCCTTTTATATTGGTGTATTTAATCCTTTTGATATATTGGAATTTATTTTCAAGATTTCATTTTACTCTTTTAAAACACGTGCCTTTTAAATGCTTTCCCCCTCCTTTTATTCTTTCTTTTGGAGCTTAAATGATGTACTTGTCAGGATAGAGGCCAACCTGCAAGAATAACAAAAAGACTTTAAAATAAGTACCTTAAAGAGCGTAAATGTTGACTCCTCTCTCATGGAACATTTCAGAAGTGCGCCAGGATGGGGGTAGGGGTGGGGGAGGCGCTGCCACATCAACATAAGTAGGCAACTCTACTACCTGAGGTCCTTCAGGTACTCAGGCTGGTAGATTGGTTCTGCCACTCTGCTATCTTTAATGCTTAATTTCCATCTATTTTTGCATCTCATGTGATCACTCTGGTTGTTGCCATTTTCTAGCCCGTGGAAAAGGAAAATAGAGAAGGCTTCCTTATAAAAAGTTTATCTGTTTTCACACATCACTTCCACTTGCAAACAACTAGCAAAAACTGTAATAGGGACACACCTAGCTGAAAATGAAGCTGAGAAATGTGGCCTCTGGCTGGTAAGTCATGTGCTCAGCTAAGATTCAGGGTACTCTGTTCCTAAAAGGAAGAAAGGGAAAAAGGATCCTGCCAATAACACTTTGGCTCATTACTCCTTTCCTGCTTTATATGATATATTCATCCAGTAATAGAAATAGTTCTATCTTGCTTTTATTTTTATCGTCTGATGAGATCATAGTTACTGTTACAATCAAGTGTTATTTAGATTTACCCATACGGTTGCTAATTTTTTTGCTTATCATTTCTCCTTGCCTCTTAGCCCTTCCTTTTGGGTTCAATTTTACTATTCTTGAGAACATTGTGTTGTCTATTGCTGCATAACAAACTGCTCTAATATGTAATGGATTGAAACATCTATTATCTCACAGTTTCTGGATGTCAGAATCTGGTGCAGCTTTGCTGTGACCTCTGCTTCAGGGTCTCTCCCAGGCTGCAATCAATGTGTCAATGGGGGATGTGGTCATCTGAAGGCTCAACTGAGGAAGTATCTGTTTCCACCTCACTCAAGTGTTTGTTGACAGGATTCAGTTCTTCGAGGGTGGGCAATTGGACTAAGGTCTTGGTTCCTTGATGGCTGTTTGCCAGAGGCCACCCTCTGTTCTTTGCCCTGTGAGCCTCTCCAACATGGTAGCTTCTTCATCATGTCACGTAAGCATGAGGGCAATAGAGGAAGAAAGCCAGCAAGACAGAAGTCACAGTCTTTTATAACCTAATACCAGAAGTGACATCCCATCACTTTTGCTGTATTTATTTGTTAGAAGCAAATCACTCAGTCCAGCCCATGCTCAAGAGGAGGGGATTATACCTAGGCATGAATCCCAACAGGTGGGGATCATTGGGAGCCAGGTCAGAAGCTGCCTGCTACAAACATCCTCTTTATAAGTTCTTTTAGTAAGAGTCTGAGGGCAATAGCTCTATTAATTGTTGTTGACTTAAAAATGTCTTTATTTCAGCCTCATCTATTTCTTCTGGGACTTCAAATAGAAGTATGTTAGACCCCTTGATATTGTAACACAGGCCAATGCTGCCATGTTCTTTTTTTTCTCCCCCAGTCTTTTTTATCTTTGGATGTCATTTTGGAAGTTTATATTGCTGTGTTTTCAGGCTCACTGATCTTTGCTTGTGCAATGTTATTGATTTCTAACCTTTGCACATTTAGACATTTCAAAACACACTTCCAAATGGCTCACCATCAAAGGATAAACAGAGTAGAAATTTGAAAGTTTTTAAACTAAACAGTAAAGAAAGTATTTTGTTTCAAACTCTGTATGCAGCCAAACGTAGAACTTAGGAAATTTTAAATAGAGAACTTTAAATACTTCTTTAAAAAACAAAATTGAAAATTGGTGAGATTATATCTAGATCAAGAAGTTAGAAAAAGAACAAACAAGTAAATCTAAGGAACTTAGAATGAAGGAAATTATAAATATAAATGAATAAATAAAATTAGAAAACAAAGATACAGGTGAGATCAATGTCCAAAGTTGTTATTTGAAAAGCCTAATAAAATCAACTTTTGGCAGAATTATTCAAAGAATATAGGGAGATGACCCAGAAAATAATACATGAAATATAAAAAACAGTATACCTATAGATATATCAGAGTTTTTTTTAAAGATAAGTAAATAATAGGAAAATTTTATGCTAATAAGTATTGCAAATTAGGTAAAATAGACCATTTGCTAGAAATTCATAACTTTCTAAACCAGCTTTTGAATAAATAGAAAACATGAATAAACCTGTAAGTATGACAGATAAATAAAGGGAGGCAATCAAGCATTTATTCCGCTTTTCCTATACAGGCTCTATTTCAGGATATCTGAATAGAAGATGAGGGCAAGTCTGTCTCCGCAGAAGTAGCCTAGGTAATCAATGAAGAAGTATTGGTAGAATTAGAACACCAGCATTTTGCATGCCCAAGTGAACTGTTCATCAGGAGTGGCTAAGATCACAAAAAGAGACAACCAATTATTAACATTTGAGGGGCATGTTTAAAAGTTTAGAAGTACCTAAAAAGTAAACTTAACAAAGAAATGGGACCTAAAACTGAGCAAGCCACTTGGTTCAAGTTCTTATTTGCATATAATGATTTAATTATAAACAATGACAGAGGGATTTATAGTGCTGTAAGGTTCACAAAAGCTGTGTTATGTCAGAGAATGGTTCTTGCAAGGGCTGAACTGACTCCTGGAGGCTGGCTATGCTTTAGCCAGGTGCAGGCAGAGGAGTACATAACATAATGCAGGGGAGAAAGGCATGAGGCAGGACGGATGGGTGGTGGAAAGAGCTTGAGGGATATTGTGGGTCCAGCTGAGCAGTTTGTTTTATTTTACTAACAAATGGTCATTTCAATGGTGATGGAATATCACATAATGATGATAGAATGTCATTCAAGGATTTCATCCAGAAAGTGAAAATAAAGGAATCCTTATTTGAAATGGAGTTGAGAAGCCCTGAAGAGGGAGCTCTCACACACCACCATTCGTTGCCCTTTGCAGACTCCATCAGGAAGGAGCATGCCTTTCACTCCCTAACAGGAAGTAGCTTACTTTACACACCTCAGCAGGAGAAAAGATGATTTTTCTCCTTGCCCAGCCAATGAGAAACCACTACACTCAGCCAATGAAAAGCTGCCACCACCCTGAATTCTCATTGGCTTCCAATGAACTTTTGTTCAAAACAGCCCCTCCCAACTTCCTCCTCTCCTCTATAAAAGCAAGCCCCTTTTCTCTGTTCTCTGACCTTGCCTGTAGTTTGCCATAGCTTGCATGTCCTGAGTTGCAATTCCTCTGCTATCCCTGAATAAACTCATTTTGCTGGTTGAATAACTGGCTATTTTATTTTTAAGGTTGACAAAAGTAACTTGATCATATCAATATTTTAATAGTATTGGCCTACTGGCAGTATGAATCATACTTTAGAGCAAGATAAGATTGCAGGAAGGAAGGTCAATTAAGACAAAGATGGCAATTTATTTAAATATCAGTGATTTAATTTAAGTTAGAAAACCCACCAATATCATCAGCCATATTAATAAATCACCTGGGAGTGGAATGAGTAATTTCTTAGAGTGAAATATACTTAGGTTTAATTTCATACTCCTTTTAAAAATTTTAGATAATGCTAATTTCTGACCCTATTGCTAAACTATATGGATTGTGTAGAATCTTAAGCATCTACTATTGAATATAGATGTGAAAAATATATGTGATATAAATATATGTTAATAATATAATTTACAATAATAATATAATTTACAATAATATAATAATAAAATTATATGGATATAATGTGTAAGTATATAATTAAATATAATAAAAATAATAAAATGGTGATTTCTTGTGCTTATGTCCTGGACTTGGGACCAGGAAGACCTAGATTTAAATTTTGGATTCACAATTTAATAGCAGTATAATTCTAAGTAAGTCACAACCACTGTACACCTCAGGAGGTTCATCTTTAAAATAAGATGGCAGGGATTGTTTTGTTCACTGCTGTGTCTCCAGCACTAGCATAGTGATTTACACACTGCTAATGTCAATAAATATTTACTGATTAAAGGCATGTCTACTCTACAGAGTTGATGTGCTAATGAAATGAGATAAAAATTGTGAAAGTTTCTAGAACAAATAACCCTAAAATTTATATGGAATCACAAAAGTCCCAGAATTGTCAAAGCAATCCTGAGGAAAAAAGAACAAAACTGGAGGCATAACCCTTCCAGACCTCACACTATACTACAAAGCTACAGTAATCAAAACATCATGGTATTGGCTCAAAACAGACATACAGATCAATGCAAGAGAATAGAGACCTGGAAATAAACCCACACACCTTTGGTCAATTAATCTATGACAAAGGAAGCAAGAATATACAATGGAGAAAAGACAGTCTTTTCAATAAGTGGTGTTGGGAAAGCGGGACAGCTACATGTAAATCAATGAAATTAGAACACTTCGTCATACCATACACAAAAATAAACTCAAAATGGATTAAAGACCTACATGTAAGGCCAGACACTATCAAACTCTTAGAGGAAAACATAGGCAGAACACTCTATGACCTAAATCACAGCAAGATCCTTTTTGACCCACCTCCTAGAGAAATGGAAATAAAAACAAAAATAAACAAATGGGACCTAATGAAACTTCAAAGCTTTTGCACAGCAAAGGAAACCATAAACAAGACCAAAAGACAACCCTCAGAATGGGAGGAAATATTTGCAAATGAAGCAACTGACAAAGGATTAATCTCCAAAATTTACAAGCAGCTCATGCAGCTCAATATCAAAAAAACAAACAACCCAATGCAAAAATGGGCAGAAGACCTAAATAGACATTTCTCCAAAGAAGATATACAGATTGCCAACAAACACATGAAAGAATGCTCAACATCATTAATCATTAGAGAAATGCAAATCAAAACTACAATGAGGTATCATCTCACACTGGTCAGAATGGCCATCACCAAAAAATCTACAAACAAATGCTGGAGAGGGTGTGGAGAAAAGGGAACCCTCCTACACTGTTGGTGGGAATGTAAATTGGTGCAGCCACTATGGAAAACAGTATGGAGATTCCTTAAAAAACTAAAAATAGAGCTACCATATGACCCAGCAATCCGCTCCTGAGTATATATCCAGAAAAGATGAAAACTCGAATTCAAAAATATACATGTACCCCAATGTTCATAGCAGCACTATTTACAATAGCCAAGACACGGTAACAACTGAAGTGCCCATCAACAGACAACTGGTTTAAGAAGATCTGGTTATCATATATAGAATAGAATATTACTCAGCCATAAAAAAGAATGAAATATTGCCATCTGTGGCAACATGGATGGACCTAGAGATTATTATACTTAGTGAAGTAAGTCAGACAGAGAAAGACAAGTATTACATGATATCACTTATATGTGGAATTTAAAAAGTAATACCAATGAATCTATATACAAAACAGAAACAGACTCACAGACATAGAAAACAAACTTATGGTTACCAAAGGGGAAAGGGAGGGTGGGAGGGATAAATTAGGAGTATGGGATTAACGGATACAAACTACTATACATAAAATAGATAAGCAAAAAGGATTTACTGTGTAGCAAAAGGAACTATATTCAATATCTTGTAATAACATATAATGGAAAATAATCTGAAAATATATATATATAACTGAATTCCTTTGCTGTATACCTGAAACAATCACAATTTTGTAAATCAAATTTAATTTAAAAAAATTGTGAAAGTTCCTAACACAGTTCTTAACAAAGATACTATTAAATGGCCGCTTTGTGCCAGGCACTATGCCAGCTGCTGGGGATATGAAGATGAATAAGACAGCCTTCCTACTCTTGGGAGCTTCAGTCTAAAGGAGCTACACAAAGTATTTGTGACGGGGCACATGGTACTGCGAAGCTCAGAGTAGGTGCTCTATAAACATTGAACCTAAATTTTATAACACTTTACAGTTTACAAAGCACTTTCATGAACATTATCCTATTTGAAACAATGGGTACCATAAATTTTACAAGAATAAACAAAGGTCTTAGGCATTCAGCAGAGGGAGGGATGATCTTTTGTGATGAGTAAGCATGACTTCATGGGAAAGATGGAATTTTAGTTGCGTTTCAGAATACAGATGGATTTTGACAGGAGTGAAAGATGGAAGGGTGGGAGTTTTAGAAGACAGAGAAATACGCAAGCAAAAGATTGTCCTCCGTAATTCCGTATCACTTTTTTATCTGTGTTCACAAACCATATGTTTATATATTCCCTCTGGAATACTGCCGAATCTTGATATCTGTAATTTTTGGAATCTACCCTTACTGGCCTTTGAAAATCTGGAAAACCTTTTTTTATTCATCTTTAATTTTCAGGCACATGATTCATGAATTCTGATGATTACTAATGGAAATTACATGACAGTATTCATTTATTCACAAATACTTATTGAAACCTTGATATGCTCAAGGCCTTGTCCCTGGCAGTCCGGGGCCTACTAAGATGAACTATGTATACAAGCAACTACCCCACAAAGCAGAGAGCTGTAAGTGCCCTAACGGAGCTGAAGCTGGATTTACACTAGGAGGGCTGAGAGGAGAGGGATCATCTGCAGCGGGGTTTTTTTGTTTGTTTTCTGTTTTGTTTTCCAGTTCTCCTCCTACAAGTCATTCATCTGACTTTCGAGATTTGATCTTATAAAAAAAAAGATTAACTGTTCTTTTACAACCTCCTCTTCCGGATTACTTGCAGGGTTTGTTGTGACCGGTTCAACTCGAATGTCTTTCTCTTTACCAGAAGACTGAGGCAATTTAGGAGCCGAATGACTGCTGACTCTCTGCCCTCAGGTTCAGTACTCACCATACATTGTCTCGAGGGACTTTACTCAGGCCTGTACTTTCTTGTTCTGAATATTCTTTAAAGTATCTTGTATTGTGTTTAGCATATTTGCAATATCCACCTGACTTTAGCCTTTGAAGCGTAGCCTTAGGCAGGAAGGCCCAGGAAGAGTTACGGCTCTTTGTGACGCACTATCCCATCCTGCCTGTCAGTTTTTCTAACCCTCAGGATGGCCCTGAAGGATGGAACATCTTATCAATGTAAAACTGTTATGGAGATTCTGACCCTCTAAAAGAATAATTTATCCAAGGTCTCAGAGCTCAAAAGTGGTAGACCTTGGATTTGAACATCGTTATTTCTGACCTCAAAGCCCATGCTTTTCCCACCACAACGTATTAACCGTGATAAAGTGTATTTTAAAATTCATCTTCCTGGTTTTGTAAAATTCTTTAAAAAAATCTCAGTTCACCGAAGTTTCCTGTTCAGGCTCATGGATTTCAGGCGCTCAACGAGCATCTATTTGCCATTCAAAGCCTAGAATCATTATCTGCCTTCTTCGGTATCCTCGTTTATTCATTACCGGGATCATTTATAACTTTATAGTCATAGTTATTCTCCTGGTGTCTGCCTATTGGCTTTCTGAAATTTCTCACTGTGCTTGTTGACAATGGCTAGAATTCCCTTTTATCATAGTTTTTGAATTCCAAGATGACAATCTCCCATTTTTTTTTCTTAATGGGCAGGAGGAGGAGGGAAGCGCAGGACAAAAGAAAATGGTTTAGTTAACTGGGGATTGTTTTACTGTATCTTTCCGTCAGACGTTTAGCTATCTTGTAAAATTTATTGTTCCTGCTTGGCAACTCCAGAAGCTAACAAAGCAGCAAGATCAATACAAAACCTGGTCAGTAAGTAAAACAACAAGGCGCGTAGCCCCGCCTCCATAACCACGCCCGGGAGGCGGGGCCGCGCTCGCGGCGCTCCGGACTTATAGGCCACCCGGAAGGCGCGCGGGGCCTTGGCGGTGCACTGAGCAGGCCCTCGCCGCGACCCCGGGCGTCAGGCAGGCGCAGCGTCAGCCCGCCCCCAGTCTTGGAGCTTCCCTCTTGTGGCCGCTGCCGTGCGGCCTGCGTCGCCTCCCGTAGTTATCCGATCGGCTATGGCCGCTCGTCTCCTGCGTGTCGCCTCCGCCGCCCTCGGCGACACAGCCGGCCGGTGGCTGCTCCTCGCCGGACCCCGCGAGGGAGCCGGCGGCCTCCGGCGGAGCCGGGGGCAGGGCAGGAGCGCCAGGCCGGGCCTGGGCGGCGGCGCAGCGGCGGCGACGCGTACGCTGAGCGTGTCGGCGCGCGCGCAGAGCAGGTGAGGCGCGGGGGGCGCGTGGGCGTTGGGTCCCTGGCAGAACGGCCGCGCTCCTTCCGCCAGCTTTCCGGTTCAGTCGGCTTCTCCCGTCTACCGCGTGCGGGCCACACGCCCGGCCCCGCCCGCCTCTTGCTCCGCCTTCTCCGTGTCCCTGGCTGGTCGCTCGGTGTGGTCGCGGCCTCCTTGCCTTACCGCTAACAAGTTGCCTTTCAGGTCCACTGACGCCTGGCGGGGAATGGGGGCCCGGGACCCCCGATCTCCTTGTCCCAGTGGCTCCTGTACCTTCAGGAAAGCAGGGCACTTTGCTGCCGCTGGTTCTCCGTGCGGTTTGGCGAGGATCTAACCTTTGCTATGCCCGAAACCGCGGTGACCTTCGTAAGATGCGCCCCGTTCGTGTCCTGGCCTACAGTTTCTTATCGTGCCTTCCTCCTGCTAGGTCAGGACGTTCTGTCTCCAAGTCCGTGTCCATTTAGGATACACCCGCTCCGTCCCCGAGCTTCCCTGGGTGCTCTCTTCTGGTTGCTGTCGGGGTAAAAGCCCCTGCGTTGGACTGGCAAGGCAGGGTTTTAAACTGGGCTTTGACACTTAGTGTCCAGTTTGTCTGACGTCAGTGGAGGATAACAGTCGTGTCGGCCTCACAGGATTATTTGAAGAACAAATGAGAGCATACAGGTAATGCAGGGAGTCTTGTGTCTGGACCGTAGCGAGGACTCAGTAGGTCCCGCCTGTTAGCATCAGCTGCCTCCTAGGCTCACAGCGTTGTGTTTTGTATTAAGTGTCAAAAGAGGTGAGAGAAAATTTGCCCAAAATGTGTTGCAGTCTTATATTATTGGGCAGATTCGTTTTTCAAAGACAGAATCCCCTTAGATACAGTAGAGATGAAATTTCCTCATAATTTCAGAGTATAGCACTGTGTTGGCGCCTTATATAATGCAAGTCTTTGACTCCCTGCTGTTGTGTAGCAGCAAGAAGGAGCTGCAGGGAGAAAGGGTTGGATGTGTATTCCTCTCTAGTTTCTTCTTCATGAGGTTCCTGAGAATAGGGTGGAGTTGTTACTCATCTTTTCCCCTGTAATCCCATAATATAGTGGGTGCTCAATACATTTTGTTGCCTGAACTGCGAGGGAGATAATGGGGAAGGCAAGCAGGGGTTATTTGTCCCTGTTTCCGTTACACTTTCCTGTCTTTGACCTTCCTCTGCCTGGATGCCTTGTTTTCTGCACCGTATGCTTTCTTGAAACTTTGTGTATAAATTGGGACATATGTTGAACATATTTGTGTAACTAGTATTTAAAGGAACATGATTGCTTTTGTAAATGGGAATTATCTCCCCCAAAGTTACTGTTTGAATTGGTACATCAGGTTGTCTTAAAGGGAAGCACATCTGTCTGTTCCCTTATAAACCTGCTTTCCCCCTCATTGGCACCGTTTCCATTGGTGGCCTGTGCTTCCTATCACAGACTTTGGAGCTACAACAAGGTTTTCTGACTCTTATTATCTAAGACTTATGCTATCCAATATGGTCACTACTAACCACATGTAGTCATTTAAGTTTAAGATAATTAAAGTTAAAATAAATTAAAGAATCATTTTCCCAGTTCCACTGGCCACATTTCAAGTACTGGATAACCACACGTGGCTAGTAGCTACTGTCTGGGACATCACAGCTATAGAACATCTCTGTTATTGCACAAAGTTTGGACAGAACAGTCCAGAAGCTGTAGTTCTGACTTTGAAGTTTAACATTTAGATAAGCTTTCAGTAATTGAGAGTCGAAAAACTCCTTTTACTCCAAAATACCCTGATGTAGTACTTGATATTTTGTAGTGATTTAGGTTGCAAAGGGCTTTCACATGTATTATTTCCCTTGACTCTTAAGAAAATCCTCTGAGATAGGTGAGGTAGATAAACGAGAATAAAAATTTATATTAAGTAGCATGCAAAACTAAGACTAGAACTCACATAGTTTCTGTTTGTTTTTTGAGCACCATTAGAGTTGATAATTCTTTAGCCCATAGGGTCATTTGGAAGAGTTAAGGTGGCTATGGAAGTGGGGAGCCCTAGACGGGGCCCTTTTCTTGGACCAACTACCCCAGGCTACCCCGCATAGTGAAAGGGTGGGCATCAGCAACCATAACTCCTCTCCCTATTAGAAGTCTGTTAAGAGCTTTACCACAGCAGCCCCTGGACAGCTTTGTCAAAATATCTGCTGTGGTTGAGCGGAATAAATGGCGGTGCATAAAGGGTAACAAGTGAAGAAAATAGTTGTTTGTGCTGCTGGCTGATTCATTGATGATGATAGAGGATTTAGAAGCATCCTAATTATTTCCCAGTGCATGAAATCTTATCCTTTTTGGGAACAGCTAGAAGCTTTTTGCTAGTTCTTAGAATTGGGGAAGAAAACTATACAAAGCCCACAAATACCACTTGTTAATAGTGAATGGATAAAGTTACCTGGATAAAGTACATGTGTATAATGCTTTAAGGAACAAAATGTTTCCACAAACTTTCTCTCCTTTAATTCTCTCAGCAGCTTGGTGAAGTCACTGTTATTGCCATTTTACCCATGGTCACCCAATGAGTACACGTATGTCAGAACCAGGGCTAGAATCTACGTGTTCTGACTCTTACATCTTATATTCCATACTTTCTCAGCTGCAAAATTACTTTTTCTCTCTCATTTCTGCTTCCTCTCCTGTTCTTTGATAAACCTATTATTACTCTTACTCTACAGTTTTTTTCTGGGGCTGTACACCTTTTTAAATATGTAGCAGCAGTTCAGGCTCCTTAACAAAAGGACCGGGGCTTTAAATAAAGTTATCAATCAGTGTTTGTTGAGCTCTACAGTATGTTAGGAATTTTGCATATGTTGTCAAAACTATGAGAGAAATGTTACCCTGATTTTACAGACGAGGAGTCTGACGTCAGAGTTGCAATTCCTTGGCTGCAGCTCAGCTCGAGAGTGCTGCAGAAGAGCAGCAGTGCCCAAACCTCCGGCCTTCAGTAGTGTGTATAAATGATGGAATTCTTTCTGCTGTACTTCTTGTACCTTAGGCTACCAGGCATTTTTGGATGTCAAATCTCTAGGCTTCTGCAGGGCTCAGACCCATATTTCCATCAGGCTTCTGGACCTTTGCGTCTGTTTATTATTAAATCATACAGGTCTAAAGTTGAACTCATTTGCAGTCTTCCCCAAAGCTCCTTCTCCTCCTAAGTTAACCTTAAGTTAAACTATACTCCCTCATTGCCCGCGCTAGAAATTTCAACATTATTTCTTCCCTCTCCAAAACCTTTTAATTCTGCCTCCTGAATATCTCTTAAATCAGTGTCTCCTACATCCTTGCTTTGTGTATGCCCTTTCAATAACCTCCAGTGTGGTCCCCGTGCCTCCAGAGTATCTTCATTCCTAGTCACTTTTCTTCGAAAAAATGGCAGTTGCCTAGTTGAAAATCACGAATGTTTGGGAATACTTGCTTTAAAGCATTTTTTGCTACGAAAAGAAGTAGGAGAGCATATGCCCATTTAAGGGACATTCTCTCTCTCTTACACACACACACACACACACACACACCCACCCACCCACCCCTGATCAAAAATTTTAATTACTAGGATCCTCTTTTTTTCAGCATTGAGTTATCAAGGACGACATTATCTGATAAGGCCTCAGCTGCCTTGTTTGGGAAATGAGATGATGGACTTGGTAATTTGCAAGATATTTATAGCTCTGAAATTATGTAATTCTAGGTTTTACTTACACTAAACAACGTTTTCTTTGATGGACTATTACCGTCTATTGGCAGTAGTGAAAATTACAACTAATTCGTTTAAGCTGAAGTACATCTCTTCAATTGTGAGGTACAAATTTAAATGACCAGTAGTGGAGGATAAGTATCTAGTTGATAATATGATTTCTTTTCCCAAAGTTTGGACTGATGTTTGTGAGAAGGGTAAGAAATTTAAGTTAGTTAGCTAACTGATAACTAGCTGATAGATATCCTATAGTAATGAAACATGTAAGGAGGTATTATATTTATTTTCCCACATATTCAAACAAAGAAAACCTTTTTTCTAGTCCCTTTGTTTTTCGAGTACACTATATGGACCAAAATGAGATGTTCAAATACTCAGAAAACTATCAAACGGCTGGCTCTCAGCGACTGTACTTATCAGACACTTGCATAACAGTTGCCTTATCAATAGCAGAATGATTTGTTTTTAAAGCTCTCCACAACCGTCACCTAGTCTTTTAGGGACACATTCATAGAGACATTGTTTTTCAGAGAGCTATGTGAGAGCAAAACAAACTTCATGAGTGATAATGATTGCTAAGCATTTCATGTGACTGTGACCTGACAGTGACCACTGGGGGGAGACATACTACAGGTGGCCTTGATAGTGACGTACTTGCTATTTCCTTTAAGGTGGCAGAGCTTCCCTCCTGGTAGGTGGGTAGATAGATATGCCTCTGATTTGTGGTGTCTCCTTCCCAAATAAACTTGGGAAAGAAAAGAAAATACTGTAAAGGAGGATATTTGCACGCACACAGACACACACACAACCTATTTTTTTGACATTACAGGTTCTTAAAACAATTATTTTAAAGTATCTTTTGAAATTACTAAAAATAATAAAGGACTGCTTCCTTTTCCAGCTCAGAAGATAAAATAACAGTCCACTTTATAAACCGTGACGGTGAAACATTAACAAGCAAAGGAAAAGTTGGTGACACTCTACTAGATGTTGTGGTTGAAAATAATCTAGATATTGATGGTTTTGGTGAGTATGGAACATTCTTTAAAATTTATAAGTGAAACTATTGAATAGGTTTCAGCTTTGTTTTTTCGAAGAATTTTAACTAGAGTATGCTAAGTGAAATATTAAAATTCAGGATGTGTTAGTGTTATATTCTCACCTATAAAGAATAAGAGTGACACCGTGTTTCTCTTCTTTGAACATTTAATTAGCTATATGCCCCAAAGTCTGTTGCTTCATTACCTTATTGATTATGTGTGCAATGCAAAGCTGGGAGTAGGAAGTGGAATTGAAAGATATCAGGTTGAGATAATAAATGTCATATCACGGGGGTAGTTAAATCATTTTAAGTTAGTCTTTTTTTTTTTTAAACTTTTTATTTTGACATAATCTTAGACTTATAGAAAAGTTGCAAAAATAGTACAGAGAGTTTCTGTATAATCTTCACTCAGCTTCCCCTACTGTTAACAATTTATATAACCATAATACAATAATCAAAACGCAGAAATTAACATTGGTTCAATAACTAAAAAACTACAGATTTATAGAATTTTGCTAGCTTTTCCACTAATGTCTCTGTTTTGGGATTCAATCCAGGATCCCACATCGCATTTAGTTATCATATCTCCTTAGTCTCCTTCAGTCTGACCTTTCCTCAGTCTTGTTTTTCATGACCTTGATACTTTTGAAAAGTACTGGTAAGTATTTTGTAAAATGTTCCTCAATTTGGGTTTGACTGGTGTTTTCTTTCTCTCTTTTTTTTTAATTTAATTTTTAAAAAATTATTTTATTTATTTATTTATGTATGTCTGCGCCATGTGGCTCATGGGATCTTAGTTCTCAACTGGGGATTGAACCTGGGCCCTTGGCAGTGAAAGCATCGAGTCCTAACCACTGGACCGCCAGGGAATTCCCAGACTGGTGTTTTCTTAATTACATTGAGCTTATGCATTCTTTTTATTTTAAGTGAGTTTTATTTTACTTACGACTTTCTTATTTTATTTTTATTGAGATATAATTGACATGTTAGTTTCAGGTATACAACATAATGGTTTGATATTTGTATACACTGTGAAGTGATCACCTGAACAGTAAGTCCAGTTAGCATTCATCACCATACATAGTCTTGAACGTCAGCTCACCTTCCTAGAAAGGGTAATTAATCTACATCTTACTAGAGAAGGAAGTGTTTTGTTTAGAAAGTTTTCATTTCTAGGCTTTTGACCATATTCCTTAACCACTCACACAAAGCCCATGTCCTGGAAGCTGCCATCTTAGAGCTCAGGGATACACTGTATATCACTTGTCAGTTTTGCTCGAGCATTCTCTCTGTCTAGAACGGTGGTTCTTTAAGAGGGTTCCATCAGTGTCACTTGGGAAATGCACATTCTCAGGCCCCACTCCAGACCTACTGATTCAGAAAGTCTGGGGTGTGGCCCAGAAATGTGTGTTTTAACAAGCCCTCCATGTGATTTGGTTGCATGTTAAAGTTTGAGAACCATTGGTCTGCAGTCAGGTCCAAGGAGCATATCTGACTATTCTTCTTTCAAGGCACTGTTCACATTGCACTTATTTATTTATTTTTTTAAAATTTTATTATTATTATTTATTTATTTATTTTTGGCTGTGTTGGGTCTTCGTTTCTGTGCGAGGGCTTTCTCTAGTTGCAGCAAGCGGGGACCACTCTTCATCGCGGTGCGCGGGCCTCTCACTGTCGTGGCCTCTCTTGTTGCGGAGCACAGGCTCCAGACGCGCAGGCTCAGTAGTTGTGGCTCACGGGCCTAGTTGCTCCACGGCATGTGGGATCTTCCCAGACCAGGGCTCGAACCCGTGTCCCCTGCTTGGCAGGCAGATTCTCAACCACTGCGCCACCAGGGAAGCCCCCCACATTGCACTTTTAAGAACACTTTTCATATCAGAATTATTTCTCCTCCTCCATTCTCCCATGATATATTAAATATACTTCTCTATGTTAATATTCATCTCAGTTTTCCTTTTTAGAGGGAATATCCCTTTCCTTTATTAGAGTTTGTGCTTTTGGAAGACTGTTATCACTCAGATAACCAGAGTTGGCACTCAGTAATATTTGCTGAATTTCTGAATCTAATGTCAGTTTCAGGGATAACTGTAACAACTACCATTTGAGTGCATACTACATCCCAGCATGTGTTATCTATTATTGTAACAACTCTAAGAAGTAGATTTTTTTTTTTAACTTCTATTTTATAGATGAAGAAACTAAAGTTCAGAGAAATTAATGTTCCCTGGGTCATACAGGTAGAAAGTGAGAAGGCTAAGTTTCAAACCTAAGTCTCTCTAACTCCTCAACCTCTGCTTTTTCCTTTATGCCTTTTTCTCTAAGAAGCATCTTTCCTTTGTGAACACTTGTTACAGAAATTAGGTGATGAAATAGTTGATATAGTTCTAGTTTTAAGGAATTTTTTACTGTAATGCAGTGGTTCTTGACTAGGACTGAGTTTCAGAATTCTGCAGAACTTTAAAAAATGTTACATCCTTGATGGTAAGGGAGAGAGGGAAGTTGTGCAGGTATCCTTTTAAAAAGCTCCACCTGGTTCAGATCCATACCATGGTTAAGAACAACTAATTTATGGAAAAGAACCCATTGATAATTTATATATATATTCTATAAAATTTATATATAATTGATCTCCCTCATGAGTTCATATTCAGCAACACTTTTGACTAAGCTTGGTTTCTCTGAATTATTCTCTCACAAATGAAAGTATTACATTGCACAGTAATTGAGAATAGACTCTGGAATCAGACAAATTGTGGTTCATAAACCAACATTGTCACTTACTAGCTATGAGACCTGGAGCAAGCTACTTTACGTCTGTATGCCTCAGTTTCCTCTTCTGTAAAATAGGATTGTAATAGTTCTAACCTCATAGGGTTGTTAAAGATTAAATAGGATATTGGAACTGAAGTGCTTAGCATAGTGGCTACGTTGGTAAGAACAGTAGGATTTGTGACATTTTAACTTGCCCTGTTCGCCTTCTCCTCTCCCCAGTTCAACAGTAGCCTTAAAAACCAGCAGCCTTGTGGCCACTGGAGGGGCAAACTGGTTTGAGTTCCTCAGAAGGTCCCATCTCCAGAACGTTGTCACTTGTCTTGCAGCTTCTTAGAAAAGCTCCGTTCCAGGGAGTTGTTATTTGACCTGCCTCAGAGATTGCTCTGTGGGGAGGCTCTGTCCCTAGGACTTCCGTCTAAAATAATTACCTGCAGTTGTTGAACACTGTGCTCCCTGAGGCTGTGATGCCACTTGGAGCAAACAAGAGCCTGGCCAAAAATCTAGAAGGAAGATCTGGGGAACGAGATGTCTGTAGTGGGCTTTGAAATGCTTCAGGGATCTAGAAGGCCATGCACAAATGCAGGACTGTGTTTGTGCCCAGGAAAGACCCGACAGGGCCCCAGTCTCTCATCTCTGGCTGACTTTGAGGTCCCATGCAGGTGAAGGCCAAGACAGACATGTAGACTGCTTGAACGCTGAAGGTGCGCCTAATCACGCACCGAGCTCCTCAGCAAAGGGTAGAAGCCATATTGGTTCAGAGCACTGAAGGAAACCTCCATCCAGTCATCTAGCTGACCACTAAGCTCACTGAGTGGAGACATTGGTGGTCACATGCTACAGGGAATACAGACCTCAGAGTTAGTCTGGGAAAGTCACTAGAGAAACAAATAGCAGCAATAACAAAAACCAAAAAGCCAGCCACAGCAACAAACCCAGGGGAGACAGTGGTGATCTGACTTCCAGAGTTACCATATTATATTACTTAGAATGTCCACTTGGCAATAAAAAAATTCAAGACACCCAAAGAAACAGGAAAGTATGGTCCATACTCAGAAAAAAAAAAGCAGTCAATAGAGACTGTCCCCAAGGAGGCCCAGGTATTAGACTTACTAGACAAAGATGTTAAATCAGCTGTTATAAAAGTTCAGAGAGCTTAAGGAAAGTATGTGGAGATATTCTTGGGCCTTTGCACATCTGTGTGTGTGGACCCTGTTACCACTCTGTGTGAGGGTATATAAAAGAAATAGTGAACTTTGTTCCTGCCCGTGAGAAAGCTGATCTCTTGTGCTCTGGGAAGGCTAATGTGGAGGCTGTGAACCGGTAAATCTCTTTCTATAAATTTCTCCACAGAGTCCATCTCAGCTTTAGGAAAGGACATGTGTACTAGGCTGTTTACTGCAAAGATGTTTGTAACAGCGAAAGATTTGAAAGAAGCAAATGCCCATCAATAGAGGACTGATATATATAGTCCTACAAGGGGATACCATATGGCTGTGTTTAAAAGAGAAAAAAAATCTCTGAAAGGAGTCTTAAAAACAAGTATCAGTGATTACCTGTTGATAGGAGGGAGGCAGAGGGGAGACTTTAAGTGCTATGGTGTATTTAATCCATCTCTTTCTTTGGACATTTAGGTGGCTTCCAATTTTCAACTATTGTAAATAACCTGAAGATGAACATCCCCAGAAATACCTTTCTATGTTTATGTTCTATAATTTTCTTGCATTAAATTCCTGGGGATGGAATTACTTAGTAAAGTTTGTTTTATAAATTGTTTGCTCAAACTGTTTGCCTGTTTTTCAGATGAGGTATTGTTTATTTTCAGCCGTTAGGAAAGGCTCTTTAAATGTGCAAAAAAAAAAAATTAATTTTAAACATTTATTTGAAAGGTTTTTAACTTCTATTTTACATGAAGCTACATTCAGTAGCTACATAAAGTATTTTACATTACTTTATTTATAGTAGATAATTTTCATGAGTTGCTTTCCATTTCTTTGAAATAAAAGTGTAAGTATTTTGACCTTAATACTTGAAAGTATCTTTAAAATTTTTTAAAAGTATTTTTCTTTAATTTTTAAAAGGTATATATTGTAGTACACTGTTTTTCAAACTGCAGGTTGCAGCCATTTGTGGGTCATATAATCAACCTAATAGCTTTCAACTAGAATTTAAAGTAATTAAAAAGAACATGTAAAAACACACCATCTTTTGTATTATTCCATGAAATGCTTGTTTAGTTATTTTACAAAGTATATGTATACTAGGTTGTGATGTAAAATGGAACTCAAAATTTAAAACATTATTTTTGGAAGCCATTGGTTAGAATGATTAAGAATGGAGTCTTCCTGCCTGGATTTGTTCCCCAGCTCTGTCACTTTGCCAGCTTTGTGACCTTGGGTTAGGTCTCTAACCCCTTCATACCTTGTCTCCTTAAGGGTAAAATAGGAATTATGTTAGTATCTACCTCGTAAGGTTGCTGTAAAGATCCGATGTGTTTATCTAAGCAAGGCTAAATAGATGTTAGCTATTTTTGTTAACATAGTAATTACTACAGGCTCATTGTTCATTATAACAAATTTAAAAAGTACATTAAAAAAATCAGAACTTCCTATAGTTCTTTTTTTCTTTTGGTGGGGAGATTTTTTTTTTTGAATTTTTGAATTTTATTTTATTTATCTTTTTATACAGCAGGTTCTTATTAGTTATCCATTTTATACATATTAGTGTATATATGTCAATCCCAATCTCCCAATTAATCACACCACTACCCTCACCCCCCACCGCTTTCCCCCCTTGGTGTCCATACGTTTGTTCTCTACATCTGTGTCTCAATTTCTGCCCTGCAAACCGGTTCATCTGTACCATTTTCCTAGGTTCCACATATATGCGTTAATATACGATATTTGTTTTTCTCTTTCTGATTTACTTCACTCTGTATGACAGTCTCTAGATTCATCCATGTCTCTACAAATGACCCAATTTTGTTCCTTTTTATGGCTGAATAATATTCCATTGTATATATGTAACACATCTTCTTTATCCATCGTCTCTCGATGGGCATTTAGGTTGCTTCCATGACCTGGCTATTGTAAATAGTGCTGCAATGAACATTGGGGTGCATGTGTCTTTTTCAATTATGGTTTTCTCTGGGTATATGCCCAGTAGTGGGATTGCTGGGTCATATGGTAATTCTATTTTTACTTTTTTAAGGAACCTCCATACTGTTCTCCATAGTGGCTGTATCAATTTACATTCCCACCAACAGTGCAAGAGGGTTCCCTTTTCTCCACATCCTCTCCAGCATTTGTTGTTTGTAGATTTTCTGATGATGCCCATTCTAACTGGTGTGAGGTGATACCTCATTGTAGTTTTGATTTGCATTTCTCTAATAATTAGTGATGTTGAGCAGCTTTTCATGTGCTTCTTGGCCATCTGTATGTCTTCTTTGGAGAAATGTCTATTTAGGTCTTCTGCCCCTTTTTCGATTGGGTTGTTTGTTTTTTTAATATTGAGCTGCATGAGCTGTTTATATATTTTGGAGATTAATCCTTTGTCCATTGAAACGTTTGCAAATATTTTCTCATTCTGAGGGTTGTCTTTTCGTCTTGTTTGTAGTTTCCTTTGCTTTGCAAAGCTTTGAAGTTTCATTAGGTCCCATTTGTTTATTTTTGCTTTTATTTCCATTACTCTAGGAGGTGGATCAAAAAAGATCTTGCTGTGATTTATGTCAAAGAGTGTTCTTCCTATGTTTTCCTCTAAGAGTTTTATAGTGTCCAGTCTTACATTTATGTCTCTAATCCATTTTGAGTTTATTTTTATGTATGGTGTTAGGGAGTGTTCTAATTTCATTCTTTTACATATAGCTGTCCAGTTTTCCCAGCACCAATTTTTGAAGAGACTGTCTTTTCTCCATTGTATATCTTTGCCTCCTTTGTCATAGATTAGTTGACCATAGGTGCGTGGGTTTATCTCTGGGCTTTCTATCTTGTTCCATTGATCTATATTTCCATTTTTGTGCCAGTACCATATTGTCTTGATTACTGTAGCTTTGTAGTATAGTCTGAAGTCAGGGAGTCTGATTCCTCCAGCTCCGTTTTTTTCCCTCAAGACTGCTTTGGCTGCTTGGGTCTTTTGTGTCTCCATACAGATTTTGAGATTTTTTTGTTATAGTTCTGTAAAAAATGCCATTGGTAATTTGATAGGGATTGCATTGAATCTGTAGATTGCTTTGGGTAGTATAGTCATTTTCACAATATTGATTCTTCCAATCCAAGAACATGGTATATCTCTCCATCTGTTGGTATCATCTTTAATTTCTTTCATCAGTGTCTTGTAGTTTTCTGCATACAGGTCTTTTGTCTCCCTAGGTAGGTTTATTCCTAGGTATTTTATTCTTTTTGTTGCAGTGGTAAATGGGAGTATTTCCTTAATTTCTCTTTCAGATTTTTCATCATTAGTGTATAGGAGTGCAAGAGATTTCTGTGCATTAATTTTGTATCCTGCAACTTTACCAAATTTCATTGATTAGCTCTAGTAGTTTTCTGGTGGCATCTTTAAGATTCTCTATGTATAGTATCATGTCATCTGCAAACAGTGACAGTTTTACTTCTTTTCCAATTTGTATTCCTTTTATTTCTTTTTCTTCTCTGATTGCCATGGCTAGGACTTCCAAACCTATGTTGAATAATAGTGGTGAGAGTGGATGTCCTTGTCTTGTTCCTGATCTTAGAGGAAATGCTTTTAGTTTTTTACCATTGAGAATGATGTTTGCTGTGGGTTTGTCATATATGGCCTTTATTGTGTTGAGGTAGGTTCCCTCTATGCCCACTTTCTGGGGAGTTTTTATCATAAATGGGTATTGAATTTTGTCAAAAGCTTTTTGTGCATCTATTGAGATGATCATATGGTTTTTCTTCTTCAGTTTGTTAATGTGTATCACATTGATTGATTTGCATATACTGAAGAATCCTTGCATTCCTGGGATAAATCCCACTTGATCATGGTGTATGATCCTTTTAATGTGTTGTTGGATTCTGTTTGCTAGTCTTTTGTTGAGGATTTTTGCATCTATATTCATCAGTCATATTGGTCTGTAATTTTCTTTTTTTGTAGTATCTTTGTCTGATTTTGGTATCAGGGTGATGGTGGCCTCATAGAATGAGTTTGGGAGTGTTCCTTCCTCTGCAATTTTTTGGAAGAGTTTGAGAAGGATGGGTGTTAGCGCTTCTCTAAATGTTTGATAGAATTCACCTGTGAAGCCATCTGCCCTGGGCTTTTGTTTGTTGGAAGATTTTTAATCACAGTTTCAATTTCATTACTTGTGATGGGTCTGTTCATATTTTCTGTTTCTTCGTGGTTCAGTCATGGAAGGTTATACCTTTCTAAGAATTTGTCCATTTCTTCCAGGTTGTCCATTTTATTGGCATAGAGTTGGTTGTAGTAGTCTCTTAGGATGCTTTGTATTTCTGTGGTGTCTGTTGTAACTTCTCCTTTTTTATTTCTCATTTTATTGATTTGAGTCCTCTCCCTCTTTTTCTTGATGAGTCTGGCTAAAGGTTTATCAATTTAGTTTATCTTCTCAAAGAACCAGCTTTTAGTTTTATTGATCTTTGCTATTGTTTTCTTTGTTTCTATTTGATTTATTTCTGCTCTGATCTTTATGATTTCTTTCCTTCTGCTAACTTTGGGTTTTGTTTGTTCTTCTTTCTCTAGTTCCTTTAGGTGTAAGGTTAGATTGTTTATTTGAGATTTTTCTTGTTTCTTGACGTAGGCTTGTATTGCTATAAACTTCCCTCTTAGAACTGCTTTTGCTGCATCCCATAGGTTTTGGATCCTCATGTTTTCATTGTCATTTGTCTCTAGGTATTTTTTGATTTCCTCTTTGATTTCTTCAGTGATCTCTTGGTTATTTAGTAATATATTGTTTAGCCTCCATGTGTTTGTGTTTTTTACGTTTTTTTCCCTGTAATTGAAATCTAATCTCATAGCGTTGTGGTCAGAAAAGATGCTTGATATGATTTCAATTTCCTTAAATTTACTGAGGCTTGATTTGTGACCCAAGATGTGATCTATCCTGGAGAATGTTCCTTGCGCACTTGAGAAGAAAGTGTAATCTGCTGTTTTTGGATGGAATGTCCTATAAATATCAATTAAATCTCTCTGGTGTATTGTATCATTTAAAGCTTGTGTTTCCTTATTAATTTTCTGTTTGGATGACCTGTTCATTGGTGTGAGTGAGGTGTTAAAGTCCCCCACTGTTACTGTGTTACTGTCGATTTCCTCTTTTATAGCTGTTAGCAGTTGCCTTATGTATTGAGGTTCTTCTATGTTGGGTGCGTATATATTTATAATTGTTATATCTTCTTCTTGGATTGATTCCTTGATCATTATGTAGTGTCCTTCCTTGTCTCTTGTAACATTCTTTATTTTAAAGTCTATTTTATCTGATATGAGTATAACTACTCCAGCTTTCTTTCGATTTCCATTCGCATGGAATATCTTTTTCCATCCCCTCACTTTCAGTCTGTATGTGTCCCTAGGTCTGAAGTGGGTCTGTTGTAGACAGCATATATATGGTTCTTGTTTTTGTATCCATTCAGCAAGCCTGTGTCTTTTCGTTGGAGCATTTAATCCATTCACGTTTAAGGTAGTTATTGATATGTATGTTCCTATTACCATTTTCTTAATTGTTTTGGGTTTGTTTTTTGTAGGTCCTTTTCTTCTCTTGTGTTTCCCACTTAGAGAAGTTCCTTTAGCATATGTTGCAGGGCTGGTTTGGTGGTGCTGAATTATCTTAGCTTTTGCTTGTCTGTAAAGCTTTTGATTTCTCCACTGAATCTGAATGAGATCCTTCCCAGGTAGATTAATCTCAGTAGTAGGTTCTTCCCTTTCATCATTTTAAGTATATCATGCCACTCCCTTCTGGCTTGTAGAGTTTCTGCTGAGAAATCAGCTGTTAACCTTATGGGAGTTCCCTTGTATGTTATTTGTTGTTTTTCCCTTGCTGCTTTCAATAATTTTTCTTTGTCTTTAATTTTTGCCAATTTGATTACTATGTGTCTCGGTGTGTTTCTCCTTGCATTTATCCTGTATGGGACTCTCTGTGCTTCCTGGACTTGGGTGGCTATTTCCTTTCCCATGTTAGGGAAGTTTTCGACTATAATCTCTTCAAATATTTTCTCGGGTCCTTTCTCTCTCTCTTCTCCTTCTGGGACCCCTGTAATGCAAATGTTGTTGTGTTTAATGTTGTCCCAGAGGTCTCGTAGGCTGTCTTCATTTCTTTTCATTGTTTTTTCTTTATTCTGTTCTGCAGCAGTGAATTCCACCATACTGTCTTCCAGGTCACTTATCCGTTTTTCTGCCTCAGTTATCCTGCTATTGATTCCTTCTAGTGTAGTTTTCTTTTCTGTTATTATTCATCTCTGTTTGTTTGTCCTTTAATTCTTCTAGGTCCTTGTTAAACATTTCTTGCATCTTCTTGATCTTTGCCTCCATTCTTTTTCCGAGGTCCTGGATCATCTTCACTATCATTATTCAATTATTTTTCTGGAAGGTTGCCTATCTCCACTTCATTTAGTTGTTTTTCTGTGGTTTTATCTTGTTCCTTCATCTGGTACATAGCCCTCTGCCTTTTCATCTTGTCTATCTTTCTGTGAATGTGGTTTTTGTTCCACAGGCTGCAGGATTGTAGTTCTTCTTGCTTCTCCCTATAGTGCTATCACACAGAGATAACCACTAACAGAATCTTTTTCCCCTGATGCCCCAGAAATACAGAAAATTTAATGCCAATACAGTCTTCATTAGTTTGATAAGAATTCTACCTTCATTTATACATACTTAGAGGAGAAACTTTAAAGATCAAGGATCCTAATGTGTCCAGAAATTTTGGCATGTAAATACACATTTGAGATAAGCTAAACTAGGTTCACAAAAGATAGAGTTAAGCCTCAGCCACTTTCTAGAACAGAGATGACAGAAATGCAGTCAAGAAGTCTGAAATATTATGTTTATAAAGAAGAGGTTGTGATAACAACATTATAGGGGCAACTATTTCATTCATTTCTAAAGTCGAATACAGGAGACCCTTTACGTATTGCCTCTGTTATAGTCATGCTCATAGGTGAACACCATATGCAGACGAGGCTGGCCAAGTACAGAGTGTCTGTACAGTTTCTCCGTGGATGATCTTATCCCTTCTGTGACCTTAAATCCCATGCAGATGCTCATAGACTCTTTTTTTTTTGTATAAAATTTACTTTATTGTTTTTTTTTAACATCTTTATTGGCATATAATTGCTTTACAATGGTGTGTTAGTTTCTGCTTCATAACAAAGTGAATCAGTTATACATATACATATGTCCCCATATCTCTTCCCTCTTGCATCTCCCTCCCTCCCACCCTCCCTATCCCACCCTTCTCGGTGGTCACAAAGCACCGAGCTGATCTCCCTGTGCTATGCGGCTGCTTCCTACTAGCTATCTATTTTACGTTTAGTAGTGTATATATGTCCATGCCACTCTCTCACTTTGTCCCAGCTTACCCTTCCCCTTCCCCGTATCCTCAAGTCCATTCTGTAGTAGGTCTGCATCTTTATTCCCGTCTTGCCCCTAGGCTCTTCATGACGTTTGTTTGTTTGTTTGTTTTTTTTTAGATTCCATATATATGTGTTAGCATACCGTATTTGTTTTTCTCTTTCTGACTTACTTCACTCTGTACGACACACTCTAGGTCCATCCACCTCACTACAAATACCTCAGTTTCGTTCCTTTTTATGGCTGAGTAATATTCCATTGTATATATGTACCACATCTTCTTTTTTCATTCATCTGTTGATGGACACTTAGGTTGCTTCCACGTCCTGGCTTTTGTAAATAGAGCTGCAATGAACATTTTGGTACATGACTCTTTTTGAATTATGGTTTTCTCAGGGTATATGCCCAGTAGTGGGATTGCTGGGTCATATGGTAGTTCTATTTTTAGTTTTTTAAGGAACCTCCATACTGTTCTCCATAGTGGCTGTATCAATTTACATTCCCACCAACAGTGCAAGAGGGTTCCCTTTTCTCCACACCCTCTCCAGCATTTATTGTTTGTAGATTTTTTGATGATGGGCATTCTGACTGGTGTTCAGATGCTCATAGACTCTTAAGTTTACATTGTTAGCTCACACCATTCCTCTGAGCCCTGGACTTATAGATTCAACTTCCTACTTTATGTCTTTTCTTGGAAATTGCACAGGCATTTAAACAAGTCAACATATTTAAACAGATTTTGATTCTTTCCCCCCCCAATGAAACTTATCTTTCTGAGAATCTTTTCTGCCAGTAACCAGCATCACTCAGGTGCTCCAGCCTGAAACTGGAGAGCGTCTTTTATTCTTCCTTCTTCCCTATCCTCTACCTTCAGTCCATCAGCAGCTCCTGTCAGATGTGCTCCATGTGTGTCTCCAATGTGTCCTGTGTTCACCATCCCTGCAGTCACTACTTGGGGCTGGCTAGTTACTATGTTCCAGGAACTGCACTACTCTGCTTCTGCTCTTGAGCCCAGCAGCTAGGGTGATTCATCATAATGCACATCAGACAGGTTCCTTGATTTAAATCCATGAATAACTTTTCATTTAGGATAAAATCCACATTCCTTACCCTAGCCTAAAAGGTTTTGCATTAACTGGCCCCATCTGCCTTTCTTCCTCTCCCCCATTTCTCATTGTTCTTTCTCTCACTTTGGCCACACTGGCCTTTTATCAAGAGCTGAAGTCACCCAGAATTTCTAGCTTGGAGACTTTGTACACGCTTTGCATTTTTTCCTGCCTGGGACACTTCCCTCTCACTCCACCCTGAATATCCTGTATGTGTTTGCTTTTTATCCATCTGGTCTCAGTTTATCTTACATTGTAATACTTCCTTAGTGGAGCTTTTGCCCAACCACCCAATCCAAAATAGTTCTTTCATTACCCTGAACCTGTTATTCTCCATCGCAGCATCCTGTTCATTTTTTTCATGGCATTTATCACAATCTGTTAATTATGTATTTGTTTACTTGTGCATTTTTCTCCTAAGAGACTGTGAGGAAGGATAAAATCATCCTTGTTTTATTTATATATGAAGTGAAGTAATGAATGGATAAGTGAGTAAAAAGGGACCATTGTAAATTTTGGAAGCAATAAATTTATGAGCATTCCTATCCAACTTTTAAATCAATGTAGATTTGTTGGATGATCTTGAAGTTTTCAGAGTGTATTATAGTATTCTGTCACTAGGGGGCAGTTACACCTCTCTGATCAAATTTACCTAGATTATTATCTCAGACTTTGTTTTCTTCTTAAATATTACGTATTTCCTTCATGTGTGTGTTTGGAGGGAAATTATTCAAATTGGTTGACCCTGATAATGATCATATAAATCTCTATTTATTTGTATCATGTTTATTGACTCCTTATTAATAACATAATGTATTTCCAGCTCTGGTGGATCAAGGTTTACTCTAGAAAATTAGGTTTTATATTTTTATATAGTTTCATATTTTTAATATATAATATTTCCACATAACTATCCCCTGGAGTTTTGTTTGGGAAAGGGGTTAAGCAGTCTATCTTGTCAGCATCATTACAGATCTCCAAATTATCTTAGTATGGATACGCACAACATGAAACAATCTTTTCCTGGTGGAAAACTCTCAAATTACATGAAAGGAACAATAGTCTGCAGATAGCTAATTTTCTCTGGGAATTAGTTTTATGGCAGGAATTTCTAAGCTTTTGTGCAAAAGCTTAGTATCAGTCTTGTTTTAAAAAAAAAAACCTCAGTTCAGAGTTTTATTCATCATCAACCTTGAAATTAGCCAGTAACCATGCCTTACTTATTTTTTTTTTTTAAACATCTTTATTGAAGTATAATTGCTTTACAATGGTGTGTTAGTTTCTGCTTTATAACAAAGTGAATCAGTTATACATATACATATGTTCCCATATCTCTTCCCTCTTGCATCTCCCTCCCTCCCACCCTCCCTATCCCACCCCTCTAGGTGGTCACAAAGCACCGAGCTGATCTCCCTGTGCTATGCGGCTGCTTCCCACTAGCTATCTATTTTACATTTGGTAGTGTATATATGTCCATGACACTCTCTCACCCTGTCACATCTCACCCCTCCCCCTCCCCATATCCTCAAGTCCATTCTCTAGGAGGTCTGTGTCTTTATTCCCGTCTTGCCACTAGGTTCTTCATGACCTTTTTTTTTCCCCTTAGATTCCATATATATGTGTTAGCATACTGTATTTCTTTTTCTCTTTCTGACTTACTTCACTCTGTATGACAGACTCTAACTCCATCCACCTCATTACAAATACCTCCATTTCATTTCTTTTTCTGGCTGAGTAATATTCCATTGTATATATGTGCCACATCTTCTTTATCCATTCATCCGATGATGGACACCTAGGTTGCTTCCATGTCCTGGCTATTGTAAACAGAGCTGCAATGAATATTTTGGTACATGACTCTTTCTGAATTATGGTTTTCTCAGGGTATATGCCCAGTAGTGGGATTGCTGGGTCGTATGGTAGTTCTAATTTTAGTTTTTTAAGGAACCTCCATACTGTTCTCCATAGTGGCTGTATCAATTTACATTCCCACCAACAGTGCAAGAGTGTTCCCTTTTCTCCACACCCTCTCCAGCATTTATTGTTTCTAGATTTTTTGATGATGGCCATTCTGACCGGTGTGAGATGATACCTCATTGTAGTTTTGATTTGCATTTCTCTAATGATTAATGATGTTGAGCATTCTTTCATGTGTCTGTTGGCAATCTGTATATCTTCTTTGGAGAAATGTCTATTTAGGTCTTCTGCCCATTTTTGGATTGGGTTGTTTGTTTTTTTGTTATTGACCTGCATGAGCTGCTTGTAAATCTTGGAGATTAATCCTTTGTCAGTTGCTTCATTTGCAAATATTTTCTCCCATTCTGAGGGTTGTCTTTTGGTCTTGTTTATGGTTTCCTTTGCTATGCAAAAGCTTTTAAGTTTCATTAGGTCCCATTTGTTTATTTGTGTTTTTATTTCCATTTCTCCAGGAGCTGGGTCAAAAAGGATCTTGCTGTGATTTATGTCATAGAGTGTTCTGCCTATGTTTTTCTCTAAGAGTTTGATAGTGTCTGGCCTTACACTTAGGTCTTTAATCCATTTTGAGTTTATTTTTGTGTATGGTGTCAGGGAGTGTTCTAATTTCATACTTTTACATGTACCTGTCCAATTTTCCCAGCACCACTTATTGAAGAGGCTGTCTTTTCTCCACTGTATATGCTTGCCTCCTTTATCAAAGATAAGGTGACCATATGTGCGTGGGCTTATCTCTGGGCTTTCTATCCTGTTCCATTGATCTATATTTCTGTTTTTGTGCCAGTACCAAACTGTCTTGATTACTGTAGCTTTGTAATATAGTCTGAAGTCAGGGAGCCTGATTCCTCCAGCTCCATTTTTTGTTCTCAAGATTGCTTTGGCTATTCGGGGTCTTTTGTGTTTCCATACAAATTGTGAAATTTTTTCTTCTAGTTCTGTGAAAAATGCCAGTGGTAGTTTGATAGGGATTGCATTGAATCTGTAGATTGCTTTGGGTAGTAGAGTCATTTTCACAATGTTGATTCTTCCAATCCAAGAACATGGTATATCTCTCCATCTATTTGTATCATCTTTAATTTCTTTCATCAGTGTCCTATAATTTTCTGCGTACAGGTCTTTTGTCTCCTTAGGTAGGTTTATTCCTAGATATTTTATTCTTCTTGTTGCAATGGTAAACGGGAGTGCTTTCTTAAGTTCACTTTCAGATTTTTCATCATTAGTATATAGGAATGCAAGAGATTTCTGTGCATTAATTTTGTATCCTGCTACTTTACCAAATTCATTGATTAGCTCTAGTAGTTTTCTAGTAGCGTCTTTAGGATTCTCTATGTATAGTATCATGTCATCTGCAAACAGTGACAGCTTTACTGCTTCTTTTCCAATTTGGATTCCTTTTATTTCTTTTTCTTCTCTGATTGCTGTGGCTAAAACTTCCAAAACTATGTTGAATAATAGTGCTGAGAGTGGGCAACCTTGTCTTGTTCCTGATCTTAGTGGAAATGGTTTCAGTTTTTCACCATTGAGGACAATGTTGGCTGTGGGTTTGTCATATATGGCCTTTATTATGTTGAGGAAAGTTCCCTCTATGCCTACTTTCTGCAGGGCTTTTATCATAAATGGGTGTTGAATTTTGTCAAAAGCTTTCTCTGCATCTATTGAGATGATCATATGGTTTTTCTCTTTCAATTTGTTAATATGATGTATCATGTTGATTGATTTGCGTATATTGAAGAATCCTTGCATTCCTGGAATAAACCCCACTTGATCATGGTGTATAATCTTTTTAATGTGCTGTTGGATTCTGTTTGCTAGTATTATGTTGAGGATTTTTGCATCTATGTTCATCAGTGATATTGGCCTGTAGTTTTCCTTCTTTGTGACATCTTTGTCTGGTTTTGGTATCAGGGTGATTGTGGCCTTGTAGAATGAGTTGGGGAGTGTTCCTCCCTCTGCAATATTTTGGAAGAGTTTGAGAAGGATAGGTGTTAGCTCTTCTCTAAATGTTTGATAGAATTCGCCTGTGAAGCCATGTGGTCCTGGGCTTTTGTGTGTTGGAAGATTTTTAATCACAGTTTCAATTTCAGTGCTTGTGATTGGTCTGTTCATATTTTCTATTTCTTCCTGGTTCAGTCTTGGCAGGTTGTGCATTTCTAAGAATCTGTCCATTTCTTCCAGGTTGTCCATTTTATTGGCATAGAGTTGCTTGTAGTAATCTCTCATGATCGTTTGTATTTCTGCAGTGTCAGTGGTTACTTCTCCTTTTTCATTTCTAATTCTATTGATTTGAGTCTTCTCCCTTTTTCTCTTGATGAGTCTGGCTAATGGTTTATCAATTTTGTTTATCTTCTCAAAGAACCAGCTTTTAGTTTCATTGATTTTTGCTATTGTTTCCTTCATTTCTTTTTCATTTATTTCTGATCTGATCTTTATGATTTCTTTCCTTCTGCTAGCTTTGGGGTTTTTTTGTTCTTCTTTCTCTAATTGCTTTAGGTGCAAGGTTAGGTTGTTTATTCGAGATGTTTCCTGTTTCTTTAGGTAGGCTTGTATTGCTATAAACTTCCCTCTTAGAACTGCTTTTGCTGCATCCCATAGGTTTTGGGTCGTCGTGTCTCCATGGTCATTTGTTTCTAGGTATTTTTTGATTTCCCCTTTGATTTCTTCAGTGATCACGTCGTTCTTAAGTAGTGTATTGTGTAGCCTCCACGTGTTTGTATTTTTTACAGATCTTTTCCTGTAATTGATATCTAGTCTCATAGCGTTGTGGTCGGAAAAGATACTTGATACGATTTCAATTTTTTTAAATTTACCAAGGCTTGATTTGTGACCCAAGATATGATCTATCCTGGAAAATGTTCCATGAGCACTTGAGAAAAATGTGTATTCTGTTGTTTTTGGGTGGAATGTCCTATAAATATCAATTAAGTCCATCTTGTTTAATGTATCATTTAAAGCTTGTGTTTCCTTATTTATTTTCATTTTGGATGATCTGTCCATTGGTGAAAGTGGGGTGTTAAAGTCCCCTACTATGATTGTGTTACTGTCGATTTCCCCTTTTATGGCTGTTAGTATTTGCCTTATGTATTGAGGTGCTCCTATGTTGGGTGCATAAATATTTACAATTGTTATACCTTCCTCTTGGATCGATCCCTTGATCATTATATAGTGTCCTTCTTTGTCTCTTGTAATAGTCTTTATTTTAAAGTCTATTTTGTCTGATATGAGAATTGCTACTCCAGCTTTCTTTTGATTTCCATTTGCATGGAATATCTTTTTCCATCCCCTCACTTTCAGTCTGTATGTGTCTCTAGGTCTGAAGTGGGTCTCTTGTAGACAGCATATATATGGGTCTTGTTTTTCTGTCCATTCAGCCAGTCTGTGTCTTTTGGTGGGAGCATTTAATCCATTTACATTTAAGGTAATTATCGATATGTATGTTCCTATTCCCATTTTCTTAAATGTTTTGGGTTTGTTATTGTAGGTGTTTTCCTTCTCTTGTGTTTCTTGCCTAGAGAAGTTCCTTTAGCATTTGTTGTAAAGCTGGTTTGGTGGTGCTGAACTCTCTCAGCTTTTGCTTGTCTGTAAGGGTTTTAATTTCTCCATCAAATCTGAATGAGATCCTTGCTGGGTAGAGTAATCTTGGTTGTAGGTTTTTCTCCTTCATCACTTTAAGTATATCCTGCCACTCCCTTCTGGCTTGCAGCGTTTCTGCTGAAAGATCAGCTGTTAACCTTATGGGGATGCCCTTATGTGTTATTTGTTGTTTTTCCCTTGCTGCTTTTAATATGTTTTCTTTATATTTAATTTTTGATAGTTTGATTAATATGTGTCTTGGCGTGTTTCTCCTTGGATTTATCCTGTATGGGACTCTCTGTGCTTCCAGGACTTGATTAACTATTTCCTTTCCCATATTAGGGAAGTTTTCAACTATAATCTCTTCAAATATTTTCTCAGTCCCTTTCTTTTTCTCTTCTTCTTCTGGGACCCCTATAATTCGAATGTTGGTGCGTTTAATGTTGTCCCAGAGGTCTCTGAGACTGTCCTCAGTTCTTTTCATTCTTTTTTCTTTATTCTGCTCTGCAGTAGTTATTTCCACCATTTTATCTTCCAGGTCACTTATCCGTTCTTCTGCCTCAGTTATTCTGCTATTGATCCCATCTAGAGTATTTTTAATTTCATTTATTGTGCTTTTCATCGTTGCTTGGTTCCTCTTTAGTTCTTCTACGTCCTTGTTAAATGTTTCTTGCATTTTGTCTATTCTATTTCCAAGATTTTGGATCATCCTTACTATCATTATTCTGAATTCTTTTTCAGGTAGACTACCTATTTCCTCTTCATTTGTTAGGTCTGGTGTGTTTTGACCCCGCTCCTTCATCTGCTGTGTGTTTTTCTGTCTTCTCATTTTGCTTATCTTACTGTGTTTGGGGTCTCCTTTTCACAGGCTGCAGGTTCGTAGTTCCCGTTGTTTTTGGTATCTGTCTCCAGTGGCTAAGGTTGGTTCAGTGGGTTGTGTAGGTTTCCTGGTGGAGGGAACTAGTGCCTGTGTTCTGGTGGATGAGGCTGGATTTTGTCTTTCTGGTGGGCACGTCCACGTCTGGTGGTGTGTTTTGGTGTGTCTGTGGCCTTATTATGATTTTAGGCAGCCTCTCTGTTAATGGATGGGGCTATGTTCCTGTCTTGCTAGTTGTTTGGCATAGGGTGTCCAGCAATGTAGCTTGCTGGTCGTTGAGTGAAGCTGGGTCTTGATGTTGAGATGGAGATCTCTGAGAGATTTCTGCCATTTGGTATTACGTGGAGCTGGGAGGTCTCTTGTGGACCAGTGTCCTGAAGTTGGCTCTCCCACCTCAGAGGCACAGCCCTGATGCCTGGCTGGAGCACCAAGAGCCTTTCATCCACACGGCTCAGAATAAAAGGGAGAAAAAAATAGAAAGAAAGAAAGAAAGAGGATAAAATAAAATAAAATAAAGCTATTATGATAAAAAATAAGAAAAAATTATTAAGAATAAATTTATTAAGAAAAAGATTTTTTTATTTTTAAAAATAGATTTATTAATTTTTTATAATAAAAAATAAGAAAAAAATTAAGAAAAAATTTTTAAGAAAAAATGTTTTTTAATTTTTTAAAATAAAAAATATGAAAAAACTTATTAAAAAATTTTCTTTAAATGTTTTAAAAATAGAAAATAAGGAAAAAATTATTAAGAAAACATTTATTAGGGAAAAAAAATTTTTTTAAGTAAAAAAAAAAAAAAAAAAAACGGACGGACCTAACCCTAGGACTAACGGTGAGAGCAAAGCTATACAGACAAAATCTCACCCAGAAGCATACACATATACACTCACGAAAAAAGGAAAAGGGGAAAAATTAATATATCCTGCTCCCAAAGTCCACCTCCTAAATTTGGGATGATTCGTTGTCTATTCAGGTATTCAACAGTAGCAGGTACATCAAGCTGATTGTGGAGCTTTAATCCGCTGCTTCTGAGGCTGCTGGGAGAGATTTCCCTTTCTCTTCTTTGTTCGCACAGCTCCCGGGGTTCAGCTTTGGATTTGGACCCGCCTCTGCATGTAGGTCGCCTGAGGGCGTCTGTTCCCCGCCCAGACAGGACGGGATTAAAGGAGCAGCTGATTCGGGGGCTCTGGCTCAGGCGGGGGGGGGGGGGGGGGGGGGAGCGGTTCGGAGGAGGCGGGGCGAGCCTGCGGCGGCAGAGGCCGGCATGACGTTGCAGCAGCCTGAGGCGCGCTGTGCGCTCTCCCGGGGAAGTTGTCCCCAGATCACGGGAGCCTGGCTGTGGCGGGCTGCACTGGCTCCTGGGAGGGGCGGTGTGGAGAGTGACCCGTGCTCACACACAGGCTTTTTGGTGGCAGCAGCAGCAGCCTTAGCGTCTCATGCCCGTCTCTGGGGTCCGCGCTGATAACCGCGGCTTGCGCCCGTCTCTGGGGTCCGCGCTGATAGCCGCGGCTCGCACCCGTCTCTGGAGTTCGTTTAAGCGGCGCTCTGAATCCCCTCTCCTTGCGCGCCGGGAAACAAAGAGGCAAGAAAAAGTCTCTTGCCTCTTCGGCAGCTGCAGACTTTTTCTCGGGCTCCCTCCCGGCCAGCTGTGGTGCGCTGGCCCCTTCAGGCTGTGTTCACGCCGCCAACCCCAGTCCTCTCCCTGCGATCCGACCGAAGCCCGAGCCCCAGCTCCCAGCCCCCGCCCTCTCCGGCGGGTGAGCAGACAAGCCTCTCGGGCTGGTGATGCTGGTCGGCGCCGAGCCTCTGTGCGGGAATCTGTCCGTTTTTCCCTCTGCGCCCCTGCTGCTGTGGGATCTGCGCTGATAGCCGCGGCTCGCGCCCGTCTCTGGAGCTCGTTTAGGTGGCGCTCTGAATCCCCTCTCCTTGCGCGCCGCGAAACAAAGAGGCAAGAAAAAGTCTCTTGCCTCTTGGGCAGCTGCAGTCTTTTTCCTGGACTCCCTCCCGGCTAGCACCGAAGCCCGAGCCTCAGCTCCCAGCCCCCGCCCGCCCCGGCGGCTGAGCAGACGAGCCTCTCGGGCTGGTGAGTCCTGCTCGGCGCCGAGCCTCTGTGCGGGAATCTCTCCACTTTGCCCTCCGCACCCCTGTGGCTGTGCTCTCCTCCGTGGCTCTGAAGCTTCCCCCCTCTGCCACCCACAGTCTCTGCCCACGAAGGGGCTTCCTAGTGTGTGGAAACCTTTCCTCCTTCACAGCTCCCTCCCACTGGTGCAGGTCCCGTCCCTATTCTTTTGTCTCTGTTATTTCTTTTTTCTTTTGCCCTACCCAAGTACGTGGGGATTTTCTTGCCTTTTGGGAGGTCAGACGTCTGCCAGCGTTCAGTGGGTGTTCTGTAGGAGCAGTTCCACGTGTAGATGTATTTCTACTGTATCTGTGGGAAGGAAGGTGATCTCCGCGTCTTACTCTTCCGCCGTCTTGCCCCTCCCTCTCTTAGGTTGCCTTACTTATTCTTAATGTAATTTTTAAAGTATGCAAATTTGAAATTGTACAGGTTAACAATATTAAGGTTCTTACTCTAGTAAAATCAGAAGTACTGTGAAAAACAAAACTTTTGTCAAGAATCCCGTAATTTCAAGCTGGCAGGCTGTGCGAATTATAAATTTTACATTTGCTTCCATGCCTTTTACAATTGTAAACAAATACCTGTCAGCCTTTGTCAGTATCATGTGAACTGTGCTGTTTCCAGACATCTGATGTCTGTGTGATTTTTGTTGACTGTAGTGCTGATATTTTAAACTGTGGTTGTAATTTAATATCATTTTAAAGCCTATGATAGTTTCAGCCAAGCATTCATTAAGTGTTAATGCCGAAAAATGCATCCGAAAGCGAGTTATTTTGGGACAGAAGTTAAATGTGACAGAATGCAATGAAGAAAGCCAAAAACCTATCATGATTTGTATTACTGTTAATTTAGGAGACAGAACTCTGAATCATTAGCCAGAATGCCAACAATATTAAAGCAGCACTAAACTGTACATACCTTTAAGTTCATGACAGTTGTTGTGTAACCAAACAAGGATGATGGATAAAATGCTGGCATCAGGGGCTAATACGACTGTAATGTGTCCCTAAGTCAGTTCAGATTATCGTCTGTTGTAAGCCGTGGAGTATTTTTGATTATTTGAAAAGTGGACATAGTAATATAAAAAGTTTCACTTCAAATGTTTGTTCTAAGTATGTTTTGCAATAAAAATATGATATGAGGATTATAGATTTATGAGCTATAAGAACCCACTCCCTACTTTTACATTTTGTTTCATTGAGAATATAATTCGAATTATGAGACTTCAACAATTTCAAAATCTTTGGGAATGTATTCCTTATAAAATGTGATCACTTTATGTTTAATATATGTGTATGTATCTCTATATTTACATATGTATATACACGCACATATATACACATTTCCCCTATTAATTTACTCTTATATAACCAACCACTTATAAAGACACCAAAAGCTGACAGCTGTCAGTGCTCCTTTGGGGCTGTATATAAGCATAAGTCACATAACTTTTGCACTTTCAATCCCCAACTCTCCACATGTATTATTATATCAGTGTACCCATATTTTGATCAGCTATCAGTTTTAGATTGAAGGTTCTATAGTTGTTGCTTTTGTATCCTTTTTCCTTTGATAGGTTGCCTCCGACTGTGTTTTGTAGAGTTGTTCCCTGTGTATGTGATAAGCATAAAAAACAACAAACACTTCCCATTTTAGGGATAGGTTTTGTTTACCAAATCCATTTTCAGGTCAACTAGTTGGCATTTGGAATTTGTTTTCCCATGGTAATACTGTTATACACGGTGGCTAAATTTTTCGGGCCAACCCACAGAACCTGTTTCTTCACAACTAACTTAATCACCATTTATAGCCTGGTTTCTATGAGGAAATGCATTGCAACTTCTAACTTTTAATACCAGATCAAGAACTCCTTAACTCCTTGGGCCCACCTACTGCACACGCACAATGCACACACCCCACATACACTATGGGGACTCCACTTTGCAGTCTGGCGTTGGGAATATATATACTGCTGATTTTCAGTGCAGATAATTTCATGTTGGATAGGAGCCTGGGAATTCTGTGATGCTGAAAAGGAGTTAGAAGATGAGGCCCAACAGAACGTCATCCACTTTGTTCTTGCCTGTAGCCTTTGGGTTGTGGCTCTAGTGGAGTTGGGAGCAGCAGGGACGTTCAGTAAGGATGTGAACTCTGTTCAAATGGGATATAGAATTGGTGGCAGCTCCCGTGTTTTAACTGAAAACAAGTGGGCCGTGCCAGATCAGATGTGGTGCAAAATCAGATGCTGATAAAGGATATCTATGAAAAGCCTACAGCTAACGTCATGCTTAATGCTGAAGGATGAAATGCCTTTCTCCTAAGATTAGGAACAAGGCAAGGATGTCTATTCTCACCACCCTACTAACATCATGCTGGAAGTCTTTGTGTAATGAAGCAAAAAAAGAAAAAAGAGGACTTCCCTGGTGGCACAGTGATTAAGTATCCGCCTGCCAATGCAGGGGACACGGGTTCGATCCCTGGTCCAGGAAGATCCCACATGCTGTGGAGCAACTAAGCCCGTGCACCACAGCTACTGAGCCTGCGCTATAAAGCCCGCGAGCCACAACTAGTGAGCCCGTGCGCCACAACTGCTGAAGCCCGCGTGCCCTAGAGCCTGCGTGCCGCAACGACTGAGCCCACCACAACTGCTGAAACCTGTGTGCTCTAGGGCCCGTGTGCCACAGCTACTGAGCCCGTGTGCTACAACTACTGAAGCCCACACACCTAGAGCCCGTGCTCCACAACAAGAGAAGCCACTGCAATGAGAAGCTTGTGTGCTGCAACGAAGAGTAACCCCTGCTCGCCGCAACTAGAGAAAGCCCGCGTGCAGCAACGAAAACCCAATGCAGCCAAAAATAAATAAAATTTAAAAAAATAAATAAGTAAAATAAAATAATGAAAAAAGAAAAAAATTAAAAGGCATACAGATTGAAAAGAAATAAAACTGTCTTGTTTTTAGATGATTATTTACATAGAAAATCACAAGGAATCTATAAAAAAAATCTTGGAACTAAGTGAGTTTAGCAAGATCCTAGGATACGAGGTCAACACACAAAAATCAATTGTATTTCTGTGTACCAGCAATGAACAGTTGGAAACCAAAAACATTTTTTAAAAGAACATTTACAAAAAAAAGAACATTTACAATAGCTCCTCAAAATGAAATTTTTAGGTTAAAATCTAATAAAATATGTATAGCATCAGTATCCTGAAAGTTACAAAACTCTGATGAAAGAGAGCAAAGACCTAAGTAGTGGAGAGACATACTGTGTTCATGGATTGGAAGACAACATAGTAAAGATGTCAGTTTTTATTGATAAATAGATTTAATACATTTCCCATTAAAATCTCAGCAGGATTTTTTCTAGATACAGACAAGCTGATTCTAAACTTTTTACGGAAAAACAAATGAACTAGAATAGCCAAACAATTTTAGAAGAGAAAGATAAAGCTGGAAGACATATGTATAGTACAGATCTTAAAACTTGATGCTACAGTAATCAAGACAGTGTAATATTAGCAAAAACGTAAGACATGTAGCTGAGTGAAATAGAATTAAGAGTTCAGTGGTAGACCCATTAAAAATATATCTAGTTAAGTTTTTTTTTTGGAAGAGCTTTACTGAGATATAATTCACATACCATACAGTTTACTCATTGAAAGTATACGTTATTTTTTTAGTATATTCAGAGAGTTGTGCAACCATCACCACGGTTTTGTTTTATTTATTTTCTAGCTTTATTGAGATATAATTGACAATTAACATTGTGTAAGTTTAAGATGTACAACGTGATGGTTTGATACACATCTCAGTTGCAAAATGATTACCACAATAGGGTTAACCTCACATCATTCCTTTTTTGTGTGTGTGTGGTTAAAACATTTAAGATTACTCTCAGCGAATTTCAGGTGTATAATACAGTATTATATCTGTAGTCACCATGTTTTACCGTAGATCCTCAGACCCTATTCATCTTATAGCTGAAAGTTTACACCCTTTGACCACCCTCCCCCATTTCCTTTAGCCCCCACCACTACTCTCTGTTTCTACGAGTTTGACTTTTTTAGATTCCACATATAAGTGAGGTCATACACTGTTTGTCTATCTCTGTCTTACTTATTTCACTTAGCATAATCCCCTCAAGGTCTATTTATGTTTCACAAATGGCAGGATTTTCTTCTATTTTATTGCTGAATAGCATTCCATTGTGTGTGTATCTATACACACACACACACACACACACACACACACACACACACACACACCCCACATCTTATTCATTCATCCATGGACATACACTTGGGTTGTCTCCATATCTTGGCTATTGTGAATAATGCTGCAGTGAACATGGGAGTGCAGATATTTCTTTGACGTAGTTATTTCATTTCCTTTAAATGTATGCCTAGAAATCGGATTGCTAGGTCATATGATAGTTCTATTTTTAATTTTTTGAGGAACCTCCATACTGTATTACATTGTGACTATACTCTTCAGATCTTCTGCCCATTTTTAAATTGGGGTGTTTGGTTTTTTTGATGTTGATTTGTATGAGATGTTTATATATTTTGGAGATTAACTCCTTATTGGTCGTATCATTTGCAGATATTTTCTCCCATTCAGTAGATTGTCGTTTTATTTTGTCAGTGGTTTTCTTTGCTATATGCAAAAGCTTTTAAGTTTAATTAGGTCCCATTTGTTTATTTTTGCTTTTATTTCCTTTGCTTTATGAGACAGATTTTAAAAGTATTGCTGTGGTGTCTAAGAGTGGTGTTCTGTTTTCTTCTGGGAGTTTTATGATTTCAGGTCTTACAGTTAGGTCTTTAATCCATTTTGAGTTTATTTTTGTATATGGTGTTAGAGAATGTTCTAATTTCATTCTTTTACATGTAGTATCCAGTTTTTCCAGCACCATTTACTGAAGAGACTGTCTTTTCTCCGTTGTATATTCTCGTCTTCTTTGTCATAGATTAATTGACCATAGGTGTGTGGGTTTGTTTCTGGGCTCTCTATTCTGTTCCATTAATCTATGTGTCTGTTTTTATGCCAGTGCCATACTGTTTTGGTTACTGTAGCTTTGTAGTATAGTCTGAGTCAGGGAGATTGATACTTCCAGTTCTGTTCTTCTTTCTCAAGTTATTTTGGCTCTTTGGGATCTTTTGTGTTTCCATACAAATTAAAAAAAATTTTGTTCTAGTTTTGTGAAAAACTGGTAATTTGATAGGGATTGCATTGAATCTGTAGATTGCCTTGGGTAGTATGGTCATTTTAACAATATTAATTCTTTGAACCCATGAACACAGTGTATGCTTACATCTGTTTGTGTTGTCTTTAATTTCTTTGATCAGTGTCTTATAGTTTTCTGAGTACAGGTCTTTTACTTCCTTAGGTACATTTACCCCTAGGTATTTTATTCTTTTTGATGCGATTGTAAATGGAATTGTTTTCCTTAATTTGTCTTTGTGGTTCGTTGTTACTGTATAGAAATGCAGGCTGTGGCTCCAAAGGCACAGCAACACAGGGGAGTTTCTTTTGGATGATGAACCTATTTTGTATCCTGGTTATGGTAGTGGGTACACAAACTTGTACATGTGTTAAGATTCATAGACCTGTATACCAAAAAGGCAAAAGTCAGATGCTTATTAATCGGGGAGCTCCCTCTAATTACAAGACCAGGAAACAAACAAATTGGCAGAAATACCCATCATGAAATCATGAGATGAAAAAAACAAAAACAAAACGGAGTAACTCTTAAAGTTTTCTTCTCACAATTTTAGGCTCACTTTTAAAATCTTTTTTCTCCTAATACCTTTTCAGAGACATGTCTTCACTGTTCTCTAAAATTTTTTTCTTTTTTATAGAACATATAGTTTAAATCTAAAAAAAAAAAAACCCTCCAAAAAACTGCTCAGATTGTCTTATTATTTTGGAGTTTTGCAGGATTGACTATTTCTTCTTATAAGTACTATCCACAGGGTTTGTAAATCTTTGCTCCAGATTTTTTTCTGTAGTGATACTTGTACCACTATATGACCATATGTGTCTCTGGTTCAGTGGTAGCCATCTTATGCATGCTGAGTTGATTTCATTCTGAGTTTTAAAGTTTCTATTATATTTAAGTTTCTTCCTAGTACAAAGAATAAGAAAAGCATACCTGTTGACAACTTGTGATAGAAAAAGTTTGAAAGGAACTGTAAAATAAGGAGGAATCCTGAGCATGGTGTGTTTATCCAAAGAATAAATATGGGACTAGAATGTATAATAGGAACTTGAGTGTAGGAACCAAAAGTTAATCTTCTGTATATATTCAACATTTGTCAAATTCTTACTAGAATATTCTCTTCAGCTCTGAACTTGGCAACTTAAGCAAGATGTGGAAATAATTGGCAAGGTTCCTGAGAGGAGCAATGAAAATTATTAGAGAATGAAAATAAAGCCTTTAAGAGAAGGTTAAAAGAATTGAGGTTTCCTAGGGAAGAAAGCGAAGAGCTGGAACACGGATGGTAACTCTTCATTTTGACTGACCAGGTGGCAAAAAAAAGGAATGTCCTAAATTTTCTGGAGGGATTTATTAGCATGTGAACTTTACTCTGCATTCCGAGATGATTGAGACCATATTGTATGCACTCTCTTCTTCCTGGGCTTTTCTGATGTCACACTTTTCTGGTTCTCTCTCTACCATTTGACACATTTGTATTTTGACTCCTTTTCTTGGAGGGGGCGGGTCTCTCCTTGACTCTCTCAGTTTCTTATCCTTCTTTTCTTCTTTTTCCCCCTCCTCCTTGGTGAAATCTCATGACTTTTGCTTCTGTCTTGTTCATGTCAAATCCATCCGTTACACACAGGCACCAGCAAGATCTATCCAAAATAAACATACCATGTCACTTTCCTACTCAGAATCCCTTAGAAGCTTCCCGTAACTTCAACAGCAACCACTGTCCTCCAGGGGCTGGATCCAGGAGAGGGGCAGTGAAGTGACAGGTGCTCATAACCCCTGGCCAGAAACATCTCTGTGTCAACCCACCCACTACGAGCATGCTAGTTTACCCACCGTGTCAGGAAGCAGGGAGTGCGCTTATAGGACAGCTCAAGCTCCTTAGGAGAGCATGAGAGACCTCCCTGCTTGGTCCCCTGTCTGCCTCTATAGCCCCTAGCGCCGCATCCCGCCCTGGACTGTGAGTTTAGTTTTTCTTGCATCTTCTGTTACACATGGCTTGCGGTTCTCAGAATTTGTCTTTTTTTAATAATAAAACTATGAAGGGAAGTTACAAGCTTTTTAAATTAGGAGAGTTGCTTGGTATATTTTATAAGGAGGTTTTACGTACTTTTTAAGACAAAAGATGCTGGATTTCCTGAATTTTGTCCCATAGTATCGTCAGAGCGATTTGCCATTTTAGTTTTGAGTTTGTCTGGATTGGGTATTGATGAGATAAAAACAGAAAACAAAGTTAGTATATATATATTGAATACTAGGGAACAAATCCATTAAGAACTGTAATTCTTCTTTGTGGAGTCATAAAATGTTAGAGAGAGCAGGCCCTTAGATATCACCTGCTTCAGTCTCTCGTGGTACAGATGAGAAGAAAACCGAGGCCCTTGAGAGGCTTGCCCAGGACACAGCAGACAGTATGGCAGATTCATCTAGAGCCCAGATGGCCTCAGGGTTGTACTACACCAGTTCTCCTTTTACTGCAGGGGTTTCCTCCCTCCCTCCCTCCCTCTCTCTCCCTCCCTCCCTCCCTCCTTCCTTCCCTCTCTCCTTCCCTTTCTTTCTTTCTTCCTACCTACCTACCTATCTGTATTTTTTTAAGCAGAGGCAGCTTACTTCTTTTTAAGTTAAATATATCCATTTACCCTTTTCTGTGAAATGCCTCAAATTTATACAAAAATAGAAAAGGAAAGTGCTTGTTCAAATAACCAGTTGGTGTGGGTATATATTTGTGTACTACATAAATGTACTGAATATATGTATATATAATGTTTATATATTTAATATTCACGTAAAGTGAATTAGATTATTGAGTGGCAGGAATTCATAGTTGATTCATTTAACTTCTTGGGTTTAATTCTTACTCTTACGTTTAAAAAAGTTGAATGACTTAAGTTTTCTTATAACTTCCAAATCATAATAATTACCAACACTTGAATAGTTCTTATTCTCTACCAGTCAGTTGTGGTTGCAAGTACCTATGTTAAGTACACACTCATATGTAATTCTTGCAACTATTATGTGAGGTTGGTACAGTTACTATTGAAGAAATTAAGGCAGGAGGGTGTAGTGGCCCAAGGTGATGCCATTAGTAAAAAATGGAGCTGGGATTGAAGCCAGGGAATCTGGCTCCCGAGTCCATGCTTATGACCCCTGTGCATCACTATATGGTGTCTCTGTGCCTTATCTTGTTACTGCTTTGAATGAGATTTAATAAAAATGAATGTTTAAGGAAGCCTCTCCTTTCTTGATGTTTTAAAAAATAAAATATGAGTAACAAATGTTTAACTTATAAAAGAACAACTCTTGTTAAAATGATAAATTTGTTCCGAGGAAAATTAAGAAGTTCACTAATTATTGATAGTAGTTCTATTAATATTTTATATAGTGTTTATTGACCAAAAGAATCTAAATCAAACTGAAGTTACTCCTAGGACTCTATAATCTTTACAGTTGTATAGTGGCTTTAAAAAATATTATTCAGAAACAAACCAGAATAACTTTTTTAGGTAGAATTTAATGAGAACATGATTCTGGATGATTCTGTTTTGTCAGGTCCTCTTCTGGATGCTATATTTTAAGAAAAGCCCAACCAGACTGAGGGAAGGGATTTAGAACTATGTCATTACGTAAGAAAAATTTGGAGGGCCTGGGTACGCTCAGCCTGGAGAAGAAAGAACATTCTCAAATATATGAGCAGCTATTGTTTAGAAGGATTCACTAACTAAACTCATAGAAACAGAGAATAGAAAAGTGGTTGCCAGGGGCTTGGGGGAGGTTGGGAAATAGGGAGGTGAATAGGTAAAAGGGTATAAAATTTCAGCTCTGAGATGATTAAGGACTGAGGATCTAATGTAAGTCATGGTGACTGCAGTGATAGCACTGTATTGCGGAGAGAGTAGAACTTACATGTTCTCACTAAAAATAAATAAGTAAATATATGAGATTACAGATGTGTTAACTAAATGAGAGGAGTCCTTTCACAGTGTATACGTATATCAAATCATCACGGTGTATGCTTTAAATATCTTACAATTTTATTTGTCCGTTATACCTCGGTAGAGCCAGGGAGAAAAAAAGGATTTGACTTCATGGGATAGAATTGGAGCAGTAGGTGGAAAGTTACAGAGTGACAGACTTTTAGCTCACTAGAAGCCGAGTGTGAAATTGGCTGGCTTAAGCAGTGAGGATTTCTTTGTCAGGAAGTTTTCAAGCAAAAGCTGGGTAACCCCTGGGAAAAGGATGTTGCAGAGCAGATTCATAGTTTAGTTGGGCTAGATGACTTTTCAGTTCCCTTTTCACAGTCCCTGGCATATTAATATGCACTCAATAAATAACTGTTAAATTAGTGACTTTTAAAAACATGGAACGGGAGAAATATTCTTCTCTCTTTATTTTAAACCAGTGTGACTCTCTTTTTTTAATGTACAAAGAATCTTTTTCAATTAATTAATTAGTTAATTTTTGGCTGCGTTGGGTCTTAGTTGCTGCACGTGGGCTTTCTCTAGTTGCATCGAGCGGGGGCTACTCTTCATTGCGGTGTGCGGGCTTCTCACTGCGGTGGCTTCTCTTGTTGCAGAGCACTGGCTCTAGGTGCGTGGGCTTCAGTAGTTGTGGCACATGGGCTCAGTAGTTGTGGCTCGTGGGCTCTAGAGCTCAGGCTTAGTAGTTGTGGCACACAGACTTAGTTGCTCCACAGCCTGTGAGATCTTCCCGGACCAGGGGTCGAACCCGTGTCCCCTGCATTGGCAGGCGGATTCTTAACCACTGTGCCACGAGGGAAGTCCCTAACCAATGTGACTCTTAAAGTGACTTATTTGATTCTGTCCTGATTATACGGAGAGATTGAGAGGGAAAAATATTTAACTTTAGATGTTGGTTTGGTTACTTTCTGGTTCCTCTTATATACTGTGAGGCTTTATAAATTGTGTTGCGCTCTCCAGGAAAAGGTAAGTAACTTGCATAGCTGTTATATAAATCATTACTATATAAGTTTAAAATGCATACATTTTTGTATGTATGCATATCTGAGTTTATTAACTTGTAAGCTCTTTGGTATTAGGATTTGTATTTTTATGTTTCCCCTCACAGCATCTAGTTCATACCTTTTAAAAATAATATTTGAAAGTGATTTCAAACTCTGTGTGTGTGTGTGTGTGTGTGTGTGTGTGTTGGGTATGGGGGGGGTTGTCCCTAATTCTCATTATCATTCAGAAATAAAGGCCTATCATTGATGTATGCTAATGCTGATTTTTAAATTTAGAAATTATTTAATTAATTCAAGTCAATTTTGAATTGTGTTGAATGTAGAGGGGAGCATAGTCAATGTTTGTTGCTTTTGTAGGTGCATGTGAGGGAACCTTGGCTTGCTCCACCTGTCACCTCATCTTTGAACAGCACATATTTGAGAAATTAGAAGCAATCAGTGATGAGGAGAATGACATGCTTGATCTGGCATATGGACTAACAGATAGGTAAGATTTTTGGACCACTTCCGTTGTGATAATAATCTAGGAGGATAAAAGTTTTATTAGTTCATGTCTGTCTCTGACCAGAGACATGTAATATGCATGCATGTAATAGGGTTCTCCCAGTGTAGATAGATAACAGTCACAGACTTTGAATATCAAATATGTGACATTTCTCTTATGTATTCTACAGTTTAACCCTTATGAAACTTTTAACAAAAGTAAAAAAAAAATTAATTGGAAGTATTAGAAGCATAAGTTCTAAATCCTAATAAATCTTCTTTCATCTATTTTTATTCCAGGAATTAATATTTATCACAATTTAATGAGTTGGGATTAAATTTAATGCTTTTTATGGTATTCTTGAAGGACAGATTTGATAATTGAAAGAAATTATAATGGAAAATTTTACCTACTTGAGAGAACACAATTTTTAAAAAAACTTAATATATAATAGTAATTATGTTAAAATGAGTACTTCTAGTTCTAACTGTACATTAAAGTAAATTAATCAGAGCTTATTCTTGTTATTAATAAGTAGAATTACTCTTTTTTTTTTTTTTTAAATGGCAAAGCAAGGAGGACGTCAAGAAGGACAACAAAGGAGGTCAACTGGACTCAGTGAATGGGTTTTTTTTTGTGTTTTTTTTAATAAATTTATTTATTTATTTTTGACGTGTTGGGTCTTCGTTTCTGTGCGAGGGCTTTCTCCAGTTGTGGCGAGCGGGGGCCACTCTTCATCGCAGTGCACGGGCCTCTCACTATCACGGCCTCTCTTGTTGGAGAGCACAGGCTCCAGACGCGCAGGCTCAGTAGTTGTGGCTCACGGGCCCAGTTGCTCCGTGGCATGTGGGATCTTCCCAGACCAGGGCTCGAACCCGTGTCCCCTGCATTGGCAGGCAGATTCTCAACCACTGCGCCACCAGGGAAGCCCAGTAGAATTACTCTTAAAAGTGGTAAGGTTTATAGTAGCAAGAGATATCAACTGATACCTTATTTTTTTTTTTAATTATCTAGTCTTTTGGTTTGAGTTAGGGAAGATAGGTAGTTAATTTACTGTTTCAAGGGACAAGATAACAAGAGTTTATTTAATTAAGGTTGGCTTTGGTGTTTAACTGTAATTTGGTGGCCCTAATGAAAAATAGTTTAAAAAAATAAGAAATAATAGTAATAATAATAGCTTTATTTCATGTGTATCATGTAACCACAATTTTATTAGATCCTTGAGATAAACCCTCTTATCTAATAATCCTCAAAAAGTTTTTAGGTCATTGGTATTTATTGTGGCTGCCATCTGCCTGTCTCCCCTCACATCTTCAGGTGCCACATTCTCTATCAACACCTTTTTTTTTCTAAAGGATAACACACAGAATACACTCAATGTTGTGTTAATTTGGTTCTGAAAATTGTTTCTTTCAATGTGAGGGGTAAATCATAGCTAACTGCTTGCCCTTTTATTCAGATGAAATTTGTAGGCGCATGTAACAGATAATGAATGAAAAGGAAAAAAAATGAGGGGAAATGGAGAACTGCATTTAGGAGAGGTACATGAGTGTGAGAACGTACAAGAGACCTATTGTAAATGTAAACTAGCCAAGAACTTTGATAATAAAATTCAGAAGTTTTAGAACAAGATAATGGAAAGCAGGAAATAGCTTTTATGGCATTTTATAGCTGATATTCTTAAGTACACAGAATTTTTGTAGAAATGCTTTGTGAGAAAAGAGTATAATGCTTTTCACAGGTAGGATTTAGAAAACACTGACATATTTGGAATGAAAATAATTTTGCTCAAAGATAGTAACTGCATGTAAACTTCTATTTCTAAGGTACCATATACTTCCAAACAAAGAAACAAGGAAACTCAGTCTTTAGTTCTTAGGTTTATTTTATTTATTTATTTACTTACTTACTTATTTGGCTGCACCAGGTCTTAGTTGAGGCACGTGGGATCTTCATTGCAGCATGTGGGATCTTTAGTTGTGGCTTGCAAATTCTTAGTTGTGGCATCCATGTGGGATCTAGTTCCCTGACCAGGGATCAAACCCGGGCCCTCTGCATTGGGAGCATGGAGTCTTAACCACTTGACCACCAGGGCAGTCCCATAGGTTTATTTTTAAAATTAAGTGCTATGTAAGTGTCTATAATTTTTAAGATAAAACAGCATCATTTTAATGTTTATTTTAGGGTGTACTTAACCTTGATTAACGATGGATTGTTGATACACGGGCTCATATGGCACTTATTGTACTGGTTATATGTCTCCTTTTCCCCATTAGAGCAGGGGCCATGTCTTATTTCATCATTGTGTCTCCAGTGCCTGATTCACAAAAGGCGTCACCAACTGTTTTTGGAATTAATGGTTGGTAGAGAGATTCAGGAATTATCTGTGAATCTATTTTTGATGGTTGTCATTGCTCCCTGCTGCCAGTTTCCATGGATAATCTACACAGAGGCCTCAGTTTCCATATTTGTAAAATGAGGATAATAATAGTACCTACCTCATAGGTTTGTTGTGTCGTGTCAACTAATAAATGTACGTGAAGCTCCTTGAACAGTGTCTGGTGAAGAAAGCATTCATTAAATGGTTGTTGTTGGCATTCTGACTATAACAATATTAATTCAAATGCTGGAAACTTACTATAATGCCTACCAACTTAACAAAGATTATTTCTAATCTTCAGAGTTAGTATTATCACCATTTTATAGAACAAAGCTTAGTTCTTGTAGATTTGCTCAAGGCCACACAGCTAGAGAATGACAGAGCCCTGGTTTGAATCAGTTACGTTAGACCCCAAAACCCTTGGTTTTTTACTATTTGAAGCTTCTTCTCTGCATTGAAAACCAAACTTTAGAAGTAAAGTTAACGTAACACCTAGTATATTTCCGCTGTCAGGTGTATATGGAGAAAATGTCTTCAAGGTTTGCACAAGTGTGAGATTTTGTAGGATTAATAGTGAAATCAAGGAAGACTTGCTGTCCGTCTCCTTCTGTAGAGGTGTAAGACACTTTCTACACTGGTAGACCCTAGAGCCGGAGACCTTCCAGGAGGAAGTAGGGGAGTGAGAACAGCCACAGTGCCACTGCCTTATCTTCTAGGGCTATAGAACCAGCAAGGGCTTTCGGTGCCACGCCTCCCTGTGTTCCCCCACACAGTTCTTTTTCTTCTGTTACTACACTTATTTTATTCTGCCCTGTATCACTGGTAGCTCTTTCTGTCCTGTTCCCCTTACTAAAAGTTCCTTGAAGGCTAGCATTACCCTACTCATCTTTGTACGAACACCAAGAGTAACCAACAGTCTCTCTAGGGCTCACCACAGTCCTAATGAATTTGTCTAAATTGGCTTGCCTTATTTTTTCTCTTGCAGACAGAGCTTAATGCATAATTGAGTATTGTCAGGGCTGATTCTATTCAACAAATAGGAATTATTGGTAAAAGGGGATTTTTTTCTATCAGCAATCAATATTTCCCATGGCAGTAGTACTTACTCCTTACTCAGAAACCTCCCAGTGGTCCCTCATTGCTCACCAGTAAAAACCTGAACCCCTTCACTGGTGTTCAGAGCTGTCCATGGCTTGGCCACCTTTCTAGCCCATCACTCCCCTGTCCTCGTCTGGCCTGCACAGCAGCCAGGCCAAAAACCCATACTGCCTCAAACATGCCTTGAATCCCTATTAGCTTTGCCTCAAATGCCTTTCTCCTTTATCTTTTTTTAAATATTAAGTTCTTGCCAGCCTTCAAAGCCCATTAGAAACACCATCTCCCCCGTCAGAAGTCAGTGCTTTCTCCTCAGCCCTTTCAGCTTTCTCTCTCTGTGGCATTTGTCACAGTCTCACATGTTAATTATCTGCAAATGTGTCTCAGCTCTTCTATTTGATTGAAAGTTCACGCCTTAATACTGATATTAGCAACTAATCCTCATGGCAGTCCTGTGAGGAACCCACTTATCCATCTTTAGGATGAGGTTGGGAAACTAATATTTGGCAGGGTTAAGAAAGTTGCTTGTGAACACGTCATGTTCAGTGCTGGATTCTGGACCACTGGTCTGTTTGGCTCTAACCCCTGCATCCCTGGCACCCAGCATGTAAGAGGTGTTCAGTAAGGATCGAAGTGAGTTGCTGTTCTTTTGCAAACCCACTGACATTTAGTTCTATGCCTTTTGATGCTCAGCAGGTGCTTGACGAATATGTTGACAAAACCAAGACCTACATACCACATTCCATCAAATTGAAGACAATTTGATTATAAGACTAATATAGTATTTATTTTTATGTGCCATTAAGAAAGAAAAAGCTCTGCTGATTAAAATATGGTGTAAAATGATCTTATCACTTAGCGTTTTATGCATATTGAAAGAGCTATTTATACTTAGATTTAGAGCTATTTAGACAGATTTGTACATCACTGTTTTAAAAGGAAAATATAAATAAAATTGGTCATAATACTGAAAAAAATAAAAGAAAATGGAATTACAGTTATTCTTCCAATGACAAATATTTACTTTCCTAATATCAATTTATGCTGGGTCTCTGTATTGTTAATTTTTGTTTTGTAATCTTTTTGGACTTATTTTGAATGGTAATGAAATTGAACACATAGTATTAACATACTTCCCATAACTCAATTGAAGAGACACCTCTGATGTGACTGCCACCTCACAGTGTAGCTGTGATTGTAAGATGGCATTGATTTTAAGATGCATTTGGTTTCAGAGATGTTAGAATTGTGGGAAAAATATGCATCTGATAATTGATGACTTACGTCTATGCGTTTATTCCAAATTTCTTGTTTTAAAGGCTTTAAAAAGTGTAGCTTTCTTTTATAGACTGTATGGTTTTAATTATCTGGGAATTGATTAGTCATTCTCTTGGCATTGCTAAAACCTCAGTTCTCGTCTCCACTGTTGTGCCTTCTCATCATTTCATTGCTTGTCAGCCCTGTCACCAAAAAGCAGTAGTTCCAGTGAAACAATTAGTAGAAAGATTAAAATGAAGCTTTGGCATATCACACTTTTTGTTTTTCATATTTACATTCTGTTTTCCTCTAGTTGAAAGGGTTGGATGTATCTTTTTCTACTTAATGGAAATTTAAAAGGTAAATAAATCCCTATGCTTTGGGTAAGAAAAGGTCCTGGTAACTGCATTGCCTTGTGAATAATATATACTTAATACTAAATCATACCTCCCCCCTTTTTTATACAGATCGCGGTTGGGCTGCCAAATCTGTTTGACAAAGGCTATGGACAATATGACTGTTCGAGTACCTGATGCTGTGTCTGATGCCAGAGAGTCCATTGATATGGGCATGAACTCCTCTAAGCTAGAATAAATAGGAATATTTTCACAACATTTTACCTATTTTTATAATTATTATTTCTTAATGTAATTAAATGAGAACATGGATGAATGCATTTATTGTTATGACTAGATTTATTACTTTAATTCACCTTGTGTAACTGCTGAATTTTGTAGTTCTGAAAGAATGTCATCTTTATTTTGATTAAATTATAAAAACAAATCAAATATTAGAAAGTAGTTAATATGATAAAACCTTAAATATTTTACCTGTGTTTGATTAGCAACGTTAGCAAAATGTTTTCACATAAATCTTACGCCTACTTACCTATAAAATAGGTTAAAAAAAGGTATCATTATCTCTGTTAGATGTGGTGGAGGCAGAGATGTAAAATGGCTTGTCTAGGGCCATACAGCAAATTAGAAGGTCAGTACTAGAACTGTATTTTGTACAAGTTATGTGTTGAGATCGAAAGTGGAGAAATTAGGAATATCATATTTATAGCTGTAGTTAAATGTGAATGTGTATGGATGTGTATTTAATTGCTCAGTAAGCTGATTAATTTCAAAGATAGTTATGACCTTATAAATCAGTATTTCAGAATTTTGATTCAGTGAAAAGTGTACGTCTGAGCACAGTTAATGGAGCGCTGTCAAAGATGTTTGGTGTCAGTTCTGACTGAACTGGAGGAATAAACTAAAAATTAGATGTCTTTATTTTTTTATCCTAATCAGAATGGCCTGTCTTTATAATCTTTTAAAAATAATGCCTGTGACAGAATGGACATCTTATGGATTAGGTTTTCTCTGTCCTGAGCTGCAGAAGGAAGCGAGTGGGCTGCCATCCCCTCGGCGAGGACAGAGCCTCACAGTGTGCACTGAGCACGATGGGCACGGTCCTGGGGCGGGGGGTGGGCTCGAGCACCTCATATCACTGTCTGTGCATGGCAGACCTTTGTACTTTATCTTTACTGTGAATACACTGGTAAATGATAATAAAGGGGTACAAAGTATGCTCTTGGAAGTATAATAAAACATTAGTTTGGACTAATGGTGGGGAAGGGCAGAAAAAACTAGTTAAAAGTGAATTATAAAGTTGAGTTAGCTTCAGGTACATCTGTGCACTTCGAGCATTTGCACAAATACTTGTCAAGTATGGTGTTGGACCTACAACGTTGTGTTATGTCCATCGGGGTACAGAGATGAACACGATCAGGAATGCCGTCAGGGAGCTCACCTTTTATTAGGAAAAGATAAAATATATGTATGCACAAATCATTTGCTTCAACTAAACTGACCAATTTGCCAAATAGAATACTTTTAAACTAATTAACATGTATAAAGTGATTAAGGAAGAACTCAGGGCTTCTAATGTTCATCTGACACTTGATAACCATCGAGTGCCTTCTTTGTGGAGAGTGTCCCACTTTTAGAGCACTTCAGAACAATCTGACCTCTTAGCTAGCTTCCATATTCTCGTGTTCTTTCATGGATTCCCTAAATTCTCCTTTCCAGGGCACTTTAATGATGACACCCAGCTTAAGACTCTAAACTTTAGTCTAATTGTCTCAGATTTCAAATTAAGAGAGCTTCTTATTAATGAAGTTTAATTGTATTACTTAAATAAAACCTACTAAACTTATTAAGTGGAGCATATATCCTATAATTGTTTTGTGTAAAAGTTATTTTTTCAGTTTGAGAAAAAATCCATGTTTGATGTGTGTGTGTTCTAGGTAATGGTATTCAGTTACCTGTTGCTGCAGTTTTATTGTCTCAGTTTCTATGGGTCAGGAATTCAGAGAGTGCAGAGCAAGGGTGGCTCATCTCTGCTTCACGATGTCTGTGGCCTAAGCTAGAGGACTTCAAGGCCAGGTGCTGGAATCATCTGAAGGCTTATGATTCCCTCATGTGACTAGCAAGTTGATGCTGGTATCAGCTGGGGGTCTTGCAGGGGCTGTTGACTGAAACACCCGTGTATGGCCCCTGCACGTGGCCTGGGCTTCCTCACAACATGGTGGCTGGCTTCTGAGAGCCAGTGCCCTAAGAGAGCGTATAAGCATTGCTGGCAGAAGCTGAACGTCACACAGTATCACTTCTGCCCGTTTTTTTCATTAGAAGTGAGGCATCAAGTCTGACCCATCATTTGAATTGAGGGGTGTCAAAGAATTTGCAGACATGTTTTAAAGCCATCACAGTAACTGTTATTTTCAGGTTAATTTACTGGCACATCATTGCCTGTGAAAACGGGCCTTTTAACTAACAGTGTTCTAAACTTTTGAAGAGGGGTTAGATTTTACTCTTGTATTGTGTTTCAGAAGATTCTTGTGTCTTCTTTGTTATGATGGTTCACTTGTTTTATTCTCTGACTCCTCGCAGTTTTCTATTTGACAGTTGATTTAAATCAGAGGGAAGAGTGGTGGGTTTCCTTTCAATGCTGTATAATTTTAGTTTACATTTTTCTGTCATTCTGTCATCAAGAAAGGCATCTTCCTTTGGTATAGTACTCCATATAATTGTTGGTTATGTGCTAATACTTAATGTTGTATTTGGTTTTCACCGATAAAACCAGCCTGTAATTATATAAGTAATTCAGAATTGCTGAATTTGTTTTTTTTTTTAAGTGAACCATTCTAAAAATTTCCAAAACCTTTTGCTTAACTTTCAGTGTGAAAATACTGTCTAATTTTTGTCTTAAAGGACTGCTTTCCTATTTTTTAAATAACTATTTAAGTATCATATGGTGATCCATGAGATTTTTATAATGGTCATTCAGCAATAGAATAATTACGTTTCACTTCGAAAAATGTTTTCTAAGGGAAATTTAGATTCAGTATATGTTTTCCCATCTCTTCTTTTTCTTCCTTTTTACAACTCCTTTAATTGCTTTTCCTTTTTATAACTACTTGAAATTTTGTGGTAAACCACATTTTGGGATCAGAATTTCTTAAATGGCTTTCTTATGTATAGGATAACATCACTCTAAATGAAAAGACAAATAATTGTATTACATTTCTAAAAATAGCCTGTGAAACTTTATTCTAAGTGTAAACCATTCAGAGATGTTCAAATATTACACATAAACTTTGTTTCCTATTGGAGAAACATTTAAGAATAGAAGTATGATCTTGGTTAAGCAACAACAGGATTCCTTTAATATGTCAACACATCACATGATATCAAGTTATTTTTATCAGATTTTCTTCTGTTTAAAAGTTTCTAGAAGCTGAAAAATTAGAAAACCAGCTGGCGGGAGGAAGGCATGATCACTTGCAGACAGAAATAAATGTGGCTATAACAACAGAAATAGGAAGTTAAAAGATAATTTAAGTCTGCCAGAAGCAACTTAAGAGAGAAGTTGGTGGGAAAGATCTTTACAGTGAGAGGCATTACCTCTCCAAAAACTGTTAGTAATAACCTAATCAATGTCTTATTCCTCTTTCCTTTTGACTCCCATTTGCTTATCTTATTATCTGGATGTATTATTTGCCATTTAATTTTTAGACTTGATTTGGTAATAATTTATAAAATTAAGCAGAGCCATTGTGCCTTTCTGGCTTTCTTTGTCTGCTAGTCATTTCTGAAGCCATTAACACTCAGTTTGATTTACCCCACTGGGTTTCACTGCTCCCTCATCTTTCCCAGTCCTCTCTCAGACTGTCCTTTTTAGTATTTGTTACATGTGGCACTTCCTACATTTTTCTCCTGATAGGTTAAGCTTTGTAAGAGTAAGGACTGGGTTGTGTTCAACTTTGTAACTGCAGTTTCTTTTGTGGTATTTAGCCCACAGTAGGTATATAATACGTAGTTGAATTAATCAAAACCTGGTCTTATGCTTCTAGCATTTTGCTCTTTGGCAGTCACCTGCTATTGATGAGATTACATGAGCTCAATATAGGACTTACACTGTGCCTGAATCTTAACTCTAACTTAACAGGAGTCCGGATACATACGAGTGTTTTCTTGAGAGGTCAGGTAGTCTCCACTATATTTAAAAGGACGGTGTTCAACTTGCCATCTTTTTAATTTTTTTTTTTTATTGAAGTATAGTTCATGTACAATATAATGTAAGTTACAGGTGTACAGTGTAGTGATTCACAATTTTAAAGCTTATAGTCCATTTACAGTTATAATAAAATACTGGCTATATTCCCTGTGTTGTACAATATATCCTTATAGCTTATACATAATAGTTTGTACCGCTTAATCCACTACCCTTATCTTGCCTCTCCCCACTTCCCTCTCTCCACTGGTAACCACTAGTTTGTTCTCTGTATCTGTGAGTTTGTTCCTTTTTTGTTATATTCACTAGTTTGTTGTATTTTTTGGATTTCACATGTAACTGATACCATACAGTATTTGTCTGACTTACTTAGCATGGTATCCTCCAAGTCCGTCCATGTTGTTGTTGTAAATGGCAAAATTTGACTTAAATCATTGCAAAATTTTTTGGATCCGTCTCCTAAAGCAAAAGAAATAAAAGCAAAAATAAACAAATGGGACCTAATTAAACTTAACAGCTTTTGCACAGCAAAGGAAACCATCGACAAAATGAAAAGACACCCTACTGAATGGGAGAAAATATTTGCAAATGATATGACTGCTAAGGGATTAATATCCAAAACATATGAACACCCTCTACACATCAACATCAAAAAAACAATTCAATTAAAAAATGGGCAGAAGACATGGATAGCCATTTTTCCAAAGAGGACTTGCACATGGCCAACAGACACACGAAAAGATGCTCAACATTGCTAATCAGGGAAATTCAAATCAAAACCACAATGAGATATCACCTCACACCTGTCAGAATGGCTATCAGCAAAAAGAACACAACAAATGTCAGCAAGGATGTGGAGAAAAGGGAACACTTTTACAGTGTCGGTGGTGCAGCCACTGTGGAAAACAGTATGGAGGTTTCTCAAAAAAGTAAAAATAGAACTACCATATGATCCAGCAATCCCACTCCTGGGCATATAACCAGAAAAAGATGAAAACTCTTTTAATTCAAAAAGATACGTGTACCCCAGTGTTCATAGCAGCATTATTTATAATAGCCAAGGTATGGAAGCAACCTAAATGCCCATCAACAGATGAATGGATAAGGAAGATGTAGTGTATATATACAATGGAATACTACTCAGCCATAAAAAGAATGAAATTTTGTCTTTTTTTTTTTAACACCTTGGCTGAAACAGTTTTTGAATGAGCTAAATGCAGGTCCATCTGCTGGGTCTTTTACATCTTGTAGGTCACTGGTTCCTGAAGTCTGAGTGCTGAGGTCGTATAGGTGGTACATGGATTCCATCCCTTTGAATCATGTGACACTGTTAGGACCACGCCTGCAAGTCAGTGCTGCTTCATCTTGGAAGTGCCTGGCATCCTGTATGTCTGATAGCACTCAGCAAGTTCTCATCGGCATTATGTTTCCTGTTGGTCCCGATGGGCATTCTTCAGGGCTGTGGAAAAGGGGTAGGGAGTCACAGAATCTTACCAAACGAAGCAAGTCGAAGACATGTTGAAAAACACTCAGTAATTTTGTTTTAATGTTCTTTAATAGAGCCTTACTTTGTTTTGTAACAGAAGTCCAAAGTCTGAATGAGCCTTAGAGAGACAGCAAAGTAAGCTGTCTTATGTAGTGCGGGAAAAACACTACAAAAGTTATCGTTTGAAAACCTGGGTATGTTTTAAAAAATTATCTAAAACTTGGAAATAAAGCAAAAAGATTACTGCAGGTCTCTTCAAAGTTGTACTTAGAGGATTGCCTAACTGGGGCACCTACGGATCATCTGATATTCTGGGGCAGGGGAGTTGACAAACTATCCTGTGGGTCAAATCAAGCCCATCACCTGTTTTATGTAAATAATGGCTTATGGCAACATAGGCAGTCTCATGCATTATTTATTGCCTATTGCTGCTTTGATGCTACAACAACAGAGTTGAGTAGTTGTGACGGACTAAATGGCCTATAACGCCTAAAGTATTTGTTCTCTGGCCATATACAGAAAAAGTTTGCTGACTTCTGCTCCAGAGGAGGTAACTTTAACTTGGTACTTACTATTGACTAGGACCCAGTCCCTCTGAAGTTAGATGTTAAGTAACTTAGAGAAGCTTGATAAGTTGCAAAGGATTTGTTGGCTAAAAAAGGTAACTCCAAGAGTTATGGTTTTCTTGCCTTGTAAGGCATTATCCAGTTTTGTATCTATCTCTGCAGTCTTACTACAGCCTTCTTTTTCTCCTCTGTGCATGCGTGTGTGTGTGTGTTTGTGTGTGTGTGTGTGTTTGTGTATCGGTTTCTCATGTCTTTGAACCAGCCTTGTCATTCTGCTGATCCCCTTGCTAATGAGTTAAATCTTTGACATGTGATCACTATATATTTGTATGAGAATTCTTTATAATTTATAGAAAATTGTACAGTGACAGCTTGAGGCCTGGCTATGCCTCCTCATGAATGTTCCATCTTGAGATAGTCACTTAACCCTACTGGGTCTCTGGTTACATATCTGTTAAGTAGAGATGATGATACCCATACTTCAGCCAAACTACTCTCTCATCCGTATAGTAATATCCACTGGACAAAGTTTAGTAATTATTTAAATTCAAAAATGATGCATGTAAACACCTTTGTCAACTGGAAAGCACTGTGTGGTTTTTGGTTGTTCCTTCTTGACAAAATTCAACCCTTAGGTATTAAAACATAGAATTCCTATTATGTATGAATTGCAAACTGAGACTTGATTATTTGACTTTTATATTCAGAATGGTTATTTTTAAAAAACAAATGTATAAAGGGATTAATTTTAAACTTAACTACCCATCTGATAAATGCACTAAATATGGAAGTGCTTTATTATAATATTTTATGTTAGAGACATATTCCATTGATAACCACATATATTAAATTCTCAAGAAGTAGTTATGAGTTGAAAATTTCTAGGCTGTAATAACTACAAAAGGAAGCAAATAAGAATACAGCTGTGTATGTGGTCTGGAAATAACTGCCATTTTATTGATAGAAAAAACAAGGAGCAACTTCCAATAAAAGTGAAAGAAGGGAAGGACGTGTTGTTGAAAGTGGAAGTATAAATTGTTTTGTTTTTTTTTTAACATCTTTATTGGAGTATAATTGCTTTATAATGGTGTGTTAGTTTCTGCTTTATAACAAAGTGAATCAGTTATACATATACATATGTTCCCATATCTCTTCCCTCTTGCATCTCCCTCCCTCCCACCCTCCGTATCCCACCCCTATAGGTGGTCACAAAGCACCGAGCTGATCTCCCTGTGCTATGCGGTTGCTTCCCACTAGCTATCTATTTTACGTTTGGTAGTGTATATATGTCCATGCCACTCTCTCACTTTGTCCCAGCTTACCCTTCCCCCTCCCCATATCCTCAAGTCCATTCTCTAGTAGGTCTGTGTCTTTATTCCCGTCTTGCCACTAGGTTCTTCATGACCTTTTTTTTTTTTTTTCCTTAGATTCCATATATATGTGTTAGCATACTGTATTTGTTTTTCTCTTTCTGACTTACTTCACTCTGTATGACAGACTCTAACTCCATCCACCTCACTACAAATAACTCAATTTTGTTTCTTTTTATGGCTGAGTAATATTCCATTGTGTATATGTGCCACATCTTCTTTATCCATTCATCCGATGATGGACACTTAGGTTGCTTCCATGTCCTGGCTATTGTAAATAGAGCTGCAATGAACATTTTGGTACATGACACTTTTTGAATTATGGTTTTCTCAGGGTATATGCCCAGTAGTGGGATTACTGGGTCGTATGGTAGTTCTATTTTTAGTTTTTTAAGGAACGTCCATACTGTTCTCCATAGTGGCTGTATCAGTTTACATTCCCACCAATGGTGCAAGAGGGTTCCCTTTTCTCCACACCCTCTCCAGCATTTATTGTTTCTAGATTTTTTGATGATGGCCATTCTGACCGGTGTGTGTTTGGTTTTTTAAATGGTTATGAAGAACCTAGGGGCAGGACAGGAATAAAGACGCAGCCGTAGAGAATGGACTTGAGGACACGGGGAGGGGGAAGGGTAAGCTGGGACAAAGTGAGAGAGTGGCATGGACATATATACACTACCAAATGTAAAATAGATAGCTAGTGGGAAGCAGCCACACAGCACAGGGAGATCAGCTCCGTGCTTTGTGACCACCTAGAGGGGTGGGATAGGGAGGGTGGGAGAGAGACGCAAGAGGGAGGGGATATGGGGATATATGTATATGTATAGCTGATTCGCTTTGTTATACAGCAGAAACTAACACAACATTGTAAAGGAATTTTACTCCAATAAAGTTGTTAAAAATTTTGTTTGGTTTTTAGAGCAACATCAATTCTTTCAAACCACATAGTTCCTCGTAATACTGAAATACAAATTGCTGTATGGAAACCTGTTTTAAAAGGGCTAACAGCACTACCGTGATCAGCTTACTCCCCACCCACTAAATTGGGATATACATAAGAGTTTTAATATAGTTTTTAAATCAAGCTCAAAAAAATTTTTTTACATATTTCTTGACAGCCCAATCTAATTTTTTAAAGTATGATCATTGGATAGATCTTGCATGGTAGGTAAACCATTCTTCAAACAAAAGCTAAAACACTTTGGGGAAATTTTTGTAATTCTATTATAGGAAGTAACATGCTCTGGCTGCTCAGTTTTGAGCTGGGTCCTGGCAACCAAGTGAACTTGCCAGTCAGATTCTCATGTATACAGTAATTTCAGGTGATGAGATCTACTTAAGATCAGATTTTAAGACCATGGCTCCTTAGCTCCTGTGGTGTTTTTTTTTAAAATTCAGTCTCTTTTATTCATTGTTACATTCCAAATGGCTTGAGGGGAGTATCTGAGGCATAATAGGTGGTCAATCAATATTGGTTGAATTTATTGAATGAAGCGCCTCTGAAAGGACCTACTTCCTTTGCCCACCACTGTGCCCTGAAAGGTTTCTGGGGTAAAAATAGGAGGGGCTTGAGAGGAGAAAATCTCGGGTTAGAGTTTTGGATTAAATAAGTGTGATTACGTTAAATGAGTTCGCTAAACCAAACAGAAAAGCAAAAAGGTTATGTACCATCAACAGCTTTTGAGGTTAAAGTCTTGGGTTATAGCTCTTATCAGGATGATGAGGAGACAAACTCTCAAGTGTTTTTTTAGTCTTCATTACTTTTGCCAGACAGTTGAACTCTTCAGGAAGACAAAATGATTATTTATTTTAAGGATGCTGCCAGAATTAAAAAACTGAAAATAAAGTGTTCATATACCCAGCAGGGGAGTGGACATACTTTGACCTGGCAACCAGCTCTACCAGCTTCTACTGTGTGTCCTGGGGTGCCCTGCCTCACGATCACACCTTTGGGGTATGGAGGCTTCTTTTATAGTAGAGGACGAAGAGAGGGCGGTAGGAAGCTGACTTCCCTGGCTTTTCCTTTCTCCACCAGGGACTAAAACGTTTGTCTAACAGTTGCAGCAGCTCTCAGCCAGCCGGCTGGTTACCTTTGTGTAGTCATCATGCGCAGTCTTGGAGCTCTTCCATAGCCCCAGTGAAACCCCATCCCCTGCAGGTGAGAGCCTCATCTTGATGTGGTTAATGTGCACACCTCAAAACATCCATCCTCAAGCTCAGAATTCATGCCGAGTAGCAGGATAACAGAATTTATCACAACGCATTAGATTGTGAAACCACCTGTTGGCACTCATGTGTCTCCATTATTACACGACTTGGTTTTTTTTTGACTGCACCTTGCGGCATGTGGGATCTTAGTTTCCCAACTAGGGATCGAACCTGTGCCCCGTGCTTTGGGAGCACAGAGTCTTAATCACTGGACCGCCAGGGAAGTCCCACACAGGTTTTTTTTTTTTTTTTTATAAATTTGTTTATTTTATTTTTGGCTGCGTTGGGTCTTCGTTTCTGTGCGTGGGCTTTCTCTAGTTGCGGCGAGCGGAGGCTACTCTTTGCGGTGCGCGGGCTTCTCATTGGGGTGGCTTCTCTTGTTGTGGAGCACAGGCTCTAGGCACGTAGGCTTCGGTAGTTGTGGGGTGCAGGCTCAGTAGTTGTGGCACACGGGCTTAGTTGCTCCGCAGCATGTGGGATCTTCCAGGACCAGGGCTCGAACCCGTGTCCCCCGCATTGGCAGGCAGATTCTTAACCACTGCGCCACCAGGGAAGTCCCCACACAAGTTTTTTATGCCACAAGTCCAATTTTGTGGACTGACTACAGCCTTCCAAACTAAAAGTTGTTTGGGGAGAGAGCAAAGGAAAAACTGAACAGGAAATAAGAAAGTCAGCAGTCATCAACTAATGCAACTGCACAGAAAAGTTGAAAAATATTTTAAGTGTTTTCAAAATGTTTGTAGATATTAAAGAGCCAAACCATCTGGGTGAAACATTCCATTGCTCTCATTTTTTGTAGGGGCATTAATTTTGAACTGGAAAAATCTCACCCCTGCCCAAACTCCCAAGCATGTTAAATTCTAATTCATAATAAAACATAGAAGTACATGGCTATTAATGCTTTTCTTTTAAACATTTGACCATGAGGTTTGAGGAGAGGAATCCCTCCCCGTCCCACTCCCACCTCCTGCCAAGATATTAATTCCACACTAGCTCCTTCTCTCCAGCCTGTCCTGCCCCTCCCCACTTCATGTCTTTTTTTTTTTTTAAATCAGCTCCTTAAAGCCCTCTGATCTGATTCTTTGGGGTGCTCTGCCTACCCCGACTCCTACCTGACCCTACCTTGTCTTTTTCCTCCTCTTTGTTAGTGCCCATTATGTTCTCCTTTACTAAGGTAACTTCCATGTCTAACCCAATACTAGCACCGAGTACTTGGCTGGAGAGAGCTTATTGGTAGGACTCATTAGTCTTGAAAGAATTTTTCAATTTGATCACCTGATAAACCCAGACTGGAGATGAGGGGCTATGATTTTGACTAAGGTGGAGACATTTAAGAATGTTTAGGGTCAGTTTGTGAAGTCTCAGAAGTCACCTGTAGACTCCCCTACACATGAGGACACATGAGGTCATGGCCTGTCTAGGGAGGAGGAGGACAGGAGGGTGGCCGCAGCTGCTATTTCACTCCAGCCAGTTGTTGCCCAGTCGGAAGGCAGGCCAGTATTTTCAGATTTATTTTTTTCTCCAGGAGAAGCTGGGACCCATATTTTCATGTGAAATCTCCTGACTGTGACATGTTTGCAAGGATTTTAAGTTGTTTTAGCTTTTGTTTTTAATATTATATGGGATAAATAAAACAGCCATGAGCAGATAAAGTGGGCTGCCACCTTGCAACCTCTGGTCTAAGAATCCCTGGTAAGTGAGTCAGCTGGGTCCTAACTATTAGGACTTTCATTATACTCAAAAAGCTCTGAAATGTCAACATGGGTCTCTTTCAGTGAATCTGATTTTCGAGGAGCCTCAAAGTTGACTCGCTTGCTAAGGGATCTCCAGTGTTAGGAGGCTTGCCAGACCTGGGGTGAGCCTGCAGACTGACCATGGGCTGGAGTGGATCACCCAGCCTCTCTAGGTATTCTGCCTGATTCTAAGAAGGCCTCCAGGCTACAGGGGCTTCTGAAGGGTCTGTATCCTCTCCTGTCATCATATGGAAAGGGCTAGGTGTGTCATCCAAGATCTCACCAAGTTTTGCTTTCATAGACCTAAGAAACCTTCCACAGCCTGGATTAAAACTATCCTCCATTAGGATGATCAGTCTGCCAGCAAATCGGATTGTTTCATGTTCCACAGGTGAAGTCTGTGCCCCTGCATATAGCATGTAAGAGACTCTGAGCCTCATAGCTTATGCTCTAGTAGCACAAACTCCCTGGTAGTTCCCTGAATACATCATGCAGTTTCATAACTGCATTTAAACTGATCCCTGGAGCACCCTCCTGCCCCTTCCTGGCCTGGCTAACTCTTGATCCTCTTCTAGATGTCTCTGGGAAGTCTTCTCTGGATTCCCAGCTGGGGTTAAATTCCCCCTTTCTGGGCCTCCCCAGGGTATTTGGCATATTAGAATGTGCTGAGGTTGGCTGTTGGTGTTTGTCTGCCACTAAGCCCCATCCTGTGTATCATAGTGCCCAGAACATGGTGCCCGACACACACTCATCAGTCAATAGATGCTTTTTCTGAAATGTTGGAAGGCAGGGAGTGGGTGCCTTCATGCTAGGGGGATAAGCCATGTGAACACTAAAGACAAAACCCAAAACCCATAAAGTCCTAGACATCCCAAACTCAGCAAGGAGTTATAGTATGAATAAAGAAGCCCTGGTAACATGGCTTGTCCCTGTTTTGGACATGTACTTTGTCTTGGAGCCCTTTAAATGTGTTTCATAGTTACTTATGGTTAAGTTTTGTTCTTGTCTTTTTCATATTTTGGAAAGGCAGAGACTTTTGATCTAATAAGGTGTGTGACCTTGAAAGAGAAAGGAAGGGAAGGAGAAAGGAAGATAATATCCATTTATTCATTTAGCAAATATTTATTGAGCTTCTACTAGGTGCTGGGGATTCAGCGAGGACAAAAACCAAGCAAACAAAAAAAACCCAAATTCCTGTCCTCACAGCTTACTTTCCAGGGCAGGGGTAGGATAGAAAATAAGTGAAAATATAGGATATTTTAGATGGCGGTAAGTGCTTTGGGGAACAACAAAGCAGAGGAGAGATAAAAGCATTGAGGTGGGGAGAATCAGGAGCTGAATTTTAAGTGAGGTGGTCTCTGAGGTGGAGAGCATGCCAGTGAGGTGGACGGGCCCGGGAAGGACCAGGATGGGTTAAAAGGTCTGTGAGTGAAGGTGCGTTTCCAGAGGGAGCAGGCCCCGGAGGCTGGCATGGACTCGGTTTTATTGCTGTGGGTTGGAAGCCGCAGGAGGGTTTTGAGAAAAGCAGTGTGATGTTCTGACTCATCATATGCCCAGCTTTCTGTGCTAGGTGTTCACATACACTACCCCATTTAATCTTGTAAAGCACCCTGCAAGGTATGTGGTAGTGTCATCATTTTGTAGGCGAGAGCTTGTAGGACCTTTTTCAAAGTCAAACATGCAGTAAGTGCGCGAGTCAGGGAGACTTGACCTCTGTGTAAGTCCTGGATTCATCCTCTGCAAAATAGGAACGATTTCTATAAACCCTATGCAGTTATTGTGAAAATCAAATGCTAATGTATATAAAGGGCCTAGCAAAGCGCTTGAGGAACACAATGAATGCTAATTTCCTTCTTTGTCCCAAGGTTGCACTCATGATTAAGAACAAAGTCGATGCTAGATAGAAGGCCTTCGCATTCAGAGAGCCTGAAGCGGGCACATGCATGCACTTCATAGATCTTAGTTTCCTTCTCTCTCCTTTTCCCCTCCTGTCTGTGGGTTCAGTTTCCATATCTATCTATGGCGCCTGTTGGACTGCTCTCTAAGGCATTTCCAGTTGAAAGTTCTTTATTGGTTCTACATTGTCTGAGAGGGTTATTACACCCCCTCAGCAACCAGTGGAGGCATGTGCGCACTGTGGGAGCTCCATCCGTCTCCATGGGTGATTGGAGATGGGCGATGATGGGATGGGCAGGCTAAATGCCAGTGTTGCCCTCAAGTTTGATTGGGTCAGTGGTCTTCCCAGAGGGGCATGTCTGAGTGCCCCAAGGAAGATCTTAGAGTTCCTGAAAATGAATGCAAAATACAAAATGTCACTGCTTCCCAAATGATGCTGGGGTGATTTTGCCTCTCGTATGTCATCCTTATTACTTTATAATTACCTTCTGACCTTTACTGACTCTGACAGTTGTGAGTCTTTAAAAAAGATTCAAGAATATTACCGTTATGCAGTTGCTTAGAAACAGGGCCTAAAATACATCTGGCTTTAATAGAAGAGCTAAAATGAGTTTTCATTTTTTGGCATTGTCTCTCTTTTCTCTGTTCTCTCCTCCCCCCACCCTTATTTGGTATCAACCATGAATTGCAGTAGAATTTCTCACTAATGCTTTCTGAACTGTCTGAAGCCAAGATATTTAACATCGAGAGCATTTTTCCATCATGGGAAGCTTTAGCAACACTAACCTGGTATTAGGAAACCTAATCCCTAGCCCACTTACGCACAGCATGTATAAAATCTGTATTGTCAAATCTCTCACCACTCTCTCTCTGAGGAAGCTTTTGCCAGCACTCCTTGAGAATGCTAGAAGGAGGAGATATTTGTCTCTTCATCAAGGCATGTTCTATTACAGTTTGCCAGATGGCTACAAACATAGTTTTCTGACCCATAGAAATTTCTATTCACCGCTCCAACCCCTCTTCCAGGATTCATCCTCTCTCCCTTCTACTCCTTTTATGATTGCAATATTCAGTCAGGCTATAGCTAGTGCACATTGCAAACACAAGCCCTAATAAAAAGAAAAGAAAAAAACAACAGTGAAAACAAGGAACAATATATTCTATTGCTTCTATGTCTGCTGTTTGATTTCTGCCTGTGGGAATATACTGCTCTGCAGTGATGCTGCTGGTGGCAAAGGTCACACACAGCCTCATCAGGTCATGAGGTCCAGAAGTCTGCAGACCGGGTCAGTGTACCAACCCCTGCTTGCCCTGTAGACACTTAGGAAGATTCAAGGGTGTGAACTTCTGCAAGGGGGAGGGGCGGGGGTGGGGAGATGAGGATTCATTTAGTTAAGAACTGGTCTAGAATTAGCTCTCATTGCCCAATATCACCTCCAGGCTGTTTCCAAATTTGTTTGGTCATAAGAACCACCTGAGGGCTTGTTAGAAGGCCTCAGTCAGAGCCTCTCCTCTAAGACTCTGAGGCAGCAAGCCTGGTGTAGAACTTGAAAAGCAGCTTTTAACAAGCACCTGGGTGATTTTTATTGGGCACATTTAGGAAACACAGGGGCCAACAAGGTAGAGTCCAGGCACCCTAGACCTACAGACAAGGCTTTCTGTGGCCTGGCTGCAGATTCCACCGTTTCTCGCACACCCTTTTGACTCCAGCCATACCACCCACGTGTGCCACCCTGTGGCACGACTCCACACCTTTTCTTCTGAACGCTGCCCTGGGGACCGCATACCTTCTTCACCAAGCCTCCCGGCATTAGGACTCCGTGCAGGTATCACTTCCTTGTGTTTCTGGAGCATCCAGCTCTCGCTTCTAACACAGGAACAGCACCTACCAACATTTATTACAGTTGGTGGTTTTCCTGCCACTACCCCATGTCCTGCTTGCTTTAGTTCAGCTCTACCTCAGGCTCCTCATTTTGAACACAAGGGACTTGGCATGTTTTATGTTCCCGTGTGCTCCATCCCACTCGTCTGCAAGAGGGCCTGGCACATGGTAGACGCTCGATAACTCTGTCCATGAACTTCTGTCTGCAGCTCTAGACTGTGAGCTCCCTGAGAGCTGGGCCTTTATCTCTGTTACACCAGCACCTTGTGCAGTGCCAGTCACTCAAATGTGAGTTGAATGAATCATTGAGAAATTTGACTTTATAACCAGGCTTGGTCCACTCAGGACTCTGAGTGGAGGGGGGTTTAAGCAACTGTAACTTTGAAAGGGAAGAAAGGAGCCAAACGATGGGAAACCACAGAAACCTGGAGAAGGGTAGAGGAAAGAGACACAGAGGAGAGCGCCTAAGAGTCCAGGCTTTCGGATGCAATAGGTGTGGTTTAGAGACCTCGCTCCACTGCCTCGCAGATTTGTGACCTCAGGCAAATTACTTAATTTCTCTGAGCCTCACATCTTCATGTATAAAGTGGGGATAATAGCTACTATTTATTGAGCACTTACTATATGCTGAGCACTTTGCATCCATTAACTTGTATGAGCCAAACAACCATCCTATAAGAATACTACCCCCATATACCCATCACCCAGTTTCAACAAGTATCAGCTCTCAGTGATGACTGTTCCATGTATAACCTCAACCCCTCAAACCCCCACCCTCCACGCCCCTGTCAACTGAAATAAAAATGCATAATGTGAGAGCCGAGAGTTTCAGTTTTATTTGGGGACTTACTGAGTACTATAGCCCAGGAGACGCCTCTCAAATAGCTCTGAGGAGGTTCTCCAGAGAGGCTGGGAGTGAGGAGGTCAGTAGATAGATATGTGATTTTGGAGAAGGGGTATATGCAATCAAGCACACATCTTGGTAGAAGGTTACTGTTAGTCATGAGGAACGGGTCTCTCAGTTAATGATTTTAGTGCTTTTCTAAGTATGGGAAGATGCAAGAATCTGGGTTCATGGAATTTTCTCCTGAAAATATCTATCTGAGGGCCTGTTCTGCCAGTTTTCCCAGAGCACAGAGGGCCTCATCGCTGATCTTCACCCTGAATTCTTTCCAGGGTGTGTTGTAGGTCAGTGGGTGCCGTGGCTAATGACTCGATTCTTGTAGAACTGGGTGGTGAGTGACATTCCTTAATTGACACCCCTACCCCCAGTCCCACCCCCTAGTTAGTTTCAAGCAGACCCCAGATATAGAATATTGATATGTTTTATAATGTTTTGATAGCTTCACCACATCTGAAGTTATTCTAATCTAAGTAAACAAACTGGGTTCTGGATAAGAAACACAGTCGAACACCTTTCCTGTTGTTGTTGCCATTCTTGTCTTTCAACTTCTGAACCATCCTTCTCAGCCTGCTGATAAGCTGATACCGGTCAGGCTGCAGGTGGCCCTGGAGTTAGAGAAAGAATGAGGCTTAGCACCTCTGCTCACCAAGTGAGAAGCCCGGCTGATGGAGAGCGTAATGGAAAACCATCTCTTTTGCCTTGGCCTTGTGCGGATAAGTTGGATAAGGATGGCTGGGATGACTGGTCCAGGCCACAGCTAAGCCAGGCTCTCCCTCTATAAACCTGCCTCCAGACCTAAAACTCTGTCCACATGGCACTCTGCCATGATTGTCTAGAAGAAACCAGGGTGCTCGTCTGGGGATGGTTCGGAGGCCACTGAGACCTCATGAGAACTGGTCTCCTTTAGGTAGCAGCAATGAGTTGTAGCAGCTCTGTAGGCAGATAGCAAAAAGAAACTCTCATTTTGACTAAATTGTCACTTGGTCCTGTCACATCAGCCTATCATTTTGGCTAATTTTTCAAAGCTCTTCGTCCCCAAATCTGAAAGAATTCTAAAGTACCTGAGCTCTATGGTGAGCAGAAAACTGTCTTGAGTATTTTTTCTTCTTTTAGACATGGATGTCTTTGCCATTTTGAGACTAATGTGCTATTTAAAAGTTCCTTTTCTTCTTTTCTCCCAGAACTCACTTTGCTACTTAAGCAATTAGCTCTAAATAGACTGGTTCACCACTGCTACAAAAAAAAAAAAAAAAGCAATCGTTATATAAAGGACACTACGATCAAGCTGCCACTTCCTAATTCTCTCTGTAGATTAATACCAGTTCCCCTTGAATGAGACTCTAACCCCGATGGACTCTCCTAATGTATTCTTTGTGGTCACTATAAGGCAAATCTAAGGTAAGCTTGGAGCCAGAGAGAGAACTTTATTTATTTACTTATTTTTGGTAGTGCTGCCAATATTCTTATTACAATTTAATTTCTGAGGGAGACAGCATTATGTAACCACTGCACCAGGTAAAAACCACCCCCAGTCCTTCCAGTGAGGGAGGACTTCTCTTTCCTCCTAATAATGAGCTGGAGATTGTCAATGGTGAGGAGGCAAGTACCACGCTACTTTCTTTTTGTTGCAAGAAAGTTTTGATGTCAGCCCTCGGCATGAATGAGAAACCAGAAGGTCTCTGGAAGGAAGGCCTGCTTATCTGGGTTCTGCCTAAGGGCTAGCAGAGGTTTCTGCACCTCCACGCCTGCAATTCAAAGCACAGTAAACAGTAGGTGATGAAGTTCTCATCTAGGGGTTACTGAAATTCCTGTTTCAAGACATCATTAAATATATCCACCGAAAGGCTGCTTCCACCACCTTTGGTCATAGGTCTCTGAACGGTGTCTCTGAGTTAACTTACCCTGCTAGCTCGGAAACCTCTAAGGCAAAAAGGTGGCTCTAGTGGCTCCCTCCATTTTAGCTAATAGCACCTGATACCTGAAAGCTCTACTCATCCTGATTCAGTATTAGGCCAAGAGACTGTTTCTCAACCGCATTAAGAAGTTTGGCTATATTCACTGACATAATAACAGTCGCTGCCCTAACAGACAAAACGGCAAACCTCAGTGACTTATACAGAAAGGTTTATTTCTCATTTACATGAGGTCCAATGTGGGTCTGGCTGCCCCCCTCTATCTTGAGGCAGGGCCGTCTGGAGCACAGGTACCCCAGGGTCTCTGCTGCAGGGGAAGGAAAAGATGGAGGAGGTGCCTGACTCATAGCCCATTGGCCAGAATTAGTCACGTGACCCCATCCTACCTTTAAGGGAGGCTGGGAAACATGAAATATCTGGTGAGCACTGATTTTCTGTATTACATTCACTATCATAATTCCATGATTTTCTGTGTTTTCCAGCAAGTCACTGACAAAAATGTTGAATAAATTAAAGTCAGGACAAGAGCCCTGAATGCACCATGAAGTGCTCTCCCTCATGTGTTTTTGTTCAGAGAGAGCCACTCTTCACACTCCAAATATCCAGCTCCATTGTGGGGTTCAGGATAGGTTGTGGGTCCTGGCAGGAGGACTTTCAGGGAACACCAGGGCCCTAGTCCTGAAGGAATGTTATTCTGCACAAGGCTCAAGGCAAGAAGAATGCTGTTCTTTTGTAAGAAACAAAAATCATTCCTAGAAGGAAGGAACTATGAAAATAACACAGTTCTCTGTTTGGTGGCTGAAGTTTATAGGCTCATTTAGCTCCTCTGTTGAGGTAGGATTCCAACTCGTACCAGCTGGAGGATGCATTTTATCGTCCTGTTGCTCAGTTCCTAATGAACACAAAGAAGGTAGTAGCTACAGAAAATCTTTCAGGTGGCAAAGATGCTACTGAAAAATGAAATAGAATCCTTGTCCTATCAGCAATTCCAAACTGTACCCTGGCAGATCCAGAGACTGTGAGATTGACACTGGCCACATAAAAATGTACAGACAGGGAAAAATTCAGCACTGGTTAGAAGTCAGAAGTCTTCTACAGATGGGGAAGCAAGTAGAGATAGGTGAACTTTCCACCTGGTGCATCAACTTCTTGTGAATGATAAATGAGAAGTTAAGTGAGAGGAATGCACCCTCCAAGGGCATATTAGAATCTTGGAGGGAGAATGGTTAGGGACATGTAAGACTTTTTATGCATTAATTTATCAAAAGAGAACTTAAATTTAAGAAGAAGGAAAGAAAAATGAGGGGAGAAAGAAAGGAAAGAAGGAAGAGCGAGAAAGAAAGAGAGATTTCTTTAACTTCTAGTTAGCAACTTTCCAAACCTGAGTAGGATTATAAGGTGGCTGAGTGCACATATGTAATTACAATGCTATAGAGCCTCATGTCATATGGAGTAGAGGTGAATAGATTTTCTGAAGTGCTCTGGTTGGACTTTTTCTTTTGTCACCCTGGAAAGAGGCGTTGGATCTGAGGTGGCATGGTGAGGGGCGTTTCTTTCTCTTGCAATAGGTTTTCAGTCTATGACCCAGATGTCACCAGAAGCACTCTGGCCCCTAAGATCTAGGTAATATCTTTCCATAACATGTTAACATAACATAATAACATCAGTTTTACTGCCTGTGGAGGTCCACTGCCAAACTTCTATCAATTCTTAGGGACTAACCCTCCTATAGTGCTATGCTCTTGGCTGCACACATGCTGCTTTGGCCCCTACTGTGTTAACAAAACATGAAACTTAGCTCTTTCAACAGTTTTCAAACACACACGTGCACCCCACAAAACATTTATGAGCATATATTTATAACTTTATGACTTTACTAAAGTCAACAGATAACATTTAAAAAATACATTTTATGGAGAGATATTTCACTTTTGTGAATTGGAAGACTCAATACTGTTAAAATGCCAATTCTCCCTAAATTGATCTATAGATTCAACACACTCCCAGTCAAAATTCCAAGAGGCTTTTATATAGAAATTGACAAGCTGATTCTAACATGCATATGGAAATACAGAGGACCTAGAATAGCCAAAATAATCTGAAGAAGAATAAAGTTTGAGGACTTACATTACCTTAGTTTAAGATGTATTATAAACCTACAGTAATCAAGATAATGTGATATTAGTGTAAAGATAGATATATATGGATCAATGGAACAGAATAGAGAGTTCAGAGATAGATTCACACATAAATGGTCAATTGATTTTGACAAAGGTACAAAGGCAATTCAGTGGAAGAAGTATAGTTCTTCAATAAATGGTGCTGGAATAATTAATGTCCATATGCAAAATATGATCTGTGATCCATAATTGCTCCACGTCAAAAAATGAACTCAAAATGGATCATGGATCTAAATGTAAAACCTAGAAGTATAAAACTTGTAGAAGAAAAAATAAGAGAATATCTTTGTGACCTTGAGTTAGGCAAAGATTTTTTAGCTATCACACCAAAAGCATGATCCAGGAAAGAAAAAAAAATGAATTAATTGGACTTCATTAAAATTGGGAACTTCTGCTTCAAAAGACACTGTTAATAGAATGAAAAGTCAAGACACAGACTGGAAGAAAATATTTGCAAACTACATATCTGATAAAGAACTTGTATCCAAAAATATAAATAACTCTCAAAACTCAATAAAACAACTCAATAAGAAAAATGGGGAAATATTTTCATGGACGTTTAATAAAGGAAGATAAGGGATGGTAAGTAAACACATGAAATGATGCTCAACATCATTTGTCATTAGAGAAATGCAAGTTAAAATCACAATGAGATACTACTAGATGAGATACATATCTTTAGAATGTTTAAAATTAAAAAGACTAACGATACCAAGTATCCTCAAGAATGTGGAGGAATTGGAATTCCCATACACTGCTGGTATAACTACTTTGGAAAACAATTTCTTAAAAAGTTAGGGCTTCCCTGGTGGTGCAGTGGTTGAGAATCTGCCTGCCAATGCAGGGGACACGGGTTCGAGCCCTGGTCTGGGAAGATCCCACATGGCGCGGAGCAACTAGGCCCGTGAGCCACAACTACTGAGCCTGCGTGTCTGGAGCCTGTGCTCCGCAACAAGAGAGGCCATGATAGTGAGAGGCCCACGCACCGCGGTGAAGAGTGGCCCCCGCTTGCCGCAACTAGAGAAAGTCCTTGCACAGAAACGAAGATCCAACACAGCCATAAATAAATAAATAAATAAATAAATAAAAACAAAAAAAAACAAAAATATAAAGTTGAACATAAACCTAAAATATGACCCAGGTATTTCACTCCTAGTAGGATGAAAGCATATGTCCATTAAAAACAAATAAACTATTGATACACATTAAAACAACAATGAATCTCAAAATAATTACACTGAGTTAAAGACAGCAGACAGAAAAAGAGTACATACTGTATGATTTCATTTATATAAAATTCTACAAAATGCAAACTAACCTATAATGACTGAGAGAAGATAATTGGTTACCTGGGAGGGCAGGGGGTTGGGGATTACAAGGGGCCATGAGGGAACTTTTTGGGGGTGATGGATGTGTTCACTATCTAGATTGTGGTGATGGTTTCAAGTTATCAAATAGTATACTTTAAATATGTACAGTTTATGTCAATTATACCTCAATAAAGCTGTTGTTAAAAAAAAACTGTAAACATTCCTGTTCTCCAAAGACCTGTTTTAGGCTTCCCCACCATGAGGAGTTCTTCTCTTGGCCCTTTCCCACATCACCCTTTGGCTCTTCTCTCCTCGCCTCCATTCTTTCTCCCCACCACCTTCTCTTGCTTCAACAACAAATGTCTTTCCTCGTCTCATGCTGAGCAGTTCTGCCCTTGTCCCTGAACTCTGAACTTCAGACTCCAGTTCAAACCTGGACCTTTACCATCCATCTCATGGTGGTTCAGTCCCCAAGTTCCAGAGCCAAAGTGCGTGGGTTTGGAAGCTCTGCTCTCCACTTTCTAGCTGGGAGCTTCAGCAAGTTACTCACCATCTCTCTGCTCAAGTTTCCTTATCTACCAAATGGCAGTGAAATCAATAGTATTCTTACATGATTTGCTGTGAGGGTCAAATGAGTTAATGAATATAGAATACCGGGCATGTCACTATTCAATACCTGTTAGCTGTTACTATTTCTTCTAGGACTTAAAAGCATTTTTGTAACATCAGACAGTTCTTCCTTAAGGAATTCAATTAAAAAATGGGGAGAGGATATGAACAGATATTTTTCCAAAGCAGCCATACAGATGGCCAATAGGTAAATGAAAAGATGCTCAATATCACTGATCAAATCAGGAAATGCACAATGAGCTTTCAACTCACACCTCTTAGAGTGGCTATTATCAAAAAGACAAGAAACAACAAGTGTTGGCAAGGATGTGGAGAAGAGAGATGCCTCATAGCCTGTTGGTGGGAATGTAAATTGGAGCATCCACTCTGGAAAGCAGTAGTTTTATTTTAATTCAAAAAATTAAAAATAAAACTACCAGATGATCCAGCAATTCCACTTTTGGATATTTATCTGAGGAAAATGAAAATAGTAACTCAAAAAGATATATACCCCCACCCCAAACCTAAATGTCCATTGATGGGTGAATGGTTAGAGATTGTGGTATATATACACAGTGGAATACTATTCAGCCATAAAAAAGAAGAAATCTTGCTGTTTGTAACAACATGGATGGACCTGCTAAGTGAAACAATTCAGACAGAGAAAGACAAATAACATATGATCTCAATTACATGTGGAATGTAAAAATTAACAAAGAAACCAAGCTTATAGATAGAGGACAGATTGGTAGTTGCTAGAGGCAGTGGGTGGGGAGTGGGAGAAGTGTGTAAAGGGAGTCAAAGGTACAAACTTCTAGTTATAAAATAAATAATTCATGGGAATGTAATGTACAGCATGGTTACTATAGTTAATATACTATAATGAATATTTGAAATTTGCTAAAAGAGTGAATCTTAAACTTTCTCTTAAATTTTTTTTTGATAACTATGTACAGTGATGGATGTTAAATAGACTTATTGTGGTAATCATTCCACAATATATACAAATATCAAATAATTACGTTGAACACCTGAAACTAATAGGTTATATGTCAATTATACCTCAACAATTTTTTTAATGTAAAAAAAGGAATTATGACAATAGAAAAGGAATTAAGTGATTTCTGGCCTATCCACACAGTGGAATATTTATAAGCACCTGAAAAAAATGATTCTTCCTATGAGTCTATAATAATTGGGGGAAAATGCTTGTTAAATGAAAATAAAGTAGGCTTCATAATCATCTCAGCTATACTCAAAAGTCCAGGGCTTCCCTGGTGGCGCAGTGGTTGGGAGTCTGCCTGCCAATGCAGGGGACACGGGTTCGAGCCCTGGTCTGGGAAGATCCCACATGCCACGGAGCAACTAGGCCCGTGAGCCACAACTACTGAGCCTGCGCGTCTGGAGCCTGTGCTCCGCAACAAGAGAGGCCACGATAGTGAGAGGCCCGCGCACCGCGATGAAGAGTGGCCCCCGCTTGCCGCAACTAGAGAAAGCCCTCACACAGAAACGAAGACCCAACACAGCCAAAAATAAATAAATAAATAAATAAAATAATTAAAAAAAAAAAAAAAAGTCCAAATGAAAATTATGCACAGGGTAAAGAGGAAGGGAATTATAACAAAATGTTGAGTGTTATCTTTCATAATGGAAAAAAAAATTTTTTTTCACAACAATCGTCTAATTACTGGTGAATCTCTGTAGGAGCTCTGTGGCCACTATACACTTTTACTGGTTAACCTCTTATCTAGACAAGCTGTTAGCAGGAAACAGCATGGTGCAACCCAAGGTGGAGGAATATGTTAGAACGGGAGGGGGGAGGATAAAAGAAGGGATGTGTGAAAGAGGAAGAGGATACTGTGAGGAAGGTGGGAAATGCTTTCCTGCTGCATCTGGAGCCAGAAGCATTCACTCTCCTGCTTACCCTCACATGGTCATGTCCAGCCAGCCTATTCCTGAAAATCACTCTGGTGCCATCTTATGCCGAAACCCCTAAGGTAGAGTTAGGGGTGCCGACTTTAAAAAAATGCACCATGTGAGAGTTGTGAGTTGTATTTTATTTGGGGCAAGATGAGGACTGTAGCCCAGGAGACAGCATGTCAGATAGCTCTGAGAAACTGCTCCAAAGTGCCAGGGGGGAAGGTCAGGATGTATGTGATTTTGGTGAAGGGGGAGTACATGCAATCAAGCACATATTCTTTTGCTGAAGGTTTTTTCTAGTCTCATGAGGGTTACTGCTAGTCACAAGGAGCAGACATCACCATGAAGGATTTTAGAGCTTTTCTAGGTATGAGGAGATGCAAGAATTGGGCTCATAAAATTGGCTCCTGAAAATATCTAACTATCCGTATCTGAAGACCTGTTCTGCCAGTTTTTTCCAGAGCACAGAGTGCCTCATTTCTGCTCTCCACCTTGAACTCCTTTCAGGGGGTGTTGAAAGTCGGCTGCTGCAGCAGCACCTGATTTAATCTTTGTAGAGTTAGATGGCAAGTGCCCATGGAAAATGCCAATTTGTAGTTGACATGGGTTATGCCATGGTGTCCACTCACACATTTCTCTTTGGCTTGAGGCCTTGCCTGTGGGAAAGGGCATTGCTCATTCATGATGATAATTGCAGATACCATGATTAAATTATTAATATGACGCACAAATCATTTCCTGACTTTCCATCCCCAGCAGAAATTCACTTTTGGTCACACTGACAGAATTTTGATCCTAGTTTATGCTTTAGTTATACGTATTTAGTTGCAGAGAGAAGACAACCTTCCTCTTTTCTCCTTTCCTGATCTTCTCTTACCTTGTGATTTCTGCAGTGAGTAATTTGTTTTCCTGGTCACATGAGCTCATGAGGTGAAGCAATGCAAGGCATTTTCTCAGTTCTTGGGTGCTGGGTTTCTGGTCAGCCAACTCTTTGTTGCCTGGAGGGGTTGGTAATTTCAGCTGGACATAAGCCACAAGCACGAGTTCTGCCCCGGACTCTGGGTATGGAACTTTATCTGCTAACTGCACCTCCAATTTTAGGAGACTGGAGTCAGCCCTAATGCCTATGGGCACCTTTGCACTTTTTCTCAAGAAATTAAGAAAATGGAACTACTACTATATCGCCTGCAGAGTCAGAAATGTGGCTTTACTCTTCAAGAAAGCCAGGTAATGAAAAAATATTTGGAGAATTTCCATGGGGCAGCTTGGCTGTAAACCATCCAAAGAACCTGGCAGCCAGCCTGGAATGTTCCTACCTTGTCTGCCCATGGACAGCTCAAGCCCAGCTCAAAGGAGAAGGTCTAGGCTAGGGAGAAGGTGTTCTTTGTCACCACTCTGCCACCACACCAAAGAGAGTTCATCACAGAGGGCAATGTAAAGCTATATTATTTTAATTTTGCTTAATTATTAAAACATGAAAGCTCATTGTTGAATTAGAAAATAAAGAAGAAATCACTAATATTTGAATAATTAATAACTAATATTTCATTGTCCTTTTTTACATAGTTAAGCACATACAATGTATATGAATTTTGTTTCCTGCTTTTATTACTTTATATGACATGAGTATTTTCCTGTAGTGTTGAAGATACTTTGCATTCATCAGTTTTAATGGCTGCTTAATATTCTTTCCTACTGTAGTTTCTTTAACCATTCTTCAATGGGTGGACATTTAGGTTATTTCCTATTTCCTATTTTTTCAGTATTATAACTAGTACAGCAATAAACATCTTTGATGATAAAACTTTTTCACATATCAGGTTATTTCTTTTAGTATAGAGTACCAAAAGAGGAATCTATGAGTAAAGGTAATAAAAATGTCTACCATTTATTAAATACTTACTATATGCTAGGCACTCTGTATTCATTACATAATTTAATTCTCATAATCCTGCAGGATTTGTATTATTATTTATATTTTACAGATAAAGGAAGGCTCAGAGAGTCACACAGCTATTAAGTGGCAAAATTGGGATTCAAATGCTGGTTGGTCTAATTCTAAAATACTTCTGTGATGGTTAATTTAATGAGTTAACTTGGCTGGGCCACAGTGCCCAGATATTTGGTCAAACATTATTCTGGATGTTTCTGTGAGGGTGTTTTTGAATGAAATTTACATTTAAATTGGTAGACTTTGAGTAAAGCAGATTGTCCTTCATAATGTGGGTGGGTCTTATCCAATCAGTTGAAGGCCTGGGTGGGGGGAAATGCTGATCCTCCCCAAGCAAGAGGTAATTTTGCAACAGATGTCTTCAGACTTGAACTGCAACCCCTGGCTTTTTCCTGAGTCTCCAGCTTAATGACCTTTGAACTTGAACTGCAGCATTGGCTCTTTTCTGTGTCTCCAGCCTGCCAGCTCACCCTATAGATTTTGGACTTTTCAGCCTCCATAATTGCATGCGCCAAGTCCTTAAAATATATCTCTTTCTATATATATATAGATTTGCACATTCTATCAATTGTGTTTCTCTGGAAAACCCTAACTCTCACTAGAATATTTTCAAAGTTTTTGATAGCTATTTTCAAATTGCTTCTCAGAAGACTTAACAATGAATATTCCTTCCAGCAATGTGTGAGAGGACACAAGCTGACATTCAGAAAAGAGGAGAAATACAGTGTGTGTCTGCCTCACCCACACAATTCAGCACTCATCTTTTAAAAATCCTATTTATATACTATATGGAAAAGGACATTTCAGTGTTGCTTGAATTTACACTTCTTTTTCTAACTAAAGAAGCTGAGCATTTCTTTATAATTTTTCTAGCAGATAAATATGCACATATATTTTTTCTACTTTTCTTTTTTAAGGATTGAGTTTTTTACATTTAAGTTTCTGGAATTAATTTTGCTGTGTAGTGCATGATGAGGATTTCATTTGATTTCTTCCAAAATGGCTCCTATACTGGCCTAATGCCTTTTATTGTCTAATCCACTGGGCCATGATTTTCTCATTTACAAAATGAGCGTGTTGGATTAGAAGTGGTTCTCAACCCTTACTGCACATTAGAATCACCTGGGGCACTTTTAAAAAATATAGTTGTTTGGGCTTCATTCCAGAGTGTTTGTTTCAGTTGGCCTGGAGTGGGAACTGGGAATTTTTTCCCCTCTTTTCTGGTCTTTTACGTTTTACTGCGCCACCAGGTTTGAGAATGACTGAGCTGTCTGACCTGAGCTTATTCTACCTCTAAGCTCCAGATCTGAAGAGAAACCACCTATGACATCTGTGAGCCTGCAGCTCTCCAGGTTAAAACTCCCATCCAGGAATTCCCTGGTGGCGCAGTGGTTAAGAATCCACCTGCCAATGCAGGGGACACGGGTTTGAGCCCTGGTCCAGGAAGATCCCACATGCTGTGGAGCAACTAAGCCCGGGTGCCACAACTACTGAGCCCACGTTCCTAGAGACCGTGCTCCGCAACAAGAGAAGCCACCGCAATGAGAAGCCTGCATGCCACAACAAAGAGTAGCCCCTGCTTGCCACAACTAGAGAAAGCCCGCATGCAGCAACAAAGACCCAACACAGCCAAAAAAACAAAACAAAACAAAAAAACCCATCCAGCTGGTGGAGTTTGAGGACTGTGGGGGAGGGATGGAGAGATTCCCTTTCCCTCTTCCCTGCTCCTGTGGACACCTTCTGGAGCTTCCTGGCTCGTGGGAACACTGGTCCAGCTCTTCTCCCTGTGAGGACTTCAAGGTGTAGAACTCAATCATTCCTCATCAGACCTGGATCTCTACAAAAATGATGCCGAATGTTCAGCTTCTCTGTACACTGGTGCTGAATCAAATCATGGAGACAGAGTTTTGGGTGAAGTAGAAAAGAATATCTTTATTGCTTTTCCAGGCAAAGGGGGCCACAGTGGGCTAATGCACTCAAAACTGTGTGTCATCGGGCTCCTGCCTCAAAGAACTGTGTCCCCCCCTTGGAGAGGGTAGTGAGAAGTTTTATAGTAATGTTTCAAAGAGTGTGTGATCAGCTCATGGGAGATGGTGGTTGGATTCAAGTTGCATTTAGAGAGAGAAATATTCTTGGGAATGAAAATCCTAGTCAAGTTATTTTTTTTAATTTTATGTTTTTTTGGACGACCAAAGGAAAAGGAAAACGAAATAGATGGCCCAGTCTTGATAAAGCATATTCAAGCACCAGAACTATTTTAATGTAAGCTCAAGCAGGAAGCATCTTGGGGCGTGAACTTCATCATAGCTCCAGAGAAAATGGTGGGTGGAGGTGGGAGACACTGGCTTAGCTCACACAGCAAGCAGGGTGCCAAAGGGCTTGGAAAACTCGGAGAGAATCTGGCTAGTATTGGCACTCAGGGAGGCACAGTGGATGGAGAGGCTGGAGGCGAGGCAGCGACACAGGCAGTGTTCCGGCACTTGACGATCAGGTTACCACACCCACAAAGTCAGTCAGAGAAGAGTATGATGTGGTGGTGCCGTGTGCGGGAGGAGAGGTGTTGAGGAGAGGGGTGGGTGTAAGACCATTCATTCCTGGGGAACTTTTTCTTCTCCCGTCCCTCTTCTGGAATGCAAGCTCCATGAGAGCAGACACACATAATTTTGTCAACCGCTCTATCTCAGCACATAGCACAAAATCTGTTGCATAAAAATAGGTTCTCTGGGACTTCTCTGGTGGTGCAGTGGATAGGACTCCGCACTTCCAATGCAGGGGACCCGGGTTCGATCCCTGGTCAGGGAACTAGATCCCACATGCATACCACAACTAAGAGTTCACGTGCCCCAACTGAGGAGCCGGTGAGCCGCAACTAAGACCCCACACAACCAAATAAATAAATAAATATTAAAAAAAAAAAAAAGGTTCTCTGGTGCTGGTCTGTTTTAGCACATCCTAAGTCTACAAGCCACGAGGCTCCCGTCCCCTGTTGATGGTAAGGGACATCTTATCTGCTCTGGGATACAGTGGGTAGGGCCAGGCTGACAGGTAGGGCCTGTTGATCCATATATACGTACATGGGAGGGAGTAGGGTCTGGAAGTGGGGGATGGCAGGACTATTTAAGCCAGGTTCCTAATTACTGCCCCTAATCCTTGGGGTGGCCAGACTGCTTCCTTCACTTCTCACTCCCCTCAGCCCCCCAGTGTCTGCCCGTTAGGGAGGCCCCAGAAGAGAGTTAAAAGAAATCAACAAATCTTCAAAGGGGCAGGTTTTTCCTTCAAACACACATTAAAAGCTTTCCCAGGGCCTTGGTAATAGTCTGCAGTTTAGCCAAACACTTCAAGGATTGCTTTTCCAACTTGGAAGAGGATTTTCTCAACTTTGAGAAAAATGGAATGAGCCAAGGCAACTGATAGAACCCCTAATATTTGGCCTCACCCACGTCTACTGTGCCCACGTCCACAGGAGGGGTCACAGGGAGCAGGGAATAAGCCCTTAAGTAGCTAATCTCTGCTTCCATCCAGCCACTTCCTTTATGCTCTTCAGGTAAATGCAATGTATTCCATCTGACAGCAGACTCTGCAGCTGTGGTGCACACAGGCCATTTCTTCTTTCATCTCGTGTTCTGAGATGGCTCCCTTATTAAATACACATACTGATTCAGAGAAATGGAGTTTTAAAACAGGCTTTCAGGGAAGTTCAGAGAAATCAGTCTTTCCCATCAGCTCTTCCTGGATTAAGGCAGTAACCTCTTAACCTGCTTCCATTTTTACTCTCCTACAAGCCAGGCTCTTCACAGCTCAGCCAGACTGATCTTTTAGACAATAATCATGTCATGTCACTCCCCTGCTTAATTTCCACTAGTGGGTTTAAAAATCTTGATCAGAATAAAATCCAGGCTCCTTCTAAGGGAGGCCCAGGGCCCCTGTTGACATCAGGTCTTGCTGGCCGCCAGCCCCAGCTCGCATCACCCCCTCACCAGCCCACTCCTGCATTCTTCTCTATTCCCTTGTGCTCTGGGTTTGACAATTTCACCCAGTCCTTCCCAGCTCCATCAGTCTGAGTTCTGGTGATGCTGCTACAAGCTCATACTTTTCTCTAAAGAGATAAATTCTTGAGCAAATTCTCAGTTACTTCATGAAAAAACCCCAACATTAATAGATATGCTTAAGTCTGTAAGATGGGACTAAAATCTGGCCTTACTGTTAGATCATTGGGTCCCGGGAAAGGTGGGAAAAGAGAATGGGGAGAGAAAATGGGAGGCTTGGTGGAAAGAAAACTGCAGAAACTGGTTACACAAAAGATGAGAGGGGAGTTCCTGAAGCAACAGTGCTGTAAGCTTCATTCATTATATGTGAAAAGGTATAATATTAATTATGTGATAAGAAGCCATAGAGCAACCACTTAAATATACATACACAGCTAAGAACTATAGATAAAAAACCAACAGAGGAAATAAAATGGAATACTGAATATTACTAAATTACTATTTTAATTAAAAATAAAAAAGACAGGAAAGAAGGAAAAAGAAAGAAAAGATGGGAAATATAAAAACCAAAAGGAAGATAGTAGATACAAACTCAACCATGTCAATAACTACCATAAATGTTGTATTAGTTTCCTAGGACTGCCGTTAACAAATTACCACAAATTAGGTGGTTTAAAACAACAGAAAGTTATTCTCTCACAGTTCAGGTGACCAGAAATACAAAATCCAAGTGCCAGGCAACACTGGTTTCTTCTAGGGGCCCTGAGGGAGAATCTGTTCCATACCTCTCTCCTAGCTTCTAGTGATTGCTAGCAATTCTTTCTTCCTTGGCTTGTAACTGCATCAGATTTAGGCTCTGTCCTAATTCAGAATAACCTCTGCAAATTACCATCTGTAAAGACCCAAATTTCCAGATAATGTCACATTCTGAGGTTCTGGGTGGACATGAATTTTGTGGGTATACTATAATATTAAAATATTAAATAATAAAATATTAATAGATGAAACTGATTAAAAGGCAGAGATTATCAGGATTTTTAAAAAAGCAAGAATCTGTTATATGCTGTTTATGAGAGAGACTTTTTGTCCTAGTTTTATTGAAATATAATTACACATAGCACTGTATGATTTTACGATGTACAGCATAATGACTTAATCTACATATATTGTGAAATGATTACAACAATAAGTTTAGTTAACATTCATCAACTCATATAGATACAAAAAAAGAGAGAGAAAAGCTTTTTTACTTGTGATGAGAACTCTTAGGACTTTCTTAACTTTCAAATATACCATACAGCAGTGTTAACTGTAGTCATTATGTTGTACATTACATTCCCACTACTTATTTCTCTTATAACTGGAAGTTTGTGCCTTTTGACCACCTTCACCCAATTCCCCACCCTCACACCTCTGGTAACAACAAATCTGATCTCTTTTCTATGCATTTGGTTCCCTTCCTTCCTTCCTTCCTTCTTTCCTTCCCTCCTTCCTCCCTCTCTCTCTTTCTTTCTGATTCTACATACAAATGAAATCATACAATATTTGCCTTTCTCTTTCTGACTTATTCCACTTAGCATAAGGCCCTCAAGGGCCAACCATGTTGTCACAAATGGCAGGATTTTCTTCTTTTTTATGGCTGAATAATATTCTATTGTATATAAAACCACAACTTCTTTATCCATTCATCCATTAATAGACACTTAGGTTGTTTCCATGTCTTAGCTATTGTAGATAATCCTGCTATGAACATGTGGGTGCAGATCTCTTCAACATAGTGGGCTTTTTTTTAGTCATTTTTTAAAAAATTGAGGTATAGTTGATGTACAATATTATGTGTTTCAGGTGTACAACAATAGTGATTCACAATTTTTAAAAGTTATATTCTAGGGTCTTCCCTGGTGGCTCAGTGGATAAGACTCTACACTCACAATGCAGAGGGCCTGGGTTTGATCCCTGGTCAGGGAACTAGATCCCACATGCATGCCGCAACTACGAGTTCACATGCCACAACTAAGGAGCCCTCAGACCACAACTAAGGCTCAGCGCAACCAAATAAATAAATATATTTTTTAAAAGTTATATTCTATTTATAGTTGTTATAAAAAATTGGCTATATTCCCTGTTATACTACATATCCTTGTAGCTTATTTATTTAACACATAATAGTTTGTATCTCTTAATCCCCTACCACTATCTTGCCCCTCCCCCTTCCCTCTCCCCACTGGTAACCACTAGTTTGTTCTCTGTATCTGTGAGTCTGTTTCTTTTTTGTTATATTCACTAGTTTGTTGTATTTTTTTAGATTCTACATATAAGTGATATCATACAGTGTTTATCTTTCTCTGTCTGACTTATTTCACTAAGCATAATACCCTCCAAGTCCATCCATGTTGTTGCAAATGGCAAAATTTCATTCTTTTTTTTATGGCTGAGTGGTATTTTATTGTATACATATACACTGCATCTTCTTTATCCATTCATCTGTTGATGGGCACTTGGTTTGCTTTCATATCTTGGCAATTGTAAATAATGCTGCTATGAACATTAGGGTACCTGTATCTTTTCAAATTAGTGTTTTCAGCTTTTTTGGGTAAATATGCAGGAGTGGAATTGCTGGGTTATATGGTAGTACTTTTTTAGTTTTTTGAGGAACCTCTATACTGTTTTCCATAGTGGCTGCAACAATTTACATTCCTACCAACAGTGTACAAGGGTTCCCTTTTCTCTACATCCTCTCCAACACTTGTTATTTGTGATCTTTTTTGATAACCATTCTGACAGGTGTGAGATGATATCTCATTGTGGTTTTAATTTGCCTTTCTCTGATAATTAATGATATTGAGCATCTTTTCATGTTCCTGTTGGACATCTGTATGTCTTCTTTGGAAAAATGTCCATTCAGGTCTTCTGCCCATTTTTTGATTGGGTGGTTTGGTTTTTTTTGATGTTGATCAACATAGTGTTTTGATTTCCTTCAGATATAGTCCCAAAAGTAGAATTGCTGGATCATATGTAGTTCTATTTTTAATTTTTTGAGAAACCTTTATACTGTTTTCCATAGTGGCTGCACCAATTTACAATCTCACCAACCGTGCACAAGGGTTCCCTTTAGATATATACTTTTAACAAAAAGACACAGATAGATTGAAAGTGAAAGAGTGGAAAAAATGTCTATCATGAAATTGGTGTGACTATAAGAATACAAAAAAGTAGACTTCAATATAAGGAATATAACTAGAGATAAAAAGGGACATTCCATAATGATAAAAGGGTCAATTCATCAAGAAGACATAAAAATACTAAACGTGTATGCATCTACCAAAATATGTAATATAAAAACAGATGGAACTGGATAAAACAAAAACATCCGTAATTATAGTTGGAGATTTCTTAGTAAATAATAGAAGTAGATTTTAAAAATTAGTAATGAAATGGAAGATTTGGACAACAGTATCCATCAACTTGTCCTAATTGTTATTTACAGAACACTATATTCAACAACTGAAAAACACAAATTATTTTCAAGTGCACATGAAACATATACCAAAATAGACCTGAGTCATAAAAAGTCTCTGTTTTTAATATGAATTTTCTGATGACTAATAAGATTTAACAGTTATTCATAATACTGCTGACTGTATTCTCTGGAAAATTATATTTTTGTGTACTTTTCCAAGATTTTTCCTGGGTTCTAATTGCATCAGCCTTTTGACTTTGAACTCATCACTTTGTGATGAGTCTGAACCTCAATTTTATTTTTATAAAATTTATGATCATTCATTCATTCATTCCTGCAACTGGCAAATATTCAATGAGTATCAGTATGTGTCAAGCACTGTCTAGATGCTGGAAATACAACAGCGAGCAAAATGTAAAATTCCTTTTCTCCTGAGCTGACATTCTGATGGGAAGAATAACTACCTACCTCACAAGGTGATGTCATATATTTGAAAGCACTTTTATACCATAGAGCAAGAGCATGAGTGGTTATAATTGTTATTATTTTACCTTTTCAACAATGGTGTGATTAGGAGAACACTAAAATATTCTCTCTGTCTCTAAATAGCAAACCCCATGTCCCTGCCTTGGACTTTATAATACTGATTGCTTTGGGCTAAATAATTTTATCTAAGAAGAATGACAAGCAAAATTTAGTAAAATTTTGAGTTTACCAATTGAGCCAGCCACCTAACAGGGAACTGAAGATACTAGGTTCTTGTCATGTTTAATTTTTATGTCATGAGAAGGGACACAAAAGGCATGGGGAATTGCCAGTAAGGACCAAGATGAGCACTGAGGCAACACCAAGCTCCTGTTCTGGGAACTGAATAGAGAAGAGAAGACAGCGGTCTTTATCCTCAAAACCCAAAAACCTCCACTGGGAGTCTCCAATTAGGCAGCAAGCTTGATGAAGGTGGGGAACGAGACATTATCAGGTATGTCACTATATTCCTAGCACCAGCCACACAGACCAGTCAATCAATAAATATTTGAGGCATGACGTGAAAGCCTCCGTTTCAGATTTAGCAGAAATCTCCATGGGGCGTTTATGAGAGTACATCAGATAGGATTTTTTTTTTTTTTTAATTAGACTAAAGAAACTGCACATCTGAACCAGATAACGTTCTTTCTGGAAAATTCAGAACCTACAAACTATCTTTAAAAGGTCATTCTTTTTTATGGTCAAGCTTTGAAGAGGAAATAAATTCCCAGTCACATCAAAGATAGAATTAACTAGGTCCTCAAGACACAGGAATTAAGGGGGGGATGTCAGAGGATTATAGTTTGGTTTTGTTTTGTTTTTTGGTTCAATTTAGTTAGGTTCCTTCACCATTATAACACAAGCATCAAGAATACTCAGGATTCTAATTTTAGAATACTTTTGATATCCCACAAAGAAACTCATGCCCGTTAGCAATCACTCCTCATTCTCCCTTGCCCGAGCACCAGGCAACCACTCATCTATTTTCTGTCTCTATAGACGTGCCTGTTCTGAACATTTCGTATAAAAGGAATCATACAAGTATGACCTTTTGTTTTACAACTTTTTTCATTTAGTTTTGTTTCAAGGTTCATTCATGTGGTAGCATGAATCAGAACTTCATTTCTTTTTTAAAATAATAATTTCTTTAATTCATAGTTTTATCAACTAAGTATGATAGGGACTAAGTTTTCTCATCGATATTGTTTTACCTTGCCTATTTTTAAAAAACTGTGGTAAAATATACATATCATACAATTTACAATCTTAACCATTTTAAGTGTACAGTTCAGTGGCATTAGGTACGTTCACATTATTATGCAAACCATCACCACTATTCTTTTCCGGAACTTGTTCATCATCCCATGCTGAAACTCTGTGCCCATTTAGTATATTTAACTATTCTAGGTACTTTGTATAATTAGAATCATATATTATTTGTCCTTTTGTGTTTGGCTTATTTAATTTAGCATAGTGTCTTCAAGGTTCATCCATGTTGCAGCATATATCAGAACTTCCTTCCTTTTTAAAGCCGAATAATATTCCATTACATAAATATACCACATTTTGTTTATCCCTTCACCTGTTGATGGGTATTTGGATTGCACCTACATTTTGCCTATTGTGTATAATGTTTCTATGAATGTTGGTGTACTAGTATCTGTTTGAGTACCTGCTTTCAATTCTTTTGAGTATATATCTATGAGTGGAATTGCTGGATAGTATGGCAATTTTATGCTTATTTTTTTGAGGAGCCATCATACTGTTTTCCACAACTGCTGTACCATTTTACATTTCCACCAGCAACGCACCAGTGTTCCAATTTCCCCACATCCTAACCAACACTTGTTATTTTCTGATTTTTTGATAAATAGCCATCCTAATGGGTATGAAGTGGTATCTGAAAATTACTCATGTAATTTTGATTTGCTTTTTCCTAATGATTATTGATGTTGAGCATATTTTCATGTGCTTATTGGCCATTTGCATATCTTCTTTGGAGAAATGTCTATTCAAGTCCTTAGCCTATTTTTGAATGAGTTGGTTTTTTTGTTGTTGTTGAATTGTGGGAGTTCTTTATATATTCTGGATAGTAATCCCTTATCAGATATGTGATTTACAAATATTTTCTCACATTCTGTAGGTTTCCTGTTTGTTCTGTTGATGGTGTCCTTTGATGCACAAAAGTTTTTAATTTTGATGAAATCCAACTTGTCAGTTTTTTCTTTTGTTACATAATGCCTTTGATGTCATATTCAAGAAACCTTTGCCAAATCCAGTGTCATGAAGATTTCCTCTATGTTTTCTTCTAAGAGTTTTATAATTTTAGCTCTTACTTTTAGGTCTTTGATCTGTTTTGAATTAATTTTTGTATATGGTACTAGGTAAGGGTCTATTGGACAGGAAAATTTTTTCCTCTATGCTTCTTGGGTTCTTCAGCTGGTCTAATAATCAGATTGACATAAGAGATTAATAGGAGAAAAAGACGAGCTTAATTACACATGTATGGGGGTCCCACAAGGACAGTGAGACCCAAGGACAAGTCAGGCAGTTGAGTTTTTTTTTTTTTTTTTTACATGCTATTTTGAGTTAAGGAATGAGATAGGGGCCTAGGGCTTCAGTGGGGAGGAGGGTAATTCACAGGATGATAAGAAGAGCAGATGTTTAGTAGTCAGATGTTTTGCCATACAGATAGGTCATTCAGATAAAAAGTTATCTCTCTTTCTGGACCAGGCCCCCTATCTAAATTCTTTTAGGTAATTAAGGGAGGAGTAAAAGTTTTTCTTGAGCTTCTGGGTCTTGATTGCCCTTAGCTCAAAATAATCTATATGCCAAGTGACACATTTTGGGGAGGCTTGTTCTGAACACCTTCAGGTCCATTTTTATTATTTGGAATGTGGATGTCCAGTTTTTCCATTACCATTTGTTGAAAAGACTGTCCTTTCTTCATTTAATGATCTTGGTGCTCCTATCAAAACTAATTTGACCATATATGTGAAGGTTTATTTCTGTGCATTTAGTTCTATTCCATTGGTCTATATGTCTGTCCTGATCTGCACTGAGTCCAGTACCACACTGTTTTGATTACTGTACATTTGTAGTAAAATTTGAAATCAGGAAGTGTGAGTCCTTCACCTTTGTTCTTCTTTTTCAAGACTGTTTTGACTCTTTGAGGTCCCTCGAGATTCCATATAGGTTTTAGGATGGAGTTTTCTATTTCTGAAAAAAAAAAAAAAAAAAAGAAAAAGAAGACCTAATTTTGGTAGGGATTGCACTGAATTGTAGGGCACTTTGGATTGTATGGACTCAACAATATTAAGTCTTTCAACTCATGAACATGGATAGCTTTTCATTTATTTATGTCTTTTTAAATTTCTTTCAGCAGTATTTTGTAGTTTTCACTGTTCAAGTTTTTCACTTCCTTGGTTATGTGAATTCCTAAATATTTTCTTCTTTTTAATGTTACTGTAAGTGGAATTAGTTTCATAATTTGTTTTCCAGATTGTTCATGATTAGTGTATAGAAATGAAACCGACCTTTGTGTGTTGATTTTTTTATCCTGCAACTTTGCTGAATTTGTTTATTAGTAATAATGTAACCAAAAGTGGGGGCCTGGCTGCTTGTGCTCAAAAGCCAATAAAGAGGCAAGTTTGGTAGAAAGGAAAGTTTGCTTTGTTTTGGATGCTGGCAATGGGGGTGGGGAGTGGGATATGGGCGGACTCTTGTCCAAAGGCCAACTCCCCACCACTGACAATCAGTGGGCAAGAGCTTTTATAGACGGAAGGAGGGGGTTATATGTAGAAACAGCACAATCAACTCTCACAGTCATCTTGAAACTGGTCACGCGGTGGTCTGACCAGCGTCATCTTGTTTGTTTTAAGTACAGTTAATCTTCAGTTCCAGGGTCAGTTTGTTCTCATTTCCATGAGGCCAATTCTCAGAACTGTGACAGGTTATGTCATGGCTACAGTCTGGTCATCATGTAGTTAACTTCTTCCACCTGGTGGGGGTTTCAGTATATACAAGACAGCTCACAGGATATGGCTCAGAATATTATCTATAGCCCTTGAGAAGTAACTAAAGGTCCCTGACTATGCTTAATGACTAAAGTATTATTATTTAGTCTTGTTAGACTGTTTTCCTTTGTTTCTGCATTTTCTCACTTCTCTAATTAAACTTATTCTTTGGCTAAGGTTTTTTCACAGACAGAAGGCAGACGGAGGACATGGGGAGGAAGGACAATAGGGTCTTGCTACATTTCAATAGCAGGGCATTTTTTTTCTTTTTTTTTTGGTTAAATCTTTAGGGTTTTCTATGTATAAGATCATATCATCTGTGAAAAGAGTTTTATTTTTCCTTTTCGGCATGGATATTTTTTATTTCTCTTTCTTGTCTAATTTCTCTATCTAGAACTTCCAATACTCTGTTAAATAGACCTGGTGAAAACAGCCATCCTTGTCCCATTCCTCATCTTAGAGGAAAAACTTTCACTATTGAGTACTATGTTCCCTGTGGGTTATTCATATATGACCTTTATTATATTGAAGGCATCTCCTTCTATTGTTGAGTATTTTTTAAAATCATAAACATGTTGAATTTTGTCAAATGCTTTTGCTGCACAATTGAGATGATCATGTGATTTTTCCCCCTTAATACTGTTAATGTGGTGTATTATATCAATTAATTTTTGTATGTTGTAACTATCTTTGCATTCCAGGAATAAATCCCATTTGGTCATGGTGTATAATCCTTTTAATATGCTGCTAAATTCAGTTTGCTAGTATTTTTTGAGGATTTCTGTATCAATATTCATAGAGATATTGGCCTACAGTTTTCTTTTAATGTAATATCATGTCTGGCTTTGGTATCAGGCAATGCTGGGCCTCGCCTCATAGAATGAGTTAGAAAGTATTCCCGCCTCTTCAATTTTTTGTAAAAGTTTGAAAAGGATTGGTGTTAATTCTTCTTCAAATGTTTGGTAGAGTTTACTAGTGAAGCAATCTGGTCCAGGGCTTTTCTGTGTTGGGATATTTTTATGTTCATTAAATCTCCTTACTAGTTACAGGTCTATTAGATTTTTCTATTTCTTCATGATTCATCATAGAGCACAACCAGGTATGTATGTGTTTAGTTATTTGTTGAAAGAGTGAATAAATAAATGAAGAAGTATGTTAGGGATGGAGGCAAGCTAAAGGGCCAGACCTGGAGGTTGAGACACTGCCTACATAAGGAGAAACTGCAGTAATGATAATGATGACGGTGACCATTTATTGAGTCTTTACTATTTGTGATGTGTTATGCACATCACATGCATTAATTCATTTAACCCTTGTGACAACCTGTAAGGTGGATGTTATATCTCTCATTTCGCCACTGAGGAAACTGAAGCTCAGGAAGAGCAGGTAATTGCCCATGGTTACACAGCCAGTAAGACACAGAGTAAGGACTTTGAAGGCAGATTTTCCAACTTCATATTCCAGCCTCTTGTAGTAGGAAGATGCAACCAACAGATTTTTCCTTTTACCACAGCTGCTCAGGGTCAGCTTTACTGCCTTAGGCACTGTGTGCTCAAGTTCAAAGCGTAGAAACCTGACTGTCCTCCCAGTGTAGGAGATGCGAAGGATTTGGGGGCTGATCAAGAAAAAGATATGACCATGAGGTGGCAGTAGCACACACAGTCTTTATTTGGGTGATATTTTAACAGGTTTGCCTGTGGGGGAAGTTCCTCACAATATGAGACCGTTCAGGGTTATAGTGTGGGGACCTCCACTCAGGCAGGGGAACCCCCAGGGGAGAGGGGGTCAGAGAAGAGGCTTACACATCGAGGTGATGTCACTCAGGAGTCTCTGGGTTAGAGAACTTGGAAGGACAGCAATAGCTTGGGGGCTTTATAGCCACAGGATCTATCTTATCCATGGCTGGTTAATGTTGGGCAAGTTTCACAGGCTATGCAAAGCAGACAGGTTCTAAATGGCTAAAAATCTGCTTATTTGAGCTATGTTTAAGACAATTGGAAGTGTACAAATTTGAGTTATGAGTTATTAAGATTTTGAGTTAATGGGTCCCAGCCTTCTTTGCAGAAGTAAACAACCTAAGGGCCAATATACAGAGGTCATCTTTGGCTCATTTATATAACCTGCACAGAGCTTTTAAGCACTAAGAGAGAATCAAGCCAACATAATAGGCCCTTAGAAACCCACCCATAGCTGAATCAGCCCTGTTATCCAGGGATCCTCAGGAAAGAAAATGAATCTCTTAAGAAGACTACTAAAAATGTAAAAATTAAATAAAGAATTCTAAACAAAAAGTCCAATAAATTTAAACAACAAATTTTAGTCAGAGCCCTCCCAGCAAAAAGTAAATAAATAAACAAATAATAATCTTACTTAGAAGACAATTTTTCTCTCTCCCAACGCATTTGCTTGATGAGACTGTACAAATTCCAGAAGTCTCTCTAGAGTTGACCAGCTCTGTGTGTGTGCAATGGTGGACCTGAGCCTTGGGCAGGTAGGAGAGGGACTCATAATCATAGCAGCTAACACTTGCTCACCCTTACTCTGTGCCAGACTCTGCTTTTCAGAGTATGATCTGTGGATTAGTGTTCATTCATGATCCTTTTGTTAATGGTTTATGACAATGAGTATAGAAATGGAAAATTAGCTTTTAAACATTTTTACAGCAATTGGACATTGCTGCAACTTCCAACCATGTGATCATTGTTCTAGCATTTTATTGTCCTTGTATTTTACAAAAGCATCAGTCCAAGTTTGAAAAAAAATCCAGAAACCAAAAACTGGTCCTTTACTTCAGATAGTTTGAGAGATGAATTACTTGCCCCAGGTTATACAATCAGCAAGTAGGTGCTGGGATTTGAATTCAGGTGAACTTTCAAGTCTAGGTTCTCAGGGACTGTGCTGTGAGCTCTAAGATGCTGCACCTCACCCCATCGACAATCATTTGGACTCTGGTTGTGGCTGCAGCAACTTTGGGCAGAGTCCTTCCGTTTAATGACTCCAAAGCCCATTGTAGAACTTGAGCTGAACTGTTACTGGGCAGGAGGTGGGCAGGGGGCTGCTGGTGGGGCTTGGCCACTAAGGTTTGGAAGGCTGGGGCAGAGAGAGGTATTTGTGGTATTAATCACTTGTGGCCAGGAAGACAGAGGTTCCAGCCTCAGAAACGAGGGTTTCAGCACTTCACACTAATTAGCATGGTTTCACAGCTGTGATCAATTCATGTTTTCTCACTTTGTGCTCAAGCCTGGTCTATAGGGACTGATGTGAAGAGGTGTAAAAATAAGTTCTGTTTCCAGCCAGATTAATTACGGACTCTGCCAAGGTCCCCGTGAAACAGCCTGGACTGCAAGATTGATTGGCTCAGGCCCCAGGTCCAGCTGCAGGAAGGCCACACTGGCCAGCACAAGGCTGCCCGAGGGGGCCCAACTGAAGCTGAGAGGCGGCCGGACCCGCCTAGTGCCCCGTCTTGGCTCTACCTGCAACCCTCACTTGAAGGCCCTTCCTCCCTCTCCCCATCCTTTCTCAGTGATGTGCCGGGAAAATGAGAATGAGACAATGTCTGTAAAATGCCCAGGACAGGAAGCAGAATGTCGGGGATGCCCAACAAAGGTAGTTGTTGTTATCATTAGTGTTATTTCTTTTTATTATTAATTTTTGTAAACATCTCTCTCCTCTTACTAAACTCTGAGCTCCTTGGAGGTGGGGACTGTTTCCTATTTTCTTCTGTCCCTGGGACCTAGTGTGGTCCAGGGCACACCGTGGATGCTCTGTAAATGTTTGTTGAGCGAACAAATCAGATGATTCAATTGACTCCAATTCCCATTATTTCGTCCTTATAACTCATTCATTTCACTTGTTACTGGCTTCCTTCCCCATAATATCCATATCCCGTCAATAACTAATTCCTAGGTGGGCTTGCCCCACTATTCCAGAGAAACTGGCCTCAAGTCCTTTTGTTAAACAAGACAGCTTTCAGTTGAGTGATGCCCCCTGACCCTTTGTATTCATTCACACACACTAATTCAATCCATCATTATTGAGAGCCTATTTGGATCAGGCACTGAGTTAACAGCTGGAGGAACAGCTAAGAAGGACACAGTCCCTGAGCAGAGGATGGCGTGGCTGAGTGCTGCTGGGTGCACTGGAGGAGGGGAGAGAGGGTCTGGGGAGGTGAGCAGGACCAGATAGCAAAGCCGTTTGTAAGGCCTGACGGGGAAGCTGAACTTCATTCTGGGACAATGTGGAAGCTGGGGTGTGTGTGGGGGAAGGGTGGGGTGGGGGTAACATATGCGGGAAAGAGTTGGGAGGTTGACACTACTGGATTTGCAGTGCAGACAGCTGACTTTTACTGCAAAATGGGGGATGGACCAGAAGAGAGAAAGTCTGGAGGACAGAGACAAGTTCTGTAGGTCAGATTTTGGTAGACCAGGTTTGCTTATATGGAGAGCCTGAAAATCCAGCTCCTTCTTTGCTGCCGTGGCCAGAATCCTAACAGGCTTTTTAAAATTTTAACTGAACAAACAGCTGCACAAATTCTGATCTAATCCACAAACTGCTTAAATAAATTATGTATGTCAATACTCCAAAGGCAAGCAATCTGGCACTGTGTATTTCACTGGGAGGTGAGTGAGGGGGGCCGTGGGTGTCACACGTTGTGTATATGTATGTGTGTGTGTGTCGGGGCATAGCACAAGTCAATTTGTACTCCTCGGATGAAGGATTTTCAAGCTGCTGAGGTATGAAGTTAAGAAACGACACCTCTGAGGAACAGCTGAGAAGATGTGTTCACTCTGATTAGGATCAGCAGAAGTCACAGGTGGTGGGCAGAGGTGAGGTTGGGGGACACTTGCGATCTCATGTGTGAGAAGAGGCAGATTGTGGGCGACAGATGTAAATCATGCTTTTTATTCCTGCTGACAACAGGGGATCAATACACTTCAAATTCAGTTATTGCGGTGAAATGTTTTTGCAGACAGGAAGTTTTCCTAGGAATTTGTGAGGTGCCCTTTGGGGTATCCTGAGGGAAAGGACAGGGATGGTGAGAGTGGCTTCCTGAGAGCAGGAGTCCCTGCCCTTGCTGGGAAGGCACCCGGTGGTATGGTGGCCGCAGGTCCTGAGTAGTCAGAATGATCCAGGTCACCTGGCAACAACCCCGCCCTTCCAGAGCCCGCAGGGAAACAGCGGCCCTGGCCAGACAAAGGGGGTGGCAGCTTGGAACAAAGGTTTGGGTCATCCACGAATGAGCGCTACGATGGCTGAGATGTATTGAGTACCAATTACATGCTAGGCACTGGCCAAAGCATCTGTCCTCCCTGATTTTACAGATTCCTCAGAACTACCTCTTGTGGTAAAACTACTGGCATCCCCAGTTTACACACGAGCAAACTGAGGCTGAGATAAGGTAAGTAGCTATTCTATGTCACCAAAGTAAGTACGTTCTGGGATTTTGGAGCCCGAAGCCCCAGTCTCCTCTTCCTCACAGTGTCGCGAGAAACACACCGATGGGGGATGGGGAGACTGGATCCTCTCCAGCAGCAGCTCTGGGACAAGACAGCATAGATGTCAGGGGCCATCCTGGCTCCTGTCCTGGTTCTCTAGCCACTCTCCAACACCCATCTAATTCATTTCCTTTGGGCTAAAGTTAACAATTCTGTCATTGGTAGCTGTTGAGTGCTGGCTGATAACCACAGATTGCTCAGCAGAAGCACTGAGAATTTGGATCCAGGTGGCCTGCCTCCAGAGCTTGCCCTCTCGATGGCTCCAGACTGCGCCCCGGGGCAGCACAGCACAGAGCTGCCTCTGTGCAAGCCTCACATGGAAAGGAGGGACTGTGCAAAAGCCAAGCAGGCCCACAGAGAGTCGACCAAGAGCCACTGCTGCTCTGCCCATCAGTGTGCATTGAGAGCTAAGACTCCAGGTTTCCAAGTCTTGTGCTCACCACCCCGTTTACATCTTCTGAGTGAAGCACAGAGGTGGTGACCTTGGTCCCATCTCCTGATGACCGTGGCCCTGCTCAGGCCAGGAGTTAGGCCCATAGGGTGGCCCCCGGAAGCCACAGCCACAGTCTACCTTCTCCCCAACTCTCGACTCTGACTTGCCTTCCCTACGGCTTCTTTGCTCCCTCCCTCCAGCTCCTAAGGTGTGCTGTGGTGCCCTCTGTGGTCAGCAGTTTCCTCTCTGCCCTTTGTCCTGGACGGGAGGCTGAGTTCCCAGGTAAAGGAATGTGAAGTTTCAGGAAGCAGGTGAGAGAGCCTCGTGGTTGGTGCTGCACTTACACTTGTCCGTGAGAGGCTGGTCATGGTCCTCCCAAGATGGCGGCCACCACGCGACTGTTCTCCACTTGTGTTGGCTTCTCTGATTCCCCTAAAGATTGTTCTGCCCAACTGGCTGGAACTGCTCACAGGCAAACCTATTTGGTCAGGAAAATGCCAGCCTGAGCGTTTTCCAGTCTGGTGTGTTTTCTTGCCCAACCTGAGTTTCTTCCATCTGACTCTGAATTTTTTCCTATTTTTCCTGGCTTGTTACATGGTTCTCTGGCCCATCCCTTGGGTATCAGGCTTCCTGGAGTCCTGCATGCAGTGTCCTGGGAAGCCAGCAAAGAGGCCCAGTGTAGAAAATGGGACTTTTAAAAAACCCTACTTACTTCAAGAGAAGAAAAGGCATAGGATTTGTGATTCAGCGAACTCATGCAGCAATGTGGAAGAGATTAGTTCTCAATTACTTTAAACTTGAAAAGGAAAATAAATACTAATAGACTGAAGCAATCAATTCATTAATCTTATGATGCCATTTCTTTTCACTTGATACACTGTATAATTGATTACATTCATTTATTTTTATTTACTTTTTGAATATCCACATGGTTTACAAACCTATAAGTATGAAAACTTAAGCAGAGATAAGTTTCCCTCCCAACCTTGTTCCTCATCCGCCCTGCCCCATAAATAACGAATTTTAATGTTTTTAAATGACTAAAATCTATCTTTCAAAGCAATATTTTTTCTCCCTTAGGCTTAGTTCTAACTTAATTTGATCTGACAGATTAAAAAAAGAAACTGTTTTCTCACATTATCTTCTAAGATGATCATTGCTTTAAAAATAATAAAATGTGCATGTTACATAACTGAGACTTGTGTTGCCATCTTTGAAATTCTCGTCTCTGGTGTTTTTACAAGTGAGAGTCTCCACTGACTTCAGATGACCTGATAGGAAGTTTTGTGTCTCAAAATCTCAAAAAGATTTGTTGAGTGTTGAATCTTAAGAACATGTAGTCAATGACCAATACCATGGAAAATTTATCCACAGTGGCACTCAAATGTTAAAAGCCCTAAGAAGAATCTCTGGCCAGTCATGCCCTTTGTCCACTCAGGGTCTCAAAGTGTGTGACCAGAGAGATGTCAGAGGCAATGGCCTCCTTGGGAAATGCCTTCAGTTGAGATCAATAAATGTGGCCCAAGCACCACCACGTAGCAGGTGCTGTCTGGGTTCTGTGAAGGGGATAACAGTGGTTTCAAAGTAGTTCTAAGGCTGGAAGTGGGTGTGTTGTGAGGGTGAGTTGTGGAGATAGAGAGAGCGAACGAGACAGAGAAAGTAAAAGAGAGGAAAATAAAGAGAGAAAGGGCAATAGGAAGGACAGTCTTCAACTCTGGCCACACACTAGAATCAGCCAGGGGAGCTTTTAAAAACTATCAGTCCCCAAGCATCATATCCTAGAATTCTGATTTAGTTGATTTGGAGTGGAGCCCAGGTATGACTGTGTTTTTAAAGCTTCATTCTCACAGTGATTCTACTGTGTAGCCAGGTGTCAAAGCACTACGCTGGGGCCATTAGAGACCAAAATATTTACCCTGAATCACACTGAGATACAAAAGTGTGTGATTACAACTTGTGTAGCGCAGGTCTCACATTATAGAGATTGATTTACTTTGCTATCAGAGAGTAAAGTGAACAATAAAAATGTTTTTTCCCCTCATGTATCTCGATAAAGCCATCTACTATCTATTTGAATTTAACTACGTACCCTAGAGCCAAGGTCAAAACTAAAACACACAGTGAGAATCAACCCCCTAGCAGTTTGGCATAAAGTGGATTGTCCCACCTTTCAAGACTTGGTGTCTTGCCATTCTCCTCTGGATTTCCCTCCCCACCCTGCTCTGTAAAATGATCATTACCTCCTTCTCTTTCTACCTGAAAACAAATCTTCTGTTAAGAGCTCCCAGCCGCACAGGGGGGACATTACCTCCCAAACTGGTCTCAAGGTCCTATTACTCTACTCTTGGAGAATCACAGTGTATGGCTCTGAGGAGATAAATATAGCATGTAACTTTATTAAATCTAGTGGTTCCCAAGCTTATTTGACCACAGAACACTGTTTTGTGTTCATGGGAGAGAAGTGAGGTGTTCCACAGACCCGAGCTTGCATCTTGAATGAAGCACTTACTAGTATGTTACCCAGTCTCTAAGATGGCCCACAATGACTGTCACCCTTGGTGTTTATGCCCTTGTGTAGTCCCCTCCCAGTCCCAGGGCTGACCTGTGTGACCAGTGTAACACTGTATGAGTGATGGTGTGTGACTTCTGCCTTGTCTTCTTGGGTAGTTCACTCCGGGTGAAGTCAGCCACTATGATGTGAGGACACTCAAGCAGCTCTGTGAATAGGTCTACACTGGAGGGAACTGAGGCCTCCCATCAACAGCAGCACCAACTTGTGGGTGAGCCACTTTGGAAGTGGATCCTCCAGGCCCAGCCAAGCCTCCAGCAGACCGTAGCCCTGACTGACATCTTGACTGCAACCTCATGAGACACTCTGAGCCAGAAGTGCCAGATAAGCTGACTCACAAAAACTGTGAGAGATAGTAAATGTTTATTGTTTTTCTAATCCATGATGTTTTGAAATAGTCTGTTATTCTGCAATATATATATATCCAGTATACTGGGAGATTTTACCTTTGGGTCTCAGTTTCCTCACCTGTAAACTGGGCATTAGAGTATCTTTTTCATAAGGTTATTGTGCCAATTTTTAAAGGAGAAAATGCTTGACCTATAGCATATTATCAATAATTGGGAGCTGTTTTTATCAACTCTTTTCCATTCTGAACATTCTTTTTAGTTTCCATCCCCTTAAAACTTCTTGTATCATTTTCACTATTTATGATTATATTTGTTGTTCCAAGTAGATGGAAATCTCCTTGTGTTTCATTTCTTCTGTTTCATCTGACAACACCTAGAGAACAATCTTCTAGATTCATAGTATAGAGGATAATATGTGGGTTCTCTAAAGGTTTGTTTTGTTGTGTCCTGGAAGATTCTCCTTTGGGTAGCTTGATGATAGCCACTGCTCCACTACATTCATCCTACAGCCACGTCTGGGCACTGGTCACCTTATATGGCCATGCTTCAGAGTCACAGATGCCATCTTGCCAGGTAGGAGTAGGTGGAGATCTCAGGTGACAGTGATGACCTAGAGCTTTAGGGGGCTTAATATTCAAATATTATAGCTCCCACTTCCTGAAAAACTCTCAAATCTCTCCACTGTGTCTGTCCTCACAGCTCCCACCGCAGACCGGGCCATCATCATCTCTCAACTGAACTATCGCAATGTCTTCTTCCTCTCTTCCACGATTGCTCCCATCTCCCTGCAAACATGCCTTACTATTGCAGTTAGAACAATCTTTTTAAAGTTTAAATTTGATTATGTCACCTCCCTGCTCTTTAACATGATTTGTAAGACCCTGAAAGATCTGGTTCCTACCCATCCTTCTGGTCTCACCTCCCCACACGTATCTATTTGTAGCTCTGAATATGATAATTTTTTTCTAGTCTCCTGAGCTTTGCATACAATTTTCTCTCTGCTTTAGATTGTGTAACATACAAAGTTCCAAAAAGTCCTCCCAAAACACCATCACCATCAAAACCCCACAGCTCTCTCATCCCAGATTTGCTGTGGCTGCATAAAATCCTACCATTCACTGGAGGAGACACTCCAAAGTTTAATAGGAATTTCCTTCAGTTAGATGGCAGATAACTGACATGGGGCGAGTGGGTGGGGGTTGGAGAGTTACACACCAGTTTGGTTTCTAGGCATTAAAGACCATATTGTCCACATGAGTCCCAAAACCAATCCAACTGACTGAGAACTATGGCACATTGGAGTTGGTGGGTGAGAGAAGTTAGACGTGAACACAAAGAAGACCAGGGTAGAATTCTGGGACCGAGGGGCCCACACACGGACCACCACGTGGCCTACACCCTTCTTCTGAACTCCAGGCTGGAAAGCCAACTGCCAGTTGGGCATTTCCACTTGCTTGTCCTCTACGCACCTCAAACTCCACATGTCCATAACCGAATTCATCATGGGATCTTCCAAACCTTCTCCTCCTCTAGCATTTCCTATCTCAGTGAATTAATGGGGTCATTAAACACCCAGTCCCTGAGCCAGAAACTTGGGTGTTACCCTGTAGCCAACCTCTAAACTTCAGTCATTTACAACGTCCTGTACATTCTATACATTAAATATCTCTTCTAGGTTGGTCTTCCCATTTCTACCCACACTGCTTCTGCCTTGGTTCTGAGTTTCTCTCCATACGTTCCCCATAAAGATCTTTGGAAAATGCAAATCTCTCCTGACTAAAATTCCTCAATGACTCCTTTAGTCTATATGATCGAGTCCCAGATCCTTGCCATTGCACACAGGGAACTTGATAAGGGGCCCCAGCATTCCTCCGTCGCCTCACCTTTGACCTGCACCCAACTCACATCCTACGACTTGGCCACGATGAATCTCAGGCTGTGAGATTTCCTCCCTACCCAGGGCTTTTCGCCCACCATCGTCTCTGCCTAGAAAGTTCTTCCTTACTGTTCCACCCACCTCACAAATGCTCCCTCAAAAGCACCTTAAAGTCTTAAAAGAAAGTTTTGGAAGATCTTTTAAGATGCAATGCAGGCACCAGGGGCTTTCTGAAGTCTTTCCCGACCACCACCCTGCCCTGTCCCTGTTGGATGAGTGTTTACATGGTAGGTGTTCCCCGTTTCAGCAGCAACTGGCTGACTGGGGGAGGGTACATGGGGGATGGAGTTTGAGTCTCTTAGGCAATGGTATGAAAAATTTACTCAGTGGAAACCGTCAGTGGGAGGGAGGGTGATCCAGGATTAACTCTTCTGGATTTGGCACTAGCACTTTGGCCCTCGGCCAACATGAAACTGGAGTGTGCTTGGAGGGGATGAGGCTGCTGGCTGGAAGAACTCAGTCTGTGGGACAGCAAAGGCTGGCAGACACCCTCTTTGGCCCCCTGAGAACTTCCATGCTTCTGGCTTTGGGGTTTGTGGAAATCTCAATGCGAATGTGTGTGCCTGTGGGAGAAGCGGGAGGCAGCCAACAGAAAAGGAGGAAGGAGACAGATTCTTGAGCAAATGCAACCAGAGGCTGGAGCAGGTGGTCCTCAGGGGGCAGCATAGGACCAGGTCTCTGGGTGGGAAAGGGGAGGGAAAGGGTCACCCCATTTAAAAACTCTTTACCAGGCTACTCGTCATTAAGGTCTGCCCTCACTGCCCCACCAGTCCAGAAATCTACTCCAGGTTGCCTCAGAAAAGCAAAGGTGTGCATGTGTGTGTGTGTGTGTGTGTGTGTGTGTGTGTGTGTGTGTCGGGGGCGGGGGTGGCACACCCACCCTCCCTCCTCCAACCACGTGCCTGAGACACTGACCACAGAGACCTATTTCTCCACAGCAGACACGCCTATCTTGCTAACGGGAGAAAACTGGGCATAAAAATAGAAACCTACAGCATGTGCTCTGCTGCTGGCTTGGGGGAAATCCAGCGCAGGCCACTGGCCCAGCCTCCCTTGCTCCCCTCTGCTGGGACCTGCTCGTGCAGCGACTGAGGTGCTTCCCAAACACGGCAGTTTTATTTAACTAATTCAAGAAGAAGTGAACTTCTCCCAGAGAGTTTCACATAATTGGAAACATGCATTCTGGCAAGGAGGGATGGAGAAATTCTTGGTACAACTCCAGCGAAAAGGCCAATCTATCAACTGCTGGGCTTGACAGAGGCTGGCCCACTGAAGCCTGGTGAGCTTGGAGGGAGATGAAGCACGGGCCTGGGGCCTGGGGCCTGGGGCCTGGGGCTGGGGCCTGGCCCGCCCGCCCGGGGAACCAAGGGGGTGGAACCGCAGAGCCGCACAGAAAAGGCAGCAGGGAGAGCTTTATAAAGAAAGAAGGGGAGGGTGGAATAGGTTTCCCTACAGCGATAATAAACTCTTTTCCTATGAGATGTGGAACTCAGACTGGTGACATGTCAACAACTAACAGAGCCCTTAATGTTATGTTCAGGCCCAAAGATGAGAAGTATTTTGTCCATATCGTGTGGTGTAGCAGAAAGCAGGCCAGTTCTCTGCTACTTAATAACAAGTGTCTCAGCTCTCTAAGCCTGTTTCCTCAGATACCACTGGGGCACTGATGGCCACCAAGATAGCTGCCACTGGGTTAAAAAAATTACTTATAAAATATGCCTAGTACAGTTCCTGGCATTCCATATTAATGATAATCTTGCAAGTTGATGGCTTGACTTCCTCCTGCTAGTTATAAGATCTCATCATCCAGCTAATGGGGGAGAGGACACACAGCACCAGACCAAGCCCTGAAGGCCCCTGGGCCACTTTGGTGCCTTGTGGCTCTCGGCTGCTCACGTGCTCTCCAGGCATCTGGGCTTCCTCCTGTGAGGCGCCTGAGATGCTCAGCTCTGTGCTGCTCCTGCCCTGTCTCAGAGCTCTGGCTCAGCCTCACCCAGATTCTGATGGCCGCACCTCTGCCCTCTGTGCTTCTCACCCGACCCTCACCAGGCTGCTCCCACCTCCCGAAGACGTGGGTGTCTCTACTCACCTCTTCTCTGACCGGTCCCTTCTCACAGTTTGTAAGAAGCTTCCAGGAATGGTTACAATGACCAAATTCCTATCAAAATAGAAAATTCTCCTGTAGCAGCCTGCCGTTTTCAAAGAGACCTTATTCCTGAATTTGAGAGAAAGAGTTTCTCGGTGGTGAAGAGCCAGTCTTGGGGACACCCAGGCCTGGATTGCAATTCTGCTCACTTACTGAACAGCTGTGTGACTTTGGGCAGGTCATGTCTCTGGACTTTGGTTCCTTCAATTGTAAAATAGGAATAATAACAACAAACTCTTGGTGCTATTGTGAAGATTTAACTGGGATGGAGCACTTGAGAAATGTTCAGTCAATGGCAGCGGGTTCTCTGGGTGCCCCGTGAGGACTAGGAGTGCAGCAGGCGGGGAGTGGGGGTGCTGGGGCTGCACGCCGTCCAGAAAGAGCTGTGGGAGAGGGTGGGGAGGGCCCTGTGCTCTGAGCTTACCTCCCCTCTGGCTTCTTCCCCAGGTCCTGCTTTGACCATGGCACCACATGGACGGTGGGAGAGGGGCCTCTGTGGCTGCCACAGCCTTTCCCTCTCTGAACCCGAGGCTGCTGCCAAACCCAGGCTGCTTGTTTCCTCAGAGCCCCTGAGTTCCTGGCCATGTGGCAGCAACTTACCTGGTAACAGCAGATCCTCCGAAGACCTGGTGCCCACCGTGTGCTGGGAAGGAGCTTTTACCACTTGGATCGGGCCCTGGGGCCTGTGGTAACCCTGGTGTCTAAGTTAGATATTGGGACCTTAGTTCTGACACATGGACAGAACGCTTGGAAATCCAGGCCCTGGGAAACCAGCAGTAAGATAAAGTTGAGATGCAGGGAGTGGGTCCAGAAGAACATGAACTAAGAGAGAGGAAAAGGGCTCCTGTATATGAAATTGTATACAAACCCCAGTATCCCTGTCCTTTGAAGTAAAGGCTTTTGCTTTAGTCTCCCAGGCCTCCCCTGAGTATCAAAAGGCTGGCTCAAGAGTTAATGATTAGGAAATTGAAGACACAGAAACAAAGAATAGCTGTTGGGCTGGGAAACTGGTAACAATTTATAAATCCGCCACACAGCAGAACCACTGAACTCCCAGTTCCCTGAAAGATATAGATAAAGGCCTGACACACGTTGCTAAGTTGTTTGTACAGGAAGCTAACCCCACCAGATGAAGACTGCTGACTGCCAGCATGTAGACCCTAGACTGGTTGAAACCAGAAGATTGATGATGCTTGAAACTTCACCTGGATCCAACCAATCCAGGAATTGTGCATGAGCTGATCATGCACCCTACAGCCCCCTCCCTCACACTGCCTTTAAAACCCCTTTGCTGAAAGCCATTGGGGAGTTCGGGTCTTTTGAGTGCTAAATGAGCTGCCCATTCTCCTTGCTTGGTGCCCTGCAATAAACACTGTACTTTCCTTCACTACAACCCAGTGTCAGTAGATTGTCTTTATTGCACTCAGGTGAGTGGACCCAAGTTACGTTTGGTAACATATATAAGGCCCCCCATGTGCCTGGCAGTGCTTAAGCATTTTACATGTATTTGCATCTCATTTACAACCCTATGAAGTAAGCACTATTACTAGCCCATTTTAGAGATGAATTTAAGGCTGAGAGCTTGTGTGACTTGCCCAAGGTCCCCCAACCCGGAAGTCCTAGTGTCAGGATTTGAATCTAGGCCTTTCTAATTTCACAGCTTAAGCACAAAACCACTAAGCCATATGAGGCATCAGTTCTCTCAATAGCCTTGTGAGGTGTAGGCATCATCATCCAATTTTTACTCCTGTGAGACTAAGACCCAGACTTTCCCAACGATTTCCAGCAGGAATCTGAGCCCAGGTCTGTCTCATGTCAGAGCCTGTGTGAAAGCAGTACCCTGCTCCTTCTCTGCAACAGACAAGGAGAAGATGGCCTTAGGTTTTCTCAGGACAGGCATGCACAAGTGGAATTGTATGGTCCCTGACTACTGAAGACTTTTAATCATTTTTAATAACACTGACAACTTCTGTCCATTTAGTAAAAGAAATTTAAATCAAGAGGAAGCATAAAAATTATGAGGGATTTGTTTAATCTGGTACTGTATTACAAGAGCAATTTCAGCTCACTGAAGCTATGTAAAGCATTTTGCATTTAAGCAAATAAAAGTCTTATGACTCCACTAATAATTATGCAACCCCAAATTTATGGTTCCTAAGTCTCATTGGATGAAATGTGAAGTAAACAACAAACTTGTAAGATTATGACACTTTAAAAGAGGAATGTGAAATATTTATTAAAGCAACAAGCACTGATGAAATAGCTTGGGGCCTAATACTTGAGGATGAGAATGAAGATTTTGAGTAAACACCAGCATTACTTTCTGCATTTTTTTTTTTTGCAATATTCTTTAACATCTGTCACAAAAGGTCAAGGGACCCAGAACATTTGCATAAAAATATAATTAACAACCAGGAGGAGGTGAGCTGGGGAACCAGGCCCAGGAGAAGTGTGAAATACACTTAGAATGTTGAGAAGTCTTCCTTTTCATATGTGTAGGCCAGGCACTTGGAGTCAGTCTGGGCTATTTCTCAGGTAAATTTTACAATATGCCTCTAGAAAGCCCTGAAAAGAAGGGTCTTCACCTATGCCCCCTTTTGAGGGTGGTGGTGAATGAAATCACTTACAATCTTTTATGGTTGCCACCATTGTATCCCCTTCCCATTTAAGACACACAATTTTGGATCTTTTCTTAAATGAATATTATCTTTCAATAGGTACATTTTAAATAAACTGGGGCTCATCTAGACTAATCCTAGGAAAGCAGGTGATAGGATTACTTTGAGCAGCACCCCTCAGCTCTTCAAGTCAGTCCAGCTGTTTGAGTTTTCCCTGTTGAGGTCTCAGACATCAGGGTTCAGAGCCCAGCCCCCACCCCCCACCCCCGTCTTGAGCCGTGCCCTGCGCAAATTCCTGACTTGCATGATCATGACCAGTGGTTGTGTTTCATGCCACTAAGTTGGGTGGTTTGTTATGGAGCAATAGATAAACAGAACCTGGTGGAGTCTCCTAAATTTTAAATGTCACAGCTAACTAAAAACTTAAAAACAACAACAGCAATGCAACTCTGCTGGCCAGTACCATGCAGACCAAATGCAATCGCTCAATCTGTCTCATAGGACACTAGTGTGAGACTGCAACATAGAGGAATTATAAGTGGTAGGCAGTCGATGACAAATGAGACTGAAAGAGAACCAGCAGGGAATGCACAGATGTCTTGCAGAGAGGTGGCAGGCACAGTGCTTGGTGGGGTACCCAGAATTACTGCAAGTTTTTAAAAAGTGAATGTTAAATAAATGAGGGCTCTTATTGAGAGGCCAGAGAACCCTGACCAATCTGGAATACGTTGGCTTCTTGTGCACCACATACTTAGGCTGTTCGGAATCCACTCTAGCAAACCACTATTAGCTATTTTTAATTCACAAATACCAAATAGTTGCTCCCTGCAGGGAAGTTGTCTGGAGGGTCTCATTTGTGTCTCCTTGGCCTGGGAGCAGCCAACTGCTGAGTTTTCTCAGGTTTAGTTGTGCAAAAACACTGTATTGGACAAGATAGAGGCCAATGTCCTAAGGATACTGAGCCATCACAATAGAATCCACGTAAATAAGGCTCAGTGGACTCAGGGTGATATGTAACAAACTCCTGCCTGGGCAGGCCCAGTTCATCTTATGAATAGCTTGTTTCCAGTCATTCTTAGGACTGTGAAATCTGTTTATATGAAATTGCCCATAAGTTATAGATAACCAAGAGTGAGGGCCGTTCATAAACACACTATGAGGGCCATTCATAAACACACTAAGTCTTGGAACAAGGAGAGAGCTTATCATTCAGCCTCTTTGTTTTATAGGTTGGGAAATCAATGCCCACAGGGGTAGAAGGACCTGCCCAAGGTCACATAGCCAGTCAGCAAACAATTGGTACTGGAGCTCAGCTTGCCTGACTGCTATTGTGCAACCAACTCATTCTTCTATGCTTTTACCAGCTTCCTGTCTGACTTCACATAAAGGACTTCAGAGTATAGTTTGTATCCTTCTTCAAGATTTCAATAGTATGTGAAGATAGCATAGTTTTCTAAGAGTCCTGAATTTTTCTAAACCACAACTTTCTGCTCATTTTCATATTATATTATCTGTGTAGGACTGTCATGGAAATATTTTATGTTGCCTTCCCAGCTCTGATGGCCACTGCTGAAGGGTATGGGCCTATGTGGCCACATTTGGTCCTGTTTCCTACTCCCCTCCGATTCATAATGTATTTGACCCAGGAGAGCTAGTTCATCAACTGAACAGAAACCAATGATCCTCTCCCTCAAAACATGTTACCCCCACTCAGAAACCACGGATAGATGACAAGGAACACTTGAATGAAAAGGTTATATGGAGTAATAGTGCCTTTTTTTTTTTTTTTTTTTTTGCCAACTGACAGCTGCAGGGTAAGCAGTAAGAGCTACAGAAGTCTTCATTGAAAAGTAGAGTTGGGAGTGGGGAGGAACCAAGATGGTGGAGTAGAAGGACGTGCTCTCACTCCCCCTTGCAAGAACACCAGAATCACAACTAGCTGCGGGACAATCATCAACAGGAAGACACTGGAACTCACCAAAAAAGATACCCCACATCCAAAGACAAAGGAAAAGCCACAGTGAGATGGTAGGAGGGGCGCAATCACAGTAAAATCAAATCCCATAACTGCTGGATGGGTGACTCACAAACTTGAGAACATTTATACCACAGAAGTCCACCCACTGGAGTGAAGGTTCCGAGCCCCACGTCAGGCTTCCCAACCTGGGGGTCCAGCAATGGGAGGAGGAATTCCTAGAGAATCAGACTTTGAAGGCTAGTGGGAATTGATTGCAGTACTTCAACAGGACTGGGGGAAAGAGAGACTCCACTCTTGGAGGGCACACACAAAGTAGTGTGCACATCGGAACCCAGGAGAAGGAGCAGTGACCAAGGGGAGACTGAACCAGACCTACCTGCTAGTGTTAGAGGGTCTCCTGCAAAGGTGGGGGGTGGCTGTGGTTCACCATGGGGACAAGGAAACTGGCAGCAGAAGTTCTGGGAAGTGCTCCTTGGTGTGAGCCCTCCCAGAGTCTGTCATTAGCCACACCAAACAGCCCAGGTAGGCCCCAGTGTTGGGTTGCCTCAGGCCAAACAACCAACAGGGAGGGAACCCAGCCCCATCCATCAGCAGTCAAGTGGATTAAAGTTTTACTGAGCTCTGCCCACCAGAGGAACAGTCAACTCTACCCACCACCAGTCCCTCCGATCAGGAAACTTACAAAAGCCTCTTAGATAGCCTCATCCACCAGAGGGCAGACAGCAGAAACAAGAAGAACTACAATCCTGCAGCCTGTGGAACAAAAACCACAATCACAGAAAGATAGACAAGATGAAAAGGCAGAGGGCTATGTACCAGATGAAGGAACAAGATAAAACCCCACAAAAACAACTAAATGAAGTGGAGATAGGCAACCTTCCAGAAAAAGAATTCAGAATAATGATAGTGAAGATGATCCAGGACCTCGGAAAAAGAATGGAGGCAAAGATTGAGAAGATGCAAGAAATGTTTAACAAAGACCTAGAAGAATTAAAGGACAAACAGAGATGAACAATACAATAACTGAAATGAAAACTACACTAGAAGGAATCAATAGCAGAATAACTGAGGCAGAAGAACGGATAAGTGACCTGGAAGACAGAATGGTGGAATTCACTGCTGTGGAACAGAATAAAGAAAAAAGAATGAAAAGAAATGAAGACAGCCTAAGAGACCTCTGGGACAACATTAAATGCAACAACATTTGCATTATAGGGGTCGCACAAGGAGAAGAGAGAGAGAAAGGACCTGAGAAAATATTTGAAGAGATTATAGTCGAAAACTTCCCTAACATGGGAAAGGAAATAGCCACCCAAGTCCAGGAAGTGCAGTGAGTCCCATACAGGATAAATGCAAGGAGAAACATGCCGAGACACATAGTGATCAAATTGGCAAAAATTAAAGACAAAGAAAAATTATTGAAAGCAGCAAGGGAAAAATGACAAATAACATACAAGGGAACTCCCATAAGGTTAACAGCTGATTTCTCAGCAGAAACTCCACAAACCAGAAGGGAGTGGCATGATATATTTAAAGTGATGAAAGGGAAGAACCTACAACCAAGATTACTCTACCTGGCAAGGATCTCATTCAGATTCGATGGAGAAATCAAAAGCTTTACAGACAAGCAAAAGCTAAGAGAATTCAGCACCACCAAACCAGCTCTACAACAAATGCTAAAGGAACTTCTCAAAGTGGGAAACACAAGAGAAAAAAAGGACCTACAAAAACAAACCCAGGGCTTCCCTGGTGGTGCACTGGTTGAGAATCTGCCTGCCAATGCAGGGGACATGGGTTCGAGCCCTGGTCTGGGAAGATCCCACATGCCGAGGAGCAACTGGGCCCGTGAGCCACAACTGCTGAGCCTGCGCATCTGGAGCCTGTGCTCCACAACAAGAGAGGCCACGATAGTGAGAGGCCCACACACCGCGATGAGGAGTGGCCCCCGCTTGCCACAACTGGAGAAAGCCTTCGCACGGAAATGAAGATCCAACATAGCCAAAAATAAATAAATTAATTAATTAATTTAAAAAAACCAAAACAATTAAGAAAATGGTCATAGGAACATAACATATTGATAATAACGTTAAACGTGAATGGATTAAATGCTCCAACCAAAAGACACAGGCTTGCTGAATGGATACAAAAACAAGACCCATATATATGCTGTCTACAAGAGACCCACTTCAGACCTAGGGACACATACAGACTGAAGGTGAGGGGAAGGAAAAAGATATTCCATGCAAATGAAAATCAAAAGAAAGCTGGAGTAGCTATACTCATATCAGATAAAATAGACTTTAAAATAAAGAATGTTACCAGAGACCAGGAAGGCCACTACAAAATGATCAAGGGATCAATCCAAGAAGAAGATATAACAATTATAAATATATATGCACCCAACATAGGAGCACCTCAATACATAAGGCAACTGCTAACAGCTATAAGAGGAGATCGACAGTAACACAATAATAGTGGGGGACTTTAACACCTCACTTACACCAATGGACATATCATCCAAAATGAAAATAAATAAGGAAATAGAAGCTCTAAATGAGGCAATAGACCAGATAGATTTAATTGACATTTATTGGAGATTTCATCCAAAAACAGCAGATTACACTTTCTTCTCAAGTGTGCATGGAACATTCTCCAGGATAGATCACATCTTGGGTCACAAATCAAGCCTCAGTAAATTTAAGAAAACTGAAATCATATTGAGCATCTTTTCTGACCACAACGCTATGAGATTAGAAATGAATTATGGGGAAAAAAATGTAAAAAACACAAACACATGGAGGCTAAACAATACGTTACTATATAACCAAGAGATCACTGAAGAAATCAAAGAGGAAATCAAAAAATACCTAAAGACAAATGACAATGAAAACACGATGATCCAATCCTATGGGATGCAGCAAAAGCAGTTCTAAGAGGGAAGTTTGTAGCTATACAAGCCTACCTCAAGAAAGAAGAAAAATCTCAAATAAACAATCTAAACTTACACCTAAAGGAACTAGAGAAAGAAGAACAAAAAAACCCCCAAAGTTAGCAGAAGGAAAGAAATCATAAAGATCAGAGCAGACATAAGTGAAATAGAAACAAAGAAAAAAATAGCAAAGATCAATAAAACTAAAAGCTGGTTCTTTGAGAAGATCAACAAAATTGATAAACCATTAGCCAGACTCATCAAGAAAAAGAGGGGGAGGACTCTAATCAATAAAATTAGAAATGAAAAAGGAGAAGTTACAACAGACACCGCAGAAATACAAAGCATCCTAAGAGACTACTACAAGCAACTCTATGCCAATAAAATGGACAACCTGGAAGAAATGGACAAATTCTTAGAAAGGTATAACCTTCCATGACTGAACCAGGAAGAAATAGAAAATATGAACAGACCAATCACAAGTAATGAAATTGAAACTGTGATTAAAAATCTTACAACAAACAAAAATCCAGGACCAGATGGCTTCACAGGTGAATTCTATCAAACATTTAGAGAAGCGCTAACACCCATCCTTCTCAAACTCTTCCAAAAAATTGCAGAGGAAGGAACATTTCCAAACTCATTCTATGAGGCCACCATCACCCTGATACCAAAACCAGACAAAGACACTACAAAAAAAGAAAATTACAGACCAATATCACTGATGAATATAGATACAAAAATCCTCAACAAAATACTAGCAAACAGAATCCAACAACACATTAAAAGGATCATACACCACGATCAAGTGGGATTTATCCCAGGGATGCAAGGATTCTTCAATATATGCAACTCAATCAATGTGATACACCATATTAACAAATTGAAGAATAAAAACCATATGATCATCTCAATAGATGCAGAAAAAGCTTTTGACAAAATACAACACCTATTTATGATAAAAACTGTCCAGAAAGTGGGCATAGAGGGAACCTACTTCAACATAATAAAGGCCATATAGGACAAACCCACAGCAAACATCATTCTCAATGGTGAAAAACTGAAAGTGTTTCCTCTAAGATCAGGAATGAGACAAGGATGTCCACTCTCACCACTATTATTCAACATAGTTCTGGAAGTCCTAGCCATGGCAATCAGAGAAGAAAAAGAAATAAAAGGAATACAAATTGGAAAAGAAGAAGTAAAACTGTCACTGTTTGCAGATGACATGATACTATACATAGAGAATCCTAAAAACGCCACCAGAAAACTACTAGAGCTAATCAATGAATTTGGTAAATTTGCAGGATACAAGATTAATGCACAGAAATCTCTTGCATTCCTATACACTAATGATGAAAAATCTGAAAGAGAAATTAAGGAAACACTCCCATTTACCATTGCAACAAAAAAAATAACATACCTAGGAATAAACCTACCTAGGGAGAAAAAAGACCTGTATGCAGAAAACTATAAGATACTGATGAAAGAAATTAAAGATGATACTAACTGATGGAGAGATATACCATGTTCTTGGATTGGAAGAATCAACATTGTGAAAATGACTATACTACCCAAAGCAATCTACAGATTCAACGCAATCCTTATCAAATTACCAATATCATTTTTTACGGAACTAGAACAAATCATCTTAAAATTTGTATGGAGACACAAAAGACCCCGAATAGCCAAAGCAGTCTTGAGGGAAAAAAATGGAGCTGGAGGAATCAGACTCCCTGACCTCAGACTACACTACAAAGCTACAGTAATCAAGACAATATGGTACTGGCACCAAAACAGAAATATAGATCAATGGAACAAGATAGAAAGCCCAGAGATAAACCCACGCACCTATGATCAACTAATCTATGACAAAGGAGGCAAAGATATACAATGGAGAAAAGACAGTCTCTTCAATAAGTGGTGCTGGGAAAACTGGACAGCTACATTTAAAAGAATGAAATTAGAACACTCCCTAACACCATACACAAAAATAAACTCAAAATGGATTAGAGACCTAAATGTAAGACTGGACACTATAAGACTCTTAGAGGAAAACATAGGAAGAACACTCTTTGACAGAAATCACAGCAAGATCTTTTTTGATCCACCTCCTAGAGTAATGGAAATAAAAACAAAAATAAACAAATGGGACCTAATGAAACTTCAAAACTTTTGTACAGGAAAGGAAACCATAAACATGATGAAAAGACAACCCTCAGAATGGGAGAAAATATTTACAAACGAATCAATGGACAAAGGATTAATCTCCAAAATATATAAACAGCTCATGCAGCTCAATATTAAAGAAACAAACAACCCAATCCAAAAATGGGCAGAAGACCTAAATAGACATTTCTCCAAAGAAGAAATACAGATGGCCCAGAAGCACATGAAAAGCTGCTCAACATCACTAATTATTAGAGAAATGTAAATCAAAACTACAATGAGGTATCACCTCACATCAGTTAGAATGGGCATCATCAGAAAATCTACAAACAACAAATGCTGGAGAGCGTGTGGAGAAAAGGGAGCCCTCTTGCACTGTTGGTGGGAATGTAAATTGATACAGCCACTTTGGAGAACAGTATGGAGGTTCCTTAAAAGCTAAAAATAGAATTATCATATGATCCAGCAATCCCACTACTGGGCATATACCCAGAGAAAACCATAATTCAAAAAGACACATGCACCCCAATGTTCATTGCAGCACTATTTACAATAGCCAGGTCATAGAAGCAACCTAAATGCCCATCGACTGACGAATGAATAAAGAAGTTGTGGTACATATATACAATGGAATATTACTCAGCCATAAAAAGGAACGAAATTGAGTCATTTGTTGAGACGTGGATGGATGTACAGGCTGTCATACAGAGTGAAGTAAGTCAGAAAGAGAAAAACAAATATTGTATATTAATGCATGTATGTGGAACCTAGAAAAATGGTACAGATGAACCAGTTTGCAGGGCAGAAGTTGAGACTCAGATGTAGAGAACAAATGTATGTACACCATTGGGGGAAAACCACGGGGGTGGGGTGGGGATGGTGGTCTGCTGAATTGGGCGATTGGGATTGACATGTATACACTGATGTGTATAAAATTGATGACTAATAAGAACCTGCAGTATAAACAAACAAACAAACAAACAAAAAAGAACTAATACTAAACTTTCTTTGGGTTATTTTTATGGAAATATGTTAATATAGATGCTTCAGACATTACATGAAATTTCTAAAAATCTTATATGTTCTGGTATAATGTTATACATCATAATTCTAGTTATTACTTTAAAATGTATATCTCAGAAATAACAACAACAACAAAAAAGAAAAGTAGAGTTGGGAAAGGGGGAGGGCCAACCTGTAGAAGGAAGCAGCAGCAGAGATCTTACGGCTCAGATTAGGTGAAGGAGAGCACAGCTGTCTGGGGCCTGGATGATCCTTCTCTACTTGAGCCAGCTGTTTCTCATAACCAACTGACCCATCTGGCAGAGTGCCCTCTCTGAATAGGCTCACAACCTAACAGTGGAGATAAAATATGTAATTGAATACCTGTGGATTCTAGTTTGGCAAGTCTGGAAAGGAACTGAATGGTGTGGTGGTGTGGTTTTTTTTTTTTTTGGCCATGCCACATGGCTTGTGGGATCTTAGTTCCCCAACCGGGGATCGAACCCAGGTCCCGGCCATGAAAGCGCCGAGTCCTAACCACTGGACTGCCAGGGAATTTCCAGAATGGTGTATTTTAAAAGACTCCCCTTCACAATTCTGAAGACCAGCCAAGAAAATTGCCCCAAGTTAGAAAGTCCCAGCACCTTGCAGGTCCATATCACCTTCATTATCCTTCTCTTTCCCCAAGTCCTGCCTCAGAATTCATGGTTTTGAAACCCAGATATTGCTGCTAAAACTTTACCCTTTTAGAGAGAGACTGTCTCTGAAATACAAGGGTAGCAGCATGGTGTCCCCCCAGGGGTGTCCTCAGGGGAGACTGTCTCTTGCTGCCAGCTGCATGTGCCCCCTCCCCTCCTGATGCCACCACTCAGCACAGTTTCTCTCCCAGGCCACAATCCCTCCACTTCCCATTGACAACTTGTCGTTTCTCTGCCCCAAGACTACCTCTGTTAGTATCAATATATACAGGAGTTCTTCTCGAGGAGCTGGGACAAAACAGAAGGCATCCTAGCACAGAGGGGGAAGAAGTAATGGTCTGGTTTTTACACCTTGGACTTTCCTTGGGTCTCAAAGGGACAGCAGGAAGAATTCAGTCTTTCTCAGGGGCCATGTCAGGTCCTCCCCCACCCCTGCCCCTGTGTTTCCTTCCTCAAGCTGTTTCCCTGAGAAGCTCCACCCACCTCTGAAGTCCTCAGTTTTTCTAACAGGGAGGACCTCACTCCCCTCCTCTCCACCTGTCTCTCCCACTCCGAGTCATTTAGACTAGAAGAGCGTCCTGGGCCTCTGCTGAAGGATGGAGACTCTGTTGACAGGAGTTCCAGGGAAACTGGGGTTCCTGGATGCATTCATTTTGTCCAATTTTCCTGGTAGCTGTAGGCTCACTTTTTTTTTTTTTTTTGAGCCAAATAATTAATGAAAACACCTATCTCAAGAATGGGCACTTTTCAGGGAAGCTGGCTAGTATCATCTCAAGCCTAAATGAGAAAGAAAATATTCCTTAATTAGCAAGACACTTTCTATTTCCTCAGAGCCATGAGCACAGAAACCACTCAGCCTGTGATTTCTGTCCTACGAACCCGTGGCTTCTGTAACAAGGAGGAAGATACAGTATCCTTTTGAGTTGCTCTCTGTGACACACATTTCTGATTCTTGGATTATTCCACTTTTTCCACTCACTTCTTGCTGCTGCTTCCTTCCATCTTGCCTCTAGTCTAGTTGTCCCTGCTACCTTGAATGCCCTTGTCCTTGAAACTTTTTACTATGCTGATTCCTGTCTATTCTCCTGGACATGACTAAATGCTTTATTTTCCATACAGAACTCTGCTAGTCACTTAGTAAAAGAAAATTCTAATGTCTGAGCTAACACCTCCCCCTGGAAGCATTCCCTGCCATCCCCCTCCTCCAGGTGCTTCCCCTCTGCTCTCATACTCCACAACCACCCCCATGGTACAGTGATCAGAAGCAAGTTCAAGGACTTGATAATAGAGGAGTCGTGCCTTAGCAGAAGCATAGAGTGAAAAGTATCAGGGCCTAGGGTATGATGCTGGGGAGATTACCGCCTGATTCTAGATGGTCTAGAAGGAGCATGTGGGAAGGGGTGGAGCGATGGAGAAGCAGAGGATAACGGATGGAGTGAGAGCAGAGGGGAAGGACCCATAGCCTGCAGGGGGCCAGACTGGGAAGGAAAAGTACTCCCTCTAGAGATGGAGCTGGACCCTGACACACAAGCACTGAACAGAAGGGAAGGTGAAAGAGGGGTGCCAATGGATGTCTTTGGTTCTATAGGATCATGAGTTGCAAATGTTTTTGAACCATAACTCATAATAAGACAGACATTTTACTTTACAACCCAACAAACACACACCACGCCTCTCTGAAAACAAGTTTCACGAAATATGCACGTGAAGCAATGATATTTTCTTTTCTAATCCAACCTACTCTACTCCACTCCACTCCACTACATTTTCTTTCATTAAAAAGATGCTGACTGGGCTCTCTAAGTTGATCTTACCATTAACATGCCACCAGCCACAGTTTGTGTATATATGTTCTTTTCCAACGTTTTTTGAAAAAGTTAAATCCACAGAAAAATAAAGGACTGTATTCTTCATCTAGATTCACCAGTTGTTAACATTTTACTGCATTAGTGCACACCCTCTGTGTGTGAATATAAAACACACATATACGTACACACACATCATACATTCCCATTAACCACAGTAGTTGTATGCTATAAAGTTGCAGCGAACACTGAATTAACAAATGCTAAACCATTGTTTCTAGGGGAAATACAGGGTTAGGTTCCTGTGAGCTTTTGATCACATTTTCATTAACCTTGTTTTATGCATGTTTCTGTCTAAAGATACCATATTTACTATATGTTGTTGATTTATTAACATTGAACTCACAGCCAACAGCACTGTAACTTATGCCTGAACAAAGCTTATCCAACACATGTATTTTCTCTGTAAGGCACATCACAGCCTTCTTGCACTTAGGAGCAATAGATAGCACTGTGCTTGGGGCCACCTTAAAAAGCAAAATATTCAAAAAAAGTGAAAAAAGTAGCAGTAAATAGACCATGAAAGGGACACTTGTTTACAATCTGAAATAACGAAATAAGAAGGCAGAGTGTCGCCTTGTTTGACCTCAGCGGGGGATGTGCATGCAGAGTAATTCAAATTTTTCACCAGTTCGCATATGTCTGTAAGTAGCCATGAAAGCACCAGAAGTGTTGACTTTGGAGTTACAAATAAATTTTAGCAAGTAGGCAAATACAGAATCTGCGAATAATGAGAATTGACTGTATACATTTTTGAAAGTTGCCAACACTGTTATCTCTTCACCTCTCAATGCATCTCCTCAGAGTAAGGACATTCTCCAACAGAACTACATTACTATTATGCCACCCAGGAAACTAACTTTCATCCAATAATATCATCTGATATTCAAACTTCACTAATTTTCCTCGAGAATTTTAAGAGCAATTTTAGGGGATCAGAATCCAATCGAGGTTTGTCCACACATTGCATTTAGTTATGTCTCTCTCTTTAGTTTCCTTTAATCTAAAATAGTCTCCCACCTTTTTTGAAAAAAATGACATTGATACTTTTGTAGATGCCAAGCCAATTGTCTCCAAGAATGTTCCACATTCTAGGTTTGTCTGATTGCTTCCTCGTGATTTGAGCTGTTGAAACCTTTTTGCAGGATTGCCCCACCGGGTGATTTGAGTACTTCTTTTGCTTACCAGGAGAGGGCTCATGTCAGCTTGTCCCTCTACTGGTGAGGCTGAGTTGGATTTCTTGGTTACGATGATGACCCACGATCTGAAAAGCACAGCTCTAGTTGAAATAGAAGGTAGTGCCATCAGCTGCCAGAGGGGGTAGACTGAGGGCCTCAGGAGAGGAGACAGGGCCCGGAGTTACTGTTGTGATGAATGGGACAGGGAGGTGTTGCGTGGCCGGCGTGCGGGGGGCCTGAGTCCCAGCCCTGAAGATCCACCGTCTCCCTCGAGGGCAGAGGGCCTGCATTTGTCATGGAGGCCTCTGCTTCTCAAGATCATGAAGAAACACAGTATCAGTGTCCGGGGGCTGAGTTTTAATTTCCAGTGAAACTGGGACAAAATTCCTTTAGGCTAGATATAATTTATTTTTAAGCCTTGGACTTGAAGTTCTAGCATTCTAAATGCTTAGGAAATCGTTATGGATAGTAACAAAAGACAGAATAGCTGATGCCTGACATAGTGCTTTTCTATGCCAGTGCCACTAGATGATTTAATATTTAATACGATTATGGTCAAACAAAGTCCGAACAGAGCAAGCCTGAAGCACTTCTAGCACTGCAGCCAAATGGCCAGAAGCCCAAAGTGATATAACAGTGGTTTACTCACCAGCCTTGAGACTAACCTCTGGGGATGGTTGAACTCTCAGACACCGCCTGGTATTTCCCAGCAATAATCTATAAGGCATTTGAGAAGCCCGTTGGAATCATCCAATTAGATCATGTTTTCCAAGGGGCCTTGATTCAGAAATACTGCCAAGCGCTTTGGCAGAGCTGAGCAGAGCCCCCTTCCCCCTCTACAAGGCAGTGTCATTCATCGGATTCTCACAACAGCCCTGTGCAGTATCCCGGGTCAGTGTTACTATTCCCACTGGCAGATGAGGAAACTGAAGCTCACAGAGATTAAGTGACTTGGGCAAAGTCACGAAAAGCATTGAATGGCTGCCACAAACCCAGTCTTAACTTTTCAGTCAGGTGCCCTCCCTCCTTTGGCTCTGGGTGCTGAGCAGGAGTGACAGGTCATTAACTGGTTGGGAGATGCCCCCACGAGCCATTGCCAGCTTTTGTCTCTGTGCTGGACTCCAGCAGTGCTCGTCTGACCAGAGAAGAGGGCTGTGCGGTCAGGACTTGTCAGAAGGTGCCCACTAACACTCTCTAATGACTGCACAAAGGTCACGCGAGCTCACTCCACTGCTCCCACCTAAAGTGGTTCAGGCAGGTTATTTAACCTTTCCTAGCGTTAAGTCTTCTCATCTGGAAAATGTGGCTCTAAGCCCTATTACTGATGAAGATTGAGTCATTCAGTGTAAAGTGCTTACATCAGTACTAAGCACTCTATAGTTATTAATTGTTATTATATCATGTGTTTAGTGAACACTCAGTAAAGAGCCATTGTGGGGATGCTGGGATATTTTCATAAACTTTGGGTGCTATTTGAGGGTGATACTGAGCACTGCATGTACTTGTGACCATGCTTGAAGAGGCTAAAGAAGCTTCCCTAAGTATAGAAGCTGGTGATTTGTACTTACTTATGATGTGATCCATGAGATAATTTTCCATCTTGGCACTGAAGTGCATTGAGGTGAGTGCTGGATGAACAGAGGTAAGAGACGTATTTCTTGCCTTCAGGCTGGGGGTGGCAGGTGGGGGAGGAATGCAAAAATCCATGCATAAAAGATAAAAACCAGATGAGATCATGTTGGCCACATGGGTTTCCTTGGTCTATGAAGAATGGGGGAGACAAAAACCAGCACAGCAGAGCAAGGCCTGACAGAGGAGATGGATGGAACAGTGATCCTGGGTTTGTATTAAGCCATTCCTAACCCTCCTTACTGACCAGGTATAAGAGGGTCAACTCTTAGTGACAGGTGTCAAATTGATATGACTCCAGAGGACCTCCCAGGCCTCTCTGCCCTCAAGAGAGCCCAGGAAGCTGGTGTGGGTGTCAGTCAGAGTCAGTCTATACATGGGTCAGGGCAGTTCTGTCTATTTCCCTGTCTGTCCATCTGTCTATTTGTTTATCTGTCCACCCAATTATCCATCTGCTTGTCCATCTGTCTATCTGTCCACATGTTTGTTATTTGTCTGTCCATCTCTTCATCCATCTGTGTACATCCATCCACCCATCTATCGGTCCAGCCATCCGTCTCCCATCTATCTGTGCATCCACCTGAACTTCTTTCCATTTTTCTATTTCCCATCTCATTCTACAAAAGATTTGCAGAAAACACCCACCATAATAAAAACAAGCAAACACACACACAGGATTGGGAAGGTGTAGGAAGCCAAGAGGTTGAGAATGGGTGTAGGGAAATCAAACTCAGAATATGTTGGAAAAACATGGCTGGTTGCTGTTAGAGTGGAGCCATACATTTGTCTTCAAGTTATTTTTAGAGTTATCACTGAGTACATACAATCTACCATGTATTCAGAGAATAAATTTCTCTTGTTCTCATTTCAAAAAAGACTTTATCTCATGAGGCTTCCTTCAGTTTCTGGGGAGAGGCAGCAGTCTGGTGGTTCCAAATAGTGGCTTCTAAATCAGACAGGCCTGAGCTCAAATCCCGTGTCTGTCACTCAACAACTGTGTGACCTTGGGCAAGTCACTGAGTCTCTCCGAGCCTTACTTTCCTCATCTGCAAAATGGGATAAGCATGGTGCCCAGCCTCAAAAGGCTGCAGGCAGTATTAAATAAGACTGTGTGTATAGGTTAACAAGGCACAGGACACAATAGCAGCAATTGTCACTATTGAACAGTCTGGAGAATGTGGTTGGGTGCTGGCATTCACTCAGCTTCTGCAGGTAGAAACCATGGGGAGAGTCAAGGCCAGAGTACCTGTGCCCGGGACAGGGTCTGCTGGCCCTGGACGGGCAGTCCCCACAGTCCCACCTGGCAGATGACAATCTGCTTTTTCCCTGTCCCGCAAGGTCCAGACCAGGGGGAGGTCTTGGTCAAACTGCTCTGATCGTGTGGCCCAGCTGGAAAGCAGAGATGAGCAAGCTACAGAGTCTCACCTGATCCTCCCAGCGGCCATCCCTTTGCACTGACAGATGATTAACTGCATAGGAGAGCAAGTCTGCATCCCTCTCCTTGGCCAGGATTCCCTCTATCCCTTGAGCCCCTTATAGCTGACAGTAATTCATTCTTAAACTTGCAATCTGCCTAGGCCTGATTTGCATCACAAAATCTCTCTATCCCAAATATGAGTTGAACCATCTCTCCTTAGAGATCAAGGGATGGGAGGCAGGGGCCAACAGGAGGTGGTGGGCTTATTCTGTCTGAGAGCAAGAGCCCATGACTTGGTTGTGAGTGTGTCTATTTGTGTGTGAGGGAGGGCAGGGGGAGAGTAGAACCATTTCATTTTATTTTTACTTTAAGTATCATACACACGGTCTCTGGAATCCTCTGGCAGCCGGTGGACTTTGATTCAGCAAGCAATGAATTATATCCTCCAGTTGAGAGTAAAATTACAAATATCTTCAAGATGTTCAGTGCTCTGGGAAAGGGCAGCCAATTCATGTTGGCTATGTGGGCTGCTTCCTGTCCAGAGCAGAACGCAGCACCTCTCTCCCTCCTAAGAGGGGAGATGGAAAGTGGGGAGCAGGTACCCACAACAGGGAGATGAGAGAAGCGTATGATTTAGGGACACAGTCTGGGCCAAATCTGGGGTAGGCAGGAAGGGGAAGGCAGAGTGAAGCACCATTCACCCCTTTCAGGCTCTGCAGGTGAAACCCACAAAATTAGAGTCTGGGGAACAGCTGTGTGGTCACCAGCACTCGGTAGAATGGATGCTACTTGACAAAGCCACCTTCACCTCAGCATCAAATATTTACCAAGCCCCTCCATGTGGGAATAGATAGCCCAGAATTTGTAGTCACCTGAGCAAGACCAAGACATATAGAGGCTCCCAAAGATCAATTATTTATTCAACCAAGATTTGCTTAAAAAAGGTACTTAATGATACATGCTGATACTGAGCAATGCTTTCAATTTCTATTATTTGTAAAACAAATACAGTCAAGGCATATGTCACCTGGGCCCCCAGAGCACCCCTTCCTGCCCCTCTGTTGAGCACCCACCGTGATATTTTGAGACTGTTTGTTGTCTTTCCTACTAGCCTGTGAACAACACAAGGAAAGAGATTGGATTTTGTTCATTTGGCATCATAATGGTCTCTCCACTCTTCAATGCTTTTCCTGGCTTGGTAACTACTAACATTTAGTATAGTTTGCCAAATGAGTGAGATGAAGATAACCTTTCCTTGTCTTTGTTGATGGGGTCAAACAAAGGCAAAGATAAAGTGAATAAGGCCCAGGCATTTGTGATTGACTTTGTTACCCAGAGTTTTAATGAGCAACTGCCTCTGACCCCCATTTAGCTGGACTCTACCTCTGGCCTCTTAGCACCTTCTTGGGCAGAGAGGGGAAGAGGTCATGAACATGCAGTTGATGATAAGGTAGATTCAGCGAGCATTTATTAAATGAAACCATGGGCCCAACTCTGTGCTGGGCTGTTGGGGAATGGAAAGGAGAGGCTGATTTTTTATTTTTTATTTTTATTGAAGTATAGTTGATTTATAATGTGTTAGTTTCAGGTGTACAGCAAAGTGATTATACATATATAAATATATATTCTTTTTTACATTTTCTTCCATTATAGGTTATTATAATATATTGAATATAGTTCCCTGTGCTATACAGTAGGTCCTTGTTGGTTATCTATTTTATATATAGTAGTGTGTATATTTTAATCTCAAACTCCTACTTTATCCCTCCCTAGCCCCTTTCCCCTTTGGTAACCATAAATTTGTTTTCTATGTCTGAGTCTATTTCTGGTTTGTAAATAAGTTCATTTGTATCCTTTTTTTAGATTCCACATATAAGTAAAATCATATGGTATTTGACTTATTTCACTTAGTATGATAATCTCTAGGTCCATCCATGTTGCTACAAATGGCATTATTTCATTCTTTTTTATGGTTGAATAGTATTCCATCGTGTGTGTGTGTGTGTGTACGTGCATGTGTGTATACTACATCTTCTTTATCCATTCATCTGTCGATGGACACTTAGGTTACTTGCATCTCTGGCTATTGTAAATAGTGCTGCCATGAATACTGGGGTGCATGTATCTTTTTGAATTATGTTTTTCTCTGGATCTATGCCAGGAATGGGATTGCAGGATCATATGGTAGCTCTATTTTTAGTTTTTTAAGGAACCTCCATACTGTTCTCCATAGTGGCTGTACCAATTTACATTCCCACCAACAGTGCAGGAGGGTTCACTTTTCTCCACATTCTCTCCAGCATTTGTTATTTGTACGTTTTTGATGTTGACCATTCTGACTGGTCCATTCTCAGGTGTTGAGCTTGGGAGCTGGGCCTGGTATCCTGATAAGTGCTTTACATGTATCGCCTCATTTGATACTCTCAGTGGTTTTGAAGTACGTTCATTCAGTATTTTCAAAAAGATCGTATCTTGGTACAATCAAGTGTATTGGAAAAGGGGGTTAAGGCAAAATGTTTGGTTGGGGAAGGCAAGCAAAGGGAAGTGCTGGTGACGATGCATTCAGGTTTTATATGTTTCAATATTCTCCTCTCTGTGGAGATAGAAACTTACTTTTATTAACAAAACAAATATAAACAAAAATGTCAGTTCTGTATAAACTAGCATTTTGCCCTCTCAGGAACAGAGTGAAGATGAGTCATTTTTATTTTTGGCTATGCTAATTACTTTTATATCACCTTAGTATTGAGTAGCACCTTGTGTAGAGCAGTGTTTTCAAAATGGGGGCCTTTAAGCTCGCGGTCTTACTGGCTTTATTGTTTGATAGGAAATGTGGTAGGTTGGAATAATGGTTCCAGTTCTTCATTCCCTGGTAACAGGATTATACATCCACACCTGCTGTCCTGCAGCTCGGTGCCTCTGGCTCGGAGCAGTTTCCTCCCCTCCCCATCCCTGTTGAGCTTGGTCCCCGACAGGACACAGCAAAGGCTTGAAAAGTGCTTGTGTCCTTTGGCTTGGCCTCGTTTCCTTACCTGAAAATTAGGTTCCAATTCTGTCCTGAGGAATAAAGGTGATGTTTGTAAAGCACCTACCACAGTGCCTGCTACATAATGAACTCTTAGGAAAATACAGTTTTAATCATCATTATTTTTGTCATTATAGGCCTACATTAATTCAGAGCAGTATTTGGCATGGCTTTTGCCTCGGGAACATCCAGTCCTGGGACCACTGTGTTGTGCCTGGTCTGCCAGGTACCTCTTCCCATGTTGGCACCATTTCTAGGTCAGTTCTTGGGGTTCTCAGCTCCTCTTACCCCCTTGCTTCATGGCCTGAGCATGGCTTTAAATGTACCCCTTAGATCTGATGATGGGAATTCCTCTTGTGTTGTGGTCATACCTTTTAGACTACTCTGTTGGAATGGAGATTTGGCCCCTTCCCAGCTCACCACTGTGGCCAGGGTCTCAGCTGCAAGGCCGCTGGTTCAGTGCCTGGGAGTCGACCACTGGGAGATGTCATCTTAAAAACTATAGCTGATGAGTACCTGTGAAGAACAGATATTAAGAGGTTTGTCAGGGGACTTCAAAAAACAACCTTTTGACTAAATGAATAAACGATTTCCAAAAACAGTGTAATTTCATCAAACACATATTTAATATATGGAAATTCAACAATTTGCTAGATGAAGGAGGGAAAGATGCCTGTGTGTGTATGCACACACACATGCAAACACACAAATACACACTTAAATTATCTGGACCATTCTCCCTGCCAATCTACTCAGTGTTTACAGACCTGCTGAGCATATATGGGAAATTAGAGTATGTCCTTTCTTCAGTTGGTAGCAGTGTTTATAAGCCTTACAGAGAGGGAGCGTTTTTTTATTTGGTGTTGAAATGTTTTTTGTTTTTGTTTTCGTGTTTTTGTTTCTTTCTTTGTGTGTGTGTGCGTGTGTGTATATATTTTTCTAACATGACCCATCAACTCCATTTCGAACTCAACTGAAGAAATAGATCTGTTGTAACCATGGGGGAAAGCTGACTCTGTTGGACTTACTGAGAGATGTGGGCTCCCACAGGGAGCAGTCTTTGGAATTTTCAAAAGTATTTTTAATCACTTGTAATTGTATACCTTTATTTTAATTTTAAAAAAATTTTAACAGTTTTATTGAGATGTTGAGAATAGAGAAATTTATAGAGACATAGTAAATTAGTGGTTGCTTACGAATGCATGGAGCAAATGGAGAGTAATAGTTAAGGGGTACAGGGTTTCTTTTTGAGGTGACAAAAATGTTCTAAAATTGTGGTTATGGTTGCACGTATCTGTGAATATACTAAAATCCATGAAATTGTGTACCTTAAATTGGTCCACTGTATAGTATGTGAACTATATCTCAATTTTATTTGAGCAGAATGATATAATTTACGATCTCCTGTGACTGTTCACTTTCATTTAGTACAATGGTTTCAACGTTTATCTATGTTGTAGCATGTTTCAGTGCTACGTTCCTTCATTCCTTTTTATAGCCAAATATTATTCCATTGTATGGATATATGACATTTTCTCTTTTTTAAATTGAAGTACAGTTGATTTACAATATTATATTAGTTCAGGTGTAAAGCATAGTGATTCAGTATTTTTACAGATTATACTCCATTAAAAGTTATTACAAGATAATGGCTATAATTCCCTGTGCTATACAGTATATCATTGTTGCTTATCTACTTTATACATAGTAGTTTGTATCTCTTAATCCCATACCCCTAATTTGCCCCTCTCCTCTTCCTTCTCTGGTCTGGTAACCACTATTCTCCATATCTGTGAGACTGTTTCTGTTTTGCTATATACATTCATTTGTATTACTTTTTAGATTCCACATATAAGTGATATCATACAGTATTTGCTTTTCTCTGTTTGAATTATCTCACTAAGCATAATATTCTCTTATTCACTAAGCATAAGGTCCTTCCATGTGCTTGCAAATGGAAGAATTCCAGTCTTTTATTATGGCTGAGTAATATTGCTTTATATATATATATATATATATATATATATATATATAAAACAATATTACATAGTAATCATCTCCTTTATCCATTCTTCTGTTGATGGACACTTGGGTTGCTTTCAAATCTTGGCTATTGTAAGCAGTGTTGCTAGGAATATTGGGGTGCATGTATCTTTTCCAGTTAATGTTTTTGGTTTTTTTTGGATGTATACCCAGGAGTGGGATTGCTGGATCACATGGTAGTTCCATTTTTAGTTTTTTGAGAATCCTCCATGCAGTTGTTCACAGTGGCTCTACCAATTTACATTCCCACCAACAGTGTACAAGGGTTCCCTTTTCTCCACATCCTCTCCAACATTTGTTATTTGTGGTCTTTTTGATGATAGCCATTCTGACAGGTGTGAAGTGATATCTCATTGTGGTTTTGATTTGCATTTCTATAATTATTAGTGACATTGAGCATCATTTCATGTGCCTGTTAGTCATCTGTTATGTCTTCTTTGGAAAAATGTCTATTCAGGTCTTCTGCTAATTTTTGGATTGGGTTGGTTGTTTTTTTTTGATATTGAGTTGTATGAGCTGTTTATTTATTTTGAATATTAACCTCTTATCAGTCATATCATTTGCAAATATTTTCTCCTATTCTATAAGTTGCCTTTTCATTTTGTTGATGGTTTCCTTTGCTGTGCAAAAGCTTTTTAAGTTTAATTAGGTTCCATTTATTTATTTTGCTTTTATTTATTTTGCCTTGGGAGACAGATCCAAAAAATATATTGCTACGATTTATGTCAAAGAGTGTTCTGCCTATGTTCTCTTCTAGGATTTTTACGGTTTCAGGTTTTACCTTTAGGTCTTTAATCCATTTTGACTTTATTTTTGTTTATGGTGTTAGGGAGTGTTCTAATTTCATTCTTTTACATTTAGCTCTCCAGTTTTCCTAGTAGCACTTATGGAAGAGACTGTCTTTTCTCCAATGTATATTCTTGCCTCCTTTATCATAGATTAATTGACCATAAGTGTCTGGTTTTATTTCTGGGCTCTATTCTGTTCCATTGGTCTATGTGTCTCTTTTTCTGCCAGTACCATGCTGTTTTGATTATTGTAGGTTTGTAGTATTGTTTGAAGTCTGGGAGGGTGATACCTCCAGCTTTGTTCTTTTTTCTCAATTGCTTTGGAAATTCAGGGTCTTTTTTGGTTCCATATGAGTATTAGGATTATTTGTTCAGTTCTGTGAAAAATGTCATGGGTGTTTTCATACGGATTGAATTACATCTGTATATTGCTTTGGGTAGTATGGCCATTTTAACAATATTAATTCTTCCAATCTAAGAGCACAGGATATCTTTCCATTTTTTTGTATCATCTTCAATTTCCTTCAATGTTTTATAGTTTTGAGCGTGTATGCCTTTCACCCCCTTGGTTAAATTTATTCCTAGGCATTTTATTCTTTTGATGTGATTTTTTTTTTTTAAACATCTTTATTGAAGTATAATTGCTTTACAATGGTGTGTTAGTTTCTGCTTTATAACAAAGTGAATCAGTTATACATATACATATGTTCCCATATCTCTTCCCTCTTGCATCTCCCTCCCTCCCACCCTCCCCATCCCACCCCTCTAGGTGGTCACAAAGCACCGAGCTGATCTCCCTGTGCTATGCGGCTGCTTCCCACTAGCTATCTATTGTACATCTGGTAGTGTATATATGTCCATGACACTCTCTCACCCTGTCACATCTCACCCTTTCCCCTCCCCATATCCTCAAGTCCATTCTCTAGTAGGTCTGTGTCTTTATTCCCGTCTTGCCACTAGGTTCTTCATGGCCTTTTTTCTTTTTTCCCTTAGATTCCATATATATATGTTAGCATACTGTATTTGTTTTTCTCTTTCTGACTTACTTCACTCTGTATGACAGACTCTAACTCCATCCACCTCATTACAAATACCTCCATTTCATTTCTTTTTATGGCTGAGTAATATTCCATTGTATATATGTGCCACGTCTTCTTTATCCATTCATCCGATGATGGACACCTAGGTTGCTTCCAGGTCCTGGCTATTGTAAATAGAGCTGCAATGAACATTTTGGTACATGACTCTTTTTGAACTATGGTTTTCTCAGGGTATATGCCCAGTAGTGGGATTGCTGGGTCGTATGGTAGTTCTATTTGTAGTTTTTTAAGGAACCTCCATACTGTTCTCCATAGTGGCTGTATCAATTTACATTCCCACCAACAGTGCAAGAGTGTTCCCTTTTCTCCACACCCTCTCCAGCATTTATTGTTTCTAGATTTTTTGATGATGGCCAATCTGACCGGTGTGAGATGATATCTCATTGTAGTTTTGATTTGCATTTCTCTAATGATTAATGATGTTGAACATTCTTTCATGTGTCTTTTGGCAATCTGTATATCTTCTTTGGAGAAATGTCTATTTAGGTCTTCTGCCCATTTTTGGATTGGGTTGTTCGATTTTTTGTTATTGAGCTGCATGAGCTGCTTGTAAATCTTGGAGATTAATCCTTTGTCAGTTGCTTCATTTGCAAATATTTTCTCCCATTCTGAGGGTTGTCTTTTGGTCTTGTTTATGGTTTCCTTTGCTGTGCAAAAGCTTTTAAGTTTCATTAGGTCCCATTTGTTTATTTGTGCTTTTATTTCCATTTCTCTAGGAGCTGGGTCAAAAAGAATCTTGCTGTGATTTATGTCATAGAGTGTTCTGCCTATGTTTTCCTCTAAGAGTTTGATAGTGTCTGGCCTTACACTTAGGTCTTTAATCCATTTTGAGTTTATTTTTGTGTATGGTGTCAGGGAGTGTTCTAATTTCATACTTTTACATGTACCTGTCCAATTTTCCCAGCACCACTTATTGAAGAGGCTGTCTTTTCTCCACTGTATATGCTTGCCTCCTTTATCAAAGATAAGGTGACCATATGTGTGTGGGTTTATCTCTGGGCTTTCTATCCTGTTCCATTGATCTATATTTCTGTTTTTGTGCCAGTACCAAACTGTCTTGATTACTGTAGCTTTGTAATATAGTCTGAAGTCAGGGAGCCTGATTCCTCCAGCTCCATTTTTCGTTCTCAAGATTGCTTTGGCTATTCGGGGTCTTTTGTGTTTCCATACAAATTGTGAAATTTTTTCTTCTAGTTCTGTGAAAAATGCCAGTGGTAGTTTGATAGGGATTGCATTGAATCTGTAGATTGCTTTGGGTAGTAGAGTCATTTTCACAATGTTGATTCTTCCAATCCAAGAACATGGTATATCTCTCCATCTATTTGTATCATCTTTAATTTCTTTCATCAGTGTCTTATAATTTTCTGCATACAGGTCTTTTGTCTCCTTAGATAGGTTTATTCCTAGGTATTTTTTTCTTTTTGTTGCAATGGTAAATGGAAGGGTTTCCTTAATTTTTCTTTCAGATTTTTCGTCATTAGTGTATAGAAATGCAAGAGATTTCTGTTCATTAATTTTGTATCCTGCTACTTTACCAAATTCATTGATTAGCTCTAGTAGTTTTCTGGTAGCATCTTTAGGATTCTCTATGTATAGTATCATGTCATCTGCAAACAGTGACAGCTTTACTTCTTCTTTTCCGATTTGGATTCCTTTTATTTCTTTTTCTTCTCTGATTGCTGTGGCTAACACTTCCAAAACTATGTTGAATAATAGTGGTGACAGTGGGCAACCTTGTCTTGTTCCTCATCTTAGTGGAAATGGTTTCAGTTTTTCACCATTGAGGACAATATTGGCTGTGGGTTTGTCATATATGGCCTTTATTATGTTGAGGAAAGTTCCCTCTATGCCTACTTTCTGCAGGGCTTTTATCATAAATGGGTGTTGAATTTTGTCAAAAGCTTTCTCTGCATCTATTGAGATGATCATATGGTTTTTCTCTTTCAATTTGTTAATATGGTGTATCACGTTGATTGATTTGCGTATATTGAAGAATCCTTGCATTCCTGGGATAAACCCCACTTGATCATGGTGTATGATCCTTTTAATGTGCTGTTGGATTCTGTTTGCTAGTACTTTGTTGAGGATTTTTGCATCTATGTTCATCAGTGATATTGGCCTGTAGTTTTCTTTCTTTGTGACATCTTTGTCTGGTTTTAGTATCAGGGTGATGGTGGCCTCGTAGAATGAGTTTGGGAGTGTTCCTCCCTCTGCAATATTTTGGAAGAGTTTGAGAAGGATAGGTGTTAGCTCTTCTCTAAATGTTTGATAGAATTCGCCTGTGAAGCCATCTGGTCCTGGGCTTTTGTGTGTTGGAAGATTTTTAATCACAGTTTCAATTTCAGTGCTTGTGATTGGTCTGTTCATATTTTCTATTTCTTCCTGGTTCAGTCTCGGCAGGTTGTGCATTTCTAAGAATCTGTCCATTTCTTCCAGGTTGTCCATTTTATTGGCATAGAGTTGCTTGTAGTAATCTCTCATGATCGTTTGTATTTCTGCGGTGTCAGTGGTTACTTCTCCTTTTTCATTTCTAATTCTATTGATTTGAGCCTTCTCCCTTTTTCTCTTGATGAGTCTGGCTAATGGTTTATCAATTTTGTTTATCTTCTCAAAGAACCAGCTTTTAGTTTCATTGATTTTTGCTATTGTTTCCTTCATTTCTTTTTCATTTATTTCTGACCTGATCTTTATGATTTCTTTCCTTCTGCTAGCTTTGGGGGTTTTTTGTTCTTCTTTCTCTAATTGCTTCAGGTGCAAGGTTAGGTTGTTTATTCGAGATGTTTCCTGTTTCTTGAGGTAGGCTTGTATTGCTATAAACTTCCCTCTTAGCACTGCTTTTGCTGCGTCCCATAGGTTTTGGGTCGTCGTGTCTCCATGGTCATTTGTTTCTAGGTATTTTTTTATTTCTCCTTTGATTTCTTCAGTGATCACTTCGTTATTAAGTAGTGTATTGTGTAGCCTCCATGTGTTTGTATTTTTTACAGCTCTTTTCCTGTAATTGATATCTAGTCTCATAGCGTTGTGGTCGGAAAAGATACTTGATACATTTTCAATTTTCCTAAATTTACCAAGGCTTGATTTGTGACCCAAGATATGATCTATCTTGGAGAATGTTCCATGAGCACTTGAGAAGAATGTGTATTCTGTTGTTTTCAGGTGGAATGTCCTATAAATATCAATTAAGTCCATCTTGTTTAATGTATCATTTAAAGCTTGTGTTTCCTTATTTATTTTCATTTTGGATGATCTGTCCATTGGTGAAAGTGGGGTGTTAATGTCCCCTACTATGATTGTGTTGCTGTCAATTTCCCCTTTTATGGCTGTTAGTATTTGCCTTATGTATTGAGGTGCTCCTATGTTGGGTGCATAAATATTTACAATTGTTATACCTTCTTCTTGGATCGATCCCTTGATCATTATATAGTGTCCTTCTTTGTCTCTTGTAATAGTCTTTATTTTAAAGTCTATTTTGTCTGATATGAGAATTGCTACTCCAGCTTTCTTTTGATTTCCATTTGCATGGAATATCTTTTTCCATCCCCTCACTTTCAGTCTGTATGTGTCTCTAGGTCTGAAGTGGGTCTCTTGTAGACAGCATATATATGGGTCTTGTTTTTGTGTCCATTCAGCCAGTCTGTGTCTTTTGGTGGGAGCATTTAATCCATTTACATTTAAGGTAATTATCGATATGTGTGTTCCTATTCCCATTTTCTTAAATGTTTTGGGTTTGTTATTGTAGGTGTTTTCCTTCTCTTGTGTTTCTTGCCTAGAGAAGTTCCTTTAGCATTTGTTGTAATGCTGGTTTGCTGGTGCTGAATTCTCTTATCTTTTGCTTGTCTGTAAAGGTTTTAATTTCTCCATCAAATCTGAATGAGATCCTTGCTGGGTAGAGTAATCTTGGTTGTAGGTTTTTCTCCTTCATCACTTTAAGTATATCCTGCCACTCCCTTCTGGCTTGCAGAGTTTCTGCTGAAAGATCAGCTGTTAACCTGATGGGGATGCCCTTGTGTGTTATTTGTTGTTTTTCCCTTGCTGCTTTTAATATGTTTTCTTTATATTTAATTTTTGATAGTTTGATTAATATGTGTCTTGGCGTGTTTCTCCTTGGATTTATCCTGTATGGGACTCTCTGTGCTTCCAGGACTTGATTAACTATTTCCTTTCCCATATTAGGGAAGTTTTCAACTATAATCTTTTCAAATATTTTCTCAGTCCCTTTCTTTTTCTCTTCTTCTTCTGGGACCCCTATAATTCGAATATTGGTGCGTTTAATGTTGTCCCAGAGGTCTCTGAGACTGTCCTCAGTTCTTTTCATTCTTTTTTCTTTATCCTGCTCTGCAATAGTTATTTCCACTATTTTATCTTCCAGGTCACTTATCCGTTCTTCTGCCTCAGTTATTCTGCTATTGATCCCATCTAGAGTATTTTTAATTTCATTTATTGTGTTTTTCATCATTGCTTGGTTCCTCTTTAGTTCTTCTACGTCCTTGTTAAATGTTTCTTGCATTTTGTCTATTCTATTTCCAAGATTTTGGATCATCCTTACTATCATTATTCTGAATTCTTTTTCAGGTAGACTACCTATTTCCTCTTCATTTGTTAGGTCTGGTGTGTTTTGACCATGCTCCTTCATCTGCTGTGTGTTTTTCTGTCGTCTCATTTTGCTTATCTTACTGTGTTTGGGGTCTCGTTTTCACAGGCTGCAGGTTCATAGTTCCCGTTGTTTTTGGTATCTGTCTCCAGTGGCTAAGGTTGGTTCAGTGGGTTGTGTAGGCTTCCTGATGGAGGGAACTAGTGCCTGTGTTCTGGTGGATTAGGCTGGATCTTGTCTTTCTTGTGGGCACGTCCACGTCTGGTGGTGTATTTTGGGGTGTCTGTGGCCTTATTATGATTTTAGGCAGCCTCTCTGCTAATGGATGGGGCTGTGTTCCTGTTTTGCTAGTTGTTTGGCATAGGGTGTCCAGCACTGTAGCTTGCTGGTCATTGAGTGAAGCTGGGTCTTGATGTTGAGATGGAGATCTCTAAGAGATTTTCGCTGTTTGGTATTACGTGGAGCTGGGAGGTCTCCTGTGGACCAGTGTCCTGAAGTTGGCTCTCCCACCTCAGAGGCACAGCCCTGATGCCTGGCTGGAGCACCAAGAGCCTTTCATCCACACGGCTCAGAGTAAAAGGGAGAAAAAATAGAAAGAAAGAAAGAAAGAGGATAAAATATAGTGAAGTAAAATAAAGCTATTATAAAGCAAAGCTATACAGACAAAATCTCACCCAGAAGCATATACATATACACTCAAAAAAAAAAGGAAAAGGGGAAAAATTAATATATCCTGCTCCCAAAGTCCACCTCCTGAATTTGGGATGATTCGTTGTCTATTCAGGTATTCAACAGATGCAGGCACATCAAGTTGTTTGTGAAGTTTTAATCCACTGCTTCTGAGGCTGCTGGGACAGATTTCCCTTTCTCTTCTTTGTTTGCACAGCTCCCGGGGTTCAGCTTTGGATTTGGACCCGCCTCTGCTTGTAGGTCGCCTGAGGGCGTCTGTTCCCCGCCCAGACAGAACGGGGTTAAAGGAGCAGCTGCTTCGGGGGCTCTGGCTCACTCAGGCGGGGGGAGGGAGGGATACGGATGCGAGGCGAGCCTGCGGCGGCAGAAGCTGGCGTGACGTTGCACCAGCCCGAGGCGCGCCGTGCCTTCTCCTGGGGAAGTTGTCCCCGGATCATGGGAGCCTGGCCGTGGCGGGCTGCACCGGCTCCCGGGAGGGGCGGTGTGGAGAGTGACCTGTGCTCGCACACAGGCTTTTTGGTGGCGGCAGCAGCAGCCTTAGCGTCTCCTGCCCGTCTCTGGGGTCCGCGCTGATAGCCGCGGCTCGCCCCCGTCTCTGGGGTCCGCGCTGATAGCCATGGCTCGCACCCGTCTCTGGAGCTCGTTTAGGCGGCGCTCTGAATCCCCTCTCCTTGCACGCTGCGAAACAAAGAGGCAAGAAAAAGTCTCTTGCCTCTTCGGCAGCTGCAGACTTTTTCCCAGACTCCCTCCCGGCTAGCTGTGGTGCACTATCCCCTTCAGGCTGTGTTCACGCTGCCAACCCCAGTCCTCTCCCTGCGATCCGACCAAAGCCCGAGCCTCAGCTCCCAGCCCCCGCCCGCCCCGGCGGGTGAGCAGACAAGCCTCTCGGGCTGGTGAGTGCTGCTCGGCGCCGAGCCTCTGTGCGGGAGTCTCTCCGCTTTGTCCTCCGCACCCCTGTTGCTGCGCTCTCCTCCGTGGCTCTGAAGCTTCCCCCCTCTGCCACCCGCAGTCTCTGCCCACGAAGGGGCTTCCTAGTGTGTGGAAACCTTTCCTCCTTCACAGCTCCCTCCCACTGGTGCAGGTCCCGTCCCTATTCTTTTGTCTCTGTTATTTCTTTTTTCTTTTGCCCTACCCAAGTACGTGGGGAGTTTCTTGCCTTTTGGGAGGTCTGACATTTTCTGCCAGCGTTCAGTGGGTGTTCTGTAGGAGCAGTTCCACGTGTAGATGTATTTCTACTGTATCTGTGGGAAGGAAGGTGATCTCCGCGTCTTACTCTTCCGCCATCTTCTTCTCCCCCCCTTTTGATGTGATTTTAAACAAGATTGATTTCCTGCTTCCTCTTTCTGATAGTTCAGTATTAGTGTATAGAAAAGCAACAGATTTATGTATATTAATCTTGTATCCTGCAACTTCGCTGAATTCACTTACTAGTTCTAATAGTTTTGGGTGGAGACTTTAGGGTTTTCTATATAAAGTACCATGTTATCTGCAAATAGTGACAGTTTTACCCTTTCCCTTCCAAACTTGGATGCCTTTTATTTCTTTTTCTTGTCTGATTGATGTGGCTCAGACTTCTAATACTATGTTAAGTGGTGAGAGTGGGCATCCTTGTCTTGTTTCTGAATTTAGAGGAAAGGCTTTCAGCTTTTCACCATTGAGTATGATGTTAGCTGTGGGTTTGTCATAATGTCCTTTATTATGTTGAGATATGTTCCCTCTAATCCTACTTTGATGACAGTTTTTAAATAATGAATGGATGTTGAATTTTGTCAAATGCTTTTTCTGTGTCTATTGAGATGATCGTGTGATTTTTAACCTTACATTTGTTAGTGTGATGTAACACATTGATTGATTTGTGAATGTTGAACCATTCTTGCATCCCTGGAATAAATTCAACCTGATCATGGTACATGGTACATGATCCTTTTTATATATTGTTGGATTTGCTTTGCTAATATTTTGTTGAGTATTTTTGAATGTATATTCATCAAAAATATTGGCCTATAATTTTCTTTTTTTGTAGTGTCTTTGTCTGGTTTTGGTATCAGTGTAATGGTGGCCTCGTAGAATGAATTTGGGACTGTTCTGTCCTCTTCAGTTTTTTTGGAATAGTTTGAGAAGGATAGGTATTAGCTCTTTTTTATATGCTCAGTAGAATTTTTCTGTGAAGCTGTCCAGTCCTGGACTTTTGTTTGCTGGGAGGTTTTTGGTTTTTTTTAAATTACAAATTCAATTTCACTACTAGTGATTGGGCTGTTCAAGTTGTCTGTTTCTTTTTGATTCAGTCTTGGCAGGTTATGTGTTTCTATATATTTGTCCATTTATTCTAGGTTGTCCAGTTTGTTGGCATAGGACTGTTCCTAGTATTCTTATGATTTTCTGTATCTCTGTGTTATTGGCTGTTATTCTCCTCTTTCATTTCTTATTTTGTTTATTTGGAACCTCACTCTTTTCTTCTTGATGAGCCTAGATAAAAGTTTTTCAATTTTGTTTATCAACCAGATCTTGGTTTCATTGATCTTTTCTAATTTTTTGTCTCTATTTTATTTATTTCCTCTCTGATATTTATTATTTCCTTCCTTCTGCTGACTTTGGGCTTTATTTGTTCTTCTTTTTTCTAATTCCTTTAGGTGGTAGGTTAGTCTGTTTATTTGAGATTTTTCTTGTTTCTTGAGGAAGGCCTGTATCACTATAAAATTCACTCTTAGAACTGCTTTTGCTGCATCCTATAGATTTTGGAGTGTTGTGTTTCCATTTTCATTAATCTTGAGGTATTTTCTGATTTTTTTCTTTGATTTCTTCATTGACCCATTGGTTTTTTGGTAGCATGTTGTTTAGTCTCCAAGTGTTTGTACTTTTCACAGTTTTTCCTTCTGTCATTGATTTATACTTTCATAACATTGTGGTTGGGAAAAGTGCTTGATATAATTTCAATCCTTAAATTTGTTGAGATGTGTTTTGTGACCTAATATGTGATCTAACCTGGAGAATGTTCCATGTGCACTTGAAAGAACATATATTCTGCTGGTTTGGATGGAATGCCCTGTAGATGTCTATTAAGTCCAACTGGTCTATTGTGTCATTTAAGACCACTATTGCCTTAATGATTTTCTGTCTGCATGATTTGTCCATTGATTTAAGTGTGGTGTTAAAGTCCCCTGTTACTATTGTGTTATTGTCAATTCTCCCTTTATGTCTGTTATTTTTTGCTTTATATACTTAGGTGCTCCTGTATTGGCCACATGTATGTTAATGAGTGTAATACCCTCTTCCTTTATTGATCCATTTATCATTATAAAATGTTTCTTTGTCTTTTATTATAGCCTTTGTTTTAAAGTTTATTTTGTCTGATATGAATATTGCTACCCCTAGTTTCTTGTCATCTTTGTTTTCATGAAATATCTTTTCCATCCCCTCACTTTCAGTCTGTGTGCATCTTTAGCTAGGAAGTGAGTCTTGTAGGCAACATGTTGAAAGTTGTTTTTTTTAATTCCAATCAGCCACCCTGTGTCTTTTGATCAGAGCATTTAGTCCATTGACATTTAAAGTAATTATTGATGGATATGATTGCCATTTTATTACTTGTTTTCCAGTTATTTTTGTAGTTTTTCTCTGTTCATTTCTTCTTCTTTCTGTTCCTTCCCTTGTGGTTTGATGATTTTCTTTAGTAGTATGCTTGTGTTCCTTTCTTTTTAGTTCTTCTGTATCTATTGTAAGGTTTTGATTAGTGGTTACCATGGGGTTCATATATGTTGACCTATTATTATATCTACTTGTTTTAAACTGATAGTCATTTAAGTTCAAACATATTCTAAATGATATACTTTTTTACTCCCCTCCCCCTACATCATTTGTTTTTGATGTCATATTTTACATCTTCATGCTTATCCCTTATCAGTTTATTGTAGTTACAGTTGCTTTTACTATTTTTTTGCCTTTTAATCTATTGTCTGCCTTATTTAAGTTTTGATTTTCAGTCCTTACTATATATTTGCGTTTCCTATACAGTCTTACTTTTTTTCCACTTAGGGAAGACCATTTAACATTTTTTTTTAGGACAGGCTTGGTATTGATGAATTCTTTTAGTTTTTGCTTGTCTGAGAAGTTTATTTCCTTCTATTCTAAATGATAATCTTGCTGGATAGACTAACCTGTGTTGCAGGTTTTTCCCTTTCACCCACTTACTTCTGGCCTGCAAAGTTTCTGCAGAGAAATCAGCTGATAGTCTCATGGGAATTCCCTTGTATATGATTCTTTGTTTTTCTCTTGCTACTTTTAGAATTCTGTCTTTAAGTTTTGCCATTTTAATTATGATATGACTTGGTGTGGATCTGTTTGAGTTCATCTTGTTTGAGACCCTCTGAGCTTCCTGTACTTGGATATATATCCTTCTTCAGGTTTGAGACATGTTCAGCCATAATTTCATCAAATACCTTTTTGATCCCCTTCTCTCTCTTTCTTCCTCTTCTGGGACCCCTATAATCTAAATGTTGGTATGCTTAATATTATTCCAGAGATCTCTTAAATTGCTCTCACTTTTTAAAATTTTGTTTTTCTTCCTGCTGTTCTGATTGTTTGATTTCCATTACTTTATCTTATGAGTTCTTATCTTATGAGTTCTTCTGATCACTTAGTCTGTTATTCATTCCTTCTTGTGTATTTTTTATTTCAGTTATTCGTTTCTGATTGGATCTGTTTATATTTTCTAGTTCCTTGTTGAAATGTTCACTGTTTACATCAATTCTTTTTCCTAATTCAGTTAACATGTTTATTACCAATATTTTGATTCTTTATCTGGTAAATTGTTTATTTCTGTTTCATTATTTGTTTTTTCAGGGTTTTTCTCTTGCTCTTTCAATTGAAAGTGGTTCCTCTGTCTTTTCATTTTACTTAAGTTTTTCTACCTCTATGAATTTAGGTGAAACAGTTACTTCCTACAGTCTTGAGGCAGTGTTCTTATGTGGGAGCATCCCTATACAGTCTGCATGTGCCCAGTGCCTTTGCTGGGAGAGTTGGATTAGATGTGGACACAAGTCATGTCTTTCCTCAGGGTGTACTAGCAGCTATCACCTTGGTAGGAGGTGTGGCTGGAGATGAATGGGCTAGAGCTGACCCAGGTGTGAGGTGAGACTTTCTCTCGGCTCAGTGGCTGTCATCACCTTATTGGTGGGACAGTCTGCTCCCAAGTTGCTGGAGCAAAAGCCCTGAGGGTTGGGCCTAGTTGGCTCTGCTCCCTTTAAGTGTGTTTTTCCCCTCTCCCTACACCAGGCTCTTGTCCCAGGGAAGGGGGTTGCTGAAGAGTGTGGGGTTCATGCACAGACAGTGATCCAAAGCACTGACTGTGTAGGTGCCCATGTCTCCACTCAGATGCAGCCTTTGGTGCAAGTCCCCTTTGTCCCTTACCCCTGATGACTGCCCTCAGTTTCCACCACCCCTATGCTGTTGTGGAACATTCAGCAGGGCTGTCAGGGGCTGCATGAACTCTTAGTGTTTACTGGGAGGTGAGCCATTGTTGAGTGACTGGTGTCAGAGATTTGGGCCACTTCTGTGGTGCCACTTGAGTAAATACCAACAATGGCTGCTGCTGCCCCACCTGGGCTCCTACCTGGGACCAGGTTGCCTCTCTTTGCCTTACCTCAGGGTCAAGTCCTCTTTGTGTCTCACAGCTGATCACTGTCTCCAGCCTCTGCCACTCCTGCCATCTTGTGGGACCACTGTGCAGGGCAGGTAGGGCCTATGTGGGCTCTCTGTGTGTATCAGAGCAATGGTGGAGGGGCCACCCTCAGAGAACTGGGTGGCTTCTGGAGAGCTGCCAACAGTGGCCAGTGGCTGGTCCTCCAACCAGCTAAGGGAGCTTGTCTCCTTTGCATAGGATCCCAGGACTTGGGCGTCCATTCTGGCTCAAACCAGTCTCTCCCCAGGGCAGGTGTCCACCTACGCAATCTCCCTTTTCCTCTGAGTCCAATCCAAGGGGCACAGGTCCAGACCCAGTTGTTCTTCTTCCCTTGTCACCTAACCACACATGTATCTTTCTTACTGCCTTAGTTGTACAGGAATCCTTCTGCCAATTTCCAGTTAGCTTTCAGTGAAAATTATTCCACATCTAGATATATTTTTGATGTGTTCATAGGGGGAGAAGAGCTCCATGTCCTCCTACTCTGCAATCTTCATCTCCTTCTCTAAGTTTAGCTTTAGATGCATATAACAGAAAAAGCAAATAAGTGACTTAAACAAGATTATCTCTTTCCAAACAAAAAAGTGTCCAGAGATAAAAGTGGTCCAGGGCTGGTGACTTCATGGCCATCAGGGACCCAGGCTCTGCCTATCTTTTGGCTCTTACTGGCACACATTTCTAACTCACGGTCACTTCAAGACCCAGGAGGACTACAAAAACATCTTAGAGTCCACATTCCAGGCAAGAAGAAGGAAGAAGAGAGGAAAGAGCAAAAAGGTGACCCTCCCAGCCAGGTAAATCCTCTAAAATGCTTTCCCTGCAGCCCCATTCAATGACTTTAGCTTATATATCACTGGACACAGGAAGACTGGGAAATATAATCCTTTAGCTTAGCATATTGTTACTCAGAATAAAATTAGGTTTCTATTAGTGTGGAAGGAGGGGAGAATAAGTGTTGAGGAGGCAAATAGCCATCTCTGCCATGGTGAGTTTTTGCTTATGAGTTGACTTCAAAATTCAACCTCCATGTAAGGTAGATCTCCAAAGTTAACTCACAGCCTTTTAGGTCCTCCTGGGTGTTTCTGACTTGCTAATTCCTGGAGGGCAGATGTGCTGACCTGGGCTAACCCAGATGGCACCAAGCCCCAGCCTGACATGGTGTGAGTTTTCTCTGCTCTTTTGATAGAGAGACAAACTGGACTTGAGGGCAGAAAGCTGGTTCTTTTATTCACATTTCACAGAAGAATAAAGCATGTGTAACAGTGACGGGTTCTCAGAGGGAAAGAAGGTCTAGAAACAGGGTAAGGCAGGATTGAGGTAGGGAAAGGCAGAGCTTTGTTAGGGTTAGGGGTGGGAGGAGGGAATACCTCTAGCAGTCTGGATAACCAGTGGTGAGTTTTGTAAGTCTTCTGCTGGGGATATGTCAGAGAACATTTTATGGGTGGGTATTGTGCCAGTCAGGGAACTGCTGTTTTTTTTGCCCATACGCAAATGTACTCGTTTTACATCTACTTCAGGAGATAGCCAGCTTTCTCTTATGCAGCTAACAACTTTAATCTGCCTTTGGTTTGTTATTCCCTTAGAATTATTTGAAGAAAATATAGCCTAAGATAAGCAGAAAAATACCTAAAGACAGATGTACAGGGGTGTTCAATGCAGTATTGTTCATAAGAGTAAAAATTGGACACAACCTAAATGTTCAAAATATTCATTAATAAGATATCAATTAAATTATGAAACAGCCATATAAGGAATGTTATGTGGCCACTTAGAAGACAATATTTATATATTCACTGGCATAAGATGAGCTCTATAACATAACACAGAGTGATATAGGGTCACAACAACCCCCCTTTTATGGTAGGATCCTATTTATGTAAAATGTTAAATATACGTAACATATGCATATTTACGCATAGGGTAATATCACAAAGGATGCGTTCCAAGATGTTCAACTTTTTAGATAATCTTTTGCTTTCTTTTTTATACTTTTCCATATTAATTGAACATACCAACTGTGTCATCTTTACAATCAGAAGAAATTAACTATTTACATTTTTGAAAAATGCACATAAGTAAAAAATTGGAAGAAAACCCACAAATGGTCACTTTTTTTTGTTGTTGGGACTATAGATGCCTTTTTTCTCTTTTCTTTTTTTCCCCCCAGAGTTTCTATGGTGTGATTATGCAATTTACAATAGGAAACATGAATAAAAAATTGTTCTAAGCGGATAATACTAATGATCATAGATGATTTTGCATCCATAATATTATGGGGAGGGGATGGGGAATGGCTATAAAGAATGTCCATTTCCAGCAAATAGCTGTAAAAGTCTTGTTTAAAATCACAAATCAAGCAGTTGAGAGGGATCCTGATCTATTTCCTATTAAGGCAGGGTTCCCTTTCATATCCTGTCAGAGGGAATTCAGTCTTTCCTTGAAAAATTGCAGCGGCCAGCAAGCTCACCACCATGGAAGTCTGTTAAATCCATTGTTGAATAGCTCTGTTTATTAGAAAGTCCCTGGCCATACAGATCTCAACTCTGTTTCCTTGAAACATTTACTCATTGTTCCTAGTTCTATTCTGTGGGGCAACAGGAGGCAGGTCTATTTTATCACTACTGAGTGCCCTTGGCAGTGGCTTCTAGACTATCTTCTGCGAAAGCCAGGTTTCCCAGAGATGCCTCGTCTCAACATGTTCCATTTTCAACTGTGTATAATGATTTAAAAAGCAAGGAGGGATCTGACCTGGCCAGCTTAGAACCTACTAGGAATAATGTGTCTTTCAGCCTGTACCAAGGCCTCTGTTTACAGAGGGGGTTCAGGTCCTGCCATTCCTGCTGCCACATCTCTCCTGTGTTTCCTGCTTCCTAAGTCCTGCAGGTTTCTGCCCATTTCTAAACATGGCTCTGTAGCCTTCCTGCCAATTTCCTGAGCAGAGATGATTTTCTAAAAAATTCCTTTTCTGCATAAGCTAGCCAAAGTTGGTTTCTGTTGTTTGCAACCAAAGAACCCTGACTGGTACAGATGTCACTCACCTCTTTATTAGGAATAGACAACCCATTGATGGCTCACATTTGTTAGGGGAACCACTGACTCAAACTGCCCATCCTGGCCAGGCAAGATAGTAGCCACTTGCATGAGTTATCTTAACAACAGGAGGTCCTGGTAAGGAATGCGGAACTAACAAGCTACCACCAACCGGAAGAATTCGGGAAAGGTCAAAAGGAGACAGGAGATGCCAGCCTATATTTCCTACCAACCTTCCAGAATCCTTCTCGCTGGAATCCATCTTGGCTGAGCGATGCGTGTGCCACCAGGAAGGACCCTGAGTCAGAATGATTGGCCAGAGACAACCCGGAAACTAACCCCATTACCATAATACCCGAGACCGTGAGCCGTGTGGCAGAACAGTCCTTCTGGGTTCCCTTACCCTGCTGCTCTCCACCCGGCTGCCCAATAAAATCTCTTGCTTTGTCAGCACGTGTCTCTTCGGACAATTCATTTCTGAGTGTTAGACAAGAGCCCACTCTCGGTCCCAGGAAGGGGTCCCCCTTCCTGCAACATGTTGAGTTTCTGGTCATCCAAGTGTATCTTTCACCACAGCACCCCTGAAAATTTCATACTGTAACCGAGCAGGACCCTACGGGGCCTTTTCTTCCTCCCATATCCTCTGCTTAACTCCTCTCTGAAGTACCAAGATAATAGTATTTGATGCCAATTTCCTGAGTTGTTTTGCAGATGTGAACCACCCCCTCCCCCCACCAAAGGGAAGATGTTAACTACTTGGTGACCATGAGCACATAGCCCCAGGCCTCCTGGAGCCTAAGGACTGATAAAGTTAACTCCTGTGACACCAACCTGTTCTGTCATCATCAGCCAATCAGACAATTGTGCACAATCTGATCACATACCCTGCGACAACCCCGCTCCTCACCTGGTTTTTAAAAATGCTTTACTGAAAACTTTCGGGGAGCTTGAAGCTTTTTAGGGCTCGAGCCACCTCGCCTCCTTGCATGGCCTTGCAATAAGCCTTCTCTGCTCCAAACTCAGAAGTTTCGGTTTGTTTGGCCTCACTGTGTGTCGGGCACACGAACTTGCGTTAACAATTTTGGCGAAGACAATCTAGGAGTCCGTGTCCATGGCAGGCCGACCCTGGCCTGGGTCAGCCCCTTCCCCAAGCCCGCAGCAGCTTCCAGAGCCCATTTCACTCTGGGGATGTCAAAGGGACTGTCCCCGACCGGCGCCGGCCGCCCATGGCACGAGGCTGTTGGAGCCGAAAAATGTCTGGAGCTGTGGTCCACATTCGGTGTCGCTGGGTGAGTCGCTCCAGCTTGCGCAGGCAGGGAATTCTCTCCACTCCATCTGGGCTGCTTCCCCTGTGGGAAGTGAGCCACTTGAGGGTAAGTCGCTCCAGTGTGCACACCGGGAACATATTCCCCCCTCAATTTGGGCTTCCCCTCTACGGAACAAGCCAATTTGTTTTGCATTTGATTGCGGTACCCTGTTGGAGAAGGGAATTGTTGTTGGACTCTACCTGATTTGGGAACCAGTTCATTTGCTTTTTGAGAGCCAGGCTTGCCCATTTGTTTGGAGGCCTCCGTTTGGGAGTGGAAATGGAATTTTAGGCTACACTTCTGATTTTCTGTGTGACCATAGCTTAGTTGTTGTTTGTGTTTTTGTGTGTATCATTTTGGGGTGAGCCACTCATGGTCCATTCTTTCTGAGCTACGCCTCATCTGATTCTTTGTCTGTGGGACCATGTGTGTGTTGTTTGTTTGTGTGTTAGTACTTGCATTGGCCAGTTGAAACGTCTTTGGTGAATAAAGGGGCTCGTGTGTGATGACACCAGGGTATCCTTTCCTACTGCATAGGTTTTGCCTACAGAGGAGAGATGGTTGGGATTTCCCTTTTGAACTAGCCTTAGTCATTCATTCAGCTTCATCTCAGATGGGACATTGGATGGGAATCTTCCTTTTTTGGGGGCTAGGGAACTGTGACCCTTAGAGAGCAATTTGAATTGCTGTTTGCTTGATATTTGATAACACTAGCCATGGATAATTAAGTATGGATGATCAGATCTCTGTTCCATCTTATAAACCCCCGGGGTACTTTTGCAAAACTAAGAGATCTTTAGCTGTATTCCCTAAATGAAAACAGTGCCTCAATACTCCCTGAGATCTGGAGGACAAAGGCCCCTGATGTCTTGGCTATTATATCAAAGTGGGTCTTTTGCAATTGCTTTTATATTGGGGGTATGTGTGTGTATGTGAATGAATGTCTCGGTACCTGAGTCCAAATCCCTTTTTCACTTCCTGGTTTTGCTGAAAGAGGGGCATGCAAATGTGAACAAAAGATATGTATTATTGTATTTGTTTCTTTAAAGTGAGGTGACTATTTGGGAACTGGAAAAAAGAAAACTCCCTGAAAATAGCCCAAGACGGCTGGGTTTTGTGTAAGTAGTTAGAAGAGGAATTTGCATTTCTCTTCCTGTGCCTTTGAGATGTAAATGATCTACCTGGGCTCTCTGGAGCTTAACTAATCAGTCTGTGTTACTTGGTACTGGAAAAAGTGATGCTGAAATAACATTCAAAACTGCTGGGAATATTCCCTCAGCCAAATGTTAATTCATAAGCTTCATAAGGGTATGAAGAAACTTACAGTAAAATCTGTTAATTATAAAAGGGTGAAAGAGGTCCAACAGGGGCAGGCACTTTTGGCTATGCTGACTCTGATTAATGATTTGTTCCAATTGGCTTATTCAGTTTTCAATAATAGGGATATGGCCGAAAAGGCTGAACGCACCTGGAGAAATATGCGAAAGGATACTCTTGCAACCTTTTTGGTCTTAACCCAAAAGATTGGAAACCTTAACAACCACAAAGAGTATGTAATGGGGGTGTCAGGGAAAAGGCAGGGGCACACTTTCCTGGAATGCCTTTTGTGGAAGATCAATGGCCAACTATTTTTACATTCTTTTCTGTTTGTGCCTGATTGTCCCATCCCTTCAATGGGAAGAGATTTCTTAACTAAGGGGCCACTTTGTTTCTCGAAGGGCAAGGGAACCATCCTCAACAACAAATGATTCTAACAGAAAGCAGAATGGAACAGATAAAATCTGAAGCTAAAATAGAAGCCTTAGTAAACCCTGGAATGTGGAGTATTGAGGATCTGGGCTTGGCTGAAGATATCCAGCCAACGATTATTAAATAGAAAGTGTTATAGAGTGCCTAAATATAAGGTATAAATTTCTTAAACCTAGGGAAAATCCCCAAAAGTGTTTGTAAGTAGGTTACCAAAATGGGAGGCCACTGGTCTAAGTAACTAACGATAGCTGATATTCGGAGCCTGATAGGAATTTTGGGGGGAGGCCTTCTCCCTTAAGCTAAATGAGGAGCCACCCAATTCCTTGGAAAAAAAAAACAAGAAAAACGAAACTGTCCTTGTTTTAAAAATCTAGTTTTTTTTTTAACATCTTTATTAGAGTATAATTGCTTTACAATGGTGTGTCAGTTTCTGCTTTATAACAAAGTGAATCAGTTATACATATACATATGTCCCCATATCTCTTCCCTCTTGCATCTCCCTCCCGCCCACCCTCTCTATCCCACCCCTCTAAGTGGTCACAAAGCACCGAGCTGATCTCCCTGTGCTATGCAGCTGCTTTCCACTAGCTATCTCTTTTACATTTGGTAGTGTATATATGTCCATGCCACTCTCTCACTTTGTCCCAGCTTACCCTTCCCCCTCCCCATATCCTCAAGTCCATTCTCTAGTAGGTCTGCATCTTTATTCCCTTCTTGCCCGTAGGTTCTTCTGACCATTTTCTTTTTTTTTTTACATTCCATATATATGTGTTAGCATACGGTATTTGCTTTTCTCTTTCTGACTTACTTCACTCTGTATGACAGTCTCTAGGTCCATCCACCTCACTACAAATAACTCAGTTTCGTTTCTTTTTATGGCTGAGTAATATTCCATTGTATATATGTGCCACATCATCTTTATCCATTCATCTGTTGATGGACACTTAGGTTGCTTCCATGTCCTGGCTATTGTAAATAGAGCTGCAATGAACATTTTGGTACATAACTATTTTTGAATTATGGTTTTCTCAGGGTATATGCCCAGTAGTGGGATTGCTGGGTCATATGGTAGTTCTATTTTTAGTTTTTTAAGGAACCTCCATACTGTTCTCCATAGTGGCTGTATCAATTTACATTCCCACCAACAGTGCAAGAGGGTTCCCTTTTCTCCACACTTTCTCCAGCATTTATTGTTTGTAGATTTTTTGATGATGGCCATTCTGACCGGTGAGAGATGATATCTCATTGTAGTTTTGATTTGCATTTCTCTAATGATTAATGATGTTGAGCATTCTTTCATGTGTCTGTTGGCAATCTGTATATCTTCTTTGGAGAAATGTCTATTTAGGTCTTCTGCCCATTTTTGCATTGGGTGGTTTGTTTTTTTGATATTGAGCTGCATGAGTTGCTTGTATGTTTTGGTGATTAATCCTTTGTCAGTTGCTTCATTTGCAAATATATCTCCCATTCTGAGGGTTGTCTTTTGGTCTTGTTTATAGTTTCCTTTGCTGTGCAAAAGCTTTGAAGTTTCATTAGGTCCCGTTTGTTTATTTGTGTTTTTATTTCCATTTCTCTAGGAGCTGGGTCAAAAAGGATCTTGCTGTGATTTATGTAATAGAGTGTTCTGCCTATGTTTTCCTCTAAGAGTTTGATGGTGTCTGGCCTTACATTTAGGTCTTTAATCCATTTTGAGTATATTTTTGTGTATGGTGTTAGGGAGTGTTCTAATTTCATTCTTTTACATGTTGCTGTCCAGGTTTCCCAGCACCACTTATTGAATAGGCTGTCTTTTCTCCACTGTATATTCTTGCCTCTTTTATCGAAGATAAGGTGACCATGTGTGCGTCGGTTTATCTCTGGGCTTTCTATCCTGTTCCATTGATCTGTATTTCTGTTTTTGTGCCAATACCATACTGTCTTGATTACTGTAGCTTTATAGTATAGTCTGAAGTCAGGGAGCCTGATTCCTCCAGCTCCATTTTTCTTTCTCAATATTGCTTTGGCTATTTGGGGTCTTTTGTGTTTCCATACAAGTTGTGAAATTTTTTGTTCTAGTTCTGTGAAAAATGCCAGTGGTAGTTTGATAGGGATTGCATTGAATCTGTAGATTGCTTTGGGTAGTAGAGTCATTTTCACAATGTTGATTCTTCCAATCCAAGAACATGGTATATCTCTCCATCTATTTGTATCATCTTTAATTTCTTTCATCAGTGTCTTATAATTTTCTGCATACAGGTCTTTTGTCTCCTTAGGTAGGTTTATTCCTAGATATTTTATTCTTTTTGTTGCAATGGTAAATGGGAGTGTTTTCTTAATTTCACTTTTGGATTTTTCATCATTAGTGTATAGGAATGCCAGAGATTTCTGTGCATTAATTTTGTATCCTGCTACTTTACCAAATTCATTGATTAGCTCTAGTATTTTTCTGGTAGAATCTTTAGGATTCTCTATATATTGTATCATGTCATCTGCAACAGTGACAGCTTTACTTCTTCTTTTCCAATTTGGATTCCTTTTATTTCTTTTTCTTCTCTGATTGCTGTGGCCAAAACTTCCAAAACTATGTTGAATAATAGTGGTGACAGTGGGCAACCTTGTCTTGTTCCTCATCTTAGTGGAAATTGTTTCAGTTTTTCACCATTGAGGATGATGTTGACTGTGGGTTTTTCCTATATGGCCTCTATTATATTGAGGAAAGGTCCCTCTATTCCTACTTTCTGGAGGGTTTTTATCATAAATGGGTGTTGAATTTTGTCGAAAGCTTTCTCTGCATCTATTGAGATGATCATATGGTTTTTCTCCTTCAATTTGTTAATATGGTGTATCATGTTGATTGATTTGCATATATTGAAGAATCCTTGCATTCCTGGGATAAACCCCACTTGATCATAGTGTATGATCCTTTTAATGTGCTGTTGGATTCTGTTTGCTAGTACTTTGTTGAGGATTTTTGCATCTATGTTCATCAGTGATATTGGCCTGTAGTTTTCTTTCTTTGTGACATCTTTGTCTGCTTTTGGTAGCAGAGTGCTGGTGGTCTTGTAGAATGAGTTTGGGAGTGTTTCTCCCTCTGCTATATTTTGGAAGAGTTTGAGAAGGATGGGTGTTAGTTCTTCTCTAAATGTTTGATAGAATTCGCCTGTGAAGCCATCTGGTCCTTGGTTTTTGGTTGATGGAAGATTTTTAATCACAGTTTCAATTTCAGTGCTTGTGATTGGTCTGTTCATATTTTCTATTTCTTCCTGGTTCAGTCTCAGAAGGTTGTGCATTTCTATGAATTTGTCCATTTCTTCCAGGTTGTCCATTTTGTTGGCATATAGTTACGTGTAGTAATCTCTCATGATCCTTTGTATTTCTGCAGTGTCAGTTGTTACTTCTCCTTTTTCATTGCTAATTCTATTGATTTGAGTCTGCTCCGATTTTTTCTTCATAAGTCTGGCTAATGGTTTATCAATTTCGTTTATCTTCTCAAAGAATCAGCTTTTAGTTTTATTGATCTTTGCTATCATTTCCTTCATTTCTTTTTCATTTATTTCTGATGTGATCTTTATGATTACTTTCCTTCTGCTAACTTTGGGGTTTTTTGTTCTTCTTTCTCTAATTGCTTTAGGTGTAAGGTTAGGGTGTTTATTTGAGATGTTTCTTGTTTCTTAAGGTAGGCTTGTATAGCTATAAACTTCCTTCTTAGGACTGCTTTTGCTGCATCTCATAGGTTTTGGGTCGTTGTGTTTTCCTTGTCATTTGTTTCTAGGTATTTTTTATTTCCTCTTGGATTTCTTCAGGGATCTCTTGGTTATTAAGTAGTGTATTGTTTAGCCTCCATGTGTTTGTATTTCTTACAGATTTTTTCCTGTAATTGATATCTAGTCTCATAGCGTTGTGGTCGGAGAACATACTTGATACGATTTCAATTTTCTTAAATTTACCAAGGCTTGATTTGTGACCCAAGATATGATCTATCCTGGAGAATGTTCCATGAGCACTTGAGAAGAATGTGTATTCTGGTTTTTTTTGGATGGAATGTCCTATAAATATCAATTAAGTCCATCTTGTTTAATGTATCATTTAAAGCTTGTGTTTCCTTATTTATTTTCATTTTGGATGATCTGTCCATTGGTGAAAGTGGGGTGTTAAAGTCCCCTACTATGATTGTGTTACTGTTGATTTACCCTTTTATGGCTGTTAGCATTTGCCTTATGTATTGAGGTGTTCCTATGTTGGGTGCATAAATATTTACAATTGTTAAATCTTCTTCTTGGATTGATCCCTTGATCATTATGTAGTGTCCCTCTTTGTCTCTTGTAATCGTCTTTGTTTTTGTTTTTTTTTAAACATCTTTATTGAAGTATAATTGCTTTACAATGGTGTGTTAGTTTCTGCTTTATAACAAAGTGAATCAGTTATACATATACATATGTTCCCATATCTCTTCCCTCTTGCATCTCCCTCCCTCCCACCCTCCCCATCCCACCCCTCTAGGTGGTCACAAAGCACCGAGCTGATCTCCCTGTGCTATGCGGCTGCTTCCCACTAGCTATCTATTGTACATCTGGTAGTGTATATATGTCCATGACACTCTCTCACCCTGTCACATCTCACCCTTCCGCCTCCCCATATCCTCAAGTCCATTCTCTAGTAGGTCTGTGTCTTTATTCCCGTCTCGCCACTAGGTTCTTCATGGCCTTTTTTTTTTTCCCCTTAGATTCCATATATATGTGTTAGCATACTGTATTTGTTTTTCTCTTTCTGACTTACTTCACTCTGTATGACAGACTCTAACTCCATCCACCTCATTACAAATACCTCCATTTCATTTCTTTTTATGGCTGAGTAATATTCCATTGTATATATGTGCCACATATTCTTTATCCATTCATCCGATGATGGACACTTAGGTTGCTTCCAGGTCCTGGCTATTGTAAATAGAGCTGCAATGAACATTTTGGTACATGACTCTTTTTGAACTATGGTTATCTCAGGGTATATGCCCAGTAGTGGGATTGCTGGGTCGTATGGTAGTTCTATTTGTAGTTTTTTAAGGAACCTCCATACTGTTCTCCATAGTGGCTGTATCAATTTACATTCCCACCAACAGTGCAAGAGTGTTCCCTTTTCTCCACACCCTCTCCAGCATTTATTGTTTCTAGATTTTTTGATGATGGCCAATCTGACCGGTGTGAGATGATATCTCATTGTAGTTTTGATTTGCATTTCTCTAATGATTAATGATGTTGAACATTCTTTCATGTGTCTTTTGGCAATCTGTATATCTTCTTTGGAGAAATGTCTATTTAGGTCTTCTGCCCATTTTTGGATGGGTTGTTCGTTTTTTTGTTATTGAGCTGCATGAGCTGCTTGTAAATCTTGGAGATTAATCCTTTGTCAGTTGCTTCATTTGCAAATATTTTCTCCCACTCTGAGGGTTGTCTTTTGGTCTTGTTTATGCTTTCCTTTGCTGTGCAAAAGCTTTGAAGTTTCATTAGGTCCCATTTGTTTATTTGTGTTTTTATTTCCATTTCTCTAGGAGCTGGGTCAAAAAGAATCTTGCTGTGATTTATGTCATAGAGTGTTCTGCCTATGTTTTCCTCTAAGAGTTTGATAGTGTCTGGCCTTACACTTAGGTCTTTAATCCATTTTGAGTTTATTTTTGTGTATGGTGTCAGGGAGTGTTCTAATTTCATACTTTTACATGTACCTGTCCAATTTTCCCAGCACCACTTATTGAAGAGGCTGTCTTTTCTCCACTGTATATGCTTGCCTCCTTTATCAAAGATAAGGTGACCATATGTGTGTGGGTTTATCTCTGGGCTTTCTATCCTGTTCCATTGATCTATATTTCTGTTTTTGTGCCAGTACCAAACTGTCTTGATTACTGTAGCTTTGTAATATAGTCTGAAGTCAGGGAGCCTGATTCCTCCAGCTCCATTTTTCATTCTCAAGATTGCTTTGGCTATTCGGGGTCTTTTGTGTTTCCATACAAATTGTGAAATTTTTTGTTCTAGTTCTGTGAAAAATGTCAGTGGTAGTTTGATAGGGATTGCATTGAATCTGTAGATTGCTTTGGGTAGTAGAGTCATTTTCACAATGTTTATTCTTCCAATCCAAGAACATGGTATATCTCTCCATCTATTTGTATCATCTTTAATTTCTTTCATCAGTGTCTTATAATTTTCTGCATACAGGTCTTTTGTCTCCTTAGGTAGGTTTATTCCTAGATATTTTATTCTTTTTGTTGCAATGGTAAACGGGAGTGTTTTCTTAATTTCACTTTCAGATTTTTCGTCATTAGTGTATAGAAATGCAAGAGATTTCTGTGCATTAATTTTGTATCCTGCTACTTTACCAAATTCATTGATTAGCTCTAGTAGTTTTCTGGTAGCATCTTTAGGATTCTCTATGTATAGTATCATGTCATCTGCAAACAGTGACAGCTTTACTTCTTCTTTTCCGATTTGGATTCCTTTTATTTCTTTTTCTTCTCTGATTGCTGTGGCTAACACTTCCAAAACTATGTTGAATAATAGTGGTGACAGTGGGCAACCTTGTCTTGTTCCTCATCTTAGTGGAAATGGTTTCAGTTTTTCACCATTGAGGACAATGTTGGCTGTGGGTTTGTCATATATGGCCTTTATTATGTTGAGGAAAGTTCCCTCTATGCCTACTTTCTGCAGGGCTTTTATCATAAATGGGTGTTGAATTTTGTCAAAAGCTTTCTCTGCATCTATTGAGATGATCATATGGTTTTTCTCTTTCAATTTGTTAATATGGTGTATCACGTTGATTGATTTGCGTATATTGAAGAATCCTTGCATTCCTGGGATAAACCCCACTTGATCATGGTGTATGATCCTTTTAATGTGCTGTTGGATTCTGTTTGCTAGTACTTTGTTGAGGATTTTTGCATCTATGTTCATCAGTGATATTGGCCTGTAGTTTTCTTTCTTTGTGACATCTTTGTCTGGTTTTGGTATCAGGGTGATGGTGGCCTCGTAGAATGAGTTTGGGAGTGTTCCTCCCTCTGCAATATTTTGGAAGAGTTTGAGAAGGATAGGTGTTAGCTCTTCTCTAAATGTTTGATAGAATTCGCCTGTGAAGCCATCTGGTCCTGGGCTTTTGTGTGTTGGAAGATTTTTAATCACAGTTTCAATTTCAGTGCTTGTGATTGGTCTGTTCATATTTTCTATTTCTTCCTGGTTCAGTCTCGGCAGGTTGTGCATTTCTAAGAATCTGTCCATTTCTTCCAGGTTGTCCATTTTATTGGCATAGAGTTGCTTGTAGTAATCTCTCATGATCGTTTGTATTTCTGCGGTGTCAGTGGTTACTTCTCCTTTTTCATTTCTAATTCTATTGATTTGAGTCTTCTCCCTTTTTCTCTTGATGAGTCTGGCTAATGGTTTATCAATTTTGTTTATCTTCTCAAAGAACCAGCTTTTAGTTTCATTGATTTTTGCTATTGTTTCCTTCATTTCTTTTTCATTTATTTCTGACCTGATCTTTATGATTTCTTTCCTTCTGCTAGCTTTGGGGGTTTTTTGTTCTTCTTTCTCTAATTGCTTCAGGTGCAAGGTTAGGTTGTTTATTCGAGATGTTTCCTGTTTCTTGAGGTAGGCTTGTATTGCTATAAACTTCCCTCTTAGCACTGCTTTTGCTGCGTCCCATAGGTTTTGGGTCGTCGTGTCTCCATGGTCATTTGTTTCTAGGTATTTTTTGATTTCCCCTTTGATTTCTTCAGTGATCACTTCGTTATTAAGTAGTGTATTGTGTAGCCTCCATGTGTTTGTATTTTTTACAGCTGTTTTCCTGTAATTGATATCTAGTCTCATAGCATTGTGGTTGGAAAAGATACTTGATACGATTTCAATTTTCCTAAATTTACCAAGGCTTGATTTGTGACCCAAGATATGATCTATCCTGGAGAATGTTCCATGAGCACTTGAGAAGAATGTGTATTCTGTTGTTTTTGGGTGGAATGTCCTATAAATATCAATTAAGTCCATCTTGTTTAATGTATCATTTAAAGCTTGTGTTTCCTTATTTACTTTCATTTTGGATGATCTGTCCATTGGTGAAAGTGGGGTGTTAAAGTCCCCTACTATGATTGTGTTACTGTCGATTTCCCCTTTTATGGCTGTTAGTATTTGCCTTATGTATTGAGGTGCTCCTATGTTGGGTGCATAAATATTTACAATTGTTATACCTTCCTCTTGGATCGATCCCTTGATCATTATATAGTGTCCTTCTTTGTCTCTTGTAATAGTCTTTATTTTAAAGTCTATTTTGTCTGATATGAGAATTGCTACTCCAGCTTTCTTTTGATTTCCATTTGCATGGAATATCTTTTTCCATCCCCTCACTCTCAGTCTGTATGTGCCCCTAGTTCTGAAGTGGGTCTCTTGTAGACAGCATATATATAGGTCCTGTTTTTGTATCCATTCAGCCAGTCTATGTCTTTTGGTTGGAGCATTTAGTCCATTTAGATTTAAGGTAATTATCAATATGTATGTTCCTATTACCATTTTCTTAATTGTTTTGGGTTTATTATTGTAGGTGTTTTCCTTCTCTTGTGTTTCCTGCCTAAAGAAGTTCCTTTAGCATTTGTTGTAGAGCTGGTTTGGTGGTGCTGAATTCTCTTAGCTTTTGCCTGTCTGTAAAGCTTTTATTTTCTCCATCAAATCTGAATGAGATCCCTGGTGGGTGGAGTAATCTTTGTTGTAGGTTTTTCTCTTTCATCACTTTATATATGTCCTGCCACTCCCTTCTGGCTTGTAGAGTTTCTGCTGAAAGATCAGCTGTTAACCTTATGGGGATTCCCTTATGTGTTATTTGTTGTTTTTCCCTTGATGCTTTTAATATTTGTTCTTTGTATTTAATTTTTGATAGTTTGATTAATATGTGTCTTGGCGTGTTTCTCCTTGGATTTATCCTGTATGGGACTCTCTGTGCTTCCTCAACTTGATGAACTATTTCCTTTCCCATATTAGGGAAGTTTTCAACTATAATCTTTTCAAATATTTTCTCAGTCCCTTTCTTTTTCTCTTCTTCTTCTGGGACCCCCTATAATTCGAATGTTGGTGCATTTAATGTTGTCCCAGAGGTCTCTGAGATTGTCTTCAATTCTTTTCATTCTTTTTTCTTTATTCTACTCTGCAGTAGTTATTTCCACTATTTTACCTTCCAGATCACTTATCCGTTCTTCTGCCTCAGTTTTTCTGCTATTGATCCCTTCTAGAGAATTTTTAATTTCATTTATTGTGTTGTTCATCTCTGTTTGTTTGCTCTTTAGTTCTTCTAGGTCCTTGTTAAATGTTTCTTGTATTTTCTCCATTCTATTTCCAAGATTTTGGATCATATTTACTATCATCATTCTGAATTCTTTTTCAGGTAGACTGCCTATTTCCTCTTCATTTGTTAGGTCTGGTGTGTTTTGACCCTGCTCCTTTATCTGCTGTGTGTTTCTCTGTCTTCTCATTCTGCTTAACTTACTGTGTTTGGGGTCTCCTTTTTGCAGGCTGCAGGTTCGTAGTTTCCATTTTTTTTTGGTGTCTGTCCCCAGTGGCTAAGGTTGGTTCAGTGGGTCGTGTAGGCTTCCTGGTGGAGGGGACTAGTGCCTATGTTCTGGTGGATGAGGTTGGATGTTGTCTTTGTGGTGGGCAGGTCCACGTCTAGTGGTCTGTTTTGGGGTGTCTGTGGCCTTATTATGATTTTAGGCAGCCTCTGTGGTAATGGATGGGGTTGTGTTCCTGTCTTGCTAGTTGTTTGGCATAGGGTGTCCTGCACTGTAGCTTGCTGGTCGTTGAGTGGAGCTGGGTCTTGGAGTTGAGATGGAGATCTCTGGGAGATTTTCCATGTTTGATATTACGTGGAGCTGGGAGGCCTCTTGTGGACCAGTGTCCTGAACTTGGCTCTCCCACCTCAGTGGCACAGCCCTGATGCCTGGCTGGAGCACTAAGAGCCTGTCCTCCAAACAAATCTAGTCTTTACAGGACCAGAGGTGTTGTTCCAAAAATGATCCAAAGACCACCAATCCTTTTACCACTCCCAACACCTTCCCTATTTATCTTAAGAGAGACTTGTAAGTATTAAACAAAGGGGAAACAGAGTCATCCTAGAAGAAACTTTCCTGTACCTTTGAGATACAAATGTCCTCTCTGGTCTTCTCAGGAATACTTATCTCTGCCATCTTTTTAAAATGAAAATTTTGGGGACTTCCCTGGTGGTCCAGTGGGTAAGACTCCATGCTCCCAATGCAGGGGGCCCAGGTTCGATCCCTGGACCGGGAACTAGATCCTGCATGCATGCCACAACCAAAGAGTCCACATGCTGCAACTAAGAGTCCACATGCTGCAACTAAGATCCCATGTGCCGTGACTAAGACCTGGCACAGCCAAAATAAATAAATAAATAAATTAATTAATTAATTAAATAAAAGGAAAATTTTGAAAGAGGGCAAAATAATTTAGAACTAGACTTGTCAAGGATAAGTAAAAATCCTAAGTGTCTTTTCTGTAAATATTGGTTAAAAGATTTAGCTATCTAGACAAGTGAGCTTGATTCATTCAATCTGCCAGAAACCCAATTCTAATTCAACCTCTTTTGTAAACTGATGGGTTTTGCATTGCTGTACCTGACTCTGGGCTGAAATTTTAAAATGAGAACTATGAGGTCTCTGTGTTTGTCTGTGTGTTTGTATGTGTCTATGTGTGTTGTAGATGTATGGTATTGCCAAAATTAATTCATAAAAGAGGTCTACTTAATTGATTTAAAAGAAATTAAGTGCTTATGTAAATACTCAGGAATATAAAACTGGCCAGAATTAGTTTCAGGTTCACGTGAATGGGGAAATTCTCTATTAAGTTAATACCTGGTGTTAAGGTTAGTTTGTTTGTTGATCTAATTAATATAGACCTGTCTTTAGAGTCATGAACATTAAGTATAGTACTTTTACTGCACCTACGTTTAATAGAATTTAAATGAAATCTTGTTATATCTGTTGCAAATTTGTCAGCAAGAAAAATAACTTGGTATGATGAAATGTTTATGAGTGAATTAAATGCAAATGAGATAAGAGCTTTTAGGTAAACTCTATAGGAATAATTATATTCTGAAAATTATCTAAAATAGTCTCTCCAGATTTTAGTAACTATTACTTGCCTCTTGGTTTTCACTAGAAATTAAGGTTTTTAAGAGTTGGAGATTCTAATTTAAATATGTAGTTAAAGCTACTAAAAATAATAAAACATTTCACTATACAGTAAGAAAGTGGGATATATGTTTTGAATAAAAAGGAGTTTTGTGCATGGTCAAGGTGAGATTAGATTAAACTTAATTGGGTAAATGGATTTTGTTATTAATAGTAGGCTGGTGCAGGAGTAGACTTTGTTCCTCTCTGCTAAGAGAACATGTTTGCTTAGAGTGCTGCTTTTGATGACAGATTGTGTGAACTTCCGTGCCTTTCAGTGATCTGTATTTGTTTTTAAATAATCACAGTGACCTATGATTCTGTCTGACCAAATGTTTTTTTAAAAACTTTTGATATTTTTGATGAACTTCCTATCAAATTCTAATTAAAGTTATTTTGACTTCAGCTTTGGGATGCTTCAGAGGGCCCCTGAGGCACCTCAGGAAAAAAAAAAATATATATATATATATGTATATATATATATATATATATATATATGTTAAACTGATTAGAATTGGTTTGTATGCTAAATTATATGGAAAGCATTGTCAAATGAGTGATAAGCCTCCTCAGATTATACAGTATGAATAAATATTATTAATGTAGACATTCTAGAAATTATATAAAGTTTCTGAAATATGTGTATGTCCTGGTATAATGTTATAATTTTAGTTATCTTAAAATGTTGAATGTAACAACTTGGATAACCTTCTTTGCCAAGAAGACTTGTAATCAGATCTTTAACCTTGCCTTTTTAAGACCTTTATCATTCACAGACAGCTAAGCTGATGTTTTGCAAAACTGCTGTGTCTTCAAGAAGAGTCATAGAAAGGATGTTTTGACAAAAACAGGTTTCTGATAACTTTTAAATCATAAACTAGGTAAGAAATTTTAAAAGTCTATTAAGGAAACTCCATACTGTTTTCCATAGTGGTTGTATCAATTTACATTCCCACCAACAGTGCAGGAGGGTTCCCTTTACACCACACCCTTTCCAGCATTTATTGTTTCCAGATTTTTTGATAATGGCCATTCTGACCGGGATGAGGTCATACCTCATTGTAGTTTTTTTTTTTTTTTGTAATGTCTGAAACATTTATATTAACATATTTCCATACAAATAACCCAATGAAAGTTTAGTATTAGTTGTTTTGTTTGTTTGTTTATACTGCAGGTTCTTATTAGTCATCCATTTTATACACATCAGTGTATACATGTCAATCCCAATCGCCCAATTCAGCACACCACTATCCCCGCCCCACCGCAGTTTTCCCCCCTTGGTGTCCATATGTCTGTTCTCTACATCTGTGTCTCAACTTCTGCCCTGCAAACCGGCTCATCTGTACCATTTTTCTAGGTTCCACATACATGCGTTAATATACGATATTTGTTTTTCTCTTTCTGACTTACTTCACTCTGTATGACAGTCTCTAGATCCATCCACGTCTCAACAAATGACTCAATTTCGTTCCTTTTTATGGCTGAGTAATATTCCATTGTATATATGTACCACAACTTCTTTATCCATTCGTCTGTTGATGGGCATTTAGGTTGCTTCCATGACCTGGCTATTGTAAATAGTGCTGCAATGAACATTCGGGTGCATGTGTCTTTTTGAATTACGGTTTTCTCTGGGTATATGCCCAGTAGTGGGATTGCTGGGTCATATGGTAATTCTATTTTTAGTTTTTTAAGGAACCTCCATATTGTTCTCCATAGTGGCTGTATCAATTTACATTCCCACCAACACTGCAAGAGGGTTCCCTTTTCTCCACACCCTCTCCAGCATTTGTTGTTTGTAGATTTTCTGATGATGCCCATTCTAACTGGTGTGAGGTGATACCTCATTGTAGTTTTGATTTGCATTTCTCTAATAATTAGTGATGTTGAGCATCTTTTCATGTGCTTCGTGGCCGTCTGTATGTCTTCTTTGGAGAAATGTCTATTTAGGTCTTCTGCCCATTTTTGGATTGGCTTGTTTGTTTCTTTAATATTGAGCTGAATGAGCTGTTTATATATTTTGGAGATTAATCCTTTGTCCGTTGATTCGTTTGCAAATATTTTCTCCCATTCTGAGGGTTGTCTTTTCGTCTTGTTTATGGTTTCCTTTGCTGTGCAAAACCTTTTAAGTTTAATTAAGGCCCATTTGTTAATTTTTGGTTTTATTTCCATTAGTCTAGGAGGTGGGTCATAAAAGATCTTGCTGTGGTTTATGTCAGAGTGTTTTTCCTATGTTTTGCTCTAAGCGTTTTATAGTGTTTGTTCTTACATTTAAGTCTTTAACCCATTTTGAGTTTATTTTTGTGTATGGTGTTAGGTAGTGTTCTAATTTCATTCTCTTACATGTAGTGGTCCAGTTTTCCCAGCACCACTTATTGAAGAGGCTGTCTTTTATCCCTTGTATTTTCTTGCCTCCTTTGTAGTAAATTAGGTGCCTATATGTGCGTGATTTTATCTCTGGGCATTCTATTCTGTACCATTGTTCTATATTTCTGTTTTTGTGCCAGTACCATACTGTCTTGATTACTGTAGCTTTGTGGTATAGTTTGAAGTCAGGGAGCCTGATTCCTCCAACTCCATTTTTCTTTCTCAAGATTGCTTTGGCTATTCGGGATCCTTTGTGTTTCCATATGAATTGTAAAATGTTTTGTTCTAATTCTGTGAAGAATGCCATTGGTAGTTTGATAGGGATTGCATTGAATCTGTAGATTGCTTTGGGTACTATAGTCATTTTCACAATATTGATTCTTCCAATCCAAGAACATGGAATATTTCTCCATCTGTTTATGTCATGTTTGATTTCTTTCATCAGTGTTTTATAGTTTTCTGAGTACGAGTCTTTCACTTCCTTAGGCAAGTTTATTCTTAGGTATTTTATTCTTTTTGTTACAATGGTAAATGGGAGTGTTTCCTTAATTTCTCTTTCTGATTTTTCATTGTTGGTGTATAGGCTCCTTAGAAAACTAAAAATAGAACTACCATATGACCCAGCAAACCCACTACTGGGCATATACCCTGAGAAAACCATAATTCAAAAAGAGACATGTACCACAATGTTCATTGCAGCACTATTTACAATAGCCAGGACATGGAACCAACCTAAGTCTCCATCATCGGATGAATGGATAAAGAAGATGTGACACATAAATACAATGGAATATTAGCCATAAAAAGAAACGAAATTTAGTTATTTGTAGTGAGGTGGTTGGACCTAGAGTCTGTCATACAGAGTGAAGTAAGTCAGAAAGAGAAAAACAAATACCATGTGCTAACACATATATATGGAATCTATGAAAAAAGAAAATGGTACTGATGAACCTAGTTGCAGGGCAGGAATAAAGAGGTAGACATAGAGAATGGACTTGAGGACTTGGGGTGGGAAGGGAAAGCTGGGGCAAAATGAGAGTAGCACCAATATATATACACTACCGAATGTAAAATAGTTGGCTGGTGGGAAGCAGCAGCATAGCACAGGGAGATCAGCTCGGTGCTTTGCCATGACCTAGAGGGGTGGGATAGGGAGGATGGGAGGGAAGCTCAAGAGGGAGGGCATATGGGGACATGTGTATGCATATGGCTGATTTGCCTTGTTGTGCAACAGAAACTTACACAGTATTGTGAAGCAATTATAGTCCAATAAAGATTTATTTAAAAAAACAAAGAGAATGGGTAAACAAAAAGTTCCTACTGTATAGCACAGAGAACTATATTCAATATCCTGTGATAAACCACAATGGAAAAGAATATGAAAAATATGTATAACTGAATCACTTTGCTGTACAGTAGAAATTAACACAACATTGTAAATCAACTATACTTCAATAAAATAAAATTTTACAAAATCAAAAAAAAGAAGTCTAATAGAAACTCTGATTTCATAAATCTGTCAGTAAAAAGGATTAATTATATAGGACTGAGTAAACTGATGACTATGATTGCAATTTTTTGGTTTTGCCTGAAATATTAATGGCTTTTAATCTGTGTTTTTCCAGATGTAAGGAAATCTTTTCCCCTAAGTATAGGTATGACAAATTAGATAACAACAGGACTAAGGGGTTCAATATTCCCTGCTCAAGGCTGATCAGTTCCATTCTACAATCACCCTTCATCGTCCCTGTACAGCCAGAAGTAGCCAAGAGTGGTCGTCGCCCTTTTCCCCACAAGACTGTGGAATGGACATTGACAGTCAGGAATTGTAATAGGGAAGAACAAATCTGACTCCATATTAGATCTGTTTCTTTTACTTTAAACTTTGTATTCTATTGCTTTTGCTACAAGTTAATCACTAAAGTGATGTTGCCTGTAGCTTAAAGTATACATAGTGGCCCATCTCAGAGAACCCTGTCTCCATGCTTGAATGTTAAACTAGAATACCTTTGTTCAGCTCACAGGGAACATCCTGACCCAGCTCACCTGTGAATGGCTGCAGGAAAGAAGAAATTAACACATCCCCTCCTGAGTCTGGCTGAAATCAGGAGATATTTGAAATAACTTATAACCTATATTGCCTTTTTTGTTGTTTCTTGCATTAACAAATGTGTGACTGAGCCTCTGGTAAAATGATAATATATAGTTCCATATGAGATCAATGATTATAATAATGTAACTCTAAATATGGGAAGAAGAACAGGAGGGAATATTTTCCTGGACCATAAGAGACTAGTAAGGTAAGTGGTCCAGAGACTTTTGTCACTAAGGCCTAGTCTAGTGATAGCACATTGAGTGGCCTACGAATGAAGTCTTTGCCAGACCTGGGAATGAGAATTCCTAGCACCATGGGATGAAATGGTCATGAAATGCCCCCTAAACCATGGTCAAATTTAGGACCCTGAAGGGGTCTTGCTGGCTGAGAATTGGCACTTGCCATCTACCTCTCCACTGCAGCTGCTGACCTTCAACACCCCCTGAAAGGAATTCAGGGTGGAGATCAGGAATGAGGCACTCTCTGCTCTGGGAAAAACTGGCAGAACAGGCCTTCAGATAGTTAGATATTTTCAGAAGATCTTATGACCCCCAATTCTTGCATCTTTTAATATCTAGAAAAGCATTAAAATCACTAATGGTGACTTCTGCTTTGGCCATTGAGGAGAGAAATGCACTTGGAAGTAAAAATGGATTGGCTGTGTCGGACTCAGATGCCACCAGCCATTCTCAAAGCAGTGTCTGCTGGACTGTGGACACCTCTGTCAAGTTTATGATTAACCTCCTTATCTGAAGCTTTATTCCTTTTCTTACTCAAAACTTGTTCTCCTCAAGATTGAGGAGTATCAAAGTAAAGGGGGGAATTGTACCTGAGCAGGACCCTATGGGACCTTCCTGGGACAGGCATTCCCCCCCATATCCTCTGCTTTAGCTCCTCTCTGAAGTACCTAGATAATAGTATTTGATGCCAATTTCCTAGTTATTTTGCAGATGTGAACCCCCCCTGCTCCCACCAAAGGGAAGATGTTAACTACTTGATGACCATGAGCACATAGCCCCAGGCCTCCTGGAGCCTAAGGACTGATAAAGTTAACTCCTGTGACACCAACCTGTTCTGTCATCAGCCATTCAGTGAACTGTGCACGATCTGATCACATACCCTGTGACCCCACCCCGTCACCTGGCTTTTAAAAATGCTTTACCAAACCCCTTTGCAGAGCTCAAGGCTTTTTAGGGCATGAGCCACCTCGTCTCCTTGCATGGCCTTGCAATAAACCTTTCTCTGCTCCAAACCCTGACGTTTCAGTTTGTTTGGACTCACTGTGCGTAGGGGACATGAACTTGTGTTAACAATACCAATGCTGTCACTAAGCTAGATCTCTCTTTCCTGCACTTATGAAAGTGATCTTTTATTTTTAACCATTGATCAATAACCATTTCAAAGGTGGGTGTGTGTATTGTGTGTGTGTGTGTGTGTGTGTGTGTGTAGGAGGTGGGAGTTTCCCCACACCAACAAGCAATTCTCAGACACCTTGCTAGTGTCCAAGAATTCAACTCAATTCTGACACTATCTACCAGGAGACAGCATGAGATTCTGCAAGTTAAGGGTTCTGTCTCAAGACTGTCCCCCACCCCACTTTAGGTTACCAGTGCTCTGACCAAGGGCTATAAACCAGAGATCCAACAACCCCTTCCTCAGGTTCAGTTAATTTGCTAGAGGGACTCACAGAACTCAGAGCAACTTTTTACTTACTAGATTACAAGTTTATTACAAAAGGATATAACTCAAGATCGGCCACATAGAAGAGATGCCCAGGACAAGGCATGAGGAAGGGGCGTGGAGCATCCATGCTCTCTCCCAGCACTTCCACGTGCTCACCAACCTGCAAGCTCTCCGAACCCAGTCCTTTTAGAGTTTTTATGGTGGATTCATTACGAAGGCATGAGTTAGTAAATCATTGGCCAACCTCCAGCCATCTTCCCCTCCAGAGGTCTGGGCCTGTGACTGGAAGTTCTAACCCTCTAATCACAAGGTTGGTTGCCCTGGCAACCAGCCTCCATTCATAGGGGCTTTCTGAATGTCACCTCGTTCACATAACAAGACACCTTTATTACTCTCATCACAGGAAATTCCAAGGGTTTTAGGATATCTGTGCCAGGAACAGTAGAAGACCAAATACATATTTATTATAAACCACAATATCACATATCTCTCCTCTAAATTTTGTATTATTCGTAGATGCCATCAGTAAGAATTCTAAGTCTTCACCCAAGCCACTGGTAAAATTAGGCAATTATAACTATTTAATTTTAATTATGGAATATTTCAAATGTATGGAGGAGTACAGAAAATAAAATAACACAACTCATCCATGTTTCTACCATCCAGATTTTGCCATATTTGCTTTTGAATTTGATAATGTCATGTGAGAATGTGGGAAACTTGTGGGAGAATAAACTGATACTGATCTCAGAGAGGCAGCAGTGAGTGGTGGTGCGAAGTGAGATCTTAATTCCCTGCCAAGGAATTGAACCTGCGTAGCCTGGATGAAAACCAGGAATCCTAGTCAGCAGACCCCCTGGCTCTTGCCCCCAGTGAAAAATGCATTTCTCACGGAGGCAAAAACTATAAAAACAGGTACAAAGTTTATTATTAGAGCCACAGCACACAACAAGTGGGAGAGCACACAGAGAAACAGTTTGTTTAGTTAAGACAGAAGCAAGGCAGAGATGCACACCTGGAGGGAAAGGGTGTGGGCATCCTCCCCAATGAGGAGGAGCACAGTAAAGAGGCAGTTAAAGTCATGTATATAAGTCAGTTCTTCTGGGTCTTTGTTTTTCTTCTGGCCAGTCATCTTGTTTTGTCCTCCCTGGCTAATTTGTTTCAGGATTCTCCCCCTAGGTGCGCATACACCTTTCAGCCAAGATGGATCTTGATGATGTAAAGGCATCTGGGAGAAGCAAGACTCATTATGGCCTGGCATTGTCCCCTGACTTTTGTCCCCCAAGGAGCCTTCCAGCTCATGTGTAGTGTCTCCCTTGCCCCAGGGAAGGGCGGGTTGGGGGGGAGCGGTGTTCTCTTGATCCTTTACTCAAACAAGGTTTTGCCCCTCTTTGTTCTTGCCAGGACTGCTATCTTAAGGTCTCCACAAGAGACAAAACCTAGGGCTTCCCTGGTGGTGCAGTGGTTGAGAATCTGCCTGCCAATGCAGGGAACACAGGTTCGAGCCCTGGTCTGGGAAGATCCCACATCCCACATGCCGCGGAGCGACTAGGCCCGTGAGCCACAATTGCTGAGCCTGCGTGTCTGGAGCCTGTGCTCCGCAACAAGAGAGGCCGCGATAGTGAGAGGCCCGCGCACCGCGATGAAGAGTGGCCCCCAATTGCCGCAACTAGAGAAAGCCCTCGCACAGAAACGAAGACCCAACACAGCCATAAATAAATAAATAAATAAATAAATAAATAAATAAATAAATAAATAAATAAATAAATAAATAAATAAATAAATAAATAAATAAATAAATAAATAAATAAATAAATAAATAAATAAATAAATAAATAAATAAATAAATAAATAAATAAATAAATAAATAAATAAATAAATAAATAAATAAATAAATAAATAATAAATAAAAATAAAAAATAAAAAATAAAAAATAAAAAATAAAAAAAAAATAAATATTTAAAAAAAATTAGGAAAAAAAAAAGAAAGAGACAAAACCTAACTATTTACCCTGCGTCTGTTGTTACTTCCATTTTGGAGGGTAAACAGGAGGCTGATTGTAAATGCCTAACCTGGAGCCCACCTACCTCCTGTCTCAGGAAATGCAAACAGAAGCCTATTGTAATTGGCCGGCCTGACGTCCACTTTTTTGCTGCCTCAATTCTACCACTTTGAAGAGAGACCATAGGCAATTCAAATAGAGTTAAAAATGGAGACATCCATACCCTAAAAAACAAAATTCAACTAAGAAAAGTTAAAGATCTAATTGTATTTACTTAATGGTTCATCAATCAGGCAGCATCCCATCTTAGCAGATAGAAAGGAGTGCCAAGGAACTGTACAAAAATGGAAGGTTCTTATAGGCAGAAAGTGGCGGAAGACAGAAATTTCTAGCAAAGAGTAGATTGTTTCAGGCAAGTTCAACTTCCTTTGTGGGAAGGGGCCTACGTATTTATGATTCACTACCCTCAGTTAGGAGGAAAGAATTAAAATTTAATATTTATTCAGCACATATTACAGATCAGGCACTGTGCTAAACAATTTACATACATATTATATAATTCAATCCTCACAGCAAGTCTGTAAAATAGGTATTATTAGTATTGTTCCCACTTACAGGGATAGGTAGAGGCCTATCAAGCAGATAACCTCACTAGGGCTGATCAGGTAATTCCAGACTGACTAGTTAAACATCACATTCCTGGGAGAGGCTAGACCTGCAAGTAGGTTAGATATTAAGTCTTGGTTTGCTGATGTGGGACTTAGCACAACTGGCTCCATTTTGGAACCCTTATTTTTTTTTAACACCTATAACTGAGAGATCTCATTTCTAGGTGTGCACCTGAAATAAAGTCTCTCAGAAGCACATAGATCTAAGTACTAGAATGTATGTTGTAGTAACAAAATATTGGGAATGACTTAAACATCCATCAATGTAGTATATTCATAAAATGAAATATTGTTATTAAAATAAGTTAAGATTGATCAAAAGAGATAAATCTCAAATATATAACATTGAATGAAAAAGGCAAGTTGTAAAAAGATATGCCTTGATATGAAACTATTTATGTGAGTTTAAAAAAAGAAAAAATAATAGTTATTAAAGTACTAGACGCTGCAGGTGACTTTGGGGTCCCGCTGACCTGGGTCAAATCCTGGCTTTGAACTTTACAGCCACAGGCAAGTTGCACAAACTCCCTGAACATCAGTGTCCTCATTTAGTAAATGGAAACAATAATAATGCCTATTTTACAGACTTGCTGTGAGGATTGAATTATAGTGTGTATGTAAACTGTTTAGCACAGTGCCTGCCTGATCTGTAAGATGTGTTGACTAAATATTAAATTTTAGTTCCTTTCTTCCTACTGAGGCTAGTGAAACATAAATAAAAATGGGTAGGAGTAGAAAATGACAGGCTGGGAGGGCAGGGAGGAAGCCAAATCAGTGTTGTATTCACAACTGGTCCTGGGAATAGCATAATGGGTGAGAAGAACCCCATGAGTGAGAAAGTGCACACAAGCAGAAGGTAGGGAGTGAAACAGCTGGAAGCATTCAGGGAAAAACAACCCAGCGCAGTTGAGCGGGTAACCCAATCCAGTGGAATGAGCTGGGAAGCAGGTAAACTGGAAACCAAGAGAAGAAAACACATTTGTGCTCTTGGAAGTAAATGCAAGTGGAAAAAAGAAAATCCCTAGACTTGGAGTGAGCAGGCTTGACCTGCATCCCTGCCTTGCCTTTAAGGGCTTCCCAGCCCCTGGGTCCACCTTTTGTAGGTTATATCTTTCTTAACCCTCTTCAGTTTTACTCAGGTTTCTGTCTGGAAACCAATGGAATATAATGGCTCATGCTTCTCTGGAAATGTTACCAAATCAAACCTGGGTCCACTCGCCCTAACGTCAATCTACTGACACTGGGTTGTGGTGAAGAAAAGTGCAGCTTTTATTTACAGGACACCAAGCAAGGAGTCCAAGGCAGCTAGTGCCCAAAATACCCCAACTCCCCAATGGGTTTCAGGAAAGCATTTTTAAAGGCCAGGTGAGGGAGGAGAGTCCCAGTAAATGTGATCAGCTTGTGCACAATTCTCTGATTGGTTGATGGTGAGGTAACAGAGTGGTGTCACTGGGGTTAATGTTATCAATCCTTAGGCACCAGTAGGTCTGGGGGCTACGTGCTCGTGATCATCAAGTAGTTAGTCTTCCATCTGGTGGGGGCTTTAGCATCTATAAAACAATTCAGGAAATGTGCCTCAGATACTCTTATTTAGGTACATCAGAGAGGAGCTAAAGGAGAGGATAGGGGGAAGGGGTCCATCTCAGGAAGGCTCCATAGGGTCCTGCTCAGTTACAGAAACATCTAACCTACCTGTGCTTTCAGGGAATGCATAAACTGTGATGACCTTACAAAATCTTATACTGATAAAAATCCTGAAACTATGGTGTGGGGGCATTCAGAGATAACTCATTGCTTCAGGTGGAGAACAAAGGCTGGTCAAGGTAACAACACTCATAACCTTTTACCTTGAAAATTGTTTTCTATTCTCCAAAACACTTTCCCCATCTTCTATCCCTCCATTAAATAGCTCCCCCTTTGTCCTCAAAATTTAAGACCAATTCCTTGGTTCAAGCCTCAAGAAACACCATAATTTTACCTGAACCCATCCTTCTAATCTATCCAACCTATTTTCTCCTGTTTCTATTCACCAGTCATTCCCCAGGTTGATTGCTACATCACCATATTCTGCCATTCCCCCACACTCACTGATTGTTTTCCCATCTTTGCTTCTTTCAACATGCTGTTCCCTTTATCTATTTCCTCCCATTACTACGTGTCCAACTTTACCCATTCTTCATGATCTACTTAATGCCATTTGTTTTCTAGAATTTTCCTGGATACGCTTCCCTTTCTCCTCTAGCTGGACATAACTATTCAATTCCATTTTACTTAAGAAACTATTGAGCTAAGTAGGCATGAGGGAGACAAAAAGGAATAACATATGGTCTGTCTCCTCCATCAGCTACCATGTATTTAGGAGGGCAGGTACATAAACCAAGTTACAAATGAGACATCAGCAAAGTGATCAGGGACCTGCAAGGCCACCAAGGAGCCCATCATCTCTTGCCTCCTAACTTGTCTGATTCTTCGCTTGCTCATTCCCAACCTTACAATTCCTTCTGCACCTAACAGTCAGAATGATCATTTAAATGTTCATCAGATATGATTTTCCTCTACTTAAAATCCTCCAGAGCTTTGCTATTGTGCTTGGAATAAAATCCAAACTCATCACCCTGACTTAGCCTTTTGAAACAGGACCCTGCCTACCTTTTTGACCTTCTCACCCCATTATCTTCCCCTCCCACTTTGCTCCACCACACTAACCTTTCTGTTCCTTAAGCTGGCCAAATATTTCCCTTCTTAAGACTTGGCATCAATTTCCCCCCTTTCCTTTATCTACAATAACTCTTCCTGCTCTTTCCTGTTATTTAGGTATCAGTTTAAATACCTGGTTGATGAGAACTTCTTTGACCCATCCAGCCTAAATCAGCTCTTCAATTACTCTCTTCCAGCTTATTGCTGCCATTTTTCCTTTTTTGGCTAGTTATCATCTATTTCTCCCACTAATATCAGCTGTAAGAGGACAAAGGCTGTGCCATATTGTCAACAGTGTAGCCCCAAGACCTGGAACAAGGCCTGGTGGAGAGTTGACACTCAGTAAATATTTGTTGAATGAACAAAAGGGAAGGTTTCATAGAAGAGTTGATAAGAGAAGTTCACTAGTGCAGGGAAGGGCATTTTGGGCAAAGGGACTAGCACAAGTGAAAAGAAATGATGAGGAGAGTGGTTAGACAGCCTTCTGTACTTCCCAGTTGTGGCACTTGGCCCATTTCATTAGAATTGCTTGCCTACTTGGCTATTTTCCCAAGGATTTTGTTTCTGAGGCTAGGGGACTTGTCTATCTAGCTCACCACTGTATTTTCAGTGTTCCAGCCCATTGTGAGTTCCCAACAGTTATGGAATGAATAAAAGGTCTAAAAGGAGGAGCAGTTGGATATAAGTCTCATTGTTAAGGCCCTTGGATGTTGAACAAAGGACTTTATATTTTGTCCTGTAAAAAATGAGGAGCCATTGAAATTTTATCTTGTGGTGTTTTTAGTTTAATATTTTTTAAAGTAATTGTTTATCTATTTATTTTTTAACTTTTGATTTTGAAATAACTACAGGTTCCCAGGAGGTTAACAAAGAAAGGTACAGGGAAGTCCCATGTACAATTCCCCCAGCCTCCTTCTATACAACTATGGTCATATAAGATATTAAACCACAGTACAATATCAAAAATTGTACCAAGAAATTGACATTGGCACAATTCATAGAGCTTATTCAGATTTCATCAGTTTATATGCACTAATCTGTGTGTGTTTGTGTAGCTCTAAGCAATTTTTTCACATGTGTAGCCTTGAGTAACTACCATCACAATCAAGATAATTGTGCTATCACCACAAGACTCCCTTGACTCATTCCCAATACTTGGCAACCACCAATCTATTCTTCATCTCTTTAAATAGAGAGTTATTTCATGATTGTTAAATAAATGGAATCATGCTATCTCATGCCTGTTGAGATTGGCTTTTTTTCATTCAGCATAATTTCCTTGAGTTTCAAACAAGTTGTGGTGTGTATCAAGAGTCCATTTCTCAGCTAGCATCATACTCAACAGTGAAAAGCTGAAAACATTTCTTCTAAGATCAGGAACAAGAAAAGGATGTCCACTCTCACCACTTTTATTCAACATAGTTTTGGAAGTCCTAGCCACAGCAATTAAAAAAAAATAGAAATAAAAGTAATCCAAATTGGAAAGGAAGAAGTAAACTCGCTGTTTGCAGGTGACGTGATACTATACATAGAAAAGTCCTAACGACAACACCAGAAAACTACTAAAGCTCGTTAATGAATTTGGTAAAGTTATAGGATACAAAATTAATATACAGAAATCTGTTGCATTTCTTTACACTAACAATGAAGTATTAGAAAGAGAAATTGAGAAAACAATCCCATTTACCAACGCTTCAAAAAAATACAATACTTAGGAATGAACCTACCTAAGGAGGCAAAAGACCTGTACTCTGAAAACTATAAGACACTGATGAAAGAAATTAAAGATGACACAAACAGATGAAAAGATATACCATGTTCTTGGATTGGAAGAATCAATATTGTTAAAATGACCATACTACTCAAGGCAATCTACAGACTCAATGCAGTCCCTATCACAATATGAAGAGCATTTTTCACAGAACTGGAACAAATAATTTAAACATTTGTATGGAAACACAAAAGATCTTGTATAGCCAAAATAATCTTGAGAAGGAAAAACACAGCTGGAGGAATCATGTTCCCTGACTTCAGACTATCCTACAATACTATAGTAATCAAAACAATATGATAGTGGCACAAAAATAGACACAGATCAATAGAATAGGAGAGCCCAGAAATAATTAGTTAATTATTAATTAATAATTTATTGGTCAATAATAATTTGGTCAATTAATCCATGACAAAGGAGGCAAGACTATACAGTGGAGAAAAGACAGTCTCTTCAATAAGTGGTGCTGGGAAAACTGGACAACTACATGTAAAAGAATGAAATTAGAACATTCTATAATACCATATACAAAAATAAACTCAAAATAGATTAAAGATCTAAATGTAAGGCCAGAAACTATAAAACTCCTAGAAGAAAGCATAGGCAGAACACACTTTAACATAAATCACAGCAATACATTTTTGGATCAGTCCTAAAGTAAAGGAAGTAAAAGCAAAAATAAACAAAAGGGACCTAATTAAACTTTAAAAAGCTTAAATTAAAAGCTTTTGCACAGCAAAGGAAACCATTGAAGAAATGAAAAGACAACCTACTGAATTTGAGAAAATATTTGTAAATGATATGACCAATAAAGGATTAATATCCAACATGTATAAATAACTCATACAACTCAATATAAAAAAAAAAAACTCAATTAAGAAATGGGCAGAAGACTTGAATAGACATTTTTCCAAAGAGGAAATGCAGATGGCCAACAAGCACACAAAAAGATGCTCAACATCGCTAATCATCAGGGAAATGCAAATCAATACCACAATGAGATATCATCTCACACCTGTCAGAAAGACTATCATCAAAAAGAACAAAAATAACGTTTGTTGGTGAGGATGTGGAGAAAAGGGAACCCGGTACACTGTTGGTGGGAATGTATATTGGTGCAGCCACCGGGGAAAACAGTATGGAGGTTTCTCAAAAAACTAAAAACAGAACTACCATATGATCCAGCTATTCCACTCCAGGGTATATATCCAAAACAAAAACAGAAACAATAATTCAAAAAGATACATGCACCCAATGTTCACAGCAATTGCCAAGGCATGGAAGCAACTTGTGTCCATCAACAGATGAATGGATAAAGAAGATGTGGTATACACACACACACACACACGTATACACATATGAAATAGTGCCATTTGCAGCAACAAGTATGGACTTGGAGGGCATTACACTAAGTGAAATAAGTCAGACAGAGAAAGACAAATACTGTACGATATCACTTATATGTGGAATCTAAAAAGTAAAACAAACTAGTGAATATAACAAAAAAGTAGCAGACTCACAGATATGGAGAACAAAGTAGTGGTTACCAGTGGGAGGTGAGGGGTGATATAGGGATGGGGGAGTGGGAGGTACAAACTATTGGGTGTAAGATAGGCTGCAAGGATGTGTTGTACAACAGAATATACCCAATATTTAGAATATGGCCAATATAGCCAATATTTTGTAATAACTGTAAATAGATTATAATGTTTAATAATTTTTTAAGAAGTTCATTTCTTTTCATTGCTGAGTAGTGTTCCACAGTATGTTTGTTTGACCATTCTGCTTTCATAAGACATTTGCAGTTTCCAGAAGATTTTTAACTAAGGCAATAGCATGCTGAGGTTTGTCTTCTAAGGAAAGAATTCTAGTGGCAGGAGGAGGAGGAACTGGACTGAAATGAGCGTTAACATAAAGAAGAGAAAGGGGGACAAATAAGAAGTCATTTTAATAGTAGGAGAGAGAGATGAGGGCTGGAATTAAGGAAGTGGCAATGAGTGAAGAGGAGGTAATGGATTCAAGAGATATTGCTGAGGTAGACTTGACAGAAAGGGGTTTGTGATGGATTTGATATAGAAGGGAAGGGAGAGGAAGACTCAGATATCACTTCAACTATCTGGCTTGGGTGCTTGCAAGATCAGCAATCCTACAAACTATAAAATGGTGTTCAGGAGAAAGAGACATTTGGGGAGAGGATAGTGAGTCCTATTTTGGACACCAAGAGTTTGAGAGGCTTAGCAATAGATCCAAGTAGAGGTGAGCAGTGGCTCAGGAGAGCGTTATGGGCAGGAGATCAAATGGAGAAGCTACCAGAATACAAGTTACATTTGAATCTATGGGATGGATGAGATTGTCCAAGAAGTGACAGAAAGTTTAACAGAAGGCTGAAGACATAACCTTGGGAACATTCACATTTAATGTTGCCAAGTTATCAAACACGAGAGGTAAACTTATTGTACTGCAGTAAGGTATTCACTGTATGATCTTTGCAGGAGTAGGTCAGTAGACAGAAGCTTGGTGGGGCAGGTGAGGTAAAAAAAGAGAGGAGAAGCAGTGAAGGCAAGATGGATAACATGAGCCTTTGAGAAGTTTGGCAACAAAGGTTGAGAGAGAGGCAGGGTGGGACAGGATCTGCAGTACTCATCAAGAGCCCCTGGACACCTGGTTCTTCCTGTGACCATGGGCACACATACTACCCTTCAGGTATATCTTTTTTGTGCATCCACACACGATCCTGGGAACTCCTCTTGCCACTGTGCTCAAGAAGCTGCTACCAATTTATCCAAATAGCTCTTGACTAACACCTACTTGCCATTTGGGGGTCACCAAGGAATGTTGCTTTAGGACTCTGAGAAATGAACAAGTCTGTGAGTTAAGGACAAGTTAATGAACGAGGAGAGAAAAGGTGGGGAGCATGAGCGTTGGCGTAGCTGATGGAGCAAAGGCCCTGAGGTGGGGGAGAGCATTAAATGGAGAGGTCAGTCTTGGAGAAAGAATATTCCTTTCCTCTGAATCAGAAAGTAATTGGTTAAGGTGGGGAGAGATGATAGAGGTTGGGATGTGCAGGGCGGGGTCTGAGGCCACAATTTTCTCAGTGAGGTAGGCAGTCATTGCAGTCAGAAACAAGAGAAGAGGGGCTGTTTGATTGCTTGAAGAGAGTGACAAAGATCCAGAGCAACCCTCTTTCTCTATAGTACCAGCCACCAACTGACCTACTACAGTATCTGTCTGAATTTTGGCTCTCTTTCCTCGGTGGGATATAAACTCCATGCAGACAACAGGTTGTTCTTATTCACTTTATATCCCCAGAAGTTAGAACAGTGTCTGACACATAGTAGGGATCAATGACTATTTATTGAATGGATGAAAGAGGAGGAGTAGAATGACTGGTGAGAATCACGGAGGACCCAGCTGAGGCTGGAAGTAATCCTTCCCTCTCCTGAGTGGCCCTCTCACCTGCACTCGTCTCTGGCTGCCTTGTGTCTGAGTTATTTACAGTCACATCTTGTCTCTGTCCTGCAGTGAACATTCTTCAGGACCAAGTCTGCATCTATCCTGGTGTGTGCACAGCACAGGCTGAATGAATGGACATGTGAATGGAATGCTAAGCAGCTCTGGCTGTCCTTTTCACATTGCATTAAAACCCAGCCTCTTGTGATGTCTGTACATTGGTTGAAGTTTTGCAGTTTGGAATAAATAAAGCCTATTTGTTCTTCCTTTAGATAGCCCTTCAAATATTCGAATGGTTGTGGTGTCTTCCACACTCTCGCCTCAGTAAAGGCAAGTGATGATGCTTGTAACTGTCCCTCATATGACTGGTTTCCAAGCCCCCTGATACCCTGATCTCCCTGGGATGGGAACTCTTTGACCCTAAGGGTTGTTTAGACAGCGTCAGACTATGCCTCCACGGGGAATCCAGGCATCCTAGGTCTAGAAGAATATGGGTATGGCCTGAGGCCCTGTCTTTATCACCCCTTCCCAAAGTTTTAAAGTCAAGCTCTGTGTGAGGTCAAGTGAATCCTAAAATTAGGAGTGAGTCTGTCATTGGAGCTGACTTCTGTGCCAACAGTGAGGCACCTCCCTGCCCAGCATGACGGTGACCCTGGACCTGTTAAACAAGCTGCACTCTGCCGAGAGTTGTACTTGATTCCTTTTTGGACAACAGAGGGAGATGACTGGCAGGCACCTCTGGTATTCCCCCTTTGAGTTTTAACAGATGAAGATAATAAATAAGGGGTCAGTATACTCCTGGGGTGTGGGTGAGAGACACAGCCTTCTCAGCACCACTGTGCAGAATGGTTGAAGTTGTTTTGCTGAAACTCTCCTTTGTCTTTACCTCTCAGGACCAGGCTACTTGGGGAGTTCATTACACAGATCTCAGGTTTCAGTCAGAGGGAAAGAAAGTGGCCTCCAAAAAGCAAGGCCGTAACCCTGTAGCTAACCCAACGAGGTCCATTAAAAAAATGTTGAGATACAATTAACGTACAATAAAATACATAGGTCTTAAGAATTCAATTAGAAGAGTTTTGATAGTTTTAGACACCTGTGTAACCACTACTCAAAGTAAGAGATAGAACATTTCCATTAGCTCCCAAATTTCCCTTGTGCCACTTTCCAATCAACTCCACCACCCTCCTGCCCACTTTCTGACTTCTATCACTATCAGCTCGTATTTTCTGTTCTTGGACTCCATATAACTGGAATCACAGTGTAGGCATGTTTGTGTGTATCTTCTTTTGTTCAACATAATGTGTTTGAAATTTTGTCATATTGTTGTACATATCAGTAGGTTATTCCTTTTTAATGTTGAATAGTATTCCATTTCATAAGTAGGTCATATATATTATCCATTCTCCCATCAATGTGTTGTTTAAAGTTTTTGGCTATTATGAATAAAAGCTGCAATAAAAGTTGCAACTCCTGTTAGGTAGTGAAAAACAGTGAATGTATTTTAACCTTATAAGGAATTGGCTAACAGTTTCAAAGTGAATGAGCCATTTATACATGCCCTAGCAAAGTATGTGCATTCAGTTGCTCCACATCCTTTAGTGATGTCAGTCATTTAAATTTTATCCATTCTAGTGGGTCTGTAGTGTTACCTCTTTGTAGTTTTCATTAACATTTTCTTATGACTAATGAGGATGAGTGCTTTCTCACATGCATTTTGGCCATTTTTATATCTCTTTTGGTGAAGTATCTTTTCAAATCTTTTGCCCATTTTATAAATTGAATTACTTGCCTTTTTATTCTTGATTTGTAGGATTTCTTTATATATTCTGGATTTGTAAGATATGCGTTGTATATATATTTTTCCCAGTCTATGGACTATCTATTAATTTTCTTGATGGTTTCTTTTGATGAGGAGAATGGTTTAATTTTGATGATATCAATTTTTTTCTTTTATTGTTAGTGCAGGGTGGTTTAATTTTCATGTGAGAGGTTGTTTTTAGCCATGAGACATGGTATGTCTAGGAGCCCAGAAAAGAGTCTTGGATAATTGGGAGTGGGTGGGAGATATAGACCCTTCACTTACTAAGGGTACAACAGCCCCACAGCTTGCTGCTTTGAAAAGGCACCAGGTTAGTGAGTAATAAGGAGATCTGGGTTCAAGCCCTGGCTCAGCAATTTACTGATTGAGTAACCAATTTATTCATCTGCAAAATGGGGGTAATCATGCTGGCTCAGCAATTTACTGATTGAGTAACCAATTTATTCATCTGCAAAATGGGGGTAATCATGCTTGCTCATGACATCATAGTGGGCTTTGAATAGTGGAATTTGAATAAACTCTGAAAGCCATAAAGTACTCCACAGGTGGTCATGAGTATTATAATATCAATATCAATAATTACCACTATTATTATCCTCAGCCCTCCAGTAGTCCATTACCCTGCCTGTGTTATCTTATCCTTCCTCTCCACCCAGCCCTCACACCTGAGCACTCATTGCTCAAGAGCATCTTTCTTAGGGGACAGGCAGGAAGGAAAGATTGCAAAACTCAAACCCATCTCATCTCTTGTTTGCATTTCCAGGAAAAGTCCTTGAGGTCTGTTAGTCCCATGGGGCCGTGCTGGGCTCTGCAATAGGAGGGCCATGCAAGGGCTTGAGAGGCTGACAAATGATGGAGATTCCCATGGGGCAAACCCCGAGTGGCTGCCACGCCGTCTTGCCTTTTCACCTCTAATGTCTCCTCTCGTTGTTTTCCGCCTGCACATCTCAATTTTTAACATACTTTTCCGCCAAAAGAAAATCTCATTTATGTGATTGTAGGTAATTATTTTGTCAGGAGACAGACCTTATTTCCCCCTAAGTTAACATACTAAGTTCATGAATTACAACTAAAAGTAAAGGGTGCTGCTGCTGTCGTTGCCATTAGCCTGTGCATTTTTGTAATTGGCTTTTTTAATGTTGAAATGATGTGGGTATCTCCATTCCTGCCTCTGAGGGGCCCAGGCAGTTGGGGACCCTGACAGGGAGTTCCTGCTCATTGCAGTTGGTGTCTTTCAGAAAAGCTACATAGAGGGAATTTTTTTTTTTTTTTCTTCAAGGCACAGTTTTCCTTCTTAGAAGGAGCAAAGGAAGCGGGCAGGGAATCTCTTCATGAAGTAATCTGTCAATTTGTGATGGTAATGATCTATTTCCAAGCTTGGGGTACTTGGAAAACACCCTCATTACACCCCTGCTGCGCTGGTGGCTTAGGGCTCCTTAGACCCAGAAGTGTTGAGCTGGGACATACACACCAGAGCTCCTCACGCGGCCACCCACTGGCCAAACCTGGGGCCCACCAGACTGTGGTAACCCTGGAAGCTTCCCCAAAGATGGAAAATGCTGTCTCTTCTGGGCTGGGCCTGATAGCACAGGGGTCAGTCTTTGTTATCTTCCTCCAGACGATGCTTAAAGCATAAAGCTGTCTAAGAAAGTCAACAGTCTTGTTTTTCATCTCCTGAATTTATGGAGGAGTAGAAAAACTCCAGACCAAATTTTTGAATCTAGGCCCTTTCCCCACTCCGAGATGGGACCTCCAGGGCTTACCAGGGCATGTGACCTGCCTAAGTCACCTGAGACTAAATTGGGAGAGGGAGGAAATGAAGGCAGGATAAATGGTCCTCACCTGGCTACAGCATCACTAAACAATGAATCCAGCAAACAGAGGGTGTTAAGGGAAGTGGCATGATCCTCAAGGCTTCAAAGCAGGAGTGGTCTCTGTTCTCTGTGTGGATCTGACAGAGGAGAGTTGGAAGGTCAGGGGAGGCAGCAAAGATAAGCCAGCGGCTGGGGGTCACATTACAAAGCTGAAAGGAAGAAGTGGAGAAACCAAGAACAGGCAAAAGAAAGATCAGAGAGAGCTATTATTATGTAATATGCCCATTGCAGACAGACAGGCGGCACTGGCCCTTCATCTTTCTTAACCTCAGATTCCAAGAAAGCCTTTGTTGTAGCCTGATCAGTCACACACAGGCACAGGCTGGGGTGAATGTCAAAGTCCCGGTAAATCCTACTCCGGACAAGAGGGTAAACTTGGGAAACATCTGAAACTTTTTCAGGTTAGGGAACTGACACACTCAGCCCTATCCTAGATATCATCTTCCCAAACTTAGCTCCCTTCTGTTGCCCCCAACTCAAAACCAAGCACCTGAGAGGACAGTGGGGAAATGGGGTTGCTGCCAGCACCACAGCAGCAACGCATATGAGGCCCCAACCTGCCCGCATACTTGGCAGGCAGCACCCTAGACTCATGCCAACTTGAGCTGGGTGAAAAGTGAAAAACCAGTCCATCAAAGAGCTGCTTTGTCTATGTGACACCAAAACAACCAGCTGTTTACACTGGTACCACATGGGGCCAAGAGCTGTTTTGACTGAAATCAGCTCCTCTGACTTTGTGCATCGCCCATAGCCTGCATTTCACACCACGTGGAGGGAAGGTTAGAGCAGTAGGTCAGAGCATCTCTCAGACCCAGCCCGACTGAGATGGGCTCTGTTTGTGTGTCCCCCTCTTACAGGACCAAGTGTTGCTTTGCCCACTGCCACAGCTCTGAGTGTACATGTGGTATCAGTAGGTGTCCTTGAATGGAACACATCACAGATGGGAGAGAGGTGAAGGAAAAACGCACTGTGCTTGCAACCAAGAGGACGGAAACCAGAGCTGAACAGGGACGGATGCTCAGCTAACAGTTTGGCATTTGAGAAATGTCTTAGGGAAGCTAATCACAACCTGGACTTGGCTTAACCCATTTGTGGGTTCTAAGCAAGTCTCGAATGAGCAGCTTCTCAGGTAGGCAAATGCCAGGGATGAATGTGGACCATGGGAGACACAGAGAAACACCTGCCACTTCCTGCTATGGAACCTGTGCCAGGTGTGGCCTCTCTGGGGGTCATTTGAGGTTGGCCTTTTGATTTCTTGGGTCCCATCAAATGGCTCTGATTTTAGATAATATTCTTTTTTTTTTTTAACATCTTTATTGGAGTATAATTGCTTTACAATGGTGTGTTAGTTTCTGCTTTATAACAAAGTGAATCAGTTATACATATACATATGTTCCCATATCTCTTGCGTCTCCCTCCCTCCCACCCTCCCTATCCCACCCCTCTAGGTGGTCACAAACCACTGAGCTGATCTCCCTGTGCTATACGGCTGCTTCCCACTAGCTATCTATTTTACGTTTGGTAGTGTATATATGTCCATGCCACTCTCTCACTTTGTCACAGCTTAATCTTTTGACAAAATCTAGAGAAAACAAGGAAAAAGACCACAAAATATCTAAGACATCAGATTAATTTTCCCTCTCCTGCGCACACACAGTGTTTTAAAGTTTCTGACAGGTTTCCCAGTCATCACATTGCCAGGAAAGCTCTTGCCCTAGATATCCACAAACTCATCACCTGCCTCCCCTCAGTTACTTCAATTCCACTTAAGTGGTCCTTCTCAGAGACACTTTCCTGGACACCTGGTCTAAACTTCACCATCACCCTCTGCTCCTGCCACTTCCATCTCCCTCCCCTGCTTTATTTTTCTCCTTGGCATTTACCATCATCTAACACACTAAATATTTACTTATTTTTCTTATCTGTTGTCTGCCTCCCACCCCTAGAATGTAAACTCCAGGAGGGCAGGGAGTTTTTCCATGTGCCCTGCTGGTTCACTGTTGTATGCAGCCAGGACAGTACCTGGTGCAGAGTGGATGATCAATACATATCTGTTGAATGAGTTAGTAATTGTTTTCTGTCCTTTAAGTAGAGCAGATATCTCCATTTTACAATTGAGGACATTGAGGCAGAGTGTCTCCATGCTCCTGACCTCCAGGGTTTTGAAAAAGAAATATTTCTTTTTTCTTGCAAAAAAGACTATTTTTTTTCCTGGAGTATAATTGCTTTACAATGTTTTGTTAGTTTCTTCTGTAGAGCAAAGTGAATCAGCTATATGTATACATATATCCCTTCCCTCTTGAGCCTCCCTCCCACCTCCCCCCACATCCCACCCCTCTAGGTCATCACAGAGCACCGAGCTGAGCTCCCTGTGCTGTACAGCAGCTTCCCACTAGTTATCTATTTTATGCATGGTAGTGTATATATGTTAATGCTCTTCTCTCAATTTGTCCCACCCTCTCCTTCCCCCCACTGTGTCCACAAGTTCGTTCTCTGTGTCTGTATCTCTTTTGCTGACCTGAAAATAGGTTCATCAGTAACATTTTTCTAGATTCCATATATATGCATTAATATACGATATTTGTTTTTCTCTTTCAGACTTACTTCTCTCTGTATGACACACTCTAAGTTCATCCACATCACTACAAATGACCCAATTTCATTCCTTTTTATGGCTGAGTAATATTCCATTGTATATATGTACCATATCTTCTTTATCCATTCATCTGTTGATGGACATTTAGGTTGCTTCCATGTCCTGGCTATTGTAAATAGTGCTGGAATGAACATTGGTGTACATGTATCTTTTTTTTTTTTTCACATACACACACTGTATTTTATTTTTACAAGAGATAAAAAAACTGACACCAAGCATTGTAAATGGATGACCACAACAAAAGCAAGAAAGATTGCAATTACCAAACACGAAACACACTCATACTATGTCATAATATTGACATTCAGTCCAGTAATCCTCCAGTGTAACAGCTCCTTTACTTTGCAGTGAAAATTGATTTGTATATTTTTTTCCTCTAAGTCCCTGTGTGATTTTTTTTTATTCAAACAGAAAGTCACAAAAAGTATAATCATCCTCATCAGTTCACTCAGTCCCATGTATTTTTTTTTTCATCTTGATCTTTTGTTAGCACTTTTATGAATTCATCAGTTTTCCATTAGAGTTCTGAAAATGCTTATTCATTCAGTTCAGCAGTATAGACAGTTACCAGAAACCTTACTTGTCAGAGTCTTTTCCATGAATTCCTTGAATATGAAACCCTTTTATAGGAACATATTTGCAAAAGCATCCGAGTACACCCAGAACTGTCTGTAAATGACAAAAGACTTAAAAGTGACCACGGTTAAAGATTTTATGAAAGTTCATAATAATGCAATTGACAAGGAAATTTAGTTATTTCTGATATATACATTTTAAAGTAATAACTAGAATTATGACTTATAACATTATACCAGAACATATAAGATTTTTAGAAATTTCATGTAATGTCTGAAACATCTATATTAACATATTTCCATACAAATAACCCAAAGAAAGTTTAGTATTAGTTGTTTTGTTTGTTTGTTTGTTTATACTGCAGGTTCTTATTAGTCATCAATTTTATACACATCAGTGTATACATGTCAATCCCAATCGCCCAATTCAGCACACCACCATCCCCATTCCACCATGGTTTTAGCCCCTTGGTGTCCTTACCTTTGTTCTCTACATCTGTGTCTCAACTTCTGCCCTGCAAACTGGTTCATCTGTACCATTTTTCTAGGTTCCACATACATGCGTTAATATACGATATTTGTTTTTCTCTTTCTGACTTACTTCACTCTGTATGACAGTCTGTACATCCATCCACGTCTCAACAAATGACTCAATTTCGTTCCTTTTTATGGCTGAGTAATATTCCATTGTATATATGTACCACTCTTCTTTATCCATTCGTCAGTCGATAGGCATTTAGGTTGCTTCCATGAAGTGGCTATTGTAAATAGTGCTGCAATGAACATTGAGGTGCATGTGTCTTTTTGAATTATGGTTTCTCTGGGTATATGCCCAGCAGCGGGATTGCTGGATCATACAGTAATTCTATTTTTAGTTTTTAAAGGAACCTCCATATTGTTCTCCACAGTGGCTGTATCAATTTACATTCCCACCAACAGTGCAAGAGGGTTCCCTTTTCTCCATACACTCTCCAGCAGTTGTTGTTTGTAGATTTTCTGATGATGCCCATTCTAACTGGTGTGAGGTGATACCTCATTGTAGTTTTGATTTGCATTTCTCTAATAATTAGTGATGATGAGCAGCTTTTCATGTGCTTCTTGGCCATCTGTATCTCTTCTTTGGAGAAATGTCTATTTAGGTCTTCTGCCCATTTTTGGATTGGGGTGTTTGTTTCTTTAATATTGAGCTGCATGAGCTGTTTATATATTTTGGAGATTAATTCTTTGTCCATTGATTCATTTGCAAATATTTTCTCCCATTCTAAGGGTTGTCTTTTCGTCTTCTTTGTGACTTCCTTTGCTGTTCAAAAGCTTTGAAGTTTCATTAGGTCTCACTTGTTTATGTTTGTTTTTATTTCCATTACTCTAGGAAGGGTACCAAAAAAGATCTCGCTGTGATTTATCTCAAAGAGTGTTCTTCCTATGTTTTCCTCAAAGAGTTTTATAGTGTCCGGTCTTACATTTAGGTCTTGAATCCATTTTGAGTTTATTTTTGTGTATGGTGTTAGGGAGTGTTCTAATTTCATTCTTTTACATGTAGCTGTCCAGTTTGCCTAGCACCACTTATTGAAGAGACTGTCTTTTCTCCATTGTATATCTTTGCCTCCTTTGTAATCGATTAATTGACCATAGGTGTGTGGGTTTATCTCTGGGCTTTCTATCTTGTTCCATTGACCTATGTTTCTGTTTTTGTGCCACTACCATATTGTCTTGATTACTGTAGCTTTGTAGTATAGTCTGAAGTCAGGGAGTCTGATTCCTCCAGCTCCGTTTTTTTCCTTCAAGACTGCTTTGGCTATTCGGGGTCTTTTGTGTCTCCATACAAATGTTAAGACGATTTGTTCTAGTTCCGTAAAAAACGCCACTGGTAATTTGATAGGGATTGCATTGAATCTGTAGATTGCTTTGAGTAATATAGTCATTTTCACAATATTGATTCTTCCAATCCAAGAAGATGGTATATTTCTCCATCTATTGGTATCATCTTTAACTTCTTTCATCAGTGTCTTACAGTTTTCTGCATACAGGTCTTTTGTCTCCCTAGGTAAGTTTATTCCTAGGTATGTTATTCTTTTCGTTGCAGTGGTAAATGGGAGTGTTTCCATAATTTCTCTTTCAGATTTTTCATCATTAGTGTATAGGAATGCAAGAGATTTCTGTGCATTAATTTTGTATCCTGCAACTTTACCAAATTCATTGATTAGCTCTAGTAGTTTTTGGTGGCATTTTTAGGATTCTCTATGTATAATATCATTTCATCTGCAAACAGTGACAGTTTTACTTCTTCTTTTCCAATTTGTATTCCTTTTATTTCTTTTTCTTCTCTGATTGCCATGGCTAGGACTTCCAAAACTATGCTGAATAAAAGTGGTGAGAGTGGACATCCTTGTCTCGTTCCTGATCTTAGAGGAAATGCTTTCAGTTTTTCACCATTGAGAATGATGTTTGCTGTGGGTTTGTCATATATGGCCTTTATTAGGTTGAGGTAGGCTCCCTCTATGCCCACTTTCTGGAGAGTTTTTAACATAAATGGGTGTTGAATATGTCAAAAGCTTTTTCTGCATCTACTGAGATGATTATATGGTTTTTATTCTTCAATTTGTTAATATGGTGTATCACACTGATTGATTTGTGTATAGTGAAGAATCCTTGCATCCCTGGGATAAATCCCACTTGACCATGGTGTATGATCCTTTTAATGTGTTGTTGGATTCTGTTTGCTAGTATTTTGTTGAGGATATTTGCATCTATATTCATCAGTGATATCGGCCTGTAATTTTCTTTTTTTGTAGTATCTTTGTCTGGTTTGGGTATCAGGGTAATGGTGGCCTCATAGAATGAGTTTGGGAGTGTTCCTTCCTCTGCAATTTTTTGGAAGAGTTTGAGAAGGATGGGTGTTAACTCTTCTCTAAATGTTTGATACAATTCACCTGTGAAGCCATATGGTCCTGGACTTTTGTTTGTTGGAAGATTTTAATCACAGTTTCATTTTCATTCCTTGTGATTGGTCTATTCATATTTTCTGTTTCTTCCTGATTCAATCTTGGAAGATTATACCTTTCTAAGAATTTGTCCATTTCTTCCAGGTTGTCCATTTTATTGGTATAGAGTTTCTTGTAGTAGTCTCTTAGGATGCTTTGTATTTCTGAGGTGTCTGTTGTAACTTCTACTTTTTCGTTTCTAATTTTATTGATTAGAGTCCTCCCCCTCTTTTCCTTGATGAGTCTGGCTAATGGTTCATCAATTTTGTTTATCTTCTCAAAGAACCAGCTTTTAGTTTTATTGATCGTTGCTATTGTTTTCTTTGTTTCTATTTCATTGATTTCTGCTCTGATCTTTATGATTTCTTTCCAACTGCTAACTTTGGGGGTTTTTTTGTTCTTCTTTCTCTAGTTCTTTTAGGTGTAAGGTTAGATTGTTTACTTAATATTTTTCTTGTTTCTTGAGGTAGGCTTGTATAGCTGTAAACTTCCCTCTTAGAACTGCTTTTGCTGCATCCCATAGGTTTTGGATCGTCGTGTTTTCATTGTCATTTGTCTCTAGGTATTTTTTGATTTCCTCTTTGATTTCTTCAGTGATCTCTTGGTTATTTAGTAACATATTGTTTAGCCTACATGTGTTTGTGTTTTTTACGTTTTTTTCCCTGTAATTCATTTCTAATCTCATAGCATTGTGGTCGGTAAAGATGCTTGATACGATTTCAATTTTCTTAAATTTACTGAGGCTTGATTTGTGAGCCAAGATGTGATCTATCCTGGAGAATGTTCTGTGCGCACTTGAGAAGAAAGTGTAATCTGCTGTTTTTGGATGGAATGTCCTATAAATATCAATTAAATCTATCTGGTCTATTGTGTCATTTAAAGCTTGTGTTTCCTTATTAATTTTCTGTTTGGATGATCTGTCCTTTGGTGTAAGTGAGGTGTTAAAGTCCCCCACTATTATTGTGTTACTGTCGATTTCCTCTTTTATAGCTGTTAGCAGTTGCCTTATGTATTGAGGTGCTCCTATGTTGGGTGCATATATATTTATAATTGTTTTATCTTCTTCTTGGACTGATCCCTTGATCATTTTGTAGTGGCCTTCCTTGTCTCTTGTAACATTCTTTATTTTAAAGTCTATTTTATCTGATATGAGTATAGCTACTCCAGGTTTCATTTGATTTCCATTTGCATGGAATATCTTTTTCCATCCCCTCACTTTCAGTCCGTATGTGTCCCTAGGTCTAAAGTGGGTCTCTTGTAGACAGCATATATATGGGTCTTGTTTTTGTATCTATTCAGCAAACTTGTGTCTTTTGGTTGGAGCGTTTAATCCATTCATGTTTAAGGTAATTATCGATATGTATGTTCCTGTGACCATTTTCTTAATTCTTTTGGGTTTTTTTTTGTAGTTCCTTTTCTTCTCTTGTGTTTCCTGCTTAGCAAAGTTCCTTTAGCATTTGTTGTAGAGCTGGTTTGGTGGTGCTGAATTCTCTTAGCTTTTGCTTGTCTGTAAATCTTTTGATTTCGCCATCAAAGCTGAATGAGATCCTTGCCAGGTAGAGTAACCTTGGTTGTAGGTTCTTCCCTTTCATCACTTTAAGTATATCATGCCATTCTCTTCTGGCTTGTAGAGTTTCTGCTGAGAAATCAGCTGTTAACCTTATGGGAATTCCCTTCTATATTATTTTTCATTTTTCCCTTGCTGCTTTCAATAATTTTTCTTTGTCTTTAATTTTTGCCAATTTGATTACTATGTGTCTTGGCGTGTTTCTCCTTGCGTTTATCCTCTATGGGACTCGCTGCGCTTCCTGGACTTGGGTAGCTATTTCCTTTCCCATGTTAGGGAAGTTTTCGACTATAATCCTTCAAATATTTTCTCTGGTCCTTTGTCTCTCTCTTCTCATTCTGGGACCCCTATAATGCGAATGTTGTTGCATTTAATGTTGTTCCAGAGGTCTCTTAGGCTGTCTTCATTTCTTTTCATTCTTTTTTCTTTATCCTGTTCCACAGCAGTGAATTCCACCATTCTGTCTTCCAGGTCACTTATCCGTTCTTCTGTCTCAGTTTTTCTGCTATTGATTCCTTCTAGTGTAGTTTTCATTTCAGTTATTATTCATCTCTGTTTGTTTGTCCTTTAATTCTTCTAGGTCCTTGTTAAACATTTCTTGCATCTTCTTGATCTTTGCCTCCATTCTTTTTCCGAGGTCCTGGATCGTCTTCACTATCATTATTCTGAATTCTTTTTCTGGAAGGTTGCCTATCTCCACTTCATTTAGCTGTTTTTCTGGGGTTTTATCTTGTTCCTTCATCTGGTACATAGCCCTCTGCCTTTACATCTTGTCTATCTTTCTGTGAATGTGGTTTTTGTTCCACAGGCTGCAGGATTGTAGTTCTTCTTGCTTCTGCTGTCTGCCCTCTGGTGGATGAGGCTATGTAAGAGGCTTGATGGGTGGGAATGGTGGTGGGTAGAGCTGACTGTTGCTCTGGTGGGCAATGACCATTAAAACTTTAATCCACTTGACTGTTGATGGGTGGGGCTGGGTTCCCTCCCTGTTGGTTGTTTGGCCTGAGGCAACCCAACACTGGAGCCTACCTGGGCTCTTTGCTGAGGCTAATGGCAGACCCTGGGAGGGCTCACACCAAGGAGTACTTCCCAGAACTTCTGCTGCCAATGTCCTTGTCCCCACGGTGAGCCACAGCCATGCCCCGCCTCTGCAGGAGACCCTCCAACACTAACAGGTAGGTCTGGTTCAGTCTCCCCTGGGGTCACTGCTCCTTCCCCTGGGTCCTGATGTGCACACTACTGTGTGTGTGCCCTCCAAGAGTGGAGTCTCTGTTTCCCCCAGTGCTGTCAAAGTCCTGCAGTCAATTCCCACTAGGCTTCAAAGTCTGATTCTCTAGGAATTCCTCCTCCCATTGCCAGACCCCCAGGTTGGGAAGCCTGACGTGGGGCTCAGAACTTACACTCCAGTGGTGGACTTCTGTGGTATAAGTGTTCTCCAGTCTGTGAGTCGCCAACCCAGCAGTTATGGGATTTGATTTTACTGTGATTGCACCCTTCCTACCGTCTCATTGTGGCTTCTCCTTTGTCTTTGGATGTGGGGTATCTTTTTTGGTGAGTTCCAGTGTCTTCCTGTCAATGACTGTCCAGCAGCTAGTTGTGATTCTGTTGTTCTCACAAGAGGGAATGAGAGCACATCCTTCTACTCCACCATCTTGGTTCCTTTCTTTCTTTTTGAATTATGGTTTTCTTAGGGTATATGCCCAGTAGTGGGATTGCTGGCTCATATGGTAGTTCTACTTTTAGTTTTTTAAGGAACCTCCATACTGTTCTCCAAAGTGGCTGTATCAATTTACATTCCCACCAACAGTGCAAGAGGGTTCCATTTTCTCCACACCCTCTCCAGCATTTATTGTTTGTAGATGTTTTGATGATGGCCATTCTCACCAGTGTGAGGTGATACCTCATTGTGTTTTGATTTGCATTTCTCTAATAATTAGTGATGTTGAGCACCTTTTCATGTGTTTGCTGGCCATCTGTATGTCTTCCCTAGAGAAATGTCTATTTAGATCTTCCATCCATTTTTGGGTTGGGTTGTTTGTTTTTTTGATATTGAGCTTCAGAGCTGCTTGTATATTTTTGAGATTAATCCTTTGTCAGTTGCTTCATTTGCAAATATCTTCTCCCATTTGAGGGTTGCCTTTTCATCTTGTTTATGGTTTCTTTTATTGAGCAAAAGCTTTTAAGTTGCATTAAGTCCCATTTATTTATTTTTGTTTTTATTTCCATTACTCTAGGAGGTGGGTCAAAAAGGATTTTGCTGCGATTTATGTCAAAGAGTGTTATGCCTATGTTTTCTTCTAAGAGTTGTATATAGTGTCTGGACCATGTTCTTGGATTGGAAGAATCAACATTGTGAATATGACTATACTACCGGAAGCAATCTACAGATTCAATGCAATCTATATAAAACTACCAATGGCATTCTTCACAGAACCAGAACAGAAAATTTCACAATTTGTATGGAAACACAAAAGACCCAGAATAGCACAAGCAATCTTGAGAAAGAAAAACAGAGCTGGAGGAATCAGGCTCCCTGACTTCAGACTATACTACAAAGCTACAGTAATCAAGACAGTATGGTACTGGCAAAGAAACAGAAATATAGATCAATGGAACAGGATAGAAATCCCAGAGATAAACCCACAAACATATGGTCACCTTATCTTTGACAAAGGAGGTAAAAATATACAATGGAGAAAAGACAGCCTCTTCAATAAGTGGTGCTGGGAAAACTGGACAGCTATGTGTAAAGAATGAAATTAGAACCCCTCCTAACACTGTACAAAAAAATTGAAAAATAAACATTTCTGATGACTAAGATTTTCAGTGTTTTTTTTTTTAAATCTCCCTCATGTGAGACAGGAAGGCTATGGGTGCTGAAGTTAGGTATTTCCCTTCCTCCACATGGAAGTCTAGAGTGGGCTGGAGTTGAGTATAACCTTTCCTCTCTGTTTGTTAGGCTCTGGTAAAATAGTTTTCCTTGAGGACAGGCCTTTAACAGGAAGAGAACAGAATGCTCTGGGCATATTTTGAAATGGCTACTTTTCTCCTCTCCTTGATGAGAGCTTGAGGGGATCTTTTCTTATCTTCACTGTGAGAACCTGCTAGGGCTCTTGGAGGTAAAACTGGCAAAAGTGTGGTGTCCCTCAAGTCTGGGCACCCTGGAGCTCTTAACTCTCGCTCTTGTCTGCCCTGAGCCCTCAGCAGTCCATCAACTGTAGGTTAAGCATTCCTATTCAGGACTGGTTCCAGCAGAGGCTTCTGCTCTGGTAAGCTGTGATTCTCTGTATCCACCTGTCTGTCTTTCTAATTTTGGGGCAGCAGTTTTCCCTGTAACCTCCACTCTTTGTTGAATCTGAGAAGAGTTCTTGGTTTTGTTTGTTTAGCTTTTTCCTTGTGAGGATGAGTGATAACTTTCAAGCTCCTTACATGCCAGATTAGACAAAAATTTTTTTTTTTCCTGTTGAGTTTTGAGAGTTCTTTTTATATGTATTCTAGATACCAGTCTTTTGTCAAATATGTGGCTTGCAAATATTTTCTCCCAGTCTGTAGCACCACATCCTCTTCATGTGTTCTATGACAGAGGAAATTTTTAAATTCTGATGAGGTCCAAATTATCATTTTTTTCCTTCTATAGATCATGCTTTTAGTGTTAAATCTAAGCACTTTATACCTAGCTCTATATCCTGAAGATCTTCAGCTTTTTCCTGAAGATTTTATAGTTTAAAATCTACATTTAAGTCCATGATCCATTTTCAATTAATTTTTTTAAAAAATTATTTATTTTATTTTTGGCCACGTTGGGTCTTTGTTGCTGCGTGCAGGGTCTTCTCTGGTTGCAGCGAGCAGGGGTTACTCTTCGTTGAGGTGCATGGGCTTCTCATAGTGGGAGCTTCTCTTGTTGCAGAGCACGGGCTCTAGGGGCATGGGCTTCAGTAGTTGTTGCACACAGGCTCAGTAGTTGTGGCTTGTGGGCTCTAGAGTGCAGGCTCAGTAGTTGTGGCACATGCACGTAGTTGTTCCGCGGCATGTGGGATCTTCCAGGACCAGGGTTCGAACCCGTGTCCTCTGCATTGGCAGGCGGATTCTTAACCACTGTGCCACCAGGGAAGCCCTCAATTAATTTTTGTATAATGTAGGAGGTTTAGGTTGAGGTTCTATTTCTGCCTTAGGACTGTTCAGATTATCAATTACACCTTGATTGAGGTTTGGTAATGTGTGGTTTTTGAGGAATTTTTCCGTCTCTTTTAAGCTGTCAAATTTATGAGTGTTAAAAAATATTTGTAGTATTCTCCTACTATCCTTTTAATGGCTGCAGGATCTATGATGATATCCTGTTTTATTCCTGATATTGGTGGTTCATGGGTTTGTTTTCTCATCAGTCTACATAAAGGTTTATCAATTTTATTAATTTTGTTCAATGAACCAACATTTTGTTTTATGGATAACCTTTATTGTTTTCCTAAATTCAATTTTATAGATTTCTGCTCTAATCCTTATTGCTTCCTTCCTTCTCCTTGCTTTGGGTTATTTTGCTCTTCTTATTATAGTTTCTTGAGGTAGGAAGTTAGTTTATTGATTTGAGATCTTTCCTCTTTTTTTATTTTTTTAAATTAATTTTTATTGGCGTATAGTTGCTTTACAATGTTGTGTTAGCTTCTACTGCACAGCAAAATGAATCAGCCATACATATACATATATCCCCTCCCTTTTGGCTTTCACTCCCATTTAGGACACGACAGGGCATCAAGTAGAGTTCCCTGTGCTATACAATATGTTCCCATCAGCTGTCTATTTTATACATAGTATCAGTAGTGTGTATGTGTCAATCCCAATCTCCCAATTCCTCCCACCTCACCCCTTTCCCCCTTGGTATATATACATTTTTTTCTCTATGTCTGTATCTCTATTTCTGCTTGGCAAATAAGGTCATCTATACCATTTTTCTAGATTCTCCATATACGCATTAATATACGATATTTGTTTTTCTCTTTCTGACTTACTTCACTCTGTATGATACTCTCTAGGTCCACCCACGTCTCTAAAAATGACCCAATTTTGTTCCTTTTTATGGCTGAATAATATTCCATTCTACATATGTACCGTATCTTCTTTATCCATTCCTCTGTTGATGGACATTTAGGTTGCTTCCATGTCCTGGCTACTGTAAATAGTGCTGCTATGAACATTGGGATGCATGTGTCTTTTTGAATTATGGTTTTCTCAGGGTATATGTCCAGTATTGGGATTGCTGGTTCATATGGTAGTTCTATTTATAGTTTTTTAAGGAACTTCCATACTGTTTTCCATAGTGGCTGTATCAATTTACATTCCCACCAACAGTAAGAGGGCTCACACTCTCTCCAGCATTTCTTGTTTTTAGATTTTTTGATGATGGCCATTCTGACCAGTGTGAGGTGATACCTCATTGTACTTTTGATTTGCATTTCTCTACTAATTAGTGATGTTGAGCATCTTTTCATGTACATCTTGACCATCTGTATGTCTTCTTTGGAGAAATGTCTATTTAGGTCTTCCACCCATTTTTTGATTGGGTTGTTTGTTTCTTTGATATTGAGCTGCATGAGCTGCTTATATATTTTTGAGATTAATCCTTTGTCAGTTGCTTCATTTGCAAGTATTTTCTCCCATTCTGAGGGTTGTCTTTTCATCTTGTTTATGGTTTCCTTTGCTGTACAAGAGCTTTTAAGTTTAATTAGGTCCCATGTGTTTATTTTAATTTTTATTTTCATTACTGTAGGAGGTGGGTCAAAAAGATCCTGCTATGATTTATGTCAAAGAGTGTTCTGCCTATGTGTTCCTCTAAGAGTTTTATAGTGTCTGGCCTTACATTTAGGTCTCGAATCCATTTTGATTTTATTTTTGTGTATGGTGTTAGGAGTGTTCCAGTATCATTCTTCTACATGTAGCTGTCCAGTTTTCCCAGCACCACTTATTGAAGAGGCTTTCTTTTCTTCATTGTATATTTTTACCTCCTTTGTCATAGATTAGGTGACCAAAGGTGTGTGGGGTTATCTCTGGGTTTTCTATCCTGTTCCATTGATCTATATTTCTGTTTCTGTGCCACTACCAAACTGTCTTGATTACTGTAGCTTTGTAGTTTATTCTGAAGTCAGGGAGTCTGATTCACCAAGCTCTGTTTTTTTATCTCAAGATTGCTTTGGCTATTCGGGGTCTGTTGTGTTTCCATACAAATTGTAAAATTTTCTGTTCTAGTTCTGTGAAAAATGCCATTGGTAATTTGATAGGGATTGTATTGAATCTGTAGATTGCTTTGGGTAGTATAGTCATTTTCACCAATTGATTCTTCCAATCTAAGAACATGGTATATCTCTCCATCTGTTTGTGTTGTCTTTGATTTCTTTCATCAGTATCTTATAGTTTTTTGTGTACAGGTCTTTTTCCTCCTTAGGTAGGTTTATTCCTAAATATTTTGATATATTCTTTTTGTTGCAATGGTAAATGGGATTGTTTCCTTAATTTCTTTTTCTGATCTTTTGTTGTTAGTGTATAGGAATGAAAGAGATTTCTGTGTATTAATTTTGTATCCTGCAACTTTACTAAATTCATTGATTAGCTCTAGTAGTTTTCTGGTGGCATCTTTAGCAATTTTTATGTATAGGATCACATCATCTGCAAACAGTGAGAGTTTTACTTCTTCTTTTCCAATTTGAAGTCCTCTTATTTCTTTTTCTTCTCTACTGCTGTGGCTAGGACTTCCAAAACTATGTTGAATAAGAGTGGTGAGACAAATGGTGAGACACCCTTGTCTTTTTCCTGATGTTAGAGGAAATGCTTTCAGTTTTTCACCATTGAGAATGATGTTTGCTGTGGGTTTGTCATATATGGCCTCTATTATATTGAGGTAGGTTCCCTCTATGCCCACTTTCTGGAGAGTTTTTATCATAAATGGGTGTTGAATTTTGTCCAAAGCTTTTTCTGCATCTACTGAGATCATATGGTTTTTATTCTTCAATTTGTTAATATGGTGTATCACATTGATTGATTTGCATATATTGAAGAATCCTTCCATTTCTGCGATAAACCCCACTTGATCATGGTGTATGATCTTTTAATGTGTTGTTAGATTCGGTTTGCTAGTATTTTGTTGAGGATTTTTGCGTTCATGTTCATCAGTGATATTGGCCTGTAGTTTTCTTTCTTTGTGGTATCTTTGTCTGGTTTTGGTATCAGGGTGATGGTGGCCTCATAGAATGAGTTTGGGTGTGTTCCATCCTCTGCAATTTTTTGGAAGAGTTTGAGAAGGATAGGTGTTAGCTCTTCTCTAAATGTTTGATAAATTGACCTGTGAAGCCATCTGGTCCTGGACTTTTGTTTGTTGGACGATTTTTAATCACAGTTTCAGTTTCATTACTTGTGATTGGTTTGTTCATATTTTCTATTTCTTCTTGGTTCAGTTTTGGAAGGTTGTACTTTTCTAAGGATTTGTCCTTTTCTTCCAGGTGGTCCATTTTATTAGCATATTGTTGCTTGTAGTACTCTCTTATGATTTTATGTATTTCTGTGTTGTCAGTTGTAACTTCTCCTTTTTCACTCCTTATTTTATTGATTTGAGTCCTCTTCTTTTTTTTCTTGATAAGTCTGGCTAAAGGTTTATCAATTATGTTTATCTTCTCAAAGAACTAGCTTTTAGTCTTATTGATCTTTGCTATTCTTTTCTTCATTTGTATTTCGTTTATTTCTGCTCTTATATTTATGATTTCTTTCCTTCTACTAACTTTGGGTTTTGTTTCTTCTTCTTTCTCTAGTTGCTTTAGGTGTAAGTTTAGGTTGTTTATTTGAGGTTTTTCTTGTTGCTTGAGGTAGGATTGTATTGTTATAAACTTCCCTCTTAGAACTGCTTTTGCTGCATCCCATAGGTTTTGGGTCGTCATGTTTTCATTGTCATTTTTTTCTAGGTATTTTTTGATTTCCCCTTTGATTTCTTCAGCAATCTCTTGGTTCTTTAGTAACGTGTTGTTTAGCATCCATGTGTTTGTATTTTTACAGTTATTTTCCTGTAATTGATTTATGATCTCCTAGCATTGTGGTTGGAAAATATTCTTGATATAATTTCAATTTTCTTAAATTTACCAAGGCTTTATTTGTGACCCAACATGTGATCTATCCTGGAGAATATTCCATGAGCACTTGAGAAGAAAGTGTAATCTTCCGCTTTCAGGTGGAATGTCCTATGAATATCATTTAAGTCTATTTGGTCTCTTGTGTCATTTAAAGCTTGTGTTTCAGTCTGGATTATCTGTCCACTGGTGTAAGTGGGATGTTAAAATTCCTCACTATTATTGTGTTACTGTCAATTTCTCCTTTTATGGCTGTTAGCATTTGCCTTATGTATTGAGGTGCTCCTATATTGGGTGTATAGATATTTATAATTGTTATATCTTCTTCTTGGATTGATCACTTTACCATTATGTAGTGTCCTTCCTTGTCTCTTGTAATAGTCTTTATTTTAAAGTCCATCTTGTCTGATATGAGTATTGCTACTCCAGCTTTCTTTTGATTCCCATTTGCATGGAATATCTTTTTCCTTCCCCTCACTTTCAGTCTGTATGTGTCCCTAGGCCTGAAGTGGGTCTCTTGTAGACTGTGTATACATAGGTCTTGTTTTTGTATCCATTCAGTTAGTTGTGTCTTTTGGTTGGAACATTTAATCCATTTACATGTATGGTAATTATAGATATGTATGTTCTATTACCATTTTCTTAATTGTTTTGCATGTGTTCTTGTAGGTCCTTTTTTATTTTCTTGTGTTTCTTGCCTAGAGAAGTTCCTTTAGCATTTGTTGTAAAGCTGATTTGGTGGTGCTGAATTCTCTTAGCTTTTGCTTAAAGCTTTTGATTTCTCTGTCAAATCTGAATGAGATCCTCTCTGGGTAGAGTAGTCTTGTTTGTAACTTTTGCCCTTTCATCACTTTAAATGCCTTGCCACTCCCTTCTGACCTGCAGAGTTTCTGCTGAAAAATTAGCTGATAACCTTATGGGGATTCCCTTGTAGGTTATTTGTTGCTTTCCCCTTGCTGCTTTTAACATTTTTTCTTTGTATTTAATTTTTGTTACTTTGATTAATATGTGTCATGGCATGTTTCTCCTTGGGATTATCCTGTATGGAACTCTCTGCGCTTCCTGGACTTGATTGACTATTTCCTTTCCCATGTTAGGGAAGTTTTCAACTATAATCTCTTCAAATATTTTCTCAGGCCCTTTTCCTTTCTCTTCTTCTTCTGGGACCCCTATAATTTGAATGTTGGTGCATTTAATGTTTTCCAAGAGGTCTCTGAGACTGTCCTTATTCTTTTCATTCTTTTTCTTTATTCTGCTCCTTGGCAGTTATTTCTGCCATTCTATCTTCCAGCTCACTTATTTGTCCTTCTGCCTCAGTTATTCTGCTGTCGATTTCCTCTAGTTTATTCTTCATTTCAGTTATTGTGTGGTTCCTCACTTATTGTTTGTTCTTTAGTTCTTCTAGGTCCTTTTTAATCTTCTTGATCCATGCCTCCATTCTATTTCCAAGATCTTGGATCATCTTTACTGTCATTACTCTGAATTCTTTTTCAGGTAGATTGCCTATTTCCCTATTTCCTCTTCATTTATATGGTCTTGTGGGATTTTATGTTCCTCCTTCATCTGCATCATACTTCTCTGTCGTCTCATTTTGTCTAATCTACTGTTTTTATGTTCTTCTTTCCACAGGCTGCAGGGTCGTAGTTCCTCTTGCTTCTGTTGTCTGCCCCCTGGTGAGTGAGGTTGGTCCAGGGGCTTGTGCAGGTTTCCTGGTGGGAAGGCCTGGTGCCTGCGCTATGGTGGGTAGAGTGAGTCTTTTCCCTCTGAAGGGCAGGTGCTCATCAGGTGGTGTGTCTTAGGGTGTCTGTGAGCTTAGTACGACTTTAGGCAGCCTGTCTACTGATGGGTGGGGCTGTGTTCCTGTCTTGCTGGTTGTTTGGAGTGAGGTGTCTAGCACTGGAGCCTGCAGGCAGTTTTGTGGGGCTTGGTCTTGGTGTTGATATGGATACCTCTAGGAGCACATACACCAATTAATATTCCCTGACCTGGGAATTCTCTGGTGGTCCAGCATCCTGGACCCTACGCTCCCACCCCAGAGGCCCAGGTCCGACCCCTGGCTGTGGAACCAAGAGCCCACAAGCCACACAGTGTGACCTGAGAGAAAAGAGAGAAAAGAAAAGGAAAGAAAAAAAAATGAAAAGAAAACAAACAGATGAACAAAACCCAAGACAAATAGCAAAAACAGCATCAAACAGCAGCAACAACAACACAGCATGCAAACACACACACACACACACAGAAAAAAAGAGAAAAAATAAAAAAATAAAAGAAAATTTAAAAAACAAGGGAACAGACCAACAAACAAAAGAATTCTAATATGAGAACAGTCAATAAGGGCTAAACTAACAAAAACAAAGAATGAAAAATAAAACAAAACAGAAAGCAAACAGACAACATAAAAAGTGAAGAAAACATAAAATATACACATAAAAACAATGTAAAGAAGAAAAATAAAATAAAAAACAGATAAGGAAGAAGAAAAACAAGGAAAAAACCACAAAGAAACAAAAAGTAAATTAAAAATAGAGAAATAAAAAATTACATATATTGAAAAAAGATTGAAAAGAATAAATACCAAAAATAAAAGGCAAAAAATAATAAAAGTAACAATGCCAACAACTAAGCAACATAAAACAAACAAAATAAGAATAAGAGTAAGAAGAATATTTTCCTGGGGCCTCCTCTGTCAGTGTCCTTGCTCCCACAGTGAGCCAGAGCCAATCCCGCCTCCCCAGGAAGCCTCCAATACCTCTAGGTAGGTCTCTGGACCTGCTGCAGGCACTGTGGAGCCAGCACAGACTCTGACCTGGCCCGATTCCCACGTGCACTTGTCCCCAGAGTCCAGTGCTGCCAAGGCAGTCTGGTCTCAAATGTTGAAACACTTGTTGTCTATTCAGGTATTCCAGAGGTGCAGGATTTGTCCAGCCGATCTCAGGGATTTAATCCACAGCTTGTGCAGCTGCATGGAAAGATTTCTGTTCCTCTTCCTTAGTCGCACCACCCCTGGGGCTCAGCTTTGGTTTTGACCCTACCTCTGCATGTGTGCTGCCCTCAGGCTCTTTTCCTTGCCCAGGTGGGAGGGAGCGAAAGCAGAGGCTGCTTGGGGCACACTTACTCACTCATGCCGGGGCCTGAGTACTGTGGCCACAATTGGAGTGTCTGCAATTTGCCTGCGGCAGTGGGTCCAGCAGGTAGTTGGAACAGACTGTGGTTCTGGTGAATGGGAGTGGTGGCGGCCCTGCCCCTCATGCACCTCTCAACAATGGTGACTCCCTTTCTAGGCAGACTAAGCTTCCTTTACAGGCATTCCCGGCCACGTGCCACCTCATTCCCGTCCCCTCTGCTGTATCCACACAGCCCACAGTGTTCCTCTCCCTGGATCCTTTCCCCCAGCCCCATGCTTTAGAACTCAGCCCCCAGCAGCATTGGCAGATTCTTGTCCCAGGCAGGGGTGCCCAGGCTGATTCCCAAGGAGGCTTTGGGATGGGTGGCACTCAGGTCCCCAGAGCCCACATGGGCAGAGAAGACCCTGATCAGAGGGGGGGAGTGGGCTTGCTCAGATGGGAGCTCCTCCCAGTGCCCGCGGAGGCTGAAGAAGCAGGCGGTTGGGAAAAGGGGTTATAATGGCGGCTCTGCCCCTTGCGTGCCACTCAACACTGATGTCTTATTTTATGGTATCTCAGGCTTTTTCTGAAGACTTTCCCAGTTGTGGGGCTTCTTACTCCTGTCCCTTCAGTCTGTATTTTCACAGCCAACAGCTGTCCCTTCCCTGGGTCCATGCTCCAAAGCCTACTTTCCAGTGCCCAGCTCCTTTTCACAACTGGTAACTCAATTTGGGAATGTGCAGAGCTGCAGTGTAGACCCTGTCTACAGTTCTTACTTTGTCCTGCCTTCCACAGACTGTGTACTGCATTCTCCTTTGATCCCCATGAAGGTCCTTTTCTGTCCCAGCTGATTTTCCCACCGTGAGTGAGTTTTTCTGAGTCTGGGGACCTCCACTCACCTTCAGTTTCCTGCTGGGGTTGCTGGTCCCTTTTCTGATTCCTTTTTTTTTTTTTTCTTTCTTTCATTTTTTTAGGTGTCCAAAGTCTTCCACTAATGTTCAGCAGGTGCTCTGTGGGAATTGTTCCATCCGTAGATGAATTCCTGCTGTACCCATGAGGAGTAACGAATTCCGTGTCCTCCTATTCCACCATCTTGACTCCTCTCCTTTCCTCTTTTTTAGTGTAAGCACTTAGTATTATGAATTTTCCTCTTGACATTGCTTTAGCAGTATACCACATATTTTGATATGTTGTATTTTCATTTACTTCTATCATCTAAAAAAATTTCCTTTGAAACTTCCTCTTTGACCAATGGATTATTTAGCAGTATGTTGTTTGGTTTCCATGTGTTTGAAGATTTTCCTGTTATCTTTCGGTTATTGATTTCTAGTTAGATTGCATTGTGGTCAGAAAACATTCTGCATGATTTTGACTTTAAAAAAATGTTGATGTTTGTTTTGTGGCCCAGGATATGGTCTGTTTTGGTTTATGTTCCATGGGCAATTGAAGAGAATGTGTATTTTGTTATTGTTGGGTGAAGTGTTCTATAAATGCCTATTATAACCTTTTGGTTCATGGTTCTGGTGAGGTCTATATCCTTGCTGGTTTTCTGTCTAGTTGTTCTATCAATTGTTGAGAGAGGAGTGTTGAAGACTTCAACTGTAATTGTGGTTTTATCTCTCCTTTCAGTTATGTCATTATTTGCTTTACATATTTTGAAGATTTGTTGTTTGTTCATACACATTTAGGGTTGTTATATCTTCTTGATGGATTGAGCTTTTTATTGTTATGTGATATCCCTTTCTGTCTCTGGTTATTTTCCTTGATCTGAAGTTTACCTTATCCAATTTTAATATAGCCACTCCTGCTCTCTTTTGATTAATGTTTGCATGGTATATCTTTTTCATCCTTTTACTTTCAACTTATCTATGTCATTGAATTTGAAGTGAGTTTCCTGTAGATAGGACGTAGTTAGGTAAGGTTTTGTTTGTTTGTTTTTTTAATCCACTCTGTCAATCTTTGCCTTTTGATTGATACATGCAGATCATTTATATTTAAGGTAATATATGTTGGAGCTTAAGCATGCCATTTTATTGTCTGTTTTCTGTTTTTTCCTCTACTTTTTGTTCTTCTCTCTCTATTTTGTCTTCCTTGGCTTAAACATTTTTTAAGGATTCCATCCTGATTTACTTATGGTGTTTTGGAAAGAAATGTTCTCCAAATATATAGTTTCTGTAGTTGCCCTAATTATTACAATATACATATATAGTGTATTACATTCTACTGTTATCAACATTTTACCCCTTCAAGTGAAGTATGGAAACCTCATTTCTATTAGGTCCCTTTATTTTTCCCACTTTTAAATATCATTGTCTTGAGTATCGAATGGTGTTATAATTTTCGTTTCAAGCATCAAATATGACTTCTAAAACTCATGTGGACAGTCAACCATTATATACTATTATTTCTCCCTTCCACTGTCCTTTCTTCCTGATGCTCCAAATTCCCTTTCTCTAGCATTTACTTTCTGTTTAAAGAAATTCCTTTGGCCAGTCTTTAAGAGTCTGTCTGTTAGTGACAAATTCTTTAAAGTTTTCCTTCATCTGAGAAGGTCTTTATTTTTCCTTCATTTACAAAGGACAGTTTCACTGGATATGGGACTCTGGGTTGACAGTTCTTTTCTTTCAGCACTTGCAAAATGTGCCACTTTCTTCTGGCCTCCATAGTTTCAGATGATAATTTAATTTGGTGTTCCCCTATAGGTAAGGTGTTGTTTACTGCTTTCAACATTTTTTTCATCATTAGTCTTCAAACATTTAATTGTGATGTGTCTTTCTTTGCATTTATCCAGTTTGGGTTTCACTCAGCTTCTTGAATGTGTAGGTTTGTATATTTTATCAAATTTGGGAAGTTTTTAGATATCATTTCTCTGAATACTGTTTCAGCCCTACCCTCTCTCTTTCTGAAACTCTGATGATACAAATGTTGGATCTTTTGTTACTGTTCCACAGGTCTCTGAGGCTCTGTTCATTCTTATTTATTTATTTTAGTCTATTTTCTCTGTTGTTCAGATTGTGTAAATTCTATCTGTCCTCAAGTTCACTGATTCTATCCTCTGTCATCTCCGCTCTGTTACTGAGTTTACACAGTGAGTTTTTAAAATCTGTTATTGTATTTTTCAGTTCTACAATTTTCATTTGGCCCTTTTGTACAACTTCTATTTCTTTGGTAGGATTTTCTTTTTTCTTTTTTCTTTTTTTCCATTTATTTCAAGATAATTTGTATTTATTTGCCCATCGACACATTTTTAAGATGGCTGCTTTTAAATCATCTTGATGTTGGTGTCAGTTGTCTTTTCTCATTGAAGTTGTGATTTTCCTGGTTCTTGGTATGACAAGTGATTTCAAATTGTATCCCGGACATTTTGTCTGTTAGGTTAGGAGACTCTGGGCCCTATTTAAATCTTTTATTTTAGTAGGCAGTCACCTTGTTTAGCTTTAGCACGTTGGCCCTGGCCTACCAGGCATTGTAGGTCCATTGATAGTTTTTCAGAGCCTTTGTGGTGCTACTTTGATCTGTTCTCAGCCAGAGAAGCCTATTTGTTCTTTGCCCTGAGACTCCCCAGGCTGAGTGCTTTTTGTGGTATAGAATCCCTCCCTTCCATGGCTTCTGGCCATCCTAGTGTCTTTGGGTGGTTGGGTGGGGGGCAGTCTTATGCCTGCTGGGGCAAAGATGCTTCCCAGGCTGAACTGCTTGTTGTGACTGAGTCCTTTCTGTTGTTGCCTGGCCACTCCAGTATCTCCCAGTGGGGGAGGGAAGTCTCAGGCCTGGCCACTTAGTGTGGCTCAACTCTCCCTCTTGCTGGTGGTGCCTGGCTTACCCAATGGTGTCAGAAGGACTCCCTCTGATCTGGGAGAGGAATGCACATATCTCTGCTGTCTTCTTTTGCTGGGTTGGAAAAGGCCGGGCCTGGCTCTCCTTCTTGTGTTGGCTGAGGGGATGTAAGATGCTCTGTTACTGTGTTTTTTTCCAGTCCTAGGGTTCTGAACCAATTCACCCATCTTTTAGGGTTCTCCTTTGGTTGTCCTTTGCATTGTTTCCAGGATATATAGACATACTTAGAGAGAAGGAGCAGGGAGACACAAGTCTATACCATTTTGTTTGGACCAACTTTCAGCCCAAATATTTTTACATTTATCATAGGTTTCTGAACTATTTCTGATACTGAATGATTCTCTTAGAGATATCTAGCTGAGACACAATAACTTAGCAAAGTTTGGATTGGTCCTCATACATAACTTGTATCTGCTTTATTATGGAAGAGGTATTATCATCATCCCTATTTTAAGGTGAAAGTGAAAAAAAAGTGCCTGTGGTCAGAATGAGCTTCTAGCTGAATGTACCTAGAACATAGGGCTATTGTGAGCACTAAATGAAATAAAACTAATAATGCTCTGGTTGCCAGTGCATGCAGGCAACAGTGAGTGCCCAACGTTACTGCTCCCCTTCTTCTACACAGCCCAAATTTCCCCTTAGTTCTTTAAGGTCCCTGAGGACAGGAACAATCTCTCTTTTTTTACCTTTATCCTGGGGTCTAGAATAGTACCTGGCAATAAAAATTAAACTGCCTGACTAGCATACATATCATTTGTAACATCTCTATCTCTCCCTAGCCATACTCATTCCCTTTTCTTAATTTTCCTTGAACTCTTTGTGACTCAGTGAATTAGCTCATCTACAGCTTTCCTCCCCCTCTGTTCATTTGCTGTAAGCTTCAAGCAGTAAGCTTCTCTGTGTTCATGTATTTTGATGATTCTCTGCTTCTCAGTCATCTCATTCTTGGGGCAAAGATATAAAATGTCTTTTTTCCTTCTGAACATTTTAGGCAGTAACCATCAGTCCCTGTGACCTGGTAGAGACAGAGTATTTCTTTACAGCATCCATTTTACTGGCCCAGAGTAATGGGCCTACCTCACAAGTACAGGTTTTTAGCTAATTTATTCACTCCTCATAGCGGATCAAGAGGCTGTAAGAAGTTCTAAATTTAATTCCAAGTTACTGTAATCTAAAAATTAAACCTAGATGAATGAAAACAACTAGCATTTAAATCTTAATGTCTCCCAAACCCGCATGTTCTATTGTCATATAAAATCAAACTCCTGAAAACATATTTACTTTGCCTTAAGAAATTAAATAGGTTAGAAAAACACTTTGAACTATCTACAAATGCACATGCCCTCTGACATTGCACAATGAGAACACACACTGTACAAATTAAGAAACAATATACATCTATTACCACCCTGTGCATATTTCTTTGGGACTTGGAAACAAAATTTTCCAAATTACACCTCAGAGCCTTCTGCCAATTCTACCACATATCTGACATTATACAGAACTAAAGTTTACTTAGTTCTCCTTTTTAAAAATAATACAAATGAAGGATTTATATTCACAGGTGGCTTAGGAACAGAGTAGACTCATACTTGGGGTAGAAAGCACAGAACACAAGAGTACTCTTCCTTTCAGCAGGAAACTTAGCTTATGAGATATCCTTGTAACCAGACTAGATATTAAAGAAGTTAACATTTTACCCAGCTTTATTATTCATTTTTTTCTTTGTATTGAAATAAACAGTTTGCAAAGACTTCCTCTCAAGTCATTAAAACATGACCAGGTAGGAAAAGATCAGTGAAACACTTACTACCATAATTTGGATTAAGATACATAATATTCTTATTTTCAAAGACAAAATATGCCATTGGTTCAAGGATACATTAGGTCCTTTCAATTCGATGCCATGCCATGAAAAGTAGAAAAACACAAAGTGAGATAATTTATTGAATCCAATGTTTTTAGTAGATTAAGCCTCTTCTTTAAAAGCAAAAATCATCTTTGTATTTTGCTCAGAGCAAACCATTTTTTTTCTGGACTAAGGCAGTATATTTTTTTGAATCTTCTTGAAATGGTGCTTAAACTTACACAGAGTGAACTTCCATGAACTTTGAGAAGGCAAAGATGCAGGAGTCATGGGAAATGAGAATATTTGATAAGTTTACACGACTTCATAAGTACTGATGTCTTGTAGTATCTGGATCCATACATCTTGGGATGTCTGGACGTGTCTGGAGTCAACTGGATACTCTGGTTAGAACGGTTCAAATTTAGACAAGAAAATCTCATACAATCAATTAAACTGAGTTGATGGTTCTCTGATATGAGAATATAGACTTAATACGTATCTGATTCTAGGAGCGCAGTGTAAATATAGTACCTAAGAAAAATGAAGACTTTGTGTCTGAAGCATAACTTGTTTGGTAAACGTAAGATTAGAAAACTATAAAAGAAAAAACCTCTTTTTCTAGGGAGACTGACCATGGCCTATGACTAAAAGCTCAAAGTTCCAATTCAACATTAATTACATTTTATGAAATTTCCAATGTTAAGCAGAAATTGGGCTCATTAGCTAAAACGAGTCTACAAAGGGTAATATTGCTCTGGTGGGACTGTTAACTCTGAAGAACAGTGTTTTATTTAATAGACAAAATGGACTTCATACATATCCATTATCAGTGCCTTTAAAACCAAACAACTTTAAAATTTAGCAGCAGTTTCTGCAAGTACAAAAATACACATTTATTACATAACATATGGTAGTAAAATTTGTCAAGATATATTATACAAACTCAAAAGCATTTTAGATAAAGCATTGGTCTAATATATTATAGATTGACAGAGTATAATAAAATGACATGTAGTCTGTCTTCAAATCATACAATATAATACTTTACAGCAATATTAACTATTCACATTAAATGTTACAGGAGTATCTAAGGGAACACAGAGAGTAGGAATGGTTATTGAAGAACCTCAGCATCTATTTTCTTCCATGCTTCAAACTGAGTGGATGATTTCCTATCCATCAATATGAAAGCAAAAAGGACAGAACTATTATTTTGTTAAGTAGAGAAGCAATTTCTTCTGGAAAGACACTCCAAGCCGTAAGAGCTTCATTCACATCTTGTGGTTCTGCAGTAGTATGCCCTAAGGGTGAGGGGAATCCCTGTTGCCTTTATATATTATACCACAAAAGATGCCTATGGACACTTAGGAGTCTAAATAATAGGAGTGGTTAGTTATAAGGTAAAATCTACTTCACATCTGTGACTGAGATGGCCAGTGTCATAAAGGAGCTCTTTGGAGAGAGTTCTAAAAGTTAATTATAATGCTTAGGACAAACAGGGCCATGTCCCCTAGAGGTAGGTAGCACCTATAGCTAATACTGAAAGGACTTCTTCTATCTTACAGAAAACATTATTTTTTTTTCTATAACTGAAAAATGCAACCTTTAGGACAACAGTGAAAGAACATTTTGACATGAAAGTTTCTGGGTGGCTGAGAAAAATAATTTGGTATAAGCAAATCTGTGGGAGGAAGGTCCATCTGATACTGAACTAAAGAAACCAAATGGGCTCTAAGCAACTTCTTATAAGTAAGTATTTAAAATGAAGGAAGATGCACATCCATTTCTGATTCTACCCCTTCACACTGGCTAGCAAGGCCAAATAATCCATGGAAATAATCCAGGAGAGGTACTGGTATAAACTTTAAGGCAAGAGAGAGGAGAAATGTCCATGGATATGAAATAAACCAATGGGGTATAAACCATGAATCATTTGGGACAAAGAATATGTAAAAACTTCTGGAGGTAAGAAAATCCAAAGCCGATGACTGTCTGAAAGAAGGCCTGACAGCCACTCTTATGGCTCCTCTATTCTGTGACTCTTTATAACCTGCCAACCTCAAAACTGTTCTCAACTGCCAAGTGACAATCAGAAAAGGGATGATTTACCAGTAATTTTTTCTGGCTGACTAATCTAAGTGGCAAGGAGCAGAAAAACATTTCAGCAAAGAGGAGCCATGCTTTGATCACACGTTGGCAATAGCAATCGTGTAATAGAGAAAGGACTGCTGTGGCAGTTTTTTCCTCCACACTAAGACAGCAAACACAGTCAGAAGGTCACCTTATAATAGGAAAAATGCATTTCTGGAGAATGTTTCCAGCTCAGGCACCTTGCAAGGACACTGAAATGAGCAACCATCTCCTTCTTTCTCCTCATAGTTCTGTGTCCTGGAACCTCTGCAGAGCAATGAAACACTAATGGAAAAACACAACCAACACAACCAAACAAACAAAACAAACAAAAAACTATTATATCATGGTACTCATGGCTTTTGAATCACTGTAGTTTTCTTCCTCTCTAGTTGCATCAATGGGCTAATACCTGAAATGATGTTGTGAGGGCATGTGACTGACTATAAGATGTCACAGAAATGGCCACTGGTTCAGATTTGGGGAAAAGTTTCAAATAAATTCCGTTATTATTGAACATGTTTTCCTTCTGTAGCTTTGATTAGTGGCATTTTTCTTGCCTACTTATTAAACACATTCCATGGAATGTGGATGGTTTCTCTGCACCCTTCCCTCTCTCTCTACAGTTCCTATTCTTCACTTTTGACATCCTGGTTTTCTCAGGTTACTAATTTCATCATACATGGCATGTTTCCTCTACAGAAGATGCTTTCTCTAGCCCTCTGCTCATAGCTCTTAAAACGCATGACAGGATCAAACCATGCTCTAATAAGGAAAAGCCTCCCAAACACTTAGGTGACAAAATTTTTGAGTCTAAACTTTTTTCCAAATAGTCTCAATAAAGAGAATTCTTTTGTTGTCCTAAGTATTAGCAATGATTATCCTTATGCTACCCATCCCAGGTATTTTACACAAAGAGGTCATAATAATTATTATCTTTATATCATGATTAGCCCAGTTTCTGTTCTTGTAGCCATCAGATTCTTATTGTGGTTAAATGTCTTTGGTCAAATGTCTGTCCTCAACATCACAGACCACTGTAGGCCCTGAGTCTGGGCTGCACACATGACCCACAGTCAAAGAGCTGGGTGAGGCTCTTCCGTGAGGCAGAGCACCAGGAGAACACTGCCCACTAATCTCTCCTTCCTCGGGTGACTTCATACAAAGCCCGAGTCTGTCCTCCACTAGGCTGACTGGAGAGCTACAGTGTTTCTCTGAGTCCTGGCTGGGGTAAGAACTATACCAGTGGGCTGTTTGCACAGCTCCAAGCCCTTCAGCCGCCCTTCGGGGCATGTCTTTCTGTCTCTCATGCAGTGCGTTGGCTTCTGAAACACCAGAAGCATGTGGAGGAGGCTCCGTGTGTCCTTTTAGAGAATGTATTTTATTTTCCTCTGGTCTGGGTGCCCTTGCCTTCTTTTTGAGGGACCAGTTTTTCAAACTGGCTACTCCATTTCTCAACCATGTGCTGGGGTGAAGAGTTACAGAATGCATTTGTGAATGCCACTCTACACTGTCCTTTTTTGTATAAGCCAGGCGGCCGCTGGCCTGCCCTGATGAGGGACCAGGAATTCCAGAAATGAGGCTGGAACTGCTAAAGTCAGAAGAAAGCTCTTCCTGTTTTCTTTGAGCCTGAAAAGTGCAATCTATTGGAGAGGAAGTTTCAGTGGGTGTAAACACGGAGTGTTCAGAAATCTGAGAAAAAGCACTGTCTTGGGAGCTCACTGATGAGCCAGATGGAGAAGTGCCTGGGGAGGACAAGCTGGAATAGCTAGTCCTTGAGCAAATGTTTAATCTTGGGGGTAAAACCTTATCAGTGTTTTGGTTTGTGGCACTAGTCTTGCCCACCTCGATTCCCATGACCAAACTCTGATTAATAAGCTTTTGCCCCTCCATTTGCAAAGACTTGTGCCGCTTGAGATAATCTTCCTCTCCATGCAAGAGACTGGCTTCATAGCTGGCTTTATGTTGTTTCTTTGAATGAATCCCCCTGAGATAGGTCAGTTTGCAGTGTTGGTCATCAATATTGGGCTCTGAGCATCGCCGGTGCCTCCTTGAACTCTTGAGGGCATCTGTTGTGTGTGGTGGGGAGTATCCAGACGTATCTGTATCAAAGGTCTGGTTCCTGGGATGATCACATGAGGACATGTGACTATAAGATGCCATGGAAATAGCTACTGGCTTGGATTTAGGAAAAAGTTTTACAGGATTTCCTTCATTATCAGACAAGCTTTTCTTCTTAACATTTTTATTAGTGGCATTTTTCTTGATATCAGTGCCTATGACTAAACTCTTTTTAAAACATGTCTTACCCTCTTCCTGGAGGGGTTGATTCTGATTCAGATGGCTCTCATCTTTTTTTGAGAGAATTGCATCACAGCTGGACTTGCGTAGCTTTTTCTGATAAAACTCCCTGAGATAGGAAAGCTTTGAATCTAGATAGTCATAGCTGGGCTCTGAGCAGCGCCGGTGTCGCCTCAAGCTTTTTGGAGCATCTGCTGCAGTTGTGGACAGGTGGCTGGGCGTGCTCATGCCAGAGGGGGCCCTGGCGTGATCCTGCAGGGGGTCCTTTGTGTACACTGCAATGTTCACTGGCTTGGATTCAAGAGGCTGCTCCATTTGAATGTCTTCATCTTTAGAATGGTCTAAGTCAAAGTCGCTCAGGGTTAAAAGACCTTCTACCTCAGGCTGGTCGAGGTCGTAGTCACTGAGGGTTAACACGGAGTCCATGCTTCTGCTACCCTGACCAAGTTTCTTTACCAAGTCACTACACGGGGCGTCAACATCCTCATTCAGCTCATTCTCCAAGCTGTCATAGGAGGAGTCATTCAGTTGGAAGCAAGAGATATCTGTTGAAAAAGCGAATCATGATTATTGTTTTTACTTACCCAACTGTGATGATGTTTAGCTTAATTCTGTTTTCATGCAGATTGTTCAAATTCCTACTCTAAAGAAAGAAAGGATCTTTCACAATCTTCCCAGTTGTAAGTGCAGAATTAAAAATAAACTGTTGGGGTATACTAGATTTACCTCAGTTCCTGAAGAAATGGGCTTTCCTTAAGTAAGATTTCCTCAAAGCAATGAGGAGATACCAAGGAACAGTTAAAAATATAAAGGAATTAATGCCAGATATACCCAGGTGCTGAATAAGACTGTTGTCTTTTAAATGGATTAGCTGGTGGATATACATAATAACTCTAGTCTCAGAGATACCATTTACTAACCCTATCAATTTCTATTTGACAAAGTTTTTTCTACTATCCTTTATTTAATCTTTAGTACAGCCATCACAGTTAGATATTATGGTTATCCATATTTATAAATGAAGATAATGATTTTCAGTGGCATAGAATAATTGGCCAAAGGTAACATAACTAGTAATTGGTGGTACAGGAATTCATAATCTGGAACGTTGCATGTCTTTACCCCTAACACACCCTGGCCTGCCCCATCATGCTAGTTGTTTTTAAAGTGTTTTTGCAGTGCACTAGAATTCTGAGAAGTCTCAGGGACCTCTAGGAGGAAGGTGAGGAACAAAAAAACCAGGGCTGCCTCTACTGCCTCTGGGCCTTCTACTACAGTTTCAACCACAGTGGCTGTGTTATTCATATTGGAGTTCCCTGTAAAGTTTTATTTAAAGAAAGGTTAAAAACATCATACCATATAACGCTGCCACTAACAACTTCTTGGAGTTTGGGACCTTGTCTTATACATTTCTTAACCCTACCACAGTGTTAACATACCCTGACCTATTAGCAGGCCTTCTAAGGAAGGAGCAGAAGTCCCAGGCCCACTAACCCAGGTGAGAGGCCCCCTTCACCTGAGCTGCTGTGGGCTCCAGGATAACCACTGTCCCAGCTGATCTTCACAGATGTGTGTCTGTTTCCCACAAAAAACAATCCAATTATTCACAATACCTGAGGCATTCTCTCTAGTATCACATCTCACTGAAACCTCTCCCAAGAGGGAAGTGATTTCTTCTCCAAATATCCGACAGCAATTTTCAATCAGAAATTGTATAAGAAGAGAAACCTGTACAAAAAAGGGACAAAAATGAACTGCTACTTCTCATATAGCATGTCTACAGATCACATTTCATATATGAATCCTGATTCTAACAAAAAATGTAAAAGAATCCTGAGAAAAATTCATGTCTGCTTTAAAAGTATACAATACAGTTTCCTCTAAAAAACTATGATACTTTCAAGAGTAGTTTGAGTATAGAAATTAACTTTGATCAGTGGACTAAAGTTATTATTTGTTATTATGTGTGGCCTTGGCTTAATGCTAACATTTTTATGCCAATAGTTCTGTCTTTAAAATTAGAGTAATTTTAAGTATTCTCTATAGGGCATTTGGGGTGAAGAAATATACCTTCTCATTAAAATTCATGAAGCATCATTAGATGAACACTTATAAAATGCATTTCTTATGTAAAAGGCAGGTGTCATAAGCGTGGGAAGTGGGTAGGTATCCTCTGTGGATTTATTGTGAAGGAGAGAGACAGCTGGAGAGAAAACTTGCATTTTGCCTGACTAGTCTCTTCCTATGCATTTCCTTCCCTTAGGCTCCCTAACTGGAGGTGCTTGGGGGAAGAGGTAAGATTTTACTAGGGAGGTTTGTGCCTCCGTGGGATATACCGGAACATTTACATAGTTTTCTTGCCCCAGTAGCTGAGGCAAAGGAGCAGGCAGAATGTTGGGAGCAAGGGGAACCGATACCCCCACCCCTGTACTAACCACCAGGCCCTACACGAGTGTGATTTCAAGTAACTACTGTATGAACTATGTTTTATCAACACCTCCATTTTTTAGATGAGGAAACTGTGGATCAATGTAACTAATTTTGCCCAAGATTGTACATCTGGCAAGTAGTAGGGCTGAGAATCCAACCCTGACCTGTCAAATTCCAAAGTCCTTATTTCTTTTTAAAATCATATCAACTGCTTTCTTATCACTCTATGGTTTAAGTCAGTCAGTCATAGTTGGTTTTCCTCCTGAAAGGGAAAAGGGAAGTAATCCAACTGCTATCACATTTTTTGCTCAAGAAGTCACCTTTCTACAGTCTACCAGGATAGGATAAAACACTCAATGAACTCAAATTTATAAGGGTATGTACTGAAATTATTTAAGAAAATATCTTTCAGAATTAATACCCTGAATGTTAGGTTCAAAATGGGGACTTGGTCCCTCACAGCATAAAAATGAAAAACTTCATTACCTTTTTTGTAAATTCGTTTTCTAGTTCTGGGCTGGAGGAAGTAGGAGGCCAAAGAATGCTTGGAGCGATGCACACTGCTAAATTAAATGCAGTCATCTGATTGGATGAGGAATGTTGCTCAATGTTGTATAATACCCCAAAAAGATACCTTAGGAGAATAACATTGGCTCTTGGAAGCTGGTCTAATAGCCTAAAGACAGAAAAATGCACTCTTTAAGCAAACATTTCATAGAAAACTTGTATAGCCAGGCAGCCCTTGCTTTTCACAGTTCAGATGTACGGGAAAGTGTGTTAACATGGTACATGCAAAGTGAGGACTGCCTGTACATAGGAGAGAAAGTGAGCACTGGAGATTTATTTATTTATTTTGTATACTGCCTTCACAATCCAATGAAAATGTGAAAGAATGCAGAAAAATGGTTCATAAAAAAATGCTGCCTGAAATATTTACCTGAAACTGGTACAATGTGTCTTATGCAAATCCTGTAACATTCCAGAATATTCTCAACCAAAACCCCAAAAAACTTTCTGATGAAATTAAACAGTTATATTTAATATGCTCCTTTACTTCCAAGTAGCAACACAAGGATTCTGTCTCTTGGTAAAAACCCAAACTTCAGCTACGAAGACTCCCAGGTCCATTCTGAGAGCTTATGCTCTGCTCCAACAGCTTCCGAGGTCAGTTTGTCCCACATCTCTTCATCTCACTGGTATTACTTTCACACATAAGTCAAGCTTACGATAGTAATTTTCCTACTGTTCCTATTTTGTCATTGATAAGGGATTTTAAATGATCATTCACTAAAAATGATTTTTACTACCATACAGAAAACATATGTTGATAGTCATGGTTGCTTTTTCCAACAAGAATCTGTAACCTGGGGTTACACTGGGTAATCTGACTCCTGTTGCATAAACAGCAGAGAGGTGTTTCTTCAGCACTATGGACTGACAATGAGTACAGTTTTGTAGGGACAAATTATGAAAGATACTGAAATGGACCAAAAGATTACTGAATGTATTCAATGGAAAGTAAGGCACCGTCTATCATACTCTAGGGCAGTGGTCCCCAACCTTTTTGGCACCAGGGACTGGTTTCATGGAAGACAATTTTTCCTTGGACAGTGGGGTGGGGGGGCTGGTTCAGGCGGTAATGCGAGCGATGGGGAGCCATGGGGAGCGGCAGATGAAGCTTCGCTCGCTTACCTGCCACTCACTCACCTCCTGCTGTGCGGCCCAGTTCCTAACAGGCCGCAGACCGGTACTGGTCCACGGCCCAGGGGTTGGGGACCCCTGCTCTAGGGTATCTGATTCTATGGGGGCCCTAAACCTTTGAGTTATTTTACAGCTCTGAAAATTGTAGATTACTGACAGCAGTGCACTTAATACTTGTCTATAGACTGGAAAATTCTGTCTGGTGGAGAGATAAATGGTTTATTTGTACACACACCCCCGTGCCCCAGTAGTAAAAGTCAGTTTTGCATCTACTTGTAAATTCATTTCAGCATTTCTGATTTAACTATGTAAGTTGTGGTATTGATAGTTTGAAATCTCCTTTGAACTGGCAGTCATATCTTACTAGTTCTCTCATTAATTAATGTTTTAAATAAAATCTTTCTCATGTGTTCATTTTGTATTTGTATGAAAGCCATAAGTCTACCCTCTTTAAAAAAAAATCGCCCATTTAACAGTTTGTAGAATATAAAGTTTTAGACAATGAGCAACAAAATACAGAATCTGAGGTTCACTACCTCTGAATGGTTTCCACCAAACCTTAATGGAAGCAGAGATAGATAGAATTTTGTTACATGGCTTTGATTCTGGTGTCTTCAACAGTTATACTATTTTCTTCTACTGATAAAAGGTGTCTATCAATAGCAGTGTGTAGACAATAATTTGTATTTGAAAGCTGCTCAAGAAAAACCTGTACTAAACAAGCATAGGCAAATAAATGATATTGGGATTCCTGAGTTTTCACAGAACTGGAAGTATTGCTTCTCTTATAATGCAGGAAATATTCAGGAATCAGGGTGGCGAGTCCTGCCAGCAACTTACCTTTGCATGAGTACAGACAATGCATTCTTTGCATGAATACAGACAATACACTTTTCCCTCTGTACTATTCCCACATACCCTTCTCCATATATCTCTTTCATAGCACTGATTACACTACACTGTTATTCTTTGTTTTATCTATTCTATCTATTCGACTAGACTAAGTTCCTTGAGGGGAAGGAATTTTCTCTATATGAATTCAGTTGCTAAGTGAAGTATATAAGGAATTGTCTGGTTAGTTAAATATTTACCAAAATTAAGATCATAAATTGTAGATTGGGTCTACTGTGTTAGCTATTGGTCTAATGGGTTTCAGCTCCTATCAGATTCAGATATACAGAGGGTGTACAATGGTCGAGTATTCCATGTTAATAAGGTTAGGGAAAAAAACAATAACAATGACAGTAGCTAGCATAAATCTATTTTTAAACTGGTCCTCATGGATTTGACTTTGATAGTCATATTACATTAATAGACAAGCTTATAAAATATAAGTTTTTTAAAAAGTATTTTTGAGAAATGACCAAATTAGAATAATTACCTTTGAACTGCATTAATTTTCTCTTCATCATTTCCTTGATCCATTACACAGACCCAATGATCATAGAGATCTGACGAAAAAATACTTCCTGGAATATTTCGTAGAAAATCCTTATATAGAGGGAAAAATAAATATTTTAAATTGTTATTCTCATGTTAGTTACGTATTAGAGAAATTACAAAGAAGACACATTATTGGAAAGTACAGTTAAGTTGTCCCTTCTTTGGAATACACAGAGCTCTGTGCCAACCCTTCAATGATGTGCACACATAGAAATGCATGCTTTGATATTTTTCTAACAAAAACCAGAGGGAAATTGGATTCTGGACTATAGTGGTAAAGATAATGGACAACCTGTTTGGGATGAAACCTCCTGCGTGTGTACATTTTAGCAAATTAGTATAACATGGCAGGGTCTGCCAAACCATCCTAAATCCTTTTTATTTCACTAGTTAAAAGAAATGCATGAAGATATTTGTGAGATTCATAATGTGGTAATCAGTCGTCCAATCATTCTATACATATTTATTCATATGTGCCAGGCACTGTTTAAGGTACTAGGGATAGAGTAGTAAATAAAACCAAGTCCCTGTTATTTTAGAACTTTATATTCCAGTGGCATTGGTGAATAATTCCATCCAGAGGTACTTAGAGTTTCTCCTTATATTCCCCATAGAAGGGCTCTCATGTATCATGGGGAGAAAGCACTCCAGGCTATGGCTGGGCTCTGGGAGCCTAGGGCAGCACCCCATGCCTAATGTACATTAAATAATGTGTCCCTGGTACATTATCCTTTCTGGCCTTTGAGAGCCTTTTATGCTGAGACCACTGGCAGGGCTAGGTGTGGTGAAACCAGACTATGACACAAGTAGGATATAATCAACGGAGTTTGTTGTTTGACATATGTTAATAAAAAGCTTAAAAATGAACTAATTTTGGTCCTGGTCCTATGTTCCTTTCTGATCTAGGCCAACTCTCTCTGCTGCTTTTGGCATGGTTCTAACAAGCCAAGCTTGCAAAGTCTGATCACCTTAGTAAACTTCAGGCAGACAAAACTCAATTTCATGTCTAAGCACTGTACCCATGGTTGACTATCCTCTTGCAAGTTCCTGCATACAGCATGGAGACAGGTGAAAGTCTGCAGTTGAATAATTTTAATCCTTGCTGGAAAATCAAATCAGCAACTTCATCTATGTGCTTTAAAACGGCAATGCACAACTTGTTACTTATATGTCATGTTTTTATTACTAAGATGGAAGCTGTGATACCTAAGTGTTGCAGTTAGCTAATTAGGTGAGCATGTCCCCCACTAGCTTACTAGCTCCTTCAGGGCAGGGTCAGACCCTCACCTTCTACATCATGCACCTTAATGCCAAGCACAGTCCCAGACATAGTCGAGGTCATTACTGAACTGTTGCTATTTGTCATATGGTCAAATATTAGTGAAGGACAAGGGAAGGTCAACTAACTATAACTGAGATTCTAAAATAATTTTTATAAACCTCTTTGTAGTCATGTTACCTATTATCATACATTTGTTTTAGAGTAGTTAACAAGTAGGAAGATGATTGATACAAAGTCTTTCTCTGTTCTATTATATTTTTCAGTAGAAATGTACCTGGATACTTGTGATTCAGATGTGTCATCACAAAAGTTACCTCTTTCTTTTGGGTAAAGCTACCGAATTTTCATAATTTCAGACTAATTTTAGTTGCTGCACCTACTTTAAAAGTCAGAGTCAGAAGAGCCAAAATCTGTTATTTCAAACTGGGGCAGTGACAATGCCTCTCTTTTTAAATCTCTGTGGAAAAAATACTTATGATCTGTTTTGAAGAAAAACATCATTAAATCTTAAAACCTACACTTGAAAGATAATAACTTGTAACATCTCAATGAACTCTCCACAGCTGGAATAACAAGTTACGAAATAACAACCACCATGGGTCTGAGAAAGGATGTGAGAGCTGGTTCTGAATTGCAATCACCAACTCTTAGCACTCAAGGGAAAGCCTCCTCCCCTCCAAAACCAGAACCCAGGCCATCAGCAGAATGCCCATATTAATTTGAGATGAGATTCCTAGGATTAAAAATGAACTTTTCCTCAAAGGTCTGATGGATCAAAATTACAGTATCTCAAGCAATTTTCTTCCAATTATAGTTTGAAGGTTAAGCTTATATTTAAACAAAACCAGTATAAGCAAAAAATTAAAGGAAAACTTAAGTATCACTTCCAAATAGTCTTAAAAACAAGAAACAAAACAAAACAAACGCTCAAAAACTTTCGGCAAAAAGTTTCCCTTTCCTGCAACCACTTGGAAGAAATGAGAGTAAAACACAGTTATATGATTATGAAACTTTAATTAGTTGGAATCCATCTAACCAGACTTTCCAATCATTTGGATTACTTTCTGTCTTTTGTTTATTCTTCTATAAGTACAATTTCTTCAATCTGAAATACAGTTTAACTATTCTAGAACCATACTTCTTTGTAATAGCCTCAACAATTTAGTACAAAGTTTTAAGAAGCATAGTGCTGTGATGAATAGCATAGTAAGGAAAATTTTCTAAAACATAGGCTTTAACTTCTTAAATTAAGAGATGGGAGAAAGCATAATTATATGATAAAAAAAAAGAAAAATTCATCATGCATATATCTGCATGTATGACATGTATGTGGCTAAGCACACCATACATACTTTTATTGTACTCCAGGACTGAAGGGTAATCACAAATCCTGTGTAAAATAAATTAGATGAACCTAGCCCCAATTCTCCAGTTCTTTTGAGTGACACTTTATTGTGAAAGTCCATGGCAGGGGTTGTTTAAGAGCAGAAATGGCCCTTTTACCAAGAGACATCTGATTGTTCATTAAGTCATAAAGTATGATTCTGTAAGCAACTGACCAGCAGTAGGGATATGCAAGAGTCTTCTTCACCATGTTTTCCTTAATTTGGTTTTTATGCTCCAGGCCCTGGGATGCAGGCTGGGGCACTGTCTCCACCCCTAGCTCTGGTGCATTCCAACCCTGCTGGGAGATGGGAGCCTGATACTGGTCTGCAGAAGCTATTGCTGAGGTCAAAAGCTCTGCTAAAAGCTGGTTTTGACTCTAGGTTTTCCAAAAATGTGAGGCATTTTCAAGAATGTGAGGAGGAAAACATTTTAGAAGTCTAACTCAACTGTGGATGTGAGTTAAGTAACCACAGGGGTGGGTTCTAGGTTTTTTTGCCATAAGTAAGCTTATCTGCCACAAGCATTTTTGCTGCAAAAACTTTTACCAAATAATGAATTGGCTGTAAGGCAATTCTACCATAAAAGGTAAAATAACAAAAAATAAATGAGGGACATTAAAAAGGATATAATGAAACATGAGAATAACAAAATTAAAGACTTTATTGTGAAATGCAAAATATTTGAACACATTTAAAATGTGTGTAGATTCATGGCAATACTGCGCAATTAACTGACATTATTTTGTGGGTTGTACTTAAGCACTTGTCTTCCAAGTCTTTTGTTCATAGTATTTTATACATTTTTTTTGCTTGTTGATTCATCTCTTGTTCAGCATCACACTTTTTCTTTTTTGCTAAAATTTCTTCCTTCATTAAGAGAGGCACCAGGTTTCAAATACTAGGTACTAGGATGCATATTTGTGCCTGAGTGTTTGTGAAAGCCTTCCACACCATTGTATGTTTTTGGCATACTGTCATTTGTCCATTGATAAATGTTCCAAAGTTCTAGGGGAAATGTGGGTTCATGCTATGCCTTCAAGGCCCTTGGCTTCCTTCACCTCCAATGTAGTGTGTTTCAAAATATGAAACAAACTCTTGGGACCAATCATCATCATCTGTCATGATTTTTATATTGTGTATGTCAAAACAAACTGTCAACCAGTTATTTTATTTTTTATGGCAAAGTTGACCTGTGGCCAATTAGTTATGTGGCAAAAATATTTGCAGCAAAGAAGCTTACTGTGAAATACCAGACACACATGGGATGAAGGGTGAGAAACTTTAAGAATGCCAAATGTGGTAAGGATTTCATAAAAGGACTGGATGTTGGAGTCATTCCTACTCCAACTTTACTTTTAAAAGGCATTAGGGGGTGACTGTATAAATGAATGGAATTTTCAGTGGTCTCAGTGAGCAATTTTTTGTTTCAGTTGTTAGGCAAATGTTTGTTTACTCTGGTAAACTCTGTTTCAAAGTTTAATAAAAGTTTACTTTGGAAAATTTTGCCTTTATTAGGAAGATAGTGAGATTGTGAGAAAGTCCTCAGGATGTTTACTTTGGTAAATATGCTGTGTGTTATGATTATTTTTAATTTTTATTTAATTTAATTTTTTTGCATGGGATTGGCAGACGTGAAGATGAGGAGAGTGATGTGGGATGAAAAAATTTTTAAAAGCCTATCTGACATGCCACATCATTAGCAGTGGCTTTTAAAGGCCAATGTGACTTTGTGAAGTGTTATTTAACACTTTTTAAGATTCTAATTCTATTATGGTCCTTTGCAGATGGGGATAATGTTATAATGAGAGAAACCAGTTGTCTTTCTCCAGAGCTATGCTGTGGGGTGGATGAAGGGAGAACTTTCCCTACCTTTAAGACAGATGCTATCACGAAAATAGATTCACAGTCTAGTTGTACTTCAGCTCCAGAATTCAGTTTCTCTTTCAGCTCTCTGCAGGATTTCACATTGGCTGACTGTCTGAAGATGCCTTTTGTGAGGGGTCCTTTTTGGTTAAGAAAGAAAAGCATATCCTATGGGGAAGCAAGGGAAAAAAAATCAAAATGGCACTTCATGCATAACAAGCAAGGGAACATATATTTGCCCTCTCTAGCTGCCAGAGGCTAGGGTATAGCAGGGGGAAGCCCTGAAGGATTGGGGCTAGATGGCCTCCTAGAGATTTAAAGTCAATTTGTTTTTTGCTATCTCTAAATCTCTTTCTCCTATTTATTCTTGCTATATCCAACATCTAAAACACTTTACTTTAAACGCTTGCTTTAATGAGACTGTCTTTTTTCAGTGAACCAACAGTCACTCCAAGGTACCTGTTAACTTGTCTCTCTCCTCCCTAACTACGCTTTCCTCATTATTCTCTAATACAGACTCTTTTCCCCTAATATGGAAATGCTCTTGCCAAATTCACTCTCCACTTGCTTGTCTTTCTTTTCATGTGACTTTACATTTTATTCTACTTCTTGTATTTACTTCCTTCTTTTAAAATCAGCCTCCAAAATCATCTCTTCCAGGAAGCTTTCTTCATTCCATTCCATTCCATTCTGTTCAATCTTTCATTTTGCTTTCTTTCTTTCTGTGTGTCCTCTGCTTGCCATGTAGGAAGAGAATAGGTGTTGGAGACGAGCAACCCATGGGATCTGGAACCTAGCTATGACACGTATTTATTGTGCGACCTTTGGTAAACTCGAGGGTTTATTTTCCTTTAATTTGTAAAGTAGGAATGATGGTGATGATGATGATGATGATGATGGTAACTACCCTCTAAATCTGTTGTGACGGATAAGCAATAAAGTGGCTAGCCTAGTACAACAGATGCACAATACAGGAAAAAGTGCCAGGCATCTAGCATAGTGCTTGGAGGATACTGGACACTCAATAAATGTTGCTTAACAGTGATCATTTACTATATTAACCAGAGACAATAATACTCAGTGGCTTTCATTTGATCTCTTCTACATACAAAAGATAATTAAATGCCAGCAGATGTATCTTTACGCTTAAAGACCTGGAATACAATTAAAAATATAACATTTAGTATAGAAATATAAGATTTAGTCTCTGTTGCTAAAGTGATTAAATGAGACTTTCTGAACAATGTAGGGTTTAAGAAAGGCTGTGGGAGAAATGTGAGGGCTAATGTGGATTCTCTGTCTACAGAGCAGATTCTAATTTATCTGAGCAGGTTTATGTGGCTTTTCCCTGAAACCAGTAGACTAGATCATCTCTCCCCATTACGTCTGCCTTATGACTCTGCAATAGCTTAATCAGATTTTTATTCTTTGAAGTAATAATAAAGATTCTCAGCCAGAGCCACGGGTGTCTATAATTTTCCATTTGGGGATAGATTTACCTCCCCGAGCTCTCCTTTCCAAACCTCCTTTCCTGTTAGTGTTACAGGCCAAAATGAGACTTACCAAGACAGCTTTGGGCAGATTGTCGTTCTCACAGATATTTGGCAGAGAAACCCCAAAGAGCTGTCCTGGCACAGGAGATGTTGGTGACATGGGCAAGTTATCCAGGTGAGTGCTAGAGCCCCGCCAGAAGGCCCAGTTTATGATAGATCTTCTCCTTTTAAATGTCTTCTGACCTGAATCTAAGGAAGAAGTGAGATTATTAGGGAAAATAATTTAATTCACTTAATCTTATTTCTACAGTTCTCATTTTACAGTACGTTCATTACTATGGCTCAGTAGTTTATAAATTAAGGAAGAATCAAACATTCGGGTTATTCACCTATCTATCTTGGAGACATTACTGTGCTATTTAGTTAAGTTCTGGCACTAAATTTTCATAGGTAAAAGAAGGGATCCCTTACTGAACTATAACAAATTAAAGCAAAAGGGTTTCATACCAACACATATCCCATTTTGAAGCGGAGACTAAGCATACAAAAAAAGTTGAAGATTAAATTAGATCACAATTAAATAGTGAGAAAAAGAAAGGAAGAAGGAGAAAAGGAGAGAGGAGAGGAGAAGGGGAAAGAGGAAGAGGAGGAGGAGGAGGTGGTAAACAAAGAAGAAGAAGAAGAAGAATTAGGGGAAGAAGAGTTGTCTCTATTAAGGTGCTCTCTAGAAACAAGAATGCTTTATTATCTGATGTTCCACTCTACTACTGAGGATAGAGATATAGGAAACTAATGTTCTATATTCCCCCCATTTTTTCCAACTGCAAAGACTTTTATGTATCTTTTTGGTTCCTGACTTTAAAAAGCATGTTTAAGGAAGCATGGATGGATACAAACATGAGTGAGACTTGCCCTTGCCATGGTAAAGTTTACAATCTAATGGAGGAACAAGGCCGGTGATGGGGGGGTGAGGGGAAAGCAAGTATATTAATAAATAAAATGTCATAAGGGGGGAACAAAGCATCAAAGGTATTCAGAAGAACAATAAAGCACATCTAGCTACCGACTAGGAGTGAGGGAGTGATCCTGGAGGCATGTGCATTTGATGTGAATTTTGAATGAACACGATTTCAATAGGTAGAGGATCTAGCACCACGACTTGCGTGAAGTTAACTACTCAATAAATCATTCTCAAACAGTAATTGAACTGAGGAGACATTTAGGTGGTAAAAGATAGTATGAACAAAACAGGCGGAAGTAAGAAAGGTCAACAGTGAATCATGATTTTGTGAGATCATAATTCTAAGACATTTTTGATGTCAGCTGTATCTAATTTTAACATGAAAATTTATTGATTTGCACAGAATTTGGTACTTAAAAAGACAGCTCATTAAGGTTCCTTTTGGACCTTTCTGCCGTGTGTGCCCTCTGGCCCTCAACACATACGCACAGGGAACAACTATAAACTCTGGACAAAATTAAAAAATATAAAAGCCTACCTGAAGGCACTAAAGAGTAACCAAAAGAAGATAGACAGTGGAGGTAAAAGTCTGACGCTTGGAAGAAGGGAATGGCATGGCATTGGGTAAGTTTCCTATTTTTACAGCTTTCAGCCAGAGGACGGGCCCCAGGGTGTAGGGGTGACTAAAATTGGGAGAGAAACCTGCACTTTTACTGGCTTGAAAAAACTACAGAATACAGATGGAGGTAACCAGAGCAGCTGGAAAGTGAGGGCTGGGGGATCCCAGAAAGGAGAAAACTGAATAGTGGGAGCCCCAAACATTGTGTATAAATTCTGCCCGAATCTCTGGCTGATCCCCGAAGCATGCACGTGTGTGGGGCAGATTCAAAACAGCTTGCGGTTAAGGCTAACAGGGCTGAGATTTGAAAGGCCATAACTCCCAGGTGGCGACCACACAGGGTTAGACTCCATTTTCTCTAGGGACAGTGCATGGGATTAGTCAATACACTTCAGCTGCGTGGTCCTGACATGCAACCAAGATGCCAGAGATGATGTTCAGCTACTCAGCACTCCCTGACAATGGAACAATGAAGGAGATGATCTTTTCAGGGAGGACACGATCAGCAGTGTCAAATGCTCATTTCAAACAAGTGTTTTATACTGTTTATTTCCTTAGCATAACCAACTTAAACCAAATACTAAAAAAGCCAAATCGTGGGAGGATAATCAAATAAGTAACATTTTACTGAAAAGCCTTCAGACCATCATCCACCCTTGGCTTCCTCAGGATATAGTCAGTGCATCATTAATGTGCATACATCCAGGTGTAAAGGTCTTTGGTTCTGGAGTCAGGAGCCCACTTAGACTCCTGGCTCAAACACTAATTTGTGCACGTTACTTACCCTTTTTCTTCAATTTTAAAATGAGAAAATTACCTACACCTCAAAGCCTTATTGAGAGGATTAAATAGGATAGTGTATGAAAAGTGCTACTTTGCTCAGGGCATAGGTCATAGCAATCTTGATTAAAGCTGCTAAGACACCAATCTCCTCTCCACAAAGAGGACCTCCTCCCCACACCCTTTCTCCATCTGTGTAACAGCCTTCAGGAAGTATGCAGACAGGAAGGAATACCAGACTCTGCTTAACTAAAGCACTTCCTTTCTGCCCTGACACTCCCAACCTCCACCATTTTAAAAAACAGAAAAGGAAACTGAACCTTATTCTTAAATCCAGAAGGGGGTTCCTGTATGCCAGCAACGTCAATCTGTGCAAATGTTTGTTTAATATGTATCTTTATATATGTTGAGTAGTTGTACTCAGTCTAGTTTCCTCACATTTAATCTGGTTTCACTATTTCGAAACCAGATTTATTTGATTTTTTAGCTTTCACACACTTCTTAGGAAGAACGCTCTATCATAAAGTTATATACCCAGCTATCTGATGAATGTAGACAGAGGATAAAGTAGAAATTGAGTTCTGTACTTTATTATAAATGCTTTCAGCTGCAGCCATGCCTTTTATTATGTACAACAGTCAATTTTAGAGTTCATGTTCCCTTTGGGACTGAGAGAAAAAAAATTTCATTAAAGTTTACTTTCTTGCAGAGGTTTTAATGCATAGCTCTTACTTTCTAAATGTCAAAGGCTGATGAAAAAACATGCAATTGTTATAAAAAAGATTAGGATGATGTAAATGCAGAGCAAATGAAATTCATGTACATCCAGCTTTCCTAAACAATTCTGGCAAGATTCAAGCTAGAGTTTCTTCATGCTTAAATTATGGAACTGAATATTAAAAATTGTAATTCTTAAAAGTTTGTGCTTATAGATTATTAAAGAGTAATAAATAACCACAACAAAAACCCCTTAATTAGAAATTTTAGCAAGATGGTGATGTACGAAGATCTTGAACTCACCTCCTCCCGTGGATACACTGTATCTACAGCTATATACGTAACAATTTCCTCTGAAAAACCCCTCAAAACTGGCGGAGAGACCCTGTTACATCGGGCAAATGAGAAGGAAACTACATCCAAGTGGGTAGAAAAGGCTGAGACACCATCTCACCATAAACCCCACCCCTCGTGCAATGACCCATAGTCAGGAAGAAACTCAAAACCCAGAGCTTCCCCAGAAGGAGTGAAGGGTTCACACCCCACATAGGTCACCCCAACTTTTAAGATCTGGCATCTGAGGGATGAGCCCCCCAAAACATCTCACTTTGAAGACCAACATGTCTCATGCCATGAGACATGTGGGGCTTTGTGGAACTGAGGGAGGGTTCCTTTTTAAAATTTATTTTATTTTTGGCTGCACTGGGTCTTTGTTGCTGCGTGCAGGCTTTTCTCTAGTTGTGGAGAGTGGGGGCTAGTGCTGTGCACGGGCTTCTCACTGCAGTGGCTTCTCTTGTTGTGGAGCATGGGCTCTAGGTGCACGGGCTCAGTAGTTGTGGCTCGTGGGCTCTAGAGCACAAGCTCGGTAGTTGTGGTGCACGGGCTTAGTTGCTCCATGGCATGTGGGATCTTCCTGGTCTAGGGCTTGAACCTGTGTCCCCTGCACTGGCAGGTGGATTCTTAACCACTGCGCCACCAGCGAAGCCCTGAGGGAGGGTTCTTAAAGGGCTTATGCCCAGGCTCACCCACCCCAGAGCTCAGTCCACAAGCAGCCCTTTGAAAAGCACCCAGACTTCATGTGAAAGAGATTCATTTACTAATTTTAAAGCAGTGGTCTGAGGGGCAGGGGTCTGCTGGGATACTCCCCAGGACAGAGGCTGGTGGACACTACCTTCTTACTCTCCTCTGCACTGCTAAAACCTGCAGGCACTATCTTTTTCCCACCCCCTTTCTGGTGGGTGTCACCTTTTTCTTTTTCTTCTTTCTTTCCTTTTCCTCCCATCCTCTTTTTCTTTTTTCTCTTTTTCTTTCTCTTCTTTTCCTTTTTTCAGTGGATGCCACCTTTGTACTCCCCCTCTGCCCTGCTTCAGCCAGTGGGCACCATTTTTGTGCTCTCCCTCTGCTGTGCTCCAGAGTGCCTCTATCTCCTGGAGGGGAGGCTCTACACACCTCTGGTGAACTGGTTTTTACATCTGGTGACACAGTTTTTGCAGCTGTCACCCAGGGAATGCCCCTTGATCAACTGGCCAGGGGGGCTTGCATTCCTGGATCCCACAGGACTGTAACAATTATAGAGACAGTTCTTAGAAGACTACCATCCCTAGGGTATTGCATAGACAGCAGAATGAAACACACCCCCAGTCTTTTTGTAAAAGTGGCCTATTTGCTCATCCAGGAACTTCAGCCCTGGGGGCAGGCTTCAGGTTTGGCACACACCTAGAGGTTATGGAGGTGCTCTCAAAGAAGGTACCCAGGGGACACCATCTTTGCACTCCCCTATGCATGACTACAGAACAGTGGTATCTCCCAGAAAGGAGTTTATACACCCACTTGGAGTCCCAATTTTTGTGACTGCTGCCAGGGGACACCTCCAGATAGCTTGGCTCTTGGGGCCAGCAGGCTTATGCTTGCAGTCCTAGAGGACTGCATATATTTGCATTCTTGAAAAGCTGCTGCCTGAGGACCTGGTTTCCAATCAGCCTGAATAAAGGTACTGACTGAGCTCTCTCCCCTTTGGGACACTGACTGATCTTGGTACATCCTCAACTACTGAGAGCTATTAAGAACAAAATAGGCTGCTTGGACAATTACAAAGGGTTGAAAGAAAACCAAGAGCTAGGGCAGGGTTGAATGAAAAGGTTCATCTCTTACACAAGGACAATGGTTCAAGACTGGAAGAGGTGGCTGTTTCATCTAATGCATAGAAACCAATATAGAATCAAGCAAAATGAAGAAATAGAGAAATATGTTCTAAATGAAAGAAAAAGATAAAACCTCAGAAAAAATGTTAACGAAATGGAGATAAGTAGTTTACCTGATAAAAATTTCCAGCAATGGTCATAAAAATGCTCACTAAACTTGGGAGAAGAATGGATGAACACAGCGAGAACTTCAACAGAGATAGAAAATATAAGAAAGCTCCAAACAGAAGTCACAGAACTAAAGAATAACTGAATTGAAAAATACCCGGGGGGAGGTGTCAACAACAGATTGATGAAGCAGAAGAAAGGATCAGTGAACTTGAGACAGGGCACAGAAACTCACCCAATCAGAGAAGCAAAAAGAAAAAAGAATGAAAAAAAGTGAAGATAGCTTAAATGAGACAACATCAAATGTATTAAACATCACATTATAGGGGTCCCAGAAAAAGAAAGAAGAGAAAGGGGAAGAAAACTTATTTGAAGAAATAATGGCTGAAAAGTGTTCTAATTTGTGGAAACAGAAATTCAGATCTAGGAAGCCCAGAGAGTTCAAAATAGATGAACCCAGAGATCTATACCAAGACACATTATAATTAAAATGTCAAAAGGTAAAGACAAGGAGAGAATCTTAAAAGCTGCAAGAGAAAAGCAACTTATTACGTACAAGGGAAACCCCATTAGACTATCAGCAGATTTTTCAGCAGCAATTTTAAAGGTCAGAAGGCAATGGCACAATATATTCCAAGTCCTGAAAGACAAAAATTTCCAACCAAGAATACTCTATCTAGCAAAGTTATCATTCAGAATTGAAGGAGAGATAGAGGTTTCCAGACAAGCAAAAGCTAAAGGAGTTCATCAACACTAAACCGGCCTTATAAGAGATGTTAAAGGCACTTTTTTAAGCTGAAAAGAAAGGGCGCTAATTAATAATATATAAAAGTATAAATCTCACTGGTAAAGGTAAATATATGGTAAAGGTAGTGAATTAATTACTTATAAAGCTAATATGAAGGTTAAAAGACAGAAATAGGAAAAAATAACTAACTACAATATTTAATTAAGGGATATACAAGATAAAAAGATGTAAAATGTGACATCAGAAAACAAAATGTTGGGGGGGAGAATAAATATGTAGAGCTTTACAATGTGTTCAAACTTAAGTTGGTATCAACATAAAAAGAATGTTACAAATACAAGTTGTTACATGTAGACCTCAAGGTAACCAACAAGCAAAAACCTAAAGTAGATACACAAAAGATAATAACAAAGGAACCTAAGCATATCACTAAAGTCATCAAACCACAAAGGAAGAAAGCAAGAGGAGAAGAAATGAACAGAGGAACCACAAAACAGCCAGAAAACAACAGAAATGGCAATAACATATCTATCAATAATTACTTTAAATATAAGTGGAGTAATTTCTCCAATCAAAAGACAGAGAGGGACTGAATGGATAAAAAAACAAGACCCATCTACATGCTGCCTACAAGAGACTCACTTCAGACCTAAGAACATTCACAGACTGAAAATGAAGGGATGGGAAAAGATATTTCATGAAAATGGAAACCAAAAGAAAGCTGGAGTAGCTATACTTATATCAGACAAAATAAACTTTAAAACAAAGACTGTAATAACAGACAAAGAAGGGCATTACATAATGATGTCGATCCAACAAGAGGATATAACATTTGTAAATATTTATGCACCCAATATAGGAGCACCTAAACATATAAAGCAAATGTTAACAGACCTAAAGGTAGAAATAAACAGCAATAAATAATAGTAGGGGACTTTGGTAATCCATTTACATAAATGGATAGATCATTCAGACAGAAGACAGTAAGAAAACATCGGCCTTAAATGACAAGTTAAATCAGATGAACTTAAGGTATACATACACACATGCAAAACATTCCATCCAAAAGCAACAGAACATACATTTTTCTCAAGTGCACATGGAACATTCTTCAGGATAGATCATACATTAGGCCACAAAACAAGTCTTAACAAATTTAAGAAGGATGAAATCATATCAAACATTTCTTCTGACCACAATGGTATGAAACTAGAAATCAATTACACGAGAAAACTGGAATATTCACAAATATGTGGAGATTAAACAACATGTTACTGTTAACAACCTATGGGTCAATGAAAGAATCAAAAGTGAAATAGAAAAATACCTTGAGACAAATGAAAATGGAAATATTATATACGAAACTTATGGATGCAGCAGAAGTTAAGCAAGAAGTTCATATCAATAAATGCCTACTTCAAGAAACAAAAAAACTCAAGTACACAACTTAACTTTACATCTCAAGGAACTAAAAGAACAAACTAAGCCCAAAGTTACTAGAAGGAAGGAAATAACAAATATTAGAGCAGCAGTAAATGAAATAGAGACTAAAAGACAGTAGAAGAGATCAATGAAACTAAGAGCTGGTTCTTTGAAAAAATGAACAAAATTGATAAACCTTTAGCCAGACTCAATAAGAAAGAGCTAAAACAAATAAAATCAGAAATAAAAGAGATGTTACAACTGATACCACAGAAATATACAGGATCATAAGAGACTACTACGAACAATTACATGCCAACAAATTGGACAACCTAGAAGAAATGGATAAATTCTTAGAAACATACAAACTTCCAAGACTGAATATGAAGAAATAGAAAATCTGAACAGATTGATTATTGATAGGGAGACTGAATTAGTAATTTAAAAACTCCCTATAAACAAAAGTCCAGGACCTGACAGCTTCACTGGTAAATTCTACCAAACATTCAAAGAAGAATTAATACCAATGCTTCTCAAAGTCTTCCAAAACACAGATTCCAAAGTCATTTTACAAGGCCGGCATTACTCTGATACCAAACCAGACAAGGAAACCACAAGAAAAGAAAATTATAGGCCAATATCTCTGATGAACATATAGGCAAAAATTCTCAAAAGAATATCATCAAACTGAATTCAACAATACATTAAAAGAATCATATGTCATGATCAAGTTGGATTTATTCTAGGGATACAAGGATGGTTCATATTCTGCAAATCAATCAACATGATACACCGCATTAACAAAACAGAAGATAAAAATCATATGATCATTTCAATAGACAAAGAAAACACTTAATAAAATTCAACATTCATTTATGATTAAAAACTCTCAAGACAGTGGGAATAGAGGAAATGTAACTCAACATAATAAAGGTCATATATGACAGCTAACATCATACTCAATGGTGAAAAGTCAAAAGCTTTTCCTCTAAGATCAGAAACAAGACAAGGATGTCCACTCTCACCATTTTTATTCAACACAGTATTGGAAGTCCTAGCCAAAACAAGTAGGCAAGAAAAAGAAATAAAAGATATCCAAATTGGAAAGGAAAAAGTAAAACTGTCACTATTTGCAGATGACATAATACTATATACAGAAAACTCTAAAGACTTCACCAAAAAAACTTCTAGAACTGCTAAATGAATTCAGTCAATTTGCAAGATATAAGATCAATATATAGATATCTGTTGTGTTTCTATACACTGATAACAAACTATCAGAAAGAGAATTTAAGAAAATAAGCCCATTTATAATTACACCACAAAGAATAAAATACCTAGGAATAAATTTAACCAAGAAGCTGAAAGACCTGTTCACTGAAAACTATAAGGCACTGATGAAAGAAATTGAAGAAGACACAAATAAATGGAAAGACATTCCATGCTCATGGATTGGAAGAATTAATATTGTTAAGATCTCCATACTATCCAAAGCAGTCGATAGACTCAGTGCAATCCCTATCAAAATTCCAATGGCAGTTTTCACAGTAATAGAACAATTCTAAAATTTGTATAGAACCACAAAAGACCCCAAATGGACAAAGCGATCTTGAAAAGGAAGAACAAAGCTGGAGGCATCATGCTTCCTAATTTCAAACTATATTATAAAGCTATAGTGATCAAAACAGTATGATACTGGCATAAAAACAGATACACAGATCAATGGAACAGAATAGAGAGCCCAGAAATAAACACATGCACTTATGGTCAATTAGTTTATGACAAAGGAGCCAAGAACATACAATGAGAGGATAGTTTCTTCAATAAGTGGTGTTGGGAAAACTGGACAGCAACATGCAAAACATGTAACTGGACCACCCATACACAAAAATTAACTCAAAATAGATCAAGACTTGAATGTAAGAACTGAAATTATAAAACTCCTAGAAGGAAACATGAGGGTAAGCTACTTGCCACTGGTCTTGGCAATGATTTTTTGGATTTTACACCAAAAACAAAGGCAACAAAAGCAAAAATAAACAAAAGACTACATCAAACTAAAAAGCCCCTGCACAGCAAAGGAACCCATCAACAAAATAAAAAATCAACTTACTGAATGGGGGAAAATATTTGCAAATCATGTATCTGATAAGGGGTTAACATCCAAAATATATAAAGAACTCATACAACTCAATAGCAAAAAACCAAACAACCTGATTAAAAAAATGGGCAGAGGACCTGAAAAGACATTTTTCCAAAGAGGAAATGCAGATGGCCAATAGGCATATGAAAAGATGCTCAACATCACTAATCATTAGGGAAATGCAAATCAAAACCACAATGAGATATCAACTCACACCTGTTAGAATGGCTATTATCAAAATGACAAGTGTTGGTGAAGATGTGGAGAAAGGGAAACCTCATGTACACTGTTGATGGGAATGTAATTTGGTGCAGCCACTATGGAAAACAGTATGGAGGTTCCTCAAAAAACTAAAAATAGTACAACCATAGGATGCAGCATTTCCATTTCTGGGTAATTATCTGAAAAAAATGAAAACACTAATTTGACATTTAAGACATTTAAGGGACAAGCCGTGTCAAGCTACTTTTACCCTTCTCCTTCTGTCTAAAGTTAAAACAAGAAGCGAGATCTCCATTTCCATAAAAACTTATAGCAGATGTATTTCCTGGGCTCAAACTACAGTTCCAGCAGTATTTACCAACCTTAATGCAAGTGAAAGGAATTTTCTATGTTTCAAAATCATTTGTGCAACTGAACTGTGCAAAAAGAAATTTCCATATTCCAAAATCCTTTAACTTCCACCTAACCTTCAATTGGAAGTGATTAATTTGCAATGAAATGACATGCCAAAAGGCAAATATCAAAGGAAGAATCTAACAAAATTCTACAAATGCCTCCAAAGACAGGAATATGCTCAATTAAAATTATATGCTTGTAGAATGATATATTAGTATTTGGCAGTACCTGTGTGAAAAGATATTTTCAAAGATCATGAAATATATAAAATCTCATTACAGATCAGAACACTTTGCATTCAATTATTATCATAGGAATACTAATTTTGAACTCCAATTAAGCAAAATGTTATTTCCGAAAAAGAATTCAATTCTTCTCATTAGTATATCTGTACTACATAAAACGGTACTCAATTACTATTACATATTGAATATCATCAGTGAAAAATTTGTGGAAATTTGTTTTCTCTCATTATGTAAGTACCTACGTAATAGCCTCAATTTTGTCTGCTGACTTGCAAATTTTACTACCTGGTCCCTTACAGAGAAAGTCTGTTGATCCCTGATCTAAGTCAGTGGTTTCCAAAGCAGTTGTTCACCAAAATCCCCTGTATTAAAAAAATACAAAACTGGTTCATCTGTTAATTTTTTAGCTACACAGGTAGGTTGTCACCATTGGTCTATAGTTACTCCATCCCTGATCCCATTTATCATGAATCATCTTACAGCTGCAACCATTATTATCTTAACTTTTAACAGGGAGAAACAGAGGATTAATAAGTAGAGGATGCCTACAATTTAATAAGCAGATCGTTGGCAAAACTGGGTAAAACTCTTAGGATTCTTGATCTCTGATTATTTTGGTCCAATTAATTAAAATACATTTATTTTATTTTATTGACAAGGGACCCAGAGAAACAATTTTGAAAAACATGAGTATAAAGGTAGAAGAGTAAAATATTAATCTCCTCAGCTTAATTATAAAGGCAACATTCCCTTTATATCTTTAATGAATACTAACAACAGACCTATTAATAAATTAATTCAACAAATATTTATTGGATGCTTTTTTATATATATGCAGACACTGTTCCAGGTGCTGGGAATATAGCAGTAAACAAAACAGGCCAAACTCTCTGCCTTCATGGAGCTCATATTTTAGTGGATGGAAAACTATAACATCTCTATAATACCCCTCCCAAATGGTCCAAAGATGTGAGTAAATAGCCTTAGGGTTCAAAATCTTGATTTACCGCTATAGGAGAGAGGAGGACTAGTGCAAATGCAAGATAAGTTTTTATAGTTGGTGTTATCAAGATTAGGGAGTCCTGACCAATGACTTCAATAAAGTATAAAGTGTGAGGTTAGGTCATCAACAGAAAGTGACAGGGTTGGACATGCATGTGTGGGGGGATGAGTATAAAACAATGGCCACTGTTCACTGGGTCCCCCAGTTTGTTCAAACTGACAAAAGCAGCTACAAAAATTCAGCATCAATTTTCTACTACCCCACTCACACTTTTTGGTGTGATATATTTTCTTCTATTTTCTACACAATCTATTCTCAGCCTGAGGGCATAAAGCTCAAACTTGGGTTAGGGTAATTAATGATGGTCCTCCTATGTTGAATATCACTTTTATCATTCTGGAGTCTTTATTATGGTGTGGGTAAGGGATGGTTACGTTCACAGGGATCAGAATGGATTAGTAGACAAAGGAGAGATTTTTGTGGAAATCATCTTAATCTTAACATACTTACCAGTACCAGGATCCAGGTAGGGCATCAGAGTCTCCTGACACCCATCACTGACAGCCTCCTTTTTATAATGTGACCATTTAGGGGGAACACACAATGCAATGTATTACAGTACAAAGAAAGCATTGAAGCACCTGCGGCACTGCCTGGTGCCTTTGACTCTGCGGTGGGCATAGGTTAAAGGGGAAAGAATAGTGAAGAAAGAAGGAACAGACTCTACTGCAGTCAGTAACTGCTGATTACAAGTCAGTCACTCCTACTGCTGATTTATAAAACCATCTTCTAAAACTCCATCTTTCCTTTCAAAACACTTAGCAAATTCAAAAGAAAAAATACTTCATCTGGCTGGAAATTTGGGTCTTTGTCTGTATAAAGGCAAATAACTTTGAAAACTTTGCTTTCAGGAATGAAAAGTTTTGCTAAAAAAAGGCTCTATGAGGGAGGAGAAAACTCACCACTCAGCTGCTGGGCCACAGCCAGGCGGCTGGGCTTCAGGATGAACTGGCATTGCATCTCTCGGGGCAGCTGTTCCATGAGGAAGGGCTCTTGGAAGTTGGAAGGTGTGGGGGAATCCTTTGATCCCTGCGTCAGGAGTGCAGTGTCTCGAAGATGGCTCATTTTAATTCCATAGGGATATTCATGCCCTACACAGAGAAAAAATCTAAACATAGACTTTAGGCTGACTGACACCAAGAGCGTGTGTGCCTCATACTGGAATGTACTGCAATTTGCTCCTGGGACTTTTGGTATAAAGAATCCTTTTTTTAAATTAATGATCACCATGCACACTCTTACAGTTGGAGACCAGTGCATAATGCAGCAGCCCAACCAGAGTAGTCTTTTTTTTTTTTTTTTGGAGAGGGGAGAAAAAAAAACCAAAGAGGAAAAAAATCTTTAAAGAATATCTTGTTTGGGAATGCACAGATTGTCTGTAAGTTCCTATGTTCACATCTGAGAGTATTTAAAGGTATTCTAGTTTCTCCTTTGACACTAACTATATCTGTAAATCTTCAGCCAATCCTTGACCTCTGATTTAAAATATTTACCCTACCTATCACACAGCATTATAAGGATCAAATAAGTAAACATTAGTAGTTAATATTATTTAAATAATAAGGGCAGAAAACTATATATTTCAAGCATCACTATTATTACTATTATTCAACACAAGATATCTTTCTGAAAAAGACATTTTACACTGTTTACTAGTTATATAATTAGAGTTACCCAAGACTCATTAGGACTGGTTTGTTTGATTTATGTTTCCCTCCCACCACTGCCCTCTGAAGTTGTTATTCATAGGCAATAATTAGAAGGAAGACTGCAGGGTATTAGAAAAAGAGACAAGATTCAAAAAGGAATTTTCAAACTGGAAAAACTAAACCCTGGACATCTGACTGCAACATGATTTTTTGCTCTTTAGTACTCTTAAGTAATTGCATTTTTTAAATTAATCCTCACATACCATTATGCCATAGACTTAGTTTACATTTTAAAGAGGGTAAATTCTCTTCTATTCCTGATTTATCACTGAATGTAATTCAGTGAACTCTTCCATTTCGTTTCCATCTGGCATAGGCATACAATGTCAATGTTCCATTAACATCAAGTACTACAGCAACTTTCAGGGATTAAGGCAAAAAAAGGACTTCTATGAGAGCAATAAAGCAAAATCAATTTATCAAAATAGCCAATAGCTAATCTACAATTGAAGTTTGCAAGGCATGTTAAAATATGCAATGGAGAATTGTTGCTAAGTAACAATCATGTCCCGTGTCCCATGTATTTTTTTTTTCCATGTATTTTTTTAGTGAGAGTTAGAAATGAGCTTGAAGCTGTTTAAGTCTGAGAGTTACCATCTATATAGTTTTAATTAAATTAATATATTTTATTAAAACAATTATTTTATGTACTCATTTGGTTTTTAAACACAGCTTTAATTGTTGCTCATTGACTTTTACAAAAATGACAACATTAAGAAACTGGAAATGCAGTGAATTTTGTCCCCAGCCATGTGCACAATGACTTGCTTTACTTTAAGTCTGAGAATATACATTTCATAGAAAAGTTTGGTTTTAGATTATTCAGATTATTTGAAACCTGAATTACACAGTAGTGATCTCACAGGTAAATTAAAGGATTCCATGAGATAACTCATATGATATGCTTTGCCCAATTCTGGCAGGATAGTAAGCATTTAAAAATTATTAACAGAAATCATCATCATCACCATCAATCATCAATGTCATCATCTCAAGATCTGCTACAGATACTGTCCCTTATTGTAATTGGTTTATTTCTGTTAACCACACTGAATGGCTTCACTGATCAAGATATTTTTTAGCTAAATGATTTAAATAAGGTGAAGATGTAACCTATTTACCAATAATTCTTCAAAACAAATGCTGGAAAATTTGGCTAGAGAAATAGCAAAGTAGTTAGTAAAGTAGTAGTTATTGCTAAGTTAGTCAGTGAAGACTAACTAAGAATCTAAATGGTTTAATTTCATTGTCTTTATGATGGCTAGGAAAGTGCTGGGCGCAGGGCAGGTGTTAAATACTCACTGATATTGATAGATTGAGGCATGATTGGATTATAGATAGTCTTCCATAGAGACAAGTAGTAGGTAGGAAAGGGAACAGGGAATTCAAAAACTAAATATGAAAAATAAATATATAGGGAAAAAGGAATACCAATACATATTGCTTTATTTTAGAAAAAAATTTAAAAAGGTTGACAAGATAGTGCTTTTGTAAAGTGAAAAAGAAAGAAGAAAATTTACATTTCTCTTCCCAACTATACCATTAGCTTCTTTTTTTTTTTTTTTAAATTATACAAATATTAATTCTTTTATTTTTAATTTTTTTTTTTTTTTAATGATATTCTTGTCTGCTTACATTCTTTTTATTTATGTATGTATGTATGGCTGTGTTGGGTCTTCGTTTCTGTGCGAGGGCTTATCTCCAGTTGTGGCAAACGGGGGCCACTCTTCATCACGTTGCGCGGGCCTCTCACTATCGCAGCCTCTCGCTGCCGAGCACAGGCTCCAGACGCGCAGGCTCAGTAATTGTGGCTCACGGGCCGAGTCGCTCCGCGGCATGTGGGATCCTCCCAGACCAGGGCTCGAACCCGTGTCCCCTGCACTGGCAAGCAGATTCTCAACCACTGCGCCACCAGGGAAGCCCCCCCATTAGCTTCTTGAATGAAGAGAGATTATTTGTCTGGCACATAGGAAATATTTGATATTTATTAAATTAATATATGAATATTATAGAAGATTAATATTTAATAGTATCGAAATTTAGGACCATATGACCAATTCTCTGAGACATTTAGAATTATAATTAAAACACAATCAATCCTATCTTATATTTTCATAGAAACTTACCAATAAGTGGGTATGGTGCCTCTTCTTTGCCAGAATTGACCCATAACTGGTACTCTCTCTCAGAGCCCTTGGAGATAAAATAATTAACAATAATTCTTTCACATTTGGTAAATGAATGAGGATACTTTTTTTTTGGCAATTTTATGTTTTGCAAAAAAGAAAAACCAGGGACAATATAAATGCTTTTCAGGTTCATGGGGGTGGATATGGCCTTTGAAGATGGCAGTGCTACAAACCTACAAACCATCTCTCCCTCTCTAATCTCCAACAGAGGACTAAGGAATCCTGCCCTTTTTCCCTAGGGATGACTAGGGATCCATGGACTGCAATAGAATCAGGCCCTCACTATTATGGGTAGCCCACAGAATATGAAATCATATATATGCCTTTTTACAAAGTAAGCAGAAACTTCCTGGTTTTCTAAAAGGTAAATCTATCTTCTTCAGAGTACTGCCTTCTGCTATCTCTAAACTTCTCAGAGAATATTGGACTTAATCTCCAACATGTCCCTGCAAAGACAACCTTGTTATCCAGAAAGCCACTACACTGCTGTGTCTGTGATGAAAAAGTAAAGTCTCAAAGGCTGATTATTAGCTTAGCTGCTTCTGAGTGGAAGAAGAATGACCAACGGGCTTTGAGGAGAGGAGATAGGTAGCTGGCACAATCCACACTGGCTTTATTTTGGGCAAGTCCAGGCCTAGGGACAGAAAGGACAAGAATTCTGTCTAGAGAATAGGCCCAGTTATGGGGAACAATAAAACTGTTCACTAGCGGAATTACAACCCAGCAATATTGAAACTCCCACTTGAAAGAAATAATACTAAATTATACAGACTTTGCTGTATCCTCTAGAAGATAAAGCAAAAATGTTTTAAATGAAATTACAACAGACTGACAATATTTAATATTCTTGCCTTTATCTTCTGATTAAAAATCAGGACCCTGACCTTATAATGGAGGGTCCTGGCTAGGAGATTACCCCTCCCAATACCCTCCCCTACTCTGTCACTTCCTTCACTATCCTCTAGTCAAAAAATTTTTATTGCAAACAGGAAGAGCAATCTAATAATGATCATTTCTTTTTTTTGTAGTGTCTGAAAACACCTTAATAATCCCTTAGAACAGTACAACCAAACAGCCTCAATTCCTAATTATATTGAACAGAAATATTTTTGGTATGATGAGATTTATCACTTTATCCAAAAGGAAAGAATAAATAAGAAAATGAGTCATGTCATTAATTAATCTCCCTTCCCTTAAACTACTCACTCTCTTCCAATGTATAATTATATAAGCTTAGAAATCAATGCAGAGGTGCCTGCTTTATTCAGTGCATATATATTTATTTACATCTTAAATATATTATTAAATTTCACTAAAATAAATCAGATTTATTATTCTAAATTGTGGTTGCCCTGAGTTCTTAAGGGCTTATAATAGCAATGTGTAAAAGCAAACTGAAATACAGTTAAGACTATGGCATATCTTAAATATATGTTATGTCACATCTTAGTAACACCATGTTTTCATACTTATAGAGAATCTCACTCAAGAAATGGTGTTGTTCAAGTGCTTCCTTTAGTTCCATCCTTCTGAAAGTCATTCCCTTTAATACAAGTACCTACTGTGTGGTTTTTATATACTGGTAGGGAGGACATGAGAACTTTCCGATTCTTTTTCCCTACCTCATCTTCAAACATTCCAATCTTCCCTATTAATAAAATTTCGAAAACTCACCATTGCCGCATGAAACAGAAAGAAGCAGAAGCTAAAAGCAAAACTGGGGAAAATGTGGTGTCCATACTAAAAATCTTTAAATCCATGATCTAATTCAAAGCTTACTTTTAAATTTACAGATTCAATAGGAGGTACCATCTATCTTATCCTCTGGACCTGCAGCCAGTGAATATGGTTATTAGCTATATGTTCTTTATGTAAAAATTCTACTGTAGAGCAAATCCTTCAGAATTCATCATCCTAAGACTGATTGACTCTTGGGATAAGTGAATAATTAGGTAAGGAGGAAGAACCAGGAGAGGAGATAGGGAAAGAATAGTCATATAGTGACAAGTGAGAAGGGGGAAAGGAAGTTGAAAGGAGAATTTTATACCAAAAAACCCCCTAACTGTGTATGTATAGCATATAAAATTAAAATGCATATTATTATCACTCTAAAATTATAGTCTAATCTTATTATGCTTTTCAGTTCACACAGGTTATAAAATGGGAGTGGAAGAAGAGCACTCAATATTAAGCTAATATTAAGGCTTTACTGTCTTCGGCAAAAGACCTATACTCTGAAAATTATAAAACATTAATAAAAGAAACCGAACATGATACAAATAAATGGAAAGATAACTCACGTTCATTGATTGGAAGGATTAATATTGTTAAAATGTCCATACTACCCAAAGCAACTGACATTTAATGACATTTTTCACAGAACTAGAACAAATAATCCTAAAATTTGTATGGAACCATGAAAGACCCCAAATAGCCAAAGCATTCTTGAGAAAAAAGAACAAAGCTGGAGGTATCATGCTCCCTGGCTTCAAATGATACTACAAAGCTACAGTAATCAAAACAGTATGATACTGGCACAAAAACAGACACATAGATTAACGCAACAGAATAGAGAACCCAGAAATAAACCCACATGTATATGGTCAATTAATCTACAACAAAGGAGGAAAAAATATACAATGGAGAAAATAAAGTCTCTTCAATAGTGGTATTGGGAAAACCAGACAGCTGCACATAAAAACTGAAATTAGAATATTTCCCCTACCATGTACAAAAATAAAGTCCAAATGGATTAAAGGCCTAAATGTTAAGACTGGAAACCATAAAACTCCTAGAAGAGAACACAGGCAGAACACTTTTTGACATAAACAGTAACAATATTTTTTTGCATCTATCTCCCAAGGCAAAACAAATAAAAGCAAACATAAAGAAATGAGACCTAATTAAAGTAAAAGATTTTACATAGCAAAGGAGACCACTGACAAAACAAGAAGACAACCTACAGAATGGGAGAAGATATTTGCAAATGATATGACCAACAAGGGGTTAATATCCAAAATGTTTAAACAGCTCATACAACTCAATATCAAAAAAACAAACAATCCAATCCCAAAATGGCAGAAGACCTGAATACACATTTTTCCAAAGACAACTTACAGATGGCTAGCTAACAGGCACATGAAAAGATGCTCAACATCACTAATTATCAGAGAAATGCAAATCAAAACAATGAGATATTACCTCACACCTTTAAGAATGGCTATCATCAAAACAACCACAAGTAACAAATATTTTCAAGGATGTAGATAAAAGGGAACCCTTGTACACTGTTGGTGAGAATGTAAATTGGTGCAGCCCTTGTGGAAAATAGTATGGAGGTTCCTCAAAAAACTAAAAATAGAATTACCATAAGATCCAGCTATTCCACTCCCGGGAATATATCCAAAGAAAACAAAAACACTAATTTGAAAAGATACACGCACCCCAATGTTCACAGTGGCATTATTTATAATATCCAAGATATTGAAGCAACCCAAGAGTTGATCAACAGATAAATGGATGAAGAATATGTGGGGTGTGTGTGTATTTGTGTGTGTGTGTGTGTGTGTGTGTGTGTGTGTGTGTGTGTATATACTACTCAGCCATAAATAAGAATGAAAATTTTGTCATTTGCAACAACATGGATAGACTAGAGAAAGACAAATACTGTATGTATTCATTTATATGTAGATTCTAAAAAATAAAACAAACAAACAGATATAACAAAACAGAAACAGACATACAGAGAACTAGTGTTACCAGTGAGTTGTAGGGTAGGAGGAAGGGCAAGATAGGTGAAGGGGATTATGAGGTATAAACTACTAGGTATAAAATAAATAAGATACATGGATGTAATGTACAGCACAGGGAATATAGCCAATATTTTATAATAACTTTATATGCAGTATAATCTACAAAAACATCAAATCACTATGTTGTACACCTGAAACTATTAGGTTGGTCAAAATGTTAGTTTGGGTTTTTCCATACGATGTTGCTGAAAAAACCAAACACACTTTTTGGCCAACCCAATAATGTTGTAATTCAACTACACTTCAATTAAAAACAAAACAAAACAAAACAAAACAAAACCCTCAAAAAGAATAAAAAACTTTACTGTCCTTATTTTCTACATTTCTGGGGACAAAATATGACTGGTATCTCTAATAATCAGCTGTCTTATGATGGAAGGGGTAATATTTATAAGAATCAAAGTATCAAAGTTTGTTTTTAATTAAGAATATCTAGCAGAGTAACTTACAGTTATCCCTAGCATTGGCAGTGACATGTTGATAACTTCATTTGCTGTATCTGAATTCGTTACTGTTATAGTTTTAGACTGTGGGAAAAAAAGAAATAAGAAATACAGCTATAAATAAAGAATTTTAAAACAGGTGAACAAATAATTATTGTCAAATGATTATCCATAGGCAAATCCTGATTTCAAGTGTTGACAGAGTAAAGCACAACTTAAGTAGAACACAAACCCTTGATAATTTACTTTCATTACATTATACATTATGCCTTTTAATAAAACATCTCTTCCTCTTAAAATAAAGAATATATGACTCAAAAATATAAGAACTTAAGCCAGAAATAAAAAGAATAAATATATTTCAGAGAGACAGGACCACCCTCCCAATCACACAAACAAAAAAAATCAGTGAGGTTGGTCCTCTGCATCATGTCCATGACTATTTCCATTAAGCATTGTGCAGTAAAAAAGGGAGAGCGTTAGATTACTTTCTATTTCTTTCTGAGTACTGTTTTCACAGTGTGGGTTTTCATTTCTTTGTATGGTAAAGTCAGTTCAGGTAAAATCAGAATAAGAAATGGTTACAAAAGACATCTTTAAAAAAACCCCACTATTTATTGAGCACTTTCTGTATGTCAGGCACTGTGGCTGCTGAGATTTTCATTGTTGAAATCTGTAGAGGCCTTAAAACCAATGAGCCTAGCAAACAAATGAAAAATTTTAGAAAGCTCAATTCTGTTACCAACTCTGCCACTGAATAGGGTATCTATAATAGCCCTGTGCTAAATGCTAAACTACATTGAGAAATTACTATTTAAAAATAAAGAGTTCACAAGAAAGAGAAATGGAATTAACGAGATTCCGAGATATCTATAGAGTTCACTGAACTCTAAATAGACATTATTTAAATATAAGACAATGCTATGCTATCAAAAAAGAAATATTGGGAGTTTGGGCTTGACATGTACACACTGCTATATTTAAAATAGATAACCAACAAGGACCTACTGTATAGCACAAGGAACACTGTCCAATACTCTGTAATAACCTAAATGAGAAAAGAATTTGAAAAAGTATAGATACATGTATATGTACTGTGTAACTGAATCACTTGCCTGTACACCTGAAACTAACACAACATTGTTAATCAACTATACTCCAATATAAAATAAAAATTAAAAAAAATATTTACTATGCACATAGGGTAGGTTTTACATATTATAATTATTGGATAAATGAGCAATTAGTGCTGTGTCCCTGATAAGGCTTAAATGGCACAAATAAGTAACATAAATGGAAACAAAATGATCTAAAAATAAAGCTAAGCTAAATCTACTGATAACTCATCACTTATCTCTCCATTACAGTATTTATTCTCTATAAGCCTATTACTTGACATGACAAATTGCCTCAAGTTTGTTAACTGATTTCAAATGGTGTTCCTTATAGCTCCAAGGATTAAGCAAAAGTATCTCAGAAATGAACAGGGAAGGCTCAGTGTTTGCCTTCTACCAGAATGGCAGAGATGTTTTACATACTGGGCTTTAACTTGAGATAAAATATCATGAAAGGCTTCTGCTTTTTTCTTTTGAGTCTGAAAACCCTTTCATTTAGTTTAAAGAAACACTCTATAAAGTCTTTTGTAAAGTGAAGGATCTATCCTGTAATACTAATAATCACTCCCAATGTACCTGGTTTCTAAGATAATGATTTTTCTTAATATTAGGTATATATGTTCAAAATAATAATTATAGGATGTGTTTTTTTTTTCCTGCATGCCTCTCGGGTAGACAAAACAAATGAATTTTAGCAGATAAGTTTTCTTTGCCTAGTAAACAAATAAAATAAAGAGACAAAACTGAGAACGTGGCTATTTTTTTCCCATATTAGCAGAATTCACTAACAGGTTGTGCATAACTAGAGGCCAAGGATAAAGAATGCTTCTCATACATGCACTGCTATTTGGGGGGAATCACTCTGCAAGCAGGGCTCCCTGAAAGGAGACTCTTGCCACAAAACAACTTCAGAGAGTAAAGGACAGTGTGTCATATCATCATGGACTTTAACCAGGGTACTAGTGATAAAACAGAGCACACAATTCAACCACATCTCGTCTTCTTTTCCAAAACCAGTCCTTTCTCAAGCACACACTTTCCATACACTGAAAGTGTTGGAAAAAATTCAAGGGTTTTTCCATGAAAATCCTGAATGTAACCAACTGCCATAACAACTGAATCAAAGCCGGCAGAAAAACAGTGGTGCTTTTTTCCTCTTTACTTTGCTACAGAAGATGTCTGTAGTCTCATAGCATACACATTTGAGCATTTCCCTCAGGCAGTGACATCTAGCACTCATGTCAGAACATTTGCATGACTTTTGCCCAAAACATAACTGTTTTGTACTACATATTTTTCCACACACAAAACTATTCTGTGTGATCTAGGGCTGCTATGAAGTGTGGCAAACCACAGTATCATAAAAATATTCATTTCTATTTTGTGCATCATTGATAACATCTTGGCATGATATTTCAGTCATAAAATTCCACATAATAACTAGGGCTAAACAAACTTAATTTTTATTGACCAAAATGATAAAAACCATGAGGTAGAATATGCTGAGCCATTAAAAATGTTATCTCTCCCAGCTCATCCATTTATTAACCTGAGGAATTCAATACTTGAATGAAGAACTTTCCAAAGTTCTTCAAAGAATGAAGAACTTTCCAAAACCCACTCTCTACTTAAGAAGTGACAAGTTGGAAAAAATTGCTTAATACTAATAGGAAATATCTCCTTGTGGAAATGTCTTTACTACAAGCCTCTGCAGCTGCTACTGAAAGGATCCAGAGAAACATTAATGCCAGAGGGAGGAAAGAGACATCTGACAGGCAATATTCTTTCCAAGTGTAAATGTTAAATACTGTAATTAATATGAATTTCTCTTGCTTCATTTTCTCTAGGGTTACTTTTCATATGAACAAAGATACACAGATACCCCAGAAAATGTACTTTCTCATAATGGTATTTCTAAATGCCTACCTTCCACAGCACATACACAGACTGTCTGTCTGTCTGCCTGCCTGTCTCTCTTTTTATCCATGGTGTTCTGCCTTATGCAGGGACTTGGAATTTAATTTTCTGGCTTAGAAACACTTACATAGGCACAATTCCCAATGTCCTTGGCGAAGATTTTGAGGGGAATGCTCTTCGGGTAGTCCTTCTCTTTCTCTAGATTGATGTATCTAATCAAATGCAACAACAACCCAAAACAACACTGAGTCAGATGGATTTTGCCAATGGCTTATTTTTAAATCAATCTATTTTGCTATTATTTTCAATATACTTATATGCTATTTTTAAAAAGACAGATGGAGAGACTCAGCAAAGTCAGATTACATTATGGGTTGGAAGAGAATTTTAAAAAATTCTCAGGACATTAGGCATGGGCACAAAAAAGAAGAGGAGATCCATTTCAACTGAGGCTTGAGATGTACAGTTGGGTTAAGGCACCTCTGGGTGGTGTTTTATCCTCAAAGCTTCCCTACCTTCTCTGGACAGGCCCAGAACCTTAGTGATAAGTACAGGAGCATATATAATACTTTACTAGACCAAACCAAAACAATGGCCTTTTATTTCTCATTGAGCTCTCCAGTGCAGTATATATCTTGGTCGTCTCCATGCTTGGGAAGGGAGAGCAGGGAAGGACTATGGGAATAAGAGATGAACCTCAATTGACCATTTTAGTCTGAATGCTCAAAGGTAGGGAAAATAATTGAATTTTGAGGTCCTCAGCAGAAAACCTCCATGTATGGAAACTTAATACATGCTTTGAGGAAACTGTTAGCTCCACATGGTAGGTTGGAGACACCGAAAGAGATGGGAGAGATTACTGACTAATTTCTGTCTAGAATGATCTAACCAGACCTCAGTGTTCTCCTTCCTAGTAAGAAAGAAATACACGTAATGACAGAACATTATTTACAGTAAGTAGTTGCTAGCGTACAGTCTAAACAGCTTATTTTGAGGACAAATGAACAATTTCTACTAAGGCAAAGGGGGATAGTTTGGGGCACATCCCTGCAGAGAAAAAATTTAATTCATTCAACTACAACTTAAAGATTAAAAAAATATATATATATATACTGGAAAAAATACCTCTGAAGGAGAGAGAGCCATCTGTCCTTCTGTTCTGGAGAACTACAATCAAAGAAAATGAGAGACAAAATTAAACCACATAAAATACTCATTTCTAACAAATTAAGATTGTCAATCCAAACGAAATATCAACAACCTGTTGTTATTGATGTGGGTGCACACAACTGCAACCCTGGCATGATTGTGTTCTGAAGAACCCTGAAGTGAAAATGTCCATTAGGCAGAACTACACAGTTAAGCGTAGTTTTATTAAAACCTCTTGGACAGATCCAAGACAGACCCACTTTCTTACTTTATGGCTCTTTTACAAGTGGTATCCTGATAGTGGAAAGCATACTTGATTTGGAATCCAAACACCTTGTTTCAAAAATATATGCAAGATATATCATCATGGGCAAATCACTTAACATCGCTAAGCTTCGATTTCCACATCTGTAAAACTGGGCTAATTATCTCAGAGTGTTTTTGTAGTTTTAAGTGCCATGCAAATAGAAAATATGCTTCATTTGACATTAAAGAGGTTAAGGAGAAATCTGGCACATTGATGGAAATATCTTGGCCCAGAAACCAGTTGGTTGTCAGGAAAAGAAACACTTATTTCTCTATACATATAGCAGAACTATAATTTAGCCAATGAGTTCATAGAACTTATTCTTAATTACTATAATCCTCTGATTAAGATCAATTCATTAACAACTAAATAACTATTAATTATTAATTTTACTGCTGAAGTCACTGCTGCATTTAATTCTTAAAGTTAAAAATAAAGTTTATTTCTATATGGCCTTATTACTCATTAGCTTTTAAAATCATGTTTCTAATCTTCTCAAAGAAGTTGGAAACCCTAGTTATTTTCTTGTTCCAGAAAAATATACTTAACAAATATTTGTAATTTGTTTCTTTGTAGCTTAGCAATTTTCTCCATAAGCAATCTCCCAGAATTGGTAATCAGAAAGTGCATTATATCTCCTTTGCCACTGACCAATTTTCATCTTTCACAACTCCTTACAATCTTTGATGTCTTCTCCTTTCATAAACAGAAGATTTTCTAGGTTCATTTATGTAAAATATTACACTTATTTAGCAAAAATCCGTATTGAAAAATAGATGAGTTTTCTTTAGGCCTTAAAACTTTTTTCAAAGCAATTAAAGAAAATTACCCCTTTAAACACTTAGTAGTTTTTGAACTTTTAATTGATATGTAAGACACATAAACTGTACAATGCTTAAATGTACTGTTTGAAGAATTTTCACAAATTGAACACACCCATGTGACTAGCACCCAGATTATGAAACAGAAAACCACCTTGGAAGGTCTCCCTGTGTTCTTTTTCAGGCACTAGTTCCCACTATACTGACTTCTAACAAAATAGAATAGTTTTGTTTGTTTGGATACTTTATATAAATGTAACCATATAGTACGTACTATTTTGTATCTGGCTTCTTTCATTCAACATTATATTTGTGAGACATACATATTACTGCATGTGGTTTTAGCTTGTTCATTCTCATTGCTGTATAGTGTTCCATTGTTTGAATATGTAGCATACAATTACTTTAAAATAAACAAATTATGAAGTGCATCAGGTTAATTCATTGACATTGATTTGGTAATCTTCTTGTATTTTCCTCATCTCCTGCTCTATGCAAGAATCCAGGACTTCTCTTTCCTTAGTAATTATTCATCTCAGGCATTTTTACAGAACTAAAAACGGAAGTACTCCAAAATCAAGGTTAGCTCTGAGTTTAATAAACACCTATGATAAGAGCCAGGAGAGAAGAAAGCAGTATATCTTAGAGAAAGAAAAAGGGTAAGACAGATTGGAAAGATTCCCTCTAACTTGGGAGGAGATAGAGTCTGTTATCCCTAAGAGTTAGCTGGGAACCATATGTCACTCAGTTGAGGTGCCTAAGAAACAGAAAGTCCCCAGAGGAAATGGTTATAAGGAGCAAGTGGGGAGGCTTGTTTGTAGGCACCAAGGTTTTTACATCAGCTAAGATACCTGCAGCCACAAGTGGCAAGGAATCAGAGCATCTCGGATGTCAAAGAACAACTCTGGGCATAGCAGAGATAATGTCAGCAGTGGCCACAAAGAGACTGAAGGTCAGACTTTTCATCTGTTTTGAAGACATCACAGAAGTCTCCCATATCCTGGTCCTACCCTAAGAAAACAGGGGTTCCAGTAAAGAAGAAAATTTAATTTCCTAAAAGCCTGGCAAAATGGGGGCTCAAGGTAGGTTTTAATTTGATCTATACATAAACAGGCTTTTGCTGCATACCCGAGTTTGCAGAATAAGATTCATACTAGGTACCTAATTTAAAATATTATTCTTCTGATTCTTCCTGTAGATAGATCATTGTCAGATTTAAATACTTTCTGTATCTTCTAAACAACGTTCCCATTTTACTGTATAGTTATCTTAAAATTAAGGTCAAGTTCCTATTTTTCTGACAGATATAGATACTAGGTTTGTGAATCAGGGTCCAAGTAGTGATAGAGATATGACATTCCTTTCAGCCTTTTTCAAGATATGGTATCTACCCCATTTCCAAAGGTAAAGCATGGGAAGTTCACATTTATTGGCTGCTCTTCCCCCAATCTGACTTAACTGGGAATTCCTTACAGATTCTGACAGTTGATTGTCAGTCTTAGATTTCAAAGCTATTAGTCCACATTTTTGTTTCTTTATAGATATTAGAGTGACTGGCTATGAAAGACTCCTTCTTGAGCTGCTAGCCTGACAGCATTTTAAAGTGATCATGAACTAGATTTTCTTAATATTTCCTGATATATAAATGATTTCTGATGTTCTTTACTCCTTGGTAAAGATCTGAGCCACTCTCTTATATCATTTCACTTCAGGCTGAAAAATTTCTGTCAGCATTTATTTTTTTGTAGTACAGTTCTGCTGGTGATAAATTCTTAGAGTTTAAAAATTTTTTTGAAGGATATTTTTGCTAGATATAGTATTCTAGGTTGAAAGCTTTTTCTTTAAATACTTAATTTTTTAACTGAAGTATAGTTGAATTACAGTATTATATTTGAGGTGTACAGTATAGTGATTCAGTATTTTTATAGATTATATTACATTAAGAGTTATTATAAAATAATAATTATAATTCCCTGTGCTGTTCAATATATCCTTGTTGCTTATTTATTTTATACAGGGTAGTTTATATCTCTTAATCCCATACCCCTAACGTGCCCCTCCTCCCTTCCTTCTCCCCACTGGTAACCACTACGTTGTTTTCTGTATCTTTGAGTCTGTTTCTGTTTTTCTATATCCATTCGATTTACTTTCTAGATTCCACATATAAGTGATATTATACAGTATTTGTCTTTTGTTGACATACATCACTAAGCATAATATTCTCAAGGTCCATTCACATTGCTGCAGATGGCAGAATTTCATTCTTTTTTATGTCTGAGTAATACTCCATTGTGTGTGTGTGTGTATGTATATGTAAATATACACCACATCTTTACCCATTCGTCTGTTGATGGACACTTGGGTTGCTTCCATATCTTGGCTATTGTAAATAATGCCATTATGAACATTGGGTACATGTATCTTTTTGAATTAGTGTTTTCGTTTTTTTTCTGTATATATATCCAGGAGTGAAACTGCTGGATCCTGTGGTAGTTTTTAGTTTTTTTTGAAGAGCCTCCATACTGTTTTCCACAGTGGCTGCACCAATTTACATTCTCACTAACAGTGTACAAGGGTTCCCTTTTATCCACATCCTCGAAAACATTTGCTATTTGTGTTCTTGTTGATGACAACCATTCTGAAAGGTGTGAGGTGATATCTCATTATTGTTTTGATTTGCATTTCTCAAATAATTAGCAATGTTGAGCATCTTTTCATGTGCCTGCTGTAAGTCATCTTTGGAAAAATGTCTATTCAGGTCTTCTGCCTATTTTGGGATTGGGTGTTTGTTTTTTTTGATAGTGGGTTGCATGAGCTGTTTAAATACTTTAGATATTATCCTCTTGTTGATCATATTTTCAAATATCTTCTCTCATTCTGTAGGTTGTCTTTTTGTTTTGTCAGTGGTCTCCTTTGCTATGCAAAAGCTCTTAGTTTAATTAGATCTCATTTCTTTATTTTTGCTTTTATTTATTTTACCTTAGGAAATAGATTCAAAAAAATATTGTTACTGTTTATGTCAGAGTGTTCTGCCTATGTTTTCTTCTATGAGTTTTATGGTTTCTGGTCTTACATTTAGGCCTTTAATCCATTTTGACTTTATTTTTGTATACAGTATGAGGGGATGTTCCGATCTCATTGTTTTACATGTAGATGTCCAGTTTTCCTAGTACCACTTATTGAAGAGATTTTATTTTCTCCATTGTATATTCTTGCCTCCTTTGTTGTAGATTAACTGACTGTAGGTGTGTGAGTTTATTTCTAGGCTCTCTATTCTATTCCATTGATCTATGTATCTGTTTTTGTGCCAGTATCATGCTGTTTTGATTACTGTAGCTTTGTAGTACAGTTTGAAGTCTGTGAGGGTGATACCTCCAGCTTTGTCCTTTTTTCTCAAGGTTGCTTCAGCAATTCAGGGTCTTTTGTATTTCCATATGAATATTAGGATTATTTGCTCAGTTCTGTGAAAAATATCATGGGTATTTTCATACAGATTGCAATACATCTGTAGATTGCTTTGGGTAGTATGGTCACTTTAACAATATTAATTCTTCAAATCTAAGAGCATGAGATATCTTTCCATTTCTCTGTATCATCTTCAATTTCCTTCAGTGTTTCATAGCTTTCAGTGTATAGGTCTTTCACCTCCTTGGTTAAGTTTATTCCTAGGCATTTTATTCTTTTTGATGTGATTTTAAACGGGATTGTTTTCTTGCTTTCTCTTTCTGATAGTTCAGTATTAGTGTATAGAAAAGCAACAGATTTATGTATATTAAGCTCATATCTTGCAACTTTGTTGAATTCATTTATTAGTTCTAATAGTCTTGGGTGAAGACTTTAGGGTTTTCTATACATAGTACCATGTCATTAGCACAGTGACAGTTTTACTTCTTCTCTTCCACTTTGGATGTCTTTCATATCTTTTTCTTGTCTGACTGCTGTGGCACCGACTTCCAATACTATGTTAAATAAAAGTGGTGAGAGCGAGCATCCTTGTCTTGTTCCTGAATTCAGAGGAACAACAGTTTTTCACCATTGAATATGATGTTAGCTCTGGGTTTGTCATAATGCTCTTTATTATGTTGAGATATGTTCCCTCTAATCCAGCTTTGATGAGGGTTTTTACCATGAATGGATGTTGAATTTTGTCAAATGCTTTTTCTGCATCTATTGAGACGATGATGTGATTTTTATCTTTCCATTTGTTAATGTGGTATATCATACTGATTGATTTGCAAATGCTGAAGCATCCTTGTGTCCCTGGAATAAATCCCACTTCATCATGGTGTATGATTCTTTCTATATACTGTTGGATTCCGTTTGCAAATATTTTGTTATGGATTTTTGCATGTATATTCATCAAAGATATTGGCCTGTAATTTTCTTTTTTTGTAGTGTCTTTGCCTGGTTTTGGTATCAGGGTAATGGTGGCCTCGTAGAATGAGTCTGGGAGTGCCCCCTCCTCTTCAATTTTTTGGGATAGTTTGAGAAGGATAGGAATTAACTCTTCTTTATATATTTGGTAGAATTTTCCTGTGAAGCCATCTGGTCCTGGACTTTTGTTTGCTAGTAGGTTTTTTAAAATTACAAATTCAATTTCAGTACTAGTGATCAGTCTGTTCAAATTGTCTGCTTCCTCTTGATACACTGTTAGCAGGTTGTATATTTTTAGACATTTGTCTATTTCTTCTAGGCTGCCAATTTGTTGGACAACTGTTCACAGAGTTCTTTTATGATTTTTGCATCTCTGTGGTATTAGTTGTTATTTCTCCTCTTTCATTTCTTATTTTGTTTCTTTGGGTCCTCTCCCTTTTTTTCTTGGTGAGCCTGGCTAAATGTTTATCGATTTTGTTTATCTTTTCAAAAAACCAGCTCTTGGTTTCATTGGTCTTTTCTATTTTTTTTTGGTCTCTATTTTATTTGTTTCCTTTCTGTTCCTTACTATTTCCTTCCTTCTGCTGACTTTTAGCTTTCTTTGTTCTTTTCTTTCTATTCCTTTAAATGGTAGGTTAGGTTGTTTGAGATTTTTCTTGTTTCTTGAGGAAGGCCTGTATTGCTATAAGCTTCCCTCTTAGAACTGCTTTTGCTGCATCCTATAGATTTTGGAGTGTTGTGTTTCCATTTTCATTTTTCTCAAGGTATTTTCTTATTTCTTCTTTGATTTTAGCATTGTCCCATTGGCTTTTCAGTAGCATGTTGTTTAGTCTTCAAGTATTTGTGCTTTTCACATTTTTCTTTCTGTAATTGTTTTCTAGTTGTTATTGGAAAAGATGCTTGATATAATTTCTATCCTGTTAAATTTGCTGACACATGTTTTCTGGCCTAGTATGTGATCTATCCTGGAGAATGTTCCATGTACACTTGAAAAGAATGTGTATTCTGCTGGTTTTGGTTGGAGTGTGCTGTAGCTATCTATTAAGTCCACCTGGTATATTATGCCATTTAAGACCACTGTTGCCTTAATTATTTTCTATCTGGATGATCTGTCCATTGATGTAAGTGTGGTGTTAACATCCCCTACTATTATTGTATTACTGTCAGTTTCTCCCTTTATGTCTTTTAATATTTGCTTTACATGTTTAGGTGCTCCTGTATTGGGTGCATATATGTTAATGAGTATAATATCCTCTTCTTTTATTGATCCCTTTATCATAAAATAATGTCCTTTTTTGTCTATTGTTATACCCTTTTAAAAAATCTATTTTGTCTGCTATGAGTATTGAGATTCCAGCTTTCTTGTCTTTTCCATTTGTATGAAATATATTTTCCCATGCCTTCACTTTCAGTCTGTGTGTGTCTTTAGCTCAGAAGTGAGTCTCTTGTAGGCAGCATATAGGTGGGTCTTGCTTTTTTTTTTTTAAATCCAATCAGCCAGATATGTCTATTGATTGGAGCATTTAGTCCATTGACATTTAAGGTAATTATTAATAGGTATGTACTTATTGCCATTTTATTACTTGTTTTCTGGTTGTTTTTTGTAGTTTTTGTAGTTTTTCTCTTGTCATTTCTTCTCTGTTTCTTCCCTTGTGGTTTTATGATTTTCTTTAGTAGTATGCTTGTTTTCTTTTTAGTTTTTGAGTTTCTATGGTAGGTTTTTGATTTGTGGTGACCATGGGGTTCATATATGTTGACCTACAACTACATCTACTTATTTTAAATTATAGTCATTTAAGTTCAAACACATCCTAAAAGATTTATACTTTTTACTCCCCCTCCTACATTTTGTTTTTGATGTCATATTTTACATTTTCATGTTTATCCCTTAACTGTTTATTGTAGTTATAGCTACTTTTACAATTTTTTTGTCTTTTTATTTTCATACTAGCTTACTTAAGTGGTTGATCCTCAGTTCTTACTATTATTTGCCTTTCCCAGTGGAATTTTCCCTTTCCTATATAGATTCTTACTTATTTTCCACTTAGAGAAAACCCTTTAACATTTATTTTAGGGTAGGTTTAGTACTGATGAATTCTTTCAGTTTTTGCTTTCTGTGAAGTCCTTTATCGCTCCTAAGACTCCAAATGATAATCTTGCTGGGTAGAGTATCATAGGTTGAAAGTTTTTCCCTTTTAGCACTTTGAATACATCATGTCACTCCTTCCTGTCCTGTTTGGGATCCTCTGTGCTTCCTGTACCTGGGTATCTGTTGCTCTCTTCAGGTTTGGGAAGTTTTCAGCCATAATTTCATGAAATATATTTTCAATCCCTTTCTTCCTCTCTTTTCCTTCTGGGACTCCTATAATGTGAATGTTGGTAAGCTTAATGTTACCCCAGAGATCTTTTAAAATTTTCTCATTAAAAATTTTTTTTCTGTTCTGATCAGGTGATTTTTATTATTCTATCTTCCAGGTCACATAGTCTGCTATTCCTTTTAGTGTGTTTTTTATTTTGGTTATTGAATTCTTCATTTCTAACTGGGTCTTTTCATATTTTCTAGATTCTTGTTAAAAATTTTCACTGTGTTCATTTATTTTTCCCTAATCCAGCTAATACTTTTATTATAAACGCTTTGAATTCTTTGTCTGATACATTGTTTATTTGTTTCATTATTTATTTCTCTCAGGGGTTTTCTCTTATTTCAATTGAGACCAGTTCCTCTGCCTTTTCATTTTGCTTAACGTTCTCTGCCTCTATGAATTTTGGTGAAACACTTACGTATGATATTCTTGAACTGGTGTACTTATGTGGGAGCATCTCTATACAGACTGTGTGTGCCTGGTGCCTTTGGTGGGAGAGCTGGATTTGATGTGGATGCAAGTCACATTTTTCCTCAGTGTGTGTTGGCAGCTATAGCCTTGGTAGTGGGTGTGGCTGGAGATGGATAGGCTAGAGCTGAAGCTACGTGTGAGGCAGGACTTCCTCTCTGCTCAGTGGGTCTCAAGTTGCTGCAGCAGAAACCCTGAGATTCAGTCCTGAGCTGGCTCTGTTCCCGTTAAGTGTGTGCTTTCAATTCTCCAAGCACTGGGACCCTTGCTCCAGAGGGGGCAGTGCTGATGCAAGGGGACCCCGTGTTGGCTCTTGGCTAATGTTGGCCTCAGACAGATATCTGAGCTGTCTCTAATCTGCTGCCTGTGCAGGATTCTGCAATTGTTTTCCTTAATCTGCTCATAGGCAGCCTTGGGTCCAAGTTCCCTTTGTCCTTCTCCCTCCTCTCCACCTCACTGGGGAGCTGTACTGCAGGGCAAGTGGGGTCCATGTGAACTCTCTCCATATATTGGGGCATGAGCAGTGATGAACTGGTTGTTGTATAGAGTTCTGGGCTGCTTCTGATGCACTACTTAAGTAAGTACCAACAGTGGACACTGCCACCCCACCCAGATGACACCCCGGGACCAAGTTGCCTTTGGTGGTCCAAGCTCTGTCTTTAGTCATGGCAGCCCTTGCTCCAGTGGGGAGTTGCAACATGGAGTAAGTGGGGCTTGAGCATTCACTCTGCCAGAGCCAAGGCGCACACTGAGGTGGTCACAGGAAACTGGCAGCCACTAGAATGATCCTTTATCGGCCCTCTCCAACCTGCCTCAGGGGCAAGCCAGCTTGTGTGTGTATGTGTGTGTGTGTTTCTGGGTATGAGTGTGGGCACGTGTGCAAGCAGAGTCTAAGTTTTCCACAGACCTCCTGTTAATTCCAGCAGTCCTCCAACCAGCCAAGGGGGTTGGTCTCCCCTGTGTAGGACGCCGGGAGTGGAATGCCCAATCTGTGGCTTGAACTGCTCACTCCCCAGGGCAGGTCTCTGCCTGTGTTATCTCCCTTTTCCTCTGAGTCCCCTCCCAGTGGCAAGGTCCTGGCCTGATCACTTTTCTTCCCTTCCTACCTGATTATGTGTGGATCTTTCTTACAGCCTTGGTTGTACAGAAGTCTTTCTGCCAGTTTCCAGTTAGTTTTCAGTGAGAATTATTTCACACATAGATGTATTTTTGATGTGTTCGTGGGGGGAGGTAAGTTCCACATCCTCCTACTCTGCCATCTTGATCAATCTGAGTCTTCTTTAAACACTTTAAAGATGTCATTTCACTGACCTCTGAAACAGCCATAATTTCTGATGAAAAAAACCATAGTGAGGCAAATTGTTGTTCCACTATATGTAATGTGTGGAGGCAAATTGTTGTTCCACTATATGTAATGTGTTGTTTTTTTCTGGCTGCTTTCATGATTTTCTCTTATCTTTGGTTTATAGCAGTTTGTCTATAACATGAATAGGTGAAGTTTTCTTCACATTACTCCTATTTAGGGTTCACAGAGCTTACATTTATGTCTTTCACCAAATTTGGGAGGTTTTCAAACCATTATTTATTCTGCCACATTCCGTCTCTCCTCTTTCTGGAATTCCCGTTACATGTATGTTATACTTTTGGTTTTCCTACAAATCTCTGATGTATTTTTCATTAAAAAAATCTTTTTTTTCCTCTCTTCCTCAGAGTGGACAATTTCTATTGATATACGATCAATTTCACTGACTCATTTCTCTTTCATTTCCATTTTGCAACTAAAGCCACAGAGGGAATTTTAAAAAATTTAAGATACAATTTTTAGTTCTAGAATTTTCATTTGGCTTTTAAAAAATATTTTCTATTTCTCTGCTGAGATTTCCTATCTTTTCATTCATTTCAATTGGCTTTTCCTTTTACCTACTGAGCATAGTTGTAAGAGCTGCTTTAAAGTTCTTTTACAGTAATTTCAACAAATAGATCATCTCAGGATTGGCTTCTATTTGTTATCTTTCCTTTTCAGGTTCTTCATATGTTAAAAAATTTTAGATTACATTCTAGACATTATAAATGTTGTGTTTTAGAGACTGAGTTTTGTTATATTTGCAAAATAATGATGTTTTTGTTTTAACAGACAACTAACTTTATTAGATTCAAGCTGCAAACTCTATTTCACCTGTGTTGAGCAGCACCTCAGTTCAATTCTTTTAGCCTTAGCTTCAAGCTCCTTTAAAGTCTGTTCCACACATGTGTGGTTCAGCATTCAGCCAGAGACTTAGGCAGAGTCTAAACAAAAAATTTGGAGCTTCCTTTCTCTGATACTCTTCTTTTTGAGATTTCCTCCCTCACGTTCCTGTGGCTGTGGCTGACCCAGACTCTGTACTTTGGTGTTTCAGCCCAGAAAGACTGGGTTTTCATCAGTTTAGTTGCTCTGCACCATGATTTGACTGCAGCCTTTCCTCAGGCTAATAATGCCTTAAAAACAGAAAACTTGCCCAGTGCCGGTGCTTCCCTGATGGCACAATGGTTAAGAATCCACCTCCCAATGCAAGAGACACGGGTTCGAGCCCTGGTCCGGGAAGATCTTACTTGCCACGGAACAACTAAGCTCGTGTGCCACAACCACTGAGCCTGCGCTCTAGAGCCTGCGAGCCACAACTACTGGGCAAGCCCACATGCCTAGAGCCTGAGCTCTGCAACAAGAGTAGCCCCCACTTGCCGCAACTAGAGAAAGCCCGCGTGCAGCAATGAAGACCCAACGCAGCCAAAAATAAATAAATAATAAATTACCAAAAAAAAAAAAGTTTCAATTCTTCTCCAAAATCTGCCAACTTTTGTTCACTTTCCAGAACCTTCAGGGAGTTGTTTGTGTTTTGTTCAGAGTTTACAGTTGTTATCTATAGAGTGGTCAGTCTGTTAAGACCTCACTCTGCCGTACCAGAGTCCAAACTCTTCAACACTTTTTTTAAGAGTAATCTTTTAATTTTGAAATAATTTTAGATTTTCAGAAAAGTTGCAAAGATTGAGTACAGAGAATCCCTGTATACCTCACACCTAGTTTTAGTTTCCTCTAATGTTATCCTCTTACATTATCATGGCACATTTGTCAAACTAAGAAACCAATATTGGTGCATTACCATTAACTAAACTATTGACTATTCAGAGTTCACCAGCTTTTCCATTAATGTCCTTTTTCTATTCTAGGATGCATTCGAGGATTCCACATAGCATTTAATTATTAAGTCTCCTTAGTGACCTTTTTTGTGTCTTTTCCTGGTTGTTTTTTTTTCTGACCTTGACAATTTTGAGGCTTACTGGTCAGGTAACCCCACAGAACATCCCTCAATTTGGGCTTGTCTGATATTTTTCTCAGGATTAGACTGGGGTTATGGGTTTGGGGGAGAAATACCACAGAAGTGAATTGCTCCTCATTACATTCTATCAAAGCATAGATGATATTCACACAACATCACTAGTGATGTTGATCATTCAGTTAAAGTACTATACTTTTTGAGGAATTACAGTGTATGCAAAACTTGTTTCTACATTTTCCCTTCTTAAAAAAGTTTTATGGAAACTCCTTGATTAAAGACGTCATGTAGTCCCACCCCTCACTTGAAATCGCTTCCTTTCAGCTGTAAACTCTAAGATTAAACAATAGGAATTGATAATATCTAGAGAAGTCTGTCATGGAAAAGAAGATATGCAGAGAATGATACAAATACATGTTTCTTCCAAATAAGTTCTTAATATCTTGTGGTAGGCCAATAGTGCATAATAGAATTTAATGGCATGCCTTTCCTTTATTAGAAGATTAACAGCTTAAAACATTTAGTTATCTGGCTTTAGGATGGTGCCTGAGGAGTTTGATGGTAGTGAGAAGAGAAGTAGAAAGAAAAATGTGTGCATGAAATAAAGACCAGCTCTTTTAAGTGTAAAACAAATATTGGACTTGAGGGTGCAATCGTTCAAAATCATAAGTTTGAGTTTTGGTATGCTCACTCTGAACTGGAAAGTGCCAATCAGCATGTTCAGATAAGAGCACAAAGATTCTCTATTTGTACATTCTCCAACTCCATCCCAGCCAAGGAGCGAGTCTTAGGAAACTGACTTTCACTCCTTGAGTCATAAATTTGCTTTTGATGGTCACATCTCTATAGATAGCAAATTAGAACATGATGTACAGTTTAGGAACCACATTATTTCATGACATTAAATTTATTTCTATAATTAAAAACTAGTTTTTAAGAAATTTGGGAGTGTAAACCAGTTATTCAAGCTTAATTGGGGTATTTTATAAAATTTGTTTCAGTAAAAGGTCTGTTTCAGTGGTTTAAAAAGCCAACTTGAAAGCTCAATATACAAAGAAAATACCTAAACATGAGGGAAGGGGATGTTGGGGGGGGGGGCGGTCCTAGAGCTCTGACCACTCTATTCCTCTTCCATGGTCTTTGAGGTGTTTCAGTAGTCCCTTTAAAACTCACAGCTTAAACCAAGGTAAATGATTCCAAGAGTTCTCAATATTTACCATTACATTTCACATATTTTAATAAAAAACTCTTTGGGAGAAACATAAGGCATATAGGTGTCTTTATTGGGGGTGTGCCAAAAGATGAGTTATTGGCTTCAGAATACAAATGAACTTATTGACAAAACAGAATAGATCAATCAGAATAAAATATTTTTCTTTAAAAAATTAGGGGAACAAAACTGAATTAACTTTTTTTCTCTCCATCCTAGAAATTACATAGCTGACTGTATTTCACAGTAGCTAACCCATGTGAATACAGGACAAGCTATGGTTCTCACCTGAAAGTGGCCACGAAGTTCACTGTGGGCCAGCCTAAGACAAAGGATTTCAGGGCATTGGTGTTGCCTTCTCCCACTTCATCCACACAGCTTGCCGTCCACATGTCACTTAATTTAATTTTATTTTTTATCTTAAAGTTGTTGTTATATCTAGAAAGATAAAAACCAGACAGGATTTTTTGTTATTCTGTTTCTTAAATTTTATGAGAACTTCTATACTTGTGATAGGAGGACAGTTTTCACTAATCATGGGCAAAGAATGTCTTATTCATTTTTCTTACCTTCAGTGCCTACCACAGTAAATTGTAACGTTTGGCTACCTTAGCCCAAAAAGGCCATTGAAACATTTGGTGTATTGGTCCTCATGCCTGCATTTATGGCAGCAAATAGCCATAAACTGGCAACTTTATTTTTCTATATGTTGAGCATTGCATTTGGATCAAAAACCTAATTTTAAACTTACTGCTGTTATAAAATATAAATTCTTTTATTATTTACAACTTGCTTATTTCCAAAAATATTTGAGTGGCTGAATAAAAGATTAAACATAAACATTATTTATTAAAATATTTATAAAAATTTCACTTTATATGCACTAAAAAATATAAACTGGAATTAGAGAAATTTACAATGCATTTCCAACTGAGCGGTTATGATTTTCTAGTCTTTAGAAGCAAAGATTATTTTAAATTTCCTTTTTAAACCATTTCCCCTTATATTTTGGCTAAAATTGAAAAAGCTGTAGCCTAAAAATAGACCCTAAACTAAGCTGAAAAAAAAAAGATGCCAGGAAGTATTATATTTAAGTAGAGTTGATACAATTAATATTTATCTCTGGGTACAGAGAAGGTGATTTACTTTTAAGCTGGCAATGAAATTGCTTTTTGACAATTTCTATCTAATCCCCCTTACAACCCTGATATTGACACTATCCTATCTCTTGACCTAGTTTACAGATTTAATGCTCATAATGGACCTGAGACTTAAAGAGTTAGAAGGCACTGGTAAGGATAAAGAGAATGCCCAGGGAAACCTTGGTACTTCCTATCATTCAGAGCCATTTATGGAAACATTAAAAGCTAAAATGAAATCAAAGATGCTTCATATGGAAGTATCCCTAAAACTCCTCATGGAATATTTAAAGCTAAAATTCTTCAGTAGGATTTATAAAATGTAACGGGATTTTTCAGGAACTATACATGAAGAATAATCTAGATTCAAAGCCTCATCTATGCTTCCTGTAGGGCACACAATGTAAGTACAATAGAAAAGTGCCTTGAGGCACAATGCCTTCATTCTATATTTCATTTCAGTATTTTTCACCCTATTGTTATAAATCCTTCAATTTTTTAAAAAGTAAAATCCTACTTTTTTTTTTCTTTTAAAAATCTTATTTCTTGATGGCAGCTATCTAGGTAATATAAAACTGAAACTATGAATCTTTTCCAAGGAAAAGTATGTTTCCATATCTGTTTTCATACATTTTGAGTTTTTTAATGCAGACCTCTCTTTATATTAGATACTTCAAATACCATGTGGGAACTTGTATACCTATTGATTTGGAAAAAGCCATTCCAACGATTCCTTCCCTAGATCAATAAAGTACCAAGATTTCCACCTCATTATACAAAAAACAAGGAACTGTCCAAAAGCATAAACAATACTTTCATTCTAATGGTCAATATTTATTGAGAACTTACCATCTGCCAGTCACTGTTAACAATTTACACATATTGTTAAGTTTAATCCTCATACATTTTAGAGATGAGGAAATGTTGTCACAGGGAGGTTAAGTAATTTGCCAAAAGTCAAACAGCTTAATTAGCAGAGCTAGAATCCGAACCTGAGCAGGGTTGACTCTTGAGCTTGTCTATGCTCATAACCATTAGGTATCTATAAAAAGCCCTGGATATAGCCATTCTTACAAAGCACCTGGAGGTGACTTTGTATCCATGAAGTTTCCTTCAGCTTTACTATCTTAAGACTTACTTTTTCAAATCTCCTTACCTACAAGGCTTTCTGATGGGACTGTTTATTATGGAAGTAGGGGAGAAATCTCATGAACATGTATGTCCATAAAGCTAGAGGTACTAGTTTAAAAATATTTAAAACAAGTATTCCAATAAAGCTTTATAGTAAGATGGATAGTATTAGGGTCAGTGTGTATCTTCAGATTTTTCACTCTCAATTTCCAACAGTATTAGACTATTCCAATGGAAATTTAAAAGTATGAATTCCAGTGAACCGTTGAAATACACAGAATTCTAGAGAGATTTCCCTCCATTCTAAGATGGAGATGGTCTATTAAATACGTTTTGGGGTAGAGAATATGGTATATTCCACAAGTATCTGATGGTAATTCTACTGGTAATGAATTAATAATCACAACTTTTTTTCTCCTCATCTTTTTGACCTACACAGAATTCATCATTACTTCCCTATTTGTTTAGGAAATAAAATATGAGAATAGTGATGGCTTAAGAGGGTATGAAATAACTACTTTCATTTCCTTTTAGTAAATTCCAAATAGGTGCTCTATGGCTATTAACAGAGATAATATCAGCTTCTTTCTAAATACTCTGATGCTCATAAACATCGTTTTAAAAAAATGTAAAGCCCTAATTCTATAGGAAAAAAACCTTTTAATTCAGCTTTCTAATAAATATCAAAAGTGGTCCCTAAGGTTGCATCCAGCTTTAATACTTGTTCTATTTCAGTATGGAAAAGAATGACAATAAACTCAAAACAATTTTAGGCAAACATTGTCAACATTCAGCATAAAATGGAGCAAATAAAATACCTTAGCCAAAGAAAGAAAGACTTTGGGCTTTCATTGTTCTTCTTTATCTAACTCCTTTAGATGGTAGGTTAGGTTGTTTATTTGAGATTTTCCTTGTTTCCTGAGGAAGGCCTGTATTGCTATAAACTTCCCTCTCAGAACCACTCTAGCTGCATATCATAAACTTTGAAGTGTTCTGTTTCCACTTTCATCTGTCTCAAGGTATTTTCTGATTTCTTCTTTGATTTTTTCATTGACCCATTGGTTTTTTTGTAGCATGTTGTTTAGTGTCCACATGTTTGTGACTTTCCCATTTTTCTTTTTGTAATTGATTTCCAGTTTCATACAGTTGTGATTGGAAGATGCTTGATATAATTTCTATCCTGTTAAATTTGATGACACTTGTTTTCTGGCCTAGTATGTGATCCATCCTGGAGAATGTTCCATGTACACTTGAAGAGAATGTGTATTCTGCTGGGTTTGGTTGGAGTGTGCTGTAGCTATCTATTAAGTCCACCTGGTCTATTATGCCATTTAAGACCACTGTTGCCTTAATGATTTTCTGTCTGGATGATCTGTTCATTGATGTAAGTGGGGTGCTCACATCCCCTACTATTATTGTATTATTGTCAGTTTCTCCCTTTTAACATTTTCTCTCTTTTAACATTTGCTTGATATATTTAGATGCTCCTGTACTGGGTGCTTGTATGTCAATGAGTATAATACCTCTTCTTGTATTGATCCCTTTATCCCTACCTAATGCCCATCTTTGTCTTTTGTTATAGCCTTTGCTCTAAAGTCTACTTTATCTGATATGAGTATTGCTACTCCAGCTTTCTTGTCTTTTCCATTTGCATGAAATATCTTTTTCCATTCCCTCACTTTCAGGCTGTATGTGTCTTTAGCTGTGAAGTAAGTCTCCTGTAGGCAGTATATAGATGGATCTTGGACTTTTTAATACAATCAATGTTTTTTGACGTATTTTTTCCAATGACATTTAAAGTGATTATTGATAGGTACTCTTATTGCCATTTTGTTACTGGTTTTCTGGTGTTTTTGTTTTCCTCTCTGTTCCTTTTTTTCTTCTGTTTCCTTTTTTCTTGTGGTTTGATGATTTTCTTTAGTGGAATGTTTGTGTTCCTTTCTTTTTAGTTTTCGTGTATCTATTGTAGGTTTTTTTATTTGTGATTACCATGGGGTTCATATATGTTGACGTATACCTACTTGTTTTAAACTGATAGTCATTTAAGTTCAAACACATTCTAAAAAAAATCTACATTTTTTCTTCTTTCCCCCATATTTTGTGTTTTTGACGTCCTATTTCACAAGTTCATATTTATCCCTTAACTGTTTATTTTAGTTATAGTTGATTTTTACAATTTTTGTCCTTTAGACTTCATAATGTCTTATTTAAGTCATTGATCCACAGCCTTTACTGTATATTTTCCTTTATTAGTTGTATGTTTCCTTTTCTGTAATTTGTTACTTCTTGTTGTAGCCTTTTCTTTTCTACTAAGAGAAGACTCTTTAACATGTTTTAGGGTCAAGTTAGTACTGATGAGCTCTTTTAGTTCTTGCTTGTCTGAGAAGTTCTTTATCTCTCCTTCAATTCTGAATGAAAACCTTGCTGGGTAGAGTAACCTAGGTTGTAGGTTTTTCCCTCTCAGCACTTTTAATATATCATGCCATTCTGTTCTGGCCTGCAAAGTTTCTGTAGAAAAATCAGCTGATTGCCTTACGTGACACTTTGTTTTTCCCTTGCTGCCTTTAGAAGTCTCTCTATCTTTAACTTTTGCCATTTTAATGTGGTATGTCTTGGTGTGGGTCTCTTTGGTTTCATCTTGTTTGGGACTCTCTATGGTTCCTGCACCTAGTTATCTGTTTCCTTCTTCAGGTTTGGGAAGTTTTCAGCCATAATTTCCACAAATACCTTTTTGGCCCGTTTCTCTGTCTCTTCTCCTCTGGAACCAGTATAATACAAATGTTAGTACGCTTGATGTTGTCCTACAGTTTCTTTTTGATTAGTGATTTTCATTACTCTATCTTCTAAATCACTTATGCATTCTTTTGTATCATCTAGTCTGTTAATTCCTTCTAGAGTGTTTTTCATTTCAGTTATTGTATTCTTAAGCTCTGACTGGTACTTTTTATATTTTCTAGTTCCTTGTCAAAATTCTCACTGTGTTCATCTATTCTTTTCCCAAGTTCAATTAGCTCTTTTTATTACTATTACTTTGAACTCTTTATCTGGTAAGTTATTTATCTGTTTCATTAGTTGTTTTTTCAGGGTTTTTTTCTTGTTCTTTTGTTTCAAACAAATTCCTCTTTCTTCTCATTTTGTTTAACTTTCTCTGTCTCTATGAAATTAGGTGAATACTTACCTATCCCAGTCTTGAAGCAGTGTCCTTGTGTGGGAGTACTCCTATTAAAGTATGTGTGTTCTCAGTGGCTTTGGTGGGAGAGCTGGATCTGAATTGAGCGTGGGTCACATCTTCCCCCAGGGTGTGTTGGCAGCTATCACCTTGGTGAGAGGTAGGGCTGGAGACAGAGGCCTAGAGCCAGAGCCAGGCGTAAACTAGAGCTTCTCTTATGTTCAGTAGCTATCACCATCCTATTTGTGGCAGGGTCAGGTCCATACTGTTGGAGCAGAAACCCTGAGGGTCAGATACGAGCTGGTTCTGTTCCTCTAAGAATGCACTCTCCCCTCTCCCAGCCATGGTACCTTCACCCCAGAGGGGAGTAGCGATGCAGCAAGAGGGATTTGGAGCAGGCACCTGGTGCAGCTAGGGTGCACACTGGGACGGCTCCAGCATGTCAGTCAGAGCTTCAGGCAGCTCCTGATCTGCTGCCCTCTGTGAGTGCCAGCAATAAACATCCTTGCCGCATTTAACTACAGCACTGGGTCTGAGCTGGCTCCATCCCCTGCAAGTGCACACTTGCCTCGGCAACATTAGCCTTCATCCTAGTTGGTAATTGCACCAGAGTTAGAGGCGAGGCTGGGGTGTTCACTATTGTCAGAGCCCTGGGCAGTTTTAATCTGCTTCCTCTGCCTTGTTTTGGGAGTAAGCAAGAGTGTGTCCATTTCTTCATGGGTGGAGTCTCGGTTTCTTACAGCCCTCCTGTCAGTCAGTGGTTTTCAAACCAACTAAGGGGACTTGTCTTCCCAGTGCTGGCTGGGGTGCCCAATATGTGGTTCAAACTCCTCACTCCCCAGGGAGGATCTGCAAGCCCATGATATCTCCCTCCTCTTCTCTGTCCCTTCCTAGGGATGTGAGTCCTGACCTGATTGCTTCTCCTCCCTTCCTTCCTGACTCCCTGTGGATCTTTCTTTACAACCTTGGTTGCCGAAGAGTCTTTCTGCCAGTCTCCAGTTTGTTTTCAGTGAGAATTTATTTTCACGTAGATGTACTTTTGATGTGTTTGTGGGGGGAGGTGAGCTCAGCACCCTCCTACTCCACAATCTTGATCTCCTCCCCCCCCACATCTTATTTGTGACATTGCATAACTTAGGTGTGAGGGTACGGATAGTAGAAAAAAGTTTACTATCCTCTAGTGACAAAAAATCTCTTTGATGAGATTGGATTTGTTAAACTACTCTTTTATGATGTTTCATAAACAGTGAGAATGGGGGATGGAGCAAGTTGTAACTATCGTGTTCTAGGTTGGATGATAACTGCACTGGCATTTAGTGTTGAGCGAAAAGTGAATTCTTTTGGTTACCTCTAAAGTACATTCCAAATATGTCTGTGTCCTTCCTTTAACTGCCATTTCCCCAGATAAAGCCTTCATTATATCTCATCAGGACTACTACAATAACCTCCTGTCCAGTCTCCTTGCTTCTACTCTTTTCTGTCCTCTAATCCATTACCTATCATAGCCAGAACAATATTTAAAAAATATGTACATTATTCTACTCCCCTAATTAAAACCATTTGGAATAAAATCCAAACTCCTATCATAGCCTTTGTGGTATCCATCCTCCAAGATGGCCCCCAATGATCCCGGCTTCCTAATACTCACACTCTTGTGTAGTTCCTTTCCAACTGTACCAAGGTTGATCTGTGTGGCCAATAGCCTACAGCAGAAATGATGGTATGCTACTTTCAAAATTAGGTTATAAAAGACTGCAGCTTCTATTTTAGGTGTTCTCTCCCTTTAATACTCTCTTCCTCACTCTCTTGGATCTTTCACTTTGAAGGAAACAATACCATGTTACAAGCAGCCCTGTGGAGAAACTTACATGGAGAAGAACTCTGGAAAGCAGCCATTGTGGAACTGAGGCCTGCCAGGATCCACATAAGTGATCTGGGAAGTTTCAAGATTCTCTCCAGTTAAGCTCTGAGATGACTATAACCCTGGTTCAACAGCTTGACTGCAACCTCATGAGGGCCCCTGAGCCAGAACCACTAGCTAAGCCATTCCCAGATTCCTGACTCAGAGAAAATGTATAAGACGTTTGTAGTCATAAACTGTTACGTTTTGGGGTAATTTGTTATACAGCAATAGATAATTAATAGATAATTAATGCAGCCCACAAAGGTCCTGAGAACTTGATCCTTGTCTATTTCTCCAATCTCAATTTATATTACTCTCTTCCTGCTTATTATGCTGGCCTTCTTTTAACTCCTCCAAAGGGCCAAACTTTCCCTACCACCCTTGTACCTGCTGTTCCCTCTGCCTAGAATACCCATCTTCCTAATATCTGAATGGCTAGTTGTTTTTCATTCTTCATTGATTTTTTTTCCCCCCGACTATACCTACCTAACATATATCCCATATTTCACTTCACCGTATTTTCTTCACAGCATTAAGCACAATTTGTCATTTCTCCCTACACACATTAGAATGAAAGCATCAAAAAGCAGGGACTGTACCCATCACATTCTTCACTGTATCCCCTTTATTTATTCAGAGCATGGCACAGAGTGGGACTTAAATGAACACTTGTTGAATGAATAAATAATTGAAACATCTTTTCAAAACCAAATCAAAACAAAACAAACATAAAACTCACTTCAGATATTAGTTATGGTAACAGAGGCCGGATACTCTTACAGTGAACATTGAATAGAAAGGTTATCTTTGTTGGTGGAAATGCAATTTTATAATGATAACCAGGAGAGAGTGTCCAGTATACCTACTTGATTTTGGCCACGATAAACAGATCATTGAACAGGAAAATGTGTCGCTCCTGCCTCTGCAGACCTCTTTTCAGTTCTACCCGGCCATCAATTAGCAGAGTCCTATTGGAGCACAAAAATGATGACAGAAATGCACATGTGTCCACGTTAGCAGAAGGGCTTTCCCTGTAACAGATCAAACACCACAGATCTTTAGTCAAATGATCAAATATAGGATTGAGTTTCTACAAAAAATTATAGGTTAAATTTGGTCAAGAAATATAAAGCTCTATAATTTTTTTAATGCAATGGCATAGTTTTCTAACAGGTCCCTCAGTCTGTCTCCACATGGTAGTCCTTAATATTTTATTATAAAAATTTTTAAACAAAAAGCAAAATTAAAAGTTTTATAATAAACATATGTATATCCCAAACTAAATTCTGCCATTAAAATTCTACTGTACTTGCTTTATCAGATACCTATCTAACTCTCTCTCAATTAACCCATTCTATTTTTGACATTTCAGTAAAAACTGCATACAGCAGTACATTTCCCCCTAAATACTTCAGCATGCATATCATGTACAACGAAATGCACAATTCTTAGGTGTATATTTTCTGAGTTTTGACAAATGTATTCACTTGTGTAATTTAAACCCTTATCAAGATATAGAACATTATTATCACTCCAAAAAATTTCCTCTTATCCCTTTTCAGTTGTTATATTAATTAGATGAAGACGGCCTCTATGTATTGGCTCAAGTTGTTTATCTCTTTGTTGCAGGCTGAGATCCATTAGCTCCAAAGTCTGCTGGAACTAAACTAACATTTTTATACACCCAATTACTTAAAAAATAACCCAAAACAAGCAGATTTTTAACCATTTTATAGCTTGCCTGCTTTGTATACACCACAAAACTACACCCACACCTGCTAGCCATTGATAAGACAGAGCCTTGTGGTTATAAGACCCAAGTCACTACTACCTTTGGAGCTCTCTGACCCAGACTCCCCACCGTGCTACTGAGCAACATCATTTAGACATGTAATCTCCAGAGCCACCCACTCCAATCTCCTTCACCTCAGGAATTCCCTTGCCCTCCTCCTTTTTTGGATGGTGGTCCTTTGGCCATAAACCTCTAGATTGTCTCATGCTGTAAGGGACTTCCTTTCTTATGCAAACCTGTCCAAGGGTCATAGTTTTTTCATTGATCAGCCCCCAAGTCCCTCAAATTCCTTACAACAGTCAATCCCTACTCCATCAACCCCAAGGCAACCATTATTATGATTTTTTTTCCCCACTGAAGGTTAGTTTTGCCTATTCTAGAATTTCATATTAACAAAACCTTAGTATGTACTCTTTTCGTGCAAGATATTTCTTACTCAGCATGTTTTTGTTATGTTTATTAGTAATCCATTCCTTTATATTGATGAACAGTATTCCACTGTATAAATATATCAGTTTGCTTATTCATTCTCCTACTGATGGACACGTGGGCTCTCTCCAGTTTTTAGCTATTATGAATAAAACTGCTATTAAACTTCTATTGGTCTTTTTTATGACCTATGTTTACATTTTTCTTGGAGAAATATCTCACAGTGGAACTGCTGGGTCACAGAATAGGTGTTATGTTTATTTTTAGAAAAAAACTACCTGTAAGTTTTCCAAAGTGGTTGTACCAATTTATATTTTCAACAATAGTGCAGGATAATTCTAGTTACTTCACAACCGTGTCAACATTTGCATTATCAATCTTTTAAATTTTGGCCATTCTAGTGGATATATAGTAGCGTCTCATTAAGATTTTAATTTGCATTTCTCTGATGACTAATAATGTTGAACACATGTTCTTATTTGTATATATTAATTTGTGAACTGTCTCCAAATATTTTGCCTACTTAAAAAGATTGTGTTATGTATCTTTTTATTATTGAGTTGTAGGAATTTTTTATATATCCTGGATCTATCTATCTATCTATCTCCTGATATACATATATACAAACACATATACACATATACACATACATACCTATATACATATACATATATATACACATATATATATCCTCTGTCAAATGTTTTGCAAATATTTTCTCCCAGTCTGTGATTTGCCTGTACATTTTCTTAAAACTTAAAAAGTTTTTAATTTTGATGAAGTCTAATTTATCATTTTTAAAATGGTATTTGATTTCTGTGTCCTTTCTAAGAAATCTTTGCCTACCCCCAAGTCATGAAGATACTCTCCTATGTTTTCCACTAAAATCTGTATGATTTTAGTTTTTACATGTAAGTCTATGATCTATCTTAAATTAATTTTGGTTTATGGTATAAGGTAGGCACTAAGCTTCATTTTGTTTTTCTATACGAATACCATATTGTTCCAGCACCATATGCACAAAAGGTTTTCCTTTCCTCAGTGGATTGCTTTGGTACCTTTGTTGAAAATCACATGACTGTAGACCATGGGTCTATTTCTAGGCTGTCTATTCTGTTTCACTTATCTTTTTAAGAATTAATCTATGCCAGAACCACATTGCCTTATTAGTCTATCTTTACAGTAAATCATGAAATTAGGTAGTATAAATCTACCAACTTTTTCTTTTTTAAAATTGCTTTGGGTAATCTAAGTCTCCTGTATTCACATACACATTTTTGAGATTAACGAAAATGAAGAACACAGGAGAGAAAACACATTGTGGCTGGGGAAGAAGAGATGAGTGCAGCTTCAAATATACTGAGTGTGAAATTACCAGGGGACTAGGTGACATGGGGAGATAAGGCAGGCAGCCAGCACTTAAAAGAGATGTCATATTTGTTATCATACAAAGACAGTTGCATAAATAATACTATGGGAATGACTAGAACTGCCCAAAGGGGCGAAGAATAAGAAAAAAGGCAGAAACACATCCCTGAAAAAAATGTAATCTGAAGGGGTGAAGAAAGGAGGAGAATCTGTGAACAAGATGGAGAGTAGTGAATAAAGCAGCAGAAAAAGAATAATAAAAAGCAGTGGTGGTCTGTAGTACTGAAACTGGTGAAGGGGATAACAAGTTGAAGACTGAGAAGATGTCTGGGAAAAAAGTCATCAGTTGTTCATTAAGACCTTCAACAAAGCAGTTCCAGGAAAATGGTGAGGGCAGAACTCAAATGGTCTAGGGTTTGAGGTAAGGAATGAAAAGAATAGTGAAGAAGTAAAGGCAGTAAATCTGGTTATTTTTCAACAGCTTAACACTAGAAGGTGACTTTAAGAGGAAAGGGAGGAAGAAGAGAGAAACAATACCTAAGCCCTGAAGGTAGGTATCATCCCTCATTTTACAGATTTGGAAGCTGATGTTCATAGCAGTTAAAACACACTGCTATTAAGTGAAGGGGACTTACAAGTTAAGTATGTTCAAAACACTTACTTTAAAAAATTCCACATAGCCTTTCAAAAGGAAAAGAACTTCATTCATACCGACTCAGATTCCTCCTCCACCCATGGCAGTTGAGCTCAGTAGTTTAGGACTTGATGAGGGTAGGGGAGGGTGTGGGCTAATCTAAGACTTTTTCCTAAGTAGTGTGACATGGTGAGTTATTTTGGCTGCCTCAGTTTCCTCATTGTAAAGTAAGGCAGTTGGAGTAGAAGGTCTTTAAATTCCTTTTATAATTTGTATACGTGACTAACTATATTAACATGTACTCAAAAGGTGGAATTAAGATTACTGATGAGACAGGTTGGGCCAAGACAGCAGAGCAGAAAGACCTTGAACTCACCTCCTCCCACAAACACACCAAAATCACAACTATATGCAGAACAACCATCGCTGAAAAAGACCAGAACCTATCAGAAAAGATCTTCTACAACTAAGGACATAAAGAAGGAACCACAACGAGATAGGTAGGAGGGGTGGACTTGTGATATAGTCAATTCCCATACCCTAGGGTGGGTGACCCACAAACAGAAGAATAATTACATTGCAGAGGTCCTCCCACTGGAGTGAGAGCTCTGAGCCCCACATCAGGTTCCCCAGCCCAGGGGTCTTGTACCAGGAAGACAAGCCCCCAGAGCATTCGACTCTGAAGGCAGCAGGGCTTAATTTCCGGAGCCCCACAGGACTGGGGGGAAATAGAGACTTCGCTCTTAAAGGGTGCACCCAAAATCTCACATGTACCAGGACCCAGGGCAAAAGCAGTAATTTGATAGAAGCCTGGGACAGACCTATCTGCTGGTCTTGGACAGTCCCCCAGACAGGCAGGGGGTGGGTGGCTGTGGCTCACCCTGAGGAAATAGACACTGGTGGCAACCATTCTTGGAAGCTTCTTCTACTATGTGGAAGCTGGTGCTTGCAGGTGACATTGTGGGATGCTCCCTCTCGCTCATTAGTGCCAAGACATAGCCCCAACAGCCTGTAGGTGCCAGTGCTGGGATGCCTCAGGCCAAGCAACTAACTGGGTGGGGACAAAGTTCCACCCATCAGCAGACAGGCTGCCTGAAGACCTCCTGAGTCCACAGCCACCTCTAGACATGCCTCTAGACATGGCCCTGCCCACCAGAAGGCCCTGGACACAGCTCCATTCACCATTGGGCAGGCACCATCTCTGGAAGCCCCTGGGTCCCCCACTGCCCTATAGGAAGCCTGCACTAGCCTCTAGACCAGTCTTACCCACCAGGGGGCAGACACAAGTAAACCACTATCCTGCAGCCTATGGTACCTGGCCTGCTCACAGCAGGCCAGACTTTGCTGTGAGACCAGCTGGGCCTCAGCCCTGCCCACTAGCAGGCTGGCACAAGCTCTGAGACACCCTGGACCCCATACCCAACTGTATCAGGAAACCCTCCCCCAACCAGTGACCTGACACCAACTCTGGGATCCCTGGGCTCTGCAACCAGATTCCAGGGCCCAGCTCTGCCTGGCAATAATCCAGCATGAACCCCAGGACCTGGCTTCACCTACCAGTGGGCGGGCAATAGCCCTGGAGTCTTCTGGACCCTGACTCTGCAAACCAGTGAGACAGCATAAGCCCCGGGGCCCCCTGGGGTTCCACAGTCAGCCACTTTGTGACCCAGTCCTAACAACCAGTGGCTGGCAGCCTCTGCACAAGGCAAGACCCTGGGCCATCCAAGCCTCCAGACCATCTACATAGTCAGCCTGCCACAACAGAAGGATACATGCAGCCCTCATAGGGGGAACTTCTAGAGCATATAGATTGGGTGATGAGAGGGGAGTGTGCTACTGGAACACATAGGACATACCCTACAAAAGGCAACTTCTCCAAGGTTAGGAATCATAACCAATCTACCAGATATATAAAAATAGAGCAACTTAGGCAAAATGAGGAGACAGAGGAAAATGTTCCAGACAAAGGAACAAGATAAAAACCGCAGGAGAAGAACTAAGTGAAGATAGGAAATCTACATGAGAAGAAGTTTAGGGTAGTGACTGTAAAGGTGATCAAAGAACTTGGGAATAGAATGGATGCACAGAGTGAGAAGTCAGAAGTTTTTAACAAAGAGTTAGAAAATTTAAAGAACACCCAAACAGAGATGAAGAATACAATAACTGAAATGAAAAATACGCTAGAAGGAATCAACAGTAGACTAAATGATACAGAAGAATGAATCAGCAAGCTAGTAGCCAGGGTAGTGGAAATCACTGATGCTGAACAGCAAAAAGAATGAAAAGGAATAAGGACAGTTTGAGAGCTCTAGGACTACATCTAGTGCACCAATATTCCCAATATTCCCAATACAGGGATCCCAGAAGGACAAGAGAGAGTGAAAGGGGCAGAGAACATATTTGAAGACATGAAAACTGAAAACTTCCCTAAGTTGAGAAAAGAAACAGTCTCATACAGAATCAACCCAAAGAGGACAACCCCAAAACACACTGTAATTAAAATGGCTAAAAATAAAGATAGAATACTTATGAAAAGCAGCAAGGGAAAAGCAACAACTTACCTACAAAGGAACTCTCAGAAGGCAATCAGCTGACTTTCCAGCAGAAAATCTGCAGGCCAGAAGGAAGTGACATGATATATTTTCAATGATGAAAGAGAAAAACCTACAACCACGAAACCTCTACCCAGCAAGGCTTTCCTTCAGATTTGGAGGAGAGACCAAAAGTTTTACAGAGGAGCAAGAGGTAAGAGTTCAGCACCACAAAATCAACTTTATAAAAAATGTTAAAGTGATTTCTCTAAACAGAAAAGGCCACAACTAGAAATATGAAAATTATGAAAGGAAAAATCTCATTGGTAATGGCAAATATACAGTAAAGGTAGTAGGCCAACCACATATAAAGCTAGTAGGAAGGTTAAAGGACAGAAGTAGTAAAATCATCTATATATACAGCAAGTAGTTAAGGGATACACAAAAGGATGTAAAATATGATGTCACAAACAGTAAACACGGGGGGCAGGTAAATATGCAGGGTTGTTAAACTGCTTTCAAACTTAAGAGATCAGCGACTTTAAATAATTGTGTATACACACACACACACACACACACACGGCTACATAAAAGCCTCATGGTAACAATAAACCAACAATCTATAATAGATATACACAAAAAAAGAAAAAGGAATCCAAACATAACACTAAAAACAGTCATCAAATCACAAGAGAAAAGAATAAAAGAAGAAAGAAAAAAAAGACCTACAATAACAACCCCAAAACAAGTAACAAAATGGCAATAAGAACATACATATCAATAATTACCTTAAATGTACATGGACTAAATTCTACAATCAAAACACAGAGTAACTGAATGGACACAAAAACCAGACCTAAATATGTGCTGCCTACAAGAGACTTGCTTCAGATCTGAAGACACACACAGACTGAAAGTGAGGGTATGAAAAAAGATATTCCATGCAAATGGAAATCAAAAGAAAGTAATGTTAAGTATTGCTACCTTATAGCAGACAAAAGAGACTATACAGTAAAGACTGTTAAAGAAGGACACTACATAATGATGAAGGAATCAATCTAAGAAGATAGAACAATTGTAAATATATATGCACCCAACATTGGAGCACCTAAGTACATAAAGCAAATGTTAACGGGCATAAAGGGAGAAATCGACAGTCACACAATAATAATAGGGGACTTTGACACACCACTTATATCAATGGACAAATCATCCAGAAAGAAAATCAATAAGGAAACACTAGCCTTAAATGACACATTAGAGCAGAAGAACTTAATTGATGCATGTAAAACATTCTATCTGAAAGCAGCAGAATACATGTTCTTTTCAAGTGCACACAGAATGTTCTCCAGGATAAATCACATGCTAGGCTACAAAACAAGGCTTGGTAAATTTAAGAAAATTGAAATCAGATCAAGCATCTTTTCTGATCACAATGCTATGAGACTGAAACCAACTACAAGAAAAAAAATGCAAAAATCATACACATGTGGAGGCTAAACAATACACTACTAACCAACCAATGGATCACTGAAGAAATCAAAGAGGAAATCAAAAAATACCTAGAGACAAATGAAAACAAAAGCACAATGATCCAAAAACCGATGGTACTCAGCAAAAGCAGTTATAAGAGGGAATTTTATAGCAATACAAGTTTACCTCAGGAAACAAGAAAAATCTCAAATAAACCATCTAATGTTACACCTAAAGGAACTAGAGCAAGAACAAACAAAGCCCAAAGTTAGTAGAAGGAAAGAAATTATAAAGATCAGAGCAGAAATAAATAAAATAGAGATTAAAAAAAACAATAGAAAAGTTCAATGAAGATAAAAGCTGGTTCTTGGAAAACATAAACAAAATTGATAAACATTTAGTCAGACACTCAAGAAAAAAAGGGAGAGGGCCCAAATCACTAAAATCAGAAATGAAAAAGGAGAAGTTACAACTGACACCACAAAAATTCAAAGGATCACAAAAGACTACTACAAACAACTATATGCCAAAAATGCACAACCTAGAAGAAATGGACAAATACTTAGAAAGGTAAATCTCCCAAGACTGAACTGAGAAGAAACAGAAAATTTGAACAGACCAGCTACCAGTAATTAAATTAAATCAATAACTTAAAAACTCCCAACAAACAAAAGTCCAGTACCATATGGTTTCACAGGTGAATTCTACCAAACATTTGGAGAAAAGTTGACACCTATTGTTCTCAAAATATTCCAAAAAATTGCAGGAGAAGGAATATTCCTGGGCTCATTCTATGAGATCAGCATCACCTTGATACCAAAACCAGACAAAGATGTCACACAAAAAAGGAAAATTACAGACCACTATCACTGATGACTACAGATGCAAAAACCCTCAACAAAATATTAGCAAAATAAATCCGACAATACATTAAAAGTATCATACACCAGGAACAAATGGGATTTATCCCAGGGATGCAAGTAATTTTCATTATCTGTAAATCAATCCATGTGATATATCACATTAACAAACTGAAGAATAAAAACCATATGATCATCTCAATAGATGCTTTTGACAAAAAGCTTTTGACAAAATTCAGCATCCATTTATGACAAAAACTCCCCAGAAAGTGGGCATAGAGGGAATAAACCTCAACATAATAAAGTCCACATATGACAAACCCACAGCTAACCCTATACTGGATGGTGAAAAGCTGAAAGCATTTCCTCTAAGATCAGGAACGAGTCAGGGATGCCCACTCTCCCCACTTTTATTCAACACAGTATTGGAAGTCCTGGCCACAGCAATCAGAGAAGAAAAAGAAATAAAAGGAATCCAAATTGGAAAGGAAGAAGTAAAAACTCTCATTGTTTGACGATGACATGATACTATACATAGAAAATCCTAAAGATGCCACCAGAAAACTACTAGAACTAATCAATGAATTTGGTAAGGTTGCAGGGTACAAAATTAATGCACAGAAATCTCTGGCATTCCTATACACTAACAATGAAAAATCAGAAAAAGAAATTAAGGAAACAATCCCATTTACCATCACAGCAAAAAGAATAAAATACTAGGAATAAACCTACCTCAGGAGGCAAAAGACCTGTACTCTGAAAACTGTAAGACCCTGATGAAAGAAGTTAAAGATGACACAGATGGAAAGATATATCATGTTCTTAGATTGAAAGAATCAATATCGTTAAAATGACCATGCTTCCCAAGGCAATCTATAGATTCAATGCAATCCTTATCAAAACACCAAGGACATTTTTCACAGAACTAGAACAAATAATTTAAAAATTTGTATGGAAACACAAAAGGCCTTGTATAGCCAAAACAATCTTGAGAAAAAAGAAGAGAGCTGGAGGAATCATGATCCCTGACTTCAGATTATCCTACAAAGCCACAGTAATCAAAACAGTATGATACTGGCATAAAAGGACACATATAGGTGAATGGAACTGGAGAGACCAGATTAATTAATTATTAATTAATAATGTATTGGTCAATAATAATGTATTTGGTCAATTAATCCATTACAAAGGAAGCAAGAATATACAATGGAGAAAAGACAGTCTCTTCAATAAGTTGTGCTGGGAAAACTGGACAGCTACATGTAGAAGAATGAAATTAGAACATTCTCTAACACCGATATACAAAATAAATTTAAAATGGATTAAAAACCTAAATGTAAGATTGGAAACCATAAAACTCCTAGAAGAAAACATAAGCAGAACTCTCTTTGACATAAATTATAGCAATAATTTTTTGGATCCATCTCCTAAAGCAAACAAAATAGAAGCAAAAATAAGCAAATGGGACCTAATTAAACTTAAAATCTTTTGCACAGCAAAGGACACCACTATGTAACAAGTAACAAAACAAAAAGACAGCTTACTGAATGGAAGAGAATATTTGCAAATGATACGACTGATAAGGGGTTTAATATCCAATATATATAAACAGCTCCTACATCAAAAAACAAATAACCTGATTAAAAAATGGTCAGAAGACCTGAACAGACATTTCTCCAAAGAGGACACACAAATGGCCAAAAGGCACATGAAAAGATGCTCAACATCGCTAATCATCAGGTAAATGCAAATCAAAACCACAATGAGATATCACCTCACACCTGTCAGAATGGCTATCATCAATAAGAACACAAGTAACAAATGTTGGCGAGGATGTGGAGAAAAGGAAATCCTCATATACCATTGGTAGGAATGTAAATTGGTGCGGTCACTGTAGAAAACATTATGGAGGTTTCTCAAAAAGCTAAAAATAGAACTACCATTTGACCAAGGAATTCTACTCCTGGTTATATATCCAAAAAAAATGAAAAACACTAATTCAAAAGATACATGCACCCCAATGTCCACAGCAGCATTATTTACAATAGCCAAGATATGAAAGCAACCTAAGTGTCCATCAACAGATGAATGGATAAAGAAGATGCGGTATATATATATACAATGGAATACTATTCAGCCATAAAAAAGAATGAAATTTTGCCATCTGCAACAACATCGAATGACTTGAAGGGTATTATGTAAATTGAAATAAATCAGACAGAGAAAGACAAATACTGTATGATATCACTTATATGCGGAATCTAAAAAATACAGCAAACTAGTGAATATAATTAAAAAGAAGCATACTCGCAGATACAAAGAACAAACTAGTGGTTACCAGTGAGGAGAGGGAAGGTGAGAATGGCAACATAGGGGTAGGGAATTAAGAGGTACATGATATTATGTACAAAATATGATATAAGGATATACTGTAAAACAAAGGAATATAACCAATATTTTATAATAACTGTAAGTGGATAATAACCTTTAAAAATTATGAATCACTATATTGCACACCTGTAACTTACATAGTATTATACATCAACTATGCGTCAATAGAAAATTAAAAAGAAAACAATAAGATTACTGATGAGAGGGAAACTCTGTGAAAACAACCCTATCCTAAAGTATAGTTTATAAAGGCAAGGATAAGCATACATGAAAGTGGCCTCAGGGAAACAAGCCAGTGTAAAATCCAAGCAACAGTAATAACAATAATGACAAGAACTAAGAGATATTTCTTGTATTAGTCTAATTTTTAAAGGAGCTCAAAGAACAAGAATTTGTCAGGGTCTCCATCAAATTATAGGGTATAAGAGCACGCTCTGTCATCCCAAGTATCTGGTTCACATGGCAGCTGCAATAAATGGAGATTCTGGCTTATCTATGTTTCTTGGATTTGAATAGTATGGGTCTCAGTGTCTGATCTCTCCTGGGTATACTAAAGGGCTGAGAACCACACACTATCTTGATAACTCTCTGAGGTAATATCTGAGTAATCAGCCATCCCTTCCTCTATTACAGTTGTTCTTAAAGTGTGGTTTCCCCACAAGTAGCATCAGCAACAACTAGGAACTTCTTAAAAATGCAGATTCTCAGGGCCACCTCAGACTTACTGAATCAGAAACTCTGGAGGGTTGCCTGAGCATTTTGTATTTTAACAAGCCACTCAGATTATTCTAATGCACGCTGAAGTTTGAAAACTACTGTTCTCTTCCGACTCTCTAACACTGGTTCTAACATTCTAAAATTCTACAACTGTGTTTTTAAACTAAGTATAAATAGCATTTATTTCTAAAGGTAAAGTGAATTTTTAAGATTTGTTCCATCATTTCCTGTGTTTTTTGAGCTATAGTTACCATTCCAAATAAGTGAATTCTGTTATGCTCACTAATTACTAATTAAGCGCATACTATGTATAATTTGCAGAGATGCAGAAGTGAACAACAAGGCAAATAAATCAACTGAAGTCCTTTGAAATAAAAGGGAAATGGAGTTACTATGTTTAATATTATAGATTGGAATTAAACAGAGAGAAAGACCCAGATCCACCATCACAGAGAAAAATCCTTCCTATTTCAAAATCTTCTGGGGTGGAGGAATAGGAGGAGGCATAATAGCATCTTGTATTATGTAGTGATTTTCAAATTTATAGAAAACAAGAATAAAATTTAACTTACTCTTGTGAAAACGGAGCAAGGACAAGGCTAGCAAGCAATGAATGAATGAAGAAATGGCTAACAGCATTTTACATAACTCTAGTTTCTTAATTGCCTGGCAGGAAAATTTTGCAAGGGGAAAATCATTTTTTGCATTTTGGCTTTACGTATTCAATGAATAACTGCTTTCTGATTACAATGATAAACCATTAGATAGTAGTATCGTTTAAACCAGGGATCCTCAAACTATTACTCAGAGGGTCTGATAGTAAATAGTTTAGGCTTTATAGGCCATCCATATGGTGATCTCTGTTGTCAAATATTCAACTAGCCATTGTATGGCAAAATTAGCCATAGATAATACCTAAAGGAACAGGTGTGGCTATGATCCAAAAAAACTTTATTTATAAAAAGAGGCAGCCTCTCTGGGCCATAGTTTGCTGACCCCAGTTGAAACAATATTACTTCTAAAACATTTAAATGCTTATAAATAAAGACTAATCTGAAGTAATTAGGGAGTTAAAAAGAATTTTTTTTTTTTTTTTTTGCTTGGGGTTAGCATAGACTAAAGGTTAATTAGGTTATTTCAAAAATGGTTTGTGTTTTAAAGCAATTCCAAAGGATTTTAGTACATAATAATTCATTTTCCATCTCACAATAATACTTTCAAATAAGTAGATTTGATGTTGGTGTGGGGGATAACTCACAATGAAGTTAAAAATCTTGCTTTTTCAGTGTAGATTTATCAATGTACATGTCTACAGTCTTTCATTTTAAAGGTCTACATATAAGTATGGCAAGAGACGCCTCGTGATTTTAGCAAGCTAAGCATTGGTTAAAAAAAACCCCAACATTCTGACAGCACTCTACAGTAAAAATAAACATCTCAGTACTCACATAATTTAAAAAGAAAAAAATCTTTTGTAGAAGGAAACAAAAACACAAATAACCTTTGTTTTTTTAAAACTACAATCTTAATCAGTGTTTCCTACTTAAAAATGTATTTCTCAATTATGTGACTCTGAACTGTTTATTTTTTATCCCAAGTGCAATGTAGATGTGTTTATTTTAGTCTCTTTGAGTATGGAAATGGGAAGGAGGGCAAGATGATAACCTTCTATTTAGCCTCTTAATATAGCTTGATTAGGTTTTACAAGTTATAATTAACAAAGCTCTAAAATGATCTAACAAATACAATCAGAGTCTAAGAATTAACTTGCTGCCTGCATCTTATGTATTAACATTCCATTTTCAAATAGGTTTGTGAAGCCACTTCAGAAAGGCAAAAAGGAGTTTTAGGACCTTAATCATTTTTCACTAGAACTAGATAATAGCTTTCATGAAACTGGGCCACAGTAATATCTCTTAATACTTATTACTAAGGAGATTGGTTCAAGATGGCAGAGTAGAAGGACGTGTGCTCACTCCCTCTTGCGAGACCACCGGAATCACAACTAACTGCTGAACAATCATCGACAGGAAGACACTGGAACTCACCAAAAAAGATACCCAGATCCAAAGACAAAGGAGAAGCTGCAATGAGACAACAGGAGGGGCGCAATCACAATAAAATCAAATCCAATAACCGCTGGGTGGGTGACTCATAAACTGGAGAACAATTATACCACAGAAATCCACCCACTGGAGTGAAGGTTCTGAGCCTCACGTCAGGCTTCCCAACCTGGGGGTCTGGCAATGGGAGGAGGAATTCCCAGAGAATCAGACATTGAAGGCTAGTGGGATTTGATTGCAGGACTTCGACAGGACTGGGGGAAACAGAGACTCTACTCTTGGAGGGTACACAAAGTAGTGTGCGCATCAGGACCTGGGGGAAGGAGCAGTGACACCACAGGAGCAGTGACACCACAGGAGCAGTGACACCACAGGAGGGTTTCCTGCAGAGGCGGGGGTGGCTGTGGCTCACCGCGGGGACAAAGACACTAGCAGCAGAAGTTCTGTGAAGTACTCCTTGGCATGAGCCCTCCTAGAGTCCACCATTAGCCCCACCAAAGAGCCTGTAGCCTCCAGTGCTGTGTCGCCTCAGGCCAAACAACCAACAGGGAGGGAACTCAGCCCCACCCATCAGCAGACAAGCAGATTTAAGTTTTACTGAGCTCTGCCTACCAGAGCAACACCCAGCTCTACCCACCACCAGTCCCTCCCATGAGGAAGCATGCACAAGCCTCTTAGATAGCCTCATCCACGAGAGGGCAGACAGCAGAAGCAAGAATAACTACAATCCTGCAGCCTGTGGAACGAAAACAACATTCACAGAAAAAGAGGCAAAATGAAAAGGCAGAGGGCTATGTACCATATGAAGGAACAAAACGCCAGAAAAACAATTAAATGAAGTGGAGATAGGCAACCTTCCAGAAAAAGGATTCACAATACTGATAGTGAAGATGATCCAGGACCTCGGAAAAAAAATGGAGGCAAAGATTGAGAAGATGTGAGAAATGTTTAACAAAGACCTAGAACAATTAAAGAACAAACACCTAGAATAATTAAAGAGCAAACAAACAGAGATGAACAATACAATAAATGAAATGAAAAATACACTAGAGGTAATCAATAGCAGAAAAACTGAGGCAGAAGAACGGATAAGTGACCTGGAAGACAGAATGGAGGAATTCACTGCCGCTGAACAGAATAAAGAAAAAAAGAATGAAAAGAAATGAAGACAGCCTATGAGACCTCTGGGACAACATTAAACGCACCAACATTTGCATTATAGGGGTCCCAGAAGGAGAAGAGAGAGAGAAAGGACCTGAGAAAATATTTGAAGAGATTATAGTCGAAAACTTCCCTAACATGTGAAAAGAAATAGCCACCAAAGCTCAGGAAGTGCAGAGAGTCCCAGGCAGGATAAACCCAAGGAGAAACATACCGAGACACATAGTAATCAAACTGACAAAAATTAAAGACAAAGAAAAATTACTAAAAGCAAAAAGGGAAAAATGACAAATAACATACAAGGGAACTCCCATAAGGTTAATAGCTGATTTCTCAGCAGAAACTCTACAAGCCAAAACAGAGTGGCACGATATATTTAAAGTGATGAAAGGGAAGAACCTACAACCAAGATTACTCTACCCAGCAAGGATCTCATTCAGATTCGTCGGAGATATCAAAAGCTTTACAGATGAGTAAAAGCTAAGAGAATTCAGCACCACCAAACCAGCTCTACAACAAATGCTAAAGGAACTTTTCTAAGTGGGAAACACAAGAGAAGAAAAGGACCTACAAAAACAAACCCAAAACAATTAAGAAAATGGTAATAGGAACATACATATCGATAATTACCTTAAATGCAAATGGACCAAATGCTCCAACCAAAAGAAACAGGCTCGCTGAATGGATACAAAAACATGACCCATATATATGCTGTCTACAAGAGACCCACTTCAGACCTAGGGACACATACAGACTGAAGGTGAGGGGATGGAAAAAGATATTCCATGAAATGGAAATCAAAAGAAAGCTGGAATAGCAATACTCATATCAGATAAAATAGACTTTAAAATAAAGAATGTTACAAGAGACAAGGAAGGAAACTTACATAATGATCAAGGAATTGATCCAAGAAGAAGATATAACAATTATAAATATATAGGCACCCAACAAAGGAGCACCTGAATACATAAGGCAAATGCTAACAGCTATAAAAAAGGAAATCGACAGTAACACAATAATAGTGGGGGACTTTGACACCTCACTTACACCAATGGACAGATCATCCAGACAGAAAATTAATAAGGAAACACAAGCTTTAAATGACACAATAGACCAGATAGATTTAATTGATATTTATAGGACATTCCAACTGAAAACAGCAGATTACACTTCTCAAGTGCACATGGAGCATTCTCCAGGATAGATCACAACTTGGGTCACAAATAAAGCCTCAGTAAATTTAAGAAAACTGAAATCATATCAAGCATCTTTTCCGACCACGCTGAGATCAGAAATAAATTACAGGGAAAAAACACAAACCATGGAGGCTAAACAACACATTACTAAATAACCAAGAGGTCACTGAAGAAATCAAAGAGAAAATCAAAAAATACCTAGAGACAAATGACAAGAAAAACACGATGAACCAAAACCTATGGGATGTAGCAAAAGCAGTTCTAAGAGGGAAGTGTATAGCAATACAATCCTACCTCAAGAAACAAGAAAAATCTCAAATAAACAATCTAACCTTACATCTAAAGGAACTAGAGAAAGAAGAACAAACAAAATCCAAGGTTAGTAGACGGAAAGAAATCATAAACAGAGCAGAAATAAATGAAATAGAAAAAAGAAAACAATAGCAACGATCAATAAAACTAAAAGCTGGTTCTTTGAAAAGATAAACAAAATTGATAAACCTTTAGCCACTCACCAAGAAAAAGAAGGAGAGGATTCAAATCAAGAAAATTCGAAATGAAAAACGAGAAGTTACAATGGACACTGCAGAAATACAAAGCATCCTAAGAGACTACCACACGCAACTCTATGCCAATAAAATGGACAACCTGGAAGAAATGGACAAGTTCTTAGAAAGGTATAACCTTCCAAGACTAAACCAGGAAGAAATAGAAAATATGAACAGACCAATCACAAGTAATGAAATTGAAACTGTGATGAAAAATCTTCCAACAAACAAAAGTCTGGGATCAGATGGTTTCACAAGTGAATTTTATCAAACATTTAGAGAAGAGCTAACACCCATCCTTCTCAAACTCTTCCAAAAAATTGCAGAGGAAGGAACACTCCCAAACTCATTCTATGAGGCCACCATCACCCTGATACCAAAACCAGACAAAGATATCACACAAAAAAGAAAATTACAGACCAATATCACTGATGAATGTATATGTGAAAATCCTCAACAAAATATTAGCAAACAGGATCCAGCAACACATTAAAAGGATCATACACCATGATCAAGTGGGATTTATCCCAGGGATGCAAGGATTCTTCAATATATGCAAATCAAACAATGTGATAAACCAAACTAACAAATTGAAGAATAAAAACCATATAATCATCTCAATAGATGCAGAAAAAGCTTTTGACAAAATTCAACACCCATTTATGATAAAAGCTCTCCAGAAAGTGGGCATAGAGGGAACCTAACTCAAATAATAAAGCCCATATACGACAAGCCCACAGCAAACATCTTTCTCAATGGTGAAAAACTGAAAGCATTTCCTCTAAGATCAGGAACAAGACAAGGATGTCCTCTCTCACCACTCTAATTCAACATGGTTTTGGAAGTCCTAGCCACGGCAATCAGGGAAGAGAAAGAAATACAAATTGGAAAAGAAGAAGTAAAACTGTCACTGTTTGCAGATGACATGATACTATACATATAGAATCCTAAAGATGACACCAGAAAACTACTAGAGGTAATCAATGAATTTGGTAAAGTTGCAGGATACAAAAGTAATACACAGAAATCTCTTACATTCTTATACACTAGCAACGAAAGATCAGAAACAGAAATTAAGGAAACAGTCCCCTTCACCATTGCAACAAAAAGAATAAAATACCTAGGAAAAAACCTACCTAAGGAGGCAAAAGACCTGTACTTAGAAAACTATAAGACACTGATGAAAGAAATCAAAGATGACACAAACAGATGGAGAGATATACCGTGGTCTTGGATTGGAAGAATCAATATTTTGAAAATGACTATACTACCAAAAGCAATCTACAGATTCAATTCAATCCCTATCAAATTACCAATGGCATTTTTTACAGAACTAGAAGAAAAAATCTTAAAATTTGTATGGAGACACGAAAGACCCTGAATAGCCAAAACAATCTTGAGGGAAAAAAATGGAGCTGGAGGAATCAGACTCCCTGACTTTAGACTATACTACAAAGCTACAGTAATCAAGACAATATGGTACTGGCATCAAAACAGAAATATAGATCAATGGAACAGGATAGAAAGCCTAGAGATAAACCCATGCACCTGTGGCCGACTAATCTATGACGAAGGAGGCAAGGATATACAATGGAGAAAAGACAGTTTCTTCAATAAGTGGTGCTGGGAAAACTGGACAGCTACATGTAAAAGAAAGAAATTAGAACATTCCCTAACACCGTACACAAAAATAAACTCAAAATGGATTAAAGACTTAAATTAAGGCCAAACACTATAAAACTCTTAGAGAAAAACATAGGAAGAACACTCTTTGACATAAATCACAGCAAGATCTTTTTTCACCCACCTCCTAGAGTAATGGAAATTCAAACAGAAATACACAAATGGGGCCTAATTAAACTTAAAAGCTTTTGCACAGCAGAGGAAACTATAAACAAGATGAAAAGACAACCCTCAGAATGGGAGAAAATATTTGCAAATGAATCAACGGACAAAGGATTAATCTCCAAAATATATAAACAGCTCATGTAGCTCAATATAAAAAAAAAAAAAACCCAATCAAAAAAATGGGCAGAAGACCTAAATAGACATTTCTCCAAAGACATACAGATGGCCAAGAGGCACATGAAAAGTTGCTCAACATCACTAATCATTAGAGAAATGCAAATCAAAACTACAATGAGGTATCACCTCACACCAGTTAGAATACCCATCATCAGAAAATCTATAAACAACAAATGCTAGAGAGGGTGTGGAGAAAAGGGAACCATCTTGCACTGTTCGTGGGAATGTAAATTGATACAGCCAGTATGGAGAATAGTATGGAGGTTCCTTAAAAAACTAAAATAGAACTACCATATGACCCAGCAATCCTACTACTGGGCATATATCCAGAGAAAACCATAATTCAAAAAGACACATGCACCCCAATGTTCACTTCAGCACTATTTACAATAGCCAGGTCATGGAAGCAACCTAAATGCCCATCAACAGACTGATGTATAAGGAAGATGTGGTACATGTATACAGTGGAATATTACTCAGCCATAAAAAGGAACAAAATTGGGTCATTTGTAGAGACGTGGATGGACCTATAGAGTGTCATACAGAGTGAAGTAAGTCAGAAAGAGAAAAACAAATATCATATATTAACGCATATATGTGGAATCCAGAAAGATGGTATAGATGAACCAGTTTGCAAGGCAGAAATAGAGACACAGATGTAGAGAACAAACGTATGGACATGAAGGGGGAAAGCGGGGGTGGTGGTGGGGTGGTTGGAGGAATTGGGAGATTGCGATTGACATATATACACTAATATGTGTAAGATAGATAACTAATAAGAACCTGCTGCATAGAAAAATAAAATAGTCTTAAAAAATATTTATTACTAAGGCTCATTGTAAAAGTGAGTAAACTTTTAGGTACAGTTTTGGAGGTAGTGTTGCTTGATCTTAAATTACAAAAGAAAATAAACTAAAATTCAGAATGATTCTTGGAAATGTCTATGTTTATAAGTGGTAATCAATTAGTGATTATTGTCACAAGTACTAGATAGGATCTTGATAACCTCAAAGCCTAGCACATGGTCACTGCTCATTCCAAATACCATTTCTTCCATGAAAGTTTTCTCTCAATTGAATCCTTGATTAGTATCTCATATATCTGGCACTTACATCCTACCTCGTACCTCTTAAATATCCTCATTTAACATATATTGAGTATATGATCACAATATAATAAATTAGTTATTCGTAGTAGTGATAAGGGTTGCCTTTGCTGGGTGGTTGCCACGCACCAGGCACTGGAGATAGATGTGGTCACTAGCCTCAAGGAGCTAGCAATGTGATAGGGGAATCAGACAGTAAACACTGATAAACCAGTGAGGTAAGTGCAATAAAAAAATGTAGCATATTGAGGGCACAGGGAGGAACATAAATAGGAGGTCCTATCTGAGACTGAATTGGTTAGGAAAGTTTCTTGGAAGAATTGAAGTCTTAAAGGATGGACAGAACAATGAAGGCTGAAGGGCATTCTCTACAGAAAGAAGAGCATGCCAAACATAATATGCATGGTGTGCTTCAGGAACTGTGGAAGTTCAGAAATGCTGGAGTGATGAAGGCCTGAAGAAGAGCAGCAGCAGACGAGGAAGGGGCCATATTAGAGATGTTTCTCCTAGCACATTTAGCCTTTATCTGAAAGCACTAAAAGATCTTAAGCAGGACACTGTGTTTTGCAATATGTTGAAGAGACTAGAGGAGGGCAAGCTTAGAGGAAGGGAGATCTTTAGGAATTTATTGCAGTAATTTAAGTCAAGAGGTGTCATGGACCTGAGTTGGCAGTGAGAAAAGGATAGAAAATATAGGAAAAAACATATTCAAGAGATATTAAAAATAAAGATTGATAAAATTTGCAAATTGATTAGCTGTGGGGGCAGGTAGATGGAGACAGAATTGACTAAGAAAAGGAATACAGATGTGCTGCCCAGCCTTTATTTACTTACTTATTTTTAATTTATTTTTCATCCAACAAATGCCTGGTGAGCCTCTATATGTGTTGGTTTGGCATCGTGCTAAATGGTGAACTTACGAGATAAACAATTTAGATTTATCCTCTTCCTAACCTTTATGGAATCATGAGTCTAGTTCTACTGTCAGCTATCTGCTTGACATCACCCGTCATCGTTGCTCTGTTCAATCTGTAACAGAGGTTGAAAACCATAACCCACAGTCATGTTTTATTTGGCCCACACAGAGGTTTCAAAAACGTGATTTTGATTGTTCAGTTCACCACATTCCCTCTCTTGCTAATTCTTTACTCTGTGTCCTGCACCTCCCAGGGACCTGAAAGCATTTAAGTTGGTGATTCTTGTCCTAGTGTTACTCTTTTTTTAAATTAAAAAAAAAGCTTAATTTTAAGTTATTTTTTAAAATTATGGTAAAATACACATAAAATAAAATTTATCATTTTAACCATTTTAAAATGTATAATTCAGTGGCATTTAGTATATTCACAATGTTGTACAACTATCACGACGACCTAGTTCCTGAATATTTTCATCATCCCAAAGGAAAAGCTATACCTATTAAACAGTCACTCCACACTCCCCACTCCATCCAGTCGCTGGCAACTAGTAACCTCTTCCTGTTTCTATGGATTTGCCTATTCTGAATATTTTATACCATATAATATGTGGCCTTTCATGTCTGATTTCTTTCACTTAGCATAATGTTTTCAAGGTTCATCAATATTGTAGCATGAATTAGTACTTCATTCCTTTTTATTGATGAATAATATTCCATTGTATGAATATACCATATTTGTTTATCCATTCATTAGTTGATGGACATTTGGGCTGTTTCCACCTTATGGCTATAGTGAATAGTGCTATTACAAAACTTCATGTGCATATTTTTGTTTGAACATGTTTTTTTTCTTTTGAGTATATACCCAGGAGTGGAATTGTTGGATCATATGGTAATTCTATGTTTAAGTTATTGAGGAACCACCAAACAGTTTTCCACAGTGGCTGCATTATTTTACAATCCCACCAGCAATGTATAAAGGTCCTATTGTTACTTTTGATTCCTCTCTCTTTTGTTCCCCACATATAATCACATCTTATGTTTCAGGGCATTCTAACTAAAAAAGATAATCTCCTTAGTCTAGATCCTCATAAACTCTCCTATAGTTTGTAATAAATTCCTTAACTGGATTTGCTACTTCCTTGCTCTCACTTCTTCAGTCTATACTGCTTACTTTCTTCTTTTACATATTAATCTTCCTGATGTATATTATCAATGCATGCCATGTACACTGTCTAAAGAGTAAGCCCAACTCATTAACCTAGCATTCAAGTTCTAGCATCTATTGTACCCTACCGGATTATGCTGCTATATCAGGTTAGAAATCTCTATATTGCCTGTGTAAACGTAACCCTGGTGAGTCTTAGAGAATAAATTTGTCCAGAAGTAATTTAGAACAAAAAGAAATAACTACTGAAATGAAGCTACAAAAAACCACTACCAAGGAAATTCCCTGGTGGTTCAGTGGTTAGGACTCTGCACTTGCACTGCTGGGGGCACAGGTTTGATCCCTGGTCATGGAACTAAGAGCCCACAAGCTGTGTGGCCAAAAACACAAAACAAAACACTACCAACATCAAAATTCTATCTTATTCAACAATACCAATCTGTCCATTAAATATTCATGACTATCTCAAACATCTCAGACATTAAAAGCACATTTTCAGGAAATCTAGTCTAAAGCAATTATCTGTCTTATTGATGGGATAAAACATGAAAAAGTACTATTACATTTCAATAGTCATCATCTAGGTAAAACCACATTCAAATTACCAAAGAAAATTGTACATGATGTGGCTGTACACAATATGTGCTATTATTTCCACTTCCAAATTAACATTGATGATTAAATGACACATCACGTAGTTCATATTATACAGTCCGAATTCTAACTTGCTATTAAAACAGAACTTAGTGATAGTGATAATACCAGGATCAAAATGAACTAAGCTAGGATAAGGGCGTATAGGATACATCAATGAATGGTTGGATAAACAAAGTGAGTGAGGCTAAGAAATATACAAAGAAGAACTTTTAAATTATCATCAAAATGCTGATTAGAACAGGCAGCATAAGTGATATAGTGAGAACAACAATTTTATATCAATGATGCTAATATTTAAAGAGCAAGGAAAACATAAACATTAAATAAGCAAACACAGAATAGCTATATGGAAGGGAAGAGTGAAACACAGAGGACACTACCGTAAGTCCCCTACATATGAACCTTCAAGTTGCAAACTTTCAAAGATGCAAAAGTGTATTCACATGTCCAATCACGTAAGTTAGTTCACACGTCCAGCGCATACTGTCACATGCGAAGTGGTTGTGCTTTTGTGTACTTTGTACAGTACTGTATAGAGTACAGCATCTTTATTTCAAACCCAGGATGTCCGGAAGCAAGCATAAAAGCAGTGGTGATGTAGCTGGTACTGCTAATAAGCGCCAAGTGATAACAATGGAAACAAAAGTGAAAATAATTGAGACAGTGGAGTGAGGTGAAAAGATGGTAGATGTCATTCATTCTTATAACATGCATCGTTCAACCACTGGCATGATTCTAAAGAACAAGGACAAGATCGTGGAACATGTGAAGTCTGCTTTGCTGATGATGTCGACAATAATATCGAAGAAGCGTGGAAAAGTCATGGAGGAAATGGAGAAACTTCTCAGTGTGCGGATGCAGGATCAGCATCAGTGTCGAGTCCCATTCAGCTTAATGCTGATTCAAAAGAAAGCTAAAAGCCTTTATGAAGACTTGAAGAAGAAACACGGCGAAGAATCAGAGGGCGCATATTTTAATGCCAGCCATGGCTGGTTTCATCAGTTCAAGGCTAGAGCCAAACTGCAAAATGTAAAAGTAAGTGGTGAGGCAGCAAGTGCAGATATGGTAGCTGCCCAAGAATTTCCTGAAATGCTTCGAGAAATTATTGATGAAGGCGTGTATTTACGAGCTAGTTTTTAATGTGGATGAGACAGGACTGTACTGGAAGAGGATGCCACACCAAAGTTACATCAGTAAGGAGAAAAAGTTGATGCCAGGCTATAAAGCAGCAAAGGATAGGCTAACTCTGTTGTTTGGTGGCAATGCTTCCAGAGATATGAAGCTGAAGCCTCTCTTAGTTTATCATTCAGAGAACCCAAGAGCCCTTAAAAACATAGCCAAGGGCTCTCTTCCTGTTGTGTGGAAGAGTACCCCAAAGCCTGGGTTACACAGGCCATTTTCCAGGACTGGTTTTTCCACCACTTTATCCCTGAGGTAGAGAAATACTGCTTGGAGAAGGACATCCCATTCAACATTCTTTTGCTGCTCGACAATGCTCCAGGCCACCGCCCATTCATGGGCGACTTTCAACCCAACGTCAAAGTAGTACATCTGCCACCAAGTACTATGTCGCTCATCCAACCTATGGACCAGGGAGTTATAGCACCTTTCAAGAAATTTTATTTATGTCACACTTTTCGTCAGGCAGTAAAGGCAAGTGACGAGTCAGGAACAATCTTGCAACAATTTTGGAAGGACTGTGACATCTATAAGGCCATAAAAAACATTGACTTTGCTTGGCGTGAGGTTACAGCCATCACCATGAATGGGGTTTGGAAGAACCTTTGCCAGCAGTTTGTTCATGATTTTCGTGGATTTGAGAAGGTGGATGAGGAGTCCAAAGAAGTCTTCACTAACCTAGTGACCCTCAGCGAGAAGCTGGAGCTAGATCTGCAAGAGGATGACTTCATTGAACTCCTTGCTGTGCAACACCAGGAGCATACTAATGAAGACCTGATGGAACTGGAGGCCCAGAGAAAGGACGAAGAGAGACAAGAGGAAGAAAAAGTAACTGAAGAACCGAAGAGATTCATGACACAGGAAATGGCAAGGGGATTTTCTTTATTTAAGGAGGCACTATTAGTTTTTGAGGCACAGGACCTGAACGTAGAACGGTACACAAAGGCTGCAGCAGCTGTTCAGAACACAATCCAGTGCTACTGTATCATCTATGATAAGAAAAAAAGAGCTACTACCCAGACATCACTGGATCGTTTTTTCAAGAGGGTAGATAGAATTGAATCCAGCAAGGAACCAGAACCTATGCCATCAGCGTCAGGCGTGAGTGAAATTGCAGCTTGCCCTCCGTCTCCTATTGCTGATGATCCTTCAGCTCTACCATCTCCCACCTCCTCTCCCTCCTCCAGTCAGTAACTCTTCTTGCCTATTGACTCAATGCCAGCTCCTGTATGCCAGCTATTGTACTGTACTACTGTACTTTTCAAGGTACTGTACTGTAAGATTAAAAGTATTTTCTTTATTTTTTGTGTTTGTTTTTTATGTATTATTTGTGTGAAAAGTATTATAAACCTATTACACTACAGTACTATATAGCAGATTGTGTTAGCTGGGTACTTAGGCTAACTTTGTTGGACTTACGTACAAATTGGACTTACAAACATGCTGTCGGAATGGAACTCGTTCGTATGTGGGGGACTTACTGTAATGAACAGTTACAGTAACAGAGCAAGATCCATACACAAAGGGATACTATCTCCAAAGAAGTGAGTAAACTACATAACTTCTTCATAGCCCCGACACAGAAGTTGCTCAACAACATCTATTAGGAATTCACTTAGTACAGAACACTTGTCGAGACATTGTAAGAAGAAAGGAGAGAACAAGGTCTTATGAGCACTGTCTCTGAGAACTGAAAAAAATACATACGAATTATATACAGTAAGGTAATCCACTTAGAGAAAAACCTGAGCTTTAGAACTTGACACTTTCCAGTGAAAATGACACCTCCTCAAGAAGAATAGCTCTATTTCATTATGAAAGAATGAGTAGGAACAGACAGATTCCAACTAAGCATGGAGAAGCCTCCAAACCAATTTAGTCACTTGTGTGGCTTGTTGACTTAAAAATATTGTTTATCTTAATTATCAACTAAGTAAAATTGGTTTGGTTCATCTTCTTGAATCAGATAAGGATGCCAAATATATTTAACCTACTCAAGGAAACTTATGTGTAGTGATTACAATGTGATATGGTTATATGTTAGTTTGTTTACTGATTCAACAGTGAACCAAGTCACCAATATGCCAACTTGGCACTCCTGTAGTTTGAGTAGTTTGGTTCAGGTAATAATTATATAATGGTATACTGGAAGGAACAAAAGGAGCATACCTGATTAAAGGTAGATCTATCTATAATTTCTGGGTCTGCTGAAGTTAAAAAATATTATTTCATAACTTCTAATTAAGAAATTAAGAAATATACTTATGAATTATAAAGTCCTCAAGGCCGTATACTCAAGGCAGTGACTTAAGTTATCCACTACCTACAGCTCACTTGCAACAAAATGTCAATATTCGAGCTGATGCATAAATGAGTTGACTCAATTAGTTGATTCATAAGTAATAGAGAAGACTTAGCATTGACGGGAAACTTTATAGCTGACCCTTGAACAACATGGGTTTGAACTGTGGTGGTCCACTAATACACTGATTTTTCTCAATAGTAAACACTACAGTACTACACGACCCATGGTTGAATCCTTTAATGCAGAGGAACCACCAATAGGGAGGGCCAACCATAAATTATATGTAGATTTTCAACTGCATGGAAGGTCAGTGCCCTTTAAGCCCCCTGCCTTGTTCAAGGGTCAACTGTGCAATTTTACCAAACTACCTACATAATACATTTCAGAGCAAGGAAGAACAACATAATACTTACTTTAAGACATTTAAAAAAAAATAATCATAGCGATGAGTTGGTTGAAGTCTCAAAAAACTCAGAGGCTTTGAAATACTTTCTTAAGCACCTTCTTGGTTTTGATAAATTTATTTCAATTTAAATCATTTGGGAAATAAAAGAGAAAATAAACTTTTTAGTGGATGCTAAATATAAAGTTGAATATTAAAGGAGCATTTTAATCCAATGTGTTGTTTTCCTATATTGAGATGGATAAACTATTTGAAGAAGTTTAACTTTTATTTTTTAAATCCTAATCATAGTCCATATTTACAAATAATTTGCTCAGTCACTTACATACAAATGATTGCCGACAATGCATTAAGCACTATTCAAGGCACTGGGGATATAGCAGTCAATGAAGTAGCCAGGGGCCATGCAAAGAATTTCACCTTTTTTATTCTGAGTGAGATAAGAAGAGGCGGTGGTGGTTTGGACACAGAAGTGACAGGATCTATATGGTGAACAGAATGGAAGGAGGCAAAAGTTGAAGCATGTAATAAATACTTGCTTAAAGAAAATTTAAAGGAAAATCACAGTATTGAGTTGACTAAAATTCCTTAAGTAAAAACTTTTTGAAATATACTAAGGAGAGAAATAATGGTGGTTTGGTAGCTGTGGAGGTGGTAAGAAATAGTTCTATTCTGGATATATTTCAAGGTAGAACTTAATAGGATTTGATGATAGACTGAATTCTGGCATGAGTAATGGGGGTAGGGGTGGAGATAAGAAAATCTGTTTTAGACATACAAATTTCAAACAACAATTAGACATAAAATGGAGATGTTAAAGCTATGAATGAGATCAGCTCATGTAGGGAGTTAGTATAGATAGAGAACAGGTTCAAGCACTGTGCCCTGGGACACTTCAACATTTAGAAGTTGGGAAAGGAGAAACCTAGCTGTCAGTAAATAGAGCTAAGAAGCCCAGGGAAGAATGGAGAGATAGGGGTTATCCAACATCACAAAGGTCAAGGAAGATGATTTGACCATTGGGCTTGGCATTACGGCAGTCACCAGTGACCCTGCTAAGAACAATTCTGGTGAGTATTCATGAAGAAATGATTCCAATTTGGTTTACATCAAATTTTAGGTAATTGATGATTCCACAAGAATCAACATATAACTTGTCTAAAACCATATACAATTTTTGGGAAAAAATTGTTAAAAAGATACCAAATAAAACTGGAAACATATCCAAAGAAGTGCTAATAAAATGGTCTTAGCCATTATTTGGCAGAGGTATTACAAAGTTCTAACAGTATTCTCTCACTATAACAGATAAAAACTAAACTGAGTAGAACATAAAAGCTATCATAATTAGAGCAGATATTTTCATATATTCCAGAAAATTCTCCCCACAGTGCTAATAAAGTACCTTCCCTCTGAGGATGTAAAGTATGTTTTCTTATGCTCAGCAGCAGTATTTTTTATCAGACACTGGCAGCTTTTCATAAAATCAATGTTGAAGTCAAGAATCAGTTAATATGTTATAGGGAAAAGATGTCGGAACACTTTCTTTGACAGCCAGTCTATTTCAGTTTTCAAAAAGAATATGTTTTAAAAGTACATTGTACATGAAAGCCTTGAATAAACTACCAAAAAGCCCAACATGCTTTTTGTTCCAATCTTTGTGACTGAACAACCATCCTGTCTACCAAACTCAGTCATATATGTACATATATATGACTAAATCCTTGATAATAGGATCTAGCAGTTGTTATGGACAACAGTAATTAAGATTCCAGACAAAGGAATATGCTTGTAGGTCCCATACCACAATACAAAACGCTTTATAAATAAGTAAATCTCTGCTGTCAGTCGCAATATTCTCATTTGTCTCTTTTTGATAAAAGTGCCCCAAATTCTGAGCTTTCCAGATAACCTGGTTGTTTGTCTTACTGTGCTAAAATTTACTTATTGTAGGTAGAATAAAAACAGTAACACTTAAAAATGCTGCAGTTTGTTTTAGACAGGGCTGACTTAATATATCTCAAGTGCTTCAAGAAAGCCTATGTTGGGATATTTAATCCTGACATTAACTCTTTTTTTTTTTTTTCAATTTTATTTTTATTTTTGGCTGTGTTGGGTCTTTGTTGCTGTGAGTGGGCTTTCTCTAGTTGCAGCGAGCGGGGGCTACTCTTCATTGGGGTGCGCGGGCTTCTCACTGCGGTGGCTTCTCTTGTTGTGGAGCATGGGCTCTGGGCAGGCGGGCTTCAGTAACTGCGGCACACGGCTTAGTAGTTGTGGCTTGCGGGCTCCAGAGCGTAGGCTCAGCAGTTGTGGTGCACGGGGCTTAGTTGCTCCGCGGCATGTGGGATCTTGCCGGACCAGGGGTCGAACCCGCATCCCCTGCACTGGCAGGCGGATTCTTAAGCACTGCGCCACCAGGGAAGTCCCCTGACATTAACTCTTGAAAGCATGAAAATCTAATACACTTTCCAATTTCAAACAAAAGTTAACCCAAGCCTTAAAATAAAAGCTTTATATGGAACATATACAATATATACTGTCAACGAATGTTGTGATACAGATTTTTAAGTTGTTAAGAGAAACAATTTTTATATTTACTGCTGTATAAGAAATTGTCTAATTTCCAATTATTAATACTTTTCACCTGAGACTGTCACCACTGGTGCAAATACCTGAATGAAATATAACACTCTTTTTACCCTGTAAAACTTTGGCATCTGTCACTGAAACAAAAAACAAACAAAACAAACACAAAAAATCCTTTAAGTTGACCAGGCACCATTGGTTGGCATCTAGATGTATTGAAAGTAGTGAAATTAGATGTAAAAATGATACACTATAAGGCCCCAAGTGGTATGTATCATAGAAAAGAGGTATAACCCAAATGTTAAGGGAATTTAGGAGTCAGAAAGTGTCCTTCAAAACAAGTAGGTGGTGAAGTGGGAAGAAGAGGGTGGACCAGGAGGAAGACAGGAGATCTGAAAAAGCTTCACAGAGGAGTCAGCATTTGATCTGAGTTTTTCAGAGAGTTAGGTTTAGGACAAAAGAGAAAAACTTCAGCATAAAAAGATCAGGTGATTTGCTAAAGGTCACAAAATTACTTATTAAAAGTCAGGCCTGGAACAATGGTTTCCTGATGCCTAAAAGCAAGTAGGCTTTGGATTAGGCATTAAATTTTGGACAGAAGTGGCAGTTTTGGCAGTACTTTTCATCTAGTTTTTCTCATAGTACATGATCTTTGTCTATTTTTCCATTTTTCTGGTTGAAATTGGTCACAATGAAAACACTATTTGCTAAAAGGTCACTGAGAACAGGAACAATTTTACAGTTTATGTTTAAATTACCTACATTACTTGATCCTTCTCCTCTCTAAACAGAAATTATGTGAAACTTTAAAAAAAATCTGTATCTTGGTATATTAGCAGTATCTGACTCATAACAGGTGTTATTATTATTGTTGACTGAAGTACTACAAATGTGCTACTTAACACTTAATTATATATTATCCTTCATGTTCTCTACTTATTTTATATCTGTATGCCAAGTTTCCCCAACTGGATGGAGCTCCCAGTGAGCACTTTACACTGTGTAGCAAGGTAGGATCCATGTCTTATTTCTAATCCCCTGTTTCTAGAACTGTGCCTGGTACAGAGGACTCAAATGTTTGTGGAATGAACAGCTAAACAAACAAAACTGTCTTTAGTTTCTTCTCCACCAACAAAAGTAAAGTGGAGAAATCTCTCAATTTACCTGGATCATTCAGAAACCAAAACCAAACCCTAAAGCCACTTTTCTCTGAATCTATGTTGATACTAATACTCTTTAGCTGGAGTAGGGTAGGAGTGGGAAAGAGGTTCTGCTCTCCTCTGGCGGATGATTACCACAGTTCCAGTAACCCAGTGGAGCACTGCATAAAGTAACTAACTCTCCTGAGGGAAGGCAGACCCATTTGCTTATTTGTTCTTGTTCCCTACTTTATGTTCTTGTTCCCTACCTACTATATGATTGTAGTCTCACTTTTATATCCACATCACTCTATTTCTGGAATTCTTTTCCATCAATGCTCCTAAATAAAAATAAAAGACGAAGGGAGGAGAATTCCAGAAAGATGAATATTTGACTTCACGCAATTTCAGTCATAGGGGCTTCTAGTGATCAAAGCATTCCAAAAAGTGAGAAAAAGCTAAAAGATATTAGAAAAAGCCTTAACCAACTGTTTTTCTTGCCCAAATTAACAGAATCTAACTCAGACTCGAAGACTTCGGCTGTGTGCACATGTACAAAAGCATGTGTTAAGATGCCCAGCGTGGTTTCGGAATTCTAATCCCCCATGCAAGGGCGAATCTTTCAGTTTTGCTCCTTACAAAATACAAAGCCTAGCATACACTCAACAAATGTTTTCTGAATTGAAATCCAAACTGGACTAAAGAAAAACAAGAAACATTAAAGTACTCACCAACTGGACACTAATGGGAACCATCATATTGAAATCATCATTATTAAAAATCCTTTCATCATTCTCAAATTTTTTTTCTCATGATCAAATCATCAAGAGATTAATCACAATGATCATAAATTAATGCTAAGTAACAAATGTCTTAATTTATATTTTATTCAAAGTCTTTTAAAATGTTAGTAATAAACGGAATACTTATAAATAACTGCTGATGCATGTTCAAGTGTGAAACCCACAAACTAAAAGCCAGACAAAATAAAATTCGACAGCTCAACTAAAACCAAACCACATTTTAAAGTCATTTTTCACACAGCTAAAATGACATCATTGCCTTAACAAAGCAGAAAGCACGCATTGCATCTGTGTTGGTAGAGCTGAGCAAACACACATGTGGCCTGATTTATTTCCAGACTGTGAAAATTTTAGTGCACTGCTAAAGGTGCTTTCTCTGACCATACAGCACAAGTGCTAAAACAATGTTCCCTGTCATAGAGGCCTCACTGAAAGAGAGGTTACTGGGAAAGTGCTCTACTGTTTCTATCATTCCCAATAAAATTATATTGGAAATAACTTCCAGAGGTTTCTGTCTATAGGGGTTCAGAGAAGGTTTGAGAATAAAGCTTTAAGCAGAACACAAATTCCAATGGAAGTTTCATCTTTCTCATTCTTCAGAAAAAGCTCCCCCAGTGACCTCAACTCTGGAGATCTATAGGGAGTGTCAATATCCCATAAAAAACAGAGTTGAACTAACTACATTTGAGCTATCTATACTCTGTTCTTTTTATAACCAGGAAGCTAAGTAGACAGACTTTGGAAAGAGAAGAAAACAAAAGGAGAGGTGGGGAGCAAGCCTTCTTCTCTTCTAGAACCAGAGCTTAAAGTGCCCCAAATATTAAGAACAAAATCAGGGTCTCGCCCTCCATGAGGACAATGGGTTTTGTCTGTTTTATTCACTGCTGTGTTCCTAGCAGTGCCTGGCCACAGGAAACTCAATGAATATTTGCTGAATGAATTATGATGATGAATGTCTATTTTGTTATGGTCTTGTAAAGCCCCTTATAGACAGTCATGGGTCTTCTCTGAAGGTGGCAGATACTGTCAAGGTTAGTGACATGGGAAGAGGCAGGTCTCTGAAGTGGATGAGAATTCCTGACTCTGACTTCTCACTCTTTGATCTGGTGCCTTATAAAAACGTGGAGCTCCTTGGGGTTGGCACTGAGATGACCAGGAGAAAGGGAGGAAAGAAAAAGTTCTAGCTTAGCAATGATATTTTCTAATGCTATGTTATTTCCCTTAGGGCCCAGCATTTCTCTGATTATCTTCCATGGGACGTTAACAGGTGTCCAGCTCAGGGAGGCCTGCCCTGCTATCCTACCTAGTCACTCTCTAATTGCCCTGTTTTTTTTTTCCCCATACTAGTACTAATTTCCAATACCCTCACTTGTTTGTGTGTTTTGCTATCCACGTCTCCCCACTAGAATGTAAACTCCATGAAAGCAAGGATCTTATAACTATATAACCAAATGCCTAGAAAAGTGCTTGACACATAGTTGTCACTTAAATATTTCTGGAATATATTAACAGTTACCAGGCATTGTTCTAAGAGGTGAATGAGACAAACAAAATACCTATCCCTACTAGAGCTTATGTTCTGTGAAGATCAGGAAAAAGGAACCTAAGGGAAATATGAGATTGAAGGTTTCTTTACTTCCCTATTTTCCAGAGCTTTTACTATGCTGTATGTACAGTGAAAACTGATGAAGAACATTTCTTCCCCTCAGTTGAACATCTGACAGCAGAAATGTTTCCCATTTACATTGAACACAGATTGAGAAATGAATTCCTGTGTCTTGCTTAGGTAATCCCATTTAGTCTGCCCTTGCTGTGATGCTGGCACTAAAGGAAGACTTCTACATGTACAAATGGCTCAGAATCTTAAACTGCCAATGTGATGATAGCAGTGATAACTAGAGAAAGATCCTCAATGGTTTTTGCAAGTAAAGGGTTAAGACACTGAATTGAGAGTTCCAGCCATCCCTCCCTGCCTGGATATTCTCCTTTGACTACCAATGTAGAAGGATTTGGGTTTATTTATTCAGCTTAAGAGTTTCCGGGCTTCTTTATTAATTTTGTAAAACTCTTGGCCATATTTATCTTCAAGTATTTTTTTCTGCCCCGTTTTCCTCTCTCTTCTTATGGGACCAGTTACATGTATGTTAGGCTGTTTGGTATTATTCCTCAGCTCCTGGATGCTTCTCATGTGTTTTCTTTGTGTTTCACTTTGGAAAATTTCTATTAATCCATCTTCATGTTTACTGATTCTTTCTTCAGCTATGTCAAGTCTGTGGAAAAACTTGTTGAAGAATTCCTCACTTTTAATATCACATGTTTATCTTCAAGATTTCCTCTTGACTCATTTTCAGTTTCCAACTCCTTGCTAAAATTTCCCATCTGTTCATGAATGTTGTCCACCTTTTCCACTAGATCCTTTACATATTAATCATAGTTGTTTTAAATGTCCCTATCTGATAGTTCCAACATCTGGTTCATCTCTAAGTCTGGTTGACTGCTTTATCTTTCAACAGTGGCTTTTTTTTCTTGCTACTTAATGTGTTGTAAAATTTTTGATTGAATACTGGACATTTTAATAGAAGAACAATAGAGACTGAGGAATCTAGAGTTTTCTCATGGAAATAAATGGACATGCCTCTTCTTCTGTTAGGCCATTAGCATGGGAGGTTGGGTCAATTTAGTCAGTCATTGAGCTGGGTTTGGGTTTTGTTGTTGCTATCTTTAAACTCAGTGTACCACAGGCTTCAGATTCTTCCAGTGATGGACTGCTATTGCCTTGTGCTTAGTGTGAGGCCTGGAATATTGGAGAGTTTTTCTCAGTGTTCCTGCTCCACTGTTATCTTTTAGCAGTCCCTGAATTCCTGCAGTTTGTGGCCGGGGGGTGGGGTGGGGGGGCGGGTTCTTGCCAGCTCTTGTTCTTGTCCTAGCAGTAGACTCCTATTGCTTGTTACTCAGCATCAGGCTCTTGGTAAGAGCATGCGGGATTCTCAGTCCTTCTGATTTGTCTCAATTTTAGGCAAAGTCTATGCACCCGGGCCTCTGAGGTAGGGTCTTCTCATATTCCTGCCCCTCCTCAATCCCTATAGCAGCCAAATTCTGCCTTGAATCTGTGATAGCTCTTGAACAAGGTTCCAGCTTCTCCCTCAGTGACAGCAGACCTTTGGTTTGTATTGGTGCAGAAGCCTGGGACCAAGAAGTTTTTCTGCCTTTTCCATATGGGTAGATGATCCAGAAGCAGTGGATATCTGCTTGAGTCCCATAGGTGAGGGAGAAGTTCAATTCTAAGAGGCAGATGGGTTTTGCTTATATCCCTCCCCAGGAACCAATGGAATTTCACCTGGTCCCTGAGGGTGAGAGGGTTTTCTGTCTTTCCCTATAGTTCCCTTGCTACTAAGGTGGGCTCTTTTCCTCTGTGTTCTTTAAACTGATACTTTAGCCCAAACTTGGCCTTTAAGAAATGCATTAAACTTTTAGTAGATTTCTTCTTTCCCACTTTGATGATGGTCAATATCTTCATCTTACCTCTTTTAAAAGTGAAACAATTTGTGAGTCCTATCTCTTTTCAGAGGGACTTGCCACTCTTTGGAATTTAGTTCACTTGGTTGTCTTACAAACTCAGTTCACTAATGGGTTCAAGAAAAGTTATAATTATGAAGATTATATGGCTTTTACTCATTGTTATAATGGGAATGATAGTCTCCTCAGGATTTATTTTATTAAGGAAAGCAGCAGTTACCAGCCATGTAATAGTTTTTCAACTTTTGGTGCTCAAAGATGTGAGTTAAATCTTCTTCTTTTTTTGTGTTAAGTCCATCACAGTTCTAAATTTCTAAGATTTTGAGAATATCATAGAAGGGAACTATAAACGTAGGCTGGAGCAATGGGAAAAAGAATACAAAATTAAATTTGTCTGTGAGGTAGTCACTGGCCATTGAGAGAGACGATAAGATATGATTATATTACAATGTGTGGTGAGAGAGATATAACATAGCTTAAATGAAAAATCATGATGGGAATTTAGTGTGAAGAGTCAGGGGAGCTTGGAGAAGGAAGATAGGAAAATCTGGCCAGGAAAGGTGTCAAAAAGCACAAATTCAACTGAGCCCTGAAGTAGTTCTCTAAGTGGAGAAGCAGAAGGGAAATATATTTAAGGCAAAGAGGTAAATAAACCATAGAAGTGTTTAGGGCTGAAGGTGTGGGGAGGGAGCGCTAAGAGATGAGGATTAAGAGCATAAACTCTGGAGTCAGACAGACCTGAGTTTGAAACCTGGTCTGCTTGCTTCAAGACTATGTGGCTTTGGCCAGTTAGTTAAGCCCTTTAAACTGTATTTTACCAGTCTGTCAAATAGAAGTATTAATGCTTACCTCTCAGAGTAGTTGTGAAGATTAAATGAGATAATCCACCTAAGGCACTAGCTAAGCACAACTGGAATACATGTGCTCAATACACAATGGCTATTACTACTAGTAGCAGTGGTTCCCCATCACAGCAGAGGCACCAACATCCTCTGCAGCAGTACTCATTTGGGACTTCTGTAGGAACCTTAAGAAGCCTAAACAGTCACTTGCTTTAGGAAAACAACTGTCTCCCTGTAGCCTCTGTATAATCCTCTTCTTCCTTAAGACACTACAGTTCCTATCTCCTCCTTGGCATAAAAACTAGAAAACATATTTAAAAGTAGCTCAAGCAGAGAGTCCCTCCTACTGGAGACATCTAGTAACAATTTATACCTGGCAATAGGAAGAATTACTAACTTCATCTGTTTCACGGTTCCTATGTGGGAGGAAAAGCAGATTAAAAAAAAAAGTATGTGCTGAAAAAACATTCTTACTTACAGGGCAGAGTTAAACTCTGGTTCACGTAATGCAATACAGTGAAACATGGATATTGCTCAGTAATGACTCCATTTCTGTCGGAGGACTCAGGTTTGGCGCATGTCTACAACATTCTACGCTCAGGTTGTTGCTATTTATTGTTTGTTTTTGTTTTGGGTTACCAGAGTCTGCAGAAGCTCTCTCCAGAGACATTCAGTAATCCTGAGGAGGCCTGGAAACTGCCCTTCCAATATTGCTTAAGGATTAACTACGTTACCTGAATTTCACTCCTTGGGCTATGCTACTTGGCTATGGCTTAATTACTTCTGAGGATGAGACTTCATCTAGAGAATAACCTCAAATTTTAGCCTGTATCTGAATCACATTTAGGACTTGTTAAAATGTAGTATGCCGGGCTCTAGTCCTGGAATTTTTGATTCAATAAGGGGTAGGACCTTTTTTTCAGTATTTCTAACATATTCCTGGGTGATTCCCAGGAGCAGACTTTGTGGACCACTGTCCTCAAGAGGTTTTTGTTTTCACAGAGCAGTATACCTTCTAGTTACCTGAGGTATGTGTTAGAAGACACCACTGTAGCCGGCTTATAGAGAGAACTGTGAGAACGAGAGAAAAGTGAATAAATAATAACAGGGAGTGGGAAGGGCTAAAAAGAAAGAGTGATAAACTATTCTTCCATAAGTTTTTGAAAGGGGTTGAATCCTGAAGCTTAACTTGGGGGCAAGTGGAGAGTGCCGGCAGGTCAGCCTGTTTTCATATTATAATATCTTCATTAGCTCATGGGAGCACAGAGCCAATTTATCCACACTCATCAACAGTAGCTCTACCCTACTTCTCTACTTCCTACACCAGTGGGGAGTAGATATTCTCAGGAACACAATCTCTAAGAACAATTATCCTGATCTTTCCCTCTCAGAATTAAAAGAGGTTACCCACATTTCTAGGTGCCTATTTTCAATGCCTTAGAAAACAAGCAGCACTTCTGCTATTCTCTTTATGAATATCCCGTGCTTGATTATAATGGCCTCTTTTTTATCCACTCTCTTATTTTTAAGGTCAGATATGAGAGAAAAATTGAGGCTAGAGTGGGGACAGTGAACACCTGGGCCCTAGCCCTAGCCCTAGTTCTAACCCTCCCTTGCTTTGTAACCTTAGGCATTCAATCTCTCTTACCTTAAGGTTCCTTGTTCATAAAATAAAAAGACTGGTGGAAAGATCTATATGATTATTTTAGAAAAGTCTTTCCAATTCTCCATGATTTTTAAGATTCCACATTTCTTTACTAGTACAAAAAGAAGAATATCTGTACCTGAAATAAAGAAATACAGTAAAGGAACTTTAAATTCTACTTGAATTTACAATTACCCTTTAAAGTTGCATAACTCAATACAGTAGCTTCTGTCCACAGATAGAACACTTCCACTACTGAAAGAACACTATTTATCAGCATTGCTTTAGAGGTCTAACCATAAAAGAGTAAACGATTCTCTTTCCTTTTCCACTGAAGCTTGTTTTTTTCCCTCCCCCCTCTACTACCTCACCCCCACCAATAAAACTCTGTCTGGAATCATTTAAGTATTTGCCTTAACCTTAATTTTATGTTATAGTTGTTAACAACAACTATGCATCAGATATATGTAACTCTACAACAAAATTCTATTTCTAGAATAGAAAATGAGTTTTGCCAAGGAATGAGTTCTTGAGTAGTATAATAGCCTCTAGAAATCTTTAAAATAGTATAGCTTCTCATTTGCCTAGAATAGTTTAAGTATGATTCTGTTTTTAAGCTATGGAATTCTGTCTAAAATGTCAGGTAGTTGAAGCATAGTTACCAAGCTCGATAGCTTATCCCTTGTATTCCTGGGTTCCTACCTGTATTTTCAAGAGCACTATGTATAAGTGCTCCCATTCTTTCTATAAGCAGTACTGTCAACAACATGGGCTCTCTGAGTCAGACATACCTGAACTGAAATACCAGCTTTGTCATTTACTAGTTGTGTACCTTAACATTTAAAGTCTAGAAGCTTAAACTTTTCTCACCTATTAAAATGGGGATAATTAAGAGCACTTATTTCATGGCACTGTAAAAGTTAAAATGAATAAATGCATTTAAAAGCACTTAGCAGATAACAAACGCACAAAAAAGTTAGCTACTAATGTTAAAGATCACAGGAAATTCAAATTCTTGCCCCCAAAACAGGATAACTGGTCAGTGTCAAAGTATCTGGTAAGTTGATACTTTGCAAAGGGAAAAAACCCCTTTATAAAGGATATCAGATCACCTTAGCCAAGTATGACAACTTGACATCATGTACATCCTGAAGTGATGCATATGAAATACACTGTATTATCTAAGAAACATTCTTGCACACAATGATTACTTGAATATAGTCAAGCAATTAGACACAACTTCCAGTTTATAGGAAATATGGGAGAAATAAAGGAACACATTAAATGACAAAGAAACCAGACAAATCCAAAATGTGGGCTGTAGTGGCCAGCCCCTAAGTTGGTGCACCATGATATCTGCCTATTGTTATTCATACCCTATATCCCCCACACACTGTATTAGTGTTAGTCCTTATGACCAAAAGAATATGGCAGAAGTGACAGCATGTCACTTCCAAGATTAGATTATAAAAATACTCTAACTTTCATCTTGGTCAGTTTCTCTGTGTGTGTCTTTCTCTTGGATGGGGCAAGTTAGCTGCCATGTTGTTAGCAACTCTATAGAGAGATCCACATGCCAAAAAACTGAGGCCTCCTGCTAAGAGCCACATGAGTGAGTGTTACTGTTAGTGGATCCTCCAGCAACAGTCAAGACATCAGATGACTGCAGCACCAGTTGACATCTTGACTGCAACGTTATGAGAATATCTGTGCCAGACCCATCCAGCTAAATTGCTTCTAAATTTCTCATTTTCAGAAACTGTGTGAAATAATAAATGTTAGTTGTTTTAAGCTTCTAAGTTTGGGACAATTTGTTATATAGACATAGATAACTAATATGTCAGCTCTTCTACAGACATATCCAGAATTTAGGACTAGTTTCTTAAAAACATTAAGGACTAAAGGACTAAAGGACTAAGGATTAAAAACAAAAGTTGTAGGGACTGTTCTATATTACAAGAGACTAAGGAGACATAACAACCAAATGAAATTGTAAACCTTGATTTAAATCCTGGTTTTAAAAATGACAGCCATTAAAAAAACGTAGGGACTATTAGGACAATTTGAATATAAACGTGTGTTAGATGATATTAAGAAAATTTAAAATTTCTTAGATGTGATAATGGTTTTCTTGTCTAGAGGAATGTTCTATTTTTAGGAGTTTTATAGGAAGTATTCTGTGAAAGCACTATGTCTGTACTTTAATTTCAAATGTTTCAGAAAAATTATAGATATGGAAATACCTAGATGAATACAGATGAAACAAATAGGGCAAATGTCAACAATTACATATAAAGTATAGGTAGTGAATATGTGTACGATTCTATAACTTTATGTTAAAACTTTTCCTAATTAAAATGTTAGAAAACAATTTAATGTTACCCCCACCAGATTAGCATTATCTCTAATTGTCATTAGATTAAAAAATTTCAGCCCAGTGAAAACTGAGTCCAAATTTCTACACTACAGATTGCTGATATTCAGTTCAGAAGTTTGCACAATTCTGAAACAAATATATCAGAGGGCCATTGTTAAACCAGCAGTTCCACTTAAAAGTTATCCTATTTATCCAGTGTTTGTGGGAGGTTAAAAAAAAAAGTTGATACTGATTCCTTTGTCTTCTTTTCCTGTTTTCATCTTATTTTCTTCTTCATAAAAAGCAGACAATTACTAAGTCCAAGAGGAATGAGTCCACTTCAGTATCCAGGTGCACAAACATAAGCATAAGCTCATTTTTATGTAATAAATAAAAAACGTGTTTATCCAAAACACTGGGGGAAAAATGCAGTGGGGGAAAAACAACAGCAGCAGGACAAGGAATTCACGTTCAGAAGTTAAATGAAAAAGGTCCTTTAAAACCAATGAGTTAATGTGAAAGTTTAGTAAAATTTTACTTCTTACTGTAATACTGATATTGAAATATTGTCTGGGTGTAAGTTCTCAGTTTAAGAAAAATTCAGTGACATTCTCATCATTAATACATCCAAATTATACTTTTAAAAAACTGACATAGCTGAAACAATAATTCAGCATTTATTTTTATGTAAAGAACATTTTATATTTCTACATTGCACTGATGAGTTTTTGTTTTGTCATGCATTTCTGATTATGTTTTCAGAGCAGAGTAAATATTTCAAAATTTAGTTTACATTTATTTAGAATGGTATATAATTTAAAATATAAGTTTTACTTCACACCAATAGAAATTTATATTAAAAGTACCCTGATACATCTTATCAACATAATCTGTTAGTGAGGCTATGGCAGAGACAGGAACTCTTCTATATCAGTGGTGAAAATGGAAATGGCACAACTTTACAAAGGGAAAACGTGTCAATATCTAGCAAAATTATATACAGTAATCCCACTTCTGATAAGTACAAGTTTATCACTGGAGTATCAATTACAGCAAAGAGTAAAAACAAAGTAATCATACACTTATCAGTAAGGGACTGGCTGAATAAACCGTGGCATATGTAAGCAATGGATTACCAGGAAACTGTAGAAAGGGAAGAAAAATATCTCTATATACTAGTGTGAAGCGACCACACAGATATAGTGTTATATAAAAAAAGTGGGGTGGAAAGTATATATTATTGTTTAAGAAAGAGGATATATACATATATATTCATATCTGCTTATATAAAAATTTGAATGTTTTAAAAGTTACCAATGGTAAAGGGAAGAAAAAACCAAGGTTGAGGAGACAGAAACAGAAACTAAGCTTCTTTCAATATATCTTGTTTTAAAAGAGATTCAACTTGTACTATGTAAATATTTACATAACTGTACAAATTTTATTAAAAAATTTTACAAAACTATAAACTATAAAATTATAAAGTATAAACTATAAAACTTTTATAAAACTGTATAGTTTTTAAATACTATAAAACTATAAAAGGAAAATCAAAACAAATTAGCCAAAATAATCACATAGAGAAAAACTATTCCAAGTGACTTTAAAAAACAGTAATATTACTGTACATCACTACTGGGATATGCCATAGAGATAAAGATAATTGCTTAAAAAATCCAACTATTTCCAGTAATCATATTGAGGGTAGTAGTGTTGATGTTATTCTGAAACAGTTGTGTATATATTGTAAGATAATATAATTATACGATATTCCATTTCATACATTCCCAGAGTCACTGAAAGTGGTATTCTCAGCATGAAAGGAAACATAGATATAAACATAGACTAGGTTAAGTAAAACACCTGTAGTCCTGAATCTGAGTTGGAAATAAATTTATATTCAGTTATGACATATTTTGTCTCTAAAGAAGGTATATTCTCTTTATGATATCCACTAGAAAAGACCTAGAAATGATGACCAACCTACTAGCAGTGAATGCCCTTAGTGCTTAGATCATAGTCTTGGAGAAATACCTGGTTCCAGTTCTGAGGAAGGAAGTACTTAAGTCGAACCAAGAACATCTTGTCATAACTAAAAATTATACATTTAAGCCACCCATATATCAAATAATAAATCAAAATGGAAATTAGAAAGTGTTTTCAAATGAAAAGAAAAACACCACATACCAGAATTCGTGGGTTGCCACTAAAGTAGCACTTGAGAGATTTATGTTATTCAATGCCTATATTAGAAAAAGAAGAAAGACCTTAACACAACTACTTAAGAAACTTGAGAAAAACAATAGCAAATTAAATCCAAAATAAGCAGAAGAAAGGTAATACTCAAGACCAAAGTAGGTATCATTGAAACAGAAAACAGAAAAGCAATAGGAGAAATTAATGAAACCAAAAGCTGGTTCTTTGAGAATACTGATAAAAATTGTTAAACCTTTGCTACACTGACCAAGAATAAAAGAGAAAAGACACTAATATTCCTAGTATATAGTACACTAGTATTAGAATTACTAGTATAAGAAATTCAAGAGGAAATATCACTACAGACTCTACAAGATCATAAGGGAATACTATGAAAAATAATATGGCTATAAATCTGACAACTTAGTTGAAATGGAAAAAATCCTTGAACTACATAATCTACCACAGTTTACTAAAAAGAAATAAATAAATGAATAGTCCTATTAAAGAAACTGAATATGTAGTTAAAGCCTTCCCATAAAACAAACAAACAAACAAAACAAAACAAAACTCCAGGCCCAGACAGCTTCAGAGGTGAATTCTACCAAAATTTAAGAAAGAATACCAATCCTACACAAACTCTTCCAGAAAACTGAAGGGGAGAAACTTCCCAACTCATTCATAGAGATTAGCATTACCCTGATACCTGAGCCACATAAAGACATTACAAGTAAAGAAAACTACAGACCAGTAGTTTTAGGATATTATATTATTATATTATGCAAAGGTTATTATATCACGACAAAGTGGGGTTTATCCTAAGAATGCAGAGTTGCTTTAACATTTTAAAATCATTCAATACAATTCACATATTAACAAACTAAAAACAAAAAAAAAATACGATCATCGCAATAGATGGTGAAAAGGCATTTGACAAAATTCAATACTCATTCACAATAAAAAGTCAGCAATCTAGGAACAGAAAATAATTTCCTCTCTCCTCTTATTATCAGGAATAAGACAAAGATGTCCACCATCACTACTTCTCTTCAACATTGTACTGCAGGTTTTGGCCAGAGAAATCATGCAAGAAAAGGAAATAAAAGGCATCTAGATTGGAAGGAAGAAGTACAACTATCTTGTTCATAAACAACATGATAGTCTATGTAGAAAGTTCAACAGAATCAACAAAAATCTACTAAAACTAATAAATGAGTTTAGCAAGGTTGCAGGATAGACAATGTACAATCTACAAAAATCAGTTGTATTTCTACACACAGGCAACAAACACTTGAAAAAAGAAATAAAAAATACTGTTTACAAATAGCATTAAAATATGAAATATTTAGGGGCAAATATGACAAAATATGTAAAATACTAGTACACTGAAAACTATAAAACACTGCTGATAGATATTACAGAAGGTATAAATAAATGTAGAAATATATCTGGTTCATGTATTGGAAGATTCAATATTAAGATATCAATTCCATTCTAACTGATCTCTATAGACCCAGTACAATACCATTTAAAATCCTAATAGATAAGTTGCAGAAATCATACAGAGTATGTTTTCTGATTATGACAGAATTAAATTAGGATCAATAACAGAAAGACATCAGGAAAGTCTTGAAATATTTGGAAATTAAACAACACAAAACAATAACCATGGGTATAAGAAGAAATCATAGGGAAATTAGAAAAACATTTTGAACTAAATGAGAATGAAAACACAACATATGTAAATTTGTGGAATGCAGCTAAACCAGTGCTTAGGAAAAATATCTCATTTTAGAAAAGACGAAAGGTTTAAAATCAATAATCCGAGCTTCCATTTTAAGAAGTTAGGAAAAGAACAAATAAAATTGAAAATAAGTGAAAGGAAGAAAATAATAAAGATAAGAGCAGAAGTCATCAAAACAGAGATTTCTGTTCCCTATCATCCTAGAATAATTTAAACAAACAAACAAATAAACAAAAAAAGAGAGAGAAGAGAAGGGAAGAGAAGAGAAAAGATAAAGAAAAAAGGAATCAACCATTTCAGACACTGGACAACAGGAACACAGAACAGTGATTCCCTAAGAGAAGAGAAACAAATGAGGTGAGCCCTGAGATTGTCCCAGATTGCTGCCTAGAGAGAGATTCCACTCCACAATGCAGAGAAGAGGAAGCCAAATACAGCCCAGCTTGAGGAGACGGAGTTGAGAATTCGAAGAGGCCAGAGTGGCTAGAATTCAGAGTACCCATGAGGAAAGAGCTGTCCATAGACAGAGCTTAGAGATCTGCAAAGGGTTTCATCTGAGAACTGATCAGTGTATATGTGTGAGGAAATGACCCGGGGCTGGGGAAATAATCACCAGGAAAAGGCAGGTAGAACAATACCCTGAATTCAGAGGGGTGCAAACAGTTCATGTTTCCAACAGCCAAAATGGAGAAACCTCACTAACATAAGGGGCATTGAGTGAAAAATGATATGATTATCTATGTAGAAAATCCTAATCAATCTACCAAAAAATACTAGAACTAATAGTGAATTTAATAAGGTTGCTAGATACAATCTCTTTCTCATATATGTATATATATATCTATATATATGATTTTTTTTATATATTAGCAAGGACAATTGGAAGTTGAAATTTAAAAACTGTACCACTTACAATATCATCAAACAATATAAAATACCTAGGGATAAATTTGACAAAATATGTGCAAGATACTGAAAATTGTAAAATATTGTTGAGGGAAATAAAAGCAGATGAAATAAATGAACAGATACCATGTTCACGGATGGGGAGAGTCAATATTGCTAAAACATCTATCTTACCCACACTGATGTCAATGAAATGCAATCATCATTAAATTCCCAGCAGTGTTACTTAAGAAATTGTTAAGCTGATTTAAAAATTTATATGGAAGCTTATAGGACCTAATACCAAAACAATTTTGAAAAATAAGAAAAAAAGTTGAAGTATTTGCACAACCTGATTTAAAAACATATTTTAAAGCTACAATAAGACAGTGTGATACTATCATGAGAACAGAATAGAATCCAGAAGTAGGCACACATTTACATAACCAAATGATTATTTGACACTGGTGCAAAGACTGTAAGTGAGGAAAGGATAATCTTTTCAAAAATGGTGCTGGAACAACTGGTTGGCCATATGCAATAAAAATGAACATCAACCCTGATCTCATCTGACATACAAAAATTAATTCAAAATGGATCACGGCCCTAAATGTAAAATCTAACACTATAAAAATTCTAAAATAATACATAGGAGGAAATCTTGACCTTGGATCTAAAAAGAAAATATTTTAATAGAACACAGAATGCACAAATGTATAAAAGGAAAAAACATGATAATTCCATCAAAATTTAAAACTTGGCTCTTTGAAAGACAGTGTTATTATAATGAAAAGGCAAGCTACATACCAGGAGAAGATATTCACAAAACATATGCTCAAAAAGGAACTTACATCTAGAACTGCACTGCCAAAAGGATTTTCTGAGATTATGGAACTATTTTATATCTGCACTGTCCAACAGGTAGCTACTATTCATATATGACTAAATGAGCACTTGAAATGTGGCTAGTGTGACTAGGGAACCGAATTTACAGTATTGAATATTTAATTTTAATTAATTTAAATGTAAATTCCCACTGGTTACTGACTAACATACTAAGCAGTACAGATCTGGAATTTATAAAGAATACATAAAACTCAACAATGAGGACAAACAACCCAATACAAAATAAACAGACTTGAACTGACACTTTACCAAAGATAATATATGGATGCTAAATAAGCCCATGAAAAGACACTCAAATTTATTAGTAACCAGAGAAATACAAATTAAAACTACAGAGATATGACACACATACAAAAACAGCTGAACATTTAAAAAATGACCATACTAAATGTTGGTAAAAATGTGGAGCAATGATAACTTTCATAACCTAGTGGCAATATAAAATGGTACAACCACTTTGGAAAACAATTCAGCAGTTTCTTAATACGCCTACCATACAATCAAGCTATTCTACTTCTTGATACTTACCAAGAAATAAAAAACTATGAAATACAAGTACACGTAAATATTTGTACATGAATGTATAAAGCAGCTTTATTTTTCATCACAAGACTGGAAAAAACCCTACCAGCAGGTAAAAGGAATATATAAATTGTGGTATACCCACATAGTGCAATACTAGTCAGCAATAAAAGTGGAACATAGTATTTATATAAAATTCTCAGAAATGCCAACTAACCTAATAGTGACATCAAGTATTGATAGATCACTGATTGCCTTGAGGACAGGTTGGTAGGGTAGCAGGAAAGAATGAATTACAAAGGCACACGAGGAAACTTTTGAAGGGTATGGAACTGTTCGTTATCTTGATTGTAGTGATGGTTCAATGGGTGAACTGCACACTTTAAATCTGGGTACCTTACTGTACATAATTTTACTCCAATAAATCTTTAAAAACAAAAACAAAAGCAAAAAAATCAGTGAAATAGAAAGTGAACATACAGAGAAAAGCAATAAAACCAAAAGCTGATTTTTTGAAAAGATAATAAAATTGATGTGCTTCTAGCTAGATTAATCTAAGAAAAAAAAGAATCTAGAAATTACAAATACCAAGAATGAAAGAAAGAATATCATTACAGTACTTACAGACATTAAAAACATAAAAGAATATTACGTATAACTTTGTTGTGATTAAGTTGACAACTGGGATGAAATGGGCACATTCCTTGAAAGAAACAAATCATCAAAACTGACTCAAGAAGGAATAAAATACCCAAATAGTTCTACATCTATTTAAAAAATTAAAATCATAATTTAAAACCTAGAAAGAAAACTCAAATGCTAGGTAACTTTACTAGTAAATTCTACTCTAAGCATTCTAGAAAGAAATAATGACATTCCTTTACATGCCCTTTCAAAGAAGGAGGTAACACTTCTCAACTCATTATATGAGGTCACCAGCACCTTGATGCCCAAACTAGACAGGAAAACTGCAGACCCTATCCCTCATGCATATGGACTGAAAATATTTTATAAACCCATAACCCCTTTCTAACTACAAGAAAATATCAGACAAACCCAAATTGAAGAACATTCTACAAAATATCTCAAAATTGTCTACCAATACTCCTCAAAATTTTCAAGGTCATCAAAATCAAGAAAAGTCTGAGAAACTGTCACAGTCTAGAGGAGCCTAAGGAAGATATAATGACTAAATATAATATGGTATCTGGGATGAAATCCTAGAATAGAAAAAGGACATTAATTAAAAACTAAGTAAATCTGATTATGTATGGCCTTTAGTTAATAACAATGTATTAATAGTGACTCATTATTTGTGACAAATGCACTGTAGTACTGTAAGATGTTAACAATAGGGTATACTGGTTGGAGGATATGCTGAAATGCTGTAATGTTTTTATAACTTTTCTGTAAATCTAAAGATATTCTAAAATTAAAAGTTCATTTTAAAAAGTCAATGTAGTCCACCTTATTTAGACTAAAAGAAGAAAATCATAATATATGATCATTTCAAAGTTGCAGGAAAAGCACTTGACAAAATTCAACACTCATTTATGATAAAACACTCAAAAACTGGGAATTAAAGGGACCTTCCTCCATTTAACAAAGGACATCTACAAAAAGACCCTGTAGCTAGCTAATATCAAACTTAATGATGAAAGACTTAGTATTCTCCTAACTAAGAAGAGAAACAAAAAAGTAAGTCTGCTCTCACCGCTTTTGTTCAACAATATACCAGAGGTTTTAGCCAGTACATTAGGGCAAGAAAAGGAAATTTTTTAAAAAATCGAACAGATTGGAATGGAAGAAGTAAAAATGTCTTTATTCACATAGGAAATGAGTGTGTATGCAGAATATCCTGAGAAATCTACATTAAAGCTAATAGAATCTTTTAAAAAAGCTAATAGAACTAATAAGTAAATTTATAAGATCAAGGGATTAAAGGTCAATAAACAAAAAAGCAACTGTATTTCTATATATTATCAATGACTAAATGGAACATGTAATAAAAAGAGTTAAAATATCAATAAAAAACATAAAAGACCTGTTAGAAAGCTCAGGAATCAAGATACTATAATACTGGTAAGGACAGACATATAGATTGATGGAACAAAATTAAGTCTAAGTAGACTTACACATATATGGCAAATTGATTTTTGACAAAGGTTCCAGAATGAAAACATATGTCCTTTTTCTCAATCCAACTGGCAAAAGAAACTCTCTTCAATCATTGGTATGGCAACAACTGGATATCCATTAGGAAAAATAATAAACCTCTACCCTTATATACTATATACAAAAATTAAATCCAACTTGATCACAGGCCTAAGAGAAGAGAACATAGGATACTATCTTTGAGACTTTCAAGCATTCAAATATTTCTTAGATAAGACACACAATGTATAAACCAAGAAAAAACTTGATAAAATTAGACTTCATCATAAAAAACTTCTTGCTCCTCAAAAAGCAATGTTAAGAAAATGAAAAGACAGATTTAGAGGAAATATTTTCACCATATATATTTGACAAAACACTTAACCAGAATATATAAAGAACTCTTTCAACTCCCTAGGTTTATAAATAAAGAAATGAGCAAAACATTTAAACAGATCAGTTCACAAAGAAAAATATATGAATAGGCAATAATTACATGAAATGATGCACGATATTATTAGTCTTCAGGAAAATGCAAATGTAAACCATAATGAGATACCAACAACACACCCACTAGAAAGACCAAAGATATTTTTAACTGTCATTTACTAAGTTTTGGGAAAGATGTGAGCAACTCAAACTCTCATACATTACTGACAGGTATGTAAAATGGTACAACCACTATAGAAAACAGTCTGGCAATTTAAAGTTAGACAAACACTATATGATTCAGTAATTCAACTCTTACGTATTTACCCAACAGAGTGAAAACATATGCCCACATAAAGACCTACACACAAATGTTCATAGAAGCTTTCTTCATAATAGCTCCAAACTGCCAACAACTCAAATGCCCGTCAACACGTGAGTGAATAAGCTAACTGTGGTATATCCATACAATGGAATACTACTTGACAAGAAAATGGAACAAACTTCTAATAAATGTAACAATGATGAATCTCAAAAACATTTCACTTAGCTAAAGAAGACAGACCCAAAAGAAATAAATAGGACAAAACAGAGATATTTCCACTTAATAAAAGGTACAATATACCAAAAAGATATAACTACCCTGAGCTTTACGGACCTCACAATACAGGTTCAAAATACATAAAGCAATAAACTAATAGACTAACAAGAAGAAATTTATAAGTTCACAACTGAAGTGGGAAACATTTCACCCCTCTTTTAGCAAGTGACAGAAGATGAGGACAAAATATTAGGAAGGTATTGATGATTTACTAACTGGTAACACACTTTTCAACATACATGTAAAACTCCTAAAAATCTATGTGTCAAATCATAAAGAAAATTTAAAAATCAAATACCATACAACCATATTCTCTGGTACAGGCAATAAACAAGTTAACATTAAAAATTAGTGTCCAAAATGTAAAATAGATAGCTAGTGGGAAGCAGCCACATAGCACAGGGAGATCAGCTCGGTGCTTTGTGACCACCTAGAGGGGTGGGATAGGGAGGGTGGGAGGGAGGGAGACGCAAGAGGGAAGAGATATGGGAACATATGTATATGTATAACTGATTCACTTTGTTATAAAGCAGAAACTAACACACCATTGTAAAGCAATTATACTCCAATAAAGATGTTTAAAAAAAAAAAATTAGAGTCCAAATGAAAACAAAAACAAGCAATACAAAATAAAATATATAGCATTTCAACTTCCTGCTTTACACTAGAAAATATCCAACATTAAGTAAAAAAAGAATAACATAATTTATAATTTTTACAAATTTATAAATTTGTAATTTATAGGAATTTTTAGCCTCTGTTAGTTAGATAAAAATCAATGTTTGCTAAGTGGCAGAATAATTTCGGAACCATTCTATCATTTTCATTTAAAGTGATAATCTCTGATCTGCCACACCAGACAGAACCTAATGGTTACAATGAGATTATAATAGTTACAATGAAGTTTATAAACTTAGCTTCTAGAAATGTTCTTTAAATATCTTATGAGATAGGAAATTCTCAAAACTGAATCACTTTTATTGAGGCAGTATAATATATTGGGTAAGGTCATGAATTTTAAACCCAGAGAGAAGTAGATTTAAATTTAAACTCCATTACTTAATAGTAGTGAGATCTAAAGTAAATTATTTTAAACTTCTAAGATTAAATATCCTTATTTGTAAAATGAAAAAATTACCCCAAAATGTATGCATAAAATACTTAACTAAGAACTTGGTACCTGGTAAGCACTCAGTTTAAATTATACCTTTTATCAGTATTGCTAATACTAACACTTTGTCATACACCTCAAAATTTACTATGCTCGAAACCATCTATCCAGTATTCAAAAGCTAGAAACTTCATTCTTAACTCCTTTCACTTCCTTACATCCAAATCTTATTGATTCTCATTCCTAAATGTCTCTAAAAATTTTCCCTTCACTGTATAAGTACTTCATTATCATTTACCTGAATTATTTTCAACTGTCTCTTAAATAGTCTCTCTACCTGCCTTGCCCATCTCTCTCTTCCAATCAATTCTTTGATAGCGCTTTCTTTCAAAAACACAAGTTAAATCACATAATTGACTGATTTTTTAATATTATTTCCCTACTACCCAGAAATCTAAAGTCTTCAGCCTGACAAAGGTTGTTCCCAGTCTGATCCTTATTTACTGTACTAGCCCCATCTCCACTCCTTTCTAGAAACTTTGAGCTCTAACTTAAGTTCTCATTGTTAGAATATTATGTAACCCATTTCTTATGTTAAAGAACTCCTACTCATCCATTAAAACTCAGCATATACTGTATCACTTCTTTGAAGCCTTCTTTCATGCCTTAAGGCAGCTGCTTTGTTTTCCTCTTTCTACTTCAATGTTTACATATATAAGACAAATATGGTAAGTACGGAATGTTTCTACCGTATAAAGCATTATTTATGATCATGTTGATGATTCAGTCATAAAATACATAAAATTTGAAGTCAAATGACAGAAAAAGGTGTCAACGTTGATATCTAGGAATGCAGACCAAAATTTTATTTGTACCTCTCTGCATTTTCCAAATTTTCTAAAATACACGTATATTAACTTTATAATTATTAAAAAATGTGTTTGTAGAAAATAAACAAAAAAGCAGCTATTCTAGAAAACCATAATTATCAAAAAAGTTAGGATTATTAAACGTCCTAAATTAATGTTAATTTATAGAGTATGCATCACAGAAACCTGCCACAGGACCATTTTGGATTCACCTCGCAGAAATTATTTTTTTCCAAAAACTGAAGGGTTAGTCTCAATGGAAAAAAAAAAAAGACCAAGCCAAAGTTATATGGATACAAAATGAATTAGACAACTGAAACTTGGTTGATCTTCCAGATGTTTCAGGCTCAAGTGCTTTGGGAGCCTTGGAAGCTACAAATTAATGCTACAATCCTGTATTTTGCTTTGCATATGCACACATAATATTAAGAATACTGAACCCTTACAACTCATTAATAAAGAGACAAATACCCAATTAAAAATGTTCTAAGTTTTAAATGGAAAATTCCCACCCAAAAGATATGCAAATGGAAAATAAACACATGAAAGATGCTCAATGTCATAAGGGAAATGAAAATGAAAACCACAAGCGATACCTCTTCACACTCACCAAGATGGCTATAGGTAAAAAGATGGAAAATAACAAGGATTGGTAAGGATGTGGAGAAGTCAGAACCATCATATATTGCTGGTAGGAATGGTGCAGCTGCCTTGGAAAATATTTGGCTCCTCCAAAAGCTAAACATAGAGTTACCACATGATGCAACAATTCCACTCCTGGATATATGCAAGAGAAATGAAACATAAAAACTTGCACATGAATGTTCACAGCAGCATTATTCATAATGGCCAACAGGTGAAAATAACCCAAATGTCCATCGACTGATGACCAAATAAACAAAACTGTTGTATCTATCCATATAATGAAATATTAACAACAAAGAAAAGTAATGAAGTATTGATACAAACTACAACATAGATGAACCCTGAAAATTTCATGCTAACTGAAAGAAGCCAGTTACAAAAGACCACATAGTGCATGACTGCATTTATATGAAATGTCCAGAAGAGGCAAAGCTATAGAGACAGAAAGGAAGTCAGTGGCTGCTTAAAGCTAGAGATAGGGAAAGAAGGGACATGGGAGAGAATGAAGAATGACAGCTAATGGCTATGGGGTTTCTTTTAGGAGGGATGAAAATGCTTTAAAAGTTGTGATGGCTGCACAACTCTGTGAATATACTAAAAACCACTGAACTGTACACTTTAAATGGGTGAATTAAATGGTATGAACTGTATCTCAATAAAGCTGTTTAAAGAAAGAATGTCAACTGGCCCCTTTTCCAACAAATTACATGATCTGGGGAATGAGCGTTTTCATTTATAAATGGGAACAGTATCTGTTTCCATCTTTCCACTTCTAGCAGTAAGAATACATAAAAGATATATAGGAGAAGCGTTCTAGAAAGCTAGTTTCATGACTTGAAGACGACTGTATTGGTTATCACTTGCTACATAACAAATTACCCCAAAACATAGCCACTTAAAACAACAAACATTTATTATCCCACACAGTTTCTAAGGGTCAGGAACCAGGGAGTAGCTTAGCTGGGTGAGTCTGGCTCAGGTTTCTTATGAGGTTGCAGTCAAGCTAGGGCTGCAATCTGAAGACCTGACTGGGGTTTGAAAATCTACTTGCAAGGTTATTCACATGGCTGTTGGTTGGAGGCTTCAGTTCCTCCCATTATAGGCCTCTCTGTAGACGGCTACTTAGGACATTGCTTCCCCCAGAGAAAATGATTACAGAGATGGAGAAAGCATGAGAGCAATCGAGACAGAAGCTTGGTCTTTTATAACCTAATCTCAGAAGTGATAAATCATCATTTTTGCAATATCCTATTGGTTACAGAGATTAATTCAGATACAATGTGTGTGGGAGGACTGGACAAGTATGTGAATTCCAGGAGGTAGGAATCATTGGAGCCATTATGGAGACTGGTTACCAAAATGACATTACGACAATAAACTGACCAAAGATCCCACATAAGCAAATGCTTGACCTCTGCACTAAAAGAGGATAAGGAGGATACTCATTTCTTAGTAGTGTGACAGACACACACTTGGAGATGTTTTAAGAGTTGTGATAAAAGGGTTTGTAAGAAGCAGTCATACCATTTTCCATTCTCCTTGTGACTGAGTTATGGTTAGCCTAAAGAAACACAAAATTGTACAGTTGGGGGCTGGTGGGAGAAAGTATATAAAGGATTTAGTCAACTGTACCCTCCCCCTCCTCCCACCACTGACAGGTAAGGAAAGAGTCCTGGTTAAAGAAAGGCTAGGTGACTCCACCAGGGTCATTAGTGATAGAGCAGAAACTGGAATCCATTCCCTGTGTCTTCTCATTACACCAGGAGCTATGCATCAGAGAATCAATGGCAGTGACTCATTATACAGCTGAGACGTTAAACATGTGAGCATTAAATCAACAAACATTAAACTGCTGGTCACTCCAGAATTGGCATTTCTTTGTGTAGCTTTTCGACGCTGGCTGTGTCACTTTCTCAGGCAGCAGTGGACTCGTATCTTTCTTTCTACTCCAACTGAGAGTTGACTTACTTAGCTAGGGGAAGAATCACTCATTCAGCTCAGCTAATATTTATAGAATATCTGTTCTATACCTAGCACTAAATATGCAGATATAAGAGCAGAAAACATGGTCCCTTCACTCAAAATGCAGGTAGTCAAGTAGAAGAAAAACCTATACCTGGAACACTAAGAGAATTAGACATTATGTGACATGGCAGCACAAGGATTTATATATTTTTAATAATTTTATTTAACAAAAAACTTATATAATGCTTAAAATGTGCCAGATATATTACAATTTTAACTCCTTTAATCCTCTATGAGGTTATCCCCATTTTACAGATGAGAAAAGTGAGGCCTGAAGAGGTTATGAAACTTGCCAAAGTTCTCATGCTTGGTAATAAGGAAGGCCAGATTCAAACCCAGGAAGAATGGCTCCATAGTCCATACTTTCTTAACCATAATTGTATGAAGGTTCTCAATAATACTAACAATTATTCTTCTGCTTTTTTAAAGGTTTTGAAGGAAAGTCAATCATGAAATTCCAAAGCTCCTCTGAGAAATCTTTCAAGATGTACAGGGTAAGGCAGTATTTAGCCCAATATAGTAAGGATGCCTTAGGACAGCCTGCTAACCCTGTGGAGAGGGGTGAGGAAAAGTGAATAAACATTCACTAATGAGACAGTGCTTTCCTGGTGCCAAAATGAAAGATAAAACTGAATCATAACTGCAATTAACAAATTAGGTTATAGTTGGAATAAAGAAATTAAACGGATGTACTGTTCTGCAAGTGCAGAAATAAATTAATTTGACCCTGTCAAAGCTCACTAGAATGTGAAGAGACTTACATCTTCTAAAGATTTCCTCCCAGAATCATACGATAGGAAAATAGCATACTACACCAGGAACAGATGTATTTGATCATTTTTAAAGAACACGAAAAGTAGTTTGAAGAGAATAAAGTGATATGTGGGCCTGGGAAACCTTTTGCTTAACAAAGCAATTAATTCCATTTTGGTAAAAATTTGCCAACTTCGCCACTTTACAAAGCAATTGCTGCCATCTCTTTCCTTTACATTTGATTTTTACTTTGGAAAATGTTCCTTGCAAGGAAAGAAGGGACCCTGTAGACTGCTGGTAATCTTCGTGTATTAAATTTCTACTTGGTGTTCTGCTCATCACATACCTTGAATCATCTACAGGTCCTAAAACCTCAGAACACATTGTCCAAAACTGTAGGAATAGGCCTTATTTACAGCCAACTGGCATGTAATGCAAGGCAGCACAATGAATAGTGTTTTTTTCTTAAAAAAAACCGTGAATACAGGTTTTTATCTAAGGTAATATAACAGTATAGTTTATTGTAATTTTGAAAAGGTCTTAAAGATTTTTTAAAAATTCCTCTAAAATTTAAAATTTTATTTAAAAGTCTTGTATCAAAAAATTGTATCTAGGTACAGAAGGTTTACAGAATTCCAAAGGAAAGTCTAGTAACTTCCCTTTTAAATTGACTTTTCCTTTAAATTCTATCAAACAGTTACCATAACTATCTTAGAGTCTCAGCATGAGGGTGGCCTTTATGAGATCATTCAGTTCATTTCAATGACCATATCTGTCAAGTTTACACTTATCACAGGTAGAAGCAGGTTTTCATTCTCTTATGAAAGTAGATTTGACCACAATCCTCAGTAAACTACTCCAGAGTATAAATGTTCTCCTTGCATTTGAAAGTATGGCAAGTTATCATCCACTTTAGACTAATTAGATGTTAGATGCTAACATGACAGAGAAAAAGGAAATGGAATGATGAGGAATTTGCAGAACACAATGTGGGACATTCTGAGTAGGACGATGTTAGCGTGTATATGAGTGAGTGAGTGAGTGTGTGTCTGTGTGTGTGTGTGTGTGTGTGTGTGTGTGTGTGTGTGTAGAGTCATACATAACAGGAGTGAACTGACCAAAAGGAAGAAGTCAGTTAGCAAACAGCTGCTTTCCTAGTCTCGAATGGCTTCTGCTTTGGCTCTCTCACCTTAGTATCCTTACCCCAAACTAGCTAATTCTATATGTGTCTAATCTTGATTCATAGCTTTGGCACATATGACGCTCCTGGAGCCCCTTCATCTCAAGTGGCCAAGCAAAGCAGGTCAATCCTCCATGTCTCAAGCCCTTATTTCCCAGAATCATCCTAGGTATACTTTGAACTTTTGCCTAGGGAGACCTCAAGAATTGTCAGGGGCTACCAGGAATAAATCCCAAATATTCTGAGCTAATCTTGCTTCAGGCCAGGCCTAGAAATATAATTATCTTGCTAAAATGAATTTAATACTAGAGTCTAGCTGGCTTCCAGATTGCATCTTTCATCTTTTAAAATTTTCTATCTATTATGGTCCTCAAAGAGTCTCTTTACCAGGATAATATGAACTTCTATTTCTGTTATTAATGCTTCTACTACTACTACTACTACTACTACTACTACTACCACTACAACAACAACATAGCCTTCAAATATAAAAGCACTGATTATGTGCTAGAGACTACATTAAAAGTTTTACATATATAATACCCATTTAGTCTTTCTTACAACCTTATGCGGTAGGGTTTATTATTATCCCTGGTTTAAAAACCTACCCAAGATCACATGACTGGTAAGGGGCAGTATTGGGATTCAAACCTGGCAGTTCGGCTCCAGAATCCATGCTCTTAGATACTATATCATATTCCTTTTGTTTGTGTAATGCAAAGAATATTCCATCAAGATCAGAGACCTGGATTTCCATTCCTATCTCTAATGTTAATCAATTGTGTGACCTAGGGCAAGTCTTTGACTCAATTTCTACTATATAATGAGCCAGGCTCAATGATTCGTTTCTAGTCATACAATGCTGTGATAATAAAGTAGGTGCTTTTCATTAACAAGTGGTACTGGATAATTCAGGAGGTTTAAAGCTTGAAAATGAAATATATCTAAGGGAAGGAAAGAGGCAACTAATAATAACTAAGTCAATCTTTTAAACATCTTCACTTATTTTCTCATTTCATATTCTATGAAAGCATTAGATTCATATTTTACAGAGGAAGACCCTGAGACTCAGAGATTAGGTAATTTATCTGAGGTCACACAGAAAATCAGGATGGAGAGCCAGCATTTGAATGCAGCCAAAGCCCAAGCACTTCCTGCTGCACCACAACACTTCCTTGGCATTGCCTTTTTCTCCTCTCAGCAGCAATAAGCAGAGATTTAAAATGTAATATATGTAAAGTACCTACTACAAAGTCTTTCAAGCAGCACACACACAATAAATTGATTTGGAGGTAAGGATGGAGATGGGTGAATACTAACTTGAAAGTGCTAACACTGTAACTTAAAACAAAAGTGGGTATATTTTTGTGTATTTTTCTACAAGGTAGGCTAAATACCACATCAAAACAAGTGAATTTCTGGAAGAAAAGTTTGTATGACTTGAACTTATCCCTAAGTAAATGATGAAGAAGTACCACAAGAATGCCACTATATGTGGTATTTACAGACCACATACATGAGTTCTTGTGGTATTCTGCTGCATGAAATAACTTCCTAACAATAACTCAGAATCATTTTGTTAAAAGTAATCTTCCTTTTTCCCTAGCCAGAATTTCACAAATAATACCAATGAACAAGGAAGGTCTTTTACGTATTGGCTACTCAAAGGAGGGCAGGAGAGTCAGAAACTACTGTGCTAACTTATTAAATTCCTATTGTAGTTTGGAAATGGAATCACTTGCTCATTCACTGATTCATCCAACAAATAATAATTGAACACCAGATATTATTTATAAGGCATTATTTTATTAACAAATGTCAGGGACATTAAAGGGAACATGACATAAACTGTAATGCCAGTGCAGTGGGATGAGTGCTGTGGTTCAAGATATACAAGGTGCTATAGGAGCACGAATGTTATTTAAAGGCTTAGAGGAGTTCCTGAAGGAAGTGACATTTGAAACAATGCTAGACAGTATACTGTGTTTAGGAAACTGCAAGTAATTAAGAATGATTTAGAAGTCAGAGTAAGTGTAGGAAGGACTGAATTTCAACAAATCATAATTATATAGCAATAGAACTAGAAGTAGAAGGGTTTAACAGATAATAACTTCAATACTCTCATTTTACTTTTAAGGAAACTAAGCCCTCTAATATAGGTGCCCAGAGTCTTACCAGGAGGATGTCTATTACATGAGGTGAGGTCATCCTTAAACACAGAACTGAACACTATTGTGTTTGAGAGTAAAAATAGCTGAGTGCAGCCATGTTGGAAAACCACTAACCTTCTTAGTGTGAAAGATACGTGTCATCTGCTATACCAGCTAATATAATTACTTAGAGGAATCATCTCCAGCTGATCAATGGTGTCCAGATAACCCCCCAAAAAGTTAAAATCTCTAAATTGCCCCTTCCTTATGAACTCGATGGGTTGAACAAAGAATTTTGGAGATAAAACTGTGTTTAACACATAAACACATTTAAGTCACCGCTTAACCTATTTCCTCCTCTTTTTTTTTTTTTTTTTTTAAACATCTTTATTGAAGTATAATTGCTTTACAATGGTGTGCTAGCTTCTGCTTTACAACAAAGTGAATCAGTTACACATATACATATGTTGCCATATCTCTTCCCTCTTGCATCTCCCTCCCTCCCACCCTCCCTATCCCACCCCTCTAGGTGGTCACAAAGCACCGAGCTGATCTCCCTGTGCTATGCGGCTGCTTCCCACTAGTTATCTATTTTACATTTGGTAGTGTATATATGTCCATGACACTCTCTCACCCTGTCACATCTCACCCCTCCCCCTCCCCATATCCTCAAGTCCATTCTCTAGTAGGTCTGTGTCTTTACTCCCATCTTGCCACTAGGTTCTTCATGACCTCTTTTTTTTTTTTTTTTTTCCTTAGATTCCATATATATGTGTTAGCATACTGTATTTGTTTTTCTCTTTCTGACTTACTTCACTCTGTATGACAGACTCTAACTCCATCCACCTCATTACAAACACCTCCATTTCATTTCTTTTTATGGCTGAGTAATATTCCATTGTATATATGTGCCACATCTTCTTTATCCATTCATCTGATGATGGACACCTAGGTTGCTTCCATGTCCTGGCTATTGTAAACAGAGCTGCAATGAATATTTTGGTACATGACTCTTTCTGAATTATGGTTTTCTCAGGGTATATGCCCAGTAGTGGGATTGCTGGGTCATATGGTAGTTCTATTTTTAGTTTTTTAAGGAACCTCCATACTGTTCTCCATAGTGGCTGTATCAATTTACATTCCCACCAACAGTGCAAGAGTGTTCCCTTTTCTCCACACCCTCTCCAGCATTTATTGTTTCTAGATTTTTTGATGATGGCCATTCTGACCGGTGTGAGATGATACCTCATTGTAGTTTTGATTTGCATTTCTCTAATGATTAATGATGTTGAGCATTTTTTCATGTGTCTGTTGGCAATCTGTATCTCTTCTTTGGAGAAATGTCTATTTAGGTCTTCTGCCCATTTTTGGATTGGGTTGTTTGTTTTTTTGTTATTGAGCTGCATGAGCTGCTTGTAAATCTTGGAGATTAATCCTTTGTCCGTTGCTTCATTTGCAAATATTTTCTCCCATTCTGAGGGTTGTCTTTTGGTCTTGTTTATGGTTTCCTTTGCTGTGCAAAAGCTTTGAAGTTTCATTAGGTCCCATTTGTTTATTTGTGTTTTTATTTCCATTTCTCTAGGACCTGGGTCAAAAAGGATCTTGCTGTGACTTATGTCATACAGTGTTCTGCCTATGTTTTCCTCTAAGAGTTTGATAGTGTCTGGCCTTACACTTAGGTCTTTAATCCATTTTGAGTTTATTTTTGTGTATGGTGTTAGGGAGTGTTCTAATTTCATACTTTTACATGTACCTGTCCAATTTTCCCAGCACCACTTATTGAAGAGGCTGTCTTTTCTCCACTGTATATGCTTGCCTCCTTTATCAAAGATAAGGTGACCATATGTGCGTGGGCTTATCTCTGGGCTTTCTATCCTGTTCCATTGATCTATATTTCTGTTTTTGTGCCAGTACCAAACTGTCTTGATTACTGTAGCTTTGTAATATAGTCTGAAGTCAGGGAGCCTGATTCCTCCAGCTCCATTTTTCGTTCTCAAGATTGCTTTGGCTATTCGGGGTCTTTTGTGTTTCCATACAAATTGTGAAATTTTTTGTTCTAGTTCTGTGAAAAATGCCAGTGGTAGTTTGATAGGGATTGCATTGAATCTGTAGATTGCTTTGGGTAGCAGAGTCATTTTCACAATGTTTATTCTTCCAATCCAAGAACATGGTATATCTCTCCATCTATTTGTATCATCTTTAATTTCTTTCATCAGTGTCCTATAATTTTCTGCATACAGGTCTTTTGTCTCCTTAGGTAGGTTTATTCCTAGGTATTTTATTCTTTTTGTTGCAATGGTAAACGGGAGTGTTTTCTTAATTTCACTTTCAGATTTTTCATCATTAGTATACAGGAATGCAAGAGATTTCTGTGCATTAATTTTGTATCCTGCTACTTTACCAAATTCATTGATTAGCTCTAGTAGTTTTCTGGTAGCATCTTTAGGATTCTCTATGTATAGTATCATGTCATCTGCAAACAGTGACAGCTTTACTTCTTCTTTTCCGATTTGGATTCCTTTTATTTCTTTTTCGTCTCTGATTGCTGTGGCTAACACTTCCAAAACTATGTTGAATAATAGTGGTGAGAGTGGGCAACCTTGTCTTGTTCCTGATCTTAGTGGAAATGGTTTCAGTTTTTCACCATTGAGGACAATGTTGGCTGTGGGTTTGTCATATACGGCCTTTATTATGTTGAGGAAAGTTCCCTCTATGCCTACTTTCTGCAGGACTTTTATCATAAATGGGTGTTGAATTTTGTCGAAAGCTTTCTCTGCATCTATTGAGATGATCATATGGTTTTTCTCCTTCAATTTGTTAATATGATGTATCACGTTGATTGATTTGCGTATATTGAAGAATCCTTGCATTCCTGGAATAAACCCCACTTGATCATGGTGTATGATCCTTTTAATGTGCTGTTGGATTCTGTTTGCTAGTATTTTGTTGAGGATTTTTGCATCTATGTTCATCAGTGATATTGGCCTGTAGTTTTCTTTCTTTGTGACATCTTTGCCTGGTTTTGGTATCAGGGTGATGGTGGCCTCGTAGAATGAGTTTGGGAGTGTTCCTCCCTCTGCAATATTTTGGAAGAGTTTGAGAAGGATAGGTGTTAGCTCTTCTCTAAATGTTTGATAGAATTCGCCTGTGAAGCCATCTGGTCCTGGGCTTTTGTGTGTTGGAAGATTTTTAATCACAGTTTCAATTTCAGTGCTTGTGATTGGTCTGTTCATATTTTCTATTTCTTCCTGGTTCAGTCTCGGCAGGTTGTGCATTTCTAAGAATCTGTCCATTTCTTCCAGGTTGTCCATTTTATTAGCATAGAGTTGCTTGTAGTAATCTCTTATGATCGTTTGTATTTCTGCAGTGTCAGTGGTTACTTCTCCTTTTTCATTTCTAATTCTATTAATTTGAGTCTTCTCCTTTTTTCTCTTGATGAGTCTGGCTAATGGTTTATCAATTTTGTTTATCTTCTCAAAGAACCAGCTTTTAGTTTCATTGATTTTTGCTATTGTTTCCTTCATTTCTTTTTCATTTATTTCTGATCTGATCTTTATGATTTCTTTCCTTCTGCTAGCTTTGGGGTTTTTTTGTTCTTCTTTCTCTAATTGCTTTAGGTGCAAGGTTAGGTTGTTTATTCGAGATGTTTCCTGTTTCTTGATGTAGGCTTGTATTGCTATAAACTTCCCTCTTAGAACTGCTTTTGCTGCATCCCATAGGTTTTGGATCGTCGTGTCTCCATTGTCATTTGTTTCTAGGTATTTTTTGATTTCCCCTTTGATTTCTTCAGTGATCACTTCGTTATTAAGTAGTGTATTGTGTAGCCTCCATGTGTTTGTATTTTTTACAAATCTTTTCCTGTAATTGATATCTAGTCTCATAGCGTTGTGGTCGGAAAAGATACTTGATACGATTTCAATTTTTTTAAATTTACCAAGGCTTGATTTGTGACCCAAGATATGATCTATCCTGGAGAATGTTCCATGAGCACTTGAGAAAAATGTGTATTCTGTTGTTTTTGGGTGGAATGTCCTATAAATATCAATTAAGTCCATCTTGTTTAATGTATCATTTAAAGCTTGTGTTTCCTTATTTATTTTCATTTTGGATGATCTGTCCATTGGTGAAAGTGGGGTGTTAAAGTCCCCTACTATGATTGTGTTACTGTCGATTTCCCCTTTTATGGCTGTTAGTATTTGCCTTATGTATTGAGGTGCTCCTATGTTGGGTGCATAAATATTTACAATTGTTATACCTTCCTCTTGGATCGATCCCTTGATCATTATATAGTGTCCGTCTTTGTCTCTTGTAATTGTCTTTATTTTAAAGTCTATTTTGTCTGATATGAGAATTGCTACTCCAGCTTTCTTTTGATTTCCATTTGCATGGAATATCTTTTTCCATCCCCTCACTTTCAGTCTGTATGTGTCTCTAGGTCTGAAGTGGGTCTCTTGTAGACAGCATATATATGGGTCTTGTTTTTGTATCCATTCAGCCAGTCTGTGTCTTTTGGTGGGAGCATTTAATCCATTTACATTTAAGGTAATTATCGATATGTATGTTCCTATTCCCATTTTCTTAAATGTTTTGGGTTTGTTATTGTAGGTGTTTTCTTTCTCTTGTGTTTCTTGCCTAGAGAAGTTCCTTTAGCATTTGTTGTAAAGCTGGTTTGGTGGTGCTGAACTCTCTCAGCTTTTGCTTGTCTGTAAAGGTTTTAATTTCTCCATCAAATCTGAATGAGATCCTTGCTGGGTAGAGTAATCTTGGTTGTAGGTTTTTCTCCTTCATCACTTTAAGTATATCCTGCCACTCCCTTCTGGCTTGCAGCGTTTCTGCTGAAAGATCAGCTGTTAACCTTATGGGGATGCCCTTGTGTGTTATCTGTTGTTTTTCCCTTGCTGCTTTTAATATGTTTTCTTTATATTTAATTTTTGATAGTTTGATTAATATGTGTCTTGGTGTGTTTCTCCTTGGATTTATCCTGTATGGGACTCTCTGTGCTTCCAGGACTTGATTAACTATTTCCTTTCCCATATTAGGGAAGTTTTCAACTATAATCTCTTCAAATATTTTCTCAGTCCCTTTCTTTTTCTCTTCTTCTTCTGGGACCCCTATAATTCGAATGTTGGTGCGTTTAATGTTGTCCCAGAGGTCTCTGAGACTGTCCTCAGTTCTTTTCATTCTTTTTTCTTTATTCTGGTCTGCAGTAGTTATTTCCACCATTTTATCTTCCAGGTCACTTATCCGTTCTTCTGCCTCAGTTATTCTGCTATTGATCCCATCTAGAGTATTTTTAATTTCATTTATTGTGCTTGTCATCGTTTCTTGGTTCCTCTTTAGTTCTTCTACGTCCTTGTTAAATGTTTCTTGCATTTTGTCTATTCTATTTCCAAGACTTTGGATCATCCTTACTATCATTATTCTGAATTCTTTTTCAGGTAGACTACCTATTTCCTCTTCATTTGTTAGGTCTGGTGTGTTTTGACCCTGCTCCTTCATCTGCTGTGTGTTTTTCTGTCTTCTCATTTTGCTTATCTTACTGTGTTTGGGGTCTCCTTTTCACAGGCTGCAGGTTCGTAGTTCCCGTTGTTTTTGGTATCTGTCCCCAGTGGCTAAGGTTGGTTCAGTCGGTTGTGTAGGTTTCCTGGTGGAGGGAACTAGTGCCTGTGTTCTGGTGGATGAGGCTGGATGTTGTCTTTCTGGTGGGTTCGTCCACATCTGGTGGTGTGTTTTGGGGTGTCTGTGGCCTTATTATGATTTTAGGCAGCCTCTCTGTTAATGGATGGGGCTGTGTTCCTCTCTTGCTAGTTGTTTGGCATAGGGTGTCCAGCACTGTAGCTTGCTGGTCGTTGAGTGAAGCTGGGTCTTGATGTTGAGATGGAGATCTGTGAGAGATTTTCGCCGTTTGGTATTACGTGGAGCTGGGAGGTCTCTTGTGGACCAGTGTCCTGGAGTTGGCTCTCCCACCTCAGAGGCACAGCCCTGATGCCTGGCTGGAGCACCAAGAGCCTTTCATCCACACGGCTCAGAATAAAAGGGAGAAAAAATGGAAAGAAAGAAAAAAAGAGGATAAAATAAAATAAAATAAAGCAATTATAATAAAAAATAAGAAAAAAAATTATTAAGAGTAAATTTATTAAGAAAAAAAATTTTTTTTAATTTTTAAAAATAGATTTATTAATTTTTTATACTAAAAATAAGAAAAAAATTATTTAGAAAAAATTTATTAAGAAAAAAATTTTTTAATTTTTTAAAATAAAAAATATGAAAAAACTTATTAAAAATTTTTTTAAAAATAGAAAATAAGGAAAAAATTATTTAAGAAAACATTTATTAGGGAAAAAAAAATTTTTAAGCCAAAAAAAAAAAAAAAAAAACGGACGGACCTAACCCTAGGACTAACGGTGAGAGCAAAGCTATACAGACAAAATCTCACCCAGAAGCATACACATCTACACTCACAAAAAAAAGGAAAAGGGGAAAAGTTAATATATCCTGCTCCCAAAGTCCATCTCCTAAATTTGGGATGATTCGTTGTCTATTCAGGTATTCAACAGATGCAGGCACATCAAGTTGTTTGTGGAGCTTTAATCCGCTGCTTCTGAGGCTGCTGGGAGAGATTTCCCTTTCTCTTCTTTGTTCGTACAGCTCCCGGGGTTCAGCTTTGGATTTGGACCCGCCTCTGCATGTAGGTCGCCTGAGGGCGTCTGTTCCCCGCCCAGACAGAACGGGGTTAAAGGAGCAGCTGATTCGGGGGCTCTGGCTCAGTCAGGCCGGGGGGAGGGAGCGGTACGGAGGAGGCGGGGCGAGCCTGCGGCGGCAGAAGCCGGCGTGACGTTGCAGCAGCCTGAGGCGCGCCGTGCGCTCTCCCGGGGAAGTTGTCCCCGGATTACGGGAGCCTGGCCGTGGCGGGCTGCACAGGCTCCCGGGAGGGGCGGCGTGGAGAATGACCTGTGCTTGCCCACAGGCTGTTTGGTGGCGGCAGCAGCAGCCTTAGCGTCTCATGCCCGTCTCTGGGGTCCGCGCTGATAGCCGCGGCTCGCGCCCGTCTCTGGAGTTCGTTTAAGTGGCGCTCTGAATCCCCTCTCCTTGCACGCCGCGAAACAAAGAGGCAAGAAAAAGTCTCCTGCCTCTTCGGCAGCTGCAGACTTTTTCTCATGCACCCTCCCGGCTAGTTGTGGTGCGCTAGACCCTTCAGGCTGTGTTCACGCAGCCAACCCCAGTCCTCTCCCTGGGATCCGACCGAAGCCTGCGCCTCAGCTCCCAGCCTCCGCCCGCCCCGGCGGGTGAGCAGACAAGCCTCTCGGGCTGGTGAGTGCTGCTCGGCGCCGAGCCTCTGTGCGGGAATCTCTCCGTTTTTCCCTCTGCGTCCCTGTTGCTGTGGGATCCGCGCTGATAGCCGGGGCTCGCGCCCGTCTCTGGAGCTCGTTTAGGCGGCGCTCTGAATCCCCTCTCCTTGCGCGCCGCGAAACAAAGAGGCAAGAAAAATTCTCTTGCCTCTTTGGCAGCTGCAGTCTTTTTCCTGGACTCCCTCCCGGCTAGCACCGAAGCCCGAGCCCCAGCTCCCAGGCCCCGCCCGCCCCGGCGGCTGAGCAGACAAGCCTCTCGGGCTGGTGAGTGCTGGTCGGCACCGCTCCTCTGTGCGGGAATCTCCGCTTTGCCCTCCGCACCAATGTGGCTGCGCTCTCCTCCGTGGCTCCGAAGCTTCCCCCCTCTGCTACCCGCAGTCTCTGCCCACGAAGGGGCTTCCTAGTGTGTGGAAACCTTTCCTCCTTCACAGCTCCCTCCCACTGGTGCAGGTCCCGTCCCTATTCTTTTGTCTCTGTTATTTCTTTTTTCTTTTGCCCTACCCAAGTACGTGGGGATTTTCTTGCCTTTTGGGAGGTCTGACGTCTTCTGCCAGCGTTCAGTGGGTGTTCTGTAGGAGCAGTTCCACGTGTAGATGTATTTCTCATGTATCTGTGGGGAGGAAGGTGATCTCCGCGTCTTACTCTTCCGCCATCTTGCCCCTCCCTCCTATTTCCTCCTCTTTTAAACCTAGCTCTTATTAATTAAATTCAATAAAAACTGAGGTGCAACAGCTGTTAAATGAAAGGATTCCATTAAATCCTCTGTGGATGTTTGCTAAACTTTGGACAAAAGCTTTATCACCTACAAGTCATTAATTACTAAATAACACCTTAACTAGGGGACAACAGTAGAAATAACGTTCTACTGCAAAGCCAAAATCAAATATAGGTTTAACTCAAGAAATATGAAATGCTATGATGGCTTTATTTAACTCAAGAAATATGCATTGCTAATAAATAAAACACTCAATTTCTTTGCTGTCTGTCCACACCCTGTGTACAAATCTTTTATAGGTTAGCTCCCATGATATTACACGCAAAGAGATAGTAAAGATTCTTTTTAGGTACTCGAATTTTGTTGCATAAAGTTCTACTTCAAATAGGTGTGCTCAGCTTAGACTTCAGAAATTTTCCTTGTTTCCTGGGTATAAATTATGGAAAAGCAAAATTCCAATTATGAAAATTTGAGTTATTTTTAACAACTTTGAAAAAAGAAGTGATTTACTTTATAAAACAATTCACTACAAAGTTTCTTTAAAATAGCAAGTTCATTAACTGATTGATGTAACTTTTCAGGAGTGTACATTATATAAAGATGGTCAAAATTCAAAGACTTTCTTGAATGGTTGTTGTAATAGGATTTGATCTTTAATTTTTTTAAAAAACTGCAAGACTTGGAAATGCAAAGAACTAATTTATCTATATTAACGTGAGAATTTAAACATTACAGAAAGCAAATAAAAATTCTAATCACACTTGCATAGACAAGGTTTAGAAGGACATACAAATGATTAATTACGGTTACCCCTGGGGATGGAGAGGGGACTTTGCTTTTGGTTTTATAATGTCCACACTGTTTTATAAGAAATACATATTATAATTCTGTACTCCCTTAAAATTTTGGTTCAGTATTCCCTTTTTAAAAGCATTCTTTTATGAAAGGATTCTTTTGTAGCCTGTCATAGTGGTTCTCTACCAAGAGTGTATCAGAATCAACTATGAAGAGTTTTTGAAAAATATGTAGATGTCTGTGTCCCTCTGCAGAATACTGACTTTAAAAGCTTCGGAAACCACCAGACTAGATGACCTTTAAGGTTCTTTCCAATCCTGAGATTACACTACTTACAAATATTTTGTACACATTCAACACCCAATAGCTTTTTTTTTTTGGTACACACATTAACCACCCAATACTACATAGCATAAAAGCATTATTTCTAAAAGATAGGTGAAGGTCCTGTTCACCTGCACTATGCACTCACACTACTGACCTGGAGAAACTCACAGGAAATAAACTGAAGATTAAAACATATCCATCTTCAACTTAAATATACTTTTTTCCTTTTTTATTTTGCCAAAAAACCATCATATTTCCCTATTTCTGAGGCAGGAATTTGGGAAACTGACTCTAATGTAAGCACCAATTATTGCAGAGGTGATGGGGAGGCAGGAGTGGGGAAGGACATGGCTGTATATTATCATATTGGTTCTCGAACTCAAAACAACCCCAGTAAGTCAGGTAAGTGTTAGCTTTTTCCCTAACTTGGCACTGAATCTCTATCAGTCATTCTCAATCCTAGATCCAATGTCCCTTTGTTATATAAAGGACAAATGCATATACATTTATTCCAATTCCTCCTTTTCTATCCTGAAACAAAATTCACAGATATTTAACAGAATTTCAAAAGTGTCGATAAAATACCCTGATAGTAATAGAAAGGGAAATGAAAGTAATTAATAATAAATTATGTATTTCAATATGTATATGCTCATTCATGACTATATTAAAAGACAATGAAGTAGTCAGATGCTTACACCTACTTATAATGAACATATTTAGATTTAAGATAAGTAGGATGATAAGAAACTATTCCATGCAACAAGTATGAGAAAATGAAGTAAAGCCAAGTGATTTTTTGAAATGATTCCAAACAACACGAAGTGCAATTATCTCTTGGTATGCAAGGTAGCTACATTTCTGGAAACTTTAGTGTTCATTAAATCTACATAAAAGGATATAAAATACTTTGTATTTGTATATAAAACATAGTTATAGGCATAGATAATTATATAAAGTTTTTTTCCCCCCCTTCACAAGTATCCCATACATGCGACATTCAAAAACTATGCAGGAGCCACAAAACTGTTGTGTAGGATGTCCTGTGCATTATGTGATGTCTAGTAACTCTGGCGACTGCCCCCTAAATCATTTTGCTTCACAAAATTCCAAAATGCCCCCTGGAGGTTAGTACCACCCTGTTGAGAACCAATGGTCTACATGAACTTTCAGTACCTACATGCATACTGTTGTAAATCCTCACCCTGGGTTAGCAGGTAAGTGGGCCACTATTTGACCCCTGATTTGGGGCTAAAGCTTCTCTGATATAAATAAGGGCTACTTTTAATTAAAAAGCTTAACACATGTTCATCCCAGGAACTTCCAATAAAAAATTTTACCTAAAACTGTTTACCTGTTTTTAAAAAAGTGAATAATAAAGCTATTTTTACATATATAGTAGAATTAAAGACAATTCTGCCTCCTCTGTCTACCTCCCCTAAAAAATAATTTCTCCTGAGTTTTCTAGGTAATCAAGGTCAAACTGTGAAGATATAACCATTCTTTTCTTATCCACATGAATGCAAAGATATACTAATGTAAACAATCTAAAAGTCATTTATATATGGCACTGAAGTATATTACTGTATTATTCATTTGGCAGAAGAATATCTTCCTAATTAAATTTTGATTAGGCATCTATTAAAAGTAATTTACATTTTCTGATCAACCCAATGACTAAAGCATGTGTCGTGTGTGGGCAGCTGGGGGAGCTGCCTGAGAACTTGCTGAGTACTAAGAGGGGAGGGACTTAGGTATTTTGAAAGTTTCACTCTTTGGGATTTGGCTATATAATTTATTTTGGACACTGAAAAAAAATTCCATGCCTTCACATAGATTTTATGTTAAATTAGCACACCATTCATAGAAATATCAGATATACCCTCACTTTTAAAAAAGTGATAAGGACTTCACTTTACATGAAAGGATTCACATATTAGAGGAAAATCATCACAGGTTTCCTTTGAACATAAAATACCTCTGAGTTAAAATACCATTAAAAATTATTGAATAAATTAATGATTGAATAGCCATTCAATTTCTAAGTATTATGAAAGACTCTCTTAAGATGTCCACAGCCTGTTTTTCCACTTTAAATTTCACTAATTAATCACTAATTAATCTAACCAATAATGCCTAAAAGAAATCAACACTCAATTTTTTAATAATCTTAATCTGGCTATCTTTCTTCATATCTAAAACTGGTAAAAACTTGTCTTTTACCCACACACAGGCATCACCTTATGATAAAAAGTAAGCAAAAGTTTGTGCATAACCAAACATGTATAGTGGTTAAAATAACTTATCTTTAGTATACTGATTTCTAATTGTTTCCATAAATAAACTTTAACAATGTGTGGAACATGCATGTTTGTGTACCATGTGATGTAAGATTCACTTCTGAATCAGTTTTAAAGCAATTGATCACCAGCTCTTAAAAGGCTTTAAGTTTCACATAAAGAATAGGCCTTATTAAATAAACTCAGAAGTCATATTTTCTATTATTTAACAGAGAATTCTGGTCTTGATAAAAAGCAAACAAACCCCACAGGTAAAAGAAATGAAGCACATACCAAATGTGTAATACAAAGCTTTTCACTTACTTGGTACTAGGCCGTTTTTGCAGGGCTTTATCCAGGATAAGAGACGGAGCGCTCCTCCTCCTTTCTGCTAGTGTTTTCATTTTCTGTAGAGGAAAAAAGATCACAATGAAGACCACATGGCTTGTAAAGCAAGTAAATGCCAATTTTCAATCCAACTCAGCAAGTTTTGTATTGCCCATCCTTACCTATCAAGGAGTTTGCAATCTTATTCTGGAAATAAAATAATAACATCTAAACTAAGATAGTAAGTGCCAAAAAGTGGTACAGGCAGTAAGTATTTTTTATGGTCAGAGAACAAGGTGGTTAAATGGTGACTAGAGTATTTGGGAAAACAGCTCATAACCATTATCATCAACTGCAGCTTTACTGCTTATTATGTGCCAGGCCCTATGCCAAAGGCAGGACTGGATTATCTAATTTATACTCTAAAACGTCATCAGAGTAGGTTCTACTAGTTCTATTTCATTGGTAGGGTAGGCCCCAAACTGGGCTTCAGGGACAGACAGAATTTGAAGAGATCAAGTAAACGGAGAAGATAAGTAGTTAAAGCACAAGATGGAGACTAGATTTCTTACACATTTAATAGACATTTAAATTTAAATATTTACACATTGGGGAATCTGTTTTTCCAAAGAGATTTTCTTTTTTTTTTGCTGTAACTTTAAAAAAAAAAGAATTTTTTTTTCTTTTCTAAGTGGTATATAGAATTAATTGGATAATTCAGGTACTCTGCTCTACAGGACCTAAAATTTGTGGTGAGGTTTTATTCAACTTGAATTAACCCAACAATTGCTCCCTAAATTTTCAATCTTACAGATTTAACACCTCTAGATAGAGTCAGAGGAACTGCCACTGGATATAAATGTGAAAATTTACAATACAGTCACAAGTAGCCATGAGTGAAGTTCAGGCTGTGTCACCAAAGCATTCTTCCTGCTCTACCCTCTCACCCTTTCCTGGCCAGAAGTCTCACCCACTGCCTGAGGGCCTAAGCCAGCCATGCTTGGGACTGGATGCTGCTCTAAAAAAAACCCACATAAAACCAAGTGGCTCAGTATCAGTATCTCATTACATGATTCATAAAGGAACTGCTTCTTAATAAAACCTAGATCATCCTAAGGAAGAGAAGAAAAATCATCTAGTGAGAAGGGGATACTAGACTTCTTTGGCACAATTCTTTTCCCCCAATTTCACCATGCCCCCATGGATCTCTCCCGTTATTGTCGTCAGCAGTGCCATGGCCTCAGTGTTGCTGTTCCCTCCATTAATCTTTTGGCTCACATGTGAAAACTAAATGCCCAAACCTCCTCAGTATACCTCAGACAGCAACAGAAACAATTATGTAAAACATTAATAAAGAACAGGAAACAAATGGGTAAGAAATATAGAACACCATACTTCTCAATCAGGAGTTATTAACCATGAATCAGTTTCAGGGCAGGTTAAATTGAATAAAATTTTTTACATGATAGTATTTGGTGCCTTCCTTCTGAAGAGAAAGCCCACAGTTTTCATCAGATTCCCAGAAGAATCTGTAATCCCTCCGAACCCCAGTGATTTTGATAAACTACTTTATATATTATAGCTCGTAAGCCCTATCCTACTGTTTTCCATTAGTCATATCTCCTGGGAACCCAACTCTCAGGAATCTAACATCCTGAGGCCAGTGTGAATGTAGAGGTTGCTGGGTGAAGGGAAATCTAGGAGACAAGTATTTGTATTGCAAAGTCCAGCGGCCTGTTCCCATATGAAGAGTCTCAATTCTGGAAGATTAGATTGATTTTACTTAGAAAGGTGGCAGTTTGTTCCTATGCAGATTTTCTGCAGGATTCTGTTTCACCTTCAGGTCTAGGTTCGATTCCTACTCCTTATCCTGAATTCCTGTACTCAGGATCTATTTACTATGCTTTGAACTTTGAAATGCGCCCAATCCTTTAAGCTTGACCTGGGCCCCTTACCCTCGATCCGTTTTGACCTTGAGGGTCTGCCTAGCCTACCTGAGCAGGGGCCACATTCCTGGACCTATCTCAGCAGTCTTACTTCTGTTGCTCCTAATCCTCTGACACTACTCTCAGCAGATCCAAGTGCCTAAACAAGATCTTCATTAACATATGATTTCTAATTCTGAGCTCCTTGGCTTTCAGGTTTACAAAGAATTTGGAAAGGGTTCAAAAGACAGCCATAAAAATGATTTAAAAATGTGAAAAAAAGAAAGAGCCCTAAGACAAGTTAAAATGATCTTAAATTCTTCATTTGGAAACAGTAAATCTCCAAAGTAATGCAGTTATAATACAGAGGATAGCAAGGGTCTTCCAAAGAAGATAAGGCGAAAAGAAATGCAGCTATACTATAGACTGAGAATCCAGTTTAATCCCTCAAGATATTTATAAAAGCTGTGAATGAAATTATGAACATAACTTCAAGGGGTTCAGAAACCCCCAACATGGATTCTTGAGGGATCCATGGACTCTAAATTTGAAACCTTCCCATACAAGGAAATCTTTCTGAGAGTGACGGCTGTTAAACATGAGAATGGATAATCAAAGAAGAGTGACAAATTTTCTTCTGTAAAGGTTCTTTTAAAATAGGAGTTTTTCATGGAGACCTAATGTAGAGTACCATTTGTATATATCTGTATATAGTAATTAGATTGTGTTTTCTTAGTTATAAAATTGGCAGATGTGTGAGAAGTCAAATGCTGAGTGTATCTACGTCATCTAGTAGACTCATATTCAGAGAATGCAATCAAACTACAGGCAAAATATTATTTTTATTTGAGGTCCTATTGTTTGTACTGAGACTTACTCCACTACTAATGAGACATGCAGCCTAAGGCAATTCAGACACCCCTCTGGGCCTCCATTTCTGTATCTAGAAAATGAGAAAATTTGGACTAAATAGTCTCTTAGGTTCCTTCTACTTCTGATATTCTCATGTTAAGTGTCTACCAAAGATTCACCCTGGATATGCTAGAAAATAAACATTATATACAAAATGAATTTAGAATTCATAGGATTCATTTCTCTTGTAAGTAATAAAAAGTCTTAAGAGTTGTCAATATAATGGGAGCCTAGGTATTAATTCATTCAAAATACATATCCCTTTCTTTTGCTCAAAAGTATAGCAAAACAAAGAACCAATGGTGACTTCAAAAAAATTCACATATCTATCAAAGAATCTGTTCTCAGGCAATAAAGACTTGGATTTCCTTTTTGTTTATAACAACTGTGTGAAATACAATACATAGAAATAGAAGGAGACTATCAATTCCTTTCTAAATGTACAATACTACAAACTTGTCAGGACATACTGAGGCTATACTTATATTGTACCAGCACCAACAAATTTCCCAGTTGTTCAGTGACAGGGAAAACTATGATCGTTTGCCTCACAGGAAACAGAAGATAGGTTTAAAACAGTGTAGGTTTCTTTGTTAGCTTAAAAATCGTAATCCACAGTGTGGTTTTTCAGAATGCCCAAGTGCTTGATGTCTATATTGAGATTACCTCATAAACATTGGATGCCATTCTGAAACTGAGTAATTTTTAAAAGGTAATCTTCTAAATTGACAATCTAAACATTAGGGAAAAAATCAACTGCATTAATCTTTTAGAAATGATTTTCTTGATTTTGTACCATTTGCCAAGGTTTAAGCACTAGAGAGAAATTAGATCTTTGGTTTTCTAAGCTGTCTCCTCTGCAGCTATATTCAGTATCAGAGGCAAAAAGCTATTCTGCCAAAGAGTAAATGAATGGAGATCGTAAGTGAAGATGAGACCCAAATGCCTATACTTCATTTTTCTTTCATGTTTCAATAATAACACAAAACTGTAGCAATTTTACCAGCTAACCTGCAAGGTGCTTTCCACTTCAATTCTTTTTTTAATCAGTTGGATGAACTAAATGTTGAATTCTCTGTGTTCCTAACTTGCTTCACAGCTATGCCTCAGTTATAGCATTTCAGATTATATTATAATTATCTTTCTGCCCCTTTCTAGAGAGCAAGGACTACATCTTATTTCCAAACTTTCTCCCGTCCTTCAACAACTACTGAAATTCTACTCTGTAGCAGACCTATCTTTGCATTCCTAGAGCCTGATACAATACCTGGTACAAACTATATACTCAATAGATGAAGGTTTTAAGTGAATTTAGAAATCCACTCATTGTCCACATCTACACTACTGTGCCCAAACACACACACAGAAACATAAACAAACTTACTTAAAGGGGTTCTGCTGGAATGCTGTCACTAAGGAAATATAAGCATTTGCTATGGAACTGGATGGTAGAATCATCCTTGTACATTGCAAACTACAACTTTTGACATAGTGTTGACATTTACATTACCATTGAGTTTCATGGTAAACATCTGTCTGATGATTCTTTTAACTTGTTGGCAAGTTAATTCCTTGCCAACAAATGGTGCTGGAACAAGTAGATATCCACATGCAGAAGAATGAAGGTGGACTCCTATCTCACACCATATACAAAATTTAACTCAAAATGGATCAACGATCTAAAAGAGCTGAAACTACAAAAATTTTAGAAGAAAACATAGGCATAAATATCTGTGACCGTGGATTAGGCAATGGTTTCTTAGATATGACCAAAAGCACAAACAACAACAAAAAAAACACAGATAAATTGGACATCATCAAGGTTAAAACTTCTGTGCTTCAATGGACACTATTAAGGAAGTGAAAAGAAAACCCACAGAATGGGAGAACATTTTTGCAAATCATATATCTGATAAGGGATTTGTATCCAGAATATTTAAATTTAAGGAACTGTTACAATTCAATAAAGACAAGTAAGCTAATTTAAAAATGGGCAAAGAATCTGAATAGACAGTTCTCCTAAGGAGATATATAAATGGCCAATAAGCACATGAAAAGGTGCTCAACATCATTAGCCATCAGGGAAATGCAAATCAAAACTCTGAAATACCACTTTATACTCATCAGGATGGGTACAATAAAAAAGACAAATAAATAACAAGTGTGAGGATGTGGATAAATTGAACTGTTATTCACTGCTAGTGGCAATGTAAAATGGCGCTGTCACTTTGCAAAACAGTTTGTAAGTTCTGCAAATGGCTAAACATAGAGTTACCATATGATCCTGCAATTCCTCTTGGGTATATAACCAAGAGAAAGGAAAATGTATGTCCACACAAAAACATGTACATGAATGTTCACAGCAACATTATTCATAATAGTCAAAAAGGGGAAACAACCCCAATGTCCATCAACTGATGAATGCATAAACAAAACGTGGTACATCCATAAAATAGAATATTACTTGCCAATAAAAGAAAAGAAGCAATGAAATGTGCAACAACATGGATGAATCTTGAAAACATCATGCTAATTAAAAGCAGTCAGTCCCAAAGGACCACATACTATATGACTCCATTTAAATGAAATATCCAGAATAAACAAATCTATCGGAACTTAAAATAGATTAGTGCTTGCCTGGGGTTTGGGGGATGAGGGAATTGGGATGTAATGGCTAAGGGGTGCAGTGTTTCTTCTTGTGGTAATGAAAATGTTCTAAAATTGTGGAAATGAATGCACAATTTTAGGAATATACTAAAAACCCCTGAATCCACTTTTAAGTGGGTAAATGGTATATAAATTATATCTCAACAAAGCTGTTAAAATGAAAAAACAAAAACAACAGCAACAAAAATTAACTACCAAACTACTAAACCACTGGGTTCCAGCCCAGCAAACTGGTTCATAGCCAGAAGCTATAATTTTCCTTACTCATATAACAATCACCTGAAGTATATTTACATTAAAATGGAAATTACTTATTTGTTTTTTGTCCAACATGTTTTTGTACAAAATATCTGAGTGGCTCTCCATTTGAATTCCTCAGAGATCTGAGGAATATGCCCACCTGCCTATTGTGGTTTGCCACTATTCCTTCCCTATTCCTCCAGTGCCCTACTCAGTATCTCCACATAGTAAATTCTCAATAGCTGTGTATTAAATCAATGAATTAACGCTACCAATACCTGAGAGTTTAAGGTGGTAATGCAAGTGTGCCTATGTAGGAAAATAAAATTGTAAGCAGGTTATCGAAAAAAAAGTTTTGTTCTTTTACTTTCAACAACACATAAAACACTGTTTATATTAAAAACCTATATGTAGGGCTTCTCTGGTGGTGCAGTGGTTAAGAATCCACCTGCCAGGGCTTCCCTGGTGGCGCAGTGGTTGAGAATCTGCCTGCCAATGCAGGGGACACGGGTTCGAGCCCTGGTCTGGGAAGATCCCACATGCCGTGGAGCAATCAGGTCCGTGAGCCACAACTACTGAGCCTGTGCGTCTGGACCCTGTGCTCCGCAACAAGAGAGGCCGCGATAGTGAGAGGCCCGCGCGCCGCAATGAAGAGTGGCCCCCGCTTGCCGCAACTAGAGAAAGCCCTCGCACAGAAACGAAGACCCAACACAGCTAAAAATAAATAAATAAATTAATTAATTAAAAAAAAAAAAAAAAAAGAATCCACCTGCCAATGCAGGGGACATGGGTTCCAGCCCTGGTCCGGGAAGATCCCACATGCTGCGGAGCAACTAAGCCCGTGCGCTACAACTACTAAGTCTGTGCTCTAGAGCCCGCATGCCACAACTACTGAAGCCTGTGCGCCTAGAGCCCGTGCTCTGCAACAAGAGAAGCTACCGCAATGAGAAGCCCACGCACCACAACAAAGAGGAGCCCCCGCTCGCCACAACTAGAGAAAGCCCGTGCGCAGCAACGAAGACCCAAAGCAGCCAAAAATAAATAAATTTTAAAAAAATTAAAAAAAAAAAACCTATATGTAGTCTCTCACTGGAATTTTAACTTCATGTCAACCAGGAGATACAGAACTATTTTTGGAACCTCTAAATCACTCTGAATCTGGTCATTCTCAGTTCTCATAGAGATTTAAAGGAAAAAAAGCCTATCAAAAGAAAGGACCAGGATGAAAGAGTTAAGTCAGAAGAACTACAATTTTTCATACTTTGCTTTGTTCCAGTCACTTTATGAAGAAAAAAATTCAAGCATTTCAGTTGAATTTAAGTCAAATGTACTAAAGTCACTTTCATTTAAAATTAGCATAACGTTAAAATAAGGACTGAGGAAAGCTTTTAAGAACTCTAAACTTTCAAAGATAGAAAAAAAATGTTTAATCACATTTACAAATTACCTTACTCAAATTTTACTCTTAATCCTTTGTGGCTAATCTGTACAATTTAGTGAGCAATGAACTATTTCTTTCTTGTCTTCCCTACATGTCTGCAGCATTTATTTGCAGAGACATATCTCAAAGACATTGGCCCTGCAAGGGAACAAGGAAATTATTTTTACCCCTGCCCCTTGCTTCTATGTCCTATTATCACAAGGTTTTGACCACTGGATGAGCTGAAGCTTCCCACTATTGTCACTTTTGTCTGTGATGAGTATGATCTTCTATTTACTCATAATCATCCCAGCCAGAATCAGTTTGAGCATTTAATTAAAACAAATGTCATCACAGCACAGACTATTATAAAGGGATATAATTTCTTTCTGAAATTAAGAAAGAAATGTTTCTACTTTTGGCTATCTTTCCTCTTTCTGTGAGACAAGAACTTTGAAATAAAATAACAAACCTGAGAATCTATGTAATGTAGAAGAATCAGCACTGGGCTATGAGACATTGGACCTAAATTCTGGATCCTGGTTCTATCACTTCTCAGAGTCTTCTCTGTAAAATGACATGACTGTTTGACCTACCACAAAGAATCAAATAAGATTACATATGTGAAAGTCCTTTGACAGGGAAAGCACCATGATAGTATAACATACAGAGTAATGCTTTAGAGTGCATAAGTACTGTATGTAATAAATATGAGGATAGCAGAACTCCCCTTCTACATTATTATTTGTTCCTCTGTCTCTACCCTACCCATGCAGACTTCTGGAGTACCACTATGGGCCTTCAAGTTGGCTGGACTTTCTTCTTTGGCAAAGCTACCAGTTTCAACCTCCTGTCATGATTCCCTTTAGTAGCACCCTGAAGTAGGCAAGGTTGATCACCAATGGTCTCTCCCTAATATTCCCTTACAGGGCAGGGCTTCACTAAATTTTTCACTTCACAGTCCATACGAAGTGCTATTATTTCTACATCCATAGCACACTGTGACAAAGGGGTTCTCTGGTTCCCCAGTGCCCATCCACCTGCATGAAGGCTAAGAGGCTTGAATGTATCAGACATTGTTGGAAAACTCTGCAACCTCTCACTTTCCTCCTGCAGAGGGGAAGAGTACAGCGATCAAATCCAAAAACCATAATGGTAAAAACCAGAGTGTATCAAATAAGAATAAAAAACAGGCCAAGATCTGACCAGATTCAGATATACTGTAACCTCATAATGCCTACTGTGGAAGCTGAGGTTCCAGACGGTGAATGTAGGGGTAGAAGAGGAAATAAAGACACTCTCCTAGGTATAAATTAGGACGAAGGTAAACAGGGAAAGCAAAAGGCCACAGAGCAGTTGGGTTTTCCAGATCTTTGAAATATGAGCTGATGTGGGCACACATACATTCCATTTTCAGAGTCCACACACAAGTGACCAGACATCCAGAAACAGGCCTTACCTTTCAGTTGTGCCATGTGACAGCTGTCTGTCAAAATTAGGTCAAGGCTGTTTAGCACAGCAGTGACATACTGATAGAGCTATTTCTGCTGTCAGTTGGATGTTTCTAATCTAAACTTGTCCTGGATAAAGAAAATCAGACTGAAACAAAATTATAAAATAAACTGGCTATGTTGCCTACAAGCCCCATTATTGGTGGCTGACAAAAGGCAAGTTTCCTCTGATCCCTTTCCAGCCTCCCACATTGTGGCTAAGTCTTCCATAAGTAAACAAAAGCTAAACATCACCCCATCCTAGGCTGCTTCAAAAAACTGCTGCTGTGGCCACTATCGAATTGAGCATTCACCTTGAAGGCTTTCTGCACACATTAGGACCTTACAGTCCCTGTGATCTAGAATACTTGCTATACCAACAGAACAGGAAAGCAAACTTTCACCTCAATGAAAGTTTATTTTAAAGGTAGTCTGGGGACTTCCCTGGTGGCCAGTGGTAAAGAATCCACCTTACAGTGCAGGGGCAATGGGTGCCATCCCTGGTCAGGGAACAAAGATCCCACATGTCACGGGGCAACTAAGCCCGTACGCCTCAACTAGAGCCCGCATGCCACAAACTACAGAGCCCACGTGCTCTGGAGTCCGCATGCCACAACTAGAGAGAAGACCGCACCCTGCAACAAAAGATCCCGCATGTCTCAACGAAGATCCCGTGTGCCGCAACTAAGACCCGACGCAGCCAAAAGTAAATTAAATAAATAAATAAATAATAAATAAATCTTAAAAAATAATAATAAAGGTAGTCAGCAAGCTCAGGCTACTTACTATACCAAAATAACACAGGTTGGATGATTTAAATGACAGAAACTTATTTCTCATGGTTCTGGAGGCTAGGAAGTCCAAGGTCAAGGTGTCAGCAGATTTAGTTCCTGGTGACGGCCCTCTTCCTGCTTTGCAGACAGCTGCCTTTTTGTTGTACCCTCACATGGGGTACACAGAGAGCAAGCTTTCTGGTCTCTTATAAGGGCAGTAATCCCATCATGGGGATTCTGCCTTCATGACCTCTTCTAAGCTAATTATTTCCCCTATCTCCAAATACAGTTGACCCTTGAAGGACACAGATCTGAACTGTGCAGGTCCACTTACCTATGAATTTTTTTTCAATAAATACATACTATAGTACTAAACCATATGAGGTTGGTTGAACATGTGGATGCAGAACTGTGGATAGAGAGTGCCCACTGTAAAGTTCTAAGTGGATTTTTGACTGCGTAGAGGGTCAGCACCCCTAACCCCCACATTGTTCAAGGGTCAACTGTATTATCACACTGGGGGTTACAGCCTCAAAATCTGAGTTTCGGGAGGACACAAACATTCAGCCTGTAACAGAGGTTTTTGCCAAATACTCTGGAGACTGAGGGGTATGAGTCATGCAACTCCATCAAATCACAATAATAAAATGTACATATATGTCCTCAAAGCACTGTGTATATGAGTGTATGTACATATGTTTGTAAACACACACATATCTAACCTTGATATTATATACCTATTTATTTTTGTGACACTGTATAGTTTATAACATGTTTTAGCAGCAATTTAAATTGAAGTCCAGTGTATTTTCAGCTACTAATACCTTCTAAGAAGGCAAGTTTTATAATCACAGATGTTTGTTAAGTTGTATGTGGTCCTATAAGGCACAAGACATCTTTACTTTGAAAAGAAGAACCACCAAGTCCTGGATGGCAGGATAAGAACAGTGAAAGAATTCAGACACCCAAATTATTGAAGTTCAAGTTTTCACTTTCTGAAGATGCTATCAGCTGTCTCACTTCTCCCAGTCTACTGAATACGTTCCACCTCTTATCCCGTAGACCTTTCACCAAACCCTAAATCAGAAGAATGGTGAAGGGAAAGAGTTATAAATTGCTTCACAACAAAATTCATTTCAGAACCAAAAAGCAACTACACCATTTAGGTATCTGTGACTTGTGAATTTTCAGTCTATAAGTTACAACTCTCTATTTAACTTGGAGGACTCAATATTCAAAATTAATAATTACTTTTTACACAAATGTATAAAAAATGTGTAAAAATAAAATATCTTTAACTTTCATTTTATAAAAAACAACATATTCTGTTCTAATATATGAATGTCAGAGTCACAAAAATTAATTTTTCTTTTGCTACGTTAAAATGCACTGCTGCGTTCACATTTTAAGTGAAGATAACTATGGAAGCAAGTTTTTTCCTACACTCAAGATTCATGATATCAAAATGTTTACTGAATCGAGAGTTTCAGCTGGGTTTCCCACACACAATTTTCCACGGTGGAGACAACTGAGGCATAGGATTCTGTGCACCCACACATAACTTTGAAATATAGTTCTATGAGTTTGGAGGATATGCCAAGTTTTCCAACAGCAAGCAGGACTGAGACATCAACGTGGAAAGCAGGCCTGGCTAAAGAGCTCCTGAAATATGAGTGCCTTATATAAAACATCTGCAAATGACAGACGACAGATACCAAGGCATAAAGATCACAAATTTCCAAAGAAATTATAGCAATGATTGTGTCACTGATTGTCACTATTAGTCAATATTTACTATGATGGTTAATTTTATGTGTCAACTTGACTGTCCATGGCATGCTCAGATTACACATTATTTCTGGGTGTGTCTGTGAGGGCATTTCCAGATGAGATTAGCATTTGAATTGGTGGACTCAGTAAAGTAGGTTGTCCTCCCCAATGTGGGTGGGCATCGTTCAATCCCTTGAGGACCTTTACAGAACAAAAAGTGGAGGAAGGAGGAATTCGCCCCTTTTTCCTCCCTCACTGTCCAGCTGGAACATCTCATTTCTTCCTGTCCTCAGGAAAAGATGGTGGTGAATTACACCACCGACTTTTCTGCAGATGGCAATCATGGGACTCCTACTGGTCTGTTTTTCTGGAGAACCCTGACTAATACATTTACCTAACATTTACCTAATGGCAGCAGTGAACATAATATTCTGTGGTACACGGAGAAGGTAGACTCTGCTCCCTGAAGAATGAAATTATCTCTCAGGAGAAAAACTTCTCAAATATGACTTGTTCAACTGCTTATATAAAATTCAAATCTACTCTCCCCTACATCTTATGTTATAAATAATAAAAAATGCATCTATAATCTAGTTGGAAAGAGAAATAGAGTTGGAAGATCTGGGTTCAAATTCCAGCTCTGCTGCTTACTACATGCAGCCTTGGCAGGGCTCAGTTCCTTCCTCTCTAAGAGTGCATTAATAATGCCTACCCCATATATTATAATCAATGTGTATTATGTATAGTTAGGCATTTACTTAAAGAAGTTTTTGAAAAATTTCCTTTACTTTTCCATATATTATAAACAGTAAACTCTTATCTTTTTCCTCAAGTTTCTACCTTACAATATTTGATATTTATGACATTCAAGCGTGACTGCTTTGATGATTAGTGTTATGGGCCAAATACTTGTGCCCCCCACAAATTCATATGTTGAAGCCCTAACCCCCAATGTAATGGTATTAAGAGGTGGGGTCTATGGGAGGTGATTAGGCTTAGATGAGGTCATGAGAATGGGGCCCCTATGACAACGTTAGTGCCTTTATGAGAAGAAACCAAAGATATCTAACTCCACCTCCATCTCTCTCACTACCTCTCCCTCCTCTTCTTCCCCCTCACCTCCCTCCCTCTTTCTTCTCACTCTGTCTCCCATCTGAGGACACAGCAAGAACTGGAAGCCAAGAAGAGGGCTCTCACCAGGAACTGAATTGGCTGGCACCCGGATCATGGGAATTCATAGCCTCTACAACTGCAGGAAATAAATGTTCTTTGTTTAAGCCACCAGTTTATGGTATTTTGTTACGGCAACCCGAGCTGAATAAGACAAATAGCATTCACTCATTTGCATGTAAATGTTCTTGTATTAAATCCAATGAAATAAAACTTTTTTTTTTGCTTTACAGGTATCACCTGGTAAAAATTACTAATGGCTTCTGCACTTTTTTCGAAAGTGTTTTTATATTCTTTCTTCTTTTGACCCATAAAAAACAACCTTGTGAGATATACAGGATATGGATTATTACCCCCATTTTACAAACAAAGAAACAAAGTACAGCCAGAAGTTCAGAGGTCACACCGGTGATAACAGGCTCTTTCTGATCTAATTCAGTTTTTGATAATTCCAGACTGCTCTCAGCCAAAACAATCTCATGTACCTGATTTTATGCCACTCACTTTGTGAATAACATCAGAAAAGTATTCAGTAGGATACTGGCTTAACCATGAGCATAATATTTTTCTCAGTATTAAAGAATAAAACCAAGTCTTACACACAAAGATGCTTCATTCAAACCCCAGTTGCAAGACACACACATGGCTTAAAGTTGGCTCTCAGGGGTGTTGTATCATAAGCTGCTATAAACAGATTTGGACCCAGAGAATGTAGAAAGAAAAGCCAGAATGAAGTGTATAATAGTAGCTGTTACATTTTTAAATGTTGGAGCTATTTTAAAATCCTTTTGCTTTGACTGATTTTCTGTGCCTGTAAGTCTCTCTTCCCTCCCCAACATCTCTTATTTAAAGACTTTTCAATTAGTATGTGAAACCAAAGGGTCGGGGGCTTGAAAATGACACAAATCATCCCTAACTGAAATTATTCTAATATGTGCTGCCATTTCATTTCACAAAAACTGTTCTGCCCAAACGTGGATATGCTCAAGGATATGTTATCCAGAAGAATTATCCAGAATTCTATCCATAATGTATTATCCAAAGCAACAAATTGGACACTGTAAATAAAGAGCAGTTCTCTCACTGCAAAAAGTTCTAGTCAACAGCCATGCTCTAGAGGTCAGCAAACAACACCAGGGATTCACCTCCTGTTTTTCTAAATAAAGTTTTATTGGAACATAGCTGTGCCCATTCATTTATATATTGTCTATGGCTGCTTTAGTACTACAGTTGCATAGTGGGTAGGTGCAACAGACACACCTTACGGTCTACAAACCTAAATTATTCACTAGCTGGCTCTTTAAGAAAAGGTTTGCTGATCTTGCTCTAAATCATAAACTCTGAACACAGGGGCCATATCTGTCCCTGTTCACTGCTGTATGTAACCCAGCTTATATTTAATGAGTACCTAATATGTAGCAATGTCCTCGGCACTGAGGCAGCTGCCTTGAACAATACAGATAATGTCCCTATTCTCATAGTTTTCACAATCTGGTGAGAAGTTCAGGTAACACAACAAGGAAGTAAATAATAATATATAAGGCAAGGCTGAATGCTAAAATGAGAATAAAACAGAAGGTACAGAACATGACTGAGAGGCAACTTCCACTTAGGTAGTCAGGACAGGCCTCTGGGAGAACCTAAGATCAGAACAATTAGAAAGAATCAACACTGCAAAGATGTGTGGCAAAAAAAAAAAAAAAAGACAAAAAGGGAATAGCAACGCCAAAGCCTCAGAACAGAATGAATGTGATGACTCAATGTGTGAAAAGGAAGGCCCATGTGGCTGGAGAATACACAAACAAAGCAGAAAAGGCAGATGAGGGGAATGAAGTAGGGAGGGCTAAGGACAGGAGTCTGAATTTTATTCTAAATATGATGGAAAGCCACCACAAGATTTTAAGCAGTGAGGAACATGATCAATTTAAATTTTTAAAGATCATTCTGGTGCTTCTAAATGGAGACTGGGTCAGGGAAAAGCAAAAAAGGTGTTAGACAAGTTAGGGAATTTCTGCAAATGTTCAAGTGAGAGATGATGGTGGTTTGGCTTCGACTACAATGGCAGCAGTGGAGATGAAAGTGGAGAAATTCAGGATATGTTTTGAAGTGATATTCGACTGGCCTTTCTGATGGTTGTTGTAGACTGAGGAAATAAATGCCAGTAGTCGAAAACAAATTCTAGATTTTTAGCTTGAACAATTGGGACATAGTAGTGTGAATGACAGACACGGTGGGGAAGTACAAACAATAAGAGCTATCACTTATTGAGTGCTATTACATATTAATATTCACTCAATTTCACATTTAATTTTCCCATCTTGAGGACTTAGGTACTATTGTTATTTTTCATTTCACAAATAGGAAACTGTAAAAATTCTGGGGTGGGATAGGGAGGGTGGGAGGGAGACGCAAGAGGGAGGAGATATGGGGATATATGTATATGTAGAGCTGATTCACTTTGTTATAAAGCAGAAACTAACACACCATTGTAAAGCAACTATATCCAATAAAGATGTTAAAAAAAAAAATTCTGACCGTTCAGTAAGAAACACATTTTACATCGCTACCCAAAATGCACATATATATAAATGAAACAGAGAAAAAAGTTACACAAAGCAGTCTTTACCCTTACCACTGTGCCAACATTTTCTGTTCTATTTCATTTTTTAAAATGTTGATTGTAACTGGCAGTTTAAACAACACTGATCCAAGTCTTAGTAATTAACAGTACAACCATACAGTAGACTTTTTAAGAAATAAGTCTCATGACTCACTAGGACTACCAAGCACTAAAAAGGCAAGATGAAACATAAAAGATCAATCTGTTGAGTACTGGGGATACAAAAAGATTGTGGTCCATGACAGTGTAATGGCAATGATTCTGTGAGCTACAATTTGGAAATATTCTTTTATTATTATTATTTTCTATGCTTACTAACATTTAAAACAGGCAGAGATGCACTTTTCTGTAAAAAAATATTAAAAGCAAAATAAAACAGTTCTTCAACCTCACTCTCGCCCTAAAGGGAGTAAAAAGCTGTAGAAAGACCAGACTGGCAAAATTTTAAAAGGAAAAGACTAGATTGGTAATGTGACAAATCATTACGTTTTATAACGAAGGACAGCATCTTAAGGACAATGGCTTAAGATGCACAGCAACCCTTCATTTATTGGACAAGTACTTCTTGATTGAGCAAGCTACTCTCATGCTTTCTCGCTTAATTACCGTTAGTAAAAAAGGATGAGATCTGTTCTGGAATACAAATACTTTATTTCCCCCAATTCCTTAAGTTTACAGGAATAAAAACTGCTTTAAAACCTATGTTAATTCCTGAACATTCATATAGCGCTAACCCAGTAAATTCTCTCCCTCCCTTCCTCTCCCTCTCTCTCTCTCTCTCTCTCCCTGCATCTCTGAAGGGGAAAAGCGACAAGGACAAACCGCAGCCTCCATACATCAAAGGCTGAGCCAGCACTACAGCTGATACAACATCAAGTTCACTGACACTCCTAGATGGCTCCGCGACACGGTCAAGGTCCCTGGGAGCTCACACACACTTCTGTACTCTGCACCGATCTCACCACTCTTCCACTGACCTCTAGCCAACCCAGGATCCTGTTGGGAAGAGTCATGAAAGGCAGTAAGATCCGGACAATCAGGGGAGCCTGCGTAGCCCCTTAAGGTTCCAATGATACAAATGCAATGCCTCAAGACATTTCTTAAGGATGGGTTAGGTTATCACTCTAATCCCAATTTTTCTCCACAGAAGCTGGAAGGGCACCACCAGGGCACAGAGAAAAAACAGCCAAATATCAGGTTTTGGGGGAGGGGAGGAGCGAGAGCAGACACGGCTAGAAACACCCAAATCAATTCCTCCGAGAGCCAAGCAGCAGAGGCCGGCAGCTCGCGGCCACGTGCACTTGCTGAGGGAACCGTTCCAAAGAAACCTGACCCCATCGGAATCGGCACGCCGCTCGGCGGCCGTGTTTATCCGAAAGGAACGCTACAAGTTGTTGCCCGCATCCCTCCTCCCAGCTTTGTGAGGGGCCACGCGCGCCGCCCGCACGCCCACACCGACACCCGACCCCTCTCCAGCCCCGCCGAGCCCCGAGGGCCAGGGGACAAGCGTAGGGCGAAGGCCCCTCCGCCGCAGCCCACCCGCCCCACCCAGCCCAATTCCAAGCCGAACCGGCCCTCCGCGTCCCCGGGCGTCGACCGGGGGTCGTTCTGTGGGGCGCAGGCACCTCTTCCCGGCCACCCCCAGCAAAATATCGCGGAGAGACCGCGTCCAGGTGAGGGGCTGAGCCCCGCAGGCGCCGCAGCCCGGCCGCCTACCTTCCTCAGCGCGGTAGCCGCACCCGGGCGGACGCAGCTGCCCTGACGACCTCGGAGCTGACCCCGTCAAGGGACGGTGAGCTCCCGGGGGACCTCAGGGAACCCGGGGGCCGGGCACCCGGAGGGGCCGGGAAGGGCGATGCCCCAAACCCGGGCCGCGCGCACCGCCTGAGGGAGGAGGGGGGCGCGGGTCCCGCGGCGGCTGGAGACGGGGAGGGAGGCTGCCGGGTCTGCTCCGAGAGCGACTGAGACTCTAGACGCGAAAAACCCGGGGGTGACGGGGTGACTTGGGAGACGGGAAGGCGGGAATGGCCTCGGACGAATGACGCGGGCCTCGAGTGTTAAATCCCTGCGGCGTCCGGACCGCGCGGCGGCGGCGGGCGCCGGGCCCCGCTCGGCGTCCTCACCTTCTTGGTTCCGGGGGCGCCCGCGATCCGAGACACTCCTGTCAGGGAAGAGGAGCGCCCCGGCTGCCCCCCTAGAGTCTCCTGCTGGGGGGACATCGCTTCCATGAAGAGGACTTTCGAGCAAATCCCAGCCCAGGAGGAGGCTACGCGGGCATGTCCGTGAGACGGCGGCCGGACGGGCGAGGACGCGCGGGGCCGAGGCGGGCGCCGAGCTCAGGCGGCGAGCCGGGCTCCGGGTGCGAGCCGCGCGCCTCCCGTCGGAGCCATGTACCGCCGGCCCCGCTCGGCACCGCAGCTGCAGGCGATTGCGGCGGCGACCGCCCGTCAGCGCTGCGGCCGCCCCGCCTCGGGCCCGCCCCTCGGCGCCAGGCGCCCCGCGCTGGGCCCTCCCCCGGCCGCCCTCCTCCGGCCGCAGCCCTCCCCGCGCCGGTCCGGCCTGAGGCGCGCCCTTCTAGATATATATTAGGGCACGGGCGCCCGACCGACCTTCTCGGTCTGCGCCTCCGAGTGGGGCCAGCCCAAAGGAGCTCACCGGCCGGTGTCACGAACGCAGGCCTCTAGTGTGGACGCGCGCCTCTCCCGCTGCCCAGCCCACTCGCACCCGACCCCATCCCTTCCCGCGCCGCGCCCGTGGGGAAGGCGCCGCGTTAGCGCGTGGAGCGGCGCAGCTCTGGCGACCTCAGCCTGAACAGAGGAGTGGCAGCGATTCCTGCCTAGCTCTCGGCCGACCGCCGAGGGGTCCCCCGCCCCCGCCCCTTCCCCGCCCGGGAGGCCGGGGACGGAGTCGCACGTTGCAGAGGGCCGCGGCCGCGCACATGCGAAGCCCGCGGCGCCGCCTGACCTGTCGTGCGGTCCCGCACGTTAGCCTGCCCGCGGTGGCTCTGCAGCCGCCCGGCAGCAGCCCCCGCGCAATTTGCACCGGCGGTTTCTCTGCGGGCTGCAGAGACCCGGGCATTCCAGACGTGCAAGCGCAATTAAGGAAAATGCGGCAGAGAGAGGACTCTGAAATTTGGCTTAGCTATTGAGAAGGCTACAATATGTGGAAGTGTTTATCAGATATCTGCGCCGAGAGCATAACTTCCTGTCAGCCCAAATAGTGGCAAATTTTTTAAAGACTAAAGAATAATCAGAGGGAGGGGATTTGGAGCCGACCTGGGTTGAGTTGAGTATTGCCTCACTTTGCAGGACTGGCTGACTGGGGCGGATGATTCGGTAGGTGGCATTCTTCCCTTGGAGTCAGGACTCCATAGGGCGGAGTAGTGATGAAGGACACCGCTCTACGATACTAGCTTGTGGAAGAGATTTGTTTGTTTTTCTGGTAAGAAATAACAGATTGAGGCTCCTGCTGGGTTGGGCTGTTATCAGGTCAGGTTGTAGAAGAATAGGGTTCTGGCCAGCTCTGTTCCAAGGAGAAGTTGCTGTCCAAAACACACACACTACCACCACCACCAAACCCCGGAATTGTTTATTGTGGAAGTAGTGGGGAGAAAATATTCCACCCCAATTTAAGCCTCGTCCATATCACATTGTTTAAAGTAGGCTTACACAGGCTTTGTAAATCATGCATGCATATATATATATATATATATATATATATAATTTTATAAATCATATACACACACACACACGTTTTCAGGGTGACTCTCTGCTGCTTAGATCCATGTCCAGAGACAGGACTTTGCACTCACCCTAGAGTTTTTCATGAATTTTACACTGCAGAGGGCTTTACAGCTCTTTTCATTCCTTGTTGAAATCATGCTATTGTGATTCCTATCATGAATGGATGATTCCAGTTTTCTTGCTCTGCTTCATTTTTTAATTTCAATAACTTTTTAAGAATATTTCATGTAATTTACTTATTATGTTTAAGGTTTATTATCTTTGTCTTCCAGAGAGCAAGACTCCTTATTGTTGTTCATCCCAAGTGCCTAGACCAGTGTCTGGCACAATAAATATTTGTTGACTCAATGAATGAATGACACGCAAAAAGGATATGAGATAGATCCAGAAGGGCCAGGCTAGAGTTGGTTATTTCAGAGCCTCGTGTATTAACAGCTGTTTCTTTTTGAGATAAATACCTCATGCTCCAAATCAAAGTATTATTTATACTGCATACATGGAAAACCCACTTTCACTTCTTAATTTCTAAGTGCTTTTATTTCAAAATCCATTAGTTCTGATTTGCATAGAAAACCATCCTACCCCTCTTCTATAAGGAGTTTTGAGGGAGGTCTCACTTCCTAAATAAAACTGAGTTTGCTCAGATTAATATAATTACCAGTGTAATGATTTAAGAACACAGATCACATCACTCCTCTGCTTAAAACCTTCTTTGGCTCCTTGTGTCTATGGAATAAATTTCAAATGCTATAGTACAAATGTCAGTACAATCTGACACCCTTGCCCTCACTTCTTTCTTTTCTCATGTCTTACCCCTTTTCACCTCTCACCCTTTTCTCCCTCTCATTGAACTATTTGCACTTCAAGAACTTGTCTTGACCTCTCACATCTTCATGGCTTTGAACCTGCTGTTTCCATTGCCTGGGAAATTTTCCTTCTATATTTTCCAACCTACTGCTTTATACTTACTTATCTAGTGCAGGGTGCATAGTAAATACCCAATAAATATTTGTTGAGGAAATAAATCTTCAACACTTACGTTAATAATTAAATCAGGGAAATCTTCCTGACTTTATTACTCTTTACCTAGCTACCTCCACACACCAATCACACACACAGGGTTAAGTGCACCTTCTGTAGTAGTAACAGATAACATTTATTGAGTGCTTACTTGTTTATTGAGTGCTTACTTCATATCAGACACTATTCTAAGCATTTTACACATACTAATTTACTTAAATCTTCATAATAATCCTACAGGGTAGATTTCCTCACACCTTACTTTCCAAATTGGAAAACCAAGCCACAGAGATGTTCAATAACTTGTTGAACAGCTAGTAAGTAGTGAAGCCAAGCTTGGAACCTGGGGAGGCTGCTCCAGAACCAATGCTCTTAACCACTTAGCTGTACTATCTCTCCTGTGTGTGGTTTCTTCTCTTTATAGCATGTATTACACTATACTATTATTATCTGTTTTACTTGCCTGTAAGCTCCTTGAAATTGAAGGTTATATTTATTTGTCTTCTTTGTGCCAGGCACAGAAGTATGCTTTCAATGATTTTTTTTTCAATGACTTACCTTTGAAGGAATGAATGAATGAAGTATTAGAAACAACCATCTTCATTATGCTGTACAGTAATAAGAAAGATGCTCTGATGGGGAAGAAACAGTCCTAGGCTAGTCCTGTCATCCCTTAGATAGTAAAAACCATTTTCCCTGCACTGGGAATGTTATGTTGTAGAAAAGGGTGATGCCAAAAAACAAAAGTGATGACAAGGCAGTTGAAGGAGTGTGATGACCACGTCTGACACAAGCAGGATGTATCCAGAAGATTTTGAAACAAACCATAAAGCAAAGTACTAAGAATAGCAACATTTAACAGCTGGGAAATACCAATAGCAGACCTTTAACAGGAACCAATCTAAGAATGAAACCAAAATGTTTTGCCAACCATTAGATTGAATAACAGTGAATAAGGTTAGCTGTAAAGGGAGATGTCTGTGCAAGGTGTTCATTCAATGTATATTTATTGTGCGCCTGCTATGTGCCAGACAACGTGCCAGGCGCTTGGAATATGGTCGAGTCCACAGGTATAGTCCTTGCAAGCCCCAAAATGCACACAAGAATCATTGGCAGTGCTATCCAAATATCCTAGAGCCGAGCTGCAAACAGATGGCCCGCAGAGTGAATTCAGGCATGTTTTTCAACGTATACACTCTTTTTTTCAAACTTGTTGCCAACCTTAAAGATCAAGATAGTTTACATAAAAATCTCTGTCCTCTTGAAAAAAATCAGAAAATATTAGCAGCACTCAGCTCAATTTCTGCAAGGCAACAATCAGCTAATACTGAGTTGTAGCTGTTATTACATTTCATGCTCACAACAACCCTATGATTGTCCTGTCGCCCTTGTCCCTAATGCTGGGGAACCACTAACAGGTAAGGCAATGGAAAATGAAAAACTGGCAAGAGAGGGAGAGAACAGGGCAGAGAAAAATGAGAAACACCGTGTGTGTGTGTGTGTGTGTGTGTGTGTGTTTAAAGCCAAAGTAATAAGAGGTTTTCAACAAGAGAAAAGATTGACAGTGTCTAATGTTGTAAGAGATCAAGCTCTCTCCGAGGTGACTAGGAGCCTTGATAGAAGAGAGCTTTTGACTTTACTGAATTATCAAGATCAGATGTGGGGCTTTCTTTATCATCCTTGTTTAGAATCTCAAAAGGGGCTGTTTCCTTACAGAACATAATCCCAGTTCTAAGAGTGGAAGCTTATGAAGTGGAAGACATGGGAGTTAGGGAAGGGAGGAAGGAAGAGATAGAGGATGTTAGGAGTTCAGGCTAGAAAAAGAGCTAGGGACCAGACCGTGAAGGACCTTAGATGCTACGGTAAAAATTTGGTTATTTCCTAGGGAAAGTGATAGAAAGGGAACTGGCATCTGTTGAATGCCTGCCGTGTGTTAGGTATACCTTACATACATTATCTCATTTAACCTTGACCATCACCAAAGATGTGGGTATTATTATACTCACTTTAAATATGAAGATGAGGCTCAGAGGATTGTTAAGCAATTTTCTGAAGTCACACAACCAAAAAGTGATGGAGTCAGGATTTGAACCCAGATCTGGTTGAATCCAAAGGCCATATGCTTATGATGTGAACAGTATTATAATATTATTAACAATAAATACCATTCATTGAGAGTTAGCTTTGTAGAAATATGGATTAGGTGGTCAACCACTATGCTAAGCGTTTTACGCACTATCAAAATATTCGAAACAAAACTAAGGGCTTTATGCCCACCATACAAATGAAGAGCCTGATACTCAGAGATATCAAGCTACTTGTCAGAGATTATATAGCTATTGAGTCCAAGAGCCAGAATCAAACCCAGGACCCCCAAACCTATGTTCTTAACTGCTACGCTTAATGGTATTGTCTTAGTTTTGTTCCTTATGAATGAAGCGCATCATATATTGTGTTGCATCCATTTCATGTGAGATAAAACTAGATATGACCCTAAACGCTTCTGCTTAGTCCATGGTAAGCTTGCTTGCTGGTCAGAGGCTTAACTTAATCATTTTAAAAACTGTATTTTACAAAGCAACTTGATATTTTAATAAATAGCAAAAAAAGGAAGAAAAAGGTGTTTTCCATCGAAGTTTAGGTTGCTCTGTAAGCCAGACTAAGTTAATTAACTAATGATCATTTATTGTCTACCACATGCCTCGTGTTCTTGCCCGTCCTTCAAAGGTAAGCACAATCTGTGACACTTCTCTCCCCCACAAATCACTTTGGGTTTAAAAATTTTTTTTCTCTTTGTTTTTCCTAGGCATTTCAATTGACTGAATGTTTTTTAGCTCTGTCTACGTGTTTATGTTATAATCCTCTCCAGAGATTTGTGGAAACTAGCTCTTTTAATTATACTCCTGTTTCTCTGCTAGATCTGCTGCACAGTTGATTATTGTCTTGCTGATATGGTAGAGTTAGGGAGCTCAGTAGCTTCAGGAAGCTGTGCAAGATTGCTCGACTAATAAGTGGTGGAAAACCATTCTAGTCCAGTTGTTACTCTCAAAACTATGAGACTTAAATTCTTAACCTTAAATCCTATTGAAATTATAAATGAAAATCACCTGTTGCATACTTGCAATATAAAATAACAGAAAATGGTACTGGTAATTAAACAAAAATATGGCTTATTTTTTAATAGTGCTTATGTCAAATAAAAAGAACTTAGAGGTGAACATTCTGAAAGAATTTTTACTCTAAAGCATATTTTTCAAAGCATCGTATGTGCAACACTAGTCCCTTAAGATGCTTTTAGGGAAAAAAGGGTTCCATAGTGAAGGGTTTCATTGGAAATACTGCTAATGTGTATTAGCACTTACTACGGTCCCTTCCCCCCAGCTTTCTTTTTTCTTCATTGCCAACTTTTGGAGAAGGGAATCCGTATGAACTGCCTCCACTTTTTCATTGCCTTCCTTATAAATATGAGATACCTTCCATGATTTCTCAATGATCAAATGCAAATAGCTTCTATAATCAATTCAAGGATAACTCTTTGTAGCATATGACCGGCCACTCTTCTCTTGACAACTATGACACTGTACTTCTCATTCATTCATTCATTCATTTCACAAATCTATATCGATTACCCAGTTGTGCTTGCTACCATCTTAAGCACTGACGGTACAAAATGAACAATTTAGACATGCTTTCTACTCTCCTGAAGCTTACATTCCAGTTGCTCTCCTATTTCTCTGAATTCTCTAAGTCACCTTCACTGGATCCTCTTTTCCTACTCATATGTTTAATGTATGCATCTCCCAAGCCCCTATCATTTCTCTTTTTCCAACATACACTTGTACATGCAGTCTCTTTCTCTTTCTCTCCCCGCCCCCCCCTGTTGAAGTGTCATGACTTTTGATCCCACAGATGTTTGTCAAATAAGTGAATTTATGATTTTCCTAATACTGGATATAATTATAGCACTTATACTGTTATTTTTATTCAAAATGTAGATTGTTATATGACCCACAAATGGAATGAGGAGGAGGCTTTTTCCCCCATGATAAATAGTTCTGTGTTGAGTGAGGGAAAGGCAGAAGTGGATTTCAGAGGACTGTATCATACATAGGAAAAAGACAATGTAAGCAATTAGCAAATAGTTATTGAGAACTATTCAATTTCCTGTTAACAAGTTATTAGGAAGATGGCAGGTTAAAATTTTACCATAGAACTTCTCTCCCAAAGCATATCACAAAATGAGCAAAAAGGGTTTTTAAAAAAATTACCAACTGTCACCAAAGAAGGAAAGGAGCATAACCTAAGCCTGCGGTTCTTAAGCTTGGGTCTCAAGCATTGAAACCACCTTGGGAGCTTTTTATAATTGTATTTGGATTTCATCTCCAAAGAGTCTAATTTAACTGGTCTGGGGTGCAGCCTGAATGTCAGAATTTTTTAAAGCTCCATAGCTGCATCCAAGGTTAGAAAACATTGACCTAAGTAAAACATTTCAAAACCTGGTTATTGAGTGGGTGAAAAAGATTCTGGAGAGTAGTAAAAAAGAGTAGCAGGGCTGTATTTCTTACCTACAAATCCTAGAGGATGAACTTCTAAACTGGCCAAATATAACTCTCCCTAGTATCACTAAAGCTAGAAAGAAACAAAATGGGTAAGTATCCTTATTTTTTCTCCCTTCTTTCTGATCGTTGATTAGCAGGAACTATTGCTGGAGAGAAATAGGTGATAATGCCTCTTCCTTATGGCCAGAGAGGCTCCATAACTACAGTTCAAGAAATGATCTAAAGCTTAAAGGTCTTCCCTCACTGGAATGGCCTCCACCCCAACTAGAAGCAGAGAATCCTAATACAGAATATATAACAAAATCTCAAAAGAGATAAGAGAATGAACAAGATGAAACAAATGACTTGACAACAATGCAAAAATACTACAGCACAACATGAAATCATGAATTAGATGCAAAAGATAGAGTGCAACCTAAATGAAAATATAAAATAAAGGAACAGAAAATTCATAAATGCTGCATTCTATAGAACAACTTAATATGAACCAGTATTCAATGAACAAGAGCTCAAAGATGAAAAGAGAGGTTGCGTGCTTAAGAAAATAAAATGACCGGAACCAATGTCATTACAGAAAAATTAAATAAATTTGACACAAAAATTTAATTTTAAGATCAAAAGAGCACACTCTGTTCTTGGTAAATTTAAAATAAAATGCTTAACGCAAAGATATATTCTTATTAAAGTATTCAACTTCAAGGTTCCACTATCATGCAAATTCCATGAAGGCATGATGTTTTGTTCACTGTTATAATACCAGTGCTTGGAACCCAGTCTGGGAAGTTGTAGGTGCCCAGTAAATATTTGTTGAATGAATGAAAGGATGAAGAAAAATTTCTTCACTTATTCAGGAATAAAAAGCAAATTATTGAATTTCTGGTTTTGCTTATAAGGAGCTTAGGAGTCACCACTAGCTCTTAACAAGTAAAAAGCTGAATGGACTGAAAAGTAAACCACCCTTCTTAGATCCATAAGAAGGGAGGACACAGGGCAAATGGCTGCCCCCAAGATTGAGAGGCAAGCAGGCAAATACAGGCAGGGAGCCACAGCTTACTGGAGCAAGGACTCACAAGGAGAAACTTGCCACTGGAACCAGTGCCAGTGTAGGAAAACCTGAACTGTAATTGATTAATTGCTGGAGGCTCAATGCGGATAACTCTGAAAATTAAAAACTCTAGGGATCTTAGACATAGGAGGTGTCTCACATATTGTGATATTTACTTCCAGGAGCTCAATCAGGTTCCCATACTAAGTATTGGAGTGAAATCCCTGAGGGTTTCCACCAGGGAGAAGGGAAAAGGAATCATTTTGAAATATGCCAGAGCATTCTGTTCTTCTTAATAAGGCCTGCCCTCAGGGAAAACTAGTTAACCAGAGCCTAGCCTGGTGGAGTATTATCAGAGCTTAAGTGACCTGGGAAAGGAAATACGCAATTCCAGCCAACTCTAGCCATCCTATTCTACGTAAGGGGGGAGAAAAAAAAAAAAAAAAAAACCTGAGGAATGCTTGTGAAGTTCACAGTCCAGAAGCATAGGCTCACTAAAACAGTAAGACCTAATCATAGGACTATAGAACACTTCCCCTCCCACACACCTCACCATCACATTACTAAAGGCCTACTTACAGCAGTTCCTTTTACCCAGTACACCATGTCTGGCTATCAAGATAAAGTTACCAGGCATAACAAAAGGCAAAAAACCCAATTGGAAGAGCCAGAGCAAGCATCAGATCCAGACAAGGCAGGGATGTTGGAATTATCAGACCAGGAACTTGAAACAACTATGACTAATATAGTAAGGGCTCTAATGATAAAGTAGACAGCATGTAAGAACAGATGGGCAATGTAAGCAGAGAGGTAGGTAATCCTAAGAAAGAACCAAAAAGACATGCTAGAGATAAAAAAAAAACCCACCATAACAGGCTCATTAGTAGGTTGGATGATGCTGGGAAAAGAACCTCTACACTAGGTGATAGATCAATAGAATCCTTAAAAACTGAAAAGGAAAGAAAACAAAGGCTGAAAAAAAAGAACAGAATATCCAAGGACTGTGGGACAACTACAAAAGGTGTAACAAACACGTAATGGGAGTACCAGAAGAAGAAGAAAGAGAGGAATAGAAGAAATATTTGAAACAATAATAACTGAAAATTTCCCCAAATTAATGTCAGACACCAAACCAGGAATCCAGGAAGCTTGAGAAGACCAAGCAGAATAAATGCCAACAAATGACACTTACGCATATTATTTTCAAATTATAGAAAATGAATGATGAAGAAAAAAATCCTGGAAGAAGCCAGAGGAAGAAAACTTACTTATAGACGAGCAAAGATAACAATTACATCTGACTTCTCAGAAACTATGCTAATAAGAGAGTGGAGGGAAATATTTAAAGTGTTGAGAGAAAAAAAAAGCCAACAACCTAGAATCCTGTACCCTGAAAAACATTATCATTCAAAAGTGAAAGAGAAATAAAAACTTTCTCAGAGAAACAAAAATTGAGAGAATGTGTTGCCAGTAGACCTGCCATGTATGAAAAGTTGAAAGAAGTTCTTTAGAGACAGGGAAAATAATATAGATCAGAAATTCAGTTCTACATTTTAAAAAAGAAAGAACATCAAAGAAGGAATAAGTGAAGATAAAATAAAAACTTTTTTCTTATTCTTTATTGGTCTAACAGATAACAGTTTATTAAAAATAATAGCAACAATGTATTTGGTTACGTATGCTTATGAATATGTCATACATATGCTTATGTATGCTTATATATAAGAGAAATAAATGACAGGAGAAAGGAATTAAGAATATTTTGTTACTATAAGGTACTCACTACCTGTGAAGTGGTGTAGTGTTATTTGAATGTGGATTTGGATTAGTTATAAAAGTATATTGCAAATTCTAGGGCAAGCACTAAGAATAGTTTTTAAAAAAGTATAACTGATGTGCTAAGAGGAGAGAGAAAATATGAACATAAAAAATGGTCAATTAAAACTACAAGAGGCAGAAAAAGAATGGAAGAGAAAAATAGGAACAAAGAATAAGGGCAACAAATGCAACACAGTAACAGTGATGGTAGACATTAATCCATCTATATCCGCAGTCACTTTGGATGTCAGTGGTCTAAATGAACAAATTAAAAAACAGATTTTCAGAGTGGATCAAAAAACATGACCCAACTATACGTTATTTGCAAGAAACCTACTTTAAATATAAAGATACATATAGATTAAAAGTAAAGGGATGGAGAAAAATATACCATGCTAACACTAATCAAAATAAAGTAGGAGTAGCTATATTAATTTCAGACAGAGCAGACTTCAAAGTAAGGACAGTTATTATGGATAAAGAGGGCATTACATATGATAAAAGACTCAATTCCCCAAGAGGACGTTACAATTATTAACATGTAAGTGCCGAACAACAGAGTGTCAGACTATGTGAGGCAAAAAACTGCAAGGAGAAATAGATGAATTCATTATTCATAGTTAGAGACTTCAACACTCCTCTCTCCCTTTCTGTCTCATAAAGGGATAGATCCAGCATGCAGAAAATCAGTATGGACATAGATGACCTCAACAACAGCATCAAGATGACCTCAACAACAGCATCAATCAACTGGATATAATTTTCTTCTATAGACTACTTTACCCAACAACAGCACATTACACATTTTTCTCAAGCTCGCATGGAATAATCACCAAGACAGACCACATTCTTGGCTATAAAACACACCTTAACAAACTAGGAATAGAGAGGGAATTTCTTCATTTGATAAAGACTATCTATAAAAAACCTACAGCTAACTTCATACTTAGTGATGAGAAACCCAAAGCTTTTCCACTAAGATCAGGTATAAGGCACTTCTTGTCCCTTCTCACCACTCCTTTTCAATGTCATACTGGAATTTCTTGCTAATTCAATAAGGCAAGAAAGGAAATAAAAAGTATACAGATTGGGAAGGAAGACAGAAAACTGTCTTATTTGCAGATGACCTGATCATCTGTGTAGAACATCAAAAGAATCAATAAAATAACTCCTTGACCTAATAAGTGACATAGCAAGGTTGCAGAATACAAAGTTAATATACAAAAGTCAATTGCTTTCCTATGTACCAATAATGAACAAGTGGAATTTGAAATTAAAAACAGAATAACACTTACATTAGCACCCCAGAAATGAAATACTTAGGTATAAATCTAACAAAATATATGCAAGATCCATATGAGGAAAACTGTAAAACTTTGATGAATGATATTAAAAAAGAACTAAATAAATGGAGGGATTTCCATGATCATGGATAGGAAGACAATATTGTTAAGATATCAATTATCCCCCAGCTTGATCTATGGATTCAATGTAATCCCAATCAAAATCCCAGCAATTTATTTTATAGATATCAATAAACTTATAAAGTGTATATGGAGAGGCCAAAACCCAGAATAGCCAACACGATATTGGAAGAAGAACAAAGTTGGAGGACTGATGCTACTCGACTTCAGGACTTACCATAAAAATATAGTAATTAAGACAGTGTGGTATTGGTGAAAGAATATACAAATAGATCAGTGAAACAGAATAGAGAGCCCAGAAATAGATCCCCCATAAATATAGCTAAATTGTCTTTGGAAAAGGGGCAAAGACCATATGATGGATCAAAGTTCGTCTCTTCAACAAATGGTACTGGAAAAACTGAACATCCATATGTAAAAAAACAAAAACAAAAACCTAAACACAGACCTTACACCCTTCACAAATATTAACTCAAAGTGGATTATAGACCTAAATGTAAAATGCAAAACTATAAGGAGAAAACCTAGGTGGTGATGTCTTTTTAGATACAACACCAAAGACATAATTGATAAAAGAAATAATTAATAAATTAAAAACTTCTGCACTGCCAAAAACAGTATCAAGAGAATTAGAAAGACAAGCCACAGATTGGTAGAAAATATTCACAAAAGATACATCTGATAAAGAAATGTCATCCAAAATACAGAAAACTCAAAACTCAACAATAAGAAAACAGACAACCTGATTGAAAATTGGGCCAAAGCTCTTAATAGACACCTCACTAACGAAGATATACAGATGGCAAATAAGCGTAAGAAAAGCATAAGAAAAGATGCTCCACGTGATATGTCATCAGTGAAATATAAATTAAAACAACAACAGCGAGATACACACCATTAGAATGGCCAAAATCCAGAACAGTGACAACACCAAATGCTGGTGAGGCTGTGCAACAACAGCAATTCTCATTCATTGCTAGTGGTACATCCACTTTGGAAGACAGTTTGGCCGTTTCTTACAAAACTAAACATACTCTAACCATACGATCCAGTAATTGTGCTCTTTGGTATTTACCCAAAGGAGTTGAAAACTTATGTCCACACAAAAACCTGTACATTGATGTTTACAGCAGCTTTATTCATAATTGCCAAAACTTGGAAGCAACCAGGATGTCCTTCAGTAGGTGAATGGATAACTAAACTGTAGTATATCAGACAATGGAATAGCATTCAGTACTAAAAAGAAATGAGCTATCAAGCCATGAAAAGACATGGAGGAACTTAAATGCATATTACTAAGTGAAAGAAGCCACACTGAGAAGGCTACATACCGTATGATACCAACTATATGACATTCTGGAAAAGACAAAACTATGGAGACAATAGAAAGATCAGTGGTTGCCAGTGGTGGGGGAGGAGAGGAGATGAATAGGCAGAGCACAGAGGACTTTCAGGGCAGTGAAAATACTCTGTGTGATATTATAAAGATGGATATATGTCATTATACATTTGTCCAAACTTTTTAAATGTACAACACCGAGAGTGAACCCTTAGATAACTATGGATTTTGTGTGATTACAATTGTCAATGTAGGTTCATCCTTGGTAAAAAAATGTACCATTCTAGTGAGTGATGTTGATAAAGGGGGAGGCTATACATTTGTTGGGGCAGAGGGTATATGGGAAATCTGTATACCTTCCTCTCAGTTTTATTGCAAACCTAAAACTGCTCCAAAAAGTCATCTTAAAAAAAAGCAAATTACCTACAAGGGGAAAGGGTTGATTGAGGCTGGCTTCATACTTCTCCACAGAGCATCAAGAAATGTATCTAGCCAAAATGGCATTATGATATAAAGGCAGCAAACAGACATTCTCAAACAGTTTGGAGAACACAGCATTATTGAAAGAATATTTTGAGAAATAAATCTAGCCATTTAAGAAATGAATCAAAATAAAGAATTCAGGAATATAGAAATCATAGTAAAAGACTGGTGGGTAAGCACTGAGTCAATTTAAGTATAAAACCAATATGAATTAATTATGGGGTATGGAAACAGGACAAGAAATAAGCATGGTTAAATATTGACAATGTAAAGATAAAAAAAAATAAAATTTTTTTGAGAGATCAAAGGAAGAGACTAGGAAAGAAGACCATTAATATCTTTTAAAGCATGGCATCAATGAATATTAATTAAAATTGATAATTATAGGTTTTTAAAAAATGACAGGTCATTAATATTTTATAGTATCTCTTTGTCTCCCTCAATCCCTACAATTCCTTCAATTTATTTAAATGTTTTTTTTTAATAAAATTCAAGGGAAATAGAATTTAATTATTTTTCTATCCATCCATCCATCCATCCATAAACACATTCATGAATTAATCCATCTATCTTTAGTAGGAAATATCTTGAATTATTTTCTTCTAATATTAATAACAGTAATTTATGGGTAGTGTGGTTTAAAGTGATTTTAAAACTTTAGTTTTCTGGATTTCTTGATCCTTTTTAATTAGCATGTATTATTTTTACAAAAACAATAGAGCAACTTTTGTTTAAAACAAAAAAATTTAGAAGCTAATTTGCTAAGATGTTAACAGTAATTAATTCTGGGTGCAGGAATCTTTTCATTTTTTTCTTGTACTTACTATATATATATATTTTTTGTTTCTAAAAAGCATAAACAACATATTTTAAAAATAAAACATCTTTAGAAATTTGTTTAATCAACAGAACATTGGCAAACAAGCACATTTACTAAGTTTCACTTTCAGAATGAAATTTAAGATGAATTTTTCCCTAGATTTCTAAATTTTAATAGTGGGGAGTTTGATAGAAGTTAAGTTATTAGAATGTTTAATAAGAATAATTGCAAGAAAGAAAGTTATATTTGGGAACTAAAGGGAAGGGAAAAAGAGAATGACCATTTCATGAATGTGTACTATATGCTTGGTACTGGACTAAGTCCTTTATACATGATCTCATTCAGTCTTTACAATAAACCTATGAGAAATGCACTATTATTATTCCTGTTTTTAAAAATGAGGAGTTTGAGGTCCTACAACATTAAATCACTTGCCAGGATTGTGTGAGCCAGGAATCTAACCCAGGTGTATAACTTCAAAGCCCTTTATATTCATTCTTTCATTTAATTATAATGATTCTGTGGATGATGTTTTCCCCTCAGATAAGAAAACTGAAGTATTAAAAGGTGAAATAATTTTCCCAACATATGATAGGGCTGGGATTCAATTCAGGCCTATATGATTCCATCAATCATGGACTTTCCAGTGGATCAACCTTTAATACTGTGTGTGTGTGTGTTTAATAATAATTTGATTTGATTTCCATCCATTCTCCTCCCCTATTCACCTTTTCTTGGAAAACATGCTATACAGAAAGAGATAGCATGATTGATTCCTAAGACTTTCACTTAACAACCCTATTTTATGATCTAGTAAACATGCCCTAGTCAATTTTCATTCAAGATCAGAATTGAACTTTGTGACAAGAGAGCTTTGGTTCTAGATGTGCTTCAGAAACCAAAGAAATTGGAGAAGGGCAGAGAGTGGTGATATTCTCACAAGATAACTAAACACTGCTATTCTACTTAATTCCTTAGCAATTTTTCCTGTGGAAAACAAAACAAACCTAATAAGCTCTGGTTTCTCTGCCTGTTCAGATACCTCTTTACTTGTCCTTTCTTTTGTTTTTGAGAAAAAAATATATATTTTAAGATTTAGAATAAAAGATTTCCAGTTACTGGCCAGATCAGGAGATATTTTATAGTATGATTCTATGAAGCAATAGCCAAATCCTTGCGTTTGTGAATTAGAAAATAGAAAACTTTGGAGGAGCGATTACTTTGGGACTGGTTATATGTACAGAAGTATATGATACAGACAGTCAAATTGCTTCAGGGAAGAGCAAATCAATGAATGTAGATTTTATTTTTGTATAAGAGACCAACATATCAGTTACGACTATGCTCTGATTTTATTTTACTGTTATGAACCCACATTCTGAGGTAATGGGCCATGGAAAGAAATTCCCACCATGATTTGAACTGAGTCTTTAGTTTCTTGGAGGGCATAATATGCCCTGTAAGAATTTTAAAGTCATAGATGAAAAAAATTCTTAGATGCTCTTCTGAAATTTTAAAAACAAGACTTTTTTTAAAAAAGTTCTTCTTCAGGCAAATAGTTAATTTTAGATTATCCAGTAATGGACCTGAGTGTAGCTAATCCCAAACCACAATGAGCCAAAAAGAATGTATTCATTTTGTTTGGAAATACTAGTAGAGGTTTTTTGGTGGTGGTTGTTAATTGTACCATATTTAGGCTAATGTTAAAATTGATTTGATTTCCTAGAATAGTAAATGTTGACTGGTTGATTCAGGGAGACAACTGGTCTGGGATTATAGCTTTGCAACTATTTGTTGTTCCTGTCTGGGATTATAGCTTTGCAACTATTTGTTGTTCCTGGGTAAGGATCACTTAAATAGCAATCAACCTTAAATCTGTTCACTTCATTCTTTTTATACCTGGGTTGGGATAACAAAACCATTTTATGAAATGGCCATTTGAAGGGAGATTTTATAGTTGATTTTAAGTATGAATCCTAAAAACTGTTTCAAAACAATCACGAAGAAGACCTGCAATGTTTATTCCAGGGAAGAACAAGTAGCTAGTCCATACAAATATTTTTAAATCTCCACAAGCATATTTACATTATTTTTTGTAGTCACTGTACGTTCCTGGCATTCTCATGTACATTATTGATGCCCAATAACTTGACCACCTAGCATTTTATTTAAACTGAAAACTTATTTATCCTTAAAAATAGAAATTAAAAAGACACCTAAGATGGGTGAAGGGCATCAAAGGTACAAACTTCTAGTTATAAAATAAATAAGTCCAGGGGATGTAATGTACAACATGGCGACTATAGTTAATAGTACTGTAATGTATATTTAAAAGTTGCTAAGAGATTAGATCTTAAATATCTCATCATAAGAAAAAAACTGTGTGTGTGGTGATGGATGTTAACTGGACTTACTGTGGTGATCATTTTGCAGTATACACATATATCGAATCATGTTGTACACCTGAAAGTAATATAATATTATATGTCAATTATATCTCAATTAAAAAAACAGATATTAATTATATCTCAATTTTAAAAGTTTATGAATTTGCTGCTGGTACTTTCCTTTAAGAACCATTAGCACAAAGCATGGAATTAAGCAGAGAAACTCCACTTGGAATCAAGGATCTAAGTTTGCTTCCTGGTTCCACTTCCCAACTGAGTAAACACAGGCAAATTACTTAACTGCTCTGCACTTCAATTCAGATATATTTAACACTTACCTCAACGGTTTGCTGACTTGGCATATATGAGATGTAGGTAAAACCATGTTGAATAATGTAAAGCACGACACAGGTGGTATTTACTGTTATCTTCGGTTTAATACAGACATGAATTTCCCTGAACCTTAGCTCTAGGGTGGGAGCCTCAAGTTAATTTTGCAGTTTCTTGACTAAGTCTTGTGATAGGCACTGGCTATGGTCTGAGAGGAGAGGGTGGGGTGGGAAGGAGAGAAATGATCTTCTTTTCATCTTTCCTAAGCCATGCAAAAAGGCCTTACAAAATAAGAGAGTATGCAAATAAGAGTGAAACAATGGGAATTCACTCTCCTGTAAATTACACTTGAGAAGACTTTTCTCTCTTCTGTGAGCTAATCATTAAGGCACTGAAAGCTTTGTCCATAGTTCCAGTGATAAAATACTTCAATGTTAGGGGCTTCCCTGGTGGCGCAGTGGTTGAGAATCTGCCTGCCAATGCAGGGAACACGGGTTAGAGCCCTGGTCTGGGAAGATCCCACATGCCGCGGAGCAACTGGGCCCGTGAGCCACAGCTACTGAGCCTGCGCGTCTGGAGCCTGTGCTCCGCAACAAAGAGAGGCCGCGATAGTGAGAGGCCCGCGCACCGCAGTGAAGAGTGGCCCCCCGCTTGCCGCAACTAGAGAAAGCCCTCGCACAGAAATGAAGACCCAACACAGCCAAAAAATAAATAAATAAATGTAGTCATTTAAAAAACAAAACAAAAAAAAAACTGTAAAACGTTGTTGGGAGAAATTAAAGAAGACAAATAAATGGGCAGACATTCCATGTTCATGCCTTAAAAAAAAAAAAAACTTCAATGTTAAATTACTGAATGACACCATAGCTCAAAGAACAGAGCGGGAAGAGGAGAGCAATGAGAAAAGAAAATGCTTATGTTGACGTATAGAAATCCTTTAGTAATCAGCAAGGAATGGAATGAAATAAAGTATACGAGAATGTTTAATGGGGTTTTTAGCAAATTAAATTTTGCAGAAATATGCTTAAACATGTGGCATTGCCAAGGGCTAGCCCCATCAGGTCAGGTGATCAGACAGTCTTTTGTTTGCATACCCTGCGTGGCAAGGAAGAGAGAGAAATACACATTCATTTTCAAGGAACATAGGATGTGTGAGTTAGAGCAGTAATATATCTTCTGCTAAGTCTTTCGGTTAGGAAGAAACATTAGGCACCATCTACACTGAATCCATGGACGAGGTAAGAAAATAATGCTTTCTAGAAAGAAAAGACCAAGTGAAGAAAGCTTCATTGTATCACAGACTGTGTTGCTATAGGCATACTGTTGCTCTGTAGGGAGATATTAAGAGGGGACAAGATAAAATTACAGCAGATACTGCACTTTTTTGTTATCTTGACAAGAACAGCAGCAGGACTTAGCTTAACCAAATGTTAACACTCTTCCCAAATGCTAATGAAATACAAGTAGAAAAATTGGGGGGATTCCCAATTTAAGTATTTTATTGGCTGGTGCTTTACGCATTTATCATGTGTCTTGTTTACACAGGCACCAACACAGAATTGGAGACACATGTCCCCCCACCTACACAATCACATTCCCTGAATTGTCATAGTCAACTTGCTGCCCTTCAAGTATCCAGATCTATGTTTAGGAAAGAAGGACTGGGGGGTGGAGAGAGAGAGGAGGAAAGGAGGAATGGGGAGGGAGGGAGGGAGGGAAGGAGAAAGAAAAGGAGGGAAGGAAAGGAAAGGAAAGGAAAAAGAAAAGAAAAGATCTTGTGTGCAAACAAGCATTCGTTTGCCAAATCTCTAAGAAGTATGTGAAGGACTGACCTATGATTGGAAGGTAGAAAAAGATAAGGCCTAACTGCATTCATTAGAAATAGCCTACAGTGGAGAAGAAACACACCCAAGAAATTTACATCCTCCTCTGCAGTACACTGCAAATTGATTAGAATATCCTTTCTAACTACTGCCTTTCCTAAGGAAGGAAATCTATTGCAGATGAATAGTTTAGTGACTTAAAAGATAATGTGAGAGAGGAGCTCTGCATAATTAAATTTAAAAAACAGTGTTTTCTCAAACCAGGAAAGTAATTTATAACAGGATAGGCTGACTTGATCAAGTTTTCTTATAGAGTCTTTTTCTTATAGACTGATATGGTTTGTATGCCTCTGATAGTTCTCTGCAAAACTTCTCTGCAAAATAAAGACATTCTACTTTGACTTTAGGGAAATATTTTTATGTATCTCTCCATTGAAGATACAGTCTCATATGTCAAAGATTTTCCTATTTATTTTACGAATCTCTCCACCTGGTAGATACAATTATGTTCCATCCCGTTTTATTTTTTGAAAGAAAAAATGTTATAAAGATTGATCATCTCTTAAAGCATTCCTGCTGGAGGAATTCCATACCTCAAGTCTGGAGGTAGGAACAATGAAGAGGAGAAACCTTTAGCATTGTGCTGTCCTTCCAGTTGTGGTCTAGTGAAGTTCACCCTCATCACTTACAGGCTGTTAAAAGAACAAAATTCAACAGAGTAAATTTGAAGATCTACTTGGCTTTATTCAACTATTCATGAACCAGGCAGCATCCATCTAGCAACTAGCAGGGCACTCTAAGGAAGGCGCTATAAGAAGGAAGGCTTTTACAGAAAGGAGGATGGGCCAAGGAAGACTTAGCAAAAGAAAAGAAAGGGTTATTTGGGGGGTCAGGTCATTTTCTTTTGTGGGGGAAGGGAACAAGGGTTTTATCATGCAGTTTACCTAGTGTGGATCAGGAAGTTTCAGGTGGATTGTTTTAAAGGTCACATTTCTGGGAAGGGTTGAAACTGCAATTAAATCTTGATTTGCTGTGGGTAGGGAGCAAACGACTTCATTTTGGGCATTAATTTCTTTTTTTTTCAATTTATTTTATTTATTTATTTTTGGCTGCATTGGGTCTTTGTTGCTATGTTCAGGCTTTCTCTAGTTGCGGTGAGTGGGGGCTACTCTTCGTTGCCGTGCGCAGGCTTCTCATTGCGGTGGCGTCTCTTGTGGAGCACGGGCTCTAGGCGCATGGGCTTCAGTAGTTGTGGCGCTCAGTTAAGATGACTTAGTTGCTCCGCGGCACGTGGCATCTTCCCGGACCAGGGCTCGAACAAGTGTCCCCTGCATTGGCAGGCAGATTCTTAACCACTGTGCCACCAGGGAAGCCCCGTTAATTTCTTTTTAACGAGGTCTTGTGTAGGAAAAAAACTTTTCACAAGGATGGCTGAGGAGCTGTCCCTTCTCACTCAATGGTTTCCATTAAATGTATTAAAGTTACGGCATTACCTTTAGGTATACACTCAAATGCAACAGGTCTAGGTGGACGCTTCCTCATCCCCCATTACACTGGCTCCCCTTCTTTTCTCTCAGTTTTACTACCTTTCTGTCAACTCCCAAAAGTAAAAACGTGACTCCTACCTTTTTCTCAATCTCCATGTTAAATAAGTAAGGAATGCTCAAACATGCATCTTCTTCTAACCCCAGCGAGTGCGTGTGTGCACACACGCGCACACACACACACACACACACACACAGTCCTCTTCTTCTCAGGCCTTTTATTACCTGCTGCTTGGATTCTTACAAGCTGGTCTTCATACCTCCATTCTCTTCATGTCCAACCATCCTACAGATCCTGTGATTTGTGTGTAGGAGGGTTATCAGAAAGCGCTCACAGAAACATCTGCGAGGGAGTAAAGGAAGCAGGATTGGGCAGATGGAAATGTAAAATTGCAACGTAGTTGCAACAGAGGCCTTAACCAATTCCACAGGGAACTCTGAAGGGCTGGACCTTCAGAGATATCCACAATTGAGGCAAGGGGGCTGGGCCCTTGTAATCCCACAGAGAACTGTCATTAGAGGTGGGCTGCCTATGGAGACGTAGGCATAATCTTGGGCAAGGTAGCTCTCTTTAGCCACCACGCCCTCCTCAGGCTATGGCTGTAGCATTTGTCCATTTACCATCAAAACTGTGCATAAGAATACCAAGAAATTCCCCAGTTGGTCACCTGGGGTCCTAAATAGACTGCATACTGGCCCAGAGAATGGCACTTGCAGGGTATTGTCTCTGAAAGCTCTCAGTTGGTGATCTTGTTTGAGGCCTTGTGGGCAGGAAAGGCAAACCCCACCTGGAATATGTGGCACTTCTAGTCAAGATGAATTGTTGCCCCTTCCAGTGTGGAGGGAATCCACTGTAATAAATCTGCTAAGAGGCTAATTGATCTCTTCAAGAGATAGTGCTGTAACAGGGACTCAGCATGGGTTTCTGTTGTTGGCAGGGGGGACATTTGGCAGTCGTAGTAACTGAATCAACCCTGGTGATTGGGAGCCTGTGCAATTGGGCCCATGAGTATCCTCTATGGCTTTTCTTTATATAAACCAATTGTACTAGCACTTATTTTTCCAGTGGCAAAGGTAGGCTGACATCAAATGGCTAGGCCATTCTGTCTACTTGGGGGTTAAGTGCCTCTTCTGTGGGTGTATGCTCTCTGGTGGCGATAACATGTGACACAAAGATCTTTACCGTTTGTACTCTCTCCCATTTGTCTGTCCACATGCCTCCTCCCCAAACTTGTACACAATCTCCCAATCTTTCTCCTTCATGCCCCTGCCAAGTCAATCATCACTGCCATGGGTTTATATTCTTTCCTTGGCCTACTGCTCTTTTCATACAAAGTGGATGACCAGTACACTATCCAAAGATTCCCCATCACTAGCTTGCTTACGTTCTCTGCTTATTCTTATGCTCAACTCCAGATATACCCCTTCTATCTTAAGATGGATTGATGCTGGAAAAGGCCAGTCTTGGTAGGTCTGACACAATGATGGACTGTTCTGGCCTCATAGTCACCTGATGTTTCACAGTCAAATCTCCATCTCTACTAGGGCCCTGTATATATTGGGATACATATATTGTAGTATGTTTGTCAAATGGTGTATAATTTTGTGTTATAGATGGCATGACCCTAGGATCTACTTGTGATTCTCCTATGGCTGCTTTCCATAAATTCCACACAGTGTCTTTTCCCACCAGAGGTACAGTAGGGTCTGCTGTGTTGTATGCGTCATATGGCCCGAGTGGCAAGGCTATTGACACCACAGCCTGGACCTGTGCAGGGCATGTCCTTGCTCCAGGTCTCACTCAAAGCTGGCAGCCTTATGGGTCACTCAGTAAATGGGCAGAGTAGTATTTCCAGTTGGGGAATATGCTGACTCTAGAATTCAATAAAGAAGTTTTATGTTTCTTTTTTCATGGTCAGAGGGACAAGATGTAATAATTTGTACTTTACTTTGATAAGATATCTTAAGCTCCCCCACTAGTTTCCTGAACATTTCACTGATCTGGCAGGTCTTCCATCTTTAGAGTGCACATATCTTACCAAGGCCTCCAATGTACTTGCCAAGGTTCTTTCTTATTTTGTTCAATTAATGTGATCTCTTCTGCCCACTGAGATATTCTGCAGAGTGTCTAGATGCTCTAGGTTCCTTTGGATTATATTAAGACAGACAGCAAGATAGTTAACATCCCTGGGGCACGACTATAACTTTATACTGATGTTTGTCCCACATGAATGTGAATTGCTTCCAGCCCTCCTTCCAGATAGGGTAAAAAAAAAAAAACAACATATTCCTCAGATTAGTAGCCTTATACCAAGTACCCAAGGCCATGGTATTCAGTTTTAGCTACATATGGCACAACAGCTGCAATTGGGCCTACTACTTGGTTGATTTTGCATTATCCCACTTTCATTCTGTGGGATCCATCTAATTTTTGTAGGACCCAGACTAGTGAATTAATGGAGATTCAATGTGGAGCACCATTTCTGTATCCTTCAGGTTTTTTAAGTTGGCAATCTTCTCTTCCATTCCTGGGAAGCAATTTTATATTCTCAACTGAGAAATTTCAGAGGCTTCCAATTGACCTTCTCAAGTGTCATAGTTCTTGCTTCATAGGCCAAGGAACCAATGTTGAGGAGATGACCAAGGATCAAGTAGATGTACTCTGAGTCAAACCTGGCCCCCATAAGCCTCACTCTAAAAAACAAGTCAAGGATGGGTAATCAGGCTATTAGTCCTGATTATCCATTCATGATTTCTTTTGATTTACAAAATTTAACAATATCTTTATTGGCTGTCCATTTATATTGCCCATAGGGGTGCCATGTTCTATTAACCTAGTGGTTCTCAAGTTGTGATTTCAAACTACCAGCATCAGTATCAAAAGAGAGCTTATTTACAATGCAGTTTATCAAGTTACACCTCAGACCTACTGAATCAGAAATATGGAGGGTGAGGTCCAGCAAGTTGTGTTTTAGAAACTCTCCAGATGATTTTGGTGCATGCTCAAGTTTGAGAATAATTATATTAACCATTACCTTAGCTCTCTTTGAGTCAGGTCTCCCTGGCATCCACTCTCAGTTTGTTTTTTTTTTTAACATCTTTATTGGAATATAATTGCTTTACAATGGTGTGTTAGTTTCTGCTTTATAACAAAGTGAATCAGCTATACATATACATATATCCCCATATCTCCTCCCTCTTGCATCTCCCTCCCACCCTCCCTATCCCACCCTTCTAGGTGGTCACAAAGCACTGAGCTGATCTCCCTGTGCTATACGGCTGCTTCCCACTAGCTATCTATTTTACATTTGGTAGTGTATATATGTCCATGCCACTCTCTCACTTTGTCCCAACTTACCCTTCCCACTCTCCATGTCCTCAAGTCCATTCTCTATATCTGCGTCTTTATTCCTGTCCTGCCCCTAGGTTCTTCAGAACCATTTTTTTTTCTTAGATTCCATATATATGTGTTAGCATACGGTATTTGTTTTTCTCTTTCTGACTTACTTCACTCTGTATGACAGTCTCTAGGTCCACCACCTCAGTACAAATAACTCAATTTCATTTCTTTTTATGGCTGAGTAATAGTCCATTGTATATATGTGCCACATCTTCTTTATCCATTCATCTGTCGATGGACACTTAGGTTGTTCCATGTCCTGGCTATTGTAAATAGAGCTGCAATGAACATTGTGGTACATGACTCTTTTTGAAATATGGTTTTTTCAGGATATATGCCCAATACTGGGATTGCTGGGTAGTACGGTAGTTCTATTTTTAGTTTTTTAAGGAACCTCCATACTGTTCTTCATAGTGAGTGTATCAATTTACATTCCCACCAACAGTGCAAGAGGGTGCCCTTTTCTCCACACCCTCTCCAGCATTTATTGTTTGTAGATTTTTTGATGATGGCCATTCTGACTGGTGTGAGGTGATACCTCATTGAAGTTTTGATTTGCATTTCTCTAATGATTAGTGATGTTGAGCATCCTTTCATGTGTTTGTTGGAAATTTGTATGTCTTCTTTGGAGAAATGTCTATTTAGGTCTTCTGCCCATTTTTGGACTGGGTTGTTTGTTTTTTTGATAGTGAGCAGCCTGAGCTGCCTGTATATTTTAGAGATTAATCCTTTGTCAGTTGCTTAATTTGCAAATATTTTCTCCCATTCTGAGGGTTGTCTTTTCATCTTGTTTATGGTTTCCTTTGCTGTGCAAAAGCTTTTAAGTTTCATTAGGTCCCATTTGTTTATTTTTGTTTTTATTTCCATTTCTCTAGGAGGTGGGTCAAAAAGGATCTTGCTGTGATGTATGTCATAGAGTGTTCTGCCTATGTTTTCCTCTAAGAGTTTGATAGTGTCTGGCCTTACATTTAAGTCTTTAATCCATTTTGAGTTTATTTTTGTGTATGGTGTTAGGGAGTGTTCTAATTTCATTCTTTTACATGTAGCTGTCCAGTTTTCCCAGTACCACTTATTGAAGAGGCTGTCTTTTCTCCATTGTATATTCTTGCCTCCTTTATCAAAAATAAGGTGACCATATGTGTGTGGGTTTATCTCTGGGCTTTCTATCCTGTTCCATTGATCCATATTTCTGTTTTTGTTCCAGTACCATACTGTCTTGATTACTGTAGCATTGTAGTATAGTCCGAAGTCAGGGAGCCTGATTCCTCCAGCTCAGTTTATCTTTCTCAAGATTGCTTTGGCTATTCGGGGTCTTTTGTGTTTCCATACACATTGTGAAATTTTTTGTTCTAGTTCTGTGAAAAATGCCATTGGTAGTTTGATAGGGATTACATTGAATCTGTAGATTGCTTTGGTAGTATTTCACAATATTGATTCTTCCAATCCAAGAACATGGTATATCTCTCCATCTGTTGGTATCATCTTTAATTTCTTCCATCAGTGTCTTACAGTTTTCTGCATACAGGTCTTTTGTTTCCTTAGGTAGGTTTGTTTCCTAGGTATTTTTTTCTTTTTGTTGCAATGGTAAATGGGAGTGTTTCCTTAATTTCTCTTTCAGATTTTTCATCATTAGTATATAGGAATGCAAGATATTTCTGTGCACTAATTTTGTATCCTGCTACTTTACCAAATTCATTGATTAGCTCTAGTAGTTTTCTGGTAGCATCTTTAGGATTCTCTATGTATAGTATCATGTCATCTGCATGCAAACAGTGACAGCTTTACTTCTTCTTTTCCGATTTGGATACCTTTTATTTCTTTTCTTCTCTGATTTTTGTGGCTAAAACTTCCAAAACTATGTTGAGTAATAGTGGTGAGAGTGGGCAACCTTGTCTTGTTCCTGATCTTAGTGGAAATGGTTTCAGTTTTTCACCATTGAGAACGATGTTGGCTGTGGGTTTGTCATATATGGCCTTTATTTTGTTGAGGAAAGTTCCCTCTATGCCTACTTTCTGGAGGGTTTTTATCATAAATGGGTGTTGAATTTTTCGAAAGAATTTTCTGCATCTATTGAGAGGATCATATGGTTTTTCTCCTTCAATTTGTTAATATGGTTTATCACATTGATTGATTTGCATATATTGAAGAATCCTTGCATCCCTGGGATAAACCCCACTTGATCATGGTGTATGACCCTTTTAATGTGCTGTTGGATTCTGTTTGCTAGTATTTTGTTGAGGATTTTTGCATCTATGTTCATCAGTGATATTGGCCTGTAGTTTTCTTTCTTTGTGACATCTTTGTCTGGTTGTGGTATCAGGGTGTTGGTGGCCTCGTAGAATGAGTTTGGGAGTGTTCCTCCCTCTGCTATATTTTGGAAGATTTTGAGAAGGATAGGTGTTAGGTCTTCTCTAAATGTTTGATAGAATTTGCCTGTGAAGCCATCTGGTCCTGGGCTTTTGTTTGTTGGAAGATTTTTAATCACAGTCTCAATTTCAGTGCTTGTGTTTGGTCTGTTTATATTTTCTATTTCTTCCTGGTTCAGTCTCGGAAGGTTGTGCTTTTCTAAGAATTTGTCCATTTCTTTGTGGTTGTCCATTTTATCGGCATATAGTTGCTTGTAGTAATCTCTCATGATCCTTTGTATTTCTGCAGTGTCAGTTGTTACTTCTCTCCTTTTTCATTTCTAATTCTATTGATTTGAGTCTTCTCCCCTTTTTTCTTGATGAGTCTCTCTATTGGTTTATCAATGTTGTTTATCTCCTCAAAGAACCAGCTTTTAGTTTTATTGATCTTTGCTATTGTTTCCTTCATTTCTTTTTCATTTATTTCTGATCTGATCTTTATGATTTCTTTCCTTCTGCTAACTTTGGGGTTTTTTTGTTCTTCTTTCTCTAATTGTTTTAGGTGTAAATTTAGGTTGTTTATTTGAGATGTTTCTTGTTTCTTGAGGTAAGATTGTATTGCTATAAACTTCCCTCTTAGAACTGCTTTTGCTGCATCCCATAGATTTTGGGTCATCCTGTTTTCATTGTCATTTGTTTCTAGGTATTTTTTGATTTCCTCTTTGATTTCTTCAGTGATCTCTTGGTTATTTAGTAGTGTGTTGTTTAGCCTCCATGTGTTTGTATTTTTTACAGATTTTTTCCTGTAATTGATATCTATTCTCATAGCATTGTGGTCGGAAAAGATACCTGATACGATTTCAATTTTCTTAAATTTACCAAGGCTTGATTTGTGACCCAAGATATGACCTATCCTGGAGAATACTAGCTGTGGCGCTCTGGCCCCCTTCAGGCTGTCTTCACGCAGCCAACCCCAGTCTTCTCCCTGCGGTCTGACATCCGAAGTCCGAGCCTCAGCTCCCAGCCCCCGCCTGCCCCGGTGGGTGAGCAGACAAGCCTCTCAGGCTGGTGAGTGCTGGTTGGCTCCAATCCTCTGTGTGGGGATCTCTGTGCTTTGCCCTCTGCACCACTGTTGCTGCGTTCTCCTCCGTGGCTCTGAGCTTCACCCCCCACCCACCCAACATCTCCTCCAGTAAAAGGGCTTCCTGGTGTGTGGAAACTTTTCCTCCTTCACAGCTCTCTCCCAGAGGTGCAGGTCCTGTCCCTATTCTTTTGTCTCTGTTTTTTCTTTTTTCTTTTGCCCTACCCAGGTATGTGGGGATTTTCTTGCCTTTTGGGAAGTCTGAGGTCTTCTGCCAGCATTCAGTAGGTGCTCTGTTGGAGTTGTTCCACATGAAGATGTATTTCTGATGTATTTGTGGGGAGGACGGTGATCTCCACGTTTTACTCCTCTGCCATCTTGAACGTCTCCTCCCACTCTCACCTTTTGAGTTGTATGAGTTATTTTTATATTTTGGATATTAACCCCTTATTGATACATCATTTGCAAATATCTTCTGCCATGCAGTGGGCAGGCTTTTTGTTTTGTTGATAGTTTTCTTTGCTGTACACAAGCTTTTTAGTTTGATGTAGTCCCATTTGTCTATTTTTTCTTTTGTTTCCTTTGCCTAAGGAGACATATCCAAAAAATATTGCTAAGATCCATGTCAAAGAGCTTACTGCCTATGTTTTTTTCTAAAAATTTTCTGGTTTTGGGTCTTACATTTAAGTCTCTTATCCGTTTTGAGTTTATTTTTATATATGGTGTGAGAAAGTAGTCCAGTTTGATTCTTTTGCATGTAGCTGTCCAGTTTTCCCAACACCACTTACTGAAGAGGCTGTCTTTTCCCCATTGTAATTCTTGCCTCCTTTGTCCTAGATTAATTGACCATGTAAGTGTGGGTTTATTTCTGGGATCTGTATTTAGTTTCATTGATCTATGTGTCTGTTTGGGGGCCAGTACCATACTGTTTTGATTGCTGTAGCTTTATAGTATAGGTTGAAATCAGCAAGTGTGATACTTTAATCTATGTTCTTTTTTCTCAAGATTGCTTTGGCTCTTCTGGGTTGCCTGTGGTTCCATATAAATTTCAGGACTATTTGTTCTAGTTCTGTGAAAAATGTCATCAGTATTTTGATAGGGATTGCATTGAATCTATAGATTGCCTTGGGTAGTATGGTCATTTTAACAATATTAGTTCGTCCAGTTCATGAGCATGTTATATCTTTCCATCTGTTTGTGTCATTTCCAATTTCTTTCATCAGTGTCTTATACTTTTCTGAGTACAGATTTTTTACCTCCTTGGTTAGATTTATTCGTAGGTATTTTATTCTTTTTGATGCAATTGTAATGGGATTGTTTTCTTAATTTTTATTTCTGATAGTTTGTTGTTAGTGTATAGAAACAAAAACAGATTTATGTATATTAATTTTGTATCCTGCAACTTTATTGAACTCACTGATGACTTCTAATTGCTTTTTGGTGGTGTCTTTAGGATTTTCTATGTATAGTATCATATCATCTACAAACAGTGATGATTTTACTTTTTCCTTTCCAATTTGGGTTCCTTTTGTTTCTTTTTCTTGTCTGATTGCTGTGGCTAGGACTTCCAATACTATGATGAATAAAAGTAGTGGGAGTTACCATCCTTGTCTTGTTCCAGATCTTAGAGGAAATGTTTTCAGCTTTTCACCATTGACCATGATGTTGGCTGTAGGTTTGCCATATATAGCCTTTATTACATTGAAAGTTTATATCTCTATACCCACTTTGTTGAGAATTTTTATTATAAATGGATGTTGAATTTTATCAAAACATTTTTCTGGATCTATTGAGATGATTATATGATTTTTATTCTTCAGTTGTTAATGTGGTTTATCACATTGATTTATTTGTGAATATTGAAATATTCTTGCATCCCTGACATTTATTGAACTTGATCATGGGGTATGATCCTTTTAATGTATTGTTGAATTTATTTGCTACAATTTTATTGAGAATTTTTGCATCAATGTTTATCAGTCATATTGGCTTGTAATTTTTTTTCATTGTGTGTTTGTCTGGTGTTTGTATCAGAATGATGCTGGCTTGGTAGAATGAATTTGGAAACATTACTTCCTCTTCAACTTTTTGGTATAGTTTAAGAAGGATAGGCATTAACTCTTCTTTAAATGTTTGGTAGAATTCACCTATGAATTAATTTCATTTTGCACTTTTGTTTTTTTAGGATTTTTTTTGACTACTGATTCAATTTCATTACTGGTAAACAATCTGTTTATGTTTTCTATTTCTTCCTGATTCTGTCTTGGAAGAGTGTACATTTCTAGGGATTTATCCATTTCTTCTAGACTGTCCTTTGTTGGCACATAATTTTTTTGTAGTAATCTCTTGTGATCTGTTGTATATCTGTGGTGTTGTAACTTCTCCTCTTTCATTTCTGATTTTATTTATTTGGGTCCTCTCTCTTTTTTTTCTTGATGAGTCTGGCTAATGGTTTATCAATTTTGATTATCTTTTCAAAGAACCAACTCTTGAACCAGTTTCATTGATATTTTCTATTTTTTTTGTCTCTATTTCATTTGTTTCTGTTCCAGTCTTTATTATTTCTTTTCTTTTGCTAACATTGGATTTTGTTTGTTCTTTGTTTTCTAATTACTTTAGTTGTAAGGTTAGAGTGTTTATTTGAGATGTTTCTTGCTTCCTGTGGTAGGCTTTTATCATTATAATCTTTCCTCCCAGGACAGCTTTTGCTGCATCCCATAGCTTTTGAATCATTGTGTTTTCATTTTGTTTTGTCTCCAAGTATTTTTGATTTCTTCTTCAACTTTTTCAGTGATCCATTCGTTGTTTAGTAGCATATTGCTTAGCTTGTACATGTTTCTGTTTTTTGTAGTTTCTTTTCTTGTCCTTGATGTAGTCTCATACTGTGGTGGTTGGAAAAGATACTTTATATGATTTCAGTCTTCTTAAATTTATTGGGACTTGTTTTGTGGCCTAGCATGTGATCTATCCTGGAGAATGTTGCATGTGCTTTTGAAAAGAATGTCCATTCTGCTATTTTTGGATGGAATATTCTGTAGATATCTATTAAGTCCACTTGATCTATTGTGTCACTTAAGACCACATTGCCTGAGAGGCGGAGTCAAGATGGTGGTGTGGGAAGATGCAGAGTTACCATCTCCCCAGAACTGGGGCGCCTGCCAGCCGCTGGTGGGGAACTCTGACGCCCAAGGAGATGGGAGAAACCCCAAAGTGAACCGGTAGGACACAGGGGGACTGAGGGGGGAGAAGTGGAGGCCAGACAGGATCGGCACCCCTGAGCCCAGGGAGAACAGGAGAAGCAGGGGGGAGGGACTCTCCAGGAAGAGCGGGAGAGGAGCGGAGGGCGATTGCCTGGCCCACTCGGGCCAGGGAGCCTGCTGAGCTCCCAAGACACTGTCCCCCCTCCAAAGCCTCATCCAGGCCACGTGGGTCCTGGGGGCATAGGAGGGAGGCTGGGGAGATCAGGAGAGGCAGTGGGGAGGAGCCATCCGGGAGGAGCAGGAGAGGAGCCAAGGGCAATTGCCCTGCCCACTTGGGCACAGGAGCCTGCTAAGCTCCCAGGCTGGCCCCCTGCCCTCCAGAGCCCCCTCCAGGCTGCGTAGGTCCTTGCAGGCATAGGAGGTAGGTTGGGGAGATCAGGAGAGGCAGGTGGGAGGGGACCTCCCAGATAAGAGGAGCAGGAGAGAAGAGAAGGGCGTTTGCCCCACTCACTCGAGCCCAGGAAGCCTGCTGTGCTCCCAGGTGAGGTCCCCTGCCCTCTGAGACCAGGGGTTGGGGGCACACCTGGGCCCCTTCTGTTCCTTGAGCCTAAGCCCCACCCTCCACAGCCCCCAGGGCCTTTTCCAGCCCTGTGAGTCCTGAGCATTGGCTCCGCCCACCACCCAAACATCACCCTTGCTTAGGCCCCACCATCCACAGCCAAGGCCTTTACCCCCCCCTTTTTTTTTCCTTTTCCCTCCTCCTCTTTTTTACTATTGTGGTACTGATGATGTACCTTCCGCTTGATGATTCATCTTATTTTTATTTATATATTCTTCCTAACATATCTGTTAGTGTCCTAGTCTAATTTTATTTTTTACTTTGTTATTGTTCTTTTTCTTTTTTTTTTTTTTTGCTGCCCCAGGTGGCTTGTGGGATCTTGGTTGACGAACCTGGGGTCGGGCCGAAGCTCTTGCAGTGGGAACTCCAAGTCCGAACCACTGGACTAACAGAGAACCGCAGACCCCAGGGAATATTCATCGGAGTGAGGTTTCACAGAGTTCCTCATCTCAGCACCAAGACTCAGCTCTACCCAATAGGCTACAAACTCATATGTTGGAGGCCTCAGGCCAGTAAGACAGGAACACAATCCCACTCATAAAAAAAGAAAAAAAAATGACACAGCAAAAAAAATATCTTACAGATGAAGGAGCAAGGTAAAAACCTACAAGACCAAATAAATGAAGAGGGAATAGGCAATCTACCTGAGAAAGAATTCAGAGTAATGATAGTAAAGATGATCCAGAATCTCGGAAATAGAATGGAGGCACGGATTGAGCAAATACAAGAAATGTTTAACAAACATCTAGAAGAAGTAAAGAACAAACAGAGATGAACAACACAATAACTGAAATGAAAAATTCACTAGAATGAATCAATAACAGAATAACGGAGGCAGAAGAATGAATAAGTGAGCTGGAAGACAAAATGGTGGAAATAACTGCCGAGGAGCAGAATAAAGAAAAAAGAATGAAAATAATTGAAGACAACCTCAAAGACCTCTGGAACAACACTAAATGCACCAACATCCGAATTTTAGGGGTTCCAGAAGAAGAAGAGAAAAAGAAAGGGTCTGAGAAAATATTTGAAGAGATTACAGTCAAAAACTTCCCTAACAACATGAGAGAGGAAACAGTCACCCAAGTCCAGGAAGCACAGAAAGTCCCATACAGGATAAACCCCAGGAGAAACACACCAAGACACATATTAATCAAGCTAACAAAAATTAAATTCAGAGAAAAAATATTAAAAGCAGCAAGGGAAAAACAAAAAATAACATACAAAGGAATCCCCATAAGGTTATCAGCTGATTTTTCAGTGGAAACTCTTCAAGCCATAACGGAGTGGCAGGATGATATACTTAAAGTGATGAAAGAGAAAAACCTATAACCAAAATTACTCTACCCAGCAAGGATCTCATTCATGTTCGATGAAGAAGACAAAAGCTTTTCAGACAAGCAAAAGCTAAGAGAATTCTGCACGACCAAACCAGCTTTACAACAAATGCTAAAGAAACTTCTCTAAGTGGGAAACACAAGAGAAGAAAAGACCCACAAAAACGAACCCAAAATAATTAAGAAAATAGTAATAGGAACATACATATTGATAATAAACTTGAATGTAAATGGATTAAATGCCCCAACCAAAAGACACATACTGGCTGAATGGATACAAAAGCAAGACCCATATATATGCTGTCTACAAGAGACCCACTTCAGACCTAGGGACACATACAGACTGAAAGTGAAGGGATGGAAAAAGATATTCCATGCAAATGGAAATCAAAAGAAAACTGGAGTAGCAATACTCATATCAGATAAAATAGACTTTAAAATAAAGACTTTTATAAGAGATAAGGAGGGACACTACATAATGATCAAAGGATCAATCCAAGAAGAAGATATAACAATTACAAATGTTTGTGCACCCAACATAGGAACACCTCAATACATAAGGCAAATGCTAACAACCATGAAAGGAGAAATCGACAGTAACACAATAACAGTAGGGGACTTTAACACCCCACTTACACCAATGGACAGATCATCCAAACAGAAAATCTATTCTCCAGGATAGATCACATCTTGGGTCACAAATCAAGCCTAGGAAAATTTAAGACAATTGAAATCATATCAAGCATCTTTTCTGACCACAACACTATGAGACTGGAAATCAATTACAGGAAAAAAACTGTAAAAAAACACAAATACATGGAGGCTAAATAGTGCACTACTAAATAACCAAGAGATCACTAAAGAAATCAATGAAGAAATAAAAAAATACATAGAAACAAATGACAATGAAAACACGATGACCCAAAACCTATGGGACACAGCAAAAGCAGTTCTAAGAGGGAAGTTACTAGCAATACAATCTCACCTCAAGAAACAAGAAAAATCTCAAATAAACAATCTAACCTTACACTTAAAACCACTAGAGAAAGACAAACAAACAAAGCCCTAACTCAGTAGAAGGAAAGAAATCATATATATCAGAGCAGAAATAAATGAAATAGAAATGATGAAAACAGTAGCAAAGATCAATAAAATTAAAAGGTGGTTCTTTGAGAAGATAAACAAAATTGATAAACCCTTAGCAAGACTCATCAAGAAAAAAAGGGAAAGGATGCAAATCAATAAAATTAGAAATGAAAAAGGAGAAATCACAACTGACACTGCAGAAATACAAAAGATTATAAAAGACTACTACAAACAACTATATGCCAATAAAATGGACAACCACTAAGAAATGGACAAATTCTTGGTAAGGTACAATTTTCCAAGACTGAACAAGGAAGAATTAGAAAATATAAACAGACCTATCACAAGTAATGAAATTGAAACTGCAATTAAAAATTTTCCAACAAACAAAAATCCAGGACAAGATGGCTTCACAGGCGAATTCTATCAAAGATTCAGAGAAGACCTAACACCGATCCTTCTCAAAATCTTCCAAAAAATTGCAGATGGAGAAACACTCCCTAATTCATTCTACGAAGCTACCATTACCCTGATACCAAAACCAGAAAAAGGTATCACAAAAAAACAAAATTATAGACCAATATCACTGATGAACATAGATGCAAAAATCCTGAACAAAATATTAGCAAACAGAATCCAACAGCACATTAAAAGGGTCATACACCATGATCAAGTGGGATTTATCCCAGAGATTCAAGGATTCTTGAATATACGCAAATCAATCAATGTGATACACCACATTAACAAATTAAGGAATAAAAACCATATGATTATCTCAATAGATGCAGAAAAAGCTTTTGACAAAATTCAACACCCATTTATGATAAAAAGTCTCCAGAAAATGGGCATAGAGGCAACCTACCTCAACATAATAAAGGCCATATATGACAAACCCACAGCAAGCATCATACTCAATGGTGAAAAAACTGAAAGCATTTTCACTAAGATCAGGAACAAGACAAGGATGTCCACTCTCACCACTCTTATTTAACGTAGTTTTGGAAGTCCTAGCCACAGCAATCAGAAAAGAAAAAGAAATAAAAGGAATACAAATTGGAAAAGAAGAAGTAAAACTGTCACTGTTTGCCGATGACATGATACTATACATAGAAAATCCTAAAGATGCCACCAGAAAGCTACTAGAACTAATCAATGAATTTGGTAAGGTTTCAGAATACAAAATTAATGCACAAAAATCTCTGGCATTCCTATACACCAACAACAAAAAATCAGAAAGAGAAATTAAGGAAACACTCCCATTTACCACTGCAACAAAAAGAATACAATACCTAGGAATAAACCTACCTAAGGAGGAGAAAGACTTGTACTCTGAGAACTATAAAACACTGATGAAAGTAATCAAAGATGACGTAAACAGATGGAGAAATACGCCATGTTCTTGGATTGGAAGAACCAATATTGTGAAAATGACTATACTACCCAAAGCCATCTACAGATTCAGTGCAATCCCTATCAAACTACCAATGGCATTTTTCACAGAATTAGAATAAAAAATTTTACAATTCACATGGAAACACAAAAGACCTCGAATAGCCAAAGCAATCTTGAGAAAGAGAAACGGAGTTGGAGGAATCATGTTCTCTGATTTCAAACTATACCACAAAGCTACAGTAATCAAGACAGTATGGTACTGGCACAAAAACAGAAATATAGATCAGTGGTACAGGATAGAATGCCCAGAGATAAACTCATGCACATATGGACACCTATTTTATGACACAGGAGGCAAGAACATATGATGGAGAAAAGACAGCCTCTTCAATAAGTGGTGCTGGGAAAACTGGACAGCTACATGTAAAAAAATGAAATTAGAACACTGCCTAGTGGGAAGCAGCCACATAGCACAGGGAAATCAGCTCTGTGCTTTGTGACCACCTAGAGGGGTGGGATAGGGAGGGTGGGAGGGAGGGAGACGCAAGAGGGAAGAGATATGGGGATATATGTATATGTATAACTGATTCACTTTGTTATAAAGCGGAAACTAACACACCATTGTAAAGCAATTATGCTCCAATAAAGATGTTTAAAAAAAAAGAACAGTACCTAACACCACACACAAAAATAAATTCCAAATGGATTAAAGACTTAAATGTAAGACCAGACACTAAAAATGCTTAGAGCAAAACGTAGGAAAAACACTGTTTGCCATAAACCATAGCAAGATATTTTTGACCCACCTCCTAGAGTAACAGAAATAAAGACAAAAATAAACAAATGGAACTTAATTAAACTTAAAACCTTTTGCACAGCAAAGGAAATGATAAACAAGATGAAAAGAGAAGCCTCAGAATGGGAGAAGATATTTGCAAATGAAACAACAGACAAAGGATTAATCTCCAAAATATACAAACAGCTCATGGAGCTCAATATCAAAAAAACCCAAACAATCCAGTTAAAAAATGGAAGATCTAAATACACATTTCACCAAGGAAGACATACAGATGGCCAAGAGGCACATGAAAAGATGCCCAACATCACTAATTATTAGAGAAATGCAAATCAAAACTGCAATGAGGTATTACCTCACGCCAGTCAGAATGGCCATTATCAAATAATCTAAAAACTATAAATGCTGGAAAGAGTGTGGTGAAAAGGGCACCCTCTTGCAGTGTTGGTGAGAATGTAAATTGATACAACCACTATGGAAAACAGTACGGAGGTTCCTTAAAAAACTAAAAATGGAACTACCATATGACCCAGCAATCCCAGTACTGGGCATATACCCTGAGAAAACCATAATTCAAAAAGAGACATGTACCACAATGTTCATTGCAGCACTGTTTACAATAGCCAGAATGTGGAACCAACCTAAATGTCCATCGACAGATGAATGGATAAAGGAGATATGGCACATATATACAATGGAATATTACTCAGCCATAAAAAGAAATGAAATTGAGTTATTCGTAGTGAGGTGAATGGACCTAGAGTCTGTCATACAGGGTGAAGTAGTCAGATAGAGAACAACAAATACTGTATGCTAACGCATATATATGGAATCTTAAAAAAAAAAAATGGTACTGATGAACCTAGTTGCAGGGCAGGAATAAAGAGGTAGACATAGAAAATGGACTTGAGGACAACGGGTCAGAGGGTGAAGGTGGGGTGAAGTGAGAGTAGCATCAACATATATACACTACTGAATGTAAAATAGTTGGCTGGTGGGAAGCAGCAGCATAGCACAGGGAGATCAGCTCAGTGCTTTGCAATGACCTATAGGGGTGGGATAGGTAGGAGGGGAGGGATGCTCAAGAGGGAGGGTATATGGGGACATGTATATGCATATGGCTGATTCGCTTTGTTGCACAACAGAAACTAACACAGTATTGTGAAGCAATTATACTCCAATAAAGATGTTTAAAAAAAAAAAAGGTACATGTACACCTTCCCTATGACCCAGCAATTCACTTCTAGAGAAATAAAAACAAACGTCCAAAAAAAGAAAAAAGTCACTTTGATTCCCGTGTTCATTGTACCATTATTCCTAGTAGCCAAAATGTAGAAACAACTTGTGTCTATCAACAAATGAATGGATAAACAAAATGTAGTCTATACAATGGGATATTATTCACCCATGTAAAGGAATACATTTGTGATATATGCTACAACATGGATGAACTTGAAAATATGCTATGTGAAATAAGGCAGTGACAAAAAGACAAATGTTGTATGATTCTATTTATATGAAATATCTAGATAGGCAAATTCATAGAGACGGAAAGTAGAGTAGAGTTAGTGGCTGGGAGAAGAGGGGGATGGGAGATATATTCTTATGTTTATAGTTTCTTTTGGGGGTGATGGAAAAGGTTTGGAAACACAGAGCAGTGATGGTTGCACAACAGTGTGAATGTAATTAGTACACTGAATTGTACACTGAAAATGCTTAAAATGACATATTTTATGTCACATATTTAATCACAGTAAAAAATTTTTAACCCCCCCCCACAAAAAAGACTACATTGCCTTATTGATTTTCTGTCTAGTTGATCTGTCCATTAATGTAAGTGTAGTGTTAAAGTCCTCTAGTGCTATTGTATTATTGTCAATTTCTCCCTTTATGTCTGTTAACATTTGCTTTATATATTTAGGTGATCCTGTATTGGGTGCATATATGTTAATGAATGTAATATCCTCTTCTTTACTGATCTCTTTATCATTATATAATGCCCTTCTTTGAGTTTTGTTGTTGACTTTGTTTTAACGTCTACTTTGTCTGATACGAGTATTGCTACGCCAGCTTTCTTGTCTTTTCCAGTTGCATGAAATATCTTTTTCCATCTCCTCACTTTCAGTCTTAGTGTTTCTTTAGCTCTGAAGTGAGTCTTTTGTAGGCAACGTATATATGAGTCTTGATTTTTAAATCCATTTAACCACTCTATGTCTTTTGGTTGGAGCATTTAGTCCATTTAAAGTTAAAGCAATTATTAACAGGTATGTACTTACTGCCATTTTGTTCATTGTTTTGGGGTTGTTTTGTAGTTCTTTTTTGTTTCTTCTTCTTTTGCTCTCTTCCCTTGTGATTTGATGAGTATCTTTAGTGTTATGTTTGCATTTACTTTTCATTTTTTTGTCTGTATCTGTTATACATTTTTGGTTTGTTGTTACGAACCTTTATACATTATTGTTTTAAGTTGATAATCTCTTAAGTTTGAATGCATTTTTACTCGCCCCACCACATTTAATATTTCTGATATCACATTTTATGTTTTTGTTTTGTGCATCCCTTAACTACTTATTGTGGATATAGATGATTTTACTGCTTTTGTCTTTTAACCTTTCTAAGTGGTTTATAAGTGGTTGATCTACTACCTTTACTATATGTTTGCTTTTACCCCTTAGATTTTTCTTTTCATAATTTTCATATTTGTAGTCATGACCTTTTTTTTTTTTTTTAATGCTTAAAGAAGTCCCTTTAACATTTTTTGTAAAGCCAGTTTAGTGGTACTGAACTCTTTTAGCTTTTGCTTGTCTGTGAAACTCTTTATCTCTCCTTCAAATCTGAATGATAGCATTGCCAAGTAGAGTATTCTTGATTGTAGGTTTTCCCCTTCATCATTTTATATTTATCATACCACTCACTTCTGGTCTGCCAAGTTTCTGATGGAAAGTCAGCTGATTATCTTATGGGAGTTCTCTGTTCTTACCTAGTTGCTTTTCTCTTGATGGTTTTAAGATTCTCTCTTTATTTTAAATTTTTGACATTTTAATTTTAATGTGTCTTGGTGTGGACGTCTTTGGTTTCCTCTTGTTTGGGACTCTCTGTGCTTCCTGAACCTGAATTTCTCTTTCCTTTCCCAGATTGGGAAGTTTTCAGCTATTATTTCTTCAAATAATTTCTCTGTCCCTTTCTATCTATGTTTTTCTTCTGGGACCCCTATAATGGGGATGTTAGCATGCTCGATGTTGTCCCAGAGGTCTCTTAAACTATCATTCTTTAAAATTCTTATTTCTTTTTTCTGTTCAGCTCAGGTGGTTTCCGCTACCCTGTCTTCCAGTTTTCTATGTTTCTCTGTATCCCCCAATCTACTCTTGATTCCTTCTAGTGTATTTTTATTTCAGTTATTATACTCTTTAGTTCCTTTAAGTTCTTCTTTATATTTTCTAACTCTTTGTTAAACTTCTCTCTGTATTCATCCATTCTTCTCATGAGTTCATTGAGCATCTTTATAATCATTACCTTGAACTCTTTATCAGATAGATTTCTTGTCTCCATTTCACTTAGTTCTTCTTCTGGGGTTTTGTCTTATTCCTTCATTTGAAGCATATTTCTCTCTCTCACCATATTTAGTCTAATTCTCTCTGTTTATACCTATGTAATAGGTAGGTCGGTTACATTTCCTGATCTTGGAGAAGTGGCCTTATGTAGAAGACATTCTATAGAGCTCAGCAGCACACTCGTCTCTGGTTACCAAAGCTATATGCTCCAGGGCTGCCCCCCTCTGGGCTTCATGGGCCTTTGTTGTTGTGTGGCTGACCACTATGGGCCTGCTGGTAGGTAGGGCTGGCCCCTGGTCTGGTTAGTTGCTAGGCCTTGCCTTGTGCAATGGCTGCTGGCCTGCTGGTGGGTGGGCCTGAGTCTCTGTGGGGCTGGCTGCTTGGCCTGGGGCTTCCAGTGCCTGGTTCCAGCCTGCTAGTGTGAAAGGCTGGGTCCCTGCATGACTGCCTACTCTGCCTGGAGGGGTCCCAGGACTGATGCCTGTTCACTGGTGGGTGTGTAAGCTCCTGGTGCTAATAGGCTAGAGAAGGAACTCCAAAATGGTGCTTGACAGCACTAGAGTGTCCTCATGGTAGAACAATCTTCTCAAATTGGCTACCACCAGTATCTCTGTTCCCAGGGGGTATCCCAGTGGCCTCTTGCCTCTCCAGGAGGCTCTCCAAGATCTGCAAGAGTGTCTGGCCCAGGTTACTTTCCAATTATTGCCTCTGAACTGGGACTTGGAACATGAGAGATTTTGCATGCACACTTTAAGTGCAGAGTCTCTGTTTCTAGAGCCCTCTGACTCTCCCACACCTAGGCCCCACTGGCTTTCAGAACCAGACGTTTTGGGGGCTTGTCTTCCCAGTGCAGGACCTCTAAGCTGGGGAGCCTAATGTGGAGCTCAGACTCCTTGCCCCTTGGGGAGAAACTTTGTGATTGTGATTATTTTCCCTTTTGTGAGTTAGCTATCTCGGAGTATGGGTCTTGACTATTCTGCATCTCTGCCCCTCCTACCCATCTCACTGTGGTTCCTTCTTTATATCTTTAATTGTGGAAAATCTTTTCTGCTAGTCTTCAGTTCATTATTATAGATAGTTGCTTTGTAAATAGTTGAAATTTTTGTGTGGCTATGGGAGATGGTGAGCTCAGGGTCTTCCTACTCTGCCATCTTGCCCACACCCCTCCAGCAAAAGTTTTAAATTTTCATGAATTTTGTTGTGGTTAGTGCTTATGCATTTTGTCTAAGAACTCTGTCTATATCAAGCTCACAAAGATAATCTCCTATGTTTTCTTCTGGAAGCTTTGTAGTTTGTAATTCGATCTTTCTCAAATTAATTTTGGGTATGATGTAAGAGAGAGAAGTAGAGGTTGTGTGCATGTGGTTTTAAAAAATATATGATTATCCAATTGTGTCAAAGACCTTCCACATTTAAATTGCATTGATATATTTGATAAAAATCAGTTGATTATATATATGTATATATATATATATACATATACATATGTATATATATATATACATATATATGTGTATCTATATACATATATGTGTGTATCTATATATAGGCTTATTTTTAGATTCTTTAATTTGTTACATTGATCTATTTGTCTATCTTTATGCCAGTTGGATACTGTCTTCATTACTCTTTTTATAGTAAGTTTTGAAATCCTGTAGATAAGCCTTCCAATTTTGTTCATTTTCAAGATTGTTTTGGCTTTTCTAAGTCCTTTTTATTTCCATAAAATTTTGGAATTAGCTTCCCATTTTCTAAAAATATAAAAAATTTTAAAAGGCCTGCTTGGATTTTAATTCAGATGGCATTGACCCTATAAATCAATTAAGGACACTAGAATTAATCTTTTAATACATAATCTCAACTCTTTCAATCCATGAGCATGGGGTATCTTTACCTTTATTTAGGTCTTATTTAACTTTCTCAGAACATTTTAGTATCTTTTATTCTACAAGTCTCGTACATATTTTGTTAAATTTATCTGTAAACATTTCATATTTTTGTGCTATGTTAAATGGAATAATTTTTAATTTTTAAAAAATTGATTGTTGCTAGTATACAGAAATGCAATTAATTTTTGTATTTTTACCTTGTGTACTGTGACCCTCCTAAACTTACTTATCAGTTTTGGTATTTATTTTGTAGATTTCTTTGGATCGTCTATATAAGTCAATCATTTGTGAATTAAAACACTTATATTCCTTCATTTCCAACATTTATGCATTTTAAAAAATTTTATTGACTATTTCACTTGCTAGATCTCCAAAATAACATTGAATAAAAGTGATGACAGTAAACATTCTTTTCTTCTCTCTGGTCAGGAAAGGGTTCAGTATTTCACCATTTAGTATTATGTTATTTGTAGTTTTTTTGAAAGATGCCCCTTATCAGATTGAGAAAATGTCTTTCTATTCTTAGTTTGATGAGAGTTTTATTTTTATATCATAAATGGATATTGAATTTTATCAAATCCTTTTAAAAAATCTTTTGAGATGATCACGTAACTTTCTCCTTTATTCTTTAATGTAGTAAGTTACAGTTATTGGTTCTCCCAATAGTGAACTGGTCTTGTTTTCCTAGAATAAATCCCACTTCATCATTTATTATCTTATTACTACTAAATTTGGTTTTTCTTGAAATTTAGTATTCCCATCCATTATGTTTGTGGACAACAAACCACAATAATACTATTGATGCTTGTGATATAGTCACCAGTAAAAATGAGATGTTTTCATATTTCATTACAATTAATACAGATATCTTGAATATAGTTTATACTCACTACTGCATTGGTATTATATATCGTGGTTATTACACTTTCTGCTATATCATATTACTCATTGAGTTAAAGAAGTAGAACCTCTTATTATAATATCATAAATCTATTTTCTTGTATTTGATAACTGTGTTTCAGCACAATGCATTTCTTTTATAATAGTCTGTATTTTACTTACACATTTAAAAACGTTTTCCTATGAAGGGGTCCCTAGGCTTTATCAGACTGCCAGAGGTGTTCATGGCACCGAAATTTAAGAATCCCTGGACTAGAGCTAAAAAATTCAGCCTTTATCTTAAAACATACAGAACTGGATGGGATCACCTAGAGAGTGTAGACAGAGGATTAGGGAGTGGAGGACACAGCCCCATATATTCTCAATGTTTAAAATTTGGTAGAACGAGAGGATCTTACCAGGAGAAAAATCAAGTGATTGTGGTATGAAAGATGTGTAGAAAAAGAGGTTCAGTAACACATACAATGCTACTGAGAGGCCACAAAAGATGAAAATGGAGAATTGGGATGCTGACCAGGTTAGGTCACTGATGAGTAGCAGGAACAAAAGCACAATTAGAGGAGGTCAAGAAGTGAATGAGAGTCAGGTTAAGTAGAGAAAGGAGCATAGATAACTCTTTTGAGTAGTTTTGCTGCTAAGGGAAGCTGAGAAACAGTGGAGCTAGAGAAATGTAGAATCAAGGGAGTCCAGTTTGTAGTTTGTTTTTTTAAGACAGGAGACATTAATTAAGTCATGTTTGTATGTCAATGAGAATGATCCATTAGAAAGGGAGAAATTTATGTAGAAGGGAAAAGATTGAAGGTGTAAGGAGGTTGGCAGAAGGATCATTAGGCAACGAGGTGGTTCTTTTTCTACTGGATTTATATTTTTCTGTGAAGTATGAGGTAAGATCCTTAGGTATAAGGAGGAAGAGGAGGAGAAATTAGAGATTTGAGGAGAGAAGAGAAGGTTTGAAATAGGTGCCTGGGGGAGTAGAAAGTTAATTTTCAGAATAAGTGATTTATTTAACAATCGGGTCTTACGACACTTGGTAAATAACTCTTATTAGGTATTAGGGCTGTCTTCAGCCACTCTTGTCAAGATAAATGTTATAAATTAGTTTTATAGGCAAAACACAGTCCTGGAATCCTTTCTAGTCTTTCCCATGTTAAGGATTGTGTGACTGTTTAGGGGAGAGCACAGGGGGCAGGACTGTACCACAGCTGATGATAAATAGCCCTCTTCTAATCCTACAAAGTCAGAATCTGTAGGCAAGTGCTTTGTCATCCAGATTATTTAAAGATACTAGAAAGTTTCAAATGCTTAACACTAGTCTAGTTTCACAAGATATCTCTAAACCGACTTCCATCACACTCCCTTTGTACCACTTACCCATATGTTGGTTACTTAATCCTTTGGCAGAAGTTTCCATTCATATCTGGCTATTTGATATCAGCCAGTTTCAGTGTGTGGATCATCACTCCCATGTAATGGACTGAAATGTCATGAACACTGGCTTTTGACAGTTCTAAATTAACAAGAAGATGAAAGGAACATTTGATTATTGAGCCAATTTTTTTTTTTTAAATGCATCTTGCTTGTTAGAAGTGATGGGAAAGGAAATACTGGAAAAGCACATGACGACTTAATGATGTTTTGGGAAAAAAAGTCAGTCTGTTTTCGGCAGCAGTTCTTCCATGGAATGGCTGATTAGACTTTGGTTGGTCCCACCTAAGTTTTATTTTTGGAAAACAAAATTAACCTAACAGCTGTGGCTTATTGCAGTCAGCAAGGGCATCTACTTTACCAAGGGGCCTGTTATCTCAGGCCCCCATATGCTTCCATCCCTAGTCCATCCTTATGAAATGCAATCTCCTGGTGACAAAGGGGCTTGCATTAAATGTCATGAGAGAGTTTCCAAAAAAATCTATCACAGGCCTGAAACCTTTGGGAACTGGATTCTAACTCTTTCACTTTATATATTTGCTCTCTCTTCCAATTTCAAGTCACCTACAAATTGTTGTTGTTGTTGGTGGTGGTAGTGGTGGTGTGTGTGTATTTTAGTCACCTATACATTAGGAGATAGCACTGAAGAAATGCCCCAGGACTGCTCCCTCACTATACTGAGGTCCTTTGCAGCGAGAATCATGCGAGCCTGAGGTCCACCATGTTTTTGACACTATGGCCATATCTTCCTTTTAGAAAATTTAATAGGTATATTTAGAAATATTTACCCAACAATTATAGTGTATATATGGTTGATTCTTATTATTCTTGGTAGCTGTGTTCTGCAAAGTTCCAGCAACACTTAATTAGTGAATACTGAATCATTGGTCCTAGGAGAAATACAAGGTTCTTTTACTTTTACTTTAAAAAAAAATTTATTTTATTGACGTATAGTTGGGTTAGTTTCAGGTATACAGCAAGGTGATTCAGTTATACCTATATATAATTTTTTTCATATACTTTTCCATTATGGTGTATCACAAGATATTGAATATACTTCCCTGTGCTATACAGTAAGACCTTGTTGTTTATCCATTCTTTTTTTTTTTTTTTGAATTTTTGAATTTTATTTAATTTATTTTTTTATACAGTTGGTTCTTATTAGTCATCAGTTTTATACACATCAATGTATACATGTCAATTCCAATCGCCCAATTCATCACACCACTACCCTCAACCCCCACTGCTTTCCCCCCTTGGTGTCCATACGTTTGTTCTCTACATCTGTGTCTCAATTTCTGCCCTGCAAACCGGTTCATCTGTACCATTTTTCTAGGTTCCACATACATGCATTAATATACGATATCTGTTTTTCTCTTTCTGACTTACTTGACTCTGTATGACAGTCTCTAGATCCATCCACGTCTCAACAAATGACTCAATTTCGTTCCTTTTTATGGCTGAGTAATATTCCATTGTATATATGTATCACATCTTCTATATCCATTTGTCTGTCGATGGGCATTTAGGTTGCTTCCATGACCTGGCTATTGTAAATAGTGCTGCAATTAACATTGGGGTGCATGTGTGTTTTTGAATTATGGTTTTCTCTGGGTATATGCCCAATAGTGGATTGCTTGATCATATGGTAATTCTATTTTTCGTTTTTTAAGGAACCTCCATACTATTCTCCATAGTGGCTGTATCAATTTACATTCCCACCAACAGTGCAAGAGGGTTCCCTTTTCTCCACACCCTCTCCAGCATTTGTTGTTTGTAGATTTTCTGATGATTCCCATTCTAACTGGTGTGAAGTAATACCTCATTGTAGTTTTGATTTGCATTTCTCTAATAATTAGTGATGTTGAGCAGCTTTTCATGTGCTTCTTGGCCATCTGTATGTCTTCTTTGGAGAAATGTCTATTTAGGTCTTCTGCCCATTTTTGGATTGGGTTGTTTGTTTTTTTAATATTGAGCTGCATGAGCTGTTTATGTATTTTGGAGATTAATTCTTTGTCCGTTGATTCGTTTGCAAATATTTTCTCCCATTCTGAGGGCTGTCTTTTCATCTTGTTTATGGTTTCCTTTGCTGTGCAAAAGCTTTTAAATTTCATTAGGTCCCATTTGTTTATTTTTGTTTTTATTTCCATTACTCTAGGAAGTGGATCAAAAAAGATGTTGCTGTGATGTATGTCATAGAGTGTTCTTCCTATGTTTTCCTCTAAGAGTTTTATAGTGTCCGGTCTTACATTTAGGTCTCTAATCCATTTTGAGTTTATTTTTGTGTATGGTGTTAGGGAGTGTTCTGATTTAGTTCTTTTGCATGTAGCTGTCCAGTTTTCCCAGCACTACTTATTGAGGAGACTGTCTTTTCTCCATTGTATATCCTTGCCTCCTTTGTTATAGATTATTTGACCATAGGTGTGTGGGTTTATCTCTGGGCTTTCTATCTTGTTCCATTGATCTATATTTCTGTTTTTGTGCCAGTACCATATAGTTTTGATTACTGTAGCTTTGTAGTATAGTCTGAAGTCAGGGAGTCTGATTCCTACAGCTCCGGTTTTTTCCCTCAAGACTGCTTTGGCTATTTGGGGTCTTTTGCATCTCCATACAAATTTTAAGATTTTTTGTTCTAGTTCTGTAAAAAATGCCATTGGTAATTTGATAGGGATTGCATTGAATCTGTAGATTGCTTTGGGTAGTATAGCCATTTTCACAATATTGATTCTTCCAGTCTAAGAGCATGGTATATCTCTCTATCTGTTGGTATCATCTTTAATTTCTTTCATCAGTGTCTTATAGTTTTCTGCATACAGGTCTTTTGTCTCCCTAGGTAGGTTTATTCCTAGGCATTTTATTCTTTTTGTTGCAATGGTAAATGGGAGTGTTTCCATAATTTCTCTTTCAGATTTTTCATCATTAGTATATAGGAATGCAAGAGATTTCTGTGCATTAATGTTGTATCCTGCTACTTTACCAAATTCATTGATTAGCTCTAGTAGTTTTCTGGTGGCGTTTATAGGATTCTCTATGTATAGTATCATGTCATCTGCAAACAGTGACAGTTTTACTTCTTCTTTTCCAATTTAGATTCCTTTTATTTCTTTTTCTTTTCTGATTGCCATGGCTAGGCCTTCCAAAGCTATGTTGAATAACAGTGGCGAGAGTGGACATCCTTGTCTTGTTACTGATCGTAGAGGAAATGCTTTCAGTTTTCACCATTGAGAATGATGTTTGCTGTGGGTTTGTCCTATATGGCCTTTATTATGTTGAGGTAGGTTCCCTCTATGCCCACTTTCTGGACAGTTTTTATCATAAATGGGTGTTGAATTTTGTCAAAAGCTTTTTCTGCATCTATTGAGATGATCATATGGTTTTTATTCTTCAATTTGTTAATATGGTGTATCACATTGATTGATTTGCATATATTGAAGAATCCTTGCATCCCTGGGATAAATCCCACTTGGTCATGGTGTATGATCCTTTTAATGTGTTGTTGGATTCTGTTTGCTAGTATGTTGTTGAGGATTTTTGCATCAATATTCATCAGTGATATTGGTCTGTAATTTTCTTTTTTTGTAGTATCTTTTTCTGGTTTTGGTATCAGGGTGATGGTGGCCTCATAGACTGAGTTTGGGAGTGTTCCTTCCTCTGAAATATTTTGGAAGTGATTGAGAAGGATGGGTGTTAGCTCTTCTCTGAATGTTTGATAAAATTCACCTGTGAAGCCATCTGGTCCTGGACTTTTGTTTGTTGGAAGATTTTTAATCACAGTTTCAATTCATTACTTGTGATTGGTCTGTTCATATTTTCTGTTTCTTCCTGGTTCAGTCTTGGAAGGTCATACCTTTCTAAGAATTTGTCCATTTCTTCCAGGTTGTCCATTTTATTGGCATAGAGTTTCATGTAGTAGTCTCTTAGGATGCTTTGTATTTCTGCGGTGTCTGCTGTAACTTCTCCGTTTTCATTTCTAATTTTATTGATTTGAGTCCTCTCCCTCTTTTTTTTTTGATGAGTCTGGCTAATGGTTTATCAATTTTGTTTATCTTCTCAAAGAACCAGCTTTTAGTTTTATTGATCTTTGCTATTTTTTTCTTTGTTTCTATTTCATTTATTTCTGCTCTCATCTTTATTATTTCTTTCCTTCTGCTAACTTTGGGTTTTGTTTGTTCTTCTTTCTCTAGTTCCTTTAGGTGTAAGGTTAGATTGTTTATTTGAGATTTTTTTGTTTCTTGAGGTAGGATTGTATAGCTATAAACTTCCCTGTTAGACCTGCTTTTGCTGCATCCCATAGGTTTTGGATTGTTGTCTTTTCATTGTCATTTGTCTCTAAGTATTATTTGATTTCCTCATTGATTTCTTCAGTGATCTCTTGGTTATTTAGTAACGTAGTTTTTAACCTCCATGTGTTTGTGTTTTTTACATTTTTTTCCTTTAATTCATTTCTACTCTCATAGCGTTGTGGTCAGAAAAGATGCTCGATATGATTTCAATTTTCTTAAATTTACGGAGGCTTGATTTGTGACCCAGAATGTGATCTATCCCGGAGAATGTTCCATGCACACTTGAGAAGAAAGTGTAATCTGCTGTTTTTGGATGGAATGTCCTATAAATATCAAGTAACTCTATCTGGTCTATTGTGTCATATAAAGCTTGTGTTTCCTTATTAATTTTCTGTTTGGATGATCTGTCCATTGGTGTAAGTGAGGTGTTAAAGTCCCCCACTATTACTGTGTAAATGTCGATTTCCTCTTTTATAGCTGTTAGCAGTTGCCTTATGTATTGAGGTGCTCCTATGTTGGGTGCATATATATTTATAATTGTTATATCTTCTTCTTGGATTGATCCCTTGATCATTATGTATTGTCCTTCCTTATCTCTTATAACATTCTTTATTTTAAAGTCTATTTTATCTGATATGAGTATTACTACTCCAGCTTTCTTTTGATTTCCATTTGCATGGAATATCTTTTTCCATCCCCTCACCTTCAGTCTGTATGTGTCCCTAGGTCTGAAGTGGGTCTCTTGTAGACAGCATATATATGGGTCTTGTTTTTGTATCCATTCAACGAGCCTGTGTCGTTTGGTTAGTGCATTTAATCCATTCATGTTTAAGGTAATTATCGATATGTATGTTCTTATTACTATTTTCTTAATTGTTTTGGGTTTGTTTTTGTAGGCCCTTTTCTTCTCTTGTGTTTCCCACTTAGAGAAGTTCCTTTAGCATTTGTTGTAGAGCTAGTTTGGTGGTGCTGAATTCTCTTAGCTTTTGCTTGTCTGTAAAGCTTTTGATTTCTCCATCGAATCTGAATGAGATTCTTGCCAGGTAGAGTAATCTTGGTTGTAGATTCTTCCCTTTCATCACTTTAAGTATATCATGCCACTCCCTTCTGGCTTGTAGAGTTTCTGCTGAGAAATCAGCTGTTAACCTTATGGGAGTTCCCTTGTATGTTATTTGTCCTTTTTCCCTTGCTGCTTTTGATAATTTTTCTTTGTCTTTAATTTTTGCCAATTTGATTACTATGTGTCTCGGCATGTTTCACCTTGGGTTTTTCCTGTATGGGACTCACTGCACTTCCTGGACTTGGGTGGCTATTTCCTTTCCCATGTTAGGGAAGTTTTTGAGTATAATCTCTCCAAATATTTTCTCAGGTCCTTTCTCTCTCTCTTCTCTTTCTGGGAGCCCTATAATTCAAATGTTTTTGCATTTAATGTTGTCCCAGAGGTCTCTTAGGCTGTCTTCATTTCTTTTCATTCTTTTTTCTTTATTCTGTTCCACAGCAGTGAATTCCACCATTCTGTTTCTCCAGGTCACTTATCCGTTCTTCTGCCTCAGTTATTCTGCTATTGATTGTTTCTAGTGTAGTTTTCATTTCAGTTATTATATTGTTCATCTCTGTTTGTTTGTTCTTTAATTCTTCTAGGTCTTTGTTAAACATTTCTTGCATCTTCTCGATCTTTGCCTCCATTCTTTTTCCAAGGTCCTGGATCATCTTCACTATCATTATTCTGATTCTTTTCCTGGAAGGTTGCCTATCTCCACTTCATTTAGTTGTTTTTCTGGGGTTTTATCTTGTTCCTTCATCTAGTACATAGCCCTCTGCCTTTTCATCTTGTCTATCTTTCTATGAATGTAGTTTTCATTCCACAGGCTGCAGGATTGTAGTTCTTCATGCTTCTGCTGTCTGCCCTCTGGTGGATGAGGCTATCTACGAGGCTTCCACGGTTAAGTTCTGAGAACCTCTGATCATGACATTTTCATCTACTGATCAATAATACAGAGCCTTGTTTTATGTGTGTTTCTGTTTAAAGACACCTTATTTAATATACACATTGAACTCAACGGCAAAAGCACTATAACTTTCACCTGAACAAAGCTTATCTTACACACATGTTTTCTCCTTAAGGCACATCACAGCTTTCTTGCCCTCAGGAACACCAGACAGCCCTTTACCACTATGCTTGGAGGCTTGTTTTAGATAGAAAAATCACCACCAAAAAGCACTAAAATGCAAAAACGTGACACTAAGTAGACAGTGAAAAGACAATTAGACTATGAGAGCTGAAATAAGAAGGCAGAGTGTCACCTAGTTTGACCTCAAGTCGGAATGTACACATTGTGCAATTCAAAGTTTTCACTGCTCTGTGCATGTTCACGAATGGCTGTGAAAGCACCATAGGTATTGGTATTGGCATTACAAGTACACTGTAGTGAGTAGGTGAATTCACAACTGCAGCATCTGCAAATAAGGAGGATGAACTGTGTTTTTTTCAAGTAGATATGGAGCATTTACAGATATTGACCACACTTTAGGCAAAACAAAAGCAAAAAACAAAAACCCTCAACTAGCAAAGGATCAGTATCATACAGATTATATCATGTGTCTACAGTGTAGTTAAAGTACAAACTAATCTTACCCCCCAAAAACTTATCAAACACTTAGAACTGAATAATAATAAAAATAATATAATTTAAAATGTGTGGCATATAGCTAAAATAGGGGGCATAGAGAATTTTATAGCTTTAAATACTTCATTAAAAAAAGTGAAATTGGATGTGCTAATGGTAAATGTTGTGTTAGAAAAGGAACAACAGAGCTAATCTAAAGAAAGTAAAAGTAATAAGATAATTAAAGCAGAGACTAGAAAAACAGAGCATAAATATATAATAATTTAGATTAATGTAACCAAAAATTAATAAACATGCCTCTGCTGAAACTGATCATGAAAAAAAGGTAAAACAAACAAAATCTTAGGAATAAAAAGTGGTTATAATACAATATAGCAGACTTAGTGAAAGAATAATATATTTACATTTTGCCCATAAAATTTAAACATATACAAAATGACCATATTCCTCAAGGAGAAATAGAAAACCTAAATAGTCCTGTAATTTTAAAAAAATTCTATCAGTAATCAACCACCTCCCTTGATTGAAGACATCTTACCAGATGATTTTATTAGTTCTACAAAACTCTGAAGAACAGATCATTTCAGTTTTATACAAAGTCTTCAAGACAATAGAAAAAAAGAGAAAAATTCCCAAGTCATTTTATAATATTAAATAACCTTGATATCAAATTTGGACAAAGAGAATAAATTAAAAATAAACAAAATGCCAATCCACTTTCTTTCCCCTTTAGAAAACTAGAATGCTACTTACCTTCACTTACTATGTCTTTTAAGACCCCTTCTCTACTTCTCTTAGAGCTCACTGGTATGAACACAGTGATTTTGCGTGCAAGATTTCTGAGTTCCCTGGCTTTAATCCCTGGCTGAGGAACTTGAACTGATTGGGAGCAGCCAGATGATTTCTTAGAATCTCTGCATCTACCTCATCCATTTTATTCTATCTTTCTCATCATGGAGATAATTTTCCTTGAAAAGGCAGAAGTAAAACAGAAAATAAGCTCTATTTTCTCTTTGTTATCCATGAACATTACACTATCTTTCTTAAGTTAATGTCTAAAATTATTATTATTAATAACCCATAACTTAATAGATTCCAAAGGGTGATCACATACTTGGCCTGGAATAGTTATTGCAATTTAGCAAAGGAATATCCTGGATAAAACTTGAACCCAAACCAAATAGAATAGATGGTTTCATTCATTTATTCAACAACTATTTATTGATCATCTGTTATATGTCAGGAATTATACTAGGCCCTATGGACAAAGAGTTTTGTGTTCCTAACCTGGAGGAGCTCACAATTTAGGAGCTAGGAAGGGGGTGGGATGGGGAAAAACATAACCTGAATGATAACACAGTAGCTAAAATTTACAGTTGGTTGTATATAAAAAAGGTGATTAATAACTAGGTACTAACATGAAGGGAATTATTTCATGGTGCCAACAGGCTGTGTCCATGTCTGTCCTCTTCCAGAAACCTAGTGAAGATGTGGAAGGCATGCTCATCAAATCTACAGATAACACAAACCTGGGAGGAAGACTTAGGGCAGGGATGACACTTAGATTTAAAGCATTCCTAACAAGTCGAAACAATAGGCTTAAAGCAGATAAAATGTAATACAGAAAACAATTATGTATATAAAATTTTTGATTGCATAGTACAGGAAGGAAAAGACTTGAATAAGCAATATTTCATATGACAAAATCCAGAAGTTTCAGTTGACTGCAAGCTCAGTTTTAACTGGTAAAAAGTTAATGCCTTTTATGCTACATTAGTAAAAGTAAAATACGAAGATATGCTTGTGCATGCAGCTAATTTAGCAAATATCAAGCTATATTAAAATTATTGGTTTAGTGTTCCTCCCAATAGATTGTGAAATCCTTGAGTATAGGGTTTGTAAGTTGTTTATTTACATATTCCCAAGATGTAGCTCAGTTCTTGGAATATAGTGAATATTCAGGAAACAACTGTCAAATGACAAATGAATAATAATTTTGTGTAGAGGCTGCTCTAAGCTTGTTAATGTAATTAACTCATTTAATCCTCTCAATATACCTATTGAGGAAAGTACTATTACTATTTCCATTTTATAGATGAGGAAACTGGGTCCTCAATATGTGGTTTATGAAATAAGGGGCACAGGAAAGCAAAATACACAAAAACTTTCAAAATCTAAATATAGAAAATAGTTTCCAACTTCTCTCTTCAGGACTTTTTCAAGACACAAATAACTTGTCAAAGGTCACACACCTATAAGTGGCAGAGCTGAGAGTTGAACCCCTGAAGTCAAGCTCTTAAGCTTAGGTTCTTATCCACTTTGCTTTACCATAGTGTTTACATAACAATATGCTATTGGATTGAGTGGCTCAGAGCATCATAAGGTTCAAAGGCCAATAGAGATTCTTCCCTTTCTTCTTCTCTCCCTCCCTCTCTCTCTTTTCCTTCCTTACACTTTTATAAAAGAAAAAAAAAGGATTTAAATTGGTTTATAAAAATAAATGTACCAAAATGGAAAAAAAAAAAGGAAAAGTTTCAGTGAAGGGAAAATTAAGATAGGTAAATAAGATGGAGTCATAGTAAGGTTAGTACACAGAACACACATAGTGAGGTCCTATTTCCATGAAGTTCTTTGTGACTGCCTAACTCCATACTTACAGCTCCCTTCTCTCATCTTCTATTGCATTTCTTGTTTACATGATGCATTTGGCACTTTATCATAGACTTCTGATAATTTTATGTATATAATCTGTTTTCCCTATCTGTGAGTTGCACATCCCTGGATTCAACCAACCGTGGGTCAAAAATCACAGATATAAAGTGCTGATTGTACTATGCCATTTTATAAAAGGGGCTTGAGCATCTGTGGATTTTGGTATTTGAGGGGAGTCCTGGAACCAATTACCTGCAGATACTGAGGGACGACTTTACAGCTTTTATCCCCTCAGTAAGATTGTACACTTATTGAGGTAGGGACCTTGTCATATTATCCTTCATATTCATTTCGTCACTAACATGATGCTAGTTTCATAATAGATTCTGTGTAAACACCTATTAAAGTGAAAGGACTTTCAATTATTGGGAGTTAATCCATATCTACTTCTGAACTTTTCCCAAATCCTTGTTTCTTCTCTTTGTCTTTCTGTCTTTCTGGAACTCCAGGCAGAATTAACCATGCTTCTTCAGTGCTTCTGCAAAGAACAATTTTCTTTATATTGTATTTCTACTCTAATACATTACCTACTACTTACATGTCTATTGTCCCCTATAGGCTGTGAATTGTTTGTGGACATTATTTATGCTCATATTCCACTATGAGTTCAATTCCTAGTAAAAATTCAGATTCAGTAAATAAACATGGTAAGGAGTAAAGAAGAAAGGGAGAGGGGAAGAATGTTTTTCCTTTTGCCATTTGATTACTGATCACCACCAGAAGGATGTTAGGAGAAAAAACTTAGGTGACAAAACTTTGCATGGTATGGGCATGGGCCACAGTACACCCTGTTGTGCATGGTAGGCCTAGCCCAATCCAGTGAAGGATGGATCTGGTATGTACGGAGAGTCCTGTGCCCTGGGACTAGAGGTCTGGAACAGGAATCCTTTATCACACATACAGATGACCTTTACCTAATCTTGGCTTCCCCTCTCTGCACCTTTTACCTGGCCCAGCCTCTCCTAACCTCTCTGCACCACCTTTTCCTGTTCAGACCAATTTCCAGTCTTTCAATAGAAGGAGACCAGTCATGGGGCAACCAAGTTAAAACCTAGTCTCCCATGAAACACTGAAGATGGAGGGGTTTAAAGAGGACACTATGGCATAAAATCCAGCTCTAATTGGCAAAAATGAGGTAGTTCAATAGGTTATACGCTCCAAATAGTTGTTCCCTCTGGTGATACAGCAACAAAAAGTATTCCCGCTGTGCAGACCCGGAGCTGCTGCTGACTTATCCCTGAGATTGCTCACGTACCTGAGAACACAGTGCAGGAATGAGGGCCTTAGATTAAAATACACAAAAATACAAAACAAGAATATTTATATTATGAAAAAAAAAAGTTAAAATGCACAAGATATATCATTCACACACAGCTAGTGCAGTTGGCATCCTGGAGAAAGTGAGACCCAAGGTACAGTCATCCAAGGGAGCCAATAAATAAAATTGTATTGGCCCAGAATGGAGTGGGAGTGAGCTTAGAAGCAGCAGGTCTGCAGCTGTTCCCTCAACCACCCCTTTTGCCTAGCATCACAACCCACTGCTTGGGACAGTTCTCAGCACTCTATCCCAGGAGGGGGTTATGAGGAGACAAGATGCGGAAAACCCTGCCTTACCCCTGAGATATTTCCTCCCCCAGAAGGTAGTGGCTTGTGGGTTGGGTCCATCAATCTAGTCTCATGCTTAATCTTTTCACTCTAGCATGGGAAATATTATTCCCTATCTTTCTTTAAGAGTAAAACAACTTCCCTATCCAGGCCACTTTCAAAATCTGGAGATTCTGGGGTTGGAGACTCAGATAAAGCATGCAGGGAGGGTTACCCCCCAAAGCCCTCAGGTGTATTTGGATAGAGTATAATTGGAGCTCCTTTGCCTCACCCCTTCCCACCAAGAGGGAAGAGGGGGTGACGCTTTGGCCCCCGGCCTGAGATATACGGCAGTGCCAGCTGCCCCTCCCCACCCTGTCCCCACTTTCTCCACTCTGCCAATTGATGCCTGTTCCTCAAAGCATTCTGATCACAGAAGGATAGCCCCCACCCACTGTGGCTCAATTCTGGGCCTCTGGGAGCATGGCACGGCTGTGGATCTCTTCTTCCTCTTCCCAAAAGTAGGCTGGCCTTCTCTGTGAGCTGAGAGCTTGCTGGGCCTTCAATGGACACGAGGCTACGATATGGTTGATGCTCTGGCAGAAGTGGCACTTCTTGGGCTGGGTGGCTGTTTGCATTCCTTGGCATGATGGTCTAGACCTCCACAGTTGTAGCCCCTGTCTCCCTTTGATCTGCGTTTCTGCATGTTCTTCCCTTTGGGCCGCCTCTCGCTCCCAATACAGAACACTCCACCAGGGCCGGTGACTCAGAGAGATTCAGGCCCTTGGCGGACTTCTTAAAGGTGAACTCCACGGCCTCACCGTCCTTCAGGCTCCGGAAGCCCTCCATGTGCAGCTTCCTCTGGTGCACAAAGACATCCACCGGGGGTCGAGTGCGACCCCCGCGCGGGCGGTCATGGGCAGGAAGCCGACTCCCATGCGCAAGTTGAACCACTTACAGATGCCGGCGCCGTGCAGCAGCTGCGGCTCCACGGGCTCCCTGGCCGCATCCTCCTGCAGCTCCTCAGGCACTTCGGCGCCGCCACCTGCAAACTGCTGGTTTGACCCAGAGCCCATGGTAGTCGGCTGAGCCCGCGGTCCTGGGCCCCTGGCCGGCCGGCTGCTGGCCCCAGAGAAGTCCGGAGACAGAAAAAGTCTTAATGAGGGGAAATAGTTGAAATCACTTGCTATAATGAGATTTTGGAATTTGTGTCTTTTGCTTTTCTACACCCCCTTTCAATGAATAGCCTTGTAAGTAAGAGTCTGGAACCTTCCTATCTGGGTTCGGATGCTGCCACTACTACTGCATAGCTATATAACCTTGCACAAGGCATTTATTTCTCTGTACCCCAGACTCATTATGTATAGTATTGGGTTACTAAAAATAACCTACCTCACAGGGTCCTAGTATGAATTAACTAAATAGGTATGACAGAAATAATTTAGAATTGTTCCTGGCACGTAGAAAGTACTATAGAAGTGTTTGCTGTTATTATGACCCCTGTTTTTGAAAGATAGAATTTCTTGCATTGCAGAGTTTGGAATGCCAGATACTACTACAGCATCAACTTCCCTTTCAGAAGAACTGGAAACACTCCAGGACTCACTTTTAGCCAGGGTGCTCTGCACTTCCTGAAGTGATGCTGGCCACAAGAGCAATGCTCATACAAGATAATGAAGTACCACATGATTGCAAAGTCAAGAATATCTAACCCCTAAAAACACCAAAAGGAACTTGGTTTAGATTTGTCCTATGCTTGAGAGCATAATTGGTATGAGGCAGGCAAAGATCCAATTAATGGGTGGCCCAGGCAATGGAGAGGAGATCCTGGGGATGGGAGGATGGCCCCGCAGAACACCCGGACTCAGCTATGACATTCCTGACAGCTGCACACAGGAGCTGGCTCCAGGACCTGAATCCAAGTTTACAAATTCTTTAAGTTAAAAGTGATGGAACAGAGGCAACTGAACCCATGCTACACTTTTATTCTTATAATAGCAACTTAACTCAGTAAAGTCTTTTGAAGTTTACAAATACTCTTTCCAGTATAAAATCTCAGTGATTCACCAGTGAAAGATAGAGGGCATATATCTTCTCTAAAAAATTCATAATATAAAAATAAGTATTAAGAGGATGACACAAATTTACTTATCATCCCCAAAGTCATTTCCGATCTTTCACCTCTTATCCAATGGATACAGTTTTTCTTAGAGAAAACATCCTGGGTCCAGAAGTTGAGAAACAAATTAGGAAAAGTGGAACTATTGAAAGGGTAAGAAAAATAGTAACGGCACCATAAGCATGTCTCCAATGTTTGGATTTGACTCTACTCCCTCAGCCTGTACAGAAAGTCATGGTAGACACAGCTCCTACAGTGCTATGGTTTGCTGCTTCAACCCCACCCCAAACTCTGATTGAATCCATTCCAGATTCCCCCTTGCCCAAGCTGCTCAGCACTGCCTACTGCTCAGTGAAGATACTCCCAGTTGGAAGTGGTAGTTGAGGGGAAAATAAGATAGCAAGTTCAATTCAACTTAACTTAATTGAATTAAATTCAGTTAAATGTGTATTTACTGAACTCCTTATAATACAAATTATATAAATGTGCTAATTCATATAAATGAACTAGGTTCAGGATTAGGGATACAAGAAATGAATATAAGGTACTATTTCTACCTTCAAAGAGCTCATAATTTAATGAGTTAGACATATGTAAAAGTATGAAGAGCCAAACTGCAGGGTGCCTTTTAAGAGATATAAATGTAATAAAATGGGCTATGAGGGCACAGAAAAAAGTGCTTATTTCTAATGGGGCAAGGCAAGTACCCTGTGATATAGTATCTCATTTAATCCTGTGAACTCATTAAGGTGGAAACTATCCCCATTTGAGAGATAGAGTAACTGAGCCTGAAACAGGCTGCCCAAAGTTATGCAGGAAGTGAGTGAGTGAACTTAGACTTGAACTCAGGTCGTCTGAAGCTAAAAGCTTGTGTTCTGTTCCTCACATCTTGCTGACAGTCCTGATCTGATTGGGGATCTGTAAACTTCCATCGTAGGGTCCCTGAAACCCTATACATTCCGTGGGAAGGCAATGCCTTGTCCTTACAGGGGTCTGAGCCTACCCTGATATTACTTACAGTGGGAATTACAACATTTCGGTGGACTTGTGCATCTGGATTACAATAAAGGCCATATTAGGGAGATATAAATCCGTAATTGCAATACACTCAATAAGAAAGAGGCACAGAATCTCAGAAATCAGTCCAGGAATGGGTTCTGCTCCCTGCTCTCACGTGATGCTTCTATATCTGCAGCCCCTGTTGCAGCCCCCAGTACTGTGGCAGGCCCATGAAGTGGTTTTCTCAGGGAGAACAAATGAGTGCTGCTGAACCGGGTGCCTGTTGCAGAACCATCATTCTATAGACTTTTTATTTGCAGCGCTCACCTTAGGAAGTTAATGCTTCTAAGTGATGCCTAGGCAAACTGCCAGTTGTTTTTGCTTAACATTAATACGTGCTTCTGATTTGGTTACTATGGTTACAGACACTTCCAGTGTTGGCTTTCACTCAAATCAGAGGTCCCATCTTTTATACATCGTGAATGTTGCACTCTGACCCAGCATTCCAATCTGGTCCCATCCAAACAGGGACCCATAACTTCATGTTGTAGTCTTCAAGGGAAGGGGGTTAGGTAAAGGGGCCTTATTTTTAAAAAATGTTTTATGATATACTTTTATAATTAAGTGAAATGCTACCTTCTGAAAGGAAAACAGGATATTTTTTCCTAATAGGAGCCTGGGATCCACTTCAGGTGAGGGCCATTTACCTCAAATGGTACACATTTTACCTCCACGGGGAAAATTAGTTTTCTTTGCATTACTCCTCCAAAGTAATCAGAATTCAACAGAATTACTCTCCTTCATCACTACATGGTGGGGGATCCCCAATATCATGACTGGTTGCAACTTTGTCTATCATCACCCAAGGCAGAATCGCCACCTGCCCGTGAAATTACTTCCCACGATAGCAGGATGACCTTTATAACTGCCAGCCTTCAGAAAAGTGCCTGGGGAAGCCTTAGCCCATTCTTCCGATCAGATGCCTAGCTGCCTCTGCCTTTGATAAATTAATCATTCAGAAGGCGCCAGCTCAGATGCTGTGAGATTTAAAACAAGCATGTGCTTTACACATCTACAGTTACCCTTCTTCTCAAGCTACTCAGACAGGAGGTTGGAGGTTGTTGGGAAGGCTGATGATGTACTCCCTGTCCCCTTTTCAAACTGCCCTTGACATTCATCTTTTACTAATTTAATCTGCATACAAGTCTTAGGCAGGGGAGGTGAGGGATCAACTTAGAATGACTGGTCCTAGGCCCCATTGCCAACATTTTGGTCACATTAAAAAGATGCTCTATCTCATCATACATATTATTTTGATTCATCACTGTTTGCAGTGGCTTCGTTTTGTTCTTGCTGGAAAGGATTATGGAGAATACTTTTACGCTGGGTCTTTAAAATAGTACCCTTTATTCTGCTCCCCTAAAACCCAGGCAGCAGGCAGCTCTGGCAGTCCCCCAGAGCAAATAATGACTCGGTATTTCAATATTCATTCTGAGCACTATCTATTCCCCTGGGCAGTCAGGCACATGGCCCTCTGGAAATCAAGCAGCAATAAAATCCAGTTTAAGCTGGTCCAAGTTAAGACATTTCAGAGAACGTGCGCTTGTTTTTTTCTACAAGTATAAATCTGACCACACTACCGTCTGTAGCTTCTCCTCAAGGATAGCAAGTACAGCTGCTGTAGTCAGGAAGGGATCTGACTTAAGAAAAAGGGCTCAAATTAACTATTTGCTTGCTTGATAACCAAAATGTTCCCCAGAGCCAAAGTCACAGTAAAGATACCTAATGAGGAAAGAATAGGTAACAATTCTTAATTTGCCTGCAGCCTGATTTCAGTTGGGGAAAGTTTAATTTAGTGCTCGTGTGGGTGGGCATGTGCAAATTTGCAGAATAACTAGCATTAACTGTTTATTTACTTGTCCTTTTGGAATTTGGCTTGCAGCCTGGCAGCCAGTCCCTGGCCAACACTTAGCAAAAGTGAGGAGTAAGGAAAGTTGATTTTAGACAACCCCACTGCCTCGTTCTGCTCCTTCTTTCCACATCTGTGGCATCCCTTCTCCCAGATGCCTCGAGCTATTATGTTCACTCTCTCTCTCAAAATTTGCTCTGGAAAGAATCAGAATAACTCATTTGTTCTAAGTTATGAGACATCATCCCTTTGGGACAATAATGTCTTTTTTATTCAGCAGTATTAGCAAATGAGGCATTCTACATAAATAAAATTTCCAGATAAATGAAGATTATACTTTTAAGTGCCAATTAATAATTAATTGGCTTGGATAGATACATTTTAAAATGCATTACGTGTATAACTATCTTCATATGCTAAGGGTATTAACAATAATAATTGACCAATTGTGTAGCATTTTACATACTACAAAGTGTTTTCACTTACATTTTCCCATTGATTTTGACATTTTTTAAAGGAAGATATTATAGGTTCATGTTTGTAGTATACGAATCATTGTTTCAAGTACAAGTTGCTATACTATAATTCATACCACAATGTAATGCAATGATATCTTTCATGAGTGTATATCATTTGCCCCTTCCCAGGGTCCCCGTGTTTTTGCAGCTCTTTCTGGGTCTTTGTGCTTGCCACCTCTGTAGAGTCAGCTCCTATTTCTCATTGCTGGAGAACCAGTATCCAGCAATTTTGACCATCCATCTTGGTTTACTATTTCTCCTTCAACTAACTGCTTCTATGAATTAACTTATTAAAATAGTGTCTTAAAGTAAGACCAAACAAAGCTATCCATTTTTTTCAGCTTGGCTTTCAGAATGACTTTATTTCCAAGATATAAAGCTTTAAAAGTCTCCTCTCTGACCGCATTTTCTCAGACCATGACCCTTTTCTGGTTTTTAATATGCTTCCATACCCAGACTGGACCTTGTTGTGAGCCAAGCCCACAGTGCTTTAATTAGGATGCCCCAACTGCTTCACTTCTGAGCAAGCCCAGCCATCAGGTTCCTCTGATCCTGCCCCCAGGCTGCTGAACATTCTTAGGGAAATTCAGGGGCCCATGTTGAATAGTACATTATGATTTTAAAAATTTTGTAAAAGTAATACCTTATTTATAGAAATGTAGAAGATGAATTTTGAGATGGTCTCTTCTCCAGTAAAGGAAATAAATCACTAAACACCTATGTTCCCGAACACAAGCTTCGTTGGGCAGTTTGGTGTATTTCTCTTCAATCCTTTTTTTGTGTGTATATGTGCACATGCATGTGTGTTTGTGTGCATTTAGATAACACTTTTAATTTTGCATTCTTCTTTTTCCACATATGTTTATATCATTGGCATGTTCCCTTGTCATTGTATAGTTTTTCTACCCATCATATTTAATGATTGCATAATATTTTGTCAAGTAGTTATAAATATTTTCAATGTAAATCATGTCTCCATTATTAGATGTTTACCTTCTTTATTATGGTTTGTGACATTGTAAATAACACTGCAAAAACCTTTTTATATTTGTACATTTTCTCTAATTAGGATTATTTCCTAATTAGTTCCTCGAGTTAGAATTACTGATCAAATGACAAGAACTTTTAAAAAACTTAGTCTCTAGAATCTTACATCTTTCCTTCACTTAAATTTTTATCTTTTCCTATTTAATATGCTCACTAATTGATCATTTATCTTGTGTCTACTTTGTGTCAGGGACTAGGGAGACCAAGAGGAACAAAACATGGTCCCCGCCCTCAAGGGATCCTCAGTTCAAAGTTATCCCATGATTGGTGCCACAATGAAGTATTTACGTGGTGGTGACACAAGGAGAGAATGACTAACTTGACAGAGGAGACCAGATGTTTGCCTTAAATTTTAAAGAATGAGCAGGAATTCACCAGACAAAGGCACAGACCCTGAAGAAGAACGTTGTGCTCAGAAAACTACAAGCACTTCATTTTCATTTGAACACAGTGGGGGAACCACTAAAATAAGAACACCTGATATAATGTATTGCAAGCTAGGTATTGGGTACTTGTTAAATGTTTTGTAGACATCATCTCCATCAGTCTTCACAACAACCTGTGAGATAGGTATTATTAGCCCCATTTTACAGATGAAGATTACTTAGTCACTGAATACTGATAAGCAGCAGAAGTGTATCTGAACTCAGGTCCACCTGACTGCATAGCCAGAGGCCCTATTTGTCATGTTTTACTACCAGGTAGATTATAATTCCTGCTAAAGAGTAAGGCTTTTTTTTTTAGTGCAGCAGGACTGATTATTCCCTCTTCTGTACTCTTGTCAGACCTGTACATATTTCTATTACAGCATTCATTATACTTATTTCTAGGGTGTGTTTGCAAGTATGTCTTCTCCATCAACCTGAGATTCTCAAGTGTAACGGTTGTCTCTTATTTATATTTATCTTCTCAATGACTAACTCAGGCTCTAGCAAAGTGCAGAGATGAAATCAGTGTGAATGAATGAATTATTGGATGAATTTGTGAATTTTTAAGCCAGCCTGCAACAGGCCCTTTCTGTTCTGCAATTGCCAGTCATTTACATTTTTAGGAATTATCTGTTGTTGTTAAACACAACCATTATTAAAAATTAAATTATATAAACATATAATTAAATACATTATATTAAAAGCAAAGGTAGCACATTGTCAAAATTCATAATTTCTTAATTATTTTACTATTACCTATGCCCTTGCGTTTATTTCGTTTATTGCCTCTGAATGGTGGAAATAGTCTCTAAAAGTGAACTTCTCTTCCAACTCTGCCTTCACATTGGTATCTTAAAATTGCCTGTAGTGCTGACCCTTTCTTTTCTCTTTTTTTTTTTTTTTAACATCTTTGTTGGAGTATAATTGCTTTACAATTGTGTGTTAGTTTCTGCTTTCACTTTCTTCTCTTATGAAATTCCTCCTTAGCTTTTGTGGTATTCATTGTTCTGATTTCCCTGTTTCTCTGACTATTTCTCTTTCCTTTGCTTGTTCCTCTCCATCTTCCTGTCTTTTAGAAGTTCTTTCTTTGGTCCTCTTAAATTCTCTTATTTTTTATTTCACCTACTTCCAAAGTGTCAATTTCTATCTCTGTAGAAACGACTTTCTCATTTATATCTCCAATACTAGCTTCTCTTTTTGGCTCCAAAATGCATATCTTATTTCCAAATACCTGCTGGGTATCCTGATCTAGATATTCTAGAATAATTCTTGAACCACCGTGCCCATCGCATGCCTTAGACCAGCCGCCCACACCCTTGTGGCCATTCTGACTTCCATGATCAAGTTGATGGCGACTTCTTCATTTTATTTAGTTACCTAGGCATGGATACTTGGTGTCATCTTTGTTTCCTTCCCCTCAATCTCCCTGACATTTTCCTTAAAATCTTCATCTGATAGTAGTCTTCCTTATGTTCTCTTTTCTACTGAATATGTTATAGATGAGATAGCGTGACCACATTTTGCCTTGTATTGCAGTTATTTATGCACTTGTCATATACTTCTTAGATAGCAAGTCTTTTAAAAGGCCAGAACTAATTTTTAGAGTTCTTGGTATTCCTTAGAGCATCTAGTAATATTATACATAGTAAATGCCTTATCTATATTCATTGAACTTAATTGAGTGACAGCCTGAGGGAGCTCTCTTACGATTAAATTGTATGGACTTTATGAATATATTTTGGTGTCTTAAAGGCTTCCTTTGACTAATTTCAAGTTCTTGGCTAGGGCTTGCATAATTGAGAGTGACAGATAAATAACTTCAAAACAAGAATTTGAAAGCAGTAAGCTGAATAATGGCCCCCAAAGATGTTCACATCCTAATTCTCAGAACCTATGAATATGTTATCTTACATGGCAGAAGAAACTTTACAGATGTGATGTAAATGATCTTGAAATGGGGAGATTATCCTGGATTTTCCAATTGGGGTGTGTCCCATGTAATCACAAGAGTCCTTAGAAGGGGGAAGCAGGTGGGTCAGAGTCAGAGAAGGAGATATGATGACAGAAGCAGAAGTTGGAGTAACGTGGAGCCAGGAGCCAAGGAATGCAGGAATCTTCTAGAATGTGCAAAACACAGGGAGACGGATTCTCCCTGAAGCTCCAGAAGAAACGCAGCTTGGCTGACACCTTGATTTTGGGCTTTTGACCTCTAGACTGATTTTGGACTTTTGATCTCTAGAACTATAAAGTAATAAAGTTGTGTAGTCTTAAGTCTCTATGTTTATGATAACTTGTTATAGTAGCAATAGGAAATTAAAACAAGGGATCTTGCTGGAATGTACATTTTAATCTGAGACAAAGCCAAGGAATCAATTCTTAATTGTGGAATTTCAAGTATATCTGTAAGCTGGTTGGAGGGGGTAGATTTTGGCCAATACATCCACAGATTATAAGACTGGTTGGCTGCATGACACGGAATTACTAGAAAGGCCTCAGGGGCAGAAAGTGTTCATGTGTACACATGATGTTCTGATCAGGAGACAACTCATCATAACCCCAGGAGTCAAATTAGCCTTCAGAGAATGAGAAATCAGAGAGCTAGAGGCTTCCCAGAAAGTACTCTTTCTATTAGAGATGAAGACAGTAGAGTCTAAAGTGTGAAGTTAGGCCTTTGTCACAATTACCTCATGGCTGCATTGGGACCAGAATCCAAGTAGCTTTAGTCCTAGTTCAGTGTTCTTTCCTCTCCACTTCACTTTAACCAGCCATATATTCAAACCACTGTTGAAAAATATCACCTTTCATTCTTTAGCAAGATTTTGGCTAATGTGATCATGTATATTAGTTACCTATTGTTGTGTAACAAATTACCCCCAAACCTAGTGACTTAGAACACATTGATTATTTCTCACAGTTTCTGTCAGTCAGAAACGCAGAGGAATCTTGACTGATCATTTCTGGCTCATGGTCTCTCAGGTTGCAATCAGGATGGTGGCTGAATGGGGCTGGAGTAACCACTTCCACGCTTGAAGTTGGTGTTGGCTATTGGTGTGAAGCCTCTGTTTTCTCCATGTGAGTCTCTCCATAGGGCTTCTTGAGTATCCTCATAACATGGTGGCAGGTTTCCCCCAGATCATGAAATGTAAGAGAGAAAGAGGTAGAAGCCTTCCTTTTTATGATCTAGACTCAGAACTCACATAACATCACTTCCATTGCATATGATTTATTATAAGTGATTCACTAAGTCTGGCACACATTCAAGGGGAGGAGGATTAGATTTTACCTTTTGAAGGAAGAGTGTTAAAGAATTTTTGGACATATTTTAAAAACCACCACATGATGCCTTGAACCTCATAAATTCTTTGCAAAAGATATTATTATTCTTACCCCCATTTTAAAAAGTAGGAAAGTGAGGTTTAGAGACCTTAAGAGACTTGCCAAATCTAGTCTTTGTGCCTCCAAAACTAGTGCTCTGTTTTATCCTCCACTTTCACTTTTTATTTTCCAATACCAGTGTCCTTATGGAGCAAACAAAAGAAGAATATAAAATATGTCCCCCTTTTTCCTACATACTTTTGTGGCTCATTAAAAAGAAGCATAAATTAAAATGAAATGTTTTCTGTGAACACACATTTTCACCTTCAATTTATTTCCCACCCTCACTTCATCTTGTTCTCCTGCCCTGCAATGAACAGATGCTGCAGTAAGATGGCCATGCAGAGTGTTCTATGGCTGTCAGTTACCGGGTGACAAGGAGCGTGATTCTTAACAGGGTACACAAGCTTCCTTCCTCCAAAGCACAGATATGCTCCATGAGAAATAGATGTTGTGTCATTTTAATCCACATGGTTAGCTGCCTCTCCTTAAAGTTCGGTGACTCTATCCAGGGTAAAGAAAGAAAAAGCAATGTATATTGATCCTCTGATATGTCCCAGATATGGTGCTTTATATACTGGTGAGCTCCTTGAGGGTGAGACTTATTTACCTTTGTCTCTTCCTTCTCTTCTCCCAAATTCTAAACAGTGACGTTCCACGGGGCTTGATTTTTACATTTCTTCCCTTATCCATCTATACTAACTTTTGGATGAGCTCGTGGCTTTAAATGCCCTCTGTATCCCAATAGCTCCCAAATTTATGTCATCAGCCTGGGTCTCTCCTCAGCACTGAACACTCACATATCCAGACACCTACTAGACATCTCTGCTTGGTGTCTTAAACCCAACCTGTACAAAACTGAACTTCTGACTTCCTTTCCCTTTAAACCTTTTCCTTACCAATCATAGTGAATGATGCTAATATTCATCCAATTGCTCAGACCAAAAGTCTTGGGAGTTCTTTCTGACTTTTCTGAAGTCCTCTCATACCCACATCCAATGCATCAGAAAATTCTATTAATTTTATCTTCAAAATTTTATCTCAAATCCAGTGACTTCTCAACACCTCTAGCACTACCTCCCAGTCCTAGTCATCATTCTTCTCCTAACCTGTCCTAACTTTTCCTTCTTCCATTCTCATCTGTCTTCCTCCAGTCTAGTCCCATGCAACAGTCAGAGTGATCCTTTGAAAATATAAATCCATATCTCATTACTCCCCTGGTCAAAATCCTCCAGTGGCTTCCCATAACACTCAGAACTTCTTTCCAGTGTCTCCAAGGCCCAACACACTCTGGCCCTTTCCCACCTGTCTGAGCCCTTTTCCTGCCACACTCACCCTTGCTCACTTTGCCTCAACCACAGGGCAGTCTAGCTTTTCCTTGAACATGCTAAGCACACCCCCACCCCAGGGCTTTACAAAGCCTCACACCTCTGCTGGAATGCTCTTCCACCAGACAGCCACTTGGCTTCCTCCTTTACTTCATTCCAACTTCTGCTAAATGTTACCTTCTCAGAGAGGTCTTCCCTAGTCACTCTATTTAGAACTTACTCTCCCCCTACCTTCCCATCAGTCTCTGCCCCCTTATTCTGCTCTGTTTTTCTTTATAGCACTGATTAATTGTGCTGTAAACATATTATACATAAATATTGGGTTAAGTGTGGTTTTTGCTTATGTCCTTCGGTACAACATAAGCTGGAGCTTTGTTTTATTCACTAGGCTAATAGTAGGTGCTCAGTCAACATTTTCTGAGTGAATGAATAAATGAATTAATTAATCTTTGTATCCTCAGTGTCTAATCTCAAATCTGTAATGTAAAACCTGCTCAATAATATTTACTTGAATTATTTCGCTTAATGCTCCTAACTAACTTCAGATGTAAATAATTTTCTCATTTTACAGAGACATTATGTAATTTGCCTAAGGGCACTCAGCTGAGCAGAAATTTGATTCCTGATCTCTGCACTTTAGAGCTTCTGCATTTCCACTTCCTCCTAGGGTTTCCATTTCCCTATGCTGCCTACCAGGTCTTGGGATGGCTCAGATGACAATGAAAAGGCTCCTCTACATTGTGTTCATATGAGAAAGCTAAGGAGAACTCAGGTGGATGGGATCTGGGTCTCCATAGTAACCCAAAGAGACACTTGGCAAATTCCAAGTACCAAGTCTTCTGATCGATGAGGGCAATAGCATTCTTGTCATTTCCTCCTCAAAGAGCTGTTCCAGAGTGCATCCTAAGAGTTTTTCCTGTACCTGGGCAATCAACAACACACTCCAAAGCTGTGGTCTGAGGCCAAGTCTAGATGGCCTTAGAGCCCACATTCCATTGTGGTTCTCTTCAGATCTCAGGAGAAGAGATGGTGGAAAGACAGGGTACATATTAAATGACACTCTGCATACCTTAGGAAGCTGTGGGTGGGAGTGACGGTAGAAAACATTAGTGAGCAAAATCAATTACTTTTCCACAAGTCTTCATGTCAATAAGCCTTGCAAATAAGGCTATTTAGTGTAATTGTCATGTACTTTGTAGCTATTGCTTCCAAGACTGCCCAATCTAAAGGGCTATCTTCTCCATGAATCCAACTTCAGTTACTCCAGCTCAAACTAATCATTTTATCACTTGCCATCAGGTTTTATATTTTGTCCTTCAATTATAGAGTTCTTTGATACTGTTCTTGATTCTTTAACGGGCGCATAGCTTGGCTCCCTAACAGGATTGCCAGCTCCTTGAGAGCAGGAACCACAGCATATATTCCTCTGTTGTCCTCACAAAGCTCCTTCTTTCCCCTCTCTTGTTTACCATAATCTACATATCAGCTCATCTCCATGGAGATTCCTGAAATAATCAAGGCCAAGGTAGAGAGTATTTTAGGCGGCTTCATACCCCACTCTCCTACATCCCATCTTAACCAGGTTTTATATTCTAGAATTCACTGTGCTACATTGACCCATTGACCTATATGCCTGGAGGGAGCTCTGGTCACTTGCCCACCTAGCCATAGTCTTCCCTGAAGGCCTCCTACATCAGGTAGGAGATCCAATTCTCTTACTTACTGACCCTCTAACTCCTGGCAAGTCATTTAACCTCTTCCAGTCTCCGTTTTCTTTATCTCTTAGGGCTCTTTGTGAAAATTAATTGAGGCAGTGTGTATTAAAAAACTTTAAAAAATATACATTTTCTTACAATATTTTTAGATATTTATAAGGTAATAACCATAACGAAGATTAATAAGATAGTTAGATGTGATAATAAAATGGAGATTTTATTTTGTACAAAGCTAGCTGACTCATCTGGGCATTATAACCATAACTTTGTAAGGAAGAAAACTATCTCAGTGTGGATTTTTCTGGAAGTAATTCCTAAGACCAGGATTCAAGTGCAAATACTATATCCCATGAAACACCAGCAGGGGAAAAAGGAATTGATAAAGAAAAGGGAAAGCAGGGAAGAAGAGGTGTGTTATTTCACCAGCTACCAAAGTGGACAAATGAAGCTTATTCCCATGAGAAAACTCCAGGAAAATTATAAAGCACATGCCTTGGAATTATCCCACTCGAGAGGTGAAGGAGCAGGGGGTATTAATGCACTCATTCCCATCACTCATTGCTTGCAGGCTGGTGGGGGTGAGAAAGTTAATTCCTGGTACTTCCAGCCTGCCTTGTGGAGGCGTCTGGGGGTGGTGGTGGGAGCTATAGTGCTGCCTTCTGGAAAAACCCACAGGCACATAACTGGCTAAAATATTGTGATCTATAATAAGAAACACATATTTGGTCTTTGTCACTGTTTCTGGTGCAGAAATCCTAAAACCATTGGAATTTCTTAAATGATGAAAGTGATAAAGGTAAGACAACTTTAAGATTTTTTAAGTAAATGAGGTGACTTTTGGAAAGTACCTAGGTAACCTAGGGGTGGAGGCTGGCCACCACGGGAGCCAAGTGTGTGATTAGAGGGTTGGAACTTTTAGTCCCACTCCCCTGACCTCCAGGAAGGGGAGAGGGGCTGAAGTTTAAATCAATTGCCAGTGGCTGATGATTTATTCCATCATGACTATGTAATGAAGCCCCCATAAAAAACCTAAAAAGGGTTGGGTTTTGGACAGCTTCTGGGTTGGTGAACACTGGATATTCAGGGAGAGTGTGTGCCCCTTCCCACATATCTTGCCCTGTGCATCTCTTCCATCTGGCTGTTCCTGAGTTATACACTCTTATAATAAACTGGTGATCTAGTAAGTAAAATGATTTTCTGAGTTTTATGAACAGCTCTATTAAATTAATCGAACTCAAGGAGGGGGGTCATTGGAACCTTCAATCTATAGTCAGTCAGTCAGAAGCACAGGTAACCACCTGGACTTGCTATTGGCATCTGAAGTGGGGCTGGGGGGACAGTCTTGAAGGACTGAGCCCTTAACCTGTGGGATCCGATGCTGTCTCCTGGTAGATAGTGTCAGAATTGAGTTGTAGGCCACCCAGCTGGTGTCTGAGAATTGCTTGGTATAGTGGGAAACATTTCCCCCAAATGAATAAATTAGGCATCATATTTTTATATTCATTATTTAATTATATCTGGGTTTCATAATAACTTTATGAGTTATTTATGAGAAAGTATTATTATTATAAGCCAAATTCTACAGATGAGAAGCCTGGCACTAAGTTATGAGTTAGAATGTCTTGTTTAAAAGGCAGAAAATAAAGAATTAATTCTTTTGATCAGAAATGCATAAGTCACAGAAAACTTATAATGATAAAAGCTAATATGTGGTTATTTAAAGGATAATATAGTCAACAATGCCTAGAAATAAGAAGCAAAATTCCTTTTTCTTTAGTAAAGGGCATTTAATATAAACTTAAAAAAAAAGGTTATGTGTGCGTCAATTGTTCTTAAATTGGTTTTGTAAAACTTTTGCCATATTTCCAGCATTTTTATGGAGGCTTAAGAGGAAAAAATTACTCTGTGAACATTTTTTTCTTAATAAGGCAAATAAATAAATAAAGATGAAACTCTGTGCATGCCTCTGAAACCCAGATAAGGGTTCCTTTGTAACTCTCACCAATATAGAAGAATCTATTTAAATTTTCTCACTTCCCCTTTCCTTTCAAACATGATCCAGTTAGCCTTGGCTCCCACCTCCTCCTTCCCCAGTTATAAAACCAAACAGAATGTTTGTACTGAAGGGACAAGTCTGTGCAGTGACTCAGAGGAAACAAGTGTTTATAAACCAAGTGTTTCCCTAAAGCCTCGGCACAAACATGGCTGTGGCCCAATTCCAGATTGGACGGGGTGAAACTCAGTAGTATAGCCCTGGCAAAGCAGAGTGTTGGAGGAGTCTAGCCAGAAACAAGACCTGGGCTGCAGGAGGCCTTGAGGCAACACCACACCTTGGAGATCTTTCATCTCCAAAGGTCAAAACAAAAATTGCTTAAAACTAAGTCAGACAAATAAATGTTTGGGCTTTGCTGGAATGGCATATTCTTTTTGAATTTTCAGTATAGTTTGGCCTGGCTTCCTTGCTGGTGAATCTCTATTTCACTGTGTCCATGAGCTGTGTTCTTTACGTAATATTTTGCCCTAGGGCCTACACTGACCATATCTGCCTGGAATTCAAAAGGTTGCAAGGATAGTTTGGTTTATCTCTGAAGTCAGTCAGATCTAGTTTTGACCCTCAATTCTCTGATTTATACTTTCATTTGACAAATATTTACCAAAGACTTATTTTGTGCCAAGCATGGTTTTAAGTGCTGAGAATGAGTGAGCCAGCAGGATAGACAAAGCCCTTATTCCCCTGGTCTTCCATTCTAATTGGAGTAAACAGAAAAAAAAAAAAAAAGAAAATGAGAACACAGATTATTTCACAGTGATGGCAGCAGTAATGTCATGAAAATACAGTAAGTCCCCTGCATACGAACGAGTTCTGTTCCAGGAGTGTGTTCGTAAGTCCAATTTGTTTGTAAGTCCAACAAAGTTAGTCTAGGTACCCAGCTAACACAATCAGCTATATAGTACTGTAGTGTAATAGGTTTATAATACTTTTCACACAAATAATACATAAAAAACAAACACACACAAAAAAGAAAACATTTTTAATCTTACAGTACAGTACCTTGAAAAACACAGTGCAGTACAACAGCTGCCATCCAGGGGCTGGCATTGAGTGAAGAGGCGAGAAAAGTTACTGACTGGAGAAGGGAGAGGATGTGGGAGATGGTAGAGCTGAAGGACTGTTAGCAATTGGAGATGTAGGGCAAGCTGCAATTTCACTCATTCCTGACGTTGATGGCACAGGTTCTGGTGCCCTGCTGGATTCGATTGTTATCTACCCACTTGAAGAAACGATCCAGTGATGTCTGGGTAGTAGCTCTTTTTTTCTCATCATAGATGACATGGTAGCACTAGATTGCGTTCTGAACAGCTGCTGCAACCTTCGTGTACCATTCTATGTTCAGGTCCTGTGCCTCAAAATCTAACAGTGCCTCCTCAAATAAAGAAAATCCCCTTGCCATTTCCTGCGTCGTGAATCTCTTCGGTTCTTCAGTTACTTCTCCTTCCTCTTGTCTCTCTTCGTCCTTTCTCTGGGTCTCCAATTCCATCAGGTCTTCATTAGTATGCTCCTGGTGTTGCACAGCAAGGAGTTCAGTGAAGTCGTCCTCTTGCAGATCTAGCTCCAGTTTCTCGCTGAGGGTCACTAGGTTAGTGAAGACTTCTTTGGACTCCTCATCCACCTTCTCAAATCCATGAAAATCATGAACAAACTGCTGGCAAAGGTTCTTCCAAACCCCATTCATGGTGATGGCTGTAACCTCACGCCAAGCAAAGTCAATGTTTTTTATGGCCTTATAGATGTCACAGTCCTTCCAAAATTGTTGCAAGATTGTTCCTGACTCGTCACTTGCCTTTACTGCCTGACGAAAAGTGTGACATGAATAATATTTCTTAAAAGGTGCTATAACTCCCTGGTCCATAGGTTGGATGAGCGACATAGTATTCATTGGCAGATGCACTACTTTGACTTTGGGATGAAAGTCATCCATGAATGCGGGGTGGCCTGGAGCATTGTCGAGCAGCAAAAGAATGTTGAATGGGACGTCCTTCTCCAAGCAGTATTTCTCTACCCCAGGGATAAAGTGGTGGAAAAACCAGTCCTGGAAAATGGCCTGTGTAACCCAGGCTTTGGGGTTACTCTTCCACACAACAGGAAGAGAGCCCTTGGCTATGTTTTTAAGGGCTCTTGGGTTCTCTGAATGATAAACTAAGAGAGGCTTCAGCTTCATATCGCTAGAAGCATTGCCACTAAACAACAGAGTTAGCCTATCCTTTGCTGCTTTATGGCCTGGCATCAACTTTTTCTCCTTACTGATGTAACTTTGGTCTGGCATCCTCTTCCAGTACAGTCCTGTCTCATCCACATGAAAAACCTGCTCAGGTAAATATGCGCCTTCATCACTAATTTCTCGAAGTGTTTCAGGAAATTCCTGGGCAGCTACCATATCTGCACTCGCTGCCTCGCCACTTACTTTTACATTTTGCAGTTTGGCTCTAGCCTTGAACCGATGAAACCAGCCATGGCTGGCATTAAAATATGCGCCCTCTGATTCTTCGCCGTGTTTCTTCTTCAAGTCTTCATAAAGGCTTTTAGCTTTCTCTTGAATCAGCATTAAGCTGAGTGGGACTCGACACTGATGCTGATACTGCATCCACACACTGGGAAGTTTCTCCATTTCCTCCATCACATTTCCACGTTTCTTTGATATTATTGTTGACATCATCAGCACAGCAGACTTCACATGTTCCATGATCTTGTCCTTATTCTTTAGAATCGGGACGATGGTTGAACGATTCATGTTATGAGAATGAGTGATGTCTACCATCTTTTCACCTCACTCCATTCTCTCAATTATTTTCACTTTTGTTGCCATCGTTATCGTTTGGAGCTTCTTAGCAGTATCAGCTACATCACCACTGCTTTTATGCTTGCTTCCAGACATCCTGGGCTTGAAATAAAGATACTGCACTACTGTACTCTATACTGTACTGTACAGTAAAGTACACAAAAGCACAACCACTTGTAGAGGATGCATGCACGTGACAGTATGTGCCAGACGTGTGAATAACATGTGATTGGACATGCAAACACACTTTTGCATCTTTGAAAGTTTGCAACTTGAAGGGTCGTATATAGGGAACTTACTGTAACTCAGGGAGCTTGACTGGGCAATGAGGGAAGCCCTATGCAAGATGGTGAGGAGGAGGCTCCTATGAAGAAGTGACATTTAAGCTGAGACCTGAATGACATGAAGGACCCTTGAGGATAAGAGCCTCTTGGCACAGGCACACAAGGTCCTGAGAGAGGAATAACCTTGGCCCATTTGAAGAACAAGAAAGCCCATGAGGCTGGAGCACTGAGAGTGAGGGAGAGGAAGATGAGGTAAGTTGGAGAGTATGGCAGATGACAGATGAACACCCCTTCTTTGAGAGGTGGGTCTATTTCCCCTCCCCCTGAAGCTGGAGTGGCCTCCAACTGATTGTGTTGAACCCCAGCGTGTGGCAGAAATGATGTTGGGCAAGTTCTGAGCCTAGACTTTAGGATGGCTGACACCTCCATCTTAGTCCTTCTGTGGCTCTAAACTGACATGTGAGAAGGCTGACCACCTGCTGGAGAGACCACCTGGAGAGGCCCTGAGAATAAATACATGAAGAGGATGGGGCCAAACCTTCCAGCTGTTGTCCCTGCCAAGGTGCCAGACAAATGAGGGACACCATCTCAGATCAGCTTAGTTGCCAGCTGAATACCACTGAGTGACTCCAGTAAATGCCTCATGAGACAGAAGAACCATCTGGCTGAGCCTTGCCCAATCCTGACATACTAAATCATGAGATAGAATTCAATGGTGGTTGTTTTAAACCACTAAATTTTAGGGTAGTTTGTGTCTCAGCAAATGATATCCAGAACAGAGAGACAGGTTGAAGCCAGGTTACTTTGATCCTTAGCCAGGATAAAGAGTTTGGCTTAAGATGGACGAGGTACCACAGGAGGGTTTAAGCAAGAGGTGTAGGAACTACATTTTAAAGCTTCCTTTGACTGCTATTTGTTTCTGGTTTCATAGTTCTTTTCCTCGTACAAGTAACTGAACTCTGCCTTGGTCTCTTTAACTGTAAAATAAGAATAATAATAGCGCCTACATCATAGAATTGTTTGAGGATAAAATAATATAAAATCATTAACAAGAGTGCCCAGCACCTGGTTAAGGGTTCATAGAATGATATCTGCAATTGTTACTGTTTTACTGGCTCAGCTTCAGAATTGAGAAGACTCTAGCCACACTTAAATTCCTCTCAACAAGTTCAGGAAGCCCTGAGGAGAACTGTATTATTCACATTCCAGTTGGTGCCTGTCATATGCACCAGAAATGTCCAGCAAAGCTGCCATTTTGTATTCTCCACAGCCTCCTCTCCTCCTCTGATATTGGTCCCGTGGATCCTTGGAAACAGCAAGCCACATTAGCCTGACTGGATAGCGGCCCAGGCCTTTGCAGTCCTCTTCTGTGGCTGCTTTGTCCCCTCCAGCATGGGATGTACCAGTCTGCTACCTCTTAGGCTGTAAGTTGGTGGACTCGGGCCATCATCACGCTCAAGTGGGGTAAACAGCCTCGCTCCTCCCCCTTGGAGAAGAAACTGCCAAAAGAGTGATTCCTTGATCTCCTGGATTCCTACAGAACTTTCAATAATGAAAGTATATTATATTATGTTGTGTTATGTTAGATTATGTTATCTATTTCAGTAATGCCTATTATAAGGTGACTTAGTCCAACCACAAGTTGACTGTGAACAAGCTCACTTGCCGATAAGCTCTCTACTTGGCATCTGCCGCCCTTCCCCTTGCCCAGCCTCTGCTTCCCTTGTTTGTGCATTAGGTCAGTTTTTCTCAAGCCTGTGTTGGAAAACATCAGTTCAATTCTTCAGACATGCCCCATAAAAAAAAAAGTGTCCTTGGTTAAATGACTGCTCCTTTCCACCTTTCCATTTCAGAGACTCTCAGTGCACATCTCCATACTAAGACCATGAGACACACTCCAGCAAGAAACACTGTTTCACTTGGCTTAATCCAGTATTTCATAAACCAATTTAATCATAGAAGAGTTTTGTCTTCTCCTATGAAGAAATGTTTGAGAGATGCTACATTTAGTTCCTTCCCCACTTCCACAGACTATAAGCTTTCTTTTATTTAGTTTTTACCCTGACTCTTTCAATGATAATAAATAATACCAGAATTTTTTATTCTTCTGGGTGTTAGTTTTGTTGCATAGTGAATAGACTGCCTGGGGTTGAGTCCTGAATCCATTACTTATAGCTACATAACTTTGGACAAATTACTGATATGTAAAATGAAGGTAATAATAGCATTTTCCTCTCAATAGGGCTGCTGTGACGATTAAATGATCTCATGCACAGAAAGTGAGTTCCACATTTTCTGCTCACAAATGTTAGCTGCTATTGCTATAATTATATTATGTTACATTACCTTATATTATTATTACTACTACTATTATTATTATTTTAAAAAAGCAGTCAACAGCGAGGGTCTATAAATATTTCTTTTATATAAAGATTTGTCCAGCTTTATCTGAAGTAAATCATCCTGTTCTCTTCTGAATCAGCACTGCTCTACAGTGTTTGACTTTAAGACAGGTCTATACAGGCAGTGTATTGATATCACTGATATTAATATGAGAAACGTGTTAACTAAACGCTTTTTTTTCTCCACCTCCTGTATAACACTTCAGCCATTACACAACAAATATCTCCAAAAGAAAGGTTATTGGAGAGGTGTAAGCCTCATGTCAGCCAACCATTTATTCTAAGTACTCAAGAGTTCTCTAGTTCAGCGGTTCTTACTATGTTTAGGAGAGCCATGCATGGTGTGGTAAGAATCCGCATTGATCCCATTTTCTAAATGAGGCCTTCAAGGCATATGGAAATTTTATTTTTATATTTCTGCCATTGGAAGCAAAAAGACACAGGCTAGTTATCAGGGTAGAGGAAATCATGATTAGGACCTCTCCAGGATCAGCTGTCACTGTTAAGCTTCTTTTGTGGGGCCAGTCAGAGCCAGCCTCCAAGAATGGCAGCAGCAGCCCTTTGATTCCAGTCTCCAGGCAGCGGGTACAAAGAGCATTTTTTTGACTTCACGAGAGAAAGTTAAGGCCAGTGTTTTCTTTTTGAAGTAGAGAAGATCAGGGTTGAATTGAATAGAGATAGACTACAGTTTATCATAAATTGAAGTTTAGTGATAAAAGAAACACGTTCCATAGTTTCCCTTGATCTTGCTCTATATGGCAGTCTTCTTTAAATAATACGTATATTATCAACAGCAAAAAGCAGGTTAGATGCTCTGCTCAGCTTCCTGTGCCTTGCCATGCAGGCAGCTGCCCCAACAGGAAGGATTCTATATATGGGAAAATATTCAATAAGGCTATCCTTGAAAACTTGAACTTACATTAATGGTGAATGTACTTAGTACAATCATTTAATAATCAGCTTTATTGACTTTGAAGCCTCCTGATGTAAAATCAATAAGCTTTCAGGCACATCTTTTGACTAATGTAAAGATGGAAGTGATTTTATAATGCAAAGCACAAGCCTCCTTACAGAACTGTTACTGTTATTATTGTTATCATTATTTTTTTGGCTGGCTTTCTTGCTTGCATTCTCTCCATCCTTGCACAGAACATGATTTTCTTATGACTGGGAAGAGCAGGAGTCCTCAGTGGGTCATTTAACACCCAGAGGGCAGGGCTGTGCCCATCTTGTTCCCAATGTATCTCCAAGGCTGAAATCACTCTGCTCTGGCACTGAAGATTGCTTTTCAAAAAGTCAAAAATCAATTTTGAGTCTTTTTAAAGAGCAACTCTTTCTAGAATCCAAAATATGATGCAAATATGAAAAGATGTCTTCTTTCCTATCAATTGCAGTCTTCTTCAAGACAATTTCATATGTTGCCAAAAGCAAGAAGACAAGTATCTCTTAAATGCAATGCAGACAAATTGCCTACTGCTATTTAATGAAAAGGAAACAAAATTGATCTTACTTTGTACTTTTACACAAATAAAAATGTTTTTAAACCTTCAGGCCAGAAAACTTCCCTAGAGTAATACTGGATGATGGCTTCACATTTTTTTCTTTACAAAAATATCAATACCAACTCTCTAATATATGGGTTTTATCTTCTTTTGTGCAAAATCAAACCATAAAATAATTGTTATCATCTATAATATACATAGTCATGTTTTGCTGGAGTTCTTCTCAAAAACTTGTTCTCTAAGATATATCTCAAAGTGAATAAAAATAAAGTTATAAAAATATTTCTATTGGCAATATATTTTTTTCCTGCTGTTTCACTGAACCAAAAGAGTGAGAGAAAAGATTCACTGGGAATGCATTTGTTAGTAATTTACACATACAGTATCTTGGAATATTTTTCCTGCAAATGACTTTATATTGGAGATGAATCTTCCTACAGCTTCTAATTCAAACCATGTGTTCTGGGTTTAATATCAGGATCATTCTCGACTATCTGGCTTGAAGGACAAGGAAGGACAAAGAGCTCTTTAATAACAATGCAATATAATTATAAAAAGAAGAACCCAAACCAAGAGAAAGATGTTGCCATAAACTTCAATGTCTATGAAATTGGCATTCAGCTTATTTCTCTGAGTATCTATGAATTCAGCTTAAAAGGTTCTCTGTTTTATCATTACTGGCATCCAAAACACAAGCCACACATCAGCTTTCAAGATTAAGTCTTGCTTTCCTCTTCTTGGCTGTGTGTGTTTGTGTGTGTGTGTGTGTGTGTTCTTTCCAAATTAAAGTAATCACTCTTGCTTTGCAAAATACAAAACATAGGATTTATGGGAAAATGGCAAAGTTTGTGGGAAATCATACTGGTTACCATATACCATAGTCTTGTTAATTTGAAACAATTTTCTGTGCAGATTTTTCTATTCTCCACCCTCTCATCTGGAAAGCATACATGAGCCTTCCTTAAAAATATGCCAGCAAATACGCCATTCATTTACTGAATCCCCATTGTGGACCCAGCACTGTCATGGGCTCTGTGAGACATCTTGGCACTCAAAGAACTCATGGTCTATCTGGGGTTAGTGGATTTATAAGGAAGAACACTGGTGAATGAAGTGACTTTGTGCAAAATCATGTGCCTAGACAGAAGGCAAATGTTAAATGTTAAAAGGTGTGCTTTCCTGCTTCTATGCCCTCACTCGTGCTTTTCCATCCACCTGGAATACCATCTTCTTCTTTTAGAAACTCTACCCATTCTTTAAAAACTGGCCCAATGGAAATCTGTAGGAAGCATTTCCTTATTACTCTAAATCAGAACTGGTCTCTCTCAGCCCTATAGTCCTACATCATTTTTCCCCTAGTACTAATCCTAAGGGAGTTATCACATGCAGGTTCATATTGTAGTTATTTATGTACATGAGCAAAAAAACGTCCTATTAAGGGCCAAAATTAGGTCTTTTGAATCTTTGGATGCTCCACGGCATGTAGAACCATTTCATCCATTCATTGAATGAGTGCTCTATATACATTTATTGAATGGATGACTGAATGATCAAATGATTGAATCACAGGCTTTTATACAAAAACTCCAAGGATATTTGTGTTGTATATAACAGTTTACCAAGACCTTTCCCATACATTATCTTTCTTAATTCTCTAAGGTAGTTATTATCATCATCACCTTACAAATTAGTGAACCGAGGATCAGAGAAGTTAACCACATATAGCTAGTGAATGGCAGAGCTGGCACTCAAACTCAGGTCTTTTGGCTCCAACTCTAGTGCTCTTTCCATTCCTTTATTCTATTTCCTATAGTAATTCATTCTCTATTCACTGCAGGGTTTATTTAAATGCATTTTAAATCTTTAAAACTGTAGACTTTAAGCAGTTTGAGGAAAGACTATTGAGATTATTAATACTCTTAAAGAACTAATGCAACACCTCATTTTTATACATTTTCATGAATCTGATGCTAGTTGAAGAAACGGTGCTACTAATGTTTCATCAGATGTTAAACATCTAAGGTTGGGGCCTCTTACGGTGATACGGCCCTTTTCTCTCTCTCCAGAAAGCAGTTGTTTGGTCCTTTTTTATCTTATGTCATAGGTATGTCTTTCAAGTATCAAACTGATGTCCATGAATTAAAATGCCCCAATATTTAATACATCAGTTAATTTTGTTATAAATAAGGCTTCCTATTACAGCTTTTCTATTGTATATCACAGTTCTCTAGCACTCATCAGAACAATGGATACTTGTACATGCCTTACAGTTCAAGTTTTGGGTTCTCTTATAGCCAACTGGCTGCAAAGTAATAATATCTATCTGATGAAAAAAATGTTCTGGTAGAGTGACAAGTGGCTTAACTTGGAGTCAGAAGACATGAGTCAACTATCGTTTCTTCCATTTAAACTAACTGTGAGATGCTGGGCAAATCCTTAATATGTGTGGGTCTTAATTTCTTCATCTGTGAAATGAAGAGATTAAAAAGTCTGATCTCCAGCTGTAACATTCTAGGATTCATTTGGTCTTTTGTTCAACAAGAAAGCCGTATGCTTTTTTGTTATAGGGAGATTAATTTTATACAATTAAGACATCTCTGCCATTGATTAGTATGTGAAATTAAAGAAGTTTCTTAAGCTCTCCCTTGGCTTACTCACTTGTAAGGTACAAAGACTAATAACTGCTGTACAGGATTTTTAAAAGACAGTTTATGAGAAAGACCTTTATACATTTCAATATACTGTACACATATTTTTGGACCTTGGCTACTCAAACATAAAATATCAAGGATGACATAATTCTCATTACGCTTCTTGTACCAGTTTTTAATTATTTATTATTATATAAATTTTGATAAATACACAATAATATATATATAAAACATATATGTAAATTTTGAAGCGCATAATAGAAATGAACATCTACAAACCCACTATCTAGCCTAAGTGCTAGAACATTCTCAACATAAATGAAACCAAACAATGTTTTTCTCTGATTCAGCCCTCTGCTTTCTCATTAGAATTTGTGTTTTTAACTTCTAAAAATATTTTTACCACATATGTATGGATCCCTGAACAGCATATTGTTAAGTTTTGCTTGTTTTTTGGTTTTATAAAAACGACATCATACTGTATGTAATCTGAGACTTCCTGTCTTCCCCACTTAATATTATATTTTTATTATTAAAATTATAATTTTAATATATTAATATTACTAGCTTACCACATTAATCACAATATTATATATTAATTACATGTAATTTTTATATTAAAATATAAATCACTTATAATTTTTGTTATAATTACACAATTTATAGATTTATATATGTTAATTTTACATATAATTTATATATCAATATAATATATAGAATTATATATATTTATATTATAATTAATATAACATTATTATATTATAATTTACATATAATTTCTATTACTATATGACTATATAAATATAAATTATATGTAAATTATAATAACATTATATATTAATTATAATATAAATATTGTAGCTTAGAGATAAATAACTCATTTTTGCTATTGTATACTATTCCACTCTGTGAATATGCCACACATTATCCATTTTCATGAAAATGAACATTTGGGTTGTTTACAGTAGTTTTACTATTAAAACCATAAAATCAAAGTGGACACAAGCCTTATGAGGAGACATATTCTCCTGGTGCACATGAATAAGAATTTGTCCCCCTTCTACTCATGCTTAATTTTTTTCCTTAATATTTGTCACTATTTAACGTTGTGCACACACACATATATCTTGATAATTACCTGGATTCACAACTGGAATATAAGATTCTATTTTATCAATGCCATATCCGCAGTTCCAAGAAAAGAGCATCTTGCAAGGGCTCAGAAAATATTTGTTGAATAAATGAATTAATGAATGAATAGATGAATAGGGTTTTGTTGCTTGTTTGTTAAGTAAATTATCCTGTTTGGATTTCCTACTGACACAGAAATCAGCACGGAATATTAGAAGGACACCGAGCACACTCTTCTGGGTTCTGATCCCAGATCTGCCACTAACTTTGGGCAAGTTACTCAATCTTTCTGATTCTGAGTATCAACATTTATAGAAAGGAAATAGTAATAATTTCTGGGCACTGTGCAAATGTTTTATAAACCCTGACTTGATAAATATATGCTAATTGTCATTCCTTATAGAAAAAATCCCGCATATTTTTATGGAGACTCAGAAAAAATGAGCACAAGATCACATTATTTGTTCTGTATTAAGAATATCTGCAGTTGGGTAGGAAGCCAGAAAGAAAATAACAGACTGGAGAGAATGAGAGAACCGAGTTCCGGGGGCCTAATCTGGTACACTTCCTATGCTGGATGTGGGGCAATCAAGTTTTTGCTGCAAAATCAAGCTATTTTTAACTTCAAGAAAGCACAAAGACTTCTTTTTAAGTAGGGCAACCAAGATAGTGTGTTACCCTTTTCAATCAGCCTGCCTAAATGAAATATTCATCTTTTGTGTCAAAATATGAAGTGTTATATATAGTTGGGCACTAAGAAGGGATGAAGTCTTCTGAGGGTAAATCCTTTTAAAGTCCTGGATAAAATCACTGTAGCAGAAACATCCATTTATATTGAATTAAGGTTCTATACTCTAGAGAAATGAGGTTTAAAAAATTCTTTTCTTCTATCCTGTCTCACATCGACAGGCAAAGGCAGAGGTGATGATGTCTGGGGAAGCTTTTCATCCACCTGGATCCAGGGCAGTATAATGGAAAAGACCCCTGGATTTGGAGTTGGTTCGACCCTGTGCTGCCCGAAGTTAATAGTGTTGGCCTCTGTTTCATCATCTGTAAAGTGGAGTTAATAACAATATTGTCCCACTCTGGTGGTTGTAAGAATTAAGTATGATAATGTGAGTGAAAGCCGTTTGTGAACTGTAAAGTACAATGTTGATGTTATGAGATCTGAGTTCTGAGATCTATTGTCATGAGACTGAAACCCAAGGCAAAGATGTGTGTTTGTGTTATGAGAACTAGACAAAAATTGAAGGAAAAGTTTAATTTTGCCCTCTTCCTGTTGCCCTCACCTTTTATTAGATGTTCCTTCTTCCTTCCTTGCCCTGTCTTTCCCACGGGTGCCCAGCACTTGCGCTCAGCCACTGCTGAGGGTCTCCTGCACCCAGACCTGGAACCATATGCCCCTGTGCCCTACATGTCCATCCTGTGCCCCTCCCTTTAGGTTTGGCTCTGCCCTCTCCTTCCTAAAATAATACCAAGGTCTAGCAGAGTGGGAAACAAAAAGATTATTTGGCTTCCTGTTCACTAAGAGCCCAAGTCCTGAGTTTTGCTGTGATCTCTGCATGAGGTTTATATAGTCACAGAGAACCACTGACAAGACTGAGGAAGAAAAGGTCCACAGGGAAGCTTTAACTTTTCTACAACTTGCCCAAAGGTGTTTTGACACTTTTACATATAACAGGAACCTCTGGAAAAAGCACAGGCCTCTCTCAACCTTTGACAAGGTCTGGGTGACACAGTTAATATGAGATCATTGTTAATAGATGCTCATGGAGTAGTGTTTATGGTTTTAATTCCGTGATTCATAGCCACAGTGAGAATTTAAATGGATTGGTTAGGAAAAGAAACTTAGTAAATTCCTAAGGGAAAAAAAGTTGTTTAAAAATTTTTTTAAATTAAATGTGGATTACTATGCATGGATTGGAGCTAGAACCGAAAACCCACTCTTATAATTCTCTCTTATTGTCTCAGTTTCTCTCTACATTCTTCTTCATTCCCTTCTCTATTCTTTCCAGGTCAAATCCTGGAGGAACTTAGCTTGCCTGGCTTAGCTCTCCATTACTACCCTGTGGGAGGCTCTTGAATTAATCCATCTAGTGAGTTTCTTCTGGTCCAACCCACCTACCCTTGATTTAACCAGCAGCAAGTACTTTGCAGAGAACAGCCTGGCTCTGACTCCTTAGGCAGGGCTGAGGGTCTGCAGGTTGCCAGTAAAAGAGAAACATGACTGACAGATTCAGGACACTTGTCAGGGTTGTATGAGCACGAGGGAGGGAAATTGCTTTGAGCGGATCCCTGTCTTAGCTTGAGAAGCGACCCCCGCCGCCCACCAAGTCTCAAAGTTGCACACCCCTCTCATCCTCCCACCTCTACTTCGAACAAGATTGGTTCTGTAGATGAGACACAAATCTCTCTCTCTCTTTTCCATATATAATTCAATTTCTCAAAGACTCCGAAAAGGAGTAGGCAAAGAGTTCTTGTCTTGGGGGTGGGGTGGGAAGGCTCTTTCCTTAAGGGCAAAGCACCTCAAAGGATTTCACTTAAGATTGTTAGAATTTGATGCCGGTGTTGAATTTCATTTCCCATTTCAAATCCCAGATCCCATTCTGCCACTTAACCAGCTGTGAGGCCTTGAGAAAGTTATTTCATCTGTATAATGGGCACATTGCTAATATTTACCTCCACACTTTTATAAGGATTAAATCAGGTAACACATGCAAAGTGCTTAACCCAGTTCCTGGCACTTAGCAAGTCCTCAATATATTTTAGCTAGATTTTTATTGCTATTGCTTGATTACTTTATTAACTGTCCAATCATGCCATTTAATCAACATTTATTGAGAGCTTGCTCTGTGTGAGATATTTTACTAAGGTATTGGATTGGCCAAGAAGTTCATTCGGTTTTAAATAAAAATAAAAGACATTTTTCATTTTCACCAAGAACTTTACCAAATAACGTATTCATTAACTGAACGAACTTTTTGGCCAACCCAATATTTAAGGCACCCAAAAATAATTGAAAAATTTCAAAATTAAAAGTTTTAATCATATGACTTACACTGCTAAATTTTTTATCAAAGTCTTTCCTCACAAATACAGAATTGTATAATATCAGTGAGTTTTGGTATTGCTTTAAGTTATAGACTAAAGAAACTTTCTTAAACGTTCACGATAGTGAATCTGTGTAATTGAGATGAAATTACTTGAAAATAAATTTCTAAATAATGTAAAAGTTTATCATATTTAAATAGACTGGGAAATTATGCCAAAAGAGACATGGTCAAGCTTCAGAGAGCATACACTGCTTAAAAATTTTGAATCTGTGTAATTTTTATGACATTTCTTCTCAAAAAAAACATTTCTTTTCCTTAAATAAAAAATTCTGTGCTAACTCATATCCTCCCCAAACTCTTCTTGCCCTGCAAAAACTTATCAGTGTGTGCACAGGATGGGGAAAAAAAAAAAAGCTAAGGAAGTAGTTTTCAGTTTCAAGTTTCCAGAGGGTTATTATAAATAACAACCAGTGCATTTGAACAATGGTGTTTTCTAGTTAATTAAATTTTTGCTTACTTGGGAATTAACTCAAATACCCTTTTCATTTTGACCCATTTAAAAATTCACTATAAGATGGTGAATATAGGTGAATCTTTCTTAAGATAATTTGGGGTGCTTGGTCATAAGCAAGAATGTCAATTCTCATGTAGGCATTCAAGAAACGTTTGTTGACTGTACTAAACTGTAGCTGTACAGGGTACAGAGGAACAGCCGGGAGATGTGTTAATTCCAGGACATGCTCTATGGACTTTCAAACACTTTAACAGCAACCCACAGTAAAAAAATACATTTTATATTGCAACCCATTACCAATAAACACACACACGTATCCATATAAATAATTGAAAGAAAACTTTTGCAAAACTAAGCTGCAATGCGTTCTGATTGCTTTTATCCTATTCTATTCTATTTCCTTTTTAAGAAAGAATGTTATCTGTGACCTACTAAATTAATTTCATGACCTATCAGTGGACTATGGCATATAGTTTTAAAAATCCTGTTTTGAAAAACAAGTATCTTATATTAACATGTTTTGTTGTCATTTGCATAATTTACTGAAATATAGAACTCAGGAAAAAAAGTTTTTCTAGTTATTTTCTTTAACCTTAGAAAAATGGAACCAAGTTTCTTGGTTAACACTGTCTTTTAAATTTGGATTAAATAAATTAGCTTTTGGTTCCTGTTGCTTAAACAACATCCTATTCCTGAAGATCTGACCTTAAAAAAATTGCTAAATTTGATTTACCAAAATATCCAAACGTGAGGTAATTAATGAAAACCTTTGAAAAATAAGAAATTCTCAAAGACTGTAGCAAAATTATAACTTTAAATTGCCTTACATGAAATTAAGATCTAAAAATAATCCAAAAAACACCTCATCAAGCCAATGAATAACTTGAACAAGTTCCAGAATCCTTTCTTCTGTGGCTTATTCATTTTTGCTTTTTATTGACATCAGGGATTATTTCTGTAGTATCCTAGTATGTTTCCTTGCTGTGGGGTATGCAGTGTACATGTTCTTTGAAACAATTTCTTAACACAAAGAAACTTAGTATGTCAGATCCTTAAGTTTTGGAGAAATTAAAACCTCATATGAAGATAAAAATGGCTTCTTCCATTTTCTTAGGCTCTTTGATTAAGAACTCAATTTGTCATGAGTGGGGATGAAGCTGGTGGGGAGAACAGAGGGGTTTTTTTTTAAACATCTTTATTGGAGTATAATTGCTTTACAGTAGTGTGTTAGTTTCTGCTGTATAACAAAGTGAATCAGCTATACATATACATATATCCCCATATCTCCTCCCTCTTGCGTCTCCCTTCCACCCTCCCTATCCCACCCCTCTAGGTGGTCACAAAGCACTGAGCTGATATCCCTGTGCTATGTGGCTGCTTCCCACTAGCTGTCTGTTTTACATTTGGTAGTGTATATATGTCCATGCCACTCTCTCACTTCGTCCCAGCTTACCCTTCCCCCTCCCCGTGTGCTCAAGTCCATTCTCTACGTCTGCGTCTTTATTCCTGTCCTGCCCCTAGGTTCTTCAGAACCTTTTTTTTTTTTTTTTTAGATTCCATATATATGTGTTAGCATACAGAATTTGTTTTTCTCTTTCTGACTTACTTCACTCTGTATGACAGACTCTAGGTCCATCCACCTCACTACAAATAACTCAATTTCGTTTCTTTTTATGGCTGAGTAATATCCCATTGTATATATGTGCCACATCTTCTTTATCCATTCATCTGTCGATGGACACTTAGGTTGCTTCCATGTCCTGGCTATTGTAAATAGAGCTGCAATGAACATTGTGGTATATGACTCTTTTTGAATTATGGTTTTCTCAGAGTATATGCCCAGTAGTGGGATTGCTGGATCGTGTGGTAGTTCTATTTTTAGTTTTTTAAGTAACCCTGCATACTGTTCTCCATAGTGGCTGTATCAATTTGCATTCCCACCAACAGTGCAAGAGGGTTCCCTTTTCTCCACACCCTCTCCAGCATTTATTGTTGTAGACTTTTTGATGATGGCCATTCTGACTGGCATGAGGTGATACCTCATTGTAGTTTTGATTTGTATTTCTCTAATGATTAGTGATGTTGAGCATCCTTTCATGTATTTGTTGGCAATCTGCATATCTTCTTTGGAGAAATGTCTATTTAGGTCTTCTGCCCATTTTTGGATTGGGTTGTTTGTTTTTTTGAAATTGAGCTGCATAAGCTGTTTGTAAATTTTCAAAATTAATCCTTTGTCAGTTGCTTCATTTGTAAATATTTTCTCCCATTCTGAGGGTTGTCTTTTCGTCTTGTTTATGGTTTCCTTTGCTGTGCAAAAGCTTTTAAGTTTCATTGGGTCCCATTTGTTTATTTTTGTTTTTGTTTCCATTTCTCTAGGAGGTGAGTCAAAAAGGATCTTGCTGTGATTTATGTCATAGAGTGTTCTGCCTATGTTTTCCTCTAAGAGTTTTATAGTGTCTGGCCTTGCATTTAGGTCTTTAATCCCTATCAAACTACCAATGGCATTTTTCACAGAACTAGAACAAAAAATTTCACAATTTGTATGGAAACACTAAAGACCCCGAATAGCCAAAGCAATCTTGAGAAAGAAAAACAGAGTTGGAGGAATCAGGCTCCCAGGCTTCAGACTATACTACAAAGCTACAGTAATAAAGACAGTATGGTACTGGCACAAAAGCAGAAATATAGATCAATGAAACAGGATAGAAAGCCCAGAGATAAACCCACGCACATATGGTCACCTTATTTTTGATAAAGGAGGCAAGAATATACAGTGGAGAAAAGACAGCCTCTTCAATAAGTGGTGCTGGGAAAGCTGGACAGCTACACATAAAAGAATGAAATTAGAACACTCCTTAACAGCATACACAAAAACAAACTCAAAATGCATTAAAGACAGAGGTGGTTTTTAAAAACAATGATGTGGCTAGTTGTCAAGTTCAGGAGTGTCCTATCAAGTAGGTAAGCTCCCAGGTATTTATTGAGTGCTTGCAAGATTTTTAGCCAGTCCCATGCTTCTTAAACTACTAAATATTATGCTGTCTTGGTGCGCATTGCAAAACCTCAAATTTCTTTTCCTGCAGCTGCCATGTGACTCTTTATATAGCCCAAGTGGCCGGTGTTGTGCAACCAAGTCTGAACACTCCAGACACAGTGTGTTTCTGGTGCCAGAGGAAGTGGTGGGGCTGATCTAAAGGCTTGTGGGAAGCAAATATTCAGTCCACATTTATTCCCAGGCCTGACTCAAAAGGGCTGTGTGATTTAAGGAATTACCCCAGCTGTGCTTCTCTATTTCCAGGGAGTAAAACCACAGGGCAGTGTGGGCTAATGTGTTTACACCTGTCTGGTGTCTGTGCCATTGTTCCTGTCACCCTGAGTCACAGGGCATTAGTGACTGTCTTGTGGGCTGCAACAGTGTAGGGAGGGGTCAGTAGCTCTAGGGCTGGAGTGGGTTGATTCCCATTCAAATTTCAGTTGTGCCATGCTGGCTCTGTGACTCTGGACGTGCTCCTTGAGTCATCCAAGCACTAGTTTCCTTATCTATAAAATGGGAACAATAATACCATCAAGTAAAGTTGTTGAGAAGAGTAAAGAAAATTGTTAAAGGAGCTAAACATAGTACAGTAAGTCTCCTATATACGAACGAGTTCTGTTCCGAGAGCATGTTTGTAAGTCCAATTTGTTCTTAGGTTCAACAAAGTTAGCCTAGGTACCTAACTAACACAATCGGGTATATAGTACTGTACTGTAATAGGTTTATAATACTTTTCACACAAATAATACATAAAAAACAAACACTAAAAATAAACATTTTTAATTTTACAATACAGTACCTTGAAAAGTACAGTAGTTCACGCCAGACATGTGAACTAACTTGCGTGATTGGATATGCGAATGCACATTCGCATCTTTGAAAGTTCACAACTTGAAGGTTCATATGTAGGGGACTTACTGTAAATGCTTATATGTGCCAGGCACTGTTCTGAGCACTTTTTTGCATTACACATATGAAGTCAACTAATTATTATTATTATTACTGTGTATGTTAATACACTTGTTTTTTTCATTAAAAATGTTTTTATTTATTTTATTTTTTTATTGAAGTATAGTTGATTTACTATGTTGGGTTAGTTTCAGGTGTATAGCAAAGTGATTAAGTTATACATATATATATATATATATATATCCATTATTTTTCAGATTCTGTTCCCTTACAGGTTATTACAAAATATTGAGTATAGTTCCCTGTGCTATACAGTAGGTCCTTGTTGGTTATCTATTTTATATATAGTAGTGTGTATATGTTAATTTCAAACTCCTAATTTATCCCTCCCCCACCTTCCCCCTTTGGTAACCATAAGTTTGTTTTCTATGTCTGTGGGTCTATTTCCATTTTGTATATAAGTTCATTTGTATCATTTTTTAAAGATTCCACATATAAGCAATGTCATATGATATTTGTCTTTCTCCATCTGGCTTACTTCACTTAGTCTGATCATCTCTGGGTCCATCCATGTTGCTGCAAATGGCATTGATTTCATTCTATTTTATGGCTGAGTAATATTCCATTGTATAAATATACCACATCTTCTTTATCCATTCATCTGTCGATGGACACTTAGGTTGCTTCCATGTCTTGGTTATTGTAAATAGTGCTGCAATGAACATTGGGGTGCATGTATCTTTGCAAATTATGGTTTTCTCCAGATATATGCCCATGAGTGGGATTGCAGGATCATACGTTAGCTCTATTTTTAGTTTTTAAAGGAACTTCCATACCGTTCAATTAATTATTTTTACATTAAACATATAAGCTCAGTTAATTCTCACGGCAACCCTAGGGGTAGGTGTTATCATCATTTTCATTTTCCAGAGGAGACTGAGATTGATTTGTATAAGACGATACAAGTAGGAAGTGGCAGAGCAGGGATTCGAATACAGGAACATAAAACTGTTTAAAAATGATTCTGCTGCATCCAAAATTTATTCGATGGATAGTTAACAAACTTTCCTCACTGCCAGCTTGGTATGAAGCCCTGTGTTAAGTGATATGGGAGCAAAAATAAGACGTTGTCACATATAATAGGGAAGAAAAATTTACTGGCTTCCCTATAATGGGGAGAAGTGTATGGAAATTGCTATAGGAATTTGGTGGATGGGCAGGGCCTGGGAGTTAGTGGTGTTGGCTGAGGGTGAGGTAGAATGAAGGGCAAAGTCAAAGATGGTGCTGAGATGTCAAGCTTGGGATATCAGGAGAATGGTGATCCCATTAACAGCATGTGGGGGATCCAGAGGAGCTGGGGTGGGTGGGGGGGTGGATATAATACAGGCAGTGTTGGTTGTCAAACTGAACCTGCAATGAACATATTTGTTGCTTATTAATTCACTCTACTAATACTTAACAAGCATCTATTTTGTGTCATGGGCTCTTAGGCAGGCCCTGAGGTCCTCCTCATCCCACTGTTCACATTTATGGTGAATTTAGAAGGGGAAAACTTTAAATCAGTTAGTCTTTTAGGTGTTATCTTCTCTCTCAATTTTATTTACTAACTTCTGTCTTTACTGACTCCTAAAATTAATCGTATGATGTAGGGCAGGAGTATAAATGGAGGTCTGGCTACTACAAATGTTTTAATTTCTAAGTTATAAATCAGGAAAACAAATTATTAAATAAAAGATGTGCTATCTTCCTACTTTGACAAGAATACTCCCTATGCACTTGGAAGTCCAGGTTCGAGTTTACAATTGTTAGTTGTCTTGGAGTTCTGCACCGGAACCCTGCAGTTTGGAGAGAGAGCATGGCTCTGGGGCCCATTTTCCTCCCTGCCTCAGGCCACTCAGTAAAGAACCTCAGAAGCAGGTGTGGGACAGCTTGCCTGTGTGTTTCAGCTTTGTTCACCTCCCACACACTAGCAGCCACTTCTTGCCCATCCTCTGGGCCTAACCCAGTTTGCTCTCAGGAGGACTGACGCAAGAAACAGGCTGCAATTGGTCCCAGAAGCAGAATTGAGGCCATTGTATAGTGAATTCTAGAGTTTCAAGAACCTGAGGCATGGTCTGGCGATGGGGACACAGGCTCTGGGTGGACATGTCCTCTTGCTCTGTGGACCTTTTGCCCAGTGGAGACAAGTGAATGGAGGGGGGCCAGAATACAGCCTCTAAAGTATGGAGCCCAGGGCAGGACCCCACTTGCCTTGTGTCTAAGAGTACTACTGACTGACTGGAATCTTGTTATTTGTGTCTTTACATTTCTCCAGTGAACAGCACATATGTGTTCTTACAAGGTCAGCATGATCCCTGGTCTACCTTTTAATACCTGTCATAAACTGAAGTTTTCAAATATTTATTTTCGTAGGCCTTGCCAAAAAAATAAAAAGAAGAAGAAGAAAAGGCAAAAAGGCATTCAGGACGCTGGTCTTAATGAGGGCAGCTGCTAATAAAAGTTGTCAGGCATTTAACAATCAAACTAAATCAAGGCAGATGCTACTCACTTTGCTGTGAATTCTGCAGACATTATCTCTTCACATAAATCCAGGGAAGCTCTTAATTTGCATTACTGCAATTTTTAGTTTACTGCAATTTATTTCTCTCATTCCTCCTAATAATTAATTTCCTATATTTGTAATTTGTTTTCATTTCTTAGAGCTGCATCACAGCACCCCATCATTTGCTGTGGATCTCAGTCTGAAAGTCAGAAAATACCAGGTTTTTTAAAAAAATGTTACCAATGAGGATTCTGCTAATTCAGTTCAGTTCCATGCACTTCGCCCTCTACATCAGGCATGTGTTTGCCCCTAGAAAGATCTAAATGAATAGGACCTGGTTACTACCCTTAAAGAGCTCACAGACTTGTGCTTTAGACAGACATATAAGCATGTCGATTATAATAAAACACAATAAATGTTACTACAGGGGGCCATGTGAGGAGAGAGGACCACAAAGCTGACACTCAGACCTCCGAGAGTCTGAGAAGATTTCCCTGAGGAGCTGGCATTTCAGCTGAGTCTTAAAAATGAGTAGACAAGTGACAATTATTATTATCCATTTTCCTTTTGAACTGTTTATTTTTTCTACTTATATACAATTCATGAGATGTCTGGATTTTCTATGCCATTGCCACAGAATTTAGATTTTTCTATGTTTTCTTATTGTTCAGCCCAGTAGCTCACATATGGGACAGAGTTTTGGGTATTAGTGTCATTGTTATCATATGTAAAATGGGAACTAATGCTACCTGCTGAATAGAGTTGTTTTGAGGATTCAAAGAAACAATGTGTCTGAATACTCAGCACTGGTCCTGTGTGTGAGTTAGAATTGTGTTTGGTCACAGGTCATAGAACTCAAACTCTCATGGCTTGATCAAGTCGGGGGTTGTTCTCCTGGATATGCCCTGAGGGGAGCAGCACAGGGCTGGTGTAGGGACTGTATGTAGGACAGTGCCAATGTCCCAGGCTCCTGGAACTCTCTACTCTGCCTTTCTTAGCATACGGTTTTATTTTTTATCTTTGTTGAGTCATGACTGCAAGATGGCCACTCCACCTTCATCCTCACATCCAATCCAGGAAGAAGAAAGAAGGAAGGAAGAATGAAAGGGTAATTCCTTTATCAGGAAAGCAAAAACTTGCCCAGAAATCTCTGTCAGACTTCTCTTTGTGTGTCCTAGGCCAGAATTTTTCTTGTGGCCTCCTATGACTGTAAGGGAATCTGAAAGGGCAAATATTTCAGTTGGGCATTTTGGCATCAGAAGCAAGATTGGGGTTCTCATAGTAAAGAGAAGGCACACAGATATTGTGTAAGCAGCCAGCAGCCTCTGCAACAGGCAGCACACAATAAACACTCAAGAGTTGCTATTATCATGAGAAGACACTTAATAAACGTTTGCTCTGTTGGACTGAAACTTCTCCACACTGCCTTTCTTGCCCAAGTCACCATCATCTCTTGCTACAGTGAGAGCCTCCTCACTGATCTCTCTACCTCCATTCTTGCCTCTTTATAATCCATTTCTCACCAGGAGTCAAGGTGATCTTTTGAAAATGTAAGTTGACCTAAATGTAAGAGCTAAAACCACAAAACTCCTAAAAGAAAACATAGGGTAAAATCCTCATGATATTGGATTTGGTAAAGATTTCTTGAATATGACATCAAAACATAGGCAACAAAAGAAAATAAATAGACAAATTAGACTACACTTAAGTTAAAAATGGTGCATCAAAGGACATAATCAACAGACTGAAAAGGCAATTGTAAAATGGGAGAAAATATTTGCAAATCATATATCTGATAAGGGGGTCCATATCCAGAATATATAGACCTCCTGAAACTCAAAAACAACAAAGCAAACAACCCAATTAAAAATGAGCAAAGGGAGGGAGGGGCAAGATGGCGGAAGAGTAAGACGCGGAGATCACCTTCCTCCCCACAGATACATGAGAAATACATCTACACGTGGAACTGCTCCTACAGAACACCCACTGAACGCTGGCAGAAGACGTCAGACCTCCCAAAAGGCAAGAAAATCCCCACGTACTTGGGTAGGGCAAAAGAAAAAAGAAATAACAGAGACAAAAGAATAGGGAGGGGACCTGCACCAGTGGGAGGGAGCTGTGAAGGAGGAAAGGTTTCCACACACTAGGAAGCCCCTTCGCGGGCAGAGACTGCGGGTAGCAGAGGGGGGAAGCTTCGGAGCCACGGAGGAGAGCGCAGCCACATTGGTGCGGAGGGCAAAGCGGAGATTCCCGCACAGAGGAGCGGTGCCGACCAGCACTCACCAGCCCGAGAGGCTTGTCTGCTCAGCCGCCGGGGCGGGCGGGGCCTGGGAGCTGGGGCTCGGGCTTCGGTGCTAGCCGGGAGGGAGTCCGGGAAAAAGACTGCAGCTGCCAAAGAGGCAAGAGAATTTTTCTTGCCTCTTTGTTTCGCGGCGCGCAAGGAGAGGGGATTCAGAGCGCCGCCTAAACGAGCTCCAGAGACGGGCGCGAGCCGCGGCTATCAGCGCGGATCCCACAGCAACAGGGACGCAGAGGGAAAAACGGAGAGATTCCCGCACAGAGGCTCGGCGCCGAGCAGCACTCACCAGCCCGAGAGGCTTGTCTGCTCAGCCGCCGGGGCGGGCGGGGGCTGGGAGCTGAGGCGCGGGCTTCGGTCGGATCCCAGGGAGAGGACTGGGGTTGGCTGCGTGAACACAGCCTGAAGGGTCTAGCGCACCACAACTAGCCGGGAGGGTGCACGAGAGAAGGTCTGCAGCTGCCGAAGAGGCAGGAGACTTTTTCTTGCCTCTTTGTTTCGCGGCGTGCAAGGAGAGGGGATTCAGAGCGCCACTTAAACGAACTCCAGAGACGGGCGCGAGCCGCGGCTATCAGCGCGGACCCCAGAGACGGGCATGAGACGCTAAGGCTGCTGCTGCCGCCACCAAACAGCCTGTGGGCGAGCACAGGTCATTCTCCACACCGCCCCTCCCGGGAGCCTGTGCAGCCCGCCACGGCCAGGCTCCCGTAATCCGGGGACAACTTCCCCGGGAGAGCGCACGGCGCGCCTCAGGCTGCTGCAACGTCACGCCGGCTTCTGCCGCCGCAGGCTCGCCCCGCCTCCTCCGTACCGCTCCCTCCCCCCGGCCTGACTGAGCCGGAGCCCCCGAATCAGCTGCTCCTTTAACCCCGTTCTGTCTGGGCGGGGAACAGACGCCCTCAGGGGACCTACATGCAGAGGCGGGTCCAAATCCAAAGCTGAACCCCGGGAGCTGTACGAACAAAGAAGAGAAAGGGAAATCTCTCCCAGCAGCCTCAGAAGCAGCGGATTAAAGCTCCACAAACAACTTGATGTGCCTGCATCTGTTGAATACCTGAATAGACAACGAATCATCCCAAATTTAGGAGATGGACTTTGGGAGCAGGATATATTAACTTTTCCCCTTTTCCTTTTTTTTGTGAGTGTAGATGTGTATGCTTCTGGGTGAGATTTTGTCTGTATAGCTTTGCTGTCACCGTTAGTCCTAGGGTTAGGTCCGTCCGTTTTTTTTTTTTTTTTTTTGGCTTAAAAAATTTTTTTTTCCCTAATAAATGTTTTCTTAATAATTTTTTCCTTATTTTCTATTTTTAAAAAAAATTTTTAATAAGTTTTTTCATATTTTTTATTTTAAAAAATTAAAAAATTTTTGTTCTTAATAAATTTTTTCTAAATAATTTTTTTCTTATTTTTAGTATAAAAAATTAATAAATCTATTTTTAAAAATTAAAAAAAAATTTTTTTTCTTAATAAATTTACTCTTAATAATTTTTTTTCTTATTTTTTATTATAATTGCTTTATTTTATTTTATTTTATCCTCTTTTTTTCTTTCTTTCCATTTTTTCTCCCTTTTATTCTGAGCCGTGTGGATGAAAGGCTCTTGGTGCTCCAGCCAGGCATCAGGGCTGTGCCTCTGAGGTGGGAGAGCCAACTTCAGGACACTGGTCCACAAGAGACCTCCCAGCTCCACGTAATACCAAACGGAGAAAATCTCTCACAGATCTCCATCTCAACATCAAGACCCAGCTTCACTCAACGACCAGCAAGCTACAGTGCTGGACACCCTATGCCAAACAACTAGCAAGAGAGGAACACAGCCCCATCCATTAACAGAGAGGCTGCCTAAAATCATAATAAGGCCACAGACACCCCAAAACACACCACCAGACGTGGACGAACCCACCAGAAAGACAACATCCAGCCTCATCCACCAGAACACAGGCACTAGTTCCCTCCACCAGGAAACCTACACAACCCACTGAACCAACCTTAGCCACTGGGGACAGATACCAAAAACAACGGGAACTACGAACCTGCAGCCTGTGAAAAGGAGACCCCAAACACAGTAAGATAAGCAAAATGAGAAGACAGAAAAACACACAGCAGATGAAGGAGCAGGGTCAAAACACACCAGACCTAACAAATGAAGAGGAAATAGGTAGTCTACCTGAAAAAGAATTCAGAATAATGATAGTAAGGATGATCCAAAGTCTTGGAAATAGAATAGACAAAATGCAAGAAACATTTAACAAGGACGTAGAAGAACTAAAGAGGAACCAAGAAACGATGACAAGCACAATAAATGAAATTAAAAATACTCTAGATGGGATCAATAGCAGAATAACTGAGGCAGAAGAACGGATAAGTGACCTGGAAGATAAAATGGTGGAAATAACTACTGCAGACCAGAATAAAGAAAAAAGAATGAAAAGAACTGAGGACAGTCTCAGAGACCTCTGGGACAACATTAAACGCACCAACATTCGAATTATAGGGGTCCCAGAAGAAGAAGAGAAAAAGAAAGGGACTGAGAAAATATTTGAAGAGATTATAGTTGAAAACTTCCCTAATATGGGAAAGGAAATAGTTAATCAAGTCCTGGAAGCACAGAGAGTCCCATACAGGATAAATCCAAGGAGAAACACACCAAGACACATATTAATCAAACTATCAAAAATTAAATATAAAGAAAACATATTAAAAGCAGCAAGGGAAAAACAACAGATAACACACAAGGGCATCCCCATAAGGTTAACAGCTGATCTTTCAGCAGAAACGCTGCAAGCCAGAAGGGAGTGGCAGGATATACTTAAAGTGATGAAGGAGAAAAACCTACAACCAAGATTACTCTACCCAGCAAGGATCTCATTCAGATTTGATGGAGAAATTAAAACCTTTACAGACAAGCAAAAGCTGAGAGAGTTCAGCACCACCAAACCAGCTTTACAACAAATGCTAAAGGAACTTCTCTAGGCAAGAAACACAAGAGAAGGAAAACACCTACAATAACAAACCCAAAACATTTAAGAAAATGGGAATAGGAACATACATATCGATAATTACCTTAAATGTAAATGGATTAAATGCTCCCACCAAAAGACACAGACTGGCTGAATGGATACAAAAACAAGACCCATATATATGCTGTCTACAAGAGACCCACTTCAGACCTAGAGACACATACAGACTGAAAGTGAGGGGATGGAAAAAGATATTCCATGCAAATGGAAATCAAAAGAAAGCTGGAGTAGCAATTCTCATATCAGACAAAATAGACTTTAAAATAAAGACAATTACAAGAGACAAAGACGGACACTATATAATGATCAAGGGATCGATCCAAGAGGAAGGTATAACAATTGTAAATATTTATGCACCCAACATAGGAGCACCTCAATACATAAGGCAAATACTAACAGCCATAAAAGGGGAAATCGACAGTAACACAATCATAGTAGGGGACTTTAACACCCCACTTTCACCAATGGACAGATCATCCAAAATGAAAATAAATAAGGAAACACAAGCTTTCAATGATACATTAAACAAGATGGACTTAATTGATATTTATAGGACATTCCACCCAAAAACAACAGAATACACATTTTTCTCAAGTGCTCATGGAACATTCTCCAGGATAGATCATATCTTGGGTCACAAATCAAGCCTTGGTAAATTTAAAAAAATTGAAATCGTATCAAGTATCTTTTCCGACCACAACGCTATGAGACTAGATATCAATTACAAGAAAAGATCTGTAAAAAATACAAACACATGGAGGCTACACAATACACTACTTAATAACGAAGTGATCACTGAAGAAATCAAAGGGGAAATCAAAAAATACCTAGAAACAAATGACAATGGAGACACGACGATCCAAAACCTATGGGATGCAGCAAAAGCAGTTCTAAGAGGGAAGTTTATAGCAATACAAGCCTACATCAAGAAACAGGAAACATCTCGAATAAACAACCTAACCTTGCACCTAAAGCAATTAGAGAAAGAAGAACAAAAAAACCCCAAAGCTAGCAGAAGGAAAGAAATCATAAAGATCAGATCAGAAATAAATGAAAAAGAAATGAAGGAAACAATAGCAAAAATCAATGAAACTAAAAGCTGGTTCTTTGAGAAGATAAACAAAATTGATAAACCATTAGCCAGACTCATCAAGAGAAAAAAGGAGAAGACTCAAATTAATAGAATTAGAAATGAAAAAGGAGAAGTAACCACTGACACTGCAGAAATACAAACGATCATAAGAGATTACTACAAGCAACTCTATGCTAATAAAATGGACAACCTGGAAGAAATGGACAGATTCTTAGAAATGCACAACCTGCCGAGACTGAACCAGGAAGAAATAGAAAATATGAACAGACCAATCACAAGCACTGAAATTGAAACTGTGATTAAAAATCTTCCAACACACAAAAGCCCAGGACCAGATGGCTTCACAGGCAAATTCTATCAAACATTTAGAGAAGAGCTAACACCTATCCTTCTCAAACTCTTCCAAAATATTGCAGAGGGAGGAACACTCCCCAACTCATTCTACGAGGCCACCATCACCCTGATACCAAAACCAGGCAAAGATGTCACAAAGAAAGAAAACTACAGGCCAATATCACTGATGAACATAGATGCAAAAATCCTCAACAAAATACTAGCAAACAGAATCCAACAGCACATTAAAAGGATCATACACCATGATCAAGTGGGGTTTATTCCAGGAATGCAAGGATTCTTCAATATACGCAAATCAATCAACGTGATACATCATATTAACAAATTGAAGGAGAAAAACCATATGATCATCTCAATAGATGCAGAGAAAGCTTTCGACAAAATTCAACACCCATTTATGATAAAAGTCCTGCAGAAAGTAGGCATAGAGGGAACTTTCCTCAACATAATAAAGGCCGTATATGACAAACCCACAGCCAACATTGTCCTCAATGGTGAAAAACTGAAACCATTTCCACTAAGATCAGGAACAAGACAAGGTTGCCCACTCTCACCACTATTATTCAACATAGTTTTGGAAGTGTTAGCCACAGCAATCAGAGACGAAAAAGAAATAAAAGGAATCCAAATCGGAAAAGAAGAAGTAAAGCTGTCACTGTTTGCAGATGACATGATACTATACATAGAGAATCCAAAAGATGCTACCAGAAAACTACTAGAGCTAATCAATGAATTTGGTAAAGTAGCAGGATACAAAATTAATGCACAGAAATCTCTTGCATTCCTGTATACTAATGATGAAAAATCTGAAAGTGAAATTAAGAAAACACTCCCGTTTACCATTGCAACAAAAAGAATAAAATACCTAGGAATAAACCTACCTAAGGAGACAAAAGACCTGTATGCAGAAAATTATAGGACACTGATGAAAGAAATTAAAGATGATACAAATAGATGGAGAGATATACCATGTTCTTGGATTGGAAGAATAAAAATTGTGAAAATGACTCTGCTACCCAAAGCAATCTACAGATTCAATGCAATCCCTATCAAACTACCACTGGCATTTTTCACAGAACTAGAACAAAAAATTTCACAATTTGTATGGAAACACAAAAGACCCCGAATAGCCAAAGCAATCTTGAGAACGAAAAATGGAGCTGGAGGAATCAGGCTCCCTGACTTCAGACTATATTACAAAGCTACAGTAATCAAGACAGTTTGGTACTGGCACAAAAACAGAAATATAGATCAATGGAACAGGATAGAAAGCCCAGAGATAAGCCCACGCACATATGGTCACCTTATCTTTGATAAAGGAGGCAAGCATATACAGTGGAGAAAAGACAGCCTCTTCAATAAGTGGTGCTGGGAAAATTGGACAGGTACATGTAAAAGTATGAAATTAGAACACTCCCTAACACCATACACAAAAATAAACTCAAAATGGATTAAAGACCTAAGTGTAAGGCCAGACACTATCAAACTCTTAGAGGAAAACATAGGCAGAACACTGTATGACATAAGTCACAGCAAGATCCTTTTTGACCCAGGTCCTAGAGAAATGGAAATAAAAACACAAATAAACAAATGGGACCTAATGAAACTTCAAAGCTTTTGCACAGCAAAGGAAACCATAAACAAGACCAAAAGACAACCCTCAGAATGGGAGAAAATATTTGCAAATGAAGCAACGGACAAAGGATTAATCTCCAAGATTTACAAGCAGCTCATGCAGCTCAATAACAAAAAAACAAACAACCCAATCCAAAAATGGGCAGAAGACCTAAATAGACATTTCTCCAAAGAAGAGATACAGATTGCCAACAGACACATGAAAGAATGCTCAACATCATTAATCATTAGAGAAATGCAAATCAAAACTACAATGAGGTATCATCTCACACCGGTCAGAATGGCCATCATCAAAAAATCTAGAAACAATAAATGCTGGAGAGGGTGTGGAGAAAAGGGAACACTCTTGCACTGTTGGTGGGAATGTAAATTGATACAGCCACTATGGAGAACAGTATGGAGGTTCCTTAAAAAACTACAAATAGAACTACCATATGACCCAGCAATCCCACTACTGGGCATATACCCTGAGAAAACCATAATTCAGAAAGAGTCATGTACCAAAATATTCATTGCAGCTCTGTTTACAATAGCCAGGACATGGAAGCAACCTAGGTGTCCATCATCGGATGAATGGATAAAGAAGATGTGGCACATATATACAATGGAATATTACTCAGCCATAAATAGAAATGAAATGGAGGTGTTTGTAATGAGGTGGATGGAGTTAGAGTCTGTCATACAGAGTGAAGTAAGTCAGAAAGAGAAAAAGAAATACAGTATGCTAACACATATATATGGAATCTAAGGGAAAAAAAAAAAAAAAAAGAGGTCATGAAGAACCTAGTGGCAAGATGGGCATAAAGACACAGACCTACTAGAGAATGGACTTGAGGATATGGGGAGGGGGAGGGGTGAGATGTGACAGGGTGAGAGAGTGTCATGGACATATATACACTACCAAATGTAAAATAGATAACTAGTGGGAAGCAGCCGCATAGCACAGGGAGATCAGCTCGGTGCTTTGTGACCACCTAGAGGGGTGGGATAGGGAGGGTGGGAGGGAGGGAGATGCAAGAGGGAAGAGATATGGCAACATATGTATATGTGTAACTGATTCACTTTGTTGTAAAGCAGAAGCTAGCACACCATTGTAAAGCAATTATACTTCAATAAAGATGTTTAAAAAAAAAAAAAAAAAATGAGCAAAGGATTTGAAAAGACATTTCTCTAAGGATGATATACAAATAGCCAACAAGCACATAAGAAGATGCTCAATTTCACTAATCATTAGGGAAATGCAAATGAAAGCAACAATGAGATACTGCCTTACATCCATTAGGACGGGTTTAAAAAAAAATAACAAAAAAACAGAAAATAACAACTGTTGGTAAGGTTGTGGAGAAATTGGAACCCTTATGCACTGTTGGTGGGAATGTAAAATGGTGCAGCCACTGTGGAAAATAGTACAGCAGACCTCAAAAAATTAAAAATAGGATTACCTATGATTCAGCAATTCCACTTCTGAGTATATACCCAAAAGAATTGAAAACAGGGTTTTGAAGAGATATTCATACACCCATGTTCATAGCAGCATTATTCACAATGGCTAAAAGGTGGAAGCAACTCAGATGTCCATAGACAGATGAATGTATAAACAAAATGTGATATATACATACAATGGAATATTATTCAGCTTTAAAAAGGAGGAAACTTCTTACATATGCTACAACATGAATGAAACTTGAGGACGTTATGATAAGTGAAATAAGTCAGTCACAAAAAGACAAATACTGTACAATTCTACTTATATGAGGTATTTAGAGCAGTCAAATTCATAGAGACAGAAAGTAGAATAGTTGTTGCCAGGGGCTGGAGGAGAGGGAAATGAGGAATTGTTTAATGGGTATAAAATTTCAGTTTTGCAAGGTGAAAAAGTTCTGGAGATTGGTTGCACAACAGTGTTAATATATTTACCTTTAATGAATTGTATACTTAAAAATTAAGATGGTAAATTTTATGCTATATGTATTTTACCATAATGAAAAAAAAAATATGTCAGATCACATCTTTCTTGTGTACCATCTTCTGGTAGCTTTTCATTGCACCAGAGTAAAATCCAAATGACCTCTCATGACCTATATGTCCCACTGGTTTGTCAACTGCCTACCTCCCCGACCTCATGTGATAGCAATCTCCCTGCTCATTATTTTCCACTGTCACTGATCTCATATATTAAACCTGCTAAACTCATTCCTGCTGTAAAGCTTTTGCTGCTTTTTTCTTTGTTTGGAACATTCTTCTCTAATTTCACACAGTTGGGTCCTTCTTATCATTCAGATCTAAGCTCAAATATTTAATCTTCAAAAAGGAAAGAGATCCTTCCCTAACCCTGTCTAATAGTGCCCTTGCCACCCCTTAGTCACCATCTATCATATTGCCTAGTTTAATTTATTCAGAGCCCTTTTCACTCTGTGAAATTATCTGATTTGTTTATTACCTGTCTCCTTCAGCAGAATCTAAGCTGGATGAGAGCAGAGACTTTGTCTGGTTTGCTACTGTATTCTCAAGGTTGACACATATAGGAATTTATAAATATCAAACAAATAATTGAATTCAGCAAATATTTATTGGGTTTTCATTATGTTCCAGGCAATGTACTAGGCACAAGCATAAACAAACATTGTATGATCAACTTCATAATGATATATCAGTAGGTTATAGCCTTTCACAAGACTGGAGTTTTAAGGGCCACCACCTACTGAGGACCTGCCTTAGAGGGAGAACAGCGTTGAGTGACGTAGGGTGGCCCTGATGACTCAGTTAAGTACTGTATCAAGCATCACCTGAGGTTAGCACAGGTGAAGCCTATAGAATCCCCTGTGTGTTTAAATCAGTTTGAGCTTGATTTTTGTCCCTTGCAAACCAAAGAGTCTTGGCCCATCAATACATAACAGAGTAGCAAAGAGCCATAGACGCTTCATGCATTTTCCATGGATCACATGTACACATGTAAGAAGACAGAGACAATTTTGTCTTCTAGTTCCTCTTAGGAAGGACACAGCATTTATTTAAGAGGGAGAGAACTGAGACAGATGGGTATAAATGAAACTTCTCCACATGTGAAAGGGAAGAATCTCCTTATTAACCCAGTGGGAGAAGAAGAAGGAAGAAGGAAGAAGAAAGGAGGAAAGAGGTGATGTTGGAGGCACGGGATGCAAAATTAACTCAACCTCATAATCCTCAAATCATTGGTAAAGTTATTAAACTCACAAAATGCTTGGGTGCAGGTGGATTTGTGGGGGGAGCAGGGGTGGAGGTGAGATGTTGTCCAAAGGCTGGGCTTTGTGCCTGGATGGACATGCTATGGAATTGAAGCAGTAGAATGGAGAGGCAGAGAATGTCCCAGAAGTCACAGAAAATGTGGGGGAGGTTCCAGACTCTTCTCAGGCTGTGGATTTGGGCTCAGGTCATGTTGGTACAGATCTCACAGGGGCAAGGGGCTCAAGATGATATCTGGTCTATACACATATATTTTCTTCTACTAAAATGAATATATTCTCAGTACACTACATTTCATTCATGTGTCAATATGAATAAATAGTTATTTATATGTACATTATAGACTTTTGGCTTTATATATAATTTTTAAACTTAAATTTTACAAGGAACTTTTCTTCTGAAGCTTTTCAGGCTATTTTAGAAATTTCAGTGTATTTTATACATTTCAACCTATTTTAGAAGCTGCATCCTTACGTTCTATAATTGTCACAGGGTTGTTATGATTATACCCACTTCCAATGTTTTCACAGGAAATTGTTTTCCTTCTAAAAACATGTCCCAGTGCCAGAACCTGATATAGATATCTGAGTCAATGGTCAGTGTCAACTCCAGAGAGAAATGTTATGAATTTCTAACATATTGTATAATCCAACCTTTCTGAAATGACTTATGCTGTTTTAAAAGAAAGAAGTAATCACCGTGCATGCTGTGCTCCGTGGTTTGTCACCACCATGGATCAGAAGACAGACACTGGCCAGATCTTGGACACGGGACCGACTCAAAGAGGACCTGGGTACAGAGTTTCTGTCTCCTTGCGGAGTGGCTCACGGACCTCGGGCTGGAGGACACAGTAGTTATGTCCTCCTTACGCCGGTTGTAGCAGCTTCTCATCCTTATTATTCAGTCCTTTGGTGCTACAAAGCATGAAAAGATGGAGGAAATATGTTTTCCACGGAGGTGGTAGAGAGCAGTTAAGGCTTTGGTTCAGTCCTAGTTTCCTCCACTTTAGGCCTCCTTCCTCTTTAAACCTCAGTTTCTTCATCTGTAAAATAGTGCTACAGTCATGGTTCCAGAAGCCTACGCAGAATACCAAAATGCGTAGATGCTCTAGTCCCTTATCTAAAATGGTATAGTACTGCCTGCCCTCTGAATCCGTGGGTTCTGCATCCGCAATTCAACCAACCACGGATGGAAATTTCAGTTGGTTGAATTTGCGAATGCGAAAACCCTGGATAAGGAGGGCTGACTGTAATTAATACCTACCCTGTAGAGTTGTAAGTATTAAATACTAATAAAGCATTTAGCATTTAGTACTTAGGGGCCTCTCAGTAAGGAAATCTATTACATGTTATTAGTATTACGGTCAGTGCATCAATGATATTATTCATTGGTGTGAAAAGGCAAATATATGGAAATAATGAGAAGTTACAGTAAAAACAAACAAGATGTTGCAGAGTCGTCTATGCAAAAGCTACTCGCATCATATAGATGATTCTATGTAAATGTTTTCAGTTTTGTCTCATTGCTACAACTATAGTCTAGTAGGTAAAATGAAAATTATTTGAAAAATCAAATTCTCAAAATTAGTTAAGCTCTAAGAAATCATGATATTGTTATGTTAACATCATAATTTTATGTACCACTGTTCCCCACTTCTCCCCTGCTCTCCCCCCGCCCCCCAATTCTATTCTTTCTGCTTCATGGAAGGCAGTATATAATGTCATATTGATAGTATGGGCTTTAGGGAGACCAAAGTTGAAACACAGGCAACTGCTAAACTTTCTGGATCTTTTTCCTCATTAAAATGGGATATTCCAGGACTTCCCTGGTGGCACAGTGGTTAAGAATCCACCTGCCAATGCAGGGGACACGGGTTCAAGCACTGGTCCGGGAAGACCCCACATGCCGCGGAGCAACTAAACCCGTGCACCACAACCACTGAGCCTGCACTCTAGCTCCCGCGAGCCACAACTATTGAGCCCACGTGCCACAACTGCTGAAGCCCGCACGCCTAGAGCCCCTGCTCTGCAACAAGAGAAGCCACTGCAATGAAAAGCCCGCACACTGCAACGAAGAGTAGCCCCTGCTTGTCAGAGCTAGAGAAAACCCGCACGCAGCAACAAAGACCCAACATGGCCAAAAATATAATAAATAAAATAAATAAATTTATTTTAAAAAATGGGTTACTCCAACTCAACTACTCAATGTTGTAGGAATTTAGTAAGAAAATGCCTCAAGTTCTTATCGAAGGATCTACTATGTGCAAAGTAGTTAATAAATGGTTGTTTTATTAATTATTGAAATTTTTTGCTGCATGCTAATGAGTGGCAACATTCTAGCCTTTCAGATGGATTATTGAATAATATACTCAAACATCTTGAAAGTATTGCTGTTATCAAGATGCAGCTTATAAACAGTGCAGATGTTCACAAATTGGGCATTGGTTAGATCAGCATTTCTCAAAACATGGTCCAGAGATTGCTGAGGGTCTCTTTATGGGGGTCCTCAAGATACTTTCACGGTATGTGGAAGATCAAATTCTCTTCTTAATAGTACTAACATCATTTGTTCTTTATCCTCTCATTTTCTCATGATTTTTCTGGAGGCTATATGACATGTTATATCACAAGAGATTGAATGGAGAAGCAGATACAGGAAATTAGCTGTCTTAAGTGAAACTTTAGAGACATTTGCAAAAATGTAAAACGATGTCACTCTCCCCACTAAATTTTTTGAAATACAGTTATTTTTCATAAAACGTTATGTTAACATGTAATTGGTTTATTATTGATATTTTTAATGAACGAATAAAATATTTTAAAAATTCTCAGTTAATTTCTGTTATGTAAATTACAACTTGTACTATTCTCTAATAGGATCATTTGTTTTTGTTTTATCAGCAAGACAAGATTGTGTGGTCATTCAAGGCAGAGACCAACACTTAAGATTCTTTTGCAACAATTATAGTACCTGACAGGGAGTTCAATATGTTGTAGGCACTAAATAAACACTTGAAAGAGGTAAATGTTGCATCTCTCTTTCAGAAGAATTATCCCATTAATTCATTCCCATTCCATGTTAAAACCTTGAAATTTCTTCATTATTGTGTCATGAGGCAGGTCTAGAAGGAGCTAGAGAATTCTTAATATCAAAATGTTTAGTTATTCCTGCAGTTTAAAAAAACAAAAATAAGCTTCTACAATCAAATATAGATATGTATTACTTAAAAACAAAACAAAACTTTCTCACTGATTCATTAGCTGACAGATTTCACACTCTGTGGTTTTAATTGCCTTATTTATGTCTATTTTTCCATTTGAAACAGAAGTACTAAAGAGAATGCAAGGCACGACTGAGGCTATCCTGAAGGATTGTTGATTTTCTACATCAACTCCCACGCTCTGATGACTCCTAGAAGAGAGGGGAGTGAGACAGAAACCTACTGAGGGCTGAAGTTTGTATAATTGTTAGCTGGTTAGGAGGCTGCTGGAGTATCACTGGCAGGTGAAGCCCATGCTCTGACAGGGCAATGGCAGTGGAGATGAGAGGTAGGGCCAGTTTCCAAAGCTGGATTCTGGTTTTTGGCTGAGCAACAGAATTTGATGATGGCTGGGTATGAGGGTGGATTAACAGTTGAGGGCGAAGCACAGATTTCTAAGCTTTGGAGACAGGAGATTGGAAACGCCATCAGCAGAGTCAGCGACAGAAGGAGCAGGTTGAAGCCTGGTGAGGAAGTGATATAATGGACTCAGGTAAGGACAACTCTTTTTTTTTTTTTTTTTTAAACATCTTTATTGAAGTATAATTGCTTTACAATGGTGTGTTAGTTTCTGCTTTATAACAAAGTGAATCAGTTATACATATACATATGTTCCCATATCTCTTCCCTCTTGCATCTCCCTCCCTCCCACCCTCCCCATCCCACCCCTCTAGGTGGTCACAAAACACCGAGCTGATCTCCCTGTGCTATGTGGCTGCTTCTCACTAGCTATCTATTTTACATTTGGTAGTGTATATATGTCCATGACACTCTCTCACCCTGTCACATCTCACCCCTCCCCCTCCCCATATCCTCAAGTCCATTCTCTAGTAGGTCTGTGTCTTTATTCCCGTCTTGCCACTAGGTTCTTCATGACCTTTTTTTTTTTTTTCCTTAGATTCCATATATATGTGTTAGCATACTGTATTTCTTTTTCTCTTTCTGACTTACTTCACTCTGTATGACAGACTCTAACTCCATCCACCTCATTTCACAAATGAGGTATTCCACAAATACCTCCATTTCATTTCTTTTTATGGCTGAGTAATATTCCATTGTATATATGTGCCACATCTTCTTTATCCATTCATCCGATGATGGACACTTAGGTTGCTTCCATGTCCTGGCTATTGTAAACAGAGCTGCAATGAATATTTTGGTACATGACCCTTTCTGAATTATGGTTTTCTCAAGGTATATGCCCAGTAGTGGGATTGCTGGGTCGTATGGTAGTTCTATTTTTAGTTTTTTAAGGAACCTCCATACTGTTCTCCATAGTGTCTGTATCAATTTACATTCCCACCAACAGTGCAAGAGTGTTCCCTTTTCTCCACACCCTCTCCAGCATTTATTGTTTCTAGATTTTTTGATGATGGCCATTCTGACTGGTGTGAGATGATACCTCATTGTAGTTTTGATTTGCATTTCTCTAATGATTAATGATGTTGAGCATTCTTTCATGTGTCTGTTGGCCATCTGTATATCTTCTTTGGAGAAATGCCTATTTAGGTCTTCTGCCCATTTTTGGATTGGGTTGTTTGTTTTTTTGTTATTGAGCTGCATGAGCTGCTTGTAAATCTTGGAGATTAATCCTTTGTCAGTTGCTTCATTTGCAAATATTTTCTCCCATTCTGAGGGTTGTCTTTTGGTCTTGTTTATGGTTTCCTTTGCTGTGCAAAAGCTTTTAAGTTTCATTAGGTCCCATTTGTTTATTTGTGTTTTTATTTCCATTTCTCTAGGAGCTGGGTCAAAAAGGATCTTGCTGTGATTTATGTCATAGAGTGTTCTTCCTATGTTTTCCTCTAAGAGTTTGATAGTGTCTGGCCTTACACTTAGGTCTTTAATCCATTTTGAGTTTATTTTTGTGTATGGTGTCAGGGAGTGTTCTAATTTCATACTTTTACATGTACCTGTCCAATTTTCCCAGCACCACTTATTGAAGAGGCTGTCTTTTCTCCACTGTATATGCTTGCCTCTTTTATCAAAGATAAGGTGACCATATGTGCGTGGGCTTATCTCTGGGCTTTCTATCCTGTTCCATTGATCTATATTTCTGTTTTGGTGCCAGTACCAAACTGTCTTGATTACTGTAGCTTTGTAATATAGTCTGAAGTCAGGGAGCCTGATTCCTCCAGCTCCATTTTTCGTTCTCAAGATTGCTTTGGCTATTCGGGGTCTTTTGTGTTTCCATACAAATTGTGAAATTTTTTGTTCTAGTTCTGTGAAAAATGCCAGTGCTAGTTTGATAGGGATTGCATTGAATCTGTAGATTGCTTTGGGTAGCGGAGTCATTTTCACAATGTTGATTCTTCCAATCCAAGAACATGGTATATCTCTCCATCTATTTGTATCATCTTTAATTTCTTTCATCAGTGTCCTATAATTTTCTGCATACAGGTCTTTTGTCTCCTTAGGTAGGTTTATTCCTAGATATTTTATTCTTTTTGTTGCAGTGGTAAACGGGAGTGTTTTCTTAATTTCACTTTCAGATTTTTCATCATTAGTATATAGGAATGCAAGAGATTTCTGTGCATTAATTTTGTATCCTGCTACTTTACCAAATTCATTGATTAGCTCTAGTAGTTTTCTAGTAGCATCTTTAGGACTCTCTATGTATAGTATCATGTCATCTGCGAACAGTGACAGCTTTACTTCTTCTTTTCCGATTTGGATTCCTTTTATTTCTTTTTCTTCTCTGATTGCTGTGGCTAACACTTCCAAAACTATGTTGAATAATAGTGGTGAGAGTGGGCAACCTTGTCTTGTTCCTGATCTTAGTGGAAATGGTTTCAGTTTTTCACCATTGAGGACAATGTTGGCTGTGGGTTTGTCATATATGGCCTTTATTATGTTGAGGAAATTTCCCTCTATGCCTACTTTCTGCAGGGCTTTTATCATAAATGGGTGTTGAATTTTGTCAAAAGCTTTCTCTGCATCTATTGAGATGATCATATGGTTTTTCTCCTTCAATTTGTTAATATGATGTATCACGTTGATTGATTTGCGTATATTGAAGAATCCTTGCCTTCCTGGAATAAACCCCACTTGATCATGGTGTATAATCCTTTTAATGTGCTGTTGGATTCTGTTTGCTAGTATTTTGTTGAGGATATTTGCATCTATGTTCATCAGTGATATTGGCCTGTAGTTTTCTTTCTTTGTGACATCTTTGTCTGGTTTTGGTATCAGGGTGATGGTGGCCTCGTAGAATGAGTTGGGGAGTGTTCCTCCCTCTGCAATATTTTGGAAGAGTTTGAGAAGGATAGGTGTTAGCTCTTCTCTAAATGTTTGATAGAATTCACCTGTGAAGCCATCTGGTCCTGGGCTTTTGTTTGTTGGAAGATTTTTAATCACAGTTTCAATTTCAGTGCTTGTGATTGGTCTGTTCATATTTTCTATTTCTTCCTGGTTCAGTCTCAGCAGGTTGTGCATTTCTAAGAATCTGTCCATTTATTCCAGGTTGTCCATTTTATTGGCATAGAGTTGCTTGTAGTAATCTCTCATGATCGTTTGTATTTCTGCAGTGTCAGTGGTTACTTCTCCTTTTTCATTTCTAATTCTATTGATTTGAGTCTTCTCCCTTTTTCTCTTGATGAGTCTGGCTAATGGTTTATCAATTTTGTTTATCTTCTCAAAGAACCAGCTTTTAGTTTCATTGATTTTTGCTATTGTTTCCTTCATTTCTTTTTCATTTATTTCTGATCTGATCTTTATGATTTCTTTCCTTCTGCTAGCTTTGGGGTTTTTTTGTTCTTCTTTCTCTAATTGCTTTAGGTGCAAGGTTAGGTTGTTTATTCGAGATGTTTCCTGTTTCTTGATGTAGGCTTGTATTGCTATAAACTTCCCTCTTAGAACTGCTTTTGCCTCATCCCATAGGTTTTGGGTCGTCGTGTCTCCATTGTCATTTGTTTCTAGGTATTTTTTGATTTCCCCTTTGATTTCTTCAGTGATCACTTCGTTCTTAAGTAGTGTATTGTGTAGCCTCCATGTGTTTGTATTTTTTACAGATCTTTTCCTGTAATTGATATCTAGTCTCATAGCGTTGTGGTCGGAAAAGATACTTGATACGATTTCAATTTTTTTAAATTTAATCGCACGGCGCCTTGCAGGATCTCCTGTAAGTTTCTCATGGGCAACTCCTTCAGTCTGGTTTTATTTGCACCGTAGTTGGATAAGACCGCTAAGGCATCGGTGTTTTCATAGAGCACATTTCCTCTGATGATCTGCAGCTTTTCCAAAGGAATCTTCTCCACTGTGTTGAGGGCAATGAGTACATAGCCAGCAACCTCCTGGATGGTCTTTAGGAAAGAAAGGTTGTAACTACTTTGCATGTAGGTAATTTCCAAATTCCCAAGGACCACCTCACAGTTATTGAACATCCTCTGGAGGCTCAGAAAGTGGTCTTCAAAAGTGCCCAACTGGGTGAGCTTGTTACTTGTCCCTTGGCAAACTTTCTTCTCCAACAGCGCCGGACTCGCCTGGAAGTGCGCGGCCAGCAGCGCCCGGAGCACGGCGCGGCCCGCCTCGGAGCGTCGCATCGCGCCGGGCTCCGCACTCGGTCGGGACGCAGCGACTGCCGTGCACGGGGCGCGGGACTCGGAGGCGCGGGGCGGACGGGGCTCGCGCGGGGCCGCGGGCGTGCGCACCGAGCCGGGGCGGAGGCTGCGCGCTGCGCCGGCAGCCAGGATGTCTCAAGGACAACTCTTGAGCGTTCAGTCTGGGACTTTTGTGCTGCTTAACTTCTTAGACTTTCCTCACCATCAATGGATATTATTCTGCTGCAGACTTGCCTCCACGCTGCTCCCTGAAGGTGGAGAATCTCTCTGATCCCAGCTTCCCTTGATTTTATTTACATGTTCTGAGTGTCTACTTTCTCCGTCTTTTAAGACCTGTTAGAAAGATTCCAAATTACTCCCAGCTTCTTCCTATGACACTTTCTTGGAAATTGTATTAGATCATTCATTTGTCCGATTTAGTATATGAACTGAGTGTCCTCTATTTCCATCTATATTCAAAGATTTTAGATTGTGCTTAGATTATGAGCTCCTTGAAGACAGGAAAACTGCCTCTTCTGACAGTTGGTGACAACCAGTGTAAAAGTCTTGAAAGCAAATGAAACCATATTCCAAATCAGGGGAACACTGCACTGATTTTCAGAACCTGGAGCATGGGAATAAACTCTATTTTGTAATGGGCAGAACCCCAGACTGAGTCTCAAAATAATCTGATTTATTGCAGTGGCTCCACCCCTGATTAGCTGTGTAAATCACTTAATCTCTCCAGGCCTCAATTCACTCAATTATAAAATTAAGTGTCAAGATAATCATATAAAATAAGGTGATGTTAATAATCATCATCATAGCTAATATGTATTGATTATTTACTATACCACAGGCACTGTGCTAGGCATATACATTATCTCACTTTCTTATCAGCAGTCCTTTGAAGTAGGTACTGTTTTCACTCCCACTTTACAGATGAGAAAACTGAGGCTCGGTGCCCAGGTTCACAAGCTAGTAAGTGTTGCATCTGAATTCAAATGTGGATCTATCAAACTTCCAAGTCTTTGCCCTTATCCACTAAACCACTGCTTTTCTAGGTCCCTACTACTTCTTTCTGAAATTTTCAAATTTGAAACAACAACCAAAAATTATAATGAACAGGATCATGGTGATTCCTTCCCCCCTTGCCAAAATCAAACTGCTGAAGAGCCAAACAGTCTGAAAAAAAAACTGAATAGGGCCAATTCTTGATTTTAATTAATCCTCCAGCATGTTGGGAACCCAGCCTTGTACTGAGGAAAGATGGGCACTGCCCACATTCCTGTTAGCACTGGGGGGGGGGGGAGGACAGGGAATTGAGAGGGTGATTTTCAGATTCCCTGTGGCGGCGAGCCACCACTGTCCCTGCCTCCAGTTAGAGCTCCTGATTCATACAGAAAAAAGTGCTGTGGACATGATGCAGACATCACAGTGCTGGTGTGAAGCATAGGTGAGTGCGTTAGTGACTGAGGACTATTGCCTTGGAAACCTTCCCAAAGTGAGTTTAAGCTAATGGATGTTGGTAAATGATAATTACTACTGCAGAGGAGTCTGACCTCTGTGTCAAAGCAATAAGTTTGGAAAACCACACCCCTCTTCCCAAAATTAATTCAAGTTCCTGAGCACCTCCTAGGGGCCTCCTAGGGGCCAGAGTGGTGGGTATTGGGGACAGGAAGCTGAACAAGACATCAGGTGTGCCCTCAGGAGCTGCGAGGGAGGGGACAGACACGTCACACAAACCGTGCGCTGAGCACCCTGCTGAGGGAAGCACAGTGCACTGAGAGCATGGAATAGACTGAGCCCAAAAATAGTTTCAAGGAGGAGTTAAGCTTACAGATGAAGGTCCCTAAATAGAGGCCTAGAGTTCACTTTCCAGACACTCATCACTGAACTAGATTGTAAACCAGCACAGCAATATTTTTTTGATTGATTGATTGATTTTTTAACATCTTTATTGGAGTATAATTGCTTTACAATGGTGTGTTAGTTGCTGCTTTATAACAAAGTGAATCAGCCATATGCATACATATATCCCCATATCTCCTCCCTCTTGCCCACCTAGGTGGTCACAAAGGACCGAGCTGATCTCCCTGTTCTATGCGGCTGCTTCCCACTAGCTATCTATTTTACATTTGGTAGTGTATATATGTCCATGCCACTCTCTCACTTTGTCCCAGCTTACCCTTCCCCCTCCCAGTGTCCTTAAGTCCATTCTCTATGTCTGTGTCTTTATTCCTGTCCTGCCCCTAGGTTCTTCAGAAACTTTTTTTTTTTTTTTTTTTTTTTTTAGATTCCATATATATGTGTTAGCATACGGTATTTGTTTTTCACTTTCTGACGTATTTCACTCTGTATGACAGTCTCTAGGTCCATCCACTTCACTACAAATAACTCAGTTTCATTTCTTTTTATAGCTGAGTAATATTCCATTGTATATACGTGCTGCACCTTCTTTATCCATTTATCTGTCGATGGACACTTAGGTTGCTTCCATGTCCTGGCTATTGTAAATAGAGCTGCAATGAACATTGTGGTATATGACTCTTTTTGAATTATGGTTTTCTCAGAGTATATGCCCAGTAGTGGGATTGCTGGGTTGTATGGTAGTTCTATTTTTAGTTTTATAAGGAACCTCCATACTGTCCTCCATAGTGGTTGTATCAATTTACATTCCCACCAACAGGGCAAGAGGGTTCCCTTTTCTCCACACCCTCTCCAGCATTTATTGTTTGTAGAATTTTTGATGATGGCCATTCTGACTGGTGTCAGGTGATACCTCATTATAGTTTTGATTTGCATTTCTCTAATGATTAGTGAAGTTGAGCATCCTTTCATGTGTTTGTTGGCAATCTGTATATCTTCTTTGGAGAAATGTCTATTTAGATCTTCTGCCCATTTTTGGATTGGGTTGTTTGTTTTCTTGATATTGAGCTGTATGAGCTGCCTGTATATTTTGGAGATTAATCCTTTGTCAGTTGCTTCATTTGCAAATATTTTCTCCAATTCTGAAGGTTGTCTTTCGGTCTTGTTTATGGTTTCCTTTGCTGTGCAAAAGCTTTTAAGTTTCATTAGGTCCCATTTGTTTATTTTTGTTTTTATTTCCATTTCTCTAGGAGGTGGGTCAAAAAGGATCTTGCTGTGATGTATGTCATAGAGTGTTCTGCCTATGTTTTCCTCTAAGAGTTTTATAGTGTCTGGCCTTACATTTAGGTCTTTAATCCATTTTGAGTTTATTTTTGTGTATGGTGTTAGGGAATGTTCTAATTTCATTCTTTTACATCTAGCTGTCCAGTTTTCCCAGCACCACTTATTGAATAGGCTGTCTTTTCTCCATTGTATATTCTTTCCTCCTTTATCAAAGATAAGGTGACCAGATGTGTGTGGGTTTATCTCTGGGCTTTCTATCCTGTTCCATTAATCTGCATTTCTGTTTTTGCTAACACAGCAATTTTTATGCTGCTCTATAAAAGAGAGGTTGATGGATGGACAGAGGTAGCTGGGAACTGAAAAATATACCATCAAACCAGAACAGACCGTCTAGGGTCTTATGAGTATCTGTTGAAGACTTTCTATTAAGAACCATGTATTTTCAGAAATTAGGTCACAAACATTTATGACAAGACTTTTGTCATAAATGACAAGACTTTTGATATAACAAGACTGTAGAAATGGAATTCACCATTGTACTACCTTGGACCTGTTATTCTATCTGCTATAAGATGTACCAAGTCTAAGACAGTTCCAGGTAAGCCTGATGGCTCCCCTCTGCAAATCAAATAGGGACCCAGGCTAATGAGATTCCACCATCTTTAATACTCAGTGCCCAACATTGTCTTGGGCATGGACATCTGGCCAGAGTAAGGAGAAAGAGCATGGAGGATCTTATATAAGAGGATTTTACAGGATAGCCTGGCCAGGAAGTGGTAAAAATCATCTCTGGTCACATTTAGTCTCTGGGCTACTACTAAGTGGCCAAGAGCATCTGGGAAAGGCAATCCAGCTGCGAGCCCAGGAAGAAGAAACGGTTTAGTGAACAGCAAATAGTTTGTACCACAACAATGAATGGGGATTGGCGGACTAAGCCATAGAGCCTTTTGAAGATCCACCTGGAAAGAAGAAGAATTTGTAAGGAAGCGAACAAGAAAATAACCTCGATTGATGGTTTAGGTTCTCCTCCACCTCTCCCAGGGAATAAGGTTGAGTCACAAAGCAGCAAACACCTCCACATTTTGCAAGCTGATTTTGTAGACTGAAATCTGCAGGAAATCTGTATGTCTATATGCAATTTATACCTCTGGTGTAATCTATGCATACTTTATAGTATATTCTGATTATTATACTTCTTATGACATCATGTTCAAATGTCACCCATCTCTTAATGATAATAATAATAATAATAATAAATAGCTAGTACATGGAGTCTAATTGAGTCTTGTCAACAAAACTATCAAGTAGCTACTATTATAATAAGAATTTTGCAAATGAGGAAATTGAGGCTTAGAGTGGTTGACGTATGAGCAGTTAATATAAATCAGTAAATGTTACTCTCCTGCTTAAAAATTTAGTGGCCTCCCATTGAGATTAGAATAATTTAACCTCCTTACTTAGGCCTTCATGTCCTCTATAATATGGCCCAGCTTATTTCTCTTTTTTCTTCTCCTCCTTCACTATGCTGTAGTCTCTGGGGCCTTCTTTTTGTTTCAAACCCCAAATTAATCTTTTCTTAGAGCCTCTGGACTTTCTATTTCCCTGGTCCCAGGTGCTCAAATGTCTAGATAGTTTTTGTCAATCAGGTTGCAGATAAAATCTCATCTCTTAGAAGAGGCCTTTCCTGGCCATCCTATTTAAATTAGTATTTTCCTCCTCAGAGTCATTCTCTGTCTCCTTTCCCTGTATCAACTTCTTCATGGAGGTTGTCATTCTCTGGAATTATTGTACTAATGCACCCTATTTGTAGTTTCCCCTTCTAGGTTGTAAACTCTACAAGAACGATGTCCATGGCTGTTTTGCTCTTGGCTGTGCTCCCAGAGTCTAGAACAGTATGTAGCACAGAGGACAGAGTAAATTTTGTTGAGTGAATGAATAAAAGAGTAATTTGACCCAAGTTACAAGATTAGCAAGAGCTGCTATTCAAACTTAGTTCTTTCTGATACCAAAAGCAGCTTGTAACCATCTACTATTATGTCCAGTAGGCACTCAGAAACACTGTTGATTGGACCCAGCAGCAATGTTCCCAGAGACAAAAGACAAGGACTTGATAGATCTCAACCCCCATTAGTGACCTCAGGTCAGGATGCCCCGTTGCGTGCTCTGTCATTTGTGACAAGCTCCACAACCCTCCAAGTCTGAGCTTCTCTGTCTATAAAAAGTGATAAAATACCACTTATAGTTTTTGTGAGACTTAAATGAGATAAGCATATGAAAACTTCACTGAAGACTCTCAAACATGATATGAACGTTTGTTTTTGTCAGAAAGAAAAAGAAAAATACACATTTTCTTCCTCAGTCCTTTCTATGCAGTGTTTTTTTCAAATTTTTTTCTTCCAATTTTATTGAGATATAATTGACATACAGCACTGTATAAGTTTAAGGTGTACAGCATAATGATTTGACTTATACACATCATGAAATGATGACCACAATAAGTTAAGGGAACATCTATCATCTCATGAATACAAAAATTAAAGAAATAGAAAAAAGTTTTTTCTTTGTGATGAGAACTCTTAGGATTTACTCTCTGAACAACTTTCATACATAGTGTTAATTATATTTATCATGTTGTACATGACATCTCTAGTACTTATCTTTTAACTGGAAGTTTGTACCTTTTGACCACCTTCATCCAATTTCCCCTTCCCCCACCCCCTGCCTCTGGTGACCATAAATCTGATCTATTTTTCTATGAGTATGTTTGTTTGTTTGCTTTTGAAGTATAATTAACCTACAATACTATATTAGCTCCTTTTACACTACATAGAGATTTGATATTTCTATATATTTTAAAATGATCACCACAGTAAGTCTAGTTACCATCTGTCACCATACAAAGATATTACATAATTAAAATATTACATAGTTATTGACTATATTCCCCACACTGTACACTTCATTCCTGTGAATCGCTTATTTTGTAACTGAAACTTTGTACCTCTTAATGTCCCTCACCTATTTCTTTCCTACCCCCAAACTCCTCCCCTCTGGCAACCACCTATTTGTACTCTGTATCTATGACTCTGTTACTGTTAATTATATTTATTCATTTGTCTTATTTTTCAGATTCCACATATAAGTGAAATGATACAGTATTTGTCTTTCTCTGTCTGACTTACTTCACTTAGCGTAATACCCTCTAGGTCCATCCATGTTGTTGCAAATGGCAATTTGATTCTTTTATATGGCTGAGTAATATTCCAATATATATCACATTTTCTTTATCCATTTATCTATTGATGGGGATTTAGGTTGCTTTCATATCTTGGCTATTTTAAATAATGCTTCTATGAACAATGGGGTGTACATATCTTTTCAAATTAGTATTTATGTTTTCTTTTGAAAAATACCCAGGAGTGGAATTCCTGGATCATACAGTAGTGCTATTTTTAATTTTTTTGAGGAATCCCATACTGTTTTCCATAGTGACTGAACCAATTTACCAGTTTCCATCGACAGTGCACGAAAGGTCCCTTTTCTTTACATCCTTGACAATACTTACTATTTGTTGTCTTTTTGGTAATCACCATTCTGACAGGTGTGAGGTGATATCTCATTGTGGCTTTAATTTGCATTTCTCTGATGATTAGTGATGTTGAGCATCTTTTCATGTACCTGTTGGCCATTGGTATGTCTTCTTTGGAAAAATATCTATTCAAGTCTTCTGCCATTATTTAATCAGGTTGTTTTTCTAATTTTGAGTTGTATGAGTTAGGTTTATATTTTAGATATTAACCCCTTATTGATACATCATTTACAAATATCTTCTCCCATGCAATAGGCAGCCTTTTCATTTTGTTGGTAGTTTCCTTTGTTGTGCACAAGCTTTTTAGTTTGATGTAGTCCCATTTATCTATTTTTTCTTTTGTTTCCTTTGCCTAAGGAGACATATCCAAAAAATACTGCTAAGATCCATGTCAAAGAGCTTACTGCCTGTGTTTTCTTCTAGAAATTTTATGGTTTTAGGTCTTATATTTAAGTCTCTAATCCATTTTGAGTTTATGTTTTGAATATGGTGTGAGAAAGCAGTCAGTTTGATTCTTTTGCATGTAACTGTCCAGTTTTCCCAATACCACTTATTGAAGAGGCTGTCTTTTCCTCATTGTACATTCTTGCCTCCTTTGTCATAGATTAATTGACCATGTAAGTGTGGGTTTATTTCTGGGCTCTCTATTCAGTTTCATTGATCTATGAGTCTGTTTGGGGGTCAGTACCATATTGTTTTGATTAGTGTAGCTTTATAGTATAGGTTGAAATCCGTAAGTGTGATACTTCCAGCTTTGTTCTTTTGTTTGTTTGCTTGCTTGTTTTATTTTATTTTTTCCCAGCTTTGTTCTTTTATCTCAAGATTGCTTTGGCTATTTGGGGTTGCCTGTGGTTCCATATAAATTTTAGCCCTGTGAAAAATGTCATCAGTATTTTGATAGGGATTGCACTGAATCTGTAGATTGCCTTGGGTAGTATGGTCATTTTAACACTATTAATTCTTCCAATTCATGAGCACAGTATATCTTTCCATCTGCTTGTGTCATTTCCAATTTCTTTCATCAGTGTCTTATAGTTTTCCAAGTTCAGGCCTTTTACATCCTTAGTTAGATTTATTTCCAAATATTTTATTCTTTTTGATGTGATTATAAATGGGATTGTTTTCTTAATTTCTTTTTCTGATAGTTCATTGTTAGTGTACAGAAATGCAAGATATCTCTGTATGTTAATTTTGTGTCTTGCAACTTTACCAAATTCATTGATTAGTTCTAGTTGTTTTCTGGTGACATCTTTATGATTTTCTCTGTATAGTATCATGTCATCTGCAGGCAGTGACAATTTTACTTCCTTCCTTCCAATTTGAATTCCTTTTATTTCTTTTTCTTGTGTGATTGTTGTGGCTAGGACTTCCAATACTATGTTGAATAAAAGTGGTGCAAGCGGGTGTCCTTGTCTTGTTCCTGATCTTAGAGGAAATGCTTTCAGCTTTTCACCATTGAGTTTGATGTTTGCTATGAGCTTGTCATATATGTGCTTTATTATGTTATGTTCCCTTTATACCCACTTTGTTGAGAGTTTTTATCATACATAGATGTTGAATTTTGTCAAAAGCTTTTTCTGTATCTATTGCCCTGATCATGCTTTTTATTCTTCAATTTGTTAAAAGGAGCTGGGTGCTGGAAAGAGGGGTTTGGCATGCAGACCCAGGGAGAGGACAGCTCTTGACTGTGAAAAGACAGCCTGAAGGGACAGGAGCAAGGGATGCCACAACCGGGAAGGTCTATGGAAAAAGCCTGAGACACCATAGCGTCATAGCCGAGTGGCGTGCAAGGGGCGGAGCTGCCATTATTAAACCCCTTCCCCACCTGCCAGCTTCTTCTGCCTCGCCGGGCATTGGGAGGGGCTCCCACCTGAGTGGGCCCACCTCCCCCTCGGGCTGGGGTCACCTCCTCCTGTGTAGGCTCCAGGGGTCTGAGTGCTGCCCACCCCAAAACCTCCTTGGGAATCAGCCCTGGGTGCCTCTGCCTGGGACAAGAGTCCACCAAATCCGGCAGGGTCGGAGGGCTAAAGCATGTGGTTGGAAAAGCAAACCCAAGGAGAGAGATGCAGTTGGCTGTGTGGATACAATAGAAGGGATGGGAGTGGAGGGACGTGAGGCCAGGAAAGCCCCTAGCGGAAGTGGGGTCTGCCTAGAAAGTGAAGCACCATTGTTGAGAGACGCGCAGGGGCGGGCCAACAGTATTCCCATACACCAGCTCCTGCTGCTGCAGGTACTGGGAGTACTCAAGTGTGCTCCAAGCAGCTGCTGCTTTTGCTCCCACTCACCTGGGCAAGGATCAGACGCCTGAGGTCAGCACACACGCAGAGGTGGGGTTAAAACCAAAACTGAGTCTGAAGGGTGGTGCAACTAAGGAAGAGAGACACAAATCTTTCTATGCAGCAGCACAAGCTGTGAATTAAATCCCCAAGATCAGCTGAGTAAACCCTGTATTTGTGGAATACCTGAATACACAATGAGTGTTTCAACATCTGAGACCAGTCTAGCCTTCACAGCACTGGACTTTGTTGGCAAATACACACAGGAATTGGGCCAGATCAGAGTCTGAGCTGGCCCCACGGTGTCCACAGCAGGTCCAGAGACCTAACTAGAAGTGTATATTCTGTTTTATTCACTTTTTTGTTGTTGTTGTTGATGTTGTTTGTGTGCCCCCATATCTGCTTTATTTTTCATTCTTTGTTTTCATTAGTATAATCCTTATCAGTTGTTCTCATATTAGAATTCTCCTGTTTGGTTGTCTGGTCCCTTGGTTTTTTTTTTTTTTCTGTGTGTGTGTGTGTGTGTGTGTGTTGTATTGCTGTTGCTGCTGTTTGTTTGCTGCTGTTCTTGCTATTTGCCATGAGCTTTGTTTGTCTGCTTTGTTTTGTTTTTTGTTTTTTGTTTTGTTATTTTCTTTTCTTTTCTCTATTTTTTATTGGGCTACACTGTGTGGCTTGTTGGCTCTTGGGTCCCCGACCAGGGGTTGGGCCTGGGTCTCCAGGGTGGGAACATAGACTCCAGGATGCTGGAACACCAGAGAATTCCAGGACCCAGGGAATATTAATCAGAGTGTGCATTCCTGAGGGTATCCATATCAACACCAAGACCCAGCCCCACACAACTGCCTGCAGGCTCCAGTGCTAAACACCTCACACCAAACAACCAGAAGATAGGAATGCAGCCCCACCCATCAGTAGACAGGCTGCCTAAAATCATACTAAACTCACAGACACCTCAAGACACACCACTTGATGCAGCCCTGCCCATCAGAGGGAAAATCTCAACTCCACCCAACAGAGCACAGGCACCAGGCCCTCCCACCAGGAAGCCCGCACAAGCCCCTGGACCAAGCTCATTCATCAGGGGGCAGTCAACAGAAACAAGAGGAATTATGAATCTGCAGCCTGCAGAAAGAAAACCATAAACACAGTAGGTTAGACAAAATGAAATGACAGAGAAATACACTGCAAACAAAGGAGCAAGGTAAAATCACACGAGACCAAATAAATGGAGGAAATAGGCAAGCTATCTGGAAAAGAATTCAGAGTAATGATTATAAAGATGATCCAAGATCTAGGAAATATAATGGAGAAAATATAAGAAAAGATTAACAAAGACCTAGAAGAACTAAAGAACAAACAATCAGTGATGAACAACACAATAACTGAAATGAAAAATACACAAGAAGGAATCAACAGCAGAATGACTGAGGCAGAAGAACAAATAAGTGAGCTGGAAGATAGAATGGTGGAAATAACTGCCAAGGAACAGAATAAAGAAAAAAGAATGAAAAGAATTGAGGACAGTCTCAGACCTCTGGGACAACATCAAATGCACCAACATTTGAATTATAGGGGTCCCAGAAGAAGAGGAGAAAGGGAAAGGGCCTGAGAAAATACTTGAAGAGATTATAGTCAAAAACTTCCCTAACATGGGAAAAGAAATAGTCAGTCAAGTCCAGGAAACACAGAGAGTTCCATATAGGATAAACCCAAGGAGAAACATGTCAAGACACATATTAATCAAACTAATAAAAATTAAATACAAAGAAAAAATATTAAAAGCAGCAAGGGAAAAGCAACAAATAACCTACAAGGGAATCCCCATAAGGTGATCAGCTGATTTTTCAGCAGAAACTTTGCAGACCAGAAGGGGATGGCAGGACACATTTAAAGTGATGAAAGGGGAAAAACCTAAAACCAAGATTACTCTACCCAGTGAGGATCTCATTCAGAATCAATGGAGAAATCAAAAGCTTTACAGATAAGCAAGAGCTAAGAGAATTTAGCATCACCAAACCAGCATTATGACAAATGCTAAAGGAACCTCTCTAGGTGGGAAACACAAGAAAAGAAAAAGACCTACAAGAACAAACCCAAAACAATTAAGAAAATGGTAATAGGAACATAAATATCTATGACTACCTTAAATGTAAATGAACTAAATGCTCCAACCAAAAGGCACAGACTACCTAAATGGACACAAAAACAAGACCCGTATATACGCTGTCTACAAGAGAGCCACTTCAGAGCTAGGGACACATATAGACTGAAAGTGAGAGGATGGAAAAAGATATTCCATGTAAATGGGAATCAAAAGAAAGCTGGAGTAGCAATACTCATATCAGACAACATAAACTTTAAAATAAAGACTATTACGAGAGACAAGGAAGGACACTACATAATGATCAAGGGATTAATCCAAGAAGAAGATATAACAATTGTAAATATCTATGCACCCAACATAGGAGCACCTCAATACATAAGGCAAATGATAACAGCCATAAAAGGAGAAATCGACAGTAACACAATAATAGTGAGGGACCAGCAAACAGGACCCAACTACACATTAAAAGTGTCAAACACCATGATCAACATGGTCAAATGGAATTTATTCCAGGAATACAAGGATTCTTCAATATATACAAATCAATCAGTGTGATACAACATATTAATAAATTAAAGAATAAAAACCATATGATCATCTCAATAGATGCAGAAAGAGCTTTTGACAAAATTCAACACCCATTTATGATAAAAACGCTCCAGAAAATGGACATAGAAGGTACCTACCTCAACATAATAAAGGCCATATATGACAAACCCACAGCAAACATTATTCTCAATGGTGAAAAACTGAAAGCATTTCCTCTAAGATCAGGAACAAAACAAGGGTGTCCACTCTTGACACTACTATTCAACATAGTTTAGGAAGTCCTACCATGGCAATCAGAGAAGAAAAAGAAATAAAAGGAATACAAATTGGAAAAGAAGAAGTAAAACTGTCACTATTTGCAGATGACATGGTACTATACATAGGAAATCTTAAAGATGCCACAAGAAAACTACTAGAGCTAATCAGTGAATTTGGTAAAGTTGCAAGATACAAAATTAATATGCAAAAATCTCTTGCATTCCTATATACTAACAACAAAAGGGCAGAAAGAGAAATTAAGGAAACAATCCCATTTACCATTGCAACAAAAAGAATAAAATACCTAGGAATAAACCTACCTAATGAGGGAAAATACCTGTACTCAGAAAACTATAAAACACTGATGAAAGAAATCAAAGATGACATAAACAGATGGAGAGATATACCGTGTTCTTGGATTGGAAGAATCAATATTGTGAAAATGACTATACTACCCAAAGCAATCTACAGATTCAATGCAATCCATATCAAATTACCAATGGCATTTTTCACAGAACTAGAACAAAATATTTTACAATTTGTACGGAAACACAAAAGACTCCTAATAGCCAAAGCAATCTAGAGAAGGAAAAACGAAGCTGGAGGAATCAGGCTCCCTGACTTCAGACTATACTACAAAGCTACAGTAATCAAGACAGTATGGTACTGGCACAAAAACAGAAATATAGATCAATAGAAAAGGATAGAAAGCCCAGAGATAAACCCGTGCACCTATGGTCACCTAATCTATGACAAAGGAGGCAAAATATACAATGGAGAAAAGACAGGCTCTTCTATAAGTGGTGCTGGGAAAACTGGACAGCTACATGTAAAAGAATTAAATCAGAACACTCCCTAACACCATACACAAAAATAAACTCAAAATGGATTAAAGACCTAAATGTAAGACCAGACAATATAAAACTCTTTGAGAAAAACATAAGCAGAACACTCTTTGACATAAACCACAGCAACTTCTTTTTTTACCCACCTCCTAGAATAATGGAAATTCAAACAAAAATAAACAAATGGGACCTAATGAAACTTAAAATCTTTTGCACAGCAAAGGAAACCATAAACAAGACGAAAAGACAGCCCTCAGAATGGGAGAAAATATTTGCAAATGAAGCAACTGACAAAGGATTAATCTCCAAAATATACAAGCAGCTCATACAGCTCAGTATCAAAAAAACAAACAACCCAATCCAAAAATGGGCAGAAGACCTAAATAGACATTTCTCCAAAGAAGACATACAGATGGACAAGAAGCACATGAAAAGATGCTCAACATCACTAATTATTAGAGAAATGCAAATCAAAACTACAATGAGGTATCACCTCACACCAGTTAGGATGGCCATCATCAAAAAATCTACAAACAATAAATGCTGGAGAGGGTGTGGAGTAAAGGGAACCCTCATACACTGTTGATGGGAGTGTAAATTGATACAACCACTATGGAAAACAGTATGGAGTTTCCTTAAAAAAATAAAAATAGAGCTACCATATAACCCAGCAATCCCACTAATGGGCATATACCCAGAGAAAACCATAATTCAAAAAAACATATGCACCCCAGTGTTCACAGCAGTACTACTTACAACAGCCAGGACATGGAATCAACTTAAATGTCCATCAACAGAAGAATGGATAAAGAAGGTGTGGTACATATATACAATAGAATATTACTCAGCCATAAAAAGGAATGAAATTGGGTCATTTGTAGAGATGTGGTGGACCTATAGAGTGTCACACAGAGTGAAGTAAGTCAGAAAGAGAAAAGCAAATATCAAATAACACATATGTGGAATCTAGAAAAGTGGTATAGAGGATCTTAGTTACAAAGCAGAAATAGAGACACAGACGTAGAGAACAAATATATGGATACCAACGAGGAAAGGGTGGGGTGGGAGGAATTGAGAGACTAGGACTGACACATATACATTATTGATACTATGTATAAAATGGACAACTGATGGGAACATGCTGCATAGCACAGGAAACTCACCTAGTGCACTGTGGTAACCTGAATGGGAGGGAAGTCCAAAAGGGAGGGGATATCTGTATGTGTATGGCTGATTCATTTTGCTCTGCAGTGAAGGCTAACACAAAATTGTAAAGCAACCATATTCCAATAAAAATTAATTTAAAAAAAAGATAATGGAAGAAAAAAGCAACATTTTCGGTATACTATGCTTTATTATTTCAAGAAAGGTAAAAACGCAACTGAAACCCAGAAAAAGATTTGTGCAGTGTATGGAGGAGGTGTTGTGCCTGATCGAATGTCAAAAGTGGTTTGTGAAGTTTTGTGCTGGGGATTTCTTGCTGCACAATGCTCCGTGGTCTGGTAGACCAGTTAAAGTCGATAACGAACAAATTGAGACATTAATTGAGAACAATCAGTGTTATACCACACAGGAGATAGCCGACATACTCAAAATATCCAAATCAAGTGTTGAAAATCACTTGCACTAGCTTGGTTATGTTAATCACTGTGATGGTTGGGTTCCACATAAGTTAAGAGAAAAAAATGTTCTTGATGGCATTTCCACATGCAGTTCTCTACTGAAATGTAATGAAAACATCCATTTTAAAAACACATTGTAATGGGCAATGAAAAGTGGATACTGTACAATAATGTGGAACAGAAGAGATCATGGGGCAAGGGAAATGAACCACCACCAACCACACCAAAGGCCGGTCATCATCCAAAGAATGTGATGTTGTGTATATGGTGGGATTGGAAGGGAGTCTTCCATTAGGAGCTCCTTCCAGAAAACCAAACAATTCCAACAAGTACTGCTCCCAATTGGACCAAATGAAAGCAGCACTTGATGAAAAACATCTAGAAGTAGTCAATAGAAAACGCATAATCTTCCATCAGGATAATACAAGACCGCATGTTTCTTTGATGGTCGGGCAAAAACTGTTACAGCTTGGCTGGGAAGCTCTGATTCATCCACCGTATTCACCAGACATTGCACTTTCAGATTTCCATTTATTTCGGTCTTTAAAAGATTCTCTTAATGGAAAAAATTTCAGTTCCCTGGAAGACTGTAAAAGGCACCTGGATCAGTTCTTTGCTCAAAAAGATAAAAAGTTTTGGAAGACTTCAAGATGGAATCATGAAGTTGCCTGAAAAATGGCAGAAGGTAGTGGAACCAAAGGGTGAATATGTTGTTCAATAAAGTTCTTGGTGAAAATGAAAAATGTGTCTTTTATTTTTACTTAAAAACCAAAGGAACATTTTGACCAACCCAAGTTGATACAATTGTTATACCTTCTTCTTAGATTGATCCCTTTATCATTATGTAATATTCTGTGGAGTGTTTTTATGTGGTATGGAAGATGTGTTGGTTAGAGAAGAGGAGCAGGTGAGAAGGGAAACACTGAGTTTTATATGAGCTGTCTTAGACAATGCTATGCCAGGCCTGTGTTCTGAGAATGGGGCCTGAATACTGTCTTGTCACAGCAGTCACTTTAGCAGATACTGGGACAGAATAAACCACATGTGCTTAAATTTATTCTTCACTTCCAGTTTCTGGGGATAAATCTGCCCAAGTGAAAATTAGTTTCTCTAGGAACTTGACCCCACTAGTGATTCATTCCATAGTTCAGAGGCCTCCAAGTTCCAGAGTACAGACATAATTACCCCCAGTAGGGACATGCAATGGGGAGTGTAGATAATTGTGTTTTGTGACACCAGGTTTTAGTTTACCACCACACAGCTTAAAATGAGTTTGTAATAGCAATGGCGTTCAGGGGTGGGAGGGTTTTTTCCAGGTTTCTCTAGTGATTATTTGAAGACTTTAGTATATGAATTATTTTTGCTACTCCATTACAAGTTCAAGAATACACAAGCAAGGTGAATAACATATGCTTTAAATAGATGCTTAACATGTTTTCCTGTGTGTTGAGGAGGAGTGGGTACAGTCCTTAATGATTTTGTCCAATTCCTCACTTTATAATGGACACAATGAAGTGCTTGTCTAAGCTCAGGTAGCTCTTTTGTGGCAGAGTCAGAACTAAAACTCAAGTCCTCTGACTCTCAATATATGTTCAGCTATGTATATGGCTGCAATATATGTTCAACTATGTATATGCAATATACATATATGTTCAACTATGTATATGGTGGAAAGGTGTCACTTTTTTGAGCTTTGGACTTGTTCCCTTATGTCTCATGTCACATGCTACTCTTCAGTTTAACACTAACTCCAGTTGAAAGTATCTAGAGCTGTGTCTTGTAAGCCCCTTTCCCCAATTCATTGCAGGTGCAGAGTTTTGCTTGCAGAAATGTTCAGAAGTCTTTTGGAGCTGCTGAAGTGCTGGTAGTCTTGGAGTGTAAGTAGAAAATATTGTAAGTCTCTCCCTAGATGTGCTTTTTAGTTGAATGAGGCCATGACATTTTAAAAAATGTCTTCATATTTTTTATAACCTTTCGTTAATAGAATTTCTAAATTATTAGCTAAGTAGACTCTTTCTTTGCTCCCTCATGAATCAAGAGGCTAGTAATTTTCTTAATTAAAAAAGTTTAGTCGTTGTAAAATAACACAACATAACATGAAATTTACCACCTTAACCATTTTAAGCATATGGTTCAATAGTGTTAAGTATATTCACACTGTTGTGTAATCAATCTCCAGAATTTTTTTATCTTGCAAAACAAACTCTATACTCATTAAACAACAACTCCCCATTTCCCCCTCTCAGTAGCCCTTGGCAACCACTATACTACTTTCTGCCTCCATGAATTTGACTACTCTAGGTACCTCATATAAGTGGAATTATACAGTATTTGACTTTTTGTGACTGGCTTATTTCACTTAGCATAATTACCTCAAAGTCTGTTCATGTTGTAGCATGTGTCAGAATTTCCTTCCTAAGACTGAATAATATTCTACTGTCTGTATATACCACATTTTGTTTATCCATTCATCTGTCAATGGACACTTGGGTTGCTTTTGCCTTTTGGCTATTGTGAATGATGCTTCTATAAACATGGAGGTATAAATATCTCTTCAAGGCTCTGCTTCGAATTCTCTTCATTGTATATTTGGAAGTGGAATTGCTGGATCATAGGTAATTCTATATTTTTTTTTTTTGAGAAACTGCTCTACTTTTTCTACAGGGGCTGCACCACTTTACATTCCCACCAACAGTGCACAACGTTCCAATTTTTATACATCCTCACCAACACTTTTTATTTGTTTTTTGTTTGTTTTGAAAGTAGTCGTTATAATGAGTATGGGGTTATCTCTTTGCGATTTTATCATATTTCACTAATAATTAGTTTGAACATTTTGTCATATGCTTTTTGGCCATTTGTATATCATATTTGGAGAAACATCTATTCAAGTCCTCTGCCCATTTTAAAATCTGGTTATTTATTTTTCATGTCGACTTGTCCTTTATACATTCTGGATATTAAGATATCAGATATGTGATTTGCAAATCATATGTTAGGCATATGATTTGCAAATGTTTTCTCCCATTCTTTAGGTTGCCGTTTCACTCTGTTGATTGTGTCCTTTGAGGCACAGAAGTTTAAATTTTGGTGTAGTCCAATTTATCTTTTTTTTTTCTTTTGTTGCCTATGCTTTTGGTGTAATATCCAAGAAATCATTGTCAGATCCAGTTAAGCTTTCCCCCTCTGTTTTCTTCTAGGAGTTTATAGTTTTAGCTCTTACATTTAAGTCTTTGACCAATTTTGAGTCTACTTTTGTATATGGTATAAGGTAAGGGTCTAACTTCATTCTTTTGGACGTGGGTATCCCGTTTTCCCAAAATCGTTTGTTGAAGAGAGTGCCTTTTTCCCATTGAATTGTCTTGGCACCCTTGTGGAAAAGCATTTGACCATATATATGAGGGTTTTTTCTGGGCTCTCTATTCCATTGGTCTATATGTCTGTCTTATGCCAGTACCACAATGTTTTGACTACTTCAGCTTTGTAATAAATTTTGAAATCAGGAAGTGTGAGACCTCCAACTTTGCTCTTCTTTTTCAAGATTTTTTGCTTTTCAGGGTTTGTTGAGATTCAACATGAATTTTAAGATGGATTTTTCTATTTCTGCAAAAAATGCTTTGGGGATTTTTATAGAGATTGTATTAAACCTGTAAACTGCTTTGGGTAATACTGATATCTTAAAAATATTAAGTCTTCCAATCCATGAACATGGGTTGTCTTTCCATTTATTTGTGTCTTCTTTAATTTCTTTCAGCAATATTTTGTAGTTTTCAGTGTACAATTGTTTTGCTCCCTTGGTTATATGTATTCCTAGGTATTTTATATTTTTTTTGTGCTATTGTAAATTGAACTGTTTTCTTTTTGGATCGCTCATTGTTAGTGTATAGAAATCCAACTTATTTTTGTATGTTGATTTTGTGTCTTGCAATTTGCTCAAATTGTTTATTAGTTATAATACTATTTTTGTGGAATCTCTTGGGTTTTCTACATATAAGATCATGTGGTCTCCAAACAGAGATCATTTTGTTTTTTCCTTTCCAATTTGCATGCCTTTTATTTATTTTTCCCTTGCCTAATTGCTCTGCCTAGAAATTCCAGTACTATGATGAATAGAAGAGGTGAAACTGGGCATCCTTTTTACTGAATAAAAAACTATCCATGTCAAAGGGAATAGGAGCATATAGCAAACTGATTTCAAAGGAAAATATTGAAGCAGATAAAAGTCAGACAGAGGATTTCCATAGGGATATTCTTAGACTCTTGGGTTGCTTTTCACTCTCCCTTGTGCTCCAGCAGGGACAGTGACCTAGGCCACAATCGCATTAGACAAATATTCCTGGATGAACAGATGCTAATCTAGGCACTGAAGATTTAGGGAACAAGATGGCAAGGCCCAGCTTTCAGGGTGATTACGGTCTTGTTTGGGTATATGTGTGTGTGAGGAATAAACTATAATTAAATAAAGAAGAAAAATTTTGAAAGTGGTAAATCCTATAGAGAACATACAGCAGGGTTGTTAGATAGGTAGTGACTAGGAGATAGTTAAGGCATCTTATCTGAAGAGGTGACACTTGAGCAACCTTGGTGTAAATGAGGGGAAGGATGCAGCCATGTGAAGACCTGGGAGCAGTGCTCTAGACAGAGGAATCATCAGTGCATGAGTCTGTGACAGGAACAAGTTTGGCCTGCTCAAGCAAGAGAAAGAAGGCCAGGGAGGATGGGGAAGAGAGAGCAAAGACACAGTCACAGGAAATGAAGTCAGAGAGGTTGGCTTGGAGATGATCATACAGGGCTTTGTAACTCAAGATAAGAATTTATTCTTAGAGTGATGAATAAGTGATTTGATCTACATTTTAAGGACATTCAGACTTATCATTGTGCTGCTATATAAAGACTGGGTATGAGCATAATGGGCTGTACACATTTTGTTCTCAAGTCATCCTTACCTCGCACAGTGTTTGTCACCCACTGACCACAGCAAATCCCTGCACCAGACAGAGGCTTTCCTTTTATTCTCATATCAGGTGGCAGCTCAGCTGTCTAAGGCTATAGGGATGGCTAGGGGAGAAGGGTGTGTACAGAGAAGGTGAAGAGAGAAAGCCCGAGCTGGATTTTCAGATGTTGGGACTTTAGCTGGAGGTGAAAGTATAGTTGACACCATCAGCACCTCATCCATATACGCTCAGTCTGTACCACCAGGACCATTCCAAGGGCATCATGGACTTTTCTATGTTTTCTATGTCCGTGATTCTGTTTCTGTTTCATAGACAAGTTCATTTGTGTCATATTTTAGATTCCACATATAAGGGATATCATATGGTATTTATCTTTCTTTTTCTGACTTACTCCACTTTGTATGATAATCTCTAGTTGCATGGAGCCTGTATTTTGAATATGAAAGAATAGAGTCAGAGAATTCTACTATGTAGCCTCTCTCTATGTTTTGGTGAAGATTCAAGCAGCTATAAAATATGTCATTTTCTGGGTTCTCTTCTTTCTCTGTGGCGGTACCACTACTCACCTTCATACTAAATAGAGGGCACTAAAATCTTCATCCTCAGAGATGGATCTGCAAGGGCTTTGCTCCTCTAAGGCCAAGACAATGCAGCTTGGAGGAACTGTCCACCAACTGTGGTAGTGTACTTCTTCCTGGATAGTTTCCTATGAAATCTTGGAAGAATATATCTTAATCCAACTGTTCACTGATTTTTTAAACTTTCTTACAATTTGCTGATTGTGTAAGCCAGCAATTGAATAATCCCGTACAGAGAGCTCATTCTGTTCTTTGAATGGCTACATCCATATACTCAGCCAATATCTATGCCCCTATAATGTCTTCTCAATTGCTCCTGTTTATTCCCTGTACCCTGCTCAAACAGGTATGCTGGAATTTTAGCCCATTTTATTATGTGGCATTTAAACAACACTGAAAGCTTCTCTTCCTGGCATAGTGATGTATGAAACATACAACCCGTCCACACAAATTGTGTAAATAGTAACTTCCTGGCCACATCAAAAAACTTGAGGGGGCTTCCCTGGTGGCGCAGTGGTTGAGAATCTGCCTGCCAATGCAGGGGACACGGGTTCGAGCCCTGGTCTGGAAGGATCCCACATGCCGCGGAGCAACTAGGCCCGTGAGCCACAGTTGCTGAGCCTGCGCGCCTGGAGCCTGTGCTCCGCAACAAGAGAGGCCGCGATAATGAGAGGCCCGCGCACCTCGATGAAGAGTGGCTCCCACTTGCCACAACTGGAGAGAGCCCTCGCACAGAAACGAAGACCCAACACAGCCAAAAATAAATAAATAAATAAATAAAATTAAAACGAAATAGGTATACAACGTAAAATAGAATTGAAGGCAAAAAAAAAAAAAAACTTGAGAAGCCAAACAAAAACAGAAACAAACCAAAAAAACACCACAAAACCAAAAATACCACCTCAAAATCAACACAAGAATGTGTTTCTTTCACTGCAAATATTTCAGCAGGGTTTATTTCCTATCCAAGGACAATGTCGGGGAACCCTATATTCAATCCGAAAACCATGCATGGTAAGCACCAAGCACAGGGGTTAATGAAGTCAGGGAGAGAAAGAAAAGTCCCGTGTGGGAAGTAATTATGCTAAATTGCCTACTCCCTTTGGATCAATGGTGCAAGCAGAAGGAGAGGTACCCTTCATGACAGAGACACCAGGTCCAGTGTCTTTTAAAACCAAACAAGTTCTCTCTCACATTAGTAGGGGTAAAAGCATATGTTTGGTGAGAAATAATGAGCTATACTCAATACAGAACATCCTATATAATTGCACCTAAGAATGGCTGTCTAAACGCTGAATGTACATTAATAATAACCATTAAAACAAAAAAGTACAGAAATATAGACAATGGATACCCATATATTAAATGTAGTTCAAGAAGATTATATTTTTTTCTACTGCATTTTTTAAAACAATGTAGCTCTTTAGAACTAGAGGGGAAACATTTACATAATAACACCAGTTCTTAAATTAATCTTTGACCCATACAGCTGTTCTCAGGATATGCTAATAGCTAGCTTTTACTAAAGCACCTGTGAGCTAATATCCTTGTACCATCCCATTTAATCCTTAGCGCTTAAGGTAATATAGTACTTTCCTCATTTTTTAGATGTGGAAACTAAACTTTTATGAAGTTAAGCAAATTGTTCCAATTCACACAGTTAGCAAATGGCAGAATCAGGCTTTGAGCTCAGGTGAAGTGACTAGGAGTTCAGGCCTGGGAGGTCCCTGCTCCACAGCCAGTTGTTGAGTGAGTGAGGAGGACCAATAGGGAGGAAAGCAAGATGAGGCGGTGGACACTGTGTCTCTCCTAAGGGAAAACTTGCCTCTGAAGTTGCATCTGAGATGAAGCTGGAAGGACAAATAGAAAAATAAAAAATCAAGTGGCGGTTGGGAGCTGGAAGGCAGGCAAAGGTGCTCTATGATACATCCACAGGGACAGAGTACCGTGTGAGGATGAGGGTGACGAGGAGTGACATGACACATGGTACTTTCCAGGATGGTTGCAACAATGTCTCTTACCCTACATGCTCTTCTACAGCCTTGCCACTCCCCAATCACCAGGTGGGGTCTAATCTCCTCACTTGTAACCAATATAAAGTCATGGAAGTGACAGTGAGTGCTTTCTGTTGCTAGGTCACAAAGGGTAAACAATGCTCCTGCATTGTTAGCTGGGACTTCCGCCTTTGGAGTCCTGAGCTCCATGGAAGAAGTCCAATGGCCCTGAGCTTACCATGCTGTGAGAAAGTCTGGGTCACATGGACAAGCCATGTGTAGGTACTCTGGCTGACAATCCCAGATGAGGCCCCTGCCAACGGACTCGTGACATCATCACAGACACCAACCTCTAGACATAAGAGTGGAGACGCTTCCAGAAGATCCCAATCTCCAGCTGTTAACTCCCTTCAGCCTTTAAGTCTACCCAGCTGAGTCCCCAGCCATCGTGCAGCAGGAACAACTGTCTTTGTAGAGTCCTGATCTCCTGACCCAAACAATGGTTGTTTTATGCCACTCAGTTCTGGGATGACTTGTTATGTAGCTATAGTAACTGGAGTAGGTGGTTGTATTGTGCAAGCAGTTGACTAACCATGTCTGGAGTTCAGAAGAGAGATCTGAGCTGGAAATTTAGTCCCCGGAGTTTTCTACATGGTAGATGATAGCTGAGGCCTTAAGAAGATATGAGGTAATCCAGAGGAGTGTGTACAATTAAACTAGAAGAGGGTGAAGAATGTAACCCTGGGATATATCAACATTGAAGAGGCAGAAAATGGACAAGGAACAAAAAGAGACCAAGAAGGAAGCATCAGAAGAAGCAGTAAAACCAGGAGAGAAGATTATTAAGGAGAGCAAAGCATGAGACCGTTTCATGAACTACAAAGAGATCAACACCCTTAGATGCTGCAGAGAGAGCCCTGGAAACGTGACCATGGGCTTAACAATAAACGGATGACATTGTCCAGAGTAGTTTCAGAGAGAAGTGAGGATGAAGGGCAGACTGGGGTGTGGTGAAGAGTGAACACGTTGAAGAGTCAGAGCTTAATAAATCTTTGTTGAATAAATGAATCTGAGGTGATGAAATAGAGACAAGTTGGTTACAGATGGAAGAAGTGAGAAATAACTGGCAGAAAGTGAACCTCCAGGGAGTCTTGGTGAGAGGGAGGGGAGAAGAGGGTTTAGTTTTGGGGTGAAGCTGCAGCCTCCTGCTCTCCCAGCAACTGGGGTGACTTGTGTGGAGCCGACTGCAAACACCCCATGGTGGCCAGAGTGTCCCTAAAGTCCCAGCCTGGGGCTCTTCCCACCACAGCCCAGCATTGTCTGGATGACAGTGACACGGGTGAGCTGCCAACACTTCCCAGAACATGCGAGTCTTTTGTTTAACAAGAGGGTGGGGATTGGGGGAAGGAGAGAGCAGACAGCCAACTATAAAGCAGATCACAAACTGTGGGCTAAGATACAAGTGCCACGGAAAAAGTTAAGAACATCTATTCTGACAGCATCTTCTTTCTGCCAAAAGCCTATATCACTTTGTAATTCAGATTTGTTCCCCCAATCACCCAATCCAGCCCAAACATGCCACTTCCTGTGTGAGTGGGGTCAGGAAAAGGGAGAAAAGAGGCAGGATAATCTTTCAGACAACTTTATTCTGATTTTTCACTTACAACCAGGTTTAAAACCAAAGAGTTTTCACTGACTTTACAGTTTTTATATTGTCAATTTAAGCTGGTTTTGAGGTAAATTTGCCTGCCACAGGTTTCTTTTTTTTTTTTTTTTTCTTTTTTTAGTAGACTTTATTTATGGAGAAGTTTTAGCCACAGCAGTATTAAGCAAAAGGTACAGAGATTTCCCTTAGAACCCTTGCCCCCATTCATACATAGCCTCCACCATTATCAACATTCCCCACCAGATACAATGTACAACATTTGATGCAATTGATAAACCTACACTGGTGCATCATTATCACCCAGAGCCCATAGTTTACATCAGGGTTCACTCTTGGTGTTGTACATTCGATCTGCCACAGATTTCTGACAAGTGGTTTAAGGATGAGTTATGCCAACAACCTTATGTTTACTAAGTAGGGAGAATCTTTTTTCTAAATATACATTGTAATACAGTGTTAAAGGGGTAGTATTTTAATTCGGCTGCCATTCAGTTTCACTGATTCTCTGTTGGGCTGTGGTCTATTCTGGGCTGGAGAAATTCTAGGTCAATGGAAAATTATGAAAGCTTGAAGCAAGTTAGCAAAATGAGGGAATTATGGATCTTTGCCAAATCATGTGCCTAAAAAGCCGACTTACACTAACCAGGACAGAAAAATCTTTTAAAAAATGGTCATTAAAATACTCTTGTCTTACATTTGCTTGTCAAATACTGCAGGGGAATGGATTCCTGCAGGCTCTTATATTCTGAAGCAGCTTCTTATGAGAAACAGTTCGAATCTCTATAAATATCAAATAATCAGTTTGTTCTAAAGAAGAATCAGCCTCTGAGTATTTTCTATGCCCTGGGACCTTGTTTGCAGATGAATGCCTGAAAGTGATGTCCTCTTATTAAGCCAAGTAAAGAAGCTGTCAACAACGTGCCATTTCTCCTGCCAAATCGTCATGAGACACAAATGTTTCCAAATTTGCCTTTCCCCATCTCCCCGAATTTGTTATTAACCAAAAGAAGACAAAAATACTCCAGAATATTTTTTTCATCCTTTATAGGTATTAGTGTTCTAAAACCCTATTTCTTCCCATATGGTCAATAGCTTCATTTAAGAAGAGTGTTCAAGTCACAGTCTGGGAGTCATCCGAGTGGCTTCATCTGCAGACATGTTGGGTTCCAGAATGGGCTCTGTAAGGTGGACACCCAGTGAGATAGACCCCATCTGTGTCTGTAGCGATAAGCTTTTAGGAGCACGCCCACAGAGGACTTTCTTCCTTCTTCTGTCCTTGTGATGGTTAATTTTATGGGTCAACTTGACTCGGCCATGGGGTGCCTAGATTTTTGGTTAAACATTATTCTGAGGTATGTCTGTCAGAGTGTTTCTGGATGAGATTAACATTTGAGTCAGTAGCCTGAGTAATCAGATGGCCCTTCTCAATGTGGGTGGGCCTCATGCAATCCATTGAAGGCCTGAGTAGAACAAAAGGCTGAGCAAGAGAGGATTCACTCTCTCTGCCTGAAGGTCTTCAAGCTGGAACATCGTCTTCTACTGCCTTTGGACTCAGACTCAAACTGGAACTTATTCCATCGGCTCTCCTGGTTCTCAGGCCTTTGGACTGCAGACTGTGGGACTTCTCAGCCTCCACAGTTATGTGAGCCAATTCCTTAAAACAAACAAACAAACAAATAGGTAAGTTAACAAATAAATATCTCCTATTGGTTTTGTTTCTCTGGAGAACCCTGACTGATGCAGGGCTCTTGTCATGCCCTTCCCAGTCCACGTTCAGGATGCAACAAAAGATGGGAATCCTAGCAAAGCCACGGTGTCTGCAACCATGCCTGTGACCCAGCGTTTCACTCACAGTGGGGTCCTCTTTCCTAGCACTGAGTGGAGGCTTCACTCCTGTCACTCAGATGGTTAAAATGGTAGGGGCCATCACATGGTAACATGATTATCCCCCATCCTCCCTCCCATCTTTCTTGGGTTGTTTGATGTGAAAACTCATGTATAGGGAGCTCCCTATAAAAGTTTAGAGAAAATGAAAGTATAGAGCAGATGACCAACAAATTGTTCTTCAAAGCACTTTTAAATTCTTGACCATCTGGGTTTGATTGTCTAGCTTGCTAATTATTTAGAATCTATAGTGCTAACCTCTCTAGCTGCTCACCTGCTTGCAGGTTATTTCAGCACTAATGAGCACCTCAACTTGAAGAGAGTCATGGGACATGGGAAAGAATGAACGTAGAAGTGTTTTGCCTCTACTGCTTTTCTTCTTTCTGGTTTGATGGGAGTGAGATCCAGGTTTAGAGATTATACCTGGGTTTTCTGGTGACTTTTACTGGGGAAAAAACAATGGGATATGCCCCAACTCAGAAAGATCATTTCCCATTCCTATGTTGTCACAATTTAGGAGGCATGCATGTCATGCATGTTTGTTAAAATGGTAGTTCTGCATATCCAAGAAGGGCTTGTAAAGAGGCGGTGTGTCTTCAAAGGAAGGATACATTTTAAAAATATGATTCAGACACTCAAATGCTTGCTTAGAATTTATTTGGGACAGATGAAATATTTCCACAAGAAAATTTAAATAGACTTTGTAATAATGATCAGATTGACACAGATGGTGCAGTAGAAAGAAAAGTGAGGAAATAGGAGGATTGGACAGTTGTCTTAACTGTGGTACATGCTTACCGTAGATCTTGGACACATCACTTCACCTCTCTGGTCTCCAACTGTCATGATGTCACATGAATAAAATGAGATGTGTGGTTTTCAAACTGGATGTCATGGTGCCCTGCTGTCTGAAGAGGCAAGGAGAACCTGAGTGGTGGTTCGGGTCCCGGCTTCAACTAGAGAAGCTCCATTTTGTTCAATTCCGTGTACATGTGGAGCCTTCATGCAATGTTTCATTTGAAAAAAAGTTTCCATAGCTAAAAAACTTACAAACCTTTGCTAGATGATCTCTGAGGTTCCTCTCAGTGTTGAAATTTTGTGTCATTATTTCAGTGCTCTTCACCCTGACTTGTCCATGGAGTGGGGATATGTTTTTGTTTGTTCATTCACTCATTCTGCTCCCGACTTTATCTCCTCTTTAGAAACCACCATTGCAATTTTAAAAGTTCCTGTAAGAAACAAATGGTTAAATATATCATAATTTTTTCTTTGCGGTCTTTCTGTCCCATTTACTTCCTTAACGGTTTGATTTTATTTTGGAGTTTTCTGAGTTCCCAGAGTAGATATTATTTTATTCAGAGAAAACATACCAAAGATTTCCAAGTCAAAGATAAATGTTTTGATATTTTTTTCTTACCATTTGGTATGCTTTTTAGCCCAAATGAGAGAAAATTCACTGAAACTTCATCTCTTGAACCGAAAATTACATTTTGTATGTATTGTCTCACTGGGGATAGCTAAGCATCCTCATAAGCTTTCTCTTCTCCAGGTGGAGTTAATCAAAGTGCTGGGTGTTGCTAAAAGGCAGAAATCTAAATCTTCTCTTGTCTGACTTTGTGTGTGCTTGTGTTTGTGTGTGTCTAAAAAATAGCTTATGAAGGTTTAATGAATACAGATCCTTAATCCTTGGTGTCTCGACCACTCTTCATTCTACTGGAGTTTGTTTCTTTTAATGAGTGCACAGTCTGCTAAAAAAATGAGCCATTTTTTTAGTGTCATAAGCCAGGTCTGTGTTTTCAAAGGGTGTTTTGAGGCTGTACTGGCAAATGACACTACTACCTAAAAAGTAAGAGTTAGCCTTTTTATTATTGTTGTTGGTATTTTTTAAAAAGTAGCCGAGGAGAAGCTCATAAGGAAAATCATTAAACTCTGTTTTCTGGTCCTTTAAATGATTTTCATTTTTATATCTAAGATTCTATAATTCTGCCCTCACTAACCAGGACACAAAGTGGGAAAGATCCCCTTATCCATAGGTAGTGAATTATCTTCTATCTGTTTTCAGTAAAATTTTTTTTATAACTCTTAGGCCAAATCCCCATGATGAAAATCATATAACAAGGACTTAGTCAAGCATGGCCGTTAATTTACCCATTCATTTTGGTGAACTTCTCACTTTCCGATCTCACAGCCATGTCCATTGTCATCAGAAACAGCAGAGAGCAAAGCTTTATTGTAAAGGCCACTCATCAGCAAAATCAGTTTAAGGGAAGGCATTCCCATGTTGTGTCTAGCTCTCCCATCTATCTATCTATCTATCTATCTATCTATCTATCTATCTATCATCTATATATTTATCAATCATCTCTATCAATCATCTATCTCTCTCATCTACCCACCTCTCTATATCTATCATTGATCTATTAACTCCCCCATCTCTCTCTGTCATTTCTAGCTATCTATCATTTATCTATCTATCATCTATCTATCTTTCTATTATCAGTCATCTATATATCTCTTCACTCTGCTGTGAGCCCCACGTGTACAGGCACTGTGTATACTCATCTCCATGTGTCCCACAGCACTTAACCAGGAAATCAGACAATTTTCCTAGGAATCTCTACCCTCTATCCACTTTCCCTCCTTTGGGAATTCTGCTAGTACTTGAACAGCAACTGGAACCAGATTGAGAGAGGTTTGGGCTTTAGTAGAATTATCTGGAGAGTCTTGCTTCCTGGAATCTGGACCATATGGCTGTATAAAAGTTCCAACTTCTATTAGGTCAAAGTAAAACAAAACAAAACAAATAAACAATCTCTGAATAGAAGGTTGGTTCACTCTGGCTTAAGAGAGATCGATGACTACCAAAAAAATTAGACCAGTGAATACTGAAGAAAAAAAGACAACAGACAAATTCAAAAAATCTTACTCCAAGAGAAGAGAAGCACCCCTCCATCTCCTGCCCTGGCAGTGGAACCAGAGAGCTCTCAGGAGTTTGGGCTGTGATATCATGATGTCTATTACTGTGAAGAGGTTTCTCATTGAATTTACTGCTTTTTCAATATTGTCCTTTAAATTTTGGCCCCAGTAGACTAAACTAACTATCCAGTTGACTAAATTTTTTTACTGAGCCTGAACCTGACTTTTAATGTCTAGGGATTCCTCCCTAGGCAATGGGAGAATGGACCTGGTAAAGACCTTCCTGGGGTCAGCTGGTTCATTTAGCTTTAAGCAAAAGGAAAAAGCCTTTCAGCAACCACTTCTTCCATGAAACAACACTCTGCTTCCCCCATGTTGTGTACACTCTCTGCTTTCTGGTCTAGAGGATTAGTCTCTTTCAAGACTCCCCTCATAGGCTGGCTACTGGTGCTCCACTGCCCCCAGAATAAAAGTCCAGCTCCTTCACAGAACATTTCAGGCTCCTCACTGCCAGGGCTCAACCTACCTTCCAGCCTTATTTCCCCCTTCCTATGTTCATAGTCCAAAGAGAACAACTAATTATTTCCCCAAGGCTCTTATTCCTTGCCTACTTCACATCACCTCCATACATTTCCACCCCACACACCATGTGTCTGTGTGTCTTTGCCATATTGTTCATCCTGCTGGATAATGCCAGCTTTCCTATCTCTGTATTTCTAGATCCTACCTTTTCTTTGAGACCCAGCCAGAGTACTTCTCCACGAAGCCTTCCCTGAGTCCCAGGCTCACATTAACTCAGCCATCCGCCTGTGAGCTGTAAGTTCTCTTCCTCATCTGGAGTCGGTTACTCACGGAAGTGTGTTATCTTTTGGAGCTCATTCCTGTTTGTACCACCCCAAGCTCCACCCAGGTGCATTCTCTGCCTCTCTCTATCTTGTTCCACGCTCCGGGATGCTGATCCTTAAACACTTTGTCAGCTGGCTCTTTTGTCTGCCAGCTTCCATTTGGTGTCAGCCAATGGGATGCAGCAGCAGGAAGATCAGGTTGGGGAGGAGGGCCTTTCCTTCCCTCACCCTGTTTAGCACCATATCTCTGCCAGTAGCTGCCTCCTTCCAAGATCACAGCTTCTGCCAAGTTGCCTTTCTTCTGCTCCTCAGTTCTCATCAGATTCCAGCTACACTCTTTCCTCCCCTTGCTCCTTCAGCCATAGAACCAGTAATGGCTTACTGCTGTCGCCACTGTCTGGATGTCTCAACAGCCCTTGTTTATTTCTGTAACATACTCACACCTCTGTATGTAGTCCTTTCATAAGTACTTTCATATGCACCATCCAGAATGAGTTGTGTTTTCCACTGGGACCCTGACTGATAAACTCCCTTACCAGATATCTGTCTGGAAGGTATTATTTGCATGGCACAGGGAAGGGCTAGGGAGTGAGACTTTTGAGTTGAGGTCTGCCTCTCACTAGTGTGGAATATTGGACACTCCCTTCCCCAGTCTTTCCTCCAGTTTCATAGTTTGTGAAACGACAATCTTGAAAGTTTGTTTTGAGGATCAAATGAGATTGTATATAGGAAAGCACTTTTTATGTCTTTGAACAGGATTTAATGCTGTTATGATTCATCTTTTAATCCTTCACAATGTAGTAAGTACTTAATAAATGAGCTGCTACATGTAGACCTGTTGGATGAATGGATGGAAAAGACTATCGTTTATGTATTTCTCCGAGTCAGCTATCCAGAGGTGTAGGAAGCAGAGGATCCACTTATGAAGGATTTGCAGTAATAGAAGACCAACCTGTACGACACACCGTCAGCAGAGGCCCTAAAAGGGGGCTGGGCGGTTCTGACCAAGATCTATTTTGTTCAAATAGTCTACAACAATACTAAGTTTTAATCTACCGAGAAGGAAGTGTTGCAAAGATCCATTTTGAACTTAAACTAAATGGTGGGGAAGTTATGGAAAGGAAAAGAATACTGAATGTTGACTTGGGGCCTGGGATAAAACCAACATGGCTGTGGAGAAGCCTTAGCCTTAACCAAATCTTGGGTTCATTAGGGAAACTCTGGGGCTTACCACAGACACCTCTTAGCTACCCTGCCCTAGTTTTGGAGTCACCAGCATCCCTAGCTGCTTTCATCTGAAATGATCACATGCACTTTTCTCCATGAGTGTGCAAAACAAACTTTGGAAAGCTAGTACCAGATCTTCACTGTGTTTAAAATGGGTATTTGAGGACCATGGTGAACATGTGAGGGTGAATGTCAGTTATCCACAGTGAGTTTTTGTCAGAATACAGGGTGCGTTAAGTTAAATGGTGATCCCAAAGAGATATGTCCATGTCCTAATACCCAGGTGCTCTACATGTTATCCTATTTGGAAAAAAAAATTTGTGGATGTAATTATGTTAAGGATCTCAAGATGAGATCATTCTGGATTACCTGAGTGGGCCCTCAGTCCAATGACAAGTGTCCTAATAAGAGACAGAAGAGAACAAACACATAAAGAGGAGGAGGCACGTAGGCAAAGATTGAAAGCCAAAGAATGCTAACAGCCACCCAAAGCTGGAAGAGGTGAGAAAGATTTTTCCCCAGAGCTTCCAGAGGGACTGGATCCTGCTGACACCTTGATTTTGGACTTCTGGTCTCCAGAACTTGAGACAATAAATTTTTGTGGTTTTGAGCCACCAAGTTTATGGTAATTTGTTTGTAGCTGTAGGGAACTAATATGCAGGGTAAGCAACATTTGCAAAAATCCCAGAGGAAAATCCCCTATAGGTCATTGTCCTCAGTGAAGCTAGGTGTACTGGAACAACTTGGACCATGAAAAGTGACCGTGTGACCTCCTCAAGGGCTCCAGAAACCAAAGACCATTACTGCCTCTCTCAATTGTTTGGGCAAACAGGAAAATAGAAATCAGCCTAATTCTCTCAGAGCAGAAGAGTATCAAAATAGTGCAAAGGGTGCTGGGAATGGAGAATATACCAAACCTCACTGCCAGAGGTGTTGGGAGAAATAACAATCCTGTCATTTTGGTAAAGGCGGCTTAAGCCACCTATTTGAATATGTTTAGTTGTAAAATAAATAGGCTTGGGACCTAAATGGTCCTGCTGAAAAGAGCTGGAACTGCTGAGAAATGCCTGAGGTGAGGGGCCCAAATCAAGCATCTGTGGAAAAATGCTACAGAAAACTCAGGGAAGTGCTATTTAAGGGCAGGATGTGTTAAAATAGTGCCTCATAAGAGCTAGGGCCAGGTGGACTTGGCAATTTATCATTTGTGTGGAAAAAAATCCCAAACACATTCCATGTGAACGTCTTTATGAAGGTGTTCTGTGGCTTCGAATCACTGTTTCTGTGCAGCATTTCTTACTTCCAGTGGAAGCTAGGAAACTGTCCATCACTAACACCTCCTTAGTCTCCCTCTCACAAACCAAAGATAATGCCTAAGGGAATTTATTCCATTTCCCCCTACAATAATGTATCTTCAGAAAACCTCAAATGTTCCTTTGATTGAATAGCAATGCTCTGTAACAAATCTTCTGCATCAGCCCAAGTCTCTTCTATTAAGACTCCACAGTGTCAATGGATTCATGAACAGAAGACTTTACCTTCTTCCTTTCCTTCTCTTCAAAATTCCTGGTCTTCTGACTTCATAATCACAACATTGTTTTGGATTTAAGCACACCGAACAAAAATTACAACTTCTAAGGGGTATTGGAAGTGGGGTCAGTAAGTCTATTCCCCTTGTAGGGGACTAGACCAGGTGAGGCCCTAGAGGCCAAGACTGGTTTTAAATACAGTGGGGTCACCCAGAGTGGATCTGAGTGAAACTCTGCCTATTTCTGAGAGGAATGGAAGATTGACAGCTAGAAAAGACATTTCAGGCATTTGATCTGAAAGCTTAGAGCAGAGCAAGGGCTCAGGGGCCATGTGAAGGCTTGGGAAGGCTAGGAGCTTGAGGCAAGTTGTGAATGGGGTATCCAGGACTCCTTTTTATTTGGTGCTAGCCATGTGGCACTGGTAGGTCAGCTCACCTTAAATGAGCAAAGTCGGGCCAAATGAGGACAGATTTTGGCAGTTGTTCTATTCTGTGTGTGTCCAAGCCCACCCAGTGAGAAGTGATGCTCGTTTCTTAACTCATTAGAGCACCTACTGTATCAAAGATTGATTAAATAACATTAATTAATTAACTTTTAAATGTTAAACAATAAATGATGCCTGGTTTGGGAACTAAGATAATTGAATTCACTTTAATTCTTTGAGAATTAATAATCCGTGTGATAAAATTCAGTTATGGACATACAATTAATCAGAAGTACCTAAGTCATACCATTTACTTTTCAGGCCAGATCATAGGTGCCTGTTGATTGTTATTTTCACAACAGTACCCTTTAAAGTTCTTCTCATTTCACTTTTTACATTGTTCCCTTTTAAATTCTTACATGTCTAAATAATGGTCAATGAGTCTTAGCTGATTTTTAAAAAGAGCAAAGTCTCTCTCAAACCCCCGGACAAAAATGCTTTGTGTAACACTGAAGGATTCCTTTACTATTGCTATTGTTACCTTTGCCATGTTCTGACCATAATTTTCAGAGTACCTTTGAAATGTGATCAGCTCTGGCATATCAGAAAAGTAAAAAACCAAGAGACATCTCATCTACCCAGCCTAATCCCCACAAGGTTCCCCTGAAAACACTGAGCATGCCTAGATCCAGATGGGGATGTACAATGGGAACTGCCGGTGAGGTCAGGAATTAATAGATCAAGCAGCAAAGAGAAGGCAGCTGAGTGAAATGATGCATGACATCTAGCAGAGAGAAGGCTGCAGCTGGGGTGCAGCGAAGCACTGCACCATTACTGCTGGAAGCCACTGCACAGACGGCAGCTAATAATACAAAGCAAAGTTGGATCACCTCTACTTCTAAACCCTGAACTGTACCAAAGCACAAACAAAAGACAAACAAGAAACCCCATTCCGGGGTGGGGGTGGGAGGCTAACATTTGAAGTACAGGACAATCTTAGGAAAAGAAATTTAATGAAAAAGAAACATTCTGGAGCTTAGTTATACTTGGCAGGATTTCACAAAGACTTACCTACAACAAAAAGCAACGAGATATTCCTCCAGGTTTTGTATTCCAGGGGTCCCAATGCTCTGGATTTGAGTTAGCTACTAAGTCTGGAGAAACCTGTTTAGTAGCAGACCTCACTTGGGAGGAGAGGCCCTCATAGCACTCATTAGAATATTGGCAGAGATAGTGGCTCCTTTGTGAGTAGTGGAAACCATGTGGTATTCCAACATTAAAAAAAAAAGTTCAATAAGCATCACTGAATACCCACCAGACACTGAGCCCGGCACTTGGGGCGTAACTGTGAGTGAGACGTGGTCTCCACCTTTGAGGACCTTGCAGACTGGAGCAGGAGACAGACAGAACAGGATTATATGGAGTATATGTACCTCCCTATATGTATATGTACCTCCCTATATGTATATGTACCTCCCTATATGTATATGTACCTGTATATAGGAGTTTATGTACCTCCTTAAGAGGAGGTACAGTGTGGATAAAAAAAGTAAGAAAGCAGACCCCCTCAACTACATTCCTGGGTTTGTATCTTGGCTTTTTCACTTTTTAAGGTGGGTTACTTAACCTCTTTGAACCTCAGTATCGTCATCTGTGAAGTGGTACAGTAATAATACCTCATAAGTTGGAGAAGAATGAGTTAAAGCATGTAAAGCACCCTGAACACTGCCTGGCACAGAGTGAGCATGTAAGTGTCGGGCTGATGGAAAGAAATGAACGTCGTGGAAATCCACAGAAGGAGCAGGGTATTTGTCACACGGGAGGCAGAGGGGGCTTCCTCTTGGAAAGTGACATCTTGGTGGGGAGCCAGCAGAAGTAGGGGTTAGTGTGTGGGCGGGACATTTGGAGCCTGAGGAAAGGGGGATGTGTGCGCGGGCAAAGGCTGAAGCAGGAGTGTGCCGGCACACATCGCCTCCAGTAATTTAATGTTCTCATGCTGCCTGATTCATTTGGCAAGAAAAACAGGTTCACAAGTTTGCTGCCTTTACCAGATGACATATTACTGCTTCTCCAACCCCTCCTCTGTGAAATTATCCCTGATAGATTCAGTTAGCTGCTCTCCTTGCTGTGTTTCCATACCCCTTGATAACACCAGTCACATGACAATGTGATTTGTTTACTTGTCTGTCTCCCCAACAAGGCTGTGAGCCCCAGGATGGCTTCTTTGGCATACACCCTCGTATTCCCAACATCTAGAATAAGATCTGATTTGTAATGAGCGCTCAGGGAAAATGTATTGAATAAACGATAAAGCTTTGTGACACAACAGGGACTCACTCCAAGGTTCCACTTTTCCTAATTTTGTAGTCCTTCATCAGAACTGAATCTTAATTTATCCACTTCTAAATGTTCTATGCTTTTCAGATAAAACATTTAATCACTGCATTATTCCAGGTGCAAACCCATGGGCATGATTTTTCCCTCCTAAATTAAGCAGCTGTGACCAGGATGGGATAAGACCCTCTCAGATGTTTGAGTGGGAGGGTTGGAGTCAGGGAAGACTGGCTGTCACTGCACATGTGGATATGCTCAGATCTGGCCCCAAAGGCCATGGTCCTAGAGGATGCTTTGCGCTCCATGGAATATACAAGAATTATGGTTCATTGATTTATTCAAAAAACATTTATTGACTATGCACTCTGTGCCAGGCCCTAAGGAGACAGCATGTACAATACAGACAAGGGCTCTCTCTTCATGGGGTTTACATCATCAGGAGGAGAGACAGACAATAAACACATAGGGACATATGATCATTCCAGATAGTGACAACTGCTCTGAGGCACATGATGCAGGGAAATGACATAGAGAATATTAGGCCAGGGTAGCACTTAGCTGAGGTGGTCAGGAAAAGCTTCTCTGTGGAGGTGACGCTTCAGTTGAGATGGAATGCTGAGAAGGATCCAGCCATATGAAGACCTCGGCAGGAGACAACCAGGCAGAAGTTAGTGACACAAGGACCAGCTCTGTGGTTTCCCTATTCCTGCAAGACTCACCAGTCACACCAAAATATCATGGATGACATAGGGCCTCTGTGAGACAACTCAGGAAGCATCATGCACATTGCATTCTGATGTTTCTTCCTCCTTTCAATAGGGTGTCAGACTAAATAGTCTGAGACAGGAATGGCTGCCTTGTTGGGGGACAGAAAAGAAGGCTTTTGTGGCTGGAGCAGAGCAAACAAAGGAAGAGCAGTTTGGTTTGGTTGTTATTGTTAGGACATAGCAGCAGAATAAAAATAGCTACCATCACTAGGCTGATTCCTCCAAATGCATGATCTTATTTAAAGTACTACTAAGTCCTCCTTTTGTAGATGAGGACACTGAAGTTTAACAGGCTTAAGTCATCAACCCAAGGTCACACGGCTACCAAGTCGTGGAGTCAAGTCCATATGTGTGTCACCTCCAGAACCCAGACTCTTAAGCGTTATGTTGTGCTCTGCTTTTGAGAGGGACTGCACATAGGAGCCAAAGCACCAACTCCTCAACATCCAGAGCTTGGATGGACAAGTGAAAACCACATGAGATCTGGTTGCTTCATTTTCCTTTTTGCCCTTTCTGGAAGAGGAAGAGTGAGCAAGCTCTGATTTTTCCAGAGTCTCTTTTCCTTGTCAAAGGAAGGAAAGTAAGTGTCTCCCAAGACCTGCAGTAACAAGATAAGAAGTAGAGCTTAGGGAGCAAAAATGATAAGACCATAATGAAGCTACTGAAAGAGTCTTAGAAACAGTAAGAGTCCTGACTTGCCATTTTCATTCAGAGCTTCTGGGAGTTCTTTTCTTTTTTTTAGGACTTTCCCTTAAGCTAATCATTTCAGCCTTGATGTGTTAGGATGAGTCAGGGTGGATAACACTTACTGACTTTTGATTTAATTGTACTGGCGGTATCACATACATTTTTACTATCTCTGAACTCTGTTAGGAGTGGCTACACTGACATCAACTAAGGAACACTTCATTCACCTAGGAAAGTATGCTCAGAGAGAATATGAAATTCTCTAGATACATATATAATTCTGCACAGTGAAATTCACAGAATGTCACTTAACTAAAAGCCATGGGCTGATGGGAAAGAATCGCCACCTGTTTTTTTTTAATTGATGTATAGTTGATGTATAATATTATATAAGTTACAGGTGTACAATATAGTGATATACAATTTTTTTTTTGTCAATCCCAAACTCCCTAACTATCCCTTCCCCCCATCCTTCATCTGACTATTTAAAGAGCTGACTATTCTCTATCTCGTTTAAGTCATTCCTTCTTAAGGATTATGTAGGACCTTATCTCTAGAGCCATGGTTCTCCTCAACCCCCAAGCTTTCTTTTTACTTTCAGAGAGCTTTGATTAGGAGAAAAGACCCCTTTCTAGCCTCTGAGAGCGCATGGACTACACACCAAGACCTAACCTCATAGCAGAAGGATCTAGAAGGCTCTGGAAGGGCCTGGAGCAAGAAGACTCCAAGAAGCTGCCTTGATAGAGCTTGATAATTATCCATCTATATTAAACCTCTGACCAAAGGAAAGGGTTTTAGGCAACCAATAGGCTGCCAAGCTCTGCCCTTGACTTAGGAGAATAAAGGCATTCTGCTGGTGGCCCTCTTTCCCGTAGTGCTTTTGCCTATAATACAGAGGAAAGCAGACTTCAAAGAGCCTGGGCCTGTGTGCAAGAACTTTATCAGGAGGAAATGCCATAGAATGTGCTTCTTCCCTTCCAACGTTTCAAATCACTAATCATCACGTTTTAATTAAAGGTCTTGCCTGTATAACATGCCAGAGATACAGAGTGCTAAAATACAGAGATGAAAACTTGCACGCCTTTAAAATGCATATATAATATTTAATTTAAAATAGTCTAATTCTAGATATATATTCTACTCTAATTCTAGATATATGTATATATATATATAACTGAATCACTGTGCTATACACTTGAAACTAATATAACATCATAAATCAACTATACTTCAATAAACAAAGTATTTTTTCACATGCTAACAGTATTTAATATACAATTTAAATGTGTATATTTCTATGCAATTAATGATTTTATATTCATTTAAATTGCATAGACCTAATAATAATTCATAATGACTTAGGCTTCTTTCTTTGTGAAGTGCACACACCCCTCTTCAGTTCAATAGCATTTTAGAATTATTTCAAACTACATAGAATTGAGTAAAATTGTACATGATAGAGTAAAATTGTAAATATTTTATTTAGGGACATAATAAAATCCTAAAAGATATTTAATTCAGGGATATTTTCTTTTTGATAATTAACAGGTATCTGTATGTCTCAGCTACTCCCACGTTATCTAGATTTTTTAGAGTAGAAATCTATGATAGTATAGCCATCAGGAGACTACATTTAACTTGAATCTTATGTTTTATTTAAGTATATTCATTTCTACTTTTTTGTTTCCTAAAGCCATTAGAACTATTATAACGATGTGATTTTTTGAATATAGCTTTGAAATTAACAAATGAAAAAAATAATCTAATTCTAGAGCAAATTTAAAATTGTATTCATTTATTTTTATTGAGGTGTAATTGATGTATAACATTGTAAACATTATATTACTTTCAGGTGTACAACATGATGATTGAATATTTGTACATATTGCAAAATGATCACCACAATAAGTCTGGTTAGCATCCTTCACCATACATACTTAAAATTTTTATTTTAATTCAAGATAGATATCATTGCTTACACAATTAAACTTATTTACCTAGAAATTTTTTCTACCTTTAAATATTGATTGATTTGAAATGATGTATTTCCTATTTATGCATCACATTTTACCCATTTCCCCTAGAATACCTCAAATGTAACAGAAAATTCTCAAAAGAAAAGAAACGCTGATAATGAGCCCCCATGCTAGAGTAATATGCTTTCTAAAACTGAAAAAATTGGATACATGGTCTGAAAATAGGTTACATTTATACTTATGTAAATTAACATTTAGTTTTTATAGTTTTCATGCTACTCTGTGGTGTGGGATGATTACTGAATCCATTTTATGGATGAGAATTCAGAGGCCTGGTGGATTATGTAATTTGCTCCAAATCTCACAGCCAGTAAGTGGTAGATTCAGGATTTCAAAGGAGGCAATCCGGCTCCAGAATCTGAGCTGGTAGCCACCGTATTAAGTGATTTAACAATGTCAAGCTTCCTCTTTCTGCTCTACCACTAAATATTTGAAATTGTGCTTCTCCCAGAATATCTGGAGTGTATTGCCACACTACTGAAATACTTAAAGCTATCTACTATTATAAATTGGCTGCTCTTTATGTTGTTTAAAAGATTTATACTACAGGGACTTCCCTGGTGGTCCAGTGGTTAAGACTCCGTGCTTCCACTGCAAGGGGCACGGGTTCGATCCCTGGTCAGAGAACTAACCAGGGAACTATATGCCGTGTGGTGTGGCTAAAAAAAAACAAACAAAATTATACTACAAAAGTAATACACACTGTATCCAAAAATTCATATAATAAAAGTGTGTTAAAAATAAAAAGTAAAGATTGTAAGTTTGCGATTGACATGTACACACTGCTATATTTAAAATAGATAACCAACAAGGACCTACTGTATAGCACAAGGAACGCTGCTCAATATTCTGTAATAACCTAAATGGGAAGAGAATTTGAAAAAGAATAGATACATGGATATGTATAACTGAATCACTTTGCTGCACACCTGAAACTAACACAACATTGTTAACCAACTATGCTCCGATATAAAATAAAACTTAAAAAAAAAAAAAGTAAAAAGCCATCGCCTGATTTTTAAAGGACTCTCATTTTACAGGTGATGAATTTGTTTGTTTGTTTATCTATGTCTTGGAATTTATTCCCAGTGATTATCTGATAACCTATTCCCCTTCAGCTGCTCCTTCTCGCCTGCCCTTTCTGGGCTGGACTGCTCTCTGCAGACGATCCAAAGTTCCCTGTTGATGCTGTGACTAAACGTGGTCTCTTTCTCACCCTTATCTTGAAAGTTCCCGAAAACTGAAGACCACATGTGTGTTCTATACACACTTGCATGTTTCCTCACCACGTGAGACAAAAAACAACCTGAGGGACACATATGATAAGACTACATCCAAGGAGTAACAGCCATATCTAACTGGAGGGAATTTGCTCAAGTTTTGATGAACTAGCTGGGAAGTTTTGATATTTTAGAACTGGAAGACATCTCATAGGTAGTCTAATCCAAACTATTATTTTACAGATGAGAAAACAGAGACTCAAAGAAATGCAGAGGACGGAAAACATCCTTTGGCATTAGACAGATAAAATTTGAATCCTGGATCTGCATGCAACTAGCTGGCTGTGCAATCTTGTCAATTTCCGTAACCTTTCTGAATGTCAGTTTCCTTTTCTTTAAAATTTCAAGGATTATTACACTTTACTCCACTACCACTGTCATCACTCTTTCTAATATAAACCACCACAATCCCTTGCCCAGTTTCTGAATAGCCTCCTGACTTTTACTCCTTATAATTTGTTCTCCATTCAACACCCAAGGTGAAGTTTCATAAAACATAAATCAGATCATATCACACTTAGTCCTTCAAAGACTTTTCATTGGTTTCAGAATAAAATCCTACAAAGCCTTACATGAGTTGACCCCTGCCTTTCCTGGATTCACATCTCTTCTTGGCTCCCCTCCAGCCATACAGAAGTCCTTTCTCTTCCTGCAAAATTTGTTCTGGCTTGAGGGATTTGCATTAGCTCTTCCTGTGTCTGTGGAGCTGTCTGCCTTGTTCTTCCCTGGATAGTTCCGTCTTATTCTTCAGGTCCAAATAACCCCCATCCATGGTCAGTCTCTAGGATAAGCTTACGTATTAACCTTTATATATCACATTACTTTAAATTTTTTATAGCATTTATCTTTATCTGCAATTATCTTCCTTTTTTAAAAAATGTGTTTATCTTAAATTATCTGTATCTCTTCCCAAAATACAACATCTTTGTGGACAAGACCCTTATTTTACCAGAACAGCATCTGATGCACAGGAGCACTTCTCAAATGATAAATATTTTTATTTGTAACAATACTAGGGCACATAATCTTTTCATGTGAAATCATGGAGGTAGCTACTTGTTCTCATGGGACTTCCTTTGGGTTAGCAGTCAAATTTTAGGCTTTTTATATCTTTCTGGGACTGGGTGGGCCAGAGTGGGGGTAGGGAGGCCAAAATGCTGGACTAGGGTCAGAAGATGGAGGAAAGGGGGCTGGAAGAAGTCGGTGGGCATAGCCAGGGCCAAGAGAGTCAGCGTTAGCAATGGCAAGTACTGCCAGGGTCTGACTATGAATTTTGGTCAAATCCCACTCCCAGGTTACTCCTACCCTGACTATACCCCAGGGATTTAGGAGTTAAATATACGGAGTCTAGGACAAGGAATACTTTCTATTAATATCTTGGGCTTTCCGTTAGCAGGTGCTCTTTGTTTTTTTGATGTGGGCTATTTTTAAAGTCTTTTCTTGAACTTTTTACAATATTGTTTCTGTTCCATGTTTTGGGTTTTTGGCCACGAGGCATGTGGGATCTTAGCTCCTCGACCAGAGATCGAACCCATACCCCCTGCATTGAAAGGCAAAGTCCCAACCACTGGACCGCCAGGGAAGTCCCTACCAGGGACTTTGACAGATGCTTAGGAGGCCTAAGCATCTATTTCAGGAGACTTTTAGACCCTGAAACTCCATCACCAAACCAACCACGAGGCGTTTCAAGAGGTATGAATTCAAAGGACAGATCCCAAAAGAGCATGTTCACAGAATACAAGAGGTTTTGAAATCTGCTCTACACTCTGCAATCTCTACCCTCTAGCACTTTGATGGCCCAATGTCAAAACCTTGCCCAAGCCTGAACTCTTCCTGCTTAAAGAATGTCTCAGAAGATGCTCAGTAAAAGCAGGGAGAACTGCTCAGTCCTGAGCAAAGGCTGGCAATCCAGGGTCCGGAGGGTGGCAGCAGGGAGTTGCCCAATGAGCAAGAGGCAAACTAGCAAAACACTTTCAGGTTTCATAGTGATCCTTCAGGGTTGGATGCTTCTTTTTTTCATCCGGTTTTATTGAAATATAATTGACACATAACATTGCATAAATTTAAGGTGTACAGTATAATGATTTGATATATGTATTTATTTTGAAGTGATTGCCATAATTTAGTTCACATTCATTACCTCACAGTTACAAGTTCTTTTTTCCTCATGAGGAGAACTTTTAAGAGTACTCTTGAGGAGGAGCTTCAAGATGGTGGAAGAGTAAGATACGGAGATCACCTTCCTCCCCACAGATACATCAGAAATACATCTACACGTGGAACTGCTCCTACAGAACACCCACTGAACGCTGGCAGAAGACGTCAGACCTCCCAAAAGGCAAGAAACTCCCCCACGCACCTGGGTAGGGCAAAAGAAAAAAGAAAAAACAGAGACAAAAGAATAGGGACGGGACCTGCACCAGTGGGAGGGAGCTGTGAAGGAGGAAAGGTTTCCACACACTAGGAAACCCCTTCGTGGGCAGAGACTGCGGGGGGCAGAGGGGGCAAGCTTCGGAGCCACGGACGAGAGCGCAGCCACAGGGGTGCGGAGGGCAAAGCGGAGAGATTCCCGCACAGAGGAGCGGTGCCGACCAGCACTCACCAGCCCGAGAGCCTTGTCTGCTCAGCCGCCGGGGCGGGCGGGGGCTGGGAGCTGGGGCTCGGGCTTCGGTCGGATCGCAGGGAGAGGACTGGGGTTGGCTGTGTGAACACAGCCTGAAGGGGCTAGTGCGCCACGGCTAGCCGGGAGGGAGCCCGAGAAAAAGTCTGCAGCTGCCGAAGAGGCAAGAGACTTTTTCTTGCCTCTTTGTTTCCTGGTGCGCGAGGAGAGGGGATTCAGAGCGCCGCCTAAACGAGCTCCAGAGATGGGCGCAAGCCGCAGCTATCAGCGCGGACCACAGAGACGGGCATGAGACGCTAAGGCTGCTGCTGCCGCCACCAAGAAGCCTGTGTGCGAGCACAGGTCACTCTCCACACCGCCCCTCCCGGGAGCATGTGCAGCCCGCCACTGCCAGGCTCCCGTGATCCAGGGACAACTTCCCCGGGAGAGCGCACGGTGCACCTCAGGCTGGTGCAACGTCACGCCGGCTTCTGCCGCCACAGGCTCGCCCCGCCTCCTCCGTACCGCTCCCTCCCCCCAGCCTGAGTGAGCCAGAGCCCCCGAATCAGCTGCTCCTTTAACCCCGTCCTGTCTGAGCAAAGAACACACGCCCTCAGGCGACCTACATGCAGAGGCGGGGCCAAATCCAAAGCTGAACCCCGGGAGCTGTACGAACAAAGAAGAGAAAGGGAAATCTCTCCCAGCAGCTTCAGGAGCAGCGGATTAAATCTCCACAATCAACTTGATGTACCTGCATCTGTGGAATACCTGAATAGACAACGATCATCCCAAATTGAGGAGGTGGACTTTGGGAGCAACTATATATATATATATTTTCCCTTTTTCTCTTTATGTGAGTGTGTATGTGTATGCTTCTGTGTGTGATTTTGTCTGTATAGCTTTGCTTTTACCATTTGTTCTAGGGTTCTGTCTGTCCGTTTTTTTGGTTTTTATTTTAGTATAGTTTTTAGCACTTGTTATCATTGGTGGATTTGTTTTTTGGTTTGGTTGCTCTCTTCTTTCTTTCTTTTTTCTTATTACTTAAAAATTTGTTTTTAATAATTATTTTTTTATTTTAATAACTTTATTTTACTTTATTTTATTTCATTTTATCTTCTTCTTTCTTTCCTTCTTTCTTTTTTTTTCTCCCTTTTATTCTGAGCCGTGTGGATGACAGGCTCTTGGTGCTCCAGCCAGCCATCAGGGCTGTGCCTCTGAGGTGGGAGAGCCAGGTTGAGGACACTGGTCCACAAGAGACCTCCCAGCTCCACATAATATCAAACAGCAGAAATCACCCAGAGATCTCCAACTCAACACCAAGACCAAGCTCCACTCAACGACCAGCAAGCTAAAGTGAAGGACACCCTATGCCAAACAACTAACAAGACAGGAACACAACCCCATCCATTAGCAGAGAGGCTGCCTAAAATCATAATAAGGCCACAGAAACCCCAAAACACATGACCAGACGTGGACCTGCCCACCAGAAAGACAAGATCCAGCCTCATCCACCAGAACACAGGAACTAGTCCCCACCACCAGGAAGCCTACACAACCCACTGAACCAACCTTAGCCTCTGGGGACAGACACCAAAAACAACGGGAACTACGAACCTGCAGCCTGCAAAAAGGAGACCCCAAACACAGTAAGTTAAGCAAAATGAGAAGACAGAGAAACACACAACAGATGAAAGAGCAAGGCAATAACCCACCAGACGTAACAAATGCAGGAGAAATAGGCAGTCTACCTGAAAAAGAATTCAGAATAATGATAGTAAAGGTGATCCAAAATCTTGGAAACAGAATGGAAAAAATACAAGAAGCGTTTAACAAGGAGCTAGAAGAGCTAAAGAGCAAACAAACAGTGTTGACCACCACAATAAATGAAATTAAAAATTCTCCAGAAGGGATCAATATGAGAATAACAGAGGCAGAAGAACGGATAAGGGACCTGGAAGATAAAATGGTGGAAATAACTACTGCAGAGCAGAATAAAGAATAAAGAAAGAAAAGAATTGAGGACAGTCTCAGAGACTTCTGGGACAACATTAAATGCACCAACATTCGAATTATAGGGGTCCCAGAAGAAGAAGAGAAAAAGAAAGGAACTGAGAAAATATTTCAGGAGATTATAGTGGAAAACTTCCCTAATATGGGAAAGGAAATAGTTAATCAAGTACAGGAAGCACAGAGAGTCCCATACAGGATAAATTGAAGGGGAAACACACCAAGACACATATTAATCAAACTCAAAAATTAAATACAAAGGAAAAATATTAAAAGCAGCAAGGGAAAAACAACAAATAACACGCAAGAAATCCCCATAAGGTTAACAGCTGATCTTTCAGCAGAAACTCTGCAAGGCAGAGGGGAGTGGCAGGACATATTTAAAGTGATGAAGGAGAAAAACCTAAAACCAAGATTACCCTACCCAGCAAGGATCTCATCCAGATTTGACAGAGATATTAAAACCTTTACAGACAAGCAAAAGTTAAGAGAATTCAGCACCACCAAACCAGTTTTACAACAAATGCAAAAGGAACTACTCTAGGCAGGAAACACAAGAGAAGGAAACGACCTACAATAACAAACCCAAAACAATTAAGAAAATGGTAATAGGAACATACATATCGATAATTACCTTAAATGTAAATGGATTAAATGCTCCAACCAAAAGACATAGACTGGCTGAATGGATATAGAAACAAGACCCATTATATATGCTGTCTACAAGAGACCCACTTCAGACCTAGGGACACATACAGGCTGAAAGTGAGGGGATGGAAAAAGATATTCCATGCAAATGGAAATCAAAAGAAAGCTGGAGTAGCAATACTCATATCAGACAAAATAGACTTTAAAACAAAGACTATTACAAGAGACAAAGAAGGACACTACATAATGATCAAGGGATCGATCCAAGAAGAAGATATAACAATTGTAAGTATTTATGCACCCAACATAGGAGCACCTCAATACATAAGGCAAATACTAACAGCCATAAAAGGGGAAATCGACAGTAACACAATCATAGTAGGGGACTTTAACACCCCACTTTCACCAATGGACAGATCATCCAAAATGAAAATAAATAAGGAAACACAAGCTTTAAATGACACATTAAACAAGATGGACTTAATTGATATTTATAGGACATTCCATCCAAAAAAAACAGAATACACATTCTTCTCAACTGCTCATGGAACATTCTCCAGGATAGATCATATCTTGGGTCACAAATCAAGCCTTGGTAAACTTAAGAAAATTGAAATCGTATCAAGTATCTTTTCCGACCACAACGCTAGGAGACTACATATCAATTACAGGAAAAAAATCTGTAAAAAATGCAAACACATGGAGGCTAAACAATACACTACTTAATAACCAAGAGATCCCTGATGAAATCCAAGAGGAAATAAAAAATACCTAGAAACAAATGACAATGAAAACACAATGACCCAAAACCTATGGGATGCAGCAAAACCAGTTCTAAGAGGGAAGTTTATAGCAATACAATCCTACCTTAAGAAACAAGAAACATCTCAAATAAACAACCTAACCTTACACCTAAAGCAATTAGAGAAAGAAGAACAAAAAAATGCCAATGTTAGCAGAAGGAAAGAAATCATAAAGTTCAGATGAGAAATAAATGAAAAAGAAATGAAGGAAACAATAGCACAGATCAATAAAGCTAAAAGCTTGTTCTTTGAGAAGATAAACAAAATTGATAAACCATTAGCCGGACTCATCAAGAAAAAAAGGGAGAAGACTCAAATCAATAGAATTAGAAATGAAAAAGGAGAAGTAACCACTGACACTGCAGAAATACAAAGGATCATGAGCGATTACTACAAGCAACTATATGCCAGTAAAATGGAAAACCTGGAAGAAATGGACAAATTCTTAGAAATGCACAACTTTCCGAGACTGAAACAGGAAGAAATAGAAAATATGAACAGACCAATCAGAAGCCCTGAAATTGAAACTGTGATTAAAAATCTTCCAACAAACAAAAGCCCAGGACCAGATGGCTTCACAGGCAAATTCTATCAAACATTTAGAGAAGAGCTAACACCTATCCTTCTCAAACTCTTCCAAAATATAGCAGAGGGAGGAACACTCCCAAACTCATTCTACGAGGCCACCATCACCCTGATACCAAAACCAGACAAAGATGTCACAAAGAAAGAAAACTACAGGCTAGTATCACTGATGAACATAGATGCAAAAATCCTCAACAAAATACTAGCAAACAGAATCCAACAGCACATTAAAAGGATCATACACCATGATCAAGTGGGGTTTATCCCAGGAATGCAAGGATTCTTCAACATACGCAAATCAATCAATGTCATACACCATATTAACAAATTGAAGGAGAAAAACCATATGATCATCTCAATAGATGCAGAAAAAGCTTTCGACAAAATTCAACATCCATTTATGATAGAAACTCTCCAGAAAGTAGGCATAGAGGGAACTTTCCTCAACATAATAAAGGCCATATATGACAAACCCACAGCCAACATCATCCTCAATGGTGAAAAACTGAAACCATTTACACTGAGATCAGGAACCACAGAAGGTTGCCCACTCTCACCACTATTAATCAGCATAGTTTTGGAAGTTTTAGCCACAGCAATCAGAGAAGAAAAATAAATAAAAGGAATCCAAATCAGAAAAGAAGAAGTAAAGCTGTCACTGTTTGCAGATGACATGATACTATACATAGAGAATCCTAAAGATGCTACCAGAAAACTACTAGAGCTAATCAATGAATTTGGTAAAGTAGCAGGATACAAAATTAATGCACAGAAATCTCTTGCATTCCTGTATACTAATGATGAAAAATCTGAAAGTGAAATTAAGAAAACACTCCCATTTACCTTTGGAACAAAAAGAATAAAATATCTAGGAATAATGCTACCTAAGTAGACAAAAGATCTGTATGCAGAAAATTATAAAACACTGATGAAAGAAATTAAAGATGATACAAATAGATGGAGAGATATACCATGTTCTTGGATTGGAAGAATCAACATTGTGAAACTGACTATACTACCCAAAGCAATGTACAGATTCAATGCAATCCTTATCAGACTACCACTGGCATTTTTCACAGAGCTGGAACAAAAAAATTAACAATTTGTAAGGAAACATAAAAGACCCCGAATAGCCAAAGCAATCTTGAGAAAGAAAAATGAGCTGGAGTAATCAGGCTCCCAGACTTCAGACTATACTACAAAGCTACAGTAATCAAGGCAGTATGGTACTGCACAAAAACAGAAATATAGATCAATGGAACAGGATAGAAAGCCCAGAGATAAACCATATGGTCACCTTATCTTTGATGAAGGGGGCAAGAATATACAGTGGAGAAAAGACAGCCTCTTTAATAAATGGTGCTGGGAAAACTGGACAGGTACATGTAAAAGAATGAAATTAGAACACTCCCTAACACCATACACAAAAATAAACTCCAAATGGATTAAAGACCTAAATGTAAGGCCAGACACTATAAAACTCTTAGAGGAAAACATAGGCAGAACACTCTATGACATACATCACAGCAAGATCCTTTTTGACCCAGCTCCTAGAGAAATGGAAATAAAAACAAAAATAAACAAATGGGACCTAATGAAACTTAAAAGCTTTTGCACAGCAAAGGAAACCATAAACAAGACCAAAAGACAACCTTCAGAATTGGAGAAAATATTTGCAAATGAAGCAACTGACAGGATTAATCTCCAAAATATACAGGCAGCTCATACAGCTCAATATCAAGAAAACAAACAACCCAATCCAAAAATGGGCAGAAGATCTAAATAGACATTTCTCCAAAGAAGATATACAGATTGCCAACAAACACATGAAAGGATGCTCAACTTCACTAATCATTAGAGAAATGCAAATCAAAACTATAATGAGGTATCACCTGACACGAGTCAGAATGGCCATCATCAAAAAATCTACAAACAATAAATGCTGGAGAGGGTGTGGAGAAAAGGGAACCCTCTTGCACTGTTAGTGGGAATGTAAATTGATACAGCCACTATGGAGGACAGTATGGAGGTTCCTTAAAAAACTAAAAATAAAACTACCATATAACACAGCAATCCCACTACTGGGCATATACCCTGAGAAAACCATAATTCAAAAAGAGTCATATACTACAATGTTCATTGCAGCTCTATTTACAATAGCCAGGACATGGAAGCAACCTAAGTGTTCATCGACAGATGAATGGATAAAGAAGATGTGGCACGTATATACAATGGAATATTACTCAGCCATAAAAAGAAATGAAACTGAGTTATTTGTAGTGAAGTGAATGGACCTAGAGACTGTCATACAGAGTGAAGTAAGTCAGAAAGTGAAAAACAAATACCGTATGCTAACACATATATATGGAATCTAAAAAAAAAAGTTTCTGAAGAACCTAGGGGCAGGACAGGAATAAAGACACAGATGTAGAGAATGGACTGAAGACATGGGGAGCGGGAAGGGTAAGCTGGGAGGAAGTGAGAGAGTGGCATGGACATATATACACTGCCAAATGTAAAATAGATAGCTAGTGGGAAGCAACCGCATAGCACAGGGAGATCAGTTCAGTGCTTTGTGACCACCTAGAAGGGTGGGATATGGAGGGTGGCAGGGAGACGCAAGAGGGAGGAGATATGGGGCTATATGTATATGTATAGCTGATTCACTTTGTTATAACGCAGAAACTAACACACCATTGTAAAGCAATTATACTACAATAAAGATGTTAAAAAAAAAAAAAGAGTACTCTTAGCAGTTTTCAAGTATGCAATACAGCATTATTACCTAGGAGTCACCCTGTTGTACCTTACATCCCAGAACTTACCTTATAACTAGAAGTTTAAATCTTTTGAACACCTTCCTATTTTGCCCACCCACCACCCCCTGCCTATGGCAACCACCAAGCTGTTCTCTGTATTTATGAGTTCAGTGGGTTTTTTTTAAAGATTCCACAAATAAGTGAGATGATGTGGTATTTGTCTTTCTCTGTTTGATTTATTTCACTTAGCATAATGCCCTCCAGGTCTATCCATGTTGTTGCAAATGGCAGTATTTCCTTCTTTTTAATGGTTGAATAGAATCACATTCTATATATTTATATATGCATTTTCTTTACCCATTCATCTGTTGATGGACACATAGGTTGTTTCCATATCTCAACTAATGCTGCAAAGAATATGGAGATGCAGATATCTCTTTGGGATAGTAATTTTGTTTCCTTCAGATATATTCCCAGAAGTGGAATTGCTGGATTGTATGATAGTTCTATTTTTAATTTTTGGAGGAACTTCCATACCATTTTCCATAATGGATGTACCAGTTTACATTCCCACCAACAGCAAACAAGTGTTCCCTTTTCTCCGCATTCTTACCAGCATTTGTTATTTCTTATCTTTTTGCTGACAAATTTATCTCACTAACCTTAATAACTAAACCTGTTTCCTGTGCTCTTTATGATCAGTAAAGAGGATGTAGACTTAACCTCAGAACTTATTCTGGGTCTTATATTTATTTTTTTCTGATCAGCAGCACAGAGGGCAAAGGCTTCTCTCCTCCTTCCTGCCCCAACTTGCTTTATCTTAATTATCCCCACCGTATTCAATCAGGTGCATTTTGAGAAGAGAGTGAGAGAAGAGACTGTTGGGTGTGGAGCAGGAGTTACCATATTCTACTTTCAAGTACAGATGAGGCCAATACCACTAACCGTACAGCCTCCAAGGGCACGCTGTCTGTCCATCTTAGGTCTTAGATGCTTAGATCTTCCTGCATCCATCAGGATCATGATTCAGCAGGGCACTTGGAATTGAGACTCTCAGGACTGGGGTGATGTTGGGGGTAGCAGCGGTGAGGGTAGAAGATGGGGGGGTGCAGGGACCAGAGCAGCCTTAGGTAATGATAAGGTAAAAGAAGGCCAGAGCCCCACTTGAATTTCATGACCTATCTCTCTGCTCCCTTCTCTCTATTCTTTTGGGGGCAAAGTCCTCCCATGGCAGGTCTGTGGAACTTCTCCAATTAGATGCAGAAAGCCATTTCAAAGCCTTCACTTCTCTTATCCCCTCAGGTCTGGCCAGAACGTTTCCACCACCGTTACTCAAGAGAACATCCTCCTGATACCATGTCTTGTCTCCTAGGGCCCTTTTACTCCTTCGACCTTCCTCTCCCAAACCCTGCTGGCAAATATCAGCAGATCCTTCTTGAACTTTGCTTTGACCTCTTGGGAAAAGCTTATTTGAATCACCAGTTCCCATTCTGACTTTCTTTCTCCCAAAAAAAGACTTCATTTGGAATAAAATCATACAGAATAAACCCCAAATTATTACAATCTCGTCCCTTCCTAACTCTATCCTCAAATATCCCAGGGCATGTTCACTTGCTGTTTTCTCAGCCTGGAGGGCTCTTGTTCATACTTTTCACATGGGAGGCTACTCAAAGTTCACCTTCTCATAAGAGTCTTCACTGACTACAATCTCAAATGGTCTCCTTTGTTATTTTCTCTCTGTTTATCCTTCATAGTGTTTCTCTTACTGGATAATTTAAAATATACAGTATGTCTACTTGTTTAATATCTATCTCCTCATTTAGATCATATGCACCAAGAGGGCAAGAATCACGTAAGGTCTGTGCTCCTCTCTCTATGCAGTGCCCGGTACAGGGCTCTGCACTTGCTGGGTGCTCAATAAACACTGGGAAGCAGCACAGCAGAATGGTTAAGCATATAAACTCTGGAATTAGATTGAGTTGAAATCCTGCTTTTATAAGTCACTGTGTGACTTAGGACAAGTTAATTTACCAATCTGTGCCTCGATTCTCCCAACAATGCTATAGGACTATAATATTTAACTCATAGTGCTATTGTGAGCATACATAAAGTGTTTAGTATAATGCCTGGAAAGTTATAAGTGTCAATAAATGTTAAATACTGTTGGGATGTCTGGGTTCAGAGTCTTAGCAAGGGCTGTGACAAATTAGCATAGAGTACAAGGGGCAACAATTGCTTAGATACTGAACTTTTCCAATCACAGAGTGTTGAAGAACCTCAGAGATAACTTTCTAGATTAGGGAAGTAAGGAGCAGAAATATTAATGTATTTGACTGTTTGGCAAACATTTATCACAGGCTTTATGTGTGTGCCAGGTGCTATGCTGCTTAGTGTATGCTGTAAGTCATAAGTGACTTTGTGGGGTTGGGAGGCACACACATGAGTCACCTACAGTGATTATTATGGAACACAATAAAAACAAATACACACACCCAGGGTTCAGTGGCAACACTGAGGATGGAGCAGCTGGCAGTATTTGGGACAAGAGAAGGGAAGTGCTTAGGGGAGAATTCATCCATAGCCTCCTTTTTAAGTGGAATCCAGGCCAGGTGGAGAAGAGGAGGCATGGAAACATGTCAGCCTGGCTGAAGGGGAGAGGACTGTCAGCAAGTGACTTCTGCTGTAACCCTAGATCTACCACTTTCTGTCTTGGTCCCCATGGTTTGTGAAGACGTGTCAGTACCCTCTCACTATGCTATCCTGAGCTCTGAACTGTTCTTGATTCTCTCTTCTCTCCCTTGAAAGGTAACTAACTGCCCTCAGTCTCAATCTTTCGGTGCCCTAGTTGTTGCTAGAGGACAACATAAGCTAATGGGTTATCAAAATGTCTAGAAAACATAAAATAATCCAGACTGTTACCCCTACTCCTCACACACACACACAGAATGCCCAAGCCTTTGGAAGGCCCAAAGATGAGGCACTAAGGAAAGGGATTCTGTTGATCGTGTTATGTTAGTAAGAAGAGATGTCTTAATAGGCAGCCTTATTTTTGTTTCTCTATTGACAAAAGCAAGCTCTTAACAGGAGTTATAATGACAGCCAACACTTTTTGAACACTACATACTAAGTAGTCTAATAGTCAAATAGTCACAAGGACTTTTTTTGTGGTAGGTCTTCTTATTCACACTTTACAACAAATCAGAGGCTCAGAGAAGTTAACTCAACTCACACAGCTATTAAGTGGCCAAGCCAGGGTTTTAATCCAGTTCATTTGGCTCCAGGGTCACTTGCCTGGCTCTTGTGGAGCACACCAGTGATACTTTCTCCCAGGCTGGACCATAAGTACTCAAGTGCTTCTACTCTTAAGTAAACGTTTCTGGTTAAGAGCAAACCTAGTTTTAGTAACATCTTCAATTTCAGAACTGATAGAGGGAATTGGGAGCTTCATCTCAAGGCCAACCCAATTTTCCACATCTAAAATCCAAACAGGCTTGATGTTTCTAAAACCATATAAGGGTATTTTGGGTGTACTCTGAGTGTTTCCATTTAACTTAATGTCGTCTTCTGGTTTCAGAGGAAATTATTCCTGAATAACCTCAACATGAGAGTTCTCTTGCCTTTCCGGTGAGAATGCTTAAATTGGTCTTAGGTCACGTTGGAATTATGTCACTTCTCAACTACTTAAACGTGACATTTCAATACAATCCCTTCGGTCCTGTTTCATTTCTTTTCACCTGAATAATGTTGACCTAACATATTCATCTCTAAGATGAGAAATAAGACAAGTAAAAATCACTCTATATTTTATCAGCTTTTCCCCATACTTATTGTACAGCGAAAATCACATTCTGCAAATCTCATTTCCTCACTAGTTTTTTTTTAATGCTTTTTTTTTTTTTTACTGGGGGTTGGGGGAGAGGTGTTTTTCAAAATTGTGAAAGTCAGGGGACCTCTGTATTATTTTTGCAACTTCCTGTAAATCTCTAATTGTTTCCAGATAATTTTTCAATTGTGAAATACACACAGAGAAGAGTATATTAAAGAATACGTATGGTTTAAAGGGAACACCTATGTGAACACAGTCCGCCCACCCCAGTTAAAAAACATAATATCCCCAGTGCCTTGAAAGCCCACCTCCCATCATGCCATGTGTCCCTTCCCAGTTACATCTTCTTGTCTCTTACCTGGAGGTACCACCTTCCTGACTTTTATGTTTACTATATTCTTTTTTTCTTTATTGGCTTACAACAGATATTTGTATCTCTGAACAATTTTGTATGTTTATTAGTTTATATCAATGGGATTATTCTGCAGTGTGAATTTTTCTAGGATTTTTAAATTCAATATTATATTCCCGAGACTCCTTCATCTTATTGATGTAATTTATTTATTTATTTTTACTGTATGATATTCCAGTGTATGACTATACTACAGTTTATTCATCCAATATATTGATGATTAACATTTGGGTTGTTCTCATTTCAGTGAACAATGGTGCTTTAAAATTCTTGTATGTATTTTTGAATGCACACACACAAGAGTTTCTCTAGCATATATAACTAGGAGTAGAATTAGTGGACATAACATAAACTCATATTCAACTTTACTAGGTGATTCCAAACAGAAATGCAAAGAGGTCATACCAATTACTTTCCCACCAGTAGTATATGAGAGTCCCCATTGCTCTACAGCCTCACGAATACTTGATATTGTCAGACTTATTTTTTACCCTATCTGATGCATAGGTAATGATGTCTTATTTTTGTTCTAATGTTCATTCATCTGGTTGCTAACAAAATGGAGCATCTTTTAAATAATATAGTAGATATTTGAATTTCTCTTTTATTAATTGAGTGTTCAAGTCTATCACCCATATTTCTATTGTTTTTTTTTTTTTTGCCCTGTTCTTACTGATTGAAGGGTTTCTTTTTATATATCTTGAATATTAGCACATGCTTGTTATATGTGTTACAAATATCTTCTCTCAGTTTGTAGCTTACCTTTCACTCCCTTTAAGGTGTCTTTTAAAGAAAGATATTAATATTAATGTTGCTAAATTTTCTAATCTTATCCTGTTTGTCCTTTTATATCTTATTTAAGGAATCCTTCAAATCTGAGGTCATGAAAATATTTCCCTGTATTATCTTCTCAAAAGTTTATAGTTTTGTTTTTCATGGGTATATCTTTAATCCACTTGAGATTGGTTTTTGTGGATGATGGGAAGTAAGAGTCAAGTTTCATTTTTCACCTGTGGGGAACGAATTGCCCCAGTACCTTTCTTTGAAAAGTTGGAAAGTCCACCCTGTCATTGCTTTGAGCTCTGTCATAAGTTAAGTGTGTATCCATGTGTGGGTCTGATTCCGGGCTCTTGATTGTGTTCCATCAGTCTTTGTCTATCTCCTCTGTACCAATTCAACACTGTCTTAATTACTGTGACTTTATAACACATCTCGATATCTAGGATGACAAGTTCCTCAGCTTTTGTTTACCTTTGAATGACTTGCCTTTCATGATCTTTTGAAACTATCAAGTTCTATTTAAACTGTTTTAGAAGAATTGAAGGATTTTTGATTATTGAGTTTTGTAATTCTTGAATTTGGTCTCTCTGTCCATTTACTTGAGAATTCCTTAGTGTCCGCAATGGACAGGTTAGGCCAGGTTATGCTGTGGTTATGGACAATCTCAAAAGTTCAGCGGCTTAACATAACGTTTGATTCTTATAAATAAAGAAATGTCCATTGGGGTTAGCTTGAGATCTACTCTGTGTCATCCTTGCTCAGCAGCCCAGGCTGATGAAGCATCACCACCTGGACCATTGCTGGTTGAAGGGGAAGTGAGAAAGAAAGATAGCTGAATAACTATCACATATTAGGACTGATTTTAAGTCAAGTGTGTTTTTAAAAACCATGTGATAATTACAATACAGTTATTGAGAACAGCTTTGTTTATGGAGAACTCACTGTGTTTCTGGAATAGTACTAAGTGCATTGCAGGCATTATCTCATTTGTCTATGCAGTGTACTAGCTTATGTCCACTTTATAGATGAGGAGACTAAGGATAAATGACTTGTTCAAGGCTATGAAACTACTAAGTACCAAAGCCAGGAATCAACCTAGTCCTATTTGGCTGTCAAAATCTTGACCTTAACATCTGCATCACCTTGCTTCTGTCACACAACAGCTCACATACTACAAACAAAGGAGGATCCCTTTCCATGGATGGCTGAATTTCAACTCTTAACCTTTGAAGGTTTGGACAGAATTTCCTAGTTTACAGGTCATTGCTTTTTGTTTCTTTAAGCCTTAACTTTGGACTCAGTTTTGACCAGAACTTAAAAGTGAAGCAGCTAGTAGCAGGCAGGACTGGTTAGTTTGAGAGCCAGACAGCTCATGAGCAATACCAATCTATTTGGCAGACTCTGAAGAATTAACTATAGCAGTAGCAAACAGTCTGAGCCTTTCAGTCAGTTTGAAAATCAGTTCAGTCATCATCTGACAACATTGGGTTTGAGGAGTTCTTTTAAAAAGAAAGAAAGAATTGGTACCTGCATAACCTGTGTGCTCTTTTTCCTTAAAACATTTATTGTATTAGAATTGTTCTCTACCTCTCCCATATTTGCTATGTAGGCTTTATCTACTGAGTCTGATCATCAGGGAGGAAACTAATGATTCTGAATGCTGTCCCCTATTTCCAAGAAGCTAGAGTGCCTTGATCCTAGTAGGAGATGATTTATTAGCTCCACTCTCAAAAGAGGCCTCTGAGACAAACCCCCCACCCACCCCAGGATGAAGTCTTCTAATTTGTGGTGAGGGTCACATATGGAGACTCAATTATCTTATCTTCCCTGATATCCCTCAGCTGCTTTCCATGAGAAGTGGTTGTTGCAGAGATTGTGAGACAGGGCAGTGGTGGGGCTGAACTGGGAGGGGCTGTAGAAAGTAAATAGTAACATAATTCTTACATACCTGGGCTAGAGATATTGCATTGTGTATTCTCTGAATGTTGGTGGGAATCATGAGATCAATAAGATACTTGAAGATTCTTTTTGCCAGATTGGTGGCTGTATTCTCTATATTATTCCATAATCCCAAGTCATAGCCCTCACAGCTTGTGTGTGTGTGAGTGTGTGTATGTGTGTGTGTGTGTGTAGGGGAGGGGGGGCAGGGAGGGAGAACACAAGGTCCTGTGATAGTAAATGAATGGATTTGAATATCATTTCAACCAAGCAAGGTATCTTTAATTTGCCATTGTAGTACATAGTTTTTTATGCAGATGCTAATTAGAGATGATCTAAGAACAAGGGTCAAGACTAGTGGTGCCTCTGAAATGTATCTCTCCAAATCCTGCTCCTCAGAAGAGTCATTGGGTATTTGGTGACTCATATTGGTAAAAGAATAGGTGTTTCCTATGGGTGGCAGTGTCGATCTGGGTAGCTCTGGGCTCACGGACATCTGAAAGGATGTCAGCTTCATCTTCTGACATCAAGGTGGAAGTTGTCCTTGAAAATGTTCTACTTTAAAGGCAAGTCAGATAGGCATGCTCATTATACAAAGCAATACTAGCAACGGCATCATCTTCCTCATCCTTCCATTCTGGACCTGTGTCTTAACATGTGACATACATATCATTAGCGGTAATGCCTTTCTGAGCTCCCTTGGCCCTAATTTTACCCTTTTGAAACCCTCTTACCTGTTCAAAGTGGTTAAGTTGTGCATTCCTTTTGATTAGTGAGTCAGAATTTGCATGAGATAAAGCTAGAGAGCTAAATTGGGTCTGAATCTTAGAAGGCCTTCAATGGACCACTCAAAATTCATCGCAGGTTCTGGAGAAAGGGGCAATTGATTGTAGTGTACCTTAGGAAGCTTAATTTGGCATAGAGCCAAGAGAAAATTGGAGATAGAGAGCCCAGATAGGATGCTATTATAATAACCTAAGAAAAAGATACAAAGGGCTTAAACTGGAGCAATGGAAAGAAAAGAATACACGTGGGCAACATTAAGAAACACAACAGGCAGAACTTGTGAAATGAATGTATCTGACCTGGCATTTACTTTCCTCTTTATTTCTTCCCAATGAATTCCCAATTTTGTTCAGGAATGCACCTCTCCTCCACTTGTTCTGGGCTAAAGGGGGAAGGAAACTGACTCCATCCCAAGCACCAGGGGGTGGATCCTGGTTAGCCTGTAACCCAATCCTATTCATCCCACTCCCTTTGACAGGGATTGGTTTAGAAGTGGACATGTTTCCAGTTCTAACCAGAGTGATGTGAAGTAAGCTGTCCTGGGGCTTTGGAAAATGTTTCATTTACTCTTAAGAAGGAAATACTATTAGACATGTTCCCTTTCTTTCTCTGGATGTTGTCCTGTCTGGATGTTGTATCTGAATCTGTGGACAGTGGTCTTGTAACCAGGCAAAGCATAGAAGAAGGCAAAGCCAAGGGGATTCAGAGAAGTGAGGACAGAGTCACCTGATCTATGAAATTCTTGTCACGTGAGATAATTGCCAGTGCTAACTGAAGTCGGGATTTTCTGTGACTGGAAGCTGAAGTCATCTTGATGTAGTAAGAGAGATGAGAAGTTTAAAGTGACTCTAAGCTTTCAGCCTGGGGGACTGGAAGAGTGATGAGTTTTTCCCATGGAGGAAAATGACTGGACTTCAGAATCTGACAGAGCTGGGTGTAAATTCCAGTTCCACAACTTACTATATGACTCTGGAGAAACTGTTTAACTTCTCTTAGCACGTTTTTCCTTTTCCAGAAGTATAAAAATAATACATATCCTCACAGGGTTATTGTGAAGACTTAGTAAGGTAATGCATATGAAGTGCTTGTCACTAGTAGTAAGTTTGGTTTCCTGCTTCCCCAATTCCATATCTGTCACATGGTTCCAGAAAAGTAGTTTCTTCCTAAACCTAACCTACTATTGTCATGGATCCCAACCCTTAGCACAATGCCTACATACAATAAGTGATGAATAAAGATTAAACTGAGATGAACCTCAAGTTAGGGAGCACAGAAGGATGAAGGTCATGGTTTTATGTTGGGAGGGGATGGGTGGGCTAGATTAGGAGTAAGGCTGAGCACAGTTTTGTAAATGCTTAGTTTAATAGCATGGTGGAATGTCAGATGGGATAATCAGCAGACAGTTTTAAATGGGAGAAATTGAGTCAAACACCTGTTTGACCACAGCACCATATTTGAGTGGTTTTAGTATTAATTTTAAGTGGTATTGGGAGGAATGAAGGAAGGGGCCATAAGAGTACTAAATCTCACATTTTTGGGTTAGTACAATAAGGGATTAAGAGAGTCAGGATTTGAGTTCTAATAAACTCTAAATCTGTCAACTTAATGAGAAGCAAATTAATTGTTTAACATCTTGTAAAAAAAAAAAAAAGCAATTTAATGTCCTCGTTAAATTGGATGGGTGGTTTTGGCATCACACAGAACCAACTTTAGTTACCCTTGTTCTGACAGAAGCCCAGTTACCAGGGCTTGTATAACACATGGCAGGCAGAGATCTGGGTACCAGAAGAGACGCTCACCATGTGGCCATAAGGTGGGACCTGTGAGAGGTTTGAATTCATGTTTGTGGTTAAAGCCCTCGTGTTCAGGCTTTTCATGGCCTCTCTCAATGCCCGGCGGAGCCACAGTAGATATATTATACAGTCAGTGCAACTGCAATAAATACAAATTGACCTCATTTGCTCATTGTTTGGGTGTAGAATTTCTGGATGTAGAAGGACAGATTGAATACTAAAACAAATTAAATGACAATTTTGAATATTGTAATCATATTTCCTGGTTACAAGGGCTTGGGTGGTTTTTCTGCCAACTGAATGATTCTCATTTGAAAAACACAGATGCATGTTGGCAGGTCCTGTGCTATCCCAAACACACTGTTAGAAACTCAAATATAGTTATTTAAATTACCGGATAAAAGCATGGGTTCTTACCCAGTTCGGTTGTTGTAAATGCTTACAAGATCAGAGTGCCTGGCCCAGGCCTTGGATCACAATTTTTTTGGATGTAGGTGAGAGGGGAGTTTTGGGAGTAAAATTGGGAAGCTGGGGCCGAAGTGTTGTCACTTCTTCATATCGCTCTCCTAATTTCTGTAGTGATGAGAAAAGAGATGTTGGATAACTTGCTTCTGTCATGGGATGGGGCCTGCGTGTCTTCACAAAATCATGGCAAGTACCCAAGCAATCCTCTCCTTGCAGAGACCAAAAACCCTCTCACTCTCAGTGTGAAATGTAGCTATCATCTATCACTGTGATTTACATGGATTATCTCATCTAATCCTGAAAGAGCCCTGGAAGGAGAGATGTGGTTATCACCATGTTGCAGATGAGGAAACAAAGGTGAAGAGGCATTAAGTACTTTGCCCAGCATGACATGGCTAAATTAAGTGGCAAAATGGAGACTTGAACCTCAATCTAGGTTTCTCAGATTACAAAGCCAACATTCTTAACTCTGGACTATATTGTCCTAAGCCCAGTGAGTGTGCAGTGTTGTAAAACTGAGGATGCCAGTAATGCCAGGGCCTTTGGGAATTTTAAAGTGCTGGAAGACAGATATTTGGAATGGGGCCATGTGCCTTCCTGAGTGATGGAGCTGTAGTCGCAGGGTTAGCTTAATAAAAAGGTTGCCTTTCATCCTTCACACAGGGATGATGAAATAATAGGGACTATGAAAACTCATCACCTGCTTGGCAAAAATCCCTACAGAGTTAGCCAGATGAAACCTTAGGTGACTTGGACTTCAACAAGGTTCACAACACCATCGGAACCTGTATCCAGCGCAGGCTAACTCTCCGTACAGCCCCACTCATACTTAGGACCCAATGTATTTTCCTTCCCAACACCTGCTTTTCCTATCATCAGGCACAGTGTTGGATTTTATTCCTACCTAGACCACAATAGAGAATATTTGTTTCTCCCTTTCTGACAACGAATGGTTTCCTTTTGCTCATTCTCAAAATATAAGAAGAAATCTTGCAGGGACACTTTAATCATCCTCGATGGAGTTCTTTTGCCTTGCACTCAAGTAAAAGAGATTCTACCATTTTCTTTGGTCTTCTGTGCTCTGGTCAACAGGAATTCTTCCTGAGTTCCAACCTGAGTTTGTTTTCCTATGATTTAAGCTCTTTCCCTCTAATTCTTCTTGCATTATTATTTGGAAACTGGCTACACGGAAGAGGGGGTGGCTGGAGGATATGGAGGGTTTTTATGGATATACTGAGTCCTGACTCGAGCTCAGCTTTGTAGAAGTTGACAGCTGCTCTGCTTATTAAAGAGAATATATTCCTTGTATGTCTATTTTTATATTCTCGGAGCACTAGGAAGCCTTCTTTGGAAGGCAGGTGATCTCTCTCAAGGGACTGAGCAACATGGAAAATAATAGGTGCTTTCAAGCATTTCAGGTGCCTAGAAATTGCTCTTTTAGAAACAGGCCCTTGCTTTCGAAACAGTTAATTGAATAGCGTTTACATTCATAACACTACAAGAAATCATCCAACCCCATGTGCAGTTGTGACAGCTGGAAAGGATTTTTCAGTCATCTCCATGCATCAGACCCTATGGAACCTTTGTTGCCCCCCTCTTTCTCCCTGAAAGCCTATGAAATACATTTTCTTCTGCTGACACTGCAGCATGAACTTTCCATAGCAACTTATTCCCACACCACCTGTTAATAATGCCAAGAGTAATGTATTTAACTCCCTGCATACTGTGCCAAAATGTTTACACATTTCAGCTTATTTCAGACTTTAAAGACCAGACATAAATCCTAAACTAGCTGTGTCCTTTCCAAACACTCAGGGAGTTGGTTGCAACATTTTTGTGGGTAGAATTGGGCAGATTTTCTCCAAGTATCTTGTAATAAAAAGTAGGATACTCCTTTTGGGCTTCTTTGCTAACTGTTTTGGGGTCCTTGAAAAGGAACGGTTTTGCAGAATGTGATCAACTATGAGTGCATCTTTTTTTTTTTTTTACCCATTTTAAAAATTGAAGTATAGTTAATTTAAAATGTGTTAGTTTCAGGTGATGAATGTATCTTTTCAGTTAAATATCACTTTTATTGGCAATGCCCTTAAAACCAGAACTAAAACTTCTAAACTAAAAATTTGTTAATATAAATATCTGAAGATGATTTTTATAATTCATCATCTGGATTTCTAAGAATACAAACTACATTTGTTTGTAATTCATTGCTTATTACTTTAGTTTATTACTGTTTTTATGAGCATTCTGTACTGTACAGATAAAAATCTACATTTTACTGCTGCCAAACCTGACTTATAGTAGGAAGTGATCTACCTAAGGTCACAAAACTAGTAGGTGATGGAACTGGGATTTACCCTCTGATGTGTTTGCTTCTGAAGCCAGAACTCTTTACACTGCACCAAAACTTTCTAAAATGGTTTTCTAGAAACATTACCTGAGGAGATATTAATAGGCGTGTCTCAAAAAGGTTGTTCTGTGATTGTTACCTTTGGAAATTTGATAGTCTATTCTTCTGCTGGAAATTCACAATATGCAAGCATACTACAGGCTCTGAGAAGTCCTGCAATGAAGAAACCTGCTTATTTCTGTGCAACCCAGCTGTTTCCAAACTTACTTGAGCCTGGTGCACTTTTCCCTCAGCACATCTACTAACACTCAGAGGCTCACGGTCTGTGGAACTCAGGCAAAGGAGACGTTGCACTTTGCCAGGCTGCTTCCTAGCCACCCTGAATGTCCCAAGGGCCAGCTCTCCTTTCCTTTTCACTTGGTTTCCAATTGCCTCTGAAGTGCCTCTTGAAGAAGATATATAGAAAGCTATTGTATCTCCCCTTAGCCATTCCTTATTTGTTCTCACAGGGCTTCTCCCTCTTTGGAATACTTTAATCTGACTTCCTAAATGGGATAGTTCCTCTGCCTTTCTGCAAATTTTGAAACAAATAACAAATAAGGCATGGATTGATCAAAGCTCAGATGGTTTATTCAGATCTCCAGAGAGTCAAACATCATATTTTCATCTGAAAACCTCAACTCAGTCCAGCAGAACTCTCTGCTTGGGCAAACATTTTCATGGGACCTCACATAGTGACAAAGCCAAATGAATCGGTCAGTTCCTTCAGAAAGCCTTTGATATCATGCACACATGGTCTAAATCTAAAATGACATCACTCCTGGGTAAAGGGCCCAATGAGTGAAGAATCAGTAATTCCCAAGAGCGTGAATAAGAAGTTTCATGAAAGACTATTATTCACCAAATACCCAGCACTTAAAACTGAGAAAACCTTGCTTACAATCAACCTAAATATTTGAAAACTCCTTAAGTTCTAATTAGAATGTTCAGTTTTCTTCCAAATCCTTAACATTGTGTAGATACAGCCAGGAATTTTGAATCATTGACTAATTTATTCCTTTCTGTTCTACAACTCCTCCAGTTCACATTGTACTAATCTGGTGCTTTATATTATGTGGACAATCTTATTATTGTTAGTTGGCTCCATGCCAGGGACCTTTAGCTATAAATATTAAGTATCTTTTTATTGGCAAATGAGTAGAATGGAAACTAGGCAAAACCAAGAAGGAATAACCATGGTTTTCCTGAAAGAATTTTGAAGCTAAAAGCACAAATTACTGTTTTAGTTTTCTTGATCTTTTCACTGTTATCCATCTAAGCCATAATGTTTCTTTTTCAAGACAACCTATAACAAGATTCGAAAGTGAAAACTCTAAAACCACGGTTTGGAGTATGCAGCATAGAAAATCTGATGGAAACTGTAAACCCCATGTCATAAGAGCAATTTAAAAACATCCAGGGGAGAAATGACCTGACAAAGTAAGATATCGATGAATTTGGATCTAGAGACACAGAAGAAAATGTCAAAAACTTGCAGCTAAGGATAAAATAAATTAAATAAAATGTTGTTCCTCTGGATTGGATTTTTTTCTGGGTCAACCACTACTGAGTTATTAAGGAAAACGAGAGTCCAAGAGCTCCTGATTGCCTGTGACAGGTCTCTGTTCCCCAGATGGCGTCAGTGTGTTGCCCTTGCCAACAACACTGACTCAGCCACCTCTGCAGGGCGCGGCCACCAGCTCTGAAGTGCAGAGAAGCGGAATCTGGTTGCACCTGCTTGTGTTCCTGGTCAGCTTGCATTTTCGACCTTAGAGTGAAGGAATATGATTTAAATGTGGACATTTCTTAAAGTTCAGTTAATCCAGAGCATTTGTAAAAGGCCAAACACTTCAGAGCAATGATGGTTTTCTTACACCAAGAACAAAATTAAATGTTGTCTATCAGCTGGACTATGGAAAAAAGTGATCCAAGTCACATAATGTGCTATTAGCATAACTACATGCTATGATAATCACCATGATCATCTCACCATCAGGGTTGTAATGACTGCAGAGTAATGATGAGGTTGTGCCATGCTAGCCATACTCTTTGGGCTGATCAGGATGATCATCCGTGTGATTAAGGGCATTGTTGAATTTGCTTTCGTTGGATAGACCTGCATTTGCCCTCTCTTTGGAGAGAGCGGCATCTGTGAATACAATTTTCCTTTAAATGGGAGTTTGTCTTACTTTTTGATGCACAACTTGCAGAAGTCTGCTGTCACAGAATCCCAGAGCCAGCAAGGTCCCTGAGGGTCACCAAGGCTGCATGTACATGCTGCACACAAACAGGGTCAGGACGGTCACATCTGGCCATTGCAGCTCATTTATACAGCTGGGATACAGAAACATCAGTTTCACCATGCATGCTGTGCCAAGCGCCCTGCAGAGCCCTGACCTCAAGGACATGTAAAGGGCTCTATCCACAGCACTGGACTCTACACTCTCAGGCTGCTCATGGGTGGACCAGGTGACACTGTGTGTTATTATTTGGGAGGAATCAGCATTTGTGCCCCCAGAATCTCCCCATCTGCTGGCACTTTGCCTGAATTTCCAACCACTAGAGTCACTCCTTTGGCTTAAGGCAGTGGTTCGCTATTTTTTTTTTCCTTTAGTACAAAGAACCCTTTTTTTTTTAATTGGAGTAAAATTGCTTTACAATGTTGTGTTAGTTTCTGCTGTAGAATGAAGTGAATCAGCTATATGTATACCTATATCACCTCCTTCTTGGACCTCCCTCCCACCACCCCCATCCCACCCATCTAGGTCATCACAGAGCATGGATCTGAGCTCCCTGTGCTATACAGCAGTTTCCCTCTAGCTGTCTATTTTATACATGGTAGTGTACTTATGTCAAACCTAATCTCCCAATTCATCCCACCCTCCCCTTCCCCCTCTGTGTCCACATGTTTGTTTTCTACATCTATGTCTCTATTCCTGCCCTGCAAATAGGTTCATCTGTACCATTTTTCTAGATTGCACATATATGTGTTAATATACGATATTTGTTTTTCTCTTTCTGACTTACTTCACTCTGTATGACAGACTTTAGGTCCATCCATGTCTCTACAAAGGACCCAATTTTGTTCCTTTTTATGGCTGAGTAATATTCCATTGTAAATATGTACCACATCTTCTTTATCCATTCATCTAGTGTTGGACATTTAGGTTGTTTCCATGTCCTGGCTATTGTAAATAGGGCTGCAATAAATATTGGGGTACATGTGTCCTTTTGAATTATGGTTTTCTCAGGGTATATGCCCAGTAGTGGGATTGCTGGGTCATATGGTAGTTCTATTTTTAGTTTTATAAGGAACCTCCATACTGTTTTCCATAGTGGTGGTATCAATTTACATTCCCACCAACAGTGCAAAAGGATTCCCTTTTCTCCACACCCTCTCCAGCATTTATTGTTTGTAGATTTTTTGATGATGGCCATTCTGACCAGTGTGACGTGATACCTCACTTTACTTTTGATTTGCATTTCCCTAATGATTAGTGATGTTGAGCATCCTTTCATGTGTTTGTTGGCAATCTGTATATCTTCTTTGCAGAAATGTCTATTAGGTCTTCCACCCATTTTTGGATTGGGTTGTTTGTTTTTTTGATATTGAGCTGCATGAGCTGCTTGTAAATTTTGGAGATTAATCCTTTGTCAGATGCTTCATTTGCAAATATTTTCTCCCATTCTGAGGGTTGTCTTTTCCTCTTGTTTATAGTCTCCTTTGCTGTGCAAAAGCTTTTAAGTTTCATTAGGTCCCATTTGTTTATTTTTGTTTTTATTTTCGTTTCTCTAGGAGGTGGGTCAAAAAGGTCTTGCTGTGATTTATGTCATAGAGTGCTCTGCCTATGTTTTCCTCTAGGAGTTTTATATTGTCTGGTCTTACATTTAGGCCTTTAATCCATTTGGAGTTTATTTTTGTGTATGGTGTTATGTAGTGTTCTAATTTCATTTTTTACATGTAGCTGTCCAGTTTACCCAGCACCAGTTATTGAAGAAACTGTCTTCTCTCCATTGTATATTCTTGCCTCCTTGTCATAGATTAGGTGACCATATGTGTGTGAGTTTATCTCTGGACTTTCTATCCTGTTCCATTGATCTATATTTCTGTTTTTGTGCCAGTACCATACTGTTTTGATTACTATAGCTTTGTAGTATAGTCTTGGGGTTTTTTGTGTCTCCATACAAATTGTAAAATTTTTTGTCCTATTTCTGTGAAGAATGCCATTGGTAGTTTGATAGGGATTGCACTGAATCTGTAGACTGCTTTGGATAGTATAGTCATTTTCACAACATTGATTCTTACAATCCAAGAACATGGTATATCTCTCCATCTGTTTATGTCATCTTTGATTTCTTTCATCAGTGTTTTATAGTTTTCTGAGTACAGGTCTTTTCCCTCGTTAGGTAGGTTTATTCCTAGGTATTTTATTATTTTTGTTGCAATGGTAAATGGGATTGTTTCCTTAATTTCTCTTTCTGCCCTTTTGTTGTTAGTATATAGGAATGCCAGAGGTTTCTGTGCATTTTGTATCCTGCAACCTTACCAAATTCATTGATTAGTTCTAGTAGTTTTCTGGTGGCATCTTTAGGATTTTCTATGTATAGTATCATGTCATCTGCAAACAGTGACAGTTTTACTTCTTCTTTTCCAAGTTGTATTCCTTTTATTTCTTTTTCTTCTCTGATTGCCATGGCTAGGCCTTCCAAAACTATGTTGAATAAGAGTGGCAAGAGTGGACATCCTTGTCTTGTTCCTGATCTCACTGGAAATGCTTTCAGTTTTTCATCATTGAGTATGATGTTTGCTGTGGGTTTGTCATATATGGCCTTTATTATGTTGAGGTAGGTTCTCTCTATGCCCATTTTCTGGAGAGTTTTTATCATAGATGGGTGTTGAATTTTGTCAAAAGCTTTTTTTGCATCTATTGAGATGATCATATGGTTTTATTCTTCAGTATGTTAATATGGTGTATCACATTGATTGATTTGCATATATTGAAGAATCCTTGCATTCCTGGGATAAATCCCATTTGATCATGTGGTATGATCCTTTTAATGTGCTGTTGGATTCTGTTTGCTAGTATTTTGTTGAAGATTTTTGCATCTATGTTCATCAGTGATATTGGTCTGTAGTTTTCTTTTTTTTGTGATATCTTTATCTGGTTTTGGTATCAGTGTGGTGGTGGTTTCATAGAATAAATTTGGGAGTGTTCTTCCCTCTGTAATTTTTTGGAAGAGTTTGAGAAGGATGGGTGTTAGCTCTTCTCTAAATGTTTGATAGAATTCGCCTGTGAAGCCATCTGGTGCTGGACTTTTGTTTGTTGGAAGATTTTTAATTACAGTTTCAATTTCATTACTTGTGATAGGTCTGTTTATATTTTCTAATTCTTCCTGGTTCAGTCTTGGAAAATTGTACTTTTCCAAGAATTTGTGCATTTCTTTGTGGTTGTCCATTTTATGGGCATATAGTTGTTTGTAGTAGTCTTATAATCCTTTGTATTTCTGCAGAGTTAGCTGTGATTTCTCCTTTTTTATTTCTAATTTTATTGATTTGCATCCTCTGCCTTTTTTTCTTGATGAGTCTGGCGAATGGCTTATCAATTTTGTTTATCTTCTCAAAGAACCAACTTTTACTTTTTTTGATCTTTGCTATTGTTTTCCTTGTTTCTATTTCATTTATTTCTGCTCTCATCTTTATGATTTCTTTCCTTCTACTGACTTTGGGGTTTTTTTGTTCTTCTTTCTCTAGTTCCTTTAGATGTAAGGTTAAATTGTTTATTTGAGATTTTTCTTGTTTCTTGAGGTGAGATTGTATTGCTATAAACTTCCCTCTTAGATCTGATTTTGCTGCATCCCATAGGTTTTGGGTGGTCGTGTTTTTGTTGTCATTTGTTTCTATGTATCTTCTAATTTCTTCTTTGGTTTCTTCAGTGATCTCTTGGTTATTTAGTAGTGCACTGTTTAGCCTCCATGTATTTGTGTTTTTTACAGTTTTTTTCCTGTATTTGATTTCCAATCTCATAGCATTGTGGTCAGAAAAGATGCTTGATATGATTTCAATTTTCTTAAATTTACCAAGGCTTGATTTATGACCCAAGATGTGATCTATCCTGGAGAATGTTCTGTGAGCACTTGAGAACAAAGTGTACTCTGCCACTTTCAGGTGGACTGTCCTATAAATATCAATTAAATCTATCTGGTCTACTGTGTCATTTAAAGCTTTTGTTTCCTTATTTATTTTCTGTCTGGATGATCTATCCATTGGTGTAAGTGAGATGTTAAAGTCCCCTACTATTATTGTGTTATTGTTGATTTTCCCTTTTATGGTTGTTAGCATTTGCTTTATGTATTGAGGTGCTCCTATTTTGGGTGCATAAATATTTATAATTGTTATATCTTCCTCTTGGATTGATCCCTTGATCATTATGTAGTGTCCTTCCTTATTTCTTGTAACAGTCTTTATTTTAAAGTCTATTTTATCTGATATGAGTATTGCTACTCCAGCTTTCTTGTGATTTCCATTTGCATGCGATATCTTTTTCCATCCCTTCACTTTCAGTTTGTATGCGTACCCAGGTCTGAAGTGGGTCTCTTGTAGAAAATATATATATGGGTCTTTTGTTTTTGTATCCATTCAGCCAGTCTGTGTCTTTTGGTTGGGGCATTTAATCCATTTACATTCAAGGTTATTATTGATATGTATGTTCCTATTACCATTTTCTTAATTGTTTTGGGTTTGTTTTTGTGGTCTTTTTCTTATCTTGTGTTTCCCACCAGAGAAGTTCCTTTAGCATTTGTTGTAAAGCTGGTTTGGTGGTGCTGAATTCTCTTAGCTTTTGCTTGTCTGGAAAGCTTTTGATTTCTCCATTGAATCTGAATGAGATCCTTGCTGGGGAGAGTAATCTTGGTTGTAGGTTTTTCTCTTTCATCACTTTAAGTATATACTGCCACTGTCTTCTGGCCTGCATAGTTTCTGCTGAAAAAATCAGCTGATAACCTTATGGGGATTCCTTTGTGTGTTAGTTTTTGCTTTTCCCTTGCTGCTTTTAATATTTTTTCCTTGTATTTAATTTTTGATAGTTTGATTAATATGTGTCTTGGTGTTTCTCCTAGGGTTTATCCTGTATGGGACTCTCTGTGCTTCCTGGACTTGGGTGACTATTTCCTTTCCCATGTTAGGGAAGTTTTCCACTATAATCTCCTCAAATATTTTCTCAGACCCTTTCTTCTTCTCTTCTTCTGGGACCCTTATAATTTGAATGTTGGTGCGTTTAGTGTTGTCCCAGAGGTCTTAGGCTGTCTTCATTTCTTTTCATTCTTTTTTCTTTATTCTGCTCCTCAGCAGTTATTTCCACCATTCTGTCTTCCAGCTCACTTATTCGTTCTTCTGCCTCAGTTATTCTGTTGTTGATTCCTTCTATTGTATTTTTCATTTCGGGTATTGTGTTGTTCATCTTTGTTTGTTCTTTAGTTCTTCTAGATCTTTGTTAAACATTTCTTGTATTTTCTCAATCTGTGCCTCCATTCTATTTCTGAGATTCTGGATCATCTGTACTATCATTACTCTGAATTCTTTTTCAGGTAAGTTGCCTATTTCCTCTTCATTTATTTGGATTTTTATGGGTTTACTTTTCTCCTTCATCTGTGATATATTTTTTGGTCATTTCATTTTTTTTTTTTTTTTCTGATGGGTGGGATTGTGTTCCTGTCTTACTTGTTGTTTGGCCTGATGTTTCCAGCACTGGAGTTTGTAGGCTATTGGTTAGAGCTGTGTCTTGGTGCCAAGATGAAGACCTCTGGGAGACCTCACACTGATGACTATTTCCTGGGGTCTGAGGTTCTCTGTTAGTCCAGTGGTTCAGATTGGAGCTCCCACCACAGGGGCTCTGACCCAACCCCCAGCTCATGAACCAAGATCCTGCAAGCTCTGCAGGGCAGCAAAAAAAAAAAAAAAAAAAAAAAAAAAAGAAGGAAAGAAAGAAAAAAGGAGCAGAAGAATAACAAAGAGTAAAAAATAAAATAAGATTAGAGAGCTAACAGATATGTTAGAAAGAAAACAAATTAAAATATAGATGAAACAACAATTGGAAGGTAAAACAGAACCACAATAGTAAAAAAGAGGAGGAAAAAAAAGCCAGAAAAGGCCTTTGCTGTGGGGGGTGGGACTCAGGCAGGGGCGGGGTTTAGGGGGTTGGCAGGGCCTTTGCGTAGGACCCACAAGGCTGGAAAAGGACCTGGGGGAGGTGGGGGTGGAACTTAGGCTCATCTCAGCAGGAGGGGCCCAGGAGTGCCTCTGGCCTTGGAGGGCAGAGGACCAGGTCCAGGACCCCAGCAGGCTCACTGGGCCTGAGTGAGCAGGGGAGACACTAGGTGTGTTCCCCCCTGATCCTCTGATCCCAGAGGGCCCCTCCCCATCTGCCTCTCCTCTTCTCCCCCACCGCCTCCCTCCTATGTCCCTAGGACCAACATGGCCTGGAAGGGGCCTGGGAGGGTGGAGGACCTGTCCTGGGAGCCCCACAGGCCTTCCCTGCCCAATTGGCTCACCCCTAGGTATGCTCACACCTGATCCTCTGAGCCCCTGAGGGTCCCTCCAGCCGTGGGAACCCTTTCCCCCTCCCAGCCACCCCTCAGGGGTGCCAGTCCTGCCTGGCCTCCACTTCTTCTCCCCCCCCACTCCCCCCGCATCCTACCCAGTAGCTCGGGGGTTCCTCCCATCTCTTTGGGCATTGAGGTCCCCCACCAGCGTCTGGCAGGCACCCTAGTTGTTTGGAGACATGAACCCTGCATCCTCCCCTGCTGCCATCTTGACTCCACCTCCCAAAGAACGCTTTTTAACATCAAAACCTTTTACAGATTTTGCACATAATCATTATATTTTTAGTTTCTGGTGACTGAAAAAAGACACAAAACAAATACTAAAATCTCAGTGGTGCTTTTACATGGTTTCATATTTAATAAATTACAGTAACAGCTTAAATTAGTTGAAAAATAGTCACCCATATCTCAATGAGCTATATTATTTATTAAGCTTAGAGATAATTCTTTGTAATCATGTGGATTCATGGACCTCTCGGTCTCCATCCTTACTCCCTACTCCCCCACTCCGTGTACTCCATGCTTTATCACCAAGATTTATGGCCCATTGAAGGGAGCCACTGAGTTTACCAGCATTTTATAAGCTTGTGTTCTCTGGACATTATTTCGTATGGTTCAAAATAAGTGTGCAAAGAAAAAGAAAGGTTCAGAAAAATCCTGGGTTATACAAAGTCAAATAGTTCTCTTCACTGCAGGCCTTCTCAGAGCCTTAATCACTGACATGCATTTTTGAATCACTAAGATTCCAGAATTCACTAAACTTCTTGAACCATGGAACGTTTTTGTAGGCACAATTGGGACCATTTTTCTGAAGAACACCGCTTTGGATTAAAATACTGTCTCCAAAAGATCTCTGTTGAAAATAAACATATAACCTGTGTGAGGAAGTCTAGTAAGACTTTTGCCTCCAGGAGGATATTACCAAGATTGGCTCCTAAGAGAAAGTGTTGAGTTGCCAGAGGGAAGGACTTGAAGGAATAGCTTCCTGGACATCTTGCATCTAAGGAGCATGGGACATGTGAAAGCATAGCTTCTTGTCTCAGGTGACACTTATGGCTATACTTATTTTCTTATTAAATTTCCCCCTCTCTTATAATAAAAACCTCAGAGGCTAAGAGAGCAAATGGCTCAGAGTCCGTCAGAAAATCAGGTAGCACAGTGAATGGAAACATTCTGGTAACACAGGGATAGATGTTCTCTAGTTGTTACATAAAAATATTGTATGTAGAACTTCTGTCTTTAGGCTGGACACAGGTTCTGCTTGTTTCTTTTGTGTGGCATTCAAGGTCCACTTCAGTGACAGAGTGAAGAGGCCTTGTTCTATTATAGCCTGTGTGTCATGGGTAGATGCATGCTAGCTAGAGGCTGCCTTCTGCTACTTCCCCTTTTGCCTTCTGATGTCCCTAATCCTGAATTCCCCTCTGATTATCCACCTTCCCTCACCACCTCCCGACATATGCTGAGCCCCAAATTGTACCTATTAGAGCTTAATACACTTTACACTTAAGATTTGATTTCCTGTTGATATTCTGACCTTCCTGGAAAAGGTAAAAATGTATTATACTTTAGCAACCTTAGTGTGACACTGAAAACAGGATTGATGAAGTTGGAAGAGTGTGTAGAAAGGTGAAGGTGTTTGGATACTGGGGAAAGGCCCACTGGAGCCACCTAAGAGGGTGTCTCTTGATAGAGGCTCAAGGGACCCCGAGGAAGCTCATTTTGCCCCTTAAGTGGCCAGCTAAACAGCCAAATTTCTGTGGTAAAACAAAGCACAGGCCATCTGTGCTTGCAGGCACAGCTAAACTAATGTGAGGGAGAAAATAGGAGCAATTACTTAGAAATGTTAAAGCCTCAAGCAATTCTTCCTCAATCAAGTGAATACATCAAGTTACAGTGGTTTTGGACTGAGGTTACTAGCAGAATGGTTTCAATTTGTCATTCTCCTTTCATGTGGAGACACCACTAATGAGTACATCTTTGCCATTCACTTATCTTGGTGGAGACATAATTTTGTTTTATAGCCCTTTCACACGACATTATTTTGATCAGTTAATAATTTATCAAATATCTCTAGCCAAATATGAAAACAAATGTGCCCCATAACACATCACTATGTCTCTCTTTTGAACCATTCAAAAGGACAGACATAAAGTCAAATTACAAAACATCTGTGCTTCTTCATCATCTTATTATAATGTGATTTTAGCTTTCCATGCAATTAGAATGGAAATCATCCCAATTAAAAGGTTTGAACCAATATCATGCTCCTATTAAGGTGTTAAAACATTCATTCTGTCAAATAGGGAAAAAAATTGATCCCCTTTGAGACTTTCTCCATTAAACTAGTTTCCTAATTACTACATGCTATTTAAATAGCTTTGACTTCACTTCTTATCTCAAATGATACAGTTCAATTAGCCTGTAAAAAATTTTAGGTCTCTAGTGACAAATTTCACAGTAAATCCAATCTATATCAGAGGACACAGATACCTATTAAAATATTGTTGTTAACTCCCACTTTCCCTTTTTTTCTCCTTATGCTCCCAAACTCAATTCCATCTATTCTCTGAATATAAACTATTATAATCAATATTAACAGCAGTGCCAACAATACTTTATTAAGCATCTATTATTTTATTTAGTTATTTTAATGAGTCCAATGATATAGATATAGATATTATCCACATTTTACAGATGAGAAAATGAGATTGAGAAGTGATTAGAAAGCTTTTCCACTTACTTAATCAGTGTCTGAAATTAGATTTAAACCCAGGCCTTCATCACTAAAGTTCATGTTCTTAACCACAGGGCTTACCTTAATCTTTGTTGGCCCTTTAAACAAAACTCATTTAATACGATTGTCCTTTTCTTTAGTTAACTAAACAACTAATGTAGGGTTAAAGTATAATTGTTCTTTTCTTCTTATTTTGTATATTATGATTTTTTAAAAAATATACACAAAACTAGAGGAAATAGTATAATGGATACCCATAAACACCCAATGGCATATGATCCCATATATATGTGTATATATATACACGTATATACACATATATATGTGTATATATACATGTATATACGTGTATATATGTGTATGTATACACACATATATGTGTATGTATACACATATATGTGTGTATGTATACACATATATATGTGTATACATACACATATATATGTACATATATATATATATAGCTCATTTAATTTATCTCTCTACTTATTTCTTAGGAGTAATTAAGGGCAAATTCCAGCTGTCATATCATGTCATCCATGAATATTTCAGTATGTATCTCTATCTGGAGACATTTTCTAACATAGCCACCATGACATTATCATACCAAAAAAGGTTATCTAACACAGAGTCTATATGAGTCGGGGTCCTGGTAGGAAACAGATGGCATATTCAAAAGAGGTAATTGAAGAGGTTTTAATACAGAGACTATTTACAAATTTGTAGCCAGAATTAAAGAAAATCAGCAAGGGATGTAGTCCCTGAAGGCCAGCAATAATGAAATGCTGTTATCACCTGTAGGGCTGAAGAAACAAGGGGAAGAAGCATCCTGGAACTTGGAGAGAAAGCCTGATGGAAGGGAGGGAGATGAGGAATAAACGTTTTACTCACTATCCTTTCACCCTCAGAGGTCCTCTTCATGCCTCTCATTGGCCAGATCCAATCAGAATTCAGAGGAAAAAGGATCCCAAATAATTAATGCAGGGTTGGCAAATTTTTTTCTGTAAAGGGCCAGAAAGTTAATATTTTTGGCTGTATGTGGGCCACATACAGTCTCTGTCCCATATTGTTGTTTTCTCTATATAACCCTTTATTCCCCAGGTTTGTTTAGATACAATCAATAAGTCAAATTGTAAGACATTTAAAGTGTACAATGTGACCATCACCCCAGGTATTTATCTTTCTCTCTCCATGTGTGTGAGAACATTTAAGTTCTACTCTCTTTAACAAATATCAAGTAGACAATACAGTGTTATTAGCTATAGTCACCATGTTATTCATTAGATCCTCAGACCTTAGTCATCTCATAACTGAAAGTTTGTACCCTTTTACCAACCCCTTCTTATTTCCTCCAATCCCTAGCTCCTGGCAACCACCCTTCTACTCTCTGTTTCTACGAATTCAACTTTTTTAAGATTCAACATATAAGTGATACCATACAGTATTTATTTTTATTTGTTTGGTTTATTTCACTTAGCATAATGCCTTCCAGCTTCATCCATGTTGTCACAAAGGACAGGATTTCCTTCTTTTTGTTAAGGCTGAATAGTATTCCATTGTATATATACCACGTTTTGTTTATACATTCATCCATTGATGGACACCTAGGTTGATCCATTCCTTGGCTACTGTGAATAATGCTGCAATAAACGTGAAAGTTACGGATATCTCTTTTGGGCAATGGTTTCATTTCTTTTGAATAGATAACTGGAAAGATTGCTAGAACACATGGTAGTTCTATTTTTAATTTTTTGAGAAAACTTTATATTCATTTCCATGGTGGCTGTACCAATTTACATTCTCAACAATATTGTGTATTGTACACTGTATACTTTTATATTCTTGACAATGTACAAGGGTTCTTTTTTCTCCACATGCTCAACAACATTCGTTATCTCTTGTCTTTAATAGCTATTCTAACAGGTGTGAAGGAATATCTCATTGTGCTTTTGATTTACATTTCCCTGTCGATTAGCACTGTTTTCATATACCTACTGGCCATTTGTATGTCTTCTTTGGAGAAATGTCTACTCAAGTCCTTTGCCCACTTTTTAATTGGATTATTTTATTGATTGATTGATTGGTTTACCTATTGCTATTGAGTTGTACGAGTTCCTTACATATTTTGGATATTAACCTCTTATCAGATATGTGGTTTGTAAACATTTTCTCCCATTTCATAGGTTGCCTTTTCATTTTGTCAATGGTTTTCTTTTCTTTGCAGAAGCTTTTTACTTTGATGTAGCCCCACTTGTTCTTTTTTGCTTTGGGTGTCAAATCCAAAAATCATCACCAAGGCCAATGTCAAGGAGCTCACCACCTATGTTTTTTTCTAGGAATTTTATGATTTCAGTTCTTAAATTTACGTTTTAAGTTAATTTTCACGTAAGGGGTAAATTCAGGGCCCAGTTTCATTTTTTTTGCATGTTACTGTCCAGTTTTTCCCAACACTATTTATTAAAGAGACTGTCCTTGCCCCATTGTACATTCTTGGTTCATTTGTCATAAATTAATTGAACATATATGCATGGGTTTATTTCTGGGCTGTCTATTCTTTTTCACTGATCTATGTTTCTATGCCAATATCACACTGTTTTGATTACTATAGCTTTGTAATATAGTATGAAACCAGGAAGTGTGGTGCCTTCAATTTTATTCTTTCTCAAGATTGCTTTGGCTATTCGAAGTATTTTGCAGTTCCACAGAAATTTTAGGATTGTCTCTTCTATTTCTGTGAAACCTCCATGGAATATTTGATAAGGATTGCATTGAATTTGTAGATTGCTTTGGGTAGTATGTGCATCTTAACAATAGTCATTTTGCCAATCCATTAACCCAGAATATCTTTCCACTTATTTGTTTCTTCTTCAGTTTTTTTTCAGCAATGTCTTACAGTTTTCATTATGTAGATCTTTCACCTTCTTGGTTAAATTTATTCCTAAGTTTTTTTCTTTTTATTATTTTTGATGCTATTGTAAAAGGGATTATTTCCTTAATTTCTCTCTCTGATAGTTTGTTGTTAGTGTATAGAAATGAAACTGACTTTTGTATGTTGATTTTGTATTCTGCAACTTTACTGAATTCATTTTTTAGATTTAACAGTTTTCTTGTGTGTGTGGAGTCTTTAGGGTTTTCTATATATAATGTCATTTGCAAACAGAGACAATTTTACTTCTTTTCAGTTTAGATATATTTTATTTCTTTTTCTTGCCTAATTACTATGGTTAGGACTTCCAGTACTATGTTGAATAAAAGTGAGGATGGCTTCCTTGTTTTGCTCCTGATCTTAGAGAAAAAGCTTTCAGCTTTTCATCATTGAGTATGGTATGAGCTGTGGGCTTGTCATATACGGCTATTATGTTGAGGTATGTTCCCTTTATACCCCAATTGCTGAACATTTTTATCACAAAAGGATGTTGTATTTTGCCAAATGCCTTTTCTGCATCCATTGAGATGATATGATTTTTATCCTTCATTTTGTTGATGTGGTGTATTACATGTATTGATTTGCAGAGGTTGAAGTATACTTGCATCCTTGGAATAAATCTCACTTGATCCTGGTGTATGATCCTTATAATGTACTGAAAGTACTGAATTCATTTTGCTAAAATTTTGCTGAGGATTTTTGCATCTATGTTCACCAAGGATATTGGCCTGTGATTTTCTTTCTTATAGTGTCTGTCTTCTGGTTTTGGTATCAGGGTAATGTTAGCTTTGTAAAATTAGTTTGGAAGTGTTCCTGCCTCGTTTAGAGTTTAAGAGCTTGAGAAGGATTGGTATTAATTATTTAAGTGTTTGATAGTATTCACCAGTGAAGCCATCTTGTGCTGGACTTTTGTTTGCTGGGAGGTTTTTGATTGCTGATTCAATCTCCTTACTAGTAATTGGTCTGTTCAGATTTTCTGTTTCTTTATGAGTCAGTCTTGGCAGGTTGTATGTTTCTAAGAATTTATCCATTTTTTTCTAGGTTTTCCAATTTGTTGGTCTAAAATTTTTCACAGTAGTCTCTTTTGATTATTTGTATATGTGCGGTATCAATTGTAATGCCTCCTCTTTCATTTATAATTTGTATTTATTAGAGTTCTCTCTCATTTTTCTTGGTACATCTAACTAAAGATTTGTCAATTTTGTTTATCTTTTTTTCTTAAAAAAAACGCTCTTAAGTTTCATCGATCTTTTGAAATCAAAAGAGAAATCAAAACTATCTTGAGAAAAATAAAAATGGAAACACAACATACTAAACTTACAGGATTCAGCAAAAGCAGTTCTAAGAGGGAAGTTTATAGCAATGAATGCCTACATTGAGAAAAAAGAAAGATGTCAAGGAAACAACCTAACTTTACATCTCAATGAACTAGAAAAAGAATAACAAACTTGAAGTTAGTAGAAGGAAATAAGTAACAAGGATCAGAAAGGAAATAAAATGTATAACCTTTTAAAAATGTAAAAATTATTTTTAGCTCACAGCCTGTACACAGGCCACTGGTTAGATTTGACCCTCAGGCCATAGTTTGCTGACCCTTTTAGTTCATAAAGACTGGCTTCCTAGAGCACAGAGAGAGTCAAGTAGGGTATAGAGTGGTTCTAGAAAAGCAGATGAAAAATATCTAGGCACAGTCATATTCAAAGATGGCTTATTCAAGTGAGGATCCTAACAAGAACCACACATTGCATTTAGTAGCTATGTCTCTTTATTTTATAAACTCTCCCCTCTATTTTTGATAAATACTACTGATTTTTTCTTAAACAATGCATTTTGTCCTGCAGACGAAAGATTTGATTAATTGTTTTCTTATGGTATCTTTCAATGTGTTTCTTTATCCCCTATATTTCCTATAAACTGTTAAATCTTGAAACTCAATTTGATTCAGATTCAAACTTTTAGGAAATAAAAACTCAAAGCTGGTACTATATACTTCCAATTATATCACATCATGAGGAATATAATGTTTCTGACTATCCCACTTCTATTAATGCTAAGACTATCAGTGGGTTCAGGTGCTATCAGCCATGTCTCCATTATTAAATTTTCTATTAAACTTATGCCTGCTGTTTTATAGTGTCCATTAATGATTATTTCCTATATCCATTATTTCATGAGATTTATAAAATGGTGGTATTTTAATTCTATAATTCCTCTGCATTTATTAGTTGGAATTATTCTGTAAAGACTTTCATTCTCTTATTAATTTGGTTACCTTGAAATATAGAGCATATTGGAAATGCAGGATAAACACTTGATTCTTTTCCTTTATCAATTTTAACTTAATGTTCCAGCAATCCTCAGTAGCTTTTAAAAAAAAACATTATTTTGAAATTTAAGAATACATATTTATATTTATTTAAGATATATAGACAAATACATAAATTTAAAATAAAAACACATATATAGTATATAAAATCATTGCAAACATCATTCGTTGTGTTCCTTACATTACTCCATTTTAGGCAAGTGGGCACTTTTTAATGTTAACTTCTGTGTCTTTTTTGTGTGTGGCATAAAGAAATAGAAAATTTATTCTCTTACAGTTTCTAAGGCTAAAAGTCAACATGTGGGCACTGCTGCACTCTCTCCAGAGGCTCTAGGGGAAATCCTGCTCCTTGCCTTTTCCAGCTCCTGGTGGCTTTTGGCATTCTTAGGGTTTGTGGATGTGTCACCCTAATCCTTGCCTTTATAAGGTCTTCTCCTCTATGTGTCTCTTCTCTGTGTGTCTCTTGTTATATGGACACTTGACCTTGGATTTAGGGCCCACCCAGATCATCATGCGATCTTTAACTTAGTTACATCTGCAAAGACCCTTTTTCCAAATAATATCACATTCACAGGTTCTGGGGATTAGGATGTGGACATATACCTCTGAGGGCTACCATTCAACCCACTTCAAATGTCTTTTTGTGATTTATTTTGTGATAATTGCTTGATTAATAGAAAGAAACAGTGTTTTTGAGGACTGTTTTTAATGTATTACAAACTATAATGTTGCAAATAGAGGAGCACTGATTGACATTTTCCTTTATATAAATAACAAACATAGTAAAAGTTTACTAGTGACCTAAGAAACATATCAAATCAATGGTAATAAATAACCACAACCAAAGAAAAAATGTTTACAAGTGCAATTATTTTGTTTCCTACCACTCTTTGATTCTATATTTGTATTTGTTGGGGGACGGAAGAAGGAAGTAGGATCAGAGTTAAAAAATAAAATAATGAATCAAAGGGTTTTACTCCCAATTGATAACAAGAACTTGAATTGGCTTGTCACATCTTCAAGGATTCACTTCTACTGTCTATTGTAAATTTCCTATCCCAGTGGTGTCCCACCACTTTTATATAATAATAGAATGGCTTATCCATTCTGTAACAGCACAAAAGAGTTGGAAGATACAGAAGCACTAGATGCATTTTCTCTATATCTTTTGGAAGAGAAAAAGTAGAGAAAATGTTAAATATTTTGTTTGAAATCCTTATGTCTCTGTTTCAAAGAATCACCAATTCCAAGAGAGAAAATTCTTGATTGTACTACAAGCATTCAGACAAAGAGGCACTTTATGTTGTCAAAAGCTGCATTTCATCCCTCAGTATCATCATAGTGACTGCAGTGTGGGCTCCTGTGTCCTTTTGATGGCTTTCTTCCCTCCTGCCAGAGCAATACATCTCAGGCTCATCTTATACATTTCCTGCCCAACTTCTGAAATCAACAATTTCTCCCAGCAACTCTTGTTCCCGTTAGGAGGAAATGATAGTTAAAAATAGAACTACCATATGATCTAGCAATCTCACTACTGGGCATATACCCTGAGAAAACCATAATTCAAAAAGAGACATGTACCACAATGTTCATTGCAGCACTATTTACAATAGCCAGGACATGGAAGCAACCTAAGTGTCCAACGACACATGAATGGATAAAAAAGATGCAGCACATACATACAATGGGATATTACTCAGCCATAAAAAGAAACAAAATTGAGTTATTTGTAGTGAGGTGGATGGACCTAGAGTCTGCCATACAGAGTTAAGTAAGTCAGAAAGAGAAAAACAAATACCGTACGCTAACGCATATATATGGAATCTAAAAAAACGGTACTGATGAACCTAGTGGCAGGGCAGGAATAAAAAAGCAGACATAGAGAACGGACTTGAGGACACGGGTGGGGGGAAGGGGAAGCTGGGGCAAAGTGAGAGTAGCACTGACATATATACACTACCAAATGTAAAATGGATGGCTAGTGGGAAGCAGCAGCATAGCACAGGGAGATCAGCTCAGTGCTTTGCGATGACCTAGGGGGTGGGATAGGGAGGGTGGGAGGGAGGCTCAAGAGGGAGGGGATATGGGGATATATGTAGGCATATGGCTGATTCACTTTGTTGTACAACAGAAACTAAACACAGCATTGTGAAGCAATTATACTCCAATAAAGATGTTAAAAAAAAAAAAAAGACTACAATATGGGTGCTAGGGATGCTCACTCTCATGTTGTCACTCTTTCTAGGCTTTCTTTCCCTTAAAAGTAAGGTGTCCATTGTTTATTTTCCATAATACTGGGTGAATTTACATCTCAGTTGGCCAGGCATAGTCTGAGTTTATGTCTATTCACTCAGCACAATTATTAATGGTGCCCCTTAAAAGTATCCCTGTTTGGATAAGTTATATGACCATCTTACTTATAAGTAGCTTAATCTATTTTTAGTGGGTGCCAAAAGGATGTTGCCAAAAGTCCTTTAGTTTCACTAAAATATGCCTTGGTGTTGATGTCTGGGTCAATTTTCTCAAATACATGGTGTCCTCTTTCAATACACAGGCTTCTTTTATTTCAGGAAAGCTATCTTGTTTTATAGTTTGTAGGAATTGTTCTCTGCCATTGCTTTGGATTTTCCTTTGGGGATTCTAACCACACATATTAGTTTCTTTGTTCATATTCTATATCTATTGTTTTCTTTTTTATAGTCTTATTTTTCTTTCTTTTTTGATTTCTTTATTTTCTCCCTTCTGTCCTCTATTTCTCTTATTTTCCACTCTCTCTGTTGTCTGGTTTCTCATGTTTCTTTTGGTTTAGTCTTCATTCTAAAGTGGTTTTCTTTTTCTTTATTTTAACAATTTTTTTTTCCTGAACCCTGACAGAACTTTTTCATATCCTTCTGGCTTTTACTCATCTAATCTCTGAGATTTTACTTCTAGGTTATGCTAATTTTTCATAGCTCCTGTACTTCTTATTTTTATCTTAGCTCTCTTTTAATGTTAAGCTGTAGTTTTCATCAGCTTTGTGGTCTTATTTTGGGGGGGGCAGGGAGTGCCTTCAATAATGATTATTTTTCTCTTTTTTTTCATACAATGTCCTTATATGGGGTTTAATTGAAATCCTTTTCATTTTCTCTTGTTAATTTGAGATGCCACTTTTATTTCTTTAGGAGATTCCTGTGGAGTCAGGTCGGGGTGGTTTTCCTAGAGGAATGGTTCTAAGGCTCCCTCTTCTGTTGTTACCTGGACGTATTGAAAATTATAGCCCAACAGTTCAACCATCCTGCTTCCTTTGGACTCTCTTCTTTCCAAAGTTGAATCTTCTCTCCATTTTTCACCATTGTTTCTACAGTGCTCATTTCTTTTCTCTATAGCCATAGTACATTTTTTTCTTTCCCTCAGAGTAAGTCTTTCATTCTGGAGGGAAAGATCTTGTTGGATATTTGAGCCTCTTGAGGGTGTAGGCTGCCTTGGACCTTCTGATTTTCTCGTGGGTGCTTAGTACGTCTTTTTTGACTCATCTGCTCACTAGAGTCTGGGTAGCTTTCCTCCAGTTTTACCAACTGCTTTTTTCCACGTTTTCTTGCTGAGGATTCCACTCAGTGTGTGGTTCTCTCTTGTTGGGAGTGAGCGTTTGATGCAGTTTCTGCGCTTCAAGTCTCTTAAGGCCATTGGAACTCTCTTTTCTCCTCTTCCACTACCTCCACAGGCCATAACCCCACACGTGTCCTGAGCAGATTCTGCTGTGGATGGTGGTTTGGCGTTAACCACGTACACTCTGGGGCCCAGTGGAATTCCTTGTCATCTCATTTTGTTGAAGATGCTGCCTTTTTATTTTTGACTTGCTAGTCTAGTTTATCTACCCATTTTCTTTTGTTTCATGAGAAGCTCTAGGGATATTTAAATAGTATGCTGCCAAAATGATTTTGTTCTGACTGGAAATTTGAGATCACTTAAAACAACTGACCTGACATAGTTAAGTTTGGAAGCATAGAAAATAAGACAGGACCTCAAAGAATTCAACCCTGTGCCACATGGGGAAAAATTCAGCCTGAATCAGGAATTTGCTTTCCGCACCAGGAATGATTGTCTGCAGCTGCCGTCAGTGCTTTAGGCAAAATAGCAAGGAGGCCAGTGTGTGCTCTGGCTGCCTTCTTCCTACCTCACTCACCTCTGCATCTGGGCCAGTGGGAACCGGGGTTGTCTTCTGAGCCCCACTGATACGGGGCTTTATGGGGCAGACCCTAGGGGGTGCAGGCCAAGTACTCAGTTAGGTCAAGTCAGGCTCAGTGAGAGCAGGTAGAGCTGGAGGAAGGCAGAGGGATACCACGTGTGAGCCCAGGTCTGGGCCAAGGAGGCCACAGGCAGAGCCAGCAATGGCTTTTGAAGGGCTAAAGAAGCGGGTGCCCAAGGTCAGAGCAGCGGGAGGGCCCCTGACAGGCAGCTGTCCAGGCTGAGGCCACTCAGGCTCCCGTTTGGTCTTGGGCTTGCCTGCTTGGTCTGCTGCGTTTAAAACGTTGCTCAGCAGGGCTATATTCTTGGACAACACTGGGAAACACAATGGCTCATCTCTCTACCTGGAGCCTTAAAAACTGATCTTAAGTTTTGTCCCTGTCAAAGGAGCTGCTGTTCTCATTATAATATTTATTGCAATATAATAATTATCTCACACATAACACTATTATGATTTCAAAATTCCCATGCTCAGTATCTGAGGGCAGATGAAAACCATTCAAAACAAATACTCTAAACTACCTTCTCCTTTCCTCAAAAGGGCTCCATCTCTGCATAATCTTCATCCCTGCTGGGTCAGAGAAAAAAAAGGGTCTCCTTCTCACCAAGGCTAAAAACTTCAAGTGTTCTGGAGAAAAAATGTCCAGGAGATGCTCAATGGAAAAACAACACAAATTTCTACCATTTACTAAATGCAAATAATAAATTTGCTAAGCCCCAGGCATGAGCTTCACTCATGTTATCTAATTTTCACAAAAAGTTGTATGGTTGGGAGTATCAGTTAAGGTTTAGTTGTGGGTAACATAAACCACCCTTATTGTTTTAACTAAAAGGGATTTCAAATGAGGAATTAGGCAATGACAAAATCATGGGGGTGATAGAGGAGGAGGCTCGAAGCTAGTCCTTCAGAAATGACTCCTGGAAAACACACAGAACTGACTGTCCACCAAGGAACTGCCGACTCTGCCACAGTCAGGGACCTGCTCTGGGAACGGCTGTCTTCAGGATGCTTCTCATTGGCTGTCGTCCTGGAATCAGGAAGCTGCTGCTCTAGGAATACACTGCCTTAACTGTGACCCAGGGACCAGGGTCAGCTGCCAAATCCACGCCACCAAAGCAGATGCCATAGATATGCCTTGCCTTCTCCTAAAAGGGAGTCAGGGCAATGCAGTGTTTGGCTTTGCAGCTTCAGTCATACAGACAGGCACACTAGGAAGGCTGTGGGTCCCATTCACAGATGAGGAAAAGGAACAGAGCTTTGACTGGAAAAACTACTCATCCGACAAGAACTGGAAGAGCCAGGATTCAATCCAGATCCAACGCGTGTTCTCAACCACCTCACTCTTCTGCCTGCCTAACAAGGGAACTGAGGTCAAACAGGTGTGAGAAAGGTGCCTTATAAACATGACTGGGACTTTCTCATCAAAAATATTTTCCTGACTATGCCACCTAATAATTTAACAATTATTGGTTCTACCCCATTCTTTTCTCTCCCATAAACTTCTCAAATGTAGGAGGAATCTTCTAGTCCCTTGTAACTTATGAAAACTACTGCCTCAGCTTTCAGTCTGCTGTACATGAACAGGTTCATACTTTGAATTATACTGGGCTGTTTCCAAAGCTGGCAGATTATATTGCTTCAATTTGTCAGGGGAAAGTAGTTATTTCCATTAGTAAAAATTAAGTTGGACTTTTAGATTAAAATGGAAGTACTGGGTCCTTCTGTAAATGGGACCCAGAAAGTCTAATGTATATCAAAATGCTCCCAGGAATTCATTCATTCACTTGTTCACTGGGCAAATATTTATTGAGTGTTTACTACGTGCCAGGAACACAGTGGTGTATAAATAAACACTATCTCTGTTCTCATGGTGCTTACAGTCTAGAGGTAAGGACCAACTCTAAATCACTTTGTTACTGAATCAGTTTCATCTTGCCCGATGCACAGCAAGCCAAAATTCTGAGACACCAAAGTTTGCAGCAAAAAGAGGGTTTATTCACAAAACAGCCAAGCAAGGAGAAAAGGCAAATACGTCTCAAATCTACCTCTGCCGAGGCCAGGGGCTCAGGGTATTTATGGGATAAAGAATAAAGAAGCAGGCGGGTCTCAGGCGTGGGGCAGAACGGGAAAGGTGATTGGGAAAAGGTGTGAAAATCATGGCTCTGCACAGGCGTAACTAAGCTGTAGGTCTCTGCACTTACAAAGGGTCAACACTCACTCATGCCCAGTTGAGGGGTCAGTGATCCTATCCAGTCCTAGTTAGCTTAGCTCGAACTAGATGCAGCTGACTCCAAGTTTCTAGGAAACAACTCAGGCAAACATTGTTTAGGCTATATACCATTTGGAGGACATGCAAGTCTTCAAAAGACCTTGATTAGTGAAGGCGGGAGAAATGGATTGACTAATTACCCACGGTTTCAGCTCTGTGAAAAGGGCTAATATAGGAGAATAGTGTGATGGGAGGAACAGCAGAAGGGCGAGCACATGCCTTCCTGGAGGAGTTTCATCTAAGTGGAGACCTGAAGAGTGTGTAGAGGTTAGCAAGGCAAAAAGGGAAGGGGCGAGTGTTCTAGTCAGAAGGGGGCTGCAATGCCAAAGTCCTGGAAAGGAAGGAGAGATGATGCATTTGAGATAGTGAGGAGCAGAGTGGTTGTGGTGTGGAGCAGAGAGGAGAGTGGACCAACGTGAGCTGTAAAGACGGGCAGGAGGACATCCTGTACAGACTTGCAGGTTGATTTAACAGAAGGAGATCCCTTCACTTCATTCAGTGTGGTCATTTGAAGTTGCTACTGATTGAGCCAGGTGGAAACACATGCTAAAATAGTGAGGAATGGTCAACAGGCTCATATTAGTAAAAAGAAGCAGATGCTACTGAAACATGCATGCAATGAAAGATCTTTTTGTATTATGTATATTGTACTTCTGCAGCATAGACATAAGATTTTACAAACATGCACTCTTTGTAAAACTGTGTTTCTAATGTTCAATGAATATTCAGAGCAACAACATAGAAAATTATCTTCTTTGAAAAAAGCACTCATATTTTTCAGTATTCCAAAAATCAGGCCTCCATTGTTCAATTGTAGGTGAGAGCAATTTCCATTTTAAATAATTAAAATTTTCTCTTTCGTATTTGTTCGATTCTCTATATTATTCATGTAAGGTGGATTATTTCATAACGTTTCATTTTTCAAATATGAATATTGTAATGGTAATATTTAACTAATACTTTCAGAGAAAAAAAGGCAATGTTTCTCATTCCCCAAAGTTTTGAGTTTCAGGATATTCTAGTGGTGGAGAAGGTGCTGGTGACTGGGAATGTGGTAGAAGCTGCCCCAATTGTAGGCACTGGGACAGCTGAAGGGAGACTAGCCAGGCAGCCATGGAGGTGCAAAGCCTGTGGCCATGGGGGAGCCCTGGTCCATAAATGATGAAACCCTGAGATTACTTCTTTGATTATCTGGCTCCTAACAGTATGGACATGACACCAGAGCAGGTTAGGAGACTTTCAGGCTTATAATAACTTTACTTCCACATGGGTAAGAATGGAATGAATGACAGTTGAGTGGCAGGCAGGGCCAACACACAGCAAAACCATGCTGCCTGGGAAGTTTGCTTTCGTGGTCTGTCTCTGCCTTCCAGGAATTGGGTGAACTCCCGTTGCTCTCTCTTCTGTCCCAAGTCACCATATTCTCTCAAAATATATATTATGACCTCCTACTAGGTGCCAAACTCTCTGCTAGGTATTGGACCAATAATAGTTCATTATCTCATTTGACAATGATTTACTGAATAGCCATTATGTGCCAGGTAATGTCCTGGTGTCTGGTAAACAAGACAGACAAGGATTCTGCATTCATGGAGTTGACATGCTGATGGGGAGGACTGAAAATGAGCTCACCTGTAATGAATATTTGAGAGTAATTTAGAAAAGTGCTAAACAGAGAATTTAAAATTGGGTGATATGATAGTAACATGGTAGCTACTTTAGTTTGGGTGGTAGTTAAGTCTTGCTGGAGGAGGGGACCTGTGAGCTGAGATTTGAATGGCAAGAAAAGTAAGTCCTATGAAGATCAGGGAGAGGAGAATTCCAAACAGGGGGACAGCTAGTACGAAGGCTCTGTATCGGAAATGATTTTGGTGTGTTCCATGAAAAGGCAAGTCCTTGTAGCTGGAGCACAGTGAAGGGGAGAGCAGTATAAGAATGGTTGGAGAGGTGGAGAGAGATGTTTGGGCTTCATAGGCAAGGGTAAGATGCTTGAGTTTTCTAAGTGCATTGGAAAACCATTGGTGATTTTTTTTCAAAATTATCTATCTATCTTCCCTTTCTTTGTCTATATACCTCTCTCTTTCTCTCATCTATCATCTATCTATCATTTCCTTAGAAAATGTAATTGCTTTGTTTTCTGTTGCACATATGATATGTTACTTTTGATATCGTTCTGCACCTTGCTTGTTTCACTTAATTATATGCCTTGGAAATCTAACACACTGGGGCTTTTTAAGCAGGGAAATGACATAATATGATTTATGTTTAAAAAATATGACTCTGGCAGCATGGTATGTGTCAGTTTGTTCATGCTGCTATAACAAAATACAATAGATGGGTGGCTTAAGCAACATATATTTATTTCTCACAGTTCTGGAGACTGGGAAGTTCAAGAGCAAGGTGCTGGCAGACATGGTGTCTGGTTTATAGATGGTCTTCTGCTCACAGTGGCCTCATATGTGGGAGGGGTGAGGGAGCTCTCTAGGGTCTCTGTTATAAGGGCATTAATCCCTTTCGTGAGGACCCCACCTCATGACCTAACCATGCCCCAAAGGCCCCATCTCCAAATACCCTCACATGGAGGATTAGGTTTCAGTGTATGAATTTTGGGGGGACACAAACACTTGGTCCACTGCAGTATGGGAGTAGGATTATGGAATGTGGGGAATGGAGAATGAGTGAGGTGGGACCTTGCCCTCAGGAGGTCACAGTCTTTCTCTTCTCAGCATGTTCATTCGTGGTGTCAGTGTGGTTACCTGTGCACTTGCCATTGGTCTCCCACACGGAACTGTGAGATCCCTGGGGGCCAACCCCGGGTCTGTCTTGTTCATCTAACAAGGTGCCTGACATTGTTGGATGGATAGATGAACAAGGCTAGGTAGTTTTGTTGATAAATCACCTTACTCCAAATAACATGACTTTCTTCCCATGGTTAGTCAGTGTTTGTGATGAAAAGTCCAGTGTGAGATATCTTAGGGAGACATCTTTGTGTGACAACAAAATGAAGACTAATGATTAGAGAGTTTTGTGTCATCTCTTTGGTATGATGGACAGCAATCAGAGTGGTGAAGGGTCCAGAAACGAATTCATATAAAATGACTAAGAATATGAGGGGGGTTGATATTGGAGAAGAAAAGACTCAGGGGAACATGACAGCTGCCTTCAAATATGTAAGGAACTGTCACATGTAAGGAAGAGTGTGCTTGTTTTATATCACTCCAGGGAATGAGGCAAGAGCATGCGATGTCCATCTCAAACAAAGAAAAACAATTTTCTCCAGCTACCCAGTCATAGTATAGGTTCCCTTGTGAGATTATGAGCACAGGTCCCCAGAGATATTCCAACAGAAATTAGATAACAATTTGTCAGTAATGCTGCAAAAGTGACTCCTGGATTTTATATAAAGATAACAGCAGCTACCATTTATTTAGCACTTACCCTGAGCCAGACACTCTGCCAAGGACTTTATGAACATTATCCACTGAATGTTCATAACAACTCTATGTGGTAGGAATCATCTGTGTTTAGATGGAGAACCTCAGTCTTAGAGAAGTGAAGTGATTTTCACAAGGGCATACAATTAGTACGTGGAGTCAGGAATGGATCCAGGTCTCTCTGACTCCAAAGCCTTTGTCCTTCACCATACTGGGCTCAGACACGCCCTGAAGATTGCTAAAATGTGGCCTCTTTCTCAGTCCTTTTCAGGGTTAGATCACAGCATCTCATTCTACTCCATCACAGAGGAGAAATGGTATTCAAAGCCAGGGACGTTTACTGGCCATTGTTGGTGGGTGTTCACAGTTAGATGTAGTGGGAAGAGCCCTTCTGTTTCTTCTATGAAGCCGAATGGAGAGAGTTCTGGGACAGCTCTTCCTTAGAGAAGCTCCCATCATTTCTCTATCACTTTGGCTTCCTCTAGTCTTGCAAGACAGGTCCTAGGTTGGCATCTACCAGTCCTGCCTAAGAGGGCCAGCACTGTCTATTTCATTTAGGGATCTTCAGGAGGGACAACTGGTCGACAGCAGGATTCAGATACTCCTGAGCCCCTAGTCCTAAATCATCCTGATCTTATTCCAAAATGCTCAGCATATCCTGCACCCCCTGACAGTTGAGTTTCTTCCCATTCCAAGAGTTTGATACTCTAATACTCTTGGGGTATAAGATGACTTCAGCCAAGGATGTAGAAAAGGAAAATGACAGTGTTATGGACTGCATGTTTCCGTTCCCCTCAAATTCCTATGTGCAGCCCTATCCCTCAATGTGATGGTATTTGGAGATGTGGCCTTTGGAAGCTAACTAGGTTTAGATGAGGTCATGAGGGTGGAGTCCCTACAATGGGGTTAGTGTCCTTCCAACAATTATGTAATGAATGCCTTCCAATTATCCTAGACAGTGCTAAGTGCTACATTCATAATGAAGATTAAAAATATCTTTAGATATTTTGATTTTAGTTATCAAGCGTTGAGTGAGCAGAAGATAAAAAGGTTTCCACTATTCAGTGATTTGTTCAACATGTATTCAGTAAGTTTGAAACATTTTCTGGGACATTCAGAAGAGATGATTCTGTTTTCTCCAATAGCAGCTATTTTTAAATAGACAATTGTTACTTCTCTCTTTCTTTTTCTATCTCTTGGATGCTTTAGAATGTGCACAAGTCAGCAAAACTTGGGTTGCTTTTCTTTCCTATTCTCAGAGAGGTTTTATGCTAGAGGGCAGGGCCTGGCATTCCGGGGCTGGGGTTTCTGAGTTAGCATATGTTTCTTCAGCTGGTCCTGTCACTGTGAGCCCCGAGCAGCAGAGTGCCTGGCCGCCGGAATAAAGTGTCAACTGTGTTTTAGCTGTTATCATATTTCCCATGTTCAAGTAGACTAATAAATGGAGAGAGTCTTTCAACCAGCACGGTGGGCGAATTGTGAAAACAAGAACATATGGGATGAAGGAAGTAAGGATGCTTCTACTCTGTGAATCTGTATTTACTGAAAGCCAAGGCCTTGGACAAGGAAACAGGTCTGTTGTGGAATTGACAGTCCTGCAGAGGAGGAAAGCCATGAACATATCATGTCATGTAAGAATACTAGCAGGGAACGATGGAGGAAAAAGTAAGGGCATATTACTCCATTTGGACTCCTAACACTTCTGGGAGGATCTGGAATAGGATGGGGATTTTTATCACAGAGTTGTATTAATAAGTTTGATAATCACAAAACAACAACAACAATAACCTGACAGCTGTTACATATGACTTCCCAGCTCTTTGAGGATTTATTGCCACGATCAGGGGGTGGCAGATCTGGAAAGCCCTTTTACGCTCACATCTGTCACTGAGGTATGCCTTCTGAGGTCCTGAGATTTATCTTCTGCCTGGAAACCCACAAGCCACTCAGAGTTGGCCTTCTGTCTCAGCTACTTGTTACAGGTCACACTGTCTGCTCAAAAATTCCACAGGTCATGCATTGAATATACGTCATCCACAAGCCGAGAGTGTGCAAAAATGGAGTTTTTATGATCCTTTCTGATCATATCGCTGAACATCTTGATCAGGCCTTCACTTCATGAACCATAAAGTATCTGCAATTTCTCATTTAAGTGAGTGGATAATATCCCCCCATCCACCCCACAGCCTACTCCCCCCCTCCCCACCCCTGGCCCGGCCAAAGTCAGTTTGAATGTCATTCTTGTCATTTGTAACTGAATGAGACCTAATATGGTCTTCCTGATTTTAATTTTCTGGCCCACCTTCTATTACAAAGTTGCCAGTGTTTTCTTTCTAAACCATAAATGTAACAATATCATGGCCTTGCTTAAACCCATCTGCAGGCTTTTTGGTAACTACTGAATAAAGTCCAGACTTCCTTAGGTGTTATATAAAATCGGTTATTATCTGGTTTCAGATGATTCACCTCTTGCCACTTCCTTCCACCTCTCTTAAATTCTAATTTAAATGAGCCTGTACCCTTTCGTTTTGAAAAGTTCTATTTCATTCTTTTCCAAACTCGTCTGTTTCAACATGCTATTATGTTCTTTCACTTGAATAGCTTGTTTTAGCCTCTAGTTTGTAATTTTGTGTTATGAGCAAAATAACACAAAACAACACTTCAGTAGGAGTGCATTTCTCTGTGCAAGTCCTATACTCTATACTAGGTTGTAGAGGCTTCTTCAAAATGGTTTTGTGTTAGCTTATTCCAGTGTTTTATGGGATCCATGAGCCTAGGACCAGATTTTATTTTAGGCTCTTTGCTTAGGGTTCTTGCACAGTGGAGATAAGGGCAAGTTTGTGCTGCATCTATTCATGAAGCCAGAGTTGGGGTTCTTAATCTCAGGGGTGCTTCTTTTCTGCCCATATACTGTCTTGGATGGGCAGAAAGTTTCCTTTCTGCTTCCCAGAGGCTGGTGGGTGGAGTTTTATCAGTTTCCTTTTCACAGTCAGGGCAGATCTCTGAGGCTCTGGTTTTATGCAGGGGTTTCTGCTCAAGTGTCCTCTCACCTTGGGTGGCCCAGATCATGTTTTGTGTCCTTTCACAGGCATTAAAGCCCTAAACCTCAGGGTCTCGAGCCAGTGCACTCATCTGATACTCCCAGGCTAGAGCAATGTCAGAGCTTCTTAAATCTCCAGCTCTGAGCTCTTTTATTAATGGCTCATGGAATTCCCTTTCTTTTACTTTTAAGCATGGTTGTTTCTTTGAAACTTTTTTCTGGAGTTTGTATATTTAACTAATGTTTTAATTTATTTGTAGCTGGAGGAGCGTTCTCTCATATAGCACTTTCTACCTTATTCTATATCTTTAGCAGGTGACATTGCTCACCAGTTTTCCTAATGTATCATTTGTACTGTCTATTCATTCATTCCACAAACATTTTTTCCTTGTGTACTTTGTGCCAGGCACTGTTGTAGGTGCTTGGGATACAGCAATGAAAAACATCAGAAAAAAATTCCTGAGCTCATGAATCTTACTTTCAGAGACAAGGAAAAAGAACTAGAACTACATAGGTTAATATGAATGGATCTCAAAAACATAAATGTATAAAAAAGTAAGCTTCAAAATAATATGTACAGTACAATATCCATTTTGTAAGGTTAAATACGTGTAACCCAGTATTATTTATGGATACATCATAGCCAGTAAATTAAACTATGCAGAGGAAGGAGAACCACCATATTCAGAAAGTGGTTACCTCTGGAAGGAAGGGAGGCTGGGCCCAGTAAGGACAGCACAAGAAGCATTACCTGCTTCCCTAATGCTTTAGGTCTTTTTTTAAAAAAAATTATATACATGAAGCAAAAGTGGCAAAATGTTAAGATTTAATAAAATTGGGTTGTGGTTACACCTATGGTTATTATAATATGCTCTGCATTTTCTGTATGATTGAAATAATTCATAATAAATTTAAAATGCTGTGGCTTTTAAGTGGGACTTAAGAAATAATAGTAATAATGGACCTAGAGATTGTCATACTGAATGAAGTAAGTCAGACAGAGAAAGACAAATATCATATGATATCGCTTATATGTGGAATCTAAAAAAAAAAAATGGTACAAATAAACTTATTTATAAAACAGAAATAGAGTCACAGATGTAGAAAACAAACTTATGGTTACTGGGGGCAGGTGGAGGGATAAATTGGGAGATTGGGATTGACATATACACACAACTATATATAAAATAGATAACTAATAAGGACCTGCTGTATAGCACAGGGAACTCTACTCAATAGTCTGTAATGGCCTATATGGAAAAGAATCTTAAAAAAGAGTGGATATATATGTATATGTATAACTGATTCACTTTGCTGTACACCTGAAACTAACACAACATTGTAAATCAACTATACTCCAATGAAAATTATTAAAAATAATTTATTTAATAAAATAAAATAATTTATTTTAAATAATTATTTAAAATAATATAGTGTGTTAGAAGATGGAAGTTATATGGAAAAAAAGAAGAGAAAAAGTAGAGCAGGGTAAGGTATGTCAAGAGGGTTGGGGGTGGGGAGAGTTTGAAGTATAGTGGTCTGGGTAGTGTCCATTGAGAAGGCACTTTTGAGGTAATTGAGAGAAAATTTGGGTGAAGACTTAAAGGAGATGACCTCCTTCTTATCCAAGATATCATTTGCTCTGCTGGAACCAAGGCGGTAGACCTAGGAGAATCCGTGTGAGTGTGTCATACCATGAGAACTGGCAGGACTTGGCAATGAAGAAATGGGGACCATCTGAATAGAGTGCATGTCAGGTGAGTGATGGATGTGGCCACCATTCACTGAGACAGATGTTAGGAGACAATCAAGTTCTAGGGGAAAGATAATGAGGCCTTAATTTCTTTAGGGGAAGCAAAATTTATCCTGGAAGTTAGAGCAAAAGAAAATTCCTCTATGTGTTCTTCAGGTAAGGAACGAATAGTTATGTGTGGGACATATCTTCAATCATATTTTTCCAATCAAATAATTTTGTTTTAATGAACTATCCTTCATGTAACTTGAAAATATAATAGAAAATGAATATCTGTGAAAGTAATTCTGCAGCAGTCGAAAACCATGTCATTAAAGTAACTAGCCTTCAACTACCTCTTTTGGTCTAGGGATAAATTTTAGAGTACTTAGGCTTTAGACCCAGGTGTATAGAGTAATTTCAGTTATGCCAGTTAATACTGCTTCCATTTCCTCCCCATCACACAACTCCCTACCTAGTTCTCTCTCCAGAGCCTCAAGGGACTAAGTATAATCCATCTTCACATAGCGGATAGATCTCAGAAGTCCCCCAAGTCTCTTCTTCTGTGTAAATGACACTGGTTCTTTAAACTGTTCTTCATATGAGCCATGGTGGGTTTTTTAGAACCACCCCCATCCCCACCATACTAGCTACCTTTTTGCGAAGCTATTTCATTGTGTCACTGTCTGTTTTAAATCTCCGGATGTGGTTTAACAGCATGAAATACAGTGATCCTATATTAATGCAGTCCAAGATTACACTGATGTTTCAATTAACATCAACATATAATTTTCACATGGACAACTACCGTGCCTGGTTTCTACCATCCTATTAACAATGGAAATGTTAGAGCCATGAATAGACCCTTTCACCCACTACTAGACACATCCAAACATTCTTTGAATGTAGTTGTTCAATAAGCAATGCATATTCCAAACCTCACTATCATCTAGGTCACATTTGCATCTTGTTTGCAAAGAATGTAAAAGAATTTATCAAATGCTTCAGTATAGTTATGTCACCCTTAGTATATTAGAATATTTTTCATAAAGCAAATAGAACAGTTTTATGAGACTCATTCTTGGTAATCCATGTTGACTTCATGTAAAAATCCTTGCTTTTCTTTTTTTCTAAAGGTTCACATATCACATATTTTAAAATCCAGTCTAGAAGTCGATGCAAACTGATGTCATATTTAATGATCTATGGTTTCTGGAATTTATTTATTGCCTCTTTAAATTCAGAAATAAATTTTTTCCAAGTTTCAACACTGTCCATTACCACTGGTGTAGGAGGAAGGGCAATGCACTGGCATCCAAGGAACCAGAGTCTTAACCAGGTTTGCTCCTAGCTAGCTGTGTAACTTTGAGCAAGTTGCTTGACTCATTTGTAAAAATTAGGGGTTTGAACTATAACCACTGAGTGCTTCTTGTTTAGTTTCTTTAATATGTTTATCCTTTTGACAATAAACTACTTATATTCTTCTGATTTTTATGTATAAGTCTTAGAGTGAATTGCTTCCTCTTGTTAATAATAGATGTGCCACCCTACAGAGTAGTTCAGTATCCAGATTGATTTGTTCCTTTTGTTCTTTCCTTAAAAAAAAATCTTTCTTGAAGTGTAGTTCACAGACCATAAAATTCATCCATGTAAATTGTACCATTCAATGTTTTTTGGCATATTCACAGAATTGTACAACAATTACCACAATCTAAGTTTAGGACGTTTTCAATCCTTCCTCTTAAATGGACTTGAGCATAAGCTCACCCAGGGATCTGCACATGCTAGAGTGACAGACTAAAATCCAGGGCTCAAAACCTTCTTCTGATTGTTTCTCCTATTCCTAGGTCATGTTAGCTCATTCAGAAGCAAAGCTTGGGGGTGGTTTAAGATGATGACTTAGGAAGAGCTTGAGCTTACCTCCTCCCATGAACACAACAAATATATAGCTACATATGGATCAATTCCCTCTGAAAAGAATCTGAGAACTAGCTGAACACCTGCCCCAAAATAAAGGATAAAAAAACCACATCAAGATGGGTAGGAGAGACAGAGAAATGCTGTCACCAAAAGCCCCACCCCCAGCCTGGTGGCACACATAGATCGGGATCTCATAAGATGGGCACTTCTCCCAGAGGAAAGAGGGGTTGGTGCCCCACATCAGTCACACCAGCTCCTGGGATCTACACTGAAGAGAGGAGTCCCCAAGATGCCTGGCTTAGAAAAATCAGTGGGGCTGATGTCAAAGGGTCCCAAAGTGATATAGGAAACTGAGACTCTTCTCTTGAAGGTCTCATGTGTGATCTCACTTGCCCTAAGACCCAGGGAAATAATAGCAGTTTGAAAAGTGCCAAGACTATATGTGAAGGAGAGTCATTTGAGAATCTAAAATCATCATCTGGAGGGGTGAGGGATGGTGGAAGTGCTCTCTAGAGACAGAGGGACTGACAGATGTCACTATTGTACTCCCCATCTAACCTGCCAGCATGAGTGTGCAAGCTTGGATGTGGGGATGAGCAACCATGGCACTATCTTACCATCTTGCTGAAGACTGAGAGCTCTGGCAGTTTCAGCACTCCCCCACTCCCAGCTGGGGTGGGCATTCATGGATGTTCACAGCTTTCTCATAGCTAAAGTCTGTGAGTGTGGGGAGGAGATTATGACACTACGTATGCCCTGGCTGGGGCTGCCAAGTACAAGCAGTCATGGTGCTATCCTTCTCCCAACCTAAAGACAACTTGACACCCCCCTGTCCCCTGGCTGGGGCTGGCAAGCATGAGCAGTCACAGCATTCTTCTGCTCCTGGCCTAAAGCCAACGGGCACACAGATGAGGCACTCTCCTGCTGTATGGCTGAAGCCTGCAGGCACAAGAAGTGAAGTCATTTTCTTACTGCCTTTCTTTTTTTTTTTTTTTTTTAAACATCTTTATTGGAGTATAATTGCTTTACAATGGTGTGTTAGTTTCTGCTTTATAACAAAGTGAATCAGTTATACATATACATATGTTCCCATATCTCTTCCCTCTTGCATCTCCCTCCCTCCCACCTTCCCTATCCCACCCCTCTAGGTGGTCACAAAGCACCAAGCTGATCTCCCTGTGCTATGTGGATGCTTCCCACTAGCTATCTATTTTACATTTGGTAGTGTATATATGCCTTTCTGAAGTGAGAGAGCAGGTCCTGTCCCCTATACTCTCCAGATGTCTAGGTAAATCCAGCAGGCACAAGTGATCCACACAGGGACACCCCTGGATCGCTTGGCCCTAGTGGCCAAAGGACTGGTGTTCCTGAGCTTCACAGAACTGTAACAATCAGCAAGACAGTGTTTAGCAGCCCCCCCCCCCACAGGGCACGGCACAGAGATCAGACTGAAACATAACCTCAGTCTTCCTGTGGAAAAGACCTATTTCCTTAACCTGGAACTTCATCCTGAGGGACAGGCTTTAGGTTTCCCACATGTCTTGGAAGCTAACGAGGAGCTTCCAGGGAATGAAAGCAGGGAGACACCATCCTAGCACACCCTCTTGGCCTCACTACAGCTTGATAATACTCCCCAGAAAGGAGCTTATATACTCATCAGGGGCCCCAATTTATGCAACTGTCACCCAGGGAACACCTTCAGATCTGGTCAGGAGCCCAGCAGAGATTACAATTGCAGATCCACAGGACCATATATATCTGCATACTTTAAAAGCTGCTGCCTGAGTGTCGGGCTTCCAATCAGCTGAAACTAGGTGCTAAATGAGATTCCTGCCCTGGAACATTGACAGGTCTCTACACAGCCTCAACAAGAGGGGCACATTAAGAATAAATTAGATTCTAGAGACAACTAAGAGCTATGGTAGGGTTGAACAAGAAAAATCATCACCTGCACGAGGTCACTCCTTCAAGAGTGAAAGAGGAAGCAGTTTTTCTTAATACATAGAAACAAACACAGATAGCCAAGCAAGGTGAGGAAACAGAAATATGTTCCAAATGAAAGAACAAGACAAAATCTCAGAAAAAGACCTTAATGATACAGAGATAAGATATCTACCTGATAAAGAATTAAAAGTAATGGTCATAAAGATGCTTACCAAACTAGAGAGAAGAATGGATGAACACAATGAGAACTCCAACAAAGAATTGGAAAATATAAGAAAGAACCAATGAGGGCTGAAGAATACAATAACTGAAATGAAAAATATACCAGAGGGAATCAACAGCAGATTAGAAGATACAGAAGAACAGATCAGAGATCTGGAAGACAAGATAGTGGAAATCACACAATCAGAATTACAAAAAGAAAAAAGAATTTTTAAAAGTTACAATAGTTTAAGGGACTTCTTGGACAACATTAAGCATACTAACATTTCCATTATAGAGGCCCTAGAAGAAGAAAAAATAGAGAAAGGGGCAGAAAACTTATTTGAAGAAATAGTGACTGAAAACTTCCCTAACCTGGAGAAGGCAACATACACCCAGTTCCAAAGCACAGAGAATCTCATAGAAGATGAACCCAAAGAGATCCACACCAAGACACATTACAATTAAAATGTTGAAAGTTAAAGATAAAAAGAAAAATTTAAAAGCGGCAAGAGAAAAACAACTTAGTTATGTGTAAGACTATCACCAGATTTTTCAGCAGAAACTTTGTAGGCCAGAACGGATGGCATGATATATTCAAAGTGCTGAAAGGGAAAAAACTTACAAGTAAGAATTCTCTATCTGGAGGTTATCATTCAGAACTGAAGGAGAGTCAAGAGTTTCCCAGACAAGCAAAAACTAAAGGAGTTCATCACCACTCAACTGACTTTAAAATATATGTTAAAGGGACTTCTTTAAGCAAAAAAAGAAAAAGCCATAACTAGAAATAAAATAATATATGAAAGAAAAAATATCACTGGTAAAGCTGAATATATAGTAAAAGTAGTGGATCAACCACTTATAAAGCTAGTATTAAGGTTAAAAGACAAAAGTAGTAAAATCAGCTATAACTACAGTAAGTAGTTGAGAGATACACAAATTAAAAAGATGTAAAATATGACAGCAAAAACATAAAATGTGGGGGTGGGGGAATGTAGTGCTTTTAGAATGCATTCAAACTTAAGTGACTATCAACTTAAAATAGACTGATTTGTATATAGTTATATGTGAACCTCATGGTAACCACAAACCAAAAACCTATAATAGATACACAAGAAATAAAGAAATCCAAACATAACCATAAAGAAAATCATCAAACCACAAGGGAAGAGAACAAGATAAGAAGAAAGGAACAGAGAAGAATTACAAAAACAATAAAAACACAATAAACAAAATGCAATAAGTACATACATATCAATAATTACTTTAAATGTCAATGCACTAAATGCTCCAATCAAAATACACAGGGTGGCTGAATGGAAAGAACAAGACCCATCTACATCCTTTCTACAGGAAACTCACTTCAGATCTAGAGACACACACAGACTGAAAGTCAAATGATGGAAAAAGATATTCCATGCAAATGGAAACCAAAAGAAAGCTGGGGTGGCAATACTTATATCAGATAAAATAGACTTTAAGATAAAGACTGTAACAAAAGACAAGAAGAACATTACATAATGATAAAGAGGTCAATCCAACAAGAAAATACAACACTTGTAAATATGCACCCAACATAGGAGCACCTAAATATAAAGCAAATATTAACAGACATAAAGGGAGAGATTGACAGTAATACAATAATAGGAGGGGACTTTAATATTCCACTTACATCAGTGGATAGATCATCTAGACAGAAAATCAGTACAAAAACATTGGTCTTAAATGACACATTAGACTGGAGAGACTTAATAGATATATAGAGAACATTCCATCCCAAAACAGCAGAGTATTCTTTTCAAATGCACATGGAAAATTCTCCAGCATAGATCACCAGTTAGGCCGCAAAACAAGTCTCAATAAATTTAATAAGATTGAAATCATATCAAGCATCTCTTCTGATCACAATGGTATGAAATTAGAAATTAATTAAAAGAAGAAAACCAGAAAAAACACAAACATGTGGAGACTAAACAATATGCTACTAAACAATCAATGGGTCAACAAAGAAATCAAAGAGGAATTCTAAAAATACCTTGAGGCAAATGAAGATGGAAACACAGTAATTCAAAATGAATGGGACCCAGCAAAAGTAGTTCTGAGAGGAAAGTACATAGTGATACTGGCCTACCTCAGAAAACAAGAAAAATCTCAACAATCTAACTTTACATCAAAAGGAACTAAATAAACAACAAACAAAATCCAAAGCTCGTAGAAAGAAGAAAATAATAAAATCAGAAATAGAAAATAATGAAGATCAGAAATGAAATAGAGACAAAAAAAAAAGGAAGAAAAAAATCAACGAAACTAAGAACTAGTTCTTTGAAAAGATTAACAAAATTGATAAACCTCTAGCCAGACTCATGAAGAAAAAAAAAAAAAAAGAGAGAACCCAAATAAATAAACATAAATGAAAGAGCAGAAATTACAACCAACACCAAAGAAATACAAAGAATCATGAGAGATCACTATAAACAATTATATGCCAACAAATTTGACAACCTAGCAGAAATGGATAAATTCCTAGAAACACACAATCTTCCAGGACTGAATCATAAAGAAATAGAAAATCTGAATAGACTGATTACTAGTAATGAATTTGAATCATTAATAATTTTAAAATCTCCCAGCAAAAACTAATAAGGGACTAAATGGCATCACAGTTGAATTCTACCAAACACTTAAGGAAGAGTTAATACCTATCCTTCTGAAATTATTCCAAAAAAAATTGAGGAGAACGAAATTCTTCCAAACTCATTTTACCAGGACAGCATTATCCTGATATCAAACCCAGACAAAGATACCACAAGAAAAGAGTAAATAACAGACCAGTATCCCTGAAGAACATAGATGCAAATATCATTGACAAAATATTAACAAACCTAATTCAACAGTACATTAAAAGGGTCATACACCATGATAAGGTGGATTTATTCAGGGATGCAAGAACAGTTCAACGTCTGCAAAATCAATCAATGTGACACTCCACATTAACAAAAAAAGGATAGTAGTATGATCATCTCAGTAGATGCAGAAAAAACATTTGACACAATTTGACATCCATTTATAATAAAAACTCTCAAAGTTTGGGAGCAGCAAGGGAGAAATAACTAGTTACATGTAAGCAAAACCCCCTTAAGACTATCAGTGGAGTTTTTGGCAGAAATATATTAAAAACCATATATGAAAAACACACAGCTAACATCATACTCAGTTGTGAAAAGCTGAAAGCTTTTCTTCTAAGATCAGGAACAAGACAAAAATGCCCACTCTCACCATTTTTACCCAACATAGTGTTGGAAGTCCTAGCTACAGAAAAATGGCAAGAAAAAGAAATAAAAGGCATTCAAATTGAAAAAGAAGAAGTAAAATCATCACTGTTTTCAGATAACATGATATATATATATATATATCATGTTTTATATATATATATATATATATATATATATAACATCCCTAAGGACCACCAAAAATGATTAGAATAAGTGAATTCAATAAAGTTGCAGGATACAAAATTAATATACAGAAATTGTATTTCTGTACACTAATAACAAGCTATCAGAAAGAGAAATTAAGCAAACAATTCTATTTACAATCACATCAAAAAGAATAAAATACCTAGGAATAGAAATTTTTAACCAAGAAGGTAAAAGACCTGTACTCTGAAAACTATAAGCTATTGATGAAAGAAAGTGAAGATGACACATATAATTGGAAAGATATACTGTGCTTATAGAATAGAAGAATTAATATTGTTAAAATGTCCATATTTTCCAAAGCAATCTAAAGATTCATTGTAATCCCTACCAAAACACCAATGGCATTTTTCACAGAACTAAAATAGATAATCCTAAAATTTGTGTGGAACCACAATAGACCCTACAAAATAATTGTAGCCAAGACAATCTTGAGAAAGAACAAAGATGGAAGTATCACATGCCCTAATTTCAAACTATACTACAAAGCTATAGTAATCAAAACTGTATAGTACTGGCACAAAAACAAACACATAGATAAATGGAACAAATAGCCCAGAAATAAACCCATGGATATATGGTCAATTAAATTATGAATAAGGAGACAAGAATATACAGTAAAGAAAGGTAGGGCTTCCCTGGTGGCGCAGTGGTTGAGAGTCCACCTGCCAATGCAGGGGACACGGGTTCGAGCCCTGGTCTGGGAAGATCCCACATGCCGTGGAGCAGCTGGGCCCGTGAGCCATGGTTGCTGAGCCTGCGCGTCTGGAGCCTGTGCTCTGCAACAAGAGAGGCCGCGATAGTGAGAGGCCCGCGCACCGCGATGAGGAGTGGCCCCCGCTCGCCGCAACTAGAGAAAGCCCTCCCACAGAAACGAAGACCCAACACAGTCAAAAATAAATAAATTAATTAATTAAAAAAAAAATTCTAAAAAAAAAAAAAAAAAAGAAAGGTAGTCTCTTTGATAAATGGTGTTTGGAAAACTGGACAGATACATGCAAAAGAATGAAACTGTACCACTTACACCATATACAAAAATAAATTCAAAATGGATTAAAGATTGAATGTAAGACATGAAACCATAAAACTCCTGGAAGAAAATACAAGTTGTAAGCTCTCTGACATCAGTCTAAGTGTTGCTTTTTTGGATCCGTCTCTTCAGGCAAGGGTAACAAAAGCAAAAATAAACAAGTGGGACTACGTTGAACTAAAAAACTTTTGCACAGTGAAGGAAACCATCAAAACAAAACAAAAAAAAGGCAACCTATTGAATGAGAAAAGATATTTGCAAATCATATATCTGATAAGGGATTAATATCTAAAATATATAAAGAACTTAGACTACTTAATATCAAAAAAACCCCAACCAGACAATTTGATTAAAAAATGGGCAGAGGACCTGAATAGACATTTTTCCAAATAAGATGTACAGTTGGCCAACAGGCACATGAAAAGTTGCTCAACATCACTAATAAGCAGGAAAATGCAAACCACAACCACAATGAGATATCACCTCACACCCGTCAGAATGGCAGTTATCAAAAAGACAACAAATAAGTGTTGGCGAGGATGTGGAGAAAAGGGGAACCTAGGGCACTGTTGGTGGGAATATAAATCAGTGCAGCCACTATGGAAAACAGTATGGGGTTTCCTTAAAAAATTAAAAACAGGACTACCATACAGTCCAGCAATTCAACTTCTGACTATCCAAAAAGAATGAGAACACTAATTTGAAAGGAATATGCACTCCTATGTTCATGGCAGCATTATTTACAATAGCTAAGATATGGAAGTAGTCTACATGTCCATCAATAGATGAATGGATAATGAAGATGTTATACACACACACAGAGTAATAAAATAAATAGGTCATGGGGTGTAAGTTACAGCATATGGAAATAGTTAATAATATTTTAATAACTCTGATGGTAACAGATGGTAACCAGACCTATTGTGACCATTTCAAAATATATAATATAAATACTGAATCACTGTGAAGTGTCCCTGAAACCAATATGATATTTTATGTCAATTGTACTTCAATTAAAAAAAAAAAAAAAAAGCACAGTTGGTACTCAGAACAGCACCAACTGGCTTAGTAGGAATGAAAGCTTTTGGAAATGCCCATAGACCTTTTTCACGGTCCACTACATGCTTATTCACTATATTTTCCCAGAGTGGTAGAAATTACATGACTGTTTCAGTAGACTAAAGAAATGGAGTCTTGGTACCACAGGTACCTTCCCGCATTCTTTAATCCAAACACAATTAAGTCCCTTAATTCATGAACAAGTATTTCTCAAAGCTAGTATGTGCCAGGTTCTGGAGACTGAAGGTTCTAGAGATTCGGGGGTGAATAAGACAGGCAAAGTTCAGCTGCTGTAGCACTTACAGTCTAATTGGAGGAGAGAAGCAGGAAGCCATGATTAACACTATATAATTTCAGGTAGTGATAAGCACTGTGAAGGAAGTTAAATGGGGTGATGTAATCTAGTGACTGAGGGGCATGGGATTACAGCAATCAGCAACATTTCCATAGCCCTCATCCCACTCAGTCTTCACAGCCCCTCTATGACATGGAAACGGCATGTGTTATAATCCCCATTTGAGAGATGAGAAGCTGAGGTGCAGCTGAGTGACTCCAAGAAAGTCTTATAGCTAGTGATTCGGGTCTGGTTGTCTGACTCCAAACCAGCATGTTTTCTACCATGTCATTCAGGAAATGGAAATGGTTGTGCAAATTATGGTGTGTCTCTCCCATGGAATATCATGTCATCCTTATAAATGATGATTATGGAGACTGGTGATTATGATGTAACATTAGGGAAAATGCAAAATACAAAATTACATGTATACCATGTAAAAATAAGAATGACTGTGTTTACAAAGACTGGAAAGTGACATACAAAAATGAGCACAGATTTGTATTAGGAGTGTTCCTTATCCTGGTTTCCTAAATTTGAATTAAAATGAATTTGTACCCAAAATAAAGTTGACACTGAATTAAAATTATTTTGACAATTCAACTGTAGCACATACTAGTAAATAGTAGTTACCATAAAGATTATATATATTCATATATATATTCACCATAAAATTTGCAGGAGTAACAAAAACATCTGTTGAAAATGAAGTTCATAGCAGGCAAAGGGCCCATCCTCAAAAACTAGAGTTTAAGAAAGGCCACCCTCCTAATGGAGAAATCACTTGTCACAAAGGAAACTCTAGAGAGCTATATTCCGCCTTGCAAACAAATAAATACGACTGCGCCTGTCTGTGCCCAGATTACACCTGTCTCTTGAGGGACACATATTTAGAGGCTATTCAGGGTGTGGGGAAACCACCAGAGAGAGTGGATTGTGCAGTGGCCTAAGGCTAGTCACGGAGAGGTGCTGTCACGCCCACCACACTGAAGGGCCAGGAGCCTCAAGGAGAGGCAGAGAGGGCTGCCCTGCAGGAGATGTGACCTGGGCCCTCCCTAGGAGGGAGCTCAGGGATTAAATAACTTCCCTGCCAGTGTCCACTCTCTGACCAATGTTCTCTGATGGCTGAACTCAGCGGGAAACCAGAGTGCAAGGGTGCTCTTTGGTGGCATCCTTGCCGGTTGCTCTTCCGGGGCACAGAGAAGGGTGGAGAGTGGATTTGGAGGGGCAATGGGAAGCCATCCAGTGCATGAGGAAGCAGGGGAAGTTTCATCCTGGCCCCTCCTTTCTTTACAAACTCCCCTCCCTCCTCTGGAACCCAGTTCCTACCACTAGGACTTGGAGTGGGGTAGAAGGAAAAGCAAGGGCAGCAAAAGGCTGGAGTCCATTACTCAAAGATCAAGTCTCTGAACCCTTTTTGATGTAAGGGACTGAACCTCTCTGAATCTGTGGCCTTTGTGTGTTAGTAAAGAGCACAGGCTCTGGAGTCAGACTTATTTGAGTTGAAATCTTGCCTCTGCAACTTATTATGTGATTCTGTGCCACTTTCCCCCCCCCTCTTCATTTATTGTTCAATTCCATTTAAGAACACAGTGCTTGAAGAGTACTCAATAAGTGTTAGCAATTTCTTTCTGTCAATGGGGCTTCTCATACCTATTTCTTAGTGCTGTTATGAGAATTAAACAAGATAAAACATATGGAACATATGTTTCCTTCTTTCATGTCCATTAAGCAAATGATGATGGAGTCAGCCACTGTCCTTGGCACTAAAGTGCCAGTGAGGAACAAGTACATAAGGCCCTTGTGACCCCGGAACTCACATTCAATGGGGGCTTTCAGATGATAAGCAAACAACCAAATCCACGAGCACGGTAATGTCAAGTGGTGACAGGTACCGTGAAGCAAATAGAACAGGCATCTGGGTTAGAGAGTGATAGTGGACATTTGGGTAAGGTAACTACTTAGTGTGGTCAGGGAGGTCTGCCTGGAGGGGGAATTTGAGCAGAGGTGTCAATGACAAGAAAGATTCTAGCATGGGAAGATGGGGGGAATGTAGTGGAAGGATCTAGGCTGAGGGAACAGAAGTTCCCAGTCTCTAACACAGAAGTGAGCTTGGTGTATTCAAAGGATTGGGAGAAGGCCAGAGTGTTCGGAGCCTCGTAAGGGATGAAGCTGGAGAGGTGGGCAGGGGTTGCAATCGTAGGGTGGTAAGTAAAGCCATGTCAGGATCCAAATCTGTTCCTTAATCTTGCTTAGATGCTGTCAAGGTGAGTGTGAGGATTAAGGTGGTACAGGAAGGCATCTAGCAATGTACTGAGAAGAGAGTCATCCTGAGGGCTGAGGCAATAAGGGAAATGCTTCCCAAGAAGCGGCCACTGGAGCTGAGACTTGAAAAGGAGCAGACGACACATGGAGAAAGCTGGAGGCGGGGTGTCCTCAGCAGGAGGCGAGAAGCACTTGGACACAGAGGAGGGAACACATAGAAAGTTTTTGCAGAACAGAAATTATCTGGTCATTAGCCTTGAGGGTAGGTGCTTGGAGTTGATTCTCAGATCCAGGGAGAAGAATTGCAGGACTAAGCCTGAGAGCTGGGCCCTCGCCCAGTCTTCCAGTGCATGTGCCCATGGTGTAGTTGCCCCCAGGTTTGGCTGAGATCTTAGATTCTGGGACAGAGTTCAACTGTGTCTCTTAAGCCCACTGGGTCTTGAGTTCTCTTGCACCCTCAGTTGATCCTCAGGATGCAACAGTCACCATCCAGAAAAGGGTAGATCATCATACTTTCAAACAGTGAATGAGGATATTAGATGGTCTCACATTGTGGAAGGAGCTTGGAATTTGAACCTGGTTCTGCCCCCCTTTATTTAGCTTTTGGAACTTTTGCAAACCACTTAATGTCTCTAAGTCACAGTTTCCTTATTTGTAAAATGGAGATGACATTACCTACTCCCCAGGACTGTTGGAAGAATTCAATGACGTGATGTATAAAGCTGTATTTCTATTCTCTCTGCTTCCACCCTTCTGTGGCCATTTACAGTCTATAAGTAGATTCTGAAGCTTTTTGGATATCCTGTGATTGTCAGTCAGAGAGGCATCACCAGAGAAGGCATCTGAGGAACAGGTTTCCTTTGGATTAAACCTGGACAGCAAAATAAGTTCCTCAGTCCAATATCTTTCCTGTAGGTCAGATACCCAAAAGCAACATGCTTATTCTCCAAGGCAACCACAGATGCTTATGGGTCCTTATGGTCCCTCTCCCACAGAAGGGAGAGGGTCAGACATTTGAAAATAGAAAACAAGGTCAAAAAGCTCCATTTGGCTAGTGAATAGTGACGTCTCACAAACATTTCTAAAACTCCCAAGTGTAGAACTGGCTCATTTTCATAAACTCTGCTTCAGATGCTGTTTCTCCTGTCTGGGTAACCAGGCTGAGTACCCCCGAGAACCTACAGAATGATAGAATCTGTGATCTTCGTGGAGCAAATATCCTATGACTTTAGATGAAATATTTGTAGTCTGTTAGTCTCAATTTGTATATTTGAGTGGATTTCTTGCTGCACAAAATGTTTCATTCCAACTCCAGCTCAGTGGGTCGCTGAGGTGAAAGTGTTCATGATTAATTCTGCTCATAAACACACTGGAAAAAAGAAGAAAAGGCCCTGGTGTATATCAGCATTTTAAATGCTGTGACTGTGATTCAATTTAATTATTTCCTCCCCATAGCTTTAAATTGAAGGGCTTCAAAATCAGGAGTTGCTCTCATAAATGTAATTACTTTCCCCTGGTAAATGAGGACACGTTCAGAAATGAAGGGCTCCCAGGTGGAGGCAACGTGAGGGGAGAGAGCGAAGAACAGAAGGGGCATCCAGGGTCCCGGCTTATAGGCCTGGTCCTGTGACTGCCAATCTGCTAAATTCTTCCTCAACGCCTCCATCTCTTTGCTATTAAAATGAGGACAGATAATTTTTAAAACCCTTTCTAGCACTAAACAGTTATGTTATACAATTGTGGCAACCTTAATCAGAGGTTGTCACTCACCCAGAATACTAAGTCTGGCAGAGTTCTGGAATGCTAGAAGGAGAGGTGATTTGGTGTGTTCTCTACGTATTGACTGTGACCTTGGGGAACAGAATGAACCTCCCTGAGCTGCGCCTTCCCACCTGAACAATATGAATCATTGTTCACTGCCCTGGCCGCCTCTCAGGACTGCTGTGAGGACTGGAAATCAAAAGAAGTAATGAATGCAAAACAGCTCAGCTAAGAACACTCCAGAGAGATAGGAATGTTGAGGGTCCAGATGGGAGTGTGAAGTTAGGGCTAGAGTGGAGGTGAGTTCACAAGGATGTGAGGCAAAGTAGCAAATGCTGCCCTCCCTGCCGAGGCCTCCAGGGCCTGACCCACTGTTCCCAGCATTGCCCAGCATGAGTACCTGCGTGGTCCAGAGCAGAGCAGCCTCAGCCCTGCATCGCTGTGCACAGGGAAGGTGGCAGACATGTGGGCCCAGGGGAGGCTGCATGGTCAAACCATCCCTGTGCCCTGACAGCCACACAGAACAGAAGACTCACAGTAGCTTCCTTCATGAGGATGTGAGTTGTCCGTATGGTCTACAAACATCTGGGACCCTTACATTCTGTCTTCAGGGACAGTTATATTATTTGTTAGACTTCTACCTCCACTTGATAATCTTCTCTTTTACTTCCAGGTATATCCTGGTGAGATCAGGTTCACAAAAATCAAAGGCACCCTGCGGGTGAAAATCTCACCAGATCAAGAAGAAATGTGAAGGATGTTTGCAAGAGAAATAGGTTCTCATTCCTTCCAGCCCTTCCCCATCTCTTCTTCTAGTTAAGAGGAGTTCTCTGCTATGTATGTCAGTCTTTTGTGTTTTAATATGAGGGTATACTGTGTTTCCTTTGGAAACATGGCATACTCTTGTAAGCTAGAGTAAGGGTCTCCTCTACTCCTTATTCTCTTGGGTCTGGACCACTGGGACTCTAGGCTAGCTTGAGAGCGTTCCCCAGTGCAGCACTGAGACCTAACTGTCCTTCCTCACAGGGAAATTCTCCTTCTCTGCTCACTCTGGAGATTGGGGTGTTATTTGTTGTGGGAGGTGATGAATGCTTTGTGCTCTTTGATCCATCTCCTACCCCACTATTGAGCACTTTCCTGACTCAAAATCTCATCTCCCATCAGGGTGGAGACTGGGTGGCAAGAATAAAGAAGCAGGTGTAGACCATTCTCTAATTATCATCTATAATCATTATCATCAGGGCAGACACTATTTGTTACCTATTCAGGCTGTGGTCCCTGTTTCTTCTTTGCAGGCAGAGCCCTGATTTTGTCCTGATATCCGCCTTCCTCAGGGCAGCCATGTGCCCAGGGAAGGGTGTCCTTTCTCCAGCTCAAGGATAACTCCTGAGTTGGGAAAGCTGATTTTGGTGTTCCATTCTTCCTGTCAGTGATTGGTGTATGTATGATATATAACGGAGTGCTGGCTAATAAGATAAGGGGTGGGGGTACTCCTGGGAAAGGTTTTCCTTGTTCTTCTGTTGGACTTTGTAATGTCTACACATGCTCTCTGAAACTGCAGCAGCCATCTTGTGACCACCAAGAGAACTGGCCCAAGGACAGAGCTGATATGCTGAGAATAGCAGAATGGAAAGATGAAACAAACTTGGATCTGTAGGGTTGCAATTAAGCCCCTGAAATACCCAAACCTGAAGCCATACTACCTTGGGATTTCTTGATTTTTAAAGCTAAGAAAGTGAGGGTTTTCTTTCATTTGCAGCCAAAGGAACTGGATTTATACAGAAATTGGCACCAAGACAGGTTGTACATAACAACAGAGAAAAGGGGGATGTGGGATGTGTTACTGGGGCCAAAGGCAGTGTACTAGATGTGTTAGATGGTGGGACTTGAGTGGATCACGGCACAGAGTGGCAAAAGAGTTAATTAAATTATCAGCTGTGACCACCTGAAAGGGAGTGTTCATTGAAGACAAGGTTTAGGACAACCAAGTGACAGCTAGCATACAACTTTATAGAAAGCTCAAAAGGAATCATGTTCTATAGGCCAGGATGATTGTTTCTGTTTGAGCTGGACAACTTTAAGAGGGAGAATGTCAAGTTCAAATTTCTAATTCAGGTGCTGGCCAAAAATCATGAATTATCTAAGTCTAATTATTTATGGTTGAAAGACTAAAACCAAACACCAAGTTTGACCCTGCAGATTTCTGAATTACAAGGTCACTGATATCACTGTTATACTGAGTCTCATGTGAAAGTGAGGGCATGCGTCAGCAAGAGGTGAGCTCTCAGCAAAAGAGAGACCTATGGGAAGAGTTGCGTGATGCATTAGTCTGAGTTCTCCATAGAAGTATAGATATATAGATAGAAAGAAACAGAGACAGAGAAAGAGAGAGCAAAAGATTGATTTATTATAAGGAATTGGCTTACATGATTATGGAGGCTGAGAAGTCCTAAGATCTGCAATCAACAAGCTGGAGGTCCAGGAGAGCCAATGGTTCCAGCCTAAGTTCTAGTCTGACTAAGGCAGGAGAAGACAAATGTCCTAGCTCAAAGACAGGCAGAGAGAGTGAATTCTCCCATACTGAGCCTTTTTATTCTATTCAGGCCTTCAACAGATTGGTGAGGCCAACACACATTAGGGAGGGCAATCTGCTTTACTCAGTCTCCCAATTAAAATCTTAATGTCATCCAGAAACACTCACAGACACACTACAGAATAATGTCTGACCAAATAACTCAGCACCCTGTGGCCCAGTCAAGTTGACACATAAAGTTAACTATCATAGATGATGTAGAGTCCTCTAAGCCCTCAATTTCCTCTGACCCTTCCTGTTCTGCAAAGCAGCCCTTTCTCTGTCTCTGATGAAGCTGTTTTCTTCCCTACAACAGGCTTTGCAATGACCTAGCAAGGAGCCAACTCTCCTCTTTCCCAATCATACCAATGTCTTCACCCCCTGAGAGGTTCTATATCTAGGGACATATCCCAGAGTGTATCAGTGAGCCATTTACAAAGTTAAACCCAGGAGGAGATTATTTCCACACCAAATGGAATTGTAAGAACTTGCTAATTATCTCAGCAAAATCTAGTAAAGATCAATGGGAAGGAATTCTGAACATCCAAGATCAAGGAAAGAGGAACATAATTCTAAATAAGACTGAATTTGTTAATATGCATGAACCAACCAGAGAGTCTGAATTCAATATGTTGGCTCCATGTATTCTACCTATTTGCATAGTGGCATAAAACCTAGACACAACAGTGGGCCATGCTACATGAAAATAAGTTGCCAGAAGTTCCTTGTTATATGGAGAAGAAGGAATTCAAAGACTGAGGACACAGCAAGGTTAGAATGGATTTATCCAGAAAGGCTTACAAACCCACACCCTAACTACATGTTCCCTGAGACGACCAGAAAACACTCCCTTCACCAAGGCATTCTACATTGATTAGGGGGGCACTTGCATCTTTTAAAAGCAGCGACCGACAGACTGTTTTCTGTAGGCCAAGGATGCTGGCTTCTATTTTCCCTGTGATGTTTGAAGTGAACTTTATGCTGATACTTAAGTAGGAGGAAATATAGCAAGCAGTAGAGAGATTAGAGACTGATGTAGACACGGTGGGAAAAGAGGAAGAGAGCTGATTAGAAATATGTAGAATAGTAGAATTGTTAGAAATAGTGTACCAACACTGGGAACTTGGTTGATGTTGGAAGATAGGAAATTGCAGTGTTTTGTGTGTGTGTGCTTTCCTAGTAGTTGCCAGCAACCTGGTTATAGGAGGTGAGAAGGAGAGTAGTTAGATTTATCTGTGGTTGAGATAAATCTATGTATAAGAAAGTGACAAGGGGATAAGGCAGTTAATGGCATTAAAAGAGTTCAAGTCTTTGTTTATGGGGAATAGGCTAGACTAGGAGGAGAGAAACTGGGAGAGGACTGTCAGGAGGAAGTAGAAGAATGAAAACATATATCTCGATGAGGTTGAAAATTGAAGATTAAATGAGATAATAGAATGACAGAGACTGGCTAGCTTTTTACCAAACACATTTCTTTTTCCTTCTAGACCACAGGTAGATAATTTTTTCCTGTCTTTCTTGCGAGCGTGTGTCTGAGTTCTGGTCAGTGGACTCTGGATGGAAGTGTTGTACTCTAATTCTAGGCCTGATCCATAAAAATTTTCCACATTCCATCTGCTATGCCCTTTCCCTTTTGTCAGCCTGTACGTCACCTGTTGAAGATGGTGAAGGCCCAGGATGGAAGGAACCTGCATCCTTAAATTGCTGCTTGAATGAGATCTGCCCATTAATCAGGAGCACCCACCTTGGACTCTAAGAGGGTAAGAAATAAATTTATATTGTGGTAAAACACTGACATTTTGTGTTTTATCTGTTACAGCAGCTAGTGTTTCCTAACTAATATAGCTGTTTTTTTAATGGTGGGAAAATTGTGATTCTCAATTAGGATATTTCAGAGGTGATACAGTTCCTGTTGATAACAAGGTCCAGAGAGTAGCTATTTAGCTGAAGTGGAGAGGAGACAAATATAGCTGGAAGGAAGAGATTGAAAACCTAGGAAGTCAGGGTGTTGGATGGCAACATAGATATTAATGTCATACAAGGTGATGATAGGATCAATGGAGAAGCGTAGACTGTGAATCAGAATAATCTGACAGAAGCCCGCATTTATTGGGTGCTGAACATTTTGCCTTCATTATCTCCTTTAGTCCTTATAAGCATCGAATGTGGTAGGTGTTACTATTAGCCTCTTTCATAAACAGGGAACTTGAGCCTTAGAGGGGTTAAGTAACTTGCACAAGGTTTCCCAGCTTGAACTTGAACTCGGTCTAGTTGATTTCAAAGTCCATACTCTTAAGTACTACATTAAAGTTTACCTGAACAACATGGATTTAAGCAGAAAAAAATGCATCTATGTCATAGACCAAGATGTTTCAAAACATTAGAACAAAAATCTCTGGGTCAAATATTGATGTCAAGAATCCTAAACAATATGAATAGATTAATTTCTATACATTAATATCTACATTGGTGCAGACCCCAGAGTCTAGGTCATAGGACTCTCTGATAGTTGCCTCTGTGGTTTTGTGAAGTCTCTTCAGTATTTTACTAAAGACTCTTCATTGGATATCTTTGAATAACCACATCATCTAGCCATCTGAGCCTCACTACACTGGTCAGAGAGATGAAGTAACTCACACCAAGCCCCAATCAAAAAAGTCAGGTCTCCGATTCCAGCTCTGTACTTTTTCTCTTTGTGAGCTACATCCAAGGTTTCCATTTTTTAAAATAATCTATGAATTTTTTTCTTAAAATAAAAATGTATTCAGAAAACCAATATGTGCAATGGATAAAAAAAATTTTGATATTATCCTCTACACTTGTTTATATGCCCATAATATTTCATAATAGTAAAAAGGTAGATGAGTAAGGTGAGAGGGATACACACTTACTCCTACCTTCTTCCTATAGCAGCTCTAGAGACACGCCCACCCCTCAAATCCCCCAGAGTTCTGCAGAGCACAGTTGGCAATAAATGTGGTTTTATATTTTCTAGTGACCAATGCAAAGAGAGAAACATGACTTTTTTGCAAGAGTAGCAGCATCAATGGAATAAAACCAATCCATTGATCAAGAGAAGCACAGTAGAAGGCTATTCTGAATATTCTGAATACTAGTCCTTTAGAAATATACATATATATATATACACACACACATACACAAACATATACACAGAAAAATGCATGTAAATATACATATATAATGTGTATAGATAAATATTTGTTTATTTTTAACCCAGAAATTGTATTCTAAAGTGTATATTCTAGAGAAAATATTTTATATGCATTATAAGAATGTCAAAAGCATCGTTGTTCTCAGTAACTCTTAAAAGGAAATTACATATCTACGACTTGTAGAAAGGATAAATAAATTGTGCTACTTTGACACATGAATATAATATACAGCAATGAAAATGAACAAACTACAGCTATATTCAGGAACATGAATGAATCTTACATAATGAACAAAATGTACAGACACAAAAGGACATATATTGTGATTCTACGTATACACACACACACACACACACACACACACACACACAGATAGAGAGAGATTAAGAACTATATTGCTGAGAAATGCATAGGCATGTTTAAAACTATAAAGGAAAACAAGGAAGAAATTATGATAAACGTTAAGATAACAGTTACCATCCAGGGGGCAGGGAGAGGCCCAAGAAGGGAGGAAGGAGTTGGGGGGTGCTCAACCTGGATGGGGCTTCACAAGGCTATGCATTTGTAAAACTGTACTATTTTATGCACTTTTCAATACATTATAATCCCCAATTAAAAATTTTGGGAAGGCACACACACACACATACACCCCTGTTCTGAAGGAGAGAAATCTTTGGTGGATTTTCCTGCAGAAGATACTGTGTAATGAATATCAAATACTCATCAATATCACCTTCATATTAAACACAGCACGTTCTTTCTTGAGGCTACTTCTTATACCAGTTCTGCTGGCTCCACACCAAAGTATACGCTAGTGGTTTGTTTGGTTTAAGTTAAGATAAAATTTCACAGAACCTAGAGAGAGGGAGTTGCTAGATTAATTCTTCAGAGGAATTATCTTTCTTACATGAGCTTTTGAAATGTTTCCTTACAGCAATTTCAGGATGAGCTCTCCTGATAAGTTTCTGGGGTGGGCCCGTTCTCAGGTGCTATGCATGAAAGAGGATCAGCCTCCTCTTGTGAAAATTGAGGCATCCTAATAAAACATCTGACAGAATGGAAGGCCATTTCCAGTTTGGATTGAAGAGAGCTGAGAAAGTACATGAAACCAGGGTCAGGATTTCATTCAGAAAGCCATTTTGTGTCTGCTGCAATTCATAGAAAAATGGAAAGTTAAGACTCCTCAATTCTTTACCATAAAGCAAGGCTATGGTTATTGGAGCCTAGAGAAAAACACCCATAAAAAGACTAGATGTGATAAATTTAGCTTCCTGGGATACTCTTCAAGACAAAGTAAATGAAACGTCCATCTAAATACAAGTTATGAGTTCTGTAGGCATCTTCCTAAAATGATAACTTTAGTTTGATCTAAAGCCTCTCTTAATGGTGACAATCAAAGATTAGTTCAGATGCCTATGAACACAACTGGTAGTTCATGATGACAAAGCCATTTCATCAGCATCTGTGAGAACTGATAACTTTCTGTTTCTTGTTAAGGGTGTATGTGCATCCACCTCTCCCCCCCAAAAAAATCAAATTTTAATGGACAAATTAGAAAGAACAAATTAGAAAGAAGGTGGAACCAGAGCATATCTTTCTTTCATCCTGCTAAAAATTATTTGACCTGTCAAATGAATTTTCCTTCCATCTATCAGTCTCAAGGTTGTAGATTGGCATAACTTCATTATGCATATTAATCACCAGGAGTATTAATAGCCAATAGTGTGTGGTGAATGCATGCAACTTCGTGCATAACTGAGTCCTAGATACACAGCCAAAGGTCATTAAAACATCTCTCCACACAGAGTATAAACTAAAAAGTATCTCAGGCTTTTGCAGTGGTAGCCATGCCTAAGTCCATCTTCCTGAAGAGCACAGCCATGGTCCTTCTATAATTTAAAAACTTCTCCTTCGTCTAAGTCTACCAGGAAGTTTTATCTGAATCCCTTATTTGCTTCAACTTCTGAATACTCTTTTCTCCTCTGTCTACTCAAGAGTATAAAGGAAGGGCCAGGAAGCCAAGACTGGTCAAAAGCCCCTGGTTCCAGTGCTTCTCTATTTAACCGTAGTTCCCAGGTCTCATTTCCCTGAGTGTTTGAGTCTTTGGCCTATACTCCAGTTACTGGCATCTATTTCATACCCTCCTTCTTGTCATCACGAGTACAGACTCACTTTTCTGCCTTCCTAAACTGGGGTCTCCACCTCAACTAATATTTGCACTTCTTCCTGATCCTAACACTTCACCTATGCTCCCAAGGCTAGCCTGGGCCCTGTGGTTACCCACACCAGACAGGCCACTCCTATCCCGCCCCATCAGGGCAGCATAATCATACATATCTAGGGTAGCACTTATCACGGTGTTGTAAATATTTGCTCCCTGCACTTTTAGTAGACCATGAGCTTCCATATTCATCTTTGATTCTTCTAGCACAATCCATGATGCAGAGGACCAAGTACAATTTTGTAAACAGTCCTGGTCACTAAGGGAAGAAGGTATGAAGAAGTTCATTTATATCATCTTTACACGCTATTTGATCACTTATCTCATCAGTTGGCAGGGAAGGCCGTTCAGGTTGACATTTCACTTACTTATTAATATTAAGTGATTATTGTATACAGAGCTCTTAGTACAACACAGGAAATGCATTTATTTTTCTGCCTTTTACTCATTTTCTATTGACTCCAGTCTCAATTGGGCTGAAGAAGAAAAAGAAAATAGAATAAAACCCTCTTTGTGTGTGTGTGTGCGCACACGTGGTCTGTGCACTCAGAGTACGCTCTATCTAACCTTCCTCCCTGAGGTCCCTTCCCTGGCCCCAGGCCCCTGCCCTGGTCCCTAACCCACAGCCCTCTACCATCTACCTCCAACCATCTTCTCTTCAAGCCAAAAGAGACTCAATCTTTAGATGGGAGACTGGAAAAGATGACCTTTAAGGGTCCTCCCAACCAGGAGATTTTTCTAATTCCATGAATAAATAATTTTTACCTAATTTTTCAGAGGAGCTTAAAACTACTGTCCTCCTTTACAGCAGTCATTGATAATAAAGGTTTTGGCGCTTGAGTAACACTTTCCTTAGAAGTATCTTGTCCTCAAAACTGCTGTATCTTAAAGATACACTTACAAAGCCAAGCTTGTATTGCAATGGTATCTTTGGGGAAAAAAAAATGAAGTTAAAGGGTTTAGAGTATGCATGGTGATTTGACTTTTTAATCATTGTAAGTTATTTACTAGTCATTAGTCTTCTATCTAGGTGACGAGTCTCTTGGGACAAGGGCAGGATGAAAAGGAATTTCAAATTCTCTATCTTGTTCACTTTTCTGTTTTCTATTCTCAGTGCCATGCTTGGCACAGCATGGGCACGAGGCAAACCTTTGTTGATAGGTATATGAGTTTTGACATCAGGGATACGATCCCTAATTAGTCAGCTAGGGAATACCACCTCTTGATAACTTGAATTAATGAATTAATGGTGGTTATAAGAGCAGGGACTTTGGAAGGAAATACCAGCCAATAACATGTTTAGCACACATGGACAATAGCCTATGAATAAGATTGTCCTTATGAGAAATGTTACTTCTGAAGCCAAACTAGGGACATGGGTTAATCAGGGATTTTTGAGCTGCTTTCATATGCAAGATGAAACTTGCACAAGAACTTTCTCTTCCTACCATTGTACAGGAAAATGTATCTATGTGTCTACCTATACCACCTGCATTCCCCCCCGTTACAATAGAGGAGTCATCCCCTCTTCCTATCAAAATCCAGCCCCTTCACCTATGGTTTTCATTTCCCCCAGCTTCTCAAGAAATGCATATTATTATAACGTATATTAAATTGTTGTTCTCTTTTAACTTTTAAACATGCTCAGATAGTTCCCATTTACAAAAACAAAATAAAACTTTCTCTACCCTATGATCTCCCTAATGTACTTTAATTTTGCAGCCAAATTTCTGAAAAGAGTCCTCAATACTTGGTGTTCTCACTCCACCTCTGTCCTCAGCATAATCTGACTTCGGACTCCATCACATCAACAAACAGCTCCCGTAAAGGTCGCCATTGACCTCTCTGTGATTATCCCCGATGGATGTTTTCAGTCCTTACCTATTACCTCTCAGCATCATTCAGCACTGCTGACAACCCCTTCCCTTTCCTCTTCACTTTTGCAACTCAACATTTTCCTGATTTTCCACGGATCTCCTGGTCACTCCTTCTTTGTCTCCTTTGCAGTTTCCTCCTCCTCCACCAGGCCATTAAGTATCAAAATTCTCAACTCTTCATTCTAGCACTTCCTCATTTTCTGCTCTGTGTTTTCTGTCTAGGCCAGTGGTTCTTAAATGTGGCTGCCTCTGGGGAAACACATGGGGAGCCTTAAAAATATTGATTGCGGGTTCCACCCCCTAATATTTTTATTTAATTAAGTTTGGGGACAGCCTGGCTATTGGGATTTTTTAAAGCCTCCCAGAGCATTCTAAAGTGAAGCCCGAGTTGAGAATCACATCTCTTGGTTTATTTCATCCCCGCCCCCCAAGGCTTTAATAATGACCTTGATTCAGATGACTCAACAATACTTATTTCCGTCCCAGAAACCTTCTTTGGGTCCCTGACCCATAGAATCCACTGTTTGACATTTTCATTTGGGTGCCTCAAAGGAACCTTCCCACCTTCCCAGGCTCACCTCACATCACACTGTCCCTTGCATTCACACTGATCTTTCCATGCCCCAAACTTTCTCCTGCTCTAGGGCCTTTGTATATCTAGTTCTCTCTGCCTGCATTATTCATACTCTTCTTTATCTAGCTAACTCTTACTATTCCTGCAGTTCTTAGTTCTCAGGCCATTGCCTCTACCTCCAGGAAGCCTTTCCTCTCTCCCCAGATATCTCTCACGAGACCATGTACCATCCTTTCAAAACACTAATCACAATTATAATTTTAACTTTATTTGCATGGTTCTTCATTTAAATTTATCTCCCTTACTGGGCTGAAACTTCACATATTTTTTTTGTTTGTCATTTTTACCATATTTTGTAAAATCTAAGATGCTTGCTATAAGATGCATTATTATTTTATGTATTACTAAAAAAGAAAAATCACTGATATGTAAAATGGCAATCTATTTTAAGAAAAATATGGATTTTAGATCTTACAAAGTAAAAAAATATAATGTATCAATGAAACACCATATTATTGGAGCATCACACCGTGATTAGTCCACAATAGACACTTAAATATTTCTTTAAAAAGTAAAGAAGAATTCGTGGGAGTGGAGCTTCTAGTATGTTTCAAAGGTTTATGGAGATAATAGGAAAGAATATTTGAAATTTGGGGAATCTAGTTCTTGGATGCAGTGATTGCTCAGAGGCAACTCATAATCCAAGACTGCATTTTTAAAATAGACTTTATTTTTGAGAGCAATTCTATATTCATAACACAATTGAGCAGAAAGAAGAGAAAGTTTCCATATAACTCCTGCTCCCACACATGCATATAATACCTTCCATTAGAGTGATGCATTTGTTACGATTGATGGACCTGCATTGACACATCATCATCACCCAAAGTCCTACATTTTGGTGCACTCTTGGTGTTGTATATTCTATAGGTTTTGACAAATGTATAGTAACATGTATCTTCCTTTGTAGTATCATACAGAAGAGTTTTCCTGCCCTAAAAATTCTCTGTGTTTTGCCTATTTATTTCTCCCTCCTCCCTAATCTCTGGTAACCACTAAGCTATTTACTATCTCCATAATTTTGCCTTTTGCAGAATGATGTATAGTTGGAATCATACAGTATATAGTCTTTTCAGATTGGCCTCTTTGACTTAGTCATATGCACTTAAGTTTCCTGCATGTCTTTTCATGGCTTGATAGCTCATTTCTTTTTAGCTCTTAGAAATATTCCATTGTGTGGATACACCACAGTTTGTCCATTCATCTGCTGATGGTCATTTTGGGTGCTTCCAACTTTTGGCAATTATGAATAAAACTGCTATAAACTTTGGTGTGCAAGTTTTTGTGTGGACATAAGTTTTTAACTCCTTTGGGTAAATACCAAGGAGTGTGATTGCTGGATCATACGGTAAGAGTATATTTAGTTTTGTAAGACATTACCAGACTTTCAGAGTGGGTGTACCATTTTGCATTCCTATAACAATTAATGAGTTCCTGTTGCTTCACATCCTCATCAGCATTTGATGCTGTCAGTGTTTTGAATTTGGCTATTCTAACCGCTGTGTAGGGGTATCTCATTGTTGTTTTAATTTGCATTTCTCTGGTGACACATGTTATTGAGCATATTTTCATATGCTTGTTTGCCATGTTTATACCTTCTTTGGTAAGGTGTGTGTTTAGATCTTTTGCCTATTTTTTAATTGGTTTGTTCATGCTTTTATTTTATTTTTTGTGTTCTTTGTATATTTTGGGTAACAGTCTTTTATCAGATTTGTCTTTTGCAAATATTTTCTCCCAGTCTGTGGCTTGTCTTATTCTCTTGAGATGGCACATTTTTTTTTGGCCTCCTTATTCAAGTTCTTCAGGTGTACTTTCTGGAGGCTGCTTGAGAGAAGTGTTATCCTTGCTTTTTATTCAGGATTTCCAAGAGGAGAAACTCCCTGTTAGTTGTTTACTTGTGTCCAAGTGTTCTTTTCCCACTTGTAATCTGTAGGCCAATTCTCAATTTTGCATTCATATTTAAGTAAGGAAGAGACATCTTTCATGTCTGGGTCAGGAAGGGTAACCCCTCAAAGGAAGTAATTTGATACAAATGACAGTGGCCCAGGAACTCAAATCAAAATAAAGTCCCACACTTCCCTAAAAGTCCTTGCATATTCGCTCAGGAAGCAGCACATTTCCAAATGCTCTGGCCAGGACTGACTGATGTCCTAAAACAGACCACCTCTGAGCTATGATTCCTTCAACTTTTTCACCCCAGGCCTCTCCTGCTCAGTTTCCCTGTAATAGCAGCCTTCTTGGTTAACATTATTACCATTTATTTCCTTTTAATTTCAAACTATAACTTAGCAGAAATAGGAAGAAAGGAGACTTGAGGTCACCTCTATTTTAGAACAAATGGTACCTTGTTCTTAGCAAAGTACAAGTCAAATAGAAGGCATTTTTCAAAAGATAAAAGGCAATTCTGTCCTCTCAGGGACTTTGAGAAAAAAAAGATCTGTGAGTTAATATTGTTCCTCTGGAGAGGATCAGGGAAGAACTAAGTAGTGTGTAGGATGAGGAAGTGAGATACTTCTGGGTGAAGTCTTCTGTGTTATTTCATTAGTCTAGTTGAAGTGAATTACCAGAATATTGTGCACTCATCTATTAAAATATAAAAATAAAAGTGAAGTACTAGGTCAACTGTGTTTTGGACTTATATATATTTTTTTCCTTTCATGACCCATGCTGACCCTTTCTACATAGAGGACAACAAAATGAAAGTTTCCTCTAGGATCATTGGTGAATTGACCACGTGGATAAAAAAAGCCCATGTTACTCTTTTTATACAATAAATAGTACATATAATGAGCTTTGAGGTGAACAAATGAGTACCTTCTAAATACAGATAGTGGTCTCTGACTTACCATGGTTCAGCTCACGATTTTTCCACTTTATGATAGTATGAAAGTGATAAACATTCAGTAGAAACCATGCTTCGAGTTTTGAATTTTGTAATTTTCCTGGGCTAGTGGTATGTGGTGTGATCCTCTCTTATGCTGGGAGCAGCAGCAGTGAGCCACAGCTCCCAGTCAGCCACGTGATCACCACGGGAAGCAACCAATACACCTACAGTCATTCTGGATACCTACAACCATTCTGTTGTTTCACTTTCAGTACAATACTCAATAAATTACATGAGATATTTAACTATAGGCTAATGTAAGTACTCTCAGCACGTTTAAGGTAGGATAGGCTAAGCTATGATACTCAGTGGATTAGATGTAGTAAATGCATTTTTGACTTACGATATTTTCAATTTATGATGGGTTTATCAAGAAGTAACCCCATTGTAAGCTAAGAAGATTTGTAACTGATTACTGTGTTTTAAAATTTTTCTCCCTCTCCCCTCCCTCTCTCCCTCCTTCCTTCCCTCCCTCCTTTCCTTCCTTCCTTCCTTTCTTCCTTCCTTCCTTCTCTATTTTCCTTTTTGTCCTAGAACATTATGACTTCATGTGCATATTTGGTGGGTTTCCTTTCAAATATAAAGAGAAGTATGCTTTTCAAGAGCCATTTTAGACATTTCAAACATGCAGAAAAAGCAAGATCAAAAGGTAGAGACTTGAGACAGCAGGTGGGAGGACAGCACAATTTAAGCAAGCTTCCAAGGTGCTTCATTTTAAATAAATTGTGAATAATTCTGTTTTATCTCTACTTCTTTCCTCTATCTGTTCTGAGAGAAAGAAGTTTGGCTGATCAGTGGGGTTTTCCCCCCCCACTAATATTCAGTTATTAATCACACTTAATTTTTTGGTGGGAGTAGGGAGTAAGTCATAGAAATTAAAGCTCCTTTTTCCTCAAGTATTGTCCTGTAACTGCAGGGCACTTAGTACTTGCAAAGCTCCTCATCAAAACCCTTGCTGCAGATGTCTGACTTCCCACCTGCATCAGTCCTGGGAGCTAGGTTATGCTGTGGAAACCAACAAGCCCAATCCTCAATGTCTTGATGCAGCTACGTTAGTTTATTGCTTATGGTCTATACCCATCCCAGACCACAAATGCGAATTGGTTATCATAGACACTCAGGACTAGTCCAACAGAGACTCCATCACAACACCTGTTTTCATGATAATAAAGGTGAGGAAAGGTCTGAGAGCATAGCTGACCACTCCCCTTTGTTGGTCAAAGCAAGTCATGGGAATAAGTTTGAATTTGTTGGGGTGGGGAGTTATAAACATCCCCAGGGAGGGGCAGGAAAATATATGTGAAAAACCATGTCATCCTTCATGACAACTTACAGGTAAGGAATCTGAAGCTCAGAGAGACTAAGACACTGGTTTAGTCACCTGGGTAACTAGAAGGGAGGTGGTGTCTTCTGATCTCAGTGTTGGGTATCAGCGACTCTAAGTACCTGACCTATATTTGTTGACTTCTCCTTCCTTCTGGAAGATGCAGGAGACATTACCTGGTTCTTGAGTATCACTTATATCTTGTGGTTTATCAAACTCTTTCATTTCAAAGTTAAAATCTTAAATTTTCTTAGACTCTCTGAGGCACATAGCGGTCGTGTGGGTATTTGGCTTAATGGGGACTATGCCTGTGACTCCAGTGTTATGTAACTGAGTAGGCAACTGTCTAGTCTAATTTCAGAGAACTGACAAGGCTCCATGAACACTCCCCTACCCCTGCTCCTTGATGCCTGAAGCTCCCCTAATAGCTACTATTATTAATAGCTTTAATGAATTGAGGTGCTTAGGTGTAAGGAATTGTCCTAAGTGCTTTACTTTTACAATCTCACTTAATCCTGCAAAGTGAGGAACATTAGTCCCCCATTTAACAGACCAGAAGTTCCTGGTTCTTTAACTTTCTCAAAGTTGTACAGTGAGTGAGAGGTTAAACACTGTTCTTTCTGACTGCCAGACCTATGCTTTTTACTTCTGTGATTTACTGCTTCCCCAAACAGGAACAAGACGTTATGTTCCACAATCACGTAGATTTCAAAGAAGATACCCCTGGAGGAGGGGCAAAGCCTTGGTACAGCACAAATGAAGCTCGATGGAGGACAGTCCAATTTTTAAAGAGAAGATTGGAGGAAGGCTAGTGGAGGAATGATGAGTGGTAGGAGGCGGAAAGAAATTCCCTGTATCAGTTTCCTATCAAAGTAACAAAGTACCAGAGACTGGGTGGCTTACACAACAGAAGTTTATTGTCTCACAATTCTGGGGGCTGGAAGTCTGAGATCGAAGTGCCAGCAAGGTTGGTTCCTCCCAAGGGCTGTGAGGAAGAATCTGTTCCATGCCTCTTCCCTAGCTTCCACGAGCCTCGGACGTTTGTTCCTTGGCTTGTAGGTGGTGTTCTCATTGTGTCTCTTCATATAGTCTTCCATCTTTGCATGTCTGTGTCCAAATTTCCCCTTTTTATAAGGACACCAGTCATATTGGATTAGGGACCCACCCTGCTCTAGTATGGCCTCATCTTAACTAGTCACATCCACAACAAACTTCTTTACAAATAAGGGCAGGTTCTGGGGTACTGGGGGTAGGACTTCAACATTTGAAAGCAACATAATTCACCCCATATTAGTCCCCAGTGAGGGACCCTCACACCTCTACAGATCTTCCGCAATGTGTTATTTCCTGCTAAACCCATCGCTGAAAATATCATAAGTCAGAACTGCATTTAATACACTTAAGCTACCAAACACCATAGCTTAGGCTCGCCTACCTCAAACATGCTCAGAACACTTACATTAGCCTACGGTTGGACAAAATCATCTAACACAAAGCCTATTTTATAATAAAGCATTAAATATCTCATGCAATTTGTTGAATATTGTACTGAAAGTGAAAAACTGAATAGTTGTAAGTGTATCAGTTGTTTCCCCTCCTGATTGTGTGGCTGACTAGGATCTGTGGCTCAAGGCCGCTGCCCAACATCATGAGAAAGGATCCTACTGCATATTGCTAGCCCCGGAAAAGAAGAAAATGCAAAGTGTGGTTTCTATTGAATGCATATCGCTTCCCCACCATCATCAAGATGAAAAGTCATAGGTTAAATCATCGTAAGTCAGGGACCATCTGAATATCACTGGAATAGGTCGCTGCTGCTAGAGCTTTCCCTGGGCTGCCTGGAAAGGGAGGTGACCCAACCCAGGAAAAGGAGGGGCTGCTGATGCCTGGAGGGGTGGCTTCTGATGAGTGACAACATGGAATTAGAGACCTCTGACTTTGTGGCCTTGGAAGCAACACAAGTCATTGAAGAATCATATGGTTGTGAGAGCCAGGCAAGTATGTGCATCTGGAGAATAAAAGAAAATCACACAAGCTTCCCAAAGTGCCCTCACTCACCCCACTGGGCTCCACCTCCCTCTCCTGTTCACCCACAGGTGGGTTACTCTCCTGCATAAAGCGGCAGCTCATCAAATTTGCCTCCGGCTCTGTTTCTATAGGAACCCAGGATCAATCGTCTGCACTGCAGGGGAAAAAGCACTTTTTCTAGAACATTTTCCTATTTTTATAGCCATTTCATGTCATTTTTAAAGCCCCTCTATTCCCCCCACCCCCCTTAGGCATGGTATCTCATTCCCAAAATAATTACTTTTACATTCTATTTTGGATAATTCACTGAGTGGAAAATCAAAGATACAATATTTAAGCAACACATTAGTATTCATAGAGTGTTTTTTTATTATGTTTCTCATTACTGAATACATTTTCTGCTGAAAATCTTCCATTGTGCTCCCCAAAGGTGGCATTATTTTGAAGCTACAGTGAGTAGAGATAAAGAACTGAAAAAAATCTCTTAATTGGTTTGTGCTCATCTGCTTCCTTCCCAATCTTGGTCTCTCAGACCCCCTCCAAATATATAAGAAACTTAAGGACACATCATTTAAAGAGAAATGTAGTTGATCTTGGGCTCAAAGGATTTCACAGAAAAATGGTATATACCAAAACAATTGCAGCTGTTTTCTCTGACAGGTTAAATTTGTCAAAGTGTGATGTGCATATAATGTTCATGCCCAAGTATGGGGGACAGGATGCAGCCATTCTGACTGATGTGGGTTTATAATCAATGGGCAGGTGGAGTGGGGGACCTAAAACGCCATTAATGAGATGTGACCATAGCCAACCATTTCATCTCTGGGCCTCAGGTTCTTTACCCTGTAAGAAGGGAAGGAAGAGTGTGGATGGCCTTTAAGGCACTTTCCAGTACTAACGTGCTGCAATTTTTCATTCATATCAACTATGAATACAGTTAAAACACACGTCCGTTGAGTGAGAATAAGCAGTCATTCCTATTTTATGCATAATTAGATCTTCAGTTCACAACTTTTCTGAGAATAGATTTGTTAAGACCAGCAGGGAAATTCTGATTGCCTAACTTGGTAGAAGCAGCCTCTTTAGCCAGAGGGGGTCCTCTTCCCGGGGATGAGGTGCCGCCTAGTTAATAAAGACTGCAGAGCTGGCTGCTTGGCCTAGTAACAAATGAGAATCACAGCCAGACCTCAGAAGAGCTGTAACATGAGAAGGAGGCCATTTCAGCTAGGGAGCTTTGCCAGGAATGTGCTGTAACTAAAAGAATAGACCCCAAGCCGCTTCAGTATTGGAGAGCATCTGGGTGCTTTGTACCCAGGCAGCCAGGAGCATGGCACTGGATGTGTACAGGAAAGTCACACCCCTGCCTGGAACCCAGAAGCCTTCTGAGGATGGAAAGGGGTTGGGGGGCGAGGTGGCTCTCTGAAACACTTCACCTTTCGAAAAAGCACTCAACTGTTTAGATTGAACTAAGCTTAAAACCCTCTTGACACTTATTAACTTTCTCTTCTTTGTTTGCCATCAGATGAGGCCTGTTAATGGTGACACGATTAGCTATAGACCAAACAAAGAAACTGCATTTTCTTGGTGTATCTGAGTTGTGCTGTAAATTTTGTGAGCTCTAAACCTGAGGAAACCCATCCTATATAAAAGAAATAAAGACAGGGAATGATCTGTAAGAAGCAGAGATGAATAGCTTTGACCCTGTCCCTACTAGACCCTCCAGTGACCCAGGGCACCTCTAAAGGACAAAGTTTTTAAAATGCTGGTATTAAAGGATTTGTTGACACATGGTGCCTGGTGTCAATCCTCTCTCCCACTTACTAGCTCTGCGGCCACAGGCATGTGACCTAACCTCTCGGGCAGGATTATTGTATGGCTTATATGAGAGAATGAATGTATTTAAAGCACAAGTAGAGGGCTGCACACACAGGGGTGTTGCATAAATAAGGGGGGAATGTCAGCATCACATTGGGAATTATGGGAAATGCCATGGCTGATGTTTCTGCAAATTACATTTCATTCACCTTGGGACCTCCCCAGTTCCTAGCTGACATAACCAAAGAGCTACAACTATCAGAAAATCCATTTATTTTCAGCCACAAATCTCAGCATTTTGTCCTCAAAAATAAGCTTTCATTTCAAAGGGAAAAATGAATCCTATGTTTAATATGTTAAATTTACTATCAGCAAATATTCCTGTAGCCTAGGCAAATGGCAAGGTTTGGAAATAATTTCCCTGCCACTTCATTTTATGCTTTATCACTTTGCAGTAGTGAATGATATGGTAATCTTGAATATCACTGTTGAAATCTAATTTCCACCTTAGCAGAATTGTTCTCACATCTTCATTACAAACTTTCTCAAGAGATTCTCAGGCTACCAGTAAAATGTTCTCACTGCTCAGGTACCATGGAGATACCTAGGTAGGTAAACAGTTGCATTTGCAAGTAATTTACTAATACTCAAAGGGGTCACATGCTATAGTGGACAGAACCCAAGGGTATCACCGAAGTCTTGGTCTAGCTCTTCTATTAACAAGTGACCTTATTGGAACAAGGTCCATTCTCCTCATTTAGGAAATGGATTGTGATACCAACTTCTCAGGCATTTGTGATTTTTCAGTATCACAGGTAACATCTAAGAAAAGAAATTATACATTGTAAAGCTTTGTTAACTTTTATGACATGGGCCATGGAGATGGTATCAACATAGCATCAGCAGTGCTCAATCCCTCAACGCTATTGCCAGTTAGTATCTATAATGAATTTCTCAGTGAGTTCATATATCCCAGCAGCTTTTCCACCATTTAAAGTTCAGGCATAATTATAGGATGAGTATCAACCTTACTTATCCATCACTGCACCTGCCTGGGCCTCCCTACTTTAAGACAAGTGCAAGCAGAGGGGTTGTAGCTTTGGAGGGACAGAGGTCTGTATACTGCCTGCCACCTCAGCACAGCTCTTTGCAGATGGCCTGGTGACATATTTTCTAATGCTGTAACTAGGCAGAAGATGCCTTAATTAAGCTTAGTTTCTGTATTGAAAGATAAGGGGGGACAGAGCACGTTTTGTCCATCACTCTATTTGCCAGCATACTCCCTAGCACAGAATAGGTATCAAAAATAAATGCCAAACGAATAAATAAAAGAAGTCCAAAAAGTTTGCAGTGTTTCAAATTGCCATTAATCAGTACATGAGACCAGCTTCGTACTTTCTTTCTTAAATAGGCTACTTCTTTTTTCTTGTGTACTTATCCTCAGTAACCCAAACACAGACTTCGGATTTGTCCAGCAACCCTCAGAGGAGACAAGACCTGCTCCAGCTGCATCTCTGTCAAAGCGCCTTGTGATCTAGATGGAAACTCTATGTTTGATTTTGTTACCAGTCCATAATTGCTCACTTTAAAAAGGATCTGTTTTCTTTTTCAAGATAGCATCTTGCAAAATATTTTACTATTTTCCTCAAAATAAACAATTTTCACATTAACAAAAAAAGCCAAATATCTCTTATACATGCCACCACACTCCATGTGGCCACCTCACCGGGCGAGGGATGGGCTGCGAGAGTGAGTTAGTGCTGGACCACCAGCCCGGACCAGGGTTCTGCTCACTGAGGTTAATCTTATTAGTGTGTGTACGGTCTTCCCTCTATTTGGTGACACACAGCATGTCAGTTCTCTCAGTTGAGTTGAGTGTGCAGTTCTCTCAGGAAAGTTGATTTTAAAATGATAAAAAACATGGCTGGTGCCACAATTAATAAATTAATTGAGCATTTATTAGAAAATCATGGGGAGAGAGTACAAGAGAAAGAAAAAGAGACAGAGTAAACCAAACCATCTCTTTTATATACTGACTTATTAGAGAAGACATGCTTTTAGGATTGTATTAGTAGATATTTTACAGATTTCCTTTCAAATGTAGCTTCTTCTCTCCCCAAATTTTCCTTTTTTTTCTTTCCTTTTTTTTTTTTTTTTTTTGTGAAGTAAGATGGAGCCCAGCTGACCTGCAGACTAGGAGGAAGCTTTACGGAACTCAGGGTGCACATGGACTTGTGGAAGGAGGCAATGGGAGGCCTCTGGCTCAGATCAAAGGAGTCAGCTTTGATATAGGTATAAAAAAGTGGACTCTCTTGCCTGTTTCACAGTACCTCTTTCCCCACTCCCTGCCAGAAAAGAAGAGGAGGGAGTATAGTCAGAGTTGGTTGGCTAGGGGCAAGGATAGCTTTATCTGGGGAGATGGAAAGAGCAAGTCTGCAAGTGTGGCCCTCATTCTGATGTGCTTGGACTCAGAGGTCTTATCAGGTGATCTTATCTTTGCATTTGTGAGTTTCTAGCATCTTGGAATAGGTGCCATCAACCTATTAGTACTGGAAAAATCTCTAGAGGAATTGAGGCTCTCTTGACATCTTCATATCAAGACTTTGCTTGGTTCACTATATTTCTATCCAATGCTCAACACCGAAGTATAGAAATTGTAAGAATCTTGACTTGGACTATATAATAATAATCAAATCACAAAAGGAGACCTCTTGTAAAATGCCTCTACCATGAAAGGATATACAGGATGTCACTGGATTGCAAGTAGATAGTCCAAAAACCAAAAGAGATAAAATTGTAAGCTAAGGTGAATTTGAAATAGCACCTGACCACAGACTCTTGGCCTTCTGGCTCACGCTATTTCAAGCTGGTTTTCCCTCTTCCTATATGTATTGACTTCCCCCATTAGCTGATCAGATTCTCAAGAATCAGGACCATGCCTGAAACTCTATCATGTACATGTCTGTAAACTTTTGTAGTTGGGTCCCCTGACTAATCTCAGCTCCAAAGGGACTTTGTCTTTTTCATGACTGCATCTCCAGGGGCCAGCCACCTAGCTATGCTCAACAAATACTTTCAAATGAATAAATATATGCATTTATGTCTTTTTTAATTGCAGAGTGCCTGGAATATAGCAGACCCTCAGTAAAGGTTAAACTGAACTCGGAGACAATTCTCGCTCCTTTTTATGACCTGTCTCCAGTTTGTGAACCAGAGAATGAGGCTAATTGATGAAAGGACAAAGACAGGTGATAGTTCCTGTACTGAGCAGATCAAAGTGAAGTTTCTCCAAGACCTTCATCCCATCAATTTTTTAAAAATGTACTTTGACCTCGTCAGAGCCTCTTTTCATTTTATTCATTCAACTTATGTTAGATACGGCCACTGACTGCTTTTAAATCAATTTCCTTTCCCACACAGATCGCGCTCTCTGTTTTGTAATCAGGAGTCAGGAAGTCACAAGCCACAGGAATTACTTCTCTCTGCTCTTCAAAAGAAACAATATTCGTCACAACAAAACAACTACCAGGTCAGTTCTGTGCTTCTCTCCTATCTTTGAAATATGTAATATGGAGCAATAACAATGCAGGCACTTTAGGAGGCAGGATGGATTTCCCACTAAATCTTCCATTGAGAAGAGGTCGCTTTTGGATGCTATTTCCAATGATACCCCATTAGGCCTCTGGTATTTGTTCAAAGTCTGGTTCAATACCTAACAAGAAAAAGAAAAAAATTAGAAATCCATGATATCTCTAAGTAATCTTCATCACTTTATATCTGATTGCTTTACTTTATCTCCAGTTTGAAAGCACATGTTGAAAAATTATAGTAATCCGAGAGAATTTGAGCATAAATTTACTTGAGAATCTCCTAAACTGCTACTTATCTAAAACCTAAAGCCAGGCTTTTACTGAAAAGAGCTTTTATTAATAGCTAGAAATATACATCTGTTGAGGCCCTGATGAGGAAAGCAATAAATGAGAAACCTTGAATATCAAAATATAATGTTGTCCTCATTTATTTTTCTGGAAAGAAAAAAAAAAAGAATATTGATCAAAGAGACAGCTGTCTGCTAATTAAACTTCTTAGTTCTTCAGAGAAAGAAATATATACTATAGAGTTTGAAATATAAGCTAGTGATAAAAGGTGACTTTTATCCTCTTTTGACACAAGCATTTTATATCTAAGAAATAAAAATTTATAAAAATTTTTTTTCTCATGAAATTATCAACATCTCTTTTATTTTATCTTTCAAGGGACTCCTCAGAGCCACATGATACTTTGGTTCATTGCAGATCAAGCTTATTCATGAATCCCCTAAGGCTTCAAGCTCCAGGATGTGGGGACTGAGTATGTCTCATTTATCATTATATTCCCAGAACCAGGTAGGGCGCTTAGCACAAAGTGAGTGTAAATGGCCAAATGGATGATTTTTCATATCATTGTTCATGCTTTTCTCACTGCCTGGAATAACCTCCTTTACCCTTCTGCCAGGAAAACTTAGCCATTTCCTGACAATGCATATGTCTTCTGCAAATTTTTCCTGGGCAAAATTCTACCCTCACTCATTGTATCCTCATTATTAATTCATAGAGAACTCATTCTCTCTACCAAGTAGTGTAGGATTTGATTCTGTTTATTATCAAAACTTGTTTCCTAATTACTTTTTCTCTACTCAATCACAAGTTCTCTGAGAACCTTCATTATGTTTCTACCCCTATAGCAGGGGTCCTCAACCTTTTTGGCACCAGGCACCGGTTTCATGGAAGACAATTTTTCCACGGACCGGGGGTGGGGGCGTGGGGGATGGTTTCAGGATGATTCAAGTGCATTACATTTATTGTGCACTTTATTTCTATTATGATTACATTGTAACATATAATGAAATAATTATACAACTCACCATAATGCAGCATCAGTGGAAGCCCTGAGCTTGTTTTCACTTGCCGCTCACTGATAGGGTTTTGATATGAGTTTGCAAGCGATTGATTTATTATGGTCTCTGTGCAGTCAAACCTCTCTGCTAATGATAATCTGTATTTGCAGCTGCTCCCCAGCACTAGTATCACCACCTCAGCTCCACCTCAGATCATCAGGCATTAGATTTTCATAAGGAGTGTGCAACCTAGATCCTTTGCAGGTGCAGTTCACAGTAGGGTTCACGCTCCTACGAGAATCTAATGCCGCCGCTGATCTGGTATGAGGCAGAGCTCAGGCAGTAATGCGAGTGATGGGGAGCGGCTGTAAATACAGATGAAGCTTTGCTTGCTTGCCCACTGCTCACCTCCTGCTGTGCTGCCTGGTTGGGGACTGGGGGTTGGGGACCCCTGCCCTATAGGACCTAGCACAGTGCCACTCACTTAGTAGGTATATCAGTTAGTACCTTGCAATGTTAGTACCTTGCAATGTAAACGACAGCAAGTCTTAGACAAAATGTACCAACCGTGAAATCTGCTAATAAATGGGGCCCTGATCTCTTTAACAAGATCCTCTTCCTCATCCTGGCCCACAAACCACGGCTTCCTCCCTGCTTGGTCTTCTAAATCATGAGATCCCAATGTCCTAGTAATGAGAGGCTAGTTACTGTTGACTTACTTTAGCTTTACCATCTTATTCATGAGGTTCATGAACCAACTTAACTGTCCAGGACATCTGCCAGATGGGCCAAAGATTGTAGTAGAAAGTTGTATTAAAATTACAGAACAATAAGAACTCAACTTTAAATGCTTAATAAGATAATCAAGCTCTGAAAGCAAAGTGCCATTTATAGGAAAGCGGTATTATTTTGTGTGTAAATGCAAATGTTTGAATATCTGTGAGAAAACAAAATGATTCTAACCTTTCCCTGAATTTTTAAGTCCTAATGAGGAAAAAATCTGACCACGCTTAGGGACCTGAGAAAGATGGGTAGGCTTATTTTAGATAACAATTCTGGGGGTTGTCTTAGCCTGGGTTCTCTCCAAAGGAAAGCCTGACAGATGCATATGTGCAGGTAGTTGACTTAGAAAGGGATCCCAGGGAGCAGGAGGAGAGACAAGGGAGCAAAACAGGGAAGGAGAAAAGTCAATAGAAAGATGAACATTGAATCAGTCACCATTATGCTCCATCCCGTGGGACATTCTGAGGAAACTACAATCACCCAGGAAATGGAAGGGGGGTAGCAAATGTCCATTAGCTTCTATCCCCTGTCTCTCCATACTTCCAGAGAAGCTCTGGGGAAGGTAGCAAGGTTGAGAGGGCCCATGGTAGGTGTTGTCAGCTGGAGCCTACACAAAGCTGGTTGAAGCCTGCACAAAGTGGTTGCCACATGAGGGCTGGAAGAAGAAGAGAGGCTCAGAAGATCTGAAGCTGTGGCAAAGACAACTCTACTTAGGGAACATTGCCTTTGGCGCTAACACTTCCAGTGAGTGGGAAGGCACTGATGGTACAGAGGGGCCTGGCTTCTGACAAGCTGACTGCCCTTATCTTATGAAAGGCCTTCAATCAAATATAGCCCAGACACCGAACGTTTTTGATTTTTTAATGAATTCAGTTTGTTATAACAAGCCTTTTCCACCAAAACTAAGGCAACAGCACAGCTTATAGAAGAGGTAATTCAGCATTGCTTACTAAGAAGCCTGACTCCCATGTGACTTTGACAGAACTTGTTATCACATCTCCTTGGAAACCATTACAGTGTCTGAGTGTCAGAACACCCAGGCACCCGGCATATCTCAGAGACAGGTGCTAACAAGGATAACACAGGACGGAAATCAAAGGCTGCAGTCCAAGTGACGCTATACATAATTGGCTCTCTAAATTTTTGGTATTTATTGATTTTTTCCCCTAAATTGCTGATTTGATTATATCCTTCATCTATTCAGAATCAATTAAAAAAATCTAGTATTTTTGCCCTTAGGAAACTCCATGACAAGTTTATAATCAATAATATTTAAAGTAAAACAAATCCGTCTTCCAGGCCAGTAACTAGGAAAAGTGATCATTTTCAAATAGCATTTAGAGTTCATTATTCTTAATCACTCAAAAGTAGCCAAGTGAGCCCCAAGTGCAGATTATTAAACTTTTATGAACAGGCATTTCCTCTAACAGTTTTCATCCCCCAATTTTTGGACTATCATGTTTTTGAAATAAAATGTGAAAATCATTACTCAAAGCTGTTCCCATCCAGTGGGAGGATAATCACTTCCTCGAAGTAATTCAATCAGAATACTAATATGTGATACTAAACAGTGCAAACACTCATCTACAGCGTTTGTTTTTTAAGCTTTTCGGATGATGAGCTACAAGCTTCTTCCCAATGACATGTAGTTCCTGCTGCCCACAGTGTTAGAGCTGATTTGCTCTTTGTCCTTGTTAAGATTTGGTTCTCTTGCTTTCCTTTGATTTTGTGAGTTGTCCTCACCACCACTGCCACCACCACCACCATGTTTTTCCAAGACGTTTTATGTTTAGCCATTTTGTTGCTATTATTCACTTTTTTATGAACAAATTAGTCCATGTTTATTGGTCACTGATATTTCCTAAAGCAAACTCCAATAAAAATATTAAGAATTTAGTGTGTAAACTTAAGCAGGGATAAGAAGTTTATGGAGAAGCCTGTGCTCCTAGAACATGGTCTGATTTGAAATTTAGTATGTGTTTGAAAAAATCAATTGTTTCATTTTGTTTGTTTGTTTTTTGTGTTACAAAAGAAATGCTTCTTAGCAGAAATGCTATAACACCAATCTGCTACTATGTACTCCAGGTGCTGTGCTAAGGTACCGTGTTAATATTAACTGATTTAATTTTCACAATAACCCTAGCAGGTAAACCTTGTCATTGTCTTTTTTTAAAAGAATTAATTCTTTTAGAGCAATTTGAAGTTCACAGCAAATTGATGGGAAGGTACAAAGCTTCCCCATATACTCCCTGCCCCCATCCATACATAGCTTCCCTCATTATCAGTATCTTCCGTTAGAGTGGTACATTTGTTACAATCTTGTTACACATCATGTTAACCCAAAGTCCATAGTTTACATTACAGTTCACTCTCAATGTTGTACATTCTATGGGTTTTGACAAAGGTATAATGACATATATCCATCGTTATGGTATCATACAGAGTATTTTCACTGCCCTAAAATCCTCTGTGCTCTGCTTATTCATCCCTTCTTCCATCGCCCCACAACCTCTGGTAACCACTACTCATTTTATTGTCTCCATAGTTATGCCTTTTCCAGAATGCTATATAGTTGGAATCATACAGTATTTAGCCTTTTCAGATTGGCCTCTTTCATGTGCCCTTAAGGTTCTCTCATGTCTTTTCATGACTTGATAGGTCATTTCTTTTTAGCTCTGAGTAATATTCCATTGTGTGGATGTACCACAGTTTAACTATTCACCTACTGAAGGACCAAGTTTTGACAATTATAAATAAATCTATAAACGTTGGTGTTCAGGTTTTTGTGTGAACATAAGTTTTTAACTCCTTTGGGTAAATACCAAAGAGTGTGATTGCTGGATCATATGATAAGAATATCTTCAGTTTTTCAAGAAACTGCCAAACTGCCTTTCAAAGTGGCTATACCATTTTGCATTCCTACTAGCAATTGAGAGTTCCTGTTGCTACACATCTTCGTCAGCATTTGGTGTTGTCAAGTGTTTTGGATTTTGGCAATTCTAATAGGTGTGTAGTGGTGTCTCATTGTTGTTTTAATTTGCATTTCCCTGATGACATATGATATTGAGCATCTTATCATATGCTTATTTGCCATCGCTATATCTTCTTCGGTGAGTTGTCAAAGTCTTTGGCCTATCATTGTTTTTTTGAAAATGACCACACTCAGGTTTACAATAGTTAAGTAACTTGATCAATAGCTTATTTTTTGCTAGAACATATGTATCTAGGATTTTGTCATTCCAAACTTTATGCTCTTTCCAAGAAATTTTTAAAAGACAGAGAAGTTTAAATAAGGACAAAGGGAAATGGCTCTGCTTTTGGAATCACCATTTGGTAGGCCTCTGCACAATTTTAATTAAACCAAATGCAAAACACATTTTGCCTAGAGAACTTTCCCTTTAATTTCAAAATTTACATAATTCATGAGGATTGCAATCCTCTCTAATCTGTTTACCTTAAAATCATCAAAATATCACATGCCAGAAACTACTTGGGGTCTGAGATGCCTTTTGCCTTTTTAATCCCAGGCCAAAGTTTTCCCTTAGTCCCCAAATACTTGCCAATAAGGAGAGATGTCCAAGTCCAAAAAGATGTGAAGTGATTTAAAACTGTTATCTACTTGCTATCCTTCACGTGCTTACAAGGCATCAGAAACACTAGGACACAAAAGTGCCAGGTTGGGGTTGTTCCCAACTATTCCTCCTCCTTCCTACTGATCATAATACATCTTCATGGAATCAAACCCCCATCTTAAGGGAGCTCAAAAGAGTTTTATATCTTTGAAATATTAAGGCATTATTATTCCCATTTAACAAACAAGGCTCCTGGAGCCTGGGGATAATAAATTGTATATCTAAAGCTACTAAGAAGTGGAGTAGACTGAAACTCTTTCTATAGTATCCTTTGTTTTATTTTTCCTTTGGTCCTTCCCCTATTTTAAGATTTTAATCCATTTTCAAGGGCCCAACTTTTGGGTTGGAAGAGACGGAAAATTAGCTGGGAACACCTGTACTCAGAGTGAACAAAATTTGGCCCATGTCAATGCACTTGTATCAGTTGGGCTCTGAGAAAATGCTGAGCATTCAGGGAACCATGAGGAGATGGCTCTGACTGCCCAGACTTCAAGGCTAGTTTCTCCTTAGCCCTGAGGAGTAACAGGAGCATGTGGTCACTGCATACCATGGTGAGCACCCAGAGGAAGGTCAGGGTGTGCTGGAACCAGAGGACCTGCTGGTGGAGGGTAGAAGGAAGGCTTCCTAGATGATGTGACATCAAGCTAAGCATTCAGGGACAAATGGGATTTTACTTGGTGACAAAGAGAAGGGATGTGGAGGAGAGACTTTGGGGAAAGTATTTCAGGAAGAGGGGAAAACATGTGTAAAGACCCAGAGATGAGAGAGAGCAAAATGAGTTCTGGAAACAAGGCAAGGACATTTAACATAGAGGGCAAGGCCCACCATCTAGGGCATGGAATCAAGAAAGATCTCAACTTACAAAAGTATCCACCATGAGCTATGTCTGGTTGGCCAAAACCCCTTCGAGGGGCCTGGAAGAATCAGTCAAAAGTGACTATGGCCCAAAGGCTCTCTCTGCATGTGTCAGATCTCTGCAGCCCAACCAAGCCATGGTAACCCTGACCAGTGTCTGCTACAACTATTTAAGGCTTGTTCTGAGGCTTGTTAATTGGCTTGAACCATTTTACTAGCCCACAGCAGAGAGATGCACTTGAAAGTACTTTTAGATGGTCAAAATGAACTGAAAGTATATTTTTAGAACCAGTAGAGATAGTCTGAAACTCGTATATCCAAAAAAGTAAAAGAGGAACAGTTTAGCTCTCTTGATTTTCTGGAAAGAATGTATCTGGGGGTCAGGGGAGGAAACATGTTTTCCAGGCCTTTTTGGGCAGTGAAGTCACTCCTTGCTAAATGTGGGCAGTGGAGTAAGGTGCTAAGTGCTTCCATTGCTGCTGTAGGGGAACTCCCAGCTGGGGGAAGCCCGTGCATTCTCCGGCCAGTCTCTGATGGGCGGGCTCACGGAAGTAGAGCCCCAGCGCCATTCACCTGCCAGCATGTGTACAAGGGGCAAGGAGTGACCTGGCCATCTTGTTTGGGTAGCAAGACTAAATGCGCCCACTGAAGTTTCATGTCCCACTTAAAAACATAAACCAAGCCAGACAAGCCTATAACACAAGCAAAAAATTCTTGTATTGCACATATTTCCTTTTTATATAAAGAGGAATTTTCCAGATTTGGCCATTTGGCCCAATTTCTCCTGATTGGCTCTTAATGGAAGTTGATTTAGCTTTGACCTCTTCCTCAGTGCCACATAACACAGAATAAACAAACAAACAAACCCCAAGAACTATCTTTGAGCACTTAATATACATCAGGCTCTAAGCACTTTTATCTTCATCATGTCTTTTAATCCTCATAACAATACCATGGGGTAGATATTATTCCTACAATTTTTAAAAGAGGAAACTGAGGAACAGAGAAGTCAAATGATTCCCTCTAGATCACAGCTGGAGAGAGTCAGAGGCAGGCAGGACCCAAAGCCCGTCTGATTCCAAAGCCCATGTGTTTTTTATTACATCACATTGCCTCCAGAGGGGCCAAGAGATTTGGGGGTCACGTGAAACATAATACTTTAAGAGCAGTCACTTTGGGAAGACTTATCCTTGGCCTCTGTTGGCAAACTGATAAAGTAAAGAAAATTAGTCAATTTAAGCTCAAAAAAAGAAAAGGAAAAAACTACCTTCCTGATGAGTGAAAATTTTGTTCCAACAATACATTTCTTAAAAAAATAAATAAAATAAAATTCAAAAATTCAAAAAAGAAAAGAAAAAAGAAATGGAAACAAACCAACCCTGGAACTGAAGATTAACTGTACTTATAACAACCAAGATGACGCTGGTCAGACCACCGATGACCAATTTCAAGATGACTGTCAGAGCTGACTGTGCTGTTTCTGCATGTAGCCCCCTCCCTTCACCTATAAAAGCTCTTATCCCTGGATTGTCATAGGAGGGGGACGGGGGAGGAGTTGGCCTTTGGACAGGCGTCCGCCGCCCCCACCCCCACCCCAGTTGCCAGCATCCAAAATAAAGCAAACTTTCCTTTCCAAAAAAAAAAAAAAAATACATTCCTTAAAAAAAATAAAAACAACCAACAAAAAAAAGTATCTCATCCCCAAAATAGTCGCAACTGATGACACACTTACTGCAAGGAATGTTTAATCTAACAACACTTCAGTGCCACAGAAGTTGGCAGTCCTCAGAGTTGGAAGCAGTGGTGCTGTGTCTACATCAGTAGGGAGTCTGAGCCCTTTACCTGACTGGGGACAGAGTTTCAGTAGTCTTCTGGGGAGAACACCTTCTGCTGGCAGGTGGGCCCAAGGCCTCTTTCTTCGTGCCAGAATGGACTGGGTCTATGCAATGTGATTCATGGCATCAGAGTTCTGGCCAAAACATCTGGGAGTTTGGTCAACTCAAGGACAAAGATGGCCCACACTCATTTATTTGAAACACACTGATTAATCAATTCGGCTAAAATGGCTCATCTCAAAAGCAACGCCTAACACAGAGTTGGAAATGGGAGGATCCATAGCACTCAGTGCCTTTAGGCCAGCTCCACCCACTCACCTAGCATATGCCTATAAAGCCAGGGTCCAGCTTTCTTTCCAACTTTCAGCTCTCCTCCTGTCCTTGGAATTCACTCTTTCTGTTCTGAGAAGTCCCCAGCTTGGAGGGGGGACCACACAGACTCTGTTAACTTGTATCCAAGCCAGATGCCTGGGATGGCAGTATGTGGTGGTCATACCTGTGTTTTCTTCTCTATCCACACTCCTAAGCAGCCAGTGGTACCACACAGTGCTTCCCCCATTACAAACACATCAAGGACAGCTCAACATTTTCTCCTCTTCAAAGAATTGTCACATTCTTTCTAAAAATAATAATCGCCTCATTTGACATGGGGCCAAATGCACAAATGTGATAATATTCAGTTTTTCCTTTTCCCTTTGGTCTTTATCCACTGACCACCTCCCCTCACCCCCCAAAATAGTTCTTTCCCATCACCATCTCCTAATTGGTTCTTGTTAGCTCTGTTGTTTTGTGTACCATCTTTATCGTTTCATTAGGTTCCCACAAATTCATGAGTCCACTCAGCACTTAATTTATTTTATTTGTCTATTTGTTTGGTTTTGCACCAGTACCGTACTATTTTTGTTACTGGGGCTTGTAGTATGATCATAGCTGACAGGACAAGCTCTTTTTCTTCTCTTTGATCCTCTTTCTTATCCAAGTTGACTTTGCTATTTATGGAAGAATATATTCTTCCACGTGCACTCCCCCCCATCTTTACTGAGGTATTACTGACAAATAAAAATTATATATATTTAAGTTATACAACTTGATGTTTTGATATACATATAAATTGTGTAATAATTGCCACAATCAAGCTAATTAACATATCCATTACCTCGTGTATTTACCATTTTCATTTTTCTGTGTGTGGTGAAAACACATAAGATGTACCCTCTTAGAAATTTCAAGTATACGATATTGTTAACTATATTCATACTGCTGTACATTAGATCTCCAGAATTTATTCATCTTGTGTAACTGAAACTTTATACCTCTTGGCCAACATCTTCCTATTTCTCCTTCCCCCAGACCCTGGTAGCCACCATTCTGTTCTCTGCTATTTGAGTGTGACTATTTTAGATTTCACATATAAATGAGATGAGGCTGTGTTTGTCTTTCTGTGGCTTATTTCACTTAGCATAATGTCCTCCAGGTTCATCCATGATGTTGAAAATGGCAGAATTTCCTTCTTTTCAAAGGCTGAATAAGAGATGGATATATATATATATTATATATATTATATATATATATATGATATATATATATCACATTTTCTTTACCCATTCACCCATCTATAGACATAGACATTTAGGTAGTTCCCATCTCTGCTATTATGAATAATGCTGCAGTGAACATGGAAGTGTAGCTATCTCTTTGAGATACTGATTTCATTTCCTTTAAATATATACCGAGAAGTGGAATTGCTGGAACATAAAGGTGGTTCTGTTTTTAATTTTTGGAGGAAACTTCATACTCTCTTCCATAGTGGCAGCACCAGTTTACATCCTTTCCAACAGTGTACAAAGGTTTCCTTTTCTCCACATCCTTGACAGCACTTATCTTTGGTTTTTTTGATAATAGCCATTCTAACAGGAGTGAGGTGATAGCTCATTGAGGTTTTGATTTACATTTCCCTGGTGATTAGTGATATTGAGCACTTTTTCATATACCTGTTGGCCATCTGTATGTCTTGCTTTAAGAAATATGTATTCAAGTCTTTTGCCCATTTTTGAATTGGGTTATTTGTTTTCTTGCTATTGAGTTGTAGGAGTCCCTTATATATTTTGGGTATTAACCTGCAATCAGATATATGGTTTGCAAATATTTTCTCCTATTCCATAGGTTGTCTTTTCTTTTTGTTGTTTCCTTTGCTATGCAGAAGGCTTTTAATTTGAGGCAATCCCCCTTATTTATTTTTACTTCTGCTGCCTGTTCTTTTAGTGTTATATTTAAAATTTAAACTTTAAAATTCACTGGCCAGACCAATGTCAAGAAGTTGTTTCCCTATATTTTCTTTTGGGAGTTTTATGATTTCAGGTCTTACATTTAAATCTTTAATTAATTTTGTGTTGTTTTTTGTATGCGGTTGAGATAAGGGTCCAATTTCATTCGTCTGCATGTGGACCTCCATTTTCCCCAGCACCATATACCGAGGACACTATCCTTTCCCCATTGTGTGTTTTTGGCACCCTTGTCAAAGATCAGTTGACTGTAGATTTGTGGATTTATTTCTGGGTTCTCTGTTGGTCTATATGTCTCTTTTTATGTCAGTACCATATTGTTTTGATTACTGTAGCTTTGAAAATTTGAAATCAGGAACTGTGATGCCTCCAGCTTTGCTCTTCTCGATCAAGATTACTTTGACCATTTGGGGTATTTTGTGGTTCCATATAAATTTTAGGATATTTTTCCCTATTTCTGAAAAAAAAATGTCATTGGAAATTTGATAAGGATTGCATTGTATCTGTAGATCACTTTGGGTAGTATGGACATTTTCACAATATTAATTCTTCCAGTCCATGGACACAAAATGTTTTTCCATTTATCTTTGTCTTCTTTAATTTCCTTCATCAATGTTTTATAATTTTCATTGTAAAAGTCTTTCACTTCTTTGATTAAATTTATTCCTACTTATTTTATTCTTTTTAGTGCTGTTGTGAATGGAATTTTCTTAATTTCCTTTTCAAACAGTTCGTCGTTTCATGTATAGATATGCAACTAAGTTTTGTATGTTGATTTTATATCCTGAAACTTTACTAAACTTATTTATTAGTTCTAATAGTTTTTTTGGTGAAGTCTTTAGGGGACTTTATATATAATAGCATGCCATCTTCAAATAGAGATAATTTTACCTCTTCCTTTCCAACCTGGATGCCTTTTGTCTATTTTTCTTGTCTAATTGCTCTGGCTAGGACTTGCAGTACTATGTTGAATTGAAGGGATGAGAGTGGGCATCCTTGCTGCATATGTGTAAGTGGTGGTGGGGCTCCTACTCCAGTGGGTGCAGAGGCATGAACTCGGAGCAGCTCTGTTAGCTGGACTCAGCATCAGACACCTCATCAGAGGTGTGCCTGGTGATGCCAAGGGCTGCTGATGTCCTCCTTCTCTCCTTTTCCCTCAAGGTGGTAGGGGATTCTTCAGGGGATTCCTCTTTTGCAGAGCTGTGCCAGGTTGGGGGATGAAATGAAACAGGTAAAATGCTTTTGACACTTTTCTATGTGGTCATCCTCAATTTTTGAGCTCCATTGTGTTGCTGCAGCTTCTTAATTGTAATCTGGAACCCTCCCAGAGCAATTTTCATTGGTGGATAGTTGTTACATTGTTTTTGTAGGGAGGACAAAGGCTGGGACCTCCTAATCTGTCATCTCTGACATCACTCCACATGCATTGGAAAATAACTTTATTACGTTCATCAAAAAAGTCTAGCTGGAATTTTAATAGGTATTGCATTAAATTTATATTAAATTTATAGATTAATTTTGGCAAGAATTGACCATTTTTTACAAAACTAAGTTATCCTGTCCAAGAGAATGAAATAGTTCTCCATTTAATCAGAATTTTTTCAATCCTTTAACAAATATAGTTTTAGACATTCTTTGCTAAGTACTATATATTTTATAAATTTTATCTGATTTCTGATTGTATTTTGAGTCAGTTTGCTGCTATAGAGAAATGCTATTCATGTTTTGTGTGTTGACCTTATATCTGGCAACCTTGTTGATCTCTCTAATTAATTAGGAGTCAGTTTTTAGAGGTAGATTTTCATTTCTACCAACTTCAATTAGGTTTGGTTCTACTTGCCTTTATGGTGGGAATGTTTTATAATCCAGGCTTTTTTTTTTTTTTTTCTCCTAAGGCATACATTGTTGCAACTAACACTGCTCTCTGTATATATAAAAATCCAGAAGGAAGACTGGAGGGTATCTGGGCAAATAGATTAGTTTCTTTATGGCCAAGAAATATAGAAATACTTGTGTATAAAACCCAAAGTCACACACTGATCCAGAGCTAATACTCAGAGAACAATGGTAATAATCCCCACAAACCACTGAACTCCCTTACTTTATCTGAGTATGACCTTCCTTGCTTCCTCATTTCTACAACTTTCAAGGCCACAACTTGAAGTAAAAGAAGCCAAGTCAACAATGGGCCGAAATCAGTGTGAATACCAAGATGGAAACCCTCTCTCTTCCATCTCTTCCCAGGATGTCAAAGAAAGAAGCACTGGGACTTGCAAACCCTAGGAGGAAATGGGGGCTTTTTATTCAGGAAATTTATCCAGCACTCCTTGAACCACTGAGTTATAAATGGTGTCTATATAGGAGGAGTAAAGGGAAGAGTTATGGAGGACACAGAAGTGTTAAGTGATTTGCTCAACATAACAGGATAGGGGAGATCTGAACTATCATATTGGAATTTGATCTATACTGAGAGTTGGTCTAGTGGAGGCTGTGGTGTTCCTTTTCTATTTCCATAGTAGGTTTTTTAACCTGCATTGTTCAGACTATTTATTTCAGTTCTTTGCTGTACAAGTAGTCCTTTAGTTGATTAAAAAAAAAAAGAAAACAAAAACACCTCTAATAGATGCATAAACCTATTATTCTCCTGCACTGCTATACAGGGCAACCATTAGTAAGCACATTCTCAACATTTGGATACAAGCCCTACACTCAATGCTTCCAGAAATAATTTGTTTCAGATAATTTTGCTAGTGGAGTGTGTTTCATGATAGGTGTTCTCTGACACCTCAGAAGGCCGTTTCCAAACTCTTCTGGAAACTATTTTGTAAAAGAGAAACAGTCATGAGGAAGGATTACCAGGAGGAATTTTGGAAGCTGGCCACCCAATTAGGCAACTTTTCTTCCCCAAGGACCTGTAACTTGTGCTCACAGTTTCAGGATTTATATGGACACAGCCCTTGAACTCTGACATTTTTAAAAGAAATTAAGCTGTGCCAGAAATCTGGGATCAGTGACAGCCACATTGGTCTCCTTGGAAAGCAAAAGTGCCTTTAGGAAAAGACAAGGGACTCACCCCTTAATCATACTGCCAGTCACTTCTCATAAGTAAGGTTTGCAATTGGTGAGGAAAACACAACCATTGTTCTAAATTTAGGAGATGAAGGAACACACGGAAGAGGAGAGAGAAAGAGGATTAAGAGGGAGCGAAGGTCGGGGTGGAGAGAAGAGAAGGAGACTTCTGACTCTAAGAATTCATGTTAGGGAGGGAAGATAGATATTGCTAAGAAGAGAGAGGTGTTAATGTAGAATCCACAGCAAAAGAACTCACACAGTGGAGCATCTGGCAGATAACTAGTAGAGAGAGACAATGACTATTTTGAATCACATCTGGCATTGCCCTTAGCCTTGTGAAAAGAACAGAGACTTTAGAAGTAGAAAGAGTTGAGTTCAAATTCTGACTTCACTTTGCAGCTGAGTAAACTAGGGCTTGTTACTTCACCTTTTTGGACCTCAGTTTCCTCAAGTGTAAAATGAGGTTAATGCTACCTACCTTGCAGTCCTGTTAGCAGGATTCAAAATAATGTTTATAAAAATCACATTATTGCACATTATAGCCCCTATAGTATGGTGTCCTGTTTGAAGACAAACCCTTGCTCTTTCTTTAGACTGATTAACCTGGATGTACTGAGGCTGAACTGCTGTGTTCTTATTTAATTTGTCTTGATGGACACCACACCTCTGTGATTGGGGGTAGAGCTTTGCCTGAGGGGAAGGAGCATCACAGCTGACATCTTTTCTTGGATGAGGTCAAGGTCAGTCCTGGGACAGGAAGCCAAGACGGTGGAGGTAGGCAGGGATAAGAAGGGAGCACTTCCTCTATGGAGGGGGGGAGGCCTATGATGGTTGGGCTTGGACTTTTCTTCAGGAGACATGCTGGTAGGGCATTCTCCCTAGAGATAAGAAAAAGATCCCGTCCAGATGGTGGTCATCGAGAATAAGTCAGGAAGAGCCTCCTCAGGACCTCCTAGGCCTAGCAGCTCTGAGCGAGCCTAATGAAGGATGAAGGGGTAGAAGGGAGAGTAACAGAGACCAGAGAGAAGTCTGTCTCCAGGTGCAGGAGGATAGCAGATAGATGCATAGGAGGGGAGGGGCAGCATTCCAGAGCCAGAGCTGCAAAGGACAAGCAGGAAGATTGTAAGGGACATGTTTGCCTGATCCAGGCCACCCAAAAAGGTGGGCAGGACATTTTGATAAAGGTGGGACTTTATGTAGCCAAGTGGGGTGGGACATTTTAAAAGGAAGGAAGTATAAGCTCTTTTTAATGACTATATTTCCCAATTATTATTACCAGCATCAGTTTAGAATCAAGATGTTAGTTAATTGTTTTCCAGCAAAAGAATTTTAAAAAATATTTTACCGTCGTTATTTATGTAAGAAGCTTCCGGCCATAGTGGTCAGCTTCTCATGAGCACCATAAAAGAGAACTCATCTGTGAGATCTCTGAGGGCCTCATGTAGATTGGTGAGGGCTTCCAGATTTCTTCCTGGAACTTTGCATGGGGATGTGTGTGGGAGAACACAATACCTTCTTTAGGACTGAGGCACCTCTCTGAACTCCTGACCTCTGTCCAGAAAGCCTTCCTTGACACTATTACCTGGATGTAACCTCTCTCTGTTTCAACTCACCAGAGTTTGACCTGTCTCTCAAACAGTTCACACCTTACACTGCTTTAGGATTTTTAGGAATAGCACCTATATAGAATCCATTGGCTGACACAGTTCACAGAGCAGGAATCTGTTCCCTAGGTCAGGGTTTTGCTTACAGCAAATGTTCAGCAGTATTTGTTCATTTGAATTAAATTCTATTCAATTGGATTGTGCCCCTTTGTGGCCAACTCCTCCTAGAACGTGGCGGGGGAAATCAAGGTCATCCCATACAGCAGAATCCATACCTCCTGCCCTGCCCCTCCGCAGCACCCTGGCATGGCCTGCAGCAAACACAAGTGTAAGCTGGCCCTCACCCTTTGAACTAGCTCTTGAAGTTCTCCTGGACACAGACTAGAGCTCATTCTCCTGTTCCACTGTGTGCTTAGAAATGCCTTTAACCTCCCACTGTAGCTCCTGGCTACCCTTTCAAATTCTGTGTGCTGGAGGCCCTTCCCTCCACCTTGGCTTTCCCTGAAGGGATGGAGCTCCTCACCAGGAGCTTCTGAAGGGGAAGAAAAGCCACCTGGCTTTCTAAAGGAAAGGTAAGAAATGCCAAGGAAATCAACAGAGGCTCTCAGGTTGGCAAATACCCTTCCTTTCCTTTCAGAATTACAATACCTAGTTTAGTGAAACAGGAGGTTTAATGTGCTGCTTGAAGGAGGGTAAGTTGTTCCATCACTTCTGGAAGGCGATTTGGCTAAGTGTCCAGCACCTGTAAGATGTTCACATCCTTTAACCCAGCAATTTTGCTTAGAGCAAGTTTCCTGCAATTCACAGAAAAAAAAAAAAAAAAAAAGAAAGGAAGAAATTTAAAAAGGCATTCAACCTCATGAGGAATAAAGAAAACGCAAATCAAAACACCAAGATATTTTTACCCACCAGATTGGTAAAAGTGTAAAAGTTTGATCAGGTGGTAAACTTGTGGGGATATGGCCATGCCAGTTTACAAACAAGTAGTAAGTAAAAGTGGCCATTTACTTACTGCTTGTTTGTGAATTGGCCCAGTATCAGTAACAACTCCCCAAATCTATAAACATACACATTTGTTTGTGGGAAATGGCTTAATAAATTATGCTACATAAGTATTATGGAATTTATACAGTTATTTTATATTTTTAAAAATTTTTGCAGTAATTTATTATTGCAACAATGATTGTATATTTATACTTCAACTGAACGACAGAATTTTAATAGATAAAGCATATAAGAAGACCCTTATTGCCAATTGCACCTAGAATGCACATCTGTACAGTTATTTAAAAAATAATTAGATCTGTATGTTTACGTCTGGAAAGTTGCTTGAGATTTCTTAAGGGAAAATAAATAACAAGTTCAGAGAAGCATGTATGGTTAAGACTCCATTTTATTAAAATAAAACCATATTCACCTATTTATTTATTTTTCAACAACTTATTTTTAAGGCCTAGCTGTCTTTGTGCTAGGCACTGGAGATATATAATGGTGAAAAACACATGATTCCTCCTGCCTTTCTGTATGTTATTTTAGCATAGAAAACACATGGAAAGGAAATATACATCAAAAAATCATAGAAGAGAGGGAAAAGAATAAAGATTTTGTTTTACTTTCATGTATTATTTGAATCGTTTCAATAGCCTGCATTACTTTTATAACTAAATAAAAATTTTTACATGAACACACAAACAAAAAAGTTATCCTAATGAAATAATTAGAAGGACACCTGGGGATTTATGTACAAGGAGATATTGTCACACAGTTATGATGAGCTTGGTTTTGGAGTCAGACAGACCCAAGTGTGGCTCCACCTTTATCGTTGACCAGCTGTGTGATCCTAAATAAGTCATTCGACATTTCTTTCTCAGTTTCCCTCTCAATAGAATGGAAATCATCATAACACTCAGCTTGAAATGTGAGTGTGAGGATTAAATGAGTTGATGCGTATAAAGCATTTAGCCTAGCATCTGGCATATAGTAAATGCTTAACAAATAGTAGCCATAAAAACAAGAAAGATGTTTATCCTAGTATTGTTTACAGTTGCAACAATTTAAATGTCCAACAATAGCTATATAGATAATGGACATTCTATGATGGAGTATTATGAAGTCATTAAAATCACAATTTCAAAGAATTTTTTATGAAATGAGCAAATATAATTTTGTAGTGAGCACAAAGCTATATATTCACTGCAATGCCCATTTTGATAAAATATGTATCTGTGTGTGTGTGTGTGTGTATATATATATATATATATGAAAAAGCACTGGAAGAAAATGTCTAGAATATTAACAAGTTTGCTGAAGCTTTTGTAACTTCCCCTTATCTATTTTCCAAGTGATGAGCAGTGACATCTCTTAAAGGGAAAAGGGCTTACATGTTCACCTCTAAGCTTAGAAGATGGGGAAGGACAAGTGGTTCAATTTCCGTTCTCCTTCATTTGATACAGGAGGAGAATCCCAAGTGGTCACAGGGATTACTCCATTGTTAAACTGGGAAGGAAGACCGACTGACTCTCGGAAATCAGAAGCCAGCCTAGGCCAGAGAGGTAGGGGGTATGGGGGACTCAGAGGATTTTATATGAGAAAGTAGAGATTCTGATTTAAGAATTGGAATTTTAGAGCTGGAAGGGAATTTTGGAGATCATCTAATTCCTTGCTTTTCAAAGCGTGGTGTGTGGATCGCTCAGGCACTTGTGAGGTGCAAAATCTCCAGCCTTATTCCAGATCTACTAAATCAGAACCTGCATTTTAACAAGATCCCCAGGTGATTCTTTTGCACACTGTAGCTTGAGAAAAAAATGACATTCCCATGATTTTTAAAATGAAGAACCTGAGATTTTTAAGATGTGAAATGATATGTTCAAGGTTACATGGGAATTTTAGTGCAGAGACACTGCACTAAAGAGACACTGCAGAGACAGAACCAGGAACAGGTCTCTTGACTCCTGTTCCATCATTTTCTCATATCTTGCTGCCCCTCACTGTGTTAACCAGCTATTCATCCTGATTTGTATACATTATCCAATTCCCAGTCTCCCAAGTCTTTTCTATTCTAGTAAATTTTAGAGGTATGGTGTTTTATTTATTAGGTCTATATTGCACTGAGACAAATTATTCTTTCTCTGTGGCAGTGGGTGAGTTCAAGGTCAGCTTCAATTACCAGCATATTGAAAGGGTCTAACTCCTTGGAACCTTCTTAAATGTCCATGGAGATTGGTCTTTAGTTCCTTGTAAATTTGCTGTCACCAGATCCAAGTGAAATCACATTCTAAAGGACAACTGAGAGGCTCAGAATTTCTGACCACAGACTTAAGATACAAACATCTTCCCCACCCTGCCCTTCCCTTTGTTCTCTGTGTCCTACCTTGGTTCTGCTCTCATTCTCTTTTACTTTCATCAAGGGTTTAATTATGCTCCTGGATTCTGATCACAGGTTTATTAAATGTTTAAGTTTATGTCCCTTGAATGATGGTTTCCCAGTAATAGAGGCGCATTCAGAAGGAGAATAGCAGGTCAAGCACGGGTGTAATTTGGAAGAGCTTGACACCAGCCATTTCATCTCTGACAGGGTTAATCACTACTCTGGTTTTTCAAGCTCTGGGCTTGCTGGACTGTGCCTGCCAAGGTCAGCTGGGGGCCCCAAATTAATTTTAAAGACATACGGCTGCTTGGAGTTCACTAAGTTATCAGCTCATAATATTTAAAGAGTTATTTATTTTATTTCCCCTCAAATTATGAACCAAAATATAAATTACCTTGAAATAGCTAGAAAATAATATGCCATTGTATTAGAAGAATAAAATCACTAAAGATTGCTGCATTTACAAGCCAAGGCAAATTCCTAGAGAGGATCAACCTTTTTGAAGACAACATACAGGACATATTGGAAGAATTGCTGAGTATTGAGTTAGTCCTATTCAATAAAGATTTAACTGATGCCTCTTCTGCAGATGACACCATTTTAGATGCTGTAGGGGTTGGAGAGAGGGTCCAAAATTGACTCCTTGATGGAGTTGTAAAGGTAAGGACAGGAAAAATGGTCAACGTCTGTCATCCTAGGGAGAACGTCAGAATCATAAGAGAGGTAGATGTACTATGGGAGTTTGCAGAGGGAGCCCTTCTGTATGTGGAGATCAGGAAAGGCAAGAAATGGAAGTATTTGAGATGGCCTTTAAAATGTAGAATTTTAAAAATCTTTCTATTTTATTCACAAACCTAAAAAATTACAAAAATGTGTGGGTTTTCTAAGAAGTTAAGTCATTCAGAGGTATGTAAAGAAAATACTGTCTACACTTTCCCCTCCCGAATCCCACTCTCTCTGCTCCCAAAGTAATCAGTGTAATCAGTGTTAACAGTTGGGTATATCCTTACTTACCTACACATAACTATGCATAGATAGACAGCTGTCTAAAACCTTGCTTTTATTATTTTTTTTTTTACAAAACAGAATAATACATAGATATATTATTTGCAACATTTTTAATTTAATAAAATCCTGAATGTTTTCTCAGCTAACACATAGTGATCCAATTCATTCCTTTTTAATAGATGCACAGTGTTCTGTAGAATCACTGTTCCAGAATTTCACCTACCATTGCCAGAGTGATAGACATTCAGGTTGTTTCCAGGATTTTGTTATTTATACAATGTTGAATTTTGACAGGAAGAGATGGCATCAAAGAGTCAAAGACACAAGAAACATAACTTTGGGCCCAATAATTTCTGTCCATAGTTCTTGCATTGTTAGCAGCTTTGTTTTTAGCACAGCTAATTCTCTTCTTGGTCCCCTCTGGTTTCTGGGCTCTTCAGTTATCACTGACGATGGTACTCACTTGCTGTATTTCATGCTACACCAGAGATTCAATCCCTTCCTCTTTCAGCGATGCCTTCCTAGTTCCCACACCCTGTTCAGCATCTGCCCATACCTATTTCTCAGAAAGCAGAGATCAATGAGGCAAGTCACTTGTCTCAGTGGTCACCACTGATTGAATTGTAGTGAACATGTGATTCAAGCTGGGCCAATCAGATTCTGTTCTCTGAGAATTTAGAACTGGGACCTAGAGACATGGTGAGATGCTTAAACTGAGAAGTGATGTACAGCTGAGATAGGGGGTCATATATGAGCCAAGTACTTGCCAAAACAGAGAAGGTCAAATGCACGGAGGGGGCAAAGATGAAGCAGATGTGTCAATAGAGTGAGGGGAAGAGAGAGAGAGAGAAGAGAGTCCTTCTTTACTTCCCACTGACTCTTCAGTTCCTGGCTCCCATCCCTTATGAGGACTGATTGCACTTTCTGCCCTTGGGTTCCATAAGACACCTCTGCTTTCTTCTAATAAGTTCCTTCTGTCTGAGCAAGTTTGAGTGATAGTGATTTTTTTTTAACTTGCAAACAAGTGATGCCTAACTGAGACTTGGGCCAGGAATGGTATTAAGGGTAAATATTCTTCTCCACCAAATTGAAGCTAAAAGAATGCTGTCATAGCTATCTTACTGGAAGGTGTGATAGCCTGCTTCCTTCCAGTGTAGAAAGAGATATAGATTGTGTTATTTATTAATACAGAATGTTAGGTGAAAATTAGTGATTATCTGTTTTCAATAAATGAAGTACTTGAAAAAGTAAAAATCTCACAATGTTCCATTTAGTGAACCTATTTGAGGAAGCACCTCTGGTGGGAACTAGGCCATCAGAAGAATCAGGGCTCCCAGCCTGGTATCATGGAAAAAGTATGGACTTAGCATCAGAGATGACTGGCTTGGGTTCTGTCACGACCTAGTTGTGGGACCCTGGAAACTGGAACATGATCTTCTCTTCTGGAAGCTGAAGGCAATATTAAGGTTATTCAGGGGATTCAACGAAACAATGTATGTAATGCCTGACATCATACCTGGCACATGATAAGCCCTCAACAGTATTAGTGCCATTTATTGCTCTCCTCCCCGTGGCCCTAGCTCTTCCTCCCATCATTATTTAGGAATCAGCTTCCTTTGATCCCCATCTTCTCTAAGGTTGAAGCTGCCCCACCTTCTCCTCCCTGCTCCACGATGGAGCAAGGTAGAGAGAGAAGCCCACAAGAGACCACGGCACCCCAGCCAGAGAGAAAGATACTAGGGGAAGGTGACAGAGCCCTGGAGGGGTGGGGAAGGGGGAAAGGGCTGTATGTGTAACAAAAATCCTTGTGTATATTGCTGAAATTAAAAGCTATCAGGCGAAACAACTTTAGAACCCACCACTGAGCTCTTTTACTTCTACAAAGACCAACACCACCAAATAATTTCAATGCAGGGTGTTCAGAGACACAGCCATAGATAATGTCATGTGGCTGATCATTAGCTAATGGCTGTTCCCTAAGCAGTTTCCTAAGCTGACAGCTACAGGCACTTATAATTTAGTGTTGATTGAATATGGCCATATGGTAGAATTATAGAAATATGTTATAAAGGTCGACCAGTCCTTTCTCTGAAGAGCTTACAAACTAGAAGGAGTGTATAAAAAGATACACACATCTAAAGGATAATAAAAGAAAGCAATTCTTAAAAATTAGGCCATGAAAAAAAATAAAAATAAAAAATTAGGCCATGAATAAAATTGCTGATTCACATGAAACGATTAGGAAGTTCTTAGCACCACTGGTCTCTGTGTAGTACAGATGAGAGACTTTATTTTTAATTTTAAGAATTTCCATCTTAAAAAGTACAAAAAGCCTTCGGGAAGGACAAATACAGGCTAGGCTTGTCTAGGTAGGAGGTAGGAATACATAAGAGACATTTACCACACTCACATGTCCTGCTGGGTTGAGCCATCCTTCATAATACAGTTGATTGACTGACATTGATTTCTTTATTAATGCATACGACAGCTTGGTATACCTACTGTGTATCAGGCACTGGAAATACAAAGAGTAAGATGCCATCAGGCTGCTTGCCTGTAGAAGCTCTCAGACTAAAGACAGATAAATTGCACTAAAATTTTGAGTTATGGTAGAAATGTAACTATGCTCCGAGGGAACCTATAAGGAAGATCTGTTCAGTCTGCTTGGGTAATTGGCAGACTTCATAAAGGTGGCATAAGAGCTACCCATATCATTTTACATGCCTGGAATGACACATATGTGTGTATGTAAAGGTGTACGAATATGCATACAAGTACACATATACATACACACACAACGTATGTGAGGATGATGCCCTTTTCCTCACCCCTACTGCATGTACTAATACTTATGAGAAATAGAGTCCTTTGGGGGAGAAATAAAAATAAAAACCTCAAGTATATCTACAACTGGGGTTCAGACACAGATTGTCTGGAAAACCACACACATGGTGGACTTTCCCTGAAGTTAAATTTTAGAGCAATAATAGGGTCCTGGAGAGAGGGGTCACCAGAAGGAAAAGAGCTTGGCATGGCCAGCCAGACTCTGTGATAACCCTAAGGGTCAGAGGGGACTGAATGGTGGTTCCAGGCGGCTGCCTGGAAATGTGTCCCAGTCTGGTTATTTTGGAGACGTGGGCACACGGAGAAAAAAAGATGTGTGTGGACAGAACAAGCTGCCCTACTAAATTCGTAACACATCAAGTGACCATGCTTTGGAGCCCACTTAATGTTTTGTAACAGAAGGAGAGAGCTTTCTACTTCTCACTTCACATAGAGCACACACACACAAACACACACACACACACAGGACTGAGCTGTCATAGAACCATAAGGTGAGAGCATTGATGTCCAGCAGAGATCAACAAAACCTTTCACTGTAGGGCTCCTTTACAAGAGTCTCAACTGCATCCAAGTAAAGCTTCATGTATTCAGTCGTCTGATAAATATGTCTCAAGTCCTGTTATGTGTCAGTGACACTCAGTGTTTAAAAACACATCTGTTGGCCACTCACTCCTTCCCTCCTCGGTCTAAGCAAAGGGCCTTTCTGAAATGAAGGACACATGGTGGCTAAAATAGCCCAGTTTGGTTCCTTCCTCATTAAATGAGGTAGAGCAGGCTTGGAATGGGGAAGAAAATGATTTCTGCGGGGGAAGATGTGAAATCACTGTAAATGGAGCACTGGATGAGAACCACTCCTTCTCATGCACCTGGAGCAATTAGACAGGTAGATCAGGCAGGAATAGGGGGACCCTGAAGAAAGCGGTGTAGAGGGCTGTGTAGTTCAGTGGTTGAAAGCAACACTTCTGGTGTCAGACAGCCTGGCTCTGAATTCCAGCCCTACCACTTACCTTGGGCGGGTTACTTGCCTTAACTCTGCCCCAATCTCCTCATCTCTAAAATGAAGATATAAATTGTTTTACTGAAAGTGTTTTATAAGGATGAAATGAGTGTAGGCTAGTAGTTATCCAATGTTTTTAGGGCCAGGCAACCTCTGTTTTACATCTTCCAGCCCCAAGTTTTTAATACAAAGATCCCAAGTTTATGAGTGTAGTGTTGCATCACCCAGATCCCCCATTCAGAACGAAAAGGTTTATTCTCCCAGCTGCCAGGTGTTGTCTCCACTACCTTGGCCAAGGTCAGGCCCCCTTCCCAAGGCAGCCCACACTCAATGACTGTTTGACACCCAGGGTTGGAAGCAAAGGGAATATGGCCCTGCCCCTTCACCCTAACAGGGACCCCTGGCAAGGGCCATTACAGCTCCAAACCCCCAGAGGATCAGCTCAGCTGAGTCCTTGTATGTGCAACGCAGTCTAACATCTTCCTCTGCTCAATCCCTCTCCTTCCCCCTCCCCTCACAGGATTGATCCTGAGAGCTTCCCCAAGAAACTTCCTGCATGCTAATCACCACCTCAGTCAGCTTCCTGGAGAACTCAACTGGCAGCAATAGAAAAGTTGAAAGAACAAGACAATAAAATCTCACAGGCCCTCCACTTACGTTCAACAATTCTTAAAATTTCACCCAAGTTGTTGCTTCCTCTCTCTCAGTCTCCTTCCTTCCCCTCCTCCTCTCTTGATGAACCATTTTAAAAGTAAATTACAAAGAGCATGACACTTCACCCCTAAATACCTGGACATTTATTTCCTAAGAATAAGAACATTTTCCTCAAAAATCACAATGCCATTATCATACCTAAGGAAATTAACAATAATTTTCTGATATCCAGTATTACTCGTATTTTCCCAGTTGTCCAAAAATACGTTTTATAGCTGTTTATTTTCGAACCAGGATTCAATCAAGGTTCATAAATTGTGTTTGGCCTTTATGGGTTTCTAGTCTCTTTTAATCTAAAATTTAAAAATTTTTTATTGACATAGAGTATTTGAAGAGTCAGCACAGTTTTCTTACAGAATGGCCCATGCTCTGGACTTTTCTGAATGCTTCCTATGTGTCATTTAACCTTTTCTTGTATCTCCTATGTTTCCTATAACGAGAGCATTTTCCGGAGGCTTGATTAGATTCAGAACAAACATTTTTGACAAGAATGCCTCGTAGGTGCTGCTTCATATTCCGCATTGCATACCATCAGTGTGTACCATCAGTGGGCACATGCTGCCAGGCTGCCTACTGTAAAGTATGCCATGCTTGCTCCTTTGGTTAAAGTAGTGGCTACCAGATCATTCCATTGTAAAGGCCTATTTTCCTTTTTGTAATTAGTAATTGAAATTGGGTTGATACTTTCGTAATGGCCAAATATTCTGCTGCCCAACAATCTTCTATGCCACGATTTTAATGTCCATGTTCTTTGCCTGAAACAATAATCATATTGAGTGCTGTAAAATAGTAATTTTCTAACTATCATTCATTCCACTTTTCTTAATTGGCATTCTTCTGTAAAGGAGGGCTTTCTTCCCCATCCCATGACCCTCTTTCTCTCTTTTCCTTTGTGTTGAATATTACTACGGACACATGGATTTTTAAAACGACTTTGATTTGGCCAATATGAGCCCCTTCAAGCTGGTTTCTGTATCTCTTTGGCATGAACCCATTACTCTGTGAGCACTTCTTTGCTCTCTGGTACAAGTAGATTTCACACACTCCCAGGTCAGCTTGTGCTCACGTCCCCAGCCCTTGAATCAGTCTTTTTTTTTTTTTTTTTTTTTTAATGAGCTCTGATTCCTGTTAGTGGAAAATGATATTTAAAATCTGAGATACAGGGACTGGGTATGCTCATTGCTACTGACAAGAAAGGACCTTTTAAAACAAAGAAATCTTACTCAAAAGCCCAAAAAGTAAAACATAAAGAAATGTGGGGCTTCCCTGGTGGCGCAGTGGTTGAGAATCTGCCTGCTAATGCAGGGGACACGGGTTCGAGCCTTGGTCTGGGAAGATCCCACATGCCGTGGAGCAACTAGGCCCGTGAGCCACAATTGCTGAGCCTGCGCGTCTGGAGCCTGTGCTCCGCAACAAGAGAGGCCACGATAGTGAGAGGCCCACGCACCGTGATGAAGAGTGGCCCCCGCTTGCCACAACTAGAGAAAGCCCTCACAGAAACGAAGACCCAACACAGCCAAAAATAAATAAATTAATTAATTAATTAATTTTAAAAAAAAGTTAAGCATGCTAATATAACAAAAAAAAAAAAAAAAGAAATGTGGTTTTTGGTTATAGTTGGAAGCTCCATCCCTAGGAATTCAGCAGAGAAGAGGCAACCTGCAAGGAACAACTTCTGCTTCTTAAATTGCAACCTTTTCTTTTTCAGTAAGGATATTAATGTCCCATAATCTGAAAATGAGTGGTTCACTATTGTGCTCAAGGGATCAGAGAAGTTTTGCTTTCATCTGAAATAAAAAGCATTTATTACCATCAAAATGGATGAATGACAACTTGAACAGAAGAGAGATTTCAATTAAGAAGTTTCTGAATCTGGACAATTCTTCCAAACTTGAAAAAGTCAAAGACATCAACTGTTGAATTTTACCTTTGTTTTAATATTGATTTTTCTTTCTTTTGCCAAGGGAAGTTTGGATATGCAGAAGAGAGTTCAATATTGACTTTTATACACAATCTTTTTTTTGCATGGAGATACAAAAAGGAATATATTATAACAGCGAGAAGAATGTTCTTCCTTCCCTGGTAGTTGGGCCTCCTTAAATATGAGAAATGATACCCTGTTCTCTTGTGATGAGAAACAGGGCATCAGGGCTCCCCTTGTTGGTTCACTTAGAAGCATCAAGGCATATGAATGGACTCTTTGAGACAATTAAGCTATGAGACTATTGTGGAGGAAGAGAAAGACAGGAGAGTACAGAGCATATAAGTGGCTCCCTCTGAACCATTCAAATCCTTTGCAGTGGCATTCTAGAAAGTGCCCAGAGTCATCTGTGGGGAGAGCTTGTCACAATTTTAAAGGCTGCTTGAAATACATGGGGTTATCTTATCTTAAAGGAGAGGAAGACAAGACCCTGGCTGAGACTGTGGTTGGTGAGGAAGCAGCAGTCACCCACGTTGGCCAGGATGGGGGGACATTTGGTCATTTCTGTTGGCTGGACAATGTTCATGTTTTAGCTGTGTTCAGACATGGTTAGGGAGCAGGCTTGTTTTGTCTTGATCCATCCTGGTCACAGAGTGGCCTTGTCTGATGCTGACATTCTGTGAAATTATTTTTGTGTGTCAGGAGAACACCAAAGCCTAGCTGTGAGTGTCAGGCAAGGGGTTTTGTGCTCACATTTGACCCATTGTGGCACAGGCAGGACCCACTGGTCCAACTCCTGCTGTAGCATTCCTAGTTCTACAGCCCATTGGATGGGGAAAGAGATGAATGCCAGTGGCTGTTTCATACTTCTGTCTCTTTCTGCTTCTTTGTGTACAGACCAAACAGAATCACTCCTCATCTTTCAAATGTATATATCCTCAATTCAAGTGAGAGCCAGATATTAACTAGGGTCTCTGAATCCTAACTCTAAACTCTCTGGAGAGTGAACACGATTCACCTGTTTAGATGAGGTGGCTGCACCTTTCTGATAACTTTTGACTAGAAGGGAAGGATTGTGCAAGAGAAATATTATTCCACAGGCCCACTCTGTGAAGGAGAGCGGTCCTTAGAGAAGGAAGTTATGTGCGGGCATTGCCTAGTACAGGGACAATCTACCCTCAACAATAGGGTAGAATGACAACAAAGCTAATGCCTTGCATGACTTTAGTGTTTTACAGAAGCAAAGCATTTCCATCAACATTTTTAACCCTTCGAACCACCCTGTGAAATGGGTATAATTTATTTCAACTTAAAAGGGAGGAAGGTGAATGTTAGCAGAATTTAGAGATTTTTCCCAAGCCTATACAGCCTGTTAATCTAGAACACAGACTTCATGGTTCTCAGGACAGCTCTCCCTCTGTTACGAGAGTGAGACTGGTCTTCCCAGACCCTGAAAGCACACTGATGAGGGATCAGTGGGAATTTGCTCAAGGTGAGAGAGCGAGTAGAGGCTGGAGGCAGGTTTTAACCTCTGCTGTCTGATTCTGAGCTCTGGGTGGGAGTGATGCCATATTAGCAGACTGGGAGGCTTGGGAAAGTCGTGTAGGGAATGGAATTGTCTTTCCTCCAGAAGGGGAGAGAGGTGGTGGAAAAGGGAAGAACGAGACATAAGACTTAATGCAGCTTTTCTGATATGTGGAGGGTTTTGATAAAGCACAAGAACTCTCAGTGAGAACAGAGAAACCATCAAATAAACTCACTTGGAAGCCTGGGGGCCTGTGGATAGGAACGGTACGGAAGAGCACAGAATGGTTGTGTCATGCGGACCGTGCAACCTCTTCTCTTACCATTTTGTCTTTTACACAAAGATTAACGTGACGTTCTTACTTAGGGGGGTAGGGAGAATAATGGCAGGATGGCTGAAATTCCCTCCAGCCCTCCAGCTCTATGATCTATGATTTTAATAAGCTCCACAATGCCAGGAGACCCTATAAAATTGTCCCTGGAGCTGTACTCTCTCCAGTTCCCTGTGGTGGCAGCAATTTTGCATTGAACTATTTTGCATTTTATAGATTTGGTTCTTTCTTACTTAATTAGGCTATTCTTGGGGAAAACGCTGTAATAACCCAGCACATCCCGCAGAGCCTGGCACTGCAGCCATTGGCATGTGGATATCACAGGGGCTCACGGTGTCATCGACAAGTCTCTAACCAGATGTAGGCTTTGACGTGAGCACAGGGAGGATTTTTAAACCCCCTGGGTCATCTCCCAGTGGGTGTTCAGAGGAGTGATGAGCCAGTTAGGTGATCCCCAGGTTTAGAGCAGGTGGAATTCAAAAGTGTATCAAAACATTTGAGGAAGGTTATACAAGAAGGTAAGGGCCCCCAGTAAGATGAAGATCAAATGTAGTGTGCTCAGGGCATTTATTTTTTCTCTTCATGTTTCCATTAAAAATAAAAAAGGAAACAATTTGTTATTTTTTGGTTTCTCACTCTGACAGCTGGAGCTGATTTTAAAGGATTAGTAAATTAATCGGTTCAGTTCTGGCCTTTGTCGCAGGGGGACAGATGTTCCCTCGCTGCAGGGGGAGAGCCTCTGGCTTGCTTGGTAGGAGTATTCCAGTCTTCAGACAAAGCCCCATAGCCCCCTCTGTTGTTTGAAAGTGTTGGGGGAGTGTTTCTGACCCCCAGGGTGTCTCTGGGGACAGGGACAGTCCTTGCTGGGGAGGGCAGAGAAGCACACCCCAGAGAGTCTGTGGTCTGGGTTTGCAGCGTCCGTGACACAGAGCGTGGTTAATAAATGAAGGAAAAACTCCACCAAATGACCCCCCTTCGCGCCCATGGTGTTCTCATGCAAAATATTGAAGCCTGTTAAATGTGTCTCCAGTGCCCACACCATCACCCTCAGCATCCCCCTGGTGGCCCAACGGGCACTGTGCAGTCACCCGAGCCCAGCCCTCCCTGCTCACATCCACAGCCAGGCACTGTTGCCCCGACTGCCATTTCCTCCCAGTTCCAGTGTTCTCTGCGAGCCACTCAAACACCGCAGTGGGCTTAGGCAGGCAGGAATGGAAGCCCCGTCCTGGCTGCTCAGCTGCATTTGATCTTGCGCCCCTGACCTGGAGTCAGAGCCCTGAGTGCTTCGTCCACCAAGACCTGCACTGTCTTACCTTTTCTGCTGTGACCCCATGGTTTGCAGGCCATTCAGTTTTTCCTCTCTCCTATCACAAACCCCTGGGCTTAGTCCGTATGTCAGAGGTCAAAGGCCAAGTTTCTATGGTGTGAGGAAACTCCACAGCCTCACACTATTGTGTAACCTTCTGATTCCCAGGCTGTAGTTCACTGCCATCCCAGGCAAAGAGAGGAACTTGAATCCTACCAAGCTCCCATCTGAACATCAGCTCAACTTCTTCCTGCCCTGGCTCCAAACTAATGAACCTGACAACCTTGCTGCAGGTCTCCTGGCCCGACCCTCTCCCTGGTGCCTTGTGCCACTGCTGACTGATCCAGGACTTAGGGACAGGCCCTGGGGAGGGGCTGGACCTCAGGTGAGTACCTGTACTCACATTCATCCATGGAGCAATCGTATTTATTTCTGGAATCCTTTCTCACAGCCCTCAGAAGAGCTGCTTCCTAGATAGAACTGCAATTTTCCTCTCAAAGGAATTTAAAATTAGATGTCTTTGTTCTCCTGTCTCATTTCTTGCCTCACGATTGCAATGATGTAGATGGAACTTGTCACATTCTCCATCCTGCGTTGGCTATAGAAACAATATTTGCCTCATTAATTTTTCTTTTAGTACATGGAATAAAACATATCTGTTTCCATCAACATTTCAGGTTTTAGGTTTCTGCGGATTTACAATGAGCAGATGTGCTACAGCCTATGAAAAGAACAGGCTTAGCAGCAGTATATATGTGTGTCCTTATTCTCCTGCCACTGCCATGAAACTTATTCTGAAATTGTGAAAGGAAAGGCCAGGGTTTTCAGAGCACAGAAAGATAACCTTGTCTGGTTCTGTCTAGTGGCCCGCAAGATAATTCAGATTGTGCTTATTTAGCTGTACTGACTGAAGGAGATGAAGGGTAGGGACTACAGCGCAGGGGCTCCTCTGAGATCATCAAGAGAGGTTGCTTGGAGTCGAGGCTCTGGACACTTCTGCTGTCCTGACCATGGAAAAGGTTTTTAGACCTGAACTTTAGGATCACATCCTGGTGTCCCATTACTTTTCCCACACCCCAAATTCTTCAAAGATGGTCAGGTATTCAACATATCAACTGAATGCCAAATTTATGAGGGAGTAGAGGGCAGAAATTATTTTAATTGTCAGGCTAAGGAAATCTGAGGGTACAATCCACTCTCAGCCAGATCAGTTTTAGGGGTGGCTCTTCCTTGCTTTACTCATCTTGTTGGTAACTATGCTTTTCTAATTCTCATCTAACAATTCTTTAAATCTTCCACCTGAGATTATCCCTCAAAACGTGCTCTGTGTTTTCAGATGAATATCCTGTCTTTTTTCATATTCTAGGTAGGTACTGCCTTCTCTTTAGCTAGAATCCACCAGTATCGATCATTTGTTTGAAGGAATGAAAACCCTAAAGTGTAAAGCCAGGAGTCTATGTGGGCAAAGATGGTTCATAGATGGTCCCAGTGAAGCAAGAGTGAGCCTGAATGGCACACATTTCATCAGTGCAGTGGCCCTGAGGACTGAACTCAGAGCAGTTGTACCTTGAAAAAGCCACCGTAAATATGCAGTGAGCTGATAACTGAGGAAGGACCGGTGGAGAACAGAGGCAGTAAATTCTACTCTAAGGCATGGGAGAAATATTTTTCTTGGTTGAAAGAATTTACGAGCACTGTAGGGGTGGGGAGTGTAGGAGTAGAGGGGGTGAGGAGGGAAGGACTGAGCTCATGATTTGTTCTGATACTTATTTTCAGGACTTGAATTGACTCCAGATTATTTTCTGTCCACTCCAGCATTTTGAAATATATATATAATAAAATCATCAACCCTGCTCTTATTATGAAAACAAAATACAATTTCACAAATTCCTCAGCCCTGGTTATATTTCAAGGTTTGATTAATTTTTGGCTTTTCATCGTTCTCTTTTTTGAGTAATCACCGCAAAGATTATCCGCTTCAACATTTTCCTTTCCAGGGCAAGATGCAATTTTGCAAAAATCTGGGAAGGTGAGTTGGTGGACCAAGAAGCGACTGAGCACTAACCCCACCCAGTAGATAGGCAGAGTCCCTTGTGCTGATGCCAAACTTCTAAGCCCTGGAGTCGTGCTTACAGACGCTGACTCAGGCGAGCTAGTTTAATTTAACATGGCATGATTCAGCAGTTAGCCATGAAACTCTAGACAAAGTCAGGGCTACCCATCACCCTGCATTCCCTGAGAAATATCTTTAGGTTGTCTGGTGAACATCAACCTGAGTCAGAACCTGTCCGAGTAGCCCAATCTTTCCCAAGTGTGTTCAAGAGAATCCATGCCCCACAAGATGTCTTGAAACAGAGGGTTTCTGTATCATGAGGATGAGAAATGCTGTGTATGGTAACCCTTTTGGGAGACTTTCCATGTGGGAAAACATACTAAAGGCTCTGAGATGTCCTGCAGTGAAAAAGTTGGTCCAATTTTGTTTAACCCAGAATTTTCCAAACCAATTTGGCCACTAACACTTATTAACCGTTTCCTGCCACTCTGCAACAAGCCAGCCCGTTCTGGCCTCACCTAACTCTGGATAATTCCATGAAGAAATTCTCATCTCTCGAACTTCATGCTGTTGCTCATAGCGCTTGCCTGCTTGGTAGGAGTCTCCCCTCCCCCTCCATCCTCTCACCGGCCTTGCTAACTCCCACTATTTCTGTAAAGTTCAGTGTGAGGGTCACCCTCTCTGGGAAGTCTTCCTATCCCTGGTCTGACGGAAATCCTCTCTTTTGGGGCTCCCAGGGCATACTGTGCATTTCTCTCCCAGGACATGGGACACTCTATTATAATTATATACCTGTAACTATATGCCTTCCTCTGAAGTTTCTTGAGGGCAGGGGGCATATATTATTCCTCTTTGTTTTCTCAGAGTCTAGCATAGCATTGGGGTGAAAGTACACAGTAATGGAGTGTGTAAATGAGAATTAATGAGATAACATGTGTGAAGCAATGGAGCCCACCTTCCCGGTGCCCCCTCCCCTTGGAAAGGCAGGGATTGCACCAGTCACCTGGGGATCCACCATCTTTCCACAGGGCTACCCAAATACCTCTTCTCTACCTGGGTTGTGTAAGCATTTGTGGAGAGGCCTGCATGAGAAGACTCATGTCACCTCTTGTCAACTAAAGCTCCTGGGGTCAGAAACTCTATCTATTGACCAACTGACCAACCACAACAGAACTTACATGTTTAAATGAGATCCTTAGGTGATTTGCTCGTAATTAAAGACTGAGAAATACTGCTCTTAGGCAGAGCAGGACTGAATAAGTCATTATGAGATAGGGCCTACCTCCAAAGACTTCAAAAGAACAACCATGGTGGTCGTTAAAAAGAAACATCTAAGAAAATAGGTTAAGTGAATTGGTAGGTAGTAAAAATAATTAACATGCTTTGTTTTTATTCTCCCACGCATTGTTCTAGGTGCTCTTACATGTATTAACTAAGTTAATTCTCCTAACAACTACCTAAACGTCAACAATGGGACATGTAGGGAAATAACTCCATTTTGAATTTGACCCATTTTTTAAAAAATTCTTTTAATTTGGGGGCTTCCCTGGTGACGCAGTGGTTAAGAATCTGCCTGCCAATGCAGGGGACACGGTTTCGAGCCCTGGTCCGGGAAGATCCCACGTGCCACGGAGCAACTAAACCCGTGCGCCACAACTACTGAAGCCCGTGCGCTTAGAGCCCGTGCTCCGCAACAAGAGAAGCCACCACAATGAGAAGCCCGTTCACCGCAACGAACAGTAGCCCCCGCTCTCCGCAACCGGAGAAAGCCCGCAGCAATGAAGACCCAACACAGCCAAAAAATAAACAAATAAATAAATAAATTTATTTTAAAAAATTCTTTTAATTTGATATAATTATAGATTCACAGAAAGTTCCAAAAATAGTACAGAGAGGTCCCGTGTACCCTCTACCAGGCTTCCCCCAGTGGTAGCATTTTACAAAACTTTAGTACAATGTCAAAACCATTGGTACAATCTATAGGCATTATTCAGGCATCACCAGTGTGTGTGTGTGTGTGTGTGTGTGTGTGTGTGTGTATGTGTTAGCCCCATGCAAGTGTTCACATGTAAAGAGTCCTATAACCACCACCACACACATACAGAACTGTTCATCACCACAGAGGAACTCCCTGTGCGATTGACTCAGTTTTGGAAGGACAGCTGGCAGCTGCAGCAGAGCCTCAGGTTAGCTACTGATACTCATCGTATCGACCGGACATGACCTACAGTATTGCGCAGCCATCAGCGGGGCCCAAGGATACAGTTAGCGGCAAAAGTTAGCACTACCTCCCAAAGTATGTCTACTGAGCATCATAGAGTGAACAAAAGGGACAAATATCAAAAACCCAGGGTAGCACCTCTGCTGGTGCTGCAAGTAGCCAGACTTCCTCCCTCTGATCCTTCCACCTGGGTACCCTCATACTGCTAACATCCCGGGATTCCAAAGAAAAACATCCCGTCTTGGTCAAAAGTTTTTCTACGTGAACAATTTGTGAGGAGAATCCACTGTGTCCAGGAAATAATCCAACCCTGGATTCTACGGAGTCACCTGTTTCCACCCATTGTTGCTCAGATAATTGCTATCCTCACATGTTCAGATCAGCAACTGAAGAATGAAGAGGAAGAGCCAGTCCCTGAGGCTCTAGGGAGGCGTGCCTGATGCACGGTAATCATGGTAATCGCTTCACTTAACTGATCCCTTTCCGTATGTCAGGTATTGTGTCAAGCATCTGATTCATTATCCCACTGAATCCTCAAATCCGGGCTGTCTCAGTCTAAGTGTTCCTTCATCACTCTCTCTCCTACCACGCCAGTCACCTGATGATTGGGAACTCTTTGCCGTCACAGTCATCAAGTATGTTGTGTTAGTAATCCTGATCTTCTCTCTTCCCCTTTCAGGATCACCTTCTGGGTACGTCCTATCATCCTCCATAGTTGTTACCATTTCTGAACCGCATTTGTATTTGCTTTTTAGTCCTTATAGAAGATGAAGATCACAGGTCAGTCTTGAGCATGTTTCTTCTACTGTTCACATTAGCTAGTTAAAATTTCTGATACTTATATAAACTGTCTTAAGATAGCATTAATGCATTTCACCTAGTTAACAACCTTAAGAGAGAGGGGGCAGATGAGTAGAGAAGTTGTGTATTTAATTTATCATCTAGACTGAGACACTTTTGAGAATAAAAGGAGTCCCTGTCAATGATTACCTCAGAGTAGAGGCACAAGTCTGGGCTGTCCCTGAGCAAGCTGGCACACGTGAACACCTACACATGTGGAAGTCAAGACTCAGAGAGTTTAGGTAATGTGTCCTAAGTCACATAGCTGCTAAACGGTGGCATGTGGATTTAGACCCCAGAGCAAGAACTTGACCTGCTATGCTGGGCCTTATGACCTCTCTGTTGAACGTCAGATTTGGAAATCTCCAACCTCTTAGCTCTTAGTTATCAGTAGAGATCAGGCCTTTCATGGAAAGAGGCTGGATTTCACAGAAAGTCATTCAGGGGCCATGAAGTACCTTGGCACCAACCCCACGGTGTACCCTAGTCTGCTGGCTTTGGAGGGGGCTGAAGTCAGGGGGTTCCCTTGTTCACACACTCTCCTCAAATCTCTCTCCACACAGCACCACTATTTAGGAAGTGTTGAATAATGTAAAGATTTTTTTAAACTTCTTTGTAAAGCACAATAATTTTCCCCACCTTTTAAGTGAAACAGTCTGTACAGGAGCACTTTTGTGAACTGTCAACTGTTATACAGATCATTCATTCATTAATTGTTCATTCATTTATTTATCCTTTGTGGTCCATTGGTTCCCTCGACAGCGTAGGGAGTCTGAGGTCCCTGTTCCTTGGACCACACCTACATTTTCTGCCCCATCTCCCTTCATTATCACTCCTCTACCTTGCCGTGCTGAACTCTTCCTCTTTCTCCCTTGCTACCTTAGCATATGCTGTATTTTGCCCAAAGAAACTCCTTTCTACAGCATTCCACTTAGCCTGGAAAACTATTCATCTTTAAACTCAAATGTAATTTCCTCCCAAAAGACTTCCCTGACCTCTCTAGACAGAATTAAGCTTTTTTTTTTTTTTTTCTCACTTACACTTCTAACACAGCCCTAACTATTTGTTCTTAAGTCTGCTTTATCCACTAGACCATGAGACTTGGAGGGCAGGGACTGGAGCTCTGATTGCCTTGGCATCTCCAGACATAGCACACAAAGGATGCTTGAAGAGTGTGTGTTGAATGAATGAACATCATGCCCAATGGCATTACCTGGACTTACCATCATGCTGTTTAAATTCCTCACAGACAATAGGTACCATAATCAAATTCTGAATGCATGGGAGACCAAATTATTTAAACCTGGCCTTCATATCTAAAGGGAGGAGGAAACTTATTTATTGAGTGTTGAATGTGCACGTACCTGGTGAGAACTCATTAAATGCTCATCTCATGAATGAATAATCTGTACACCAGTTTTGGGAGGTAGATGGTAGTAATACCATTTACAGATGACAGAGGTTCAGAAAAGTTTAGTAACCTCTTACGGTCAAAATGGTGGTAAGCAGTAGAGCTAGATTTGAACTCAGATCTGTCCGGCCCCAAAGCCTGCGAGCTTTGTCCAAGCCTGAAGAAAAAGAAGACAGTGCTTGCAATAGCCCTCGAGGATAAGGTAAGAGGCTCTGGCCACCCGTCAGCAGCCTCTCTGCTACCCCTTGGCTTTTTTCTACAGGAGCCTCTCAGTGGGATCTGGGAACTCCTGAGGACAGGCAGAGTTTCCCTTTGGAAGCTCTCAGCTCCTTCTCCTGTACGCTTTGGCCAGGCTGACTTGCTTCTCCTTGCCTGCTCTCCTGAGCCCTCCTCAAAGCTACCCTTTCTGTGGCCTAGCTCTTCAGACTCTGCGTTCTAAGACGTAATCTGAAAGGCTGGCCTCTGTTGACTGAATAATAGATGTCCCCACTTTTCTCACCGTGAAACACTTGTATAAGGCTTTCTCCCCTGGAGACTGAGAATTCATGCAGAATAGACATAATAATGGGAATTTCAGACCTTGTGCCAGGTTGGGGTGGAGGAAGACAAGAAAGAATCTAGGACAGGGGACCTTAAAAACTCACCACACCTGACCTACCATGGTAGTGACTCTCTCTCTCTCTCTCTCTCTCTCTCTCTCTCTGCTTGGAGCCAGCATCCCTTTTCTGGGTCTTTGTTCTATCCCTGCCAACCCAGGGACTCAGGAGGCAGAGGGATAAGGAAAGATGATAAGTTTACAAAAATAGGAGAAAGCTCTGCAAACATCCAAACCTTCACAGTAACAACCTGGAAATGAACAAAATACTATGTAATCAAGGACAAGTGTGTTTGAAGGAAGGAGGGGACCTGTGAGTGGGAGTGATCTGGGGTAACCTTATAATAACCATGAGCCAGCACTTATCAAGTGCTTACTGTGTGCTGGGGACTTCACAGCTCATTTAATCCTCACAGTGACCACGAGGTGGGCTTTGCTCATGTACCCACTCTATAGATGAGAACACTGAGGCCCAGAGAAGTTAAGTAGTTTTTCCCAACAAATAAATGGTTTGTGACCTAGAACACCTCACCATCTAAAATTGTTCCTGGCTACCCGCTACCCCTCAATCATATCATGTTGTTTTTATTTATACTTGCTCTATTTAAAATGATGGTGTTTATCATTTGCTTTATCAGTCCCTCCCCTCCCTTCCGTTCCTACTCCACTACAGAATGTAAACTCAGTGATGGCAGGGATCTTACCTGTCTTGTTTGCTGCTGTGGCATCCCTAGATCAATGCTTGGTGTACAGCAGTAGGCCCTCAGGAAAGATTTAAATGAAAGAAATGGTGGAGTTGAGATTTGAGAACAAGTCTGGGTTGCTCCAAGGTCCTTCTCCACTGTTTGCTACTTTGCAAAATGGAGATAATGACCCCCACCTTTCACGGCAGTGATGGTGTCTGTAAATGCCCTAATGTCTTGCCTGGCACACTGTCATTACCCACTAAGTGACGGTCATGGTTATTGCACCCTCTTTTTGGGACATGTGCTCCTTCTGGCAATGCAGCCTTATGTAGAGCAAGACTGGCAATGACTGATTCTGCCTTAAATAGGTCATTCTGAAAGGAATTTTCATTAAAAAATGAAAGCATGGGATTTCTATCAAACTCTGGGAATACCCATGATTCTACAATCATTCTACAAGTGTGGGGTTTGGGTCTGGGTTCTAGAGTTAGGGACCTGCCTGTTCTCAGCACACAGTGTATGAATGGGGCCCAGGAGGGAGCTGCAACCAAAATGTCTCTCTCACTACCCACCAGTCTTCTCTGTGACCAGACGGAGTGGCCTTACTTGGACCCCCACCTCCGTCAGTCTGCTCTTCCTCAGCCCACAGGCGCATTTGTTCCCAATAGTCAGACTCTGTACGCCAGACTTCAAAGTTATCAGGATTGAGTCCTGTTTGTGTCCCTAAGTCACCAACTCAACCCATTTTTTTAAAAAAACATTCTGTTTGCCAACATTATTTCTTTGCACTGCACTCGACTGGATTTAACAGAATCTTCTGATTTAAGGGTGAATTATATTTGCTAACTTTGGCTTTGTGGAAATTGGACCCTTCCAAGAGGTGTTTTAACTCTTTGAGGCCACAGATCTTTAAGTGTTCAGTAGCTCTATTGCTCATCCAGACGAGGCCAGACCACCCAGGCCATAGTCAGAGCTCTACTCCCAGGCCAGCCCAGAGTGTCTAGAAAAGGAGAGGGGAAGAAGCTCTCAGGGTAAGGGAGACAAGAGTGTGCACACACAGTCTAGTTATGAGTTTGGAGAATTAAGACTTGAGACCATGTCTGAGTATGTAGCTTTAGCCTCAAGGAGCACCAGTCTAGCTGGTGGGTCATTTTGAGAACAACAAAACCGACAATAAGACAATGTCAGTGTGGGTCCCATGAATCCACAGATATTAAGAGGGATGTCAGAGTGCACGGGAATGACTGAAGAAGGCTTCGTGGAGGGGGCGGGTCTTAGGAGAAGCACTGGAGGCTGAACAGATTTTGGATAAATAAAGAGGAGTGAAGACAATTCAGATGGGAAGGCCGGCATAAGCAAAGGCTCTAAGATTGAAGGGTGGGGGTGAGGAGGAGGTGGAAAACAGAGTGTGTAATTGGGGAGGGTGGGGAGACTTGGCCAAAGCCAAAGTTTCCTGTGGAAGAGTGGTGAGCAATAGGGTTGGAGAAGGACACAGCTGTTTGGCCTAGGACTCAATAACATTTACTTAACCTAGTTTTTTGCCCCTTGAAGGAGAGATGGAATGTTCTGCATCCTGAAATCTTATTCAGGTCACAAGAGAGGGATTTTGAAACTACACTTAGGTTCAAGGAAGGAAAAATGTTCTCCTTTGCTGGGCATTCTTTTGCCTGCCCCTTAAGTATTAGTGTTTCCCAGGAATCAACCCTTCCTTGTCTTCTTCTCTCTCTGAACATTCCCCCAAAGCAGTTGCAACTCCTTCCATGCCTTCATCCACCACCCAGATGCTGTACCTCCCAAGTCTACATCTTTGCGCCTGGTCTTACTCTTGAGCTCCAGACCCTAACCCTGTGTCTGCTAATCAGCTCAATATCTCTTAAACTGAACATTATCTTCCTGCCAAGATCTCCTTTTCTCTTGCATTCCCTACCTCTCTTAAAGCCTCTTTCCTCCTTTCCTTCCTCCTTTCCTTTCTCCCTCCCTCCTTTTCTTCTTTTCTTCCTTCCCCTCTTTATGCCTTCCTAAAGCATTAATTGAATACTTGTGAGGTGCAAGGTACCATGTGAAATGTTCTTTTGCCTTTGAGGACCTCATAGTATAGTGGAACAGGTAGATGAAGCCAATAATTTGTTTTCATTTATTTAAAAACTATTTATTAAAAAAAACTATTTATGAAACACTGGGATACATAGAGGTAGACAAACAGTTCTTGAGGAATCCATAAAACTTTTACCTAGGATGCTAGGCTCAAGTGTCTTTCTTGGTTAGATGAAAACTGAGCTAAGTCTTAAATCTTGAGGAATTAACTAGACAAAGAAGGGAAGACAGGAGGAACACACACTATGAGAGGACACAAAGGAGAGAGAGTGAGAAAGAAATGTTTGAAAAAGGGTGACCATAATAATAAAAGTAACAGCTAACATTTATTTAACACTCGCCGTGTACAGTTACCCTGCTAAGCACCTTACGTGTTTGTCTAATTGTCTGTTTTTGATCCTCATGATAATCTCAGAAATAGGTCGTCATAGCTTACCCATTTTGCAGTTGATGACACTGAGCTGCAGATGAGCAAACCTGCCCTTGAACTCTTGTGAATAAGCAGTTGAGCTGGGAACATAAGCTTCTTTGACTGTGGAGCCTGGAAAATGGAGAGGTTCAGGAAGGATGGTTAGCAGAAGTGAGATCCTAAAAAGGGCCTTACGTGCCTCAGGAAATGGTTTGGGTTTTATCTCAAAAGACATGAGGAACTGTTCCAGGCTTCTAAGCAAAAAAGTTACCAGATCTCCATTTGGCAAGGTCATTTTTGGAGAGGTGTTGAGGATGAATTTGGGAGCAGAGGCAAGACTGGAAGCAGGTGGGTTTGTCAGGGGCTGTTGTCACTGTTCAGATGAGCTTTATGACACCCCAGAGAAAGAAGCAGAATGGACAGACCCTGTCACAACTTGGATGTGGGGAGAGAGGGTGGGTGAAGAACAGTGCTCAGGATTTGAGGAATAATTTACTTTTTCAATAATAACCATTCATTGGATGATTGAGTCAACAAATATTATTAAGTATTATTGAGCCTTGTCCCATGGACCATTCTAGGTCCCGGGGATAAAACTGTTATGCAAGATATACCCTCTGACCTCAAGGAGCCCATACTCTAAAGATGGAGATAAATAAAAACCATCACAGATAATCACTGTGAGAGACATGCACAGGCATATCACCCTGAGCTTGGGGAGGCTGAACCATAGGTGGGCTTCCCAGAGGAGGAGATGCCCTGGTGTCTTCCTTGACCTGTAGACTCCCTTTTCCAACTCTCGACCGGTCACCTATGCGGGCTGTCCCTCAGACATTTCTAACCCACTGTGTCCAAAATTAAAATCGAGCTCATGCTCTCACCTCCCACATACATGCCTCTCCTACGTACCATGTTTCATGTCCTGAGCAACTTATTCATTCAATAAATACATTCTTTGAGAACCCATAAAGTGCCAGATAGTGTATCGAGCATAAAGCTCAGGGAGTTCCTAAAACAAGTTAATATTTTCACTTTGGTTTAAATGAGAAACAGAGTCCATGGGCATCTGAATGACGTATTCAGAGACAACAGGACAAGACTAAATCCAAGTAACATTAAGAGCACCAGCTTTTGAATTTTTGCATCTGTAGCACTTGTGAAAACTGTCACCCTCCTCGGGACCAAATGGATGAACAGGACTCTGAGGCAGGTTTTTCCGAGTGGGGAAGCAGAAACGCCACGCCCCTGCTGCCGTGGCAAAGGGCTCTGTGAGGACGGAGTGACATTGCTCGCCCCCAACACCCCCCTGCCCAGGTCTAATCCCAATGGAAGGAACAGGCAGGGGGTGTCAGACAAGCCGCAGGCTGCTGCCACTCTTCACTCTGGCTAGTGGCACCCGAGGAGAACAGTTTGGAATGTTCTCACTGATAAAGACTGAAAGATTTAAAGGAAGCTTTCTGCCGAGCACGGCTCGGAACATTTCACACAGTTCTGCCATCCTCCAGGGTGCTCAATCTTTGTGGAAAGGCTCAGTTCTCAGCAGAAGCTTGGAGATTAACCAAAGAGGGGGAAATGTAGTGGTAAAGCAGATTCTAGGGATAATTGGGAGGCCTCGAGAGAGGTGTCTCCCACAGAACCTACCCCTGAGCCTTGTACCTAATCTGCTCTCCGCTGCAGCACCCATTAGCTTTTCAATAAGGTGGTTTCAACGACACACCTCTTTATCTGGCTCACAGGTGTTTTAAATGCCTGAAGATCCTAGGGAAGGAGAAAGAACAGAGGCTGACAAGTCCGAATTGGCCCCATTAGATTCTGAGCTCAGCGTTCCGGGGAATTGCTGCCAAATCTGCACTCCACGCGGCACCGTGCGAGGGCAGAGCAGCTGCAGATTTCTACAGAGAATTCTTCCTGTGGATCCAAACTTCGGAGTGCACATTGCCAGTGTCGTGGTAGAGAAAGAGGTGACAGGCAGGCAATTTCCAAACACAAGATCCCATACAGATGTTTCCAGACAGCTCTCCCCAAACCCCGACCCTGCTGCCCACAATGCATAATAGGCCCTGAAAAAGCAGAACTGGTGCACTGAAAGTTTAGGCCCAATTCAAAAAAGAAACTTATTTCTACATCTACTGAGTTGTGTGATCTCTATAGCACTCATCTAACCATTAAATTAAGCCCAACTGGAAATGTTTACTGAAACCTTTTAATGTCTCTTCATTCTCTGGTTGAGTCTGTAGCCAAAAGTCAGAGCACAAGCTTGCCCTTGGAAAGTGAATTCTTGATTCTGAAGCTCATTCTGAAAGAGAAAGCACTTTTCTCTCCTGAGGGATCTTGTTCTCACAAGTTAGACAATTTAGATAAATCTCTGGGGTTTGGAAAAATCTGGAGAACACTCTGCCGTCCAAGGCCATTGAACAAACTGAACTGTTTGACCTTGTCAAGTTTTCACAATTCTCACCACAAGCCCAGTTGGAAAGTGGGAGCTTAACTTGCAGATGAAAATGTTCTTGAGTCGGGGCCCAGAGCTGAGGGGGATTTGGGGGTGTGGTGGGAGTGAGAAAGGGCTTGGAGGCGTGAGCAGGCCTGGAAAACATTTCAGTTGGGAAGATATGAGTGCTGACAGGAAGGTCACCGTGAAAGGTTACAACTGAAAAAGATGGGGGAAAACATAACCACCTAAATCTAATGAACGTGTCTGAGGCCACCAGTCATTTCACTGCTTCGGGGAGCCCTGTGTCTAGGGACTGTCTTGGCAGGGGGTCTGAATGGTTACAATGGGGTGGCCTGCACGTTCGTTGGGATGAAAGAGTCAGCTAGCCATTTCCTCCTGGCCCGTCTCCCTGGACCTCTGCTGGACCCTAGGCCAGCTTTCTCCAAGAGGTTCTTTTGCCCCTGCTATTTAACAAGCAGCCTTGGGCAGAGGACTGGGTGAGAGTCTGGGCATCCCCTGGATCACCTGGTCCTCAGGAAGGATCCAGGCTTACACACAGGTTCGAATCATCAGGACATTTTCCTCTTTTTTTCTCTTAATAAGTGATTTTAATTCATCTCTCTTAAATTGGGTGCTATTACTTAATTGTTACTACATTTGCTCTTACTGTAGTTTGATAGAACTTTTAACTCCTAATATAGTGTTTTAGACTATAGAATATATTCATAATATATTCATAAGGGTGTTGATATAATTCTTATGAATATATTACTTTCACCTCATTGGACTCTACAGAATTAGATAGTATCAGTACAGTATTTTGACTGAAAAAGAGGTCCACTGTTACTTAAGCCATCATTAAAGTTTGACGTGACCACATGGAGACTTTTAAAACAATGAAGACCATTTTCATGTGTTAGGAGTTGTTATTAGAAATCTGTCAAAATAATGTAATATTTACTTCAATAAAATTTGATTGGTTTTTAAAATAACACATGCACGCACACACGCACACACAAACCTAAACAGCAATAACAGTATCCCAAACTAAACTCAGCAAAGTTTTGTGAGATTAGCCCTAACCTCATAGATCATTTTAGGGGAGTTGACACTTTATAACCATTTGTTTTTGTTTTGTAATCTCCTTGCAACATTTGTTATTTTGTTTAGGACATTCTATCATTTAAATGTTTCTAAATTTTGTGCAGTCAAATAAAAATTTTCCCTTTATGGAAAATAAATTGTTAGTTTTCACTCAGTGTTCCTAGTTGTTTTGCGTCATCTGGTTTTGGGAGGATGCAAAGTGTAACATTTAACCAGAAATAGAAGATTGCTATTTGATATTTTACAACTCTGTCCATTTAATACTTTATTAAATAAAAAAAAATTAAACCTACAGAAACTTTTAAAGGAAGCAGGTGAGAAGGTTGGCAGAGAGACAGCAGGGCCAAAGTCATGAAAGTGTGAACAGCCAAGAGGCAACTACTGAGCCCTCAGCACTGTTAGAGCATACAGTATGAGGCGCTGAGTGGGAGCTGGGGAAGTGAGCGCCGCACGCATCATTTGTAGGTCACGTTCATCGAATTTGGGTCTCTGTGTGATTGGGTTCTATTTAAGGGGCTGAGGAAGAAGTGTGTTTCAGGAAGAGCATTCTGCCTGGAGAAGGGAGACCAACTGGGAGGGGGCAGGCCTGGAGGACAGGAGACCTATTCGGAGGTGGTGCTCTAACCCAGATGTGAGAAAATTGTCCTTAACTAGGGCATAAACACAGAGTTAAGTACAGGGCAAGGGCCGGAATCCAAATCATTAACAGGTTAGGAGAAAGGGCAGAAACATTTAATAGGTAAAATCATTGGAACTTAACATGGAGTCAAAAATGTTCCCTGGCTTCTCCTGCCGGTAACTGGATGCCTGAGGTGTCACAGACCTGGGAGCTCCTGAGAGTGGAGGGCAAGGTTCAAGAGGGCGATGGATGAGTTATGTTTTGAACGTGTTTAACATAATAAGATTATTTTGGACACTTTAAGCTTACTTTGCAGACTTCAAAGGACTATATGTCTCCTGCCTGTGACTTGGGCCTGGCCTCTTAACTCTGAACATTGTTTTATTACAGGGAATTCATTGGTGGTTGCAGCTTCTGAGTATGTCTTGCCCTGGGTGGGTAATTGGTTGCAATGATGCCTTCCTTGCTTTGTGTTTCTCTCTGGGCCCCAGTGGAAATCCCACCTGCACAGATTGGGAGACACCACTGTCAAGCAGATTGCCCAGGTAGTTCTGAGCTGATTCTTTTGAAAGGAATTTGGGAAAGGAGAGAATTTCTCTGACTGTTGTACTGGGAGATTGGGGGCTCCCTGGTCGTCCTGTGAAAATCATGCCATTGTCTTTTTAGTAAACATAGGACAAGTGCCTACTCAGCACTGGGAACTGGAAATTCAGCCCCTGCTTTCCTGTAGTCTCACAGGTTAGTGAGAATAGAGACAAACAAATTTACGTAGAAGAATAAACCCTCATCCCCTTTCTCTGGGGTTTGCTCTGTGTAGGGTAGATAAATTCTATACCAGAAGCCTTCCTTGTATATGGAATAGATGAGAAGGGTGCTGTGCCTAAGAATTTGCTCTAACCCAAGATACACACAACAAAACAAAACTTTAGTTTTAAAGTTTCAATTTCTCCTAGGTGTTTCCATGGCTAAAGATGGTTGACTGGGGTGGGGAGTGCATTGCTAGGTGGGACTTTGTACAGGGATGGGAAGCCCTTGTGGGTGGATGGTTTACGAAAGGACACAGAGCCCTGTTACTACTCCTCTGGGTGCTCTCTTCAGGTGGGCTGGGATGGGGGAGGAGTATCTTCCAGGTGCTGTTGTGCTTCTCTTTCCTAGAGATTAGTATACTCAGTACACTCAAATTCCTGAGTATGTCGGTGTGTGTGAGCATGTGTGGCTGGTGTCAACATGTACATATTCTCTCTGGAGATGCCCAAGAAACCCAGAACACTGCAGGGAGAATGGGAGGGATTCTCTTCCCTTTGAGGTGATGGTGAGACCTCCAAGGGGTCTCTACTGAGGACTTCCCTGTTGGAGCACACGTTCCCCGACTCCACACCCCTCACTCCAATTTCCATAGGTTTTTAGCAGATGAATAACTCAAACCGTGAGATACGTATTGCTCACGATTATGTTGTCCTGTGGATGGCCCCAGGGGTAAAAGAAAGGAGAGATTCTCCTTTCCAAGCTGAGCTGAACTGAATACTTTCGGGAAAAGCAGGAGTGCCACGGCAAGCTTCTTCTGCTCATCTGGCAGCATCCCCTGAGAGCCAGAGCTAAAATGTTATCAAAGACAAAACAGAACCCACTGCCCTTCCCTCCTGAAACACAGAGCAAACCACTTGCTGTTCCTGGGGAAGTCTCTTTTGTGACAATTTTCTGCTTCAAAGCATCCCCAACCCCCAGTAACAGTCACCAACAAAAATTCATTTTTAGGGGAAGGGAGGAGGAATGAAAGAGAACATTGGTCATAATCAAAGAAGGAGCTGTGAAGAGACTTCTCATGCAGAAGGACGTGGACTTGGGAAATAATACTGACCTAACGGAGACTCCTGATGGGAAACACTTGCCTGGAAATCTGCTGTCGCCCCTGAAAGCCTGGGTGGGGTAGTACTGCCTTCAGGGCCCTGCCGGGATCTCTGAGACACGGCACCCCCTGTAGAAGTTAGGGAGCAGCTGTGTGATCTTAGGCAAGCTATTTAACCTCAATGTGCTTCAATTCCTCATTGGTAAAATGGGAATAATAAAATTACCTACCTCGTAGAGTTCTTAAGAAGATGGATGCAATGAGCTAATGTTGTTAAGTGCTTGGAACAAACAGCACCCGGAGTCTGCAAGAGTGTTTGTTCAAAAGTGGGCTGAAGTCACTCCCAAGCAAAGCTGCCTGCTACAGTAGAGGGCAGCTGAGTTGGATGTTCAGAACCCCCAGACCGGACTGTGGCCAGGACTATCTGATACAATGAGCCATTGGGCAGTGTGTGAGGATGAAGAGGATGTCAAATGAAAGATTTGTGTGCTCTTGCTACAGAACATGATGTAGGTAAGTGGTCAGAGGGTTACACAGCTCATTACTCAGTTTGCAGGACTGAGAACAGAAGATGTGAAAGACCCAGGCAGATATGTCCCTCCAGCTCCCAGGTCACCGCCTGGTCCCTGAGGTACTCCTGAAGCAAGCTTGAGCCACCATTTTTGCCTCCAGAGGAGAGAAGTTCTATTCTCTTTCAGTCCCATAAATATTCCTCTGGTTTTGCAGCCACTTTCTTTGCCAGCCAAATAAGTGCCATTAAGTACTTGCCGAAAAACTGGTTCCTGCTGTGAGAATCCTGGTTGATTGCTATCTGTTCGTTATATCTCTTTGGTATAGAAGCTGTTGTTCAGATGAAATAATTTTGGGAACCATCTTAGTTCCCCTTTCCATATATTCTGCAGAGCCCCATCTTCTGCCCGCCACTTTCTCCCACTCTCTATTCCATTAGCAGGGATGGCCGACAAAAGGCATCCTTTGGCAGCTGCTTCCCACTGCTGCCCTGACAAGATCTCGAAGATGCTGCTGCTTTTCTTTATGGGGCTCATGAATTAGCCTCAGTAATCTTATTCAGCACAGCCAATCGTATTCCCAACACTATTCTCCTTGAATACTTTTACCTCCTTCTTCAGCATCACATTCTATATCTGTACCTATTTATAATTTACCTGTTTACCATTTAGCAGTGACCATAACTGATATCCACTGAAACCTTAAAGTGGTAATCCCACAACGATTATGTTTTAACAAAAATAGCTCTTATTCCCAGGCTGGGCATGTGGAATAGAGTAGGTGATCTGTAAATTCTGAACAAATGACTGATGGAATCAAAACTACTCATTTTCAAACACTTATTGAAGAGTGGGATTATTCTGGTACCCAGACTCCGTCTGTTCCAGAAATTAAAAATAAAATGAGAATTCAATTAAAGGTATGCACACAATCCACCCAGAGTTGTGCCAGATCATATGATAGGACCCTACATTCCAGCCTATCAGATACTGAAGTCTGTGTATGCCAATAAAGAAAAACACCTTAGGATGTCAAATTACTTTAATTATGTAACAGATACATCAGTGTATATGCAAAACAGCAAAGATTTTTTAAAAGAGCATATCTTACCTTTAAGCTTTCTGGCCTTATTTTTCTGCAGAGGGAAGAGCTCCAAAGGATGTAAGGAACTTAACAACCTAGTACCTTCTGCTCTGCTTGTCTCCTTTGAGGATGGTCAAGGTCAGTGCCTGAGGGCTCAGCGGTCACTTTGCTTTCTATCTGTAGTACTCATCTCAAGGTTCAGTAAACCAGGGCCCATCGAGGAGCTGATTCCAGAGCTTGATTTATTTTTGTCTGCAGAGAAACCTCTAAGGGGTGTGTGTGCTAAAGCTCAGTGTTCCCCTTCTAATCTCAATTTTGCTGAGGATTCAGAGGAAACATTTTCCTTGCTATGGAAAGCTTTTACATGTCTCCACTAAATAGTTTTTAACATATATTTAGTTCTGTTCAAAGCCTGTGACTAAAGGAGTCCATTAAGATAGTTGATCCATTAATCCCAATACTCTGTAACTTCTCATTTTTAAGGTCCAGATTCTAAGAATTGATGATATAAATAAGATGATGATAGCTTCTAATAGTAGGGCTCATCTCCTTTTTGTTAACATTCCTGGGACAGAAGAATTGAAAACAAGCCCAACCCTGCAAATGCCCTAAAAGTTAAGTAACCACCTGAGAGTGCTGGGGCACAGGGGTGAGGGAGAATATCAGAAAGGAAATCTAAGCATCCCCAGAGAAGTCATCAGATGACCTCTGAATTTCTTCCAAACCCAACGTTCTAAGTGATTCTCTAAGTTATTCCTTCAAATACTCAACACATCCAACAACAATTTATTGAGCATCTACTCTATGCCAGAAAGAATGTTAGACACTTTGGGTATTAATAAGACACATTAGTAAGACACAATCCCTACTCCTAGACTAGTGAAAGAATCATGTGCAATAATAATGTTCAAAGATGAATTCACCACCTTTCCCTCCAAATTGTTCTGCCTTCATAGTCTTTCTCAATCATCACACCCAATTTCCCATCAAAAATATGGAAAACATCAGTGATGCTTTTTCTTCATCCTCCATAGCCAACAGATCCCTAAATCCTACCCATTCTTTTTTATTAATGTTCCTCCTTCTTTCTTCTTCACCCCCACTTCCATTGCTGTGGTTTAGGCCTGTCTTATTTCCTGCCTGAATTTCTGCAACAGTCTCCCAGTCTCCTACTTTCTCTCCCATGACCCTTCCCGTGCACAGGAGTCATCTCCAACATCCAAATCGGTTCCGTCTCTGCTAAAAATCCTTCAGTGATTTTCCATTGTCTTCAACACAAGGCCAAACAACTTAGCTTGGCCCAGAGGTCCTTTGGGATCCAACCACTAGTGATTTCTCATTTCATTCCTCTCCATGACTGCTTCACACCCTGTAACCTAGCCACATGGACTTCCCTGCAGAGGTTGAGGACATGGGTTCTGCTGCCAGACCTTCTGCGTTTGATTCCCAGATCCACTTCTTACTGGATGGTTGGCTCGTACTGCATGGCACAGCCTTGTGAATGGCCTCCCAGAACTCTGCGATATGGCCACCCCATGTGACCTTAAGCGACTTAACTTCTGGCTGCCTCAGTTCCCTTATCTATAAAAAGGTCACAAATATTGACTCCCTCACAGGGTTTCCTTGAGGATTAAATAAGTTACACATATAAAGGGTTTCAGCTCAAGCATTATCTCTGCTGGAAGTCTTTCACTGAATTCAATCCCTCCCCAGACTAGATTGACTTTGCTCTTTCTTTAAGTCCTACTCTCTGCACAGCTCCCCTAGGACATTTAGGACTTTGAAATTATTCTGGAGCATTTTACCTCGAAAATTTTCAAATGTACAGAAAAGTTGAAAGAAGGGTACAATGAGCACCACCTAGATTCAACGAGTGGTTAACATTTTGCCAATTTGTGCTCTCTCTCTACACACACACACGTATATTTATTTGCATCTTTTATTGAACTATCTGATGGCAAGTTGCAGACATCAAAATATCTCTTCTAAAAGGAATAAGGACATTCTCAAACATAAAGATTTTTTTGGTTGTTTCAATTTTTCCCCCTTTTTGTCATAGGAAGTTTATGTATACTTATTCATAGCCAAAAATGAAATAATCAAGAATATATTTCATGCCAAACTCTCAATAAGAACAATTGTGCAGCACTTTCTCAAGACACAAAGAGGTTTTTTTAAGCCTCAGTCATGACAACATAGCCCTCACTCTTCATTAGGACTAATTTTTATCTTAAAGAGCCAGCATCTAAATAGGCAAAATGGCTCTTAATAGTCCTGTGGTAACTGGATCTTACACCACACACAAAAATCAACTCAGAATGGATTAAAGACTTGAACATAAGACCTGAAACCATAAAACTTCTGGAAGAAAACATAGGGGGTAAGCTCCTTGACATCAGTCTTGGCAATGATTTTTTAGATTTGGCACCAAAAGCACAAGGCAACCAAAGCAAAATTAAGCAAATGGCAATACATCAAGCTAAAAATCTTTCCCATAACAAAGAAAACCATCCACAAAATGAAAAGACAACCTAAAAAATGGGAGAAAATATTTACAAATAATATATCTGATAAGGGGTTAATATCCAAAATATATAAAGAACTCCTACAGCTCAGTAGCAAAAAGAACCAATTCAATTAAAAAATGGGCAGAGGAACTGAATAGACATTTTTCCAAAGAATGTATACAAATGGCCAACAGTTACATGAAAGGGTGCTCAACATCACTAATAATCAGGAAAATGCAAACCAAAACCACAATGAGATATCATGTCACACCTGTCAGAATGGCTACCCTCAAAAAGATAAGAAATAACAAGTGTTGGAGAGGATGTGGAGAAAAGGGAACCCTAGTGCACTGTTGGTGGGAATGTAAATTGATACAGCCACCATGAAAAACGGTACTGAGTTTCCTCAAAAACTTAAAAATAGAACTACTTACTATATGATCCAGCAATTTCCCTTCTGGGTATGTATTCGAAGGAAGAAATACCTGCACTCCCATGTTCATTGCAGCATTATTTAAAATAGTCAACATATGGAAACAACTTAAATGTCCATCTATGGAGGAATGGATAAAAAAAGATGTTTTACACACACACACACACACACACACACACAATGGAATTATTCGCCATAAAAATGAAGGAAATCCTGCCATTTGTGATAAATGGATGGACTTTGACAGCATTATGCTAAGTGAAATAAATCAAACAGAAATAAATCAGAGAAAGGCAAATACTATATGATCTCACTTATATATAGAATCTAAAAAACAGAACTCATAGAAATAGAGAGCAGATCGGTGGTTGCCAGAGGGGGGGTTGTGGGGTAAGTAAAATGGGTGAAGGGGGTCAAAAGGTACAAACTTCCAGTTATAAGATAAATAAGTCCTGGGGATTAATGTACAGCATGGTGACTATAGTTGACAATACTGCATTGTATATTTGAAAGTTGCTAGCCAAATAGATCTTACCACAAGAAAGTTCTTATCACAAGAAAAAAATAGTAACTGTGTGAGGTGATGGATGTTAACTAAACTTATTGTGTTGATCATTTCACAATATATACCAAATACGCCATATATTTTTGAATATAAAAATCCTTGTATTGTACACCTTAAACTAATACATGCTATATGTCAATTATATCTCAAGAAAACTTGGAGAAAAAAATGACAGGCGCAGAAGCGACTAAACTGTTCTCCAATAATCATTCTCCGTTTATTCCTCTAAGTAACAGAAACTCCAACATTTTCGGGTGTCAATGGCTGCTCACCTAGAGACTACATTTCCCAGCCACCTTTGCAGTGAAGAGTGAGGTCAGAGTAAGTTCAGACCAATGGGATGTGAGAGAAAGCCATTCCTGCAATTTCTGGGTTGTGCCCTTAAACAGAATCTTCTAGTTAGTTATGATAGTTATTATTATCTCTACTTCTGGCACTCTGAGGGAAAATTTTACCTCTCCCTGACCCCCAGGCTGAGGGCGTATATACATACTATCATATCACCTACTTCACTCTGTTCTAAGACCCTTCCTTTACCTTCCAGGCTCACTGTAGAACTCACTGAGTTCTTCATCATATTTGCCTCCCCAGCACTGAGTAGCAGTCCTTGTCCCTGCCACATTAGAGGGTTCCCATAAATGTTTGCTAAATAAATGAAGGAACTGAGGAATACCCTGTACTACGTTAGGTTTCTCATGTCCAGTACGGTGAACTTACAACATATTGCAAGGATCACAGAAAACATCTTATTTATTTTTGCTAGTAACTCAAAATAGTTGATAGCAATTGGTTGTATTTCAATAGTTAACCCCTCCTTTTATCCCACCTGCCCTATACATATTGAGAATGCATCTATGCCTTCAGGTTTCCACCATTCACTTAGTGTTCAAATATCTAGCCAAAAGTGACAAATTTTATTTTCAGTACATATTTTTTAGTGCATTACTACATTATTTGACCAATGTTAAATGACACTTTCTGAGAATTTGGTAGCTACTTTTTAGGAAATTCAGCTTTAAAAAGAGGCTGATCAAATATGTTCCTTTAAGCAAAGTTGGTTGGTTTGTGACTGGAGGAGGACCTCGCCTTGTGGAATTGTCATGACAATAAAGTAACATTTTGGAGTAAAAAAAAAAAAACAATAGTTCTCTGGTAAAAATGTTTATAGTTTGACTGAACATTCACTTGGATACTATGAAGGCAAAAGAGGAATTTCTTGCCTTCCTTCTCTTTTTCCTTCCAATTGGTATATTATTTTCTAAAAAATCTTGTATTTTCCAAGTGGAGTACATCTGCTGGTACAAGCTGGGCTCCAACATCTGAGGTAAATTAAGTGACTGGCATCCATCTTTCACACCTTAATAAAAAACAGGCAAATTTGATTCAAGTTGGAGAGAAAAGCAATGTTCCTACTCTCTCCTATTCCATAACACTGGAGTGCACATTCTTTAGACATACAACTTTTAATCAATCCTCACAGAGATGAACATTTCATGCTGACAGCTGTTAAGCAACTTGAAATGTAGACATTAAACTGGTCATCATTATTCATCAAAAAGCAAGTTAGACCATTCAACAGCCAGCACAGAATCTTCAATATAGAAGCTGATAAATCTGCATGAGCCAATGAGTAGTATTATAGGATAGCAATTATTTTAGGGCTGTAAGGAACCATTGCAACCATCTAGTATATCTGGACACTGCAGCATAGAAAGATCACAAACCAGCAACCAGAACTTGAACCCAAGATTTCTAAAACCAACACCAGAACTTGAACCCAAGGTTTCTAAGCCCAAGTTGTTTCTACTACATAATGCTCTTCAGCAAATACTAGAGACTAGAACCTAGCAGCATCAGAAATAATAATAATAAGCCAACTAAATGCCTCAGAAAATGAAAACCGTCAGGGAAGTCAGTCATCTGACTAGTTTCATCCATGGATACCTTACCCAGGGAGAAGTGAGCACGGCCATCTGGAATGACACACGTTTTGCATTTACCAGGAATGAATAGTGCAGACCAACCAGAGAGGTCTGTTTAGGTCAGTTCAGTTTTCCTTTGCTTTGTAATAGAATGCTATAAATTCTGAATGTCTGTATATGAGTGAAACACATATAGTGTCTCATGAAATTTTACATTCACAATGAATTCAAATAGCTTAGGGGAAAACGTAGTCATAGGGATTGAAAGCTGCCAAAAGAGACGACAAATTGAGTGTAGGCTGAGGTTTCCCAGGATCCAGCTCTCAAGATACTCACAAAGGGGGAGAAGGCAGTGCTGTCAAGAACCCCATATGTGGTGCCACACAGAGAGGTAGCACAGAGAAAGAGGTGCATCTGAGGACAGACCGACATACCTAAAGGTGTTAGAAAGAGCATTGAAAAAACTCTCTTGAGAACCTGTTTACTTATAAATAATGAAAGAAGGATTAAAAAATGCTAATAATAGCAATACTAACTGTAAATAACACCTTAATATGGCTTATGGTCACCTACTCATCTCTGTATAATTGGTTCCTATGCTGGTCTCCTAGCTTCTCTTTGCTCCAGCCAACTTTCTTTTAATCCTTTGACTATGCCCTGACTCTAATCATTGGCACACGTTCCTTCCTCTGCAGGGAACATGTTCTCCTATTTCACCTAACTGCTTATTCCTTGGACCTCATAGGAAATAACAGTTCTTCATGGAAACTTTCCCTGATTCCCTGAGGTTAATTGGGATCTGCCTGTTTTTTGTTCTCATAGCAACTTACAGGGTTTTTTTAAATAGAAATTATGGTAATTTTAATGCTTGTTCAATGCATCTTCTATGAGACTCTCAATTCCAAGAGGCCAGGGACTATGTCTGTATTCCCAGCTCCCAGCACAGTGCCTGGTACAAAGGTGCTCAGTTGACCCAATTACTATAAAAAAAAATAACATCGGAATGGTACTTCCTGGTGAGTAAATATGTTCACTTCATAGGGAAATTGGGATAACATTTAGTAGCTCCGTGAAATTACCAGAAATTACATACGTCAAATTCTCATTTATCTCAGGATAAATCACGGAATTGGAAGTTAAAGTCTCCAGATAGTCTTATTGTAACCCTGTTTATATATAATTGTTTTTATTTTATATATAATCATTGTAGCCCCCTTTCCCCCCTCAAGATTTTTTCATACCAGAATTTTTAATAAACTGGCAGAAAGCAGTCAATTAACTCTTTTTGTTTCCTCTCTTTGTTCAATCATTGATCCACTGGTTTAAGCATTGATTCATATATTCACTCACATGTTCTGTCATGAGAGGTGTGGAAGGTCTCTGCTTGTCTTTGCTACCCTCTAGCCTCAGTAAAAATGATGTTGGAATAATTCAAAGCATAAGGCAGACTATGGAAGCAAGGAATCTGCAATAGCCACAGTCTGTAAAATCAACTTATTGACTAAAAGTCTGATGGCTTGGAGAGCACTGGGCTTTGTATCCTCCAAGCTTCCCCCACATGACCCATTCCAAGGCTGGTCCCAAGCAAAAACTTCTCACTCAGGGACCTTTCCACTTGGAAGGCCTTTGACTCAGGCCACACAGGGGATTGTGTCCCCTGAGGCCATCAGGTCCTAGAGCAATCCCACAGCTAAGCTGGAACCTTCCAAGATAGGATCTCCATAGCCTTATGGAGTGAAAGAATGAGGATGTATATGTATATAAAACTACAGAAGCAAATAAATTAATCATCATCGTCTGAAAGAAAGTTGGATTTTTTGTGTGTCTCTACTTCCTAAACTATCATTAACATGATTACTTTTTTCTTTAATTTTTTTTAATTAGGAAAAAATGATATGTCCCCACAGAAGCCCCATAGTGAATGCCTTGTTGAGCTCAAAGCTCTTCAATACTCTGCCAATGGGAGCCAAGTGGCCATGGATGGAGAGAGAGGTAATTATAAGAATAGGTGGTTCCCAAGAAAAATGCCCACAGACCTCACAATACCTGATAGTATCCATTGTTTGGTGGATATTTTTTCAACAGACAGGATTAGTGGATGAGTACAATGTGAAGTATGTTTTCTAGTAAAACATGGAATGTTTTCTAGCCAAGCAAACTTTTCTTCTAGAGATAATTATTCTCTCCCCTAAAATCTAGATTCCTTTGGTTAATACACAATTTCTCAAGGAAATGCTTCTCCCTCCTAGTTTCCATAGACCATAGCCTCCTAGGGATGGGAGGAGGTTTCTATATTAATTTAATCCACAATGTTGGTATTAGTTAGTTCTATGTTTCTACCAATTCACACAGATAAGAATCTCCCTGCTTGTGTGCACCCCATTTGTTGATAAAGATGACCCACATCTGATGTCTAAGAATGACTTTGGAAACTTTATGGAGGTTTACTTTTGTGTGAGATTATCACTTAATCTATATTATTAAATCTCACAAGGGCTAGTGGGTGAGGTAGGGAAAAGTCAGGCAAAGGGAAGGCTAAAGAGAGTGGCTTTTGAAGCTTTCTGGGCAAGGTAACAGTCACATCTAGTGAATGAGGAAGACCACTTCCTAGCTGGACAGAATCCATACCCCTCCACCTTCAAACTGACAGCTTTGTGGGGCTAGCACTATAGAGCTTTACTCCTGTGTCCAGTGTAATGTGCTTTGTAAACTTTTCTGCCCACAGGCTGCTCAAAAAGAATGCCAAATAAATCACTTTTGGGCATGGATTTTTAATCTTTCTTATGTTTCACATCTTTGGAAAAATAAAATAAGCATGCCAGTGGATTGTGCTTAGCTCTTAACAGTGAGGTGAAATGTCACTTCTGCATTAACCCAGGTCAATGAGCTATTACATAGGAAATTGACTAAATGGCACCAAAGCCATCAATGTCATTAATACAGCAAAAAGAATAAGTTCCTATCTGCTTTAGGCACTCAGCTAAGGTTATGTGTAGAAGAAACACAAGTGAGATGGTTTCCATATTTTGGATGCTATAATAGATTGACTACACAAGGGGCCCCTATTCTCTATCCACTCTCCAAATCCACACCTTACATAATATGACTTTGCATCAGCTCCCAGTAAGAGAGAGAATCTATTTTCCTATTCCTTGAATATGGCCCAGCCATGTGCTTGCTTTAGTCAATGCAATGCAACACAAATAAAATTGTGCCATTTCTGAGTCCAGGTTTCAAGTGGCCTTGTTCTCATCTCTTTCTCTCGGTCTCCTGCTGTGGTATAAGGACAATCTGGATAAAGCTGTTGGAGGACGAGAGACAATATGAAGCAGTAGAGATTGGTTGTCCCAAATGAAGCCAACCTAGACTAGTGAGCCTCCCGCTAACCCATCATCTGAACACAGGTTCATGAGAGTCCAGCTGAGATCAGTCTAGACCTGCATGCAAATGCCCTGTTAATGCATAGGTTCATGAGAAATAACATATGTTTATTCATGTATACCACTGAGGTTTTGTGGTTATTTGTTACACAGCCATTATTAGAACAAGAGATAACTAATATGGTTCAGTATTTATAGGAAGAGAACTCATTTTTAATTACTGGTCACCTTTTTCACTTAATCTATGAATTGTTTCTTTTTTTCAAATAAATGTGTATATACATAATTAACTTAATTATATATCTAGCAATATAAAGTTTGTATATGGATAAAATCTAATTTATAAAAAGACTAAATAATTTCTATAAAGCTACATAGATATATAGTGGTCATCAAATCAAGAGCTTCTGATTCTAAATTCTGGGCTCTGGGAAGATTGCACTTGAAAGAAAAGGTGATAATGATGATGATGATGATGGAGAAGGAGGAGCAAGAGAAAAAGAAGAAACAGTAGAGAGAATATTGGTGATAACAAGGGTGTGGTAGTGATGATGATGATTTTTTTAATAGCTATTGAGCACCTATATGTCAGATACTATGTTAAGAGCTTTATATGCAAGGCCATTTAATTCTCATAATATTCCTATGAAATAGTTATAATTTTTATCTCCACTTTATGGATGAGAAAGCAAACTCAGAGTGGTGAAGGAACTTGACTAAGATCACACAGGTGGTAAATGGCAGAGCTGGTATTCAAATTTCTGTATGTATGATTCCACAAATTCTTAAGTCTGCATTGTAATGCCTCCTCTCTCTATAAGAACATACCATAGACTTATCCAATATGTCAAGAAGAAAAGTTAAAGAAGTCAAAAATAACACTATGGTGATAAAATCAATAAATCATAACCAAGACTTGGTTGTTCCATTCCTCCCATAAAAAAATAGAATCTACTTCTCTACCTTTTGTGTGTGACTTACTTTTGGCCAATGGGACATTAACAATTGTAACATTTGTGCTTGTGCAATGGGGCTTTCCTGCTTATTGCTCCTGGAATCCTTTGACCATCTTTCAAATAAGCCTGGGATGGGAGACTATATATAGAGAGGCCCCAGTCATCCTAGCTGTCCCAGGGAAAGCTATCATATATCAGCCAGCCTCAGCTGACCTACTGCTAGCCCATGAGTAAACCCACTTGCTACCAGCCAAGCCTGGCCTAGAGAAGAAGACTGTCCAAGTGAGCACAGTCTGCAGAATGGTGAGCTAAACAAATAGTTGTTGTGTCAGGACACTGAATTTTAGGATGGCTTGTTCCCCAGAAATAGCTAACCAATACAGAGGGCATAGATGCAGCATCATCAGCCATGTCAATCTTCAGGGATTGGTGCTTTAAGATCCAGAGAAGAGAAGAGCTTCAACAGTACAGTTATCATGTAGTACCTTTGGCAGATGACACTCGAGACTGCTGCTGGAGGCTGCTGTTTTTCTAGCTTTCCAACAGTAGGATTTGTTGTACTGCTATGTTTTCCACAGTTAGATAAACTGAAGCTATGAATATTTAATGCTCTGGCTGCACTTCCCTCCTGTGTACTCTGATCAAGTCACAACATTGTTTTATCATTTCCTCTCCCCTGCTGGGCCCTGGGAGCCATTTGTGGCTAAACGGATGATTACTTCATCACCTCTACCCGGGTCTGCAGCATACTGTGCATATGTCAAAATCATCTTAGGCTGCATTTCATATAGCTTTTCCAGAAATTGTTCATTCTCCATAATAACTATTGATGCTCCTGATTGATGCCATAATTTAAATTACCTATACATAAGTCCATCTGTCCCAATCACGGGTAAATTCTTCAAAATCAGAGACTATACCTTATTCATCTTTGAAATTTCCATGCTTAGTGCAGAGCCTAACACATAACAACTTCTCAGTATGCCATACGAGTGAATGAATCAATCAATGAACCATGGGCTTTGGACAGGCCCAGGGTCATACTGATTCACTGATGGGACCATAATGTGATAGTGTTGCATTCTTTTTTGAACAACAGATTTCTGCATTTTGAGCGTCTTTGAAACATCAGGGGTTTCCTTTGGCTTACATGATTTTGCCTTCCGGCTCACTTTGGTTTGCAGAATCTTAATTTACATGTAATAAAATCCAATGTAGAACTTTATTCATTCACTATTTCTACAAAAATAAAGATTAAAGAGGAAGGAAAATAATTTGAGAGAAACATCTGAAGACCTCTAGGCATAGATAAAGGAAAAGCTGTGGTTATTATAAGAAGTCTTTCCTGAGATGTTACCTTCTCCATGAAGCCAATACTTCACCACCTCACTTACAATAGCAACCATCCATGCCAACCCCAAGCAGTTCAAATCCTGCATATTCTGCTCTATATTTTAAAAGGCATTTATTGCCTTTTAAATATACCATAATAATGCTTAGCAGGTAGTAGGAGCTCAGAAAATACTTGTTCTATAAATGAATATATCCACAGCTATTGTGGCAGAGAGAATTCTAAGATGAACTCCAACATTCTCACTTTCTGATTGCACATCCTGCATAATCACCTCCTTGAGTATGCGCAGGACCTGTGACTATGATGGGACAACACTCCCAACCCTCATGATTAGGTTATGCTTTATGGTAAAGGTGAAGGAATTTTACAGATGTGATGAAGGTTTCTAAAATAATCAAAAGACAAAGATTGGATCAAGATGGCAGAGTAGAAGGACATGTGCTCACTCCCTCTTGCGAGAGCACGGGAATCACAACTAACTGCTGAACAATCATCAACAGGAAGACACTGGAACTCACCAAAAAAGATACTCCACATCCAAAGACAAAGGAGAAGCCACAAGGAGATGGTAGGGAGAATCACAATAAAATCAAATCCCATAACTGCTGGGTGGGTGACTCACAAACTGGAGAACAATTATACCACAGGACTCCACCCACTGGAGTGAAGGTTCTGAGCCCCATATCAGGCTTCCAAGCCTGGGGGTCCAGCAATGGGAGGAGGAATTCCCAGAGAATCTGACTTTGAAACCCAGTGGGATTTGATTGCAGGACTTTGACAGGACTGGGTGAAATAGAGACTCCACTCTCGGAGGGCACACACAAAGTAGTCTGCACATCAGGGCCTGGGGCAAGGAGCAGTGACCCCATAGGAGACTGAACCAGAACTGTCTGCTAGTGTTCGAGGGTCTCCTGAAGATGTGGGGGGTGGCTGTGGCTCACCGTGGGGACAAGGATGCTGGCAGCAGAAGTTCTGGGAAGTATTCCATGGCATGAGCCCTCCTGGAGTCCACCATTAGCCCCAACAAAGAGACTGTAGCCTCCAGTGCTGAGTCGTCTCAGGACAAACAACCAACAAGGAGGGAACACAGCCCCACCCATCAGCAGACAAGCAGATTAAAGTTTTACTGAGCTCTGCCCACAAGAGCAACACCCAGCTCTACCCACCACCAATCCCTCCTATCAGGAAGTTGCACAAGCCTCTTACATAGCCTCATCCACCAGAGGGGAGACAGATGAAGCAAGAACTACAATCCTGCAGCCTGTGGAATGAAAACCGCATTCACAGAAAGATAGACAAAATGAAAAAGCAGAGGACTATGTACCAGATGTAGCAACAAGATAAAACCCCAGAAAAACAACTAAATGAAGTGGAGATAGGCAACCTTCTAGAAAAAGAATTCAGAATAATGATCGTGACCTTGGAAAAAGAATGGAGGCAAAGATCAAGAAGATGCAAGAAATGTTTAACAAAACTTAGAAGAATTAAAGAACAAACACCTAGAAGAAATAAGAACAAACAAACAGAGATGAACAATACAGTAACTGAAATGAAAAATAAACTAGAAGGAATCAATAGCAGAATAACTGAGGCAGAAGAACAGATAAGTGACCTGGAAGAGAGAATGGTGGAATTCACTGCTGCCAAACAGAATAAAGAAAAAGAATGAAAAGAAATGAAGACAGCCTAAGAGAGCTCTGGGACAACATTAAACGAACCAACATTTGCATTATAGGGGTCCCAAAAGGAGAAGAGAGAAAGGGCCTGAGAAAATATTTGAAGAGATTATAGGCAAAAACTTCCCTAACATGGGAAAGGAAATAGTCACCCAAGTTCAAGAAGTGCAGAGAGTCCCAGGCAGGATAAACCCAAGGAGAAACACGCCGAGAAACATAGTAATCAAACTGACAAAAATTAAAGACAAAAAAAAATTATTAAAATGAACCAGGGAAAAACCACAAATAACATACAAGGGAACTCCCATAAGGTTAACAGCAGATTTCTCAGCAGAAACTCTACAAGCCAGAAGGGAGTGGCACAATATATTTAAAGTGATGAAAGGGAAGAACCTACAACCAAGATTACTCTACCTGGCAAGGATCTCATTCAGATTTGATGGAGAAATCAAAAGCTTTACAGACAAGCAAAAGCTAAGAGAATTTAGCACCACCAAACCAGCTCTACAACAAATGCTAAAGGAACTTCTCTAAGTGGGAAACACAGGAGAAGAAAAGGACCTACAAAAACAAACACAAAACAATTAAGAAAATGGTAATAGGAACATACATATCGATAATAACCTTGAATGTAAATGGATTAAATGCTCCAACCAAAAGACACAGGCTTGCTGAATGGATACAAAACCAAGACCCATATATGTGCTGTCTACAAGAGACCCACTTCAGACCTAGCGACACATACAGACTGAAAGTGAGGGGATGGAAAAAGATATTCCCTGCAAATGGAAATCAAAAGGAAGCTGGAGTAACAATACTCATATCAGATAAAATAGACTTTAAAATAAAGAATGTTACAAGAGACAAGGAAGGACACTGCATAATGATCAAGGGATCAATCCAAGAAGATATAACAATTATAAATATATATGCACCCAACATAGGAGCACCTCAATACATAAGGCAAATGCTAACAGCTATAAAAGAGGAAATGGACAGTAACACAATAATATGGGGGGTTTTAACAACTCACTTACACCAATGGACAGATCATCCAGACAGAAAATTATTAAGGAAACACAATCTTTAAATGACACGGTAGACCAGAGAGATTTAATTGACATTTATAGGACATTCCATCTGAAAACAGCAGATTACACTTTCTTCTCAAGTGCACATGGAACATTCTCCAGGATAGATCACATCTTGGGTCACAAATCAAGCTTCAGTAAATTTAAGAGAATTGAAATCATATCAAGCACCTTGTCCGACCACAACGTTATGAGATTAGAAATCAATTACAGGGAAAAAAACGTAAAAAACACAAACACATGGAAGCTAAACAGTACATTACTAAATAACCAAGAGATAACTGAAGAAATCAAAGAGGAAATCAAAAAATAGCTAGAGAGAAATGACAATGAAAACACGATGATCCAAAACCTATGGATGCAGCAAAAGCAGTTCTAAGAGGGAAGTTTATAGCAATACAATCCTACTTCAAGAAAGAGGAAAAATTTCAAATAAACAATCTAACCTTACACTTAAAGGAACTAGAGAAAGAAGAACAAACAAAACCCAAAGTTAGTGCAAGGAAAGATATCATAACTATCAGAGCAGAAATAAATGAAATAGAAACAAAGAAAACAATAGTAAAGATCAATAAAACTAAAAGCTGATTCTTTCAGAAGATAAACTAAATTGATAAACATTTAGCCAAACTCATCAAGAAAAAGAGAGAGAGGACTCAAATCAATAAAATTAGAAATGAAAAAGGAGAAGTTACAGGGGACACTGCAGATACACAAAGCATCCTAAGAGTCTACTACAAGCAGCTCTTTGCCAATAAAATGGACAACCTGGAAGAAATGGAAAAATTCTTACTAAGGTATAACCTTCCAAGCCTGAACCAGGAAGAAATTGAAAATAAGAACAGACCAATGACAAGTAATGAAATTGAAGCTGTTATTAAAAATATTACAACAAACAAAAGTCCAGGACCAAACGACTTCACAGGTGAATTCTATCAAACATTTAGAGAAGAGCTAATACCCACCCTTCTCAAACTATTCCAAAAAATTGTAAAGGCAGGAACACTCCCAAACTCATTTTATGAGGCCACCATCACCCTGATACTAAAACCAGACAAAGGTACTACAAAAAAAGAAAATTACAGACCAATATCACTGGTGAATATAGATGCAAAAATCCTCAACAAAATACTAGCAAACAGAATCCAACAGCACATTAAAAGGATCATACGCCATGATCAAGTGGGATTTATCCCAGAGACGCAAGGATTCTTCGATATACGCAAATCAATCAATGTGATACACCACATTAACAAATTAAGGAATAAAAACCATATGATCATCTCAATAGATAGAGAAAAAGCTTTAGACAAAATTCAACACCATTTATGACAAAAACGCTCCAGAAAGTGGGCGTACAGGGAACCTACCTCAACATAATAGAGGCCGTATATGACAAACCCACAGCAAACATTATTCTCAATGGTGACAAACTGAATTCATTTCCTCTAAGATCAGGAACAAGACAAGGATGTCCACTCTTGCCACTATTATTCAACATAGTTTTGGAAGGCCTAGCCACAGCAATTAGAGAAGAAAAAGAAACAAAAGGAATACAAATTAGAAAAGAAGAAGTAAAATTGTCACTGTTTGCAGATGACATGGTACTATAAATAGAGAATCCTAAAGATGCTACCAGAAAACTACCAGAGCTAATCAATGAATTTGGTGAAGTTGAAGGATACAAAATTAATGCACAGAATCTCTTGCATTCCTATACACTAATGATGAAAAATCTGAAAGAGAAATTAAGGAAACACTCACATTTACCATTGCAACAAAAAGAATAAAATACCTAGGAATAAACCTACCTAGGGAGAAAAAAGACCTCTATGCAGAAAACTATAAGACACTGATGAAAGAAATTAAAGATGATACCAACAGATGGAGAGATATACCATGTTCTTGGATTGGAAGAATGAATATTGTGCAAACGACTATACTACCCGAAGTAATTTACAGATTCAGTGCAATCCCTATCAAATTACCAATGGCATTTTTTTACAGTACTAGAATAAAAAATCTTAAAATTTGTGTGGAGGTGCAAAGAAGACCCCTTGACTTCAGAGTATACTACAAAGCTGCAGTAAGCCAGACAATATGGTACTGGCACAAAAACAGAAATATAGATCAATGGAAAAGGATAGAAAGCCCAGAGATAAACCCATGCACCTATGGTCAACTAGTTCATGACAAAGGAGACAAGGTTATGCAATGGAGAAAAGACAGTCTCTTCAATAAGTGGTGCTGGGAAAACTGGACAGCTACATGTAAAAGAATGAAATTAGAACACTCCCTAACACCAGACACAAAAATAAACTCAAAATGGATTAAAGACCTAAATGTAAGGCCAGACCCTATAAAACTCTTAGAGGAAAACATAGGAAGAACACTCTTTGACATAAATCACAGCAAGACCTTTTTTAACCACCTCCTAGAGTAATGGAAATAAAAACAAAAACAAACAAATGGCACCTAATGAAACTTAAAAGCTTTTGCACAGCAGAGGAAACTATAAACAAGATGAAAAGACAACCCTCGGAATCGGAGAAATTATTTGACAATGAAGGACTGACAAAGGATTAATCTCCAAAATATATAAACAGCACATACAGCTCAATATTAAAAAAACAAAAAACCCAATCCAAAAATGGGCAGAAGACCTGAATAGACATTTCTCCAAAGAAGACATACAGATGGCCAAGAGGTACATGAAAAGCTGCTCAACATCACTAATAATTAGAGAAATGCAAATCAAAACTACAATGAGGTATCACCTCACACCAGTTAGAATGGGCATCATCAGAAAGTCTACAAACAACAAATGCTGGAGAGGGTGTGGAGAAAAGGGAACCCTCTTGCACTGTTGGTGGGAATGTAAATTGATACAGCCACTATGGAGAACAGTATGGAGGTTCCTTAAAAAACTAAAAATAGTACTACTATATGAGCCAGCAATCCCACTACTGTGCATATACCCAGAGAAAATCATAATTCAAAAAGACACATGCACCCCAATGTTCATTGCAGCACTATTTACAATAGCCAGGTCATAGAAGCCATCTAAATGCCCATCAACAGATGAATGGATAAAGAAGATGTGGTACATATATACAATGGAATATTACTCAGCCATAAAAAGGAATGAAATTAGTTCATTTGTAGAGATGTGGATGGACCTTGAGTCTGTCATACAGAGTGAAGTAAGTCAGAAAGAGTAAAACAAATATCGTATATTAACGCATATATGTGGAATCCAGAAAAATGGTACAGATGAACCAGTTTTCAAGGCAGAAATAGAGACACAGATGTAGAGAACAAATGTATGGACACCAAGGGGAGAAAGTGGGGTGGGAGGTAGTGGTGGTGGGATGAATTAGGAGATTGGGATTGACATATATACACTAATATGTATAAAATAGATAACTAACAAGAACATGCTGTATAAAAAATAAAATAAAATAAAATTCAAAAAAAAGAAATTAATCCAAAAAAGATGCAAGAAAGGAGAGGAAAGGAGGCATGCAACAGGTGTGTTATCTGTGTCCCCCCAAAAGATATGTTGAAGTCCTAACTCTTGCTACCTGTGAATATGACGTTATTTGGAAATAAGGTCTTTGCAGATACAAGTAAGATGGGGTAATAGATGAAGTAGCATGGGTCCTCATCTAATACCTCTGGTGTCCTTATAAGAGGAAAAAAGACCCAGACACAGAGATAACAAGGCTGTGTGACAACAGAGGCAGAGATTGGAGTGATGCAGCCGCAAGCCAAGAAATGCTAAGGATCAACAGCTGCCACCTGAAGTTATGAAGAATCAAGGGAGGATTCTACCCAAAATCTCAGAGGGAACATGCCAACACCTTGATCTTGGACTTCTGGCTTCCAGAAATGTGAGACAATAAATTTCTATTGTTTTAAGTCAAAAAAAAGAAAGAAAAGAATAATCAAAAGAGATTATCCCGGATGGGCCTGACCTAATCAAGAACTGGATTCTGCTCTACCCAGTGAGCTCAGAAGAGAAGCTGGAGTCTCAGATCAGACTGCAGCCTCAGCTGCCACCTTGACTGCTGCCTTGTGAGACCCTCAGTAGGGGACCCAGTTAAACTGTGCCCAGACTCCTGACCCACAGGAACTGTTAGATGATAAATTTATGTTGAGCTGTTAAATTGGTGGTAATTCGTTATTCAGCAATAGAACACTCATTCAGCTTTGAACTCACCTGATGTTGAAAAGAGGGTAAGGAGGAACCAAGCAACTCACGGGACTTTTCTCCCTGGTAGGAAGCCTCCACTTGGCCTCTGATATGTCCTCTAATAGCCTCATATTTCCTGGGCCCTCTGTAACTGTGATCGCCCCTCCACCTCTGCAGCCTTCTTGGACATCAGCATAGTCCTCTAAAAATTTAAATTTGGATAGCTCAGATGACAAGGTTTTCCTGCCTTCAGAAATGTATGTAAATTTGGTGGGAATTCCAACATCCCTTCGTGACTGATTCTTCCTCCCTCCCCATGGTCCCTGACAGTTTCTACCTTATTTCTTCTCAGTTCCCTCAGTTTCTTTCCTGCATTACTTACAATGACTGTTTGTAACCCTGGCTAAAAAATAGGATCCCTGAGGAACTATTCAGAAACACTGAGGCATAAGTTTTTCCCCAGAGATTCTGACTTAATTGGTCTATGATGGGGTCCATGCATAGACATTTTATTAAAAGCTCCCTGGGATGTTCTAAAGTGCATCCAAGTAGAGCACCTGTGACTTAGGGCATTTAGGTTTTGCCTCTTCTTTGGCCTTTACAAGAAATCAAGCCTGCTAGACATGCTCTAATAATGGTAGATTTACGGCAGGTTTGTGGAGGTCACAAGGAGGGAATTATGTTGAGAAGTGTGTGGCTGTTCACCATCTCACCTCTCCTTTTCCTTTCAAAGCTGCCCTGTCCCACTCATGCTCATACTCCCCGTGGAACCCTACATGTATGGTCAAGTTCTCTAAAAAGTATAACCCAGCCAGCTGGCCCCACCCCATCTCCAGATCACTGGGTAATGGGGAGCAATCACATCAGGCTTTCTGAGGCTCCCTGGGCATGTCTGTGTCTAGGTATGTTTGGCCATCATTCTCTCTATCCACAACCTCTGAGCTTTCTGCCTCTCTCCCTTACTACCTCCACTTAACCAATATTTTATCCTCACTGACATCTCTCCCTAGTCTCCCAATCCATCAGCTCCCACAAGGAATTACTCGGCATCCTCCCCAGGGTGGTTGATTTCTTTAACGACATTCTCACTGTGACCTTCAATCCCTTCATCCCCTTGTCTCATGGCACCACCCAACAAGCTACCAATTTTAGTGTTTCTGGTGAAATTCAAGCAGCATGGACTGGTGGAACTCCAAAGGTCTGGTTGGTAACTTCTACTAGACATTTGCTAATATTGTACTTTTAATAGTTAATATTGAACACACCTTACATCAAGAACTTTGCATTGTGTCATTTAATACTCACAACTGCATATGATAAATCATATCAGTCCCATTTTGCAGATGTCAAAAATGAGACCTGCAAAACATCTTCCATCTGTTGATAAGTTTTGAGCCTGGGTCTGCCGGATTTCAGAGTCCTAACTCTGAGGTACTGTAATTTTCTAGCCTCACTGGGTAAGCTCTTGGGTTTACTGACTCCATTTTCAGGCTTACTAGTGATAACACAATTCTTCCCCCTTCTTTCCTGTCTCAAAGAATAGGTCACCTCTGTTTCCCCCTGGTTAATTGCTCCTCTGGTGGACTATTTCTTAATTCTCCCATCCCCTCTAGGGTCATTTCAGTTCAGCAATTCCCTTTCTTTGGGTCTTTAATCTGGTCCTCGCTACTATTTATAGGTCTTCAACCTATAAATAGACCCCAAACTCAAGAAATCAGCAGGCTACTAGACACAGATCCTCCTGAATGCCCTTGTAGGCAACCTGTCCAAAATAGACAAGTTACTCACCAGATGTTGTTCCTCACCCCACATCTACCTCCCACAAATCTGTTCTACTGCTATACACTCATTTACTAACATGTAGACATACTTAATTAAAAAACTTTTTCCCATAAGCAAAAGTTCATAAAAATGACTCAATTTTCACTATTATTAATATCAAAATAACACTTTTTCTATTAATGGAAAAGTAAGCTCCAACTTCAAGCCGGTAATATTGACAATACAAATTTTATTATGTAGACAACTATAAACCCTGCAATTACACTAATCAAATATAAAATTTCTGAGGTGACTAGAAACTTGGAAAGCTCAGGCATCACCTCGTTACACCTTGCTAGTCCTTGGTTATTATGAAAGTTATCTTAACCTGGTGGTAACACTCATCATGTTTTTAAAAACCGATATGATATGAATGGAGATTATTAAAAATAAAAATGTATTGTGTTGGAATAAAATAGTACATCAAGGCACACTGAGCACAAGCATATAAAATTGGTCCATATCTCCTAGGATATGTGCTTTGTGAAAGCAAGATGGTTATATATTTTGCTCTGTACTACATCCTCAGCATTTAATATAGTGGCAAGGGCTTAATTAATATTCAATACATATTTATTAAATTAATAAATCAATGGGAAAACTTGGTGTAATAGGATAGAGTAACCTCTGTAACAAATAAATCCCAATTGATGCTTATTTTTTATCATATAACAATACTGAGCAGGCAAAAAGCCTCCTTTGCATAGTCACTCAGGGACCCAGACTATTGCAGCCTCTGCCACCTTCACCTTGAAACTTTGATTAATGCCCTGGAGGTTGCTCCCATCGCAAGCAGCCAGAGGAGGAAACAGAGCATTGAGGAATGCCTCATGAAGTTTACGGGTCAATCTTGAAATCAGTGCATGTCACTTCTACTCACATCCCAGTGGCTAGAACTCAACCACAGGGCCACAGCCTACTGTAGAGGAAGCCAGGACATGTAGTCCAGCTGTATGCCTGGAAAGAAGAGGTGATCATGAATTTTGGAAATAGTCTCTGTCACACGTGATGTCCTACGTCTTTGAGCAGGCTGGAACCAGACCTCATCTTGCTTTCTTGAAGCAAAATACCTTTGCCCACATTAAAAAATAAAAATAGGTGTATACTTTTTCTTCTGCTTGTATAAGCAAAAACATGTAAAGAGAACTCATGTAAAACAAGGAATGAGTCCATTTTCCACATCAATTCACGGTGCTGTCGTTTACCCTCCTTTTGAAACTAAAGCCTTGGTGCCTTCACCAAGACCTCCCTCTATCTCATCCCAACATCCTTACATCTGATCTGTCACCCAGTGTATCCTATTCCACCTCAGCAATAAAACTTAAATCCAACTTCTTCTCCTTAACTCTATTGTTTATCTCTTCTTCCAGTACCAAATCATTAACTTTAAGAGATGCAATGGCTTATGAAATGGTCTTCTTGCCACCAGCAACTCCTTAGTGCAATTGATTAAACATCTTTCTTTTATTAAATTTATGTTACTAAAAGAAAGCCACTGGGTCCCATCCTAGGTTAATAAAACAAAACAAACAAAACATCAAAACTCTTCTTAGCCTTCCTGGAATTTATAGATGAAAACCAAATTTTCTTGCCTGCATCAACACTGTCATGTTAAGTGCCTTTCTAGACTCACTCCCTACTATCACTCTATCCTATAGCTTAAGTTCCTGCCACCATAATCTTTTTTTTTTTAACATCTTTATTAGAGTATAATTGCTTTACAATGGTGTGTTAGTTTCTGCTGTATAACAAAGAGAATCAGCAATACGTATACATATATCCCCATATCTCCTCCCACTTCTCCCTCTTGCATCTCCCTCCCACCCTCCATATACCACTCCTCTAGTTGGACACAAAACATGGAGCTGATCTCCCTGTGCTATGCGGCTGCTTCCCAATAGCTATCTATTTTACATTTGGTAGTGTATATATGTCCATGCCACTCTCTCACTTCGTCCCAGCTTACCCTTCCCCCTCCTTGTGTCGTCAAGTCCATTCTCTACGTCTGCGTCTTTATTCCTGTCCTGCCCCTAGATTCTTCAAAACCTTTTCTTTTTAGATTCCATACATATGTGTTAGCATATGATATTTGTTTTACTCTTTCTGACTTAATTCACTCTGTATGACAGTCTCTAGGTGCATCCACCTCACTACAAATAACTCAATTTCATTTCTTTTTATGACTGAGTACTATTCCATTGTATATATGTGCCACATCTTCTTTATCCATTCATCTGTCGATGAACACTTAGGTTGCTTCCATGTCCTGGCTATTATAAGTAGAACTGCAAAGAACATTGTGGTTCATGACTCTTTTTGAATTATGGTTTTCTCAGGGTATATGCCCAGTAGTGGGATTGCTGGGTCATATGGTAGTTCTATGTTTAGTTTTTTATGGAACCTCCATACTATTCTCCATAGTGGCTGTATCAATTTACATTCCCACCAACAGTATAAAAGGGTTCCCTTTTCTCCACACCCTCTCCAGCATTTGTTGTTTGTACATTTTTTGATGATGGCCATTCTGACCGGTGTGAGGTGATACCTCACTGTAGTTTTGATTTGCATTTCGCTAATGATTAGTGATGTTGAGCATCCTTTCATGTGTTTGTTGGCGAACTGTATATCTTCTCTGAAGAAATGTCTATTTAGGTCTTCTACCCATTTTTGGATTGGGTTGTTTGTTTTTTTGATATTGAGCTGCTTGAGCCGCTTGTATATTTTTGAGATTAAACGTTTGTCAGTTGCTTGATTTGCAAATATATTCTCCCATTCGAAGGGTTGTCTTTTCGTCTTGTTTATGGTCTCTTTTGCTGTACAAAAGCTTCTAAGTTTCATTAGGTCCAATTTGTTTATTTTTGTTTTTATTTCAATTTCTCTAGGAGGTGGGTCCTAAAGGTCTTGCTATGATTTATGTCAGAGAGTGTTCTGCCTATGTTTTCCTCTAACAGTTTGATAGTGTCTGGCCTTACATTTAGGTCTTTAATCCATTTTGAGTTTATTTTTGTGTGTAGTGTTAGGGAGTGTTCTAATTTCATTCTTTTACATGTAGCTGTCCAGTTTTCCCAGCACCACTTATTGAAGAGGTTGTCTTTTCTCCATTGTATATTCTTGCCTCTTTTATCAAAGATAGGGTAGCCATATGTGCATGGGTTTATCTCTGGGCTTTCTATCCTTTTCCATTGATCTATATTTCTGTTTTTGTGCAGTACCATACTGTCTTGATTACTATAGCTTTGTAGTATAGTCTGAAGTCTGGGAGCCTGATTCCTCCAGCTCCGTTTTTCTTTCTCAAGATTGCTTTGGCTATTCAGGGTCTTTTGTGTTTCCATACAAATTGTGAAATATTTTGTTCTAGTTCTGTGAAAAATGCCAGTGGTAGTTTGAAAGGGATTGCATTGAACCTGTAGATTGCTTTGGGTAGTGTAGTCATTTTCACAATATTGATCTTTCCAATCCAAGAACATTGTATATCTCTGCATCTGTTTGTATCATCTTTAATTTCTTTCATTAGTGTCTTATAGTTTTCTGCATACATGACTTTTGCCTCCTTAGGAAGGTTTATTCCTACGTATTTAATCATTTTGTTGCAGTGATAAATGGGAATATTACCTTAATTTCTCTTTCAGATTTTTCATCATTAGTGTATAGGAATGCAAGAGATTTCTGTGCATTAATTTTGTATCCTGCTACTTTGCCAAATTCATTGATTAGCTCTAGTATTTTTCTGATAGCATCTTTAAGATTCTCTATGTATAGTATCATGTCATCTGCAAACAGTGACAGCTTTACTTCTTCTTTTCCAATTTGGATTCCTTTTTTTTCTTTTTCTTCTCTGATTCCTGTGGGTAGGACTTCCAAAACTATATGTTGAACAAAAGTGGTGAGAGTGGGCAACCTTGACTTGTTCCTGATCTTAGTGGAAATGTTTTCAGTTTTTCACCATTGAGAACAATGTTGGCTATGGGTTTTTCTTATATGGCCTTTATTATGTTGAGGTAAGTTCCATCTATGCCCACGTTCTGGAGGGTTTTTATCATAAATGGGTGTTGAATTTTGTCAAAAGCTTTTTCTGCATCTATTGAGATGATCATATGGTTTTTATTCCTTAATTTTTTAATGTGGCGTATCACATTGATTGATTTGCATATATTGAAGAATCATTGCATCCCTGGGATAAATCCCACTTGATCATGCTGTATGATCCTTTTAATGTACTGTTGGATTCTGTTTGCTAGTATTTTGCTGAGGATTTTTGCATCTATATTCATCAGTGATATTGGCCTGTAGTTTTCTTTTCTTCTGACATCTTTGTCTGGTTTTGGTATCAGGGTGATGGTGGCCTCATAGAATGAGTTTGGGAGTGTTCCTCCCTCTGCTATATTTTGGAAGATTTTGAGAAGGATAAGTGTTAGCTCTTCTCTAAATGTTTGATAGCATTCGTCTGTGAAGCCATCTGGTCCTGGACTTTTGTTTTTTGGAAGATTTTTAATCACAGTCTCAATTTCAGTGGTTGTGATTGGTCTGTTTATATTTTCTATTTCTTCCTGGTTCAGTCTGGGAAGGTTGTGTATTTCTAAGAATTTGCCCATTTCTTCCAGGTTGTCCAGTTTTTTGGCATATAGTTGCTTGTAGTAATCTCCCATGATCCTTTGTATTTCTGCAGTGTCACTTGTTAGTTCTCCTTTTTCATTTGTAATTCTATTGATTTGAGTCTTCTCCCCTTTTTTCTTGATGAGTCTGGCTAATGGTTTATCAATTGTGTTTATCTTCTCAAAGAACCAGCTTTTAGTTTTATTGATCTTTGTTATCGTTTCCTTCATGTCTTTTTCATTTATTTCTGATCTGATCTTTATGATTTCTTTCCTTTTGCTACCTTTGGGGTTTTTTTGTTCTTCTTTCTCTAATTGCCTTAGGTGTAAGGTTAGGTGTTTTTTTGAGATGCTTGTTGTTTCTTGAGGTAGGATTGTATTGCTATAAACTTCCCTCTTAGAACTGCTTTTGCTGCACCCCATAGGTTTTGGGTCATCGTGTTTTCATTGCCATTTGTTTCTAGGTATTTTTTATTTTCTCTTTGATTTCTTCAGTGATCTCTTGGTTATTTACTAGTGTATTGTTTAGCTTCCATGTGTTTGTATTTTTAACAGATATTTTTCCTGTAATGATATCTAGTCTCATAGTGTTGTGGTCGGAAAATATACTTGATATGATTTCAATTTTCTTAAATTTACCAATGCTTGATTTGTGACCCAAGATATGATCTATCCTGGAGAATGTTCCATGAACACTTGAGAATAAGACAGTCTACCTGAAAAAGAATTCAGAGTAACAATAGTAAAGGTGATCCAAAACCTTGGAATTAGAATGGAGAAAATACAAGAAATGTTTAACAAGGACCTAGAAAACTAAAGAGCAAACAAACAGTGATGAACAACACAATAAATGATATTAAAAATTCTCTAGAAGGAATCAATAGCAGAATAACTGAGGCAGAAGAACGGATAGGTGACCTGGAAGATAAAATAGTGGAAATAACTACCACAGAGCAGAATAAAGAAAAAAAAAAAGAATGAAAAGAATTGAGGAGAGTCTCAGAGACTTCTGGGACAACATTAAATGCACCAACGTTTGAATTATAGGCGTCCCAGAAGAAGAAGAGAAAAAGAAAAGGACTGAGAAATTATTTGAAGAGATTATAGTTGAAAACTTGCCTAATATGGGAAAAGAAATAGTCAATCGAGTCCAGGAAACACACACCAAGACTCATGTTAATCAAAATAACAAAAATTAAATTCAAAGAAAAAATATTAAAAGCAGCAAGGGAAAAACAAAAAATAACATAAAACGGAATCCCCATAAGGTTAATAGCTGATTTTTCAGTGGAAACTGTGAAAGCCAGAAGGAAGTGGTAGGACATATTTAAAGTGAAGAAAGGGAAAAATCTACAACCAACATTACTCTACCCAGCAAGGATCTCATTCAGATTTGATGGAGAAATTAAAAACTTTACAGACAAGCAAAAGCTAAGAGAATTCAGCACCACCAAGCCAGTTTTACAACAAATGCTAAAGGAACTACTCTAGGCAGGAAACACAAGAGAAGGAAAAGATCTACAATAACAAACCCAAAACAATTAAGAAAATGGTAATGGGAACATACATATCAATAATTACCTTAAATGTAACTGGACTAAATGCTCCAACCAAAAGACATAGACTGGCTGAATGGATACAAAAACAAGACCTGTATATATGCTGTCAAAAGAGACCCACTTCAGACCGAGGGACACATTCAGACTGAAAGTGAGGTGATGGAAAAAGACATTCCACGCAAATGGAAATTAAAAGAAAGCTGGAGTAGCAATTCTCCTATCAGACAACATAGATTTTAAAATAAAGACTATTACAAGAGACAAAGAAGGACACTACATAATGATCAAGGGATCAATCCAAGAAGAAGATATAACAATTATAAATATTTATGCACCCAACATAGGAGAACCTCAGTACATAAGGCAAATGCCAGCACCATAGTCTTATTGTCAACTTCCCTTCACATTAGGGCCATGATTCTATGCCATATTCATATTCTGACAGTATTTCTTCTTGGCACATTTTGTGCCTAACTAAAATCTCTCCCCTCTTCTCTTTGTAAATTACCTTCATTTTAAGAAACCAGCTGAAGTATTACCTCTTCTATGAAGATTTTTCTTAATTATCACAGGCAGAGCTGGCTGACCCATCATTTTTGATGTACAACACTTGGCTCAAATTTCTGTAATGGCACCAACCCTATTGGATTGTACCATGGTCTGCCTACAGCTTTTAACCTCATAAGACTGTCAACTCAATCTAGGAACAGCTGTGTCTTACTTGATTTTGTATCTTGAACACCTGAAATAGCCTGTATTATATCGTTGGGGCCCACTTACTTTTTTCAGAAGAATAAAAATTCAAAGTGAGATAATTATCTAGGTAAAGCTTTCTCTTGGCAGTATAGGAGTATACCAAAATTTGGAACAAGAATATGGATATGTTTTCTAGAACCTGAATGCATTCTGTTTCCTTGTGATTCTCAAGAAGTTATCATCACCACCATCATCATCATCCAGCTAGTTTTAACCCACCCTCCCCAACATATATCCCAGTACTCTCTTTGTTTGCCTTGTCTCAGGAATTCAGCCACTAGACAACCCAATTTTACAAGATTATCTTATTTCTCAAGTTTACTGAGTGTTCCAAAGCCTCCTGCTAGAGCTACAAATGCTTCATCTTTGGGCCTTTTAGCTCATTTGGTCACTACTTAAAACCACAAATGAGTCTTGCTGAGATTTCTCTAAGCCAGACAAGGTCAAGATGTCACAGAGCTCAAGAGTAATGTTGCTGCATCATAGTGGTACGTGTCCCTGGTGAGTAATAATAATTCTAAATGCTGATATTCAGCTCTGACTCAGAAACAAGGACTCTGATCTGGGGATAGGAGTCAGACATGGGGGCTTATTTTTCATAAACCTTCCCTACTCTTTATACATCAGATGAGTTGTTCATTATGTGTTTGGACTATCTGAATGTCTCATTTCTGCTTTTCCTCCCTCTGAGCCCTTGAACCCTTCCCAATTCATGAGGCCAACAGCCCTTCTGAAACCCAAGACTCTTTTAGTCTATAAATCATAATCCTAAAACTTTTTAGTGAAACACAGATGATTTTATTTAAGGAAGTTCCTTTGGGAGTGTTAAACCACCTTATGTTTTACTACTTTTCTGTATATAATGAAGCATGCATTGACTCTTTACACATTTCATTTCTAAACTTAACATCTTCAGCATCAGTACTATAATTTACTTTTACAAATGAGGAAACTAAGGCTGGAAAGTCTCATTCTTAAAGGCCACACAGCTAAATGATAAGTAAGGAACTGAGCATGGAATCCAAACCCAGCTCTATAGAACTAAAAGCCTTGACATTCTTGCTGGAGAGGGTGTGGAGAAAAGGGAACGCTCCTACACTGTTGGTGGGAATGTAAATTTGTGCAGTCACTATGGAGAACCGTATGGAGGTCCCTTAAAAAACTAAAAATCCAGAAATCCCACTTCTGGGCATATATCTGGAAAAGGCAAAAACTCTAATTCAAAAAAGATACATGTACCCAAATGTTCATAGCAGCATTATTTACAAAAGCCAAGACATGGAAACAACCAAAATGCCCATAAACAGATGACTGGTATAAGAAGATATGGTACATATATACAATGAAATATAACTCAGTGATAAAAAAGAATGAAATATTGCCATTTGCAGCAACATGGATGGACCACGAGAATATCACACTAAGTGAAGTAAGTCAGACAGAGAAAGACAAGTACTATATGTATTACTTATATGTGGAATCTAAAAAATAATACAAATGAATCAAATCTATATGCAAAACAGAAACAGGCTCACAGACACAGAAAAAAAACTTTTGGTTGCCAAAGGGGAAAGGGAGGATGGGAAGGGATAAATTAGGAGAATGGGATTAACAGATACAAACTACTATACAAAAATTGGTAAGTAAAAAGGATTTGCTGTATAATTCAGTAAATGATTACTGAATCATTTGCTGTACACCTGAAACTAACAATATTGTAAATCAACTATACCTCAATTAAAAAAAAAAAAAAGCCTTGGGACGCAGCAAAAGCAGTTCTAAGAGGGAAGTTTATAGCAATACAATCTTACCTTAGGAAACAAGAAAAATCTCAAATAAAGAACCTAACCTGACACTTAAAGCAACTAGAGAAAGAAGAACAAACAAAACCAGAAGTTAGTAGAAGGAAAGAAATCATAACGATCAGAGCAGAAATATATGAAATAGAGATGAAGAAAATAATAGCAAAGATCAATGAAACTAAAAGGTGGTCCTTTGAGAAGATAAACAAAATTGATAAACCTTTAGCAAGACTCCTCAAGAAAAAAAAGGGAGAGGACTTAAATCAATAAAATTAGTAACGTAAAAGAAGTTACAACGGACGTTACAGAAATACAGAGGATCATAAGAGACTATTACAAGAAACTTTATGCCAATAAAATGGACAGCTTAGAAGAAATGGACAAATTCTTAGAAAGGTACAACCTTCCAAGACTGAAATAGAAAATATGAACAGACAATTCACAAGTACTGAAATTGAAACTATGATTTAAAAATTTCCAACAAAAAAAGTCCAGGACCAGATGGCTTCACAGGCGAATTCTATCAAATATTTAGAGAAAAGCTGACACCTATCCTTTTGAAACTCTTCCAAAAAATTTCAGAGGAAGGAACACTACCAAGCTCATTCTACAAGGCCACCATCATCCTGATACCAAAACCAGACACAGATATCACAAAAAAGAAAATTACAGGCCAGTATCACTGATGAACATAGACACAAAAATCCTCAACAAAATACTAGCAAACTAAATCCAACAACACATTAAAAGGATCATACACCATGATCAAGTGAGATTTATCCCAGGGATGCAAAGATTTTTCAGTATCTGTAAATCAATCAGTGTGATACACCACATCAACAAATTGAAGAATAAAAACCAAATGATCATTTCAATAGATGCAGAAAAAGATTCTGACAAAATTCAACACCCATTTATGATAAAAACTCTCCAGAAAGTGGGCATAGAGGGAACCTACCTCAAATAATAAAGGCCATATATGACAAACCCACAGCAAACATCATCTCATAGGTGAAAAACTGAAAGCATTTTCTCTAATTTCAGGAAAACAGACAGGGGTGTCCACTCTCACCACTATTATTCAACATAGTTTTGGAAGTCCTAGCCACGGCAATCAGAGAAGAAAAAGAAATAAAAGGAATCCAAGTTGGAAAAGAAGAAGTAAAACTGTCACTGTCTGCAGATGACACGATTCTATGCATAGAAAATCTTAAGGATGCCACCAGAAAACTACTAGAGCTAATCAGTGAATTTGCTAAAGTTGCAGGATACAAAATTAATATGCAGAAATCTCTTGCATTCCTATATACTAACAACAAAAGGGCAGAAAGAGAAATTAAGGAAACAATCACATTTACCATTACAACAAAAAGAATAGAATACCTAGGAATAAACTTACCTAACGAGGGAAAACTGTACTCAGAAAACTGTAAAACACTAATGAAAGAAATCAAAGATGATATAAACAGATGGAGAGATATACCATGTTCTTGGATTGGAAGAATCAATATTGTGAAAATAATTTACTACCCAAAGCAATCTACAGATTCAATGAAATCCCTATCAAATTACCAATGTCCTTTTTCACAGAATTAGAACAAAAAATTTTACAATTTATATGGAAACACAAAAGACCATGGATAGCCAAAGCGATCTTGAGAAAGAAAAATGGAGCTGGAGGAATCAGGCTCCCTGGTTTCAGACTATACTACAAAGCTACAGTAATCAAGACAGTATGGTACTGGCACAACTACAGAAATATAGATCAATAGAACAGGATAGAAAGTCCAGAGATAAACCCATGCACCTATGATCATTTAATCTACGACAAAGGAGGCAAGAATATACAGTGGAGAAAAGATCATCTCTTCAATAAGTGATGCTGGGAAAACTGGACAGCTACATATAAAAGAATGAAATTACAACATTCTCTAACACCATACACAAACATAAACTCAAAATGAATTAAAGACCTAAATGTAAGACCAGATACTATAAAACTCCTAGAGGAAAACATAGGCAGAACACTCCCTGACATAAATCACAGAAGATCTTTTTTGATCCACCTTCTAGAGTAAAGAAAATAAAAGCAAAAATAAACAAATGAGACCTAATTAAACTTAAAAGCTTTTTCACAGCAAAGGAAACCATAAACAAAATGACAGCCCTCAGAATGGGAGAAAATATTTGTTAATGAAGCAAGCAACAAGGGATTAATCCCCAAAATATACAAACAGCCCATGCAGCTCAATATCAAAAAAACAAACAACCCAATCAAAAAATGGAAGAAGGTCTAAATAAACATTTCTCCAAAGAAGACATACAGATGGCTAAAAAGCACATGAAAAGATGCTCAACATCACTAATTATTAGAGATATGTAAATCAAAACTACAATGAGGTATCACCTCACGCTGGTCAGAATGGCCATCATCAAATGGCCAAAAATCTTCAAACAATAAATGCTGGAGAGGGTATGGAGAAAAGGGAACCATCTTACACTGTTGGTGGGAATGTAAATTGGTACAGCTACTATGGAGAACAGTATGGAGGCTCCTTAAAAAACTAAAAATAGAGCTACCATATGACCCAGCAATCCCACTCGTGGGCATATATTCAGAGAAAACCATAATTTGATAAGACACATGCACTGCAGTGTTCATTGCAGCACTATTTACAATAGCCAGGACATGGAAGCAACCTAAATATCCATCAACAGAGGAATGGATAAAGAAGATATGGTACATATATACAATGAAATATTACTCAGCTATAAAAAAGGACAAAATAATGCCATTTGCAGCAACATGGACAGACCTAGAGATTGTCATACTGAGTGAAGTAAGTCAGAAACAGAAGGACAAATATCATATGATACTGCTTATATGTGGAACAAAAAAATAGTGTACAAATAAACTTATCTACAAAACAGAAATAGAGTTGCTGCTGTAGAAAACAAACTTATGATTACCAGGGGGTAAGCAGGGGATGGATAATTTGGGAGATTGGGATTGACCTATACCATATATAAAATAGATAACTCATAAGCACCTACTGTATAGCACAGGGAACTCTACTCACTACTCTGTAATGGCCTATATGGGAAAAGAATCTAAAAAAGAATGGATATATGTATATGTATAACTGATCACTTTTCTGTACACCTGAAACTAACACAACATTGTAAATCAACTATACTCCAATAAAAATTTTTAAAAAATAAAAATAAAAAATTTTTAAAGTCTTGTCATTCTCCAAAGGGCTTATACTATTTTGGCATTGCCATTTTGATGCCAGGGACATTTGGATGGGACTCATAGGCTGAGGAACAAGGCTAGGTTTAGGCATAAGGTAGGGGATACATTGGGGATTTCTTCTGAGAACATTACTAAGTAATAAAAAGCAGTATTTTGATAATTTGATATGCCATTTTAACATGGCCCCATCAAAATGTTCTGCATTGTTCTGTTAATCCCATACCATCCAAATCATAGGGCACACACAATACTAGAGCTGGAAGGTCCCATTTGGAAATGATTTATTTCAGACCCTTCCTGCTACTGCTGAGAAGAGTAGGGAAGGGGTCAGCCAAAGGTCACTAGTGCAGTTGGTCAAAGAGGTGGACAAGAACTGGCTTCCTGACACATGCCCTCAGGACTCAACACATCCCACCTCATATACAAAGCTTGCCCAGCTTAGCCCACACTGACCTCTGCCTTCTGAACTGTTCACCATTGCCTGAAGCACGTTCTGGAACTCAAGTTCCACAAGGCCCTTTTTCCTTGTTTATTCAAGAGTCGATGTTTAAAGTCTTACAAAGGCCTAAAATTTAACCACATTTAATTGCCTTTATTAAAAGAATCAAATTAAATGAAATTGGAGACATGGTTGAAAAGAGTAAAAATAAAGCAAACTCAAAAAAATTAAAAGTGGAAAGTAAAAATATTCTTAAAAACTCAATTAAAAGATAGTAAAAATAAATTTAAATGAATAATAAGTAAGAATTATTAAGGATAATGATTTTAAAACATTAAAAATATTAAGAAGATTAACGAATGTGAAATTATTTTTGTGAAGGGGACAAACTAATAACAAATACAATAAGAAACTAAAGGAATAAAAAAATATGGAAAATAAGTAGTTAGATAATTCCTGAGCTAAAAATCCTGGGATAAGAACAAACTTGGCCAACATGCTTTAGGCAGAAAGCAAGGGGCACAGAAAAGAATCCCCTTGTTTCTATATACCAGGAATTCTGGAAGCTACCAAAAATCCAGTGCAGTTCCTGGCCACACCTGACTCTGGAAGTCAGTGCTATGCAGCTGGATACTTGGTGATCCGTCTGCTTTATAGTGCTCCCCAATCACTTCAGGAATCATTGGTCTGTTCTTCTAACACCTGATGTAATCATAGATTTGAATTAGGAAAGGGCACTGGAGTCTGTCTGTCTAGGTTCTAATTATTTATGGCTTATCCTTGTCCTGCCCCAGTTGTTTCCTGAATAAAATGGTCATAAAAAGAGTGCCCCACTCATTGGGGTGGGTGGTTGTGAACACCAAAGGAGATCATTTCAGCAAACGCTTAGTATAACACCTGTTACATAGGCAGTGCTTGGTGATTTAGCTGTTTAGTTGTATAGATTGAATGAATGAGACTGAAAATTCCCTGCAGACACCAATCCTATATATTTTGTTCACCATTGTGAATACCAAACACCATGCTAGATACATAGCGGGAGTGCAAATATTTATTAAATAAATTAATATACTGATCTTCCCATTATTTCTCATTTTCTTTTTCTTCCTTGTCTCATTAAAAAAACAAAAAAAACAAAAACAAAAAAAACTACATTTGTTTAGCAACCACTATAGGACAGACAATCTAGGCATGAGAAATAAAAACTATAACAAGGATTTTAAGCAGGAGTATGACTTGGTCATGTGTGTTTTAGGTGACCTTGAGGGCAATGTAGAGAATAGGTAAGAAGGCAGGAAACTTGGGTTCAAGTGAGTAACAAAGATGACCCTGACCAAAGTAATGATCATGAACTTAAAGAGGGAAGAACTAAAAAACAGGTTTATGAGGTTTCACAGTGGGATCCCAGGGATGGATTAAATATGGGGAATGAGAGAGTAGGGGTCTCCTTTCTCAATTACCCTACAACTCACTTGCTATATGATTGACAATACTTTGTGAAATTGCCTCCATCTTTTACTTTGCTTTTGCTTTTACCTCAACATCCTATTACTATATTCTTCCTTTGCATCAGCTATTATACTTCATATTTTAACAGGTATGAAATAGTTTTATTAAATTAAATGGAGTAGAATGGAAAGCTAACCAGTGCTATGTGCACAGAGGTGTTTTCGTTTTGGGATTTTAAACAAAAGACGAATTGCATCTACTCGCTCAAAAACAATAGAAAAAGAAAGAAGGAAAAACAGAAGAAAAGAAGGCAGAATAGCAAAAGGAAGAGAGTGAACCTTAAAGTACCCTCTAAAATGGGTTGTACTTGATAAGCCAATGGCATCATGTCTATTTCCCTTTAAGAAGAAGTCACTTGGATTAAAAAATCAAATACATATTTGACTGTATTATTTGTTATTTGGCAATTACAGTCAGTTAAAAAAAAGAATATTGGCAAAGAGAGAAAGTCAGGGTAAATTCCTCCCCTCTGGCATAATGAAAAAAGTAAATATATATGAAAACTGGAAAGTATATTAAGAATGTACAAAATTGTTATTCAAATTTTAAAATTGTCTTTACTTAAATAATTAACTTTCTGCTGATCCTAAGCACTTGTTGAAAATTTGCACAAAATATTACCTGTTTATTCATGCACATTTTACATTAATGAAGCTGCCTCATATTAAGCAGTTTGAAGCCTACAGTCAACATACTGGGACTGTGTTATTCCGCTGTGCTGCTTCTATTTTTTCCAAGGTTGGAAGTTTCAAGGAAGAGGTTACAATTGATATAGAAAGAAAGATCTACATTCCTCTTAAAAGTATATAAATCTGTATCTTCATGTAAATTCTTGAAATGTGTCCATAAAGAATCTCCCAAATTTGAATAGCCAATTCAAAGCCTTTTATTAAAGTATGAGGATTATAAATTATATTTTTAATTGATTTTATATTAAACATTAATTTGAATTCCATTACCACGTAAGCAATTGTATATTGATTTTTTAAAATCCTTATTTTGAATTGTAGTCAAATAGTGAACATGGGGATCAAATTCAATACATGTAAATCCATTATAATAAAGGCAAAGAGATGTTACTTTCAATGTGCTGACAAAAGTAACATTTTGCTAAACTATTAAAAACAAGGGAGACATTTTCATTCAAACAAAAAAACTGAGTTTGTCATGAGAGAGATTCTTGCTAGAGGAACTCCTAAAGGCTGAAGAAGAAATTTCAACCATAAGGACAAAAGTGAAATACTAGGAAGAATAAAAAGCAGTAGAACCAGTCAAAATATAAAAATATCTACATAAATATTGACTGTATAAAACCATAAAAATGACAGTGCCCAATTTGGTGGTATAAAAGTGATACAATAGAAGAGAGTTACTGGGATTGTAATTTTTAAGTTCTTTGTATTTTTCTGGCAAAAGGGTAAAGACCATTAACTAAGGGTAATTTTTAAGGAAATAAAATGTATAGCTTCAAAATTGGTAGAAGAAAAAATTAACTAAAAAAAGCTTATCAATCCAAATGAAATTAGAAGGGGATAAAAATATACAAAACAAGATGAATATAAGCACGGAATAACATGATAAAGATGAATTAAAATATCTCAGTAATCACAGTCAATGTAGATAAAATAAACCTTTGTTGAAAAAAACCTCAGTTTAGAATTTTAAAAAATCAGCTATAGCATGTTTATAAGAAACATACTTTAAATATGAGGACACAGGTTGTAAGCACAACGATAAGTTACACCAAAGAGTCATGAATCAAAAGGAAGCACCACTGCTACATTAGCTTCAGAAAAAACTAGATTCTAAGGAAAAAATAATTATAAGTGATGAAGAAAAGTTATGACCTAATGACAAGTGGAATAATTTACCAGGAAGACACAGTAATTATAGACATATATATGCATTTAACAACATACCCTCAAAATGCATAGAACAAAACGTAGGTTATGAAGCTTGATTCCCTAGAATATTTAATATATTAGATTTATAATATTTTATTAATATATTATATATAATATAAATATATTAATATAATACATATAACATATGATATGTTATATATTATATAATAATATTTAGTAATATATTTTATATTATATTAATAATTATTATTATATATTAATATTATATAATATATTATAATTATATATAATATAATATATAATGATATATGGAATATATTACGTATTATATTATTATATATATTATAATATATTATATATTATAAATTAACATTAATATATATTAAATAATTTTATATATAATATTATATATGTTATATTTTGTATCATGAAATGTTATATATGATATATAATATATATTATAATATTATATATATTATATTTTATATAATGTAATATTATATATAATAAATAATATATATTATACATAATATAATGTATCTAATATATATAACATATATTATATTATATAAAATAAATATTTAATACATACATTATATAATACATATTATATATTACATAATAAAATATATAATATAATTGTTATAATAATATTATATATTATTATTTTAATATTTAATTATATATTTTATTATATCATATATTATATATAACTATAATTATATATAATTTTATATTATATATGTTTTATTATAAAACATATATAATATATATTACATATAATATGTATTATATGTAATAGATATTTCATATATAAATGTATATACATATTAATATATATAAATATATATTTATATACATATTAAAATATTATATGAAATAAATATATGCAGAGTATATTAATGGTTAAACATATGTATTAAAATAATTAACTAATAATTAATATAATATATTTAATAATTCTATTATGTTATAAATATAAAATATATTTAAAATATATTATACATAGCATTTATTAAATAAATATAATATAAATGTAGTATAAATTAAATATATTATATTTTTTCTCTTATACTGTATATTATACTAATTAAAATTATAATTATATATGTAATATATATAATATATATCATATATTAGCTAATGGAAAATATTATGATAATTATAATATGTTATATGATATTTATCATAATATATTGTATTAGCTATTATATAATATATTCATATTTATAATATATATCATATATAGTTTAAATATATAAGGTATACTATATTATATATAGTTATATTATATATTATATTAAATATATTTACATCAAATAGAAATATATTCTAATAATATATAATATATTATATTAATTATAATTTTAATATAATTGATTATAATTTTAATGTGTTATAATATATGATTATATATAATTATAATATATAATACATAATTATATATAATATATAAATATAATAACACATATCTAATATATAATTATACAATTATATAGCATATAATATGTAATATTAATATATGGCATATATAATGTATAGTCTGTATATCATATATAATAATATTATATAATATATAATATATAATACAATATATTTTTTATATTTTATGTGTATTATATATTATATATAATACATATCATATGTATAATATATATTTTTATATATTATATGTTATATTTGATATATAGCATGTATATTATATATCATATTATTTTATATATATTAAACAGATATATATATTATATATACATATATGTATTATGATATGCTTGATATGTATTGTAAATATGTATTATATATATAATGCATGCATTATATATATAATATATGTAGTATATTATATATGATTATAATTAATTATTATTTATAATAATTATCAATTATAATTTATTATTGTTTATAATAATATTATAAATATATATTATAGAAATATATAATTATGTATATATAATTATACCTAACCTACAAATATAATACATTATATATTATATGTGTAATATATGTTATATATATAATATCTACATATACACAGATACACAGAGACAAACATACATATATAATTCCAGTTAATTCTTTTAAGTTCAACAGAAAATTTCAAGCATCAAATTATGAAAGCAATTCTTGGTCCTAGAACTCATAGTGATACCCCAATGTATTTCAACATTTTTGCTCCTAAAGTCACATATGATATAAAATCAATTTAAAATTTATTTGCAAAGTCAGACAATATATCACAAGAAAAGAAAACTACACCTATGTCCCTCATGGACATACACACACCCACGAAAATTATTTGTCTGTAATCATTCTTTTTCATACAGAATTAAGTTCAACAAATCAGAGTATATATCATTTGATAAATGAAATATTGTTGAAATTTTCTCTTCATTAAATTAATTATTTGACTATTAAAAATATTGCCAAAATATTTTCTTTCTTATAATTAACTATTTCAGGAATTTAAAAAAAGTTAATAATGTAATGAATAACCAATTTCCTGCACCAGACCTTTAGAATTTATAGCATAGATCTAAAATGTCTATTTTTAATTTAAAATAACTCTTTAATATATAATATACCATGTAAAAATGGTAAAATAATTGTTAAAATTCCAAATGGGTTTTCAAGATTTTTCTATAAAAAGAGTTGACAAGTAAGAAAACATTGGGAAATATTCTCTTACATCATTGGCTAAAGTCATAAAGTCCTTTTTAACTATGACACCTGACACCAAATTTCTTGCCAGAACTGCTCATTCATATTCATCTACGAAGCTCAACAAAAAGCAAAGAGTAAATGAGTCTTGAATATTGTTTTTAGTTCTTTACACAGCAAACAGCACAAAAACTTTCCTCCAGTATTCTCTACACTCTGCCACTTTGTGTTGTCATTACAGAGCCAGGAGCTAGGTGAGAAGCAGTAAGAAGCAATTAGTCTTTGCTAGATCCATATCAGACACATTATATACCTTAGTTTGTTTAATTCTTGTAACCGTTACTTGAAATAGGCGTTATTGTGGTTGCCATTTTGCACATGAGGAAACCAAGGGCTAAAGAGGTTATGGGACTTGCCCAAGGCCACCAAGGTTGGAGCCGCCACTCAAATTTATGTGAGTCTGACTCCAAAGCCCATGGGGTATATTGTCTGTATCAGTGTGCTAGGGAACTTCAAATTTTAGAACAAATAGCCGCATATGATAAAATATCATGAATAAAAACACATTATGTCCAGCTCGTCAAGATAAGTAAAGTCCATCTTTTCTACACTTCTGTGGCCAAGTCAAACTCAAGCAGGAGCTCCTAGAACACTCACAAGTTTCCTGTCTTGTTCTTTCCCTAGTAAATCTGGGAACACTGGGCCTCAGCAGCTGCTGATCTCCTCCATTCCTAGAGACAGAAGGGAAGACTCAACCACCAAGGCAACTTGTGGACTAGGAAACACGTATTGAGAACATACTAGATCCTCTTTGCTTGGTTGCCAGGGCCCCTGTATTAATGGATGACCAAAACCCCAGTGTGTTTCTGAAATAATTTGCCTACTTGATAATTTCCACTGTGAGTCCAAGTGCACTTCATCTGCATTCCCATTCTCGTCTCCCTCGTGTCTCCCCTGTGGAACTCCTCCACTCTCATTCAACTCAAACAAATGCAAAATTCAATGTATATACATTTGTCAGTTTAGGAAGAGAAGAAGAAGGAGGAGGAAGAGGGAGAGAGGATAATAAGAGAAGAAGAAGAAAAAGGAGTAGAAGTAAGAGAGAAAGTAAAAGGACACAACCTCTTCGAGTTTCATTTTGCTGATGTATTAAATGAGGGTATGAAACCAAGTCAATTCTTAATCTTTTCTGAATGTTAAAATTTATGAAGAAAGCTATGGACCCTTTTTTAAGGGACACGCGCACACAATATTCCAAAGAATTCATGGATTTTAGGCCAGATCTCTGTGATTCCTTCTAACTCTATGGGAGCAATCCCACTATAAACTGAAGTCAAGCCTCTTTTATTACTATCAAATTCTGGTTCTAATTCAAGAGGGTGATGGAAAAATAATAATGTTGATAATTGTTTTGCCTAGCAACCTGCAAGTGAGACTCTAAATAATGTCAAATGGTACTAAGGATATCATGATTATTACAAGTATTTTAATATACCGCAGGTAAATCTTAACTCCTCAAGCACCAACACTCCAGTGTAGAAGTCTGACAACATGTTAAGCTGCTGCAGCAGTTCTTGGCCTGATTCCTCTTTCCCATCCCACCCCCACACCAACTCTCAAAGAAACTGCTGGGAGTTTCTTTGTTCTAAATAAAAAGGCTGAATGGAAAGATGAAATGGGCAATGAAATTTTCTGCGTGTTTTTCCTCTTCTATTTTCTATTCTATTCTTTTATAGTCTGAATGATAATGACAGAGGAAGTTCCCTTGGCAGTGTTGTGTTACCATGGTGATAAAAGAGTTCAAGGTTAACAAACCCGGGTGCTGGGAACCTTCTGCTGCAGCATAGATGCAAGGGAAGAGCTGGCAGTCAAAGTGTCACCAGGGGACCCACTTTCACGGCCTCTTCCTTTGAATGGCCACAGAGCCTGACTTGTGCCTTTCTGAATAGACAAACCAGGGATGTCTTGAAAGTAATAATAGCTCCATCACTTCCCCCTATGCAGAAATGTGCTGTGCCCTTCCTCTCAAAGGCCAGGAACTGATGCTTCTCACTAACAACAATCCACAGATTGTTAGAATATGTATGTGTTCTTTGTATTGGTACAAGTAGCTCAGAGATGCCAAGTTTTAGAATCCAAATGTACTTTAGAAAAGCAATTTGATCTTTGGGAACAAGCGATCCTAATAAGTTTTGACCATGTCAGGGCAGGCTAAAAGATGAATTAATTAAAAGGAGAGTAGAAAGAATACAGTTTAAATTAAATATCAGATGATCCAAATAACTTCCCTTAAAACATAACTCAGTTATTTTGCCTGAAACCAAATGATCTGATTTTCCTATTTTTGGATTCTCCTCAATATTCAAGCCTTAATGTCATGAAATTTGTACAGCTTATTTTAGACCAGAACTAAAAACGAAGAATGATGGAATCAAGGTAAGCTCTAAAGGTATTAAAGTAATTGATCCAAAATCTGCGATTTCTTTGAGAGGAGACAAAGGATTCTATATATGGTGAAAGGCATGAATGCTCTTAGGATCCCAGATATGGGACGGAATAGCTTTTAGTACATTATAGGGTTGTGGTAAAAAAGATTGAGAAATGGGACAGTTCTTCCCATTTTAAGTAGTACTAAAGGACCTTAGAAGTTCTTCTACTAAAAAGACTTAAGCATTTCTTACATGCTCTGTCTCCCATGACCATCTGTATGCTAATGACTCTCTAATCTCAGAGTTCCAGATCCATATACTCAGTTACCTATCAGATTTTCTGTTTGAATGTCCGTCAGACACACTAAACTCAACAAGAACAAAACTGAACTCCTTGTTTTCACCCCTTCATCTGCTGCTCCTCTCTACCTCAGCACCCTCTCTCAGTAAAGAGCCAGTAACCACTAGCCCAGCCAGAAATCTGGGAATTATCCTTGCCACCCCATCTTCCTCGCCCTGAACAATTACAAATTCTTGTCTATATTCCTGTCAAATCCATTCCCATCTTTCTGTCGCCATCTCCACTCTCCTTGTTTAGGCTTCCAAGACTTCTCTTGATGATTATCCCATCCTCCTGCACTGGGTTTCCTGCCTCCAACTTGCCCACATCCACCAACCCATTCTCCACTCTATGGTCAGAGTAATCTTTCTGAGATTCAAATATGATTATGATCATTGGTCTGCTTAAAAGTAGTCAATGGTCTTCTAATGCCTTCAGGATAAATCCCAAATTCTGTTCTGAGCATTACATGGCTTGGTAGGATCTGACCCCTACCTACTCTCCAGCTTCATCTATATATATCCAACCCTCCCACCTGCTCCTCACCCCCACCCTTCTGTCTGCACACACCATGTATGTATAAATTCCAGCTGGGGTGAACTACCTGGTTTCCTGAATGCAATTATTTCTCTTGACTCTGGGTCTTTGCTTAGAACTCTGTTCATACTCGCAAACACCCTCCCTGTTCCCTGGCCACTTGTTTTGTTGGGCTAGGTCCTGTTTATGTTTTAGATGTGAACTTAGCTGTAATTTCTTCAAAGATGTGTATCTTGCCCTCAAATTTTACCCTGTATGGTCTCATAACACCTGTGCTTCCTCCATCAAAGCATTTTACACTATAATTATGCCATATTAGATTTTTATAATTGCTTATTTACATTTTGTATCTTTATTTTAGATGTAAGTTCCATGAGGGCAGGGACTGAGTTCACCAGTAAATCCACAGTACCCAACACAGTACTCAAAACTATTTGTGGAATGTTCTTAAAGAATCTCTGTCTATAAATAAGCACCTGAAGTAATATTGAAATGTAGATTATGTAAACTCCTAAGTCCTCATACTTTTTTGACTAGCTGTGAAGTCTTAGATACTTCATAATACATTTTTAGTATTTAGCATGGTTAATGTTCTCCTTTTCTTGCATTCTATGACTACAACTTGCATTCACCTACCATATATTCCCACCAGAATTATGCTGGAAGAACACTCTGGCAGTATCTCTTTTCTAAGAAAATTCCTGTGGATTAAAATTTGGCTGATGTAGGAACTAAGAAACCAGCCCTTCCAAAAAAATATGGGTGGAGTACATTTTCCCAAACATTTTTGACATTTTTTTCCAAGACAGGGAATAATTTGAATGAGAGAGAAGATTAAAGATTATCTCCTTTGGAAATAACATATAGAGAAAGAAAAGTTTGCCAATTGTCTAAATATTTTCACCATGATGTCTTGGTAATCTCCATAATTTCTAACAAATGTAAAATTTTTTGTGCAATTAGTGTTTGAGAGGACCATTAGTGGTTATCTGAACTTTTCTGGCAATATCAGTCAGGACATCCATCTGTTGCCAGGCACCTTTCTAAAACTCATTGTTGATTACAACACCTTTCCCTGCAAACACCTTTGCTCGTTACTCCAATGACTACAGAAATAAAACTCAACCTCACTAGCATGGCTCACAAGACCCTACATTACACGATCCTACCTCTTTCTGAGAGTTCATCTTTCCCAAGTCCCTCCACGTATCTTACATTTCAGTCACACTGTATAACTTACCACTCTCCAAGCACACCTTGCCCTTCTAAGCTTCCATGTTTTTTGCCTTTTGCCTTGCACCTAGATTCCCTTCTTCCTTAACCATCTTGGCCTAATGCAATTTTATTCATCCTTCATCTGTAATGCTGAACTAGCTAATGGGGACTCCACTGTGCAGGACTCTAAATATCAGACCAAGGTAGTTAAATGTTATCCCAAAACAGTGAGACTGTGGGATTCTGAGTGGATGGATGGTACACACAAAATTGTGGTTAGTGAACAAACTAAGAGTCCCAAGGACCAGGAAATGTTGATAGCCACATAATTGTATATGCAGTTATAAGGAAAAGCCATCACTTCCAAGTTTCTTGGACATATTCCCTGGACATATTCCAAGTTTCCTGGAGATGGATACCAGATATTCCCATTCTTTCCTCCTAGTTTGATATTTACTATTCTTAACATTGTGTTCTGCTTGCCACATGGCTGGCCAGCTGTAAACTTCAATTGGACACACCAAGATGGACAAGCAAACAGAAGTGTCCCTTACATCATCAGGCCCTTCTTGTGTCAGCTTTGACTTCTCAGGTTGCCACATTCATGACATCTGCCAAGACCACCTTCCTACCGAAAACAAAAATCAGAGGATGGTAGATTGACTCAATGCCATGGTAATTTTTAAAAATCAAGTGATCTTTCTAGTTTGTCTATGTCATCTTTATTTAGATTTTCTGTAATTGGCCAAATAGGAAAGTTGAAAGTTAAAAATAAAATCATTGTAAGAGTTCAGCTTAAACTTGAAAATCCCTTGTGTTTGTAGGCAGTGACATCACACTGTGAGAAATGGAAGCCGGGGAGGCGGAGTCAAGATGGCGGTGTGGGAAGATGCAGAGTTAGCATCTCCCCACAAGTAGCACACCTGCTGGCTGCTGGTGCAGGACTCTGGCGCCCAAGGAGACGGGAGGAACCCCAAAGTGAACTGGTAGGACATAGGGGGACTGAGGGGAGAGGAGAAGTGGAGGCCAGACAGGATTGGTGCTCCTGAGGCCAGGGAGATCAGGAGAGGCAGGTGGGAGGGACTCTGGGAAGAGTGGAAGAGGAGCAGGAGGTGATTGCCCTGCCCACTTGGGCCGGGGAGCCTGCTGAGCTCCCAGGCCAGTGCCCTGCACTCCAAAGCCCCATCCAGGCCATGTGGGTCCTGGGGGCATAAGAGGGAGACCAGGGAGATCAGAAGAGGCAGGTGGGAAGGGGCCTCCCAGACTGGAGGAGCAGGAGAGGAGAGGAGGGCCCTTTCCCCACCCACTCTAGCCCAGGAAGCCTGCTGGGCTCCCAGGTGATGTCCCCTGCCCTCTGAGACCAGGGGTATGGGGCACCCCTGGGCTCCTTTTGTTCCCTCAGCCTAAGCCCCACCCCCCACAGCCCCCAGGGCCTTTTCCAGCCCTGTGGGTCCTGAGCATTGGCTCCACCCACCACCCAAACCTTGCCCGTGCTTAGGCCCACCCTCTACAGCCAAGGACTCACCCCCCCCTTTTATTTTCTTTTCTCTCCTCTTCTTTTTTACTATTGTGATACTGATGTACCTTCCGCTTGATGATTCATCTATATTTTTATTTTTATATTCTTTCCAACATATCTGTTAGCTTCCTAGTCTGATTTTATTTTTTACTTTGTTATTGTTTTTTTTTTTTTTTTAGCCACCCCACATAGCTTGCATGATCTTGGTTCATGAGCCCTGGGTTGGGCCGAAGCTCCTGCAGTGGGAGATCTGAGTCCAAACTACTGGACTAGCAGAAAACCTCAGATCACATGGAATATTCATGAGAGTGAGGTTTCACAGAGTTCCTCATCTCAGCACCAATACCCAGCTCTACCCAACTGCCTAGAAACTCCAGTGTTGGAAGCCTCAGGCCAAACAATAAGTAAGACAGGGACACAATCCCACTCATTAAAAAAAAAAAAAAAAAATGAGATGGCAAAAAAACATGTCACAGATGAAGGAGCAAAGTAAAAACCTACCAGATCAAATAAATGAAGAGGTAATAGGCAATCTACCAGGAAAAGAATTCAGAGTAATGATAGTAAAGATGATCCAGAATCTTGGAAATAGAATGGAGGCGCAGATTGAGAAAATACAAGAAATGTTTAACAAAGATCTAGAAGAACTAAAGAGCAAACAAACAGAGATGAACAACACAATAACTGAAATGAAAAATACACTAAAAGGAAACAAAAACAGAATAACTGAGGCAGAAGGATGAATAAGTGAGCTGGAAGACAAAATGGTGGAAATAACTGCCGAGGAGCAGAATAAAGATAAAAGAATGAAAAGAATTGAAGACAATCTCAGAGACCTCTGGGGCAACACTAAACACACCAACATTTAAATTATAGGGGTCCCAGAAGAAGAAGAGAAAAAGAAAGGGTCTGAGAAAACATTTGAAGAGATTATAGTGGAAAACTTGCCTAACATGGGAAAGGAAATAGTCACCCAAGTCCTGGAAGCACAGAGAGTCCCGTACAGGATAAACCCTAGGAAAAACACACCAAGACACATATTAATCAAACTAACAAAAATTAAATTCAAAGAAAATAATTAAAAACAGCAAGGGAAAAACAAAAAATAACATACAAAGGAATCCCCATAAGGTTATCAGCTGATTTTTCAGTGGAAACTCTGAAGACCAGAAGGGAGTGGCAGGATATACTTAAAGTGATAAAAGAGAAAATCCTACAACCAAGATTACTCTACCCATCTCATTCCAATTCAATGGAGAAGTCAAAATCTTTTCAGACAATCAAAAACTAAGAGAATTCAGCACTACCAAACCAGCTTTACAACAAATGCTAAAGAAACCTCTCTAAGTGGGAAACAGAAGAGAACAAAAAGGTCCACAAAAACAAACCCAAAAACAATTAAGAAAATGGTAGTAGGAACATATGTATCTATAATAAACTTGAATGTACATGGATTAAAGGCCCCAACCAAAAGACACAGACTGGCTGAATGAATACAAAAAACCCCCCATATATATGCTGTCTACAATAGACCCACTTCAGACCTAGGGACACATACAGACTGAAAGTGAAGGGATGGGAAAAGATATTCCATGCAAATGGAAAGCAAAAGAAAGCTGGAGTAGCTATAATTGTATCAGATAAAAGACTGTAAAATAAAGATTGTTACAAGAGATAAGGAGGGACACTACATAATGATCAAAGGATCAATCCAAGAAGAAGATATAACAATTATAAATGTTTATGCACCCAACATAGGAGCACCTCATACATAAGGCAAATGCTAACAACCATGAAAGGGGAAATCGACAGTAACACAATAATAGTAGGGGACTTTAACACCTCACTTACACCAATGAACAGATCATCCAAACAGAAAATAAATAAGGAAACAGAAGCTTTAAATGACACAATAGACCAGATAGATCTAATTGATATTTATAGAACATTCCTCCCAACAGTGGCAGAATACACTTTCTTCTCAAGTGCACACAGAACATTCTTCAGGATAGATCACATCTTGGGTCACAAATCAAGCCTCAGTAAATTTAAGAAAATTGAAATCGCATTAAGCATCTTTTCAGACCACAACACTATGAGATTGGAAATCAATTACAGGAAAAAAACTGTAAAAAAACACAAATACATGGAGATTAAACAGTGTGCTACTATATAACTAAGGGATTACTGAAGAAATCAAAGAATAAAAAAATACATAGACAAAAATGACAATGAAAACACTATGACCCAAAACCTATGGAACGCAGCAAAAGCAGTTCTAAGAAGGAAGTTTATAACAATTCAATCTCACCTCAAGAAACAAGATAAATCTCAAATAAACAATCTACCCTACACTTAAAACAACTAGAGAAAGAAGAATAAAGAAAACCCAAAGTCAGTAGAAGGAAAGAAACCATAAAGATCAGAGCAGAAATAAATGAATTAGAAACGAAGGAAACAATAGCAAAGATCAATAAAACTAAAACCTGTATCTTTGAGAAGATAAACAAAATTGATAAACCCTTAGCCAGACTCATCAAGAAAAAAAGGAGAGGTTGCAAATCAATAAAATTAGAAATGAAAAAGGAGAAATCACAACTGACACTGCAGAAATAAAAAGGATTATAAAAGACTACTACAAAAAACTATATGCCAATAAAATGGACAACCGTAAAGAAATGGACAAATTATTGGAAAGGTACCATTTTCCAAGACTGAGCCAGGAAGAATTAGAAAATATAAACAGACCTATCACAAGTAATGAAATTGAAACTGTAATTAAAAATCTTCCAACAAATAAAAGTCCAGGACCAGATGGCTTCACAGGCGAATTCTATCAAACATTTAGAGAAAAGCTAACACCTATCCTTCTCAAACTCTTCCAAAAATTTGTGGAGGGAGAAACACTCTCAAATTCATTCTATGAAGCCACCATCACCCTGATACCAAAACCAGAAAACAATATCACAAAAAAAGAAAATTATAGACCAATATCACTGATGAACATACATGCAAAAATCCTCAACAAAATACTCGCAAAGAGAATCCAACAGCACATTAAAAGGATCATACACCATGATCAAGTGGGATTTACCCTAGGGATGCAAGGATTCTTCAATATACGCAAATCAATCAATGCGATACACCACATTAACAAATTAAGGAATAAAAACCATATGATCATCTCAATAGATGCAGAGAAAGCTTTTGATAAAATTCAATACCCATTCATGATAAAAATTCTCCAGAAAATGGACAAAGAGGGAACCTGCCTCAACATAATAAAGGCCATATATGACAAACCCACAGCAAGCATCATACTCAATAGTGAAAAACTGAAAGCATTTCCACTAAGATCAGGAACAAGACAAGTATGTCCACTCTTGCCACTCTTATTCAACATAGTTTTGGAAGTCTTAGCCATGGAAATCAGAGAAGAAAAAGAAATAAAAGGAATCCAAATTGGAAAATAAGAAGTAAAACTGTCACTGTTTGCAGATGACATGGTATTATACATAGAAAATCCTAATGATGCCACCAGAAAACTACTAGAATTAATCAATGAATTTGGTAGGGTTGCAGGATACAAAATTAATGCACAGAAATCTCTGGCATTCCTATACACCAACAGTGAAATATCAGAAAGAGAAATTAAGGAAACACTCCCATTTACCATTGCAACAAAAAGAATAAAATACCTAGGAATAAACCTGCTTAAGGAGGTGGAAGACTTGTACTCAGAAAACTATAAAACACTGATGGAAGAAATCAAAGGTGACATAAACAGATGGAGAAATATACCATGTTCTTGGATTGGAAGTCAATATTCTGAAAATGACTATACTACCCAAAGCAATCTACAGATTCAAGGCAATCCCTATCAAACTAGCAATGGCATTCTTCACAGAATTAGAACAAAAAATTTTACAATTTGTATGGAAACACAAAAGACAACAAATAGCCAAAGTGATCTTGAGAAAGAAAAATGGAGTTGGAGGAATCAGGCTCCCTGACTTCAAACTATACCAAAAAGCTACAGTAATCAAGACAGTATGGTACTGGCACAAAAACAGAACTATAGATCGATGGTATAGGATAGGATGCCCAGAGATAAACCCATGTACATATGAGCACCTAATTTATGACAAAGGAGGCAAGAACATATAATGGAGAAAAGACAGCCTCTTCAATAAGTGGTGCTGGGAAAACTGGACAGCTACATGTAAAAGAATGAAATTAGAACACTCCCTAACACCATACACAAAAATAAACTCCAAATGGATTAAAGACTTAAATGTAAGACCAGACACTATAAAACGCTTTGAGCAAAACATGGGAAAAACACTCTTTGACATAAACCACAGCAAGATCTTTTTTGACCCACCTCCTTGAGTAACGGAAATAAAAACAAAAATAAACAAATGAGATTTAATTAAACTTAAAAGATTTTGCACAGCAAATGAAACCATATATAAGACAAAAAGACGACCCTCAGAATGGGAGAAAACATTTGCAAATGAAACAACAAAGGATTAATCTCCAAAATATACAAAGAGCTCATGGAGCTCAATATCAAGAAAACAAACAATCCAGTTAAAAAATGGGCAAAAGACCTAAATAGACATTTCACCAAGGAAGACATACAGATGGCCAAGAAGCACATGAAAAGATACTCAACATCATTAATTATTAGAGAAATGCAAATCAAAACTACAATGAGGTATCACCTCACACCAGTCAGAATAGCCATTATCAAAAAATCTAGAAACAATAAATGCTGGAGAGGGTGTGGAGAAAAGGGAACCCTCTTGCACTGTTGGTGGGAATGTAAATTGATACCACCATTATGAAAACAGTGTGGAGGTTCCTTAAAAAACTAAAAATAGAACTACCATATGACCCAGCAATCCCACTACTGGGCATATACCCTGAGAAAACCATAATTCAAAAAGAGACATGTACCACAATGTTCACTGCAGCACTATTTACAATAGCCAGGACATGGAACCAACATAAATGTCCATCGAAAGATGAATGGATAAAGAAGATGTGGCACATATATACAATGGAATATTACTCAACCAAAAAAAAAAAAATGAAATTGAGTTTTTTGTAGTGAGGTGGTTGGACCTAGAGTCTGTCATACAGAGGGAAGTAAGTCAGAAAGAGAAAAACAAATATCATATGCTAACGCATATATATGGAATCTAAAAAAAAAATGGTACTGATGAACCTAGTTGCAGAGCAGGAATAAAGAGGTAGACATACAGAATGGACTTGAGGACATGGGGTGGGAGGGCAAAGCTGGGGCAAAATGAGAGCAGTATTGACATATATACACTACCAAATGTAAAATGGTTGGTGGGAAGCAGCGGCATAGCACAGGGAGATTGGCTTGGTGCTTTGTGTTGACCTAGAGGGGTGGGATAGGGAGGCTCAAGAGGGAGCGAATATGGGGACATGTGTATGCATATGGCTGATTCGCTTTGTTGTGCAACAGAAACTAACACAGTATTGTGAAGAAATGATACTCCAATAAAGGTCTATTAAAAAAAAAAAAAGAAGAAATGGAAGCTGGTAATTTCCAATTGACAACCTAATCAGAATCTGTTTACTGAGGAGGACATGAAATGGGTACACGTATTTTAAATGGATACAAAAGATCTGATGCTTTGTAAAAGAAAAATTAAAACTTTTCAATTAAGAGGATTGCTTTCAAGAGATTCAAGTTGTTTTAGAGTTCAAGTAAATGTCTCCCCCCAGAAAATTCATCCTAAATGGAGGTATTTTGCTCATGCCATGTGGTTTGTAATTACTTCAGAATTTCCCATCACTCTCCCTAGCTTGTCTTCAGAGGAAAGATGTTTATCTTCTCATACGAGTGTTGAGAACTTTCTTCTTGTCGCTTTGCTTCAATTACCTCCACCTGGGGAAGAAATTATTTCACTTCTTTGTTAGCTTCCTGGGACTGTTAGACACAACTTGTAAAAATGTTAAGAAAAAAAATTAAAACAATGTTGAATTTAGTCTAACAGGTGTACAGTTACTGACTTCCCCCACCCACCTAATCCCCCAAAGAATGGGTGCTTCCCCTGAATCTAGTTGGGATTTTTATGACCTGGCTTGTGTATGTGGCCCCTGCAAGAACTTCCTAAGATTCTGATTTTTTATAAGTGGTTTACAATTTAAACACTACTTCACCACCACTCCTCCCTCACCACTCCCGCACAACGATTAGCTGGTGTTCCTGTATATTTAGTTTTTGATTTTTGAAGAACCTCATTTGCATTTTGTTTTTATTTTTATATGTTATAATTTCATGTTAGTTTTATGATCGCAAGGCACCCCGACATTTTCGGTAAGTCACATATGCACTTGGGAATAGCATCTCAGTCATCTGGCCCCTAGAAGATTTCCAATGGAGACCTTGTCTCTGTGGGGAGGTGTAGGTGACAGCTGAGTGCAGGTGGATGTCACACGACTTCCTGCTTCTTGGTTGCTGACCCTTCTAGGGCTTGCTTGAGATTTCCCCCGGTTAAAATCCAGCTTCCTGCAGGCATTCAAAGGAGATTTCAGTAAGTTAACACCCACCGCTTGAAAGGAGAAGGCAAGAGAGAAGGAGGTCAAGGCAGAAAGAAGGCTTATCGTTGAGAATGTGGTTTGACAGTTGGCAGGGAGCCTCCTGCTGCAGAGGGAGTTGTGACCTGGTCTCTGCTTTGTATTAGGGAGTCAGGGCCAAGGTTTGTCAAAACAAAGCCACACACAATATCCTAATGCCAAACGGGCAGAACCTCTAGCCTGTTGCAAATGAAATCATTGGGAATTCCTTGGAGAAAGCATTACAGCTCTCTGTGGCTAACCTAGTGCAGATGTCTGATTGTACCACCTTATCTCCCTAAGGCACGGCCAGGAGCACGCTGCTGCCCTTTGCAAAATCCTTTCAGGCTGCCGCCCTCCTTGAACAAAGTCTAAAATCTTCAACTTCCCTTTCCAAGCTTTCCCCAGTTTTGTTCTATGTACTTTTCCAATCTCAAATCACAATATCCCAAATGGGCCAGACATCCTAGCAGCTATGGGCCTTTGCTCAAGCAGTAAACTCTGCCTGGAATGCACTTCCTTCTTTGCAGAAAACCTCCAGTGGAAGATCTATATTTCCTTCAAGGTCCAGCTCAATGCCAGGTTTTCCTCTCTTGTAATTAGTCTCTTCCTCTCACTCTGTTTGAACTCTGTTATAGCATTTCTAATATCATGATTTCCAGGGACAATTAAATTTCAGACTTTTACATCAGATACACCTGTGTTTTTCTCCCAGCTCTGCAGCTTACTGTGATGTTAAGCAAGATATTAATTTTTCCCAAACCTCAATTTTTTCCTCTGATAAATGGGAATTATTCTAAAATAGGGGAGTTGTGAGGATTAAAACAAAAAGTATCAGGAGGAAAGTTCTTAAAATAGGGCCTGGCATATACAAGTTTCCTATGATATTTTCTTTCTCTCAATAGGCTGTGCTATTAGGGCCATATCCTACTTGACATGTATTCTCAGAAGTACAGTGATTTCCACCTGGTAGGTGCTAAATAATTTTTGTTCCCTTAAGACATTTATTGAGCAGATTCATAATATGAAGCCAGGAAAATCACACCAAACAATGCAAATGTATTAGGTCTCTGTGCAGAGCCCCCTCCTAAATTTGGTTTGGTTCAAGGCCACTGCTGTAGGCTTCCAGGCAGAGTTCGTGGGTGAAGCAGCCCTGCTCCTTCTCCCCTTGTCCGCAAAGTAGGCAAACACCAGCTTGCTTACTCTCACAACCAAGAAGAAAATGAGATTAACAAATCCCAAAAAGCCCCCCTAATGACAAGTAGACTATTTTTTCCCCCTAAAATATGAACAGGAAAGACGTTTTAAACAGGTGATCTATAGCAGTGGTTCTCAAACTTTTGGAATTGGGATTTCTTTACATGCTTAAAATTTTTGATGACTTCCAAAAGCTTTGGTTTATGTAGGTTATATGTAGCTATATTTTATTATATTAGAAATTAAAACAGAAAATTTTTAAATATTTATTAACATTTAAAAAATATACTAAGTGTTAGCATAAATAATATACATTATGAAAATAACTACATTTTCTAAAACAAACCAACAAATTAGCGAGAAAAGTAGCTTTATTTTTCATTTTTACAAATCTCTTTAATGTCTGGTTTCATAGAAAACAGCTGGATTCTCATATCTGGGTTTTTTTTTAATATATAACAAATTTATTGGAGTATAATTACTCTACAATAATGTGTTAAGTTTCTGTTTATAACAAAGTGAATCAGCCATACATATACATATATCCCCATATCTCCTCCCTCTTGTGTCTCCCTCCCACACTCCCTATCCCACCCCTCTAGGTGGTCACAAAGCACCGAGCTGATCTCCCTGTTCTATGCGGCTGCTTCCCACTAGCTATCGATTTTACAGTTGGTAGTGTATACATGTCCATGCCACTCTCTCACATTGTCACAGCTTACCCTTCCCCCTCCCCATGTCCTCAAGTCCATTTTCTATGTCTGCGTCTTTATTCCTGTCCTGCCTCTAGGTTCTTCATAACCTTTTTTTTTTTTTTTAACAGTCCATATATCTGTGTTAGCATATGGTATTTGTTTTTCTCTCTCTGACTTACTTCACTCTGTATGACAGACTCTAGGTCCATCCACCTCACTACAAGTAACTCAATTTCGTTTCTTTTTATGGCTGAGTAATATTCCATTGTATATATGTGCCACATCATCTTTACCCATTCATCTGTCAATGGACACTTAGGTTGCTTCCATGTCCTGGCTATTGTAAATAGAGCTGCAATGAACATTGTGGTACATGACTCTTTTTAAATTATGGTTTTCTCAGGGTATATGACCAGTAGTGTGATTGCTGGCTCTTATAGTAGTTCTATTTTTAGATTTTTAAGGAACCTCCATACTGTACTCCATAGTGGCTGTATCAATTGACATTCCCAGCAGCAGTGCAAGAGGGTTCCCTTTTCTCCACACCCTCTCCAGCATTTATTGTTTGTAGATTTTTGGATGATGGCCATTCTGATTGGTGTGAGGTGATACCTCATTGCAGTTTTGATTTGCATTTCTCTAATGATTAGTGATGTTGAGCATACTTTCATGTGTTTATTGGCAATCTGTATATCTTCTTTGGAGAAATGTCTATTTAAGTCTTCTGCCCATTTTTGAATTGGGTTGTTTGTTTTTTTGATATTGACCTGCATGTGCTACTTGTAAATTTTGGAGATTAATCCTTTGTCAGTTGCTTCATTTGCAAATATTTTCTCCCATTCTGAGGGTTGTCTTTTCATCTTGTTTATGGTTTCCTTTGCTGTGCAAAAGCTTTTAAGTTTCAATAGGTCCCATTTGTTTATTTTTGTTTTTATTTCCATTTCTCTAGGAGGTGGGTCAAAAAGGATCTTGCTGTGATTTATGTCATAGAGTGTTCTGTCTATGTTTTCTTCTAAGAGTTATACAGGTTCTGGTCTTACATTTAGGTCTTTAATCCTTTTTGAGTTTATTTTTGTGTATGGTGTTAGGGAGTGTTTTAATTTCATTCTTTTACATGTAGATGTCCAGTTTTCCCAGTACCACTTATTGAAGAGGCTGTCTTTTCTTCATTGTATATTCTTGCCTCCTTTATGAAAAATAAGGTGATCATACGTGTGTGTTTTTATCTCTGGGCTTTCTATCCTGTTTCATTGATCTATATTTCTGTTTTTGTGCCAGTACCATACTGTCTTGATTACTGTAGCTTTGTAGTATAGTCTGAAATCTGGGAGTCTGATTCCTCCAGCGCCGATTTTCTTCTCAAGATGGCATTGGATATTCGGGGTGTTTTTTGTTCCATACAAATTGTGAAATTTTTGTTCTAGTTGTGCAAAAAATGCTATTGGTAATTTGATAGGGATTGCGTTGAATCTGTAGGTTGCTTTGGGTAGTATAGTCATTTTCACAATGTTGATTCTTCCAATCCAAGAACATGGCATATCTCTCCATCTGTTGGTATCATCTTTAATTTCGTTCATCAGTGTCATATTTTTCTGCATACAGGTCTTTTGTCTCCTTAGGTAGGTTTATTCCTAGGTATTTTTTTCTTTTTGTTGCAATGGTAAATGGGAGTGTTTCCTTAAACACACCCTAGTAGAGGGGACTGGTGTCTGTGTTCTGGTGGATGAGGCTGGATCTTGTCTTTCTGGTGAGCAGGACCACATCCAGTGGTGTGTTTTAGGGTGTCTGTGACCTTATTATGATTTCAGGTAGCCTCTCTGCTAATGGGTGGGGTTGTGTTTCTGTCTTTCTAGTTGTTTGCCATAGGGTGTCCAGCACTGTAGCTTGCTGGTCGCTGAGTGGAGCTGGGTCTTTGGGTTGAGATGGAGATCTCTGGGAGAGCTTTTACTGTTTGATATTACGTGGAGTCAGGAGGTCTCTGGTTGACCAATGTCCTGAACTCAGCTCTCCCACCTCAGAGGCACAGTCCTGATACCTGGCCGGAGCACCAAGACCCTGTCAGGCACACTGCTGAGAATAAAATGGAGAAAAAATAAAGAAAGAAAAATAAATAAATAATATGACTTAAAGTTATTAAAATAGAAAATAAAAAATATATTAAAGTAAAAAAATTATAAAGTAATAAAAAGAAAGAAGAGAGCAACCAAACCAAAAAGCAAATTCACCAATGATAACAAGCACTAAAAACTATACTAAAAAAAAAACAAAAAAGCGGACAGACAGAACCTAGGACAAATGGTAAAAGTAAACCTATACAAACAAACTCACACAAAGAAGCTTACACATACACCCTCACAAAAAGAGAAAAAGGAAAAAAAAAAAAATATATATATATATATATATATATATATAAAGGAAGAGAGCAACCAAATCAATAAACAAATATACCAATGATAATAAACTCTAAATACTAAACTAAGATAAGCATAAAACCAGAAACAAATTACATGCAGAAAGCAAACCCCAAGTCTACAGTTGCTCCCAAAGTCCACCACCTCAATTTTGGGATGATTCGCTGTCTATCAGGTATTCTAGAGATGCAGGGTACATCAAGTTGATTGTGGAGATTTAATCTACTGCTCCTGAGGCTGTTGGGAAAATTTCCCTTTCTCTTTTGTTCACACAGCTCCTGGGGTTCAGCTTTGGATTTGGCCCTGCCTCTGCATGTAGGTCACCTGAGGGCATCTGTTTTTGCCCAGACAGGATGGAGTTAAAGTAGCAGCTGATTACGTGGCTCTGGCTCACTCAGGCTGGGGGGAGGGATGGGTATGGAATGTGGGGTGAGCCTGCAGCGGCAGAGGCCAGCGTGACGTTGCAACAGCCTGAGGTGCACCGTGTGTTCTCCTGGGGAAGTTGTCCCTGGATCACAGGACCCTGGCAGTGGCAGGCTGCACAGGTTCCCAGAAGTGGAGGTGTGGATAGTGACTTGTGCTTGCACACAGGCTTCTTGGTGGCTGCAACTGCAACCTTAGCGTTTCATGCCCATCTCTGGTGTCCATGCTGATAGCCGTGTCTCCCACCCGTCTCTGGAACTCCTTTAGGTGGTGCTCTGAATCACCTCTGTTCATGCACCCTGAAACAATGATCTTTTGCCTCTTATGCAGTTCCAGAATTTTTCTTGGGCTCCCTCCCAGCTAGCTGTGGCTCACTAGCCCCCTTCAGGCTGTGTTCACACAGTCAACCCCACTCCTCTCCCTGGGATCTGAACTCCGAAGCTGGAGTCTCATCTCCCAGCCCCCACCCACCCCGACGGGTGAGCAGACAAGCCTCTCAGGCTGGTGAGTGCTGGTCGGCACCAATCCTCTGTGCAGGAATCTCTCCACTTTGCCCTCTGCACCCCTGTTCCTGCGTTTTCCTCTGTGGCTCTGAAGCTTCCCCAGCACCACCTGCCGTCTCCGCCAGTGAAGGGGCTTCCTAGTGCGTGGAAACTTTTCCTCCACAGCTCCCTCCCAGAGGTGCAGGTCTCATCCCTATTCTTTTTTCTCTGTTTTTTCTTTTTTCTTTTGCCCTACCCAGGTACATGGGGAGTTTCTTGCCTTTTGGGAAGTCTGAAGTCTTCTGTCAGCGTTCAGTAAGTGTTCTGTAGGAGTTGTTCCACATGTAGATGTTTTTCTGATATATCTGGGGGGAAGAAGATGATCTTCACGTCTTACTTCTGTGCCATTTTGAAGGTCTTCCCCTGGTTTTGCATTCAATTGGTTGTGATATGTTAATATAAATAAAAGTGGCCTCACACAGATATGTGGTGGGAAAAAGGAGCACTCGACGTGAGGTAGCTTCTTGGTTGCAATATGGAATCCGAACCATGTCAATGAAATTTCCTTACCTTGTTATGTTAATTTTTACTGGCCAGTCTTGCATTTTAAATGGACCTTTTACCACCCATGGTGTTTTAATATCATGCTTTGATCATTTCCAAAATATTGGTTCACTGAGTTATGCAGACCTTCAAAAAGTTAAAAACATTTCATTATACAATATATAAAACTTCGATTTGGTCATATCATCACCAACCTCATGAGAAAAGTCTTTAAATATTGGGAGCTGTCAAGCTTGTGGTAGAAGAAATGAGTTTCTAATTTTTGCTTGAAAGTTACAGATTTTATCATTGACAGTGCTTGCTATCCATTGTTTTCCTTGAAATAATAGGTTCAGTGGGCTCATTTTGAGAAAATACCCGTGTGAATAATGATAGTTTGTCCATCAGTCATTCTTCCAAGTGGAAATGGTATTTCATGAAAAAGAGGCCAGTTTTGCCCACTATGCCAGTAATTACACAGGTACTTTCTCTTGAGTCAATTATTGTACTCTGGTGTGCATCAAAATTCCTTTACATACACTTCCTATTTCACAACACAGAATAATAAAAAGATGGGTAATCAGGGTCAAATTATTTTTAATAATTTATTAACTTATTAAAAGTATTTTACAATGCATTATTTATAAATCACAATTTTATTATAAAATAATTAGTTGATTTCTTAATAATTTATTATCTACAAAGTAATTATTTTTACTGCTTCATTAAAGTTATTCTTAAGTCAAACAGGCATTTTCTTTTCACTGTGAGTGCCTGGAAATGAAGAACACAATTACTCTAGTATACTGTTGATGCTGTTCAGTAGATTTGAGGGCCAGAAGCTAAGGAAAGCAGCCATAAATGAAAAGACATTTTAAAGGCACATTCAAAACTAAAGAGAAATTTCTTCCCACTACACTGGGCATAGCACAGACTCTCCCCGACCCCCTTTTCTTTGAGTCTCTTCCTAAAAGGACATGTCCTGTTCCTTTATTACAGGATTGAGACAGGAGTGATAGTTTCAGGTGCTACCTACAGAGTACCTCTGCAGGGCCTGTGCCATCTGATATTTCCCTTTAAATTCGGTCACTCTGAAAGGGACAAGAGCTGGGAATCAGAATGCATATCTCATCCTAAAGCAAGATCATTAAAACTTTTAAATAAATTCCAGAAGTTTGAGTCTGTCAGCTCTAATGCTCTTTTTCCATCAAAACATCAAAAACAACTACATTACAATGTTAAACTCAGTAATTCAATGAATAAAATCTCCTTTTGCCTTCTTATTAATTTGTTATTTGCAATATGTACTTTATCAAGTAACACTGGGGTGTTAGAGCCAGTGATAAAATATGATCTTGTGAAAGGTCTGAGAACAGCAAGAAACCAAAGGTCACTCTCTGTTCAAAAAGGGCAAAAACCCTCAGAAAGTGGCTTTCCCGAGCAAAATTTAGCCTTTGACCTTTGGCAACTTACCATCAATGCTTATGGGACTCATGTTCATAGGACTTATTTGCACACTGGAAAAGTAGGTTGAGTAATGGAGAAAGGCAACTTGCTCCCAGTGGGCTAGGATTAGACAGATTCCAAAGTCATGCTTACGTGAAACATTGGAAGGACTCTAGAAGAAATCATACACAATGAAATGGTGAATGAATAATCTAAATAAATTCATCTTGACCCACATTTCATCCTGAGCATATAGAATTTATCTATTCTAGAGAAGTCTAGGTCATCAGACCTAATCATTTTGTTTTAAGTTAAAAAGAGATTTGTTGCTGACTAATAGGAGGCAGTACATTTTCTTCTATTTATGCAGGCCGCATATTTTCCATATCTTTTACCCTTGAGCAGCAGAAGAAATACTGAGTCTATCCTTTACAGTGGAAGCATCTGAGAAGCAGGAGATGTGGGTTCTTTTCTTGACTTTAAACATTGCTGGGACTGACCTGGGGCAAGTTGCTCTGTCCTTTAGAGTGTGAAATGATCACCAAATTGTTTAGCTCTCCTAGTCCACAGATATAGCTTTACTGTCTCATTGTCATGTATCTTATAGAATCAGAGTACACCTGAGTAAAGTGGAGTGTACTTAAGCTCTAGGTAAATAAAAATGTCTTGAACCCACCCCAACCACTTCCAATTTCAAGGTCTGTGCGAATTCTTGGGAGACCAGGTTCTCCTGAAACCTCTGTCTCTTAGGCTCTTACATACTGATGCTGTCTCTCACGTTATCAACTAATGGGAATCTTTGCTTTACATACTTACACACACACACACACACACACCCCATACCTAACCTCCTATTATATATCTGAGTATTTAGTAAAAGTTAGCAAAGATAGAGAAAGTGCCAGGGACAGAGACTACAGACATTTTGTTCGTTCCTCTCTTAAAGAGACCGGGGTTAGAATTTTGGTCTATCAGTTATTAGTTGTATAATCTTGGACAATTTGCTTAATCCCTCTGAGACTTCATCTCTCACTTAAAAGACATTACCTCCATTATAGTTCTGCTGTAAGAATAAATGAGATAATGCATGTGCAACTCAAGTTTCTGAAAGACTTCCAAGGTCACCCTCTAAAATAGATATGAATAAAAACAATATTGGGACTTCCAAATCTGGGAATATGGTGTCAATTTAATATTCCTCTCACTAAATACAACTAAAAACCCTGGACATTATGTGTAAATCAGGCATAATAAGACTCTGAAAGGTAAAGAGAAGAAGGCTGATCAGCTAGGAATCTTGCAATATGAAGGAAGACACAGTGGTGAGTTCCTTGGGCTTTCTTTTTGCCTCATATACTCCAGATCTGGAGTTGAAGAAACTGGAAACTGGGAAATGGCAACAGACAAAGACAATTGGCCCTGACATAAGCTTGATCCCTGTAACCAAAGAGCCAGGAAAAAGACAGCTGAGCAAGACAAAAAACTTTTAGACAATAACTGCACTACTCCAGCTAAACATCATCTCCACACATGGCAGACAAGAATGAGTAGGAAGGCTAGACCTCCACCCTTGTAAGACTGTAATGAGGTGTCCCAATAGCACCTCCAGGGTGATATCAGAAAACGTCAAGTGGGAGCCAGCACTTTCATTATTACCCAGCAATAACAAGGCCACCTGCATCACAGTGTTAGTGGAGAACACATGGGGAATTGGAATTCCCACCCCTACCCAGCAGTAATGAGGTGGTGTCCCTCCCACCTTCTTTTGTTGGAGCAGTGTCAGAGAAAACCAGCAAAAACAGAAAGTTTAAATAAGATTCATAGTCTCATGACACAATATGAAAATGTCCAGGTTTCAATCACTTATACCAAGAACCAAGAATATCTCAAACTAATGAGAAAAGACAATCAATAAATGTCAACACTCAGATGACAGAGATTTTAGAACTATTTAAAGCAGCTATTATAAAAATGATTCTATGAGCAATTTTGAACACTCTTGGGAAATAATTTTTTAAAAGTAGGAGGCCTCAGCAAATAAGCTGAAAGTCTCATCAAGGTAATAGAAAATATAAAGAAGAACCAAATGGAAAATACAATAACTGTAGTAAAATGTTCAGTGGACACATTCAACATTAGAATGGAGGAGACAGAGAAAAGAAATCAGTGACCTAGAAGATATAATAGAAAAGTAGAAATTATCCAATCTGAACAACAGAAAGAAAATAGACTGGAAAAAAGTGAACAGAACTTCAGGGACTTGTGAGACTATAACAAAAGATCTAACATTCATGTTACTGAATCCTCAGAAAGTAAGGAGAAAGAGGGTATGGCTGAAATATCCACAAATTTGGCAAAGAGATATAAGTGTACAAATTTAGGAAGCTGAGAAAACACCAAACATGATAAACCTAAAAAAATCCATACCAATACACATAATTAAACTTCTAAAAATTAAAGACAAAAAAAAAATCTCAAAAGCATTCAGAAAAAAACAGAAGACAATTTGAATGTCAGTGGATTTCTCATCAGAAATTATGGAGGCCAGAAGGAAGTGACCAAATATTTTTTCAAGTGCTAAAGAGAAAGCCTGTCAATCCATAATTCAATCTCCACCAAAAATATCCTTTAAGAATGAAGGGGAAGTCTAGATATTCTCAGATGAAAGAAATCAAAGAGAACTTTTTGCCAGCAGATATATCCTAAAAGAATGGCTAAGGGAAATTCTCTAAACAGAAAGGAAACAATGAAAGAAAGAATTTTGGAATATCAGGAAGGAAGAAAAACCACGGTAAGATAAAATATGAGTAAATATAATAGACTTTCCCTCTCTTCTTGAGTTTTATAAGTTATGTTTGATGATGGAAACAAAAATTATAACACTATCTGATGTAATTTTAAATGAAAAAGACAATTATATTATAAATTAGAAAGAATAAAGGGACCTAAGGGAGGGAAAGTTTCCTGCCCTACATTCAAACTGATAAAATGACAACACAGTATACTCTGATATATTAATGTAATAACTGTAGCAACCACTAAAAAGATATACACAAAGATATAATAAAAATACTATATATAAATGAAAATAAAATTCATAAAAATATTCAAGAAATCCACAGAAAGGCAGAAAAAAGAAAATAGAAAATTTTTTGAAAAGATAGAACATAAAAGAAAAAATACAATGGCAGATTTAAGCCCAATGTACTGATATTTACATTAAATGCAAATGTTCTACCAATCTACCAAGAAGACACAGCAAAATGTGTGTGCACTAGCCAACAGACCTGCGAAATATGTGAAGCAAAACTGATAGAACTGAAAGGAGAAATAGACAAGTCTATAATTGTAGTTGAAAACTATGAAACATGCAGTACAGTATACCATAACCTGAGCCATAAAACAAATATCAACAAATATAATAGAATTAAAATCAGAGTATTCTCTGTCCACAAATGAAACAAACTAGAAATCAATAACAGAAGGAAACAAGAAAATATCTAAACACTTGGAAACTAAACAATACATTTCTAAATAATTCATAGGTCAAAAGGGAGTGTCAAGAGAAGTAAGAAAAAATAAATAAAAATTAAAATGTGTTATATTGAAATTTGTAGGAAACAGATAAATCTGTGCTAAGGAGAAAATTCATAGCACTAAAATGCATATAAAGAGAAAAAGTCTCAAATAAACAATCTAAACCCCCACCTCAAGAACCTAGAAAAAAGAAAAACAAAATATACCCAATGTGTGCAGACAGAAGGAAATAATAAAGAGCAGAAATCAATGGAATTGAAGACAGAAACAGTAAAGAAAGTCAATGAGAAGAAAGTGCTAGTTCTTTGAAAATACCAATGAAGTTGACAAACTTTTAGCAAGACTAAAAAAGAAAAGAATCTAAAAAAGAGTGGACATATGTATATGTATAACTGATTCACTTTGCTATACACCTGAAACTAACACAACATTGTAAATCAACTCTACTCCAATAAAAATTATTTTAAAAAAGACTAACAAAGAAAGAATGAAAGAGAAAAAAAATACACAAATTACTGCTATCAGGAATGAAACAAAGAATATCACTACAGACTCTGTAGTCATTGAAAAGATAATAAAGTAATATTATGAATAGCTTTACACCCATAAATTTGACAACTTAGATGAAATGGACTAATGCCTTAAAAAATACAAACTACCATTATTCATCCAGTATGAAATAGGTCATTTGAATAGCTCTGTTACTATTAAGGAAATTGAATTTATAATTTTAAAATTCTCAAAAATAAAATCTTCAAGCACAGATGATGTTACTGGAGAATTCTACCAAATAATTAAAGAAGAATTAACATCAGTTCTACACAATTTCTTACAGAAAACAGAAGAGGAAACACTTCCCATTTCATCTTATGAAACTAGTCTTATCCTAACAAGAAAACCAAACATAAACAGTAGACATAAAAAGAAAATGATAGACCAATCTACCTCAGAAGTATAGATTAAAATATCCTTAATAAAATATTAAAAAACAGAGTTTAGCAATATTGAAAAAAAAAAGAAAAGAACAACAAGACAAGAAAAGGAAATAAAAGGCATATAGTTCAGAAAAGAAGAAAGCAGTGTGTACATATCAATCTCAAACTCCCTAACTATTCCTCTCCCCCACCCTTCCAGCCTGGTAACCACACTGCTATATTTAAATTGGATAACCAACAGGGACCTACTGTATAGCACAAGGAACTCTGCTTGATATTTTGTAACAACCTAAATGGGAAAAGAATTTGAAAAAGAATAGATACATGTATATGTATAACTAAATCAGTTTGCGGTACACCTGAAACTAACACAACATTGTTAATCAACTATAATATAAAATAAAAAGTAAAAAAAAAAGAAAAAAGAAAACAAAACTGTCCCTATTTTCAAATGACATGATTGTACATACGAAAATCCCAAGGAATCTACAAAAATCATCTAGAACTAATAAATAAGCTCAGAAAGGCACAGAAAATAACAAAGATAAATATGCCAAAATCAAAGTGGAGGAGAAAATTTGGAAAAAATCTTCAGGGTCTAGGGCTAGGCAATGATTTCTTTGACTTGATAGCAAAAGGATGACCCATAAAGAAAAAACTGATAAACTGAATTTCATCAAAATTAAAACATTTACTCTGTGACAATGAAAGGCAAGCTAGAATGAGAGAAAACACTTGCAAAGCACATAACTAACAAAGGACTAGTACCTAGAATATATAAAGGATTCTCAAAACTAAACAGTGAAAAAAACAGAAACAATCCAATGACCTAATGGGTAAAACACATTCACTGAAGAATATACACAAATGACAAATAAGCACACGAAAAGATGTTAACATCATTAACCATTGAGGGAAAGCAAAGTTAAATCAAAATGAGATATAACTGCACACCTATCAGAATGACTGACATTAAAAAAAAAAAAGTGATAATACCAAATCAGGAGGGATTGCAAAGAAACTAGATCACTCATGGATTGCTGTTGGGAATGCAAAATGATACAGACACCCTGGAAAACAGTTTGGCATTTTCTTTAAAACCTAAATATGCAACTACCATACAACCCAGAAATTGCACTCCTGGGAATTTATTCCAGATAAATTTAGATGTATGCCTACAGAAAAACCTGTCCAAAAAACTTTGTAGTAACTTTATTTGTAATAGCCAAAAAATGAAAAAATTACAGATGTCTTTAATGGGTGAATAATTGAACAAACTGAGGTGTATCCATACTATGGAATACTACTCAGCAATAAAAATGAATTATTGATATGTGCAATAGCCTTCATGAATCTCCAGAAAATTATGTTGAACAAAAAAAGTCAATTCCAAAAGGTTACAACCTGTACAGTTCCATGTATATAACATTCTTGAAATGACAAAATTATAATAAGGCAGAAAATATTAGTGTTTTCCAGGGGTTAAGTAGGGGATGCAGGCAGAAAGGAAGTGGATGTGACTACAAAGGGGAAACTTGAGGGTTTTTGTATACTGTTCAGGTTTTCTGGATGTAAAAATGTATTAGCTTTTACTTTAGGTAAATCCATGTCTTTTCTTTTATAGTTTCAGCCTTTGGAGTCTTTCTTAGAAAAATATTGCACACAACAAGATCATAAAGGAAAAGTCACTTTATTTTCTTCTAACACTTTTATGGTTTTGTTTTCCAGTTTTTTTGTTTGTTTGTTTGTTTTTGTTTTGGGGAGGTTTTTTTTTAACATCTTTATTGGAGTATAATTGCTTGACAATAGTGTCTTAGTTTCTGCTTTATAACAAAGTGAGTCAGTTATACATACACATATAGCCCCATATCTCTTCCCTCTTGCATCTCCCTCCCTCCCACCCTCCCTAACCAACCCCTCTAGCTGGTCACAAAGCTGATCTCCCTGTGCTATGCGACTGCTTCCCACTAGCTATCAATTTTAAATTTGGTAGTGTATATATGTCCATGCCATTCTCTCACTTTGTCCCAGTTTACCCTTCCCCCTCCCCATATCCTCAAGTCCATTCTCTAGTAGGTCTGCATCTTTATTCACGTCTTGCCCATAGGTTCTTCATGACCATTTTTTTTTTGTTATTTAGATTCCATATATATGTGTTAGCATATGGTATTTGTTTTTCTCTTTCTGACTTACTTCACTCTGTATGACAAACTATAGGTTCACCACCTCACTACATATAACTCAATTTCCTTTCTTTTTATGGCTGAGTAATATTCCATTGTATATATGTGTCACATCTTCTTTATCCATTCATCTGTTGATGGACACTTAGGTTGCTTCCATGTCCTGGCTATTGTAAATAGAGCTGCAATAAACATTGTGGTACATGACTCTTTTTGAATTATGGTTTTCTCAGGGTATATGCCCCATAGTGGGATTGTTGAGTCATATGGTAGTTCTATTTTTATTTTTTTAAGGAACCTCCATACTGTTCTCCATAGTGGCTGTATCAATTTACATTCCCACCAACAGTGCAAGAGGGTTCCCTTTTCTCCACACCCTCTCCAGCATTTATTGTTTTCATATTTTTGATGATGGCCATTCTGATGGGTGTGAGATGATATCTCATTGTAGTTTTGATTTGCATTTCTCTAATGATTAATGATGTTGAGCATTCTTTCAAGTGTTTGTTGGCAATCTGTATATCTTCTCTGGAGAAATGTCTATTTAGGTGTTCTGCCTATTTTTGGATTGGGATGTTTGTTTTTCTGATATTGAGCTGCATGAGCTGCTTGTAAATTTTGCAGATTAATCCTTTGTCAGTTGCTTCATTAGCAAATATTTTCTCCCATTTTGAGGGTAGTCTTTTCGTCTTGTTTATGGTTTCCTTTGCTGTGCAAAAACTTTTAAGCTTCACAGGTCCCATTTGTTTATTTTTGTTTTTATTTCCATTTCTCGAGGAGTTGAGTCAGAAAAGGATCCTGCTGTGATTTATGTCATAGAGTGTTCTGCCTATGTTTTCCTCTAAGAATTTGATAGTGTCCGGCCTTACATTTAGGTGTTTAATCCATTTTGAGTTTATTTTTGTGTATGGTGTTAGGGAGTGTTCTAATTTCATTCCTTTACATATAGCTGTCCAGCTGTCCCAGCACCACTTATTGAAGGGACTGTCTTTTCTCCACTGTATATTCCTGCCTCCTTTATCAAAGATAAGGTGACCATATGTGAGTGTGTTTATCTCTGGGCTTTCTATTCTGTTCCATTGATCTAAATTTCTGTTTTTGTGCCAGTACCATACTGTCTTGATTACTGTAGCTTTGTAGTATAGTCTGAAGTCAGGGAGCCTGATTCCTCCAGCTCCATTTTCCTTTCTCAAGATTGCTTTGGCTATTCGGGGTATTTTGTGTTTCCATACAAATTGTGAAAATTTTTGTTCCAGTTCTGTGAAAAATGCAAGTGGTAGTTTGATAAGGATTGCATTGAATCTGTAGATTGCTTTGAATAATATAGTCATTTTCACAATGTTGATTCTTCCAATCCAAGAACATGGTATATCTCTCCGTCTGTTTGTATCATCTTTAATTTCTTTCATCAGTGTCTTATAATTTTCTGCATACAGGTCTCTTGTCTCCCTAGGTAGGTTTATTCCTAGATATTTTATTCTTTTTGTTGCAATGGTAAATGGGAGTGTTTTCTTAATTTCACTTTCAGATTTTTCATCATTAGTGTATAGGAATGCAAGAGATTTCTGTGCATTAATTTTGTATCCTGCTACTTTACCAAATTCATTGATTAGCTCTAGTAGGTTTCTGGTAGCATCTTTAGGATTCTCTTTGTATAGTATCATATCATCTGCAAACAGTGACAGCTTTACTTCTTCTTTTCTGATTTGGATTCCTTTTATTTCTTTTTCTTCTCTGATTGCTGTGGCTAAAACTTCCAAAACCGTGATGAATAAAATTGGTGAGAGTGGGCAACTTGTCTTCTTCCTGATCTTAGTGGAAATGGTTTCAGTTTTTCACCATTGAGGACAATGTTGGCTGTGGGTTTGTCATATATGGCCTTTAATATGTTGAGGTAAGTTCCCTCTATGCCTACTTTCTGGAGGCTTTTTATCATAAATGGGTGTTGAATTGTTTCAAAAGCTTTCTCTGCATCTATTGAGATGATCATATGATTTTTATTCCTTAGTTTGTTAATATGGTGTATCACATTGATTGATTTGCATATATTGAAGAATCCTTGCATTCCTGGGATAAACCCCACTTGATCATGGTGTATGATCCTTTTAATATGCTGTTGGATTCTGTTTGCTAGAATTTTGTTGAGGATTTTTGCATCTATATTCATCAGTGATATTGACCTGTAGTTTTCTTTCTTTGTGACGTATTTGTCTGGTTTTGGTATCAGGGTGATGGTGGCCTCGTAGAATGAGTTTGGGAGTGTTCCTCTCTCTGCTATATTTTGGAAGAGTTTGAGAAGGATAGGTGTTATCTCTTCTCTAAATGTTTGATAGCATTTGCCTGTGAAGCCATGTGGTCCTGGACTTTTGTTTGTTGGAAGATTTTTAATCACAGTTTCAATTTCAGTACTTGTGATTGGTCTCTTCATATTTTCTATTTCTTCCTGGTTCAGTCTTGGAAGGTTGTGCCTTTCTAAGAATTTGTCCATTTCTTCCAGGTTGTCCATTTTATTGGCATATAGTTGCTTGTAGTAATCTCTCATGATCCTTTGTATTTCTGCAGTGTCAGTTGTTGCTTCTCCTTTTTCATTTCTAATTCTACTGATTTGAGTCTTTTCCCTTTTTTTCTTGATGAGTCTGGCTAATTGTTTTTCATTTTTGTTTATCTTCTCAAAGGACCACCTTTTAGTTTTATTGATCTTTGCTATTGTTTCCTTCATTTCTTTTTCATTTATTTCTGGTCTGATCTTTATGATTTCTTTCCTTCTGCTAACTTTGGGGTTTTTTTTGTTCTGCTTTCTCTAATTGCTTTAGGTGTAAGGGTAGGTTGTTTTTTTGAGAAATTTCTTGTTCCTTAAGGTAGGCTTGTATTGCTATAAACTTCCCTCTTAAAACTGCTTTTGCTGCATCCCATAGGTTTTGGGTTGTCGTGTTTTCATTGTCATTTGTTTCCAGGTATTTTTTAATTTCCTCTTGGATTTCTTCAGTGATCTCTTGGTTATTAAGTATTGTATTGTTTAGCCTACATGTGTTTGTATTTTTTACAGATTTTTTCCTGTAATTGATATCTAGTCTCATAGCGTTGTGTTCGGAAAAGATACTTGATATGATTTCAGTTTTCTTAAATTTACCAAGGCTTGATTTGTGACACAAGATTTGATCTATACTGGGGAATGTTCTATGAGCACTTGAGAAGAAAGTGTATTCTGTTGTTTTTGGATGGAATGTCCTATAAATATCAATTAAGTTTGTCTTTAATGTATCATTTACAGCTTGTGTTTCCTTATTTATTTTCATTTTGGATGATCTTTCCATTGGTGAAAGTGGGGTGTTAATGTCCCCTACTATGTTGTGTTACTGTCTATTTCCCCTTTTATGGCTGTTAGTATTTGCCTTATGTATTGAGGTGCTCCTATGTTTGGTGCATGAATATTTACAATTGTTTTATCTTCTTCTTGGATTGATCCCTTGATCATTATATTGTGTCCTCCTTTGTTTCTTGTAATAATCTTTTTTTTAAAGTCTATTTTTTCTGATATGAGAATTGCTACTCCAGCTTTCTTTTGATTTCCATTAGCATGGAATATCTTTTTCCATCCCCTCACTTTCAGCCTGTATGTGTCCCAAGGTCTGAAGTGGGTCTCTTGTAGACAGCATATATACGTGTCTTGTTTTTGTATCCATTCAGCCAGTCTATGTCTTTTGGTTGGAGCATTTAACCCATATACATTTAAGGTAATTATCGATATGTATGTTCCTATTCCCATTTTCTTAATTGTTTTGGGTTTGTTATTGTAGGTCTTTTCCTTCTCTTGTGTTTCCTGCCTAGAGAAGTTCCTTTAGCATTTGTTGTAAAGCTGGTTTGGTGCTGAATTCTCTTAGCTTTTGCTTGTCTGTAAAGGTTTTAATTTCTCCGTCAAATCTGAATGAGATCCTTGCTAGGTAGAGTAATCCTGGTTGTAGTTTTTTCCCCTTCGTCACTTTAAATATGCCCTGCCACTCCCTTCTGACTTGCAGAGTTTCTGCTGAAAGTTCAGCTGTTAACTTTATGGGGATTCCCTTGTGTGTTATTTGTTGTTTTTCCCTTGCTGCTTTTAATATTTTTCTTTGTATTTAATTTTTGATACTTTGATTAATATGTGTCTTGGCGTGTTTCTCCTTGGATTTATCCTGTATGGGACTCTCTGTGCTTCCAGGACTTGATTAACTATTTCCTTTCCCATATTAGGGAAGTTTTCAACTATAATCTCTTCAAATATTTTCTCAGTCCCTTTCTTTTTCTCTTCTTCTTCTGGGACCCCTATAGTTCGAATGTTGGTGCATTTAATGTTGTCCCAGATGTCTCTGAGATTGTCCTGAATTATTTTCATTCTTTTTTCTTTATTCTGCTCTGTGGTAGTTATTTCCACTATTTTATCTCCAGGTCACTTATCCGTTCTTCTGCCTCAGTTATTCTGCTATTGATCCTTTCTAGAGAATTTTTAATTTCATTTATTGTGTTGTTCATCACTGTTTGTTTGCTCTTTAGTTCTTCTAGGTCCTTGTTAAACGTTTCTTGTATTTTCTCCATTCTATTTCCAAGATTTTGGATCATCTTTACTATGATTATTCTAATTCTTTTTCAGGTAGACTGCCTATTTCCTCTTCATTTGTTAGGTCTGGTGCGTTTTTACCTTGCTCCTTCATTTGCTGTGTTTTTCTCTGTCTTCTCATTTTGCTAACTTACTGTGTTTGGGGTCTCCTCTTTCCAGGCTTCAGGTTCATAGTTCCCATTGTTTTTGGTGTCTTCCCCCAGCGGCTAAGTTTGGTTCAGTGGGTTGTGTTGGCTTCCTGGTGGAGGGGACTAGTACCTGTGTCCTGGTGGATGAGGCTGGATCTTGTCTTTCTGGTGGGGAGGTCCACCTCTGGTAGTGTGTTTTATGGTGCCTTATTACGATTTTAGGTAGCCTCTGTGCTAATGGATGGGGTTGTGTTCCTGTCTTGCTAGTTGTTTAACATAGAGTGTCCTGCACTGTAGCTTGCTGGTCATTGAGTGGAGCTGGGTCTTGGTGTTGAGATGGAGATCTCCGGGAGATTTTTGCCATTTGATATTACATGGAGCTGGGAGGTCTCTTGTGGACCAGTGCCCTGAAGTTGGCTCTCCCACCTCAGAGGCACAGCCCTGATGCCTGGCTGGAGCACGAAGAGCCTGTCATCCACATGGCTCAGAATAAAAGCGAGAGAAAGAAAGAAAGAGGAATGTAAAATAAAATAAAATAAAGTTAGTAAAATAAAAATAAAAAATAATTTTAAAAAATATTTAAAGTAAGAAAAAAAAAAAGAAAGAAAGAGGAGAGCAAACAAACAAAAAACAAATCCACCAATGATAACAAGTGATAAAAACTATACTAAAAGAAAAAAAATTAAAATGGACAAACTGAACCCTAGGACAAATGGTAAAAGCAAAGCTCTACAGACAAAATCACACACAGAAGCATACACATACACACTCACAAAAAGAGAAAAAAGGTAAAATATATATATATCGTTGCTCCCAAAATCCACCTCCTCAATTTGGGATGATTCATTGTCTATTCAGGTATTCCACAGATGCAGGGTACATCAAGTTGATTGTGGAGATTTAAATCGCTGCTCCTGAGACTGCTGGGAGAAAATTCCCTTTCTGTTTGTTTGCACAGCTCCTGGGGTTCAGCTTTGGATTTGGACCCGCCTCTGCGTGTAGGTCACCTGAGGGCGTCTGTTCTTCGCTCAGACAGGACGGGGTTAAAGGAGCAGCTGATTCGGGGGCTCTGGCTCACTCAGGCCAGGGGGAGGGAGGGGTACAGATGTGGGGCGAGCCTGCAGCGGCAGAGGCCAATGTGACGTTGCACCAGCCTGAGGCATGCCATGCGTTCTCCCAGGGAAGTTGTCCCCAGATCACGGGAGCCTGGCAGTGGCAGGCTGCACAGGCTCCCGCGGGGGCGGGTGGTGTGGATAGTGACCTACGCTTGCACACAGGCTTCTTGGTGGCTGCAGCAGCAGCCTTAGCGTCTCATGCCCGTCTCTGGAGTCCACGCTGATAGCCGCGGCTCGCGACTGTCTCTGGAGCTCCTTTAAGTGGTGCTCTTAATCCCCTCTCCTCGCGCACCAGGAAACAAAGAGGCAAGAAAATGTCTCTTGCCTCTTTGGCAGCTCCAGACCTTTTCCCGGACTCCCTCCTGGCTAGCTGTGGTGCGCTAACCCCTTCAGGCTGTGTTCACGCCGCCAACCCCAGTCCTCTCCCTGCAATCCGACCGAAGCCCGAGCCTCAGCTCCCAGCCCCCGCCCGCCCCGGCGGGTGAGCAGACAAGCCTCTCGGGCTGGTGAGTGCTGCTCGGCGCCGAGCCTCTGTGCGGGAGTCTCTCCGCTTTGCCCTCCGCACCCCTGTGGCTGCGCTCTCCTCCGTGGCTCCAAAGTTCCCCCCTCTGCCACCCTCAGTCTCTGCCCGCTAAGGGGCTTCCTAGTGTGTGGAAACCTTTCCTCCTTCACAGCTCCCTCCCACTGGTGCAGGTCCCGTCCCTATTCTTTTGTCTCTGTTTTTCTTTTTTCTTTTGCCCTACCCAGGTACATGGGGAGTTTTTTGCCTTTTGGGAGGTCTGACGTCTTCTGCCAGCGTTCAGTGGGTGTTTTGTAGGAGTTGTTCCACATGTAGATGTATTTCTGATGTATTTGTGGGGAGGAAGGTGAGCTCCACGTCTTACTCTTCCGCCATCTTGAAGCTCCTCCCCCCTGTTTTCCACTTTTAAATCAATTTTTCTATAGATTGGATTAGGAGATATGGTGCCCCCATATTGATTTTTTTCCAAATGTAGACTCAACTGTCTGAACACTATTAAATAATGTATCCTTTACTCACTGATTTGAAATAACATCTTAATCACTTAAACTATTCTTACATTTACTTGTACTGACTATATCTGGATTTTTATATCTGTACATTTTACCTCTCTTTTTTTCTGTGCCTGAGAATCACCATAATAAATCATTTAAGGCCCAGAAAATGTTCCAGTGGGAATTCCTGATCATCTACTTTTACTATTCATGAAATCACCAGTTGGGTAAACTTTGGCAAGAAATGTTCTCTGAACTTCAGGTTCTCTATCTGTAAAATATAACTAAAATATGGTTCTCTTTATTACATATAGCATGCCAGATGCTCCTCATTCAAAAACCTATTAATAAAGGATGTGGTACGAAGTTCTGTTTACTTGGATTAGCCCTTTTGTGCACCAAAATCTTGTTTATAGGTATTCTTAAAAAAACTTTTTTATTTTGAAATAGTTTTTTTTATTGTAGTTGATTTAAAATATTATATTAGTTTCAGGTGTACAGCATAATGGTTGTATTTTTACAGATTATACTACATTAAAAGTTATAAGATAATGGCTATAATTCCCTGTGCTATATAAAATATATTCTTGTTGCTTATCTATTTTATACATATTAAATTACATCTCTTAATCCCATTAGGGGATGGGATCCTGCCCCTCCCCCTCCCCTTCCCTGCTTGTAATCACTAGTTTGTTTTCTATATCTGTCAGTCTGTTTCTGTTTTGCTATATATGAATGTTTGTATTACTTTTCAGATTCCACATATAAATGATATTATACGGATTTTGTTTTTCTCTGTCTGACATTTCACTAAGCATAATATTCTCTAGGTCCATCCACATTGCTGGCAGTGGCAGAATTTCGTTCTTTTTAATGATTGAGTAATATTCATATATATCACATCTTTATCCATTTATCTACTAATGGACACTTGGTTTACTTCCATATCTTGGCTATTGTAAATATTACTGCTATGACATTGGGGTGCATGTATCTTTTTGAATTAGTGTTTTCATCTTTTCCAGATATATACTCAGAAGTGGAATTGCTGAATCATATGGTAGTTCTATTTTTAGATTTTTGAGGAACCTCCATACTGTTTTCCATAGTGGTGCACCAATTTACATTCCCACCAACAGTGCACAAGGGTTCCCTTTTCTCCATATCCTCACCAACACTTGTTATTTTTGGTTTTTTTGATGATAACCATTATGACAGGTGTAAGGTGATATCTCATTGTAGTTTTGATTTGCATTTCACTAATAATTAGTGTTGTTAAGCATGTTTGCATGTGCCTATTAGCCATCTGTATGTCTTCTTTGGAAAAATGTCTATTCAGGTCTTTTGATCACTTTTTGATTGGTTTGTTTGTTTCATGTTGAGTTACATGAGCTATTTATATATTTTGGATATTAACCCCTATCTGTAATATCATTTGCAAATATCTTCTCCCATTCTATAGATGATCTTTTCGTTTTGACACTGGTTTCCTTTGCTGTGCAAAAGCTTTTAAGTTTAATTAGGTCCCATTTGTTTATTTTTGCTTTTGAGATAGATCCAAAAAATTTTGCTATAATTTATGTCAAAGAGTGCTCTTCTTATGTTCTCTTCTAGGAATTTTATGGTTTCAGGTCTTACATTTAGGTCTTTGATCCATTTTGAGTTTATTTTTGTATATGGTGTGAGGGAATGTTCTAGTCTCATTGTTTTACATGTAGCTCTCCAGTTTTCCCAACAGCACTTATTGAGGAGACTGTCTTTTCTCCATTGTATATTCTTGCCTCCTTTGTCATAGATTAATTGATCATAGGAGCATGGGTTTACTTTTGGGCTCTCTATTCTGTTCCCTTGACCTAAGTGTCTGTTTTTGTGCCAGTAGCATGCTATTTGATTACTGTAGCTTTGTAGTATAGTATGAAGTCTGGAAGAGTGATACCTCCAGCTTTGTTCTTTTTCCTCAAGATTGCTTCAGCAGTTTGGTTTTTTTTTTTTTTTTTTTTGGCTTGCTTGTTTTTTGTAGTTCCATGTGTATTTTAAGATTATTTGTTCTGGTTCTGTGGAAAATGTCATGGGTATTTTGATAGAGATTGCATTAAATATGTGTATTGTTTTGAATAATATGGCCATTTTAATAATATTAATTCTTCCAATCCAAGAGCACAGGATATCTTTTCATTTCTTTATAATCTTCAATTTCCTTCATCAATGTCCTATAGTTTTCAGAGTATAGGTCTTTCACCTCTTTGCTTAACTTTTTTTCCTAGGTATTTTATGTTTTTCATGTGATTTTTAAATGGAATCTTTTTTACTTTTTTTCTGATAGTTCATTAATAGTGTATAGAAAAGTAACAGATGTCTGTATATTAATATTGTATTCTAAAATTTTGCTAAATTCATTTACTAGTTCTAATAGTTTTTGGTGGAGACTTTAGGGTTTTCTATATAGAGTATCACATCATCTGCAAATAGTGGCAGTTTTACTTCTTCCTTTCCAATTTGGATACCTTTTCTTTTTCTTGTCTGATTGCTGTGGACAGGACTTCTAATACTATGTTAAATAGAAGTGGAGAGAGTGGGTATCCTTGTCTTGTTTGTAAATTTAAAGGAAAGACTTTCAACTTTTCACCATTGATGATGATGTTAGCTGTGGGTTTGTCATAAATGGCCTTTATTATGTTGAGATATGTTCCCCCATACCCACTTTTTATCATGAATTGATGTAGAATTTTGTCAAATGCTTTTTCTGTGTCTATTGAGATGATCATGTGATTTTTATCCTTCCTTTTGTTAATGTGGTGTAGCACATTGATTGATATACAAATATTGAACCTTCCTGTGTCTCTGGAATAAATCCAACTTGACCATGGTGTATAATCCTTTTTACATTTTGTTGAATTCGCTTTATGTATATTTTGTGGAGAATTTTTGCATGTATATTTATCAAAGATATTGGCCTGTAATGTTCTCTCTTTTTTGTAGTGTCTTTGTTTGGATTTGGTATCAGGGTAATTGTGGCCTTGTAGAATAAATCTGAGAGTGTTCCATCCTGTCAATTTCTTGGAATAGTTTGAGAAGGATAAGAATTAGCTCTTCTTTATATGTTTGGTAGAATTCCCCTGTGAAGCTGTCTGGTTCTGAACTTGTTTTGCTGGGAGTTGTTTTGTTTTGTTTTGTTTTATTACAAATTCAATTTCACTACTAGTGATTGGTCTGTTCAAATTATCTGTTTCTTCCTGATTCAGTCTTGGCAGGTTGTATATTTCTAGAAATTTGTCCATTTCCTCTAGGTTGTCCAATTTGTTGTCATATAACTGTTCATAGTATTCCCTTAAGATTTTTTTTATTTATGTGATACTGGTTGTTATGTCTCTTCTTTCATTTTTTATTTTGTTTATTTGGATACTCTGTCTTTTCTTCTTGTTGAGCCTGGCTAAAAGTTTATCAATTTTGTTTATCTTTTCAAAAAACAGATCTTGGTTTCATTGATCTTTTCTATTGTTTTTTTTTTGTGTGTGTGTGCTTCAAGAAATTCTTTCATAATTGAGATTTTATTGGTTGTTTTGAGGATCAGTACACAGACATTTGAATTTGTACACAATTCTTAACATACATACCAAAAATCTAAAAAATCATGTAGTTGTGATTCCTTTCTGAACAGTTATTCCAGTGACTTTCCAGCTTAAAATTTGGAAGCAAATTTTCCTTCACAGGATATCAAGTACAAATATCTTCAAATATTGATATGCTGTTACATTGTAAGTCCCACTAATTCACAATTTAATATCATGTAGACTACATACTCAAATTGTCCATCGTTCACAGCACATTAACAGTTACTAGAAGAACTGGACTACCATGACCAAAGATGTTACAGAGTGCACAAAATTCTGCCCAGGAGAGCCAAGATCAAGGGGTGAGTGGTTTGCTTTAGGAAACAATCCTACCAAAAACAACATGGGAAGAGAAGTAATTTAAAGTGTTTAAGACATTAAATGCACAACTGACTCCAAACTGCCATTTAGTATGCTTTGTATTATAGGATATAGAAGCTACCCTCCATCTGTGGAATGTTAAGCTGACACCCAAGACAATCAAAGCCTCCCATATTCAATATCCCACTATTTTCTGGTTGTACCAAAAAATAAACAACCAGCAAATGATTTCACCTCTTTAAAAAAAGCATTTACACTTAAAAAATGGGATGAGGTGGGATTCCCTCTTTTTTCAAAATGTTTCTAGAGCTAAAAAACTTGCATTTACAAAATAGTTGATAAAAATATTCCTCTGGATTGTACAAGAAGGGAGAGAGGGACCACTGATAGGACCGGGTGTGTGATATTAATCAGACTTGGCTTCTTTCTCTCCTGCTTCATCAGAAGCTGGGCTCTCCTAGTTTTTAGTTTCTCCATTTTCTGCAGGTCAGTCTTCTTTAGTCTATTGGTTAGCCACTTCAGCCTGTTTTCCCTTTGCTCCCCTTTTCCCTTTTGTTTGCACTTTTTTGTCTGAAGATTTATCTTTTCCTACTGCCTTTTTTGGCTTTGTTTCCACTTTTGCAGGAGCCAGTTTAGCTGACAACCTCACCAATCTCCTCTTGGGCTCCTCCTTCACTGCCCCCTCGGCAGAGCTGGCCTTCCTCTTGGGCATCGTGGTGGTGGGACAGGCACGTGCCAGGTGCCTGTGGGCTGCTGCGCACTGAGAGTCTTCGCGAAACTGGGCTGCCTGGCCGCTGCCGCTCCTCCCACCCTCTATTGTTTTTTAATCTCTATTTTATTTATTTCCTCTATAATCTTTATTATTTCCTTCCTTCTGCTGATTTATGGCTTTGCTCTTTTTTTTCCTAATTCTTTTAGGTGGTAGGTTAGGTTGTTTGTTTGAGATTTTCTTGTTTTTCAGGAAGGCTGTATTGTTATAAACTTCCATCTTAGAACTGCTTTTGCTGCGTCCCATAAATTTTAGAGTATTGTGTTTCCATTTTCATTTGTCTTGAGATACTTTCTGATTTTCTCTTTGATTCCTTTATTGATCCATTGGTTTTTTAGTAACATGTTTTTTAGTAGCATGTTTAGTAGCACATGTTTGTTCTTTCTCCATTTTTTCTTTCTGTAATTGATTTCTAGTTTCATACCATTGAGGTCAGAAAAAAATGCTTGATATAATTTCTATCCTCTTAAACTTGTTGAGAATTATTTTGTGGCCGAGCACGTGATGTATCCTGCATAACATTCCATGTACATTTGAAAAGATTGTGTATTCTGCTGTCTTTGGATGGAATGTCCTGTAGATATCTACTAAGTTCAACTGGTCTCTTTTGTCATTTGAGACCACGGTTGTCTTAGTGATTTTCTGCTTGGATGATCTGTTCATTGATGTCAGTGTGGTGTTAAAGTCCCCTACTATTATTGTATTACTGTCAATTTCTCCCTTTATGTCTGTTCGTATTTGCTTTATATATTTAGGTGCTCCTGTATTGGGTGCATATATATTAGCAAATATAATATCCTCTTCTTATATTGATCCCTTTATCATTATAAAATACCCTTCTTTGCCTCTTGTTATAGCCTTTGTTTTAAAGCCTATTTTGTCTGATATGAGTATTGCTACCCCTGCTTTCTTGTCATTTCCATTTTCATGAAATATATTTTTCTATCCCCTCACTTTCATTCTGTTTGTGTCTTTAGCTCTGAAGTGTGTCTCTTGTAGACAGTATATAGCAGAATCTTGGTTTTTTAATCCAATCCCACCCTATGTCTTTTGACTGAAGCATTTAGTCCAGTGACATTTAAAGTAATTATTAATAAGTATGTACTTATTGTCATTTTATCACTTGTTTTCTTTTCTTTTTTTGTAGTTTTCTGTTCATATCTTTTTCTTTTTGTTCCTTCCCTTGTGGTTTGATGATTTTCTTTAGTAGTATGCTTGTGATCCTTTCTTTTTAGGTTTTGTGTAACTATTGTAGATTTTTGATTTGCTGTTACCATGGTGCCCATACATCTTGACTTAGAACTATATCTGCTTGTTTTATACTGGTAGTCATTTAAGTTCAAACAGATTCTAAAAGATCTACATTTTTTACTTACCTCTCGCACATTTTGTATTTTTGGTGTCATATTTTAATCTTCATGTTTATCTCTTAACTTTTTACTATAGTAATAGTTGTTTTTATCATTTTTTTTTAATCGTCATACTGGCTTACTTAAGTTGTTGATCCTCAGTCCATACTATATATTTTCTTTTCCTAGTGGGACTTTCCCTTTCCTATAGATTCTTACTTCTTTTCCACTTAGAGAAGACTCTTTAACATTTATTTCAGGGTAGGTTTAGTATTAATGAACTCTTTTAGTTTTTGCTTGTCTGAGAATCCTTTATCTCTCCTGCTATTCTAAATGATAGTCTTGCTGAGTAGAGTATCCTAGGTTGCAGTTTTTTCCCTTTCCACACTTTAGGTATACCATACCACTCCCTTCTGGCCTACAAAGTTTCTGCAGAGAAGTCAGTTGATAGCCTTATGGGGATTCCCTTGTATATGACTCTTTGTTCTCCTCTTGCTGGCTTTAGAATTCTCTATGTATCTTTAACTTTTGCCATTTTAGTTGTGATATGTCTTGGTATGTGTTTTTTGGACTCATCTTGTTTGGGACCCTCTGTGCTTCTTTTACCTAGATATCTGTTTCCTTCTTCAGGTTTGTCTAGTTTTCAGCCACAATTTCCTCAAGTACATTTTTGGTCCCCTTCCCTCTCTCTTCTCCTCCTGGGACTCCTATAATGTGAACATTGATACACTTCATGTTATCCCAAATATCTTTTAAATTGTTTTCTTTTTTTAAATTTGTTTTTGTTTTTGTTTTTCTGATTGGGTGATTTCCATTATTCTATCTTCCAGATCACTTATACATTCTTCTGTAACACCCAGTCTGCTATTCATTCCTTCTAATGTGTTTTTATCTTAGCTATTGAATTCTTCATGTCTGATTGGGTCTTTTTTATATTTTCTAGTTCCTCGTTAAAATTTTCACTGTGTACATCTATTCTTTTCTCTAATTCAGTTAACATTTTATTAACAATGTTTTGAATTCTTTATCTGGTAAGTTGTTTATTTCTGTTTCATATTTATTTTTTCAGGGTTCTTCTCTTGCTTTTTCAATTGAGACCAGTTCCTCTGCCTTTTCATTTTGCTTAACTTTCTCTGTCTCTGTGAATTTAGGTGGAAAAGTTACCTATTATGCTCTTAAAGTGGTGTTCTTTTGTGAGAACATTCCTACACAGACTGCATGTGCCCAATGCCTTTGGTGGGAGAGCTGGATTTGACATGGATGAAAGTCATGTTTTTCCTCAGAGTGTGCTGGCAGCTATCACTTGGGTAGAGAGTGGGCCTGGAGATGGAGGGGTTACTGCTGGAGCTGGGTGTGGGGTGGGACTTCCCTCTGCTCAGTGACCATAATTGCCTTATCAGGGGTGGGATCTGATTTCCAAGTTGCTGGAGTAGCAGCTCTGAGGGTTGGGCCCCAGATGGCTCTGTTCCCTTTAAGTGTGTGCTTTCCCCTCTCCCTGCACCAGGACCCTTGCTTCAGCAGTGGGGGGAGTGCTGAAGCAAGTGTGCCCTGTGCAGGCTCTCCGCTTGTATCAGCCACAGACAGAGGTCTTAGCTGTTTCCAGTGCACACTGCCTGTGCAGGTGCCAGCAATTGTTTCCCTTGCTCTGCTCAGATGCAGACTCCTGTGCAAGTCTCCTTCGTCCCTCACAGCCAATCACTCTCCCCAAGCCTCCACCACCCCTGCCCTATTATGGAGTCATGCTGCAGGGCAGTCAGGGCTGCTTGGACTCTCAATGTGCACTGGGGGCTGAGCTGTGGTGGAGCGGGCTCCATCAGAGATCTGGGCTGTTACTGATGTGCTGCTTGAGTAAGTGCCAACAAGGACCACTGCCCCACCCAGGCTCTTCCTGGGCACTAGGTAATCTCTGCATCCAGGGTCTAGTTTTCCCCCTGGTCATGGCCACCCCAGGTCCAGTGCTGCACTGTGACATGAAGTAAGTGGGGCTGGAGCATTCGCTCGGCTAGGGCTGCGGTGCACACTGAGCTGGTCACAGGAAATCTGCCATCTGCTAGAGCAGACCTCTCACTGCCCTGCCTTGGGGGGTGGCCCAGCACATGCATGCTCCTCACAAGTGGTATCCAGGCTTCCCACAGCCCTCCTGTTACTCCCAGCTGTGCTCCAACCAGCCAGGGGGGCTCGTCTTCTCCCACATAACACCCCAGGGCTGGGGAACCCAATCTGTGGCTCTCACCACTTACTCCCCAGCGTGGGTGTCTGCCCGTGTAATCTCCCTTTTCCTCTGAATCCCCTCCCAGGGGCACAGGTCCTGACCTGATCAGTCTTTCCCCTTCCTACCTGATTATATGTGTATCTTTCTTACAGCCTTTGTTGTACAGGAGTCCCTCTGCCAGTTTCCAGTTTGTTCTCAGTGAGAATTACTCCACTCGTAGATGTATTTTTTATGTCTTTGTTGGGGGAAGGTGAGTGTCATGTCCTCTTACTCTGCCTTCATGGTTGATCTCCTTGAGATAGTTTTAGATTAATAGGAGAAGTACAAAAATAATACACAGAGTTCCAATATATCCTTCACTCAACTTCTTCTTACATTAAAGTCTTCTATAACCATAGTACAATTATCAAAATTAAGTTATTAGTCTCAGTACAATACTGATAACTAAACTAGACTTTAATAAAATTTCACCAGCTTTTTTCATTAAGATCCATTTCTAATTCCATGATCTCATCCAGGATCTCACATTACATTAGTTGTCTTGTCTCCTTAGTATTCTCCAATCAGTGACAGTCCCTCAGTCTTTCCTACTCTTTGTTGACTGACACTTTTGGAGAGTACTGCTCAATTATTTTAATAACAGTCTTTTTTTTCTCAAAATAAAGTTATTTTCTTTTAAATCAGTAGCATGTCATTGTTTTCCATTTTCTCATTTGGTGACTAGTTGACACATAGAACTAAAAGCACCACTGGATACTGATTTTTCTTACTGGAGGAGATGGGATTCCAGGGTCCCAGTTCTTATTATTTATGCACTTTGGTTCCTAAATGTCAAAATAAAAGGAAAGCTAAAAGCCTCAAGTTGTTTCCTGAAATTAAAAAAAGAAGAAGAAAAGGAAGGAAAAATGATGAAACCCTCTGCTCCTCTTCCCCCACACAGCTAGAAAGGGCTAGCTTAGCTTAGGACCATGAAAGTCAGAGTGAAACTTCTACATTTTCCTTAATTTCACACATTATGCATAGTTAGTGTTAGCACATATGCTTTCAATCATCCCCTGTCTTAAGAACAGTGCAAATGTGGGTGTTAAGAGGATTGAACCTGCCAAACATATTTGACATCACAATGCCCTTGAAAGAGCTATCAACTAAACCCAGATATATATGTACATCTCAGCAGTTCTATTTTATTAAACTCACAACATTTCCACCCAATTTAAACTTACTGTGATAGCACATGTCGTGATGGATTTGGGTGGTGGTTTCCTTTCCAGTTGGCTCTGAGAATGTCATATTAAGCCAGACCACAATCTGATGCCAAGTCCATAATTAGCTTTCTCCTTCCACTTGGGTCTCTTTTGTTTTTTGAGCAGATATGCAATGCTGGATACAACCATGTAGGGATGGGGTGAGAATAAGACCTGCTAGAAAAAATGTGACAATGGTTGTGAAAATCCATTTTAAGAGCAGCAGCTCTTGTTACTTTAAATGTTAACTATGAATTTCCAGCTAAAGGCTGTATTTCTACAATAGTGATTGAAAACTGGTGGTCCCTGGGTCAAATATAGCTCACAGATGTGTTTTATTTGGCTAGTCCAATGTTATGAAAGCATCTGAATTTGTGGCCAACATTTACATATAAAGAGATTTTACACAAAAATATGGATTTCTGGAATCTCATGAAAAACTTGATGTGGCCACATTGGGCCTACTTTTCCACATGGCAACAATTGGCTGGGGCTGAAGAGCAGCTGGCCGTTTGAGACGGAGTATGTACCATCTGGTTAGCATAATTTCTACCCAGCTCTCTTCTCCTGTTTATGTAACTTGCCTCATCTCTGTGGGTGTTTGGATTTTCAACACTAGTTTATAATCAAGGATAAAGAGAATTTCGATTATTTAAGCTTCTGGTTCTACCAAGGTGATAAAAAAAAAAAACTGTGGTGAGAAGAGATGACCTGTGACTTAGTCTGGGATCCTTCAGAAGTAGACCTGGAGATAAGGACTTAAGTGTGAGTAATTTATTTGGGAGGTGATCCTAAGAAACAGTGGCAGTATAGTGGGGAAGTGATTTGAAGAGAAGGTAACCAATAAAGAATGCACTATCAATTAGGTAACTGCTGTGGGAAGGAGTTTAATCATTCTTGTGTCTGGAAGACAGTGTGAAGTATGAGTGTTGGAGTTACCCCACCCAAGAGGCAAGAGACCAGTCATTCCCATAAGTTATTGATTGATGGTTGCTTCCAGAAGCAGTGAATCCACAGCATTTCCCAATTTGCCATTCCTATGGGCAGATCATGCCTGGAGGTCAGAGAAAACCCTCAGGCAAAGAGAAGCAGATGCCAAAAATTGGAAATTAGTGCCATAGGCACCGAAATGAAAGACCCAAGAGGATATGTGCAGGGCGGTAGCAGCAGCAGCAGCCACATCATGCTTCTGAGGCTAACACGAAATGATGGGTACAGTGATGATTTTGTCTCACAGAACAGATGGGGCACTTATATTTGCTAACCAGCAACACAGAGTTTCTCTTCCTCTTGATAACTGCTCATCCTTTGAACCAACTCCAAAAGTTCCCCAAATTAGCTTTTGCTCACTGCCAGGTAAAAAAGTTGGCTCAATCAAACCTCCCAAAGCAAGAGAGTTGTGAGTATAGAGTGTCTTTTGAAGTCTACTTGGGCTTTGGTCCCCTTATTCTCATTTATTCCAGAGCAGGACATGTAAGCACTTTCCATAGTTAGCCCATGGTCAGAATCCAGATGTGAGTAGGTCGCATTCGTGGTTTATTGCTAACAATGGTGAGTCATATGAGAATTGGATGCGACTCAAACATGAGCCTAGTGCACGTGAGTGCTTTAGTCATATTGTTGTTTCCTTTGGTGAGAATCCTCCTCAAACTCTGTGATGTGTTCACAGTGACTTCGAACTAGAACAGCACAAAATTATAAATTATGTAATTATTTACATGGAGTTTCAATCAATAATTGATCTAATCTTGCTGGTAAGACAGCTGGTGGCACTCAGTTACCCAACAGAAACTGACATAATCTCCTGAAGGGCAAGGACAACATCATCAACACTTGAGCAGTATCTGGCTTCTCATAGAAGATGTTTGCTGAGTCCTATGACTCATTCTTTGCTGCTTAGCGGATACTAAGTGCTCAACAACTGCATATTCTCTCCATCTTTTCATTCCTTTCTTCCTCCTTTCCTTCCCTCCTCCCTTTCTACTCTCCTTCCTTCTTTCCCTGTCTGTCTCAGCTTATCAATTGGAACTGGGATGGGGACTAATAAAAGGACATTCTGGAGATAATGAGATATATAAACAGGTAAGACGGGATGGGAAAGAGCTAATTCCTTGAATATTAAGTGTCTAAGAAGGCATTTTTAAAGTCCAGTATGTCTTCCTGAGTTAGAAGCCGTCTTGATGGGGTGACAAATGAGGTTAGACCTAATTCCACTTCAAGCCCTGAGTAGCCATAATGCTGGGTATTGACTCTCTGCTTTGAAGGCTTTTGCCAAATTGATTTTCTCTTTGGGGAATCCTTCCTAATGTGATCTTTGTGGATTTAAACTAGAAAGTACAGAGAATTATTTAAATACATACTCATTACATTCAGATTCAATTACTCAGCAAGAACCCTAAAAAGTCAATCCACATTGATGAAATGGTTGATGATTATTTTGGATAATTTCTCAACAAGAGTGTGTACATTTAGAAAGGTACTATGCAAAGCAACTAGGACAGTGATTCTCAAGTGGGTGTGGAAGATGAGAGTGCCACTGTGTGTAGAGGGAGGGGTTATGTGTAGGCGGCTGTGGTGAGAGAACATATCAGAATCTCCACGACAAATTTCTCAAGCTACATATCTCCCTCCACCCTGACGCCTGATTCAGGGCGTGCTGGTTTGGTACGTCACTGAACAAGAACCTCTAGAATAAGGATGCTGTGCACATATAAGAAAAAGATGCTTCCTGTGTAAGCTCTTCTTTCTGCTTAGCCCAGTGTGGAGGGGTCTCCTTTTGATAAAGCTGCTGTGGATATACTGAGACAGCCTTCCTGATGGGAGTATCACTCATTGCCCAGGAAGGTACAAAGCTGGTAGCCTCTGTGGAGGAGCAGCTCACCATTATGTAGACCACACTGGTTGTGACTCTGAGGTTCATAGAAAATTCCAGGGGTGGTCAGTCCCAATGTAGTGTAAAACGAGAGCTGTCCCTAAGAACCATAACCAAAGCCATCACTTCCACTGACTATCAATATGACTATAATGGCCTTAGTCAGAGTCATTATCTAAGGAAATCATTGTGAACACCATAGGTCCCTGTTCAAATGACAATATGTTCCTTGAGGGATAATGCCAAATTACCACTGAACCTATATTTTATTGTATGGATACTTCTTATGACTGCTTATTTATTGAGTGCTACATACATACATTATAACAAATCATCAAAACTACAATAGGATGTAGATATTCTTATACCCTTTTACAGATGAGAAAAAGGAGGCTCTAGTGAGTTTAAGAAATTGGCTCAAGATGTCATAGAGCTATTAAGTGCCAGAGTCAGCACTTCAGTGCATTGGTATGTATTATCTCAAACCCACCAACATTATTTAGCAAGAAGGAAGGAACACCCATAAGAGGGATGGGGCCAGTTCTAGCATTCTACATATGGGGGTCTTTGGGATGACAATCTAGGTGAGGTGGTATTAATTTAGGGAATTTGCTTTGAAGCTGTATTTATCAATACATAACAAGCTCACATTTTAAAAACTTATTTGGAGAGGAGAGTTGATAGAGCTTACGGGAGCGTTTAGGACCCCCAACTACCCCCTTGGTGCCACCACTGAGAAGTTTATCCAAAAGCATTTTGTAAGAAGCTATCAAGTGCCAGGCTATAGGCTGGTCATTAGAGGTATGGTGGTATGTAGTATTGGAAGGAATGTAATGTAGAAGAGGGATGAAATTCAACTCTAGAAAAAGGGATCAAAACTAAGAAACAGATATTATATGAAGACCCTCTGCAAAAAATCACTTTCTAGCCATCAGAGTTACTCAAATATGGTGTGGGCACTTCATAGTCCTTCTGTCACTGAGGGTTTCAGACAGAGGTAGGATTCCTCAAGATGGTGTAGAGACAGACTTCCCTGGTGGCGCAGTGGTTAAGAATCTGCTTGCCAATGCAGGGGACGTGGGTTTGAGCCCTGGTCCGGGAAGATCCCACATGCTGCGGAGCAACTAAGCCTGTGTGCCACAACTACTGAGCCTGTGTGCCACAACTACTGAAGCCCATGCACCTAGAGCCCGTGCTCCACAACAAGAGAAGCCACCACAATGAGAAGCCCGCGCACCACAACGAAGAGTAGGCCCCGCTCGCCACAACTAGAGAAAGCCTGCACGCAACAACAAAGACCCAACACAGCCAAAAATAAATAAATATATATATATATTTTTTAAAAGATGGTGTAGAGAGAATTCTTATCATAACTAAGGCATTGGGTAGGGGTATTTGAAGTTTTTTCTAATTCAAAGAGGTGTGTGTGTGTGTATGTATGTATGTATGTCTGAGAAAGAGGGCGGGGGGGAGAGACAGACAGGGAGAGAGAGAGAACAGAGACACGGAGTTTTGGAGGAAGGTAGAGAAGAGATTGAAAGCTTCTGGTGTATGAGTTGCCATCTGAAGCCTGGGTCTGGCTGTGATATTGCAGGAGGAAATTCAAGCTAGCATGGAGAGGAAAAAAAATTATGACCCAGAATAATGGAAAAGAGCAAAAGAACAGGAACAAGGGAGGTGGAAAACAGGAGTTTGGTTCTGGGACTAGACAGACCTGGGTTCAAATCCATGAAAAAACATTTCCTTCTTCATATGGTTATTGAGAGGGTTAAATGATATGAATATGTATATAAAGCACCTAAGTATAGTACCAAGGGTATAGGTTGCTCGATAAATGATTATTATTGTCAGATTCTTATTATGAACTATAATTTCCTCTGGGGCCAGCCCTCTCCTTGACTTATCTTGGCTGGATTGCTTCTAAAGATAAAATGTCACTATTGAGCCAAAAGCCTTAAACGTGAGCAAATCACTTCCGTTCTACAAATTCGGTTTTTCCCCCTTATAAATGAGAAGACTGGATTAGATGCTTCTAGAACTCCCTGCCAACCCCACCCTTGTATTCTATTTCATTATCACTGTCAACCACACCTAATTCTCAGGAATCTCCCCCGCGGGACCCTGGCTCCCTGCTCTCCCCACCCCACAAGGCGCGCATGTGCACACACACACCAGCACTATTCTTTCTGCTCCTCCGTTTCTAGATAAATCCAGCATCTCTGGTTGAGTCATGTTTTTCTATGAAATAAATGAGGTATAAAATTCCTCTTGGACAGAAGCCAAGCTTCTCTACGTCCTCGAGGGGGAAGCTGCGTCTCTCACTGAGGGCGCACCCACACCGGGGAGGCTGCGGCAGACACAGGCCTTCTTCTCTGAGGCCCCCAGGGGAGAGAGGGAGCCTTTGCCAGATTATGGGATCATTTGAAAGGTCACAACTCCGAAATATCCCAAATTCACAATAGCAGTAAATCCTGTTGTTTCTTTGATCATTCTCATCTAAATGATTACCGTCATCTCTGAGGACTAGAGATTATATATACATATTTTTTACAGTGTTCATATTTTTATTTTTTAATTTTTATTGGAGTAGAGTTGATTTAAAATATTGTGGTAGTTTCTGCTGTACAGCAAAGTGAAAACAGAAATAGAGTCACAGATGTAGAAAATAAACTTATGGTTAACAGGGGGAAAGGGGAGGAGAGGGATAAACTGGGAGATTGGGATTGACACACACATACTACTATATATAAAATAGATAACTAATAAGGACCTACTGTATAGCACAGGGAACTCTTATCAATATTCTCTAATAACCTGTATGGGAAAAGAATCTGAAAGAGTGGGTATATGTATATTTAGAGATTATATCCTTTTTCACTACTTTTGAAATTCACGGTATGTGACCTCCAGACACACAGCTTTCAAAAAGCCTGAGCACACTCTTCCAGGTTTTCTGGTGTATGCATGCGTGTGTGTGTGTGTGAGAGAGAGTGTTAGAGGGAGAATACATGACACCCTGCTGTGATCAGACAACAGTCAGGAAGTTTAGAGTTAACCTTCGTATGTCAGCATTCACATAGGAAACCGGGCCTCAATCTCTGCATTCCTGGGCTGCCGTCAGTCTGCCTCAGGATCTCAATGTGCCTTGGTGTCTGTTTCGTGTTTAACTCTGCCCCACATCTGACACCACACGAAACCCGTCACGGTTTTGCTGTTAGAGGATGGTTAATACCTGAAGAGGGTGGGTGCCCTTACCAAGCACCCCCAGGGGACATATGGAGCTGGAAAGATAAGGATCAGTTTCATGGAGAAAACGACACAGGCACAAACACCAGAAACTGGTATTTAAACTCCCAACTCATAAGGGACTCCCATATTTTCACATTAGCTGGCCTTGTCTGTTTCCTGTCATCAGCAAACATATGTTCACCATGGAACCAGCCAAGAGCCCCTTTGAACCAGTTGGTATTTCTGTAAGAAGTGGAAGGGAGGAGAAAGGGAGGAGAAACGTTGCATGGCAGGCCTTCGAGGTGCTATAAATAGTTGCCCTTAGAAAGCTCTGGGTTCTCATTTGCATGAAAGATACCACAAAAGCCAATGTGACTCTCTGAGCTGATGCAACTCTCACTCTGCCCTCAGGGTACTGCTGGGTGGGCTCTGGGAGAAGAGAGACTTCGTTCAAATCCCGGATTTGTAGCATACTATTGTGTGATCTTGGGAACATAATTTACTTCCATTTTCCAGTTTCGACTCTCCCACTCTGACCACCATCTTCTACCCTTCCAATACGCTGCCTCCATCAATACTTCAACTCCATCAGCACTTTGACCCCTCATCAGGACCTCCCGTCTGTTGATCTACAAGTGTTTCACCATCCCTCGTCACATTCATGGCCTCTTTTCACTCATTATCCATCTTAAAATTCCATGGTCATTCAGTCATTATTCCCTTGCAAATATCCCTCATTTCCTGTCCCTCTCTTGCTTTAACATACTTGTTTGGCTAAACCACAAATGTAGTTATATTCACTTCTTTGCCTTCTCCTCACCTGCATCTATACAGTTAGATGTGATTGGAGAAAAACACATCATCTTACTGACTAACCTCATTAAATTTATGACTACCACCTTCAACTGGACCATACTTCCCTGGTCCATTCATGGTCTACTTTCTCAACCATCTCATGCTTTTTCTACTCTCTTCAAACATCCTCACCGATCTTTTCTCTCAGTTACTGGCCTTGCTTCCTACTTTCCTGAGAAAATGAAAGAATCAGAAGAAATGCACCACAAATTCCCACCTCCACACCCACCCATCTTCCTATATCTGATTTCTGCTACTATGGATAAAACCTCTCCACTCTCAGCTAAGGAAATTCCAGGATGCTGTTATCCCATCTTACTAAAAAAACCCTCTTTTGACCTCCCAGTTTCCTCTATAGGTATAGCCCCATTTCTCTCTTTACCTTTACACAAAGCTCCTTAAAATACTGGCCTGTGCAATAGTCACTATTTCCAAATAATTTTTTCTGTTCTTTCTTGAATTCACACCAATCAAGTTTTTGCTCCAATGAAAGCACTCTTATTAAGACCACTGGCAACTCCCATGTTGCTGAAATCAATGGTAAACCCTCAGCAGATATTTACAGAGTGGATGAATGAAACATTCTAAGCCTCATTTCCTTCATATGTAAAGGGAGGAGATATGGAGATATATGTATACATATAGCTGATTATTTTATGATACAACAGAAACTAACACACCATTGTAAAGCAATTATACTCCAATAAAGATGTTAAAAAAATTAAAATAAATAAAAATAAATAACCTCTGATAATTGGCAACTTACTGAACCCCTCTAGGTCTTAATTTCCACATCTAAAAAATAGGTAAAATAATGCTATTTCGTAGAGTTGTTCTGAAGATTAAATGTGAAAATTTACATAAAAATATAAAATGGGATCTAATACATATAACATGTATGAAATAAAATTTAACCATTGTTAAAAAAATAATACGTACTTTTGAGGTATTGTTATGAGGATTAATCAGCATTCCATAAGCAAAGGATTTAGCTGCATAAGTGCTAAGTTATATGCTGAGCAAAGGAATTTTGCTACATTCTGAGAGGAAATATTATAAATATTTCCTGCAAAGCCTGCAAAGCTTCCTTCAATGATGAACCGAAAAGGAAAGGTATTGATCATATAAGGTAACTACACCTGGCCCTAATGGAAAGGTTTCTTACAGTTCCTATAAAGAGGAGGAATTTCATTTTCCTAACTTGGATATTAAATGTTTCTCTTCACTGGTATACTGAAAGATGAGAATTTATATTGTTTGTTAATGAGATTGTGGGACTTCTTTTCAGAGAGGGCAAGGGTCAGGATCTGGGTAAAAGAGATATCAGCACATTGAGTTTGTTCATGAAATACATCCCAGAATATGCAGAATATGTGTGAAACCATTTGAGAATAAGTGAAATCTGGAGAGAGAGAGAAAAGAAGGAAGGAAGGAAGGAAGGAAGGGAGGGAGGGAGGGAGGGAGGAAGGAAGGAAGGAGAGAAAGGAAAAAAGAAGAGAAGAAAGAAAGAAAGAAAGAAAGAAAGAAAGAAAGAAAGAAAGAAAGAAAGAAAGAAAGAAAGAAAGAAAGAAAGAAAGAAAGAAAGAAAGAAAGAAAGAAAGAAAGAAAGAAAGAAAGAAAGAAAGAAAGAAAGAAAGAAAGAAAGAAAGAAAGAAAGAAATAGAAAGGCAAAGAGAGGTGACCAAGAACTGAGCTGCAGCTGTTTGGTTGGAGTCATTAAAAGGATGGGCTGGCCAAGCCAATCCACAGGCAAGTAGATGAGCCAGGAAAAGCATTCTAGGGGATTCAGTGTTTCTCTACAAGAATCCCATTATACCCTTTTGGAGGAAATATACATTTCTGAAAACTTGGAGGACAATTTGGCAATGTGTATTTTAAAAGTTTGAATCAGGGACTTCCTTGGTGGCACAGTGGTTAAGAATCTGCCTGCCAATGCAGCGGACATGGGTTCAAGCCCTGGTCTGGGAAGATCCCACATGCTGCGGAGCAACTAAGCCTGTGAGCCACAACTACTGAGACTGCGCTCTACAGCCAGCAAGCCACAATTACTGAGCCCGAGAGCCACAACTACTGAAGCTCTCACACCTAGAGCCTGTGCTCCACAACAAGAGAAGCCACCACAATGAGAAGCCTGCACACCACAACAAAGACCCAATGCAGCCAAAAATAAATAAATTTGTCTGAAACAAACATGTCTTTTGATCTAGTCACTCAATTTCTAGGAACATATCCTAAGGAATAATAATGGATTATTATTCAGTTACAAGGCAGTTTCCTACAACAAAAGTCCATTGTGTATTAAAAAAAAGTCTAAGTGTCTCCCAGTAAGGAATTGGTTAAGTAAATTATTCTGTGTAACGGCATTCAATGCAGCCATTAAAAAAATATGCTGGAGATTATATTTCTTGATGTTGAAATATGTTCACAACCTATTGTTAAGTTAAAAATCAGGTTATAAAAAATAAACAAATGGGACCTAATGAAACTTAAAAGCTTTTGCACAGAAAAGGAAACCATAAACAAGATGAAAAGACAACCTTCAGAATGGGAGAAAATATTTGCAAATGAAATAACTGACAGAGGATTAATCTCCAAAATTTACAAGCTCATCAGCTTAATATCAAAAAAACAAACAACTCAATCCAAAAATGGGCAGAGGATCTAAATAGACACTTCTCCAAAGAAGATATACAGATTGCCAACAAACACATGAAAGAATCCTCAACATCACTAATCATTAGAAAAATGCAAATCAAAACTACAATGAGGTATCACCTCACACCAGTCAGATGGCCATCATCAAAAAATCTACAAAACAGTAAATGCTGGAGAGGGTGTGGAGAAAGGGAACCCTCTTGCACTGTTGGTGGGAATTTAAATTGATAGAGCCACTATGGAGAACAGTATGGAGGTTCCTTATAAAACTAAAAATAGAAGTACCATGCGACCCAGCAATCCCACTACAGGGAATATACCCTGAGAAAACCATATTTCAAAAAGAGTCATGTACCACAATGTTCATTGCAGCTCTATTTACAATAGCCAGGACATGGAAGCAGCCTAAGTGTCCATCAACAGATAAATGGATAAAGAAGAGGTGGCACATATATACAATGGAATATTACTCAGCCATAAAAAGAAAGGAAATTGAGTTATTTGTATTGAGGTGGATGGACCTAGAGTCTTTCATACAGAGTGAAATAAGTCAGAAAGAGAAAAACAAATACCCATGCTAACACATATATATGTAATCTAAAGGGAAAAAAATGGTTATGAAGAACCTAGGGGAGAGGGCAGACAGCAGAAGCAAGAGGAAATACAATCCTGCAGCCTGTGGAACAAAAGCCACATTCACAGAAAGATAGACAAGATGAAAAGGCAGAGAGCTATGTACCAGATGAAGGAACAAGATAAAACCCCAGAAAAACAACTCAATGAAGCGGAGATAGGCAACCTTCCAGAAAAAGAATTCAGAATAATGATAGTGAAGATGATCCAGGACCTAGGGAAAAAAATGGAGGCAAAGATCGAGAAGATGCAAGAAATGTTTAACAAAGACCTAGAAGAATTAAAGAACAAACAAACAGAGATGAACAATACAATAACTGAAATGAAAACTACACTAGAAGGAACCAATAGCAGAATAACTGAGGCAGAAGAACGGATAAGTGACCTGAAAGACAGAATGGTGGAATTCACTGCTGCAGAACAGAATAAAGAAAAAAGAATGAAAAGAAATGAAGACAGCCTAAGAGACCTCTGGGACAACATTAAACGCAACAACATTCGCGTTATAGGGGTCCCAGAAGGAGAAGAGAGAGAAAGGACCAGAGAGAATATTTGAAAAGATTATAGTCGAAAATTTCCCTAACATGGGAAAGGAAATAGCTACCCAAGTCTAGGAAGCACAGACAGTCCCATACAGGAAAAACCCAAGGAGAAACATGCTGAGACACATAGTAATCAAATTGGCAAAAATTAAAGACAAAGAAAAATTATTGAAAGCAGCAAGGGAAAAATGACAAATAACCTACAAGGGAACTTCCATAAGGTTAACAGCTGATTTCTCAGCAGAAACTCTACAACCCAGAAGGGAGTGGCATGATATACTTAAAGTGATGAAAGGGAAGAACCTACAACCAAGATTACTCTACCCAGCAAGAATCTCATTCAGATTCAATGGAGAAATCAAAAGCTTTACAGACAAGCAAAAACTAAGAGAATTCATCACCACCAAACCAGCTCTACAACAAATGCTAAAGGAACTTCTTTAAGTGGGAAACACAAGAGAAGAAAAAGACCTACATAAACAAACCCAAAACAATTAAGAAAATGGTAATAGGAAAATACATATCGATAATTACCCTAAACGTGAGTGGATTAAATGCTCCAACCAAAAGACACAGGCTTGCTGAATGGATACAAAAACAAGACCCATATATATGCTGTCTACAAGAGAGCCACTTCAGACCTAGGGACACATTCAGACTGAAAGTGAGGGGATGGAAAAAGATATTCCATGCAAATGGAAATCAAAAGAAAGCTGGAGTAGTAATACTCATACCAGATAAAATAGACTTTAAAATAATGTTACAAGAGACAAGGAAGGACACTACATAATGATCAGGGGATCAATCCAAGAAGAAGATATGACAATTATAAATATATATGCACCCAACATAGGAGCACCTCAATACATATGGCAACTGCTAACAGCTATAAAAGAGGAAATCGACAGTAACACAATAGTAGTGGGGGACTTTAACACCTTACTTACACCAATGGACAGATCATCCAAAATGAAAATAAATAAGGAAACAGAAGCTTTAAATGACACAATAGACCAGATAGATTTAATTGATATTTATAGGACATTCCATCCAAAACAGCAGATTACACTTTTTTCTCAAGTGCGCACAGAACATTCTCCAAGATAGATCACATCTTGAGTCACAAATCAAGCCTCAGTAAATTTAAGAAAATTGAAATCATACCAAGCATCTTTTCTGACCACAACGCGATGAGATTAGAAATCAATTACAGGGAAAAAACGTAAAAAACACAAACACATGGAGACTAAACAATACATTACAAAATAACCAAGAGATCACTGAAGAAAACAAAGAGGAAATCAAAAAATACCTAGAGACAAATGACAATGAAAACACGACGGTCCAAAACCTATGGGATGCAGCAAAAGCAGTTCTAAGAAGGAAGTTTATAGCTATACAAGCCTACCTCAAGAAACAAGAAAAATCTCAAATAAACAATGTAACTTTACACCTAAAGGAACTAGAGAAAGAAGAACAAACAAAACCCAAAGTTAGCAGAAGGAAAGAAATCATCAAGATCAGAGCAGAAATAAACGAAATAGAAACAAAGAAAACAATAGCAAAGATCAATAAAACTAAAAGCTGGTTCTTTGAGAAGATAAACAAAATTAATAAACCATTAGCCAGACTCATCAGGAAAAAGAGGGAGAGGACTCAAATCAATAAAATTAGAAATGAAAAAGAAGTTACAACAGACACTGCAGAAATACAAAGCATCCTAAGAGACTACTACAAGCAACTCTATGCCAATAAAATGGACAACATGGAAGAAATGGACAAATTCTTAGAAAGGGATAATCTTCCAAGACTGAACCAGGAAGAAATAGAGAATATGAACAGACCAATCACAAGCAATGAAATTGAAACTGTGATTAAAAATCTTCCAACAAACAAAAGTCCAGGACCAGATGGCCTCACAGGTGAATTCTATCAAATATTTAGAGAAGAGCTAACACCCACCCTTCTCAAATGCTTCCAAAAAATTTCAGAGGAAGAAACACTCCCAAACTCATTCTATGAGGCCACCATCACCTTGATATGAAAACCAGACAAAAATACTACAAAGAAAGAAAATTACAGACCAATATCACTGATGAATATAGATGCAAAAATCCTCAACAAAATGCTAGCAAACAGAATCCAACAACACATTAAAAGGATCATACACCATGATCAAGTGGGATTTATCCCAGGGATGCAAGGATTCTTCAATATATGCAAATCAATCAATGTGATAAACCATATTAACAAATTGAAGAATAAAAACCATTTGATAGTCTCAATAGATGCAGAAAAAGCATTTGACAAAATTCAACACCATTTATGATAAAAACTCTCCAGAAAGTGGGCATAGAGGGAACCTACCTCAACATAATAAAAGCCATATAGGACAAACCCATAGCAAACATCATTCTCAATGGTGAAAACTGAAAGCATTTCCTCTAAGATCAGGAACAAGACAAGGATGTCCACTCTCACCACTATTATTCAACATAGTTTTGGAAGGCCTACCCATGGCAATCAGAAAAGAAAAAGAAATGAAAGGAATACAAATTGGAAAAGAAGAAGTAAAACTGTCACTGTTAGCAGATGACATGGTATTATACATAGAGAATCCTAAAGATGCCACCAGAAAGCTACTAGAGCTAATGAATGAATTTGGTAATGTTTCAGGATACAAAAGTAATGCACAGAAATCTCTTGCATTCCTATACACTAATGATGAAAAATCTGAAAGAGAAATTAAGGAAACACTCCCATTTACCATTGCAACAAAAAGAATAAAATACCTAGGAATAAACCTACCTAGGGAGACAAAAGACCTGTATGCAGAAAACTATAAGACACTGATTAAAGAAATTAAAGATGATACCAACAGATGGAGAGATATACCATGTTCTTGGATTGGAAGAATCAAAATTGTGAAAATGACTATACTACCCAAAGCAATCTACAGATTCAATGCAATCCCTATCAAATTACCAATGGCATTTTTTACAGAAGTAGAACAAAAAATCTTAAAATTTGTTTGGAGACACAAAAGACCCCGAATAGCTAAAGCAGTCTTGAGGGGAAAAAACAGAGCTGGAGGAATCAGACTCCCTGACTTCAGACTATACTACAAAGCTACAGTAATCAAGACAATATGTTACTGGCACTAAAACAGAAACACAGATCAATGGAACACGATAGAAAGCCCAGAGATAAACCCACGCACCTATGGTCAACTAATCTATGACAAAGGAGGCAAGGATGTACAATGGAGAAAAGACAATCTATTCAATAAGTGGTGCTGGGAAAACGGGACAGTTACATGTAAAAGAATGAAATTAGAACACTCCTTAACACCATACACAAACATAAACTCAAAATGGATTAGAGACCTAAATGTAAGACCGGACACTATAAAACTCTTAGAAGAAAACATAGGAAGAACACTCTTTGACATAAATCACAGCAAGTTCGTTTTTGATCCACCTCCTAGAGTAATGGAAATAAAAACAAAAATAAACAAATGGGACCTAATGAAACTTAAAAGCTTTTGCACAGCAAAGGAAACCACAAACAAGACGAGAAGACAACCCTAAGAATGGGAGAAAATATTTGCAAACGAATCAACAGACAAAGGATTGATCTCCAAAATATATAAACAGCTCATGCAGCTCAATATTAAAAACACAAACAACCCTATCCAAAAATGGGCAGAAGACCTAAATAGACATTTCTCCAAAGAAGACATACAGATGACAAAGAAGCACATGAAAAGCTGCTCAACATCACTAATTATTAGAGAAATGCAAATCAAAACTACAATGAGGTATCACCTCACAACAGTTAGAATGGGCACCATCAGAAAATCTACAAACAACAAATGCTGGAGAGGGTGTGGAGAAAAGGGAACCCTCTTGCACTGTTGGTGGGCATGTAAATTGATAAAGCCACTATGGAGAACAGTATGGAGGTTCCTTTAAAAACTAAAAATAGAATTACCATATGATCCAGCAATCCCACTACTGGGCATATACCCAAAGAAAACCATAATTCAAAAAGACACATGCACCCCAATGTTCATTGCAGCACTATTTACAATAGCCAGGTCATGGAAGCAACCTAAATGCCCATCGACAGACAAATGGATAAAGAAGATGTGATACATATATACAATGGAATATTACTCAGCCATAAAAAGGAACGAAATTGGGTCATTTTTTGAGATGTGGATGGATCTAGAGACTGTCATACAGAGTGAAGTAAGTCAGAAAGAGAAAAACAAATATTGTATATTAACTCATATATGTGGAACCTAGAAAAATGGTGCAGATGAACTGGTTTGCAGGGCAGAAACTGAGACACAGATGTAGAGAACAAACGTATGGACACCAAGCGGGGAAAGCGGCGGGGTGGTGGGGGTGATCGTGTGATGATTTGGGCGATTAGTATTGACATGTATCCACTGATGTGCATAAAATTGATGACTAATAAGAACCTGCTGTATAAAAAAATAAAATAAAATTTTTAAAAAAGAGATTAATGAGTCCTGGGAATATAATGAACAGCATCGTGACCACAGCTAACAATACTGTATTGCATATTTGAAAGTTGCTAAGAGAGTAGATCTGAAAATTTCCCGTCAGAAAAATAAAATTATGTATCTAACTATGGTGACAGATGTTAACTAGTCTTATTGTGATGATCATTTTGCAATATATACAAGTATTAAATCATTTGTTGTGCACCTGAAACTAATATAATACATCAATTATACCTCAATAATAAAAATCATTGCTTTTTATTTTAAAGAAAAGAAAAATCAATGATTCTTCATTCCCTTCCCCGCCTCACGCCTGATAATTACTACTCTACTTTCTGTCTCTATGAATTTGACTATCCTAGGTACCTCATATAAGTTGAAACATACAATATTTGTGCTTTTGTGTCTGGCTTATTTCCCTTAGCATAATGTTTTCACGATGGATCCATGTTGTAGCATGTGTCAGAATTTGATTCCTTTTTAAAGCTGAATAAAAAAAAGAACCTAGGGGCAGGACAGGAATAAAGATGCAGTTGTAGAGAATGGACTTGAGGACACTGGGAGGGGGAAGGGTAAGCTGGGATGAAGTGAGAGAGTGGCATGGACTTATATATACTACCAAAATAGATAGCTAGTGGGAAGCAGCCACATAGCACAGGGAAATCAGCTTGGTGCTTTGTGAGCACCTAGAGGGATGGGAAAGGGAAGGTGGGAGGGAGACGCTAGAGGGAGGAGATATGGGGATATATGTATATGTATAATTGATTCACTTTTTTATAAAGCAGAAACTAACACACCATTGTAAAGCAATTATACTCCAATAAAGATGTTTAGAAAAATTTAAAAATAAATAAATAAATAAATAAAAATAAAAATCAGGTTATAAAACAGTATGTAAAGAATGATTTACATTTTTGTAAATTTACAGGGAAAAAACTTTGAAAGAATATACAACCAAATATTAATAGTTGTGGGATGACAAGTGATTTTCATTCTTTTTACTTATTCATGGTTTAAAATTTTTCTACAAGTATGCATTATTTACATAATAAATTTTAAATACATAAAGCAAAGTTGTCCCACCAGTTAGTTTAGAATCCAACATCACTTTTACCTTTTCTCTTGCCCCCTAATGACCATATGCAAATAAGATCTGAAAAGGGAGATATACACAAGTTAATAGACGTACAGCAGGAGGAGAATGATTAGAGATATTTGAGAAGAATGTCCCTCCATTTATTCATCAAATATTCATAAGTATGAACCATGTCCTGAGCACTGTACCATTATCCAGCCAAGAATGAGAGTGATGTGCACCCCCTACCTCATGCAGTTCTTCACCCACTGGAGAAAACAGAAGATAGGTAAGTAATTATGTAAGTATGAGGATTGTCAGAGAAGAAAAGTTCAAAACTTCAGGTGTGACAGGAGCACATTAGAGGATTGAACCCAGTCTAGGTGCACATAAAAGGCTTCTCTGGGTGAGTAATATTTAAGCTAACACCTGAGGCTGAGTAAATTTGGCCACACACAGAGGAGGGAAGAGAATTCAGGGCAAAGGGAGGGAAGAAAATTCTCAGCAGAGAAACCAGCCTGCGTGAAGGGCCCCGAGTCAACAATAAAACAGAGCAATCTGAGGCAATGAAAGAGCACATGGGCCCGGAGAACCCGTGGGGAGCAGGGAGAGACACGTGTGCCTCTAGGCAGAGAGTTCATGGGGCTTTAGCACTAGGCCCAGTGTGCTCAATGGGAATGCTGGTCATCCCCATGTGAAAGGAATAAATGCGCCACATCTAAACCAGATGGACAGTGCAGAGTTCTGGAAGGTGTTGGTTCTAATATTATTTTATACCAGCAACATCACTCCAGAGCCAGACATCGCTCTGCGTTGCACGTGCATGACCTCACTTCCCCTTGTCCACCATTTTATGAGGTGAGTCCTCTTATCACCCCAATTTTATGTATCAGGAAACTAAGGCTTGGAGAGGTTAAGTGATTTTCCCAAAATCATCAAAAGGCAAGTGAATAGCAGAGGGGCAGTTCAAACCCAAGAAAGTCCATGTTGGCCCCTTAAAGAGAGAGAAAGGAAATTTAGGGATGAATGTGAACGATCAGTCTACTGATGCAGATGTGCAAAGAAAATTCCATTTCTTTCATTTTATAAACCAAGTTCAATCTTAAGTCCTTGATTTAATGAGCTGGTGAGAAACCTGAAATCAGCCTTCTCAAAGTTTCCCGCTCTTTCTGGGACCGTGCTCCAGCTGTGGGGTTTCATGCAGCACCGTGGTTCTGGGGCGTCCTCTCTCCTCTGGTCATCTGTCTGTGGTGGCTGTGATGAGTCCTCTCCCCTGGTCCTCTTCAGCCGCCAGACATGGGGCAGAGGAGCATTTGGTGAGGCTAGAGTTCTCAGGCCTGGGACATGGCCTTCCTGGTGCCACATGCTGAGGTCCTAACACAACCTCTCGGGGCTGTGAGGACACAGCCCTCCCTTTCTTCGCTACCCCTTGCACCCTTAGCCTGGGGGGAACCTCTCTCTTCCATTTGTCCTCAGAGACTTTCCCTGGTTCCTGGACCCTGGCCTGCTCAGTGAATTTAGGCTTTTGGAAAGAAATCCATGGAAGGAAGTGCCTTGACAGACAGGTCAGAGGCAGCCTAGTCCTAAGTGACTCCCAGGGATTATTGCCCTTGGGTTGATTTTATTCTCAGAAGCCCTTGCTGTGGGTTTCCTCAGGATCCTCTGAGCACACCCTCTATGAGCACCTGTACCCCTGACCTCCAGGCCCCTTCACTCAGATTTCAGATCCATGGGAAGGAGCACACTGACGCTGGGCTTGGCCTGATTTCTGCCTCCCTGATCTCTACCATGTTGTGTCTCCGGGAAACTATCAGTGTGGTGTGAGTGTGCATTGGTCTATTGCTGGTCTCTAGAGATATATTGACCTTGCAGACCTCAGTCACAAACACACACTGCACCAGGAGTCAGGAGCCCTCGTTCTATCAGTGTGACTTTATACGAGTTACTTCATGTCTGGTTTTACTCTCAGTGTTTACAAAATGTACTAGTTGGATGATTGATGATGATTCAACAAAGGCCCTCTGGTATTGTATAACCTTATGGGGCCAGGAAGATTCAGAGAGGAGAGAAGAGAAGCTGGCCTGGGAATGGGTCAAAGGAGTAAGTAGCTGGCCTTGGTTAAGGAGAGGTGGGGGCAAGTCAGAGAAGATTCCAGGAGGAGGAAGACTCAGGTCTTGAAAGATGAACGGGAGTTTTCAAGAATGAGCAGGGTAGGCTTTCTGGACAGTGGGAATAAACAAAGGCTCAGAGGTGTGACCAGGCTGGTGTGGACAGGGGCCTGTGAGTGTGGCAGGAGCCAAGATTGGTGTAAGTGAGGAGAAGCCACAGAATGTGAGTCTGGAGAGTGAGCAGGGCCAGATGGTGAAAGGCTGTATGTGACTAAGGAGTTGGGATTGTGTTCTAAGGGAAAGCAGAACGATTGAAAGTTTTGTGGTTTTTTTTAAAAATTTTTATTGGGGTACAGTCAATTTACAATGTTGTATTAGTTTCAGGTGTCCAGTGGTACAGCCACTATGGAGAACAGTATGGAGGTTCCTTAAAAACCTAAAAATAGAGCTACCATACGACCCAGCAATCCCACTCCTGGGCATATACCCAGAGAAAACCACTGGCGGTTTTAAGTTAGAGAACTAACAGATTCAGAGGTTTAGAAAGCTCACTCTGATGGCAGCGTTGAGGCTCTTCGAGAGGGCCAGGCAGGAAGCAGGGAGACCAATGAGAAGACGCTGTTGTAACCCCGAGGGAGAGTGAGACTTGAGGTAGGGGGGGTACTCCAACACGGAGAATGCAGACCAAGTCGTCAGGACTGATTCCGCGGCTGGCTGACTGATTCCGGGAGAGGCAGGGGTGCCTGACCAACTGGGAAGACCCACTGAGACCAGGGCGGAGGGCTGGCTTGGATGGGTAAATCATGGATTCTGGACTGGTCATGTCTGGTTTGAGATGCCATTCACTTCATTCCTGAAGTGGATTTTCTGACAGGCAGTAGGATGTAGCGTGTCTAACGCTCAGGAGGTAGGTCTGGGTGAAAGACGTGTTTGAGAGCTACGTTCTCTGAAATCATGGGTTTGGATGAGACCACCAGTGAGGAACTGTAGGGTTAAAAGGGAGAAGAGGGGCTTCCCTGGTGGCGCAGTGGTTGAGAATCCGCCTGCCAATGCAGGCGACACGGGTTCAAGCCCTGGTCTGGGAAGATCCCACATGCCGCGGAGCAACTGGACCCGTGAGCCACAACTACTGAGCCTGCCCGTCTGGAGCCTGTGCTCCGCCACAAGAGAAACCGCGACAGTGAGAGGCCCGCGCACCGCGATGAAGATTGGCCCCCGCTCGCCGCAGCTAGAGAAAGCCCTCGCACAGAAACGAAGACCCAACACAGCCAAAAATAAAGAAAGAAAGAAAGAAAGAAAGAAGCTTTCATTTAAAAAAAAGAAGGGGAGAAGAGGTAGGCTTCCCTGTGGTGCAGTGGTTAAGAATCCGCCTGCCAATGCAGGGAACACGGGTTCGAGCCCTGGTCCGGGAAGATCCCACATGCCGCGGAGCAACTAACCCGTGCGCCACAACTACTGAGCCTGCGTTCTAGAGCCCGCGAGCCACAACTACTGAGCCTGTGCTCCACAACAAGAGAAGCCACTGCTCGCTGCAACTAGAGAAAGCCCACGCACAGCAATGAAGACCCAATGCAGCCAAAGATAAATAAATAAATAAATATTAAAAAAAAAAAAAAAAAAGGAGAAGAGGACCAAGGCTGGACCTTAGGGCACCAGCACTTAAGGTGTACGTGGAAGAGAAGGAGCCAACAATAGACAAGCTGAAAACAATGGCCAGAGAATGGGAAGACGAGGACCGAGGTGTTCTTCTCGTTTATATCTTTCTTTCTTACAGTTGGAGGACCAAGTGGAACATCACATTTGGTTATTTGGGAAAGAGAAGGATCTCTTTGGATATATCCAGGTAGGAATGAAGGGGGTGGGAGGTGGAAGGATGGGAGTGGGGGTGGGGAGTAGGGAACAGCGCCCAGAGTGAATTGGGAAGTGAGGGGAAAATGCTATATGATCACTTACACTACTGGAAAAAGACATGTGAGACACTTTAGACCTAGACCTAGAGTGAAATGTTCGCCATTTAGTTTGTGACATAGGTGGAATTGTCATTAATCACAGGGACATAGAATCATCTCCTTCTAGCAGGCTCTCCTTACGACAATTTCAAATATAGGTCTCGAAGGGATAGGTTAGAATCATCTAGATATGCTTTGGCTCTGCATATTGTCAGAAGCAAAGTATTTTTAGTGATGAGCCAGAGATCACCACAATCAAGCCAGCAGTAGTCAGCTTCCAGGCAGGCTGCACGCTCAGCTTTGCCTTGATACAAGTCATGTGCACCAAGGGCCACAAGGGGTGGACCTGGATGGGATTCTTTGAACCTGCACCCCAGGCATATGGTCATATGTGGCTATCTCGCTTCACAAGAGGGCAGTTATGTTCAATTCTATACTCTTTGCAATCTGACCTTCAGACAAGTGACTTAAGCAAAGTGGGTTGTTGGTTTGGGGGAGGGGAACTGTAGTGTAGGTATCAAAATAAACCCTTTCTCTCTGCCACGCAATCCCGCGGTTAAGGCTAACTCCCCAGGTGTGAGTTGCTGAGTACCCCTTTTATCAACAGCTGTTCAGTGGCTCTGCTAAAAAGGTAATGCCCACAGTTAATGGCTTCCAGAGTTATAATGCAGCATACACTTAAGTGAGAACAGGGCACCTGAGAAACTTCAGCAGAGTTTTTCAGGAAGAATACATTGATTTTCAGACCTTCGGAATTTACTACTGACACTCAGAGAAGGTGCCTTCTTTGACAGTCAGGAGCATCATCCAACATGAAGCTGCCTGGCACCTAAGAGGTGAGCTGGTCACCAGGCTGCACCCTTGCCACCCTCACCCACCCCTTCCAGACTGCCGCTCTGGAAACAAAGACTCCTTCCTTTCCTCCAGTGTAGCTTGTACTTCCTTTTAGTTCTTTTGCCCTCTGGACCCTGCCTACTTCAGGGACTTTGAACTTGCTTTGTACTCTTTGCTTGAACTCTTTCTTTGCAGATATCCCTATGGTTCACCTACTTTCTCTAGGTGTCTGTCCAATTATCACCTTACTATTAGGTCATATGGAATATCAAACCCAATTTTAAAATGGCAACCCCCTGAACTGGTTCAGTTTCTGGACTGTCTCATTTTCATGCACATGTGGACCCTAAAGCACATCACAATGACTCAGAACTGGAACTTTGTTCTTTTCTCTATTTTTGCCCAGAAAACTTTTGTCTATACCAAAGTTTACTTAAGTTTGGGGGTAGATAGATGGGGTGGTTTGCATCACAGCACAGCAAACAATTTCAAATGGAATATTAAACATCCTTACTCTTAGGAATATTTGGCCACTCAGCTCTGGGGAAATTTTTTGCGGGGGTGTACCACCCTTTTCAATAACCTCACCCGTCTTCATGCTACTGTCACCCCTCTTCCTTCTCTCATCCTCTTCCTGCTCCAACTCATTTTTCCCTTAGGAACTCAGATTTTTTTTTAATCTGAGTTTATCTCTCTCCAGATCCTACTCACAAACCCCAGACCCATCTTTCAGATCTAAGCCTGCTAACATGCACATCTGAATGAAAGTGTCTTTCATGTAATAAGAGCCCTCCTCCTCTGACTGCAGCTATATATGTTAACAACAATAGAAGGTGGGAGCTGGGAGAAATGAGTGGAGGGGCTCAAAGGTAAAAAGAAAAATGTAGCAAGGGTTTATCTCTGTTATGGTGTGGAAGAAATTCAGTCCTGGGCTACATTGCAGGGTGGTTGGTGGGTCCATTCATCTCTGTTTTTTGTAAACCCAAGAAGCCCTTCTTTTCTTTGTATGAGTTCATCATATATTGTCCTGAATACAAATAAGGTGACTCCACCAGAAGAAGTTCTGGGACATAAAGATAATTTGGCAAATGTAAATGTCATCAAAGTAGTAATGTCAGCAGGACCCTTAGGTGAAGGAGGTAATAGCATAAGACATCCAGGCAAGTCAGCCTCAGAGAAGGGTGACATTTACTTGAGTGTTTGCTTACATGCTTTACAGTCTAGAGGTGCAAGGAGTGCTGAGCTAAGTCTCCTTACCTGTTTGTCAGAGGCTGTGGGCAGCTGGCAAAGCTCAGCACACAGTAGGTGCTCCATACATCCGACAGGGTGAAGGGAGAGACGAGGACAGGGTAAGTTCAGCTTCACTGGGGTGTTTGGATGATACACAGGCCCCAGCAGCAGAGCATGGAGGAAAAGACAGAGGCAGGAGTGTGGACTCTATTTTCCACAACCCGGGTAGGGGTGGGACCATGCAGGACACTGTCAGGATGGCGGGGACATTAGACACGTTTGGCTTTAGCACTTCCTCAGAAAGAAGTGTGTGTGGACAGACACACGCTGAGTAAGTGCATTCTCAGTTCTCCTTCAATGGTGCCAAACCAACGGCATGATGGTATTTGGCTGGGATTGAATTTCCAAAAGCATGATGAACATCATATATGTGCCTGAATCAGGGTGGGCTAACTAAAGTGTTGATTTTTTTCTCCTGCCTGGAATTTGAGCATCTTCATTGGGTAGCATTGCTCACTTTATCCTTCTCAGGTGCTGGCTGAAGCCTGGGCTTCAGAATGAAAGAGAACCTGTATTCACCACTAACTGGCTGGGTGATCTTGAACAAGGTACTTAATCCCTCTGAACCTCTATGTCTTGAGCTGAAAAGTAGAGAGAATGCCACCCAGCTGATAGAATTTATTGTGGCGATAAATTAGAGTATGCGGACGTACCTAAGCAGAGCTTTGGTCACCGAGGGAGCTCCTGATGAGGGATAGTTCCTCTGGCTGAACAAATAACAAAGAAATTAATTGCTACTTCTCAAGCTTTCAAACTGCTGAAGTAAGCACATGTGCAAAGTGCTACAGACACAAGAGAGCACACCTAACTCTGAGGAGATGGAAGGGCCTCAGGCAGGAGGTGACAAGTGAGTGGGTACTGATGGGGCAGCAGAGGTGGGGCAAGTGGAAAGAAGCAGAAAGCATTTAGGCAGAGGGGTCATCACCCAGAACAGACAGGCAACTCGAAAGTAATTTACAGACTCTGGAAATAAAAGGACGTTTCACATGACTGAGAAAAAAAAGGGGTGGCTGGGTGGTGGCTGGTGAGCCTGGGAAGGAAATCCGGACATCCTGGGATGTGGGGACAGATTCTGAGCTGGCAGCTGGCACAGTCAGGTCTCTGTTTAGAGGGAAACCTGGCCAATGCAGAGGATGAACTGGAGTTGGGGGAGGCTGGCGACTGGGGGATTTATTATAATTATTTAATTTTGTCACTAGCAGCAATAACAACTACTTTTTATGGAGCATCTGTAATCTGTCAGGTGGAACACTTACACAGCTCTCGTGTTTCATCCCTGACCCCAGCTCTGTGAGGTGGACACCTTTATTCCCAATTACAGTTGAGGAAACTGAGATACAAAGAGGTTAAGGAACTTGCCAGGTCACATGATGAGTAATTTCTGCAGCTGGAATTCGAACCCAGGTGTTTGTCTTACTCCCAGGCCTGTGCTACCCTGCTGCTCCTGGTCAACAAACAGATGGAGAAGGGAGTCTTACCTTTGAGCCACAGGTCAGTGGTGGGGCCTCTGCTGCCCTTTTCAGAGCTCTGATGACAACTGCCTTCCTGTCTGTTCCTCACTCACATTTGTGGCTACAGAGATCTGCCCACCAGGAGTGGCCTTATCACCTCACTTTTTACCCATCCCATAAAGACACACACACACACACGCATACCGTGTTTTGACCCTCAATGTTACTTTTGTTTAAACTACATCCTAATTCTGCCTCACTTCTTGGATACTATGGTTTTACTGAATCTTCCCGCAGTGTCTGCAGTTTGGACTGCCCCCTCTACCTGCTCCAGCCTAATAAAGACCCAGACTCTTGGCCCTCAGCCTTCCTAGTCTGACTATCCTGAAATAATGTTCAGGCTATACCCATTCCAGTCCCAAGATGTGAAACAATTATTGTATATTTAGTTCACCTAAAGTTTAGAGGAAAGGTCACAAAACTGAGGGCCAAAACATCTTGGTTCAACCCCCAGCTCTGCCACTTCCTGGCAGCGTGCCTTGGGCAGATTCCAGAATTTCCATGAATGTACTAATTAGGATACTTGAGAACAAGCAACAAAAACCTACTCTTGTGTATGTAAAATTCATGGAAAGGACACAAATAGCTCACAGAATCAAGTAGTCAAATGACCTGGCCTTGGGAAGGACAGGAAGAAAGAGCCCTCTAGGGGTCTCAGTAGCAGTGACTTATAGTCTCTCCAAGGTTGGCCAATAGGCGCCCCTTTCTGTGTCATTATGGTCATCTGGATTATAATCTCCAGGGGATTGCTTGCCTTGGGTCATGTGACCATGTTCCTTGATGTCCCTATGACTGACAGCACACTAGAATCACATGGCATGAGGAAGGAACATTTTCCCCAAGGAAAAGCAGAACACTACTGTTAGCATAAGAAGAAAGGGAATCTGGGCAAGTGTGAAAAATCATTATTCTCTACTCTGAGACTCAGCTGCCATGTAAAAAGGGATGTGGTGTGATGTGGGAATATTGTGCCTATTCAAAAGATTGCTGTTTTGAGGATCACATCAACTGTGAATAATTCTTCCAACTGCAAGACAATAGACAATGTAAAGGTTGATTTTTTTTCTTATACATTAAAAAGCAGAGCTAGATTTTAAAGGACTTCTACCTTAAAATGTTAAAGGACACTTTACTCCCTTCCCCTCCCTGAAGTCAATTAAAAACTATGAAAAGAATCAAAAACAGAGAAATTTCTATCTTCAGAAAAACTAGGGGAAAAATCACCTGTTAAGTCTCCAAACAAAAATGTTCAAGAAAAATAAAATCTTCCAAGCAGAAACATGTCTTTACAGATAATGTGTAGAATACAGAGTTCTCAAAGGGTAGTTGGTACAAAGGTCCATCCAGTGATTGCTGACACAAATTTTCAATGCCTATGGGTGTGAGAGGGCCCCAGGAGCATCCCTGAATCCATTCCACATTCCAGGATGGCAGAAAAGACAAGGAAGGATGCACTACAGATGTGTCATCTCTTAAAGACACTACTGGAAGGACGGTGGGAAAAGGAGAGAAAACAAGCAACAGCAGGTTTGCTCTTGTAGTGATCTGGACAAATCACCACAGAGAACACCTGTTACATAGAGGGCTTCATTATACATCATTCTTATCCTATCTTACCTTAAAGGAACAACACCAAAAACTGAATAGATGTATTCCTAGGCAGAGGAAGCAGCATATGAAGAAAGAAGGTTTTGTGAGACAATGCACCCAAACTGAAGTTGCCAACCAGCCCATCCCTCTGCCTTCCATGCCTTCCAACACTATTCTCTAGTAACTGGCTCTCCCTGATGGATTGGTCCCCTTCAGTGATGAATAATTATCAGAAACAATCCAGCATGAGATCTATACTTAGGTAACAACCAGAGAGAGAGGGAGAGAGAAGAAGTTGATCAAATAAAAATATAGATGAAGGACAAATTTCCTAATATCCCACCAAATGAGAAAAATTCAAACAAGTACTTTTCCACGGGCATCAACTAAATAAATGTCGGCTCTTGAAGAAAGAGCTGAAGAAAGAGACAAAAGAGAATAAGAAATGTGGGACAAGAGAATTAGTTGATAGTGAGCAGAAAAAGTTCAGAAGAGAGGTTGAAGAAGGAAATAAAACCATCAACAAAATGAAATGAAATTTTAATTATGAGACACCATTTTCACCTATCAGAATGGGAAAGATTAAACTATCAGATAATACATACTGTTACCAAAGTTATAAGTGGACAGCACACCACAGTATTCTAAGTGGGCATGTCAGAGGCCGATTTGGCAGTATTAACATTAGAACGTTACAAGCACAAAAATGCTCTTGCAGCAGTCTTTTTAATAGCAAAATTTTGCAAACAACCTAAATGTGCACTAAAAGGAGATTAGTTAAATTTTGATAAACTCAAACAAAAGAATTTTATACAGTCGTTAAAAAGAACAAGGTGCTTATAAGCAAATATCTCCTAAATTGACAATTAGGTTTAAAAAACGAGTTGCAGAACAGTATGTATAAAATGAATTCATTTGTGTAAAATGAAAAAGGATATATATTATATTCATTTTTATGTTTAAATGTTTGCACATGCATAGAAGTTTCTGGAGAATTACACAAGAAACTGTTGCTAGTGCTCCTCTGTGGTGAGTGGGCTGGGAACTGGGATGGAGGGAAGCCTCTTTTCAATGGATAGACCTTTGCACTTAAAAAAAAGTACTATATGTAAGTGTCAATTTTTAATTTAACTAGACCCCCTCCTTTGGCCCTGTGGGGAGGGAAGAGGGTGGCTAAATGTCTTGTTCTTCCTCTGGTCTCTCTCTCCAGTTTAAGTGACCTGAGGAGTTGTAAACTTCACTAGGGATGGAGGAGGGGAAAGAAAACTCGAGTGTAAGCCTTAGTAGAAGGCGGGGGTGATGAGGGAGAGTGGCTTGAGATAATCAAAAGTTTAAAAATGTAATCAATACTTGTGAGATTCTTATGGTTAGCAAAGTGCTTCATATGCATTATCTCCACTGAGTCTCTGAGCATTGCTGTAAGTTATATGCTTATCAGGCCCACCTTATAAATGAGAAAATGAAGGCCTAAGTGGATACCAGACCTCTCTAAAGACTCAGCTAGTAACTGGCTGGGCTGAGATCCAAACCAGGCCCTGCCCTCCAGAGGGACTGTTCTTTGCCCCGCACTGTGCTGCCAGTCATGCGAGCTGAGGGTCCCGAGAGGAGAGGAGAGAGATCGGTGTGGATGAGGAAGTAAGAAATAGGGTGGTGAGGCAGCTTCTCTGCAGTGTTGTCTCAGGACGGGCTCTGAGGAGAGCTGCCAACCCTACATGTCTGAAAAGACAAAACCAGCCAAGAGTGAAAATCCATCCCGCTGAGGAGTTTAAAAAATAATTTCAAGCTGGAAATTACATTTCATCTTTTCATCCCCTAAAGTTCAGAATTCAACTCCCCACAGTTGCCTTGACTTAAAAGTAAGTGATTCCATCATCACAATCCAATACACAGTGAGTCGGAAGTCCTGTGCATCCATGCTGAAAAAGGCCCGCTGACTGGGCACGTCCTGGCAAACAAAATAGGAGACTGCACATCCGTCAGGCATCTGGGCCCGTTTTCATCACTCACTATTATTAAAGAAGAAATAGAATTGTGCTCATGTGTAGACAGTGGATAAAACTAATCTCTGCAGTAAGATATCCAGAGACTGAGAGGTTCTTTTTTTTTTTTTTAACATCTTTATTGGAGTATAATTGCTTTACAATGGTGTGTTAGTTTCTGCTTTATAACAAAGTGAATCAGTTATACATATGCATATGTCCCCATATCTCTTCCCTCTTGCATCTCCCTCCCTCCCACCCTCCCTATCCCACCCCTCTAGGTGGTCACAAAGCACCGAGCTGATCTCCCTGTGCTATGCGGTTCTTTATCACTAGTTTCCTGGGAAATAGTCTTTTCCAAATCTAAGCGCCAGCAAGACAAAGATAATGACCACTAAGATTTTCTAAGCTCTGTTTCTGCCCAGAAAGCTACAAACCTGATCAGAGAGAGGTAGTCGGTTAAAAGGGAGAGTTGGGTTGGAGTCATTCAGACTGGGTTTAAGCCCTACCTCTTCCCATTCACAAGTGCTATGACCACTGGCAAATTATTTCTCTTCCTGAGCTTTGATCTACCCTGAGGTTTGATTTACTCACTTCCTAGGTCTTACTGTGAGGATCAAACAAAATAGCCTAGGTAATCAATAGCAGCTTGAACTTATGTGCTCAATCAATTACATTTACTTTAATCGAAGTCATAATTCAGTAGGAAACAAAAGACCTTGATTAGGGCAAATAGACCCAGTTATCCAAGAGACATTCTGATCAGAAAGAACCTAAAGCAGAAGCTGGTGAAGGGGAGAAGGAGCAGAAGTGAGGTGACACCTAGGATCGTTAGCATTCTCCTTCTGTTGCCCCAGAGGTAAGGCCCTAGGAGGAGCCGGCAGGGGTGGAGCCAGGGCAGGGGGAGACACTGATTCACAGCTGGCCACGTGCCAGCTCCAGCCAGGAATGTTGACAGAGTAAACTGGTCAAGGAGACAGGACGAGGAGGATACCATTTCTCTGCTGGGGCTGCCAGAAACACATCCTAGGATCCTGGCAGGCTGAGGGTCCACAATACCTAGCAGGGGCCTGTTGCCAAGGATGTGAAAATTAGAAGCAAAACAAAGAGGCAGCCTGGGGATGGGCTGCTGGGGTGTGGAGAAAAGCATTCTTTTTTTTTTTTCTGTAGATGTTCCATTTTTTTTTTTTTTAACATCTTCATTGGAGTATAATTGCTTTACATTGCTGTATAATTGCTTACATTGTTGTGTTAGTTTCTGCTGTATAACAAAGTGAATCAGCTACACGTATACTTATATCCCCATATCCCTCTTGCGTCTCCCTCCCACCCTCCCTATCCCACCCCTCTAGGTGGTCACAGAGCACCGAGCTGATCTCCCTGTACTATGTGGCTGCTTCCCACTAGCTATCTATTTTATGTTTGGTAGTGTATATATGTCCATGCCACTCTCTCACTTCGTCCCAGCTTACCCTTCCCCCTCCTCGTGTCCTTAAGTCCATTCTCTACATGTGTCTTTATTCCTGTCCTACCCCTAGGTTCTTCAGAACCTTTTTTTTTTTTTTTAGATTCCATATATATGTGTTAGTGTACAGTATTTGTTTTTCTCTTTCTGACTTACTTCACTCTGTTTGACAGATTCTAGGTCCATCCACCTCACTCATGTACCACAATGTTCATTGCAGCACTATTTACAATAGCCAGAATATGGAAGCAACCTAAGTGTCCATCGATAGACGAATGGATAAAGAAGATGTGACTCAGCCATAAAAAGGCTTCTTTTAACGTGATCTGCGAGCCATCCAAGGATACTGATGATGAGCTCTTTCCGTGATCAGGCCAATTAAGCTATCATTGATATTATAAAATACCCATGTAATCAGCCAGGCTTCGGGGTGTGGGAGCAGATGGTGGGGCCCATTCTCTATGTATACTAAGTTAGCTCCCCAGAGAGCTGGACTGTAGCCTGGCCCTTTACAGAAACGGTTTCCCTGAGTCCTGGTCTAATGTTAATCTCAAGGCTCTTATTAAAAGTCTAATAGCCCCAGGAAGGCTGTTTCCTACACTGTTCATCATGTCATTCAAATTCTTTAAAATAAAAAAAAAAAAAAAACACTTCCATTTGGCAAATTCCTTTTAGAGCTGACAGGAACAGTAGAAAGGGCATAGACTTTTTGATTAAGGAGACCTTGATTGGAATCCTGGCTCTTCCATGCACTACTGACACTCTGACAAATGGTGTACCTTTGTTTCTTAAATGGAGATAGTAACACTACCTGGAGGGGGTGTTATAGGAATTGCAGGTGCTGTTTATTGGATGTTTACAATGTGCAAAGCACTCTGCTAGAGCCTAATAAGCATCTCACTGAATTCTTACAGCAAACGTGTGAGTGAGTGCAAGATCAACATCTCCCCAGCTCAGAGATGAGGGATTGCAGCCCTGAGGTAGAAGGTAAGTTGCCCAGTATCTCCCAGCAAGTGGAGGCCAAGGTGATGCACTTGAAAGCTCTTGGCAGTTATTAAGTGGGTGCTGAGTAAATGTCAGCTGCCTTGTCCTGTTCCCCTTAAAGACCTGAAATATTCCCTTTGTAATGATAGAAAGACTGAGTTCTAGTCTTTCGTGTTTTCCCCTCTTTGGCTCACAAGCAATTCAATGCAATGTTCAAACACAGTAACTCTGATTCGTGAGTATTTAATCCCCTCCCAATTTGCTCATGGTTTTGAAGTTTCTATTTTAAGAGCTCTATTATAGACATGTTTATTGTAAGCCATTTTACATTCTTTTGGAAACAGATAGGTTACAAATCCAGGGTCCATAGATGAGTAACTAGCTGCAGGATGACCACAGCCCTGATTGTAAAATAAGTTATTTTTTTTTAATGCAAACATACTAGAATTCCTGAATCCAAATAAAGGCTGCCCTTTAAAAGGGAAATCTCCAGAGGCTAAAGGCATAATCCAGTGATTAATAATTCAAAATATTAAAATGACTCCTCTTTGGGAATTGCCTTTAGTATCTATGGCATAATTTTTACATCTTTAAAATGATGGCAAATTCACATTGGGGGTGGGGAGTTTAAATTTTAGAAACATAACAGTCATTCAGAACTAAAACTCTAGACAAAGTTGAGTGATTAAACTGGGAAAGGTAGACTTTGGTCCAAAGCCAAATGACTATTTAAAATATGTCACAAATAAGCTTTCTCATGGGGTTATAAATCGGCTATAAAGACTTTGTCAAATCCTAACCAGCAGACAGACACTTCAGAGGAATTTTCCTAGAAAGCCACCTAGAATAAGATGGTCACTTGTGAAGGTGGGGACCGCCCTTCTGGCAGCAAGATGATTGGAGGTGGGAGGGTCCCCATGAGGGAGGCCAGGAGGGCTCACGTGATAGCCATGGGTAGATGGGCTCAGTGTGGCCAGAGGGCATTTGAATTAGGCTTCTTAGACGCAGGGGAGCATGGAGGGGATGATGCTAAAAGTCATCGGACCCCCGCTTCCTCGTTTAGTACAGATCAGATTGCTATGGAGAGAAACATCAGGAACTCTCATTTAAAGGGCCAAGTTTGAGTGAAAGGTGTGTAAGAGGAAGGAAGTTCAATACTGAGGCAGCAAGTGCAAAGACAGGAGGAAGAATCTCAGGCTAATCTCAGGAGAGTCACTGGCACCTGAGCTAAGTGTCACAGCATCCTCACGTATCATGACTCTGAGACACGGGGTTTATCATGCCTAAATCTAGTTAAACAGTAATTTTCATTGTGCAAAGGACTTTTATGTTCCTGTTTCAATGAACCCCTATAACACTGTGGGGTAGGTAATGTTATGAAACCCATTTGATAGTCAGAAGGATGAGACTTAGATAAATTAGTTAACTAATTCTTCAAAGTCCCTCAACTTATTAGTAACTAAACTGTTAACAGGACCTTGGTCTGTGGTCCTCAACTTCTGAATTTAACTAATTTTCTTTTCTCTTTATCAACAACGATGTATGAATTCTGAGTTATTTTCTACAAAGAAATGATCATAGTGACTTTAGCAGTCTTGATTAGCATTTCAGAGATCATATTTAAAAATAGCTTCAAAAATTAGGGAAGCTTCTACCTGACCCCTTGTGTCTGAAAACCTAAGAAAACATGCTCACTTTGTTACGATGTTGAATTGCCCATCACCCTCTTCCTCTTGAATGAAGCAAAAAGGCCACAAATAACATTCCTGGTGATTATAAGCTGTGCCTCCTTTTCTAAGATACTCACAATCTTCAGTGAGCAGCCAGCTAGTCTTCCTAAAATGTGCCCCATGGCAGAGACAGACCCCATGAGTCAGACTGGTCAACTCAATCTAGCTAATTATGCACAAGCTGCAGAGCCGGAGGTCATGATCAAGCTTTCCCGACTCCCTTCCTGCTCACCTCTCAGCTGTCCAAACAGGAGCCCAGTATTTGAGCTCCGGCAGCCTTGACACTCAAAGCGAGTCATTTTACCCCTAATCCCGAGTTTAAGCCAAATTCCTGAAAAATGCAAGGAAAGTTTCAAGTGTGTACTCCTCAAGAAAGAGTTTTCTCACTAATTTCTTTGTCCTCAACATAGGTGTGTTATCTGCAACAAAGGTGGTATTTAGGAAGGACCTGAAGTGGATGAAGGAAAGTAAAGGGGAAAGATGAAAGGAAGGAAGAGGAAGGAAGGAGAGAGGTAGGGAAGGAAAGGAAAAAGGAAGGAGGCAGAGAAGGAGAGGGTGTCAGGAGGGAAACCTGCATCCTGTACCACATCCAGGTGGGTCAGTTCATCAGTCCCTGTTCCTGGACTTTCTGGCGAGGCAAAGAAATAGTAATGTCGGCGCCAGCCTGCTCTCCTGTTTTCAGCCCTTAATGATTTTAATGAAGAACAGTTATAAAAATACATGGTTTGTGTTCGCAAAGACAGCCAAGGAACAGAGAAAAATGAAGACGGGGAGTTGCTTCTACCCAGAGGCATTTTCACCAGTGATTCTTGGCTTACTTTCTCTCTATGAGCTATGCCCACCTCAGGAGATTTCATCTGGACAAAACAGAGATCCAAAAAAAAAAAAAAAAAAGACACTCACTAGGCCTTGTGGAGCCTGATTGCCAGTTGTGCTTTGTCTCCTGGGGCTGTGTTTACTGAGGAGATGGTGGAAGTCATAATTTTCCTAAGGACAAGCATATCTTCTCTGTAAGTTCTTCTGCCAATCTGTCCCCATGACTATGCTGACACTGTCATCTATAGCCAACTAGATCCCAGGAGATACTTTCCATGCTATGGCTTATGTAGGTTTTTGCCTCATACATCATTTTGCAATTATTTATTGATTGTCTTCCATGTGGCAGGCACTGTGCATTATTTCTCATCCCTTCCTGCTCAGCAGCACCATGGAAGAAAGCAGAAGTCTGTGGCTGTGAGCGATGCCTCCCAATGGCCTTTTGCTCATTTAGAACCTCCTGGACTTCTTCCCAGGCACCTGTGGATGGCAGCAGAACCCTTGAACCCACCCAGAGCAAGCTCTACAATGGTGCCTAATTACTAACACACAAAGTCAAGACTCCTTTACCTGACTTTCAAGACTTGCATCATTCAGCTGTACCAGCCTAGCCCCTCCCTTCTTGCCCAAGTGTGCCAAACTCCTCTCAGCCTTCTGTACCTTCCTTTCATGTTAAGGCCACTGCTAGCCCATATGGTGGCTTTGTAAGCATTAGAAACAAGTATTCCCACCTGAAGACTTCCTTCCACCTGACGGACGATTGTTCAGAATATACTAATTTTGTTAGAACAAAAACTCCTGTTTTAGAACATTTAACTCTTATCTTCCAGAAAAGTGTCATAATAATATACAAATTATGCCCTCTACCATGTGGACGTGCCTCTTTAGACCTTGTGTCTTTGTGGATGCATGACAGTGTGCAGTAGTACTGTGTGTTGCCTCTCCCTCGAGTGGCCCCATTTCTCATTCCTTCTATACAATTTCTCTGATTCACATCACAAGTCCTTCACAACTATTTCCCTAATAGCTTATTCATACATTCCACAATTATTACTAGGCACTGGGAATACAGCTGTAAACATGATGGGTGAGGTTGCTGCTCTCACAGGGAGAGACTACACGCAAATATTTGTAAACATATTATAGAAAGGGAAAGGGCAATAAAGGAAATAAGAGTGATGAGCTAGGAAGCAATAGGGGGACTTCTTAGGAGGGTTAGGAAAGCTCACTCTAAAGAACTGATACTTGAATGATGAGAAGTCAGTCATGCAAGGATTTGGGGATGAATATTGCAGTTATAAGGAAGAGCAAGGATAAAGAGTAAGTCCTGCTATGAGGCAGGACTGTGTTTGGCATGTTCAGGTGCCAGGAAGGATGACCACTATGGGAAGAGTGGTAGGAAATAAAGTCAAAGAGGTAGGCAGGGCCTAGGGCATATGAGGTTTCGTAGCTGTGTTAAGGAGTTTGGATTTTATTCTAGGATTTTAAACAGAATTTAAACAAGTAAGTTATATGATCTGATTTAACTGTTTTAGAAATCCTCCTGTCTGCTCTGTGGAAAATGAATTGTAGGAGCTAGAATGGATCAGGAAATCAAGTTGGGTGTGGAGCAGTTAGTCTATCTAATGTCTAAGTGTCCCTTCTGATTCTGGCGTTCCATGACTCTGACTCACCAATGGTCCCACCATGCATATGGTTCTGTGTTCCTAGTTGCAAATGGCAGGCTCCATTTTAAGCAGACAAGGGACTAATTTTAGATTTTAGGTAATTCCCAGAATTTAAGAAGAGGCTGACAGAGCAGCCTTGAGACCAATCTTCCAGGAGATCTGCCCCAAACCATACAGCAGGACCAGCTTGGGAAGGACACTGCATCAGCTGCTCTGCTGAACTCTAAATGCTGTAGCTCAACTAAACTACAGCCTCTGAGAGTGAGGTCACTCCTGTGTCAGGACAGCCACTGGGACATTGCTGTCCCTGCTGCCTCTACTCCACCTATAAGAGCCCAGTGGCTAGAAGTGGGGATTGGGCTCCACCAGGAACTAAGCTGGAGCAGGTTGTTTCTTCCCAAGACTTTAGAAGGCCTGGGGGCCAGAGGTGGGAAGTCAGCCAGAGCTTGTATAAGAAAGCAGAAGTCCATTTACCATGAAGAGAAAGGCTGGATGCCAAGAGCAAAGGAACCAGAAGTATGGGACAAATCTGTGGCCATAACCCTAAGTGGCTGGGCTGAGAAGATGACATCAAGCTGACAGAAGGCTGAGAACCTGAGGGAGAAGAAACAATCTAATATTCATTTGCATAACCATTAATGATTAATACCTATCTCCCCTATTAGACTACAAGCTCCATAAAGGTAGGCTCTGTGCTTTATTCATTTACTCACCATAAAATAGCCTCAGAATGCAACACTACACTCTTAGTGTTTATTCAGAGTCAATGTAAAAAACAGCCATATAAAGAGAGTTTCTGTGATTTCTTCAGCATACGATTGCTCTTATATTCCTCAGTGTAAGAAGCCACCTGACAAATTCTCTTAAAATTTAGTGTCAGCTGATGTTTTATTCCTTGATCTTGGTGCTGGTTTCACAGGAGTATTTGCTTGTACGAATTTATTAAGTTGCTTACTTATGATTTGGGCCTATGAGCCAGCAGATTCCACGATGCTAAGGATTCTGTGGTACACAGAGATGCTGTTGGAACCTCTGGCACACCCCAGTGGAGAACCAAAAAGCCCTAGAGTTCTGGAGCAGGGCCATCCTTCTGGGTCAGAGAGCTAGCAGATTCTGCCAAGCCACAGGGCCCTAGTATATTTGGAGCTATTCATCATGATCTAGTATTATCAGATCCACTATGTCATAAGGTTGAGTGAACACAGCAGTAATATATCACACAATGGGAACGGTAAAGTCAGGATTGGGCCTCGGCAGGTCCAAGGAGCCCAGGTAAGAATCTTGAGCAAGTAGACTCATATTTCCATGTCACCTACCTATGTCCTCACATGGGGTCCCTATGACCAACTGACCAAGGAGGAAAACTATTTGGGCTGATGTGTACATGAATGAGATTATTACATTGGTGCTAGCCAAAAGGGGACTGCCCCTGCATTTAGTTGCACTCAGGGATGACTCACATGATCAGTAGCAAAGGGAAATCCTATCACTGGGTAGAGTTTCAAGTAGTAAAGTTGTTCATTTACTTTGTGTGGAGGGAAAAGTGGCCTGAGGTTGGGATGTACATGGTAAATGACTTCTTTGGTTGATTAGAGTCTGGAAGGAGTGAGATTGAAAGATGAGAGACAAGGAATTCTGGGAAAGAGACTTGTGAATGGACCAATGGTGCCTCACATTAATGCCCACCAGAGAGGAGATACTTAACAACCAGCTGAACAGGATGCTTGTCCTGTGAGTATCAGCCACCCCGGGGCTTGCAAAATGGGCATGTGTGGATGGAGGCTATGCCCAACAACACAGACTCCCTCTTACCAAGGCTGATCTAGCTACTGTCACAGCTGAGTGCCCAAACTGCCAGCAGCAGGGACGACACTAAACCCTCTACATGGTATCATCCCATGATGAAACAAGTCACTGGAGGCAGGTTGATTATATCACAGCACTTTTACCCTGAAGAGGACAATCAAACATCCTTATGGAACTGATCATACTACGCTGGGTATAGGTTTACACTCTTCCCCTCAATACCTCTGCTAGTACCACACCCAAGGAATTAATAGGATGTCTAATTTACCAGTATGGGATGTTGGACCTTGCTTCAGAACAAATTTTTAGCAAAGAAGTTGTAACAGTGGGTGCACGATTGCAGGATACTCTGGTTTTACCGCAAACCTTCATCATGTGAATTCAGCTGACCTAGAATCATGAAATGGCCTATTAAAGGCTTAGCTAAGGCACTGACTCCAGGACAACTCTCCACAGTGTTTGGGTGTTATCCCCCAAGATGCAGTATATGCACTGAACCACCAGTTGATATATGGTGCTGGGTACCCAATTGCTGGAATATACAATGCACATCACCTGCAATCAAGGAGTCAGCCCCTCTAATCATTACTTCCAGAGACCCACAGATGGTTACTGCTTCCCATCCCCACACACTTGGATTCTCCCAGATTACATGTCCTAGTTGTTGAGATGGAAGTGGGAAGGGACACTCCCACTAAGGGATGTTAAAGGATCTCAAGTTACGACTTCCAACTGCTCTCTTTGGGTTCCTCATACTGGTGGACCAATGGGCAAAGAAAACAATATTAGTGAGGATAATCAACCCTGATTACCTTGATAAGCACAATGGGGACAGGGAACTCAAGAGATTCTTTGTGGTGAATCTATGACCAGTGGTCCATACCCAATGATGATAGTAGATAGAGAACTGTAGCATCCAAAATTCAAAAATGGCAAGGCGACTTAAGGACTTAGACATCTTGGGGATAAAGATCTGAGTTGCCCCAGATCTGAATGGTGAATGGTGTAAAGTGTGTACTTTTATCCTTTGCTTTTTGTTTGCTAACCTGCTTTTGGCCTTACCTTTGACTCTAGACAGAGGTATGACAATCAGTTCCAGGCAGGCTTTGACCCACTTTGCACTGACAATGCCCCTCCTCAGATGCGTACCGTGGGCTTTATTGAGGGATGCCCAAGGAAACACTATTGGCTCCTTTCATGCACAACCAATAAATAGAGAGGAGTTAATAAGAGTTAACAAATTAACAAGGGTTCAAGAGGCAACCCTCAACAAATGGTCAGTGGTAGCTATTGGATAAATTCTTCTCCCATTTTTCCTCTAGATAGACTGTTTTTTGGACATACTGTATATAATCCTTAAAAAAAAAAAAAAGCAGGATCAAGCACCATAATAAGAACTAATTTATTCACTAACATACTCTTGCATTCATTTCCCAGCTTCCCTATGTGCTCTCCCCAGTCTCTCACTCCTGTTCCTTAGGACTGAATAAAATAATCCAAAAATAAACCATCTAAACACAAGTTCTTGCTTCAGACACTGATTTCCAAGACAAGCCCAGCTAAAACACTCCCACAGCTACATCCTGGACTGGAATTGCTTCTCCTTTATAGATCTGCCTCCAGTGACTACACAGTTCTTACTCCCTTAATTCCAATGCAGATATTCTTCAGCCTCACCAGGATCTCCCATCTTGATATGGCTCTACTTTCTCCCACTTTGTTTCCTATCTGAAACAGACTCATAGCCCATCAATCTTTAATCATTTACCCATGTTTTCCTTTGAAACCCTCACCTCTGGGTCTTTCCTTCAACCATGCTTACTTTGAAAAATCTCAGAGAAAGACACTTGTTTTTGCTGCCTAGTATCAATTTATCTTTCTCTAAATGAAAATTTCCCAATTTTCCTTTGGGGAGCTACCCCTGCCACCACTTGGTCCATGATGCTGCAGGTAGAACATTTTACTAGTATTCAAGCCAATCCATGTACTTTATTCATTCTGGCCCCAGTGACAGATTCAGGAATAGATACATGACTCAACCCATCAGGTCCAATCAGAGTGAATGCCAGGGCTTTTGTTTGAGGGATCAGGAATAGGGAGGAGTTTCTGCTAGAGTTAGAATGGTCTATTTCAGAATGGAGCCAACGCAGAGGAAGCAGATCTGAGAAACATCAGACCCTAGTGACATCATTTTATCCCCAGTATCAAATTTTATTGCAGACAGCCTTACATTTGTATTTTCAGTTCTTTAGCTAATGCAGCCACCGTTTAAGCCAGGTTGGGTTGGGTTGTTTTACACTTGCAATCAGATTAATTATTTCCTAATTATTGATAATTCTCCTGGACCATTCTTACCATTTAACTTCTCTGCTTCCAGCATGGTTAATGAATATCTTGCTCTAAATGCATGGTCTCCAGTACTCTTCTCAACACCACCTCACAATCATTATTCATACCATAGTCACTTTTCTCTCCTATAAATGATTGTTTCCATCTTTCACTACTCTCCTCAAACATCTACATTATTCTCTCCTCTTTATAGTCACCAAAAGACTTACTTGCTGACCCATTAACCAAATCAAAGTCTCTATTTTTCCTGTTCTTGCACTTATAAGGGTTAACAATGATTAGTAACAATTGTAGTGGTACTCTATAAATGTTACTAAAAGAAGACTCTCTTTCTCCCTTATATCTTAGAAGCTCTATGAACTTTGTTTATTTTATAACCCAAGACCTAGTACAGCATCTGGTATGCTTTTGATACTCAGTAAATATTTGTTGAAAGAATGAATAAGTCTTTCTTTCATCAAAATATAATCCATCTAGAAATAGATCTATCTGTGGATATATATATATGTATTTATATATGTGTAAACACATATAAACATATATGTACATGTTCTTCATTAAACTGTCTCAAGTAACTTTTGCATATAGATAAGAAATACATATGAAAGCATTTTCTCTTTTTTCCCCTCCTCATTAAACTGACCACAGAGAGGGTTCTTCTTAATAAAAAGCCTTTCTCTCCATCTTTACGCCTCTCTCCATCCTAATCTCTGGCTGAGAGCACATGTTAGAGGCTACCCATATTTCAAAATAAGGTTAAATACTACAGTAAATAATTAACAATCAAAAGTGCACTAATTCTTCTAACTTTGGAGAGCACCCATAAACATAGTAGCTACTTAGTGCTAATCAGGATCACAGGATTCAACTACTCCGACTTCACTGAAGATGAAGAAACCGATACTTAGGGAAGTTAGATGACATTCTCAAGGTCACCTGGCATAGCTGGAATTCATGTTCCACTCCAGGGGTTTTCCCATGACATCACTACTTCTTTCATGATGACCTAACATCCAGTATGTTCTTATGGGCCTGGACAGTTTGCTTACCCTTCCTCTTAGTCATTTGCCCACTCAGGATCCATGTACGTCAGGAGATAGAGGACACAGAAAAATGGTGTTTTCTTTGATCCTGGCTATAAAAGTTTTTCATTGTGCTCGACCCAGTTCAGCACATCTGTTTACAGTTATTAGGCTACTTAAGTTTGAAATCAGGTAACAATTAGAAGGACCAGTGATGAGGAACTTAGTTGATTAATGAATTTTATTTCTCCTGCCCATTTCAGTGGGCATCACAGACTCTCAACTCTAAATGACAAATCTAAAATAAAAGTTTGGGCAGGTGACCTTGACCAGCACTGGTGTCCCTTCAAAGCAACGCCACCTCTGGGGGGCTAGCACCACACATCAGCAGCTGGACCTCTCAGCCAGCTGGGCCAGGAGTCAGCCCCCCTCACCAGGGCATCTACAGCACTTGGTGCCAGGCCTCACAGCCAGCCAGTCTGGGGGCCAACCCCACCAACTAGTGCACTTGCAGCAATTGTGGCTAAACCACAACAGGAGGACACATGCAGCCCACACTGGTGATACCTCTGGAGAACCTGGCTGTAGTGACTGGGAAGATTGTGCCACTGGGCCTCACAGGATACCTTTTATATAAGGTAAATGTAGCCTGATATATTCTTTCAAGACTGGGAAACATATCTGATATACCTAACACAGAGAAAAAAACAAAGAGTTATGCAAAATGAGGAGACAAAGGAATACCTTACAAATGAAAAAACAGGACAAAAACCCAGAAAAAAAGAACTAAATGATACAGAAATAAGCAGTTTATCCAATAAAGAGTTTGAAGTAATAGTTATAAAGATGTTCACGGAACTTGGTGACAACTTCAACAAAGAAATAGAAAAATATAAAAAAGAACAAATCAGAACTGAAGAATACAATAACTATAATGGAAAACACACTAGAGGGAATGAAGAGCAGATTGGATGGTACAGAAGAACGGATCTGCAGTCTGGAGGGCAGCATAGTGGAAATCTCCCAATTGAAACAGTAAACAAAACAAAACAAAACAAAACAAGAATTTTACAAAATAAGGATAGTTGAAGAGACCTCGGAGACAACATCAAGCATAGTAACATTTGCATTATAGGGATTCCAGAAAGAGAAGAGACAGAGAAAGGGACAGAAAACTTATTTGAAGAAATAATGGCTGAAAACTTCCCTAACCTGGGGAGGGAAACAGACACCCAAGTCTAGGATGCACAGAGAATCCCAAAGAACATGACCCCCAAGAGACCCACACCAGGACACATTATAATTAAATGTCAAAAGATAAAGAGGAAGACAACTTCATTTTACTATGCATCACTTTATTGCACTCCACAGATATTGCATTTTTTACAAACTGAAGGTGTATGGCAACCCTGCATTGAACAAGTCTATCAGCACCATTTTTCCAACAGCATTTGCTCACTTCACATCTCCCTATTACATTTTGGTAATTCTCACAATGTTTCAAACTTTTTCACTGTTATTTTTTATGGTGATCTGTAATCAGTGATCTTTGAAGTTTCTATTTTGTTTTGGGGTGCCAAGAACCACATTCATAAAAAACAGTGAACTTAATTGATAAATATAATGATTGTTCTGACTGTGCCACGTACCAGCTGTTCCCCTGTCTCTCTTCCTCTCCTTGAGCCTCACTATTCCCTGAGACACAACAGTATTGAAATTAAGCCAGTTAATAACCCTACAATGACTTCTAAGTATTAGAGGGAAAAGAAAATTTGCCTGTCTCTCACATTAAATAAAAAATTAGAAATGATTAAGCTTAGTGAGGAAGGCATGTCAAAAACTGAGATAGGCCAAAGACTAAGCCTCTTGTGCCAATTAGCCAAGCTGTGAATGCAAAGGAAAAGTTATTGAAGAAAATTAAAAGTGATACTCCAAGTGAACAGATAAATGATAAGAAAGCGAAACAACCTTATTGCTGATATGAAGTAAGTTTTCGTGGTCTGGTTGGAAGATCAAATCAGCCTCAACATTCCCTTAAGCCAAAGCCTAATCCAGAGCTAGGCCCTAATTCTCTTAAATTCTGTGAAGGTTGTAATAGGTGAAAAAGCTGCAGAAGAAAAGTTTGAAGCTAGCAGAGTTTGATTCATAAGGTTTAAGGAAAGAAGCTGTTTCCATAATATAAAACTGCAAGTTGAAGCAGCAAGTGCTGATGTAAAAGCTGCAGCAAGTTTCTAGAAGGTCTAACTAAGATACTCAATGAAGGCGGCTACAGTAAACAACAGATTTTCAATATAGATGAAATAGCCTTATATTGGAAGAAGATGCCATCTAGGACTTTCACAGCTAGAGAGGAGAAGTCAATACCTGGCTTCAAATCTTCAAAGGAAAGGCTGACTTTCTTGTCAGGGGTTAATGCAGCAGGTGACATTAAGTTGAAGCCAGTGCTCATTTACCATTCCAAGAATCCTAAGGCACTTAAGAATTATGGTAAATCTACTCTGCCTGTGCTCTATAAATGGATGACAAAGCCTGGATGACAGCACATCTGTTTACAAGATGGTTTAGTAAATAAATCTTTTAAGCCCACTGTTGAGACATACTGCTCAGAAAAAAAGTATTCTTTTCAAAACATCACTGCTCATTGACAATATACCTGGTCATCCAAGAGCTCTGATAGAGATGTACAATGAGATTAATGTTGTTTTTATGGCTGATAACACAACATCCATTCTGCAACTTTCAAGTCTTATCTTAAGAAATTCAAGAAATACATTTTGTAAGATTATAGCTGCCATAGATAGTGATTCCTCTGATGGATCTGGGCAAAGTCAATTGAAAACCTTCTGTAAAGAAGTCATGATTCTAGATGTCATTAAAAACATTCATGATTCATGGGAAGAGGTCAAAATATCAACATCAACATGAGTTTGGAAGAAGTTGATTCCAGCCCTCATGGATGACTTTGAGGGGTTCAAAACTTTAGTGGAGGAAGTAATTGCAGATGTGGTACAAATAGCAAGAGAACTAGAATTAGAAGTGGAGCCTGAAGATGTGACTGAATTAGCTGCAATATCATGATAAAACTTTCATGGATGAGGATTTGTTTTCCATTGATGAGCAAAGAAGGTTGTTTCTTGAGATGAAATCTACTCCTGTTGAAGATGTTATGAAGATTGTTGACATGACAACAAAGGATTGAGAATGTTACATAAACTTAGTTAATAAAGCAGCTTCAGGGTTTGAGAGGATTGACTCCAATTTTGAAAGAAGTTCTGTGGGTAAAATTCTGTCACACAGCATTGCATGCTACCAAGAAATTGTTGATGAAAGGAAGAGTCAATTAATACGGCACACTTCATGGTTGTATTTTTTTCAGAAATTTCCACAACCACTCCAGCCTTCAGCAATCATCACCCTGATCAGTCAGCTGCCGTGAACATCAAGGCAAGACCCTTCAACAGCAAAAAGATTACAACTCGCTGGAGGCTCAGATGATAGTTAGCGTTTTTAGCAATAAAGTATTTTTAATCAAGGTATGTACATTGTTTTAGACATAATGCTATTGCACACTTAATAGACTACAGTAGTCTATTAAGTATAACTGTAATCTAACTTTCATATGTACTGAGAAACCAAAAAATTCCTGTGAGTTGCTTTATTGCAATATTCACTTTATTGTGGTGGACTGAAACCGAACACACAATATCTTCAAGGTATACCCATATGCTATGTACTCATTAGTCTCTTAGTAGCCATCTTTGCTATCAGATCAGGTATGCCTGCAGTTACATACTAGGGAACTCCCCATAAGACTATCAGCTGATTTTTCAAGAGAAACTTTACAGACCAAAAGGGACTGGTATGATATAATCAAAGTACTGAAAAGAAAACACTTATAACCAAAAATACACTACCCAGCAAGGTTATCATTCAAAATTGAAGGAGAGATACAGTTTCTCAGACAAGCAAAAGCTAAAGGAGTAGATCACCACTACTAAACTGGCCTTATAAGAAATGTTAAAGGGACCTTTTTCAACAGAAGAGACCATTACTAGAAACAAGAAAATTTTGAAAGAAAAAACCTCAATGGTAAAGGCAAACGTATAGTAAAGGTATTGGATTAACAACCTACAAAGCTAGTTTGAGAGTTAAAATACGTGAGTAGTAAAATTATATCTCTAAAATAATTAGTTAAGTGATACACAAAATAAAAAGATATAAAATAGTAATGTCAAAACATAAAACTTGGCAAGGGGGAGTAAAAATGTAGTGCTTTTAGAATACACTCAAACTTAAGCAACCAACTTAAAATAGACCACTATATATATATATGTTGTTATATATGAACCTTATAGTAACCAAAAATCAAAAAATTACACAAAAAATATACGAAATATAAAGATATACAAAAAAATAAAGGGAAAAGAATACAAAAATAACACTAAAGAAAGTCATCAAATCACACGTGAAGAGAACAGGAGATGAAGAAAGGAAGAGAGAAGAAACAAATACATACCTATCAATTACTTTAAGTGTACATGGACTACATGCTCTGAACAAAAGACATAGGGTGGCTGAATGGATTTAAAAAAAAAAAAACCATATATATGCTGCCTATAAGAGACTCACTTCAGATCTAAAGACACACACACTGAAAGTGAAAGGATGGGAAAAAAAATTCCATGCAAATGGGTAAAAAGAATGCAAGGGTAGTAATATATATAGCAGACAAAATAGACTTTAAAACAAAGAATGTAACAAGAGACAAAGAAGGACATTGCAGAATGATACAGGGATCAATCCAACAAGAGGATATAACATTTGTAAATATCTATGCTCACAACAGAGGAGTATCTAAATACATAAAGCAAAGAGTAACAGACATAAAGTGAGAAATTTACAGTAATACAATACTAGTAGGGGACCATAACACCTCACTTACATCAATGGGTAATCATCCGGACAGATAATAAAGAAACAATGGCCTTAAAGGACACATTAGATTAGATGAACTAAATAGATATATACAAAACATTACACCCCAAACTGCAGAATACACATTCTTTTCAAGTGCACATGGAATATATGGAATATTCTCTAGGCTAGATCACATGCTAGGTCATAAAATAAGTCTCACAAACTGAAAAAGATTGGGGTCATATCAAGCATCTTTTCTGACCACAGCAGTATGAAACTAGAAATCAACTAAAAAACAAACAAATGAACAAAAAAACTACAAGAAAAACACAAACACGTGGAGGCTAAAAGTCATGCTATAAACAACCAATGGGTCACTGAAGAAATAAGAGGAAATAAAAAATACCTGGAGACAAATGAAAATGGAAACAGAATGATTCAAAATCTATGGGATTCAGCAAAAGCAGTTATAAGAGAAAAGTTTATATCAATACAAGCCTACCTCAGGAAACAAGAAAAATGCCAAGTAAACAATCCAACCTTACATCTTAAGGAACTAAGGAAAAAAGAATAAAGCCCAAAGTTAATAGGAAAAAAAAAAGAAATAATAAAAATCAGAGTAGAAATAAATGAAATAGAGAAAAAAAAGAATGGATTAATGAAACTAAGAGCTGGTTCTTTGAAATGATAAACAAAATTGATAAACCTTAAGCAGACTCAGCAAGAAAAAAAAGAGAGAGAGCCCAAAGAAGTAAAATCAGAAATGAAAGAGGAGAAGTTACAAGAGACACCACAGAAATAGAAAGGATCATAAGAAATCACCACAAACAATTGTACACCAACAAATTGGACAACCTAGAAGAGGTGAATAAAGTCCTAGAAACAATCTTCCAAGACTAAATCAGGAAGAAGTAGAAAATCTGAACAGACCAATACCTAGTGGTGGAATTGAATAAGTAATCAAAAAATTCCCAAAAAACAAAAGTTCAAGAGAGACCAAAGAGCTTCACCTATTGAATTCTACCTATTCTTCTCAAATTATTCCTGAAAACTGAAGAGGAAGAATGCTTCCAAACTCACTCTATGAGTCCAACATTACCCGGATACCAAAACCATATAAATACATAACAACAACAACAAAAAATTACAGAACAATATTCCTGATGAACATAGATTAAAAAATCCTCAAAAACAAATTAGCAGACCGAATTCAAAGGATCATTAAAAGGTTCATACACCATGAGCAAGTGGAATTTATTCCAGAGATGGTTCAATATCCACAGAACAATCAATGTGATATACCACATTAACACAATGAAGGATAAAAATCATATGATCATCTCAGTAGATGCAGAAAAAGTTTTTGACAAAATTCAACATCCATTTATGACTAAATGCTTAACAAAGTGGGAACAGAGGGAACATACCTCAGTATAAGAGAGGGCATATATGACAAGCCTGGAGCTAGCATAATACTCAATGGTAAGAAGCTGAAAGCTTTCCCTCTAAGATCAGGAACACAACAAAGATGTCCACTCTCACCACTTTTATTCAATATCATATTAGAAGTTCTACCCACAACAATTAAACAAGAAAAGAGAGATAAAAGGCATCCAAATTGGAAAGGAAGATGTAAAACAATCAGCATTTGCAGATGGCATGATACTACATATAGAAGTCTAAAGACTTCACCAAAAAACTGTTAGAACAAGTGAATTCAGTAAAGTTGGAGGATATAAAGCCAATACACAGAAATCTGTTATGCTTCTATACAATAATAACAAACTATCAGAAAGAAAAATTAAGAAAATAATCCCATTTACAATTGCATCAAAATGAATGAAATATCTAGGAATAAATTTAACCAGTTAGGTGAAAGACCTGGACTCTGAAGACTTTAAGATATCAGTGAAAGGACTTGAAGAAAACACAAATAAATAGAAAGATATACCCTGTTCACCAGTTGGAAAAATTGATATTGCTAAAATCTCCATACTACCCAGAACAATCTACAGGTTCAATGCAATCCCTATCAATGACATTTTTTACAGAACTGGAATAAAAAATCCTAAAATTTGTATTGAACCACAAAAGACCCCAAATAGCCAAAGCAATCTGAAGAAAGGAAAACAAACCTGGATATCTCATGTTTCCTGGTTTCAAACTATCCTACAAAGCCATAGTAATCAAAACAGTATGGTACTGTCACAAAAACAGACACATAGTTCAGTGGAACAGAATAGAGAGCCAAGAAATAAGCCCACAGTTATATGGTCAATTAATTTATGACAAAGGAGCCAAAAATACACAGTGTGGAAAAGACAGTTTCTTCAATAAACGGTGTTGGGAAAATTGGACAGCTACATGTAAAAGAATTAAATTAGAACATTTTTCACACCATATACAAAAATAAACTCAAAATGGATTAAAGACCTAATTTAAAATCTGAAACCATAAAACTATTAGAAGAAAATACAGGCAGTATGCTCTTTGACATTAGTCTTAGTAATATTTTTTTGGATCTGCCACCTCATGGGCAACAAAAGCAAAATTAAACAAATGTGACTACATCAAACTAAATAGTTTTTACACAGTGAAGGAAACTATCAACAAAACGAAAAGGCAACGTAGTGAAAGGGAGAAGATATTTGCTGATGATAATCTGAGAAGGGGTTAATATCCAAAATATATAAAGAACTCACAACTCAATATCAAAAAAACAAACAATTCAATTTAAAAAATGGGCAGAGGTCCTGAATAGAACTTTTTCCTAGGAGTCATACAGATGGTCAACAGATACATGAAAAGATGCTCAATATCACTAATCATCAGGGAAATGCAAATTAAAACCACAACGAGATATTACCTCACAACTGTCAGAATGGCTATTATCAAAAAGACAACAAATAACAAGTATTGATGAGGATGTGGAGAAAAGGGAACTCTTGTGCACTGTTGGTAGTGTTGGTGGGAATGTAAATTGCTACAGCCACTATGGAAAACAGTAGGGAGATTCATCAAAACATTAAAAATAGAACTACCAACAATTCAGCAATTCTTCTTCTGGGTATTTATCCAAAGAAAATGAAAAGACTAATTTGAAAATATATATGCACCCCTATGTTCATTACAGAATTATTTTCAATAGATAAGATACAAAAGCAACCTAAGTGCTCATCAATAGATGAATGGATAAAGATGTGGTATATATATATATATATATAAAACACACATATATACACACACACACACACACACACACACACACACAATGGAACATTACTCAGCCATTAAAATAATAAAATCTTGCAATTTGTGACAACATGGATGGATCTAGAGGGTATTATGCTAAGTGAAATAAGTCAGACAGAGAAAGACAATTACTGTATGATTTCACTTATACGTGGAATCTAAAAAACAAAATACACAAACAAAACAGAAACAGACTCATAGATACAAAGAACAAACTGGTGGTCACCAAAAAGGAGGGGGCGGAGAAGTGGGCAGAATAGGTAAAGGGGATCAAAAGGTACAAATTTTCAATTTTATAAATAAGTCATGGGGTTATAATGCACAGCATAGGGGAATATAGTCAGTAATACTGCAGTAACTTTCTATAGGGACAGATGGTTACTAGACCTATCATGGTGATCGATTTGTAATATATATAGATATTGAACCACTATGTTGTTCACCTGAAACTAATATAATATTGTATGTATACTTCAATTTTTAAAAAAGAACTATTTGCTTCATTCAATGGCCCAAATAATGCCTTGAGGTCTTAATAGTCTGGAATACCTATTTAACTAGGAAGCTGAACTACCTCAGCTTATACTTTTTAAAAACCAGAGAAGCATTGGGAATCAAAATGTTATCATACCCCACCAACCTCTCCCCCATCTCCACCTTGCCTGGATGGCCTCTAAGTTTCTTTCCATCTGAAACATCCTGTGAGATATCTAAGGGGATGACTGTCAAGCCTAAGGCAGATCTTCACCCCCTTTGATTCACACACCATCTTTGCTTCACCAGAAATGCCCTTGACAGCAATGGAAAGAAAGAAAACATACTGCAGTTTCAATTGCTGTGGGACTCTCAGCACTGCATATACACCTGGAGACATGGGAAGAAGGTCTGATGGGGAATGTGGCTCAGTTGAATCACTTCAGCTTAAAGAGATAACAGGGCATAGAAGTGAAGTCACTACCACTCCTGCTTTAAGAAGGAGAAAACCTAAACTACCTTGGCTGAGAGGCTCCCATGGCCATGGTGAAATCTGGTTACAGATACTGATTACTAACCACTCTGCTAGTAGTAGTAGAGCTGGATACCCCCCCACCAAACATTTTCAGAAACTGCTGACACAGCACTTCATTTCTAAGGCTTTGTTTGACCTTTACGTACCCCTTAGATCTTATAAGGATCAAAGTAAATATAAAAAGAGGAACTTCATTTACTTTACTGCAATGGGAAGTTATTTTCCAAAATCTTGAAGAAGAAAACAAACAGAAAGAACCCAACCTTTGCATGACTGGGAGCTGTAGTGTTTACTGAAGTCTTTGTCTTTGGGAATGTCAGGATAGAGGTACTTCAGAAGGTTTTCAGGAATGTTTTCAGCCATAATGACCTCGTAGTCTCGAAAGATGTCAGCAAACTGCAGAGCAGACAACAGGCCTTTGTTTTAGGGTTCTATGGAGTGGAATCTCACTTCTGCAAAAACAGAAAGCAGGGGAATATTCAGGTTCCTGCAGGCATTCTTTGTGGCCATTCTTCCTGCCCACATTCTCTTCCTGTCACTGGTTATAAAATGATGTCAGCCCTTCTCTGCAGTGTGGACAGCACAAATTGCCACGTGATAGAGGAAGCCCACATAGGCTGTGAGAAATGCATGCTACCCTCGTCTGGAACAATTGTAACAACATTCAAACCCACTGAACACATGAAAAACAGAACAACAGGCCACTCACTTTTTTTGTTTGTTTGTTTTGTTTTTTGGATTTTTTTGGATTTTTTAATATCTTTATTGGAGTATAATTGATTTACAGTGGTGTGTTAGTTTCTGTTTTATAACAAAGTGAATCAGTTATACATATGTCCCCATATCTCTTCCCTCTTGCGTCTCCCTCCCTCCCACCCTCCCTATCCCACCCCTCTAGATGGTCACAAAGCACCGAGCTTATCTCCCTGTGCTATGCGACTGCTTCCCACTAGCTATCTAGCTTACGTTTGGTAGTGTATATATGTCCATGCCACTCTCTCACTTTGTCCCAGCTTACCCTTTCCCCTCCCCATATCCTCAAGTCCATTCTCTAGTAGGTCTGTGTCTTTATTCCTGTTTTGCCACTAGGTTCTTCATGACCTTTTTTTTTTTTTTAGATTCCATATATATGTGTTAGCATACGGTATTTGTTTTTCTCTCTCTACTTACTTACTTCACACTGTATGACAGACTCTAGGTCCATCCACCTCACTACAAGTAACTCAATTTCATTTCTTTTTATGGCTGAGTAATATTCCATTGTATATATGTACCACATTTTCTTTATCCATTCATCTGTCGATGGACACTTAGGTTGCTTCCATGTCCTGGCTATTGTAAATAGAGCTGCAATGAACATTGTCGTACATGACTCTTTTTGCATTATGGTTTTCTCAGGGTATATGCCCAGTAGTGGGATTGCTGGGTAGTACGGTAGTTCTATTTTTAGTTTTTTAAGGAACGTCCATACTGTTCTCCATAGTGGCTGTATCAATTTACATTCCCGCCAACAGTGCAAGAGGGTTCCCTTTTCTCCACACCCTCTCCAGCAGGCCACTCACTTTTAAAGATGGAAACACCAATAACCAAACTCAATACTAATTTCACATGAATAAATAATAGTGACTGTATACCATTTTCAGAATGGTCCACCCAGGAGAAAGTTATTCCTCCAAGGTGGCTTTCATTGAATCTTAACAAAAAGTTTCCAGGCATTTCATCCTTTAACAAGAGTTGTTCCTTCCCTTTGCTGACAAAACCTATGATGTGCCTAAAAATAGAACAAGGCTAGTTTTACCTTATCAAAGACTAAAATTTATTGCATTTGCATTTATTGCATTCACAAAGAACAGACCTAAATTTGTTCTGAGTATAATCAAAAGTCAATAGTGCCTGAAAAACTCATACAAATTAAATTTCAATATTCTATGAAGAATGTAAGAAACTGCAATTATTTTCCACACTATGACACAAAATATGCTGAAAAGAAAAAAGAAAGAGGGACTGTTGTAAATGGTGCTGCGGTGAATATTGGTGTGCCTGTGTCTTTTTGAGTTGGAGTTTTCATTTTTCTGGATGCATGCCCAAGAGTAGGATTCCTGGATCATATGGTAGCTCTATTTTTAGTTTTTTGAGGAATCTCCATGTTGTTTTCCATGGTGGCTGCACCAATTTACATTCCCACCAACAGTGTAGGAGGGTTCTCTTTTCTCCACACCCTCTCCAGCATTTATTATTAATGTTCATAGCAACATTATTTGCAATAACCAGGACATGGAAGCAAGCTAAGTGTCTATAAACAGATGAATGGATAAAGAAGATGTGAGATATATATATATAGAAATATTGCTCATAAAAAAAGAATGAAATAATGCCATTTGCAGCAACATGGATGGACCTAGAGATTATCATACTAAGTGAAGTAGTCAGACAGAAAAAAACAAATATCATATGTTATCACTTAAATGTGGAATCTAAAATATGATACAAATGAACTTATATACAAAACAGAAATAAACCCACAGACATAGGAAATGAACTTATGGTGACCAAAGAAGAAAGGGAGAGGATAAAGAAAAGAAAAAAAAATGTTTATCTGTTCATGTTGCAATGAGAAAAATATACCTTGGAACTAAAAACAAATTTTTAAAAAACTGACTCAGAAATAAAGGAGGAAGAACAAGAAATATGCAAACACCATTTGCTGATTCTATTTCCAAGCATATAACCTTAGAAATGACTTTTTTGTTAAGTGCCAACTACATGCTGGGATTGTGCCAGGCCCCAAGACCAGAAAGATGACTAAGATGGGACCTCTGCTCTCAAAAAGCTCCCACAAGGACTCCCCCTTTTCTTCCTACTCCTAGGTCTCATTAAAGCCAATAACCACTTCTTCCTCTAATCCCTCCTATATCCTGTCATATTAAGCCTCAATTATTTAGGGAGGGGAAGCAATTGTAACTAGCTTCTCTCACCAGGCTAAGAAGCTCTTTCCTCTTGATTGAAATTTAAAAAGATTGTATCTCCTTTGCCTAATGTGTTGACTGTGTCTTCTCTTTACTGCCCAAACGTTTCTGTGGCTCTCCACCAGACTCCCCTCTAGGCATGGCTGCTTTCTCCTGGATCCAAATACTCTCCCCTATCATAATTCACCCTCTTCTTCTCTTTTCCACTATTTCTGTGAACCTAAAGCTAATGTGCTAAGTGGCCTGCTTTTTTTTTCCACTCTCAAAGCTGACTCTTTCCTTCTGTGCTACCAAAGTTTGGAATTACAGCATACTCCACATCTTCCAGACTTTTTTCCCTCTCGCTTCAAAGTCTCTTTCCTGCAGTCAGCAGAAGGAAGGAATTGTTCACCACCTGAATCCAAGAGAGATCCCTTCTCCTTGCCAAATGATTTGAAAAACAAATACTTCCAAACAAAATCAAACCTTTTTAGGGGCAAGATTCAGCCAAGGGGAAGCACCCATTCTTCATTCTCTCTTTCTCTGTTGTATCATCTGAGTTCCCTCAGCCCTCAACTACCTGTGACTACAGTGAGATTACAGTGACAAAGCAGAGTTTCTTAGGATATGCTCACTGTCAACCTTCAAGACGGCCGAGGCCCTTGAAATTCTTCCCATACAGCTCTGGGAAAGCACAAGCTTTGGCTAGCTCATGCCTGCCCCTGCCCTTCCCCACTTTTCCCTCTGCCCTGGACCATAGTAATGATGATTTGCATTGCTGCCAATGATAAAGGAGCAGCTATGCTGATGGCTTATGCCATCACTGTCAGGGCCTCTGCCTCAGCCACAAACTGGGCAGGGCTGTTCTCTGTGCCCAAAGCCCTGGTGCTCCATCTCTGACTGTTGCTGATGCCAGGAGAGAGCTGATTCTCATCAACATCCCCACTGTGTCTGCTTACTGTCTCCTCCCCACAACACACTCCCACCACTTCAGGGACACTTACGTCAGCAACAAGGGTGCTGTCCTCTGTTTCTGTTGGCACTGTTTTGCTGACACCTTGGGCTCTCAATAGCCCATGGACATTCTAGCAAACCAATTTTTTGGTTGTTATTGATTTTTTATTGCAGCTCCCTAAACCTAGGACTCAGATGTGAATCCTTAGTTGTTGGGTCATTGGACAATTGAGTGGTAAACATTTGAATTAAGAACTTCTCTTCCATTTCTGCACTTGCCCAGCACCCCCTTTAGCTGAACACTTGCTGCTCAGTTCTCTTTTTCCTTACAGCGAGCTCTGCCTCTCACATAAACAGACCTTTGGCAGGCCTGTCCTGCCAGTCCTCGCACCATGTCTAAATGAAATACAAAAAGCCCACTAAAAAGTGCAGGAGGCGGGCTTCCCTGGTGACGCAGTGGTTGAGAATCTGCCTGCCAATGCAGGGGACACGGGTTCGAGCCCTGGTCTGGAAAGATCCCACACGCCGCGGAGCGACTGGGCCCGTGAGCCACAATTACTGAGCCTGCGCGTCTGGAGCCTGTGCTCCGCAACAAGAGAGACCGCGATAGTGAGAGGCCCGCGCACCGCGATGAAGACTGGTCCCCGCTTGCCGCAACTGGAGAGAGCCCTCGCAGAGAAACGAAGACCCAACACAGCCATAAATAAATAAATTAATTAATTTTTTAAAAAAAGTGCAGGAGGAAACCTAGGTATGAATGAGTGACCAAGAATAAGAACATGAGTCCATAAAAAGACATGCCCTGATAACACCTTCCAGATGCATTTTGCCTAACACAGTGATTCTCCGCTGATAAGCTGCTGCAGAAGAAAATAAATTAGAAAAGTCACTGATGAGAATCCTGTTTGTTCTTCCAGCCATTTGTTTCTTTTGAATAAGAGCTTTATCCCTTAATTATAGTTCGTAGTGACTATTATTGCACAATTTCTTAGAATTCACTATCTCATGATTGTAAACAGTCAATATTGCCACAGAATCAAAGTTCTCAATGTTGGTTAGAGGCTTATTTAAAGTTAACAACTGAGCTTCACAACAGCGCCACAAGCTCAAGATACAAACCAACTTCCTCATGCCCATTCTCTCAGGAGAGACAAACCCCTCTGTGGTGTGCAGATCCTTAGGGGTTCTGGGATTCTTCCAAGGTGCTTACCTACCATGCTTATTCAAATACTGCATTCTCTCTTTCCTAGGAAAAATCATTTCCCCTGAAGATTTTCTCAAAAGCTATATTTCTTTCTTTCGGGGAGCCCTGTTGCTTATGTAAACCATCTTCACTTTTCTTTGGTCAAGCTGTGTAAAGCAGAAGATGTCTGTTTCTAATTGTTTTCTTACTCTTGGCTTTGAACTTCACACGCTTTCAGCTGATGCACTCTTTAAATCTCTTCTGTCCTAGGAGTGTAGCATTGCTAATGCAAACCATGACCAGCACCTTCGGCTAGGTTTTATCTGCACAGGCATATCTTGATCAGAGATTGCAGTTCTTATATCCCACTTGTGTAACTTTGGATATTATTTGATTTTATTCTATTAGATCAAGTTCATGGTAGACTGTCTTCTCCTTCTGTGCTACACTGATTTTATTACACTTTTTATGTGCCAGCAGTTCTCAACACCACCACACTTAACCTCTCCTCTGAGGACATCCCTTCAGTAACTTATCATAAGATGGCACAGGAACTGTGCTTGGGTATCTTAGTTCAGCTTTCTCCTTATCATAATTGCTGCCCCAGTCTGCAAACATCCAAATCAAGAGGACAAATAGAAGGGGGAAAAGCACAAAACTAGGAATTAAGAGTCTTATATAAATATTGTTTATGAGTAAGAGTTTAAGGTAAACTCAATTTTCCAAAATAATTTTATTTGAGTGTATTATGTGTGAGAACCCATGAAGTTTTATATTTCAACCACTCAATTAGTGTCTTTGAGCAGGCTCTTAATTTTTCTGTGCTTCAGCTTCCTTCTGTAAAATCAGAATGATACTGTTTGTCCTATGATCTCTTAGGAGTTCAAATCATAAGAGATGATTGCATGAAGATGATTTCAAAATGTATAGAATTCCACCCATAATTTGATAATATTGTCATTAGAGGGGTAGACATAACATTGCAAGAAGAAGAAGTTATTTTCTCATTAAGTGATGTCCTCTTAATTCTCAGCGTCGGTCTTTGGATAAACAGAATAAACAGTTCCTGTGTGGTGAAATTCCAAGAGACTTGGAAAGCATCTCTGACCCAAAGATGCCTTTGCCACCTACTCACTGCTTTTGAAATGCAATCAATCACCAAGGACACATTTGTTAGAGATGAGAGGCTGGCAAAGAGAAACTTCTGAAACAGAGAAACTGACATGGATTCAAAACTATGGTGTAAATTAAAAACTGGTTCCGGAACCTGTCCTAGAGGTAGGTTTGGATGTTAAGGAGTGGGCTGATGCTTGCTTGGTATACCAGTCTTCTAAAGGATACGTATACCGGCTTTCTCTGGGCAGTGTCTCACTTCTTGGTCCATTAGTTCATCATTAAAATGGCAGGAAAAAGTGGTAAAACAGCAATTACCTCCCATGATCACAGTTGACCATCAGCCACCGTAAGTATCCCCACCCTAATACAGGGGACTGCTGGTTGAGTTTGTAGGTCCACAAGCTGGGCAGGGATACTCAAAGCTCTCTTACCAAGATCATTCTGAATCACAGAATGTCAGAAATAGAAAGTCATTTGAGAGACTATAATGAAGGGCTCAGTAACTCAAATATCCACAGGGGTTAGATAGGTAACATGAATATGTGAATCAGGTGGCATGAAACAATAGGGAGTGGTAGGGTCTGTGGCAAAGTAAAGAGAGAATGAATGTGCCTTATAGTGTTTAAATTCAAATCTAATTAAAAGTTGTGTTGATTAAACCAACTATGTCCACAGAGTGACCGTATTTGGCCCCAGCTGTCAGTCAGTGACTCCTGACCCAACTCCCTTGTTATAAAGGTGACCTGAGGGTATGACTGCAGTCACATGAGTACATAAGGCACAAGTTACAATGGCTCAGCTGACTGTTAAACTTCAAACTCTTCCCCCTCCAAGGAAACCCCAATTGTTCCTGGGATGCATCACAACTTTGTATCTTCAGTCAACACATGCGGTCTGCTCTGCTCTCTCCCTTTCTCACCTCTCTATCTCCTCTTGGGCTGCTGATCTCAAAGCTGGTGAAGAAATGTTACTATGGCTAATACTGAATGTGCCTTTGTGGAAACACCAATGTACGTTCCAAGGATGCCACCCCAGTGCCTTCAATGCCACCATTTCCCAGGCTACAGAGAGGAGAGAATCTTTCTCTGTCCAATTCAGTGCTGCATGGCACCTGGACCCCAGAACCACACTGGGTGAGCCCAGAAGAGCAGAAGGCCTCCTGTGAAAACAGCCCCTATGGCTTCTTTTCTCTGTGTGCATCTCTCATGCTCAACTCTAAGACAAATACACAAACACCATCCATCTCTGTCAGAAAGAGCCACAGTACAGGCACAGTGCAAACAGTGCCAGGAAACATTTTTCCCCACCCACCCCACTACCAAATAAACAAAAGCAAATCTGCAAAGACATTGCTTTGACTAAAACACAGGAGCTTACATTAACTAAAAGAACCCAGCTTCTCTGTTTAAAGCCTCAGCATTAAGAAAACTGTCAAGTCAGTGCAGTGAGTCAGGATTTGGTTTATACCTGTGCAGCTCAAGGACCTATTTAATTAACCCTACCAGACCAAAGGAATAGGCTTCTCTAGGAAGTATTGGGTCTAATCTTCAGCAAGACAGACAAATTCTGGCAAGTCTCAACTGAAACGCTTCAGCTTCTACACATAATACCTTTAAAAAATCTTAATCCGCATTTTTTGATATATACCCATGAACATACTGAGACTTCAGGAGATGTGTCTGCAAATGATACCACCAAGAGAGTGAAAAGACAACCCACAGAATGAGAGAAAATACTTGTAAATCATATATCTGATAAAGGACTTCTATCTAGAACATACCAAGAAGTCTTGCAATTCAATGATAAAAAGATAACTAACCCAATTTAAAAATGGACAAAAGGTCTGACCAGACTTATTCCAATGAAGAGAGCCAAATGGCCAATAAGCACATGAAAATATGCTCAGTGTCATTAGTGATCATGGGAAATTCAAATAATAGCCATAGTGAAATACCATTTCAAACCCACTAGGATGGCTATAATCAAAAAGGCAAATAATAACAAATATCAGTGAGGATGTGGAAGAATTGGTATTCTCATATACTGCTGGTGGAAATATCAAATGGTGCAGCCAATTTAGAAAACAGTTTGGCAGCTCCTCAAAATGTTAAACATAGAGTTACCACATGATCCAATAATTCTACTCTTAGCTATTTACCCAAGAGAAATGACAACATATGCCACACAAAAATATGTGCAAGAATATTCATAGAAGCATTTTTCATAATAGCCAAAAAGTTGAAACAATCCAAATGCCTATCACCTAATGAATGGATAAATAAAATGAGACACATCCAAATTAGAGAAAGAAGAACAAAAAAAACCCAAAGTTAGCAGAAGGAAAGAAATCATAAAGATCAGACCAGAAATAAATGAAAAAGAAATGAAGGAAATGATAGCAAAGATCAATAAAACTAAAAGGTGGTCCTTTGAGAAGATAGACAAAATCGATAAACCATTAGCCAGACTCATCAAGAAAAAAAGGGAGAAGACTCAAATCAATAGAATTAGAAATGAAAAAGGAGAAGTAACAACTGACACTTCAGAAATACAAAGGATCATGAGAGATTATTATAGCAACTATATGCCAATAAAATGGGCAACCTGGAAGAAACGGACAAATTCTTACAAATGCACAACCTTCTGAGACTGAACCAGGAAGAAATAGAAAATATGAACAGAACAATCACAAGCACTGAAATTGAAACTGGGATTAAAAATCTTCCAACAAACAAAAGCCCAGGACCAAATGCCTTCACAGGCGAATTCTATCAAACATTTAGAGAAGACTTAACACCTATCCTTCTCAAACTCTTCTAAAATATAGCAGAGGGAGGAACACTCCCAAACTCATTCTACAAGGCCACCATCACCTTGATAACAAACGCAGACAAAGATGTCACAAAGAAAGAAAACTACAGGCCAATATCACTGATGAACATAGACGCAAAAATCCTCAACAAAATACTAGCAAACAGAATCCAACAGCACATTAAAAGGATCATACACCATGATCAAGTGGGGTTTATCCCAGGAATGCAAGGATTCTTCAACATACGCAAATCAATCAATGTGATACACCATATTAACAAATTGAAGGAGAAAAACCATATGATCATCTCAATAGATGCAGAGAAAGCTTTCGACAAAATTCAACACCCATTTATGATAAAAACCCTCCAGAAAGTAGGCATAGAGGGAATTTACCTCAACATAATAAAGGTCATATATGACAAACCCACAGCCAACATCGTGCTCAGTGGTGAAAAACTGAAACCATTTCCACTAAGATCAGGAACAAGTCAAGTTTGCCCACTCTCACCAGTTTTATTCAACATAGTTTTGGAAGTTTTCACCACAGCAATCAGAGAAGAAAAAGAAATAAAAGGAATCCAAATTGGAAAAGAAGAAGTAAAGCTGTCACTGTTTACAGATGACATGATACTATACATAGAGAATCCTAAAAGATGCTACCAGAAAACTACTAGACCTAATCAATGAATTTGGTAAAGTAGCAGGATAGAAAATTAATGCACAGAAATCTCTTGCATTGCTATACACTAATGATGAAAAATCTGAAAGTGAAATTAAGAAAACACTCCCATTTACCATTGCAACAAAAAGAATAAAATGCCTAGGAATAAACCTACCTAAGGAGACAAAAGACCTGTATGCAGAAAATTATAAGACACTTATGAAAGAACTTAAAGATGATATAAACAGATGGAGAGATATACCATATTCTTGGATTTGAAGAATCAACATTGTGCAAATGACTATACTACTCATAGCAATCTACAGATTCAATGCAATCCCTATCAAACTACCACTGGCATTTTTCACAGAACTAGAACGAAAAAGTTCACAATTTGTATGGAAACACAAAAGACCCTGAATAGCCAAAGCAATATTGAGAAAGAAAAATTGGGCTGGAGGATTCAGGCTCCCTGACTTCAAACTATACTGCAAAGCTATAGTAATCAAAACAGTATGGTACTGGCACAAAAACAGAAATATAGATCAATGGAACAGGATAGAAAGCCCAGAGATAAACCCATGCACATCTGGTCACCTTATCTTTGATAAAGGAGGCAAGAATATACAATGGAGAAAAGACAGCCACTTCAATAAGTGGTGCTGGGAAAACTGGACAGCTACATGTAAAAGAATGAAATTAGAGCACTCCCTAACACCATACACAAAAATAAACTCCAAATGGATTAAAGACCTAAATGTAAGGTCAGACACTATAAAACTCTTAGAGGAAAACATAGGCAGAACACTTTATAACGTAAATCACAGCAAGATCCTTTTTGACCCACCTCCTAGAGAAATAGAAATAAAAACAAAAATAAACAAATGGGACCTAATGAAACTTAAAAGCTTTTGCACAGCAAAGGAAACCATAAACAAGATGAAAGGACAACCCTCAGAATGGGAGAAAATATTTGCAAATGAAGTAACTGGCAAAGGATTAATCTCCAAAGTTTACAAGCAGCTCATGCAGCTCAATATCAAAAAAAAACAAACAACCCAATCCAGAAATGGGCAGAAGACCTAAATAGACATTTCTCCAAAGAAGATATACAGATTACCAACAAACACATGAAAGAATGCTCAACATCATTAATCATTAGAGAAATGCAAATCAAAACTGCAATGAGATATCATCTCCCACTGGTCAGAATGGCCATCATCAAAAAATCTACAAACAATAAATGCTGGAGAGGGTGTGGAGAAAATGGAACCCTCTTGCACTGTTGGTGGGAATGTAAATTGATACAGCCACTATGGAGAACAGTGTGGTGGTTCTTTAAAAAACTAAAAATAGAACTACCGTACCACCCAGCAATCCCACTACAGGGCATATACCCCGAGAAAACCATAATACAAAAAGAGTCATGTACCACAATGTTCATTGCAGTTCTATTTACAATAACCAGGACATGGAAGCAACCTAAATGTCCATAGACAGATGAATGGATAAAGAAGATGTAGCACATATATACAACGAAATATTACTCAGCCATAAAAAGAAATGAAATTGAGTTATTTGTAGTGAGGTGGATGGACCTAGAGTCTGTCATACAGAGTGAAGTAAGTCAGAAAGAGAAAAAAAAATACTGTATGCTGACACATATATATGGTATCTAAAAAAAAAAAAAAAATCGTCATGAAGAACCTAGGGGCAAGATGGGAATAAAGATGGAGACCTACTAGAGAATGGACTTTAGGACGTGGGGTGAGGGAAGGGTAAGCTGGGACAAAGTGAGAGAGTGGCATGGACATATATACACTACCAAACATAAAATAGATAGCCAGTGGGAAGCAGCCGCATAGCACAGGGAGAGAAGCTTGGTGCTTTGTGACCACCTAGAGGGGTGGGATAGGGAGGGTGGGAAGGAGGGAGATGTAAGAGGGAAGAGATATGGGGATATATGTATATGTATAGCTGATTCAGTTTGTTTTAAAGCAGAAACTAACACACCATTGTAAAGCAATTTTACTCCAATAAAGATGTTTTAAAAAAAAATGAGATACATCCATACAATGGAATATTATTCAGCAATAAAAAGGAATGAAATACTGACACATACTACAACATGGATGAACCTTGAAAACAGTATGCTAAGTGAAAGAAGCCACTCGCAAAAGATCACTTATTATATGATTCCATTTACATGAAATATCTAAGATAGGCAAATCTATAGGGATGGAAAGATTGGTAGTTGTTTAAGACTTGGGGAAGGTGTGTGGGGAAGAAATGGGAGTGAATGCTGATGGGTCAGGATTTCTCTTGGGGGTGATATTCATACAACTCTTGCGAATATGGTTATACCATTGAATAGTACACTTAAAATGAATGAATTGCATGGCATGTGAATTATACCTCAAAGAGCTGTTTAAAATATAAATATATATTTAAACATAGAGAATGTGACATGTGAGCAATTCAAAGCCACAGAGTACTTAGTGGCATAACCAGGTTGTCTCCTCCCAGTCCCCAATTGTAAATCATTAGTAAGATCTGTAGTAAAATTGGTATAGATAGGGATATGGATATAGCTACAAAAGTAAAAACAGGCTTTTAAAATGTTTTAAATTATTCTTACCTTCTATACTGAAATAGTTTGAATCACAAAAAGTTTCAGGAATAGTACCATATACTCTTCTCCCAGCTTCTTCCAATGATAATATCTCATATAACCATATATGTTATAGAAACAAGTTTTTAAATCATCTCCTAGTGTTCTTCTCCTGTTCTTTGTGACACATTTCTTTGTGTTTGAGAGTCTATCATCTGTTTTTTCCCTGCCTCCAAGTTTGCCAAAACAGGACAAAACCTCCTTCACCACCAATACCACAGACTAAACAAATACTGCTTGAAATTCCTGAGTTTGTCTCTAATGCCCATAAAAGGTAAGTATTGCCATTGTATGCCCAGCCTCCTTCGAAATTTCCCTCAGGAAGGTACAGCCCTGTGGCCAGATGCACCACAGGCTGCAGAGCACAGCCTCAGGCTGAGGGGCCCAAGCGGGAGAGGGTCTCCTGAGCTCATAACTGACATCTGAGCTGTGCTCACCAGCCTTCAGAAGTAGGAGGCGAAAGAGCAAGTGTGAATGAGGGTGTGAAAAGCTGCACTTGAACATTCATCCCAAGGGTGGGAAGTGAGAAATGAGGCTGATGAAATTTCAAGTGAGGAAAGAGTAAGTCAATAGCAATGGATGGGTCGTGGCAGCCAAAGTAGATCTTGGGAGCAAACAGGGACAGAATGCAATCCTCAAATGGCTGAATGCAAACGTGAGAAAAATGAAAAAATACTGGCTCTGTGCCAAAGGTAACATCCAACCAATTTCTAACTACAAAGTAAAATTCATAAAATATAAGGAAGCATTGAGTCAGTCAAGTTGATTTGAATAGGAGAATGCAGAATATGAGTGGCATCCTCAGAAAGACTTTTCAGAGTTCTCTTGCAAGCTCTCCTGGCACCACTGCTCTGCCATCATCTCTTAGATGCTTTTTAAGTTCAGCTAGAATTCTGGCAACATCGGGTAGTGGCTAAACCAGGCCTTAAATCCCCATCTATTCCAGCTGTATTATCTTGAGCTAGTTACTTTCCTGCTGTGAAATGATTGCTCACCTATAAAATGGGAATACTAGCAAATAGCACCTACCTCACAAAATGGTTGGTGAGGCTATATGAGAATAAGCATGAAGAGCACTCAGCATAACACTGGCTGGAAAATGCGCCAATAAATAGTGGCTGTAATTAACATAAGCACTGCTTTTCAGTGAAGAACCAAATCCATGCATGGCCTTGGAAGATCTCAGTCCCTCCAGCTGAGGATGCACAATATCCCCCATGAGCCCATCCTGATTGCTCTCCCACTTTGTCTCTGAGACAGGAGAAGTGAGTTAAAGCTTGGAAGCTTTCACCTCTCCACTGGTCTGTCCTCATCCATTTCTGGACAATAAGGGCAGTTAAAATGCCTTTGAAGACATTGCAAGTATAATCTCAACTACAGCCTAAATGAGGACTGCTGGGAACCAGAAAGAACAGAGACGCCTTCCCTTTACCCCTCATCCCATCCCCCTTGGAAGTAGTCACTGGGAGAGGGCTGGAACTGTTTAAATAGAAAGCTGCAGAGATGGCACTTAAAGTGGCCACAGGAGATAGAGTCAAACCACTATAAGAAGTGCAGAGATTTCAACTTCAGAGAATGCAAAGGGCAAGAGGCTTGACTTTTAGTTATGTGGTCCCATATCCTTCTCTGCTATTGCCTCATTTCTGTGTTCTCTTTACAAACAAACAAACAAATCATCCAATTTCATTTATATGAAATATCCAGAAGAGATAAATCCATAGAGATATAAGTAGATTGGTGTTTGCTCCAGGGATCAGGGAGAGTGGAGAATAGGGGAAAACCACTTAATGGGTATGGGGTTTTATTCTGAGGTGATGGAAATATTTTTGGAAATATCTAGAGATGGTGTTTGCACAATATTGTGAATGTACGAAGTGCCATTGAATTGTTCTCTCTAAAACGGTTAATTTTATATAAATTTCACCTCAATAAATTACTTTAAAAAAAAACCTTCCTGAAAAGAGTTGTTTCTACTTTCTACTCTAATTGTTCATCTCTCAATTTCTCTGAACCTCACACAAATCGGGCTTTCACCTCCATCACTCCACCCAAACTGCTATTGTTATGGTCATCATGACCTCCAGGATACTAAATAGCATGGTCACTTGTAGCCACATGTAGCTGCAAGGAAAGCGGTAAAGTGTGGTCTTTTTTCCAGGCAGCCACATCTCAACTAAAATCAGCCTTTTTATTACTAAAAAAGAAGAGGGAAATGAATAATAAGGAATAACTAGCAGTCTCTGGCAGTCTCCTTAAGGGTAAACAATTTGAACACTGGAAATGAAATGTGTAGCCTCCAAATTTGGGGAGGGTGGTTTTAAAAGAAAAACAGTAGATCAGTTCCATAGAAGATAAAAAAGAAAAAAAGAAAAGAAAAAGAAAAGTTTTGATAAACAGAGAACACAAAGAGAGAGGAAATAAAAACACAACCATTAAAACACAGAGATTCTTTCATGTAATTGGTACATTTCATCTAAGTTATCAAATTTGTGGACAAAGAGTTGTTCATAATTTCCCTTTTACTATCATTTTAATGTCCATGGGATCAATAATAATGGCCCCTATTTCATTTCTGATATTAGTGATTTGTGTCTTCTCTTTTCTTAGTTAGTCTGGCTAGAAGTTTATCAATTTTATTGATCTTTTTCAAAGAAATAGCTTTGGTTTATTGACTTTATTATGTTCTTGTTTTCCATTTTATTGGTTTCTGCTCTGATTTTTATTATTTCTTTTCTTCTGCATACTTTGCATTTAATTTCTTCTTTTTCTAGTTTCCTAAAATGGAAGCTTAGGTTATTGCTTTTAGGTCTTTCTTCTTTTCCAACATATATATTCAATGCTATAAGTTTCCCTCTAAGTACTGTTTTTGCTGCATCCTGCAAATTTTGAAAAGTTGTATTTTCATTTAATTCAAAATTTTTTTTAATTTCTCTGAGACTTCTTTCTTTGACCCATGTATTATTTAGATGTGTGTTGTTTAATCTCTAGTATTTTGGATTTTGCCAGCTATCTTTCTGTTATTGATTTCTAATTTAATTTCACTGTGGTCTGAGAGCATACTTTGTGATTTCTATTCTTTTAAGTTTGTTAAGGTGTATTCTTATGGCTCAAATTTTGGTCTGTCTTGGTGAATGTTCCATGTGAATTTAAGAAGGAGGCGTATTCTGCTGTTGTTGAATTTAGTAATCTATAAATGTCAACTAGATCCAGTTGATTGATGATGCTATTTATTTCAACTATATCCTTATTGATTTTATGACTTCTGTATCTGTCATTTACTGACAGAAGGGTATTGATGTCTCCAACTATACATTTGTCTATTTATCTTTGCAGTTCTCTTAGTTTTTACCTCAAGCATGTTGATGTTTTATTAGTGCATACGCATTAAGGATTATTATGTCTCCTTGGAAAATTTACCCTTTTGTCATTATGTAATGCCCCTCTTAATCCCTTGATGATTGTCCTTGTTCTGAAGTCTGCTGTAAGACAGATGTTTCTATATTAGATACAAAATCAAAGTAAAGTTCTTTACTGTTTACAAAAGAATCTACAAAAGAAAATTTTACACAGAAAGGTTGAAAACAACGTGTTGGTAAAAACAAACAAACAAAAAAACTAAACAAAAATATTTGGTGTGGTGATCAGGAAAAATAGAATTTAAAAAGTAGAGTATTAAAGTAGAATTCAATAGAATTAACAAAATTAACAACTTTAATTCACAAAATATAATTTAATCTGAGGGATACTATACAATAATAAACATGATGTAACAAATATATATGTGTATGTACCTATCAACTTAACCTTAAAATACATAAAGCAAAAATTAACCTAATTACAAAAAGAAATGAATAAATCTACAACACACTATTTTAGACAGAACAAGCAGACAAGAAAATTGTAAGAATGAATAAATTTGAACAATATAATTAACAGATTTAACCTGATGGATATATATAGAGAGGACCCTGTACTTTAAATAAAGAATATGTTTTTATTTTTCAAAAAGACATGAATCAATTCCAAAAAAAAAGGCTACATATTGGTAATTGTTTTTTTCTGCTCAAAGCAAATTAGACTTTAGAATACTGATTCTGTGATTCCACAATATCTACTTTTGAATAGGACCAGGGTAAGTCCAATTCAAACATCCAAGGCTGCTCACATAGGTCATCTGAAGGGAACACAGACTCATAAATGAAGCCTCACAAAGTAAGTATCAACGTTTACCGAAGAATCAATATCATTTAGAACGTTTTCCCTGATACTGCAATTAAACAAGAAACATTAAAAATGTTTTTAAGTAAAACATTTCATAAAGAGAAAAGAAAAACACAAATCACACAGCTTTTCTCACCATTGTCAGGAAATTAGTCTTCAAGTCACTGTCATCCACAAGAAGAGTGATTTTAACAATTTAAATATCTATTCCTAAGTCATAATCATATAACTCCATATTCTTACCCAGTTTAAAACTTTTCCCCTTCTCTGGCTCCAGCCTGCTTCACCCAGGAAATTACTAGAGGAGCAGGGGATAGCTGATTTTTTTCTCCTTCTGTGTCTTGCTCTCCACTATCTCTGCCTCCCTCTCAGGTTGCCTCTGAGCCTGTAGAGTTGGGGGTTGGATGGACAGGATACAGGAGGAGGAGAGATAAGGAGCAGGAAACCTCTCACCTGCACAGACCCAACCTGGAGATGGTACTCTGGGCATGGCAGATGTCCTGCTAACTACTCGTCTCTGAGGGCAATTTGTGGCTTCCTCAGAGACAATCCAAAGGGGGTCCTTGGGTTGCAACTGCCAGTTTGATCCAGGCACAGATTCACTCCAGTCCTTATGCTCCCCAGTTCTAACAGGGCATTTCAATGTACTTGAGTTCGTTCCTTGAGGCACCCTCTTTATGGCTTAAGAAGAAACAGAGCAGAATCACTCCCCTTCTCCACTCCCAGAGGTGGGGTAGGGACAGGGAAGTGAAATACACAGCTCTCTGCCATCTCTCTACACAGACTTCTTCTATTTCCTTGGCCTCTAACTTGATCCCTCTAAAGAATGATGGGCTAAGGGTACCCAAATGAGTTTTGTGCCACTCTCTTTGAAAGTCTTGCATAGGTGGTCTAAACACTGTTTTGGGATCTGGGGTAGTTGGCCTATTGTTCTGGGCCTTTGAAGCCAGAAAGAGGGCATTTTAACAATCTGTGACATGACCAACATTGTTATTAAGCAATGGGACAAATACATCTAGAAGGCTATCTTTGCCTTGATGAGTCTCCACTTCTAGAAACATACGTTATACATCTGCATAGTATTCCCACCTTAACCCCAAGGCATCAGTGTTGTGGATGCCAGGAAGCTGTAGCAGCAGGGAAGGGAGATCATCTGGAGGCAAGAGAAGATCCAGTCTTTTCAGCTCTCCTCAAATTTTGAACACTTGGTTAGCATTGTGAATTTACAAACTGCTTTCTTCTTTTGTTTCATTTCATACTCATGGTGACCACTGTGAGTCTGTGTTATTATCCCAATTTCTTTTTACAGAGTAGTATACTGAAACTCAGAAAACCGAATTCTTGTTTAAGGTTATGCAGCTGGTTTACAGCACAGAGGAACTTGAACTCCTGCCTTCTCTCTAGGACACCATACCCTAGACTGTCTGCATGTGAGGCCCACAGTTTTACCTTCTTCTTACCAGCAAGTTGAGATGAAGTAGATTTTCAAAAGGCAACATTTCAAAAAAAAGGAGGCTGAATAATCCTGCTAGAAACCACCATCATTCAAATTAAAAAGTTCCACTAAGTAATTACATATATATTTGGAACTGTATATTGCAGAATATCTTAGATATATGGTTTTCTAGGAACATGTTTGTCATGTTTGGTGTTCTGGCTCTGAGGTTGGAGATAAGTCTCAGAAAATATTGGTCTAATAAGGAAGAAACACTAAGTAAAAAGCTCCAGATGGACAGTACTCCAAGTTGGATTGGACAAAGGTTTTGAGTAGGTTTGTGATTTATCACATGTTAATTTTCAAAGCAAATTAAAATATTTCCTTGAATTTTGTGGCCCCCAAATCATGTGACTGCTTATGGCAGTGTCCCTGCCAGCTTCAGTAATTTGGAAGAAATAAGTGACCTCTCAAAAGAGTGAGCAAGAGAGTTCAGGATGGTATCAACAGTGTGGGATGAAACTAGTTGGCTCCCAGATGTGTCTCCAGTAAATGAATTTTCTCAGAGGACCCATCAGCACAATGTATAAGACAGACTTCAGGATTGTCACTACTGGCCTATTCAGCATGGATCTGTAACAAGCAGGACCCTACGGGGCCTTCCCGGACAGACCCCTCCTCCATATCCTCTGCTGTAGCTCCTCTCTGAAGTACGTAGATAATAGTATTTTATGCATATTTCCTGAGTTTTTCAGATGCTAAAAACCACCACCAAATGGAAGAAATGAACTACTTGATGATCATGAGCACATAGCCCCTAGATCTTCTGGCATCTAAGGATTGATCACCATCAACCAGACAACTGTGCATGAGCTGATCACATATCCTGGGATGCCCCTCCCTCACCTGACCGTTAAAAAATGCTTCGCTGAAAACCTTCGAGGAGTTCAGGGGTTTTTCTGAGCGTGAGCCACCCATTCTCCTTGAATGACCCTGCAATAAACCTTTCTCTACTCCAAACTCCTCTGTTTTGGTACTGTTTGGCCTCACTGTGGGTCGGGCACATGAACTTGTGTTCGGTAACAGATCCTTTATTGATTGTCACACCCCAGTTCAGGAGAGCAACAAGCAGGGATCCTTAGCTGAAATGACAGCAGTTCTAACTACTTTATCATGATTGCACTACTTGTGTTTTATTAGTAAAAAACCAATTTTTTTATATCTAATTTAATTCCAATTAGAGGAAGGGAATTAATTATATGACTATATGTGGGACACTTTGTTTTTCAGTTTTAGCTGCCTAGAAGCAGAATCATTTTAAAAACACCTCCAAGTAAAAATAAATTAAGGAGTAGTTTGATCACACAGATATTCAGGGAGCTGATTCAAGCCCAAGACACATAAGCTGGAAAAAATGGACTAAACTGCTTGGGAAAGGGAGTTTCAAGTGCTCAGCATCACAGAAACAGCACTGAGATTGAGCAACTGGGGCTAAACCAAGGTCCAGGAGCCTTTCTCTCTGGTCCTCAGTTGTCCCATCCACAAAATGGAGCCAGCATACAAATCTAAAAGCACAGAAGTCTGTCAACTATTTCATAAGGTCTATTCAAAAGGTTACATTTATGGTTACAAGATACCTGTCCATGAAATCCCCTGCAGTGAATTGAGGGAGAGAAAAGGAAAGGTATCTGGGTCTTGTAAGAGGTAGAGGCATAAAGGGGAATAGCTCCTGGGGAGAGCTGCCTGGATATAAATCCTAGCACAGCCACTCACTGGACACGTGACATGATCGGGGAGATCATTACCCTCCTCTGTGCCTCAGCTGTGTCATCTGTAAAACCCCATAGGGTGGTTGTCAAGATCAGACAAGTTTGCATTATAAAGTGTTAGAATAGAATGTGGTACGTACTAAGTACTCAGCAGGTATTATCTATATGTATTCTTCTTTTTCATACACGCAGAGGTACATAGACTTAACTTGAGGAAACATTCAAGGTGGGGCAGAAGGAAGGATCAGGCAAACAGTGTTATCTAGATTAGAAAGGGAATTCTGATTATATCTGAGCAGTATTTAGATGAGCAATCATCGGTATTTGATGCTCTGTGATGTACAGACACCGTACTGGGCACCTCATGGCCTTTGATGTTTTCAACAGTCCTTCAAGGTGGATAGTAAGATATTACTACTCTGCTCATTTGCAGATGAGGAAAGTGAAGTTCGAGTAAGTTGTCCAAATCCATACGGTGACAGAACCCCAATTCAAACCCAAGCCCATCTAAGCTTCAGAGACCTGAGGTTATTGTTTCAGAGTAAACTGCGGCTCTTCTCTGCATGGCTGGGCTGGGCTGGGCGGGCACTCTGCTGAGTGCTTTCCTTTATACAATGTTTCCAGACCTCTCCGCCCACAGAATGCGGACACCACCACCTCTACTTCTTTTCTCAAAGAGCTGAGCCAAGCCTTCTACTTCATGCTACACAGTGCTCACCAACAACAGGGAGGTGGGATACATCTGAAATTTTTCAGAGTAGGAGTTGAGATGACATTGCTGACAACACTCAGATATATTTATTTTCAGCCGTGCCAACTGGCACAGTGGCACCTCGTTGTGAATAATGAGCCTCATTCAAGTTGGAAGGTTGACTCATCACCTGTCAGGGCTAACTAATGAGCCTTGCTGACTGCAGCCTGAAGCACTTGGAGACGGTCCACGGACCCCCTCTCATTAGTGCCAGGGGGCGCCCCACCCTCCCCTCCCAGCATGAGCACGTCTCAGGGCTTAGAGTCCCCAGAGCCACTTCCAACCACCACCCTGCCCGCAGTGAGAAGGCAATGCAAGGAGAGATGCACGCATAGCCTAATTACCCTAACTAATGGCCTGTCACAGCACGAGAGACTGTGAAATCTTTACCTAGGGGTGGGTTCCCAGGCTTGCATATTTATTTTTAATTATGACATCTCATAAAGTTACAAGAAGTTGGAATTTGCCTTGCGGTGACATTTAGGAATCCCAAATCCTGTAGTATTTTGTTTATTTTGGGTGAGTCTTCTTATTAGGCATGCTCCCCAGCATGGCCGACCATTTGTGGTCATCACACACCTCATGTTTGCTTGGCTGCAGCAAGAAGCAGTCTGTTGCAATCACTGGTCATTTGTATCTGTTCAGAAGATTTATAGGGAGAGGGCATTATGGCAGAAAACAAGTTTCTAAGATGAGGCTGCAGGGCTCAGCTCTGCAATCAACCTGCTTGCAAATTTGTGTGGTCCCCTTACTTCTCTGGTCCTCATTTTTCAAATGTGGTTTTTAAAATTATGGCTAAATTAGGTGATTTCTAAGGATTTTGAGATAATCAAATCTATCTTCCGACTCCAGAAACAACCACACCTGAGCCTTGCCAAGGGGAAACTGTTCTGTTTAAAATCCTGCAGAGAGAAATGTTTCCTAGCCTCTCCCTTCCTGGCCTCCTGTCCTAAGACACTCCTGGAGTTGACAAGCTTTCTCATAAGCGAGGTGCTTTCTTGAACATTTTCTTCATGGCAACCTTTCTACATCATTAACTGTGGTTTTCATAAAACTTGAGCCTATTTATTATCAGAAACCTGTCCCTCTCTTTCTCTCCTGTTAGAGCTGCTGGGACTATGAATTCAGGTAACCAGGGGCAGAGGAATTGCCCCCTCCCTGCAGAGTTACCTGACCCTTGCAGATAGGAGAAAAAAGTGAGGGAGACACATTTCTCCATCTCTCCTCCCAGGCTAAACCCCACTTGTGCTGTCAGGGACATCATAAAAAAGTAAACAAGATCAAAGAGTTTGAAGGCATATAGACAAGGTTCAGTTCTCAGCCTTGTACTTTCTACTTGTGAGATATTGGTTGAATTTTCTCTCTGAGCTCTGTATCCTTATCAATGGAATAAAGATAAAAATACCTACCTTGCAAGGTTGTTTGAAGAATAACTATGAAAAACACAAATAAAGGGCTTACAACCACTCAGACAATTCCAAAAACTATCAGAACTGAAATCTAAGTCCCCTGATTACCAATCATGTCCTCTTTCCCCATCTGAAGATGGGGTCGACCCTTCCTTTCTAATCAGGGTCCCCCTGTCTTCACTTCCTACTCAGAGGTGGTGCTGTCCAGACTCAGACAGACATGCCCATTCAAGGATTCCAAGCCAGATTTTGAACTGCATTGATGGCCAATCCTTAACACAGGCAGGAAATTCTGTGGCAGGCAGCTTGTCAGTAGTGTGAAAACCCAGGAAGACACTGGAAATGGAAGATTGTGGTGTGCTCTGGGGAGTGGAAAGGGGAGCACTCCTATTCCTGATGTTGGCACAAAGACCTGCGGGGGCCATCCTGCTCTGGGAGAAATGGCGCATCATCTGGAGACCAGTCAACACTCATTTGCCTCCTCCAGTCTCTAAACCGTGGAAACCTGCAGCCCTCAAACATGTTTCACTTGGCCCACACAGTGGTTTGGAGAAATCATATTAGTTGCCAAGATTTAAAAATTCATAGAGTACACATCAAAATTCAGGTTTACTGTTTTTTTTCTTTTTTTTTTTAATCTAAATATTTCTGCATAGCAGCAATTGCCCAGGGTGGAGTAGATGCAGGCCCTCTAGGCTAGAAGCTCTCTCCCTAGCCTCCACCCTTCCCTGTAGTTATAACTCATCTTCTTAATGTCATACTCAATGGCTCTTCCAGGGACCTGAGCTGGAACCTGATTCATTTAACAAATCTTGTGCCAGGTACTGTGCTGGATGCCAGATGTACAAAACAGACTAGTGAGATACACAAACAATAACAATGGAACCCAGGAGCTCTAACAGACATAGACAAAGGGTTATGGGAACCCAGAGGTGAGAAAGACTAATTGCCTAACAATAATATCAGCTATCATCTACTGAGTGCTTACTATATGCCAAGCATTTTGCCTGATTGAGGAATCAGCGATGGCTTCGCAGGAAGGTTTCCCTTCAAGAATAAGAAAATTGTTAGGTAGAGAAAGATATTTCAGACAAAATTGAATATTCAAAGGATTGTGAACAAGCCAAGCAGGTTCAGTGAACAAAGGAAAACTGCATAGGATAAGAGAAGGGGCTACAAACTTAGTCTGGGACTAGAGGGAACCCGAACTCTATCTTACAACCAGTGAGAAGGCATCCAAATTTTAACCAGCTCCTCTATGGCCCTTCTTGAGGGCAGGCTTAGATAGAGGTAATGGATCAAGGATCCTGAAAAGGAGAAGGGGACAGAGGGATGGAGCCACTACTCTGTCTGGACCTTTGGGAAAGAATGCTGGTGTAAATTAGCCTAGTCTGGTCCCCACCACCCCTCACCCAACTCTCCTATAGAATATGTTCAGGGAATTCAAAGTTGCATGTATATTAGTCCAAGCCCAAAATGATAAGGAAAGTGAAGCTGGTGCCAAACATACTGACAGCGCATTTGAAACCCAGTGTGATTCATTTCCCTCTCTCTTGACTTGATCATACTCCTCCCCCATCAGAACAGATGTTTGAGTCTTTGTAAATGTCTATGAACATACATCTCTCCACTCAAAGCCATGCTTAAAATACCTTTCACAAATATGTGCTTTCATCACTGCTCCTTCTAGCATTTTCTCTATTTTCTGTTAAATCCTTCTTTGTGAATCACTTCTTTTTTGGCAACACTCATTCACACTAATAAGCAAAGGGGTCACAGGGCAGGTCTGGGGCCATTTTGCCATGCAGATTATTTAGGAGAAGCAACACGAGAGCCCTTTGGGAAATTCTCGCATGTAACTAAATCAGAAAGTAATATCCTGTTTTGTCTGCACTCTGCACTAGTCCTCCTGTGTCCTGTAGAGGAATCCCAGAGTTTCTCCCTGCTGGCTGAAAGATAAACAAACCGCTGGCTCCCAGCCCTACCCTCGAGCTGTCCTAGGGAATTACACTGAAAACAAAGTGTCATCAAACTGAACCAAAAAGATGGAAACAAAACCTTAAAGATCTCAGTAGCTGCTAACTTCACTTCTTGGAGCAGAAATTTTGATTTTTGCATTTTTGAAAGACAAGCATTTATATCAAGAGTATTTGACTCTCAAACTTTTCATTTAAGAGGATCCCCTTTTTAGCTTCCAATACTTTCAAGAACTCTCCAGAATACTCACTGTCAATATCAGGCAGTTGAGAATAATAGTAATTCAGTAAGAGTTTTTAGAGGAATTTTAATTCTATTAATTATAACAGTATATTTATCCGCCCATTGAAAATGACAATACATATACATGTAAAGCATCTCTCTTCTATTCGGTCTGAGGTGTTGCCAACAATTTCTCAGAAAGCATTTTCACCATGGAGGCCTTTGCAAGAATTTTCTTTCCCACACTCCATCCCCAACAGGAGTCCTCCACTCACAGATTGAAAATCACCGTGACTCAGAAGAAACAGCAAGGGTGCAGTGTTTTGTGTTTCTTTTAGGTTTGTTTTTTGTTTTGTCAAAGAACAGAATTCACTGTGATATCTGTAGAAAACTATTGGGATTTGGTGAAAGTCCTGTCACATTGTGCTCTCTGTCTGCCTTCCTCCTGTTTGAAATATCTCCTCAAAGGGTAGGAAACTTTGAAGGTCTCTTTTATCATTTATTTTATCATTGGGTAACCTTGTTTTAAGGTCTGTGGCTCCATACTTAGTATCTAGTACTATAGTCTCTCCTTTGGGATTTCAGAAAGGACCAGAGTTATCTGGATTTAACACAAGAAGAAACATAGTAATGAGGCTTGAAAGAGAATCTTAGGTCAACAAGATCCCAAAGTTCTGCAAAGAACTTAGCAATAAACCACATTCACTGTTTTACCACATACTGATGTGCACCACTGTCAGGTAATCGGAGGCAAAAATTTAAAACTCTGGCCTCAAGGGAGTGAAAGAAACAAGGTGGGGGTGTTTTTGAGCTTATTTCAGAGCTTCCAGGCACAGAAATCTAAATGAGATAAACTCCTTGAGAGGCACAGATGAAGTGTCATAGGAGTTCAGAGACAGGAAAATGGTTGTCCACCCAGGTGAGATCTGGGTAGGCTTACAAAAGAAGCAGTATTTGAGTTGAGCCTCAAAAGACAGGGAGATTTGGACATTCTTTAAATCCCATGCTGGCTATAATGTTTGTGCTTTGGGTCCAGAAACTAGAATTTTGGGGAAATAGCCACTTTGCTTTCACTTAATGAGGGAAGGTTTTTCAACAGAGGATACGTGAAGGAATCTTTGAAAGAAGGTAAAAGACACACTCCTCTTACCAGACAAGACAGTTTACAAGCCTCCTGACTGTGTGCGCTGGTCACAAAAATTCAGGTTCCAGTCAATCTGAGTGAATGACTTTTCCTGTTACATGTAGGACTGTGTCCCTCTCAAATTCATATGTTGAAGCCCTAACCCTCAGTACCTTAGAATGTGACTGTATTCAGAGAAAGAGTCTTTCAAAATGTAATTAAGGTAAAATGAGGTCATATCGGTAGGCCCCAATCCAGTCTGACTGGTGTTCTTATAAGAAGAGGAGATTAGGACACAGACCACGTGAAGACATAGTAGAGAAGATGTAACAGAGAAGAACAAACCTGACTCCATATTGGATCTATTCCTTTAGCTCTAACATTTGTGATCTGTTTCCTGTGCTTAGTCATACTGGTTCTGCACCTTTTGTAAAAGGATGTTGCCTATAGCCTGAAATATACAGGATAGCCCATTCTCAAGGCTCTGACCTTTAAAGGTGTAACACTTTTCCATTCACATAGAGATAAAAAGTTGCAGAACAGAGAATAACATTTGTCTTGTTGGAGGTTTACAGGAACATTGTGACCTCCCTGAGTGGACAGCTGCAAGAACAAAAGATTCCAGCATCAAGAAGTTTGCAACAACTAGCCATACCCCCCTTTCAGTATAAAAGAAGGCTGAATACTAACTCAGGTAAGATGGTTATTTGGGACACTAGTCCACCATATTCTGGGTCTGCTGGTTTTCCAAATAAAGTCACTATTCCTTGCCCCAACAACTATGTTGGCCTTTCGTGTGGCGAGCAGTACAAGCTCGGACTCGTAACAAAGAAGATCATCTACAAACCAAGGAAAGAGGCATCAGAAGAAATTAACCCTGCTGAAACCTTAATATTGGACTTCTAGTCTCCAGAACTGTAAGGAAATACATTTTTCTTCTTTAAGTCACCCAGTCTGTGATATTTCATTATGGCAGCCTTAGGAAACTTAATCATTCACTGTAATAGTTTCCTGATCTTAGACTCATAATGCCTCCTAGATTAGCATTTTTACTATACATCTTTATGCAAAAACCATCAACATTTTATACCTAATCACCTCCCTGGCTTCATCTTTCACAGTCCTTCCCTACTTCCCACCTGAGCAGCCCTCCCTACTTTCCCACTTCACGTTTCACTCTCTGCACTCACAAGAAGATTCATTACCTTATGTCTTTTTCTATACCTTCTCCTTTGCCTAGAATGTTCTTATGCTCTCTTATTTATTTTGGGAGTTCCCTGTAATTCTTCAAACCTCAGATCAGAAGCATGACCTCTGAGTAGGCTTTGCTGGCCTCCTCTATCCAATACTTAGATCATGTCCTCCTCTATATTCTGAAAATAATTATGTTATTGCACTTATAGTGATATTTCACTTTCCTAAACACTGACCTCTTTTATAGACTATGTCTGGTTCATCTCTGTAGCACCCAGCATCATGATTCCAGCACTTAACACAGATCCAAGCACACAGCAAGTACTCAATAAGTACTTATTGAATTGAACAAATAATTGAATAGGTTATCATCAAAAAAATTCACATTTTAACAAACATTTTCTCCATAGCAAACTCTGATGTGAGACAACACAAAAATACGTCTTTTTGCTTGCCATTACATTGATATAGCATTTAACTGCTTGTCAAACACTTTTATGATTGTCAAATATATATGTTAGGAACTAAAAGTGACCTTAGATCCTGGAGCAAGCATCTTCATTTGTAAAGGAAGAAAATTAAACGAAGTGAAGAAATTTATCCAAAGTCACATGGCTAGTCAAATAGAAGACACAGAACTAAAACACACACTGACATCTAACCCAGTGCTCTTCCACTTATCCAAATTCTAGTCATTGTTTCAGGACTAGAGCAAGTCCCAGATCCTTCATGGAGCCTCTTCTGATTGCTCCAATCCATGCCAACACCTCACTTCTCTAGAGTTATGTTTGGTCCAACTTATCTTGGCTCTTACTCTTGCTTTTACACTGATGGCTCCATGACTCATTTTTCAGAACAGGTCCTAAGTCAGGAATACATAGATCCAAATCCAGCTCTTCATCCTCCAACACACACACAAACACACTCACACACACAGAGGTAGACAGACACACATGCACACTTACTTGCATACTGACCAAAAATAAACTGGGGTGGGGGCCTCCAAGGGAAGGGAGATATCTGGGACACTTGCAGGCAGGATGACATCTCTAGGGCTACAGTAGAAGAGGTTCAATATGGGGCAGAAGGGAGCCTTAGCCCAGGATGTGGCAGGTGAACCCCTTAGTGGACCTTCTTCATGGTCAGAACTTCTGAAGGGTCACAGATATGAGAAAATATGGACTGTTTAGATCTTGTGGACGCTAGGGAAAGCCAGTCACCTCAGGGTATTTAACAACCTCACCCATTTCCCTAAATTCTAGGTGTGCTAAGATGGGCAGAAGGTAGAGAAGCCCTGCTTTGTCATCCTTGCCCCATCTCTGGCTGTTCCACCCAGATTGCCTAGTGCTGGCTTGTGGTATGGACAGAATATTCCACGAGCTACCTGAAGTTTGTTGTGACCAACAGAGCCCTGGCAACTTGAGGTCACCCTGTGACAGTCATGAGTGCCCTGGGGCCTACTGATAGCCATTAAACTTTACCTTAGGAAATGCTATACGGTGTTCTGGGGTCATTGCCTGAAAGTGTGAGTGCAGATTTTGGGGGGTGTTGCCTGGGAGAAGGTTTTCTGGGCAACTAAACATAAAGTGAACTTTATTGGGAAAAAGAACTTGGCATTTTATTTTCTGTCCTAGATTAGGAAAAGTTAAAATTTCTGATAAATTCATATCATTCAGACAAGAAAGACTGAAGGACTGGCGTTGTCTTTGGTGGAGGTTATCCTTGAGACCAAGCTGTCAGAATATTGAGCCTAGAAGCAAATAGAAAACTAAATAGACTTGCTAGAAAAAGAACTGAGGGAAGTGAAATCTAACATTTGAAATTTTGAAAACTATTTCTGTTTGCCAAGAACTCTATTTACTGTACTTATGGGAAAAAAATGTAAAAGTAGCTTGAAGTTTACATACATAAATTGTCATTGATTTTAAATAAACAAATATTAATTCTGTCCTTTTGCCCTTAACAATACCTGGAGTGGAGGGCAAGGATGAAGCATATATATCTTTCATGTAGGCACTAGGTCTTCCAAAACTATCTATTAAATGAAAAAATTAATGGATTGTTGAATTTTGTTAAGTTGATTTTGTTATTATAATCTCCTTCTAATTTCATGTGTATCAGAAAATAATTTTCTAGTTTAGTAGGTCAACTATTCTGAGCTACAGCATTTAGCATTTCCCTGGTAGATTCATGAGCAAGACCAGTCTCTTCACTCTGGGTTTCTCAGTCTTAAACCGCTTCTGAGTGTGTTTAGTGGTTGACACTACTAATTTGTTTTAGGACTGCTGGGTATAACTCCCATGGTGGTAACTATAAGAGCTAGCATTTAATGAATGCTAGTACCAGACACTGTGTGCCAGACACTATGCTAACCACCTTACATGTATTATTTTACTTTATTCTTCATAAGTTCTAGAAGATAGGTGCTCTTATATTCTCCTTCTTAATCTTAAGAGACAACGTGTTAAATTATTGGCTAGCAAGTGAATAAACCATTGAGTTTCTCTCTCTCTCTCTCTGCTTCTCTCTCTGTCTCTGTCTCTGTCTCTGTCTCTCTGACTCCAAAGCTTAAGCTCCTGTTCATTGTGCTAAACCCACCCCAGTAACAGGGAAAAATATAGGTTCACAGGACACAATGTCCTGTGCATATGAAGTATATGCTGTATAGACCCACCCTCCAAAGACCTATACTTTCAGTATAATTATTTAATAGCAGGTATGGCCTATGGCCAAGCCATTTATACTTCTTAGTCTGAGCTCCATTCTGATTCATGGTCCATGTTCATTTATTAGGATGAATGTAATCCTACCCCATAAACCTGAGTGATACGTTAACTCAGATTCTAAAAGTTCTTCAATATGGGTCACCAGTTTGTCTAACCCTAAGAACTATATTTTCTAAAAGAATTACCAAACCCCATTACCAAGGATATCTTCTAGTCTAAAGCCATTATTGATTAATTCTGGAAAATATTCAAGAAATTTGAACGAAGATTCTGCAGAAAAACAATGAATCAATGCTGTCTCTCTGAAGGGCATCATAAATTTTAACGTGGTGAATTTCAATATTACGTTCTTGCTTGATCCCATACCAAATAAGAAGTTCCAGATGAATTTCCAGGTGTCATCTAAGGAAAGCCTTAAGAAAACTTTCTGTAGTGTTTTTCCCCCCTCAGCATTATATGTAAAAAAGCATTATAAGTAGACAAGCATTATAAGTAGACAATGTTGATTAAACTTAACTGCTATTGTATAGCATTGTTTTCATCATTGATTAATTATTTCTCTGGATGTGATAAATTCTAGAATTTAGACAGAGAATCAGTTAATTTTGCATAGAGAAGTGAGAAATCATAGGTGACGTCAGGTGTTTTCCGTTTTCTCCAACCAATTTTTCTTTGCTAAGAGCCAACTACTAACAATCAAGAAGTCTACAACTTCCTATCCTGTCACTTTCCCTAATGAAATTAATTCTGGTCTAGAAGCTGATGGATAATAAAATGTCTTAAGCAGGCCATTTAAAAAAAGAGATGGAAAAAAAGGAACTGGAAAAGCAGAGCAGAACAATGTGATAACAATGTGATAATTGACTGGCACAAAACAACAGGAATTGAATATTGGAGTGCAACGCTTTGGAAATCCACAGAAGCCTCGGCTCTTCTGAAAGGGCTAAGACTGAATCTTATAGATCAAATGTATCTTTCTAGAAATCCTTGAGTGTGAGAGTTACGATCAATGTTAAAGAGCCTAAAATTAGCACTGTCATTGCTGCCTAGATTAATTCTTTCTTAAATGCATTGTTGTATAATATCCAGGAAACTGCCTGTCCAGACAGTATCCACATGCAGCTGTAGCCTGAGGCTGGATTTCTGGGTACAATTATTTGCCCTCTTTCTCAATACTGGAGGGAGGCAGGACCTGAAATGAAACAGAGGCTGCCCAGTGGTGCAGAGCCCAAGGAGGTGAGTCCATCTTGAAGGCACTGGAGAAATAGGCAAACGGATGCCCTGCTGGAAGGCTGATTACCCCAGTCTGTTTCATGGAGGATGCTAGAAGATCCCAACTGTCTTTCCATTTCTCTCCTTCCTTGCTGAATCCTTTTATCTAACTATCACTGTCCAACCCCTAGGGGGAAAAAAAAAAAAGACATGATGTACAAAATTAAGAAACATGGGGAAAATTATAAACATTCTAGAAATTTTATAAGTTTCCTTTTTTAAAATTCTCAACTTCCATCTTGAAAGGATGCTCAGTAACCTCTTTCATACCATTTTAAATGCTAGTACAGGTACAGTTATTAAGCACACAGCTATTAGGAGACAATTCTCCGGGGTCTGTGGCATGTCTGAACATCTTGCAAGCAGAAGAATTGACTATCCTTTCTTTCGGACTATATTTTAAAGGGTATGTGTACAGCAAACAGCCTTGGAAAAATGTCTCCCTCCAGAGAAAAGAGCAAACATGCTTACTGCTCATTAAAAAAGATACTGTTCATTTAAAAATATACATTTTTGTAACTATGTATGGTGACAAATATTAACTAGATTTATTTGATGATCATTTTGCAATATATACAAGTACCTAATAATTATGTTGTACACCTGAAACTAACATGATGTTTATGTCAATTATACCTCAAAAAAAAAATCCTCTAGGAGGTTAGTTGAGAAAAACTCTTCAGAAGAACCGTTAGAGCTCCACGTGACCCCAGTGGAGTGAGGGCATGAAAGAGTCATAACACAAGGAGAGGGGGCTTTTTTCTGAGCCTGCATTTTGCAATTTTTTGTAATTCACATGCTGTATCTTTAAAGCACTTATATTATTGAAAAGAAAAAAAAAAAAGAGAGACGGTCCCTTAGCTCCAGGTTCCTCCCCTGTAATGAAACCTACTGCATGCACAGGTGTCCGTTTGGTCCCATCTGCATCATCCCCATGGAACTTGAGCAGGGAACTGATGCAAATATGCAGATGCTCAGGCCACTGGCTGTGTCTTCTCTAACCCAGGAGTTCCATGTCTCCCACCAGCATCCCTGAAACTGGCAGACTAACTTGTTAGGGTAAAATCTCAGACCTTTCACAATTCTTGGCAACAGCACAGTGGCTGGTATACAGAGGTTGCTGAGTAAATGTTGGTTTCCTCACATAGGTCGCCCTCCTGCAAGCAGCAGCAGGGTCTGCTGTTTCTAGGGCCCACATCCTAGTCGGCTCTCAGTGTGGGCCGTTTCTCTCCTCCTTGCTCCGCAGGCTGGTCCTTTGGGTTCTTCTAGTTAAGGAAGGCTTCTGCTTCTTTGATCTATCAAGTTTCCTCCGCTCTGCAGGATCCTTGCCCTCCTGTAGGTTCTCAGGCTTCACATGTGAGAAGTGCTACCATTATGTTGAGTACCATCCATTTCTGATCCCTGAAGAATCTTTCTTCTGGTCTTCAGCTTCTCAGCCCTCCGTGTGGCCTGTTCCTCGGCCCCCAACTCCAGGGGGAACATTTCATTTAGCTGTTCCACCGGAGCCCCTCTGTGCCATGATATCAGCCTCCCTGCCTGAGACACAGAAGCGGTTCTCCCCAGGCCACAGCTTGCATTAAACACTGTCCCCTCCATCCCTTCTTTCTTTGTCCTTTGTATTATTTGTTTACTAGTCTGTCTTTCCCATTAGCCTGTAAGCAATTTGGAGAGCAGGATATCGTATTTCTTTTTAAATACTCCTTACAAATAATTGACAGTCACTAATTAAAATTAATTTTAATTTTACATAGAGAGGCAGTGCAGGCATATGAAGTCATTAATACTTGTTACCTTCACAAGGAAAAGAGGAGGGCCAATTTGTCACAGAGGCCATTCCTCTCCCTCATCTGTCCTTCCTTGCCATCACTGTTGCTGTTTTTGAACACCCTATTGCATAAGCTACTTTGGTAACAGAAAAGATGGCTTCATAACTGAGGTGCTATTCTGAAGACAACCCAGAAGCAAGAGTGGAGTCACCAGATGAAGGGGCCTTGGAGACCTGAGTGACACGGGAAGAAGTACATCAGTCACTTTGGAGAAGGTGTTGATCAAGATCAGCCACGAATGTCCAGTGAAGAGTTTTAAAACATAACATGTGTGGGTGTGCGGACAGCAGGGCAAAATTTGAATGGGGAAGGCTCTAGGGCCATGTTAAATTTCTATAGGCCATGGATAAGAGGGATGGAGTGACTTCAGGAAAAAGAATGCCTTATTTAATCTCACTCTTAGAAAGTGTCTCTAGGGTGTTGCCCTTGAAGAAGGCAGAAAAACGATCCTGGAGCTGAAGGGTCTCTTAGTAAACCCAAGTGCCCCCGACTCTGCCCCCACCCTTCCCCCACTCTTTGCCTTTAGAACGTAAAGTTTGCCAGGCCCACTGGGTCTAAAACTGCTGCTCTGCACTTTCTAAGAGAGTTTCAGTCTGCAGGAGAGAAGAAATAAGGCCTCGGGAGAACAGCTGGCCCTTTCATTTCACCCCTTTCCGCATGCTGGAGATGAAGACACAGGGCGTGCACAGCATCTTCATTTTATTTTCTAATGTGCCTGGCACAAATGCCAAAGACAGCTACAAGTAATTGCTCTCCAAGCTCCAGTGAATTAGAACATCTTCATTTAAGTCATGCATAGCCTGGAATTTTTTGTAAAGTAGAGAAACATGACTTTATGTGGTGGTTGCTAGGCAGCCAGGCTCTCAGGGAGCTCAAACACTCATGAAGCTTTGCAGAATCTCAGCAGGAAGCCACTGTCCTCTTTAAAAAGCTCTCCTTATGCAACCCTTGTGATCTTCTACTGCATCCAGAAATGTAAGCTTCTCTTGTTTGTTTGTTTTTAACTACCCACCATTCCCACACCCCATTAACCAGTGATAAACCAGGAGAAGATTTGTGTTACCAAATTTCCTGCCTCACTGAGGGCTTGAGGCAGCCTAATCTTCGGGCAGAGCTCCAGTGAAAGTACTACAAGAAATGACATTTTAAAGCTTTTCATTTATTGCTTTCCATCTACATGGAGAAATTTTGGAAAATAAAGAGAAATATTAGGCAATTAATAAAAAAATATAATTCCATGACTCAAAACAACGGTAACTATGATAATATTTATTTCTATAGAGATATATACAAAATTGGGATCACTGCATACTCAGGATTTAACACAATGCCTAAAAAATAGTAGACATTTACACTTAATAAAGAATTTTAATGAGTGGATGAACATATTCCATTTTATATCGTTTTTCAATGAATATTGCATATGAGTATTTTCACGTTGTTAAAAATGTTTTAATGTTTGATTACTATTTCATCACATATATGTATTATTAAATCATTTGCCTATTTTTATCTAGTCTACCATTATTAAAGATTTAATTCTTTCCTAATTTTTAGCTAGTTTAAACAGTGCTGTTAGGAAATGCTTTTACATAATGCTTTACTCATTTTTCAGATTTCTTTAAGATAGATTCCTAAAAGCAGAGTTATTTAACCAAAAGGTATGAATTCCATTAAATTTCTTAATAGTTATTATCAAAGTGCTTTCATTAACATTGGTAATAATTTACATTTCCATAGTAGGTTATGGCAATATCTGTCACACTGCATCTTAATTAATATAGTGTATTGTCATTTTTGTTGACATTTTATTTTTTTGAGTATAATTTGTTGTTGGAAATTAACATCTTATTTTGATCTTATATATATATTTTTTACATTTAGTGGTCATTTACATTTATTCTTTTGTGAATTAATGGCCTTCACTGATTTTTTTTCCTATGCAGGAGAGGACTACACAAAGGCATGGACACCGGGAAGCAGGGGTCCTGGGCCTACCTTCAAGTCTGTCTGTCACAACCAGCTCAAAATGACTTTGGGACTTTAGTCTCACCTGGCTCAAGGGCATAAAAGTACTGAAATTTGAAAAGCCCATAAGGAGGATTTCTTTTTAGAGAGTTGTCAAGACACTTTGTTCTCCCCATCCCACCACCCCTGTGGAGGGATGGGGACAGTAAAGGTTTTCTCACCTTTAATCAAGTGAGAATGCGGGTTCCATGAACACCACTAAGAGAGTTTAACTCTGTCCCCTGAAATTTGGGGCACAGGTTATGAGAAGCTGAGTCTACAAACTGCCTGAGGAGACAGAAGAGAGGAGAACACCCTCAGCTTGACCACACTACCCCCTACTTGGGAGGGACAGTGAATCTCACCAGTCAGGTGGGACCACTGGAAGATGTCCTGACTCCTGCCCAAGATGCGCACTTGGAGAGGTGGTGCAGCCAGTGGAGGGGGGGGGGGTGGCCAGATGCCTGGGAGCTGACGGAAGAATTAGAAGTGGTTCATAGAGGAAAACCACAGTGCATGTTAAGAACTTACCATCTGAGAGCCCCCTGAAAGGAAGAATCAGCAGTAGAGACAAAGAGTCAGCACATCTAGATGACATCATCATGGGTAATCATCCCTGTGCCAGCCAGCAAGACCTTTCCTGTCCCTCATCTCTCCTCCATCTCTCTCTTCACCACTGGAAGAGCCAGAGCCTGCAATAAATCAAAGAGCAGATGAGCAGTATCCTTAACAGTCATGAATCCTATGGCCTTCTTTGCTCCTATTATTGTAGCTTCCTGGTCCTAGTTGACAGAGAAGAGAAGATATCATTTTAAATGAAATTTAGAGTTTTAACCTAGACTGGACATTATAATCACTGAAATGGGAGTGTTCTTATCATTCAAGTAACTGGAAACTTACAAAAGTTTCCATGTTTTCATCTGAGGGATGAGAAAGAAATAGTCCACAAAGCCAGGGGTCAAGGGTCAACAGTGAGGAAGAACAAGGTTATTTTCTGCCTATACCTTATCAAGTTGAACTCAGTCAAATATCTGGCAGAAGGACCCCAGTTATTTCTCTCCTCTTTTTTTTAAAAAAAAGCTCTTAGCTGTTCTAATCTGTTTCTTTTTCTAGACTAACTTCAAATTTCTTATAAAATTCCTAATTAGTATTTTTATTGGAATAGTCCTGGACCTTCAATTTGGAGAGAATTTACTTTTCTCCAATATACATGTTACCATCTAGAATATGGTGCCTCTCCTTTTATCCAACTATTTTTGGATACAAATAAAGTTTAATAATAGTCATCCTCATTATATTCTACACAATTATTGTTGGCTTCAATTCAATAAATTTTATGGTTTGTTTTAATTGATGTTTCTATTATTGCTACTATGAATGCAATATTTTTTCTTTTGTGTCTTAAAACTGGCTATTGAGTTTTAAATTAAATATAGGAATTTGTGTTTTTAAATTGTAATTAGCCACTCTACTAAATTTTTTATTAATTTTAAGAAAACTGTAGTCAATTATCTTCCAATTTCATAGGTTTGTAGTTAAACTATCTGCAAATAATGGTATGTATGTTTCCCCATTTTATTGCTTTTGTTTCTGCTTTGTGTTCTACTGCATTGTAAAAAAAAAAAGAATAGAAAAACATCATCAATGGTGATATACATCAGGTAGGTCTTGTTCTTTATTTTAACTGGAATTTTTTCTAGTATTTCAATCTTGAGAATGATGTTGGCTATTGTCTTTAGAAAGATGTCCTTTGTGTGTTAAGGAATTAAAATATTACTCCTAGTTTTATAAAAATTAGGTCAAGAATGGATATCTAAACTTTTTTTTTTAAAGACCTTCAGTTAAAGATATTTAAAGGCCTCCAGTGAAAGACATTTCAACACCTCAAGTAGCAGCTCTTTCCAGTGTTTAAACACTCTTGTTTATGCATAATTTAAACTTTATATTATGAATTCAGTCTACATGCTTATGTTTTGCCACAAATAAAGATATAAAACATTGTCAGCTCTTACAGATTTTTAAGGCCCATATAGAACTAATAAATGGACCAATAAGACTCCTAATCACTACAGTTGTATATATGTTCAGTTTTTAGAATAGGAGACATGATCGATTTTTTTAAATTCCATAATCATAATAATAGCGCTAACATTTTCAGCACTTGTGAACATTTAGGAAAAAATAAGGCATCAGCAACAGCCAATATATGTTCACTGAGAATAACACATGTCAGATTATATGTTTTATAAAGTTATTAAATGAGGGGTATTCAGTAGACAGAGTAAACCTGGATTTCATGAATTCATTTATTTAGTCGAGCCTCTCTAGATGTTCTTCTAGGAAAGATGATGAAAGACAGACTGTAGTGTAGATTTGCAGCTATTTGAAATTAGAGTCTGAATAGTGATCTGTGCTCCTAGGAGGAATTATCAGGAAAGGTTCTTAATCCTTCTTATTAAATATTTTTATCAGTTATTCAGATGAAGGTATAAGGGGTATGCATATCACACTACAAAATGTCATAAAGCTGCAAAAGGGAAGAAATCAATGTCGAAAAAAAGAAATCAAAATTTTAAACAATCTTGATGGCTTGAAACATAAGGTAGAAATCTTTAAAGAGAATTTTAAATCTTAGAAAAATGGGTGAGATCCTATCACCTAGTATGGGAGAAGAGGCCACTGGCTTGGCAGCTGTTTATTTTCAACACCATCACAACAACATTCTCTAAATGCCTTCAAATGTGAGACTTGTGGTCCATATAGAGTGGCCGGATGTGGTGTCGCAGGTTGGCTCCCGGGAAGCAGACAGTGAAGTGGCATTTAGAGGACAGGTTGTGTATCAGCAGTGACCTTGTGATCAACACCTGTGGAGGGGGCAAGGAAGGGAGCAGGAGCAGGCAAAGGGAAAAGTGGACCTGAGGCAGGTCCAGGAACTGCCTTGACAAAACTCATGGGGGGCTTTAAAGCTAGAATGGCTCTTTGGAGAGTGCCGAGTTGGGTCAAGATGGTCCAGCCTTATACTCCCACATGAATCCGTCACTGGATGTGGGCCGCCCAGGGAAAAGGACATGACCTTGGACGAGGTGACTCTCCACAGCTGAGGCAATCCCTGAAGGGGCTGACAGCTGAAGACTCTCCACGGACAGCGCTGCCAGCAGCTGGGTCAACAAATCGTTCAGGGAGGGGGTTTCTGGGCCATGTATCACAGTGTCCACCACAGTGGGAAACCCCACTGCCTGCTCCAAGCCCATAGAAATGCTGGAGAGAATGTATTCTTTTAATGTTTTTAATACGTGGTCAAGCATAAAACAGCAAGAAACAGTGCCAAAAGTGAAGAAGGAACTGACAGGCAAACATAAGAACCAGATATATGCCCTAGGGGAATATGGTTTTAAGCCCAGCGCGGAGGAAATGAAGGCTTTGGGCTCCATTCCCAGTCATCCACCAGAAACAAGAACTGCGAACTCCTGTCTGGAGCGTGTGGCCGAAATCTGTACTATCATCAAGATGAAAGAACCCTAAAATGAGATATTAACATAAAAATTGATCTAAAAGTCACTTTATGGACAGAGCCTCAACTGAGGCACATCCAAAAACACCCCATTGTTGTCCCTGGTTTGGTGTACCTGAGGTGCCTGTGGTCAGCAGTGTCAGTCAGAGATGGCGCTCATGCGCAGTGAGGATGATCAAGATAAGAACTTCCAAATGCCAGAAGCTTACAACCTTGGAGCATCCTGAAAGAGACTTTAAGATAAAGATGTTTAAATAGTCAGAGAAATAAAGGAAAGGACAAAATCCAAAAAAAAAACTGAGCAAAATTAATTCTAGATATTCTAGAAATTAAAAGTACAGACATTGAAATTTAAAAAAAAAAAGGTTCAACTGATGACCCGCTCAACAGCACACAGTTAAAGAGAATAAGGACTAAATTAGAAAACTGATACGCAGAAATCACCTGGAATGCAGCCCAGAAAGATAAGAAATGGAAAATAAGAAATTTGTCTATTATATTCAAGGAAACTTGTAAGATGCTGATAAACTCTTTTCATTCATTAAATATTTGTTAAATACTTACTGTGTACCAGATATTATGCTAGACATGGGAACACAATAGTGAACAAGAAAGAGTAACATTTACTTAAGCCATTTATTGTGATTTCACCAAAATGTGGTTCATACTTTTCTAATCCATGACACCTACAAATTAAGTGAATAAATTATATGATAAAAAGTAAGAAGAACCATCTGGTTATGGAGTCTTGGGCTATGTCAAGCTGATGAGGAAAAATGTTGTCCCACTAAGCTTCTTTCTGGCTAACCATATCTGGAATAATATGATCTTTCTGGACACCACAATTTAAAGTTGGATGTTGACAAATTACAGAGAGTCCAGATTCAGGAAACAAAAAATGTAAAGTAGCCTAGAACATACATCATTTAAGAAATAGTTGAAGGGTTCTCCAGCCAGGGAAGAAGAGAATAAATAGATGCAAAACCTTCTAGTACTTTACAACCCTAAAGTATTATGATTCAGCTTAAGGTCTTGTGACAGAAATTAACTGTTTGCCTCTTTCTTCCCTCTAGCTACATAGCTAAACTATTATTTCTCAACTTTTCTTCTAGTTGGGTGAGTTCACATGACTAAATTCTAGCCAATAGCATGGAACACTATGTGCCACTTCTAAGCCTGGACCATAAACAACCTCCCCATGCATCTGTACTCTTTCACTATCTTTGGACTTGGTGCAGATTGCAGTGACCTTGGAAACCAGTGCTCAATGTAGTAAAGCCACAAGATGGAGGGAGCCTTGATCCCTGAGTCACTACATGGAGGAAAGTTTCCACCAATTAGGCATGTTTATTTTGGACTTTACATGATTGGCAAATATGTTTTTATCCTATTTAAACAATTACACATTTTGCTTTTACTTTTTTTAGTAATAGTTAACATTGTCTTAACTAATACAGTTTTTTTTTTAAATAGGGCTCCCCATCAAATTTTCACTTCTAATTCCTACCTGATTCATTCTAATGGAATTCTATTTCCCACAATTCTATCTCCTAGGGAGGGACTCTCCTAGGCAGAAAGCTTTTCTCTTACCTTGAATTATTTTTGTCACCAAGGTTGGTGTATCATCTTGTCACTGGTCCAACTTCTCTCAAGGGGAGAGCATTTCTTACTTATTCTTCTTCTCCAGAAATTAATTTAGACATCAGCTCCTCAATCAAACTGAGTTACTTAAAGCCTGGGACTCTTTCTTGCTCATGTTTATATCCCTAAGAACTATCACAGTGCTAGGCACATAGCAGGTAATTGTTGGTGGAATTAGTAAACAATAGAGGAGCGTTACAAATGTAAAGCTGTGCCTCTGATCTCTTTGGTTCTTAATGAGAAAGCCAAACAGAGCAATATTCAATAAAAAGAACATAGAGACCTATATATGCAAACTTATATAAAACTCTTTCAGTGCAGGTTACACACATCTGTGCCCATGTTTGTATATAGAAGAAAACAGATTGATTTCAAATCAGTTATTTCCATGTGGAAAACCAACAGCTTCTTTTCGTTCTTTTTACAAGATCAAGGAAACCTGAAAGCGTAGCTGTTTTTAAAATACACACAGGGCTCCCCCAAGCAAACAGCCTCTCACTAAATTAGTAAATGAGTAATGGTAATGAGATTACTCTGGGAAAAGCACATGTCAAAACATCATAGTGCTCATGAGCATGAAACAAGCAACCAAGCCTTTCAGGAAATACTCATCTGCTATTGCACAAACACATCTGTCTAGCTCAAGGCCAAATATCTAATAGACCCCTACTTTTTATGAGCAGAAGTAAAAATTTAGGCAATGCTCAAGGGCAATGCATTCTTACCTTTCTCTGGGGTCTGTACTAGAATCAGAAATAAGAGGATGAGAAGGAAATACGGTCTTCCTTGTTATTCTGAAAGACAAAGTGAAAAAGCCAGTTCTTGCTAAATTAAAAATATCTAACTAGTGTGCATCTCGATCAGTGCTCTAGAAACCTAACCTGGCTCCTCCTTGGGCCCCCTTCCCTTCTCCTCTTGCAAGAATCGCACTGTGCAGTAGCAATACACTTCCACATCTTCCTTCTCCTTACATAAGATTTGTGAGGCCAGGAATCATTTTTTACCACATGGGACCTGGAACCATCTGAGGCTTTAGTCAGTGTTTATTAAATGTTTGTCAAATAATTTTAGATTTTCTTAAAAAGTATCAAAATAAGTATGATGAATTCTCCCTTGGTTATGAGTAGAGTTGGAAGAACAGAACACAAAAGTAATCAATAGCCACACACCCTCTTTTCTAATTAGAATTGTGAATGTCACAAAAACGAACCATTGTCTTATTCATGGTAGTGTTGCCAGCATGCACTCAATAAGCATTTGTTGAGTAAATGCATGACCTCTCTCGAGTAATCTTTTGAGAAAATTTTATTTAATAAAGTAGCCTTATCATGATGGATCCTTGACACTATCACTTCCCCAGTTCCCTTTGTATGCTCACAACTTGACCAGTGGTTTCTGCCATGTTTTTGTTTTCTATTGATGCTGTAACAATTACTGCAAATTTAGCAGCTTAAAAAACACCCACTTGACCCACCCAAGCTCTGTGGGTCAGAAGTCCAGGTAGGCTCAGAGCCTCTGCTCTGAGTCTCAAAAGCTGAATGAAATCTGTCAGCCAGGCCGGGGTCTTGTCTGGAGCTCTCGGGGAGAATGCACTTCCAGGCTCTTCATGTGGTTGGCAGAATTCAGTCCCATGTGGTAGTAGGACTGGGCTGTCATTTCCTTGTTGGCTGTTACCAGGAGTCACACTCAGCTTCTAAAGCCCACATTCCCTGGCTCATGACCCCCTTCATCTTCAGAGCCAGTGATGGGGAACTGAGTCCTTCTCACATTTTAAATCTCTTTGGTCTCCCCTTCTGTCACATATCTCCTGTTTCTTTTGCCTCATCTCCACCTTGCTCTTCTGCCGTCAAGGGTTCATGTGATTACAGTGGCCTATTTGGATGACCCAGAATAATTTCCCTGTCTCAATCTGTTTGGGCTGCTATAACAAAACTCCCATAGACTGGGTGGCTTGAACGACAGACATTTATTTCTCACATTTCTGGAGGCTAGGAAGTTCAAGATCAAGACATTGAGAGATTCTGTACGTGAGGAGGACCTACTTCCTTCTTCATAGACAGCAGTCTTCTCACTGGGTCCTCACACGACAGAAGGGCTGAGAAAGCTGTCTGGGGTCCCTTTCATAACACTACTAATCCCATTCATGAGTGTTTCACCCTCAAGACCTAATTACTTCCCAAAGGCCTACCTCTTAATACAATCACATTGGGTATTAGGATTTCAACATATGAATTTGGGGGAACACAACACTTAGTTCATAATACTTCTTATTTTAGGGTCAGCTGATTAGGAACCTTAATTCCATCTGTAAAATCCCTTCACAGCAGTACTGAGATTAGTGTTTGATTGAATAACTAGGGAATGGGAATTTGGGGGGACATCTTTAGACCTGTATCACACTTAGAGTGTGTGAACAGAAGAGAGTGCCCCAAATGGAAGCTGTCTTTATGTCACCTCATCTCATAAGTGACATCTCATTGCTTCTGCCATCTTCTATTTGTTAGAAGCAACAAATATAAGCCCAGCTCTCACTCAAGGGAGGGGAATATGTAAAGCCTTGAATACTAGTAGGCAGGGATCATTGGGGACCATCTTAGAGGGTACCTAGCACAGAAAAGAGAAGTAATTACTTTTTATTGTATGATTCACCTGTTAAAAGCATTTCTATAAATGATAATAATGTAAATACCGAACACTGATGTAAGTAGAATTATCATAGCATTATACTGAGAGGAAAAGGTGATAGAATAGATATATGTATTTGATGGGAGAGGAGGGAAGAAAGAAAATTAAATTCTCATAGTCAGTTGTGAGGAATCAATATAAAATCTCCAAAAATGGCAAATCAAGAAGTAGCAATGTCTGTTATTTAAAGACATGAAGGCAAAAGGCCAAATAATCAGGTAAAAGAGGTTCAAGTTCTTCTGGGATGGGTGGATGTGAGTGTGAGGGGGCTGCTCATGGAGGATGGTTGTTTCTTATAAGAAACTTTATAGACTTCTTTGACTCTTCAAACCATGTATGCATGTAACTTTGATTAAAAGAATAGGGGGGAAAGAAAAGAACAAAAGAAGAACAAGCAGAGTTTTCCCATAGAAAATTGTGAAATCATTTGCATCCGGTGAAAACTATGTAATGCATCTCTAGCTGAGATGAAAAAACTTTGGCCCAAGAAATACTAAACAGGATGCAGACAATGAAGAGAAACTGTATCCAATTCAGTGCAACAACAGCTATCTGTTAGCTGCACACTAAACCTGACCCACCCTAGATGTCCGCGACGAGCAGGCAAAAAGGCGAGTCCAGAATCGGCCCCTCTTTGCAGCCACCCTGGTTTTCTATTCTGGCTTAGCTGCTGCCTGAGGCTTGGTTTTATTTCTAGATATCAGCCCAGTTTCTACTGGTTGGAATTATGTTTAATGTTAATTTTACAGCTTTTGCTTATTTGAGAGACACAAGTCTGTTCCAAGGCCAAGGACTTTCCACTGCAGGACTTTGCTCTTCTTTTGCAGGAATGTGCTATGGCTGGATCATCCTCTGGTTGCCTCCTTCTTGTCATTTATGTCTTATTCAAATGGGTTTGCAGAGGCTTTCCCTGACCACCCAAACCAAAAGTACACTCTTCCATGGCCCCCATCCCTGTTTTTCACCCCAATTTGTTTTATTCATAGCATTTGTCAGAATGTGAAATCACTTTGTTCATATATTTTTGCCTGCTTTGTTTTATTCACCATAGTATCCCTGAAGCCTACAATAAGTGTCTGGTGTTTATTAGTTACCAATAAAAAATTGTTGAGTGGAAAAATAGATTGGGTAGTGTATGAGTTAGTTTTGCTGCAATAATGTTAAATAACAAATCCTCCTAAAACTCAATGTCTGAAAATAACAAGCATTCCTTTCTTGCCCATGAATCTATGGGTCAGCTTGAGTTCAGCTGACCTCAGATGAGCTCTGCTGAGCCTGGCTCCAGGCTGTGGGTTGTGTTCAGCTATGCACCATGTGTTTCTTCATTCTTTTTGGGCTAGAGGCTGCCTGGGGCATGTTCTTCTCTCAGCAGATCACTGGAAAACAAGAAGGCAGGCAAAATCATGTCATGCTTCTTGAAGCCTTGGTTGTGATTGGCACACTGTTACTTCTGTGAACCTTCCACTGGTCACAGCAAATCACAGGACCAAGCCCAACACCAAAGAAGTGGGAAAGTATATTCTGCCCACTATTATTCAGGATTATGACACTCAACTCAAAACACATATCATTGCTGCTGATTAAATATTGAGTGTGTCACAGGATATTAAACTATATAAAAAATTTGATCTCATCCAACTACTTCCTTTTGCACATGAGAAAACAGACCCAGAGAAATGAGAGCGAGAGAACACTGCCAAGTTATATGGCAAAGGGTGGATGTATAATCTTATTAAAGGGGAGGGAAGAATTAAGATCAATAATTCAATCTGATCTGAATGAATGAATGCAAAAGTGAATTGGATTGACAGAAAATAGGCAGCAGAGAGAGAGAAATCAAAGACACAAGAGAAAAAGCATGGTCTTGGAGAAGGCAGGGGATGAAGAGATCAAATGCATTGGTGGAAGGTGGGCCTTGAAAAGGAGGGATTCTCCTGGAAGGGAGGAAAGAATGGGTAGGTGTATAGACATATTTCTGGTTTGTAATGAAAGAATGATAAGAATTGGAGGAGTTCGGGTCTGTGAGAAAGAGTGCAATACTTGATTGGTGTACTCAACTGTATCACGCTCGGAAATAACACAATCAGATATAATGTGATGGGTGCTGTGTTCCCAGACCCCAGAACTCCTGACCACTTAATAACATTAAACAAGGTGTTACTGTCTGTAGAGCATCAAAGTCAGTGAGTTGCAGCATCATTGCCCTGAGATGACCTCAGTTTTCTTAGGAAAGGAGGTGTGGGAGTCATTTGCTGAAAGTGAAGGCAGCAAGAGTTGTATAAGTGGCTTGTGGTTAATGATGAAGGTTTGGAAAAATATCTAAGGGAAATGGGAGAAAGTGACCAAAAGCACCTAAAGAATTTACCACAAACAGAGGGCTGGCTTCACTCAGATTAGATCATGGATGGAAGCAGTGTCCATCCACACAGTTGCATGATTGCCTCTGGCACTCCTTCTTTCAACGATTTATGGAATGCTTACTGAAAGCCATGAAAAACAGTTCCTAGTTCCAAGCAGATGATAGTTTAATCAATATATTGCAAAATGAGTTAATAACTAGAGAAAAGACTGTTATAATTCAGAACTTGAAACTAAAAACTAAAGCATGGATTCATGCAAATGTAACCTTTCCATCTCATCTGCCTGTATCAAATGTCACTGCCATTTAATTTTCTAATAAATTACACACATATACAATGTTTAAATGCAAAGTTTAATGAAGTCAATAAAATAAGGGCATAAATCAGTAGAATGTAAATTCCATTCCTGTCCTTTACTACCTAATTGAGAGATAAATGTCATTTACTTTGAGATAATGTTTTCACAAAAGCACTTAGAGGAGCTTCAGCTCCAATATTCCAGAAGGATCATTCCTGACCACTATTATTTATGATAACGACACTAAATTAAAAACACATATATGGATAGAAACATCCCTGTCATTGCTGCTGATTAAATACTAAGTGTGAGGGTGACAGAATGATAAAACTGGAAAGAACTTTGCTCCAGTCCAACCACCATATACAGCTGAGAAAAAAGGCACAAGGAAATAAAATAAATTATTTTTCAGGAGGCACATAACAAATTAGTGGCAGAACAGAAATAAATCCCAAATCTCCTGATTCCCACTCCAGGGTCATTTCACGTCACCAGCCATTTCCTTACCTGGCTTGGCAGTCTTATTATGCAGGGGTCTCAGTTGCCGAACAAAGAAAGAAAAGAAAGGTATCAAAAGGGTAGCTGTATACAACATCACTCTCTGTTCTTCAGGCAATCAGAGGAGCCTAGAGAAGCAGCTCCATCACCCAGAGATTGACAGGCACACAGCCTACCGTGATAAGTGCACAGTCAGTGCCAAACCCTCTTGGGCACCAACAGAAGCAAAGTGTCTGCCACTCAAAGGTGCTTTCTGCAAGCAGGATGTATACCAGCTAAAAACCTTAATGAATATGGTCATTGTGAGGGAACACAAGGTGTCATTTGCTTTATTTTGGAAACTTCACGGAGTCACTATGCTTACTCAGCTGCAGGACAGCCAATGTGCCAGGAAGAATATTACTGCTCACCCCCATCTTCACTGACCAAGATGCAAACTATTGAAGGGATGCTAATGGGCTCTTTAACGATACGATTTCTATCCTCAATAAATCTCCTGTCTTAGTCTATTCCTGCTGCTATAGTAAAATATCACAGATTGAGTAGCTTAGAAAGAACAGAAATTTATTTCTCACAGTTCTGGAGGCTGGGAAGGCCAAGATCCCAGTGCCAGCAGATTCGTTGTTCGGCCCACTTTCTAGTTCATGGACAGTACCTTCTCACTGTATCCTCACACGGTGAAAGGGAAGCAAACAAGTTCTCTGGGGTCTGTTTTACAAAGAACTAATTGCATTCATGAGGGTTCCATCTTTATGACCCAACTGCTTCTCAAAGGCACATTGGGCATTAAGACTTCAACACAGTAATTTTGAGAGGAAACAAACATTTGAATCATAGCATCTCCCCAGAGACAAAATCCACAATAATATTAAATTTGGGACATTTCAGACAGCCGTATCCCCTGATTTCTTCTCCACATATCTAGTATTTTCTGTCACAGTTTTTAGGGAGTTGCAGGGAGCAGTATCTCAATCATTTCAGGATAATATACAGAAAAAGTCTTGTTGATCTTGGACAGGGTCAAACCATTCACAGTGTATTGTTTTGTATTCATTTCATTTTAAGAAAGGCATGGAAAATCCAGCATGTGAACTGAGGGGTCTGAAAAGTGGGTTATGAGAGAAATGACTGAGGAAATCCTAAATGCTTAGTCTGCAAAGAACACACAAAAAAGAGACTTCAGATTTCTTCAAATAATTTTAAAAGAATAGTCTTCTGTTTTGTAACCAAGTTTATTAGTTACAAAACAGAAGTAGAGTCACAGATGTAGAAAACAAACCTATGGTTACCAGGGGAAAAGGGGGAGAGGGATAAATTGGGAGATTGAGATTGACATATACACACTACTATATATAAAATAGATAACTAATAAGAACCTACTGTATAGCACAGGGAACTCTACTCAATACTCTGTAACGGCCTATTTGGGAAAAGAATCTTAAAAAAGAGTGGATATATGTGTATGTATAACTGATTCACTTTGCTGTACACCTGAAACTAACACAACATTGTAAATCAACTATACTCCAATAAAATTTAAAAAAAAATTTTTTAAATAAGTAAATAAACATTCACTTAGATATCCCCCCAAAAAGAATAGTGACTCTGTCTTTGTAAAAATTATAGATAGATAGATAGAGAGAGAGATAGAGAGATAGATAGACAATGTGCTTGTCATTTTTTTAAAAGTCAACTACTACAGAAAAGTACAAAGAAAAATGTTTAAAATTCATCCAAAATTTCACTACCTAAAACAACCATCATTAATATTTGATCAACTTATTCCAGATATTTTTCTATGTCCCACAGAAAGGGAAGAATAAGTATAGAGCAATATAGATAAACATATTTTACCAAAAAAATCATGCTTTGTATATGGTCTTGAAAAAATAGATACAATAAATTTTTGCTTGATTTTAACAGGATTAAAAAGAAACTGAAGTAAATCTGCATAACTGTCAGAGATAATACCAAAAAAATTTCTTTAAAAATACGAAAACATTGAGGGGTAGGGTCATTAAAGTTCTTTTTATTTAGCTTTAGACAATATTTATTAACTCTCTGCTAGAGATGAGGAAATTACTATATTGCACTTCCTTTCCCTCTTTCCCCTCTCCCCACCTCAAATTTTCCTTGGTTATTATATTATTTTCATGTGATGCTATAACGAGTCACCACAGACTTGGTGCCTTAAACAACAGAAATTTACATTCTTACTGTTCTGGAAGCTAGAAGTCCAAAATCAATTTCACTGGGCTAAAATCAAGGCCACGCTCTCTCTGAAGGCTTTAGGAGAGAATCCTTGCCTTGTTTCTTCCCACTTTGGGTGGCTTCCAGCATTCCTTGGCTTGTGGCTGCGTCATTCCAATCTCTGCCTCTGTGGTCACATGGTCTTCTCCTCTTCTGTCATATCTCCCTCTATCTCTGTCTTAAAAGAATACATGTGACTGTATTGAGGGCTGATCCAGATAATGCACAATGATCTCCCCATCTTAATTTAGTCACATCTATGAAGTTCTATTTTCCATTTAAGGTAACACTCACAGGTTCTGGGGATTAGGACATGGCTAACTTTTAGGGGGCATTATTCAGCCTAACACAATTATTTTATTATTGTTCCAACAAGTGATGGCTTACAGTATTTGCATTCTCTTCTGTACTTGTGATTCTCACAATTACTTAGTCTCAGTTCCATATTTAAGTAGATTTGATGTCTACTCCCAATCCTTTTATTTAGTTTCTCCTTTTCTGATTTTTCAATTTTGTTTCACCTCTTAGTGGGCAGTCATTAGTTAGTGTTATTCTCTAATTCATTGATTTTTTCCCTTATATCTAAAACATCTTTTCTCTTTGGTTGTTTTAATTTGCTCTGTTACTTTTTTCCAATTTCTACAACTGTCAATCTTTAGCTCATTTCTTTTCATCTGTGTGGTTTTGTGATAAACATTTTTAGAGCTATAAATTTCACTGTCTGTACTACTGTAGCTGGGTCCACAAATTTAACTCGTAGTGTTTCCATTTGTTCAATTTTAAGTATTTTGCAATTTTTCTTATAATTTTTCTTTTTCACCAAAGTTTTTTAGTAATGGATTTACATTTTGCTTGATCTAGCAGTTTCTGAAAGGAGTATGTTTAAATGTGTTACTGTTAAGTATAGTTTTATTCATTTTCCCCCATAATTCTGTTTGTGGCTTTTATTTTAGCCTATCTTGTAAGGTACATATATGTTTCTCATTAGTTTCTTAATCTATTGTTCTTTTATGCTACACTATTACCCTTATGTTTTCACCTTGAATTCTTCTTTTAATATCAAAATTGCTATCACAACTTTGTCTAGCTTATATTTTGCCATACATGTAATTTCAAATTTTCTTTATCTTTCAGTTTTAAATGTGCCTCTTCTAAAATCTCTATTTGTGAGACATACTTTTAAAATATATCTCTGAAACTCTGTCTTTTGTCCAGTAAGCTAAGTTCATTTGCATTTATTATTATTTTTATATGAGAATGCCCTTCCACCACGCTTTTCATCTTTTCAATTTACTACATTTTTATTCTGCTTCTTTTTCTCTTTTCCTGCCCTTCAAAAGATAGATTGGATTCTCATCTTCTCATTTGAAGTTTACATATTCTATGTTTATTATTTGATGGTTATGCCAAATTTATTAAAACCAAAAGTTTTATTTATATTTATCATTTAATTTCTTAAATTAGTAATGTCAATATCCACTTCATAAATAAAACAAGTACTTTGCATCTCTAAACCTCTGGTCTCTACACCTTTCTTTCTCCCAGCTATGTTTTTAAGCAACCATAATTTTGTTCTAGATCATTATGAATATACTTTTTTGGGTCCTTTCTTTTGAAACAACAGTGAACTTTACTAAGTTACTAACTGCCTCACTCAGTTTGGACTGCTATAGCAAATTACCAAACATGAGTAATTTATTTTTTTAATATTTATTTATTTATTTGGCTGCGCCAGGTCTTAGTTGCAGCACATGGGATCTCCATTGTGGCATGCAAACTCTTAGTTGCGGCATGCGGGATCTAGTTCCCCCACCAGGGATTGAACCTGGGTCCCCTGCATTGGGAGCATGGAGTCTTAACCACTGGACCACCAGGGAATTCCCAAACATGAGTGATTTAAACAACAAACATTTATTTCTCACAATACCAGAGGCTAGAATTCAGAGGTCATGGTGTCAGCATGGACAAGTTCTGCTGAGAAGCCTCTTCTGGGATGCGGACTACTTCCTTCTCCTTGTATCCTCACATAAAGGAAAGAGAAAGGAAGCAAGCTCTCTTGTAACTGTTATAAGGATACTAACTGCATTCATAAGGGCTTCACCCCCGTAATCTCATCTAATCCTAATTACCTCCTTCAAGCCCCACTTCCTAATACCATCACATTGGGGAGAGAGTAAGATTTTAACAGATGAATTTGGGGGTGACACATTCAATCTATAATGCTTATTTTTTATCCCACATAGCTTACCATTTTCTTCTGGATTTATAAGATCTTTGTGTAGTAAGCCTTCTGAGGACATATATGCCTGAGGATATCTTTATTACATCCTACTACTTAAATAATGGTTTGTCTGGATACAAAATTTACTACATCAAACATATAAAATTACTCCATTGTCTCGCATACACTTTGCATTCATTCACTCCTTACACAAACTATGAGCTAGTGGTTATCATCACACTGATAGTTCAGGAATCTGTCGAGCAGTGGCAGAGCACTGGCTCAGGTCACAGAGGTGCTGAGGACCCACTCAGGTCCACAGGCCTGTGAAGACTATTTTCTTAACCATTCAGCAACCAGCCCAATAGGTTTTTTTCCCCCCAGTTCAAATGTGATCTAGAAGGAAAATATCTGGTCACTTGGGGACACAAGCCTTGAAAATGTATTTATAATTCAGGAAAAGGAGGCGGGGGAAGACAGTCTCTCCTAACCATGGTGAGCAATCTGTTCAGTCCCCAGAGCATGAAGTTTGATTTTCTTTTTATCTGGCTTTTATGTTCAAGGGAATATAAATGTCAGAAATCAAGCATTCCCTCTGGATCGTAGAGTAATAAATAACTTTCATACCATTTTGCACAGATGCTGTGACTAAATTGAGACCAGGAAAGATGCAGACAACTATAGCAACAAACTGATGATGAATCTATTTTTAAGAGCAACTGTTAAATTAGAAAGATTTGTCAAATTAAAAGAAAAAAACGTAGAAGGAAATAATTTAGGCACCAATTCTAAGAGATTCAAAGGAGATTCAGAACTAGAGTAAATGAGCAATCCACTCAGCCCAGAAAGAGGCGAGATCATCATTTTGCAACTTTAAACAAAATTCTGAACGTTTTAAGGCATAAAGGAGAGTTATACCTTGAAAGAATTAACGTATTACTGGGAATAGAAAAAAATATTTCTGAAATAATAAAAACTTTACACTCTAAATAAAATATAATATTAAGAATACTATCACTATCTGCCTTTAGGGAAATTCATATTTAAAACCAAGATATGAATATTTACTCTAAATTGATTCAGTTTTATTAATTTAGCAAATATTTTTAACCACTCCAACATAGTAATTCCACTCCTGGTTATCTATTCTAAAGTAAAGAATACAAAATTTTCAACAGCAGCAAATGTTCAATGAAGCACTATTTTCTAATAGGAATATATTAGAAATGAAACCAAAATAAAGGAAACTAATAATTTACTGAGGAACAATTATTTGTCAGGCATTATCTCGGTACTTTACCTAAGTTATATTTAACAGTAATAATCTAGATATTCTTTCCCTAATGAGGAAATGAGCTCAAAGATATTATGTTACCTGTGAAAGATTAAACACATGGTTAATAAGAGCAAAGTATAACCTAAGTGACAGTGAATGGAATAATGGTTAATTAATTGTGTACATCAATTTAATGTTTTCCATACAGCCGTTAAGACTAATAGTTATGAAAACCATGGAGCAAAAAGGAAAATGTGTAAGATTTGAAATTTAGTTAAACACACACATGTATATAATTGCCTCTATGCTATAATTACATAAAATTATATTTGCAGACAGGCAATGAATACAACATGAGGACAGCTGTTCCTTGTTAACGTACTGGTGTTGTGAATGGCTTTCCTTAATTTTAAAATTTCCACTGTTCATTCATTCATTCAAGAAATAATTATTGAATGTCTACATCAATGAGCAAAATAGAGTCCCTGTCTTCATGGAGTTTACATTCTAGTAAGGGAGACAAATGATAAATATATTACATGAAATCAGTTAGTGACAAATGATATGAAGCAAATAAAGAGCGTTGGGCAGATTGAGAGTGATAGCATGCTCATTTAGAAACAGTGGTCAAAGAAGGCTTCCTTGATGAGATGACCTTTGCACAGTGAAGAGGGAGTAAGCCACATGGATATAAGGACAAGCACTGCATTCAAGGGAAATAGCAGGTGCAAAGGCCCTGAGGCTGAAATTGGAAGCCATACAGACATTTTAAAGATGTGGGGGAAGTTCATGTAGTACTGTTAAATAGAAATAGTATAAGGAAAAAAGGCTACAAAATTATGCCTATAATCTAATCACTATGTTAAAAAAGCACCCAAAAAAAGACATTAAAATAAAAAGTACAACAATATGTTGATGGTGAGTTATCTTGGTATAAATGTAGTTTTTATGAGCAAGGGCTCCAAACCCAGACTGCCTGGGTTCAAATATCAGTTTTGTGACCTTAGGGAATTCACATAGCTTCTCTGTGCCTTATCTGTAAAGTGGGGGTAATAATAATAGTAGTTCCATAAGTACTATAGTGTTGTTGAGAGGTATGGTAGCAGGATAATATGCCCATAATACCCCTGTTCTAAACTCTAGAAACTGTGTGTTACCTTACATAGCAAAGGGGAGTTAAGTTGCAGATGAAACCAAAGTTGCTAATCTGTTGACCCTAAAATAGGGAGATCATGGAGGGCTATCTATCTGGACCCAAGATAATCACAAGGGTCCTCACAAGTGGAAGAGGGAGGTAGAAGAAGAGAGCCAGAGAAAGAGAAGTGACAACATAAGCAGTATCAGAGGGATGCTGTGTTGCTGGCTTTGACGATGGAGGAAGGGGCTTTGAGCCAAGGAAAGTGGGCAGCTTCCAGAAGCTGGAAAAGAGAAGGAAGCATTCTTTCCTAGAGCCTCCGGGGGAAAAAAATGCAGCCCTGCTGACTTTAGCCCAGTGGTGTTATGTTGGAATTTTGAACTCCAGAACTGTAAAATAAATTTGTGTTGTCTTAATTCACCAAATTTGTGGTAATTTGTTATAGCAACAACAGAAAAATAATACAGGAGGATGAAGTGAGTTTTTATGAGTAAAATGTTTAGAACAATACCTCTCACGTGGTGAACATTCTACAAGCTGTTATAATATTTGCGAGGTGTTTTCTACCACATTTTCCAATAAACAATGCATATGTATTGATTAAATATTTACCTTAAAAGTAACTGTGAAAAGACTACTTAAAAGGAGAAAGTGTTATCATCAGAATTACTAATTAATAGATGAAAAAGAAGATTTTAACTGCAGGAGAACAAAATTAATTCAAATATAAAATAAGAAAGAAAGAGAAAAAAAATGTTCCCTAAATTCAAAGACCTTTTATTCGATCCATTCTTCACTTGCTAACAAAATACTGATAAGTGGCTGTGGCTGGAATAGATTAAAAGACGTTTCATTTTGGATGTGTGATTTATAGACTACAAGGAAAACTGTGAATCCATCTAGAATCCAGATGTAGGTCAGTAATCTAAGGCATGGAGTTCAGTAAGTTCCTTTACAGACAAGGAACATAAAAGCTTGGAATTTCACTCCTAGTAAAAGCCTCTAGGAATTTGTGAATTTCATTTTCATTCCAAAATAAAAGTGAGAAATCAAATTGTATCAAGTCAACCAAGAGCACCTCCTCCCTTAATTCTTGGCTCCATCAGGTCTCCAAGGGACTCAAAAATTTCAGTTCCATCCAAACACTTAGCAAGCATCTCCCATACATATGATCGGACCCTGTGTTACGTAGCATTGAACTTAAATACAGACAGAACATAATCTATAATTTTTATAGTTGAAAAAAATTGCCTCATTATTTTTAAAAGTTGGAACATTTACTTCTCATGCTCAATTTTTTTAGTCAAAAATATTTTTGAATGTCTTTCTAAATATATTTAGATACTATTGAAATACTTTCAAAGAGACTACATGTTTTTTCAAATAATTTGTAATACAGGAATAGGAAACTTTGTAGCTTTTCTACTTTACTACTTTGGAATTTTTTTCAGATACCTCACCATTTAGATGTTTGGCTAAAAAGGATGTTTATGATTCCATAAGAATTATATAGCAAGATGTTTGTCAAAATGTTAGATTTTTAGGACAGTACTCTTTCCTTTTTAATTTAATTTTTAATTCTTATTAATGAAAATAATGCACAAAATAGCGGATACCTGGCCCATCCATCTACTTTCCCAATTCCAATTCCCCAGAAACAACCACTTTCAATATTTTTGACTGTTTATTCTGGTGTTTACTTCCATATTTTTAAATAGCTTCTTTTTTTTTTAACATCGTTATTGGAGTATAATTGCTTTACAATGGTGTGTTAGTTTCTGCTTTATAACAAAGTGAATCAGTTATAAATATACATATGTTCCCATATCTCTTCCCTCTTGCATCTCCCTCCCTCCCACCCTCCCTATCCCACCCCTCTAGGTGGTCACAAAGCACAGAGCTGATCTCCCTGTGCTATGTGGCTGCTTCCCACTAGCTATCTATTTTACATTTGGTAAGATGGGAATAAAGACACAGACCTATTAGAGAATGGAGTTGAGGATATGGGGAGGGGGAAGGGTAAGCTGTGACAAAGTGAGAGAGTGACATGGACATAAATAGCTTCTTTACACTGCTCTTTTATGATTTTTTTTAATTTAAATGATATCTATTGATTCCTACTAAGCGAGATGAGATTTTAACTCTCATAGCCACCTCCCTCGTCCTCTCACACACAAATATATAATCTTCATCTTTTCCTATTCTTCTAAATTATCTATATCACCCTTTTCAGTTCAATCAACGTTTATTGTTTACATTTTATGTAAAAATAATGCAGAGTAGATCCATATAGTGTATTACAGTTTCATTTCCTATCTTCTATAATATTGTCCTCCCTGGAATTAATAATTTCCTCATTTAGTCCAGTTGTTTCATTTGCTATATAACTGTCACAAATTCATTCCTCAACTCTGACAGAGCTGGATTCCAGCACACCAGGAAATCCATCAGATTCACTTCTTTTTGTTGTTGTTGTTCCTTGCAAACATCACTGCTGGATCTCTCTGACCTGCTCTGAACTGGACTCCAGAGGTCTGCCACACATCAGTTGTTCTAAGACTTCTGGGTCATCCTCAGAATTGCCTTCACCCCATTCCTGTTATAAACCTTGTTTCTAGGACACCTTGCCTTCTTCTCTCTTGGATGATGTTCTATCTTTAGGGAAGCACATCTTTCAGGAGCTGCCTGAAAAGGGTGCTTGAGGCCAAAAATAAATTTTAAGAACTTTGGAGGTCCAAAAATATCTTCCTTCCACCTTGATGCTTGGTTGTTAGTTCAGCTGGATATAGAATTCTGTTTTGTAACTTCATTGCCTCCAGCAATAGTTTTCTAGCATATTGTTATAAGGAACCTAATCTTCTGATTCTCAACCATTTGTATGTAACCTATTATCCCCCTTCTCTGGAGACTTTTAGAATTCTCTTTTTATCTCTAGTGTTCTAAAATTTTTATGATGATATGCCTTGTTTGGTTTTAGTTTTTATTCTTTGTCACCCATTTTGCTGGCCAATCATTCGACCTTTTCTTTGAAACTTAATTCCTATAGTCTGGGAAATATTTTTAGAATAGGTCTTTAATAAGTTTTTTCTATATTTTGTCTGGTCTCTCTTTTTGGAATTTCTATTACTCATATCCTTTGGAACTCCTCAACTTATCCTTTAATTTTCTTGTCTTTTCTCACCACTTTAGGGAGATATATTTTGAAATATTTCCTTAATTTATTTTCCAAGTCTTCCACTGAATTTTTAATTCCTGCTATCACATTTTAATATCCAAGGTCTTTCTTTTTAAAGCAGTCTATTCTTTTTCACAGATACATTTTCTTCTCTCATATTTCTGAGAATATTAAAAGGCTCACTTTTTTTCTGTTTGTTCAGTTCATTGTTAAGAGTCTTTCCTCAAATACTTGTTGATTTGTAGGTGTCTTATTAGAAATTAAATGCCTCAGTGTGGGACTTGTTGACTAGTGGGCTTCAGTGCAAGATGATCCAGGGACACAATTGTATTTTTAAAGATTTGCAAAAATAGTCTCTGTAGCACTTCACTCTTGGGCAAGTTATATTTGTCAAATAAAAATCTTCGTATGCTAATACATATATATGGAATCTAAAAAAAAAAAAGGTTCTGAAGAACATAAAGGCAGGTCAGGAATAAAGATGCAGACATAGAGAATGGACTTGAGGACACAGGGAGGGGGAAGGGTAAGCTGGGACGAAGTGAGAGAGTAGCATGGACATATATATACTACCAAATGTAAAATAGATAGCTAGTGGGAAGCAGCCGCATAGCACAGGGAGATCAGATTGTTGCTTTGTGACCACCTAGAGAGGTGGGATAGGGAAGGTGGGAGGGAGACTCAAGAGGGAGGGGTTATGGGGATATAAATATATGGATAGCTGATTCACTTTGTTATACAGCAGTAACTAACACACTATTGTAAAGCAATTATATTGCAATAAAGATGTTAAAATAAAAACCTTCCAGTCCCATGGTTTAGGAATAGGGAGATGATTACAAGCTTCATTACTAGTACTTGAGAGGCTGAATGGGGCTGGATGTTGGAGGTCTCACTTCTAGAATGCAGATCTCCACCTAACATCCTGTTTTCAGTAAAGTTCCCCTTTCATACCCTCAACTGTGTGTAGCCTCTCCAATTTGGAGCTCGTGTGATTCATCCTCTCTAAACAGTAAACCTCAATCCATTGGCCAGAGTAGGGAGGGGAGTTGCTCTGAGGAGGAAAATATGGGGTCCTAACTGTTAATGTAAATAAAGACTTCACAAATCCTACAGTTTTTATCCCTGCCCTGCACCTCCTATTTTCCAGGTAACCATGATCCCAAATTCCTGAGCCTCTCAAGTTCTGTAGGATGAGTCAGTTTGCTTTTTACTGGATTTCTACACCACAGGCTTCTATTTCAGATTTTTTAAGTCAGTTAAGTCAGTTATTTCTGGTTCCTCCAAATTCCTGCTTCCAAATATTTTGAAATGAATTATCCGATGTAAATTCATGTTTTTATGGCCTTGTAAGTATATGCCTTTTTTTAAAATCTTTTTTTAATAAATTTATTTATTTTTGGCTGCGTTGGGTCTTTGTTGCTGCATGCGGGCTTTCTTTAGTTGCGTGGAGCGGGGACTACTCTTTGTTGCGGTGTGTGGGCTTCTCATTGCGGTGGCTTCTCTTGTTGTGGAGCACGGGCTCTAGGTGTGCAGGCTTCAGTAGTTGTGGCACGTGGGCTCTAGAGCACAGGCTCAGTAGTCGTGGCGCACGGGCTTAGTTACTCCGCGGCATGTGGGATCTTCCCGGACCAGGCCTCGAACCCATGTTCCCTGTATTAGCAGGTGGATTCTTAACCACTGTGCCACCAGGGAAGCCCAGTATATGCCTTTTTAAAACTCCCTTTTAATATTATTCTAGTGAGACAGGGAAAAAGCAGAGGTAAATACATGTGTTTATGCTATCATGTTTATCTGGAATAATCCCTTCCATTTTATAATATAATTCAATATTCTTTTTAATTTTCATGATTTTACTTTGAGATTTTGTAAGTATTAAACAGTTTCTTAAGGAACTATATGCAATTGCAAGCAGAGGCATTCTTAAACACCTGTCTTCTTAATTTTCAATACATAGTAGTTAAAAGCATAGAAAAGGGGGATTAACGGACCTGGAATAAAGTCATATCTCAGTCACTTACTGTTTGTGTCGCCTTAGGCAAGTTATTTGACTACTCTAGGTTTTAGCTTCATTTTCTATAGAATGGTAGTTATAATGGTATCTATCTCATAGTAAGGGTTAAATGAGATAATTCATATGTGCCATTAACTTCAAAGGGTGCAGAGAGTATTCACTATTCACAGATGGTATTGCATACCATGCTAGGAGTTCGGGTTTTTTTCCTGAGGCCAACAAATTATTTTCCAGCAGGATGGTTCTCTGGGTTGTGGCACAGAGAAAAGATGTACGGGGCAAGAGTGCAGGAAAAGATTGGGGAATTGCTTTAGTATCTCATTCTCAAGCAAGAAACTGGAATCAAAGTAATAAAATCAGCAATGTAAAGAGGTGAATTAAAGAGACATTGAAGAGGCAAATTTGGCAGAACTTGGTAACCCTTTACATATTAGGGGAAAAAGGAATCAAGGATGTCTCTCAGTCTCAAGCTTGGGAAGCTGGATGGATGGTGAGGAAACAAGATGACAGGCAGGTTGAAAGAAAGCTTTCCACTTTAGAATCATGTTTGAGGGGCCTCAGAGATATTTAACTGACCATGTCAGTTAGGTAGATGGGGAGTTAAGCCTATAGATCAAAAGAAAGACCTAGAATAGGACACTCAAATTATATTCTAAAATCTATTCAAGTAATAAAGGGGCTGAAAGTCATGATACTCTTTGTGGACCACCATCAAATAGCAAAAAATAAGCCTACTCATAATAAGGAGTTTTAAGAAATTAAATAGATATGTGCTTACATGATATTAAACAAGTAGCATCAGACATAAAGACATACATGGGAGAAAAAGAGAAAAATGGATTAGTCCACCCATTAGCTTCTTTTTTTCATGGAATCTGGGAAATTTCAACATTGTTTGACTCTACCAACCATGGCTTGAGTTCATAGAAGACCACTATGTTAAAAGTATTGTAATGCTAATATAGATGAACTTCCCTTTAATCAAAAAAAAGCTTCTTTCTAAAGTAAACATGCCTATTTATGTTTCTAAATGGCTGAAGATAACATCTTACCTTCTGAGCACTTAAAAAAACATCCTTACTGGGTTTGCTTATCTCAGTGGTCTATATTAAGTAATTCTAAAAGCATCCAACCCAACTAATACCTCTTTTGAACTCTGGTTTCAAAATTTTTAAATGTCAAAGGACCCAAACATACATTGTTCCAAAGAAGACAAACAAATGGTCAATAAGTACATGAAAAGGTGCTCATCGTTAATTATTAGGGAAATGAAGATCAAAGCCACAGTGAAATATCACCTCACACCTGTCAGGATGGCTATTATCAGAAAGACAAGTGATAACAAATGCTGGCAAGGATGTGGAGAAAAGGGAACCCTTGTACAGTGTTGATAGGAATGTAAATTGGTACAGCTATTATAGAAAACAGTATGGCAGTTCCTCAAAAACTTAAAAATTGAACTACCATTTTGATCAGAAAGCCCAGGCTTGGGTATATATTGAAATCAGGATTTCAAAGACGTATCTGCATACCCATGTTTATTGCAGCATTATTCACAATAGCCAAAATATAGGAACAACCTACATATCCTACAGCAGATGAATGTATAAATAAAATATGGTATATATTTACAATGGGATATTATTCAACCATAAAAAAGAAGGAAATCTTGCCATTTGCAACAACATGAATGAAACTAGAGGGCATTATGCTAAGTGAAATAAGTCAGACAGAAAAAAGACAAAATATGTGTAGTATCACTTATATGTGGAATCCAAAAAAAAAGCCAAGTTCATAGAAACAAAGAATAGAATGGTGGTTGTCAGGGGTTGAGAAAGGGGGAATTGGGGTGATGTAGGTCAAACCAATGTACCAATGAGGAACCAATGTACAATATAATGACTATAGTTAATAATATGATATTTTATGCTTGAAAGTCACTGAGAGTAGCTTTGAAGCATTCTCACCACACAAAAAATAAAAAGTTAACTATGTGAGGTGGTAGATGTGTTAAGCATCTTGGTCTTGGTAATCATTCCACAATGAATATGTATATTAACTCATCACATTGTACACTGTAAATATATAGTTACAGTGTCAATTATTCCTCACTAAAGTTTAAAAAAGATTATTTCAAAAAGAAAGAGCACTAAAAGGCTTTTTTTAGTGGCCCCTCATTCTTTTCATGCCACTTGTGAAAAGAGCCTCTATTAAGACTATAATTGGAAAGCAACCTAACATCTTATGCACACTAATGGACATAAACTCTTGCCAGTCAAGAGTTTGCAATAAACTTTTGCAATTTATCAAAAGATAGTCAAAAAAAAATCAGCTAAGTTAGGTGTTAAACAAGCATGCAAGTAAACTGGGGAGCCTGGCTAGTCCCCTTCTCTGCCCTGTATTTCATAGAATTATACTGTTCTAGATGGCCCATGAGGCCTCAGGGTGCTTGGCTATGACCATGCTTCCTTACTGGCCTGGACAAGAAGAGTCTCCTCTTACATCTCTTTGGAATTTGCAAAGCAACATGCTTACAACCACAGCAATTCTACTCTGTTAGTCTTAACTGATTGGGCCCAAGATCACAGGCTTATGCCAAGGGCAGCCTATTAGAGATGCTCTGTTACAGATGGCAAGCAACCAACTCAAAACTCAGGGCATGCCGTAAAAGGCCATGTCTCAAATGGAGCAAACTCAAATATGGGTAAGATTCTAATCAAGTTGCTAAAAAACTCACTTAGAACAAGGCATAAATATGGAGCAACTCCTGGGGTAAAATTTATTGATATTTCATTTCAATAGCCCAGGATATGAAAGACTCTGAACTCTTCCTTCTGATTCCAGCCACTAATACTTCTAATTGGAAAAGTCTGCTGCTCATATTACCTTATGAAATGCAAACCCACTGAGATGCCTGCTGGTATTTGCAAGTGAACTCACCCCTCTGTGCTCTTTCACTCTTAGGACAACATTGTGCAGTGAGAAAGCTCTGGCTTGGAGTCAGGGACCTCGGGAACCACCCACTCTCCCTGTGAACAAGGACAAAGACAAGTTGCATCTTCCCTGAACAAGTCTGTCTTCTCATTTATAAGAGGAAAGAATTGAACTGTATTATTTCTAAGTCTCTGTCTGTATCTATTTGATGAAAGAACAGTTTTAGATGTGTTCCCTGTCTGAAGAGTACAGTGTACTAGGTGGTATATTGCCTCCCCACCAAAGATACCCACTTCCTAATCCCTGAAACCTGTGAATATATTACCTTACTTCACAAAAGAGACTTTATGAAGGTGATTAAGGATCTTGAAATGGGGAGATGATTCTGGATTATCTGGGTGGGTCAATGTAATCAGAAAGATCCTTATAAAGAGGGAGGCAGGAGAAGAGTCAGAGAAGGAGAGAAATCAACAGAAGCAGAGTTTGGTGTGATATGTCCACGAGCCAAGGGATGCTGGCAACCTCTAGAAGTTGGAAAAGACAAGGAACAATTTTCCCCTTGACCCTCCAGAAGGAGTGCAGCACTACTGATATCTTGATTTTAGCCTGATGAGACACATTGTGGATTTCTCACATCCAGAAATGTAAGATAATATACTTATGTCATTTTAAGTCGCTAAATTTATAGTAATTCGCTGCAGGAAAAAAAGGAAACTAATGCATGCGGTAATCTGGGGAAAAGACGGAAAATACTTTTTCCTGTACAGAAAGTAAGGATCTATAAAAAATGTGAGGCTCCAGAAAAGCAGTTTATGCTTTTTGGAGAGTGGCAGGAATATGCTTTTATTATATAAACTGGCATGGGGCAGAGGGAAAAAAAATAGGAGATATTTCATACTAACTGCAATGTTGTTTAACAACCATCCTGTTGTATTGCAATGAACTAAAATAATACTTTAAAAAATCTACAAGTGTACGCTTTCAAAGGTGACAGGTAATCAAGAAGGACTCTGCTTAAGTGTCACCCCTTGTACACATATAGCTGCTATATCAGTAAATGTATTATTATTCATTCTTTTTTAAATTCATTTATTCCACAAATATCTATTCAGTACCACTATGTACATTATGCTAGGTACAAAGAAATACAATGATAGAATAATTATGATAATAATATTAATGATATCTTCATGGTTCTTACAAACTAGTAGGGGAGGAACTATTCAAAGTGTTGGGAGAAGGAAAGGGAAAGAAAAGGGTTTCATGGTTTTACAGAACTCTTTATGAGAGAAACAAGAGAAAGAGAGAGATAAAGAGAAATTATCAAAGTCACTCAGGGTTCCAGAACTCAGAAATAATCCCAATTAAATTACATTTTGACCTTGGTTTCATCATTTCCAGCCTCTTGTTGATGGATGCATGCATGTATATACATTATGTAGAATACACATGATTTCTGCATAGAAAGTATAATACATATAGAATCACAGGAGCATGTCATGTGGGGAGGGGCAGCTAAAATAATGGGGGATCCAAGAAAGCCCCCATAAAGGCTACTGTCTACCTACATTTGAGGGTAACACTTAAGCTGAATTCTGCAGGGTGAGTAGAAGCTAGCAAGATAAAAAGGGGTGGAGGGAGGGAGGAATGTTCTGAAGAGAACAGTACAAGCAAACGTTCCAAGACCGAAGAAACATGGAGCCTTACAAGGAAATCAAGTAAAACGGAATGACTGGAGCCCAGGGAGAGAGGCGTGCAGAAAGAAGTAGGAAATACCAGGCAGAGGAGGCCCAAGCAATCCAGGGTCACAATGAAAACTTAATTCCAGGTCAATGAGAAGCCACTGAAGGCTTCAACTAGAAAAGTCACATGATCAGGCTTATGTTTTTAAACTTGACTATACTAGCCACATAGAGACTGTAATGCAGGTCTGTTCAGTACAAGAAGGTTAAGAAGAAAAGCCTGGTGATGAACATCAAATTCAGGGAGTCAGGAGGCCTGTTATCAAGCCTCAACTCCCCTACTAAATAATAATAATGGTTGTCATTTACTAACAGGTTACTGTGTGCCAGGTACTGTTTGAAGTGTCTTACCTATTATGACTCATTTACTCTCCCAGAATCTTTATGAGGTAGGAATCATTACTATCCCCATTTTAAAGAGAAGAAAACTGAGGCACAGAAAGGTTATGTACCCTTGCCTCAGATCACTTAGCTAATAAGTTACAGAGCTGGGATTTAACCCAGGCAGCCTGTTTTCAGAGTCTGTCCTCTAAACTACCATCCTACTCTGCCTCTCATGACCTACTGCATGTCCCAGGGAAGTCACACAGTGCTTTCCCTGCCAGACAAAGGAATGGTGACTCACTGGGCCACCCACATCTGTAAACCAAGGGGGTTGAACTGAATCAATGCTTATGTCAGGTCCTTCTGGTTCTAATTTTACAATTTTGTCTGGAAATCCATGATTCTCTACCTGGATTCTTCACCTAGTAGGAGTCTTTGGAGCCTGAGAGGAATAGTCACAGTGCCAGCTGTGGCTGGACTTAGAACCTAGCTCAGAGTGCCTAAAGGTACAAGTAGATTCCTACACCCTATGTGTTTTTCTTTCCGATTTCAAGGCCTGCTCTATCGCACCCATTCCCTTCCCCAGACAAATCACTGCATGGCCATCCTCTAAGACTCCAATCTTCACCTTGATGAAGTGAAGTTGTGGGACTGAGTTGTGGGACTATAAGTGACTTTTATGACATCTCTCTCTCTCTCCATGTTTTTTTTTTAGATTTCACATAAAAAGCATGCATTAGTTATTTAATCAGAAAAAAAGCATATATTTTAAAAAATGTGTTCTTATCAGGCATCTAATTTTTTTGGCACTCTGCTCAATAGTTAGTTTCCAAAGATTTAATTCAGTAATTATTTTTTTTAATCTGGCTCCTCAAATTAACATTTAATTTACAAAAGATCCAAACTGAAAAAAGGCCAGGCTATATATCTTGTAAGTAAGAAGTCAATAAAGTTACAGAATGTTAGATCTGGAAAGATGTTCAACATCATCTAGTCCACTGATTTTCAGACTGTGTCTCCATGAATCTTAGAGTTGTATAGATAAACCTTGGGGGCAAAGGGGAGACTAAATGGGTATGGATCTAAATCCCACCTCTTCTTTAATGAAAATATCTCCTCTTCTATTTTCTCTTTTGAATAAAAGGAATGTTTCTTGCTCCAGAATATATCTGAAGTCCATTTGCTTCTTTCCATCTCAATTGTCATCACTCTAATCCAGACATCATCGCCTCTGTACAACGTTATTGTCATAACCTCACTACCTAATCTCCTTGCTTCCACTCTTGCCTCTTTCTCCAATTTCACCTTATACCACTCCCACTCTACACCTCACTTCCTGTTCTCAAGTCATATTTGCTTTATATTTATTCTCTAAACATACCTATATTAGCCAAAATAGGATAGGATATGCTAAGGATATGAACAACCCCAAAATAGCAGTGGTTTAATAAAATTATTTATCACTCAGAGTCTGATATACTCTCCTCTGAGAGGTGACTCAGGGATCCAGGCTATTTCCATTTTGGGACATCATGTCTTCAACACATGGATTCACGATTGCCATGAAAAAGGAAGGGAGGGAGGAGTTGCCTAGCCCTGGAAATGGAACAAAAGCCATAGGTCAGAACTCAGTCACAAGACCTCAATCTAATTACAAGAAAGGCTGGGATACATAGTCTTCCAGAATGCCCAGGAAAAGGAAAATGACATAGGAGATAGCAAACAATAGATGAACATATAACATGATCTCTGCATACTAATTCAGGGCAATTGCATTTGCTATTTTTTTCATAGCCTATTCTTTCATAGCCTTTTGCATACCTGAATTCTTCTCATTTTTCAAGTTTAAGCTTAGTTTTAATCTCTGAGAAGCCTTCTCCTATCACTTTAACCAAAGTAATCACTATGGTTGAGACTGCTAATTACCTCTCATTATTCGTTCTCTCCTTTAGCTCTGGCAAAGAGAACACATGTTTAGCTGAGTGTGGTTTTGCCCAGCTAAGAAACTATATTTCCCATTCCTCCTTGCAACAGATTTGGCCATGTGAGTAAGTTTTGGCCAATTGGATATAAAAAGTGTGATGTGAAACTTCTAGAAAGTTACCTAAAGAGATGGGGTGGGCCTTCCTTCACCCCTTCCTCCCTTCTACTTCCTGTATTGAGAGAGCTTGGGTTGATTCAAGCAGCCATCTTGGACTATAAGGCAGCTCCTAAGTAGGGTGGAGCATCAGTTGGAATAAATTTATGTCCCTGGTAACTTTTTGGTACCACCATAGCAGACCTGGACTGCTTATCTCAGAATTTCCTGCATGAGGGAGAGAAATTAACTTCTATCTTGTTTAAGACACTCATTTTTTAATAAACCACTGATATAGTACAACCTCCTTCTTATGCAGATAAGGAAATTGAGAACTTATGATTATGTAGCCATAAATATGGAAGGTCAGGACAGAGTTAGTTCTCTGACTTCCAGTCTAGTACTCATCACATCAACAGTCTTAACATGCAGATTTCAGGAAAGAACAGAAACCAAATATACTGAATTACTACTGTGTACAAGGCACCAAAGTGTGAGACATACAGAGTCCCTGCCCTTGTCGTGATAACAAATGCATAAATAAATAATTATAATACAACACGGTTACAGTATAATGGTAGAGACATTTACAAATGCATGGTAGCACAGAAAAATGGCAAAAGTGGGTGGTTTAATTCTGCTTTGCACTATCAGGAAGGTAAAAACTAACATAGGAGTTGGGCTTTGAAGGATGAGTAGGAGTTTTCCAGGTATAAGGATAGAAGGTAGAGAGTGAGAGAGGCAGATGAAAACCAGGGTACAGAAGCATGAAAGGACATGGTGTATACAAGAAATGATCAGAGTAGAAAGAGCAAGAAAGTGAAAGATAAGCTTAGAAATTTAGAAATTCTGGCTCAGGAAAAAATCTAAAGGTCCTTGTATACAAACCCCAGGCTAGATCCATAGGCAAGGAAAATTTGTTACCAGACCAAAATTTGGGTTTGCTTGCCCATGCTCAGTAAAGCCAATCTACTGACACCAGGTTGTGATGAAGGAAAGTGCAGGGTTTATTGTAAGGTGCCATGCGAAGAGTCTGGGACAGTTAATGCTCAAAAAGCTCAAACTCAATGGGTTTCAGCAAAGAATTTTTACAGGCAAGATAAGGGAGGAGAGTCCCAGGGTATGTGATCACCTTATGCACAATTCTCTGATTGGGTAATGGGCAGTAAAATAAAAAGACGATAAGAAATTGCAAATATTTCCTGGTTCCAGCCAGACTCCAGAGGGGATGTGTTAATTTCTTCCATTTGGTGGAAGATTTAGCATCTGTAGAACAACTCAAGAAATGTCCACCAGATATTATTATCTAGGTACTTCAGAGAGGAGCTAAAGCAGAGGATATGGGGGAGGGGTCTGTCTGGGAAGGTCCCATATGGTCCTACTCAGTTACAAATTCATAATATGATAGTGACTGCATTGGCTCTTTATTAATTTTGGAGAGCTATTTCCCTTTCCTGCTTTCTTTCTTTAGGATTTACTAAAGAAAGAAGCCTGCTTTCTTTCATTAGGATTTACTCTTTGGCACTACATAGAGAGTGATGGGACCCACTCAGGGCTCCACTCGCCCTTGTCCAAGGAGAGCCAGGCAACCCAAGCAAAGGCATTCAGATGTTCCTTCCTTGTATCCTGAATCTTGAACAGAAAAACAAGGAGACCACAAATGGCTGTCACTCCAGTCATAAGCAGGTCAGGGCTCTCACCCTAACGTTCCTGCCATGAGACTGTCTTATGGCCTCCTCAACCCAACCTCATCCCCAGGGTGGCTTGGCTCTTATCCTTCTTCCTGTGCATTCAGAGTTCCCATTATTCCTCTGATATATTTATTTTGCTTAAGTTAAACAGGATGGTTTCTGTGGCTTCAAGAAGAGAAAGCTAACACATAAAGTATCCCAATATGAATTAGCAATGTCAGAAGGAAATGTCTCTCCCAACTCGTATTGTTCTAGGGTTGAGATTGGGGTGTCAGGAATTAGTGCATTAATTTTGGCTCCTACACTAAGCTACACCTACCAAGCTAGCTTTCGTCAGTAAAAGCTTACTGACTCTTTTCATCTTATTTCTCATTTTGTTCAGAGTTTAATCAAGGAAGATGGGGCTATTTGTTGGGCTCTCTTGGAGACCTAACAACCTGTACTACCATGGTTAACCAATAGTACAACACTATGGGGAAAGTATTATCAATGTCCCTATAAACAGCAGGAAATTGTGCCCAAGGGATAGAGCCAAGGCCAGACCTCTCATTTTCTAACTCAAGATCCTGCTTTTTTTTTTTTTTTCTTAAAAGGGATTGTCTAGCTGGCTTTTTGTTCCCTCCTGTTGCTCTCCAAAAACTTTTTCTATTTTACAAATTCACAGAAGTTACAAATCATTTTGTCTTTGTCAAGGCAGGAAATCTATGCTTCCCATGAGGAGTTTTTTAGGCCTGACCTAGATAAAACTAAATGGTTTTTATCTGGATTTTTACATTTCTCTGGATACATAGAGCAGGAGAAAAATGATGAGAAGAAAGTGTGCTTCAGCACAGGGTACAATGGGCTTCTGAATCCTCCTTAATTAAAAAGGGATTTAGGGAATTTATTTTTATCAAGATCCTCAGAAGATTCAAAGCACACATTTTTGAGGTAAATGATCATGTTACCAAGAGTAATAGGAGATATTATTAAGGGTTCCATAACTACTTGGAGAATGACAAAGAATTTAAATGATGCAGGATAGAAAAATATCCTTCCCCTAAAAAATAAAAGTTCAGAATAATGGAATAACTAAAAAGACATCTCAACTATTTCATTCTAATCCTTGCACAAAAATACACAGATAGGCCCTGAGATGGGGCTATGAAGAGGAGAGCAAATTATCAACCTCCTTCATACTCAATCCTGATTTTAATATTACGTGAAATTCAAGTAAGATAAACTGCAAAGCAACTTCCCAGAATCATCTTTCTGGATTCAAAGATAAACTCTCAAGAGAAGATGCAACAGTTTGCATTCTCAGCCTTTATGGTGTCTTTATTAGTAAGGTTTTGCTATTGTTCAAAGATTACCTAAAGGTTGCCATTTTTTGTTAAATCATCAAATCATGCATTTCACCACAAGAACTGACTTTATAAATCATCTATTCCAACTACTGCACTTGATTAGCAGATAAACTTAAACCTAAAAGGAATGATAAATCAGACATCCAGGTCCAACCAGCCAGTTAGGAGCAAAGCCAGGACCCTATCTCCTACCTACATATGACACTGGAGGGAGGGATTAGAAGATGCTTTCCTTTTTGACACGTGGGAAGGAGATGCGTGAAAAAATCAATTGTCCTAATAGCAATACCAAAATTACTTTTGGTGGCTGGCAAGGGAGAAACTAACTTTATTTGGGAAAATATCTGTCTCAGTCAGCTCAGGTTGCCGTAACAAAATAGCATAGACTGGATGGATTAAACAACAAAAATGTCTTTTCTCGCAGCTCCAGAGGCTGGAAGTCTGAGATTAGGGTGCTAGCGTGGTCAGATTCTGGTGAGAGCTCTTTTCCTGGATTGTAGGTGGTAGCCCTATTGCTATGCCCTCACATGGCAGAGAGAGAGAGAGAGAGAGAGAGCAAGCCCTCTGCTGTTGCTTCTTATAAAGGTACTAATCCCATCACGAGTGCCTCACCCTCATGACCTCATCTCAACCTAATTATCTCCCAAAGGTCCCACCTCCAAACACCATTACACTGCGGGTTAGGGTTCAACATATGCATTTGTGGGCGGCATATTCAGTCCATAGCAATACCTTCATAAGGCACTTGGGAGGAAGATGAGGCTCTAAAGACACTTATGATGTGAAGCATCAAAAGTGGCCATTCTGACCGGTGGGAGATGATATCTCATTGTAGTTTTGATTTGCATTTCTCTAATGATTAATGATGTTGAGCATTCTTTCATGTGTTTGTTGGCAATCTGTATATCTTCTTTGGAGAAATGTCTATTTAGGTCTTCTGCCCATTTTTGGATTGGGTTGTTTGTTTTTTTGTTATTGAGCTGCATGAGCTGCGTGTAAATTTTGGAGATTAATCCTTTGTCAGTTGCTTCATTTGCAAATATTTTCTCCCATTCTGAGGGTTGTCTTTTGGTCTTGTTTATGGCTTCCTTTGCTGTGCCAAAGCTTTTAAGTTTCATTAGGTCCCATTTGTTTATTTTTGTTTTTATTTCCATTTCTCTAGGAGGTGGGTCAAAAGGATCTTGCTGTGATTTATGTCATAGAGTGTTCAGGAACACTCTTGCACTGTTGGTGGGAATGTAAGTTGATACAGCCACTATGGAGAACAGTATGGAGTTTCCTTATAAAACTAAAAATAGAACTACCATATGACCCAGCAATCCCACTACTGGGCATATACCCTGAGAAAACCATAATTCAAAAAGAGTCATGTACCAAAATGTTCATTGCAGCTCTATTTACAATAGCCAGGACATGGAAGCAACCTAAGTGTCCATCAACAGATGAATGGATAAAGAAGATGTGCCACATATATACAATGGAATATTACTCAGCCATAAAAAGAAACGAAATTGAGTTATTTGTAGTGAGGTGGATGGACCTAGAGTCTGTCATACAGAGTGAAGTAAGTCAGAAAGAGAAAAACAAATACCGTATGCTAACACATATATATATGGAATCTAAGAAAAAAAAAAAAGTCATGAAGAACCTAGGGGTAAGACAGGAATAAAGACACAGACCTACTAGAGAATGGACTTGAGGATATGGGGAGGGGGAAGGGTAAGCTGTGACAAAGTAAGAGAGTGGCATGGACATAGATACACTACCAAACGTAAAATAGATAGCTAGTGGGAAGCAGCCGCATAGCACAGGGAGATCAGCTCGGTGGTTTGTGACCACATAGAGGGGTGGGATAGGGAGGGTGGGAGGGAGGGAGATGCAAGAGGGAAGAGATATGGGGACATATGTATATGTATAATTGATTCACTTTGTTATAAAGCAGAAACTAACACACCATTGTAAAGCAATTATACTCCAATAAAGATGTTAAAAAAAATTATATGCAAAAAAAAAAAGTGGCCATTAAATTGTTTTAAATGAGAAAGAACTATTTCTGTAAGAAAGAACAGTAACTTGGTGGTGGTGGTGGTGGTGTGTGTGTAAAAGGTATAAGAAAGAAACAGCAGAAACATGTGAGAAGCTGGGAGAGCGGGGCCACTAAGCTGACTTGTGGCTGGGTCACCTCGTGATGTGAAGCGATCAGGGGAAAATGCCCTGGGAATTGTTGGGTGGGTACCCAGAGGACTTTCAGGGATGGGATGCCTAACATTCAACTCTGATCCTCGAAGTTCCCAGATGATTTTACTACACACACAATAAGCCCCATGAAGTGGGTCTTTTTGTGGAAATCAAGGAAGGAGACTAGTTTTATGTCTTGGCCTTCTGCACACCATGGAAGGAGACAGAGGCTAATACAAGGATGCGTAAACTAAGGAAGACCTAAAGACAACTAAAAGAATGTAACACGCCCCCCCCCACCCACCCATAGGTCCACACAGATGACTGAAGACAATTTTATCTGGCTCTCAAGAAGCAGGGAGACCCCAGAGTCTTTAACATGGACTAAACAGGTAAAAAATATTACAAGTATTTATTCAACACTGGGTTTATTTAGAGACTATCAAAGATCATCTTTAGAAACTGTTCTAAGGAGAAAATCCCCTCACTGAATATTTTAAGGTTATGTCAAGTCTCCCAGCTCCCTGCTAAGCTCTTCCTAGTGAGGCAACCTTTGAATCTGATGTATCAGCTGTCCTCTCCTTCTCTCTTAGTCAGCAAGAAAGGCTGGGGGTTTCTTTTCTTTTCTTTTTTTAATGGTTAACATACACATGGAGTGTTTTCTTTGTTTGAGGGTGGGGGAAAGGGGAAAAGTTTTAAGTATGTCATCTTTTCTCTCCCATAAATGATCAAATAGTCTATTCAAGTATTTTCAAAATGGTTAATCTTCTGAGATACAAGTGTCTTTCCCCTCCCAACCCTGAGGAAAGATGACTCCTAATGTAATAAAGTGGGCTCCAGAGAAATCAGTTTATTTATTCCAAATATTTCAGCTAATGAGAAAGCAAATTTGAGCTCGCTGTCCTAAGGAGTTTCACAGCTGAGCTCTTGGCATGGCGCTCTGATCTGTTCCTTCTGACTCGAAGGTTCGATGGGGCCCCTCTCTCTCCCCAGGTTTCTCATTAGTAGAAACCCCACCACTCACGTGGGATGCAGAGGCTTCATTCCTGCTGACGCCTTTATTGTGCTCCCCCTGCCAGCCTCCCCCATCTCCTCTCCCTTACCCAGATCAGCCCTCCCTCTCTGCAGGACTCCCTCCTGCTCTGTCATCCTTCTGTGTGGCTCCTGGCAAGAGGCTTCCTTTGATGGATTCCACAGACCCCTGACCTCACTTTGAAGTCTCCATGGCTTCCTCAAACACACCCACCTCGAGCCACAGCACTGCCCCTTTCGCTGGCTTACTAAACTCATTAAGCACCCCAGGGGACCCAGTTTGCCTTCTGTGTGACAGAATAATAAGTAGGTTTGGGGAAAAAGAAGGGAAGTGAGTGTTTTATTCTCGGGCATGCACCACCAAGAAAACCAAGCTTCCTCTTGGAAGGAAGTGGAGAGAGCTGCTGTGGTTGACAGCCTCACCCAGCTCCTGTGGGGATGGCAGAGCTCAGGCTTCTGGGACAGCGAGATACAAGTTAGACCCGTGTTAGGTCTCGACTCTGCCTGGCTGAGATTGACCTGGGTCGGTCAGGTCACTTTGCCTGAGTTATGACTGGTAACTGCCCCTTAAGGTCATTTTGAGAATTAGTTGACTACTTAATTGTCACAGTATGTGGTAAATTAAAAAAAAGTATGACCTCAAAAAAGCTAACTCTTATTGTCATTTCCAATGGTCAACCTCAGTGAAAAGTGAAGCGTTTACTGGTCAACCCATGACGACCTACATTTGTATTCCCACGGAGGCTATAAAGGAGGAGTACATTTGTGCAGTTTCAGATGATCCTGCATAGTCACATACCACTGATGATCAGTGCTGGAGGTCCTCAAGGCAGAGAATATTCACACCAGTAATGATCATTAAACAGCTACTATCTATTGCCATTCACCTGGGGCCAGGCACTGCACTGAGCCATTGAAATGTCACCGTACCATTTTGGTAGGCATTACATGCCCTATTTTACATAAAAGGAAACTGAGACTCTGAAAACTTGCATGACTTGTTTAAGGGTCAGAGCCCTGACAGGAAACAGCACATCTGCCTACAAGAGATGATGAAGCATCCAGAAAGTAACAAAAATGGAAAGCTCTTACCACCTCTAGGCTTAAAGGGGGATAAAGGGGCTGGGTGGAGGGTAGCAGGGAGGAATCATGCTATCATACTCCAGGGAGAGCCAGAGCCATAGAAGAGGAGCCACCTGAGGACCTGAGGCCACAGCAGGGAGGCAAGGAAGGATGGGGTAACAGGTGCATTGGGTTAAATACCCCATTCACCAACCTCTCTCTCCTCTCAACCTCTGAAATGTTGCTGGTGCCTCCCCTTGGCTGAACCTGATAGGAAGCCAAAGGACAAGTGAGCCAGGATGAGGCGGTCCACTCGGTCAGCCTCCCCGGGCACGGGGAAGAGCAGAGGACGGTGAACAATGGATGGCAGGGGAGGGATGCAAAAGGAGAATAACCAACAGTCACTCAGCCTCTCAGAGGGAAAACTAGGACCTCGCTCAGCTCACCTTGTGTGTTCAACACAGCTATCTCCGCCAACTAGACAATCTTAGTATAGGCTTGGTAAGCAAATAAGTCAGCGAAGGGAAGTTACAGGATGCTATAAAAGACAGCAATTGAAACAAAATAAATCTGAGTCCAGAGTCCAAGGCTGAAAGATTTTGTGACCTTGGACAAGTTTACTCAACCTTTTCAAGTCTTAGCCTCCTCATCTGTGAAACTCGGGGTCTAACTGTCCCTAAAGCATATGTCCACTGTAAGAATTAAGTGAGATAAAGGGTAGAAAGTGGAAAGGTACTGTCACATCCGTTACAGGAGCAGACTCAGGGGTCAGAGAGCCCAGGTTCAAATCCTGGCTGTGCCGCCTCCCAGCTCTATTATCTCAGACGAGCGAGTGAACCTTTCAGTGCCTCAATTCTCTCCTCTCTGAGTCAGGATGACAACAGGAACACCTACCTTACAGGGGTGCTATGATGATCAAGTGACTTAAACTACGTAAAACAGTTAGTAAATGTTACCCAGAGCTTAATGGGGGCTCAGTAAAAGTTGGCTGTTTTTCCTCAAGTGCTTAGCACGCTGCCTGTGGCACAGTAAGTAGTGACCTAGATTTCACCTTCCAGGCGGGGTGGCAGCAGGATGAGCGAGGGGCTCACGTGTCTTTTGTTTCTCTTCTCTCCAGAGCACTCGGACCCCAAGTCAAAACTCAAAGCTCTATCGTTTCACTGTTTTCCATAAGAAAGCCAATACCAGTCAGCATTTCATAAATGTAGTAATTGTTCTGAAATCCTGGGTGCAGAGGGGGACTGCACTGCAGACAACATGGGTTTCAGCTGTGATGCTGTCTCCCACCTTCTGTGCCCTCTTGCTCAGCACCCAAGAATGGCAGGCCTGTCTGTCACGAGCTGCTGCCTTGCAGAGGGAGCAGTACCGCCTGGCCACCTGCCTTACCCTCCCCCAACCCCACACGACCACACAGTGAACTTCCGGTGAATAACATGTTCTCTGTCTGCTTACAGAGCACTCAGTACAGTCAACGAATGCCTACCATGTGCTAAAAACTCTTCTAGGTGCTGGAGATAACATGATGACACAGGAGACAACACCGTCTGCCTTTGGGGAGTTTACGTTCTCCTGGGAGGAGCAAACAGTCCACATAGCAACTAAGCAAAACATGCAGTAGGTTAAGAGATGACAAGAGCCATGGGGGAAAAGGAGTGGAGAAGGGGAATAAGGAGTCACAGCATGAGGAGGTCTTGCAATTTTAAATGGGTGATCAGAGAAGGCTTCACCAAACAGTTGAAAAAAAAATATGGAATGCTTCACAGACTGTGTCATAATAAATGCTCAATATTATTAGTGGTCAAAAAAAAATTAAGTTTCTGGCAAGCTCTGCTCTCAATTGTTTTCTCTCCATTGATGCCAGGGGCACGTAGCTGGAAAAGTTTGAGAAGCGTTATTGCAAGGACTCAGGGGACTAGAGGGTAATATGGGGTGCCGTATGCTTCTCTGTCCAGTGCCCCAGGGCTGAGACACAGAGCAGCTCATTGGGTTCCCAGGGTCACCTGCAGGGATACAAATTCTGAGCTAGCTATGATTCGTCCTTCCTGGGTACCCTTAGGAAGTAGGTGTTAGTTGAATTGGGTTGCTAACATCCCGGATGGACTCCTCTGTTGAGGAAACCTTTGAAATAAGTCGTTTCAGAGGCGGCAGTTTCCCTCATGGTCAGCCATGGTTGCACTTTGTGGTTTGGGGCAGGATAGGTCAGAATAAACCAGATGACACTGTGGAAGCAAATTAAAGCTCATGAAATTCTATGAGCTTGACACAACAAAGATTCCTTTCTTACTCATGCAGCATCCACTCTGGGTCAAGGTGACCCCCTGGGACAGCACTTCTCTACACAAAGACTCAAGGATCCAGGCTACTTCAATCTTGGGGCTCCACCAACTTGACATGAGGCTTCATCCTCGATGGCAGGGGAAGAGAATACCTGGAAATTGTCTGTGTTTCAACCCGGAAGTGATGGGCATTACATCTCACAGATTCATTGGCCAGATCTAGCAAATGGCCTCATCTTCTAAAAGTGAGGTCATGTGACTAGCTTTCTACCAGGAAGGAAAGAGGGTTGGATGTGGGGAGCACCAGTTAAGTCTACCAGAATCACTTGCCCCTACTCCTGGCAACTTGGTGAAGGCAGTAGAAATGGATTTACCCTCCAGGCACGTGGTACCAGCCTAGCAAGTTTTATGCAGAAAGAATGGCTTAGAGTTCTTTCTCCTGTAAGGTGTCTGTTAGAGCTTCCTGGACAACTTTCCAGTACATGCCCCAAATAAACTTCCTGAAAGTTCTCTTCAAACCCAATGAGATGAATGCTCTTTCTTAATGAGACAGGCCATAAAAAGTATCATGAGGCTCCCCTGGTGGCGCAGTGGTTAAGAATCCGCCTGCCAATGCAGGGGGAAATGGGTTCGATCCCTGGTCAGGGAAGATCCCACATGCCGCGGAGCAACTAAGCCAGTGGACCACAAATACTGACCCTGTGCTCTAGAGCCCACGAGCCACAACCACTGAGCCCACGTGCCTAGAGCCCGTGCTCCGCAACAAGAGAAGCCACCGCAATGAGAATCCCGCGCACCACAACAAAGAGTAGCCCCCGCTCGCCGCAACTAGAGAAAGCCCACGCGCAGCAACGAAGACCCAACGCAGCCAAAAATAAATACATAAATAAATAAGTTTTTTTAAAAAAGTATCATGAAAACCACATAGCTGTAACTTGTCAAAAAATCATACCAAGTTAATACATGACTTACTCCCAAGAACAAGGAATTACTTAGTTAGCCTCCCTTAGGGCTTGTGTTGATCAAATGACTCTGCTCCATAATTCACTCATATCTCCTAATTACTAGTATCTGATAATTACTGGGCTTCCACAATTTCCCACATGTTAAAGAAGGCTTTACAGAAAAGACAGTCTAAATTTTCTTTATCATGTTCATTTTCCAGCATTATGAGTGCATCCTCACCTCCTACCAGTATTTGGAAGTTGTAGTACGAAAACTTGCACTATGGGTTATTTGTGATGAGTGGACGAGAGTGGCGGCATGACTATGCTAACACAATCATAAAGTGATAAACTCCTGCTCATCACGTCACTTAGAGTGGTGATATGACCATCTGGAGCACCTGCTTTCTCTAAGTTTCTATTTTGCATGTAGTCTTACCATAGACAGTTGCTCACATCCAACACTTCCTTCATCAATTCTACTTTTCTCTCCGCTCTTTGTAGATGTTCAATAATTACTTCAAACTTTTCTGATATGTTAACACTTTCAGGAAGGATTCTTGGGCATGTAAGGGATTCAAAAAGGGCTTCTGGGGGGGATATGAATCTATGGTGGCCAACCATTGCAATTTTTCCAGGACTGTCCTGGTATTAGAACTGCAAGTCCTGTGTGGCCAGAAAACCTTGCAGACCTGGACTCACCGGGTAGTTTGTCAACCTGCGTAATCCACTGAAATTGTGTGAAATTTTGGAGTGTGTGCAAACGCACATTTTCTTGTAGAGAGAGTCCAGGGCTTTACTCAGAACCACAAACAGGTCATAAAATGGGAACAAACCACTGATTACAGACACTCTGAAAGGACAGAGGATTATAAACCTCTAACAACACCCCTTCTCACTCTTACAGCTCTGTAAAGAACCATACGATTCTATTCCTGTTAGTGTTAGGATTAATCTACAAATAACACTGCTGGTACAGGGGACAGTGCAAATACACATGGATACTCCCATGACATATATTCATTCCTTTATTCCACAAATACATATTGATATAGGCCTGTGCCCAGGAAATAAAGAGGGAACCAGACAGTTCAGTCCCTGCTTACAAACAAGCAGCAAAGAGATAAACAAGATGTTTTCAGATTGCGATAAGTACCATGAAAAATAAAATGGGACAAATGTGATATAGAGAAATTAAAAGAGGCATACTTTAAAGAGGGTGGTTAGGAAAGGCCTATCGAAGGTATTTGGGTTGGCCAAAAAGTTCTTTTGGTTTTTTGCATAAAATGGTTCTAGTAGCGCTTATTTGTCTTTAACTTCATTTGAAAAAATTTTGTTAGACTGTATTGTGACAGCTGTCATATCAGCGTGCATTAAAAAAAAATTTAACAAAATTGGTGAATTTTGGGGTAGCACTTTAATATTGAAGATGGAAGAAAAAAAGCAACATTTTTGGCATATTATGCTTTATTGTTTTGAGAAAGGTGAAAACACAACTGAAATGCAAAAAAAAAAAAAAAAAGATTTGTGCAGTGTGTGGAGAAGGTGCTGTGACTGATCGAACGTGTCAAAAGTGGCTTGTGAAGTTTCGTGCTGGAGATTTCTCACTGGACGATGCTCCACGGTCAGGTAGACCAGTTGAAGTTGATAGCGATCAAATCAAGACATTAATTGAGAACAATCAACGTTATACCACGCGGGAAAGAGCCAACATACTCAAAATATCCGAATCAAGCGTTGAAAATCATTTGCACCAGCTTGGTTATGTTAATCGCTTTGATGTTTGGATTCCACATAAGTTAAGTGAGAAAAACCTTCTTGACCATATTTCCGCATGTGATTCTCTACTGAAACATAATGAAAACATTCCGTTTTTAAAACAAATTGTGATGGGTGATAAAAAGTGGATACTGTACAATAATGTGGAATGGAAAAGATTGTGGGGCAAGAGGAATGAACCACCACCAGCCACACCAAATGCCAGTCTTCATCCAAAGAAGGTGATGCTGCGAATATGGTGGGATTGGGAGTCCTCTATTATGAGCCCCTTCTGGAAAACCAAACGATTAATTCCAACAAGTACTGCTCACAATTAGAGCAACTGTAAGCAGCACTCAACAAAAAGCATCCCAAATTAGTCAACAGAAAATGCATAATCTTCCATCAGGATAACACAAAACTGCATGTTTCTTTGATGACCAGGCAAAAACTGTTACAGCTTGGCTGGGAAGTTCTGATTCATCTGCCGTATTCACCAGGCATTGCATCTTCGGATTTCCATTTACTTCGGTCTTTATGAAATTCACTTAATGGATAAAATTTCAATTCCCTGGAAGACTGTAAAAGGCACCTGGAACAGTTCTTTGCTCAAAAAGATAAAAAGTTTTGGGAAGATGGAATTATGAAGTTGCCTGAAAAAGGCAGAAGGTAGTGGAACAAAATGGTGAATGCGTTGTTCAATAAAGTTCTTGGTGAAAATGAAAAACCTGTCTTTTATTTTTACTTAAAAACTGAAGGAACTTTTTGGACAACCCCAAAAGAAGCATTTGTGCTGAAGCTACAGGAGTCATGCAAAGATTAAGAAAGACTGCTCAGGCAGAAGTGGAGCAAATGCCAAATGAGGGAGGATGAGCTGCAGAAAGGAGGCGCATGTGCAGGAGTACAGGGAGCACCAAGCCAAGTGATGTCAGATGGAGTGGAAGAGATAGAGACCCACTGATGCCTGGCAGGCCATGTGAGGAATTCAAATCTTATTTCAAATTCAGAAGGAAGCAATTGGAAGGTTTTTAGCAGGGTAGTGACATGACCTGACTTGGATTCTTTTAAAGATTCTTCTGGTTGCTATGAGGGAAAGGGATTGTAGGAAATAAGAGTAGCAGCAAGAGGACAAGTTTACCCAGATGAGAGAAGAGAGGGAGCTAGGACAAGTACCATGTTTCCTAGAAAGTACCAGAAGTCTCTCTAAAATCAGTCCACGTATGAGATACCTGTGTTGACCTATTTCATGTTGAATTACTCAGACGTGAGTCCTTACGTTGTCTCTTCCTGCTTCTCTCCTGTCTTCCTTCCCTTCAAGGATCCTTGTATGGAATCTTTCCCCCCAGTAAGGGCAACTAATTACTCTTCTTTGACATTTTCCTTGAGATCTGAAATAAAAACCGTTCCCAGGTTCTGTCTGCAGCCTTTGGCAAAAAGAAAATTTTTACTATATTGACTCATCATATGTTTTATAACGTGACAACTCAAAATTGAATGAAGACTTTACATATCTTTGGAGACGTTTCTTCACTAACATTTTTAAGTAAGCAAGGAAGAGTTTCTCTTATTATAACAGATGGTGGTGTGTTTTATCGTTATGGCAGTCACGTGCTTCATACCTCAACAGCAGTCAACTCCTCAGCACTGAAACATTTTAATATTTCCTTGTGGGCTTTGCTAAGCACAACTGAATAATCCATTTCATATTTAAATTGTGCCCAGTGCTTAGCACATAGTAGGAACTCTGTAAATGCTTGTTGAATAGCTGAATGAATCAATTAAAGCTCAAAGAATATTTCTTTTTACAAAGCACATAATTAATTATGCCATTTCAACAAATATGCTGACTAGTCCTCAAACATCTTTTGAACTGATCATGGATAAAACTGTTGAAAGCAGAGTTCCTGGAATTCTCACTCTGGGTTCAGGCGAGCGCAGCACTTAAATCGCTGTCTTTCTCCCTCCTGCTATCTGTCAAGGACAAGTTCTCAGTCGTGCTACTTAAGAAACAATCACATTGGTCAAGGTCATCAAGTTTCAGTGAACATGTGGTCACTGCCAGCTCTCGCAGACCAATTAGGCGCCATTTAACTGGACCTCGTTTCTTGCCAGCTGCTCTTTTCACGGATACACATTCTGTATACCTGTGTGTTGATGTGTCACAGATACCCATATACAGGTAACTCAGAAATGAGGTGCAGAGCATCTAAATCCATATAGCACCAATTAAATGGACGATGGAAGCAGCACGCAATGGCAGCTCAACACTGCCGCGTGTGGTCACTCAAGAGGGAAGTAGTCATTGCCTCTCCACAGAAGTTCCCAGAATGAAAAATCAAACTTTTGGAAAGCTTTCAGGAGTTTTTATATCATTATAAAAGTAACAAATGTTTATTGTAATAAACAGTAAAACATATAAATAATATAAATAAAAGCCACCCTCAACTTCTCCCCTCCCCCCAACCCCCCAGACCCAATTCAAATGGCCACCAAGATTATCATTATCAACAGATTGGTATTATCCTTGTATACTTTTTCTATGCACAAATGTTCTTCTTACAACTAAACTATACTATGCATTTCCTACAACTTGCCATGTTTAACTAACAGACATCATTACAAGCCAGTTCAGAGAGATGTGCTTTATTCTCTTTAATGGAAAGAAAGAAAGAAGGAAAGGAGAGAGAGAGAGAGGGAGGAAGAGAGGAAGGAAGAAAGGAAGGAAAGGAGGGAGAGAGGGAGGGAAGGAGGGAAGGAGGGAGGAAGGGAGGAAGGAAGAGGGCTTGAAGAGAGAATATCTAATCTACCTGCGGTTTTGTTCAAGGATCTCTGCACCTTGTTTCAGGAGATGAGAGGCCTTTTGGACAAGGCTTTCTTTCAAAAGCAACAGTTATAAAATGTTTTGAATGGTGGTGATTTAATTCTAATGCCCCTCAGAATTCCCAGAAGAAACAAGATCCAGTACAATAGATAATTGAGTCATTCAGGCAAAATGGGGTTAAGGGGACTGACGTGGGTAAACTGCTCTTTCTGGCCTTTCCTAGCTATATTAATAAAAATCTCATGGAACATCTTAACCCTATGCTTGTCAAGCTCTGAAGCAATCCATTGCTCTTTCTCTCCTTGGATTTTCTAAGAGCAAAACAAAAAGATATCTGATCCCAAGGTAAAATCCCCAAAATAGCATCACCTGTTGCCCAGAAACTTTCTTCCAGAAAAGTAGGAATAAAAATTAAGTTTGTAAAGGAAAAATAAATGCCAGAAACAGGAAGGCTTGCCACTGGTATTTTCTCAAAAGGATCACCTTCAACGTGTGGAAAAACTAGCAAGTCCATTGGCATCCCCTCTCCAGATTTTAATATCACAGTCTGCCAGCTTTTTCCCTCTTTTGAGAAAAGTGTTTTAGTAATCTGTCTTCCTGACCCCCAAGGCGTCTATGCCAGCATGATGAATTGCCTGTCACAACCCTAGAAATGAGAAAATTAGGATATACAGGTTGATTCTCATTATTCACAACAGTTATGCTTATCAAGTCACCACAAACACTAAATTAGAAAATTCAGAATCATTGCTCCTCAGGGAAATGTAGGTTAGGTTCGTGTGAGCCTGTGGTCACAACATCTTCATCAGCAGATGGATACATATTCTGTTTTATGTGTGTTTCTGTTTAAAGGCCATATATATGATTCATTAACATTGAACTCTCAGCCAACGGCCCAACTCATGACTGAACGAAGCTTATCTGAGACACCTATTTTCTCCATAAGGCACACTTAGTGTGCTGAGGGACACCACACTACACTTCAGCACTGCAGTTTTAGGCCACTTTAAACAGCGAAATCAGCAACAAAAATGCAAAAAAAACAAAAAAAAAGGCACTTAATACACTGTGAAGAGGACAGCTGTTTACAGTATGGGCTGAAACAAGAAGGTGGAGCCCAGCCGAGCTCCCCTCAGCTGGGAACACGCATGTCCGGTAACTCAAACACCTCTGCCATGTCTGCGAATGATGACCAAAGTATTTATCTGAGGTCACAAATAAGTGTTAGCAAGTGGCCAGATCAGCCCTCCCCACCAGGCACCCATTCCTGTCCTGCCCAGCCCCTCTGGGTTGGCCCAGTTTGGTTTGGATGGAGCCAACAGACGGAGCCCCTTTATGAAGGCGCCGAACCAGGCACTGGGGAGAGGCTGCAGTAGGACATCCAATGAACCCTCCGTCCCCAGATGCTCATCATCTACTGGGGAGAAAAGGATCACAAATAAGAATGGCTTCAGACCCAGTTTGGTAAATGGCATTATAGGCTAATGAGGTGAAAGAGATAGCAGATTAAGAAGATGCGTAAGTCTTCCTACAGTTTTCCTTCTTATTCTTTATTCTTTAACTCTCTTATATCACAGCACAAAATAATATTCTTCCAAAGGAGAAACCAGGAATAGGATTGTCAGATTCAGCAAATAAAAACACAGGACAGCCAGTTAAGTTTGAATTTCAGATAAACAACAAATGGTTTTTTAGTATAAATATGTCCCACATTCATCTTAAATACTTTACGCTTATACGTTAGGATAAGGATGTCCACTGCCATGAGCAGAGAGACGAAAACAGCCGAGGAGGGGGAGACTGGGAGGTGAGCGATGAATGGAAGCCAGGGGCAAGGAAGAGTTTTTCCTTCCTGGCTCCACTAATTCCCCCTGAAAGTCACTAAGATTTTGCTTTATCTTTTACTTGGGGATGATGACTTCTTTCTCAGTAGGCAATTGGGATGACCAAGTGAGATGATGTATGTAAGTCTCCTGCACAGCACCTCCAAATAAGAGTCATTGTCATTATTGTTCTTTTTCCTATCTGAGGCAAGAGGGAGAACCAGAACTTCTGGAACCATCAGAAGCTTCGGATATTTTATTTTATTTTGGTTTCGTTTGGTTTTGGTTTTGGTTTTGTTCCCAAGGCTGTTGGGGCCTGGGAAATATCGTCATAGGAAGATATCCAAAATTGCCATTTTTTCAACATAAGAGAAAATAGCTTGCTTCTCTTCTAATTTCCTTAAGGCTGAGTCTCATAATGAAAAGTAAAAATGTCAATTACATATCTGCTTGTACTACATCTCATCTAACATCTGGATGTTTGGAAACTTCTAGATGCCAATTTTTCAAATTTTAAAATAGATGCTTGTTGATTTTGTATTATGGCTGTGAAACTCCATTAATGTTATTTTATACCTTTATTAGCACTCCTAAAGTGACTTTCCACACATTTGATTTATTTCCTGCTTACTCCCTTTTCAGGACCAAGCAACAGAGGGTTTGAATGATGAAGAACTAATCAAAAATCATGGCAGCTTACTTCGTAACTTCTCTCAAACAGAATCATTGCTTTGTGTTGATTTTCTTACTTAATTTTCATAACTTGAGAATTCAGCAGTGGCAGCAAAGGTCTTAAACAATAACAGTGGAATTCATTTATTCATTCATTCAACAGATATTTATATATTGTGTGACTATAGTATATAAATATTGTCAGTCACTGTTCTAGGCACAGGAGAAACAGCAATGAATAAAAAATAGATGAAAATCCTTGCTCTCTTGGAGCTCACAGTCAAGGGAGATGGACAACAGATAGATAAATAAATATAATGATTGATCTTGGTTGAATGTTTCCAATACACGACAGATCCTCTGTCAGAAAAGGAGATTGGCGCTCAAGACATAAATGGAACAGGCTAAGAACATGGACACTAGGCCCACCCACAGATGTCCCCCACCAGATTAGTATAGACTACATATGGCACCTAGAGATAGGCAGCCATCCAAATAGGCAACAGAATTGGATGAGCCGATGTGGACTAACAGAGGAATACAACAGGCAGGGTAGAGGCAGGACTAGGAGGTGTGGCAATAGTTGTGAGCATGCAAACTTGGGTGGTGTTCAGAGCATCCCTACACTTCCCACAAGCCAGGCCAGAGGAGAGCTGGGATCCTGTCTTAGATGGCCCAGGGTGGAGGAGAGATCACCTAGAGGTCAAGACAGAGCCCAGGCTCTACAGTGGACTAGGAAACTGGCAGCCTGACCATGAGAGCTAGACTTTCATTCTTTCTATCAATATTTATTAACCAATCACTATGTGTCATGTCCTGTTCTAAGTACTGGGGATACAGCAATGAATAAGACAGACAAAATTCCCTTATGGAGTTGCACTCAGAGGTAAATAATAAACACTATAAATAAATAAAGCATCGGCTCAGTGCTTTGCGATGACCTAGAGGGGTGGGATAGGGAGGGTGGGAGGGAGGCTCAAGAGGGAGGGGATATGGGGGCATATGTATGCATATGGCTGACTAGCTTTGTTGTGCAACAGAAACTAACACGGTAATGTGAAGCAATTTTACTCCAATAAAGATGTATTAAAAAAATGAAAATAAATAAAATACATAATACTGAATAAATAAAGCAAAGAAGGAAGTTAGGGAACACTGGGAAGATGTTCGAAATTTTAGACTGGTCAGGGTAGGCTTTACTGAGAAGATGACAGCTGTGACCTGAAAGAGGTAAAGGAGGAAGGTATGTGACTAAGTGGGGGAGAATGACTAGAGGCAGAGGAACAAGCACGTGCAAAAGTCCTGAGGCAGAAGTGTGCCCAAGGAAAGGCAAGGAGGTCAATGTGGCTGGAGGGAGAATTGTAGCTGCTGAGGCCAGAGGGTGAATGGGTGTATGGGGTAGAGTGAAAAGAAGATACATAAGTCATTGAGTGAATTTTGCTTTTACTGTCAGTGAGATGGGAAGCCCACTGGAGGGTTGTGAACAGAGGACTGCCATGATTTTAGATTTAAACAAGCTCAATCTGGCTGCTCTGTAGATAGCAGACTATAGGGAAGCCAGGGCAGTTTCTAAATTCAAGACATTAGTTAGGTAGTGGATGACATGATGCTGAATCAGCTCAGCCACTGCACCCTGGTTTCTTACATTCCTTTGTCTAAGAACAAGATTGATGACGGAGCCAGGAGCAAGGCAGTAGGTGCTACAGATGGGGACAAAGCAACTCTCACTGTGGGAGAAACAGGTCCAGAAGTCAGGAGTCACAGAGATTGGTGGCTCTCAAGCCCAGTTTCATACACATCACTTCAGGGAGCTTTTAAAAATATGATGTAAGACCCGTTTAATTGTTCTTGGGTGGAGTGGTTTTATTAAGCCCCCAAGGTGATTCTAATGTGTAACCAGGGCTAAGAACTACTGATGGGCCCACTGCACCTGGACACCGCAAAAGAACAGGTGGCCAGACATCCATTCATCACCCATTTCTCAAAGATTTATTATGCCCACCTGGGAGCTGCACTGCCTAGCACAAAGGAAGGGCTCAGGAGATGATACATTTTACTGGTATAAACACAAGGAGGGATTGAAGGTCTTTACCCTAGAGAGTGATATGATCATATCTGTGCTTTGGAAACTATCCAACAGTGGTAAGTAAAATAATTGTGGCTGAGAGGAGAACTTGGCAAAGGGGAGAATGGTTAGAGCAATGGTTCTCACTGAGCGTGTATCAGAAATACCTGGAGGACTCGTTAAGCCAGAGTCTCTGGGCTCCACCCCCAGAATTTCTGATTCAGGAGGTCTGGAGAGGGATCTGAGAATTTGCACTTCTAACAAGTTTCCAAGTGATGCTGCTGGTCTGAAGACCACATTTTGAGACTCACTCTGCGTTAGCTTTGGCTGTGGTACATGGTGAGGTGAGAGGCGAGGAAGGCCTGACCAAGGTGAGAATGGAGAGACAAGAACAAACTGAGAGATGCTATGCAGGTCAATTCAATAAGAACGTTGCAATTGATTGGCTGAAGAGAGGGCTGGGGAAGGGGGCAGAGGAGGAGGTCCATGAGGATGCTGAGGTCAAGATGTGAAAGCAACCCCTTTTATTAGGCACATATTTTAGTGCCTCTATTAAAAGCAAAAGAGGTTCTTTGTTTTCTCTGTACAGGTTTTTTATTTTTCCCCCTACTGAATAGTACAATAAATTCCACTGCCTTATTTGTTTTATCAAATAAAAGAATGCCTGCCAATGTCTATTAAGCTAATATTATAGCTCAGTTCCAGAACATCTTGTAGTGGTTATTTCTAGCATGTTCTGGAATCTGTACTTAGGGTACTCAGTTCCTTAACCAACCCACATTAGAAACTGAATTGCTAATGCACAAGCTTATCAAGGTTATTACGCCTGCAGAGTAATTAAATTATAGCAGATGCAGACCAGGGGTCCATCCTCTGATAGTGCATTTATTTCAGTAATCTATAAACTCAAAGGCTGATGATAGAGCAATAAATTCTGTGAAAAATGTTTCTATTTTTGACTGACTTTTCTGGTAGATGACACAATAAAATTGGTTTAAATTTTTTTCCTCATGAAGGGATATGACATTGAAAGACTTTCGCCTATAATTTTAAAAGCTGGGATAGTACTGAGGAGTTGTGTAATAGCTTTAATCTATAATTTGGAGAAATGATAGAGATGAGATATCCTTTTTATTATCTGGCTGCAGATAAAGCATGATGTTCAGCCCCTCTGCATCACACCACCTATTTATAAAATGCATATTCCCCTCCCTGACCTCAGACTTCCTGAATATCTTGGCAGTGGTCTCAGAATTTGCACTTGAAATCAGAACCACAGGTTTAAAAGCCACCGAAGGGGAATACATTTGGGGTCTAAACGGCAAACAACCTATGCTAGAAGTTAGAGCAAAGAAGCTTCACAAGAATGAGGGTTTTCACACATCTATTTCTCTATGCAGTTGTATACATAATCATCAGTTTCAGAGCAGAAAACAGAATCTCCCCCAGCCCAGCACTAGCAGCTTGTCAATAATGTGTCAGAGGAAGCTCCAGCTAGAACACAGGTCTGCCCTCACTTCAGGTGGTACTACTTTTATATACCAACCATGACAATCTTACTTACTTACTTAGTTATTTGCTTTTGTGGCTATCACCATACCAAAGCTTTTATGGTCACCATACAATTTACCTTGCTTGCCAGCAAATTATATATACATTTGTTAGCTAAAAATATTACAGGTGAAACCAATTTGAATGGAGATCATGAAACCGTTATGGCTTCCACACGTACTGTTGGGCCACCTATGCATACATTACCCAGATGCATTCTATTTTTTCCTGATACTGATGGTGAAAGCTTATGGTAACTTTTTTTTTTTTTACTTTTTGTTCAACTTTATTGAGGCCTATTTCACTTATGATAAACTACACATATTTAAAGTATGCGAGCTGATGACTGGTGACATATATGTACATCCATGAAACCATTGTCATAATCAAGAACATATCTATCAGACCAAAAGTTTCCTTCTGTCCCTTTGTAATTTCTCCCTTCTCTCCCCACCCACCCCTGGCACTAGAAACCATTGAACTGTTTTCTGTCACAATAGATTTGTTTGTTTTCTCTAGCATTTCAAATAAAAGGAATAATAGAGCACATTCTTTTTTTTCTGGTTCTTTCATTCAGAAATTTTGAGATTCATTCATGTCGTGGCATGTATCAATAGTTCTTTCCTTTTTATTGCCAAGTAGTATTCCACTGCATAGATACACCATATCTATCCATATAAAATATGTGTTTATCCATTCACTTATTGATGGGTGTTGGGATAGTCTCGTTTCCAGCTGTTACAAATACAGCTGCTATGAACATTTGCACACACGTCTTATGTTACATGCTTTCCATTATCTTGGGTAAACACCTAAGAATGAAATGGCTGGATCCGATGGTAAGTGTGGATGTTTAACTTTTTAAGAAGCTGCCAAAGTGTTTTTCAAAATGGTCTTTACTCATTTTACATTTCCACCAACAGCGTCTGGGTTTCAGTTACTGCACAGCCTCATCAGTACTGTTATGGTCAATCTTTCTAATATGAGCCATTCTAATATGTGTTTGTGGTATCTCCCTATGCTTTTAATATGCATGTTCTAATAACCAGAACTTAAGACTGGCACATGTTATTCTGCCTTTCAAAGAGAAGGATCAAATGGAATATGAAAATGAGAAGACAGGAAAGTCAATACTAGTCCCCGTCAAAATTGCAAAACAATTAATCAACCAAGTGGTTAATAAATATTTAGAAAAGGCTGGCAGTATCACAAGCTGTGACCTAGGCCTTCTATCAACAATTCATACTGAGCAAAGATTATTAATATTTTGATCAGGCATTACTAGATCAGCAGATAAGAGAGACAATGTAGGCTACAAATACTAAATACAGTCATCAAACACGACAGTTGTTTTCATTATGGGAAATACTTGTGTGCTGCTAGGCTTCCAAATCCTTAACACCTCTGTGTCCTCCTTGGTTTCCAGCCTTGTGTGTCTCTTTGCTCTCCTTCTGCCACAGCAGGGTCTCTTCATTTGCTGTTGGGTTAAATCCAGGTCCTCCAACAGCCTCATGTCTGACGACTCTAATTTCTGTTTCAGTGTGTACTTTTCCATTCACAATGGCCCTCTTCCAATCTTCTATGTGTTTTTCCATTTAAGCTAGTTGTCAGCTCAGGATATTTTATGAAAAACCACTTGTACATTGCTTGCCCATAATTTTTTATAATTTTCTAACTTTAAACACAATGGCCTATTATATATGCTTATTCATTACATTATCTATTGAATGTTCAGTTTGGGGGCAATCATGTTATCCTAGTCCAAAGGTCTATGTCTGCTAATACATGATGATTGACTTTATCCCTTTAATGCCACAGATATTAAATTAGATTCAATTTTAGCCTTATTTTCAGTTATACTTCTGCCTCTTAATCCTAAAACAGTTCTGAATTTAAGCAGGTCTTAATCTACATAGAATCTCTTATTATTAAAGTTGAATAGCTTTCCAAACTTGTTTCTATTGTCAGCGGGAAGCAATTTCAAGGGAGTTTTCCTAAGTGGGGGAGGAAAAAATAATCTCTTTATGGGTAAAGGGTGACATGGTGTTTTCCCCAAAAATGGTCCCAAGATGATTACAGAAATCAAAGGGCACTGTGCCTTGCTGCGTATATTTGATATATGAAGGGGAAAATAAGATTTTAGCAGGGTCAAAATGAGTAAATTTAATCTTCTCAGCCAAGGAAGAAAACTAGAAAGATTGCTCACTACTTTCTTTTCCCTAAATCAGGAAACTACCAACAAGATGCCCCCCTTCCACAATGGAATGAGCTAGTAAAGAATGTGTGAGGTCACTGAGGCTGAGATTATTCTAAAAGGAATATCTGAGTAGAAAATAAAGCCTTTACTCAAGTATAGAAATTAGACCAGATTGGAGACTGTACAGCTGGAAATGTAAGAAAATTATGTTCTTCATATTTTCTATGAAGAATATTTCCCTTAGGTTATTAATACATTGCAAAAACTGTTCTAAATGTATTTAAGAAGCAAATTTTCAGCACTTGAAAAACAAGATCACAGGCAAATAAGCCTACAGGTATTCTAATTGTCTATTCCTAGCCTGAGAGGCAGTAAGTTTTGGGAGGTTTTGTTTGTTTATTAACACTCTATAATTTGAAGTAGTAAAGTTTACTGCAGCATTTCTCAAAATATAGTTTTAGTATCATGTAAAGCTGAAGAGCTTGTTAAATGTAGATAGACTCTTTGGCTGATTCCAGACCTCCTGAGGTTGGAGTCTAGGAAACTGCATTTTTACCAAACATCCAGGTAATTCATGGGCTAACTGAAGTTTGAAAACCACTGCTTTTAAGAGACTGTACTTGACTGTAGGTCAAGTCTTGTGCTAACAGCTGGGATTATTGCAGATACAACAGTAAATTGAACTTTTTTTAAATTTTGGGATCAAGTTGTAGTTTGTAAAGAATGCTAATCTGTTGCCTTAAATCTATTTATGCCTGAAAAATTCCCTAAAGATGATTGGAGAGTTTGTTGAACTGACTTCTATTATGCACTATATAAAACCCACCGCATTCAATTTCTTGCATATGAATATCTACATCATGATTTGTCCCTACACTTCGGTGCTTTGTGAGGAAACCTTTATGGAGCCTTAGGACTGATTCATCTTAAACCTTCCCTGAAAACTTTCTGCAAAAATGTGCCTAGTATAATGCCTGACATATGATAAGCACTCAGTAAATATTTACTTAACAAGGAAAGAAATGAATGAATAAATGTTTGCTCATCTCATCTTTTTCACCCCTTCCTGCCCTTAAAACATTCTGTGTATTTTATCACAGTAATTATATTGTCATCCACCCAGATTTCCAAGCTAAAAACTGGAGAGTAATTCATGAAGCCACCTTCTCTTTCATATATGATTGGCCACCAAATCCCTTAATGTTTGTACCATCTAGAATTTTCTCACTTCCTTGTTATCTCCAAGCGTAGGTTATATGAGATGGTATATGTTAGTAAAAGGAATAATAAATCAAAAGGTATAAGGATAATGAGCATATACATGCCTAAGGTAAGTATATAAAACATTGTTATACAGAGTTAAAATCAATAATTGTAGATTTTAGCACAATCCTTTCAGAAATTTTAAATCAAGTAAAAACAAGCAAAGGACTATAGCAGATTTAAATAACATGCTTGATAAACATAAACCAATAGACGTATAGAAATTTATACCAAATGGAGATGAACATTGTTTTTGAGCAAATATGGAATATCCATAAAACTCTTTATGTATTAAATTTCAAAAAATTAACATCATACAGACTATATTTTCTATTCATCATACAATAAAATTAGAATCCAACAACAGGATTTTTTCTAATCTCATGTGCTTGGTAATGAAGTAACACACTATCAACTAACCCTGGGATTGTAAAGAATACCATAAAGAAAATTACAAAATATCAGAACTGAGACACAAAGGAATATGCCAAAATTTTGGAACACAGTTAAACAAGTACTTAAAGGGAAATTTCTAGTTTGAAATACATTTGCCAAAAAACAGGAAAAATTGAAAACAAGTACTAAGTACTCAAGAATCTGTTAAAAAGAGCAAGGAGCACACACCCAAAGGAACAAAATAGGAAACAGTAAGGATAAAAGGAGAACTCAGTGAAAGATAGAACAAAAGAACAGTAGAGATTAACTGTGCCTGAAACTGATTATACGAAAAAATGTGTAATATAAACAAACCATTAGTAAGAGTGGGAGTGTGGAGGTGGGGCGTGGAGAGAGAAAGAGAACATTAGTGCAGAGATAAATAATTACAGAATGAAAAGTAATAACTTTGAATAATGTATATAATAACCTCTAACGTTCATTTATACTATATGCAGTATATATATTACACTTACATTTCTATTATATATTGTACTTATGGTAATGGAGCTAGTATATAGAAATATATTGTATCATATGTGATACAATGTATATTTACATTTGTTTGAAATATACATCACATATTGTGCATATATTATATGTAGTATTTTGTATAGTATTGTGTGTATCATATACTATCTCTAGTTCATAAATTTATATAGTATATATTGCAAAAGTACACAATATAGCAAAGTATTACATTGTGAAAAAGAGAATAACAATAGTTGCAACAGAAATTAAGGGAATAATAATCATACAGTAACTAATTTGGTAATGTAGACAAAAAGGAAAATATAAAATGTCAAAATTTGTTAAAAAATTAAAAACTGGAATAAACAAACAGTAATTTTAAAAGTGAAATGGAACTGAATCACTTTTCTGTACACCTGAAACTAACACAACATTGTAAATCAACTATACTTAAATTTAAAAAATAAAAAGTGAAATGATAATGAAATCCTCCATGCAACAAAAGCTTCAATCCCCGATAACTGAATAGCTAAGTTTTATCACATATTCAAAGAACATATCCTTATTTTATATGTCATTATAAAATGTAGGAAAAAAGGAAACACTGTTTTACTCATTCTATGAGACTAGTGTAACCTTGATTCTCAGGTAAAAACAAGTCAGAGAAAGAAAATTTTAGGGCAATTCAGGAACATTAGTGCAAGATGCTAAATAAAAATATTTGCTAAGCAAACCCAAGAGTGTATTAAAAATACTACATTATGATTAAGTACGGTTTATTCCAGAAACATAGGTTGGTTCAATATAAGAAATATATCAATGTAATTCACCATATTAATGAACTAAAGGAGAAAAATCATATGACTATCTCAAGGGATGTAGAAAAATGAACTTGATAAAATTTAATAACTATTTACAATTTCTAGAACACTTCTCAGAAAACTAGGAATAAAAGGGAATTTCCTTAACTTAATAAAGACCATGTACCAAAAACCTAAACAAACATTATTCTTAGCAGAGGAATTTTAAAACTTCCCACTAAGGTTAGAAAAAAACCAAGGATGCTTACTATTACTGTTTATGTTCTTCAGAGTCCTGGTTAGTTAGCTATGAGACAAAGAAAAAAGCTCAGAGATATAAAGATTGTAAAGAATACCTAAAACTCCCATTATATGGAGGTAATATAATCATATAACCAGAAAACCCAACAGAATCAACAAATCAAAGTGATAATGTGAGAAGTCAGTTTTATTGCCAGACAGATCAATTTACAAAATTCAATAGAATTTCTATACACCTGTAATAATCAATTAGAAAATATTATACCATTTACAAGTACAATAAAACCCATACAATATTTAGGATGTCACTTAACAGAATACATAGGACATTTACAAAAAACAAAAGTTCTAAAATTAATTATTAAGAAGATATAAATGAATGAAACAAAAACACCATGTTCCTGGAGGATTGATGTGTTGTAGTAAAGATGTCAGTTCTCCCCAAAATTAATTTCTAACTTTAATGCAATTCGCATCTAAATTACAATAGGATCTTGGGGCAACTTGACTTTCTAAAACTTATAGGGAAGAGCACAGATATATTAATAGTTAAGTCAACTATGAAAAGGAAGGGAAAAGAAAGGAGGTTATCTTGTTAGAGGTTAGGTCACCCTACAAAACCAGGGTAATAAGAAGCAGGATTGCAGAAGCACAAGGAGAGACAAACAGTGGAACAGGAATGGAAAACAGAAATAGATCCATGGAGTACTGTCAACTGATAATGTTGGCCCCACAGATCTACAGGAAAAGATAAATGGTTAAATAAGTGTTAACAGAAAAACTGGCTGCTGATAGGGAAATAAAACAAAACTGTACCCCTCAGGGGGTGGTTGATATGGGTGAGGAGTGTCCAAAGGCTCAGACTCTCAGTTATAAAATAAATAAGTCATGGGGATGTAATATACAACATGGTGACTGCAGTTAATATTGTATTATATTTGAAAGTTGTTAAAAGTGTAGATTTTAAAAGTTCTCATCACAAGAAAAAAAAAATTTTTGTAACTATGTGGGATGACCCAAGTTAACTAGACTTATTTGGTGATCATTTTGCAATGTACATATACAAATATCAAATCATTATGTTGTATACCTGAAACTAATATAATGTGATATGTCAATTTTACCTCAATTTTTAAAATTCCAAAAGAAAATTGTATCTCTTCCTTGTACAATATAAAATTGCAGTACAGAGCTTGTACAGAGTATGAACATTGTACAGAGCTTGTACAGAGCTTGACTCCAGTTGTATAAAACTATAAGCAAAAAAGAAAATATAGAACACTTTTTGTAACCTAATTTTGTAGGACGTCTTACAAAACTCCAAAATTAGAAGTCATGAGACAAAAAAAAGTTTTGGGATTAGACTGCAACAAAATTAACTGTTAAAATATGTTCAGCCCTAGGTCAAAAGCACTTGAAAACATCACTTTTATACTGCATATTCATAATAACAAATGAGTCATTAAATAATGCCTAAGATGTACCTCCATGAGGTCAAGGACAATGTGTGTCTTGCTCTTCTTCATAGCTTGGAGACCTCTCCTGGTGCCCGGCACATAGTAGGTGCTTAATAGATATTTATTGAACAAATAAATTTTATTGTAGTTCCTATCCTACAAGGTAAGACAAGGAAATATGTAATCTGTCTTAGAAATATTTTTTAATTTTTAAGGTTCAGTGATTTAAAAAATAATATTCAGTTATTTATAAAATGTACTTAGACAGCATATCTCATTTTCTAATTATGGTAGCTAAATAAGGAACTACTCCATCATTATTGTCACATTATTTTTTGTGTACTTTGGTGGGTTTCCAGTGCCAGCTTGAGTCATGCGATTTGCATTCATATTCAAAATGAGTGAAATAAAGTTTGCAAATACAGTTTCATAAGGGATTACTGAAGTAAGTATTTCTCTAAAGTCCAATTATATTATATAATCTGAATTTCTAATTTCTGCTAATTTGACAGGCCAGGGTAAAAGGCAGAAATGAAAAGAGTAATTCATGACTGATTTATGTCTTGGCCTCATTTCCTACGATTTCACCAACTCCTAAAACATTCTCTCTTATTCTTGACAAAAAGAAAAACATAATATTCTTACAATTAAATAAATACAAACAAATATTGGACTCAGAGTCAGTTTGGAATGTTTCTGATTTATTGGTTGTGCTATTTTTCTGCTGCCACAGGAAGTGGTACCAACCCCTTGGCAGGCTGTGCTTTCAGTAGTATTATAGGAACCGGGCAGCTATCTATGAATCCAGAGAGACAAGAAAGAGTAAAAGATCAAGACTTCACAGAGCAAAGCAGATCTCAACCACTGAAACTAATTTTCATTTACTCAAAGAGGAAGAAATAGGATTTGATAAATACCCCCAAATACTGCTATGGTAATAATAAAGCTTCAAAGTGAGACTAATCCAAACTCATTTAGTTATCACCTAATCATGCATATTTTTTTTGTTTTTTATCCCCTTGACTGTTCCATTTGCCTAGAGAGTTTGGGATCATGCCTGTAGGGTGATTTTTCACGACTGGTGCTCACTGATTTCAGGTTATGCAATAAGCCAAAGGTGAGGCTTTGTGTGTGCACCCTATGGAATAAAACACTTTTCCCAGACATCACTGCTTAAAAGAAGTTACATTGACTGTGCTAATCCTTGTGTGGCACTGCCTGCCATCTTGTTTCTTAAAATCCCAGAGCAAAGCTGTAACTGGTACCACAGAGCCTCCAGCTGAAATTGTTTTTCTGAAAACCATGGCCTAATATCCTCCTATAGCCAAAATGGTTAAATCATCATTGAACATATTAATAAAGACTTTTTTGGTTGCAAATGATAGAAATCTAATTTCTATCTATTAAATTTCAACTCAACTAGTTTGAGCTAGAGATTGGCGTTATTGTCTCAGAATCCAGGAAAGATTGAGACAAAAGACGACTTTGCAATATCATATATACGGCTGACTTCAGGAAATACTAGAACTAGCAACCCAAATGGGATCCCATCTACCCCTTCTCTCTACCCCTCATCTTTTTCTTTCTACAGGTAAGTTTTATTCTCTTTCATTGACATTCCCATCATGGGAAACATGGGTACCAAAATCTCCCAGGTATTACTTCTTACAATTTCTAGCACAAAATAAGGACTGAAATTCTCAGTTCTACTCAAAATCTGGGGGGAAAAAATGGTACTGCCTCACTTTGGGTCAAATGTCCACTCACAGGGATAAGGTCATGTGAGAATAGGCAGCTCTTACAATAGCCATATGGATTAAGTGTACAAAGCACAAAATATCATGGTTGTTCACTTCACAGAGCATCAGTGGTGAATATATTTAAATAAAATAAGGTTAATCTGGCCTTGCATGAGTCTTATGGTCTCCACTTCTGGAATACCACAAAATATTTTTAGTTCAATCAAGAGAAACCCAAAAGATCTAGAAAAGCTATAGAGAAAGGTAACAAATTACTTTAAGGCAAAAAGCATTGCTACAGATAGAGGGTCATTTCATAATGGCAAAATGTTTTCTTCATTGGGAAGATAGATAGAAACACTCTAAATTTATAAATATACACACTCATTTGACATCAAAGTACATAAAGCAAAACTGACATGTGGAAAAATAGACAAGTCCACATATTTTAAAAACATCTTCCTAAAATATGTCAATTTGGTTCAAACCACCACTGCCAGAAACAAATGTTTCACATGAAATTTCTTAAGAGCTTAGGCTTCTGCATGTCAACACCCAGTTAGTAGATAGTTCCAGGGAACTCCTGGCTCTGGCATTCAGGGACTAGGTATAGCTGTGCAACATGTCAAGAGCACTCAATTTCACATCAGGTTTAACCATCACTGATCCTACTACTGGAGAGAGATTGGCTGGTTAAAAAGCAATGTGGCAAAGAAATCTTTGCCCTAGTTTTCTCAGAGGTAAAAGGAATCCAAGCAATTCTATGGCATGTCACAGAGCACATCATCTTGTGAAAAAGTTGATCACATAAGAACAAAAGTGGCCTCACACAGGATTGAGCTTTCAAAACTTGAAAGAAAGAAAGCCATTTATATAAGGATCTAACTTTATTTTTTAAACATGAATGCCAAAAAAGAGTTACAAAATTTGTGGAATATTACCTTAAAAGTTTTATTTAACAAATCAGCACTTTTAACACATATTACAATGATTGTATGTTTGTAAAACAGTATCTAAAACTGTAAATTGGTGGATCTTGCAAACGTGAGGTCCAGTCTGAATGCCCCCGCTCTTCGCCCCTGCATTCACACACACCCCGACCCAGAACCAAGCCTCACAGGAGGCCCCAGGATGTGTACACTTCACTTTGATTTCAGTTCAACAGATCTAAGGCATCAGTCTTGGGAATTAAGCTTACTGGGATCATATTTTGCTCAGATTAAGATTTGCACCGCTTTCTTAAATCTGATCCTTTGCCTAAGATCAGATCATTCCCACACAAGTGGAATGATTATTCAGGGGTAGCTTCCTAATCAGAGTATTTTCTTAAACATATAATTTTAACCTATAGTGAAACTTCCCTGGGACTATACTAAATTTGAATACTCATAATGGTAAAAGGGGATAGAATTGGCAATGAAGACAGATAATTAGGAGATGCCAGGGAACCAGCTTTGACGATCAAAATGCATTCTTATTTAAAATGTTTCATTGATGGAGAAATCAGCTTTGAGAAGGTCTGCCATTTGTCCACATTCCCACAGCTAGTAAGTAGTAGAGTCCACGTATCCTCCTGCCTCGTTCCAAAATCTGCACAATTTCTATTACACATACACCAGTTTACAGTATTCAACTATGGTTACTAAATTCATTTATTTGTTTCAATCTTTTTTTTTTTTTAATAAGTTTGATTAGGTCCCATTTGTTTATTTTTATTTTCATTTCTATTGCCTTGGGAGACTGATCTAAGAAAACGTTGGTACAGTTTATATCGGAGAAAGTTTTGGGTTTTTTTAAAATTTTATTTTATTTACTTTTTTATACATCAGTTTCTTAATAGTCATCAATGTTATACACATCAGTGTATACATGTCAATCCCAATCGCCCAATTCATCACACCACCATCGCCACTCCCCTGCCACTTTCCCCCCTTGGTGCCCATACGTTTGTTCTCTGCCTCTGTGTCTCAACTTCTGCCCTGCAAACCAGTTCACCTGTACCATTTTTCTAGGTTCCACATACATGCGTTAACATACAATATTTGTTTTTCTCTTTCTGACTTACTTCACTCTGTATAACAGTCTCTAGATCCATCCACGTCTCCACAAATGACCCAATTTCGTTCCTTTTTATGGCTGAGTAATATTCCATTGTATATATGTACCACATCTTCTTTATCCATTCATCTGTCGATGGGCATTTAGGTTGCTTCCATGACCTGGCTATTGTAAATAGTGCTGCAATGAACATTGGGGTGCATGCGTCTTTTTCAATTACCGTTTTCTCTGGGTATATGCCCAGTAGTGCGATTGCTGGATCATATGGTAATTCTATTTTTAGTTTTTTAAGGAACCTCCATACTGTTCTCCATAGTGGCTGTATCAATTTACATTCCCACCAACAGCGCAAGAGGGTTCCCTTTTCTCCACACCCTCTCCAGCATTTTTTGTTTGTAGATTTTCTGATGATGCCCATTCTAACTGGTGTGAGGTGATACCTCGTTGTAGTTTTGATTTGCATTTCTCTAATAATTAGTGATGTTGAGCAGCTGTTCATGTGCTTCTTGGCCATCTGTATGTCTTCTTTGGAGAAATGTCTATTTAGGTCTTCTGCCCATTTTTGGATTGGGTTGTTTGTTTTTTTGATAGTGAGCTGCATGAGTTGCTTGTATGTTTTGGAGATTAATCCTTTGTCAGTTGCTTCATTTGCAAATATTGTCTCCCATTCTGAGGGTTGTCTTTTTGTCTTATTTATGGTTTCCTTTGCTGTGCAAAAGTTTTGAAGTTTCATTAGTTCCCATTTCTTTATTTTTGTTTTTATTTCCATTATTCTAGGAGGTGGATCAAAAAAGATGTTGCTGTGATTTATGTCAAAGAGTGTTCTTCCTACGTTTTCCTCTAAGAGTTTTGTAGTGTCCGGTCTTACACTTAGGTCTCGAATCCATTCTGAGTTTATTTTTGTGTATGGTGTTAGTGAGTGTTCTAATTTCATTCTTTTACATGTAGCTGTCCAGTTTTCCCAGCACCACTTATTGAAGAGACTGTCTTTTCTCCATTGTATATCCTTGCCTCCTTTGTCATAGATTAGTTGACCATAGGTGCGTGGGTTTATCTCTGGGCTTTCTATCTTGTTCCATTGATCTGTTTCTGTTTTTGTGCCAGTACCATATTGTCTTGATTACTGTAGCTTTGTAGTATAGTCTGAAGTCAGGGAGTCTGATTCCTCCAGCTCCGTTTTTTTCCCTCAACACTGCTTCGGCTATTCGGGGTCTTTTGTGTCTCCATACAAATTTTAAGATTTTTTGTTCTACTGCTGAAAAAATGCCATTGGTAATTTGATAGGGATTGCATTGAATCTGTAGATTGCTTTGGGTAGTATAGTCATTTTCACAATATTGATTCTTCCAATCCAAGAACATGGTATATCTCTCCATCTGTTGGTATCATCCTTAATTTCTTTAATCAGTGTCTTATAGTTTTCTGCATACAGGTCTTTTGTCTCCCTAGGTAGGTTTATTCCTAGGTATTTTATTCTTTTTGTTGCAGTGGTAAATGGGAGTGTTTCCTTAATTTCTCTTTCAGATTTTTCATCATTAGTGTATAGGAATGCAAGAGATTTCTGTGCATTAAGTTTGTATCCTGCAACTTTACCAAATTCATTGATCAGTAGTTTTCTGGTGGCATCTTTAGGATTCTCTATGTATAGTATCATGTCATCTGCAAACAGTGACAGTTTTACTTCTTCTTTTCCAAGTTGTATTCCTTTTATTTCTTTTTCTTCTCTGATTGCCATGGCTAGGCCTTCCAAAACTATGTTGAATAATAGTGGCGAGAGTGGACATCCTTGTCTTGTTCCTGATCTTAGAGGAAATGTTTTCAGTTTTTCACAATTGAGAATGATGTTTGCTGTGGGTTTGTCGTACATGGCCTTTATTATGTTGAGGTAGGTTCCCTCTATTCCCACTTTCTAGAGAGTTTTTATCATAAATGGGTGTTGAATTTTGTCAAAAGCTTTTTTGGCATATATTGAGATGATCATATGGTTTTTATTTTTCAATTTGTTAATATGGTGTATCACATTGATTGATTTGCCTATATTGAAGAATCCTTGCGTCTCTGGGATAAATCCCACTTGATCATGGTGTATGATCCTTTTAATGTGTTGTTGGATTCTGTTTCCTGGTATTTTGTTGAGCATTTTTGCATCTATATTCATCAGTGATATTGGTCTGTAATTTTCTTTTTTTGCAGTACCTTTGTCTGGTTTTAGGATCAGGGTGATGGTGACCTCATAGAATGAGTTTGGGAGTGTTCTTTCCTCTGCAATGTTTTGGAAGAGTTTGAGAAGGATGGGTGTTAGCTCTTCTCTAAATGTTTGATAGAATTGACCTGTGAAGCCATCTGGTCCTGGGCTTTTGTTTGTTGGAAGATTTTTAATCACAGTTTCAATTTCATTACTTGTGATTGGTCTGTTCATATTTTCTGTTTCTTCCTGGTTGAGTCTTGGAAGGTTATACCTTTCTAAGAATTTGTCCATTTCTTCCAGGTTGTCCAATTTATTGGCATAGAGTTGCTACTAGTAGTCTGTTAGGATGCTTTGTATTTCTGTGGTGTCTGTTGTAACGTCTCCTTTTTCATTTCTATCTTTATTGATTTGAGTCCTCTCCCTCTTTTTCTTGATGAGTCTGGCTAATGGCTTATCAAGTTTGTTTATCTTCTCAAAGAACCAGCTTTTAGTTTTATTGATCCTTGCTATTGTTTTCTTTGTTTCTATTTCATTTATTTCTGCACTGATCTTTATGATTTCTTTCCATCTGCTAACTTTGGGTTTTGTTTGTTCTTCTTTCTCTAGTTCCTTTAGGTGTAAGGTTAGATTGTTTATTTGAGATTTTTCTTGTTTCTTGAGGTAGGCTTGTATAGCTATAAACTTTCCTCTTAGAACTGCTTTTGCTGCATCCCATAGGTTTTGGATTGTCGTGTTTTCATTGTCATTTGTCTCTAGGTATTTTGTGATTTCCTCTTTGATTTCTTCAGTGATCTCTTGTTTATTTAGTAACGTATTGTTTAGCCTCCATGTGTTTGTGTTTTTTACGTTTTTTTTCCCTGTAATTCATTTCTAATCTCATAGCGTTGTGGTCAGAAAAGATGCTTGATATGATTTCAATTTTCTTAAATTTACTGAGGCTTGATTTGTGACTCAATATGTGATCTATCCTGGAGAATGTTCCGTGCGCACTTGAGAAGAACGTGTAATCTGCTGTTTTGGATGGAATGTCCTATAAATATCAATTAAATCTATCTGGTTTATTGTGTCATTTAAAGCTTCTGTTTCCTTATTTATTTTCACTTTGGATGATCTGTCCATTGGTGTAAGTGAGGTGTTAAAGTCTCCCACTATAATTGTGTAATGTTGATTTCCTCTTTTATAGCTGTTAGCAGTTGCCTTATGTATTGAGGTGCTCCTATGTTGGGTGCATATTTATTTATAATTGTCATATCTTCTTCTTGGATTGATCCCTTGATCATTATGTATGTCCTTCCTTGTCTCTTGTAACATTCTTTATTTTAAAGTCTATTTTATCTGATATGAGTTTGCTACTTCAGCTTTCTTTTGATTTCCATTTGCATGGAATATCTTTTTCCATCCCCTCACTTTCAGTCTGTATGTGTCCCTAGGTCTGAAGTGGGTCTCTTGTAGACAACATATAGATGGGTCTTGCTTTTGTACCCATTCAGCAAGCCTGTGTCTTTTGGTTGGAGCATTTAATCCATTCACGATTAAGGTAATTATCGATATGTATGTTCCTATGACCATTTTCTTAATTATTTTGGGTTTGTTTTTGTAGTTCCTTTTCTTCTCTTGTGTTTCCCATTTAGAGAAGTTCCTTTAGCTTTTGTTGTAGAGCTGCTTTGGTGGTGCTGAATTCTCTTAGTTTTTGCTTGTCTGTAAAGCTTTTGATTTCTCCATCAAATCTGAATGAGACTCTTGCCGGGTAAAATAATGTTGGTTGTAGGTTCTTCCCTTTCATCACTTTAAGTATATCATGCCACTCCCTTCTGGCTTGTAGAGTTTCTGCTGAGAAATCAGCTGTTAACTTTATGGGAGTTCCCTTGTATGTTATTTGTCATTTTTCCCTTTCTGCTTTCAATAATTTTTCTTTGTCTTTAATTTTTGCCAATTTGATTACTATGTGTCTCGGCGTGTTTCTCCTTGGGTTTATCCTGTATGGGACTCTCTGTGCTTCCTGGACTTGGGTTGCTATTTCCTTTCCCATGTTAGGGACGTTTTCAACTATAATCTCTTCCAATATTTTCTCTGGCCCTTTCTCTCTCTTCTCCTTCTGGGACACCTATAATGCAAATGTTTTTGCATTTAATGTTGTCCCAGAGGTCTCTGAGCCTGTCATTTCTTTTTTCTTTATTCTGTTCTACAGCAGTGAATTCCACCATTCTGTCTTCCAGGTCACTTATCCCTTCTTTTGCCGCAGTTATTCTGCTCTTGATTCCTTCTAGTGTAGTTTTCATTTCACTTATTTTATTGTTCATCTCTGTTTGTTTGTTCTTGAATTCTTCTTGGTCTTTGTTAAACATTTCTTGCATCTTCTTGATCTTTGCCTCCATTCTTTTTCTGAGGTCCTGGATCATCTTCACTGTCACTATTCTGAATTCTTTTTCTGGAAGGTGCCTGTCTCCACTTCATTGAGTTGTTTTTCTGGGGTTTTATCTTGTTCCTTCATCTGGTACATAGCCCTTTGCCTTTTCATCTTGTCTATCTTTCTGTGAATGTGGTTTTTGTTCCACAGGCTGCAGGATTGTAGTTCTTCTTGCTTCTGCTGTCTGCCCTCTGATGCTATTTGTTTCAATCTTTTATTCAATAAATCTTTATGAGTACCTACCTAAACATAAAGGTGTTATACAATGTAAAATATTTAATATATTTAGGCAAACGAAAAATGAGGAGGGGTTGACTCAGATGGGCACTACACACTGTGAGAAAATAACTGTTTTAAGCAAGGGAAACTAAAAACATATTAGTGTTTGAGCCATGTTTGAGCCAAGAGTAAAGAGGTCAAGGTTGGCCTGATTCCTAAATATAATGTTCTTACACTCATATAACTTTGTAAATGTTTTCATCTCACTTTATTTAGTAGATAGATCTATGAATATTTAGATATATGACAAATACATAGATACATAGATGATAGATACATACACACATACATGGATATATACATAGCTAGATGACACATAGATGATAGATAAATATTAGATACATAGATGATAGAGAGATAGATAGATAGATAGATATAAATAGATGATAAATGTTGATGGGGGAGGGAGGACAAAAAAAAAAGGCAACCAACCATCCATAACTCAGAGGAAAAAAGTATATTACCTTTGGACCACATTCTTCCTGGCATGCCCCAAATTTTGCTTTGGAAGTATTAACAGAAATCATTATTGCTTTGACTGAGGATTTAATGATCTAAGCCCAGGTGGTTTTTTGTTAACACAAAGCTAGTCCTGTGTTACCCCTCTCGGAGCCTAGTTTATATTTCTGCCTGTACGTTATTTCTTATCAAGTGCAATTCTAAGCAATAGTCAGGCCTCTGCCAAAGCTACGATGTGACAACAGTGTAAATAGTTGTGGCTGCCAGAGCTGTGATTTGTTCTCTGTTTGTTTTTAATATTCTATGCTTAAGATTTTCCATGAATCCAGAAATGAACCGTTGGTCTAAATACATGAAATTGAGAATTTTATAAGTAGGCAGATGGAATCCATTATCCCTTAACACATATATTCCTTAAGCACATCGGGTGAGGGTGCATTTAGATAAACAGATGGCAGGACCATGCACACTCTGAAGGGCATTTCTGCTCTTGCCTTCAGAGGACAGAAACCTTAACCCAAATATATCAGTTATTCTCTTCATCCTCTAACATCTAAAAAGTATATACATTCAAGAAATAGATCTCTTATGTATCCAGGCTTCTTGATCCTGATTATTTTTTTAATTAAAAGGAACTTAATTTCAATTTTTTCATTAATTCCCTATAAATCCATCCAATCAACACTTATTAAGCACCAACTATGTTCAAATTACTAGTGAAGAGCTGGGGAAACAAATATCGGTGAAACCTGGCCCTGACCTGGAGAAGCTCTGCTCATTAGCCAACTCCCAGGTGAGACCAGGCAGAAAGACACATCTGAGCACCAAGGATTTATAACCCTCTACCCTTCTAAGCAGACTTGTTTATTTAATTTTCCTATATAGCTGCATATTCTACATCTCTAGTTCTGTCCAGGCTCAGGTTTCCAGAATTCACATGAATTTTCATAGTTTTAAATTTCTGTAACTCCCCAAATGTACTGTCTTATATAAAATGAAAACATAGGAGCACTCAGAAAAACAACAGGCCATCTTTGAAACATGCAAGAAAATGGAATAGCAGTAAGAGAAAATGGCCTTTTTAATGTCAATTTTATTATCTCTCTCTATCTTAAATACATGGAAGTGGGAACTAGGGAGTAAATTTTGTTTCTAGAAACAGATGCTCCTCTCACTTGGGTACTAAAGTTTGACAACTGATTTCTAAAGTACCAAACAATGACATCTAATTTCTTTATGACGCCAACAGTTCTGGATAATTATGTGCCAAGAACTGTGCCAGATGCCAGTGATACACAGGTAAATATGATGTGACACAGTTCCTATCGTCAAAGAACTTTACTTATCACTTCCTCTTAAGTGAATCCTTTGGTCCCCATGGTTTCCTAGGAGTTGGTACTGGCTACTATAAAAAATGTATCTCACCAGATGACATTGCTGTAATGGTAATGCATCTCTACCTTAAGCCCCAAACCAAGATAACGGAATATCACAGAAACCTGGGAATAATTACAAGCAGGCAGGTACGGGCATCACACAGCAGTCTCTGAGTGCATAGGAAATGTGCAGCCTGCTTCTTAATTTGGAAACCAAACGGAGATTGCAGATACTTAACTCAAAGAGAGAAACACTTATGAGTGGTTATAAAGGAAAGTGATTAACAGAATGTAACTTTAAGGGTTGGGAAAAGGCCTGGAGATTGATGGGTCACACTGTCCTCCCAAGATTTCAGGGCACCCAGACCTGACTAGTCTAACAATCTCCCCTATAAAGCCTAGAGAACAGAGTGGTATCACTCAAGTCCATCAGCACTGTGTACTTAATACTTAATAAGCTTTTTGTCATCTTCAAATAACCCTTGTCAGAGAAACTAGTGGCTGAGAAGTAGTGGAAAAGAGCATTGGTAGCACACTGTCTATACTGAATGCTTGGATCAGTTACTTAACCACTTAGGTTCTCTGTTTCCTATCTTATTAAATGGAGATAATTTCCTCATTTGTATTAAATGACATACTGAATGTTGAGCACCCAGATGATGTATGTAGAGCACATTGCCTGGATCAATAAATGTTGATTTCCTGGAGAAAAATATTTTAGAAGATTCCCATAGCACATGCCTGAGGGCATATTTGTAAAGATACTAGTTATACTTATAGCAACCAGGATATTCTGGCCAACACTAAGAACAAATTTATAAAGCCTCGATAGAAAATATTGGCATATAAGCTTAGTGTTTGGGTGATTGGCAGAGGTCCAGCAGAAAGGACACAGCATGATATGGAATTCAGTGCCTCCTAGGAGAGGACTCCATAAATTCCTTGGAAGAGGGAAACTATACAGAACAAGCAGGTATTCAATTTATTCATCAAATACAAACTGAGTGCCTACATTGTGCCTACACCAAGTGGCATTCTGTTAAGAAATAGAGAAAGAGAAGAAGTTACAGTCAACAGACGATGCAACAGAGCCTACAGTAGAGGTCAGTCAAAAGTAGCCACAGGACCATAGATGGAACACACGGTATACTAACCAGAGGAATATGTCTCCTCTCCCTCCTGAGACCCCACCAAAATGACTGTCATAACCTCCCAGGAGAGAATTGAGAGTTAGAACTTGGGAACTGAGTGATGGGAAGGGGAGCTGACAGCATAACTACCAGCAGGTTTGGGTGATGTAGCCTTGCACTTCTGAAAGCTCACCAGCTCTAATTCCAGGCCATATGGATGGTACAATATGCTATAGAATGCTGGAGGAGAGAGAGTTTACTCTCAGCTGAATGTATGTCACCTCATTGTAAGAACAATTCAACAGATACTTGTTGTTGTCATGGGCTTAATCTCAAAAAGGAGTTTGGAATGTAATTTAAGTTTAAAAATATATGATGGATAATATTATACGAAGCACTGGGTTCTGAATGTAATGCAATTCTAACCACTGAGCTACAATAAAGGAATTGCCTCAAGTATTTAAAAGCTAACAAATGGGAGGAGCTTCAAGATGGCGGAAGAGTAAGACGCGGAGATCACCTTCATCCCCACAAATACATCGGAAATACATCTACATGTGGAACAACTCCTACAGAACACCTACTGAACGCTGGCAGAAGACCTCAGACCTCCCAAAAGGCAAGAAACTCCCCACGCACCTGGGTAGGGCAAAAAAAAAAAAAAAAAAAGGAAAAACAGAGACAAAAGAATAGGGACGAGACCTGCACCAGTGGGAGGGAGCTGTGAAGGAGGAAAGGTTTCCACACACTAGGAAGCCCCTTCACGGGCAGCGACGGCAGGGGGCGGAGGCGAAGCTTCAGAGCCACGGAGGAGAGCGCAGCCACAGGGGTGTGGAGGGCAAAGCGGAGAGATTCCCGCACAGGGGATCAGTGCCGACAAGCACTCACCAGCCTGAGAGGCTTCTCTGCTCACCCGCTGGGATGGCCGGGGGCTGGGAGCTGAGGCTCAGGCTTCAGTCGGATCCCAGGGAGAGGACTGGGGTTGGCGGCATGAACACAGTCGGAAGGGGCTAGTGCGCCACAGCTAGCCGGGAGGGAGTCCAGGGAAAAGTCTGCAGCTGCCGAAGAGGCAAGAGACTTTTTCTTCCCTCTTTGTTTCCTGGTGCGCGAGGAGAGGGGATTCAGAGCGCCGCCTAAACGAGCTCCAGAGACGGGCGCGAGCCGCGGTTATCAGCGCGGACCCCAGAGACGGGCATGAGACGCTAAGGCTGCTGCTACAGCCACCAAGAAGCCTGTGTGCGAGCACAGGTCACTATCCACACCGCCCCTCCCGGGAGCCTGTGCAGCCCGCCACGGCCAGGCTCCCGTGATCCGGGGACAACTTCCCCGGGAGAACGCACGGCGCGCCTCAGGCTGTTGCAACGTCATGCCGGCCTCTGCCGCCGCAGGCTCGCCCCGCATCCTTACCCCTCCCTCCCCCCGGCCTGAGTGAGCCAGACCCCCGAATAAGCTGATCCTTTAACCCCGTCCTGTCTGAGCGAAGAACAGACGCCCTCAGGCGACCTAAATGCAGAGGCGGGGCCAAATCCAAAGCTGAACCCCGGGAGCTGTGGGAACACAGAAGAGAAAGGGAAATCTCTCCCAGCAGCCTCAAGAGCAACGGATTAAATCTCTACAGTCAACTTGATGTACCTGCATCTGTGGAATACCTGAATAGACAATGAATGATCCCAAATTGAGGAGGTGCATTTTGGGAGCAACAATATATATTTTTTTCCCTTTTTCTCTTTTTGTGAGTGTGTATGTGTATGCTTCTGTGTGTGATTTTGTCTGTATAGCTTTGCTTTTACCATTTGTCCTAAGGTTCTGTCTGTCCGTCCTTTTTTTTTTTATTATTTAAAAAAATTTTCTTAATAATTATTTTTTATTTTAATAACTTTATTTTATTTTATTTTACTTTATTTTATTTTATTTTATTTTATCTTCTTCTTTCTTTCTTTCTTTTTTTTCTCCCTTTTATTCTAAGCAGTGTGGAGGACAGGCTCTTGGTGCTCCAGCCAGGCGTCAGGGCTGTGCCACTGAGGAGGGAGAGCCAAGTTCAGGACACTGGTCCACAAGAGACCTCCCAGCTCCATGTAATATCAAACGACGAAAGTTTCCCAGAGATCTCCATCTCAATGCCCAGGCCCAGCTCCACTCAACGACGAGCAAGCTACAGTGCAGGACACCCTATGCCAAACAACTAGCAAGACAGGAAAACAACCCCATCCATTAGCACAGAGGCTGCCGAAAATCATAATAAGTCCACAGACACACCAAAACACACCACCAGACGTGGACCTGCCCACCAGAAAGACAAGATCCAACCTCATCCACCAGAACACAGGTACTAGTCCCCTCCACCAGGAAGCCTACACAACCCACTGAACCAACCTTAGCCACTGGGGACAGACACCAAAAACAATGGAAACTACGAACCTGCAGCCTGCAAAAAGGAGACCCCAAACACAGTAAGTTAAGCAAAATGAGAAGACAGAGAAACACAGAGCAGATGAAGGAGCAAGGCAAAAACCCATCAGACCAAACAAATGAAGAGAAAATAGGCAGTCTACCTGAAAAAGAATTCAGAATAATGATAGTAAAGATGATCCAAAATCGTGGAAATAGAATGGAGAAAATACAAGAAATGTTTAACAAGGACCTAGAAGAACTAAAGAGCAAACAAACAGTGATGAACAACACAATAAATGAAATTAAAATTCTCTAGAAGGGATCAATAACAGAATAACTGAGGCAGAAGAACGGAAAAGTGACCTGGAGATAAAATAGTGGAAATAACTACTGCAGAGCAGAGTAAAGAAAAAAGAATGAAAAGAATTGAGGACAGTCTCAGAGACCTCTGGGACAACATTAAACGCACCAACTTTTAAATTATAGGGGTCCCAGAAGAAAAAGAGAAAACGAAAGGGACTGAGAAAATATTTGAAGAGATTTTAGTTGAAAACTTCCCTAATATGGGAAAGGAAATAGTTAATCAAGTCCAGGAAGCACAGACAGTCCCATACAGGATAAATCCAAGGAGAAACATGCCAAGACACATATTAATCAAACTATCAAAAATTAAATACAAAGATCAAATATTAAAAGCAGCAAGGGAAGAGCAAACAAATACCATACAAGGGAATTCCCATAAGGTTAACAGCTGATCTTTCAGCAGAAACTCTGCAAGCCAGAAGGGAGCGGCAGGATATATTTAAAGTGATGAAGGAGAAAAACCTACAACCAAGATTACTCTAACCAGCAAAGATCTCATTCAGATATGACAGAGAAATTAAAAGCTTTACAGACAAGCAAAATCTAAGAGATTTCAGCACCACCAAACCAGCTCTACAACAAATGCTAAAGGAACTTCTGTAGGCAGGAAACACAGGAGAAGGAAAAGACCTACAATAATAAACCCAAAACAATTAAGAAAATGGTAATAGAAACATACATATCAATAATTACCTTAAGTGTAAAAGGATTAAATGCTCCAACCAAAAGACATAGACTGGCTGAATGGACACAAAAACAAGACCCGTATATATGCTGTCTACAAGAGACCCACTTCAGACCTAGGGACACATACAGACTGAAAGTGAGGGGATGGAATAAGATATTCTATGCAAATGGAAATCAAAAGAAAGCTGGAGTAGCAATTCTCATATCAGACAAAATAGACTTAAAACAAAGACTATTACAAGAGACAAAGAAGAACATTACATAATGATCAAGGGATCAATCCAAGAAGAAGATATAACAATTGTAAATATTTATGCACCCAACATAGGAGCACCTCAATACATAAGGCAAACATTAACAGCTGTAAAAGGGGAAATCGACAGTAACACAATCATTGTAGGGGACTTTAACACCCAACTTTCACCAATGAACAGATCATCCAAAATGAAAATAAATAAGGAAACACAAACTTTAAATGACACATTAAACAAGATGGACTTAGTTGATATTTATAGGACATAACATCCAAAAAAAACAGAATACAAATTCTTCTCAAGTGCCCATGGAATATTTTCCAGGATAAATCATATCTTGGGTAACAAATCAAGCCTTTGTAAATTTAAGAAAATTGAAAACGTATGAAGTATCTTTTCCGACCACAATGCTATGAGACTAGATATCAATTACAGGGAAAAAAATCTGTGAAAAATGCAAATACGTGGATGCTACACAATACACTACTAAATAACCAAGAGATCACTGAAGAAGTCAGAGAAGAAATCAAAAAATACCTAGAAACAAATGACAATGAAAACACGACCACCCAACACCCGTGGGTTGCAGCAAAAGCAGTTCTAACAGGGAACTTTATAGCAATAGAATCCTACCTCAAGAAACAAGAAACATCTCAAATAAACAACCTAACCTTACACCTAAGGCAATTAGAGAAATAACCACAAAAAACCCACAAACTTAGCAGGAGGAAAGAAATCATCAAGATCAGAGCAGAAATAAATGAAAAAGAAATGAAAGACGCAATAGCAAAGATCAATAAAACTAAAAGCTGGTTCCTTGAAAAGATAAACAAAATTGATAAACCATTAGCCAGACTTATCAAGAAAAAAAGGGAGAGGACTCAAATCAATAGAATTAACAATGAAAAAGGAGAAGTAACAACTAACACTGCAGAAATACAAAGGATCATGAGAGATTACTACAAGCAACTATATGCCAATAAAATGGACAACCTGGAAGAAATGGACAAATTCTTAGAAATCACAACCTTCCAAGACTGAACCAGGAAGAAATAGAAAATATAAACAGACCAATCACAAGCACTGAAATTGAAACTGTGATTAAAACTCTTCCAACAAACAAAAGTCCAGGACCACATGGCTTCACAGGCGAATGCTATCAAACATTTAGAGAAGAGATAACACCTACCCTTCTCAAACTCTTCCAAAATATAGCAGAGAGAGGAACACTCCCAAACTCATTCTACGAGGCCACCATCACCCTGATACCAAAACCAGACAAATATGTCACAAAGAAAGAAAACTACAGGTCAATATCACTGATGAACATAGATGCAAAAATCCTCAACAAAATACTAGCAAACAGAATCCAGCAGCACATTAAAAGGATCATACACCAAGATCAAGTGGGGTTTATCCCAGGAATGCAAGGATTCTTCAATATACGCAAATCAATCAATGTGATATGCCATATTAACAAATTGAAGAATAAAAACCATATGATCATCTCAATAGATGTAGAAAAAGCTTTTGACAAAATTCAACATCGATTTATGATAAAAACTCTTCAGAAAGTGGGCATAGAGGGAACCTACCTGAACATAATAAAGGCCATATACAACAAACCCATAGCAAACATCATTCTCAATGGTGAAAAACTGAAAGCATTTCCTCTAAGATCAGGAATGAGACAAGGATGTCCACTCTCACCACTATTATTCAACATAGTTTTGGAAGTCCTAGCCACAGCAATCAGAGAAAAAAAAGAAATAAAAGGAATACAAATTGGAAAAGAAGAAGTAAAACTGTCACTGTTTGCAGTTGACATGATACTATACATAGAGAATCCTAAAAATGCCACCAGAAAACTACTAGTGCTAATCAATGAATTTGGTAAACTTGCAGGATACAAAATTAATGCACAAAAATATCTTTCATTCCTATACACTAATGATGAACAACCTGAAAGAGAAATTATGGAAACACTCCCATTTACCACTGCAACAAAAAGAATAAAATACCTAGGAATAAACCTACCTAGGGAGACAAAAGACCTGTATGCAGAAAACTATAAGACACTGATGAAAGAAATTAAAGATGATACCAACAGATGGAGAGATATACCATGTTCTGGATTGGAAGAATCAATATTGTGTAAATGACTATACTACCCAAAGCAATCTACAGATTCAATGCAATCCCTATCAAATTACCAATGGCATTTTTTATGGAACTAGAGCAAATCATCCTAAAATTTGTATGGAGACACAAAAGACCCCGAATAGCCAAAGCAGTCGTGAGGGAAAAAAACAGAGCTGGAGGAATCAGACGCCCTGACTTTAGACTATACTACAAAGCTACAGTAATCAAGACAATATGGTACTGGCACAAAAACAGAAACATAGATCAATGGAACAAGATAGAAAACGCAGAGATAAACCCATGCACCTATGGTCAATTAATCTATGACAAAGGAGGCAAAGATATACAATGGAGAAAAGACAGTCTCTTCAATAAGTGGTGCTGGGAAAACTGGACAGCTACACGTAAAAGAATGAAATTAGAACACTCACTAACACCATACACAAAATTAAACTCAAAATGGATTAGAGACTTAAATGTAAGACCGGACACTATAAAACTCTTAGAAGAAAACATAGGAAGAACACTCTTTGACATAAATCACAGCAAGATCCTTTTTGATCCACCTCCTAGAGTAATGGAAATAGAAACAAAAATAAACAAATGGAACCTAATGAAACTTCAAAGCTTTTGCACAGCAAAGGAAACCATAAACAAGACGAAAAGACAACCCTCTGAATGGGAGAAAATATTTGCAAACGAATCAACAGACAAAGGATTAATCTCCAAAATATATAAACAGCTCATGCAGCTCAATATTAAAGAAACAAACAACCCAATCCAAAAATGGGCAGAAGACCTAAATAGACATTTCTCCAAATAAGACATACAGATGGCCAAGAAGCACATGAATAGCTGCTTAACATCACTAATTATTAGAGAAATGCAAATCAAAACTACAATGAGGTATCACCTCACACCAGTTAGAATGGGCATCATCAGAAAATCTACAAAAATGCTGGAGAGGGTGCGGAGAAAAGGGAACCCTCTTGCACTGTTGGTGGGAACATAAATTGATACAGCCACTATGGAGAACAGTATGGAGATTCCTTAAAAAACTAAAAATAGAATTACCATATGATCCAGCAATCCCACTACTGGGCATATACCCAGAGAAAACCATAATTGAAAAAGACGCATGCACCCCAATGTTCATTGCAGCACTGTTTACAATAGCCAGGTCATGGAAGCAACCTAAATGCCCATCGACAGACAAATGGATAAAGAAGATGTGGTACATATATACAATGGAACATTACTCAGCCATAAAAAGGAACGAAATTGAGTCATTTGTTGAGACATGGATGGATCTAAAGACTGTCATACAGAGTGAAGTCAGAAAGAGAAAAACAAATATTGTATATTAACGCATGTATGTGGAACCTAGAAAAATGGTACAGATGAACCGGTTTGCAGGGCAGAAGTTGAGACACAGATGTAGAGAACAAACGTATGGACACCAAGGGGGGAAAACCGTGGTGGTGTGGGCATGCTGGTGTGCTGAATTGGGCTATTGGGATAGACATGTATACACTGATGTATATAAAATTGATGACTAATAAGAACCTGCAGTATAATAAAACAAACAAACCAAAAAAACAACTAATGCTAAACTTTCTTTGGGTTATTTGTATGGAAATATGTTAATATAAATGTTTCAGATATTACATGAAATTTCTAAAAATCTTACATGTTCTAGTATAATGTTATAAGCCATAATTCTAGCTATTACTTTAAAATGTATATCTCAGAGGGAGGGAGGGGCAAGATGGCGGAAGAGTAAGACGCGGAGATCACCTTCCTCCCCACAGATACATGAGAAATACATCTACACGTGGAACTGCTCCTACAGAACACCCACTGAACGCTGGCAGAAGACGTCAGACCTCCCAAAAGGCAAGAAAATCCCCACGTACTTGGGTAGGGCAAAAGAAAAAAGAAATAACAGAGACAAAAGAATAGGGACGGGATCTGCACCGGTGGGAGGGAGCTGTGAAGGAGGAAAGGTTTCCACACACTAGGAAGCCCCTTCGTGGGCAGAGACTGCGGGTAGCAGAGGGGGGAAGCTTCGGAGCCACGGAGGAGAGCGCAGCCACATTGGTGCGGAGGGCAAAGCGGAGATTCCCGCACAGAGGAGCGGTGCCGACCAGCACTCACCAGCCCGAGAGGCTTGTCTGCTCAGCCGCCGGGGCGGGCGGGGCCTGGGAGCTGGGGCTCGGGCTTCGGTGCTAGCCGGGAGGGAGTCCGGGAAAAAGACTGCAGCTGCCAAAGAGGCAAGAGAATTTTTCTTGACTCTTTGTTTCGCGGCGCGCAAGGAGAGGGGATTCAGAGCGCCGCCTAAACGAGCTCCAGAGACGGGCGCGAGCCGCGGCTATCAGCGCGGATCCCACAGCAACAGGGACGCAGAGGGAAAAATGGAGAGATTCCCGCACAGAGGCTCGGCGCCGAGCAGCACTCACCAGCCCGAGAGGCTTGTCTGCTCACCCGCCAGGGCGGGCGGGGGCTGGGAGCTGAGGCGCGGGCTTCGGTCGGATCCCAGGGAGAGGACTGGGGTTGGCTGCGTGAACACAGCCTGAAGGGTCTAGCGCACCACAACTAGCCGGGAGGGTGCACGAGAAAAAGTCTGCAGCTGCCGAAGAGGCAGGAGACTTTTTCTTGCCTCTTTGTTTCGCGGCGTGCAAGGAGAGGGGATTCAGAGCGCCACTTAAACGAACTCCAGAGACGGGCGCGAGCCGCGGCTATCAGCGCGGACCCCAGAGACGGGCATGAGACGCTAAGGCTGCTGCTGCCGCCACCAAACAGCCTGTGTGCGAGCACAGGTCATTCTCCACACCGCCCCTCCCGGGAGCCTGTGCAGCCCGCCACGGCCAGGCTCCCGTAATCCGGGGACAACTTCCCCGGGAGAGCGCACGGCGCGCCTCAGGCTGCTGCAACGTCACGCCGGCTTCTGCCGCCGCAGGCTCGCCCCGCCTCCTCCGTACCGCTCCCTCCCCACGGCCTGACTGAGCCAGAGCCCCCGAATCAGCTGCTCCTTTAACCCCATTCTGTCTGGGCGGGGAACAGACGCCCTCAGGGGACCTACATGCAGAGGCGGGTCCAAATCCAAAGCTGAACCCCGGGAGCTGTACGAACAAAGAAGAGAAAGGGAAATCTCTCCCAGCAGCCTCAGAAGCAGCGGATTAAAGCTCCACAAACAACTTGATGTGCCTGCATCTGTTGAATATCTGAATAGACAACGAATCATCCCAAATTTAGGAGATGGACTTTGGGAGCAGGATATATTAACTTTTCCCCTTTTCCTTTTTTTTGTGAGTGTAGATGTGTATGCTTCTGGGTGAGATTTTGTCTGTATAGCTTTGCTCTCACCGTTAGTCCTAGGGTTAGGTCCGTCCGTTTTTTTTTTTTTTTTTTTTTTTTTTTGGCTTAAAAATTTTTTTTTTCCCTAATAAATGTTTTCTTAATAATTTTTTCCTTATTTTCTATTTTTAAAAAAATTTTTAATAAGTTTTTTCATATTTTTTATTTTAAAAAATTAAAAAAATTTTTTTCTTAATAAATTTCTTCTAAATAATTTTTTTCTTATTTTTAGTATAAAAAATTAATAAATCTATTTTTAAAAATTAAAAAAATTTTTTTTCTTAATAAATTTACTCTTAATAATTTTTTTTCTTATTTTTTATTATAATTGCTTTATTTTATTTTATTTTATCCTCTTTTTTTCTTTCTTTCCATTTTTTCTCCCTTTTATTCTGAGCCGTGTGGATGAAAGGCTCTTGGTGCTCCAGCCAGGCATCAGGGCTGTGCCTCTGAGGTGGGAGAGCCAACTTCAGGACACTGGTCCACAAGAGACCTCCCAGCTCCACGTAATACCAAACGGCGAAAATCTCTCACAGATCTCCATCTCAACATCAAGACCCAGCTTCACTCAACGACCAGCAAGCTACAGTGCTGGACACCCTATGCCAAACAACTAGCAAGAGAGGAACACAGCCCCATCCATTAGCAGGGAGGCTGCCTAAAATCATAATAAGGCCACAGACACCCCAAAACACACCACCAGACGTGGACGAACCCACCAGAAAGACAACATCCAGCCTCATCCACCAGAACACAGGCACTAGTTCCCTCCACCGGGCAACCTACACAACCCACTGAACCAACCTTAGCCACTGGGGACGGATACCAAAAACAACGGGAACTACGAGCCTGCAGCCTGTGAAAAGGAGACCCCAAACACAGTAAGATAAGCAAAATGAGAAGACAGAAAAACACACAGCAGATGAAGGAGCAGGGTCAAAACACACCAGACCTAACAAATGAAGAGGAAATAGGTAGTCTACCTGAAAAAGAATTCAGAATAATGATAGTAAGGATGATCCAAAGTCTTGGAAATAGAATAGACAAAATGCAAGAAACATTTAACAAGGACGTAGAAGAACTAAAGAGGAATCAAGAAACGATGACAAGCACAATAAATGAAATTAAAAATACTCTAGATGGGATCAATAGCAGAATAACTGAGGCAGAAGAACGGATAAGTGACCTGGAAGATAAAATGGTAGAAATAACTACTGCAGACCAGAATAAAGAAAAAAGAATGAAAAGAACTGAGGACAGTCTCAGAGACCTCTGGGACAACATTAAACGCACCAACATTCGAATTATAGGGGTCCCAGAAGAAGAAGAGAAAAAGAAAGGGACTGAGAAAATATTTGAAGAGATTATAGTTGAAAACTTCCCTAATATGGGAAAGGAAATAGTTAATCAAGTCCTGGAAGCACAGAGAGTCCCATACAGGATAAATCCAAGGAGAAACACACCAAGACACATATTAATCAAACTATCAAAAATTAAATATAAAGAAAACATATTAAAAGCAGCAAGGGAAAAACAACAGATAACACACAAGGGCATCCCCATAAGGTTAACAGCTGATCTTTCAGCAGAAACGCTGCAAGCCAGAAGGGAGTGGCAGGATATACTTAAAGTGATGAAGGAGAAAAACCTACAACCAAGATTACTCTACCCAGCAAGGATCTCATTCAGATTTGATGGAGAAATTAAAACCTTTACAGACAAGCAAAAGCTGAGAGAGTTCAGCACCACCAAACCAGCTTTACAACAAATGCTAAAGGAACTTCTCTAGGCAAGAAACACAAGAGAAGGAAAACACCTACAATAACAAACCCAAAACATTTAAGAAAATGGGAATAGGAACATACATATCGATAATTACCTTAAATGTAAATGGATTAAATGCTCCCACCAAAAGACACAGACTGGCTGAATGGATACAAAAACAAGACCCATATATATGCTGTCTACAAGAGACCCACTTCAGACCTAGAGACACATACAGACTGAAAGTGAGGGGATGGAAAAAGATATTCCATGCAAATGGAAATCAAAAGAAAGCTGGAGTAGCAATTCTCATATCAGACAAAATAGACTTTAAAATAAAGACAATTACAAGAGACAAAGACGGACACTATATAATGATCAAGGGATCGATCCAAGAGGAAAGTATAACAGTTGTAAATATTTATGCACCCAACATAGGAGCACCTCAATACATAAGGCAAATACTAACAGCCATAAAAGGGGAAATCGACAGTAACACAATCATAGTAGGGGACTTTAACACCCCACTTTCACCAATGGACAGATCATCCAAAATGAAAATAAATAAGGAAACACAAGCTTTAAATGATACATTAAACAAGATGGACTTAATTGATATTTATAGGACATTCCACCCAAAAACAACAGAATACACATTTTTCTCAAGTGCTCATGGAACATTCTCCAGGATAGATCATATCTTGGGTCACAAATCAAGCCTTGGTAAATTTAAAAAAATTGAAATCGTATCAAGTATCTTTTCCGACCACAACGCTATGAGACTAGATATCAATTACAGGAAAAGATCTGTAAAAAATACAAACACATGGAGGCTACACAATACACTACTTAATAACGAAGTGATCACTGAAGAAATCAAAGGGGAAATCAAAAAATACCTAGAAACAAATGACAATGGAGACACGACGATCCAAAACCTATGGGATGCAGCAAAAGCAGTTCTAAGAGGGAAGTTTATAGCAATACAAGCCTACATCAAGAAACAGGAAACATCTCGAATAAACAACCTAACCTTGCACCTAAAGCAATTAGAGAAAGAAGAACAAAAAAACCCCAAAGCTAGCAGAAGGAAAGAAATCATAAAGATCAGATCAGAAATAAATGAAAAAGAAATGAAGGAAACAATAGCAAAAATCAATGAAACTAAAAGCTGGTTCTTTGAGAAGATAAACAAAATTGATAAACCATTAGCCAGACTCATCAAGAGAAAAAAGGAGAAGACTCAAATTAATAGAATTAGAAATGAAAAAGGAGAAGTAACCACTGACACTGCAGAAATACAAACGATCATAAGAGATTACTACAAGCAACTCTATGCTAATAAAATGGACAACCTGGAAGAAATGGACAGATTCTTAGAAATGCACAACCTGCCGAGACTGAACCAGGAAGAAATAGAAAATATGAACAGACCAATCACAAGCACTGAAATTGAAACTGTGATTAAAAATCTTCCAACACACAAAAGCCCAGGACCAGATGGCTTCACAGGCGAATTCTATCAAACATTTAGAGAAGAGCTAACACCTATCCTTCTCAAACTCTTCCAAAATATTGCAGAGGGAGGAACACTCCCCAACTCATTCTACGAGGCCACCATCACCCTGATACCAAAACCAGGCAAAGATGTCACAAAGAAAGAAAACTACAGGCCAATATCACTGATGAACATAGATGCAAAAATCCTCAACAAAATACTAGCAAACAGAATCCAACAGCACATTAAAAGGATCATACACCATGATCAAGTGGGGTTTATTCCAGGAATGCAAGGATTCTTCAATATACGCAAATCAATCAACGTGATACATCATATTAACAAATTGAAGGAGAAAAACCATATGATCATCTCAATAGATGCAGAGAAAGCTTTCGACAAAATTCAACACCCATTTATGATAAAAGTCCTGCAGAAAGTATGCATAGAGGGAACTTTCCTCAACATAATAAAGGCCGTATATGACAAACCCACAGCCAACATTGTCCTCAATGGTGAAAAACTGAAACCATTTCCACTAAGATCAGGAACAAGACAAGGTTGCCCACTCTCACCACTATTATTCAACATAGTTTTGGAAGTGTTAGCCACAGCAATCAGAGACGAAAAAGAAATAAAAGGAATCCAAATCGGAAAAGAAGAAGTAAAGCTGTCACTGTTTGCAGATGACATGATACTATACATAGAGAATCCAAAAGATGCTACCAGAAAACTACTAGAGCTAATCAATGAATTTGGTAAAGTAGCAGGATACAAAATTAATGCACAGAAATCTCTTGCATTCCTGTATACTAATGATGAAAAATCTGAAAGTGAAATTAAGAAAACACTCCCGTTTACCATTGCAACAAAAAGAATAAAATACCTAGGAATAAACCTACCTAAGGAGACAAAAGACCTGTATGCAGAAAATTATAGGACACTGATGAAAGAAATTAAAGATGATACAAATAGATGGAGAGATATACCATGTTCTTGGATTGGAAGAATAAACATTGTGAAAATGACTCTGCTACCCAAAGCAATCTACAGATTCAATGCAATCCCTATCAAACTACCACTGGCATTTTTCCCAGAACTAGAACAAAAAATTTCACAATTTGTATGGAAACACAAAAGACCCCGAATAGCCAAAGCAATCTTGAGAACGAAAAATGGAGCTGGAGGAATCAGGCTCCCTGACTTCAGACTATATTACAAAGCTACAGTAATCAAGACAGTTTGGTACTGGCACAAAAACAGAAATATAGATCAATGGAACAGGATAGAAAGCCCAGAGATAAGCCCACGCACCTTATCTTTGATAAAGGAGGCAAGCATATACAGTGGAGAAAAGACAGCCTCTTCAATAAGTGGTGCTGGGAAAATTGGACAGGTACATGTAAAAGTATGAAATTAGAACACTCCCTAACACCATACACAAAAATAAACTCAAAATGGATTAAAGACCTAAGTGTAAGGCCAGACACTATCAAACTCTTAGAGGAAAACATAGGCAGAACACTGTATGACATAAGTCACAGCAAGATCCTTTTTGACCCAGGTCCTAGAGAAATGGAAATAAAAACACAAATAAACAAATGGGACCTAATGAAACTTAAAAGCTTTTGCACAGCAAAGGAAACCATAAATAAGACCAAAAGACAACCCTCAGAATGGGAGAAAATATTTGCAAATGAAGCAACGGACAAAGGATTAATCTCCAAGATTTACAAGCAGCTCATGCAGCTCAATAACAAAAAAACAAACAACCCAATCCAAAAATGGGCAGAAGACCTAAATAGACATTTCTCCAAAGAAGAGATACAGATTGCCAACAGACACATGAAAGAATGCTCAACATCATTAATCATTAGAGAAATGCAAATCAAAACTACAATGAGGTATCATCTCACACCGGTCAGAATGGCCATCATCAAAAAATCTAGAAACAATAAATGCTGGAGAGGGTGTGGAGAAAAGGGAACACTCTTGCACTGTTGGTGGGAATGTAAATTGATACAGCCACTATGGAGAACAGTATGGAGGTTCCTTAAAAAACTAAAAATAGAACTACCATATGACCCAGCAATCCCACTACTGGGCATATACCCTGAGAAAACCATAATTCTGAAAGAGTCATGTACCAAAATATTCATTGCAGCTCTGTTTACAATAGCCAGGACATGGAAGCAACCTAGGTGTCCATCATCGGATGAATGGATAAAGAAGATGTGGCACATATATACAATGGAATATTACTCAGCCATAAAAAGAAATGAAATGGAGGTGTTTGTAATGAGGTGGATGGAGTTAGAGTCTGTCATACAGAGTGAAGTAAGTCAGAAAGAGAAAAACAAATACAGTATGCTAACACATATATATGGAATCTAAGGGAAAAAAAAAAAAAAAGAGGTCATGAAGAACCTAGTGGCAAGATGGGAACAAAGACACAGACCTACTAGAGAATGGACTTGAGGATATGGGGAGGGGGAGGGGTGAGATGTGACAGGGTGAGAGAGTGTCATGGACATATATACACTACCAAATGTAAAATAGATAACTAGTGGGAAGCAGCCGCATAGCACAGGGAGATCAGCTCGGTGCTTTGTGACCACCTAGAGGGGTGGGATAGGGAGGGTGGGAGGGAGGGAGATGCAAGAGGGAAGAGATATGGCAACATATGTATATGTGTAACTGATTCACTTTGTTGTAAAGCAGAAGCTAGCACACCATTGTAAAGCAATTATACTTCAATAAAGATGTTTAAAAAAAAAAAAATGTATATCTCAGAAATAACTAAATTTCCTTGTCAATTGCATTTTTTATGAACTTTCATCAAATCATTAACCGTGGTCATTTTTAAGTCTTTTGTCATTTACAGACAGTTCTGGGTGTACTCTGATGCTTTTGCAAATATGTTCCTAAATATATATATATATTAATATGCAAATCAATCAACATGATACACCATATTAAAAAATTGAAGGAGAAAAGCCGTATGATCATCTCAATAGGTGCAGAGAAAGCTTTTGACAAAACTCAACACCAATTTATGATAAAAACCGTCCAGAAAGTAGGCATAGAGGGAACTTTCCTCAACATAATAAAGGCCATATATGACAAACCCACAGCCAACATCATCCTCAATGGTGAAAAACTGAAACCATTTCCACTAAGATCAGGAACAAGACAAAGTTGCCCACTCTCACCAGTATTATTCAACATAGTTTTGGAAGTTTTAGCCATAGTAATCACAGAAGAAAAAGAAATAAAAGGAATCCAAATTGGAAATGAAGAAGTAAAGCTGTCACTGTTTGCAGATGACATGATACTATACATAGAGAATCCTAAAGATGCCACCAGAAAACTACTGATCAATGAATTTGGTAAAGTAGCAGGATACAAAATTAATACACAGAAATCTCTTGCATTCCTATACACTAATGATGAAAAATCTGAAAGTGAAATTAAGGAAACACTCCCATTTACCATTGCAACAAAAAGAATAAAATATCTAGGAATAAACCTACCTAAGGAGACAAAAGACCTGTATGCAGAAAATTATAAGACACTGTCGAATGAAATTAAGGATGATACAAACAGATGGAGAGATATACCATGTTCTTGGATTGGAAGAATCAACAGTGTGAAAATGACTCTACTACCCAAAGCAATCTACAGATTCAATGCAATCCCTATCAAACTACCAATGGCATTTGTCACAGAACTAGGACAAAAAATTTCACAATTTGTATGGAAACACAAAAGACCCTGAATAGCCAAAACAATCTTGAAAAAGAAAAACGAAGCTGGGGGAATCAAGCTCCCTGACTTCAGACTATACTACAAAGCTACAGTAATCAAGACAATATGGTACTGGCACAAAAACAGATATATAGATCAATGGAACAGGATAGAAAGCCCAGAGAAAAACCCACGCACATATGGTCACCTTATCTTTGATAAAGGAGGCAAGAATATACAGTGGAGAAAAGACTGACTCTTCAATAAGTGGTGCTGGGAAAACTGGACAGCTACATTTAAAAGAGTGAAATTAGAACATTCCCTAACACCATACACAAAAATAAACTCAAAATGGATTAAAGACCTAAATGTAAGGCCAGACACCATCAAACTCTTAGAGGAAAACATAAGCAGAACACTCTATGACATAAATCACAGCAAGATCCTTTTTGACCCACCTCCTAGAGAAACGAAAATAAAAACAAAAATAAACAAATGGGACCTAATGAAACTTAAAAGCTTTTGCACAGCAAAGGAAACCATAAACAAGGCGAAAAGACAACCCTAAGAATGGGAAAAATTATTTGCAAACGAATTAACAGACAAAGGATTGATCTCCAAAATATATAAACAGCTCATGCAGCTCAATATTAAAAACACAAACAACCCTATCCAAAAATGGGCAGAAGACCTAAATAGACATTTCTCCAGATAAGACATACAGATGACAAAGAAGCACATGAAAAGCTGCTCAACATCACTAATTATTAGAGAAATGCAAATCAAAACTACAATGAGGTATCACCTCACACCAGTTAGAATGGGCACCATCAGAAAATCTACAAACAACAAATGACGGAGAGGGTGTGGAGAAAAGGGAACCCTCTTGCACTGTTGGTGGGAATGTAAATTGATACAGCCACTATGGAGAACAGTATGGAGGTTCCTTGAAAAACTAAAAATAGAACTACCATACGACCCAGCAATCCAACTACTGGGCATATACCCTGAGAAAACCATAATTGAAAAAGAGACATGTACCAAAATGTTCATTGCAGCTCTATTTACAATAGCCAGGACATGGAAACAACCTAAGTGTCCATCAACAGATGAATGGATAAAGAAGATGTGGCACATATATACAATGGAATATTACTCAGCCATAAAAAGGAACGAAATTGAGTTACTTGTAGTGAGGTGGATGGACCTAGAGACTGTCATACAGAGTGAAGTAAGTCAGAAAGAGAAAAACAAATACCGTATGCTAACACATATATATGGAATCTAAAAAAAAAAAAGGGGGGAACAGGACAGGAATAAAGACACAGAGGTGGAGAATGGACTTGAGGACACGGGAGGGGGAAGGGTAAGCTGGGACGAAGTGAAAGAGTGGCATGGACATATATACACTACCAAACGTAACCTAGATAGCTAGTGGGAAACAGCTGCATAGCACAGGGAGATAAGCTCGGTGCTTTGTGACCACCTAGAGGGGTGGGATAGGGAGGGTGGGAGGGAGGGAGATGCAAGACGCAAAAGATAAGGGGACATATGTATATGTATAACTGATTCATTTTGTTATAAAGCATAAACTAACACACCATTATAAAGCAATTATACTCTAATAAAGATGTTAAAAAAATTAAAAAATAAAATAAATAAAATAAAAGCTAACAAATGTTAAATAATCCACATCGTACCACCTGCCAATGAAATAGATTGCTTTTGAAATGCTGCTGAAATAGGGTTAAAAGAGTAAGTGAGATTTTATTGTAAACTCACAGCTCAGTTTGTTCCCTGCAATGTTAACTTTGAGCCATAATGATGTGTTCCTGTTAGTTACTAGCTGTGGCTTCACTCCAACCAGGTCTTTGAGCTGGAGAGAACAACTGTAGCTATCACCATTAATTAAAATCAGCTATAAAATCAGCTGTATAAAAAGAACTAGAAAGTAAAGTACCCTTTCCATAAAAGATAAAAGGGAAACAGGAATGGTAAAGTAGGTTGCCACTCTCCTTAGGAAAATCGTTCTGAAAAAGAACTGGAAAGAAAACAAATGTAGTGATAATGCCAAATGCAGGCTTTTAAAGAGAAACTTTGGAATGCCTTGTGGAAAATGTTTGTTTCAATACTGTCAACTTTCTTATAAAATGTAGGAATTTCTAACGAAATTGAGTTATTTGTAGTGAGGTGGATGGACCTAGAGTCTGTCATACAAAGTGAAGTAAGTCAGAAAGAGAAAAACAAATACTGTATGCTAACACATATATATGGATTCCAAAAAAAAATAATTCTGAAGAACCTAGGGGCAGGACAGGAATAAAGACACAGACATAGAGAATGGACTTGAGGACATGGGGAGGGGGAAGGGTAAGCTGGGACGAAGTGAGAGAGTGGCATGGACATACATACACTACCAAATGTAAAACCGATAGCTAGTGGGAAGCAGCCGCATAGCACAGGGAGATCAGCTTGGTGCTTTGTGACCACCTAGAGGGGTGGGATAGGGAGGGTGGGAGGGAGACGCAAGAGGGAGGGGATATGAGGATATATGTATACGTATAGCTGATTCACTTTGTTATAAAGAAGAAACTAACACACCATTTTAAAGCAATTATACTCCAATAAAGATGTTAAAAACAAAACTTCCATGGGGGAAAAAATGTAGGAGTTTCTAAACCCTGGACTTCCAATATTTCTTTTATTAAGACTTAACTATATGAATTGACTTTCCTTACACAGGTTCATAATGTGCTTCCTTTGATTTACCTGCACATCAACCAGGAGTGTCAAAGACTTTTGGCTCCCAGGAAGGCGGTCCGGCCGGGGAAGAACATATGCTTTACATTTGCGCGTCAGTCACCGCGTCCTGGCATTACAGTTGCCCTTGTATCCATACAGCTTGCAAAATGCAAACAGGGTCCCACTGGGGAATTTCCAAGCTTCCTCAACTTAGGTATCCGCTCACCTGACTGGACTCCTCCACAATGACAGCCAAATCGGTGAAAACGCATTTATTTTGTTCTTTGCCACATGGAACAAGAAACAGCTGGGCTCTTCTTCCTCTACCTCAGTAGCTCTACTTTAATTCGTTCGGGGTGCACCTGGGTTCCAGGAGTTTTCAAACAGATGGGCTGATGAAATGAAGCAATTCAAATAGCAAACCACACAAAATGTTAGAGTTGAAAAGCATATCCAGATGTACCACAGTTCTGAAAGCTTGAAGAAGCCCAGTTTCCTCATTTTGCATGAGAAAACTGGGGTCCAAAAGAAAAAAGTAAGGTGACAAAGCTCTTGTGAGCAAACTGTATATAGTGCTTAGGCAGCTGCTGTAACCTTCCTGCAGAGTCACGTATGTCTGTCTGTCTATTGATAGAGTGGGAGGGAGGAAGAGAGAGAGAGAGAGAGAATTTACATACAGTAAAATGCATAGATATTAACTGCTTTATTAGTTTGATGAGTTTTAACCATGCATACACACATGTAACCTACATTCCTATCAGCATGTCAAAGAGTGCATCATCTTAGAAAGTTGTGCTCCTTTGAAGTAAATCCTCCTCAACTCTCATTCCAGGGTCTTTTTTTTCTGATCCAGAGTTTTGTATAAATGGGAGAGTACAGTATGTACACTTTTGTGTGTGGTTCTGTCACTCAGCATGTTTTCAAGATCCATCTATGTGGTTGAGACTGTCTGTCGTTTCTTCCTTATTATTAATGAGTAGCATGCGTCACAATGTAGTGATCCATTCTCTTGGACACTTGGCTTATTACCAGTTTGGGGTTATTAACATCTGTGTGCAGGTCTTTTGTATACATATGTTTTTATTTCTCTTTAGTAGATACATAGGAGTGGAATTCCTAAGACATAGGATAGGTATATGCTTAACTTTATGAGAAAATGGGAGACTTTTTCAAAAGAGTTGCACAATTTACACTCCCACTTGCTCCACATCCTGGCCAACATTTGGGTTCATTGGTCTTTGTGTTTTCATTGAAGCATATTTGATTTATAATATTGTACTAGTTTCAGATGTATAACATAGTGATTCAATATTTTATAATTACACTCCATTTAAAGTTATTACAAAACAATAGCTATATTTCCCTGTGTTGTACAATATAACATTTTTGCTTATCTATTTTATATTTAGTAGTTTGTATCTCTTAATCCCCTACCCCTTATATTGCCCCTCCCACTTCCCTCTCTCCACTGGTAACCACCAGTTTGTTCTCTATATCTGTCAGTCTGTCTCTGTTTTGTTATATATATTTGTTTGTTTTATTTTTTAGATTCCACATGTAAATAACATAGAGTATTTTTTGTTTTCTATCTGACTTATTTCACTCAGCATAATACTCTCTAGGTCCATTCACATTGTTGCAAATGGCAGAATCTCATTCTTTTTTATGGTTGAGTAATAGTCCGTTATATATACATATATATACACATATATATGTATATATATGTATACACACACACCACATATATATATGTGTGTATATACATATATATATATATGTATACACACACACATCTTCTTTATCCATTCATCTGTTGATGGACACTTAGGTTGCTTCCATATCTTGACTATTGTAAATCATGTGTCATCAGTCTTTTTAATTGTACCACACAAGTGGTTGTGTTGTAGTATTACATCATAGTTTCAGTTTTCATTTCTCTCATGACTAATTACATTGAGCATTTTTAATGTGTTATTGGCTATTCAAATATCTTCCTTTGTGAACTATGTATTCAAGTCTTTTGTTCATTTGTAAATTGGATTGCCTCTTTATTTTTGAATTGTAGGAGTTCTTTATATATTCTGGACATGTCCTTTGTCAGATATATGTATGACAAATATTTTCTCTTAGTCTGTTAATTCACTATTCATTTTCTTAACAATGATCTTTAAATATCTTTTAATGATCAGAAGTGTTTAATTTGATAAAGTTCAATTTTTCATTATTTTTTCCATGATGGCTAGTGCTCTCTTGGATCCATCTAAGAAACCTTTACTTAACCCAAAGTTGCAAATGTATTATCCTGTACTTTCCTCTAGAACAGTGTTTCCCAACCTTTTTAATATTATCACCCCTGTATTCATTTCCTAGAGCTACCATAACAAAGTAACAAACTGAGTGGCTTAAAACAATAGAAATTTATTCTTTCACAGTTCTGGAGGCTAGAGGTCCAAAATCAAGATGTCAGCAGAGCCAGGATTCTTCCTTGCTTCTTACTAGTTTCTGGTGGTTTTTCAGGAATCCTTGGCATTCCTTGGCTTGTAAACAGCTTCTTCCATGCACTGCATCTGTCTTCACACTTCTCACCTGTGTGTCCACCTCCATGTCTCTCCTCCTCTTACAAGGAGTCATATTGAACTAGGGCCCACCCTACTCCAATGTGACCTCATCTTCATTTACTTGTTAGTTACATCTGCAAAGACCCTATTTCCAAATAAGATCACATTCACAGGTACCAGGTGCTATGACTTGAACGTATCTTTTCTGGAGACACAACTCAACCCACAACACTTCCAAGGGAGTCTTTCTAGATATTTTTTCCCAATCACCCCAACACCCCAACATGAAATATTAATACCACTGTATACTGTATATCTGTTTTTGTACTATAGTTCTTTGGAGGGCCACAAACTATTATAATATCTAAAAAATTTTTTCACCCTCCAAAACCAATTTTCACCCCCATTTTACCTTCAGGTCTATGACCCAAATCTAACTAATTTTTGCGTATAGTGTGAGATATAGGTTGAAGGTCACTTTTCTATATAGTTGTTCCAGCATTTTTTGTTGAAAAGTCTTTCCTTTTGTTATTGAATTGCTTTAGGCCCTTCATCTAGAGGTGTAGTTTTACTCTGAACTCATTGTGTTGCATTTATCTAGTTGTCTTTCTTTATAACAACACCATACTGTATCTATATAAATTAGTCTTATAGTACTTCTTATTCAAGATTATTTTTTCTATTATACATTCTTTCTATTTCTAAGTAAATTTTAGAAACAACCTGTTAATTTCCACCAAAAAAAAAAAAATACCAGATCTTGATGGGAGTCATGTTGAAGGTATAGATTAATTTGGAGAGAATCATTATCTTAGCAATATTGAGTCCTCCAATCCATGATTATAGTATACTGCTTCATTTATTTAGTTCTCCATTAATTTATCTAAGGAATATTTTTGTAGTTTTGTAGGTTTTGCACATCTTTGGTTAAATTTAATCTTGTCTTATGGTTTTACACACTATTCTAAATGATATTGTTTTAAAATATTCATTTTACAGTTTACTGCCAGTACATAGAAAAGCAGTTACTTGTTGTATATTGACTATGAGTCCTACAACCTTACTGAACTCTCTTAGAAGTTCTAGTGGTTTTAAGTAGATTCTCTAGGATTGTTTATGTAAACAAAAGATTGTCTCTGAACAAAGATACTTTTTTGCATCCTTTTTCAATCTATATCCCTTTTATTTCTTTTACTTGCTTTATTACTCTGGCTAGGACCCCCAATACAATGTCAAATAGAAATAGTGAGAGTGGACATATTTTCAAATTTCACCATTAAATATAATGTAAGCTGTAGGTTGTTTATAGATGCCCTTTATCAAACTGAGAATGTTTCTATGTGCAGTCCACCGAGAGTTATTTTAATAAGCAGATGTTAAGTTTTGACAAATTTTCTCCATTGAGATTATGTGATTTTTGTCCTTTATGTTTTTTAATATGGTAAGTTACATTAACTGATTTTCAAATCTTGAATCAATCTTATACTTAAAAAATAAAAACCAGTTGATCATGATGTAGTATCCTTTTCATATGTCACTGAATTCAATTTGCTAATAACTCAATAGGGTTTGTGCATCTATATTCATGAGTGGGGTTGCTTTGTAGATTAGTATTGGTATCAGGGTAATTCTGGTCTCATAAAATGAATTGGGAATTATTAGCTCCTCGTCTATTTTTTTAAAGAAATTGATTAAGATTGACATTATTCTTCCTTAAATATTTGGTAGAATTCATTCATGTAACCAGCTGGACTTTCTTTAGAGAAAGATTTTAAACTATGAGTTCAATATTTTTCATAAATATAAGTCTATTCAGATTTTCTATTTCTTCTTGTGTCAGTTTTGTTGATTTATACCTTTCATGAAATTTGCTCATTTTATTTATGTTGTTGAATTTACTAGCAAAAATTTATACATAATATTCCCTTTTAATTCTTTGAGTGTCTGTAGGCTCTGCGGTAATTTTGTTTCATCAATTCCTTATATTCCAAAATTTTCATTTTATCTCTTTTCTTGATAAGTCCACCTGGTGTTTATCAATTTTATTAAACTTCTCAAATAACTAAGTTTTAGCTTCACCGTTTTTTTCTATTGTTCGTACATTTTCTATTTTAATTGATAACATCTTGTACTTTTATTACTTCCTTTGTTTTTATTTAATTTGCTCTTCTTTTCCTAGCTTCTTAATGTGAACACTTCATCACTGATTTTAAATCTTTCTCATTTTCTGGTAAAAGTATTAAAGCTATAAAGTTCTCTCTAAGCCCTGTTTTAGTTTTTTTTTAATTTTTACTTTATATTAGAGTACAGTTGATTTACAATGTCATGTTAGTTTCAGGTGTACAGCAAAGTGATTCAGTTATACATATACATATATCCATTCTTTTTCAGATTATTTTTCCATATAGGTTATTACAGAATATTGAGAAGAGTTCCCTGTGCTATACAGTAGATCCTTGTTGATTATCTGTTTTATATATAGTAGTGTGAATATGTTAATCCCAAACTCCTAATTTATCCCTCCTCCCCACCTTCCCCCTTTGGTAACCGTAAGTTTGTTTTCAAAATCTGTGAGTCTGTTTCTGTTTTGTAAATGAGTTCACTTGTATCATTTTTTTAAGATTCCACATATAAGTGATATTATATTGGTTTGGCCAAAAAGTACATTCGGTTTTTTCCATACAATGGTTCTAGTAGTGCTTAGTTGTCTTTAACTTCATTCAAAACAATTTTGTTAGATTGTACTGTGACAGCTGTCATATCAGTGTGCATTTAAAAAAAAACTTCAAAATTGGTGAATTTTTGTGTAGACATTTTAGTATTGAAGTTGGAAGAAAAAAACAGCACTTTCGGCATATTATACTTTATTATTTCAAGAAAGGTAAAGACACAACTGAAACACAGAAGACGATTTGTGCAGTGTATGGAGAAGGTGCTGTGACTGATCGAACATGTCAAAAGTGGTGTGCGAAGTTTCATGCTGCAGATTTCTCGCTGAACGATGCTGCATGGTCTGGTAGAACAGTTGAAGTTGATAGTGATCAAATTGAGACATTAATTGAGACCAATGAATGTTATACCACGCAGGAGATATCTGACATACTCAAAATATCCAAATCAAGGGTTGAAAGTCATCTGCACCAGCTTGGTTATGTTCATTGCTTTGATGGTTGGGTTCCACATAACTTATGTGAAAGAAACCTTCTTGACCTTATTTTCATATGAAATTCTCTACTTAAATGTAACGAAAACATTCCTTTTTTAAAACAAATTGTGATGGGTGATGAAAAGTGGATCATGTACAATAATGTGGATCATGGGGCAAGCGAAATGAACCACCACCAACCACGCCAAAGGACAGTCTTCATCCAAAAAATTGTGTATATGGTGGGATTGGAAGGAAGTCCTCTGTTATGAGCTCCTTCTGGCAAACCAAATGATTAATTCCAACAAGTACTGCTCCCAATTAGACCAATTGAAAGCAGCACTCGACGAAGAGCATCTGGAATTAGTCAACAGAAAATGCATAATCTTCCATCAGGATAATGCAAGACTGCATGTTTCTTTGATGACCAGGCAAAAACTGTTACAGCTTGGCTGGGAAGTTCTGTTTCATCCGCCGTATTGCACCTTCGGATTTCCATTTATTTCGGTCTTTACAAAATTCTTTTTTTTTTTTTAAGGGTTGAAAATTTGCTAAGAAATTTATTCTATTTACAGAAAAAATCATATCTAATATTCAGATTTATTATTCATAAGTCATCCCAGAATAAAATTGTGAAATGTCATTATCATATACTGTACTTCTGTATCTATATCTGTATTTGTTGATGTGTCTACATCCACAGGGGTCCACAAACAGTTCTGTAAAAGATCAGACTACAGATATTTCAGGATTTGCTGACCAGACAGTCTTTTTTTGTTTGTTTTTTGAATTTTATTTTATTTATTTTTTTATACAGCAGCTTCTTATTAGTCATCAATTTTATACACATCAGTGTATACATGTTGATCCCAATTGCCCAGTTCATCACACCACCATCCCCACCCCCTGCCCCCACGGCTTTCCCCACTTGGTGTCCATACGTTTGTTCTCTACATCTGTGTCTCAACTTCAGCCCTGCAAACCGGTTCATCTGTACCATTTTTCTAGGTTCCACATACATGTGTTAATATACGATATTTGTTTTTCTCTTTCTGACTTCACTCTGTATAACAGTCTCTAGATCCATCCACGTCTCCACAAATGACCCAATTTTGTTCCCTTTTATGGCTGAGTAATATTCTATTGTATATATGTACCACATCTTCTTTATCCATTCGTCTGTCAATGGGCATTTAGGTTGCTTCCATGCCCTGGCTCTTGTAAATAGTGCTGCAGTGAACATTGGGGTGCATGTGTCTTTTTGAATTATGGTTTTCTCTGGGTATATGCCCAGTAGTGGGATTGCTGGATCATATGGTAATTCTATTTTTAGTTTTTTAAGGAACCTCCATACTGTTCTCCATAGTGGCTGTATCAATTTACATTCCCACCAACAGTGCAAGAGGGTTCCCTTTTCTCCACACCCTCTCCAGCATTTGTTGTTTGTAGATTTTCTGATGATGCCCATTCTAACTGGTGTGAGGTGATACCTCGTTGTAGTTTTGATTTGAATTTCTCTAATGATTAATGATGTTGAGCATTCTTTCATGTGTTTGTTGGCAATCTGTATATCTTCTTTGGAGAAATGTCTATGTAGGTCTTCTGCCCATTTTTGGATTGGGTTGTTTCTTTTTTTAATATTGAGCTGCATGAGCTGTTTATACATTTTGGAGATTAATTCTTTGTCCATTGATTCGTTTGCAAATATTTCCTCCCATTCTGAAGGTTGTCTTTTCGTCTTGTTTATGGTTTCCTTTGCTGTGCAAAAGTTTTGAAGTTTCATTAGGTCCCATTTGTTTATTTTTGTTTTTGTTTCCATTACTCTAGGAGGTGGATCAAAAAACATCTTGCCGTGATTTATGTCAAAGAGTGTTCTTCTTATGTTTTCCTCTAAGAGTTTTATAGTGTTCGGTCTTACATTTAAGTCTCTAATCCATTTTGAGTTTATTTTTGTGTATGGTGTTTGGGAGTGTTCTAATTTCATTCTTTTACATGTAGCTTTCCAGTTTTCCCAGCACCACTTATTGAAGAGACTGTCTTTACTTCATTGTATATCCTTGCCTGCTTTGTCATAGATTAGTTGACCATAGGTGCGTGGGTTTATCTCTGGGCTTTCTATCTTGTTCCATTGATCTATATTTCTGTTTTTCTGCCAGTACCATATTGTCTTGATTACTGTAGCTTTTTAGTATAGTCTGAAGTCAGGGAGCTTGATTCCTCCAGCTCCATTTTTCTTTTTCAAGATTGCTTTGGCTATTCAGGGTCTTTTGTGTTTCCATACAAATTGTGAAATTTTTTGTTCTAGTTCTGTGAAAAATGTCATTGGTAGTTTGATAGGGATTGCATTGAATCTGTAGATTGCTTTGGGTAGTAGAGTCATTTTCACACTGTTGATTCTTCCAATCCAAGAACATGGTATATCTCTCCATCTGTTTGTATCATCCTTAATTTCATTCGACAGTGTCTTATAATTTTCTGCGTACAGGTCTTTTGTCTCCTTAGGTAGGTTTATTCCTAGGTATCTTATTCTTTTTGTTGCAATGGTAAATGGGAGTGTTTCCTTAAATTCTCTTTCAGATTCTTCATCATTCGTGTATAGGAATGCAAGAGATTTCTGTGCATTAATTTTGTACCCTGCTACTTTACCAAATTCATTGATTAGCTCTAGTAGTTTTCTGGTAGCATCTTTAGGATTCTCTATGTATAGTATCATGTCATCTGCAAACAGTGACAGTTTTACTTCTTCTTTTCCAATTTGGATTTCTTTTATTTCTTTTTCTTCTCTGATTGCTGTGGTGAAAACTTCCAAAGCTATGTTGAAGAATAATGGTGAGAGTGGACAGCCTTGTCCTGTTCCTGATCTTAGAGGAAATGGTTCCAGTTTTTCACCATTGAGAACGATGTTGACTGTGGGTTTGTCATATGTGGCCTTTAGTATGTTGAGGTAAGTTTCCTCTATGCCTACTTGCTGGAGTGTTTTTATCACTAATGGGTGTCAAATTTTGTCGAAAGCTTTTTTTGCATCTATTGAGGTGATCATATGGTTTTTCTCCTTTAATTTGTTAATATGTTTTATCACATTGATTGATTTGCATATATTGAAGAATTCTTGCCTTCCTGGGATAAATCCCACTTGATCATGGTGTATGATCCTTTTAATGTGCTGTTGGATTCTGTTTCCTGGTATTTTGTTGAGGATTTTTGCGTCTATATTCATCAGTGATATTGGTCTGTAATTTTCTTTTTTTGCAGTATCTTTGTCTGGTTTTGGAATCAGGGTGATGGTGGCCTCATACAATGAATTTGGGAGTGTTCCTTCCTCTGCAATTTTTTGGAAGAGTTTGAGAAGGATGGGTGTTAGCTCTTCTCTAAATGTTTGATAGAATTGACCTGTGAAGCCATCCGGTCCTGGGCTTTTGTTTGTTGGAAGATTTTTCATCACAGTTTCAATTTCATTACTTGTGATTGGTCTGTTCATATTTTCTATTTCTTCCTGGTTGAGTCTTCGAAGGTTATACCTTTCTAAGAATTTGTCCATTTCTTCCAGGTTGTCCATTTTATTGGCATAGAGTTGCTTGTAGTAGTCTCTTAGGATGCTTTGTATTTCTGCGGTGTCTGTTGTAACTTCTCCTTTTTCATTTCTAATTTTATTGATTTGAGTCCTCTCCCTCTTCTTGATGAGTCTGGCTAATGGTTTATCAATTTTGTTTCTCTTCTCAAAGAACCTGCTTTTAATTTTATTGATCTTTGCTTTTTTTTTCTTTGTTTCTATTTCATTTATTTCTGCTCTGATCTTGATGGTTTCTTTCTCTTCTGCTTACTTTGGGGGTTTTTTGTTCTTCTTTCTCTAGTTCCTTTAGGTGTAAGGTTAGATTGTTTATTTGAGATTTTTCTTCTTTCTTGAGGTAGGCTTGTATAGCTATAAACTTCCCTCATAGAACTGCTTTTGTTGCATCCATACGTTTTAGATCATCGTGTTTTCATTGTCATTTGTCTCTAGGTATTTTGTGATTTCCTCGTTGATTTCTTCAGTGATCTCTTGGTTATTTAGTAACGTATTGTTTAGCCTCCATGTGTTTGTGTTTTTTATGCTTTTTACCCTGTAAATCATTTCTAATCTCATAGCGTCATGGTCAGAAAAGATGCTTGATATGATTTCAATTTTCTTAACTTTACTGAGGCTTGATTTGTAACCCAAGATGTGGTCTATCCTGGAGAGTGTTCCATGCACACTTGAGAAGAAAGTGTAATCTGCTGTCTTTGGATGGAATGTCCTATAAATATCAATTAAATCTATCCAGTCTATTGTGTCATTTAAAGCTTCTGTTTCCTTATTTATTTTCATTTTGGATGATCTGTCCATTGGTGTAAGTGAGGTGTTAAAGTCACCCACTATTATTGTGCTACTGTCGATTTCCTCTTTTATAGCTGTTAGCAGTTGCCTTGTGTATTGAAGTGCTCCTATGATGGGTACATATATATTTATAATTGTTATATCTTCTTCCTGGATTGATCCCTTGATCATTGTGTAGTGTTCTTCCTTGTCTCTTGTAACATTCTTTATTTTAAAGTCTATTTTATCTGATATGAGTATTGCTACTCCAGCTTTCTTTTGATTTCCATTTGCATGGAGTATCTTTTTCCATCCCCTCACTTTCAGTCTGTATGTGTCCCTAGGTCTGGAGTGGGTCTCTTGTAGACAGCATATAGATGGGTCTTGTTTTTGTATCCATTCAACAAGCCTGTGTCTTTTGGTTGGAGCATTTAATCCATTCACGTTATAGGTAATTATCAATATGTATGTTCCTATGACCATTGTCTTAATTGTTTTGGGGTTTTTTTTTTTTTAGGTCCTTTTCTTCTCTTGTGTTTCCCACTTAGAGAAGTTCCTTTAGCATTTGTTGTAGAGCTGCTTTGGTGGTGCTGAATTCTCTTAGCTTTTGCTTGTCTGTAAAGCTTTTGATTTCTCCATTGAATCTGAATGAGATCCTTACTGGGTGGAGTAATCTTGGTTGTAGGTTCTTCCCTTTCATCACTTTAAGTATATCATGCCACTCCCTTCTGGCTTGTAGAGTTTCTGCTGAGAAATCAGCTGTTAACCTTATGGGAGTTCCCTTGTATGTCATTTGTCGTTTTCCCTTGCTGCTTTTGATAACTTTTCTTTGTCTTTAATTTTTGCCAATTTGATTACTATGTGTCTCGGCATGTTTCTCCTTTGATTTATCCTGTATGGGACTTGCTGCACTTCCTGGACTTGGGTGGCTATTTCTTTTCCCATGTTAGGGAAGTTTTCAACTATAATCTCTTGCAATATTTTCTCTGGTCCTTTCTCTCTCTCTTCTCCTTCTGGGACCCCTATAATGTGAATGTTGTTGTGTTTAATATTGTCCCAGAGTTCTCTTAGGCTGTCTTCATTTCTTTTCATTCTTTTTTCTTTATTCTGTTCCACAGCTGTGAATTCCACCATTCTGTGCTCCAGGACACTTATCCGTCCTTCTGCCTCAGTTATTCTGCTATTGATTCCTTCTAGTGTAGTTTTCATTTCAGTTATTGTGTTGTTCATCTCTGTTTGTTTGTTCTTTAATTCTCCGTGGTCTTTGTTAAACATTTCTTGCATCTTCTCGATCTTTGCCTCCATCCCTCTTCCGAGGTCCTGGATCATCTTCACTATCATTATTCTGAATTCTTTTTCTGGAAGGTTGCCTATCTCCACTTCATTGAGTTGTTTTTCTGGGGTTTTATCTTGTTCCTTCATCTGGTACATAGCCCTCTGCCTTTTCATATTGTCTATCTTTCTGTGCATGTGATTTTTGTTCCACAGGCTGCAGGATTGTAGTTCTTCTTTCTTCTGCTGTCTGCCCTGTGGTGGATGAGGCTATCTAAGAGGCTTGTGCAAGTTTCCTCATGGGAGGGACTGGTGATGGGTAGAGCTGCTTGTTACTCTGTTGGGCAGAGCTCAGTAAAACTTTAATCCACTTGACTGCTGATGGGTGGGGCTGGGTTCCCTCCCTGTTAGTTGTTTGGCCTGAGGTGACCCAACACTGGATCCTACCTGCGCTCTTTGGTGGGGCTAATTGGGGACTCTGGGAGTGCTCACACCAAGGAGTGCTTCCCAGAACTTCTGCTGCCAGTGTCCTTGTCCCCACGGTGAACCACAGCCACCCCCCGCTTCTGCAGGAGACCCTCCAACACCAGCAGGTCGGTCTGGTTCAGTCTCTCTTGGGGTCACTGCTCCTTCCCCTGGGTCCCGATGTGCACACTACTTTGTGTGTGCCTTCCAAGAGTGGAGTCTCTGTTTCCCCCAGTCCTGTCAAAGTCCTGCAATGAAATCCCACTAGCCTTCAAGTCTGATTCTCTAGGAATTCCTCCTCCCGTTGCCAGACCCCCAGGTTGGGAAGCCTGATGTGGGGCTCAGAACTTTCACTCCAGTGGGTGGACTTCTGTGGTATAATTGTTCTCCAGTCTGTGAGTCACCCACGCAGCAGTTACGGGATTTGATTTTACTGTGATTGCGCCCCTCCTACCATCTCATTGTGTCTTCTCCTTTGTCTTTGGATGTGGGGTATCTGTTTTGGTGAGTTCCAGTGTCTTCCTGTCGATGATTGTCCAGCAGCTAGTTGTGATTCTTGTGTTCTTGCCAGAGGGAGTGAGAGCACGTCCTTCTACTCCACCATCTTGGTTCCTATAAAATTCCTTTAATGAAAAAATTTCAATTCCCTGGAAGGCTGTAAAAGGCACCTGGAACAGTTCTTTGCTCAAAAAGATAAAAAGTTTTGGGAAGATGGAATTGTGAAGTTGCCTGAAAACTAGCAGAAGGTAGTGGGACAAAACAGTGAATACATTGTTCAATAAAGTTCTTGGTGAAAATGAAAAATATGTCTTTTATTTTTACTTAAAAACCGAAGGAACTTTCTGGCCCACCCATCTGATATTTGTCTTTCTCTGTTTGATTTACTTCACTTAGTATGATAATTTCTAGGTCCATCCATGTTGCTGCAAATGGCATTATTTTATTCTTTTTTATGGCTGGATAAAAACCTAGATGGTTTTATATGTTCTATTTTGAATCACATTTAGTTCAAAATGTTTTCTATTTATGATTTCTTCTTTTGTCCACAAGTTATCAAGAAATGAATTATTTAATTTCCAAATAAATAAATAAAGAGGACTTTACAGATAATTTATTAATTTTGAATTTAATTCTATTTTGGTCTGTAGGATTTTTTAAAATTTATTGAGGCTCATTGTACAGCCCAGCATAGGGTCTATATTTGTGAATGTTCCATATTTGCTTGAGAATAATGAGTATTCTGTAATTTTTGCATACAGCATTCTATAAAGTTTAATTAAGTCAAGTTCTTAATTATATCCTTTATATTCTCTTTTATATTCTTTCTGAGTGTTTGCCTACTTTCTCATCAATTGCTGAAAGAAGAATGTTGAAATCTCTGAATATAGTTGTGGATTTTTCTATTTTTTCCATTCAATTCTGTCACCTTTACCTTTATGTGTTACTAGATGTATACATATTTAAGATTGTTATGTCTTCTTGATTAATTGACCTATTTATAATTATAAAATCCTCCTCTTTCTTCTAATAAAGCTCTCCATCTTGAAGCCTACTTTGATATTAATAGAGCCAAACCAGCTTCCTTATGGTTAGTGTTTGCATGATAAATTTTTTTTCTGTACTTTTGCTTCAATCTGCCAGTGTCTTTATATGTAAAGTGAATGTCTTGTGAACAACATATAATGGGGTCTTTACTTTTTCAATCTGACCATCTTTGCGTTTCAATTTGAGTATTTGTTGCATTTGCATATGATGTAATTACTGATATGATTGGGTGAAATCCATTATCTTGCTATCTGTTTTTTATATGTCCTCTCTGTTCATTTTTCCTTCTTTTCCTGTTGCCTTAACTAAAAATGCTTAGTATTTCATTTTATATGTTAATAGATGACTATGCTTATTTGTTTACTTGTATCCATGTCTAGAGGTTATTCTGGGGTTTAAACCCTTTAATTTACCCAGACAATGTTCAAATAATATTATGCCTTGCTGGTACAAGTAAGAAAGCCACATCTCCCTGTTCACATGGGCCTCCAGGAGCTCAGGCAACCCTCCAATGTACCAGGTTCCTGAAATGGGCTTAGCAGCTCCTTCCAGTTCTTCACCTTAGAGGCAGGAGCTCCCAAGACAGTCAGCACTTCAGCTCTTGCTTCTGGAGACCAGAAGGCAGAGACTGACAGATTGCTGAACTATCTCCGAAGCACAAATGGTTCTCAGGCACAATATATTACATAAACACAAAAAGTTACTGTATTCTCCCTGTGGTCAACTCCTGGATTGCGGAAAAGGTTAAGAGTATAATATATCTGCAGATCTTAAGTCATACAAATGTGTGACAACAAAGGGAAAGGGGGAGTCATCACGTGAAAAATTAGATTATGCTCTATCGTCTCCATAGGTTGCATGACACAGAGAAAGGTCACACTCAGAAAGAAGAGACCAGACAGAGACTCTTGCTGGTAGAACACAGATCTCTCCTTTTCAGCTATTCTCTCCAATGTCCAGGAACAACATAACCCTGGTGTGTGAATTTGTTTTACTTCTTCGAGCTGCTGTTTCTGCCGAGAAACTCCTTGCTGTCTCTTTGTCCTACTTGTTGTTCCAATGGCCATTTCCACATGAAGAACTGAGAGCCACCACTGAGCAGAAAGCAGGAGTGGACACTTGAATGTTTGTTATTGTTAAACTCTTTCATGTCCTTCTGAACTGTGCATGTGTGTAGGACAGACACAGGAGATGGATGTTCTAGCCTAAGAAAAGTCTCCAACACAAAGACCCTGGACCTGTAGCTTTGTAGTAAAACTCATTGTTTCTCTTTTATCATCCCCTTTTTTCATTTCAACAAGTTCCTTTTTCAGCAACTGTTCCAGAACCAGTAACGTGACACAGGATAGACATTACAAAATTAGGGGCAAAAAAAGGAAGCTGGAAAATGTGATCAAATGTAAATCATGTGGCCTGACAACAAAGAGTTGACTGGTTTGCACTATGGTTAGATAGCTCTCTCAGTCTGTTCTGGCTGCTATACCCACGTACCATGGACTTGGTGGCTTACAAAACACAGAAATGTATTTCTCACAGTTATGGAGGCTAGAAGTCCGAGATCAGAGCGTCAGCATGTTCAGGTGAGGGCTTTCTTCCAAGTCACACACTTCTCCTCATATCCTCACATGGCAGAAGGGTGAGGGAGTTCTCTGAGGCCTCTTTTATAAGACACTAATCCTATTAATCACCTCCCAAACCTCCTAATGCCACAGCTCCCAATACCATCACCTTGGGCATTAGATTTTCAACATATGAATTTGGGGAGAGCACAAACATTCAGACCCTGGTGAAATGGAGCAGGACCCTATGGTCCTTCCCCACCTCGCCCATGTCCTCAGCCTGCCTTTTGCCTGCGGAAAAACTTTAGCCAAAAATAAGTTTAATCAGAGAAGTGAGACAATGCAGAAGCAAAGAAAAACAGGACAAAACAATAATAGTTTAGTCAGTAAGCAAAGTCTAGGACCTTTAGTTCCTTCTCAAGGGCTATAGATAATATTCTGAGCCATATCCTGTGATCTGTCTTATAGATACTGAAACCTCCATCAGGTGGAAGAAGTTAACTACATGATGACCAGACTGTAGCCATGACATAAGCTGCCACATTTCTGAGAACTGACCTCAAGGAAATTGGAAAAACACAACCCTGGAACTGAAGATTAATTTTACTTAAAACAATCAAGATGACGCTGGTCAGACCACCGATGACCAATTTCAGGATGACTGTCAGAGCTGACTCTTTCTGCATGTAGCCCCCGCCCCCTGTCTATAAAAGCTCGTGCCCCTGGTTGTCAGGGCGGGGGTTGGGGGGGAGTCGGCCTTTGGACAGGAGTCTGCCCACCCCTCCAATTGCCGGCATCTGAAATGAAGCAAATTTTCCTTTACACCAACCTTGCCTCTTTATTGGCATTTGAGCAGCGAGGAGCTGGACCCCACTTTCCGTTACACTTGCAGTAGCAATCACTGAAAACTGGGCTACTTCACTGTACACACACACACACGGGACAGAAATCAAGAGTAGCAAAATGCAGAGAACTTAGAAACATCTGACTGAAGCCAAGCCTCAGCCTTGTCACTTACCAGTTCTGAACAAGTCTTTTCAAACTTCAAACTGCAATTTCCTCATCAGCAAATAGGAATAACAATGACATCTGACCTACTCATTTCCCAAGGATATTCTAAGAATCACATTATTTAGAAAGAAGTGGTTATTATATGCCATCATGTTTTTTCACTACTAATCGCAAAAGGCTTTTAATGAAGGAGGAGTTTCCCTTATTCATTCAATCAACAACCATTTATTACTCAATACTGGCCTACTATGTGCCAGATATTCCTACTTCTCCTTTACAATTGTCCTTTTAGTCTTCCAGATTCCAGGGTGATTTCCTATTTGTAAATGAAGATTTTATTGCTTCTAAATATATCTTCTATGTAATTTCTGTGTATAAACTTCTATATACCAAAGAGATAAATATACATTATACACACACACAGAATAATAGAAGGTCATGTCAACATTATTGAAAAAGGTGCCAATCAAGCCCAGATAAAAATTAAAATTTTATAAGGAAAACAATGACTTAGCCAGAAAAAATACTATGCTAAAGTATTTTAGATAAAGAAATCTCATAGTTGCTCCTAGGAACCTCATAATCTGTGCTCTGAAAAGGAAAAATATAGTTCTAAAACCTTTATCATCATCATTTTATCAGAGCTTCCAAGCCATCGTAATCCATTTTCTTCCGGATCTTCCACATTCTGAAATACTTTATAGTTTAAGGATCTTGATCCTCCAAATGTTTATCATGCTACTCATGTCAATTTTCTCCATCACTAGACTGTCTGTGTACTAAGTCAGTATCTAAACCCAAGAAGACAAAAACAGGAGGCCAGAACCAGAACTTAAGCTCCGAGTTTCTACTCTGTTTCATCTTGAGCTTTATTTTCTTTCAGTCATTTAAAAGACTGTGGGTGACTTGCTGAAAGTGCTTCATGAATAAACAGTAAAAAAGTTACTCCAAAATTAGAGGATGATTTAAGCTCCATACTTTTCCTCCCACATAATTTAGAGTTTGAATAAATAGACAAATTAATTTTAATTCAAAACAAAATATCACTGCTTTAGCTTGACATATTCATTAGACGACGTCAAGTAAAATTTTTGCGTAACATATATACTCTAAAAATTGTGTTGCTCTTTTATCTTCCTCATTAAAATGTCTGGAGAATGGCTTCTTTCCTTTTAAAGTGCTTTATAGCACCTACTGTTTATATTTTTACTGCACCTTTTTCTTTGCACATTAAATTACTGGTAAAGGAGTAAAATAACTTAAATAGGATTTGCCAAGGCAGATTCAGACAGCGCATGGACTCTGATTTTCAGAACTGTGAGAGACAGCTTTGCTGTAAGCCTGCCTTATGCTGACACAGAGCTGAAGCTGACCTTCTACTCTTGCCTCTTCTTTGTGGCCAGGAGCACATGACTACGCTGATACACCTGCCACCCTGTATGTACACGTGACCAAACTGCCTGCAACACCCCACCCTCTCTCCTTGCTATCCTGTTCCCGCTGCAATTGCAACTCTACTCTGACTAGGATGCGTTCAAACCACACAGAGAAACAGCTTCACAGCCAGCCCTAAGTCTGACCCCTTGGATAAGTGAGTAGTTCTCCACTTCAGCTGAGCTTTGTCTGGGTTTGAATGTAGAAGTCACCAGGGCTTCCCTGGTGGCACAGTGGTTAAGAATCTGCCTGCCAATGCAGGGGACACGGGTTCGATCCCTGGTCCAGGAAGATCCCACATGCCACAGAGCGACTAAGCCCGTGAGCCACAACTACTGAGCCCTCGTGCCACAACTACTGAAGCCCACGTGCCTAGACCCTGTGCTCCGAAACAAGAGAAGCCACCGGAATGAGAAACCCGCGCACCACAACGAAGAGTAGCCCCCGCTCGCCGCAACTAGAGAAAAGCCTACATGCAGCAAGGAAGACCCAATGCAGCCAAAAATAAAATAAATAAAATAAACAAATTTTTTAAAAAAGAAGAAAAAAGAAAAGTCACCAGTGGTGCTGAAAGAATATTTTGCTTCTCCAGCGCCCAGGATGTTCTTTGAATACCTCCAAGAGTACTAGGGAAGACTGGGCTAATTAAACATCTGCCTGATTGAAACAAGAGAGAGGGCTTCTGCTGACAGCCCTGTAGTGTGACTGTGATGGGAAGATGGCCAGTCACTGCCGTACCCAACCTCCTCCATGCTACATTGACTCCAGCCGCACCTCAGTCCACCCAGCACGCACCCATGCTACCATCACCAGTCTCTTTGGAAACTTACATCCTCCCAAGGTATAATGCTGATGTGTTTCCTCTTCTCTACAATGAGGCACAGAGGCATGGCCCCTGTTGGATATCATTCTTTCTCCATTTTGGTAAAAGCCAGTGTTTATTGTTTATGAGGCAGTCATCACTGTGTCCTCCTTTTATACAGCAGCAAACCACAAAAGGAAGGGAAGGGGAGGGTGGTTATGGATCCATCACACTGGCTGAGCAGAACCAGTTGTTTATTACAAGGATGGAATATGTAGGAGGAAAGAGGTGAAAAGGCAAGAACTGTACAGCAGTTTAGTCTGAATTCTTTGTTATTAGTTCAGATAAATAACTCTGAAAAAAATGGCTTGGTATTCTGAATCTTGGATATCCAGGTACTATGAATAATTATAAGCTGACTTTTGATTGGTTAAAAATAAGCAGAATAAGAAAATAAGTAATTACATCACAGAAGTGTTCCAAAGAATCACTGGATTGAAATCCAGTGCTTCCTCACTAAGTCATAAGAGATAATATCCCATATGCTGTAAATCCCAGGGTCTGTTTGTGGTTTTGAGCTTTGAACCAGTCACTTTAAAAAGGGCAAAAGAACACTTATGTCAACATAACTTATCCGAGGCAACATCAGCGTAGGCTGTTTCTTCTCTGCATCAGCTGTCTTTATTTTGAGCAGAACCTCCCCTGAATTAGATCAACCTGACCTGACCTCCCATTATCTACCAAGGAACAAGAAGAAATAACAAAACTATTTTCTGTGAAGGTGACCATGATTTGGTCTTTATAATGAGCCCAAAAGAGAGCTGACTCTGTGTTCAAAAGATGTAAATCTTTTTTAAAAGCTCAAAATTCCTTGAATTTTGAATCTTGTTTTTAAGAATTAATTTTGTTGCCACATTATTAAAATGCTTCATTTGGAGTTTGGTTTGCATCTTGTGCTTTCTTTTGAAAGCATCTCAGAAGTTATAACAACAACCTAAGTGTGGCTTTGATTTCATAGGACAACACTGTTCACAGTGGCTGTTAATACAGGTAATCAGTGTCCACCTTCTGGACCATGAGACCATACAAATTCCTGGAAATTCCTTCAAATACAAAGAATTGACTCACAGTTTTTTCTGTAAAAGATATGTTTTATGAGAAATCGTCACAACACTCTTACATTGGATTTATAGTCCATAGCATCTTTCTGGAAAACAGCAAATTTTTTTTAAAGTCCATCTCTAAAGCAGATACTGTTCATTGCTTTCTCAATATACATTCCCTTCTTTTTCCTTTGTATCAGAACAGAGTTCTGCATCATTGGGTGTGACAATTTGCCCAATTATAAAACTACATTTCTAAGTGTCTCTTGTAGATATGAATGACCAAAGAGATATGAGTGAAAGTCATTGAGTGTGATTTCTTGAAAGGGGGATTGACTCAGATGGTAGGGAGAATGAGAAAGCTGTAGCTATTGCAACCATGTTGTGAGAATGAGGTTACCCTGAAAATGGAAGCCTTTTACTAAGGGTAGTGGAGCAGAAAAGACATTGGGTCCAGTTAGTATGAAGTCACCATACTAATCCTCAACAGCTTACTTCTACTCTTGTCTTTCAAGAGGAAAAAAAATCTCTGCTGGAGGAATCAGGCTCTCTGACTTCAGACTGTACTACAAAGCTACAGTAATCAAGACAGTATGGTACTGGCACAAAAACAGAAATATAGATCAATGGAACAGGATAGAAAGCCCAGAGATAAACCCACGCACATATGGTCACCTTATCTTTGATAAAGGAGGCAAGCATATACAGTGGAGAAAAGACAGCCTCTTCAATAAGTGGTGCTGGGAAAACTGGACAGGTACATGTAAAAGTATGAAATTAGAACACTCCCTAACACCATACACAAAAATAAACTCAAAATGGATTAAAGATCTAAATGTAAGGCCAGACACTATCAAACTCTTAGAGGAAAACATAGGCAGAACACTCTATGACATAAATCACAGCAAGATCCTTTTTGACCCAGCTCCTAGAGAAATGGAAATAAAAACAAAAATAAACAAATGGGACCTAATGAAACTTAAAAGCTTTTGCACAGCAAAGGAAACCATAAACAAGACCAAAAGACAACCCTCAGAATGGGAGAAAATATTTGCAAATGAAGCAACTGACAAAGGATTAATCTCCAAAATTTACAAGCAGCTCATGCAGCTCAATAACAAAAAAACAAACAACCCAATCCAAAAATGGGCAGAAGATCTAAATAGACATTTCTCCAAAGAAGATATACAGATTGCCAACAAACACATGAAACAATGCTCAACATCATTAATCATTAGAGAAATGCAAATCAAAACTACAATGAGATATCATCTCACACCGGTCAGAATGGCCATCATCAAAAAATCTACAAACAATAAATGCTGGAGAGGGTGTGGAGAAAAGGGAACCCTCTTGCACTGTTGGTGGAATGTAAATTGATACAGCCACTATGGAGAACAGTATGGAGCTTCCTTAAAAAACTAAAAATAGAACTACCATATGACCCAGCAATCCCACTACTGGGCATATACCCTGAGAAAACCATAATTCAAAAAGAGTCATGTACCAAAATGTTCATTACAGCTCTATTTACAATAGCCAGGATATGGAAGCAACCTAAGTGTCCATCATCGGATGAATGGATAAAGAAGATGTGGCACATATATACAATGGAATATTACTCAGCCATAAAAAGAAACGAAATGGAGTTATTTGTAGTGAGGTGGATGGAGTTAGTCTGTCATACAGAGTGAAGTAAGTCAGAAAGAGAAAAACAAGTACAGTATGCTAACACATATATATGGAATCTAAGGAAAGAAAAAAAAAAGGTCATGAAGAACCTAGTGGTAAGACGGGAATAAAGACACAGACCTACTAGAGAATGGACTTGAGGATATGGGGAGGGGGAAGGGTAAGCTGTGACAAAGTGAGAGAGTGGCATGGATATATATACACTACCAAACGTAAAATAGATTGCTAGTGGGAAGCAGCCGCACAGCACAGGGAGATCAGCTCGGTGCTTTTTGACGACCTAGAGAGGTGGGATAGGGAGGGTGGGAGGGAAGGAGATGCAAGAAGGAAGAGATATGGGAACATATGTATATGTATAACTGATTCACTTTGTTATAAAGCAGAAACTAACACACCATTGTAAAGCAATTATACTCCAATAAAGATGTTTAAAAAAAAAATCTCTGTCTTACTTAAGTCAGTTACTTTGAGTCATTCTTACTGGAAGCCAAGACTGATCTTTTCTCCCTATTCTCTTCCCAGCTGTGTTTGACAGATGTAATGACTGGGATATTAAACTAAATTATTGAAATTTAACTTAGATTATTCCAACTATGAGGAAACAGAATTCTGCAGTTCCTATGCATAATCACTTCCATGAAGAAGAATCTCTGGAGTGCACGAGAGGCACAGTAAGAAATAATTTAAGAGGGATTAGGAATCCTTTCATGTGTCTCAGTTATCAAAAGGAAACAAATGACCCATTATAAAAAGCAAATCATGGACATTGGTTTTCACAAAGGGAAAGTCACACATACAGCATGATCAATACCTAGAAAAACAGGCAGCAGAAAGAGGCAAAGGAAGAATGTGTGTGCCTGTGTGTATGCAATTAATTAATGAAGGTCAGTGAAATAAGAAAAGTGGTGTTGGCAAATATAAGGCATAGAAATCTTTAGCAATGAGACAAAGTCTTCTGAAACAAATTTGAGACCTGTGAAATTATTAGACAGATGTCACGTTTCTACTGTAGTGGAAGACAACTTTAGTGGGGACATTCAAGCATATGGGAATGATTTTGGTTCTGGGGACCTGGAGAACCAGGCTCTTGGCTGAAATTCCAGGAACAAGGCTCAGACCACCCTGCAGAACTGGCCTGATCAGGCAATTGCTGACCTGCTCTTTGTCCCGAAGGCCCCTCCGATGCTCCTAGTTCGGCATCAGAAGCTGACCTCAGCTGGACCACCTGCTCCACAACACACCCTGTTTCCTCACAACACTCTGCTCTTATGTTTGTCATGCATCTTGCTGGAAGAGATTCAGAAAATGTGAGTGTTGACTCCTACACTGGGAGGCAAGGCTCATAACAAAGGAATTTCCCCAAATACACAGTAAGACTTGTCAAAATACGATGGTGATGGGAAGCTATGAATAGGGTAAATGTGTGGCACACAACTACTAAGTTGAAGAATTCAGGAAGTTCTGATTGTTAAAACTAGGAGACAAAACAACTGGTTAAAGAATTCAGACTACTCTAAAAGTCCAATTTCAATCTAAAACTAGAGCTGCCCCTGGGACTGAGCTAAGAGAGTCATCGTGTCTGTAATCCAGAGATGCACACATCCTTCCACCTAGCAAATGGTATTGAGTGCAAATACATGGGAGGCCCTGTTATAGCACTGGAGATTCAGCAGTGAATGGATAAAAACTGATAGAAGTCCTTGCCCCCATGAAGTTTGCATTTCACTGATAAAACAGATAGGACCTGAAAAGCCAGCTATAGGAGTAAGCCATTGCATACCTGTGCTTTATCCAGGCTTACTGAGCCGTACTCCCTAATTCCTTTCCCAGTATCTCCCAAAGTATGTTTGGCCAGACGATAACATGTGCTATAGAAAGGGCTCAGTAGGTGATCAAACACTTTCAGGAAATGACAAGGAAACAAGAGTAAACAAGTTTGCCAAAGGCAAGATTTCTCAGAGGCTTTAGTATATTTAATATATTCTAATAAGTGCATTAGAAATCTCCAAGTAGGGGATAAAGTAAGTATGGCATGTGTCCAGAGTTACATGACCACAGAATCTTTCCAGTGAAGCATCTTGCTGAACTAGAATACACAAGACCACTTTAGAAAACGCTTCCTTACTCTGTAACAAAGTTGATTTTATTCTCTTAAAATAACTGCTGGAGAAAGTGAAGGATGTGGTCCAAAGAACAGCATGGAAGTGTTGGGTTTGGTTCCAAGAAGAATACTCCTTGCTCTCCAGGTGAAAACAGTGGGAGGACAAAGCACTACACATGAAAATACTATGTTTTAGGAGATCCTGGGCAGTTTTTACATAAGAGAATTAGCTTAAAGAGAGAAATAGAAAAAAACATCATGGTTGAGTTGAGAAGGGAATCCAACAATGGGGAAATATACAAAATGTGGATAATGAACCATCTTATGTTCTATTAAGAAATCCTATTCAAGAGAAAAATTAAGGCTTATATACAAAAGAAACTTTTCTCCCTTACTGGGAGAATAAAAGTACAATTCACATGCTTTTCAAATTACCAAGAGTGAACATGGCATGGAAATCAATCATTTAATCCCTTTCTTTACCAAACCTTTCATTACAACAGTGAAAATAATATATCAGTTAGCTCTAATTTTAATCTGACCTGTCCATACTCTTACAGGGTGCTGATGAATAGGTGAAAAGCCAGAGTGGAACTCACACACACACACATTCATGCACCCCACACACACACTCAAAGATGCAAGGAGTGTAAGGGAAATGGACAATCTCTACAAAGTAGGGAAAAAGCCTTTAGATAATTGACAGGTCACAGAAAACCTTGAAGGGGATAATGAGAAGCCTTGAACACAGAAGGCACCAAACACAGAGAAATATTTTTGAAAGACTATGTGAATACTGTCTCTTTTCCACAGAGGCTAAAGTCAGATGAAATGGATAAACATTTTGAACTCTGAGACTTCCTCCATCTTTTAAGAGTCCCAGTTTAGAATATCAACTGTTGGGGAGATTTTTCATTCCGTTTCTTTTGTGTCAGTAAATGATAAAACATCACATTATTTTTGAAGGACTGCTCAAAGTGGCCACAGTGTGGGAACCACTGGGGATTGAAATTAGATGGTTTATTTTCTAAAACTCAATAGGTATTTTTACAGGGTCAAATAAAAAATAATCAGCTTTTGAAAAATAATACAAACAAAATAATTTCTAGTTGAAAAATCTCCCTAGACCACCCCTCTGTGCATTATTGGCTTTCCTCAGATTCAGTATGTCTGAATAGCCATTTGAATACTGAGGCCATACTGATAAAACTAAATTTCAAAAATTGTTGTGGAGCTAATTCTATGGCCTCAAAAATTATGTTGGTTTTTATGAGAGATATATTAATGAAGTAAGTGGCATAATCTTGCCTTCAGGAATTTATAATCCTTTTGAGGAGATGAGATTATACATGGAAAACAAACAGATTTGTAACCAATGAAGCCCCAAGTGGGAATAGACCCCAATCCTAGTCAAGAGCAATGGGAGAAAAGGGCCAGCTTCACAAAAGGAAAGAATCAGCTTTGACTTATGGCTTTGGAATGTGCTTCAGAGAGGCCAATGGGACAGAGAGCAATGGAGCAGAAGTAAAGCAGCCCTTCCAAGAGCCATAGCTGGAGAGGACTGGGAAGAGAAAGAAACAGATTTCAGTCAGCCTCCCTATCTGCATGTTCCCCATTCACAGATTCAACCAACTGGGGATTGAAAGTATTCAAAAAAAATTCCAGAAGTTTGTAAAAAACAAAACTTAAATTTGCCACCCACCAGCAACTATTTACATAGCATTTACATTTCATTAGGTATTATAAGTAATCTAGAGATGATTTAAAGTATATGGGAGGATGTGCATATGTTATATGCACATATCATTTTATATAAGGAACTTGAGTATCCACAGATTTAGGTATCCATGCAGGCCCTGGAACCAATCCCGTGTGGATACCCAGGGATGATTATATTGAGAGACAACCCAAAGCCAAGGGGAGGGAGGCATTTCTGGGCAGCCTGAGATTTTCCTCCAAGTGAGATGAAGCAATCGCATCATTGACTTTATAATATTTTATAGATTCCTCTATTCATCACAGAGCATTATAATCACTTCGTTTATGTGACTTTTCCCTTCTAGACAATAAATTCCTCCAGGTCAGGGGCCAGGTCATATTCATCTTTGGAGCAAACTTCACAACAATTGGGCAGAGCAGGTGCCTAATCAGTGGTCTTTTCACTGATGGCAAGGACTCGGATGGCTAAGGAGAGGTTTCCTAGCAGCCTGGGGAGAAGAAGGAGAATAACATCGTCACGGAAGGAGAGAGTCTGGCAGGGTCTAGGGATCAGGTCAAGGTCTGAGTAGGTGAGTCTAAAATCTATGGGAGAGAAGACTGAGAAGAAAATTCCTGAAGGCTAGCTCAGGGTCCATTTCATTTTCTTCCCCTCTTCTCCCCTAAAATTGATGTTTCTGTCCAATTTCCTTCTTTGAGAGATAAAAGAAATGACTTAAAAATACAGCCTCTGTTGGACATCAGCCAGAGTTCTTCTAGCAAATATATTAAAGTTTCCATCCAAATAGACTAGCAGAAGTATTTGGAATTGCTGAATAGATCACTAATTATTTTCAATTCATGCCAAAATAGGAAAGGGAAAGAAGTGACTCATTTGTTATCTGACTATAAAGTCTCGATCCAAACCACAGTGATTAGTTAGGGCTGGTGTGTAAGGCCAAGGCCACTGGAATGAGGCGCCCTGCAATGCTCACCCAGTGATGCTGATACCTTCCTGGCTTCATAAGGCCAAGCCCCTGCTAGTTGATTTAGCATCAGGCATTGCTATCAGGAGTGCGCGGATGCCCAGTTGTCTGGCACAGCCCTAAGGCTCTGCCCACGTGGGTGCTGCCTTCTTATTTCACGAGCTGGCAACTTTGCAAGGCAGACCATGTACAGTTCTCCTCTTCCAAAACCTAAGAAAAGCTATGTTCCTCTTGTCAGTGATAGTTTAAAAAAATGTAAGTCAACTACCTTGATAGTTACCAAAAACATGCATTAGTTAGTATAGGTCTTCAGGAAGATAAAGAGATAGAATGAGTTACTTAGAGCAAAGACTTAATCAAATAATGGTAAAGCATACATTAAGAAGATATTTAGATGGCAGACCCATTCATTCAATGCTTAGACTTTTAAATTACGTGTATTCCCTGCGCCTTTCTGAATTATTGCGACAACCATCTGTTGACTTGTCTGTCTCTCTTGCTAGACTACAAGCTAACCCAGGGCAGGGGTGCAATCTTATCCACTGCCTCTTGTAGACTCATAATGGACACTCCAAAACTGTTGCTGATAGAATGATGACTGGATCCTCCCCACGAGGAGTTTATAAAATGGTACTATAGGGGAATTGGTACAGAATATAAAATCTATAATACAAGGTAGAAAGTTATGAATTTTATAAAGGAAGTTAAAAACAAACTACAATGCTTCTCATTATTTGCAGCAACTACGTTCTATAAAGTGTCTGTGAACACTGAATTAGCAAATACTAAACTATGGCTCCCAGGAGAAATACAGGATTAGATCTCCGGAGCCTCAGATCACAACATTTTCATCAACTGAAATGCCATTTGCATTATATAGGTTTGCCAACTTCCTTGTAAAACAAGCCAGTCTCATCAGCATTGAAAATCTGCTTTTCCATTTTATCCTTTTCCTGTATAATACTTAGCATGAATTTTAAAAATTATTTTGCAGCTTCTTGATCTGCAGAACCTGCCTTGCCTGCAAGTTTAAAATCTTTCATGCCATATCACCTTTGGAATGTGTGAGCCAGCCAAGACAACACTCGCCAAGAAGGGTTTAATGTTTGCCTAACCCTAGGGGGACCATAGGGGACCATAAATCTCTTTGGCTTTCAGCCTCAAAACAGTGCCGTCCACTATGCTTTTCTTATGGGTCATCATCTCATTAATCCATAAATTTAGCTGCTTTTCTCTCTTTTCCATAACTTCATCACACACGGAGCCATTACTTTAGCACTTTCCAGAGCAGCCTCATGTACAGATCAGTGAAAGTCCCCTTCCTGTTTCTGGATGGACTGTATTGTTGATTCATTAACATTGAATTCATGGCCAACAGACTGTAACTCATGCTTGAACAGAGCTCATCTAACACACGGATTTTCCTTATAAGGTGCATCACAGCCTTCTTCCACGTAGGAACCCTAAGCAGCACTTCAGCACTAGGCTTGGGACCATTTTAAAGAGCGAAACTACTAACAAAAATGTGAGAAACATGGCCTGAAACAAGAAGACAGAGCATCTCCTTGTTTGACCTCAGCTGGGAAGTGCATGTCGAGCAATTAGAATTTTCCACCACTCCACACATGTCCCCAAATGACCTCGAAATCCCCACCAGTACTGGTTATGGGGTTAGAAATAAATGTGAGTGAGTAGGTGAATTTGCAAGTATGGAATCCAAGGAGATCAGGAGCAACTCTACTGTGGGGATGAGGTCTGGAGGAGGGAAAGTTCTCTCATGAGCTTGTTTTGAGAATCAAATGAGACAAACACATAAAGAACTCAGCACAATGCCTTATGTACAGTCAACTGTCAGTAAATTCTTATTCTTTGACTGATGAAATGAAGTCACTCTCAGAAAAGAGGTAACTTTTGAGCCCAGGAAAGATAGATAAGATATGGACATACATACATAAGAAGAGTATTCCAGGCAGAGAGAACAGTATAAGCCAAGGCAAAGAGCCAGGGCATTAAAGAATGTGTATAGCGGAAATCAAATGGCCACACCTGCCTGAATCTTAAAGTATATAAAGGAACTTGGTAAGAAAGAATTTGTAAAGACAGTCTGGGAACAAATTACAGAGTTCCATAAGTCCCAGGCTGAGGGACCTGGAAATAATTCTACAGGCAAAAGAGCAGCCTAGGTATTCCTTGAACAGGAAAATAGTGATCAGAACTGAATTTCCAGAAGAATAAGCTGGTGATGGTGTGTACAATGAATGGTGGATGTGGGGGCAGCGACTCAGGAGACATTCAGAAAGTAAGAGCATCACTGATGGCAATAATCATGTAGTTGTTTTACGATATTTAGAAAAATGTAATAGGAGTAAAAAAAAAAAAAAAAAAAAAAAAGGAGGAAAGAGGACATGTATCAAAATGTTTTCCCAAACTTCTTGATGAAAAAAATTACCAGAAGTTCTCATTAATGATACAGATTCCCAGGCCCCAACCCATACCCTTCAGGACAGTGGCCTGGGGAGCCATCTGTCTTCCAAGCACCTTCCATTATTCTTTCCATCAGGGAAGTTTTGGAAACACTGTCTTGAGAACAGCTCTCTGCTCTGGGTAGCTGAGCTGTGGTCCAGAGCAAACACTCCCCCCCGCCAATCCTAGATCTCATGTCCACAAGGATGGAAGTGAATAGAGATTATATACTGAGCTCCAGGCCTCACTACTGTTGCTTGTTTTGTCAAGCGAGTGTCTGAACCTTCCCAAACAAGCAAGCATGTCAACCGCCAGGGAGCCCACCGCCCTGGGCCTGGTAGTGGTTTCATGAATAAATCAGCCTCAGAGAGGAATTTCATTAAAAATCAAAGACAACTGACCATATTAATTTGAAATAAGTTTTGTGCTTACTAAACTCTAAGGACAAACTCATTAATTTATAATTCTTTTTTAAATCCATCTTGCATAAATTTCTGAATAGTTGAGATGAACTCCAACTGCTAATTCCACAGCAGGAATATTAAGTATTTTCTATATTTACACTTAAGTAAACAGGTATGAAGAACATAATTTGTTCAAAATTGATTTAGAGTCTACAAATAAACTGTGAAGATCTTTCTTATGATCTGTAACTTAGCCAATTATACAGACCACTAAAAGAACAAAAAGGAAGAGTTAAAAATTTCTATTTCTATTAGTAGATAATATATATGGTAAGAAGCCACTAGTATCCAATGAATTTATATTATTTTATTTTGTTTATCATCTTTATTGGAGGATAATTGCTTTACAATGTTTTTACTTTCCGCTGTATAACAAAGTGAATCAGCTATATGTATACATATATACCCATACCCCTCCCTCTTGCATCTCCCTTCCACCCTCCCAATCCCACCACTCTAGGTGGTCACAAAGCACCAAGCTGATCTCTCTCTGTGATGCAGCTGCTTCCCACTAGGTATCGATTTTACATTTGGGAGTGCGTATATGTCAGTGCTACTTTCTCACTTCATCCCAGCTTACCCTTCCCCCTCCCCGTGTCCTCAAGTCCATTCTCTACATCTGCATCTTTATTCCTGTCCTGCCCCTAGGTTCATCAGAACCACTTTTTTTAAAGATTCTATATATATATGTGTTAGCATACGGTATTTGTTTTTCTCTTTCTGACTTACTTCACTCTGTATGACACATTCTAGGTCCATCCACCTCACTACAAATAACTCAGTTTCATTTCTTTTTATGGCTGAGTAATATTCCATTGTATATATGTGTCACAATCTTCTTTATCCATTCATCTGTCGATGGACACTTAGGTTGCTTCCATGTCCTAGCTATCATAAATAGTGCTACAATGAACATTGTGGTACATGACCCTTTTTGAATTATGGTTTTCTCAGGGTATATGCCCAGTAGTGGGATTGCTGGGTCATATGGTAGTTCTATTATTAGTTTTTTAAGGAGCCTCCATATTGTTCTCCACAATGGCTGTATCAACTTACATTCCTACCAACAGTGCAAGAGGGTTCCATTTTCTCCACACCCTATCCAGCATTTATTGTTTGTAGACTTTTTGATGATGGCCATTCTGACCGGTGTGAGGTGATACCTCATTGTAGTTTTGATTTGCATTTCTCTAATGATTAGTGATGTTGACCATCCCTTCATGTGTTTGTTGGTAATCTGTATATCTTCTTTGGAGAAATGTCTATTTAAGTCTTCTGTCCATTTTAGATTGGGTTGTTTGTTTTTTTGATATTGAGCTTCATGAGTTGCTTGTATATTTTTGAGATTAATCCTTTGCCAGTTGCTTCATTTGCAAATATTTTTTCCCATTCTGAGGGTTGTCTTTTGGTCTTCTTTATGGTTTCTGTTGTTGTGCAAAAGCTTTTAAGTTTCATTAGGTCCCATTTGTTTATTTATGTTTTTATTTATTTCTCTACGAGGTGGGTAAAAAGGATCTTGCTGTGATTTATGTCATAGAGTGTTCTGTCTATGTTTTCCTCTAAGAGTTTGATAGTGTCTGGCCTTACATTTAGGTCTTTAATCCATTAGGGGGTTTATTTTTGTGTATGGTGTTAGGAAGTGTTCTAATTTCATTCATGTAGCTGCCCAGTTTTCCCAGCACCACTTATTGAAGAGGCTATCTTTTCTCCATTGTATATTCTGCCTCCTTTATCAAAGATAAGGTGACCATATGAGCATGGGTTTATCTCTCAGCTTTCTATCCTGTTCCATTGATCTATATTTCTGATTTTCTGCCAGGACCATATGGTCTTGATTGCTATAGCTTTGTAGTATAGTCTGAAGTCAGGGAGACTGATTCCTCCAGCTCCATTTTTATTTCTCAAGATTTCTTTGGCTATTCAGGGTCTCTGTGTTTCCACACAAATTGTGAAATTTTTTGTTCTATTTCTGTGAAAAATGCCAGTGGTAGTGTGACAGGGATTGCATTGAATCTGTAGATTGCTTTGGGTAGTATAGTCATTTTCACAATGTTGATTTTTCCAATCCAAGAACATGGTATATCTTTCCATCTGTTTGTACCATCTTTAATTTCTTTCATCAGTGTCTTATAGTTTTCTGCATACAGGTCTTTTGTCTCCTTACGTAGGTTTATCCCTAGGTATTTTATTCTTTTTGCTGCAGTCGTAAATGGGAGTGTTTCCTTAATTTCTCTTTCAGATTTTTCATCATTAGTGTATAGGAATGCAAGAGATTTCTGTGCATCAATTTTGTATCCTGCTACTTTTCCAAATTCATTGATTAGCTCTAGTAGTTTTCTGATAGCATCTTTAGGATTCTCTATGTATAATATCATGTCATCTGCAAACAGTTACATTTTTACTTCTTGTTTTCCGATTTGGACTCCTTTTATTTCTTTTTCTTCTCTGATTGCTGTGGCTAAAACTTCCAAAACTATGTTGAAGAATAGTGCTGAGAGTGGGCAAACTTGTCTTATTCCTGATCTTAGTGGAAATGGTTTCAGTTTTTCACCACTGAGAACGATGTTGGCTGTGTGTTTGTCATATACGGCCTTTATTATGTTGAGATACATTCCCTCTATGCCCACTTTCTGGAGAGTTTTTATCATAAATGGGTGTTGAATTTTGTCAAAAGCTTTTTCTGCATCTGTTGAGATGATCATATGGTTTTTATCCTTCAGTTTGTTAAAATGGTGTATCACATTGATTGATTTGCATAAATTGAAGAATCCTTGCATTCCTGGGATAAACTCCACTTGATCTTGGTGTATGATCCTTTAATGTGCTGTTGGATTCTGTTTGCTAGTATTTTGTTGAGGACTTTGCGTCTATGTTCATCAGTGATATTGGCCTGTAGTTTTCTTTTTTTGTGACATCTTTGTCTGGTTTTAGTATCAGGGGGATGGTGGCCTGGTAAAATGAGTTTGGGAGTGTTCCTCCCTCTGCTATATTTTGGAAGAGTTTGAGAAGGATAGGTGTTAGCTCCTCTCTAAATGTTTGATAGAATTTGCTTGTGAAGCCCTCTGGTCCTTGGCTTCTGTTTGTTGGAAGATTTTTAATCATAGTTTCAATTTCAGTGCTTGTGATTGGTCTGTTTATATTTTCTATTTCTTCCTGGTTCAGTCTCGGAAGGTTGTGCTTTTCTAAGAATTTGTCCGTTTCTTCCAGGTTGCCCATTTTATTGGCATATAGTTGCTATAATAATCTCTCATGATCCTTTGTATTTCTGAAGTGTCAGTTGTTACTTCTCCTTTTTCGTTTCTAATTCTGTTGATTTGAGTCTTCTCCCTTTTTTTTCTTGATGAGTCTGGCTAAAGATTTATCAATTTTGTTTATCTTCTCAAAGAACCAGCTTTTTGTTTTATTGATCTTTGCTATTGTGTCCTTCATTTCTTTTTCATTTATTTCTGATCTGATTTTTATGATTTCTTTCCTCTGCTAACTTTGGGGGTTTTTTGTTTTTCTTTCTCTAATTGCTTTAGGTGTAAGATTAGGTTGTTTATTTGAGATGTTTCTTGTTTCTTGAGATAGGATTGTATTGCTGTAAACTTCCCTCTTAAAACTGCTTTTGCTGTGTCCCATAGATTCTGGGTTGTCTTGTTTTCATTGTCATTTGTTTCTAAGTATTTTTTGATTTCCTCTTTGATTTCTTTAGTGATCTCGTGGTTATTTAGTGGTTTATTGTTTACCCTCCATGTGTCTTAATTTTTTATAGTTTTTTTTCGTAATTGATATCTAATCTCATAGCATTGTGGTCACAAAATATACTTGATATGATTTCAATTTTCTTTAGTTTACCAAGGCTTGATTTGTGGCCCAAAAGATGCTCTCTCCTGGAGAATGTTCCATGAGCACTTGACAAGAAAGTGTATTCTGTTGTTTTAGGATGGAATGTCCTATAAATACCAATTAAGTCCATCTTGTTTATTGTGTCATTTAAAGTTGTGTTTCCTTATTTGTTTTCATTTTGGATGATATATCCATTGGTGAAAGTGGGGTGTTAAAGTCCCTTACTATTATTGTGTTACTGTCGATTTCCCCTTTTAGGGCTGTTAGCATTTGCCTTATGTATTGAGGTGCTCCTATGTTGGATACATAAATATTTACAATTTTTATGTCTTCTTCTGGATTGACCCCTTGATCATTAGGTAGTGTCCTTCTTTGTCTCTTGTAATAGTCTTTATTTTAAAATCTATTTTGTCTGATGTGAGAATTGCTATGCCAGTTTTCTTTTGATTTCCATTTGCATGGAATATCTTTTTCCATCCCCTCACTTTCAGTCTGTATGTGTCCCTAGGTCTAAAGTGGGTCTCTTGTAGACAGCATATATATGGGTCTTGTTTTTGTATCCATTCAGCCAGTCTATGTCTTTTGGTTGGAGCATTTAATCCGTTTACATTTAAGGTAATTATCTATATGTATGTTCCGATTACCATTTTCTTAATTGTTTTGGGTTTGTTATTGTAGGTCTTTTCCTTCTCTTGTGTTTCTTGCCTACAGAAGTTCCTTTAGCATTTGTTGTAAAGCTGGTTTGGTGGTGCTGAATTCTCTTAGCTTTTGCTTGTCTGTAAAGTTTTTAATTTCTCTGTCAAATCTGAATGAAATCCTTGCTGGGTAGAGTAATCTTGGTTGTAGGTTTTTCTCCTTCATCACTTTAAATATGTCCTGCCACTCCCTTCTGGCTTACAGAGTTTCTGCTGACAGATCAGCTGTTAACCTTAAGGGGATTCCTTTATGTGTTATTTGTTGTTTTTCCCTTTCTGCTTTTAATATTTGTTCTTTATATTTAATTTTTGATAGTTTGATTAATATGTGTGTTGGCATGTTTCTCCTTGGATTTATCCTGTATGGGATGCTCTGTGTTTCCTGGACTTGATTGACAATTTCCTTTCCCATATTAGGGAAGTTTTCAACTATAATCTCTTCAAATATTTTTTCAGTCCCTTTCTTTTTCTCTTTTCTTCTGGGACCCCTATAATTTGAATGTTGGTGCGTTTAATGTTTTCCCAGAAGTCTTTGAGACTGTCCTCAATTGTTTTCATTCTTTTTTCTTTATTCTGCTCGGTGGTAGTTATTTCCACTATTTTATCTTCCAGGTCACTTATCCGTTCTTCTGCCTCAGTTATTCTGCTATTGATTCCTTCTAGAGAATTTTTAATTTCATTTATTGTGTTGTTCAACATTGTTTGTTTGCTCTTTAGTTCTTCTAGGTCCTTGTTAAACGTTTCTTGTATTTTCTCCATTCTTTTTCCAAATTTTGGATCATCTTTACTATCATTAGTCTGAATTCTTTTTCAGGTAGACTGTCTATTTCCTCTTCATTTCTTTAGTCTGGTGGGCTTTTACCTTGCCCCTTCATCTGCTGCATATTTCTCTGTGTTCTCATTTTGTTTCACTTACTGTGTTTGGGTCTTCTTTTTGCAGTCCTCAGGTTCGTAGTTCCTGTTGTCTTTGGTGTCTACCCCCAGTGAGTGAGGTTGGTTCAGTGGCTTGTGTAGACTTTCTGGTGGAGGGTACTGGTGCCTGTGTTCTGGTGGGTGGGCCTGGATCTTGTCTTTCTGGTGCATAGGGCCACATCTGGTGGTGTGTTTTGGGGTGTCTGTGAACTTAGTATGATTTTAGGTAGCCTCTCAGGTAATGGGTGGGGCTGTGTTCCTGTCTTGCTAGTTGTTTGGCATAGGGTGTCCAGTGCTGGAGCTTGCTGGTTGTTGAGTGGAGCTGGGTCTTATTGTTGAGATGGAGATCTCTGGGAGAGCTCTCACTGATTGATATTACATGGGGCCAAGAGGTCTCTGGTGGTCCAGTGTCCTGAACTCAGCGCTCCCACCTCAGAGACTCAGGCCTAACACCAGGCTGGAGCACCAAGACCCTGTCAACCTCATGGCTCAGAAGAAAAGGGAGAACAAAAAGAAGGAAAAAAATAAAAAATAAAAATAATAAATAAAAAAATTATTAAAATAAAAAAATTTAAAAGAATAATAATAAAAAAGAAAGAGAGCAACCAAACCAATAAACAAATCCACCAATGATAACAAGTGCTGAAAACTATACTAAGACAAACATAAAAATCAGAAACAAATTAGTCGCAGACAGCAAACCCCAAGTCTACTGTTGCTCCCAAAGTCCACTGCCTCAATTTGGGGATGATTCATTGTCTATTCAGGTACTCCACAGGTGCAAGGTATGTCAAGTTGATTGTGCTCCTGAGGCTGCACAGAGAAATTTCCCTTTCTGTTCTTTGTTCACACAGTTCCTGGGGTTCAGCTTTGGATTTGGCCCCACCTCTGCGTGTAGGTTGCCCTCAGGCATCTGTTCCCACCCAGACAGGACGGGGTTAAAGCAGTGGCTGATTAGCGGGCACTGGCTCACTCAGGCCGGGGGGAGGGAATTGTACAGTAGTCATAATTGGAATGTGGGGCGAGCCTGTGGCGGCAGAGGCTGGCATGACGTTGCAAAAGCCTGAGGAACGCTGCGTGTTCTCCCGGGGAAGTTGTACCTAGGTCACTGGGCCCTGGCAGTGGTGGGCTGCACAGGCTCCCAGGGTGTGTGTGGATAGTGACCTGCACTTGCACACAGGATTCTTGGTGGCTGCTGCAGTAGCGTTAGCATTTCATGCCCGTCTCTGGGGTCCAAGCTGATAGCTGTGGCCCGCGCCCGTCTCTGGAGCTCATTTAGGTGGTGCTCTGCCTTCCATGGGCAGACAGGGAAGGAATCCCCTCGCCTCGCACACCCCGAAACAATGGTCTCTTGCCTCTTAGGCAGGCCCAGACTTTTTCCCAGACTCCCTCCCAGCTAGCTGTGGTGCACTAGCCCCTTCAGGCTGTGTTCACACAGCCAACCCCAGTCCTCTCCCTGGGATCTGACCTCCGAAGCCCAAGCCTCAGCTCCCAGCCCCCACCCGCCCTGGCAGGTGAGCAGACAAGCGTCTCGGGCTGGTGAGTGCTGGTCGACACTGATCCTCTCTGCGAGTATCTCTCCTCTTTGCCCTCTGCACCCCTGTTGCTGTGCTCTCCTCCATGGCTCCGAAGCTTCCCCCCGCCCAAACACTGTCTCCGCCAGTGAAGAGGCTTCTTAGGGTGTGGAAACTTTTCCTCCTTCACAGCTCCCTCCCAGAGGTGCAGGTCCTGTCCCTATTCTTTTGTCTCTGTTTTTTTTCTTTTTTATTTTGCCCTACTCAGGTACGTGGGGATTTTCTGCCTTTGAGGAAGTCGGAGGTCTTCTGCCAGTGTTCAGTAGGTGTTCTGTGAGAGTTGTTGCACATGTGGATGTGTTTTTGATGTATTTGTGGGGAGGAAGGTGATCCCCATGTCTTACTCCTCTGCCATCTTGAAAGTCCCCCATCCAGTGCATTTTTAAAAGACGCTATTAACATATAGTTAGGCCAAATTAGTTGAATAGATTACACTATATTGAAGAAGCCTCTAGAAAATAAATGATGGATTCACAGCTACACTGAAGACTGGATTAGAATTAATTTATCTTTTTAAAATTTCCCTGATATGATTTATGTACTATTTATTCCCCCCACAAAATAAAAAGTGTCTGAAGTTATCTGATATTAGATAACTTCAAAAATTTAAAGATAATCTAGTCCAATCTCATTTTGTAATGAAGGAAAATGGGGCTCAGACTAATTAAATGATCCATGATTACACCATTAGTTAGTTAGGTGTAAGATTTCTTACTTTACTGCACCAATTTGCCTATTAGCAAAAGGAAAGAAATCCTGATAACCACTAAAGGCAGTCCCATTTGTATCTTTAAGATAGAATAAGGAGTTAAAAGTAAGTAGGTAGTACCTTGTATTTATTAATAACAGCCATCACTATAATGAACGAATGATAAATAACAGTGAAAGTTTGTGTTCAAAAACTTAGGAACATCCTGAAACTCTGACCAAAACTTTATTTAGTGAGCAATATTACAATTAAATATACTCTAAGTGCATGAGTGTCTAGAGAACAACAATCACAGACTCCTGGTACTTACTTACGGATCCCCTTGGGGTCTACAAATTCAGGTAAAGAACTTCATTCCTGGGCTTCCCTGGTGGCACAGTGGTTAAGAATCCACCTGCCAATGCAGGGGACACGGGTTCAAGCCCTGTCCAGGAAGATCCCCTATCCCACGGAGCAACTAAGCTTGTGTGTCACAATTACTGAGCCTGTGCACTAGAGTCCGTGAGCCATAACTACTGAGCCCATGTGCCACAAGAACTGAAGCCCGCACATCTAGAGCCTGTGTTCCGCAACAAGAGAAGCCACCACAATAAGAAGCCCATGTACCGCAACAAAGAGTAGCCCCCGCTCTCCACAACTAGAGAAAGCCCGCATGCAGCAATGAAAACTCAATGCAGCCATAAATAAATAAATAAATTTGAAAAAAAAAAAAGAACTTCATGCCTAAAGGATGTTGATACACTAGCAACCACCAAGAAAATACTGTGGTGTGTGTGAAAGATTTGCACACAGTCTGTAAGGAAGCTGGAAGCCACACGCATCCCTGAGACAAAATCTGGCAAGTTACATGTATCTGGAGTCTCAAATGACATGTACAAGTCCATCTTGTGGAGTTAGTAATAAACAGCACACACATACATACCCCCAAATACTCATTTGCAATCACTCATTTATGTAGAAAAAAGGAGCCTCGTTGTAATAAAATCTTGAAAGTGTTCAGTCCTGGGGTTCAGACACCTCAGCTCTTCATGATGGAACAGAAGTGAAGATGCAATGGAGACCACTAAAACAATGTTGTGTTAGTTTCAGGTGTACAGCAAAGGTATTCAATTTTATATATATATATATATATAATTTTTCATATTCTTTTCCCTTATAGGTTATTACAAGACATTGAATATAGTCCCCTGTGTTATACGGTAGGAGCTTGTTATTTATCTATCCTATATATAGTAGTTTGTATCTGCTAATTCCAAACTCCTAATTTATCCCTCCCCCACCCCTTTCCCCTTTGGTAACCATAAATTTGTTTTCTAAGTCCATGAGTCTGTTTCTGTCTTGTAAATAAGTACATTTGTATCATTTTTTGACTCCTCATGTAAATGATATCATATGATATTTGTCTTTCTCTGCTTCTTGAATCCTCCTGAACCCAGCTGTCCTGGCAGCATATGTGACCCTGGGGAGAAAGGAGCCTTATGTGAGAATGGAAAGAGCTCTTACACCAAACGCTGCAACAGTGCGGGGCTAAGATATCCATCAGAGACCATCCTGCCCCAATTAAATACAGCACAGAAGGGGAAGGGTTTTCCTGCCCCATACTATGGGGAGGGGCTTGATGGCATTAGTGTACAGGAAGAAGCAGCAGCAGGGATCTTGGCCTAAATGGGGACAGAGGCCCATGCAAAACAAGCAAAACCAGGTGGAGCCACAGTGGCACTAATTGGTATGGCAGAGTTCAAAATAAGAGTAACTTGTAACTTGGACCCCTGGGCACAGGTAAGACACCCCTTGGAGATGCCCAGAAATACTTGAGGGAAGGGTCTTAACATCAGCAAGGGCTCAGATTGAGAGCGTGTGTGGGTACAAGAGTGTGTACATCTGCGTGTGTATGTACTTGTGTGTATAGCAAGTTATAAGTGAGCAGCCACAGGTCTTCCCTGCTTCAAGTTTCTTTCTCTGGTCCAAACTCTTCCTCCTGGTTTCTACGTGCCTGCATCCTGGTCCAAGTCACTTAAGAGGACAGGCTCAGGAGCAGAGCTCTGGGTTCTAATCCTGCCTCTACCACATGGGGCTGTGACTTCAGTCAATTGTTTTAACCTTTCTGTGCCTCAATACTCAGGTATTAATGACCCCATTTACACAAACTTACTTTTAAGACTTTGGAGCATTCAATTAGCGTATGCCAGGAAAAATTATCTCTGCTGTATATTGGTGCTGAAATCATTTTCTCTGTTAGTTAATCCCTCCCAACCCCTTCTCTGCCCATGTCCCATTTCTCAGAGAATCTGCACCAACAATCCTCCTGAGTGGGCAGCCGGACAGTCATGCCCACCTACTTAGCTACAGCTATTTGACCCAAGGCTGGACCCCTAACCCAAGCACCAGATTCTCTTCCAGGATCCTGAAATGCAATTCAAAGTCAGGTCAGACTATGACATGCACATAAAGTGATATAAAGCTAGAGTCAGGTCAAGTATGTGCAAAGAAGAAAGAGCCATTTTGCAAAAACAGAGAACAATGATGCAGGCAGAGATGGGAGCAGAGACATGAGAACACAGTCTGTGAGAGGGAGAGGAAAGAGAAAGGTGGCTGCACTTCTTACCCTTGGCTCAGCAAGGTACCTGTGTATCTTTTTGACGTCCACATGTGCTTAAGCTTGCCCAAGTGACATTCTGCTTCTTGGCACCTGTCTTTGTTTGGGCTGCTATAACAAGAATATCATAGGCTGGGTGGTTTAAACCATGAACATTCATTTCTCACAGTTCTGAAAACTGGGAAGTCCAAAGATCAAGGTGTTGGCAAATTCAGTGTCTGGTGAGGGCCTGCTTCCTTGTTCATAGATGGCTGTCTTCTTACTGTGTCCTCACATGGAAGAACAGGTGAGGGACCTCTCTCAGGTTGCTTTTATGAGGTCACTAATCCCATTTATGAGGGCTCCACCCTCATAACCTAATCAGTAACCCTAATCGTAACCCCACCCCCTAATACCATTGCATTGGGGATTAGAATTTCAACATATACATTTTAGGAGGCTACACGCATTCAGCACCAAACAATCCCAGCTAAAACAACTGCTCCCCACAGGGGTTCAGTTAGGTGAATACTTCTCCAAGTGTCATCATTACACAAGATGTGGTTACAGACAAGACCAGAAGCCAGATCCCAGATTGTCCTAACTTCTCCACAGCTGTTGCTATTGAAACAGTATGAGGTATTGAGCTCCAGATTGCCTCTTTCTCTAGTCAGAGAAACAAAAACATCATATGGTATCACTTACATGCGGAATCTAAAAAATGATACAAATGAAATTACGTACAAAACAGAAAAGACTCACAGACATAGAAAACAAACTTATGGTTACCAAAGGGAAAGGAGGGAGGGATAAATTAGGAATTTGGGATTAACAGATACACACTACTATATATAAAACAGATAACCAACAAGGACCCACTGTATAGCACAGGTAACTGTACTCAATATCTTGTAATAACCTATAATGGAAAAGAATCTTAAAAAGAATAGATATGTATATAATTGAATCACTTTGCTGTGCACCTGAAACTAACACAACATTGTAAATCAACTATATTTCAATAAAAATTGAAAAAAAATAAGAAAGCAACCAGGAGAAAGCAGTGTCTCAAAAGCCAAGAGAGGACCAAGTTCAGTAAGGAAGTGGTCAGAGGGTGAAATGTCACCAAGTAAAACAAGGATTGGGTTAAGTAGAACAAGGATTGAAAAAAATGTCCATTGGATTTGGAAATTAGGTGAGGAAATTAGAAACCTTAGTGTAGTTACTCATAACTTAGTGATCCTCCTCAACGTAGTGGGCAGAACGAAGGTTCAGATTCTCAAACAACTGTTTGATTTAGTTTCAACATTAGTTTGTCACTGAAGACATTTGATAACCGGAGACTTTAGAACATGTATAGGTATATATGTGCAGAGAATGTTACAGTGACGAATGCACGTCCACTGTGGTGCCAGGCAGGTCTCTGCCCAGGAGTCCAGTGAGCTCAGGGTAGAGTCAATGACTGAATGCTTTGGTGTTGACATCTGGTCCTCAGAATCCAAAATCCTAAATAATGAAGAATAACGGCTACTTCTTAAAAAATAAAAATTCTGGGTGCCATACCAGATGGGCAAGGAACTCACTCTGAGAGTAGAAAACTTGGAGTGCCACAGCAAGAAAAGTGTGCATTTTTAACATGAAATAGAGTTACATGTATGAAAGTGAGAAGTGGACCTGGAATACACCAAGAACAAGTCAAATCAAAGCACACTCGACAACCTAGGAACTAACAAGGAATTGATGTGTGTGGCACCAGTAAAAATGCCCCTAACATCAAAAAGCAGGAGACTTAGTCTCCACATCTTGGTGGCAACGATTGGAGGAGAAAACCTCCAGAACACCACCCAAATCAGTGAGAACTGAAGTCACAGAAGACGACCAGAGTTAATCATGGGACTAGAAACTAAGTCATAATAGAGTAACAGTGACACACCACAAATGCAGAAGACCTCTGATCAGCTCTCATAAACCTGTTAGATACCCCTTATGGACGGTGAAATGAGAAGCAAGTGATTTTTCTGTGAGGACTATGATTCAGATATACTAGGAATATAACTGTTTCATTAACTCACCATCAGGTTGCTGCTATGCGGTCACATGTGTGTCACCTGTATAAACATATATTCTTCCATTCAGCAAAATTGAGCCGTACAAGGAGCCGAACACTGTAGGTCAGTCTGTAAGTTCTGTGAGGGCACAAAAGATGTCTGTATTACCTACCTTAGTATCCCAAGGACAGCACCCTATACACAGTCCCTGAACTCAAGAAGCTGAGGATTAGATCAAAAGGAAAGTGTGTGTGGACGCAAAGAGAGAGGTAGAAGGAAGTGTAATTGGTGGCTGGAATTTTAGTTTGAGAGATAAAGAATTGGGCGATGAAAAAAGAGAGACCATCATAAAACACTTTGTGTGGAACCTGGCACATAGTATACAGTCAATAAATGATTGCTATTCCTAATATTATATAGTGTGCTCATTTTAGGCAACTCCTCCCAAAATAGGGTATCTTGGGGAAATCCTAAAGCTTTCAGAGAGATTTGTAACTAGCCACAAATCTGGCTTCAGATACAGTTTCGACCTTCTTAATTGAGCATGATGTAGTCTCTTCAGGCAAGCAAAGTGTTTTTAAGACAGATGGTTTCAATCACTTATTTTATTATTCAAAAGTCTGTCCCTCAACGGGAATCCAGAGAAGTTTAAACTGAAGATGAGTGGTCATTCTCAGCCAGAGTCATCCCCATCTTGAAAAATACCTCCTCTCATGTTTTGGTTACACTTTCCTTTGATGGACAAACAGCTCCAGCTGTTTCAACCCTTGAAGTTGCCTCAAGCCTTCCTCAGGAGGCTGTCTATCCTTCTCTTCCTACAGAGCAAGGGGATCTGCATTCAGCCCCTGAGGAGTAGTGAAGGCCTATGTTTTCCTTCTGATCTTAGGTTAATTCTTTTTCAAAAATATAAATAGACTGCAGCTCTGTGAATCTCATTCACCCAGCAAAAGGAAAACTCAGTATTTAAGTACTGAGTAAAATTTTTTTTAAAAAAACAAAATTTAACTCACTAGTAGTTGGATATACAACTGTTGGATGAACAGAAGAAAGTTCATTGATAGAGCTGGGACCCTTCCCAAATTCATACTGACAAACATTCCATGGTATCACCAAGCACTATTGTCAATTTCATTTCATTTGTTGTTTTTTTTTTTAACGTCTTTATTGGAGTATAATTGCTTTACAGTGGTGTGTCAGTTTCTGCTTTATAACAAAGTGAATCAGTTATACATATACATATATCCCCATATCTCTCCCCTCTTGCATCTCCCTCCCTCCCACCCTCCCTATCCCACCCCTCTAGGTGGTCACAAAGCACTGAGCTGATCTCCCTGTGTTATGCGGCTGCTTCCCACTAGCAATCTATTTTACGTTTGGTAGTGTATATATGTCCATGCCACTCTCTCACTTTGTCTCAGCTTCCCCTTCCCCTTCCCCATATCCTCAAGTCCATTCTCTAGTAGGTCTGCATCTTTATTCCCATCTTGCCCCTAGGTTCTTCTGACCATTTTCTTTTTTTTTTTTTTTTTAGATTCCATATATATGTGTTAGCATACAGTATTTGTTTTTCTCTTTCTGACTTACTTCACTCTGTATGACAGTCTCTAGGTCCATCCACCTCACTACAAATAACTCAGTTTCATTCCTTTTTATGGCTGAGTAATATTCCATTGTATATATGTGCCACATCTATTTCATTTGTTTTTATATAGTGTTTTGGTTTGGTTGGGTTGGGTTTTTAAGGTATAGTTTCACTTTTTTTAACCTTCATTTGTTGAAGATCACAGCCAGTTTAGAATCCAACAATCAGGTGGTAATTGACTCCTTCCCTGGTGAAGGACAGTATGTTTGGAACAACATAATAAAAACAGATCTGATGTCACAAACACCAAGAAAAAATTTCTTCAAATGAAAGGTCAATTGCTACATTTCTCATTCTATCAAATATGGTAGCTTCCATGTTGTAGTTATATTATTATATGTTTTTCACTCATGTGTTACTTAAGATTGAAAGATTTAAGATTGAAAAATCTACTGTCAACTAGCCTTGAACCTGATAGATACACCTCGGTTCCCTTTATTCCAGTGGAACTGTATGTGCTGTCTCAGAAGATGCCCAACAGCATGTATTAACCATGTCAGTGACAACCCTAGAGAACAGTCCATTTTTCTTGCCAACAGTAATTCTACTGGGAATAGCTTTCTGGCTTAGGTAAAAATAGCTATTTTCATCCATCATCACACTTCCTGTTCAGATTTTATATACATACAATTTCTACAAAGGGAAAGAACTTGGGGGAAAGGAGCTTGGGTATCTTCAACATTTGTGTACTGGGCACCTGGGTTCCTCCCCTCCAATGATCTTCCCAACCTCTTCACTTCAGCCAGCTGCTCCCATGGCCATTCCTGGAGATGGCTGCTCTGCCTACAAAATGTACAACCCTATTCTTTAAGTATAATCGCCTCTTTTCCCCCATCATCCTCTTCCAACAAAGCCTGTTCTTCATCTCCATGGAGACCTCTCAGTCAGAGGGGCTATTAACTTGCAGTTCCTGATCCCCTAAATGGATTTCAGGGAGTCTTTAAATATCTTTAAATACTACGCAGATTCTTCTCCCAAGCTGCAGTTTCCAGCTAGAGAAAAATTACACATCCATGCAAATTAGAGCCACCACAATGTGTGGGTGACCCACAGTGCTGCCCAGCAGTTCTCTCATTTCTTCTGAGCCAATTTTTTGTGCCTCCTCTTCACCTAGCAAATGTGCAAGCCTCACCACCTCACTGAAGCCTTCTAAATCGCCACTCTCCTCCTTCCTTCCCACAACCTGGTTGCTGCTGCTTTACTACTTCCTTACACTTGTGTATTATGTGCTCAACTTGCCTTGCTTAACTCCTGTCCCAGAGGAAGAAACATTAGACTTCTCTAAAATAGGAAGAGAAGAAAGACCACTGGTGGTAGTGGTGGTCACCTCCTAGATGTCCTGTTCATTGTACCAGTTATGGTTACCCCACAGAGGGGGATAGACCCCTACCCAAAATTTGGTTCAAATGTTGAGACTAAAGCTGCCACATATGCATCAAAAGGGTATGAAAATGTTTATTACTCAGTTTCTGGGCAGAGTAAGGCAAGCTTCCCAGAAGGTCCAAAAATGGCTTGAGAGAGTAGGGAGAGGAGGCTGGCTTCACTGTTACTGTGATTAGGGTTTGAGCTAGATGTGGGGGCTCCCCTGCATGAGCTGGGGCTTGGACTTCTCACAGCACCAAAGAAGGGAGCGCCCAGACTTTTTTGCCCAGATGTGGGCAGAATGGGAATGGGGAGTAGTGGAGCTTAAAAGCTGTCAGCAACATCAAAAGTGAATTCAAACTCTTCGTTACATACTCCAAGAAGAACTGAAACTGAATCCTAAGTTTATTACTTACTAACTGGATGACCCTAAAAAAGTTATGTAACCATTCTAACCTAACTTCCACACCAATTACTAAAGGCTAATAAATAAATAAAATAAGAAAGAAAGAGAAGGAAAGAAAGAGAAGAAAGAAAGAAGGAAGGAAAGAAAGAAAGAAAGAAAGAAAGAAAGAAAGAAAGAAAGAAAGAAAGAAAGAAAGAAAGAAAGAAAGAAAGAAAGAAAGAAAGAAAGAAAGAAAGAAAGAAAGAAAGAAAGAAAGAGGGAGAGGGAGAGAGAGAGAGGGAGAGGGAGAGAGAGAAGGAGAGAAAGAGAGAAAAGTAGGAAGGAAGGAAAGAAGGAAGGAAGGGAGGAGGGAAGGAAGGAAAGGAGTAAGGAAGGGAGGATGGAAGGAAGGAAGAACCTTCCCACTGTTTTGTTGTAAGAATTAAATGAGATAATTTCTTCCTCTCCACTGGACACTTGCAGAGTGCCCACAGGCCCACAGGTGCCTCTGTCAATAAGTTCCAAGAACAGATCTTTAACTACACCTCAGGTAACCATGCCACCAATCATATTGCTTTTGGTGCTCCAGAAATTTTAGTGTTGTAATTAATATCTCCCATCTGTACTCCAAACATCTAATCAGCCACCTAATTTTGTGGATTCCAGCTCAGAAATTCCTCCCAACTGTTTTATCTCTAACTCTACTACCATTGCTTTGTCTAATATCTCATTATCTCTCATAGACTCCTCATTGGTCTCTGTCACAAGTGTCTCAAGATCTCAATTATCTTCCTTAATTACTCTGTTAAAAATATCTGTTGATTTTTTAATTATATGAAAAGCTGCTTACATTATAGTAAAGAGTAGGGAAAAAACTACAAAAGCCTTATAAATAGGAGAAACCTATTGACTTGTATAACCATGAAGATGTTGTAGAAATGATAACATGTGACTTTGAATGCCCGGTCACAGAAGACATTCTGGCTTCTACATTATACTCTCTTCGATCACTTGCTCTGAGGGAAGCAGCTGACATGTTATGAGGACACTTAATCACCCTCTGGAATGGTCCATGAGATGAGAAACTGAAGACTTCTACCAAAACCCAGCACAGTCTTGCCAGGAATGTGAGTGAGCACCTTACAAGCAGATCCTTCAGCCCCTTTCACACTTTCAGATGAGCACAGCCCAAGCTGACATCTTGACTGCAACTTAATGAGAGACCCGGAGCCAGAACCACAAAGCTAAGCTGCTCCCCAATTCTTGACCCACAGAAACTGTGAACTAATTTATTGTTTTTAAGCTACTAAGATTTGAGGTAACTTTTTACACACCAATAGATACCTAAGATGGTCTCCAAAACATCTTTCTTCTTTTGTTATAGTTTTTATTTAGTATAGTTGATTTACAATGCTGTGTTAGTTTCAGGTATATAGCAAAGTGATTCAGGTATACATACATAAATATCTATCTTTTTTCAGATTCTTTTCCCTTTTAGGTTATTACAAAATATTGAGTATAGTTCCCTATGCTATACAATAAGTCCTTGTTGGTTATCTATTTTATATATAATATCTTTCTAATTTTATCTTCCAAAACTCCCCCTTGTGCTTTATACTCCTACTATATTGAACTTCTAAGAAATTCCTAGATACTTTCAGGAATTCATATCTTTGTATCTGTTAATTCTGCTACTTAATCCTCCTTCTTTATAGTCCTTCAAAACATAGCTTAAAATCACCTGCCCAGTGAAACGGAATTAGTTTCTCCTTCCTCTGCAGAGCCCTGGCCCTCTTTTCCTACCTCTATGATAGCATTTATCCTGTTCCATTGTAATAAATCTATGAGCACATTTTCATCTCCCTCTACACTGTGAGTTATTCAAGGAAAAGGCCCAAACTTGTTCATTTTTGTGTCCCCAGCACCTAAGAGTGCCAGATATAGAGAAAATGAAAAATAAATCATTGATGAATGAACAAATTTATAGACACCTGAATAACTGACTGAGTGAAGAATTAGAGTATCAATTCTGTCTTAGCCAGAGGAGGAAACCCACACAAAACTCTCTGCATGTTAGCTCAGACAAGGGGTTAAAAAGTATCTTTGTGAAAGCAATGACCCATAAACCAAGTTAACCATCCATAACCACCAATTAACTAGGGAGATATTACTTGAATAGTGGAGTTAACTAATGAAAAAATGCCAAAGAATGAAATAGAATAATTAGGCAAAATCTAAATTCTGAAGAAGACCCTGTAGAATACTATCATAGCAGATCTCATTAAAATGTAGGTTTAGCTACATTGGGCTGACTTGTGTCTCTGAAAATACTGTAACTGCCATGAAAGGGGCTACTATGACACAATTAGGCCACAAGATTGATTCCTAGTAATTCCTACACAGTTTGTAAATACCTTGTTTCTAAAGCCAGTGGTATGAATTGATTAGTAAAGTTAGCTAACAAAAGACACATTTATCTGGAACACTTGCTGTTTTCAAACCAAGAAAAATGTTCCTCCGAGGTACTGATTTTTACTAAAACTGTGGCTCAAATACTTATTTATGAAAATTCTTAAGATGCCAAAAATTCATTTACATCTCTTTAAGATCCTGTGATGTTATTTTTGAAGGATTGAGAATTTTTTAAATACCACGTCTAAGTTCATATGGCCATGGCTCAACCTCGTCCACAAAACAAAGTGACTTCTAAAATGGAAGCACAGAATCACAGAAGAAGTGTGCATAGCAATGTTATTTTATGTTTCTTGTTTGCTAGCAATCATATGGGTCTCATGCATTTTTGTTTGTTGCTTGTTTGGGAAAGGTGGATGTTATATTTTTAACTACTTATTCAATTCCTTTAGTTATAATTTATCTAGTCACGTTTTCTCTTTTTTCTTAAGTCAATTTTATTATATTACATTTTTCCAGACAACTTTCTATTTCATATTTCAAATTTATTGGCAAAAAGCTGTTCACAGATGTTTATTTTTTAAAATATCCACTGGATCTCTAGTTTCATTCCCTTTTTATTCCTATTATTGTCTATTTGTTCTATCTCTTATTTTTTCTTAATAAGTTTGCCAGAATTTTGTCTATTGTATTAATGTTTTAAAGAGCAACTTTGATTTTATTGAGTTGTATTATTAAGAGTTATACACTCTTATGTATGTTTATTATACCTCAAAAAATAATTTTAGAGAAAAATGAAACCAAGGAATGTTGAACACAGGATTCAGAATGAGGACTACTTTGAGTTGATGGAGGCAGGGGAATGGGATGGGAGAACCACACCATTAGATTTAGACTATTACCAAGATCTTGGCTTTTGTTTAGGGTGGTGGTTTCATGGGTCCTTATTACCTTATTAAAAATAAATACACAAGCAGGCCATCCTTAGACTAATGATGAAAATGATGAATGTGTCATGGACCAAGGATTGTAGGTGAGCCAGGTTCTGTGAACCTGGGGTCCAAAGTTTGGTGGGAAGTAGGTAACATGGCATTGGTGCCTTCAGGTGGTTACAGATGGATGAATGCTCTTTTTCTGTCCTGGAATGCCCAGGGCATTCCCCAGAGATTCCCCTCTTCTGAAAATGTACATCTGCATATTCCCAATATGAGCAATCTTCCTCTAGGGGCCACTCAGGAGAATCCCAAATCCTTGACTTCTTGGTTCTGCATCCAAAATCTTCCTGCTGTAATCATCACATCTTTCTAGGCAAAACCTTTTCTCAGAGTCTCCCGTCCAACGGGTCCACATCTGGCTCACAAGAACATTCATTTTTGCCCCAACTCAGTAGAAATGTAGCTTCTTCCCATGGTGGCCATCTATCCTTGCTCTTTCTCAGGGCATATGGCCAGCCTATTGCTGTTATATATTTCCAAACATAAATGAAAAAAAAAAAAAAAAACCTGTTCCTAAATCCCAAGGATACAAAAAAACTGTCTGAGTGGTTATATATGACCCCACCCTGTCCCACCCACATTTGACTGGGAGAATGGGAGGGAAGGGAACACCTAGTTCACCTACAGCTCTCTCTCTCTCTGAAGAAATTCTCACTCTGAAATTCCTCCTAATCAATATTCAAGCCTATCCTTACCTACTCTGAAGGTAGGTCAAAATAAGTTCACAAATTTCACTTGTTCTTTGTAGGTGATGTGATACATGTTGTTCTCAGCCGTTGGGGCTCCTGTCAAAATTCCCAGACCACAAGAAACATTGAATTCAGCATGCCGTTAGCTAAATATGGATTGTGAGTTCATTTTTAGTAGGATCTTATTGATGGTAATTCTGTGCAAACTACATTAAAGATTTGCCCCTCCAGAGTGCTTTTATACTCCCTCTTGCCAGGGTATTATTGGCTCAGGACAAATTTTATCTTAATTTCTTAGCAGATAGCATAAATTCAGACCCCAAACCAGCACAAAGCACAAGCTTGTCATTAACACCTCTTAAGAACTTTTTTCCACCCATGACAGACAGGCTCCCTTGTTGCCTCTCTGTACCAATTAATTGTTTTCTTAATTTATACTTTTACTGGTGGTATGGACCTTTGAATATCTTGTCCTTATGCAGGAGTCTCAGGTCCAACTCACTCTCCCTCCTAGCTTAGACCAAAACCTCATTGTCTCGTCCCACATGGATATTAAAACACTAATCCCTAGAGTACAGAAACTGGCAACCTCCAATACTTCAACCCTATCCCCAAGACAGCTGCTTACTGATCTGGGTTTTAGTTTCCTCCTCATTTTTGGTGTTTCCAGATTTCCCTTACTTTCTTGTAATCTTGCCTCTGCCTGTAAAACAGTGTTTGTCATCATATTTTAAGAGTCGACGGGAAGTTAACTCGCTACACCAATGTTTCCCTTCCCCAATCATCACCAGTCAGCCATTTAATGTTCAGTGCTCTTCTCAATGGGACTTCATTCCTCCCACCAGCACCCTGTCTGTAGAAAACCTGGAGGCCCCAGTTCTATAAGCACCAATCTTTCCACACACAAAAGTAGGTCCAGTCCCTGGATGTCTTGGTTAGGAATGACCATGTAAAGGGATGACTTTCCCTCTCACCAAAATGGGGTAGGACAGAACCAACCAGGGCATCAGTGGATACACCACTCGGGTTATAATACATTCCTGCCACTCTTTCTTACCTTCCTCCCAATCTAGAACCTATTCTTCCTTCAAGGCCAAACTTAGGACTCAAAACATCTGTGGAGTCTTTCCCCATGACTGGAATCCACACTCATGTCACCTTTACCATAATCCATGGCATTCCTTTACCACCTGATTATGTCTTGCTTCATACCATCCTTTGTTTTGTGTATTAACATACAGCAGTTCAATAACCTGCTTCATTTTTACAATCCATTGCATTCTCAAATACAATGTAAGTGATTTTTAAAAACATTAGAACTTATGTATCTAACCCAATGTAGTCACTTTGAAGAAAAAAAAATCTCTATTACATTCATATATTTGTACTTTTATGATGTTATCATTGCTGAAAACATTTTTCTAATTCAGACACATTTCTTTATGATCACATCTCAAATGTATTAAATCTTCAGTAAAACTAAGTTCTTAGAAGGCAGGAACTGTGTTAGGTACACCTTTTTTAAAGTTCCACACACAGACCAGAGACACACTGAAGTAGAGGTAAGGAGTGACATGCCTTTATGAGACAGGACAGAGGGACTGGAAAATGGAGGCAGGGTATTAAGGGACTAGGATCTGGCAGAGAGAAATGGCACTGGGGAAGCTGTCAAAAGAGGGACATGTTTTCAAGAAGGAGGAGGTTGTCTCTGACAACTGAGTCTGTATGTTACATCAGCCAAATTCCCAGTGACATCAGCAATTTGACCAGGTTTTGTTTGGCTCATTAGGCATACTTTAAAAGACAAGGACTCTCAGGGGAAATAAAGTGAAAGTATTTCTTGCTCCTTGGTGTCAGACTTGTGGCTAGAGAAGAGACCTGGAGGTACTAGGACACTGTGGGAAGACCAGGAAGCAGGTTTTCTGCTCAGCTATATTTGGTGCAGAATATAAGCTTGGAGACAGGCATTCATGAGCATGTTATTCTCTCTGTATCCCCAGCATTTCTACGGTGCGGGCACATAGGAGGCACTCACTGAATGTTTGTTCAATGAATGAATGTTAGCAAGTTGGAGCCTCCTAGAAGCATGCAACCTTGTCTCTGGCTCACTGACAAGGTCTTAATGACTGGCTGACGACCTGAAGGGGTGAGCTAGATTCATTCTTACATCAATGGATAATTTCATTTCTTTTAAACCTTGTGAACTGAAAAACCAGTTTCATGGTGTAAATGTAGGAATATTAAAGGGAAGAATTGAAGATAAACTAGAGTAAGACCTACTCTTCTTGAGTGATGCTTCTCTCATTTTTAACAATAGATTTTTATTAAGCCAAAGAATTGAATATTTAAACAAATATTTAAATTCACATTTAAGTATTTAAATAGTAGTTAAAAGAAATGTGTTATCTCAATCTGGGTAAAGGCAGCAGACAGCCAAGACAAGAGACCACATGGTGACATGCAAAATTCAGGAGCCGGATGTGCCTTCCCATCATTTGATGTGACATGGGACACTGGGCCATGTAGGTTCCAGCCTTAATTCCTTTGTCTAGACTCATTGCTGACTCTTGGTAAATTTGAAAATTCTTCACTAATTTCCAAGAAATTATGAGTACTACATTGATTTTAGGATTTGGTGTTTTTTTAATGCTGCAATTGCTTTGCTCTTACAAATTTGATGCAACATGACAAAACATATTTTCACTAGCACCAAATTTTAGTAAAGTGTATAAAATTTGATTTTTATAAACATCAAGAGTACTCCTAGTAGCTCGGTGCTTTGTGTCCACATAGAGGGATGGGATAGGGAGGGTGGGAGGGAGACGTAAGAGGGAGGGGATATGGGGATATATTTATACGTATAGCTGATTCACTTTGTTATACAGCAGAAACTAACACACCATTGTAAAGCAATGATACTCCAATAAAGATGTTAAAAAAATATATACTTGCATGTGTGGAAAGCAATGTATGTACAGTTACAGGTTCTTCACTGTAACATATGTAACAGCAAAACATTGGGAATAGTGTAAATATCCATAAAGAGAGGACTGAGTAAAATATGAAATAAAATAAAACGCAATATTATTAAAAAAAAAAAAGAGTACACCTAGTAACAAATGTTCCCAAAATATATCCCTTTAATTGTGGATAAATGTGCATAAAGTAAGCACATTCTATGCAGTATATGAAGCCACACCATCCACGACTCATTCAGAACTAATGTTGGCATAGAATGTAATCCCAATGGAAAGACATGTTTTAAATAATAAAAACATTTTCCTGTGACGTTTTTGACAAAGGCTAAACTAAAAAGAAAAGAACTGGTATTTATATAGCTAAAGGAGAAATATTTTAAAATACTTTTTAGGGTAGCTGCTTAGTGAATTTTATTTCTAAACTCTGAATTCCATTTGAGAAACCTACTCTAGAAACAGAGATTATCAGGGAGGACCTTCAAGACGGCAGAGGAGTAAGACGTGGAGATCATCTTCCTCCCCACAAATATATCAAAAATACATCTACATGTGGAACAAATCCTACAGAACACCTACTGAACGCTGGCAGAAGACGTCAGACTTTCCAAAAGGCAAGAAACTCCCCATGTACCTGGGTAGGGCAAAAGAAAAAAGAAAAAACAGAGACAAAAGAATAGGCACAAGACCTGCACCTCTGGGAGGGAGCTGTGAAGGAGGAAAAGTTTCCACACACTAGGAAGCCCCTTCACTGGTGGAAATGGGGGGTGGGCAGGGGGAAGCTTCAGAGCCACAGAGGAGACCACAGCAACAGGGGTGCAGAGGGCAAAGCGGAGAGATTCCCACACAGAGGATCAGTGCTGACCAGCACTCACCAGCCTGAGAGGCTTATCTGCTTATCTGCCGGCGTGGGTGGGGGCTGGGAGCTGAGGCTCCAGTTTCGGAGGTCAGGCCCCAGGGAGAGGACTGGGGTTGGGTGCGTGAACACAGCCTGAAGGGGGCTAGTGCACCACAGCTAGCCGGGAGGGAGTCTGGGAAAAACTCTGGACCTGCCTAAGAGTCAAGAAACCATTTTTTTGGGGTGCATGAGGTGAGGAGATTCAGAACACTGCCTAAATGAGGTTCAGAGACAGGCGCAAGCCATGGCTATCAGCACGGACCCCAAAGATGGGCATGAAATGCTAAGGCTGCTGCTGCAGACACCAAGAAGCCTGTGTGCAAGCACAAGTCACTATCCACACCTTCCCTCCCGGAGCCTGTGCAGCCCACCACTACCAGGGTCCCGTGATCCAAGGACAAACTCCCCGGGAGAACACACGGTGCACCTCAGACTGTTGCAATATCACACCGGCCTCTGCCGCCACAGGCTCGCCCCACATTCCGTACCCCTCCCCCACCCCCGCCTGAGTGAGCCAGAGCCCCCTAATCAGCTGCTTCTTTAACACCCTCCTGTCTAGTCAAAGAAGAGACACCAGAGGGCAACCTACATGAAGAGGCGGGGCCAAATCCAAAGCTGAACCCCAGGAGCTGTGCGAACAAAGAAGAGAAAGGGAAATTTCTCCATGAAGCCTCAGGAGCAGCAGATTAAATCTCCACAATCAACTTGATGTACCCTGCGTCTGTGGAATATCTGTATAGACAATGAATCATCCCAAATTGAGACGGTGGACTTTAGGAGCAACTGTAGACTTAGGGTTTGCTGTATGAGACAGAACAGCTACTGATTTTTATGTTTATCTTAGTATAGTTTTTAGTGCTTGTTATAATTGGTGGATTTGTCTATTGGTTTGCTTGCTCTCTTCTTTTTTTTCTTACTTTTAAAATGTTTTTATTTTAATATTTTTTTATTTTTTATTTTAAAAACTTTTATTTTATTTTATTTTATTTTATTTATTTAATTTTTCTTTCTTTTTTTTCTCCCTTCTCTTCTGAGCCATGTGGTTGACAAGGTCTTGGTGATCTGACCAGGTGTTAGGCCTGAGCCTCTGGGAGCCACGTTCAGGACATTGGACCACCAGAGACCTCCCAGCCCCACATAATATCAATCGTCAAGAGCTCTACCAGAGATCTCTGTCTCAATGCTAAGACCCAGCTCCACTCAACGACCAGCAAGCTCCAGTGCTGGACACCCCATGCCAAACAACTAGGAAGACAGGAACACAACCCCACCCATTAGCAGAGAGGCTGCCTAAAAACATACTAAGTTCACAGACACCCCAAAACACACCACTGGACATGGTCCTGCTGACCAGAAAGACAAGATCCAGCCTCATCCACGAGAGCACAGTCACCAGTCCCCTTCGCCAAGAAGCCTACACAATCCATTGAACCAACCTTACCCACTGAGGGAAGACACCAAAAACAATGGGAACTACGAACCTGCGGCCTGCAAAAAGGAGACCCCAAACACAGTAAGTTAAACAAAATGAGAAGACAGAGAAATACTCAGCAGATGAGGGAGCAAATTAAAACCCACCAGGCCAAAAAAATGAAGAGGAAATAGGCAGTCTACCTGAAAAAGAATTCAGAGTAATGATAGTAAAGATGATCCAAAATCTTGGAAACGGAATGGAGAAAATACAAGACATGTTTAACAAAGTCTTAGAAGAACTAAAGAGCCAACAAAAAATGATGAACAACACAATAAATGAAATTTAAAATTCTGTAGAATTAATCAATAGGAGAATAACTGAGGCAGAAGAACGGATAAGTGACCTGGAAGATAAAAAAGTGGAAATAACTAACACAGAGCAGAATAAAGAAAAAAGAATGAAAAGAATTGAGGACAGTCTCAGAGACCTCTGGGACAACATTAAATGCGCCAACATTCAAATTATAGGGGTCCCAGAAGAAGAAGAGAAAAAGAAAGGGACTGAAAAAATATTTGAAGAGATTATAGTTGAAAACTTCCCTAATATGGGAAAGGAATTTGTCAATCAAGTCCAGGAAGCACAGAGCATCCCATACAGGATAAATCCAATGAGAAACATGCCAACACACATATTAATCAAACTATCAAAAATTAAATACAAAGAACAAATATTAAAAGCAGCAAGGGAAAAACAACAAATAACACATAAGGGAATCCCTTTAAGGTTAACAGCTGATCTTTCAGCAGAAACTCTGCAAGCCAGAAGGGAGTGGCAGGACATATTTAAAGTGATGAAGGAGAAAAACCTACAACCAAGCTTACTGTACCCAGCAAGGATCTCATTCAGATTTGACAGAAAAATTAAAAGCTTTACAGACAAGCAAAAGCTAAGAGAATTCAGCACCACCAAACCAGCTTTACAACAAATGCTAAAGGAACTTCTGTAGGAAGGAAACACAAGAGAAGGAAAAGACCTACAATAATGAACCCAAAACAATTAAGAAAATGGTAATAGGAACATACATATCGATAATTACCTTAAGTGTAAATGGATTAACTGCTCCAACCAAAAGACCTAGACTAGCTGAACGGATACAAAAACAAGACCTGTATATATGCTGTCTACAAGAGACCCACTTCAGACCTAGGGACACGTACAGACTGAAAGAGAGAGGATGAAAATGATATTCCATGCATATGCAAATCAAAAGAAAGCTGGTGTAGCAATTCTCACATCAGATAAAAGACTTTAAAATAAAGACTATTACAAGAGACAAGGAAGGACACTACATAATGATCAAGGGATCAATCCAAGAAGAAGATATAACAATTGAAATATTTATGCACCCAACATAGGAGCACCTCAATGCATAAGGCAAATGCTAACAGCCATAAAAGGGGAAATTGACAGTGACACAATAATATTAGGAGACTTTAACAACTCACTTTCACCAATGGACAGATCATCCAAAATGAAAATAAGGAAACACAAGCTTTAAATGATACATTAAACAAGATGGACTTACTTGATATTTATACGACATTCCATCCAAAAACAACAGGATACACTTTCTTCTCAAGTGCTCATGGAACGTTCTCTAGGATAAATCATATCTTGGATCACAAATCAAGCCTTGGTAAATTTAAGAAAATTGAAATCATATCAAGTATCTTTTCCAACCACAACACAATGAGACTAGATATCAATTACAGGAAACAAATCTGTAAAAAATGCAAATACATGGAGGGTACACAACAGACTACTAAATAACCAAGAGATCACTGAAGAAATCAAAGAGGAAATCAAAAAATACCTAGAAATAAATGACAATGAAAACACGACCCTCCAACACCTATGAGATGCAGCAAAAGCAGTCCTAACAGGGAAATATATAGCAATAGAATCCTACCTCAAGAAACAAGAAACATCTCAAATAAACAACCTAACCTTACACCTAAAGCAATTAGAGACATAACAACAACAACAAAAAAACCCAAAGTTAGCAGAAGGAAAAAAATCATAAAGATCAGATCCGAAATAAATGAAAAAGAAATGAAGGAAACAATAGCAGAGATCAATAAAACTAAAAGCTGGCTCTTTGAGAAGATAAACAAAATTGATAAACCTTTAGCCAGTCTCATCAAGAAAAAATGGGAGAAGACTCAAATCAATAGAATTAGAAATGAAAAAGGAGAAGTAACAACTGACACTTCAGAAATACAAAGGATCATGAGAGATTACTACAAGCAACTCTATGCCAATAAAATGGACAACCTGGAAGAAATGGACAAATTCTTAGAGAAGAACAACCTTCCCAGACTGAACCAGGAAGAAATAGAAAATATGAACAGACCAATCACAAGCACTGAAATTGAAACTGTGATTAAAATCTTCCAACAAACAAAAGCCCAGGACCAGATGGCTTCACAGGCGAATTCTATCAAACATTTAGAGAAGACCTAACACCTATCCTTCTCAAACTCTTCCAAAATATAACAGAGGGAGGAACACTCCCGAACTCATTCTACAAGGCCACCATCACCTTCACGCCAAATCCAGACAAATATATCACAAAGAAAGAAAACTACAGGCCAATATCACTGACGAACATAGATGCAAAAATCCTCAACAAAATACTAGCAAACCGAATCCAACAGCACATTAAAAGGATCATACACCATGATCAAGTGGGGTTTATCCCAGGAATGCAAGGATTCTTCAATATATGCAAATCAATCAATGTGATAAAACATATTAACAAATTGAAGGAGAAAAACCATATGATCATCTCAATACATGCAGAAAAAGCTTCCAACAAAATTCGACACCCATTTATGATAAAACCCCTCCAGAAATTATGCATACCGGGAACTTACCTCAACATACTAAAGGCCATATATGACAAACCCACAGCCAACATCGTTCTCAATGGTGAAAAACTGAAACCATTTCCTCTAAGATCAGGAACAGGACAAGGTTGTCCACTCTCACCACTATTCTTCAACATAGTTTTGGAACTTTTCACCACAGCAATCAGAGAAGAAAAAGAAATAAAAGAATCCAAATTGGAAAAGAAGAAGTAAAACTGTCACTGTTTGCAGATGACATGATACTATACATAGAGAATCCTAAAGATGCTACCAGAAAACCACTAGAGCTAATCAATGAATCTGGTAAAGTAGCAGGATACAAAATTAATACACAGAAATCTCTTGCATTCCTATACACGAATGATGAAAAATCTGAAAGAGAAATTAAGGAAACACTCCCATTTACCATTACAACAAAAAAATTAAAATACCTAGGAATAAACCTACCTAACGAGACAAAAGATCTGTATACAGAAAACTATAAGACACTGATGAAAGTAATTAAAGATGATAGAAACAGATGGAGAGATATACCATGTTCTTGGATTGGAAGAATCAACATTGTGAAAATGACTATACTACCCAAGGCAATCTACAGATTCAATGCAATCCCTATCAAACTACCACTGGCATTTTTCACAGAACTAGAACAAAAAATTTCACAATTTGTATGGAAACACAAAAGACTCCGAATAGCCAAAGCAATCTTGAGAAAGAAAAACAAAGCGGGAGGAATAAGTCTCCCTGAGTTCGGACTCTACTACAAAGCTACAGAAATCAAGACAGTGTGGTACTGGCACAAAAACAGAAATATAGATCAATGGAACAGGAGAGAAAGCCCAGAGATAAACCCACGCTCATATGGTCACCTTCTCTTTGATAAAGTAGGCAAGAATATATAATGGAGAAAAGACAGCCTCTTCAATAAGTGGTGCTGGGTAAACGGGACAGCTACATGTAAAAGAATGAAATTAGAACACTCCCTAACACCATACACAAAAATAAACTCAAAATCTATTAAAGACCTAAATGTACGGCCAGACACTATCAAACTCTTAGAGGAAAACATAGGCAGAACATTCTATGACATACATCACAGCAAGATCCTTTTTGACCCACCTCCTAGAGAAATGGAAATAAAAACAAAAATAAACAAAATAGGACCTAATGAAACTTAAAAGCTTTTGCACAGCAACGGAAACCATAAACAAGATGAAAAGACCACCCTCAGAATGGGAGAAAATATTTGCAAATGAAGCAACTGACAAAGGATTAATCTCAAAAATATACAAGCAGCTCATGCAGCTCAATATCAAAAAAACAAACAACCCAATCCAAAAATGGGCAGAAGATCTAAATAGACATTTCTCCAAAGAAGATATTCAGATTGCCAACAAACACATGAAAGAATGCTCAACATCACTAATCATTAGAGAAATGCAAATCAAAATTACAATGAGGTATCACCTCACACCAGTCAGAATGGCCATCATCAAAAAATCTGCAAACAATAAATCCTGGAGAGGGTGTGGAGAAAAGGGAACACTCTTGCACTGTTGGTGGGAATGTATGTTGATACAGCCACTATGGAGAACAGTATGGACGTTCCTTAAAAAACTAAAAATAGAACTACCATATAAACCAGCAATCCCACTACTGGGCATATACCCTGAGAAAACCATAATTCAAAAATTGTCATGTACCACAATGTTCATTGCAGCTCTATTTACAATAACCAGGACAGGGAAGCAACTTAAGTGTCCATCGACAGATGAATGGATAAAGAAGATGTGACACATATATATACAATGGAATATTACTCAGCCATAAAAAGAAACGAAATTGAGTTATTTGTAGTCAGGTGGACGGACTTAGAGTCTGTCATACAGAGTGAAGTAAGCCAGAAAGAGAAAAACAAATACCATATGCTAACACACATATATATAATCTAAAAAAAAAAATGGGACAGGACAGGAATAAAGACACAGAGGTGGAGAATGGACCTGAGGACACAGGGAGGGGGAAGGGTAACCTGGGATGAAGTAAGAGAGTGGCATGGACATATATACTCTACCAAATATAAAATAGCTAGTGGGAAGCAGCCGCATAGCACAGGGAGATCAGCTTGGTGCTTTGTGACCACCTAGAGGGGTGGGATAAGGAGGGTGGGAGGGAGACGTAAGAAGGAGGGGATATGGGGATATATGTATATGTATAGCTGATTCACTTTGTTATACAGCAGAAACTAACACAACATTGTAAAGCAATTATACTCCAATAAAATTGTTAAAAAAAAAGAAACAGTTTATGAAGTGCTTCTGGCTCTAGATTCTGGTTGCATTTAGCTCAGTCTCTTAAAGGACAGGAAGCATAGGAAACTGTTGACTCAAACAAAAGCACCATATTAGGTTCTTGGGACCCACACTGAGTAAGAGCAACCAGCACAATCCCTTTCCCTGGGAGCTGTCCTACCATCAAGGGAAGACCATCCCACTACACAGGTACCCTCCTCTGAAAGCATGTCAGGGCCAGTCCCATCATGCCTCACACCCGTGCTCCCCATCTCCATGCTGCTCTCTCTATGCCTAAATCTGACCTATTACTTTCTTTACAAATCCTTCAAATGTGTCCTTGGACCTTCCAATCAGCATACCCCATGCCGTATCTTCTACTTCTTCTCATGCCCTAAATTAAAACCTTGCTCTCTCCTGTGTAATCTCTCTGGACACCACTCTCTCAGCCCTCTGGAAGCAGCCCCACGTTCTTCTGTTAAGGGTCTTTTAGTTTCCCAGTGCCACTTCCCAACCATTGTTTACATGTTCTTGATCCTGAAAGGTTCTTGACTCCTTCTCCCTCTCCTCCCTGCTGACATCTCCTCAACATGTAATCATGTCCCTCATTTTTTGAAGAATTCAACTCCTAGCCATGGAAACCTTTGGCACCCCAACTCATTGTCATGCTCCGTCATTTCATAGGGTCTTTCACAAACACATGAAGGAAGCAAAAATATATGCAAGATGTTCCATGTGACTAGCAATCAAGCAAATGAAAATTAAAACAACACCCATCAGTTTTAATACTATCAGATTGGCAAATTTTTAAATTATAAGCTGGATAATATTGAGTTTGTTGAAGATGTGGATACATGAGAACTCTCACACATGGTTGGGACTGTACATTGGTACAGCCACAGAAGAGAGAGATTTTGCAATAAAAGCCAGGTTGGAGATAAGCATATCCAGAAATACTACTTCTAGATACATGTATGTGGAAACAAAATTGCAAAGTTGATTTCATTACAATTTATACCAGTACAACAACCCAAATATCTATCAACAGATGAATGGAGAATTAGTTGCAGCTTATTAATACACTGAAATAGTACATAGAAATTAAAGTACATATACAAAAAACTAAAAACATGAATTTGGATAAAGGTTATCTCTGGGGTAAGAAAGAGGGTAGTGGGACTGGGGATGGGTACAAATGGGTCTTCATCTGTATCTGTTACTATATTTTATTTATTGCATTAAAAAGGAGAGATTGAAAACATGTAATAAGGCAAATGAGTTAAACCAGAGTAACAGGTAAATTATTTTAAAAAGAAAAAAATGTTCAGTCATTTCTTCTTGGCAACAAGTTTTGAAACCTTAGATAACTTAAGAATTTCAAATAATCTCCTAGCAATATAAATGATATCTACATAGGAAAAAAGAAAGATGTTTGGCAGTTAATCGTATTGGTATCAGACATCTAAGCTTAAAATTTGCATGAAATTAATTCATGTGAGGAATAAATTATTCTTGGATATTTAATATTGATCACAATTACCAAATAACAGTCAAATGTCCACTACACTTTGTATTATATGGAAACAATCTTATGCAAGTACAAATCTCCAAAACGTTCAACAAAGAAAAAGTAATCTGTTTCTACATCTGGCTTTACTTAAGGAGAGTAATGCTTTATTTATTCAACATCATTGTGAAATGAAGTGTTTCAAATAATTTTACGCCTTTAAGTGCCAAGATTTTTTTATTAATAATTTTAACCACTTGTACTGGAATCACTTTTGGAAAGCTATTGCACATTTGGATGTTTTTCTTCCCTTTCTTAAGACAGTAGACAGAGTATGATTAAGGTTTTCATGTTGACCTGGGGTCAAGATCAAGTAGGCTCCTAATTTCATTTTTTCTTATAATTCCAAAGGACCTTTGTCCACATTTGTCTCCAGGAAATATATGTAGTAGTAGTTCCCTGCATACTTTGGGCAGCTAAATAGTTGGTGACTATGTCTCCAGAAAATCACTCTTTTTCCTATTTGTTTAAGCCATTACTTCAGTCAATTTCACTGAGCTTGAGTAACATCTACTCATAAACACACATCTGCCAATACCCCTTTATTTCCATAATGCTTCTGCTTGATCTGGTCCACATGTCATGATTATCTTCACCAAAATCAGTCTGTACTTAAGGATGGATGTTTATCCCAGCAGTAAATAACTACAAGGCTGGGGATTTTGAATTGTTGTATCTGTTTTAAGCCTACGTTCTCCTTACTCTCAGGTTGTCAGCCTCCAGCAGCAGCTTTCTTATTCCCCCTCACTGATATGTTGACTGTGATCCATCCGGGGCTAGGGAATTAGGTCATCTATTCTAAAGTAAGAATAAATATGCTGTTACTGACAAGCTAGAGTCTCTCCCAAGAGGGAAGTACATAGGGTTGGGTCCATGAACCATTTTTTAAACTCTGCATGTGTGTCTGTTTCCTGTTCCTCTGTAATGTCCCAGATAACCAGTTAACCAAGTCCTTAGAGGCTCCCTTCGTCAGCATGGGACCACTGCTGCAAGACAGAGGTGAGGCCATTCCAGTGGCTCATCTGCACCATTTTAGAATTTGCCCTTCTTTTGATTCTTCCTCTGGACAAACAAGATGGCATTTGATAATAGTTCTTAGTCTTGAACATTTTCAAATTGAGTTCTGGTACTTGAGGCATTTTCTTAAAGGACTCCTGACAAACACACAGCAGAACTTCCATTGTAATTACTACTCTGTGCTAGATTTTACAAGTTGCCTGCTAGCATTTATTTAATTCTACTTTACTTCCAAACAAAAAGTTTGAAGTGCACATTCTATTCTCTATGCCAGGGATCAGCAAACTACAGCCTGCAGACCAAATGCTGGCACTTTTTATAAAGTTTTATTAGGACTCAGCTCATCAGTTCACATATTACCAATGATGCTTTCATGTTACAATAGCAGAGTGGCTGAGACAGAGACTAAGTGGTCCAGAAAGCCTAAAATGTTTATAGAAAAAGTTAACCTACCCCTGATTTAGACTAATTAGTGACTCTTACCTAAACATATTTACTTCTTCAAAGAGGTGAATTCCAACAATATCTTTCTTTTTCAAAGTGCAAACATGGAAAAGGTATAAAATAATCAGAGAGATTACTAGGAAAATGCTTAGTAGTTTCTGAGCTACTTTAATGTATCATTCAATTCTTAGCAGCTGAAATTGTTCCTGCTGGACAAGGGCAGTTATAGGCAACAGTGGAGTTTATATAAGCACCTCACAAGAATACCAATGGTGACATCCTCTAAGTGTAGCAAAGGTGCATTATAATTTTGTCTCAGACATAAAATTAGATAAGAGGTAGAAAATACCTTAAACAATAATTGTGCTATATAACATAATGCATAATTGATGTTGTGTTAGACCCACAGTTTGGAACAATTACAAACACTGAGAAATGGCTGGTAATTAATAGACTGTGATGTTATTAAGGCAACCTAAAGTTTATACCTTTTAATAAAACAAAACATAAACATTATTTTGACATATTTACATTTTATCTTGGTTATATCAATATAGTATTAAGAAAATACTATACAACAGAAATGTGGTATCAGAAAATAGAATTAATACCTGTAATTTAACTGTTATATTTTATGATACATATCAAGTATTTGCTTGCTAGACATAGTTATAATGTTATAGGCAAATGATTTGACCCATGTTACCCTAAATCCATAAAATAACTATTTAAATGCTATCTGAGTTCTAACATATTTGTATGTTGGACACATATGTTGAATAACCCCATAGAGTGGGATTTCATTAAAACTTAACTTTATTTTTGCCTTCTCAATGCCCATGAAGCTATTCAGTGAAAGAAGCTTTGCCCCTGCACTAGGTAAGAACTCAGAAGGCTTCATTAGTTTTCTATTCATTTTAGGGTAATAGCTACTGTCAGCTACTTTAAGTAAAAAAAATACAGTCTCATTTCAAAAATTAAGCACCCGGTTCAGGACATTAATCAACACTTCACTCTCCACTCAATCTCACACATGAGTGTAAGGCATTACTAAGGGCAGGTACGATTCTGTGTATTTTACCTTAAAAATCTGAAAAACTACACTACTCAAAACAGCATGATTTTGGTGAAAGAACAGAAACATACATTGCAACAGATCAGAAAAGGGAGCCCAGAAATAGACGCAAACAAATATAGTCAAGTGATCTTTGAAACAGGAGTGGCAATCCAATGGAAAAATAATAGTCTTTTCAACAAATGGCACTGGAACAACTGGATGTCCATATGCAAAAAAAAAATCAACCAAGACACAGATCTTACAACTTTTGCAAAAATTAACTCCTCAAGAATAGACCTAAATGTAAAATGCAAAACATTTAATTTCTAGAAGAAAATATAGTAGAAAACCTAGGTGACATTGGGTTTGACAATGAATTTTTAAATACAACATCAAAAGCAAAATCCATGAAGGAAAAAAATTGATGATAGGTAGAATTTACTAAGAATAGAAAACTCCTGCTCTGTGAAAAACATTGTTAAGAGAATGAAAAGACAAGCTACAGACTGGGCAAAAATCTTTGCAAAACACTTATCTAATGAAAACTTATATCCAAAATAGAAAAAAAAAAACAAACCCTTAAAACTCATCAGTAAGAAAACAAACAACCAAAATAAAAAATGGACAAAATATCTGAATAGATATCTCACCAAAGAAGACATATGGATATCAAATAAGCATATGAAAATATGCTCAACATCATTTGTCATTAAGAAACTGAAAATTAAAACAATGATATTTTACCATATACCTGTTAGAATGGCTAAAATCCAAAACACCAGTTGCTGGCAAGGATGCAGAGAAATAACTCTCATTCATTGTTGATAGGAATGCAAACTCATACAACCAGATTGAGAAGACAGTCCGATAGTTTCTTAGAAAGCTAAATGTAGTTTATTGTATACTCTTAGGTATTTACCCAACTGATTTGAAAACTTATGTCTACACAAAAATCTGCACACAAATGTTGTTAGCAACTTTATTTTTAATTGCCAAAAACTGGAAGCAATGAAGATGTTCTTCAACAGGTGAATGGATAAACAAATTTTGGAACAGTCCTACAAGGAAATATTATTCAATGATAAAAAGAATTGAGCTATCAAAACACAAAAGACATGAGTGAATCATAAATGGATATTACTAAGTGAAAGAAACCAGTCTGACAAAGCTACTTACTATATGATTCCAATCATATTTTTTTCTCTCATATCATTTTGGTAAACAGCATCTTTTATATATTAATGCCTCAGTTGAAACTTCAACTTCAGTGTCTTGTTATAAATGTGTATAAGCACACATTCAGGGACCAAGAAATACTCAGCCATAAGACAATTCTAAATTTAAACCTACTAACTTTATATGTTACTTCTCTAACTAGATTATAAACTCCTCAAGTGCTATAATCATAGCTTCTACTTCTTTGCAAAGTATACACACACACACACGCACACATACACACTCACACAGACACACACAAAGGAAACATAATTTTTAATCCCAAAATTGACTCAATAAATACTGGTTGCTGACTTGTTGATGGTGTATCTCTGTATACTTTATTCTACAAAAACAATCAAGCATGAATCTGAGGTTGGGACACGTAATTTGGAGCCAGACTTGGACTCCTGAGTTTCCAGCTACATCACTAGTTGACCACTTGAAAAACTGGCATTGATTAGTATCATCATTCACAGAAAGATCCAGATCAGACAGTCAATCCTGAAGATCAATGGAATGACCAATGTTGCACCCAGCACAAACTGAACATCCAAATTACTATCATAATACATTACCCAGGGAAAATATTTTGTACCTTGTCATTCATTTGAATCTGTAAAATTAACAACATTTTCAATTGAGAAATTAGACCCTCTAGAATTACCATATACAGAACTTAAAATTCAGGTGAAATGCATCATTTTTACCCACAAGCTAACAAACCAGCTCAGTTCATTCTGAAGTATGTAACAATGGGAGCATGCCCATGGTTCCTTTCTGTCAAAGGAAAATCTGACTGGTTCTGAACTGTTCCCCCTTGGCCAGGGATGAAGATTTCATTTTATAGCCCCTTCTCACACTAGGTATCCCAAATTCCTTACCCTCTGCTCAGGGGCTTGCAGGGATCCAGGACAGTGGGACAATGCGTTGTGCACAAGCAGTGGATGGTCCTGAGGACCAACCACTCGCTCTATCACAAATCTTCACCAAGCCTGTGTGTCTTCCCCTCCCCACTTCAAACTCTCTGGTCTGTTGTCCCTCCCCCTCGTCTTCTCTTTCATAGAGCTCGAGGCTCACCTCACCTTTGGGGATAGAAAACTGCTTAACATAAACAAGCATCAGAGTTTTCTCCTCCTGGGTTAGGCCAGCAGCTCCTTTAAAGTCTTTGTTTCTGCTTCCATGTGGGCTGGGAAGGGGAAAGCCGCCCTCAGGCACCACTGAGAGTGCAGAGGGGGAAAGATATACTGGACATATGTCAGAAAACACACAGATTTAACTACACAATATAGCCCTGTCATAATAGCTTTCCAACAAATATCCTTTCTTCTTTGCAAAAACTGCTATTCTTATTCACCTCCCATGTTGTGTTTTTTCAAAGTAAAATGGTTTAAAAACAAGAAGCGACACAGTTTGAAAATGTTTAACCAAGATAGACAGCAGAGCTTAACAGACAAAGCAGATGTCATGGCCAACCAAGAGAATTTAATAATTTAGGCTAAGTTGAGGTCATAGTCAGGGGTAATGAGAAGGGAGTCTTAGGCAGAGGTCACAATTGATGGCCAATGATCAGGCATGGAAAGTAATCATAGGCCAAGAGAAGCCATGCCTAGTGTCCAGGCAAAAGTGGTGACCCACACCGGGTAGGTGCATTTTTATTGACTTGGCGGTGGAGGTGGGGAGTAGGAAGTGATTACTAAAGCTCTGTAGGGATCCATTAGTCCTAGGAGAATGAATTGGAGCTCCTACTGGCAGAGTATTTGAACAGAATCAGTCAAAACGGATATAGATTCTAGAATAGCTCCAAAGATGTTCCAATACTTAAGCTTGCCCAGAGAAAAGTTTAATACAAGGGAGAAAAGACAGTCTCTTCAATACTTATTGAAGAGTGCTGGGAAAAGTGGACAGCTATGTGTAAAACAATGAGATTAAAACATTTCCTGATACCGTATACAAAAATAAAATCAATGAAAGAATGCTCAACATCATTAATCATTAGAGAAATGCAAATCAAAACTACAATGAGGTATCATCTCACACCGGTCAGAATGGCCATCATCAAAAAATCTAGAAATAATAAATGCTGGAGAGGGTGTGGAGAAAAGGGAACCCTCTTGCACTGTTGGTGGGAATGTAAATTGATACAGCCACTATGGAGAACAGTATGGAGGTTCCTTAAAAAACTAAAAATAGAACTACCATACAACCCAGCAATCCCACTACTGGGCATATACCCTGAGAAAACCATAATTCAGAAAGAGTCATGTACCAAAATATTCATTGCAGCTCTGTTTACAATAGCCAGGACATGGAAGCAACCTAGGTGTCCATCATCGGACGAATGGATAAAGAAGATGTGGCACATATATACAATGGAATATTACTCAGCCATAAAAAGAAATGAAATGGAGGTATTTGTAATGAGGTGGATGGAGTTAGAGTCTGTCATACAGAGTGAAGTAAGTCAGAAAGAGAAAAAGAAATACAGTATGCTAACACATATATATGGAATCTAAGGAAAAAATAGGTCATGAAGAACCTAGTGGCAAGATGGGAATAAAGACACAGACCTACTAGAGAATGGACTTGAGGATATGGGGAGGGGGAGGGGTGAGATGTGACAGGGTGAGAGAGTGTCATGGACATATATACACTACCAAATGTAAAATAGATAACTAGTGGGAAGCAGCCGCATAGCACAGGGAGATCAGCTCGGTGCTTTGTGACCACCTAGAGGGGTGGGATGGGGATGGTGGGAGGGAGGGAGATGCAAGAGGGAAGAGATATGGGAACATATGTATATGTATAACTGATTCACTTTGTTATAAAGCAGAAGCTAACACACCATTGTAAAGCAATTATACTTCAATAAAGATGTTTTAAATAAATAAATAAATAAATAAATAAAATAAAATCAAAATGGATTAAAGACCTAAATGTAAGACCCAAAACCATAAATCTCCTGGAAGAGAACATATGCAGAACACTCTTTGATATAAGTCATAGCAATATTTTTTTGGATCTGTCTTCTAAGGCAAAAGAAATAAGAGCAAAAATAAACAAATGGGACCCGAATAAACTTAAAAGCTTTTGCACAACAAAAGAAACCATTGACAAAACGAAAAAACAACCTATGGAATGGGAGAAAATGTTTGCAAACGATATGACTGACAAGGGATTAATATCCAAAATACATAAACCTTTCATACAACTCAGTACCAAAAACACAAACAACCCAATCAAAAAATGGTCAGAAGACATGAATAGACATTTTTCCAAAGAAGACATACAGGCACATGAAAAAATGCTCAGCATCTCTAATTATTAAAGAAATGCAAATCGACATGATTTTTAGGATCTTTGGTGGACTTTGAGTCAACTTTAGGTAGGCTAACAAGGAAAGTTTAGGCCAATAATCCTTAATCTTAATTCCCAACTCTCACCTCGAACTACATGGAAATCTATTAAAATTTAACACCAAGCGACTTTTTATAATTTGCTTTTGGTTAAGATGTGAGTGTTAGGAAAAATTTGTGTTTTATACCAGAAAATTTTATGAATTCCTTCTAATAAAGGCATCTCAAATTTAGACTTCTTTTAGAGATGGCTGTGTCCCGTTTGGGACAAATCATTTTTAAAAGGCTTGTATGTAATGAGTATATTGCTCTGACTCAACTGCGTGTTGTATGAACACAACACGATGTAGTTTTACTTTTCTCTAATTACTGCCTTCAACCAAACTCAATCAAATCTGACTTTTGCATTCCTTAGTGACATCCTAGGCAGATTTCTAAACTTTCCTGGTTCTTTTCTATTGCTAAAACTTAGTCCGACTGAAACTCAAACTTGATTTGCATATCACGTCTTCTCCTCCTATTAGCATGGTTTTGACCCAGACCCTTGTGGAGTCCAGAGAGGAAGGGGACGCAGGAAGCAGTGAACTGCCTTCCCTTTACCTCCTTTTAAGGTCTAGTCTCTCCAGTATGTTGGCAAGAAGGAGGTAGAGAGAGATGACTCCTATTTAACCAGTTCTTGTGGTTCCTCTCCCCGTTAGTTGCTGTGTGCTTTTCAAAGAGCCCTGTGAGAGCTCTCGCTGGCGCTCCCGGGCCCCCGCCCAGCACACTTCCTGACTCAGGAGATCGTACTCTGGTTCTACCTCCTCCACCCTCCTCCCAGCTTCCACCTTCAGAGGACGGAGCCACAGCGCCATGGCAACCCATCACCCAGGCCCCTCTGGGTGGGAAGCTCTCGCAAGGATGCAAGCCCAGCTACCTTCCACTGCATCCTCTAGGCCCACGGGGGACACAGGTATCCTCACCATGGTCACACCTCTCTCAGCCCCACCATCTCCTGGTCCTACTTCCCCTGCTCAGATGAGATGAGGCGGATAAGCAAATCATCCAGTTGGAGATCAAGATGCCCATCTCTCCTTTCCCAGTTTCTACAAGTAATTTTCTTGGAACCTCCTTGTCACTGGGGTTGGGGAGGGGCAGTGGCGTATAACTCACTCCACACCAAGGAGACAGGCAAGAATTAACTTCTCCACACAAATCCTGCAGGTCGATGGCTTTTTTTCTCTACTCCTTCTCTCTCCCCTTAGTTTCCTTGTATAGACTTGGTGAAGGGGGCTAGTGGCTGGTGGTAGAAGGGACTATTCATTACTTCTTAATAAAACTGGAGCAGGTGCTTCCGGGGACCTCCCTGAGTTGGTGGCCATCTCCACAATGACAGGTATTTCCTGCCTGATGTTTTCAGCTATGGGCTCTAGTGCCCGTTCTGGTGTATCACAAGAACGATCCCTTGACATCCTTTAGCAGGCTTCAACAGAAAAATTCACAATTTTTTTCTTTAAAAAAAATAGGCACAATATTTTCACCACAGAATCCAAGGCACAAATCTGTTTTTGGGGGAATGAGTGAGACTTTGTATCTTTTTTGGGTAGGCACAGAAATCCCCTCCTATTCAAAATGTTCATCTCTCTTGTGAGCCAGTCAAGAAAAGAAAGACTATGTCTGTAGCTGAGGAAACCAATCAGCTGCCTGGGGACAGGGAACAGACACTCAAGTCTTCAGGACCCACCAGTGGCTTCTCTGATGCCTGAAGAGGATTGTGCTCGAAATTCCTCAGTCCATAGGGGATTCAGTTTCCCCTCATCCTCTAATCCTCACTTAACGCCGAAAGTCAGTCAGCAAACCACTAACTGAGAACAAATCTGAAGAACATGAAGTATAGATAATTGGGAAAAACCTAAGATGTAAAGAGAGTTATTATCAATAGAGTACAGGTGATTCCCTCTGTGATGCTCAGAGAACCCTGAGGAGATGTGAATTTCATTTTGTAACTCGATATTGGGAATAGAGGGCTGGTGTATCCAGAGGACCCTGCTCTCTCCCTTCACAGCTCTGAATACCCAGACTCACTCAATGAACTGAGACTTTGCATCCCTACTATTCGCCATGGGAAGAGAGTTGGTTCCCACTACTAGGCTGCTGGAATTGATGATACACACTCCAGAAATAATACCATAGAAGATACAAAACCTACTAACACAGTGTCTGGCCATAAGAGCCACTGGAAATAATATTTTTAAACCAAGCTGATTAAAAAAGTTTTATGTCTATGGACTTCCCTGGGAGCCCAGTGGTTACGACTTCGCCTTCCAATGCAGGGAGTACGGGTTCAATCCCTGGTCGGGGAGCTGGGATCCCACATGCCTCATGGCCACAAATTCAATAAAGATTTTTTTTTTAATGGTCCACATCAAAAACAAAAATCTTTAAAAAAAAAAAGTTTATATCTAGCTGAGGACTTAGAAATGTAAAGAAAAAAATGTCAAGTTAGATACCAATGGTTACAAACGGAGAAAGTGCCAAGAGCAGACTGATGGTGGGGAGGCAGCCAGACTTGAGTTGGGACACTGATGTATGGTCCGGAGGCTCTGCCTCCAAGGAGATGGTCAACTGGAAGAAGTTCAAGACCAGAAGAGCAGGCTAACAGTTTTCTACCAGCTTCATGGTCAGAGGTAGAGCTCTCTCACTACCCAGAGTTAGTGCTGGGAGCCCGAGGCGTACCTAAGTTTCTTCTGGGAAAAAAGACTAGAAAAGATATGGACTAGAAAAGACCAGGGCTAGTGAGATGGCAGACTGATCTCACCAAGGACTAAAGTTCGCTTGGTTTGATCTGGTACCTAACCTGAACAGTGCTAATAAATAATAGCTACACTACCACAGTGTAACCATCCCGAGGCAGGTCACTTTCCTTATCCCCATTTTATAGATGAAGAACCTGAGGCATGGAGAAGTTATGTGACTTGCTCACGTTTACATAGTTTATAAGTGGAGCCAGGTTCAGCTATGACCCAATAGATCTAGAACTTGTGCACTTAACCACTTGGCTTTGCTGCCTCTCATGAAAAAGAGAGGCCTTCCCACCCCAGGATCACCCAAAGAAAGATGCTTCTCCTCTGTGAGCTATTAACCTACTGCAATTAACAGCGAAAGGCGGGGGAAAGAGTCGGAGGAATGAGCAGTAAAATTGGGGAAATGGCCTCCTTCCCCTCAGGCAGCCAGGGAAAAAGCATTTAGGTTGACTTTCAGAGTTTTCAGGAAGCAAAGAATACACTCCTTCCATGTCACTGCAGTTCCCAAGAAATCCTTGCTCTTAACCCAGCTGTCAGAGCAGGCATTTTGGTGAGTGACTGATAGGGTCGAAGCACCACCTAGTGGCTTAAGCTGAAAATATTCCCAGAGGATGTCCCTGGAGAATCAGAGGCAAGGAAGGAAGCAGAGATGCGTCCAGTGCAGGAAAAGGGAACCCAAAGCAAAAACTACCCATGCTCAAAGCCTTTCTGTACCCCCTGTAGCTCATAGAAGCACATCATTAAAAGATGTCTTTTTTCATGCCAGCCTGCTCAAGGATTTACCCAGCGTATCAGGAACAAAGCAAGGGCTAGAATCCAGGAGACCTAAATCCCAGACCCCAGTCACTTACTCTACAGCAGACTGAAAAATCCTGTCTTCTAAAACCTCTTCCCAGGTTTAGGAACCATCTTGGCTATCTGTGGGTCTTACCCAACATCTGGGGGAAACTCAATAGAGAAGTTAGTGGTAATGAAGGAGCAGGAAAGGAAAGAGAAAATGGGGGTCGGGGGAATGGTTCTTTCTTCTCAAAAAACAGTTTTCCCTGAGCTTATATAAAAACTCAGAATAATAGAAGGAAGGGCTGCAGTATGCACTGTTGCAGGCTGTATCCCCACCTTCCTTGCAGTTTCAGGAGCTGCTAGTGGATCTCTATCCCTTGTCCCTTGCTTGGCACACAGAAGTGAGACAGTCCACCTGAGACTGAAGTGTCAGGCACTTCCATGGGAGAGAGGTTGGCAGGTCAGGTCAACGGCCCCAGCAGAACTCTCAGCTAGCTCTGGCATGTGACAATAGAGAGTTATAAGAACAAGGGACAGCTCAGAGGTGCAGTCTGAAGCAACAGGATATAAGTACAGCTTCTAGAATCCCGAGCAGTGGTCATACTCTGGTGTCAGGTGCCGTCAAGTCAGGGTGGTTGGTAAGAAGGATCTGTGGTACGGCCCAGCCCAGAGAAACAGGCAGCTGGCTGGTCTCCCCCACCCACCTCTAGAAACCTGGGGAGATGGAGAAATTCCAAGTGCAAACTAAAGAATGTCACTCGCCATCTGGTTCTACAAGAATGAAGTCTCTAGCCACTGCCATTGCTGACCTTTAACAGGGCCTGAAAGGAGTTCAGGGTTGAGATCAGCAATGAGACACTCTGTGCCTTTGGAAAAAACTGGCAGAACAGGCCTTCAGATAGTTAGATATTTTCAGGAGAAAATATTATGAACCAAATTTCTTGCATATTCTCTTACCTAGAAAAACACTTAAAATAATTAACAGAGACATTCGCTCCTTGTGACTAGCAGCAACCTTCTACCAAGATGTGTGACTGATTGCACGTATCCCTTCACAAAATCCTATGTATACTGACCTCCCTGCTACCTGTTCAGAGCAGTCCCTCAGAGCTATCTGAAAGGCTATCTCCCGGGCTATAGTCCTCAGTAAGTCCCCAAATAAAACTGAACTCACAGGTCTCACATTGTATGTTGTTTTTTGTTGTTGTTGTTTTTGTTTGTTTTTTTTCAGTTGACACAAGCATTCAAAGGATCAGACAGGAGAGGTGTGGACAGACAAAAGTAGATTCAGGAAGCAACCCAATGTAGTATCAACCAACATGAGGTCAAGTGTTTTTTAAGCTACACAGACTTGGTCCCAACTCAGTTCAGGTTAGCATCTTGCCAGGTGTGACAGACTCTTGACCCTGTTGGAACCAGGATGCTGATACATTTTCTAAGAATGAGCCTCCAGGTGTTCCTTTCTGTCCCTAGGCTTTATCATATCTACTCTGTAGGCACTCCAGCACCTGCAAGCCCCCAGTATTCTGACCAAGGCAGAAGATGGTACCTCTCCCACTTGAGCCTCAAGAATTCTTGCCCTTCAGGCACATCTGGACTGCCACTGCATCCCACTCCATCACCTTCCTGTGAGTCTGGTCTATTTTTGCTCACCTTATTTTTACCTTTCAAGGTTGCTTCTATCCTTGGGAGAAGTGTGGATTCTTCACCTCTTGTTCTAAGCTGAGCTCAGGTCTTAGTCTCACCAGCGGTTACAAGGTCATCATGACATGAGACTCTCCACTCCATGTCAGGTCACTCCCACACTGCCGGACTGCTGTCATTCCCTACTGCAAAGGTTCAGTCAGCCTGGAAGGGTCACCCCTAGGTCTTCATGTATTTGTCAGACAGAGCTGATTATCACCCCCTGAGATCAATGAATGAATGAGCCTTCCTCTGTAGATGTTAATGTCATCAGCTACTTATGTATGTTCCCCATAGTATTGGTTTGAAAGACTAATCTGTTGTAACAAAGACACCTTGAATTACAGTGACTTAAAAATAAAGTTTATTATTTCTCTCTCATGTTACAGTGCAGAAAAGTCACAAGCTGTTTGCCAGACACAGTCATTCAGGGACTCTTCTACTTTATTTCTTCATCTTGTTTTAGATAATTTTCCTATGTTCAATACATATTTGAGAACTTACTATTTTAAAGTGCTGGCTTACATTTCTCAGAAAATACAGTCTCAGCCTTCTCAGGACTCAAGATCTAATGGGAAGACAAAGCAAGTAAATTAATAAATGTGTTCAGAGAAGAAAATCCAACACAATGGAGAGAGAGAAGTGGTCTTAGATTCAGGGGCAACAGGAAAGTCTTCACAGAGGAAGTTGTATATGAGATGGAATTTGAAGGATAAATAAAATTTTAGCAGCTAAAGAAGAGAATAAAACATTACCAGTGGAGAAAACAGTATGAGCCATGTTTGAAGATAATAAAATGCAGGAACTCTAGAAAGCAATGAACATATGAGTATATAGCGTATTAGCCGGGGGGAGATCAGAGCTTCATTGCAGAGGACCAGACAAGGAAATCATTTACTTGTGGGCCATGAGGTATCTTCCGGTATTTCAAGTTGGGCAGTGAATGTTCCGAGCTCTGATGCTGGTTGAGACAGGTGGAGTGAAGGGGGAGGTTGGAAATAGAGAAACTAATATAAAACCACTGCCATAGTCAAGGAGGAGAAAGCACAGGCTGGAATCAAGTTATAGGTACAGCGAGGAGCCTGAAAGGAAAACCACAGTGGAAGCAGGACTGACAGGATTTCACAATTGGTTGAATGTTGGGAGTGAAAAGGAAAAATAAAACATTACTCAGAGTTGTCAAGGTTTAGCTCCTTAAACAATGGTGAGGCTGCTGAGGTATGGAAGTCAAAGCATGAAGGAGATTGGGTAAAGATGGTGGGGTGAAGCGTTCAGCTTCAAATATTACATTTAAATTCCTAGAAGACCCAGAGAGAGGTTTCTAAAAGCAGCTCAAAATGTAAGTCTGAAGCTGAGACGAGAGTTATTTCTAGTGTAAGATATGGATTTAAAGTAGTCAGTAGGGAAAGAGACCAGGAGGGTAAGAGAAGACAGGATGACCAACTTGGGCTTAAACAAGGGTGTTGGCGGGACTTTAGAAAACTCACACACAGTAACAGTACAAGGAAAAATCTTCAGGGAAAAAAAAGAAAACTTACCTGAAAAGCTGAAAAATCAGAAGGGCTCAGTGTTCTGGGAGGAAAAAGAAAGGATTCTCAACAAGGGGCAACTATGTGAAAGACAAAGATGATGCAGATGGGTGAAAGCCATCGAATTTGATAATTAATGTTTAAGTCATAACTTTCAGGACAGTATCTTAGTAAACTAATAAGGATAAAAACAAATGTGTTAATCAGCAAGTTAGGAAAGTTAGGAAAACAACACAGAACGTTAGGAAAGGAATAACATAATAAAGCAAAGGAAAATAGAAGTAAAGAATTGATAAAGCAGAAATTAATGAGCTAGAAAACAGAACTAAAAAATAAATGCAAAAAGTGTACCTTAAATATGAATAAACTACCAGCTAACCTAGTTAAGGAAAAGGTAAAGCACCCAATATACATAAAAAGAAATAAGTGAGAAACACACATAAAGAAGAAATTAAAAGAATCATAATAGTCCACTCCATTCAACTCTACACAAATAAATCTGATAATCTAGATTAAAAGGATATTTTTCCATGAATATATAATTTACTTAAAATATCCCCAGATGATACGATCATATATTTTAAAAACACAATACAACTAACTGTAAAACTACTGGAAACAATAAGAAATCTGGTAACACAGAGAGGTGCTGAATTAATATGTAGAAATCAACAGCTTTCATGTATACAGACAACGAGTTAGAGTATAATGGAAGAAAAGACTCCATTTTCAATATCAAGATAAACTATCTAGAATAAACTTCATAAGAATTAGGTTAAACATGAATAAAAATTAAACAATACAGAAAGATACCAAATAAGGTATTTTTTATTGAACAAATGAAAAATGTTAATTTGTAAATGTAGCTAACATGAACCTAATCAATAAATATACCAGAAGGGTTTTGGTTTTCTCCTTTTCTCTCTCTCTCTTTTTTTGGACTAGACAGGCTAATTATAAAGTTCATATGGAGAAAAACCAAATTAAAATAGCTAAGAAAACTCTGGGAAAATAGGAGCAAATATCCCTATCAAATCTTAAAACCTAAAGTCTCAATAATTCAAATGATGCTGGTTTGGTACATAAATAGACTTATGGAACAGAATAGAAAGTCAAGAAATACACAAAAATATACACAGGAATTTAGATTATGATAAAAGAGTCATCTCAAATCAGTATAGAAAAGATAACTTTTCAAATAATTGTTTTACCATCTGGATTCCAATTGGATCCAAGATTTAAGTGTTTAAAAATAAATAATTAATTAAAATACTAAAGAAAAATGTGGGAGAATTCCTTTATAAACCTGTATTTTAAAAAAGCCTAGAAGACTAGGCCTCTAGAAGACTTAGAGAAAAGATTGATACATCCTGCTAAATAAAAATTAAAATCCTGTGCGAAAAAAAAAAAAAAAAACCTACAAAAATTAAAGCCATAGCAAAGTCAAAAGACAATGACAACCTAGGGGAAATTATTTGCAATTCATATCACAGAAAAAGATGATCTCAATTTATAAAATACTAGATTTTGATAAAATGAAAAACAACCCAATATAAAAGTATACAGGTCACAGAAAAGGAAATAAATGTGTAAAAAGATGCTCAATCTCACTCATAATAAGGGAAATGTACATTAAAACTATGCTGAGAGGGACTTCCCTGGTGGCGCAGCGGTTAAGAATCCGCCTGCCAATGCAAGGAACATGGGTCCGAGCCCTGGTCGGGGAAGATCCCACATGCCACGGAGCAGCTAAGCCGCTTGGCCACAACTACTAAAGCCTGGTGCCTAGAGCCGGTGCTCTGCAGCAAAGAGAAGCCACTGCAATGAGAAGCCTGCATACTGCAACAAAGAGTAGCCCCCACTCACCGCAAGAGAAAGCCGCGTGCGCAGCAATGAAGACCCAACACAGCCAAAAAAAAAAAAAACTAGTTGAGATAACATTTTATCACCTTAGATTGGCAAAGATCTATAAACTTGACAGCACAATGTATTCATTTTCTATTGCTACTGTAACAAATTATACAAACTTAAAATCTTAAGCAACACAAATTAATTCTCTTACAGTTTTATAGGTTAGAGTCCAACATGGGTCTCACGGGCTAAAATCGAGGTGTCAGCAGGGCTGCGTTCCTTTCTGGAGGCTCTAGGAGAGAATATGCGTCCTTGCTCTTTCCACCTTCCAGAGCTGCCCACATTCCTTGGCTGGCGGTCTTAGTCCAGCATCTGCAAAGCCAGCAGCGTTGCATCTCTTTGTGTCTTTCTTGCACTGACACATCTTCCTCTGACTCTTCTTCTGCCTCCCTCTTCTATTTTAAGGACATTTATGATTACATTAGGCCCACCTAGATAATCCAGGAAAATCTCCCTATCTTGAGGTCTGCTAATTAACGACCTTAATTCTTCTTTGCCATGTTACTTAACATAGTCACAGGTTCCAGGGATTAGGACTTGGACATGGGGGGAGGGGATTATTCTTCCTACCTACTATAGACACTACCAATGAGGATGTAGGAAACAGGCACTCCCACAATTACTGGTAGAAGGGAAATTGGTACAAAGGATATGTAATATGACAATATGTCTCAAGATTTAAAATGCACATAAACTTCCAATATATACATATATCAAAGCACTATGTTGTACACCTTAAAATTATACAATGTAATATGTCAATTCTATTTCAATACAACTGGAAAAAATTAATAAAAATAAAAGTTTAGATAAATAAATAAATGCACATTACCTTTGATCCAGCAATCCCACTTTGAGAATCTATTCCATAGATATACTTGCATACAGATGAAATGATGGATGTCCAAGATTATCTATTGTAGCAATGTTTGCAATAGGAGATTGGAAACAACTCAAATGTTTATTAATAGGAAACTGATTGAATGAATGGTGGTACAGGCATACAAAAGAGTACAATGTCAAAATTTAAAAGAATCTCCAAGACAATTAAGAAGCAAAAATTGGAAGGTGGGAGAATAGTGTATATAGTGTGCTATCTTTTTGTAGAAGCTGGGAGCCAGGTAAGAATTTATATTTGTATTTACTAGTAAATGCATAAAGAGTCCCTGGAAAAATATACAAGAAACTAACAATGATGATTATCTATAGGATAGAAGGGATGGGTAAATAGGAAACTTTTCATTATATACCAACACACACACATGCACACACACACATCTGCACACACATACATTTTCAAGACTCAGCTCAGATGTCTCCTTCTCTAACCTTCCTGCCTTCTGAACACCTTCTCTGGGCCACTCATAGACATTTTGTGCCATTATTAGGGCACTATGCTCTTCTTTGATTTACCTTAATTTGAATGGAATTCTTTTTTCCACTAAGAAGAAAGAGGAGGAGGCGGAGAAGACAAGTAGAGGAAGAAGAGAGGAAATGGGGGGTGAAAATGAGGAGGAAGTTGCTACTTTCTGAATCTTTAGGAGGAGGAGATTTTTAATCTTTTTTTTTTTTTAATTTTATTTTTGGCTGTGTTGGTTCTTCGTTTCTGTGTGAGGGCTTTCTCTAGTTGTGGCGAGTGGAGGCCACTCTTCATCGCGGTGCACGGGCCTCTCACTGTCGCGGCCTCTCATTGTGGAGCACAGGCTCCAGACGCGCAGGCTCAGTAGTTGTGGCGCACGGGCTTAGTTGCTCCGCGGCATGTGGGATCTTCCCAGACCAGGGCTCTAACCCGTGTCCCCTGCATCGACAGGCAGACTCTCCACCACTGCGCCACCAGGGAAGCCCAGATTTTTAATCTTTAACACAAAGAAACATGAATTTTAAAATGGTTGAGAAACACTGCCCTGCACTGTAAACACTTTGAGGGCAGGGATAGTAATCTCCAAACAGCTCTTATCCCACTGCAAGCTAATCATTTATTCCTTTGTCTTTCCAACTAAACCACAAGCCCCTTAAGGGAATGGATTTTATGGTTTCCTCAAACACAGGGTGATCCATTTGAAGGACTGAAGAGAATGGATTTGTACCCCTTACTAGAGGAAAATGTTAGACATGCAAATCTTATAAGAGATTCAGACATGCAAATGAACATGAACACTCAGACATGCAAATCTTATAAGAGTTCTTCCTTATGTTATGGATCCTAAGACACTTATGTTTTCAGGTTTCATCATCTCTGAAATTGAGTAACACCTCTCAATCCCTGCCATCTGAGCAGCAGTTATGACTAGTCATCCCTGCGTGTGTCACTGCACTTGGTCATAGATGTTCATGCTGCCACCCCAGTTGAAGTATATGTAAGGTGACCACGGAATTTTATCCTCCAAAATGAGACTCTTTTGAGAATGAAAGGCCACACTAACCAGACAGGATGCTATGACACGAGTAATCGGGGCCTGTCCCAGGCAAAGGCGGACAGAAGGTCACCCTAGTGATACATCTAGTTAGTACCATGTATGCTGGATATAAATGTCATTCAAAATGTCTTCAAACAGACTATACTGTGATAAGCATTGAAGTTTAAAATGTCATGTCCACAAAAGGCACAGAAACAGCAGTGGAATGTAAATTTGATATTAGTAAAACAAATATTCATTTTTGGAGAAATGGCCACAATTCCAGGTTTTTCTTACAATGTAAAACCCAGTGTCCATGAGACCCGAGTAAAGTAGATACTTAAAGTCCATAGAGGCGTGTTACTTTTTTTTTGGTAGAAAATATGCAACAGTCTCTGCCTTGAAGCTATTTGTTGGGGTGGTTTATCAAGTGCCCTCAGCTCCTCCCAGCAGTGTGCTCGGGCCAAGCTTCAGGCACAGCTCTGGCCAGAAAGCAAGAATCCCCCTGCGGGCTTACATGCTCTTGTACCTAAAAAACGTGAAATAAAATCGCTATGTAAATAAAATCTAGGGACTTCCCTGGTGGTGCAGTGGTTAAGACTCTGCCTGCCAATGCAGGGGACACGGGTTTGAACCCTGGTCCGGGAAGATCCCACATGCCACGGAGTAACTAAGCCCGTGTGCCACAACTACTGAAGCCCACGCGCTCTAGGGCCCGCGTGCCACAACTACTGATCCCGCGTGCTGCAACTACTGAAGCCCAAGCACCTAGAGCCTGTGTCCCCGCAAGAGAAGCCACCGCAATGAGAAGCCCGCTCACTGCAACTAGAGAAAGCCCACGCACAGCAACAAAGACACAATGCAGCCAAAAAAGTTTTTAAAAATTTTAAAAATAAATAAATAAATAAAATCTACTGAGTCTCCCTCTTGACTTGTATAATCAAGATCTCCACTTCAACTGTCACATTCAGGAACCTCGGTATATAGGAACTTTATGATTGTAAAATTCTGGCATTTTTGCTAATCAGGATCATGGTTGGGAAGAGGGTTTATTTCCATCCTTTCATCACTGTTTCTTCCCCCTCAGACACCATGGTTGAGGGACTCAGAGGTAGCCTATTTCACCAAAGAAAAAGGTTTGAGAGTCGGGGGTGGGAGGGGCAGGCATTCACCTTCAGCACCACCAGACCAGCTCGCTCAGCATTTCCCCCAATACCTAAACTCCCCTCGCTAAAGGATTCTGGGAACAGGCTCAGGGAATTGACTGATTTCTGTAAATCTCAGCGTCCAAGACCCTCTTCGGCCCCTATGCACTGCTCAGCAAATAAACCCATCCACTTCCCTGCCCTAAAGAGATTTTTCAGCAATCTCACTGCTTCCTGGAGGATCGAGTGGGGTCGCAGAATGGTGTCACCTAAGAAATAAATAACTGCATCCTCAAAGTCTTCCTTAGGCCCTCTCATTCCTCCTCTCCCATGGCTAGGTCAACCTCCCCTGGAGCATGTCTGGCCACAAAGCAGTCCCTAGGGTGGGGCCTCAAGACCCCTCAAGTCTGTAACTCCAATGTGCCTGCTCTACCAAACAAACCACCAGGGCCAATTTAATCATTTTCAGAGGTGGTGATTCACTCTGACCTGGCAGGTCTAGGACTGCATTTTCTCCCATGCAAACTGAGGAATATAGGTCACTGATCTCCCATGTCCCTTCCAACAGACACAGCCTATCATCCACATTTTATTTCCCAGCTGACTTTCCTTACGCCCAATGCCAGAGTATTTGCAAAACAGTCGTCTTCAGATTTGAAGGAAAGCTTGTGGCCTGAAACTGGCTGCGTGTAGAAGGATTGGATGATAAGTCGCCAGGTCACCACCGCAAACCCCAGGCAGGTACCTCCAAATGACAATTTAGCTGGCTTAAAGTGGCCGTGTTAGCACCTTCCCTTCCCTCTCTGTGCCTCAGATCTTTTCTCCAGCCATCCTCACCCTCACATGGCAAACTCTGGGGGCCAAGCCCACTCTCTGCTCAGTCCTCATCAGGACCACTGTGCCCTCACACCCACAGTGAAGCGTGAAGCTGCGGGGCCGACCCAGAAACGAGGCTGTGCCTCAGAGCAGACACAGCCACCCACTCAGAGGTGCCTGAGCCACCTAATCTTCATACCTGTCCAAGCATAGAGGGGAAAGAAACTTCGGTCTGCATGTGAGAATCCCACTGGGCCCACTGGGCACAGGCTTGTTCAAGCCCAAAACAAAAAAACAAAAACAAAAACTGTTTCTCCTTACTCTACTCACAGCACTTCTGACACCAAATGCGTGGGTTTTCACACATCAAGCAATTCTCCAACTTTCAGCTGACGCCGACTGGGTGTCCTAGAATTTCACTCAGGTTTGACACTAACTGCCTGGAGTTTAGTGCAGCCCTCACAGGGTCAGGGCTCAGTCTCAGAAGACAGCCCCCACTTCAGAGGTCAGTCACAAGTCCCAGGTTGTCACCTGTGCTTCTGACCAACAGGCAATAAATCAGGAGTTCCCATGACCCCTCCTCAAGTTCCATAATTTGCTAGAATGGCTCATAGAACCCAGGGAAACAGTTTACCTACTATCACCCATTTATTATAAAGGATGCAGCTCAGGAACAAACGGAAGAGATGTACAGCGCAAGGGGTGGGAAGCTTCCACACCTTCTCCGGGGTGCTGCCCTCCCAGAGAGCAGCACCTCACCAACCCTTGGGCTCTCTGGACCCTGCCATTTAGGGATTTTTATGGAGGCTCCATCATGTAGGCATGATGAAACTCCAGCTCCTCTCCCCTCCCTGGAGGGTGAGGAGTAGGGCTGAAAGTTCCAAGCTTTTAATCGTGGCTTGGTCTTTCTGGTGACCAGCACCCATTCTGAAGTTATCCAAGAGCCCATCAAGTGTCACCTCCTTAGAACAACAGACACGCCTATCAACCAGGAAATTCTAAGGGATTCAGGAACTCTGTGCCAGGAACCAGGATCAAAGGCCAAATATTAGAAAAAAAGATGCTCCTAGCATCCCTAACTCTCAGGAAATTACAAGGATTTTAGAAGCTCCGTGTCGAGAATCAAGAGCAGAGCCTGAATATATATTTACTATGTCATAATGCCTGTTCTTTTTTCCATTTAAGAGGCAGCTTGGGCTTCCCTGGTGGCGCAGTTGTTGAGAGTCTGCCTGCCAATGCAGGGGACGCGGGTTCGAGCCCTGGTCTGGGAAGATCCCACGTGCCGCGGAGCAGCTAGGCCCGTGAGCCACAACTACTGAGCCTGCGCGTCTGGAGCTTGTGCTCCGCAACAAGAGAGGCCGCGACAGTGAGAGGCCCGCGCACCGCGATGAAGAGTGGCCCCCGCTCGCCGCAACTAGAGAAAGCCCTCGCACAGAAACAAAGACCCAACACAGCCAAAAATAAATAAACAAATAAATAAATAAATAAAATTAAAAAAAAAAAAGAGGCAGCTCACATGTTACTAGCACACTTCACCTCTGCCTCCCTGTAGAATCTTCTCCGTTCTGCTCCTGCCCCTGTAGTAAGGGTGTCCCTGGGCCCCTGTGCACTGTGCAGTGAAGCCCAAACCACCAGGCAGCCTTAACGGCTCCCTTCAACGCCCCCTCATAAAGAGGCGTTGGAAACAGGAAAGGCTTGGAACAAAGGCAGCGTGGCAGGAACAGAGGGTGCCGTGCTTCCCACCTCGGCAGGCCTGCTCTGGGCTTCCTCCCGCCTGCCCTCCGCAACCTCACCTCCACTTGACTGCCTTACAGCAAGTTTGTCAGTGAAGCCCCTGCCAAGTCGTCAGGAGCTACCCAACCCGTGCAGCAGGCCCTGGAAAGGATAGGGAAGCTGATACAGAAATGTTGTGGTTGGGAGCATCTGATGGGTGTTCCCCAAAAAGACAAAGGAGGCAAATACTAGTGGTGCCTGCGTTATGTGGGTTTGTGTTTATTTTATGTAAACTTACACTCGTTTTCCCCTCACTCTTAACAGCCTGCTCCACACCATCATCAGACCTTACTTTGACCCAATAACCTGCCTGACTGTGCATGTGCCGTGTTTCTGAACCCACCAGCAACTGAAGCGAACACAGGCAAAATCTGTCACCAACCCACATCCTTCCAGCAACAACCATCCACTTACATCTGCCAAAGATTTGTTTCCTTGGGATAAGAAAGCAGCCTTTCTGGGATTTCTTTTTAAATGTATTTAATTCTATGTAAACAATTCTGGAGTTCTATGCAAATGCAGCAAGTGTACTAGAACGTATTTTTAAAGCCCAAGCCCATACCTATTGCAAATCAATTTCTCAGCTTCAACGCATTTCAGCTCTTCCCATAATGTCTAATCTCTGAAATGCTTCTGCAGGGTACTAGACGTCTCTACATTAAACTTCTTCTAGAAAATCATCGTGTCTTTGAGTTTTGGATGCAGGATCAGCCTACAGGGAGATGGTTATAAACTCTTCAGTTTTGTGTCCAGTTTGTGGAAAGAGAAAGGTTATACTTGTGATAACGTGTAAAATAACGGAATTCCCTCTGCTATGTTTTATCTCTTATTGCTGCTCATATCCAGAAACTGTCATCTCTGATAGATTCTGTAGCAGGGTTCAGCATGGCAAGCCACTGACCAGAATGGAAAGCAGCATGAAATCACTGCCATTACAGAGACTCAAGCAGGAAGCACCATGAAATGGGCCATTGAACCCATCTTGGTGAGTATACAAGCAAACTGCCTGGAGAAAGTAATTTGGGCTGAATCTTGAAAATCACTGAGTTATCAGTTATAGCTAGAGCAGGGTCCTCAACCTTCAGTATTTATTAAGAATCAAAATTGGGGGGGGGGGTTGAATCTTGTGTATTAGGCAGATTATCTGGCATGACGGCCTGATATACTGATTCAGTAAATCTAAGATAGACTGCATTTATTAAGTGTTGCAGGTAATTCTGAGACAGGTGGTCAAGGACCACACTGTGCACTGGGATTGAGGCTGTGTGGAGGGAAGAAATAGTAAACGAGAGGAAAGGTAGGACGGGCCCAGATCGTAGAAGACGTCGAGTGCCAGGCTAAGGAAGTTGAGTTTTATTCCATCAGCAATGGGTGCTGTATCTGTGTTTGTAAATGGTTCCATTCTGCTTGAAAGCTTTATAATGTTCCAGCTCCTTTAAAACTACAGTGTGGAGAAAAATCTACATGCTTGGAGAATTTACTGTCACTTAAAAATTTTATATTTTATTTTAATATAGAGCTACTCATTCAAAGATTAAGCAAGAATGCACTCCTGGGCTTCCCTGGTGGCACAGTGGTTAAGAGTCCGCCTGCCATTGCAGGGGACACTGGTTCGAGCCCTGGTCTGGGAAGATCCCACATGCCGCAGAGCAACTAAGCCCGTGCGCCACAACTGCTGAACCTGTGCTCTAGAGCCCGTGAGCCACAACTACTGAAGCCTGCGTCCCTGGAGCCCATGCTCCGCAACAAGAGAAGCCACCGTCAATTAAGACCCAACTCAGCCAAAAAATAAATAAATGAAATAAATTAATTAATTTAAAAAAAAAAAGAATGCACTCCTGCTTGAAAAAAGGACGCAAATCACCGGCTCTAGGACCAGTGTGGTTATGCTCTTCCTCTTTCTTTGCTTAAAGGAGTAAAGAAAACAGGTGCGAGAAACTGGGAAATTGAGACAAATTTTGTCGTTTTGGTTTTCTTTTAGAAATGTGGAGACCACAAAAGGTGTATTCTATCAGTAAGAGAAACACAGACACAAAGTTCTCAAATATACTGTGCATTAGAACACTCTAGAAACTCATTTAAACTACCGATGTTCTTCCAGAGGAGAGTTCTCACACTGTCTGGTCTCAGAACACCTTTATTCTCTTATACATTATTGAGGACACCAAACAGCTGTTTTATAGGACTTATATCTACGTATATTTATCACATTGTAAATTAAAACTAATGGTATTTAAAATATGTATTATTCATTTAAAATAACAGTAATAATCTATAGCATGTCAACATAAATAACTTTTCAATAAAAAATAGCTATGCTTTCCAAACCCAAACAAATTTATTGAAAAGGGTGGCACTGTTTTACAATTTTACAAATTGCCTGTCTGGCTTCAAACAAAATAGCCAGATTCTCGTATCTGCTTCTCCATTCAATCTGCTACGATATCACAGGTCATGTAGCCTCTAGAAAACTCCTCTGGACATTCATGAGAAAATGAAAGAGTAAATGGCAAATAACTAATCAGTTTTATTATAAAATCAGTTTGAACTATGCAGATCTCCTGAACCATTCTCCGGGACCTAGGAGGATCTCCAGAACACACTTTGAACAGATGACAGCCACTGTCGTCTGGATTCCATTTATCTGAAATGGGCATGTGATGCAGAGCTGGAGGACCACTAGCTGTTACCCATTTGAAGACCTGAAATACCATGTTATATAAATCCAGAACAACCTGGAAAGTGTTCAGGAACTAACTTTGTTCAAGACTAGGAGACATGGACTTCCCTGGTGGTGCAGTGGTTAAGAATCCACCTGCCGAGGAGCTTCAAGATGGTGGAAGAGTAAGACGTGGAGATCACCTTCCTCCCCACAGATACATCAGAAATACATCTACATGTGGAACAACTCCTACAGAATACCTACTGAACGCTGGCAGAAGACCTCAGACCTCCCAAAAGGCAAGAAACGCCCCACGTACCTGGGCAGGGCAAAAGAAAAAAGAAAAAACAGAGACAAAAGAATAGGACAGGACCTGCAACTCTGGGAGGGAGCTGTGAAGGAGGAAAGGTTTCCACACACTAGGAAGCCCCTTTGCGGGCGGAGACTGAGGGTGGCGGAGGGGGGAAGCTTCGGAGCCACGGAGGAGAGCGCAGCCACAGGGGTGCGGAGGGCAAAGCGGAGAGATCCCCGCACAGAGGCTCGGCGCCGAGCAGCACTCACCAGCCCGAGAGGCTTGTCTGCTCACCCGCCAGGGCGGGCGGGGGCTGGGAGCCGAGGCTCGGGCTTGGGTCGGATCGCAGGGAGAGGAATGGGGTTGGCGGCGTGAACACAGCCTGAAGGGGCTAGTGCGTCACAGCTAGCCGGGAGGGAGTCCGGGAAAAAGTCTGCAGCTGCCGAAGAGGCAAGAGACTTTTTCTTCCCTCTTTGTTTCCTGGTGCGCGAGGAGAGGGGATTCAGAGCGCCGCCTAAATGAGTTCCAGAGACGGGCGCGAGCCGCGGCTATCAGCGCGGACCCCAGAGACGGGCGCGAGCCACGGTTATCAGCACGGACCCCAGAGACGGGCATGAGACGCTAAGGCTGCTGCTGCCGCCACCAAGAAGCCTGTGTGCGAGCACAGGTCACTCTCCACACCGCCCCTCCCGGGAGCCTGTGCAGCCCGCCACGGCCAGGCTCCCGTGATCCAGGGACAACTTCCCCGGGAGAGCGCACGGCGCGCCTCAGGCTGGTGCAACGTCACGCCGGCCTCTGCCGCCGCAGGCTCGCCCTGCATCCGTACCCCTCCCTCCCCCCCGGCCTGACTGAGCCAGAGCCCCCGAATCAGCTGCTCCTTTAACCCCGTCCTGTCTGAGCAAAGAACACACGCCCTCAGGCGACCTACGCGCAGAGGCAGGGCCAAATTCAAAGCTAAACCCCAGGAGCTGTGCAAACAAAGAAGAGAAAGGGAAATTTCTCCCAGCAGCTTCAGGAGCAGCGGATTAAATCTCCACAATCAACCTGATGTACCTGCATCTGTGGAATACCTGAATAGACAACGAATCATCCCAAATTGAGGAGGTGGACTTTGAGAGCAACGAGATATATATATTTTTTTTTTCCTCTTTCTCTTTTTTGTGAGTGTGTATGTGTATGCTTCTGTGTGTGATTTTGTCTGTATAGCTTTGCTTCTACCATTTGTCCCAGGGTTCTGTCTGTCCATTCTTTTGTTGTTTTTTGGGGGTTTTTTTAGTATACTTTTTAGCACTTGTTATCATTGGTGGATTTGGTTTTTTTGGTTTGGTTGCTCTCTTCTTTCCTTCTTTCTTTCATTTTTTTTTTTTATTTGTTACATTTTAAATTTTTTTAATTTTTAATAATTATTTTTTATTTTAATAACTTTATTTTATTTTATTTTATTTTTCTTTCCTTCTTTTTTTCTCCCATTTATTCTGAGCCATGTGGATGACAGGGGCTTGGTGCTCTGGCTGGGCATCAGGCCTGTGCCTCTGAGGTGGGAGAGCCGAGTTCAGGGTATTGGACAACCAGACACTTCCCAGCTCCACATAATATCAAACAGCAAAAACTCCCAGAGATCTCCATCTCAATGCCAAGACCCAGCTCCACTCAACGACCAGCAAGCTACAGAGCTGGGCACCCTATGCCAAACAACTAGCAAGACAGGAACACAACCCCACCCATTAGCAGAGAGGCTGCCTAAAATCATAATAAGGTCACAGACACCCCAAAACACACCACCAGATGTGGTCCTGCCCACCACAAATACAAGATTCAGCCTCATCCACCAGAACACAGGAACTAGTCCCCTCCACCAGGAAGCCTACTCAACCCACTGAACCAACCTTAGCTACTGGGGACAGACACCAAAAACAATGGGAACTACGAACCTGCAGCCTATGAAAAGCAGACCCCAAACACAGTAAGTTAAGCAAAATGAGAAGACAGAGAAACACAGCAGATGAAGGAACAAGGCAAAAAACCACCAGACCAAACAAATGAAGAGGAAATAGGCAGTCTACCTGAAAAAGAATTCAGAATAATGATAGTAAACATGATCCAAAATCTTGGAAATAGAATGGAGAAAATACAAGAAACGTTTAACAAGGACCTAGAAGAACTAATGAGCAAACAAACAATGATGAACAACACAATAAATGAAATTAAAAATTCTCTACAAGGAATCAATAGCAGAATAACTGAGGCAGAAGAATGGATAAGGGACCTGGAAGATAAAATAGTGGAAATAACTACTGCAGAGCAGAGTAAAGAAAAAAAGAATGAAAAGAATTGAGGACAGTCTCAGAGACCTCTGCGACAATATTAAATGCACCAACATTCAAATTATAGGGGTCCCAGAAGAAGAAGAGAAAAAGAAAAGGACTGAGAAAATGTTTGAAGAGATTATAGTTGAAAACTTCCCTAAGATGGGAAAGGAAATAGTTAATCAAGTCCAGGAAGCACAAAGAGTCCCATACAAGGTAAATCCAAGGAGAAACACGCCAAGACACGTGTTAATCAAACTATCAAAAATTAAATACAAAGAAAAAATATTAAAAGCAGCAAGGGAAAAACAACAAGTAACATACAAGTGAATCCCCATAAGGTTAACAGCTGATCTTTCAGCAGAAACTCTGCAAGCCAGAAGGGAGTGGCAGGACATACTTAAAGTGATGAAAGGGAAAAACCTACAACCAAAATTACTCTACCCAGCAAGAATCTCATTCAGATTTGATGGAGAAATTAAAAGCTTTACAGACAAGCAAAAGATAAGAGAATTCAGCACCAGCAAACCAGCATTACAACAAATGCTAAAGGAAGTTCTCTAGGCAGGAAACACAAGAGAAGGAAAAGACCTACAATAACAACCCAAAACAATTAAGAAAATGGTAATAGGATCATACATATTGATAACTACCTTAAATGCAAATGGATTAAATGCTCCAACCAAAAGACATAGACTGACTGAGGGATACAAAAACAAGACCCGTATATATGCTGTCTACAACAGACCCACTTCAGACCTAGGGACACATGCAGACTGAAAGTGAGGGGATGGAAAAGATATTCCATGCAAATGCAAATCAAAATAAAGCTGGAGTAGCAATTCTCACATCAGACAAAATAGACTTTAAAATAAAGAATGTTACAAGAGACAAAGAAGGACACTACATAATGATCAAGGGATCAATCCAAGAAGAAGATATAACAATTGTAAATATTTATGCACGCAATATCAGAGCACCTCAATACATAAGGCAAAGCTAACAGCCATAAAAGGGGAAATCGACAGTAGCACAATCATAGTAGGGGACTTTAACACCCCACTTTCACCAATGGACAGATCATCAAAAATCAAAATAAATAAGGAAACACAAGCTTTAAATGACACATTAAACAAGATGGACTTAATTGATATTTATAGGACATTCCATCCAAAAACAACAGAATATACTTTCTTCTCAAGTGCTCATGGAACATTCTCCAGGATAGATCATATCTTGGGTCACAAATCAAGCCTTGGTAAATTTTAAAAAATGGAAATTGTATCAAGTATCTTTTCCGACAACAATGCTATGAGACTAGATATCAATTACAGGAAAAAATCTGTAAAAAATACAAACACATGGAGGCTAAACAATACACTACTAAATAACCAAGAGATCACTGAAGAAATCAAAGAGGAAATCAAAAAATACCTAGAAACAAATGACAGTGAAAACACGACCACCCAAAACCTATGGGACGCAGCAAGAGCAGTTCTAAGAGGGAAGTTTATAGCAACACAATCCTACCTTAAGAAACAAGAAACATCTCAAATAAACAACCTAACATTACACCTAAAGCAATTAGAGAAAGAAGAACAAAAAAATCCAAAGTTAGCAAAAGGAAAGAAATCATAAAGATCAGATCAGAAATAAATGAAAAAGCAATGAGGGGAAACAAGAGCAAAGAAAAATAAAACTAAAAGCTGTTTTTTTAAGAAGATGAACAAAATTGATAAGCCATTAGCCAGACTCATCAAGAAACAAAGGGAGAAGACTCAAATCAGTAGAATTAGCAATGAAAAAGGAGAAGTAACAACTGACACTGCAGAAATATAAAGGATCATGAGAGATTAATACAAGCAAATATATGCCAATAAAATGGGCAACCTGGCAGAAATGGACAAATTCTTAGAAAAGCACAGCCTTCCGGACTGAACCAGGAAGAAATAGAAAATGTAAACAGACCAATCACAAGCCCTGAAATTGAAACTGTGTTTAAAAATCTTCCAAAAAACAAAAGCCCAGGAACAGATGGCTTCACAGGAGAATTCTATCAAACATTTAGAGAAGAGTTAACACCTACCCTTCTCAAACTCTTCCAAAATATAGCACAGGGAGGAACACTCCCAAACTCATTCTACAAGGCCACCATCACCCTGATACCAAAATCAGACAAAGATGTCACAAAGAAAGAAAACTACAGGCCAATATCACTGATGAACATAGATGCAAATATCCTCAACAAAATACTAGCAAACAGAATCCAACAGTGCATTAAAAGGATCATACACCATGATCAAGTGGGGTTTATCCCATGGATGCAAAAAAATCCCACGCATGCAAAAAAATCCTACGTGATTTTTCCTCAGTACACGTAAATCAATCCATGTGATACAACATATTAACAAATTGAAAAATAAAAACATATGATAATCTCAATAGATGCAGAAAAAGCTTTTGACAAAATTCAACACTCATTTATGATAAAAACCCTCCAGAAAGTAGGCACAGAGGGAACTTACCTCAACATAATAAAGGCCATATATGATAAACCCACAGCCAACATCATCCTCAATGGCGAAAAACGGAAACCATTTCCACGAAGATCAGGAACAAGACAAGATTGCCCACTCTCATCACTAGTATTCAACATTGTTTTGGAAGTTTTCACCACAGCAATCAGAGAAGAAAAAGAAATAAAAGGAATTCAAATCAGAAAAGAAGTAAAGCAGTCACTGTTTGCAGATGACATGATACTATACATAGAGAATCCCAAAGATGCTACCAGAAAACTACTAGAGCTAATCAATGAATTTGGTAAAGTAGCATAATACAAAATTAATGCACAGAAATCTCCTGCATTCCTATACACTAATGATGAAAAATCTGAAAGAGAAATTAAGGAAACACTCCCATTTACCATTGCAACAAAAAGAATAAAATATCTAGGAATAAACCTATCTAAGGAGACAAAAGACCTGCATGCAGAAAACTATAAGACACTGATGAAAGAAACTAAAGGTGATACCAACAGATGGAAAGATATACCATGTTCTTGGATTGGAAGAATCAACATTGTGAAAATGACTATATTACCCAAAGCAATCTACAGGTTCATTGCAATCCCTATCACACTACCACTGGCATTTTTCACAGAACTGGAACCAAAAATTTCACAATTTGTATGGAAAAACAAAAGACCCCGAATAGCCAAAGCAATCTTGAGAAAGAAAAGCGCAGCTGGAGGAATCAGGCTCCCTGACTTCGGACTATACTACAAAGCTACAGAAATCAAGACAGTATGGTACTGGCACAAAAACAGATATATAGATCAATGGAACAGGATAGAAAGCCCAGAGATAAACCCACGCACATATGGTAACCTTATCTTTGATAAAGGAGGCAAGAATATACAGTGGAGAAAAGACAGCCTCTTCAATAAGTGGTTCTGGGAAAACTGGACAGCTACATGTAAAAGAATGAAATTAGAACACTCCCTGACACCATACACAAAAATAAATTCAAAATGGATTAAAGACCTAAATGTAAGCCAGACACTATAAAACTCTTAGAGGAAAACATAGGCATAACACTCTATGACATACATCACAGCAAGATCCTTTTTACCCAGCTCCTAGAGAAATGGAAATAAAAACGAAAATTAAAAAATGGGACCTAATGAAACTTAAGAGCTTTGGCACAGCAAAGGAAACCATAAAGATGAAAAGACAGCCCTCAGAATGGGAGAAAATATTTGCTAATGAAGCAACTGACAAAGGATTAATTTTCAAAATTTACAAGCATCTCATGCAGCTCAATATCAAAAAAAACAAACAACCCAATCCAAAAATGGGCAGAAGACCTAAATAGACATTTCTCCAAAGAAGGTATACAGATTGCCAACAAACACGTCAAATAATGCTTGACCTCATTAATCATTAGAGAAATGCAAATCAAAACTACAGTGATATCACTTCACACCAGTCAGAATGGCCACCATCAAAAAATCTACAAACAGTAAATGCTGGATAGGGTGTGGAGAAAAGGGAACCCTCTTGCACTGTTGGTAGGAATGTCAATTGATACAGCCACTATGGAGATCAGTTTGAAAGTTCCTTAAAAAACTAAAAATAGAACTACCATGCGACCCAGCAATCCAACTACTGGGCATATACCCTGAGAAAACCATAATTCAAAAAGAGTCATGTACCACAAAGTTCATTGCAGCTCTATTTACAATAGCCAGAACATGGAAGCAACCTAAGCGTCCACCTACAGATGAATGGATAAAGAAGATGTGGCACATATATACAATGGAATATTACTCGGCCATAAAAAGAATGAAATTGAGTTATTCGTAGTGCGGTGGATGGACCTAGAGTCTGTCACACAGAGTGAAGTAAGTCAGAAAGAGAAAAACAAATACCGTATGTTAACACATATACATGGAATCTAAAGGGGAAAAAATGGTCATGAAGAACCTAGGGGCAGGACAGGAATAAAGACTCAGACCTACTAGAGAATGAACTTGAGGACACGGGGAGGGGGAAGGGTAAGCTGGGGCAAAGTGAGAGAGTGGCATATACATATATACACTACCAAATGTAAAACCGATAGCTAGTGGGAAGCAGCCGCATAGCACAGGGAGATCAGCTCTGTGCTTTGTGACCACCTAGAGGGGTGGGATACGGAGGGTGGGAGGGAGGGAGACGCAAGAGGGAAGGGATATGGGGATATATGTATACGTATAGCTGATTCACTTTGTTATGAAGCAGAAACTAACACACCATTGTGAAGCAATTATACTCCAATAAAGATGTTAAAAAAAAAATCCTAGTAACAGCACAAAAAAAAAAAAAAAATGGGGACTAAAGTCAATATTTTGTAATATACGTAAATGGAGTGTAACGTTTAAAAATTGTATATAAAAAAAAAAAAGGAATCTGCCTGCCAATGTGGAGAACTCGGGTTCGATCCCTGGTCCAGGAAGATCCCACATGCCGCGGAGCAACTAAGCCCATGCGCCACAACTACTGAAGCCCGCGCGCCTAGAGCCCGTGCTCCGCAGCAAGAGAAGCCACCGCAATGAGAAGCCCGTGCACCGCGACGAAGCGTAGCCCCCACTTGAAGCAACTAGAGAAAGCTCACGCACAGCATCGAAGACCCAACACAACCAAAAATAAATAAATAAATAAATAAATAATAAAAAAGACTGGGAGCACACCATTGTAAAGCAATTATACGCCAATAAACATGTTAAAAAAAAAAAAAGACTGGGAGACAAAACCAAAATTAGGTTAAGCAGCAATTGTGGGTTAAGATAAATTATGGAAATATCAGAAAGTACCTCAAATTTGGTTTCTTTAAATTATGATCTAAAGGAGTTCACACTGATTGTGAATCAAAAAAGACCCTTTTTTTAAAAAATCAGAAAGTTTGTTTTAAAATATAACTATCTGGGCCTCTACTTCAAAAGATTTTGAATTAGAATTGGCTGGGGCTGGGCAAAGTTATTTTTAACAAGCTCCACTGGTGATTTTGATGTACTGCCAGGTTTAGGAACCTCTGCTATAGATCATATATTGATGTTTTACATATAATAAAAAGGATATCCTATTGTATTAAAGTGACATTCATTTTGATTTTTATCCCTAAATAAAAAACCTTTCTGAATTCTATCTTCATCTGAAAGATAGCCTAGCTTTTAAAAATCGTGTACTCATAATTACCGTATTAACAGCATAGTATGTATATTTCCTACTGGGAAATATGGCTTTTTCATACGTACTATTTTTTAAAACCTAACTCTATATTAAAAGGATAAAAAATGCCACTGCTATTCATAAAGCAAATAATGGATTCCTTGTTTCCATAATAAATGTTCAAGAGAGTTTGTTCCCAATGGAAACTCATTGTTACTGACTAAAAATCCTCTTGAGGAGGAAAAAAGTACCTTCATATATAATCTACATTGAGGATGCAAATTGTAGAGAAACAGACACAAAAGGATTTGCATTTAATCAAATCTAAAGCAAGTCATTTCAGAAGCATCACTGCCGTGTACAGAGGCCTTTCCCATCAGGATCAGGCTGACCTTTCCAGGAGACCAGGCTCCCTTATCAAGCAAAATACACCATTCACCAGAAATCCTACATTGCCATTAAGAAGGAAATTCACCAGAACCATCCAGAATGGAAAGTGGTGAGTCAATATCAATTATTTAAAACTTTTTTAAAACTTTAATAATCCTAATGTTTATTTTTAACATCACAAGTGCATAACATAAAGCAAAGGACAAGAAGAAATATCCCTAACTCCAGCTAGAACATATACAGTAAAAGTATAAAAACACAGACCAGAGACCAACAACTTTGAACTCTTGGTAACATTTTCATAATTCTGTTGCATTTAATTATTAATTGTTGGATTTATTTTGCTGTTTCAAGTTCATGGAGGTATGTTTTCTGAAAGATCAATTCTATTGAACATTATTTTTATAAAATGAGAACTTGGATATTAAAGCATTCTCTTCCAGTGTAGCCAAATTTTATGTTAAAGGTAACAACTTCCAGTAAGCCCTCAATTATAAAGAAAGTGCAGGAGAAGAATCCACATTTATATAGAACTTAAAATATCTTTTGTTCATGCATCTTGCTTTTAAGATTAAGGATGAAGGGCTTTCCACATACACACGGTAAGGAAGGGCTGTTATTTCATGAATTCAAACTATATATAGATCTTTCTCAGTGTGTTCACTCTGAGGATACAAATGTTAGTGTCAACATAGAGTAAACCCCTTTCAGGAACAAATTTGAGATTAAAAAGTTAGCATTTTAAATGTTAATAAGTGATGATAGAAGAAATATTCTTTAAACACTTTGTAAAGTAGCTTGAAAGAAAAATTAATATTTTTTAAAACACCACAGATCCTCAAAGATAAAAAGAGCCATAAGAGCATCTATCTTCTGCAGTATGGAACTGGTTATTGACAGAAGTGCTAAGTTTTTGGATCCAGCTCTGAGGCTTAAAAAGTGGAAGAGGGGCGTGGCTACTGGAAGGGGCTTGTGGATGCCTATGGTATGGGCAAACCAAACTGCTACAAAATCCTCACATGTTAACTAATTTAGCCCCACTTCTTTAAAAGATTCAGTCTTTTTTTCCAGTGTAAAATTTCCTAAGTAGTATATATTAATTAATATATTGAACATTTCAAGATTAATTGCTGAACTTGTCTTTCCCTGTATTCTCCTAGAGGCTTCCCATAATAAAACTAGCATAATATCATCTCCCCAGATCAAAAGTGGAACCACAAATGCTGAGCATCTAGTGGGCATAGATCAAGCACTATATTCCTACGTAGGGATCTGCCTCCTCTTGGGGAGAGGGTTCTCAGCCTCAGCAAGACAGGCTGAGCTGGGTTGGTGGGGTAAGGAGAGGGGTACCTACAGCCTCAAGGCTGTCACCTGAGCCAGACGGTGGGCCAAAACACTGTATTGCCACTGGCCTGTCCAGGACCTCATTCTTGGCACTTCCCTGACAGGCAGAGAAATGGAAGAAACGTGGATGCTGTTCACCAGTAATCCAGGATGTTTATTCTGCTCTTTCTTAAGTGAGAGTGTGCCTGTATTTCATACCATGAGGGACCACAATTCAGAGAGACATCGTCTATTATCTTAATTGTACCATTGTCTAATGATGTAACTCAAAATATGAATTGTTTTCTAAAGTTATGGGATTTTTTTTGTTTTATTCTTTTTTTTTGGTTTCGAACTGTCTCTTTATTCCCTTACCTTACGTAACAAGCACCTGCTCAGAGACTCTAAAGAATTTAAAAGCAAGAAAATGTATTACAGAGACTGTCATCAAAGTAGTAAAATACGGTGCTTCAAATGTCATAAATATATTTGATATTTCATAACTAAAAACAGTTGAGGAATCTCCTACATTTTAAATAGCCAATTTCAGAATGTATGAGTTTGATTTGATGGAGAAAAGATGTAATTTTCAGAAACAACATTAAAGCAACAGCATCATTAAATCTACTGTGGGCCAAATTCTTCTTCAAAGTGAACAGGAATGTGGAAAGGGCATGACTGAGACAGTTTGCTGCGTGTACACAGTCACGATACGACAGCATGAATTTTTTTCCCAAATTCGAAAGGATAAATGGATTCTTATTAATATATTTGCTTGTGCTTTCTCTCTGGAAACACATGTCTGTTTTCTCAACAACTGATCTGAATGCAAGTTTGTATCTAGGGTATTTGAATAAAAACTCTTAAGCATCTCCTCGTTTATGCAGGTGTGGATTCTTTAAATAGACACAGTGCACAAGGGGAAATACATTTGGAAGTAGGAATACTAGCAACATTTTTAAACTCTAAATATCACTCCTCTTTAAAAAAGGAGGATAGGGTAGGTTAAGGAACTTTCAGGATTCCCAAAAATAGGAAGAATAATCCAGGTAATAGTTTAAAGAATTTTTACTAGGTTCCATCTCTTAGTTAAAATGTATTTTAATCCACCTTAAATGCTGTGTAAAATGCATTTGCTTCTTTGTATCTACTTCAGAGCCTGGTTTATCTCCATTGTCCCTGTTTTCTTACCACCCATGCTGAAGCCCCAGAGAAAGGGTTTCTTCCCCACCTCTTATGAAACTGCTCTCTCCCACATTATAAAGATCTCCAGTTTTCCAAACCCTATGGTATTTCTATGTCTTCATTTACCTCAAATTCTCTAAGGCACTTTCTTTACCCTACAAGTACTTACTGAGCACCTACTAGGTGCCAGATACTTGACACCACCTCTTTCTCCATGCCTAATGTCTACAAGGCCTTTCTCCCTCCACCATTATTCCTCTTTCTCTACACTCCCTCTTTCCTTCATTTCCCTGTTGCTACCACTCTGCTGTGTCACATACCTACATCTCTGCCCCCTCCTCCCCACTTCTGCCCTGACCTTCCCTGGCCCCTTACTTTCCCTGGGCATCAGAACTATAGCCTTTTCCCAGGTCTTCTACTCCTTTCTGCTACAAAGTCTTCCTTGGAGAACTTTATTTCCATAACTCTAGTTATCATAGTTTTATAGATGTTTCTTAGATGTACAGTTCTAACGCTGGTCAAAGTTCTTGCCTATCTATAGGATGATTTCACTTGATTATGTCACCACAACCTCAAAGTCAGCATATTCAAAACTGAACTCTTCTTTCCACATCAAAACCAACCCTCTTCCCTGTCTTCTTGATTTCTCTTCTTAATCATGGTAGTCTTTTTTATTGTGTGTGTGCATGTGTGTGTGTTTGTGTTCTTTTGAAAGAGACCTTTAAGATTCCTTAAATCTGCCCTTCCCTTGTCATTTCCAATGTTTCTGGTTAGCTTCTCACTGTTTTATCATTTTCCATCCTCTCTGCTTCCTCATCCTCAACCCATCCTAAGATGTGCCCTCAGATTAATCTTCCAAAAAAAATTCCAAATCTTCCTAAATATGATAAGTCATAATATAGCCCTGGTCAAAAAGATTAGTGGTTTCCATCACCTACAACATAAAGTATAAATTTTTACAGCCTGGTTTTCAAGACCTTCAACATTTCCATTATTCTCAACCAAAAAAAAAGGATACTTTCAGCAAATATTTACTGAAGGCCTACTAAGTGCCAGACACTGTTCTAGGCATTGGCACTTAAGATGTTTCAGTGAGTAAAAACAAGCAAAAGTTCCCTACCCTCATGGAACTTACATTCTAGCAAGGAAAAAACAGACAATAAACAATAAACTTAATAAATAAGGAAATTATATAGGACATTATAACATGACAAGTACTACATAGAAAGAAAAAGTAGAATAGGGTAAAGGGGAATAGAGATGTTTTATGGGAACGTGTAACTTTAAATATGTTCTCATTGAGAAAATGACTTTTGAGCCAAATTTTGAAGGAGACAAGGGCATTTAGTCATGTGGATAACTGGAGGAAGAATATTCCAGATAGAGTGGACAGCCAATGCAAAGTCCTAAGGCAGAAGTGGTGTGGTTGATGCATTTCAGAAACTGGCTGGAGTACAATAGAGTGTTATGAGATGAGATCAGAGGTGTCATGGAACAAGGTTATGTAGGACCATAGTAAGGACCTTGGCTTTTACCCTGAGTTAAATGGGAAGCCATTGTATGGTTTTGAGAAGAGGAGTGAGGCAACTGGACTTTCTTTTCGAAAGAATCACTTTGGTTCCTGTGTTGAGATACACTGGGGATAGGGGAAGAGTGGAAGCAAAGAGATCAGTTGGAAGGCTACTGCAGTATCTACATGAGAGATGACAGTTGATTTTACCTGGACGTCAGCAGTGGAGCTGGAGAAAAGTCAGCAGATTCTGGCTCTATTTTATGGTGGCACCATCAGGAACTCCTAAAGGATGGGTTGTGAAGTATGAGAGAAAAGAGAGGAACTAAGAATGACTTTATAGCTTTGGGACTGGGCAACCAGAAGGATGGAGTTGCCATCGACTAAAAGGAAGGTTTCAGATAAGCAAATATAGAGGGAAGGACAGAGTTCAGATTTGGACATGTGGAGTTTGAAATGTCTACTAGACATCGAAGTGAAGATGGACATCCAAGTCTAAAGTCCAGGACAGGTCTGGTCTAGGGATAGCCATCTGTACTTCATCTATAGATGGCATTTAAATCCATTAACTCCAATTACCCTCATTCCTTTCCCTTCCTACACATGCCTTGCTCTTTTCAACCTCTGCTTTTGCTCATGCCATGCCTAATGTCTACAAGGCCTTTCTCCCTCCTCCTAACCTATCCACATCTGTCTGAATCCAGACTAAATCCCATCCCTTCCCACAAAATTTTCATCAATAAACCAGAGTATACTCTTCCCCCTCCCTTAATCCTTCACATGTGAATATCTTATTTCTCTAACTAAAAGAAGATGTCTTTAAGGACATCTGTTATATGTTCTAAATTTATTTTGCATCCCCTGTGGCATATAGCCCCACATTTTGCACTAGAGTCTTGCCAACTGGTACATAAGACTGATTGTTTTATGGCAAAACTTCAGAAGTTGTGATCTGCTTATTTGCCATCTCATGAACTTTATCCATTAGTCACCATGTGGTTATTTGTTAAACTTATTTAGAATAAGTATATTTCTGCTAGGCTTTTTGGCATACACATAAAGCATAAATGGATAATTCAGATTGAAACCACCAATTAAAAAGCCCTTTGGAAAAAGTGAAACCAAGACTGTCTGCAAACACACAAAGGATCAACCTGGACCTCTTCAACGTCCACCCCAATCTCCTTCTCAGACCTAAGTCCACACCCACGATCAATCAGCCAGCTAGGAATGCCTAGGTTAGAGTTGGCCCCCACTTCCACAGGAAACTTACAAAGTCCCTACTCTTATGTATATCTTTGGTTCTCAAACTTCAGAGAACATCAGAATCACCTAAAGGGCTTGTTAAAACACAATTGCTGGGTCCACCCCTAAAGTTTCTGACTCAGTACTTCTGGAGCAGGACCTGAAAATCTGCATTTTTAACACATTCCTAGCCGATGCTATTGTTCCTGGCCCAAGATTCACACTCTGAGGATCACTGGTGTGTATTCTCACTTGGACTTTTCTGTCTGGCTTTGACTCCAGCCTTGTTCTGACCTTTAGTGCCTGAGTCACTCTCCTACTCCAGGCTGCTGGAACGGGCACTAGAGATATCTTAGTCACTGACCATACCACCGGGCCACCACCCCTCCCCTGCCCTTCTTTATTCCGGGCTCAAAGGTTGAGAGCCAACTTGTGTCCTTGACCCCAATTTCTCTCTCCCTCTTCAAGATCTCCTTTCATCATTTTCTCCCTCTTCCCTAAATCTTCAGTCCCTCCCTCTTCCTGTTCAAATATCCTCAAATATCTCCTATCCACGAATTCATTAAATCGATATAAAAACATAAGCAAACCTCTCCTTGTCCCTGTAATTGTCTCCAATGATCATCCAATCTCTTGCTTCCCTTCCTCATTCAAACTTCAAGAAGAAATAGTCTCCCTCCCTGTCTCCACCTCTGCCCTTGACGTTATCACCTGGCTTCTAGCTAATGCTTCCAAAATTGCTCTTGCTAAGACAACACCAACCACTGAATTGAAAGCAATGGATGCTTTGCTGTCCTTATTTTCCTGAACAATTCTGCTGTGTCTCATTCTTTTTCCTTCTTTCTTGAAATCCCTTCCCTTGAATTCTGTGATGCCTCATTCCCCTGTTTTTTTCTGGTTCTTCTCCAACCATTTCTTCTTCATTAGGGTTCTCTCCTTCTCCTCAGACAACCCTTCAAATGTGGATGTTCCCCAGGCTTCCATCTTTAACCATCTGGTCCAGAGCTTCCCAACCAGTGTGTCAGGAATCAGCATTGTAGGAGGTCCCAGGATATTGATCTCAGCCATTGAGAGTAGCCTGGCCTATTTATCCCAATATGCCAGATGCATAAGTTTTCCGTGAGTGCCATTGTTTTGACTCTACCTTTCAAACATTCCAAGAGAGTTCATTCTCTTTCCTGGTTTCCTTACTATCAACATTATGATGGCTCTGAAACTTATATACCCAGACCAATCCCATGGTGAAAGCCTGAGAATCAGCCTTGAATCTTCCCTCTCCTTTCCCTCCTACATCTAAATAATTTCCAAATCTGTCCTCTCCTTGCCCTCCTATCAACCACGACTCAGACCCCACTATCTCTTGCCTGAATTATCCTAGAATCCTCCTGACAGTTCTCCCTGTGGCTTTGTGATTCTTAAATCTAAATCCACCCTCATACAGCTGCTAGAAAAGTCTGTCTAAAATGCAAATCTAACCACACTACTCCCATGCTTGGAAGCCTCCAATGGCTCACTGCACACAGGATGAAGTCCAGACTCCTTCGCCTACAAGAAACTTCATGACTGCGCCCTGATCATTTCCTTTCCCCAGGCTCAGTTTCTCCCTCCTTCTGTTCTTACCTCCAGGACTTTGCCCATGCTGTCCTCTATACCTGGAATGTTCTTACCCATTTACCATCGTACACACCGCTTACCTCCGCTATCACCTTGCCTTCCCTAACTCCTTCCCCACCCTCAAGAGAAATTGACACATTCTGTGTTTTTCTGAGTATTCTATTCAGGCATACTTTTTGTTGTACTTTGCACATTTGCATTATAATTATTTTTAAGTATTTCTCTCCTCCCACTAGATGGCATGTTCTTTTGTATTCCCAGCTCTGACACAATGCCTGACACATAAAAAATACTCAATAAATTATCGATGAATAAATGTAGCCTTAGGCTTTTCCCAAAAAATAAGGCATCACACACAATTCTAAGAGCAACACTTAGATTCCTTTGGAACAAACATTAAGATCATTTAGCTTTAAATTTGAGGCTGATTTGAAAGAGATACTTAAGCCTCTTTAATTAAAAGATATATAGGCCAAATCCTGTCAAAATAAGACCCAAAGGATCAGTCAAATAACTTTGTTTTGCTGAAATCAGGTTGCATGTGGCTTTATTTGAATTGAATAATAAATTGTCTTGGAACCTAGTTTTTTTTCTCTCCTTCATTTTGTACAGGAACTTTGTATTTAACTTGGTACTTTTCACAACATTTTCATATGCATATCTTATATAACTCTGCAGTCAGTTTCAGAGAGATTATTATACCCATTTTACAGATGAAGAAAACAGGGTTGAGAAATTGTGATTTTCCCAAGTCAGTGGCTAATACGTAAAAGATGAAATAGTGTTTCTTTCACTTAGCTTGGATCAGTTTCTGTCAAGGACCAAGAGATAGGACTAAATGACCCGTGTTGAAGCCACTTCAAATTCAAGTTTATCATTCTAATGAGAAAATAGCATCACAATATTAGCCCTGGACAGGTTAACCTACTTATAGTATCCACATTTGATTGTTATTATTCCATTTGCTTAAGTCCCAGGAGACTACAGCAAACGAGTGTATCAAGGCGTGAGAGTGAAGCACACAGTCAAAGATCTACTGGCAGAAAAACGATCCAAGCAGACAAGTAACTCAAGATTTAATGTAAGTCTCAGTTGAATACATTCTGAAGTCTTTGGGGGTTTAAGTCCTATTAAGATTAGTTATCTCCCCTCTCCCTTTATCTTCACACCAATCTCTCACGTCTTGAGTCTGATATTCTCCACAGCAAAGCCGCCCTTTAACTGGCACACACTATATAATTACTAGTATTAACATTATGGCACATCTGTCAATCTATAAGCAAGGATTCCAAGAGCTCTGTGAACTTATTGGCTGGCTACTTCAGCTACTGGATATGAAATGATGATGAGTCCTGACTTTTTCATTTCTGCCAGTCATGAACTACCAAAGGCTCAGTTGGTGGGAATAATGCTGACCTTCATCCACATGTTATTCTAAATCTGATAGAGACAACTTCTAAACATCTTCTCTGTAACATGCAAAATCAGATTTAAACAATCTTAGTAGGAGTTGTCTTAAGTCTAAAATCTTTATCTGACATCCTTGTCTTTATAAATAGCTCCGCTCTGTACCTAAAATGTTTAAGTAGTTACACCCAAATCTCCAATAATGGTTCTTGAATGGAAATAGCAGTTGGCTATCAAGTTATGTATATAATTACTCACCTGCTTTGCTGGGGGCAGGACACGAGAGCAGATGACCAGGAATAAAGGAGGTGACCACATACAGCACTCAGCACAGGGGCTGGTACACAGTGGGAACTGCTTCTTCCAGTGTGTTCTGCCCAGAACGTCAGCACCATATTCAACACTGCTCCAAACTCAAACTTCTGGGACTTGTTTCAAATGAACCAACTCCAGATTCAATTTCCTCCCATCCAAGAACATCCTTTATTTGCACATTTTTTGGCTTTCTTTTCTTTTAAACCACCTCCTCTCTTCTAGTTCAACAAATGGAGCTTAGTTGATAAAGAGAAATCTGAATAATTGGCTCCTTGTCTGCTCCTAGTGCCGTGTTTCTCCTCATGCTTCTTCAGAATCAGCTGGAATGTGAGTTTAAAATATCCATACAAATCTAGTCTCTTGAGAGAAAGAGAGAGGGGAAAAAAGAAAGAGACAGAGAACTCAGTCTACTCTAAGTGAACCATAGCAGCATGGATGTAACATGGATTGCTTGGCCACTACTATGGCTAGAAATGTGAAACTTGCAAAAGTTCCAGGCATACTGTCAGTTGGGAAGACAAGAGACGCAATGAGGATAACTTCATAGTCAAGGAACAGATAGTCTATCTGCCCCAGGTGAGGCTATAATTCCCTCCTCGGCAACGTCATCCATACACACATACAGTGATAGGGCACTGTGCCAGATGGAATTACATAACAAGACAAAGAGGCACCTATCCAAATGGTGGATGGAAATATATTTTTTATTAAAAAATTACCTAACATGATTTCTCACTTAAGCTCTGCGACTATCGAAGGTGTGTTTTCTCTATTTTTTGATGCTTTTACTTTTTAAAAGATATAACAATATAAACATAATTAATAATAAGTCATATTATTTGATTTAATTTTAAAATGCAAATTCCTGGTCCCTGTTCCATGTCTACTAACATAGAGTTATTGGTCTGGGGCCAGGGAACGGTCATTCTTAACAAGCTCCTTCGGTGATTTCTTTGCACATCATAATATGAGAACTTTACCACACAGCAAAGAGCAACTGTCAAAACCCCACACATGACCAAGGTTCTTATCTCTACCCAGATTAGAAGTTGCTGAGCTATTGCTACTGGCCCAGTGACACTGCAAATGTTATACAAAAGTGGGTACAGGAAACATGTGATACATGGTCTGTGCCATTAAACAACAAATAACCTGTTGGAAAGGAAAACACATACATTTAAAAAATACAAGACCATATAACCAAGCACTACACTGAATGCTGAAGACAAAAAACCAGGCAGCATAGCCATGTGTTATGAAGATTGGAAAACTATTTACATAAGCACAGTTTAAAGTGCACTTCCTGTGTGTTATCTCATTTGATAGACACACTACTCCTATGAGATTGATGTTGACATCGTTCTCCATTTTACAGATGAAAAAGTTGAGAACAAAAGAAGGGAAGGGATTGTTTACCAGTTGCAGTTAGCAAGTGGCAGGTCTTCTGACTGCCAATTCCATATCCCTTCTAAAGGGAAAGATCAATGTGAACTGGAGTAGAATCATTTCTGATTCATGCTGTCTTCATCTGTTTGGGCTGTCATCACAAAATACCACAGACAGGGTAGTTTACAAACAGCATACATTTATTTCTCACAGTTCTGGGGGCTTGATGTCCAAGTTCAGGTTGCCAACATGGTCAGGTTCTCGTGAAGGCCCTTTTCTGGGTTGCAGAATTCTCATTGTATCCTCACATGATGGGAGGGCGTAGGGAGCTCTCTAGAGCCCTTTTATAAGGGCACTAATCCCATTCATGAGGGTTCCACCCTCATGACCCAATTGCCTCCCAAAGGCCCCACCTGCTAATACAATCTCATGGGGCCTTAGGATTTCAACGTCAATTTAGGGAGGACACAAACATTCATACCACAGCACATGCAAACAAAGGAAATTAAAGCATAAGAAAATATCATCATATAGAAAGGACTGGAAAGGTGCAAACCAGCTCTAACTATGGTCGTTCTTCTCAGGCATCAGGTACACAGGCAGTATGAACTCAACCCTAACTTCCTGTTCTCACATATTACTCAGTGTCTCACTGCTAGTATCTTACTCTCGTCCTCATTTCAAAGACCTTTTAAACTTGGGTAATTAAATGCATATAGTCCCATTACATGGCTATTTGGACTTTAGGCATCTCCATGAATTGATTTTACTGTCTACTTCTTTCATCTCAACCACTATTCTAGAAAATCCCAAGAAAGACATCATATTAGTTAATCACTGACTCTCAAGGACTTTTTCCGTCCCTGTGGCAAACACAACTCAATGAGCAGGAATCACGGAGAATCACATTACTGGCAGCACTTACAGGGCTCTAATGGCATGAGGAATGCAGACACTCCCTACTCTTTTTCATCCCAGTTCACTAGGTGACAATGAGTCTGATATCTTGGGTAAGTTTAGATAGGAAAGCCATCCTTAGACGTGTTCAAAATTTGCTACTGATAACATGGGTAATAACCAGTCAAAAGATAACTTGAGGAGATTGGAGGCCCTACCACACTGTTTTACCATAGATATTGCCCTAAGCCAAAAAATGGACCCCCAAAGATCCTACAGCAAATCCCTGAAACATGTGAATGTCGACTTAAATGGCAAAATATGTGATTAAGTTAACAATCTTGGGTGGATCTTCCACTTACCCTGGAAGAGGTGATCCCTAAATGCAATCCCATGTACTCTTTTTTTTTTTTTTTAATGTGGAAAAATTGTGGGTTTTTTGGTTTTGATTTTGTGGGGTTTTTTTAACATCCTTATTGGAGTATAATTGCTTTACAATGGTGTGTTAGTTTCTGCTTTATAACAGAGTGAATCAGCTATACATATACATATATCCCCATATCTCCTCCCTCTTGCGTCTCCCTCCCACCCTCCCTATCCCACCCCTCTAGATGGTCACAAAGCATCAAGCTGATCTCCCTGTGCTATGCAGCTGCTTCCCACTAGCAATCTATTTTACATTTGGTAGTGTATATATGTGTTAGCATACAGTATTTGTTTTTCTCTTTCTGACTCACTTCACTCTGTATGACAGACTCTAGGTCCATCCACCTCACTACAAATAACTCAGTTTTGTTTCTTTTTATGGCTGAATAATATTCCATTGTATATATGTGCCACATTTATAAGAGGGAGTTTTGAGAGACACACAAAAGAAGAAGAGGCCACGTGACCAGGGAGGCAGATATCACATATCAAGGAAGGCAGGCAGGCAGGCAGCCACCAAAGCTGGAAGAGGCAGAGTGGACTCTCCCCTCAAGACCCCTGGAGAGAGAAAGAATAAATTTTGGTCTTTTTAAGCCACCCAGGTGGTGGTAGTTTTTTCCAGCAGCCCTAGGAAACTAATACACAGATATTATGAAAACTACATCCCCCAGATAAGTACTGTCTAGGAAGTGTCTATCTGATGCCCAAATTGCTGCTCTGTTCTTTGTGACAGCACTTGAATAAGTTTACATGGGTTATGTTGACTCATCTTTACCACAATTTCTCTCATGAACATTTGTTTTTGATACCATGAAGTGTTTTTCACATTTTTGCAGTAGGAATCGAAAGGGAAAAAAATCCCTTGCATCAAAAGAAACTTTCACCAAATACTGGACTTAAAACCACTGTGTGCATTTTAGCCATAATCCTGTGGTTTCACAACTATTATCATGGATATCTTTTAAATAATCGTTTCCTCTTTCTTTTTCAAATTTTTCTGGGTTATTCTTTACTATACTATCGACCAGATCATTAAAATTATGAGCCACTCACCAACATCTGGTACCAAAAGATATGTGCTTAGACTTCTGATGTAAGTTTATGTTGCACTGTTTTCAATTACACTATTTCAATGACATTCCATAAAAACCAATCATTGAAAATTTTAAATAATATCACAAAATTCGGTGAGCTCTCAGTTATCTATAGTAAAATTAAAAAGAAGAAGAGGCAGTAAGCCTAATAGCCACAATTTTTCATTTTGTTTTGAATTCAATGAACAATTTGCAGGCTATTGAACTTTCTAATCAAATTTTTCCCAAGCTATCATAAAGATTCATTTAAAATCATTGAATATAAAACAGCTGCATGAGGGAAAATATTCTAAACTTGCTAAGTAGGAAATGGAGCTCAGTAACCCAATTTTGGAGTTAAAATTGAGTAGTGGCATGGGGGAGTTCAGTGCAATATGGGGGGAATTAAGAATGGGCTTAGCAATCAGGGTCTGATATTTAATCTATTTTACTGGTTTATGGACACCCTCATAGGTATTCTGCTCTGCTTATTCATCAAAATGCCATAGTGTGGAACAATAAGGAAATAGATATGAAAGTGATATTTAAGTTAATATCCTACATAAATATGAGGAAAAACAAGTGACGATTTCTGGTTGTTCTTAGAAGATCTGAGCTGAGGGAAATGTTGAGGAGCTATATCCCAAGTGGGAAATATATTTGGATCATATCAGCCTTGAATTATACATAATATACATACACAGACCAAAATCTAACTATTTCCACTTGGCATGATTCTTTTTATACTAACCTTAAAGCCATACTGTCAGCTAGGTGTCTTGGTTAATCTTTCTTAATTATTTTTGGAAGTAAAACATTGTAAGCACAGAAAAAAGCATGACAATAGTACATACTGATGGAAAAAACTGGAAGAACAGAAGGTGAATGGAAGCCATCTAATGCGTTTATGGCATAAATTATATGAAAGTGTTTGATCTTCCTTGAGAGGTCGGTGAACTCTTACTGTAGAACAGATGTGCATTGTCCAGCTCCATCTGTAACAACTGTCTGTCTTTCCATCAGGACTGCTAGTTAGAGATTTGTTTTGTTCTATATCCAGCTGCTGTTTTGTAGCACCAATCACATGCGCATTTCAGTTACCACCAAGTGTAAACATGATGTCCATATCTGTGATTTGCATTTGGAGTTCTCGTGAAGTATTAAAAAATGAAAATAGGCAATTGGAAACTGTATATTACAGCATCTCAAAGTTTCTTTGATTTCCCTGAAACTTTGGAAAACACATCTGAGACTTCTCTTCTGCACCAAAAGGGACATTGCTGCCTCCTCAGTCTGTTTGAATCCCCTCCTTCTGGTTATCAGTGGTCTCTGGCAATTCCTTTCTCCTCTCTGGGCCTCAGTGTCCTTGCCAATAAAAGTAGAGTTTGATTCCTCTCATTTCAGTATTCAATTTTAATACTCAAACTTTAAAAAGTTTATCCCATCCCCTTATCTTCTTTATTATTCATATTTCAAATGTTCACATCTCACTGTTTATGATTTGAAGTAGATCTGAATCTCTGAGAACTAGCTCATATTCAAGCTGCAGCATCCTTGAGCTGAAGTTTCAGATCACTCTGTCATCTGGGAATCTTCAGCGCTTAGGTTCACAGAATTTTCTCATCTAAGGCACAGACAGCATAGCATGATGAAGAGTATGGGCCCTGGATCAAGATGACCTGAATGCACTACCCCGCTCTGCCATTTGTCAACTGTATGATAACTGTAAAGGTACTTTAATCTTGGTGTCAGAGGAAGATAATAGTACGTGCCTTGCAAGGTTAGATTTAATATGTCAAGAGCTTTGCACATGGTATGTGTTCAATCAATGCTAGTGCTATTAAATACTGCAGTGAAGGAACATTAGAATTCAAGTGATGTAAGAAATTCACTGAGCTGAAGAAATGTACAGTCCAGCTGTGGAAGAAAGAATTATACATGAAATAAGTGATTAAAAATTAAAAGATGGCTTTGGTTTCCAAGTGCCAAACACACAATAGTGACCATCAGTGAACAAGATGGGGATTGAAAAGGGGGAGAGCAAGGCGTGGACAGGGTAGATGGAAGAAGACTTCTTGGAGGAGGGTGAGCCTTGAGCTAAGTTTGGAAGGAAGACATAACTCAGATGAGCAGTGAGAAGGGGTAGAGACCAAACAGAACACGAGGAGGGGGTGACGGTCCAGAGGGAGAGGAGAGACTCTGTCTGTGATGTGCAGTGGGTAGACCCACTTGGTCTATAGGGTGGAGAAGTGAAGAGAAAGTCAGGAGGCCTGGGCTGGTACATGACCTTTCAAAAGTTAGTTCTAGTCTTGCCTGCTGAGGTCTCCCAGACACTCCCCTCCATGCCCAGAGCCTCCGGCGTATTTATCTGCTAAAATACTTATTACATGCACGATAATTGCTGGTTTTATTAAATCTCTCCCCCAACTGGCTAATGTCTTGCTATCCCGTTTTTTTCCTTTTGGAGCCTCCAGCCCAGGAGAAACAGCAGTGGGGTAGAACTGTTAAGAGCTTGTGTTTTGGAGTCTGACAGACTGAGGACCTGACTCTATAGTGTGAAGGTGATCGAAGTTCTCTGGACTTCTGTTTCATTCTATGTAAATGGAGAGAGTGACACCCACCACAGACGTGTCATGAAAATTAAATTAGATAAGGTATAAAAAGCCCCTGGTACGGCTGGTACATGGCACATTGTAAGTGCTCAGCAAATGGCAGCTTGTATGGTTTTCCTAGTACCTGGAGTGTGGTAGCATTTGATAAATGTTACTTATTGTGCAAGTGTGCTGTGCAAAGGCAGGCACCCAGAGTTGGTGGTGAGCTCCGAACAGCAGCCTTGGGAATTAGATACTTTGTCTTCATTACTACAAATTCTAATAGCATATAAATAAATCGACCCAGAGAAAGGCCACTGGGTAACTTTTGTAGGTTCGAAAAATTGATTCACTATGAGCCAATGAAACAACAAAATAGTGGAAGCGACAGTTATCAACCTTGTTTTTATTCTGACTCAGCAATACCACCCTCCTCCATTCTGCGGGTTGAGATGGCTAGAGTTGAAGCTCCAACTTGGTGCATTTCATTAAGATAGATTCAACTGCTCCTATCCTGCAGTTCTAAATCTCCAAATATGTAACCAGTCTTGGATAACAAACCAAATATTATACTTACCCATCATGGACGACTGTTTTATGAAAACACCAACTTCAAACGGCAGGAAGAAGGAAATAAAAGTCTTAATATTTTGATCAGGATTTGCTTTCAATTTACTAACCTAACAAGTTACTTTTTTAAGCCTACATTTCCTCAATTACAAAGGATCATATAATCCTATGAATGGTATGGGTGGGAGGGGACCAGTACTCACTGTGTTTTTGATGTGTCTCCCTTATCCCCACTGGGTACAGCTGCTTATCTTTCTGCTTTGCTAGATTTTCCCGACCCCAAAACTTGTTCTACCCTACCCCCGACCTGAGGGGTCTACCCAAAGCTAAGCTGTGTCCCTTATTTATTCTGAAAAAGATAAATCATCTTTCCTCTAGTTTGACAAGAGTTTGCAAATTGAGTTTGCAAGAGAAATAGGCAACAGAAAAATCACATAAAGCACAAGAACAATTACATGCAGTGCAAATATTCTACACTAATATCTGGTCAAAGATTGGCATGGGTAGGACAGTTGCGGTGACTTCTGGGCCTGAGTTCCCTTCCATCACCTCAATTTTCTCTGGGGTAAATAAGAATTCTTAATGATAATAGCTATCATTTACTGCTAGGCTCTGAAATAGAAACTTGACAAATATTTTCATTTATCCATTTTAAAGTAAATTTCACTTATCAACAAGGAGCACAATAGCCTTAAGAGGGTGACACTCATACCTATTTTTCAGATGACAAAACTAAGAATTATGTAGGAATCAATGGAGCTTAGATTTGGACCCAGGTCTTTATTTTACCCAAAGTAGTATTGCCTTCTTAAGTTTACATTTCTGGTCCAAGGAAGGGCTATCTTAGGAATAACCACTTTGCTTCGGGTTCTCTGCTCAGTGCTGAGCTCACCCTTCACACTCCATACATTCTGTTGGCCCCGTCATGCTTTCGCTCCCTCTCAACCATATGTCCTCATCCCTGTCTGTCTCTGCAGCAATTCCGTAGACTGCTCAGATGTTGCCACACCCAGCCCAAACCAGAGCCAGGACCTTCCTCTCCTCTGATACCCGGACATCTTAGAAGAAACTGGACAAAGAAGTTCTCAATTTCCTTCTAGAACCTATCCATAGCTCTGTCCCAGAACCTGCTTCCAGAGTGTAGTTTCTCTCTGCCATTCCCCACCATTCCTGGACCCCTGTTCTCCTGAGCTTTGCATGGCACCTAGCCCTCCCTGTAAAAGAGGAAACCATTTCCGGAGCAAGAGTCCAAGCACACCACACCGAACTCGCAGAAACCTCTCTGCTGCTCTGCTTGAGCTCTCTAGGGTCTGCCTCCGCCAACCCATTATACTCTGACCTCTTCTTCTTGCCTGAATCTTATAGCCCTGCTCTGCCTGTTGCTGAGGTGTGATTTCTTTTCTGAAAGTTGCCGAGTTGACCTGAGAGGCTGGTATCACATGGCTTCCTCCTGGGACAGGATGTACTATGTCACTTCTCCCGCTCGAGGAGGAGGAGACCATCTCAGCTCCCTTCTGAAGGCTGGAAAAGATCCCCGAGCCCAGGGAAATGCAGAGCTTACCAGCTCAGTTGACTCTGCTGGTCCACCTCTTAGGCACTCTCACAACCTACGTGGTGTCCAGCACTCTCTCACAGTTGCACACACTAAAGAATCATATGCATACTCTGAATAAATATAATAACCACTAAGGAAAGGGGAGGGCAGTTTCCTTCTTCTCTTACCTTCTTATGAACAAACGGAAAAAGATGGAGAGAGAAGGACCACCAATAGTCTCATTTCCTGGGCAGTTTTTAGAATTCCATGCTAAAGACAGATGGAAGCCTTTACTAACATCAAAATCTAATTTTAATCAAGATATAACCCCCAAAGCCTCCTCAAACTTGGACGATTTATATACTGTGCTACTTCTCTTTGATATTCTAATGGTGGTGCTAAATAACAAAGAAAAGCCTCAAAGAAAGAAAGAGGCAGAACGTAAATAAGCCCACACACTGATTATCCATGCTTTACATTTAGGCAGTTGGCCATATATAAATTCAAAGAAGAAATCACAGCCGTTGCAGTCCTCACTGTACTTGCCAAGTGTAAAAGCAGAGCACATGTATATTCTGTTGACTCCATCGTCAGAGGCATCCGCAAGCTCTGAAGACACAGGAGTGCAAATTATCTGTACTGCTGCTATTACAAGAAATTCTCATGCTCTTCTACTATTTCTAAAAATTTACCATAAAAGTTATTTTTCATCTCTTCCACTTTCATAAAAGAACCCTTCCTACCATGTGTTCTGGCTTTAGTAAGAATTTCGCGCTTGCCTGGGCACAGCAAATGGTCATCAGATGGCCCAATGTGTATCTTTCTGCTTTGCTAATGTTTTATTTTTCTTATATATATTTCTTTATATTTTAGAAGTATGTATGCTCTTTGTGTTTATCAAATTCTTAGGAAAACTATGATTTTTCCTTAATGAGTACATCTCGCTTGCCCTTGCTACTTTTTTCTGAATTGCCAGCAGAAGGATCCATTCATTTGTAATGTTTGCCCAGTTATTGATAAATGGAATCAGTGTCTACCCTGGGAGTGTCCCCCCAAACCTTTCACTCACTCTCATAACGCAGTGCTTTGCATATTGCTTGTTAACGTTGCCAACTAACCCCCTTCCTGAGCCCAGAAAGAATTTAAAAAGAAAAAAAAAGCATTTTCTGAGCAGGCAATGCCTTGTAAACTCCAAATGCCAGTGTTTTAATGCATAAGTACATATTATATCCCCGGCATTCATTTCAATGAATGTTTTATCTAAAGCTTTCAAAATGGCCCGTTGTCTGACTTTAATTAGCCCATGGTCCCGCCTGTTTGGAGAACTGAACCACATTTCCAGGGCTGTCCATGGCCCCCACCCAGCCACCTGCTCCTTCACAATTGCAGAAATCTTAAAAAAAATAATAATAATAAAGGCAAACCTTCTGCAAGCACCTTATTTTTTCAGCTGTCTTATTGATTCTGTAGGGTTTTTTTTTTAATATCACAAAATTTAAAACATTTCCTGGTGGTGAATCCTTTCACACAGCTTGCAAAAATAATCAGATTTTGCAGTGAAATAGCCATGGCGAGTCCATCTGGCAGAGCTGAAGTTCTGCAGATTCTGCTCTGGCCAAAGTGTACAGGACCATTTATTAATGTGCATCCCAGCAGCTCCTGTTGTTCTAACTTAGCTACATAAATACAAATAGCATTCCAAAGGCACACCGAGACCCAGGGGTTAAAAAAAAAAAAGCGTTTCATTTTGTAACTCAAGCCACAGAAATCACTTTCCCACAAGAGGCAGCCTGGACATAATTTTGCGCCAAGCAGGAGAGTTTTAACGGTAAAATTTCAAGAAACTGTCAGAAATCTGGAATTCTGTAAACAGTGTTACTTTCCAAAGGCCATAAAATAGTTCATATACTAGAAATGCAAGACACTTGGAATCACAGTTTTTTTTTTAATTTGAGATTTACAATAAAGATATAAGACTTAAATTCTATTTTTAAGTTTTTATTAACTGGTTGTTTCGATTACAAAAGTAACACATGGTAAAATTTCAAACATAATAAAACAATATAAGATAAAAAATAGAAGTCTACTGACCTTCCCTGCCTACCAATCCCCTCGTTCTACTTCCCAGGGTCACCGTACTGAGTTTTATGTGCAATCTTCCAGAATTTCTCTATGACATTATATTAGAAAGAAATTAAGCTGTTGCACCAAGTTAATGAACATCAAAATCTTAGATATTTACTTGTACTATTACAAAAATGCATAAAATAATGTTCTCATGGTGAATTCCTGTCCCACAAGAGAGAATTTAAACAGGCCTTTTTTAGTCTTCATTTTACTTCTATACGTTTGAAGGCACTAAGCAAAGCACTTCATCCTTTCATGTCTCCATCTTATGTCAATTACATAGTCCCTACTGTCACCTGAAGTGATGATATTGCAAACAAGGTGCACAAATACAACTCTTTCTTTGTGAGATAAATCCCCTATAATCTAGGCTTTATAGATGCAACGTAAATGTTTTTAAGGATATATGTTTCAATATTCCTTCCTCACAAACTCTTATAGGCTTTAGGATTGGACCTACACAATGCCCTATTAAATCACTTAAGGATGTAGAGTTTTTTTCCTCTGTAAACAGGGCAGTATGAGGGAGACATGCCAGGCCCCTCTTTACACACGGTTATCAGTGGGGAGGATGGGGATAAAGAAGAAAAGAGAGAAAGAACCCTGGCAATTGGTACAACTGGGACAGCTGGCCAGCAGCCCTTAGCACCCACAGGGAGAGTATCAGCTCCCGCCAAGCTCTAACACAAAGCCAAACAGAGGTGGATATAAATGTCCCCTGCTGGCCTCCCGAAACCCCGCCCTACTGAGAGCCCCTCAGACCTGTATCACTGGATCTGTTCAGCTGCAATAGCCCATACGCTTACCCCACCAACCATTTCTGACCCATCATTTTCAGCCCCAGATTAAATTTCCTAGAATGCCACTTTCAGCACGTCTACACTGCTAAGAACCATCTAAAGGACCACTGCCTGCTAGTGGACAAAGTCCAAGGTCCTCAGCCTGGCACAAAAAAGCTTTTTATAACCTGGCTCCTGCTCCCTCCTCCAGCTTCTCCCCAGTTTCCCTGTCTGCACACTTCCTGCACACATTTCCATGTCTCTGACATGCTGTCCACACATTTGAGCCTTTGCTTTGCTCCCCAACGACAAAGCCCCTTATCCTATCTGCTTACTGATTTCTTTTCATCCTTCAAAAGGGGATTCATATATCACCTACAGTACGATACGTTCAGTCATCCCTCAAGATAGCAACTCGCCTCCACCCCTACCCTCATCCTAACCCCAACCTCCTCCCCCTACCTGCACTAAATCATGGTTAGAGTAGATCTAGTAGAATCCAGCCTATGCCACTCACTAGCTTCGTGACCTTGAAAAGTCCTTATACCGTCTATTAATTTCCAATCTGTAATCTAGAGATAATAACTTACTACAATCTATTTCATTGGTTAATGACAAGGCTTTAATGAGATAATGCATGTGAATCTTTAGCATACTGCAGAGTATGTACAGCACACAAATGTTAGTTGTTGCTAAAAATGATGAAACACATATGTAAAGTGCCTAATACAGAGTCTGGCATGAAGTAGGTATTCATAAAATGCTAGTCCTCTCAACCCTTATTTTTATTACTGCACCAATTACATATATATTTCTGCAACTCTCTTCTTTTTGAAACTGTGAGCTCCCTTAGAATCCATGCCTTTTTCCTCTTTGTATTTCTGGAAATTAGGCACACAATATATTTTTTTAAGATTTTTTGACGTGGACCATTTTTAATTTGAATTGAATTTGTTACAATATTGCTTCTGTTTTATGTTTTGGTTTTTTGGCCCCGAGGCATGTGGGATCTTAGCTCCCCGACCAGGGATCGAACCTGCACCCCCTGCATTGGAAGGCGAAGTCTTAACCACTGGGCCGCCAGGGAAGTCCCCACAACATATTTTTATTTAATCAATTAAGTGAAACTTCTGCTCTGGGCAAACCAACTTGCTTGTTATTCCTTGAAGAAGAACCATGTTTTTCCATGTCTGTGCTTGGTTCACAAAATTCCTTGCACCTGGGAGTTTCCTTTCTCCTCTACATCCTCTCATCTTTCAGTGCCAAATTCAAATCCTTAGCACATTGATTTGCCCCTTTCCTCACTTCCAGAGTATATAGAGCATGGACCATGCACCTGGAAACTAGGTACATACTGTTCTGTACCATGAGCTACTTTTTCCTGGGTATGTCTCTATCAGTTACTTATTGCTGCATAAGAGCCCACTGAACCTTAGTCATTTATAATAATGATTTATTATTTCTCACAATACTGTGGGTTGGCTGTGTACTTCTGTGCACTCATGAAGTTGCATTCAACTGGAGGTCCAGCCTTGTCGGAAAGTCCAGGATGGCTCCTTCCATGTCTGGCAGTTGGTGCTACTGTCAGCAGAGTGCCTGGATTCGCTTCCACACACTCACTCATCCTCCAGGAAGCTAGACTGACTTTTTTTTTTTTTTTAATACATTGGGGGATTTTTTTAATTTTTTTTAAATTTATTTTTTGGCTGTGTTGGGTCTTCGTTGCTGCGCTCAGGCTTTCTTTGGTTGCGGCGAGTGGGCTTTACTCTTCCTTGCAGTGTGCGGGCTTATTGCGGTGGCTTCTCTTGTTGTGGAGCACGGGCTCTAGGTACACGGGCTTCAGTAGTTGCAGCACACGGGCTCAGTAGTTGCGGCACACGGACCCTAGAGTGCGCGGGCTTCAGTAGTTGTGGCTTGCGGGCTCTAGAGTGCAGGCTCAGTAGTTGTGGCACATGGGCTTAGTTGCTCCGCGGCATGTGGGATCTTCCCTGACCAGGGATCGAACCTGGGTCCCCTGCATTGGCAGGCGGATTCTTAACCACTGCGCCACAAGGGAAGTCCTAGAATGACTTTTTAAGAGGAAATTGTAAGGCAGCATTTCAAGCAAGCAAAGGTGAAAGCAGCAAATCCTCTTGAAGTCTAGATTCTGAAACTCACACAACATCACTTCTGCCACATTCTGTTAGTCAAAGCAAGTCACAAAACCATCCCAGATTCAAGGGGTAGAGAGATAGACTAACTTATCGATGGGAAGAGCTGTAAAGTAATTCTGGCCATATTTAATCCACCACAAATGGCTTGTGTCCCTAAGTAGATACTAATCTAAGCCCTTGTTGCATTTTTTCTAGCACCTGAAACATTCAGCATTGTGCCTAGCTTATCAGAGGTGCCCAGTAAATATCTTTGGTTTGATGGAAGGGCTAGTGCACAGAACCTACTGGTTATGTCATTGAGAGGTTAAAGGAGAATAAATTTGAGAGTCAGAGAGTTTGGGTTTAAATCCTAGTTCTGTAATTTACTAAATAGATAATTTGGGACACATTACTTAACTTCTCTGATGCTTGGTTTCCTCTTTTGTCAACTTGAGATGGTAGTATCTACTTTATAATAAGATAACATCATATAAAGCATCTGGCACATGGTAGATGCTTAAAACTGTAGTTCCTACTCATTATGGAGTGTTTTTCTTATTTATGATTAAATTCTATGTATCAGTAACTCAGATAACTGGTTCATAAATCAAAACCTCTTTCAAACTTTGCAAAACTAGTAAGATTTATTAGAACAGGTATGGTATAGTTTAGTCACTGTATAAGATTTCACACCAATCAGAATGCCCCAGTTCTACTACATACTTGTCACATTAACTAAGGCATCTAATTCTCCATGCCCATTTTCTTCTGGAGGAAGAAGCTATTCCATCCTAACACAGGTGTCCATTTAAAAGCTAACAGCATTATATCTGGCATTAACTTTACATTCATTTCAAAGTTGGAGGAAAATCATATGACTTACGGTGGGTCTCAAAACAGATATTAAAAGATGGTTTTAAAATGTTCAGTATTTCATCAGTTCCACCTCTCTCCCAACCATAGATATAACGACAATGAAAAATTAAATATACTGTGAATTCCTTGAAAAAGGATCACAGCTATTCACAAGTGGCTATGATTTTTATTTAAGCATTAATAACAATATATTTAAGTTTAAAGAGACACTTTCAAACTATGTAATCAGAATTTTTAAAATATACAGCAGTGTGAAAAAGCTTATGCTACTTGGAGCTCTCTTCCTTAGTACATTTCAAAATAGTCCTTCAACTAGGTTGGCATCTAAAAATATTATAGGGTCATAAAAATGACAATAAATGTACTGAACTCCTAATCTTATCACTTTACTACCGTGGTGACCTGTTGGTTCAAATTAACTCATTTTCATGGAGGGGCTTTTGGGGCAGCTGTGAGGCTGCTGTGTTAGCTACAGGAAGTTGCAGACTGGCAAATTTCATTCAAATGTAAACCTCTAAATTTGGCTACCTGGCATTGCAGGATCCTGTTGTTTGCAGTATGCAAAATAAAAATTATATACCATCTCGCTTGGTCAAAATGTATGGGCTTTTCGATATTAATTTCAATATTACTTCTGGAGAATTAGTATGGTGAGATGCAACTGCGTGAATATAATATCTTTTTTTTAAATAAATTTATTTATTTATTTTTGGCTGCGTTGGGTCTTCGTTGCTGTGCATGGGCTTCCTCTATTTGTGGTGAGCCGGGGCTACTCTTTGTTGCGGTGCACAGGATTCTCATTGCGGTGGCTTCTCTTTGTTGTGGAGCACGGGCTCCAGGCGCGCGGGCATCAGTAGTTGTGGCGCATGAGCTCAGTCGCTCCGCGGAATGTGGGATCCTCCCAGACCAGGGCTCGAACCCTTGTTCCCTGCATTGGCAGGCGGACTCCCAACCACTGCACCACCAGGGAAGTCCCAAATATAATATCTTGAACAAGGTGAAAAGGAATGTGTTTTCCCTTCACAAGAGCAATGATAACTAGTGCACATGCCGAAGGCTCATGTTTTAAGCTGTTCTGTCTCAACCTATAAATCTGGGATGCCAGCTCTAAAATCTATCCAGTGAAATCCTTCCCAGTCCCAACATAAGCCCTTTAGATCTCGTCTATGTTCTGTGAGACAAACTGAAGTTGTGTGTTATCATTGCTTTTTATATTACTTATCCATCTAAATATTTCCCAGGCCACCATAGAGAGCACAGCACTAATTACAGCTATAAATAATTAAATGGAAATGTTTTATATCATGGTGGTGGGTCATAAGAGTTTGTTAAAGTGGTCAAAATTCATCAAACTGTATGCTTAAAATTTGTGAATTTTATTATATGTAAATTATACCTTAATAAAGCTGACGTCCCCCCAAAAAATAGAATCTCCACTGAAGGACTAAAGAGTGTGTGTGTGTGTGTGTGTATATATATATACACACACACATATATGCAGAGTAGTTTTTTTTTTAATTTACTTATTTTCGGCTGTGTTGGTTCTTTGCTGCTGTGCGTGAGCTCTCTCTAGTTGCGGTGAGCGGGGGCTACTCTTCGTTGCGGTGCGTGGGCTTCTCATTGCAGTGGCTTCTCTTGTTGCAGAGCACAGGCTCCAGGCACGCGGGCTTCAGTAGTTGTGCCTTGCGGGCTCTAGAGCACAGACTCAGTAGTTGTGGTGCACGGGCTTAGTTGCTCCGCGGCATGTGGGATCTTCCCGGACCAGGGACCGAACCCATATCCCCTGCATTGGCAAGCGGATTCTTAACCACTGCGCCACCAGGGAAGCCCCCCAGGGTAGTATTTACACACAGGGAAATACAAATCCCACTAGATCTTTGTGAGCTTTTATATAATTATATGATCTCTCTGAATGTCCCTAAGTCTCCTTTATACTAATTTTTTAAACTATGATGTTTTCCGACTTTTATTTTCAAGTTATGAAAGCTCTTGGAAGGCAGTATGCTGTGGTAGTTAAGAAACAGGCTCTGAAATCAGAAAGGTCCTTGTCTGATCCCACCCACCACCACTAACAACAACCCTACCTGCAGGGGAACCTGAGTTATTCTCTCTGTTTCAATTTCCTCATCAAGATGAAAATAGCATTACTTATCTTCTGGGGTGGTTGTGATAATTAAATGAGTTACTAGATATAACACATTTGGTCACGTGCCTAATGGTGTGCTTATGAAATTGCTACAAGTGCGTGCTTCTGAATTTTATTTATAATCTAAATCTCTGCTGGAAAATGTTGGCAGTCATAGAAAAATAAAAAGTTAAAAATAAAAGCTGCTATGGGTAAAACAGGACAGTATCTACTTCTAGTTTTAATACTTAGGGATTTGACACTGTTTCAGGCAGTCAACAGTCTGGAGGTGGGGAGATGGTACCCAAAACAAAATAGAATTCTGCATAAAACAAATTTTGCTAATTTGTTGGGCTGGAAGTAAGGGAAATCACCAAAGCTAGGGGGTTTGGGGCAGGGGGGGTTGGGTTGAAGGTTAGCATGGAAGGTGGGGAAAATGTTTGAGCAGAAGTAAGGGCACAGAATGATGAGAAGATGATCACACCAAAAAGGCAGATTCCCCTAAGGAAGGGTGTTCAAATTAGCCTGATACATGAAGACTGGTTCTTGAGCTATTTTTGCCAAGATTGGGGAGCTGAACCTGGGACAGGGAACCTGGAAGGGAGCTGCCTCCCAAGAAATATAAACATAACTCTTCTGGAGAAACACAACCTCAAGTTAGGAACCCAGATTTTCACAGATTAAGGTCAACCAGATATGAGTTTCAATCAAAGATCACCAAATGCACAAGGAAACAAGTCACTAAGAATGACAGTCAGCATAAACAATAAAGTTAAATTCCCAGGACTTTCAGATATTAGAACTACCAAATACAAAATAAACAATAACATGATACATAATGAACACTCAACAAAAGACCAAGCAAAATATTTAAAAAATCAATGGAACTTCTATAAATGAAAAACTATCTAATCATTGATACTAAAAAAATTCAATGTTTGTCTTAAACAGTAATTTAGCTACAGTTGAAGAAGGAATTAGTGAACTGGATGTAGAGTTGAAGAAATCTATACCCATCTATCCCAAAATATAGAACATAGAATCATGGATATAAAGGAAGTAACAAAAAGTTAAGAGTATATAGGGGATAAAAGTAAAAGATTTAACATACATCGAAGACCCAGAAGGAGAGAATACAGATAATACAGGCAAGGCAATATTTAAGGAGAGGATGGTTGAAACTTTTCTGAAAGACATGTATCCCCAGCCACATGAAGCATACCCTATACAAGCAGAATACATTTTAAAAATCTACCTCAAGGTAAAATGAGATGGACTTGAAAAACCATAAAGACAAAGGGAGTATATTTAAAAAGTAGTCAGAAAAGAAAGAAAGATTGTTACAAAGAATAAGTTTAAGGTTAATAGCAAACTTCTCAACAGCAATCATGGAAGCCACAAGACAGTGGAGGGCTATCTTTAAAGTGCTGACAAAAGAATAACTGTAAAGTTACAATTATGAACTCCAAAATAGTATCTTTTAAGTACAAGGGCAAAAGAAATTATATTTTCAGATAAATAAAAAACTGAAACAGTTTACCACCAACACCACCTACAGGGAAGGAATTTTCTAAAGGGTTATTTCAGAAGAAGGAAAATGAAATCTAGTAAAAAAGTTTGGAGGACAGATAAGCAAAGAAAATGATGAACATGTAAGTAAATCTAATACAGATTTACTTGATAAAATGATGATGAAAATAATTATGAAGTCTAATTTGTGGAGGTTTAATAAAAAGAAGCAAGCTAAAATACAAGAAAATACATACTCGTGTAAATTAGGAGAGGAGCAGTAAGAGTTAATGTCCTAAGGATCTTCTGTCAGTGGGAGGTTTAAGATACTGTTTGTAGGGACTTCCCTGGTGGCGCAGTGGTTAAGAATCCACCTGCCAATGAGTGGGACACGGGTTTTATCTGGGAAGATCCCACATACCGCGAGCAACTAAGCCCGTGCGCCACAACTACTGAGCCTGCACTCCAGAGCCCGCGAGCCACAACTACTGAGCCCGTGTGCTGCAACTACTGAAGCCTGCGTGCCTAGAGCCCATGCTCCGCAACAAAAGAAGCCACCGCAATGAGAAGCTTGTGCACTGCAATGAAGAGTAGCCCCTGCTCTCCGCAACTAGAGGAAGCCTGCGCACAGCAAGGAAGACCCAATGCAACCAAAAATAAATAAAATAAAATAAATACAATTTTTTAAAAAGATACTGTGTGTTGGCTTTGTTAAATACACAGGTAAAATTTTATGACTAATCGTAAAGAATGGAAATAGAGTGTTTACTTTCCACAGCAGGTAAAGGGCAAAAGTATGTAGGAGAAACAAACACAAGAGGTTTCTTTTCATCAAATAATAAATAAAATCAACTAGGCTAGTAATTATGAAAGCTTTGTAGAGTCTTCAGGTATTAAAATTGGGTTGGGGTGGGGGGTACAGTGCTGGCAATTTCACAGTAATAATTAAAACTGGGCAGAAGAAGAAGAAGGGATATAAGAAGACTGTTGGTGGCATTGGTGGTGGTAGAAGCTGCAGGGGCTGTGTTGGCACAGACTGAGTTCTGTTCATGCCTCAGGCAGAGGCCAGGGCAGAGCCACAGCAGCTGATGAACCAGTGCATGGCTGACAGGTGCCGATACTTCTGTCCATCAGGTTGGGCTTGTGCACTGCATCTCACAGAAGCCTTCCTCCTGGCCCCAGCCTTGGCCAGAGCAGTTTAAGGGAGCAGGCAGGGAGGAAAAGAGGCAGGAGAGCAAAAGGACATTTCCCCAGGCAGCACCCAGGACAGCTACGCCCTGCCACACCCTGCTTACCCAGTGAAGGAGGCTGAGGCAGAAGCCAGAGGGAATGGGCCCTGGCACAGACCTCGGAGGAAAGACCCAGACGGACAGAGCTGGAAATCAGAGGGAAACACTGGATAACATGGGCCCTGGCAACATGGGAAAATGTGCCCAAACACAAGTGCTTCTATAGTTAATCACTAACTCCTTTCCTTCCCATATAAGAATCACAGTACCCTGACCTACACCCACCTCTGACCCTGCATGCCCACGAGTTCCCTTCTGCCATTTGCCATTGTTAATTTATTAGGGAGTTTGAGATTAGCAGAGGCAAACTATTATATATAGAATGGATAAACAACAAGGTCCTACTGTATAGCACAGGGAACTATATTCAATATCCTGTGATAAACCATAATGGAAAAGAATATAAAAAAACATATATGCATAAATGAATCACTTTGCTGTACAGTACAAACTTACACAACATTGTAAATCAACTATATGTCAATAAATTAAATTTAACAAAAAAAGAAAGTGTTAACTTATTAAATAGGAAAACATGTTTAGAGGAATATACCACAGATTTGAAGAGACATAAAAATGCATCTGAGTGATAATAGCTAATACTTACATCCTCCTTACTCTAAGCCAGGAACTATTCTAAGTGCTTGACACATAAAATCACATTTAATCTTCATGTGCCCAAGATCACACAGCTAACAAGAGGCAGAGCTGGGATTCAAACACACACTCTGGTTCCAGAGTCTTCACTCTCAAATACTGTGCTACTTCTGAACGGTTGGAGGACATTTTGCCTGAAGAAGATACAATTCCAGTTTGGGGCTATGCGTGGAATGTTTTTACCCCACCCCCATAATTCATATGTTAAAGCCCTCATCCCTGGAAGCAACCTAAGTATCCATTGACAGATGAATGGATAAAGAAGATGTGGCACATATATACAATGGAATATTACTCAGCCATAAAAAGGAACAAAATTGAGTTATTTGTAGTGAGGTGGATGGACCTAGAGGCTGTCATACAGAGTGAAGTAAGTCAGAAAGAGAAAAACAAATACCATATGCTAAGACATATATATGGAATCTAAAAAAAAAAAAAAAAGCCCTGATCCCCAGCGCGATGGTATTTGGAGATGGGGCCTTTGGGGAGGTAGTTAGGTCATGAGGGCAAAGCCCTCATAAATGGGATTGGTGCCCTTATAAGAAGAGACACATGGAAAAGATGATCTCTCTTTGTGCCACATGAAGACACAGTGAGAAGACAACCATCTGCAAGCCAGGATGAGGGCCCCCAGAGAACCTGACCATACTTGCACCCTGATCTCAAACTTCCAGCCTCCAGAACTGGGAGAAATGTTTGTTGTTTAAGCCACCACATCTATGGTATTTGTTATAGCAGCCCAGACTGATTAAGACAGTTGAGAAATGATGGGTTATCTTCAGATATTTGAAGAGCTATGTATGGAAGAACGGTTTAAATTATTCTGTATGGACCAAGGAGATTAGAATTAAGAACATGACTCTTTTCAGCCTACTTTATCACAGCTGGAGGTCCCCAGAAAAGAAACAGGCTTTCTCAGAGGGTGCTGAGTTCTCCACCACTAGAGGCTAAATGCACGCAGGGCTGATAACATGGAGAGGATTTCAGCCTTGAGTGGTTGTTGAATGAGACTCTCTGTAAAATCTCTTCCAACTCTTGAGAGTCTGTAGGATTATTAGGGTCAAGACTAAGTGTTCAAATCCGAAGAGCTAGATGTTGAGGACTCACCTTTTACAACAGCAACATTGTTCCTGGGCATCTTGGAGCCAGAGCTTGCATTTGTATATCTTAAGACTCTACACACCTGGATACTCTTCCTTCAGCGCTCAGCTTAAGCATCACCTCCTCCAGGATATGTCCCCCATCCCATCCCTAATACTGGCTTAGGTGTCCACCTCAGCCCATCTTACCTCTACAATGCCACTTCTCACACCACACTGAATTATCTGTTTCATCATCAATCACTCCCTGTATTAGTGTCCTAGGGCTACAGTAACAAATTACCACAAATGGGATACGTTAAAACAAAAATTTACCGTCTCACAAATCTGGAGACTAGAAGTCCAAAATCAAGTTGTCGGCGGGCCAGGCTCCCTCTGAAGGCTTTAGGAGAGCATCCTTCTTTGCCTCTTCCTAGCTTCTGGTGGTTGCTGGCAAACCTTAGTGTTCCTTAGCTTGAAGTTGTAGCTCTCAGATTTCTGCCTCTTTCTTCAGACTGCCTTCTCCCCTCTGTGTGTGTGTCTCTGCGTGTCTCTCTCCTCTTCTTATAAGGGCAACAATCATATTGGATTTAGGGCCCATAATCCTCCAGGATGAACTCATTTTAATTTAACTAGTTTCATCTTCAAACCTTCTATTTCCAAATAAGTTCACATTCACAGGTTCTGGTAATTAGGACTTCAATATATCTTTTCAGGGGACATAATTCAACCGACAACATCCCTCAACCTCCTATGCTCACTAAACTGCGGGATCTTTGAAGGCTATTTTTATTCCAAATATTTTTATTGTGTCTGTGATGAATCACTCTCTGTTCTGGACACTGAGAACAAGTCACAGTCAAGGTCTCTACCCTTAGTGAAGCTTCCATTCTACATGGAGGCAGACAGCTTAAAAAGTGGCCATTCAATGTTAAAACCAAATACAAACATATTTGTGTGTGCATGTATGTATGTATTTATATAAATCATTGATATATATTTGATGAAGGATATTAACACAAACATTAAAAAAAAAACCAAAGGATAAATTATTTCATCTAGACTGTGCTTTTTGGCAAGTTTATCAGAATCTAAAACTTTGGTGGTTCTCTGTCCCTTGTTTGTTTTCTGGTATTGTGTTCTTAACTCTCGTTTGACACCCCTCTAAGCTAACCTCTCCTAAAATGTTTCTTAGTAGCAGAAAATAAAGCTTGTAAAATGTATTCCTAAGCTTTTTTTAAGTTCAAACTTGCAACTAAAGAAGAAAACACTTGTGCCCCGTCTGTCTTCCAGGGCAGTGTCAGTTCTGCTCAGTCTCCGTTTGGTCCGATGCCAGGTGAGTATTGCAGTTCAAGGGGCAATTCCTTCCCTTTTGAGCTAAATCAGGCATTTAGGCTTGCATTCTTTCATAGCTGCTTTACAGCACTTGCAAAATTTTGCAGCTTTAAAACATTTATTTTTAAAATGTAAAATCAGGGAAGGCAGACCTCATTCAGTCATTCCTGAATTTGGAATGCATTCTGTCCAGCATAAGCTTATTGGGCAAAAGCAATAGCAATTAAGCCCTTGATACAGTTTTTAAATGTCTAAGATTCTGGCACTGTGGTCTGATAGATTATGAACTTGCTTCAGAACAGAAAGAGAGAGACTTGAGGGCAGGTGGAATAACAATTATTTACTGGTGCTTTCTGTATGCCAGGCACTTAGTTAAGCATCTAACATTCATTTTAATACATATGTCTCATTAAGTACTCCTGGTGGGATGGAATAGGGGCATTCTTAATAATAATTTGGGGCACTCTCATATGTGTGTGTATACACACGTAGACACACACACACGCGCACACACACACACATATGTTCCTTCCAGATCCCAAACTCAGAAGGGCATATGGTTTCTCAATAATTTTGGTAATCTTCAGAGCTGGAAAAGGGAAAGGAATAAGAGCAGGAGACGATCCCACATATCTGAATGTCTCTATGCTGTGTTTCCCAATCATATTTATTGTCTCTGGAATCTGGTTGTATCTGCTCCATTCTACAGAAGAAAATTTCTGCAGCCTCTGTTATCATCTAGAATTATTCTTCCTCTTTTTAGGGAGAAAAATACATGCTTAAAAAGCAAAGGGTTTTCTTCTCTGTGTTTTTTTATTTGGAAATTGGAAATACAGACATGAGATCCTGGAAGCCTTGTTTACTTATTCTTCATTCTGTTCTCAGCCTTAACCACTACTGTGGATATAAATTCATGGCATGAAACAAAACCTTATTTATTGATATTAATTTTCACTTGCACAGATGTTTTTTTCTGGAGAATTATGCTTACGATGAAACCTATAACTGCAGCTTTCAAATTCATGAGCAGATTAGAAGTTTGGGGCTATAGAATTTAAGATGAAAGTGGAGTGAGTGGAATTGTGCTTTAAGTTTCTACAGGGAATTTTGATTTCCTCTGAATGAATGAATAAATTCACATGTAATTGTTGAACACAGTATTATATGACTGGGTTTACAGAAAATGTGTAGGACATAAGCTCTGCCCCCATGGAGCTTGCAGGTTGATTGGAAAGAGGGCTGTAACTCAGGTGAGAGAGTATCGAGCCTAATACAAAGTGCCACATCAGGTGTCAGGGGCCAAAGTGCTGTGTCTGGAGAGTCATGTACGACTGAGTCAGGGTAATAAGAAGGAGGGTCTTGATGAGTCTCTCTTCTCTCCCTGTGAAAGAGTGGGCAGGGTGGGCAGGGACAAAGCTCAGAAGCGGTCCACTGTGGTTGGGGAAGGTGAGAAAGACAAGCACCCGCATCGTCCTCCCAGCTCAGCCTCTCTGTGACCTGAGGGAGTAGGTCTTAGCTAATTGGATCACACCCACCACCAGCTGGGAAAAAAAAATCAGTTTTACAGCCCTTGAGTCTGTGCTCCTGAACATGTTCTAAGTGATGATGGGTTTCCTGCTACAACTGAGCTACGAGATCAGAAAGTCTTTAGCAAACACATCTCTTCTCCTCTGGGACTATTTCACTGGCCTTACCTTAAATGAGATTCTTCTCAGTTTCAGCCTCTCCAGGTTTCTACCAAGGGGAGCTTTCTGTGCCACGCATTCCCTTCTCACGCTTGCAGTGCCCAGGTGAGCTGAGTGAGAGACTCAACGTGGCCACAAGAGGGCAGCAAATAACACCAGACTCATCAAGGCCAGAAAACATTTTTTGTGGTCCTCTAACTTTGCTTCACAGAAGCAAAGCAAGCAGCCGTTTCTGGTGCCTAATAGGTACAAGTCACGGCCAGTGTACAAAAAAAATTAGAAGAAGAGTACAGCCTGCCTCTGATTTGGGGCGGGGTTATTGTCTCACCTTATCTAGAGATGCTGAGTCTCACATAACATGCCCCAGAAGCAGCCTCTTGTAAACAGTCCTGTATCTATGGGGACAGAGCTCAGAAGCTGTGAAAAAGATACTTCATTAGATGAAATGTAAATGCCAAGGGCTTCTTATTCTATCTCCTTAAGCCCAAAGAGATAGAATAAGAACAGCGCCTAGCACAGCACCTGGCACATTGAAGGTGACAAGAAGTGAGAGACACTGAACAGTTATTGCTCCATCTAAAGTGAACTTATCCCCAAAGGCAGAGCGAACTTTAAATGTATGAATTATTTGGGCTGCACCAGTTAAAAGAGGTAATGCCGCTATATTTAAGGCCTTTCAAGACATTTATTTATCTATTTAAATGTTGGCCTTGGCGTCAGGCCTGCGTTGGAAATACCATTTCACACGTGGAGAGACCTGGCTGCAACAGAGATGCCTTGACTTCCTCCGAGGAAACTTTTGCCCGTTTGTTTTCCCCTTGGCAACAGGCTCACGGGTGATGTCAGGTTACTATGGTGACAGGAGATCCCTCCTATCCGACTCGGACTTCCACAACAGTAAACACTTCGCAAACGATGCCTGCACCCGAACTGTGGCGCAGGACTTTGCCTGCGAGTCCTCGGCAGGGCAGGGCCACCCGGCCCACCTGGACTCCTACTTCCCGGAGTTCTACGGGGACCACCGCCCCACGGCCCTGACCCCCAACAGCGGCTCCCTGTTCAGCGCCTCACCCCTGCCACAGCTCCTGCCGCCGCCCTTCCCCAGCGAGCCCGCACACTTCGTGCTGGTGAGTATGCAGAGGCTTAGTTTAGGGGGTCACTAACGTCGGGGACCCCGCAGCCCTGGCCAGCCCATGTGCTCAGCAACCAGGTCTGCTCGCCCCGGAGACCCCCGGGAGGCTGCTCTGCACCGCCCCGGGAGATGCCAGGATCCACGCCCAGGGAGCCCTCCCCAAAGATCCGTGCCAGCCACGCGGCAGGAAGCTCTATCCAGGGATTTGGGCGGGGACGACTGATAAAACAGGATATATATCCATTTTGTTAATATTCTACCGATTGTGCCAGATGTTTCCCCATTATTCCTCCCGTGCGTAAGGAAAGAGCTCTGAAGTTACCTCGCAGACAGCGAGGCTGTCAGCCAGGGCAGGTGCATCAGGACTCCTCTCGCCCTCCCCCTCCCTGCCTCCCCTCTCCCACCATATTTCTACCCTCTAGAACCTTGTTCTCTCGCAGTCCTTCCAGAGATGAGTTCATAAAGAAGAATACTAGTAACTTTCTTATACTGTAAAGCCCTCAACCACAAAGGCATGAAACTCTGGAGATGGGATTTTAGACAAAACAGGCTGTGGGAGAGTAGGAATTAACATTATTGAGTATCTACTGCAGCCAGGAACTTTTACGTGCGTTTGCTCATTTGATACTTGCAACAACTCAGGGTATGGTTATTAAAGTCCCATCTCACAGATGCACAAAGTGAAGTACTCAGAGTCAGGAAGGTAGTAAGTGGCCCAGCCATGAATCGAACCCAAATCTTTCCAGCTCCAAGCCTATGAGGCTCTACCTCCTTGCTCACTGAGGGCAGGTAGCCTTCCTAGCCCACTCAGAAGCCCACTGTGTAGCTTAGGGTCTGCTTCTTCCAGGAGTAAATGATGAAACGCTGTCAAAATGTTCATTTTATTATCTTCACATTTAATGTTTTCTGGGGAAAGGGCTCTCTCTCTCACTCCACACACACACACACACAATCTAATTCTAGAGTAAGAAAGGAACTAAAACTTTCACTGCCAATGTGAAACACCAGAGGGGAGAGCTGCCAGGTAAGGAGGCTTTGGACAGCAGAGGGAGGACACCTAGTCTGCTTTGGAAGACATGGGCCAGCAGCACCCTGTGTTGGGAAGGAAATCTGCCCATGTCCGACGATCACCTAATGACTAACCCCAGTGACCTTTCCATCCTCCTCAGAGGGACTCGTGGGAGCGAACGGTGCCCGAAGGCCTCAGCCAGCCAGACCCCGTGCCGGCCGATGCCCTGCAGAGCTTGGCGCCCAGCACAGGCTGCCTCTCCCAGCTAGAGTCGGGGAGCACTGCCCAGCACAGGAGCTCGAGTTGGGGGGCCCCCCTAGCGGGGGTTCAGTCCTACCCTCTGCACACACTGGAGGATCTGTACCACATGCAGGGGTACCCAACCCCATCCCCCTACCCCTTCACCTCTTTCATGACAATGTCCAATGACCCACCACCCAAGGTGGGGCCCTTCTCCCCGGACGAGGGGGCAGACACCTCTGTCCTCCAGGACCCTTCTCCGTGGACCAAAGAAGATGGGAGCCTGGCATGGGGGGCATATGAGTGCCGCCGAGCTTACTGAGCGTGCCAGAGGACTTCTGTGCTTTTCTTTGAGTCATTGTCTGTATTCACAGACTCTTGTGGTGTGGCAGCTCTTTCAGAACTGGATTTTCAGGATAAGCCATCGTGCCACCCTTTGTTAATGGACGATGATGGCATTTATTTGTGATCCTCCCACTATAACCCCACTGAAACACACCACAATGTGAATGCAGTGTGTCAGGGACCATATTCTAGTTAGACAGCCTGACGGTGGGGTCTCTGGGGGAATTTAGTAACCCATTATGTTCTGAATCTTTTGTTATCTTTGAAGTATCATTTTTAGCACTGATAGTTTTTTCTTAAATTACATTAAAAACTTCATGCAGATCATAAAACATACTGATTTCCCTGTCCAGTTTTTCTTAGCTATGAACTATGTGTGTTCTTCAATAAAAGAGAATGCATAGGATATAATATAGATTAGGGTGCATAAAACAAAACTCATTTTATATCATGTGACTTTATGAAGTGTGAAGCATTATATGCATTTATCCCTTTACGGTGACTTGCAAATAACTTGCAATAACTTGCAAGTAACAAATGTGACACCACATATAAATGCTTTATTGTCATTAAAATGAGGTCAGGACACTACGGCTTCATAAATAACATGGTTTTGACTCTGCACTAAAGCCCAGGATGTCCAAAAATCAGGCTAATCCAAAAAACAACAAAGACCAAAGACTTTCTTTGATCAATGGTAGCCTTAATTAAGCTAGACATTGTCTCTCTGATGGAATAAACCGACAGTTATCAGAATGCATTAGCAAAATGGACATTCTATGATCAAATAAGAATGCATGCATTGTAAGGAAAACACAGAGAGCAGTCCTGGGCTGACGGCAAGAAACAACAGACTACAGAACACCAAGAAGCAAAGGGTCTTTGGAAAAGGACATGTTGTCAGGTCCTTTGACAACATGACCTTTGAAGAAAGACCTTGTTGATGGCTCACTGGTCAGAAATATATAGCTCTTACTATGTATAAATGAAGAAACTGACATTTGAAGCATCAATCTGTCTCATGTAAGTCTGACTGGTGTGGACTCCTTTGGCAATTAAATTCCCATAGTAATTCCCACCAAGCAGTGTGCCTGTCTGCAGGCCAAGCCCATCATAAACACCTTGCACACACTTTAACTTTGCAAAGTGTGAGTCAAGGCTCACAGGTCACACCCACAATCTTCCTCTTGTCTTCCTACCACCTTCTTTTCTTTATTCCCTTCACCACATGTTTCTGACCCATTGGGTCTCTCCTGACGCAGTGCTTTTTCCCTCCATCTCCTGGGGGCCCAAAGCCCCTCAATACAGTCTCCATCGCATCCTCTGTGACAGGGTTCCATGCTCTAGGTAGGAGTCTAGAGAGTCAAATACGGATATTAATTCACACTTAGAAGTGAATAATTGATATTCCTCCTTCTCTAGGCCTTCAAGGGTATATTCTGGTTGAGCAAACACACACATAATTTGTGGAGTTCTCACAGAAATACTTGAATAGGAGCCTTCTTTTACCTCACACCCTTCATCCCCCTCCTGGGAAAGCATCCCTGGAGGAACAAACCAAGGAGCATTCGTGGTCCATAGCTGCTGGGCTGCACTCTCCCGGGTCCCCTGCCTAATCCTTCCTTCCCACCACTCCTTTTCACAACCTGATCTTTACTTTGCCCAATATTTGCTCTTCAATGGAAGGGGGCAGCTTCTACCATGGGAGAGAGCTGCCCATCTCAAGTCTGCTGAGACTGGAGACCTTAGTCCTGGTTGCCAGCATCTTCGGTAGAACCATCTGTCATCCAGCCTCACTCATACCTGGATGGCAGGCCCCACATCAGAAGGAAGAGATCTGGCCCTCCCTATAGATGCAGGGTCTTCACAAGGAAGGGACTCAAAGTCACTTTTCTAGATTGGTTGCATAAATTTTATAATAATTACAGTCACCTACAGCTTACCATTTGTTACTAAGTAGCACACAACACAATAATAATAAGTTTATGTGTAAGTCATAAATATGTGTTCCTATAACTTGAATTTTGGTTTAATTATAACACTAAATGTTAGGCATGCTTATTTCTCTTAGTTTGCTATTGTCTATTCACCTATTATGTTCATCTTCTCACGACCTGAGGATGTACTGGCTCTCAGATAAGTAGAGGTCAGTGACCAGTGGTGTCTACATTCTTCTTAGAGCATCCAAGCCCTTTCATAGTGTTTGGCAAATTTAATTTATAAAAAAGGAGACACACACAGGCCCATACTCTGTGGATCAAGTGGAGTGGGGAATGGTGCTAATAATTCCAAATGGTAAATGATTTTTAAGAATTCTATTTAGCTTGACAGTGTTGCTATATTGCATATATTTTAATTTGGTTCTGTTTTATTGTTCTGGGAATTTACAATACTTTGTTAAAAAGTGAAACCAAGATATAAACTTATGCTAGGAAAATAAATTATATTTCCCTATCCCATTTTCCATTCAAGTACTCTCTATTTCCTACCGCATGCCAGGGACTAACTGCACCTTTATGTAATAATGCAGAATGCCAACATAAAGATTATACATGTTCTCCTCTCCCTCTCCTTCTTAAACCTGCTCTTCTCAGACTCACAGCTTTCCTGAGGAGGCCAGAGAAAATTTAAGTGTTCAGGTTCAAAACACCATCTCTTTTAGGTTGCTTAAGATTTAAAGTAAGCAGAGATGGTGATGTCAAATTCAAGCTAAGAAATCTCCCTAGAGGATAGTGTCCAAAAAAAGTGGAAAGCAAAATTTTCCCATGCAAAAGCTAAAATATAGACAATCACTCCATACATCGCTGAAAACAGATATTATAGTATGTAGTTGAAAGTGTTTGTACTTCTCTTACAATGTTATACAAACCCCAAAGAAAGAGAGAAGAAAACCACAGCTTTACCTCATTTAATAACTGCTTTTAAATCAGCGTTATGACTTGCTACAGCTCAGTTAATAATACAATATGATGGCAAGGGGAAGGCTTCAGTACTAGAGTACTGTACAGAAAATTCCACAAAGGGAAAAGAATTACTAATCCCAATAGTAAAATATATATTTGCATACATACATATATACATATATATGTATATACACGTAAATGTAAACGTATATAAAGGAATTACTAGTACCTCTGTGATCCATTTTTAATATGTAAATCTAAATAATACATTCACAAGAAATAAAACATCAGGTATATTTAAAGAACTGAAATAACAATTGATGTCCAAGGTTTAAGTCACATTACGTTACAGTCATTCTACCAACCACACATCAAAATTATACTCTTTCTTTATGTTCTATCATTAGGTTCTGTCTAAGGTATCCTCTCTGTTCAAAACAATATTACACTGTTCATCTTACACACCATATTTGATAACTACTGACTCTCGAGAGGTTAAGTGCAAAATCGTACACTCTGGCTAAAGAGGATTCTCTAACTAGACTCATCAAGGGAAGGACAGTTCTGTGTCCTCAGCACCTGGCTTAGTGTCCAGCAGGTTGTAGGTGCTCAGTAAATCTCTGTTAAATTGAGGGAAAATTATACCACAAAGATGAGTAACAACTTAGACCCCAACACTGTGGGTGACAATTCTGATGTATAAGAAAGTCCTCACCATGCTTAGTATTTAACTTAGTCATACTCTCTGCAAATCATGACAGTACTGGCTATTGAGTTATAGTGGTAATATATTTAAGAGGACTGATTTCATATTTTTAAATGTCTTTAAGAAGGAAAATTACTGAACCTTTGAAGTAGCATAGAAAAATGTTTATATATTCATTTAGTATCTATGTAGACTATAAATATTGCTAAGAATTCTTATAAATAAAAGTTATTCAGTGTTTGGTATTATCTCTGGTGTGATTAAAACACATATGATAAATAGATCAGGAATTAGAATCCCTAAAGATCAGGTTAAATAAATAATAAGAAAATCTTCTATAATTATTTGTAAATGATGACACCATGTTATATTTGATCTTTGCTATAAAAGTGTCCTCTAATCATAATCTCTGATAAATGTGTGGGTTTGCAATATGCAATGTCATTGTCAGTATATTACAAGCCAAAAGGAAAAGAGAAAAAAAAAAATTTACAAGTTCCAAAAGGAAAAAAATGTGGACAAAACAAATAATACCTAGGAATTAGCTTTTCAAATTGGGAAAATTGATAGCCATCCCTGCTAACCTTCTCTCTTAACCAAATATCTTGAGTGGATAATCTAAAAGTTTAAGGCTTAATAAATTAATTTAATCATAAATGAAATATCACTTATTTCTTAACCTTGATAATATAGTCACAGGCTTTTATCACAGCAATCTTTATGTTTTTGTATGTCTCAAATGTTGCATAATAAAAATGTCTTGGGAGGGTGGGAGGGAGGGAGATGCAAGAGGGAAGAGATATGGGGACATATGTATATGTATAACTGATTCACTTTGTTATAAAGCAGAAACTAACACACCATTGTAAAGCAATTATACTCCAATAAAGATGTTAAAAAAAATATATCTTAAGTAAAAGATGAACTTCTCAAGCAGAATCTGATGGTATCTTCCTAATTTAAATGATAAACTATCAAATGCTCATTCCCCATGGAAGTCTCTTAAAGTAAAAACTTTGGATATATTTTATGGGAAGAGACTGACTTACCACAAACCATTAAATAACCTTCATCTAACAGTCTTCCTGGTCATTTTCATATGGACCAAACATTCACATTGGACCCAGTAAGTACTTGTTTCCTCCATGTTTTTGGAACTTGATATTTCCCACAAGGTTTGGTAACAGTGTCCCACAGTCAGAATGATAAAAGAACTTTGCATTAATAAAGAGAATTTAGAGCCATAGTCAAATTTGGAGGGAATAAACTCCCTCTTTTTCTTCTACTGAAAGTCTTTTCATATTCATGTGTCACATGTGTCTAATTTAATAATATCTTCTAAATATAATGTTCTGTAGTGTCATTTGCATACAAAAGCCTGCCAAAAAATTTCAGTTAAAATATTCGGTTTAAAACTTTTAAAAAAATGTATTCTATTCCCATTATTCTGGTGCTACAGGACTTTAAGAAGGCCAAGGACCAACTAAAGGGTTTCTGAGATCTGTGGCTCAGAGATTTGAAATACTACAACATATGAAGAACTAGAGAAATTACAGATGGTGAACCTTAAAAAGAGAAGGTTTGCAGTGGGGGTGGAAGGCGACATTATACCTTCTTCAGGCTTAGCCCTCGGCCTGGTCAGAGCAGATCATCAGTAAACGCTTGTTGAATGAATGAATGAATGAACAAATGAATGAGCCAAACAGACCTGTAATGAAGGAGCAGTGGTGTGGACATGGGAGAACAGGTATTCCATGTTACTCACCAAGCAGTTGATGACAGAACGCAGGACTATCAGGCTGTATTTCTGGTGCTTGGTACCAGGCCTGGTACATAGATGGTGCTCAGCTAATATACCGCATTGGATTTTGTCTCAGCCAATGATCATTATATTTAAAGCAGTCCAACAGTGGAACAGGCAGCCTGACACACGGTGAGCTCCCACTTCCTCTATGGGCCGGCAGCTCAGCCAAGTGGCGGAGGGAGCCTGGGCCGGACAACGACCGGCAGGGATGTTGGAAAAACACTCCAAGTCTGTCTCAGTCCCTCAAAGATCCCTTCCAACATCCAGACATCTGGATGCTATGTTATATTTTGAAGCAAGTGAGCCTGTTAAAGCCCACAACATTTTTTTCACTCTTTTATTAAAAACCCCAAAGAGAAGATCAGGACCTCAGGGCAGACACCTTGAAGGTGACCATGACCCCAGCAAGAAAGAAGAGTTTCCGGTCTGAGACGCACAAACTGTCATTAGCTTAATTAGCAGCTTCCCCTCCCGTCCAGTCAGCCTCTTCTCGGGGTTCCGGTGACCCCAGTGTTCACAGACCACTCTCCAGTCAGTATCTGCACTGCCACAGCCTCCCCACACACCCCGACAGTAGAGCAGACAGGACACGCCGTCCACGCGCGCAACTCTGACAAGTGGGTTTGCATGTCTCACAGGCAATTTTTCCAATGTCAGTCACAACACACTGGTGGGTCATTATATTAGCGACTCCGAATCAACATAGATTTTTTTCATGAATAGAATGAGATGGAAAAGATGGAATAGAAATTTTCAGGATATCTCTTATGCCTAGGTGTACATTGTTCCATGAAAAGTTTGTTTTGTAAACATATAAATATTGTTATAGATATAGTATGTGAACATGTAAAATGAATTTCCTAGTGTGGGTTGAAGTCCGAAAAGTTTGAAAGCCTCTGCTATAAAAGATGAGGAAGACAACAATGTTAATTAAGAGTAAGGGTTTAGCATCTGATTTATCAAAGTTTGATTCCCAATCCTGCCATGTGTGTGCTCAGTAATCTTGGTCATGCTGCTCCTGCCTCTGAGCCTGTTTCCTCACCTGTGACATGGGGAGGCTATACCATACAGGGCCTGACATGCAATAAACACTCAATAAAGGACAAACTCTAAAAAGTCCATGAGGAACATCCAACTCCATGGGGTCTCAGAGGTGACCCGGTTATTCCAGGCCTCATGACACACACAGCCCCACAAGGAGGGTTCACAGGACCCAATTTAAGAAGAACCCTCCTTCACCCCCACAGGTGTGGCATGTGGCTCTTAAATACCTGTGCTGGGGTTCTGCAATTATAGAAACAGGGGGAACGAAACTCCTTATTGTTGAGCTAAAAACTGGGGGGCTTCTTTCTCAAATCAGGGCTCAGGCCTAAGGAAACCCAGTTTTCTGAAGTTGCTGGCTAGCAACAGCACTGGAACATCCATCCCAGCAGCAGGGGCCAACGCAGAAGCCCCCAGAACTGCTGTCCTTCTTTGGGCAGAGGCTTCTGGAGGAAGGGACAAAGAGGTCTTTGCTGTCTCTACAGAGCCTGTGACTTCCAAGGAGCTCACCTCTCACTCAGCCCTGCCTGCCTTCTCCAAAGGGCAGCCAATCATCAGCATCAATTTCAATGATGTTGCCAAGGGCGCTCAATGGCCTCCTGCCATCCCTGTCCACTTCCACATGAAAGGAGAGGTTAGGAAGGAGACTAAGCCTGAAAAAATGAGACAGCACCCCAGAACATGGGAAAACAGACACACACAGAAAGCCAGGGAGAAAAACAGCAATGTAGGTAAGAAATAGAAAGCAATGACGAGAAGAGAGACAAAAAGAAAGAAACTCAGAAAAAAATAAACACAAAGGCCATAGAGGAAGATTTTTTTAAAGCAAACCAAAAAATAAGTATAAAACAAAAAGGAGGACAAAAGAGAAAAGAAGTTATGAAAGAAGCTATGAGGACAAGAGACTGTCTCTAATTCTACGCCACTTTGCTCACTGTTCCTTCAGAAGGAGCTGTGCCCACACATAGCAGGACAGGGAGAAAGAAATAGGCGCTCTCTGAACTCCCAGTGTCCTTCGCCTCCTCATGAGTCTGGTCCTGAGGTACATCAGGGAAACTCAGGACACAGGCTCAGTGCCTTTGGAGAAAGAGGCTCCAGAAGCTGACAGATTCCAGCTGGGCTGGGGACAAACACACCCCACACCTACTGCCAGGTGCCATCTCAAGTGTTCCCAGCCCTGATTCCCTCCCCCAGAGACACAGCTTCAGTTGCCAAGCAACTCTGATCCATCACAGACCCTGGTGTCTTGTCACTCTTAGAGCCCCTTTCTTCCATTTCTGTGTGCTCCTTCCTGCATCCAACACATTCCAGGGCATTCGCGTATTTTTCTGGTGGCCTGAGGGGCTCAAATCCACTTCTTGCATTTCAGAGAATTCAGAGAACAAAGAACAGAGCCCTATAACCATTGCCTGTCCTGGCAACATGGAAATGTCTTGGCTTATCTGGAAAGGGAGCCCCACCCTGCCCTCCCTTGGGGGCCAGGGGAGGATTTGGCCCGGCACCCACTCCCTCTCTGGACCACTCCTGTCTTCTCAGCTTCCAAATCACACAGAAGAGGTACAGCAAGTGGTTGGAGAACGTAACCCAGCACAATCCCTGGTCATTTGTGAGGGGCTTAGTCCTGGACCAATGACGCAGTTGACTTCATAATCCCTCCCACCTCTCACCCAAAGTGTGAAGGCCTGACACAAATCCATATCCTTTCAGCTAGAATGAGCAGAGGCCAAGCTTATCATTTCTCTCAACACAGGCTCCTGCAGCAAAAAGGCAGGGATGGCTCTAGACGGATAAAGAGGAGAAAAAAGGGAACTTCACAGTGAAAAAAACACCAGCCTCAGAAACTCTCCAGAGGGTGAAGCCCCACAGGCATCCCCAGCTCTGTGGGGAGGAGCAAAGGGTCTTAACAGGCAGGCATTCTGTATTGAAACCCCAATGTCTGGGGCACAGACAAAGTGCGGAAGAAAGGGGAGGGAAGCCAGCACGTGGCCAGGCGGGGCCAGAAGGAGATGAGGCACAGAGCTGAGGCCTCTGCAGGCCTCCAGCCTGCAACCTAGGCCCAGAGTGACTCCTTGCCAGGCCAGACCTACTGGCTGCCATGTTCACTCCCCAAAACCTGAGATTTTCTATTAAAACAGAGACTGAAGAGATGGAAATCAGTCAGCCCGGCCAGCCTGGCTCAGGTGGTCATGAAGGGCAGCCTAAGTCACTCAAGGCTCCCAGAGCTGCCTTTGAGGCAGAAATACAAAGCATCTTTGAGGACTCCTGCTCTGTCTGTGGGAAGGTGGGCAAAATGCTCAAAATACAATAAAAGCAAGGGCCAAGTCCCAAAGAGGTCTCACTCCCTGTTTCTGTGGACTCTCTGTGGGGTGCCTGTGTGCAGGATTTCTGCAGAAGATAGTCCATTTTGTTAAGCCTTTGAATATTCAAATTGAAAGTATCGCGCAATCATTGATTGTCAAATCATGGGTTTCTAGAGGTTTTAAATACTTGGCATGAGGGGGAAAAAACTCAAACCTATACCCGAAGGTATAAAACATTAATTCTGTTTGTCTCCTGCTCCAGGAACCTGGGTGCAGCTGGATGCTTTGTGAAACTTTAAAAATGTTGCATCTCTGCCTCTCCCCCTGCACAGGAGCCCTCCTAGGCGCTGAGTCCCTGCAGCTGCAGCATCCAGCCACCAACCCAGCTTCTGCTGACCACGATGTCGGGTAACTCGGCTGCTTGTCCTGGGGTAGGGTCACGAGGGCAAGGGGCGTTTTGATCCGGGTGTATTTCCACGGCTTTTCCTGCATGGAACAGAGAGGCACAAAGTCAGGGCATGCAAGTAGGAGCCGGGGATCCGGAGAGGGCACGGGCCACGCTGTGGCCGCTCCCACTCCGCGCCTGGTCCCGAGGGCAGAGGCCCACAGGCCCAGCTGGCCGCTGTGGCGTCCGCGTACTCCGGTCCACCACCGGTCCTTTCACTTGGCCATAGTTGTGACCCTGGGACTTCCCGGCGCGGACTCCGTGCGCCCAGCAGCGGCGGCGGGAGCTAGAGGCTCACGGTGAGCCCGGGACTCAAGCCGGCTGAGCCGGCCGCACAGAGCTGAGCCCTGGCGGTCCCTGTGCTGACCCCGGGCCGCACCCGCTGTCCGCGAGGCCGCGGACGCGGCGAGGAAGTCGCAGGGAGACGCTGGACCGCGGAGAGGGCGCGGCGCCCAGGCCCTGCGGGCCAGGCGCGGGATTCCTTGGGTCTGGGCGACGAACACCGCGACCTCCATTCCCGGGGAGAAGCCTAGCTCCCAGGACCCGGCCCGGGGGGCTCCCAGCTGTCCTGCTGCGGTCTCCGCAGTGACCAGGCGAGGCGCTGGCGACCCGGCCCTGTCGCCGGGCGCCCCGGCTGATGGCGCGGCCCGCCCCTCCCCGCGCGGCTCTCCCGCGCTCACTCCAGGGTCGACGTCAGGGCCGGAGTCGCTTCTGGGATCCCGCGGCCACCCCCGCCCGCAAACGCCCGCCCGGCCCGACCTACTCACCGCGGCTCCGCGGGGCCCGCCCGGGGCCGCGGCTGCCCCCGCTCCCGGCGCGCAGGACGCCCTCCCCGCCGACCCCTAGGGCGCGCTCGGCCTCTCCCGCGAGCCGGGCACCCAGGCCCGGCCCCGCCAGCCCCAGGGGCGGCCCCTTCCGGAGGGCGGCCTCCCGGCCGAGTGCGCGGTCCTCGGCCACCCCGCACGCCTTCCCCAGCTCGCGCTGCGCGGACTCGACTCGGAGTCTTCGGGCGCCGCGGAGAAATGCCTGCCCCAGAAAGGGAGGGGGTGGGGAGAGACGGGAAGAGGAGCGAGCTGGAGCGGAGACTAAGGAGGGAGGAGGAAAAGATGGAGAGCAGGAAAGGCGAGAAAGGGGGTGAGGGAGAGAAGGCAGAAGAAAAAGACAGGAGGGAGGGAGGGAGTTCTCGGGCCTGGTCCCTTTACTGGGGTCAGTCTGGCGAGTCCCTCACCGACCCAAGGACAAGGCTGGCCAAACCCACCTGCCCGCTGCTTGCCCCAGGGCTGGCTTCCAGACCAAGGGCACGTAGAGATCAGAGGCTCCCCAGAAGCCATGTCTGCCCTGGCGGAGAAGGAAGGGACTCAGAACTTCCACGGGCTGGCGTGGGAGTGGGGTGGGCTAGGTCAGCTGCGGCGGCGCCCAGCCCCTCCCCAGGTTCTGGTCTGGGAGAGGTCTCCATCCTCTCCCAGACCAGAACCCTAGGATCCCCTAACTTAGCCAAGGGGTGAGCTCCCCTAGACTGGTCTCCACATTCCTGAGCAGAAAAACCTGTGCTATTGGCCTAGGGATAGGGCTCAGCCTGGGGCAGGTAGCCCCACAGATTTCCATAGGTTTTGTTTCCACTGGGGCCCTGAAACCTGCCCACGGTATCTCTTCATCCTTTCGAATCTGAGAAATTTGAGTTTCTTTCCCATCTGTCTTTTAGCGTTCTCTTTGCATTCTCCAGACCTAGAGATCTGACCTCAGGTGCCATAGTTTATAAAGAAGAGCGCCCCCCCCGCACCCCAGCCTGACACCCAAACCTCACACTTGACCACTGACTCGGTTGCCTTTCCCCAGAAAAACCTAAGGTGTATCAAGGTGTCCGGGTGAAGATCACAGTGAAGGAGCTGCTGCAGCAGAGAAGGGCACACCAGGCAGCCTCGGGGGGAACCGTAAGCATAAACCCTTCACTTCTTCCCAACTCGTGTTCAGCTTCATTCAGCCCCGTGTCTGGGAAGGTGTAGGAGGCCACCCTAGGCCCCAGTCACCATCCCCAGGCCTGGCCTCCATAGCTGTTCTTATAATGTCTGTGCCCACCTTCATCCCAGTTCACCACAGAAAACCACAGAGAACAGCTGGGGCATGTTGTGGAGCTCAAGATTTGGGGGAGCCCATGCCTCACTGATCATAGTTGAGTATAAGAGCATGTTGGTCCAACACAGGGAGAGAAGCAGCCAGCAGGTAAGTAGGTTGTTATTTTGTAGGAAGACAGTGTATGTGCCCTCACATACGCAAAGAAAATCTCTCCCAGAAACTTCCTTTTAGGGAGCCCTTCAAGGAGAGGATCTCCGTGGAACATGTGCCCCGCCACCTCATTCTTCTGGAACCCAGCCTCTGAGGTCATTGATCTGTAAATCACCAGGCACTGAAATTTCCCAGCTGAAAGGGGCCGTGTAGCCTCAGAGGAGACAGCTTGAAATATAGAACCTCCTTAAGATGTAATGAAGCCTTGAGCAGTTCCAAGTTATCATGCGATTGACCTGGGCAGTCATAAGGGTACCCTGCCATTTTATGTACATCGTAAAGTAGAAAGTACTACCAAGAGTGCTCAGGGCAGTAGCAGAACCAAATAAACTAGGTGGGGTTATCTTCCAAGAGAGGGCAATTCATTGCTGAGAGCCCTTGATCACACAGTTGCCTTTGGGTTGGTTTGGGTGTGAATGTCAGATATGAAGGATAGAGCCCATATTGCCAGCGGTAAGACTGGTCCTGTCTCCAGCTTATTGGCATCTGTCGCACAACAGTTTTTGTGTCCAGTGCTGTTTGTGTGCAATGCCCGACTTCATGAAACTGGGCCTTTTCGGGAAGAGGCAGATGCCGTAGGGGTGATCAACACAGGTTTTAGAACCAATGGACTGGGTCAGACCTCAGCTCCTCCATGGCGTGAAGCCTCCAGCAAGTTACTCAGTCTCAGTTTCCTCATCTTTAAACTGGAGATAATGGGATTTTGTGAGGATTAAATGAGTTACTGCACATAAGCACTTAGAAGAGTGCTTTCCACTTAGAAAGTGCTCAGTACATGTTAACTATCATTATTATTATTTGCAAAACGCAGCTAAAATAAAAGTACAACCAGGGATTGAAAGCCAGCTATTCAGTAATGTTCATTCATACCCTTTGCTCAGAGTTTAGAGTTCTGGTGTGAGCTTGCTGTGATATGGCATGTACAGCACAAATTTTACATTTGCTGGATGTAAAGTCAGTACCTCCATGTGTAGAATTTCAGCTAACACCATAAAACTTCCTTCCATTTGTACAGGGTTTTCCAGTGGTTCTTTTAAAGCACTTTTGCACACTCACTATTTCTTTTAATTCTTATGACAACCAGGGGAGGTAAGTAGATCGGGGATCTGTATGCCTCTATTACGTCTAAAGGTCAAAGCCTTACAGTCACTAATGGTAGAGCAAAAAGTGGGACCAAGATCTTCTTATTCTTAATATTTAAAGAAACTTCCCACCCACTGGCTCTTAAAATTCATCTTTCTGCAGATCCAGCTGTGCTGAGCAGGAGTCTGATAGCCTCAACCATCAACCCCTTCAGTTCAGAGATTATTATAAAATTAATAAAACCAGGAACAAGGGAACTGCGAAATACTGCTGGTGCCAAAAAAAAAAAAAAAAAAATCATCAAGACGTTCCTAACAAAATGTAATCTTTTGTTAAGGAGCTTTGGTACCTGGTAGAATTCTGCTCCAGCTGCAACCTGCACTGCAATTGCCCACTTGCACATGGCAGTTTTATTACTCTTGGCCTCTTACAGGTTGGTTTGGCCACTGTTCCCCTGTTAGCTAGCTGCTGGAAGGAAGGCAAGGCTGAAACATTTCACCTGTGTATCTGACCAGTATCTGTTCTCTGGAGCAGTCTGACTTATCTGAATTTTCTGAATTCCTCCCTGAGAAATAATCAAGCAGTACTTCTGAGCCAGTGCCTTTCAGGAACATGCAGAGAAAAGCCAGCCCTACTTTGCTTTCTGGAAGATTATATCCACCCAGGTCCTCACAGACATGGAGGAGTAACACAGAGATGATTTAATTATGATAGCCAAATGTAAAATCTCTCACTGGGAACCGTCAGAAGATCTAGGATTCTAGGAAAGCTGTGAGGTATACTCAGTAGGCAGGGATGGCAGGTAACAGGGCATGGTGTATGCCTGCTTCTGGTTTAACAGAGATCATCTCCAATTTGTTCAGTGGTTTAAGGATACCTCTGGGAAGCGTTAAGCCAAGGAAAGAGTTAACTTTATCAAATATATAAAGCAGGAAGAAATTTATCGTAATTTGCTATAAAGTCAGAGTAGAATCCACAATTTGAAATTTTAAGAAGGCAATCCTGAATGGAAGTTATAGATTGAGACAAATATTAGGGTCTCAGTGCCAGGAGAAACATGTGTATGCCAGATTTGTCAGTTTGATTAAAAAACTTACTTCGGCCAGATCAATTTACAAACAGCCCTACACACATACATGCATGCACACACAACTCTTTTACCTTTAGGATAAAGAGAAACTGGAGTTAGTACTTATCAAAAGACATAATTTACCCTTTTTTTACCATTAATTTTTTTTAAACAGCCTTGATGTATTTTTTTAAATTGTAGATTGTGGATTTTTGTGCTGTTTGAAATCTAAGAGAGAGGAGACTTTGTATTCTTGCAGCAAAGTATAAAGTGAACCGATGACTAGAAAGATAATATCAAGTAGGGTATTGTAAACATACCTGAGGGAGATAACCTGGGGAGGCCTACAAACGGACCATTCCGGGGGAGGAATGGGGTTAACCAGAGCTCTACATTGAAGCCCAGTTTTTAAAACCCACTCCTTGCAAGTGCTTGAGCTTAAGCTGCAGCCAAATATTTGCATAAAGAACTTGTGAGGGATTCCAACTTCCTGGTTCATGACATTACAGCATGGATCGTTTTCAAAATTAACACCACCTCCTGTTGCAGCAGCGGCTAACTGTGGAGGCTCCCAGCGGCTCAGGGTACAGGAGTGAGTATACCCTGTAAACCAGGAGAGAGGCATGCTGAGCTCTGCTTCCCAGCACAGACTCTCAGAGCAAGGCTGGTCCCTTTAAACTTTAAAGCCACCACCTGAAATCTAAAAAAAAAAAAAAAGAAGTCCTAAATTACTCAGTTAGTACAATTATCAATTTAACTGGAACACACAGGCTGCTTTACTTTGAATAGTTAAAAGGAACAGTCTCATAAACTTCAGCTATTTAACTATCGTAGTGAAAAAAAGCAACTTTTATAGAAAATAGTAAAAAACATACCGAGAGGTGACATATTTCCCAGCCATTAACTAGAATGTAGATAGGCTCCAGTTCACTGACTACAACTTTAAGAAAATATTTTCTATTTTAATATTTCATAGCTAGGAAGAACATGTGACTATTTTTAGCTATCCAGGATTAAGCTGCCAGATAGTATATGAAAATTTTGAGGAAAATGATTGACTAAGTTACAGATAGTTGGGATTAAATAAATGTTAATCCTTATTTATTTTAAATTAAATAGTTTAATAGAAAGGCTATTTACTGTGTTTTCTTGCACTGTTCATTTATGTCATATAAAAATCATTTAAATTAATGTTTATCAAAATTAACAACCCGTATAATTTAAGTGGGAGATATTAGAAAAAACTCCCCAAGCAAAAATAAAAGTTGAATCTGAAGAAGATACAACATTGGTTGTATTTCGCAACAGTGAGTTTTTTTCAGAAGAAAGAATCTGGCTTACCTTAAAGCAGAAGACAACACAGTTCACGTCAAAATGTCTTAGCTTTCCCTTTAAAGAACTTTTATTTCACTTTGCTTTGTGGTCATCTTCTTGCTTTGGCAGCTGTCCGGAGGCAACAATGTCCACCTTTCAGACCCAGTCCCACCATCTTCTGCAGGTCAGTAAAGCCAGCCTTACAATTCCCTCAAAAACTCTTCCAAAAGTCCATCTCGAAAGGCTTTCAGTACTTGATTCAGGGGTTAAGATAGGCACCACCATTTAATTGGAATCCAACCAATCAGAAGGTGAAAAAAGGCATGGTGACTCCAAATACAAGCCCAGCAAGGAAACAAGTGCAACATTTTGTCCTCGTTTCTGAACTGTCTATTCCCTGCTACCTACTCTGCACCAAGAGCTTGTTCTTCACATTAGTTCCAGGTCCTCATCTCCAAGTAACTAAACTCGATTGAAAGATCAGAATTGTTTTCAGAAACCTGTTATCTTTTTTAGTGTACTATTAGATGGAATACAGAACATCCCGAGGTCCTAGAATAATGCCTTTGCTCTTGTTTCGCTTAGTTTCTAGCCAACAGGGGCTTCCCTCCCCTTCTTTTCTCTCTTCCCGGAAAGCAGTTCAAACAAGTGTAAGTTTTCTCAGCCCATTACGAATAACTCTATTACATAAACACTCCTACTTATGCCACTCAACGGCTCAGAGTTTAAGGAGGTCGTATATAAGGAAACCAGTGCTATGGGAGCTCCCCACTGAATGTGCCACTTTAACTTAACCTTAAAGGAGCCTCAAGACTTCAAAAACTCCAGTGTTCTGTCGTTCCTCTGATGGACACACTCTAAACCTATCTTCTTTGAGCATTTAAGGGTAATAATCAGAAATGGGGCCTATTAATACTGAAATGGAAAAGGGAGGGGTTTCAGAACTATTCTTGTCTGGTATTTAACATATTAATTCCATGATCATGTGTAACATGTTCACTAAGGAAACATTTTGCTTTTTGTAATATAAAATGAGCAATACTAATTTGTACTCAACATTCCTGGTTTCTCTACTTATAATATGCATTGCCATTTGTAATACTCCTCAAAATTTAAGTTACTGAGTAAGTGTGAAAACTTTTGGAAAGCAATTAACCCTAGATCAAGAGAATTATTTCCCATGGCATCAGAAGTTTTCTTAAAGTCTCAAACAACACTACAAGTTACTTCTGAGAGATAAGGTTCACTTGGACTGCAGATAGGGGCTGGGTGTTGGTGCTTTATAGTCTAAGAAAGTGGACAGTGGAAGTTTGAGCTTGACTGTGATAGTTGGACAGAAATGGGATCACCATTGTTTTCTTTTGCCCAGGCCACATTTACAGCCAGTTTCCACATTATTAACCAGATTCATTTCAGTGGGCTTGAATTATCTAAGGCAACTAAAAAATCCAGATTGCCTGCCTGCTTACTTTTCTCGAACTTCTTAAGCCCCCTTTCCCCCTAGAGGTAGTAAATATTCAGAATATAGAACAGAACTCCATTCAAATCTGTAAGTGCAATTTTTAAACAAAAATCTCTCCTTTTCCTTTTTCTTCTAGGACAGTATTTTGAGCCTGAACCAATTCCTTCCACACCCAATTATATCCAACCCCGAGAATTATCCAGTTGTGTTTCTTGTGAAGAAAATCCAGGCTTCCTCGACCAGATATTTGATTCCTACCTTCAGACAGAGACACACCCGGACCCTTCGCCCAATTCCATGCAAAGTACTCCACACTATTTCCCAGACAGCTTCCAGGCTGCCCCTTTCTGCTTTAACCAGAGCCTGGTAATTTATCTCTGTTCTTTACAAAACCTATTATTGTTTACTATGGGGCAGAGAGTTTGTATCATCTCGTGAGAAATCATAAAAACACTATCAACAAGAAAATCATCCAGGAAACAAGCAAAGAACCATTTAAAACTCAGTGGAGGTAGAAATAGCCACACACTGAAGGGCAAAAACCTTTGGATACACACGTAATTATGATTTCCCAGGTCGGCTACGCCCAAGTACATTGGTGTGTGGCCATAAAAAGAGGTTTCCCGGCAATACTCATTTAATGTTTTTAAACTGTAAAGTTCAGAAATCTACTCATTGGAAATCACTGATTTAAACAATGGCCCTTGGATTTTTGAGTTCTAGAAATTGGAATTAAGGCTGTTTCAACACAGTACAAACTGTCATCTGATAAGGGATTTTTTGTTTTACTCTGGCACTGAATTGACTCTACTAACTGGTTGTTTTGGTCTGGTACAGGCACAAGAACTCATTTGGGTCTGAGATGGTTGGTAAAAAAATGAAGCCCTAATAGTTGAAAACGTTTGGATTGTCTGTTCTTCATGGACCTCAAATGTTTGAAAATGTGTTACCACTTAAAATGGAAATAAGGTGTCCATTGGTAGATACCAGTTGCTGAAGATGTCTTTTAGTTACTCATATAGTTATTTTTAAACCTTAGAAAGTAGTTTTTTAATGTAAATACTTTTTTCTTTTGGTTTGTCAAAAGTCCGTGTAGGTATCTGACTAAATTTTAAAGGAATAAGAAATTAACTCCACAGGATATGCACACAGGGCCCCAGTCATTCACGTCTCTTCCAGCTTCCAAGTTAGGCTTTCTCAGTAACAATTGTGGACCTGCTTAAGAGGAAGCAGAAAGTACCTTTCTCCGCAGGGGTCAAGACTTTAGCGCCTGTGACAGTAGTTTCGAATCTTGGAGTCTCCCAGACACTGGCTCATTGAAGATCTCGGTTCTACCTGTGTATGTTCACCTTGTTCTCCACAGTCAAGGGTGTGGAGAAGCATCCAGGGTGCCACCTGCAGCTTATATCGTGGCACACAGCAGGATTTGATGTGCAGGTGATGAAGCACAGTGGGATTTTGTGGTTTAAGAACAAAGCATGCTCTAAAGTATGCTTATAACAAAGAAAGCCAGTGAAGCAAGGCAATTTATTGTTGGGAAAGAAATAGGTAAGTATAGAATGCGGTGTCATGAAATCACGCCAACCAGCAAATAAAATTACTTCTGCAGACTTGGGTTGGGTTGGGTGTTTTGTTGTGCTTTTCTTTTTTTTTCCCCCCTAATGTTCTTACTCTGAGTTACTAAATCTACTCTATTCCGTTCTTTTAATCCTGTCTAATTTATCAAGCTTTTTGTTCCTTGTTTTTCATCTCTCTAGACCCCAGCATGGCCTTCGGATTCCTCCACTCTCTCTGGTTCCTTAGACTACAGTTACTCTCCTGTTCAGCTACCTTCATATACTCCAGAGAATTACAACTCTCCCCCTTCTCTGGACACCAGAAACTGTGGCTACCCCTCGGAAGACTACTCCTACCCTCACCTGCCCTCACACACCCAGTACAACTGCTTCTCCTCTGCCACCGCCTCTGTCTGCTGCTGTGCATCCTGCGAGGCGGAGGACTTGGACACCTTCAGAGCTTCAGAGTGTTTTTCTTACCCCGGAACAGACTATGTGAACGTCACGCCCTCAGCAGCATCAAGCAGTGATTTCTGTAGGAGGGAAACAAACTGGGACATCTGCTATAGTTAATAGAAATTACATTAGTTTGGAACATGGTGTGCATACATCTATTTTTTTACCACCTCTAGATGACAACTCAAAATATGCAACCTGCTGACAAAATATCACAGGCGCAGTTTACATGTCACCATTTTCGATTTTCTGACACTAATTTAGGCATGAATATGAAATTCAGACCCAGTCATAGTGCCACGCCTACTTTGTATGCTTACAGTTAAAATTGTTGTAGGGAATACTCGTTTTACTTTCTGTGTAACGAACAAATTATAATTTTTTAACTAATAAATAATTTTGTATTATGAAAAGTTGGCTTATTTTTTTTTATTTTCCAATACTCATTCCCCAGTTGATTTGAGTAATATCAACTAATTCTGGAAATCACTAATTACTCTTCAGTATTTAATCTCACTTGTTCATGGATTGAAAATTATTTTCATATCGTGAGGTGCCTTGGCTCCCATGGAGATGGAGGGTAGACATGGCTGTGATGGCTGAAGAGGGACAGTCAGCCTCACCGCTAGATGAGGGTATACGTCTTGGGGCAGCATCGGAGAAAGACATTTATGAATCATTAGTTTCTCATATCTATCAGTAGTCAGTGGAAGGTTAATATGACCAAAAAGCACATCTTACCTACAGCACTGTTAACCTGTAGATAATTCTTTTTCATTTCCAAAATCCTTTTTTGTAAACTTCCGGGACAAATACTTGATCTTTCTCTTGAGAGCTACCATGCAGTTGATGTACCAAAAAGGTTAGAATTCTTTGTTACCTTCTATTTCTGAATTTTTGCTTTAGGTCTTTAAATATGCATCAACATGTTTACAGATTGATTTGTAGGATTGACCATGTTGTTTACAACTGAACTTCCTCTGATTGATCTATTTGAACAAGGCCAACTGTCTTTCAAGCTGAAGAGGAGTTACTTAAGCCATCTGTGCTAGACTATACTGTTAAATCTGTTTGCAGAGGGCGTTAAGGCACAGGACTTCATCCCTGCTGTGAGGTCTGGGGGACATTTTCCTCGTCTTGAGGTTCAGCACAATGGCAGCAATACTGGTACCGTTGGTACTGGCCACAGCTACAATTTTCTGAGCCCTTCCTGTGTGCCAGAATTGTCTAAGGGTTTTCTCATTTAATTCTCTCATTTAATCTTTGCAACAACATTGATAGCAAAATGGGAGTCTGAGCCTCAGAGAAGTTGTCACCTGCCCAATGTCACCCAGCCAATAAGTGCCTGAACTTGGGTCTCAAAAACACCAAGTGGTGCTTCCTACTCTCCACTGGTGAAAAGTTTGTCGCCGTTTGTGAAAGACTGTTCAGGAACCTGTGGAATCACCCTCCATTAAACCCCTGTACACACAAAGCTGTGTTCCCAGCTGACTACCAATAGTCAGAGCTCCCCAGACGGGTCAAGCTGTCCACAGGATACAAAGATGCCAAGCACAAGAGCTGCTAGAGTCCCCCACTCTGGGGACTGAGGGGAAGAAGGTGACAAACTGCTACCTCAGTGGGTTTCTTTTGATCAGGAGACAGATTTGCTTTCAAATTGACACCGTCTGATTGTCCCCTCACTGGGGACTCTGCTAAGGCTTGGGCAAACAAGACAAGTTACAACCTGCCTCATGGAATAGATATGCCAGGGGAACAGAACAATTACTGCCTTTCTGAGACACCAATAAAACTAAATTTTTAATAGTTTCGAACTAAACTGAAACGGGCCTATTGTCAACAAACGTCTGTTCACACAGCCCAAAGCCCCTGCACACCCTGCACCCCACCCCCAGCAGCTGTCCCAAAGGGACAAAGAACAGAGAACCCATAGATGTCCAGTGTTGACACCAAAATCTCTCTTTCCTGGATGCCATTCTTTTTTTTTTTTTATTCCCCACTTCTATCCTCTGCCTTCTGAATCGGTGATCTTGCAGCTCTAACAAATAGAGAGCACTTCCTACCTCCCTGTTTCTTGTTCTTTCTTCACATGCCCCTGAGGTTTTCCCTAAATCTGGCATGGAAAAAGATTCACTTAAAAAATGTGAGACAAGAGCTATTATCGCTACTGTGCACTACAATGAATATCTCCAACCTTAAAATGGTCTTTAAGACCTTTGCAGAAATTTGGGGCAACAGATCACCTGGCACATTACAAAGTCTATCACAGCCCACCCAGTCTCTTACCCACTGCAGCTCACTCAACAGCTCGGGAGCCCCGCAGCAGCAGTGGGGCAACCTAGAAGGCTTCTCATCAACAGATGCCTGGGAAGCTGGGTAAAATACAGGTGCCTACACCTCAGTGTGAGAAAGCATGATCAGTAAGCCGGTGGTAGGGCCCAGGCATCTGCATTTTTAAATGTACCTAATGATTCTGAAAAACACTTGAAAAACACTGATGTATTCAATGTCTGGATTGTTCCCTTGTAGAACCTAGAAGCACAATAATAATAGCTCACATGGACTAAGCTCTTTCCATGGGCCAGTGACGTGAACATTATCTCATTTAATCTTCAAACAAGCACACCCGATAGATACTATTATGGTTCTCATTTTTCTCAATGATAAAACTGCTGCTTTGAGAGATGAAATAACTTGCCCGAGGTCACACAACCTATAAATCGGGATCAGAGTTCTCCAATTCAGGTTATCTGATGCCACAGTCAGAACTTCCAATAGTCTCAGTATACTTTCCATGCATTAGACCTGGAGGCATAATCTATTTGGAACTTGATCTTTTGCCTTAAAAGTCATGTATGTATCTGTACATGTATATCTGTAGCCAGTTCCTCATACCTCAGAGGCATTTAATAAGATTACAAATGGAAATTTAAATGAATGAATGTTATTCAGAACCATTAGAGAGATCAATAAAACAAAATATCAAGTGCTTACTGTGTGCAAGATGGATTACATGCCTTCAAAATCCAGTCAAAAATTTCAAAGAGGGTGTGATTTTAAAAATCTGAAACGGGGAGGATGGGCATGGACTGACTTTCAAATTCTTGGGAAATTTACATTAGGGGTCAAGCCTTGAAGCCTGAGAGAGATAAGACGAGACAAAGTTTAAAGCAGTAAACATTTGGAAACTATTACCTCAAGCAATGGGCCAGAGCGGTGACATTTGGCAGCTTGCCTAAGACTGCAGGTGGACATCAGAAGGCAAGGCACAGATAAGGATAACTGGAATGATGATGGGGCCAGGGCAGGAACGGGGAGGGAGGGGGTGCAGTGCTACTTTTTGATAGAAATTGTTTTTTAAAATCATTATTCATTCCAGAAAGATGAAGGCTACAATGAGTTTGAATCAAAGCCAATGAAAACTGTGACTATAATAGACTAAAATAAACACAGACTTACAATCGTTTCTAAATCCTCAAACCCTCTGTGATGCCTGCACAATGGTGGCAGGTCTGCTCAGGAAAATTAACCCTCACACTGCCTCCCTTCCTCTCACAGCTAAGGGGATGGGGATGCCCTGCCTAAGATACAAGATTTGGTCCGGGGTGGAGGGTATCACAAAGCCCGAGTGACTAGATTTTAGTGTGGCAACGGAGGGGGGATTCGGGGCTAGGTGGCTCTGTGCTTTAAAAGGCAGGGAAAGTAGACCCATTTCTTCTGCTCCAATAGGCCTCTGGGCAGAATGTAGGAGCTGGAAGATGAACAAATCTGAGTGGACACAGCTCTGCACGGTAATGAAGCTTCAAACTCATTGAGGGCAGGAATCTGCGTCCATTTAGAAAACAGCTTCTCTTGCTTAATATACATAAAGAACATGCAGTTGGGTATTGGAAAATGTGTGTGTGTGTGTGTGTGTGTGCGTGTGAGAGAGAGAGAGAGAGAGAGAGAGACATTCATTCATTGCCACCTGGGTGATCAGCAGGAAAGAAGAGATATTCACTTTTAACCTGTCAGGACTAAACCTGTCAAAGCTCACACGGGGCTGTCCTATCGAGGCCCACTTCCCTCCCTCCGTGTAATTCATAGTTGAATAAGCCAGATTTTGAGAAGCGCTCTGCTGGGGGTTACTCAAGTCCTAGGATTGCTCTGATGACCAGAAGAGATCAATTTGTCGGTAGGTGACCCTTTTCCTAAAGGTGGGTAGGGTAAAAATTTCACTGTGGTTGTGAAAAGAAGGGGGTGTTCTCTGAAAAGACAGTTCATCAGAGGGCAGAGGATCTAGCATAAGAACAGGGGCACATCCTTAAGTGGGCTCCCTGGGAGAGGTTTAAGTTTGACGTGGTTTTCTTTCAGACGGTGAGCACAGTTCCATTCAGCATTGTTTGAATCCTCCCCTTCCCACATTATAATTCCTATTGGTTACCCCCCAATGGCTCAGGAAAGTCTGGTTCCCCATAGGGCTCTGGGTGGAAGTCCAGAGAATAAAGTGAAGAGACTTTAAAGGGAAGCCTGCCCGATTCACCCCTATCTGCCGAGACCCGTGCGGAGTTGGCAGCATCTAATGCAGGGGCTTGTGGCCCAGGGTGAATAAGAAATGACCTGCAGGGGGCTTCCCTGGTGGCGCAGTAGTTGAGAATCTGCCTGCCAATGCAGGGGACACGGGTTCGAGCCCTGGTCTGGGAAGATCCCACATGCCACGGAGCGACTAGGCCCGTGAGCCACAATTGCTGAGCCTGCGCGTCTGGAGCCTGTGTTCTGCAATAAGAGAGGCCGCGATAATGAGAGGCCCGCGCACCGCGATGAAGAGGGGCCCCCACTTGCCGCAACTAGAGAAAGCCCTGGCACAGAAACGAAGACCCAACACAGACATACATACATACATACATACATACATACATACATAAATAAATAAACCCAAAGTTTAAAAAAAAAAAAAAGAAATGACCTGCAGCCAGTGAGTGGTGGCAGTGGCATCACAGGGAAAGGGCATCAATTAGTAGCAGCAATTCCAAGATCCAGCTAGAGGATGACAGTGCTTGGAAATGAAAGAGGCTAACAGACAAGGGGTAACTTTAGGACAAATAAAAGAACGCCTTTACACAGTGGGTAATAAACTTTAAAAAATTACCCCTACAAGTTGAACATTTAAATAGTTTCAGGAAGGGGTTGAGATTAATTTGGCTGATAATATTTCCGGGCTGGAAAGGGACCCAGACATCATCTACTTCAGGAGTCCTCAACCCTGGCTGCGAATTACAATCACCAAGGAGGTTTTAAAAAAAATATTGCCATCCAAGCCCCAGACTAATGAATCACAATCTCTGGGGTAGAATTTGGGGATTAGGATTTTTTTAACTCCGTATTTTAAAATTACAGGAAGTTGCAAAAATAGTACTTAAAGTCCTATGTACCCTTCACAGAGCTGCCCTCACTGGTGACTGACATCTTAAATAACTACAGTACGATAGCAAAATCAGGAAGGTGACATTGGTACAATGCTGTTAACTAGACTACAGATCTTATGCAGTTTTCACCCTTTTCACATGCATGCATTTATGTGTCATAGATGTGTGTGTGTGTCTATGAAATAAGCATTCATATGTTTTAAGAACTTCCCCAGAAGATCCTAATGCAGAGTCAGGGTTGAGAACCAGTGGTTTTGTCCAACCAACCCTCATTCCACAAGTGAGGAAACTGAGTCCAGAGGGGCAAGGTGACTTGTCCAAGCACACGACTGTCTTTCAGGAGGGAAGTTCTTTGCTGCACATAAAGCTGTTACAGGTCAACAATGAGCTACTGAGAAAGAGCTGACGGAGAGGGGGAGCAAGAGGTAGAAGGGACACGTTCCTAATTGCTTAGGTCCCCTTAAGGGACAAACAGAAAATCCAACCTCTGGTAGCCCTTCAAACCTCATAAGGTTATTGAAAGACATTTTTTAAAGTTTCATAAAAAGCATAGGCCCTGGCCAACAGAAAACCTCCCCCACCTTGATTATTACTATCAGAGAGTTCTGGCCTGGAGGGATCTCAGGCCTGGCATCACGTGGACATTCTCATATCCTTCGACCTTTTCTCTGTGTGGCTCCTTTTGCTTGCTTCATGTTGCAAAGAGACCTTCAGTGGCTGGGACACATAGTCAGCCTTGTTCAGATGACCTCCTGCCATGCTCTCTCTGGGGACCCGTCTTCCCATCCCCACTGAGGCATTGAGCCAGGTGGTGGAGGCGATCACCTACTCTCTCTGGGGCTCTGTGTTCCATTTCATGTGCATTTTGGCCTGAGGAAGCCACAGGAATGTTTCCTCCTTCTGTAGTAGCCTGCTCCTACACAGAGATGTTCCACAGTTTGATGGAACTACTCTGTCCACCAAACACGGAACAGCCAGTGGAGGGCACGGAAGGTGGCCCCATGTGGGTGAGATGGCTCCAGCCTGAGCACCTCCCCTGCCTGAGTAAATCTCTCTATGTGCCACCCTTTACCTGAGACAGAAAAACACAGCCAGGACATCCATCCGAACTTTAACTGGAGTCTGGCCCCAGGGCAGCACAGTGGGTGGAGGGCTTGCAGAGATGGGTGTGGCAGATGAGAACCCTGGGGCTCCTGTCCCCAGCTCTCCGCCCTCCTGTTTGGCACATGCCAGCTGAAGCCAGTTTGAGCTGGGTCTGAGGGGCGAGGCTTGTCCAAGCAACTTGTTCTCTGCCACAGGCTCAGCAAGCAGAGGTAGACTCAGCCTGCAGGACAGTCTCCCTGTGGCTTCTTTCAAGTTCTTCTTCAAGAGTTTTAAGCGCTCACTCGCCGAGCTTTGTGAATAAGAAAATGAAAAGGCTGAAGTTTTCTCTGTGTTCCCAATGTTTTGCAGGAAGGATCAAAGCTACGATGGGCTTGGCTGCCCTTTCCTGAGGCTTCCTCTCCCTGCGGTGGGAATGGCTGGAGGAAGTCCCCCACCCCACCCCCTACAGACCTGGCTGATCACCTGGCGGAGGTCACCTGGGAAGGACGAAATGAGCCTCCTGATCTGGGTAGCCAAGCGGAGCCTGAGCCTCCATGTTCCTTCCCACCCCTGCAACGGAAGAAAGGAGCATTGGCTTCTGTCTGTCTCCTTCCTGCAGCAGGACGAGGGGAGTGGGAATCCAGCTCCCCAGGCACAAAGCAATACAGCCCAGACTTAAAATCTTTCGAGCCAGACAGACCTGGGTTTGATTCCTGGTTCTACCACTTATTTCCTCTGTGATATTGGACAAGAGCCTTAACCTCTCTGGGCTACAATTTAGTGACCAAAGCACACAAATCAATGGAGTAAAACCTACTCATTCAGAAAAACTCTTCAAAATTGGTTTTGTCCTGGGAACAACTTATGGAATACTATTTTTTTTTTTGCATTGATCAAAAGGAGCTCATACAGTCAAGGGGATGCAATGTACAACATAAGAAATATAGTCAATAACATTGTAATAACTTTGTATGGTGACAGATGGTAACTAGGCTTATTGTGGTGATCATTTGTAATGTATAGAAACATAGAATCACTAGTTGTGCACCTGGGACTAACAGCGTTCTAGGTCAATTATACTTCAATTTAAAAGAAAAAGAGCTCAGGAAGTTGGGTCACATTGCATGGCCAGAGCATCCAAGACCTTTCCAAGTTCTCTAAGACATTGAGACAAGAGATCATCATGTCTTGGAGAGAATGGGGATTGTGAGAGCATCATCAGTGTTACAGGGGTCTGAGAAGAGTCACATTCCTTCCTTTGGAAAAGACTTCCCTAACTATCTGGTTTTTCTGCTCTCTCTGCACTTTAGGAGAAAATCATGGTTTTGCTGATTTCAGCTGGTCACCCCTACAGGTAGAGATCCCCAGTTACTTTGTTTCTGCTAGGCCACCTACCTGCCACTATCTCATTTGGTCCCCAAAACCAGCCAATAAGGTAGGTATTGTTATCCCATTTTATAGATGAGAAAACTAAAATTCAGAAAGGTTGAGTCAAATGCCAAGCCAATAAGCTAAAGGAGCATAATTCAAACCTAAATCTGTCTAATCCCATAGCCTATGACCTCCTTTCCCTAGGAAAGGCCCTAGGTGCTTCTAGAACAGAATTGTCCTGAGGTTCACACTACTGACCCACTCTTCATCCATGGACAAATCAGCGCTATCCATCAGCAGAATGAGGGCATCTCTGACTAACAACAAAATGCTGAATTGGAAAGCTGTGGGGTAAAACATGGTACAGAACAGAAAAGGAACTAAGAGAATTTGATCAGATATTATCATGGCCTCTGCAAAGAAACTGCTCCAGTACAACTCTGTTTCAAATGATGCCATGGAACTATTATTTTTAATGTCCTAAAGAAAAATCAAAAGGCTCCTTTAAGAAGCATCCTTGGGAAGAGCTTGGAGTTTCCGGGCTGTCCCACATTCAAAAGGCATTTATTGTGCAACTACCCTATATAAAACACTGCACCAGGCACTCTGCAGGTGGAAAGGTGACTAAGATAGCCCCTGTCGACAAAAACTCACAATATTATATGAAATTCTCTTCTGTAAAATAAATCAGAAGAGACGCAAATTGAAGTACCACACTAAAAAAATAATAGAAATATGAGTAACGTGTATTGACCCCAAGTAGAAGTACTTAATAAGTGGTGGCTATCTTTGTTCTTTTCTCTAATAAGTGCACACAGGTGGCTAAATGCTTTTGTTGATTGATTTTCAAGGATCTCATCCTGTGGAGTGACTCCGAAAGTCTCTAGGTGTTAGAATGAGAACAGGTGATGTTCAGTGAATGAAGTACTTGAGGTGTGCCCAGGTATTTGGATTCAGGTAAATGTCTCTGTTCGACAGAAATGTTTTTAAATGGTTAGTTCTTATGAGCTAGTCATGGTTATCAGTTACATCATGATTGGTTAAATATTTTTTAAATAATAAAAAGTTGTGTTCCTTTAGAAAAATGGGTGGACTGAATTATGAATCAATTAGCTCTGTCTTCTACTCTTGAGAAAAATCCAACTGCTTAGGTAATGTAGCCACAGGCCAAGGCTGTGAGCCCAGCTCTCTTCATGTGCACATGGGTCACTGGGGGCTCTCGTTAGAGTGGAGACTGAGCTTGGGCAGGTCTGGGGTGGGTCTGAGATCCTGCATTTCTAGCAGGCTCCCAGCTGAGGCTGACACTGCTGGTCGGCTGAGACCGAACCTATGTGTTTATAGAGTTAATAAACTCATCTAGGTATCTTCAGTGCCTTGCTCAGCCACACTCTGAGTAGCAAGGGACCAAGATGCTTATTCACTTGGTGGCAGCTACACAAATTGTAGTAATGGTGTCCAGAAGTAAAGAGTATACATTTTAGGGCTAGTCTAATGGACCCAAACATATAAAACAGAGGCAAGCATCATAATCCTCTTGTGATGACTTATTAATCTGAGAGTTCATTATCAATTGGATATCCTCACTTCAGGACCTGAAGGCTTTCCAAACTTGACACTATGCTTCCTTTTGGAGGTAGTACAATATAGGAGCTAAGAACATAAGCACCAACCAGAGTCACCCCAGGTTTGAATCTCTAGGCACATAAGGTTGTCTAAACTACTTAACCCTTCCTAAGCTTCAGTTTTTTCGTGTGTAAAATAGGCGTAAAAATAACACTTGCTTGCCTCCTAGGATTGTTTGCAGACTCAGTGAGAACGCACGTGAAGCAGCTAACCGGGTGCCTGGCAATTAGCTATTTACCTTAAGGTTCCAATTAAACCTTCCACAGAGACTTCCTGACCCCAACTCTCATGCATCTCTGCATTTTGGTCAGTCTCTAGCCATGAAAAGCCAAGATTTCACCCTTAAAGTTGGATAATGATATATGCTTGTCTGCAGTAATATCTTATAAGTAGAGTTGAACAAATTCATTTTTTTATTTTTTCAGACAGATTGGGTCAGACACTTACAGCTCAGATATTTTTTGGTTTTTCCAGCCACTAAGGCTTCTTGTTGCCAGCAGAGGAATAAAGAAATGCAGAGAACAGGGAACTTTAGACTCTCCTAGTTGCCGTCCAAGACCTTTTCTGCTGCTAAAAAAGAGTCTGTGCAATGGAGACAAGCAGCTGAGGACTGACCCTCGGCTGAGGACAGGACACGCCATCCAGGGCAGAGACAAGCCACCATCAGCTACTAAATCTGCCCCAACAGAGCCACAGCCCAGGAAAGTAGCCCAGGAGGGCTTGGGGAGGGAAGGCGGCACTCCTGCCTTGGTCTCTACAGTGGAGTCACAGGCCAGGAAGGACACAGCCTCACTGAGAACCACACTGACAAATGTTTCGAGACAGTCCTTGCATATGCCAGATCAGGGTGCAAGTTCAGGCCGTGGTCCCTGGCCTCAGGGAGCCCACGCTTCTGTTAAGGAGGCAACATTGTCAGGGGTAGGGACCAAATCTATGCATCCAAACAAGGAAGGGGAAAGGCTGGGGAAAGAGAGAAAAGAAGAAGAGGAACAGAAAAGGTTAAAAGAAGAAGGGAGAGAGCAAGAGAGTGAGAGTGAGGGGAGGAGAGGGAGAGAAGGAGAAAGCAAGGACTCTATTCCTAGCATGTCTCAAGTGCTGATTAAGAAGAAAGAGAACAAGCATGAGGGCGTTAGCACATCCACTGTGGGATGCCTCCTGACTCCTCCCAGAAAAGGGAACGACCCACCGCATAAGCCAGGAAGAAGAGGTAGACATTCAAAGAGAGACTGATGGGTTCGCCAGCTTGTGGTACTGGGAAGGGCAGAACTGGGTTACCTTGGCTTCAAGGAAGACTTTTTTTTTTTTTTTTTCCAAGGAAGACTTTGAGGCATACTCTTGGTCCTCTATTCCCTTCACTTACAGCCTATGAAGTAGGGGGTGGGGAGGACGGGGAATTACACTCACCTAGGGGCTGGAGGGCTGAAGCTAAGAAGTCAGCCAGCTCCTGAGCCCCAGTCTCCAAACCTGCCAATCAAACCACTGCGTCTCAAATATACACTACCAAATGTAAAATAGATAGCTAGTGAGTGAGAAGCAGCTGCATAGCACAGGGAGATCAGCTCGGTGATTTGTGACCACCTAGAGGGGTGGGATAGGGAGGGTGTGGGGGAGACGCAAGAGGGAGGAGATATGGGGATATATGTATACATATAGCTGATTCACTTTGTTATACAGCAGAAACTAACACACCATTGTAAAGCAATTATACTCCAACAAAGATGTTAAAAAAAAACCCACCACCACTGCATCTCCAGCTCTCGGCCTGACTCATGCAACCATTAGCTGCCTCTTTTTCGAACCTCAGCTCCCCATGTGGAGTGGGGATTGTCTCCCACTCTCCAAGCTGGGAGCTGGGCAAGTTAAGATCAAGCAGAGGTCTCAGAATCACCCGCAGCCTGATTTGCAGAAATCTGCTCCTCCTGGCCGAGTGCCATCCATCATTCGTCTCCTCTTCCTCCCTGCTCGCCGCTCGGCTGCCACGTGCTCTTGTGGAGAAAACAGTGCTAAGGTTGCATCCACAAAAGCCACAGCTTCTCCTCCAGCCACTGTGAATTGTTCGTTTGCTGGAGGAAAATAAAATTTTTGTTTGATCCACGGGTCTGCTTCCTCTAAGGGGTCATTCTACTTTTTGAAACTCAGAAAAGAACACCGAATTTACCAGAACTACCTTCACCCTCTCACCAACTCTGCATTGTGTTCACCTGACTGAGACTTCAGAGCTGTAGGCTGGTCGACCAGGTTTTTGAGAATAAAGTTGATTTCAGACTGAATTGATCAAAATCAAAACCCCAGGCCAATCTAGACTATTCTTTAGTGACTCTCCATAAAGCCAGACCTCCCCTCCACAAAAATGTCTTTGCAGAACCACTTTGTAGTCCATTTTAGAGCTTTTTTAGCAACAGCCATCCAGAGAATTTTTACAATCCCCTGAAACAGTCAATCTACCCTATCTTTTCCATGTTGCAGACTGATGGTGCCTCATATAATTAGCCAACTTCTCATAAAATGGCAGATTTGGAGCCTGAGATTGTTCTCAGAGATACACTATGCAAACATGCAGTCGGTATCACCAGAGGATAGGAATTTTGTTTGGAAAAGCACAGTGATTAAGAAGCCAAAGGAAGAACTCAAGGTCTCAAACTGGACCACTGGCCTAGAACTTTTTCGAGAGGGTCCCGGGGAATCTAGATGAAGTTTTCAACACATGAGGCTCAAGCCTGGTGTGACACCTTGTTCTCACTCTGGGTTTCTTACACAAGTGACCTCGGGCAAGTCACTTAAGTGATCCGAGCTTGTTTGCTCAATAATAATCATCATAACGCCAACCTCACAGGCTCTTGTAAATGCCAAGTGAAAGAAAGTGTAGAGGAATGCAGCCCTCCTGACGTGAGAGGGGGCTGAGAGAAGTGGAAGAACTTGCCCCGGATCACCTGAAGTTTAAACCCAAGCTGCAGTTTAAACCCAGGTGCATCTGACACATACTGTGTTCTTTCTCCACTGAGCCCCGGATATGAAGGATGAGAAACGTATACATGCATTTGCACGTTATGTTCACTATAGCTCCCTACTGGGTGATGCATTTCAGCTAAACTCTCCTCAAACCCAGTTCCAGCCCAACAGAGACTTTGTAGGGGCAAAGTTTTATCACAGTCACACAGCCTTTCTGAGCAATCTGGTGAAGCACAGGATTTCTGCAAGCTCAAATTCCCTCACACAGTTGAGGACCGGAAGCTGGGGCTCCCCCGAGTCTGCACAAGCGAGATACTGTGGCAGCCTCACACCACACCCTTGTGTTCATCCCCGCTCACTCCCTTCTGAGCACGATTTTGGAGCTTAGAACTCTCAATATTCCAGAAGCAGTGATTACCATTACAAATAATGATTATTAACTTTATGGAGCACCTAGCAAGGTAGGTCAGGGTCTTTATAATATTTGATATTCAAGCTGAAACTGAGCATAGGTATTTTTTACCATTTCCATTTTGGGTAAAGGAAGCTGAGGCCTAGAGAGGTTAGGTGACCTGCCCCAGATCATACAACCAAGAAAGGAGGGCAGGATTCAAAGCCAGGTCCTCTTACACCGGAACCACGCTTCTCCCAGGATGCAGTATGTCTCATTGCCACAAAGGGCAGCCGCCAAGGCAGCGGACCCCGGCACCCGCCCCCCGCATCGCCAGGCCAGACTCTCAAAAGTGCAAAAGTCGCAGGACAGGCAGCAATGCAAATGCACACACAGCCCAAAGTGGATCTACCCTGACAGGCAACCCAGGTGGCCACTTGGCCATGGAATGTGCCCAGCCTGATAAGAAGGCAAATGCCTGGCACCTTGTGGAGCCAAGACACGGGTCGGGTTTCACTGCTGGACTGTGGCAAGGTAGGAGCTGTATGTGGTCTCCACCTGCCAGGACTGCCTGGCACTGATGCCCACTGCCTGTCAGGCATGGCAAGCCCAGCGGTGGGTCCCAGGCAGAATTTCTAATGTCTTCCAAGCAGGGCCCAGCTCCAAGGGCCAAAGGCAGCAAACCAAGGAATAGAGCTCCCCTTCAACCTCTGCCTCTCCACACCCCACCCCTCTTTCCAGGTCAGCTCAAGCCCACCCTCCGTCATCCAGACTCCAATGCCAACTCCAGCCAATTCTACCTGGATGACTTCGAGCAGGTTATTTCATGTGTCTGAGCCTCAGTGCCCTCTGGTGAGTAAAACACGCGTGAAAACATCCACCTCCCGGGGCTATGGTAAGGACTGAGGGTCCAGTCCTGTGAAGCCAGCACATAGTAAGTACTCAGTAAATGCTGGGCACCTCCTTACTTCTCATAGCATCCTCCCTCCCTGAATCTCAATCCCTCTTATCACCGGTCTCATTCAACTTAGCATTTTATTAGACACTGGCTTGCCTGTTCATTGGCTCATCATTTTCTATTCATGTGTGAGTCCTGTCTCTCCCGGAGCTCCTCAGAGCCAAGAAAAAAGGCTAATCTTTCTCTTGTCTCCCCATGGAGCACGCAGCACAGTCTGGAACCACAGTATGACCCATCAGCTGCTAATGGGTTGGAGCTCCTTAGTTTGTTAATAATACATTAAACAAAGAATGAAACATTCTGTGAGGGAGTTTTCAAGTATCATGTGCTGTACTGTGTGATTGACATAATGACGTATTTCACCCTGGCAAAATGAAGCAGGTGCTGTTTTGATTTCCATTTTACAGGTACTCAAGTCTTAGGGTGGTTATTGAAGTTCCCATAGTCACAAGGGCAGGAAGTGGAAAAAGTCAGGACTTGAATCCACATTTGTCCATCTCTAAAGCTCATGCTTTTAACCATTATCTTAATCCCAATTACTCAGTCAGGGACTGTTCTGTAGGGCCAGAGTGTCCCACAAAAACAAGTCCATGAGGAGTTAAAGAAAAAGGAAAACTTGACAAAAAAGGACCAAAACAAGTCTTGTCCTCTCTGATCCAAGATTGACCCAACTGTCATCCAAACACAGCCCCCAACGCACTCCTGCTAAACCCACACAGAAAGCGATGTGTCATATCCAAAAGCGGGGAAAAAATTCCTTCTTCTTAGAATTTTCTCCTTAAATGTTTTCCTCTTCAACACCACAGCCTAGAAGGACCATGGGATGGAAGAGACCCAAACAATTTCTATAAATTGAAAGAATAATCTTGCTTTTCGGTGATCAGCTTTATGGCAGGAACCAAAAAAGTGCTGGCTTTCTAGTGTTAATTCCACCTGTCACACCTCAAATTAAAGCCATTTGCATATTGGCTAGAGGGCTTTGAAATTTAGAAATTCATATGCTATAACTTGAAAGCCAAAAAAATCAATCAAAACCAGCCAGGAATTGTTCCCGGGAGATATAACTGAAATGCACAAGAATCCACCCCAGCAGTTTGGGGTGCTTTCCCTGCAGCGAGACTGTTGCCACCGTCCGGGTTTCAGCCAAGTTTGGCCCCCCTCTCAGGAGCCCAGCCTGGCTTTGTCAGTTACTGTAAGCCTAGGCTCCAAGCATGGGGCTAGTCAAAGATGCTTTGAGCCCTTCTTGATGCTTCCAGACTCAAGGAAGACAGAGCAGATGGTCAGAGAAGGTGGCCTCAGAATCAACATCTTAAGCAGATGAGGAGTGATTCCAAGCACAGAAGAGAAAGGAGCTCCTATTCTGGGCCAAGCCCTTTGACAGGTGTGAGTCCCTGTAGCTGAACCAACCAGCTCAGAGGTCAACCGAGGCTTAGAGAGGTAAATTGACTTGATCAGTGTCACAAAGTTTAGTAAATGGAGTCAGGATTTGAGCCCAGGCCTGCTGGCGCCAGAGCTCACCTCTTTGCCTTTGGTGGCGTCTCCTCGAAAGCTGACAGGGTCCTGCACAGCAGCTTGCAGACATGAGCGTGAATGTCACCTGCACATACCACAGCCAGCAGTTCAATAGCTTCATCGTGGGTCTCAGGTCAGATGGACCGATAACTGGGGCAGAGGATCAGGTGAGGCGGCCTCAGGGATCACCGTCCGACTGGTTCCACATCTTAGCATCTGGCAGCAGAGATGGGGGGCTGGGCACATGCCAAGGCCATGGCCCGGGACAAAGGGCAGGCTCACAAAGGCCCCTGAGGCCACCTGGCCCCTCTCTCCCTGCTGGCTGCAGGGCCCTGGGCTTTACAGGCCTGCCCCAGACCCTGTTATCTCTCTCCAGGCTCCTGGCTTGGCCCTGCTCTGGCTTAGAGACACACAGAGGAATGCAGGTGACTGGCCCAGCAACCCCACTGCCCCAGCCATGCAACATAATAAACGTGCATAAGGCACACGCACTCCTGGCTAAAAATCCATTCCTCATGGGTGCCAACCATCTGAGTCTAATAGTAATAGTAACCAGACTATCTGTGGCCACGTGGCTCATTGTTTACAACAGAAAAGATCTGGGAGAAGGGAAGTAGCAAGTATTGAGTGTCTCCTCACTGCCAGTCACCAAGCACATAAAGTATCTCTCTTTTTTTTTTTTATACATCTTTATTGGAGTATAATTGTTTTACAATGTTGTGTTAGTTTCCGCTGTACAACAAAGTGAATCAGCTATATGTATACATATATCCCCATATCCCCTCCCTCTTGCGCCTCCCTCCCACCCTCCCTATCCCACCCCTCTAGGTGGTCAAAAAGCACCGAGCTGATCTCCCCGTGCAATGCAGCTGCTTCCCACTAGCTAGCTATTTTACATTTGGTAGTGTATATATGTCAATGCTACTCTCTCACTTCATCCCAGGTTACCCTTCCCCCACCCCGTGTGCTCAAGGCTATTCTCTACATCTGCGTCTTTATTCCTGTCCTGCCCCTAGGTTCATCAGAACCTTTTTTTTTTTTTTGATTCCATATATATGTGTTAGCATACGGTATTTGTTTTTCTCTTTCTGACTTACTTCACTCTGTATGACAGACTCTACGTCCATCCACCTCACTACAAATTACTCAATTTCATTCCTTTCTTTGGCTGAGTAATTCCATTGTACATATGTGCCACGTCTTCTTTATCCATTCGTCTGTTGATGGACATTTAAGTTGCTTCCATGTCCTGGCTATTGTAAATAGTGCTGCAATGAACATTGAGGTACATGTGTCCTTTTGAATTATGGCTTTCTCAGGGTATATGCCCAGAAGCGGAGTTGCTGGGTCATATGGTAGTTTTATTTTTAGTTTTTTAAGGAATCTCCATACTGTTCTCCATAGTGGCTGTATCAATTTACATTCCCACCAACGGTGTAGGAGGGTTCCCTTTTCTCCACACCCTCTCCAGCATTTATTGTTTCTAGATTTTTTGATGATTGATGGCCATTCTGACCGGTGTGAGGTGATACTTCATTGTGGTTTTGATTTGAATTTCTCTAATGATTAACGTATCTCTTTTTATCCTCCCAAGAGCTCAGCAAGGTAATAGGTATAGTAACAGTCCCATATTACAAAGGCTGTTTACCATGGTAATTAGGGGCTTAGGCTCTGAAAAAAAGATTGCCCGGTTTCAAATTTTGACTCCTCTTCTTACTGCTATGTGCCCTTGGGCAAGTTACTTTACCTCTCTGTGCCTCATTTTCCACGCTCATCAGTTCTTCCCTGGTCTGCAGCCTGCTGTTCCGCATCCCTACAGATTTTGGATTTCCCAGCCTCCTTAATCATGTGAGCTAATTCCTTAAAACAAATCTCTCCAGATAGATAGATGATAGATAGATAGATGATAGATAGATAGATAGATAGATGATAGATAGATAGATAGATAGATAGATAGATAGATAGATAGATAGATAGATAGATAGATAGATAGCTGGATAGATAGCTGGATAGATAGATGGATAGATAGATAGATAGATAGATAGATAGATAGATAGATAAATAGATAGATGATGGATAGATAGATAGATAGATAGATAGCTGGATAGATAGCTGGATAGATAGATAGATAGATAGATAGATAGATAGATAGATAGATAGATAGATGGATAGATAGATGGATAGATAGATGGATAGATAGATAGATAGATAGCTGGATAGATAGATGGATAGATAGATAGATGGATAGCTGGATAGATAGATGGATAGCTGGATAGATAGATGGATAGCTGGATAGATAGATGGATGGATGCACATCCTATTTGTTCTGTTTCTCTGGGGAACTCTGACTAAAACAGATAATAATAATAATGCCTGATAATACAGACGATAATAATAATGCTCGTGAGATTGCTGTGAGGAATAATGAGTTAAGATATGGAAAGTTCTTAGCACTTTGTCTGGCACCTGATGAGAGCACAATATGTGTCATTTTATGCTGTACGGATGAGAACACCTGGTCAAATAACTTCCCCAAGAGTTGAAATCCAGGACTGTCTGGCTCGAGTGGGTGAGGGAGATGAGATTGACAAGGCACAGAGGAGAGAAAGACACCAAGCCCATGGGCAAGAAAAGCAAGCAGTCCAGGTCCATTGCTAGACTCCAGTGGGTCAGAGCCAAGTGCATCTGGGTTTGGACTCAGCCCAAGACCAAGAGGCAGACGGGCCTTGCCCTAGGCCTCCAGGAAGAGAGCTCGGGGAAGAGTTAGGGTGACCCATTTGACCAGTTTGCCTCAAATTTCTCAGTTTTACCACTCAACATCCCCCACACCTTTCTGGGGACTCCCTTAGTCCTGGGCAAACTGGGACAGTTGGTCACCCTAGGAACAGTGAGTGCCCCTGGCAAAACAGAGATCTGGAAGCTCAGAAGCTCCCCACACTGTGTGAGACCCTCAGACTCACTAGCTTTGGTTTAGGACCTCTGAAGAAGTCGGTTCCGTGTGGAGCTGGTATTTGTCAGTTTCACCAAGGAAGAGACTAGCCTCCTTTGCTTAAACGCTCAGCTGCCTTCAACCTTGCGTGCTGTGGGGTGACCGTTTCCCCACTCAGAGCCGGCCAGCCCCACACTCTGCTGAGAAGAAAACTGAAGCTCGGTGCCAAAGAGACCTGCCCAGGGTCACCCAACTACTTAACCCTGGTCTTAGGGCCCCCAATCTTGTTCTCAGTCAGCCACACCCTGGGCCAGAACACTGTCCTTGTTGAATTTGGAGGGGGCAGCTCAGGCCCAGGCACAACCACACAAGAAACAGGTTTCCTTTAAAGATGGTGATGAGCCAGGTGCTGCTAGGCGTGACCGTCGAAGGGCCCTGGGATGTCCAGTTTCATACAGATAAAGAGCTTCTGATGCCCAGACAGACCCATGTTCCTATGACTGGCTTCCCCCATGTCCTACCTGCTCAGGGAACAGGAGTTTCCAAGAGGCACTTGAGAAGACAGAGCTCCCATCTGAGCTCCCAGGCTGCCCAGTGAGGACAGTATGACGGTTGTCACATCCCGAGAAGGGAGTTCACGGTCCTGGGTTTGATGGGGAGACAACTGAGTCACCAAGACAGGGATGGTCACAAGCATATAGATTTTCTTCAGAAGCCCCTTCCTTCTCTGCCTGTGTTTCTCTCTTTTGCTCCATGCTTAGGCCTGTCCTCCCAGGGCAAGTCTCCAAACTTCTCCACCTCCAAATCTTACCTCTGTGGTGTCCCGTTCTCTCACTGCCCTTTTCTCAGCATTCCTACCTGACAGGAAATCAGCTCTGATGAGTTCCAAGGTGCCAAGATGCTAAGGTGCTGCTCCCCCTGTAGAATTTCCCCCTTGGGTTTCAGCAGTTTAGAAGCTGGAGAAAGAGAGACTGGGTTTTGGCACACGGAGTTGGGCATAGGGAAGGATGGAGAAGGGAGACAGCGGTTTAAGAAGCTCAAGGTGGTTCAAGAGCTCTGGTTTCAGTCCCAATCTGCCATGCAAGTATCAGATCACCATGAAGGCTTCCGAGAAGCAGGTCAGCAACACATGACCCTCTTTGCTTCCTCTCAAGCCAAGAATTGCCAATACTGGTCTCATCTACCAGGCCCAAGAGAAGACCACTCCCCAGGAGAGCTGGGCCCAGCCTGGCACTTGGGGTCAGTTATCGCTAGTGGGTTTAAACCCAGATTTGCCTCCTGGACCACCACCCACTTCTACTTATTGTGAGCATTAAATTAGGTAATAACCTAATACTACATGTAAAGTGATTAGTTAGCACAACGTCTGGTACATTTTAAGTGTTCCATAAACATTAGCTTTACTTATAGATATTATTATCATCCAATTTTTACAAAGGATTTGAGACCTAAAGCGGTTCCACATTTTTCTCAGGGCTATTCATACCAAGTGAAGGTCAGAGCCAAGATGACTATGCCATGCTGGTAGGAAAATAAAACCCACCAAATAAAGCATTACTACTCTAGCATTGCCCTGATGGCCTGAAATCCTGAATATTTGCCACACAGAATGTTAAAGAAGTTGGGGGTAAAAAGTCAAGATATTTCAAGGGCAAAAACATCAAGAGCATTTCTTATGACCTTGTAATTTTCATAAAACGGCAGTGAATGTCCATGCTGTATGGTCTTCTACCACTCCTAGGCTGGCCTGTCAAGCTCAAGGTCATGGCTAGTGGCTTATAGCTCTGCTTTCAAATTGGCTGAGCATCAATGCCCTGTCATCCAACTTTCTGCCTCCAGGGGACAGCACCTGGGTCCAGCCTAGATATGGGTTTGCTGTCCTTAAAGATTTCCCGGAAAGACAGCCCCGAACCTTCCCTAGAGCTAATGATATCTGTCATCAGGGCTTTATATACTATGAGTTTTTCATGTATCATCTCAGTTAATCCTCACAACAGCCCTCTGAGTTAGTGAGATTGTTGTCTCCATTTTGCAGATGTGAACACTGAGGTTCAGAGAGGTTGTCAGCTGCCCAACTAGAAGGCTGTGAAGCCACAGCTCAGTCACTTGCTGCCTGTTGCCTGTGTGTGTCCTATTGCCGTTTCAGCCCATTTTCTTTCGTGCCGTCCTCACTGGAGAGACAGTACTTTTCCCCCAACATGTGTGTAACAATTGTTAAAGTTATTTACTGGTGCAGCCACTTTGGAGGATCATTTGCCGGTATCTATTAAAATTTAAAATTTGCATACTCTATCACACAGCACCCCCACTTCCTCTGTCCTAGAAAAATACTTACAAAAGTGTACAAGGAGCTATGTTCAAGGATCTTGGTTGAAACGTTGTGATAATGGAAAGTGGATAACTCAAATGTTCACCAATTGCGGAACGACCAACAAAACAGAAAACTATGGTATATACACATAACATTTAACTTTAGGCAGTGATAGGAATGAACGAATCTGCTATGCTTACATGGAAAGAGAATCAAGACCTATTGTGAAAGGAAAGCAGCTTCAGAATGATGCTTATAAGCATGATTCCACGTATTTATGCACAGCTAGTGATGCTGATGTTTTCTATGCATACATTTAGATGTATGTAAATATATAGGAAAAGGTCTGAAATTATATTAGCCAAACTGAGAATAACTACCCACCGAGTGAGGGAAAGTAACAAAGAATAGGGGATTTGATCAAAGGGGATTCCAGCTCTATCTGAGCAGTTTTAAGTTTTCACAAGAATAAGGTATTCATGTGTTACTTGTGCAATTATAGTAAATTTAATATAAAGTTGTTTTAATTACTTACATTAGAAAAATGATAGCATGTGGTGGTAAAGGATGCAGTGTAGACTCAGACAGATCTGGGCTTCTACCCTGACTTGACCACTCAGTAGCTCTGTGATCTTAAATAAGTTACTTAACCTTTCTATGTCTCTTTAGCCTCAGCTATAAAATGAAGTTGATAATCACACTTAGCTCCGAAGGTGTAGTGAAGGATTAAATGAGGTAATGGATAAAGCTCTTAACCCTGTGCGTACATAGTGATCAATCATTGTAGGCAACTTTTATTGCTCCTAAAGATCTGGAGGAGCTCTGATTTATGCCTTCGAGCTGGCACATATCTGCTGGGAAGTAACAATACCTCATCACAACTCCAGGATTTCTATCAGGGAAACAGCAAGAGCTCATGCCCCTCCTCCACCCCACACACAGGCACATGCAGGTACACGCACCCCAAGGGAGAAGAAATGGGAGGGCAAGTGACATCCAAGAGGAGAGTTGGGTGGAGAACACGGGTGGAAGCATTTGTCTGTTGAGATCAATGGATGTTTATGGAAGCAGGGCCGGGACCCAGGACTCGGCCTCGGAGCATCTGTGGTCCTAGCCCCGACTTGACGGAGCCCGTTCGCTCTGAGGACAGGAGCTCACCACCAAGGACACCGAATCCCTAGAGTAAGTCATTTGGAAAGAGAAAGGTCAAATATAAGAACTTAAAGAGAGCATTTCTTCCTTCCTGTGAGGCCACCACGCGGTTGACCGCTCTCAGCGCTATCTGAGCAGAGAAGGCAAACAGAGCAGGTCGGGGCAATAAGGGGGCCTGGGAAGGTCCACTTAGGAAGACAAGGCTCTGTCCCTCCCAGCCCGACCCAGCACAGAACCGCAGCGTGGCTTTGAAGAGGTAGGGGTCTGGGGTTGCTATGCAGCTCAGTTATTCATCTGAATTCCTGTGACATACTTTGGGAGAAATTCTGTAATCTTGCCCTTAAAACGTGGGAGGGACTAATACTTTCTTGGCGCTTGGCCAGCGTCTGCAAACACAAGTCCTGAGTGTTGCCTTTACAGAGCCGAATCCGTGTATCTGATTAAATATTGACAATAGTTCTACCTGCTTTATCTTGATTCGGTGGAAACGCGGTCCCCGAGGAGCGCGCAGGGTGGAATTTGCCTCCCACACCAAGCGCCCTAGAGTCTTTCCTGAGCCATCTCGGCAAAGAAACTGCTCCACGATACACAGAATCCGAATCCACACTCCTCGGCAAAACAAGTTTTCCAGATTGTTAAATCCTAGAATGAAAGTCTGCTTCAGCCCTCTGGGTTTGGGGGCCCGAATAGCAGGAATATCACCTGTGGGACTTAATAAATCACTCATTAACTTCTACCGCCGTGATACCCTGCAGGTGCGGGCACCGGGGATGGGGAGGGGTGAAGAGTGGGAACCCGAGCCCTGCCTGAGGCTGGGCACCAAATCCAGGCCCTCCAACCCAGGGTCAGCAGGGTCTGCTGGTCCGAGGGCATCCAAGAGTCCCAGACCTAAAGAAAAGACCAGCCCGGATTGAAGTTTGGAAGGGTCAAAGGTGATCTTCAGTCCCAGGGTGTCTAGTTCTCCTGGCCCCACCAGGCCCTTCAGACTCTTCTGGGCCAACCAGGACCCCAGCCTCTTCACTGAGTCTTCCCTGGGGACTTCCCAGGTCCCTGCTGAAGACTCCTGTCCTACCCCCTCACCCCCATTAATGGGGCAAGAATAGAAAACGATAATCTCCTTGGAGATGAGGAGAAGGTGAGCCCACGTGCTAGGTCTCCTTGTTCACAGAGGCCGGCAGAGTCTTCCTCACCAGGAGGGCTTCTGATGGCAGGGATCCTACAGAGGGGTAGATATTCATAAGGGCGGAGAGCTTAGGCTCTTGTAACTTCTTGGGGCCGGGGCCCTGCTGGCAGGTGTGATCCAGGAGTTTCTGCTCGTGCTGGTAGAGAAGTGAATCTGATCAGAGCGCAAGGCACAGGACTGAGTTTTCTGTTTGCACAGTGTCCTAAGACTCTTCTCGTGGGATATCTGATTCAGTGTCATCCCTTTCTCCCTTTCATCCCTCAATAGGCAGCAGATCATCTGAGCGGATGGGGGGGTCCCCATGCAGGAGGGACCCCTGGTCACCCCCGATGGAGCTGCAGAGTTCAGTGAGAGGGGGCCACATGTCTTTAGAACACTGCCGATGGTCTTCTATTCAGGGGAGAATGTCAGATCTCACAGGTCTCAGAGAGGAATCTCTGAGAGCAGGTTTTCTTCCTTATCGTCATCACAGCCACAAATCACTCAAGTCATCAGGCCCTAGGCTAAGTACTTTGCATATATTATATTATCTCATCTAATCCTCATGGCAATCCTTTGAGGACCCATTTTATAGATGGAGAAATGAGGGCAGAGGGTTACCAAGCAACTTGCCCTTGGTCACATGACTACCAGGATTTGAAACAAGGTCTGTATAACCTCATAGGCGAAGCTCTCCGGCAGTCTCCTGAGCCCTATTGCTGATGAGATGAAATGAGGGGAGAATCACCTTCGGCATAACTCCAACCCCAGACAAAGGAAGTTCTGTCTCTACTTTGCTGTCCCTGGGGCCGGATGGGGAAGGGTGATCTGCAAGGGCTCCCAGGGATGGTCCAATCAGTCCCCCAAGCCTCGGAGGTTAATACAGCTGCAGTTCGTTTGCATTGGGATTGCAGGGCACTGCATCGTCCAGGAGATAACTCTGCCTTATGCAAATTACTTGTGCCAGGATTCTCCAGAAATTACCAAGCCACAGGGGAATTGCCTAACTGCTTAACCCTTTCCATCCAGCTATAGAGCAAAAACAGACACTGTTGATCAATGCAAAGAGATTTCCCAGGACGTGACAACCTGATGAGCAGAGGGTGACCACCCAGGGCTGGTGTGACAGGCACACAACTCATCCCTCAGTCTTGTCCTTACAGTGGGTTTGAAGCCCAATCCCTGCCTCCCCACACATCTTGAAGGGGAAAGTGTTTTCTTCAGAGGATCCTTGGGGTTCACAGGAGGTGGAAGGATTTCTTCAGTGGGCCTTGGGAGCTCAGAATCATTTACTCTGACCAGATGGTGAGGGTTTCTCAGAGAAGGCAGTATTTGAACTGGACATTGGAGATGAATCAACAGCAGAGAAAGGGCATGTCAAGGACACAGAGGCAGGAAGGTCCACAGCTTATTGTAGGAGCAGCAAGTGATTGAAGTAAAGTTAGCGCGGTGACAAATAAAGGCAAAGTGCATTTTTTTTCTTTTAGAAAAATCACTGTAACAAAGCTAGGTATATTTTTAAAAATCACAAGTTCATGTCTATGAGATATAAAATTCATCATAGCAAAACCCAAATAAACAACAAGCCAAAAAAAAGGAAAAAAAAACACTACTGTCCAAATTCCCTAGACAGATTCCTTCTGGTGGGCATTGGAGGTTTGAAAGCAAAAGGTGAGGTCAACACAAATACAAACTCATAATTGGTGTTTGCATAGCTGAGCTCCTGGGTCCAGCTGGAGCAGCCCAGCCCCATGAGGACCAATAAATTGGCCACCTGGAGCTTAGACTGCCAGGTGAGAATTAGGGAGGGGCTCCTTCAGGGAAGATCAGTTTCCCTAGTGAGTGGCAGCTTGAGACATCAGCTTCTCTTGTGGCTTACATAAGAAGGAGTCATGGAATCTTAGGCAGGCAGCCAACCAGAGATCACCTTATCCAGCCCTCTGCCTCCAGGCCAAACTCTACTACATACAACACAATGAAGACGAATAGCTGATGCTCATCAAATGTGTGTTGTGACAGTGATGTTCATAGCCCAGCCCCTCCTCTGATATTCAGAGATCTTCATGAATACCTCAGTGGATCAAAAAAATCCAAATTAAGCACCAGTGTGATTTTTTTAACTCTGCAATTAGGAATATAAGGGTATTTCCTCAATATGATAAAGGTTTTACATTTTAAAAAGACCTATAACTAATATCACATATAATGGTGAAATATTGAATTGTTTCTCTCTAAGATTGGGAATAAGGCAAATACATTGTCTCTCACCATTTCTACTCAATATTTTACCCAAGGTTCTAACCAATACAATAAAACAAGGAAAAGAAATAATTCAGATTGGAAAGAAAGAAGTAAAACCTCTGCTCAGACATGAATGCTTACATGTGAAATCATTACGAATCTACAAAAAATAGATACTAGAGCCAATAAATAAGTTTAGCAGGTGAAGGATACAAGGTCAATCCACAAATAATAATTGCTTTGTATATACTAGTAGCAATGAGAAAATAAAATTTAAAAATACAATTTATTTCATAATAACATCAAAAACGTAAAATACTTAATAAATTTTAAAAACGCATGGACTTGTACACTGAAAAATACAAAACCTTACTGAGAAAAACTTTAAAGGTCTAAATACATGGAGAGACGTACTATGTTCATGGATTAGAAGATGCAGTGTTTTAAGATGTCAATCTTCTACAAGTTGATCTACAAATTTAATGCAACCCAATCATAATCTCACCTGGTTTTTTGTAGGAATTGATAAGCTGATTCTAAAATTTACATGGAAATGAAAAGGACCTATAATATTCAAAGCAATCTTGAAAAAAGGAAAACAAGATTGGAGGGCTTACATATTTGATTTCAAGTTTTGCTATAAAGCTACATTAGTTAAAACAGTGTGGTAGTGGTATAAGAATAGATAAAAAGTATCAAAAGATCAGAAAATAAAGTTAAGAAATAGAATCACACTTATATAGTCACTTAATTTCAACAAAAACATCAGAGAAATCCAATGGAGAAAGGAAATGCTTTTCAACAAATGGTATTAGGAAAACTGAATGTTCATGTAGGAAAAAAAAAGAGCCTTGACTCCTATAAACTGAATGTTCACGTAGGAAAAAAAAGAACCTTGACTCCTGTATCATACCACAGACACAAATGGATCTTAGGTTTCAATGTAAAGCATAAAACTACCAAGCCTCTGTGAGAAAACAGGATAATATCTTCACAACTTGGGGTTGGGGAGGGAAAGATTTCTTAGATAAGACACAGAAATAAACACCCATAAAAGAAAAGAATGATAAATTGTACTGCATCAAGTTTAAAAGCTTATCCTCATCAAAAGATACTATTAGAAAAATGATAAGCAAGCTGCAGCCTGGAGGAAAATATTCACAAAATATATACTTAACAAAGGAATTGTATTCACAGTATATCAAGAACTCCTATAACTCAGTAAAAGGAAGACAAATTAACCTATTAAAAATGGACAAAAGATTTGAACAGACATTTCACAAAGGAAGATGAATGATCAATAAATAAATGTAGAACAAATTGTCCAACATCATTAGTCATCAAAGAAATGCAAATTAAAACCAAAATGAGATGGACGAAATGTTGGCAAGGCAGTGAAGTAACAGGAACTCTCATACATTTCTGGTGAGAGTGTAAAGTGGTATAACCACTCTGGAAAAAGATCTAACAGTTTTCTTATAAAACTAAACATATATCTACTGTATGCTCCAGTAATTTTGTTCTTAGGTATTTACCCAAGAGAAATAAAAATGTATGTACACACACACACACACACACACAAAGTAACCCAACTTGTACAAGAATGTTCTTAGCAACTGTATCCATAATAAACTAAAACTGGAAACAGCCCAGGTGTCAATCAATAGGAAAATGGATAAACAAACTACAGTAGGTATTCTTGCAATGGAATATTACTCAGCAATAAAAAAGAACAAACTACCTATACATGCACAATACAGATGAATATAAAAAACATTATGCAGAGCAAAAGAAGATTTACACAAGAGAGTGCACACTGTGTCATTCCATTCATGTTAATTCTACAAGAGGCAACACTGATCAATCTATGGTGAAAAGAAAAATTGGTGGTTGCCTTTACAGAGGTAGGCACGGAGATTAACTGAGAAGGGTCATGAGGAAATTTTGGGGTTGATGGTAGTGTTCTGTGTCTTGACAGAGATTTGAGTTACACAGGTGAACTAATTTAATGGTACCCTTAAGATTTATCTGTTTCACCATACACAAATTTGACCTCACAATTTAAAAAAAACCAAACAAACCCTAATCTAATATCAGTTTCTTGTGTGCATCGTAAAGTATTTAGGGGTGAGTGTACTGGTATCAGCAACTCACTTTGAAATCTATCTTAATACAAGACAGATTAAAGGAGAAATAGAGGGTGAGTAAATGAGCTAGACAGATTTGTGGTAAAATGTTAATTGTAGAATCTTAGGCGGTGAGTATGTCGATGTTCACTGTACAATTCTTTAAATTTCTGTGCATGTTTGAACATTTGCATAATAAGATGATGGGTAGAAAAAAAGTAACACTGATGTGAAAGATCAAAACTCTCCCTGGTGACCTCAGGACATAACCCTGAGGAATTCAGCCCCTGGAAGATGTGCTCTCCATGCCGCATACTAGCCCATCAGCCCATCTGCACCATGCATGGGTTATCCAACACCCAGACTTCTCATAAACCCAGCTCATTCATTGCACTGAACTTTCCCAGAAAAAGAATATACAGCAAGTCATTACTACTTCAGCAAGTCTGTGAGTACATTCTAATTTTAAAAACTGTGATTACTAATATAATAAAGCTTATGACAACTACATTATTTATGTAAAAAGTACTCTTATTTCAGACCTAAAATTGGTGAAAAATGACAACTGTAAACAGGAAGGCAAATTATTTCCCAGCCAGGAGATTCTATTTCAACATCAGCTATATGAAAACTGATTTGCCTCTAAATTTTGTTTATATAAAGTATTTCTATCAAAACTGTGAGCTGTTTCTAAATTTTAAAAGCTTCAGATGCAGGACCTTCTAACCTTCTACTTAAGAGGTACTAACATTTATGAAAGGCTTATGAAATGTCAGACATGACAGTGGTCTCTTTAATTATATTGTCACGTATATTATCCCCATTCAACCCGACTTTTGTCTGCTCCAAACTGTTCTTTCTTCCACTATGCTCCATTGCCTCAGATGAGGTAACAATGGCTTTTGATATGTGAAAGAGACTGTTATTCCATGTCAAAAGTGCCCCTAATCAAGACTTGGACATGAAACACAGCAGCAAATGCACAGCAGTCTGAGCTAGTCTCTGTAAGTTGGTGCTGAGTCACTGTGGTGAGCAAAAGCCCCTTCAGCATCACGAGGATCTCCGGTCTGCCTCCTTGTCTTCAAGTACATAGACCAGAGTCACTGTTCCCAGGGGTGAACAGGGCCAAATGCTGCAAATGCTGCAACTCTGAAAACTCTTTATCCTGACTTACTTCCCTAGACATAAAGAAAGCACACCTCTAGAAATCCAGGTCTGCCATGGCACTGAGGCATTTTTAGTGCATCTTAACCCAAAAGCCCTTGGACTCTTTACTGGCTTGTGCAGAAAGAATTAGGCTATTTCTTTTTAATAGGTGGCTTGCAGGTTTCCGTTTAAAAGGGGGAATGTGAATATGTAAATCTAAGTCTTTTGGAAAAACAAAAGAAAATCCTTTTCATAATCAAGTGAAATACGCATTTCGAATTATCTCTGTAAAAACTTCACATTCATCATATCCTTCCTCTGAAAGTCATTTTTAACCAAATCTACAGATTAAGAGACTCTCACAAATACTTTAACAGAACTGAATATTGTGTTGAAATTAACCAAAATATTAATACATTTTATTTCAGCCCTTTAAATATTCTGATTTGTGTTAAGTATGCCAGGAACCAAGAAGGCAACAAATTCTTGAAATTTAAAGTGTCCCAGCACCAAGTCTGGACATATTAGTTGGTCACTATGATACTGTGATTTATAGTAAGAAATAGATATATTTGGTCTACATCCCTACTCTCTGCCTCAAATGAGAAACCCTAGGATCATTCCCTGTTAGAATCCCTGGTGTTCCTAGACCTAGTACTGACTTAGAACCCATTATGACAGGGCTCTTCAGGCCAGAGCCAATGTTGTTGGCTGTATGACAAAATGATTAAAAGAATGAGCATTGGACATGGTGGGTTTGAACACCAGCAGGGCCATTTACTGACTGTGTGAACTTGGACGTGTTACTTAGCCTCTTTAAATCTGTGTCTTCCTCCCATAAATGGCAATTAAAATTGTACAGTCCTTATTTGCTTTTTGTGAAGATTAAATGAGATGGTAATAACATTTTCACTGGTAAAGGAGGGACAGGTAAATCAACTGTGTTTAGATCTACCACTCATTTCACTCTACTGCAACCTTCCACTTGCCCCACTAACTCTGAGCGTCTTGTGGTCAGGGCCTGGGATTCCACGACAAGTACCCGGCACATAGATGCTGTTGCACCTGGTAAACAAAACAAGGGTCTCCAGTCTCATTTACCAGCAGTTGGTGACAACCTTCCTTACACTCCTGGGCCCCAAGTCCTCCAGTTCTCTCAGGCCCTCCAGACATCAAGATCTTTCTCCACTGAAATACATAGAATCTAAGATAGCAAATAAGGACATTGGTCAAGACTTAGTTATATTCCATCACTGGAAGAAGCAGATTTCTCGGTCCTACATGGCTCATCCTTTAAGGTTTGGTTTGGTTTGAACGTCATAAAGCCCTCTGCCCAGGGAGGCCCTTGACTTGACCACAGGCATAGGCTTATATGGGGGATTCTACCATAGCTGTTGTCCCCGTTATCTTTTCATCTGGCCTAAGCAGCTCCATATTGAATACATCAATCCATTACTGAAGTTTAAGAGCACACAGGTGAGGCAAGGGGAGAAGATTCTAACATCCTGCTCTTTCCTTTATGTTTCATTCTTGCATTTACTTGTGGGAACTACACATATTAAAAGAAAATCCGTGTGCTATCAGATAATGGGCATCTGAAATGACTTTAGCTGCTATCTCTCAACTGATAGCAGCCCTCCTATAGTGGTTGCTAAGACCACCGGGCTTTCACCCTCTAATGAAGAGATGGTGCAGTACTATACCCCTGCCTGGCTTGGTAGGAAAACAATGTTAATTAAATAGAACAGCATCAATTCTACATGTCATGCACAAGTCTCTGAGATCTCTTTTTCAGCTTTCAGATATGACAGCTATCCCAAAACCACTGGCAGGGGAGGGTAGATGAGCAGTGGTTCTGGGCTTGGACTGTACACTGGAATCACCTGAGAGCTTTAAAATTCCTGATGCCCAGTTCGCACTCCCAGCAATTCTGTTTTAGTTGATCTAAGTCTTGGTCTGGACACAGGGATTTTTTAAAACTCCCCCAAGAAGTTCTAGTATGCAGTCTAGGCAGAGACCCCTGTTAAAGTGTCCCACCTGATTGAATTTGGTAGAAGAAGCCATCACCTTGACCGTAGGAAAAATGTGCCTTCTCTTAAGATTTTCCCAAATGAGCTGGCATTGTCATATTCGTACAGGTGTTGCTTTAAGATCGGGTTACATAAAGAAAACCTTTTGTGAGAACTTGATTTTAGTTTTAAGACAGTATGTAATGTGTATCTCATGCTATTACCACTCAAATGAGAAACCCCAGGATCATTCCCTGGTAGAATTGCTGGTGTTTCTAGACCTAGTATTGACTTAGAACCCATTAGGACAAGGTTCTTCAGGCCAGAGCCAGCTTCCCTCATGTGGTCCCCAGGGGAGCTTTTACTGAGAATTCTAGCAAGCAAGGATCTCTGTTACAAGCTCTGAAGTGGGACGCATGTATCCTAGTAATCAGATGAGACAAACCATTGGCGTGCAGACCAAAAAACTACTAATTTATAAGAAAAAAAACAGAGAAAAGAAGAAATTAATATCTAGTTGTACCTAATATGTGGACTGAGGTGATCAAACGTCCCAATTTGCTCCAGACTAAAGGATTTCCTGGAACACAGGACTAAATCCAGGAAGGTCCCAGGCAAACCAGGACAAATTGGTCACCTAACATGGACTAATGCTGGCATCCCACCTGGTTATGTGTGATCCATGGTTCTGAAAGTGTCTGCAGGGACAAGTGGAAGTTATGCATGAGAGGAGGCGTGATGGTGATGCCCTTGCTCAGCTTATTCATTTCCATATCATACGGCAACCTTTGAAGTTTACAGGGCAATTACAAATGTGATTAATTTTATAGGTGCAATAACTTTAAATGATACAATCTTTATAATGATATGAGATTCTTCCACCACAAAGAGAATCACTGATTATCTCATGGCAAAAAAACTCCAAAGAACTGTCAAACTTAAAAATAAATTATTAGTAATTTTTTAAAATTACAATAGCACTAAATTTTCTGACCTTTTTTGGTTGATAAGTTGACTGTCCAAAATATGCTACCTGCAGATTTTCTTTAAGTAATAATCACAATTTGCATTTAATCCAGCCCATCAAGGTACAGATGACATTTTAATAGTGCTTTTAGAAAGTAAATGAATGGGGAAAATTTTAGAAAGTGAAGTCTAGTGCATGTTTAGGAATGATTCCACCATTATGTGATATTATTTCTAACAACAATGTAGGTATGTGTCACCTGTAAAACCTCTTATCTTTACACTTTTTTAAAAAGTAGAAGCAGAATTTTTTAGTTTATTTTATATTTTCCAAATAAAGAATTTGAGTGGTTTTTACTCAATGTGTTAAAAAATAAAAAGTCAACCCCCTTAATGAGTTTGCAAAACTAGCTGACATAAACTAAGATGAAATTTACTAGCCAAAGTTTAAAATAAAGCCTTTGCAAAATTGATGGAAGGCATTTCGAAATGAGTTTTGTAATTTACTTAGCACAGCCAATTATATACTATTTTATTTGTATGTAAATATCTTTGTATGGTATCTTTTTCAGCTATGACATCTATTCAAGCAGAGAACTGAAATCAATTGAACTTAGACCCAGATCTTCAAATTGGTATATTACAAAGATTTTTAAAAGCAATTAGACATATTCAATAACATTTCTCCCTCTAAATATTATTTATAGTAAATGAGGTCAAAAGTACTTTTATACCGCTAATAAATAAAATAATTAGTTAAAATATTATCTATTTTATACTTACTTCATCTTTTAAATTTCTATTATTGTGACTGTTTTATATTGGATGTTATATTTATAGAATAGTTCAGGGATACAATTTAAAAATTACTAAATATACATATATAAGAAGCTGGCCACCCTCTTCACATCGTAGAGCAAGTGGTTCACGCTTCTATCACATAAGGAGGTGAGGACTGCAAAGTGCATTTTTTTTAGAAATTTATTTATTTTATTTATTTTTATTTTTGGCTGCATTGGGTTTCCGTTGTCGCGCGTGGGCTTTTCTCTAGTTGTGGCGAGCGGGGGCTCGCGGTGCATGGCTTCGCATTGCGGTGGCTTCTCTTGTTGCGGAGCACGGGCTGCAGGCTCACGGGCTTCAGTAGTTGTGGCGCACGGGCTTAGTTGCTCCGCGGAATGTGGGATCTTCCCGGACCAGGGCTCGAACCCGTGTCCCCTGCATTGGCAGGCAGATTCTCAACCACTGCACCACCAGGGAAGCCCCTGCAAAGTGCATTTTTAAAAGATCTTCCCCTACAGTTGTACCTTAGTAAAGCTGGAGAAAAAAACCTCAAATCCCTTTCTTTCCGTATCTTTTTTCTGGATTATGATCTATATGGAGAATAAACAAAAAAGACAATGGTGATGATAATCTAAACTGAGGTAAATAACTGGATGTACTTTTGTCCCCCTAAACTAGAAATAAGACACACAGCAGAAAAAAGTGGATCATTAAAAAAAAATCACCCCTGTAAATATTACCAGTGAAGGCAATGAGCTCAGAGGTTCTCAGCAACTCAGAAAATCGCCAGGAAAAGGAGATCCCTCCAAACTGTTACTCATTCCAAGGACTGGTGCTAGAGGAGGCTGGCTGGCGTCTTGAGTTTCCATTTCATTGTGATGTCTGGTCCTAAGAGATGGCTCCCTTTGCGCATAGCGCTCAGCACCATGTACACGGCCCTGGGTTCTGACTGGTGGACGCTAAGAACATGCTGTGGAAATGCCAGCGGTTGATTTATCCCTGGACGCCCAGCATCATGCCCAGGTATTCACGTACCATGAATAACAGGAAGAGTAATAGGGTTACAAAGATTTTCTTCCTCTCCTCGGATCCCTACTCTCCTGGAGACCAAGCCTCCTGGCCTCACATGTCCTGCTTGGGATAACTGGGCTGCAAGCCTAGTGGGGCTGGTTTTATCTTCCCTGGCAGCCAGTCATGTTGCAAAATCAACAAGACTAGTATAAGCTCCTTCCTAGAATGGCACTGCCTGACATGGGACTGCAAGCTAAGGGGATTAATCTGATAAGAAATAAAACACTTCAGCACAGAAAAGTCTGAGCAAATCTTTATTGAAAATGTTTCCATCTTAACAGAAAAACCCAGGAAGAAACCTAGATGGATGGCTGCAACCAAGATATCCGACCTCAAGATAAGAAGAAAAAAAAGACACCATTTAAATCTTAGCAAATATGTCAAGTACTTTATTTCTTTGCTAGTTTTGTCAGCTTAAACTCCCTTATGGAGATCGCTTCTGCATCTTCTCAAATCCTCAAACAGTAAGCGGAAAAATCGTGCATAGTGTTTTTTATAGGAAGCCAGGGCTTTTGATCAAACGGGCCTGAGACCCCCTTCTCCCTTTCCTACTCACATCACTGCCAACAAAGATAGAAATTTGTTATCTAAAATGATATCTTAACCTTTTAAATCTAAAAATTGTCTAAATAAAAACAATTCAAGATATCTGTTTGGGGATCTTAGGCAGATACCAGAAATTTGGGTCAAAATAAACCCAAAGCAGAAAAAATCCAAAAAAAGGCAATTTTTCTCCAAAGTCTTTATTTAAAATGACAATATATATATCAAAGAAAGGGTCACTTCGCAGAAAAGTCCATTACTTCTATGCGGAGTCCTCCAACTAACGCATCTGCCTAATAGTAACAATGGTGTCCTTAGCAGACAGATGTGCTAGTTCCCAAAGGACATAGCCACTGCCAGGAGCTGTGCACCCCTGGTGACAACTGTGCTCAGGCCCCTGCAAATCTGATGTTTCTCCAGCAAAAAAATAAAAATAAAAATTGAAATGAAACCTAATGGTCCTTCTGGCTGAGGCTCTAGAACCCCCAGGAAGGATGGTGCTTGGGGAGGGGGTCTTGGCTCCACATAAGCGTGACCCATGGAGGCTTAAGACACTAAAGAAGCACATGTGGCCACACTCAACCAGGTCTCAGTCACCCCTGGGCCTCAGTGGCGCTTGGCCTGCACATAGCCCCAAAGAGGGTCTGGACGTGGAAAGACGCAGTCAGACACATCCCATCATCCTGTTTACAAAAGCTCGGCTCTCCTTGCAAGCATCCTCAAGGAGAGCAGCAAAACCACCTATTAAAGCCATATTTTTCTTAAATGTATTCCCCTTCTTAATAACCAAGTAATCTAAAGCAAACCATTCCTCAGCCGTCCTGCTCGCCCCTCCCCCCCCACGTACACACTCCATGCCCCCATCCCTCCTTTGGCCCTCTGACCCAGCCCCTACACACTCTGATGTTCCCTTTCCCCCCACCCTCCACCCACCACCTCGCTGAGCCCCAGGCCTTGAGACCCTGCCGTCAAGACTGTAAATCTGGCCAAAGCTGAGAACAGCAAACAAAGGAGCAACTGTGGGAACTGACAGCTCAAGGCCTCTGGCATTGGTTCTGCCCTTGGAGATGCTGGCAGGGCTGGTCTTCTCACAGGGCACCCCATCCATCTCAAAATGACAGAGCACAGGGCATCACTGCCTGAAGGCGGCTCAGCAGGGCAGCTGCTCCCATGAAGCAGTGGGCATTGGAGAGAGGGGCCTTCTCCAGGAAGGAAACGTGGCAGAAATGAAAGCCCTGGGCCACAGATTAGGCAACACTTGGCATCAAATATTATCTTTAAAACCCTATAATTCCCTCCCAAAAGGAAACAGAAATGGAAAAAGAAATAAGAAAGGGAGAGTAAGAAAGAGAGGAAGGGAGGAAGGGAGGGAGGGAGGGAGGAAGGAAGTCTGGTTTACAATTCTAGTTTGGGGTAGAAACTGTAGTTTGTAGTTATGAAACTCCAAACAGATATGAATCTGAGGCTCAATCCCAGGTTCATTTTCAAATCCCAGTTTCAAGGGACAGGATGCTCGGGTGGGAGCCAGCCCTAAAAGCCTTCCACGGAAAGCGTGTGGTTGAGTGCGTAGGTATCGCTATCCTCTTCCTCCAAAAGCAGCTTGTCGATGGTCAGGGAACTGATGGCTCTCCTGGGGTCTTCCACGTCCTGAAGGACTGGCTCCGGGATAGAGATAGGGAGCTGGACAAACTGGGGCCCCGGCAGGGCTGGGGCTGGAGGCTGGTACTGCAGGGTGGGGGTGGGCAGCGTGGACAGGGGCTGAGGCCACGGGAAATAGGTGAGAGGTGCCTGGTGCTCTGGGCCCTCCAGCTGGGGTCCCACTGTGGGTGTGGCAGCACTTCTCGTCTGTGATGGGGGAGACACTGGTTGGTTAGCAGCCCTGGGGTATATCCATTGCCCACCCTGGTCCTCATGGGGATCTCTGTTTCCCTCACCTCAGCCCTTTCCTGCCCTCTCACTCCAGAGGGCTCCGTCTCTCCCTGCTCAAAGTCTTCCCCAAGGGAGAAGCCAGACACACTTCCGCATCCCTTACCCTGTCACTCACTAGCTATATGTCCTTGCTCATGCTACTTCCCCATCCGAAGCGTCTGTAAAATAGATTACACAAAGGACTGACATCATAGGGCTGAGCGAATTAGAGATGCTTTTCCAGATTTCACTGAATATAAAATGCATCCCAACTTCAGAGATATTAAAATATGTGTGAGGAGGGGGGAGGTGTGCATCTTAAAATCAATGAAAACACAGCATGTTAAACAACAAGCCCGTCACACAGCATAGCAGCTGTATCCCAAAGCGGCCACTGCTGTGTCCAGACACAGAGACTGTCCAGGCTCCACACAGCAGTTTTGGCATTTTAAGGACCCCTTGGACTCAGCTCCACTAGCCTCCCACTACCTCACACTCCGCTGCCTCTTAGCTGGGCCCCATGTGGCCATCCCAGGGACCTCCAAAGGTCAGGGCCGTTCTCCCAGGTCCTCTGTAAACAACATCTTTCACCTGCACAGCAGCCACCCTACGAATCCCAGCTCAAGCCTGCAAAGCCAGGGCCTGGATTCTTACTATCTTCCACTGTTGAGGAAGCAGGTGGGGGAGGAAGGTCTTTGCATGGAAAGATGTGTGTGTGAGAGACCAAAACCTCCCCCTACCACACTCCCTTCTCTGTCATAGCTCCTCCAGTTGCCACTGTGTCTTGGGAGCAAACTATTAGAGTCATTCAGGGAAGAGCTTATTCTAATCTCCTGGGACCATGTTGCAATGCAGATTCTGGTACAGGAGGTCTGGTCAGGCCTGGATACTGCATGTCTAATTGGATCCCAGGTGACGCCAGTGCAGCTAGGCCAGGGACCACAGTTTGAGTAGCAAGGCTTTAGGATGTTTTTCTATAGAATGATGGAGCTGGAAAGGGTCTCAGAGGACTTCCAGCCTCCCAACAAAGCCTTGTTATTTCTAGTATTTCAAAAATCCAAACAGAAATCCTACAGTTTTGAGTCATAAACCTGCGCAGGTCAACTGCGACTGCAGGTTTCTTGGCTCAGGGATAGAATTACATCAACCTGTCATCATAACAGGTCTTATCTCCTGCTGATCTGGAGTGCTGATTGGCAGCTCTAACCAGCTTTGATGAGTTAATTTACAAAATGGCAAAACAAATAAATTATTTCTTAATAAATAGAGTTTGTTTGTTACACAGAACCTTTCAAAGCAAGAGGTGAGATTGAGGAAAGGATAAATAATGAAAGGAATGCTTGGTCCTGAAATGGTTGGGAAACCATTGTGTCTACCATTCCCCACCTCCATCCCAGGCCTCTGATATGGAAATGAGCTGCCTGGGAGAGGTGTTTAATTAACTCCTTCCCATCCACCATCATTCAGGCCCCACAACTGGTTTGCTGAGTAGCCAGGTGGGCATGGAGTGGGAGGGCTCCTGCAGCCTGTGCCTGGACGGTGCTTGAGGGGCAGGAGCATCAGGGTGACATGGGACCTTGAAGTAAACAGAGGGGGTTTGGGGAACCAAAGCAAGTTCCATCATCAAGGGTGGGTTCTGCAGTGACTCATGAGGCCCACAGTTTTCCTTGGACTGGAGCTGGATGTAGCTGTAACCACAGGTCTTTTCTCCTCTGAACACTTGGAGGATTCCCATTCCTTTGGTCAAACAGGCATCATTCACATAAAACTGTTTCTCTTCCTTCCTCCGTTCCTGGGGGAGCAAGCACTTCCTTTCCTATCCGGCACTTGAAGACGGCCCTTGGTTAGTATTGTTGGCCAACTTGGCGACGATCATAATAACTAGCATCTATCGGGTGCTTTCTGTATGCTAGGAACTATGCTGAGCCCAGGAAGTGTTCTAAGCCCTCTACGTGCATCACGTCATTGATCCTGACATCAACCCATTTTACAGATGCGGACACTGAGACTCAGAGCATTAAGTCACAAAGCTCAGGAAGGGGCAGAGATTTGAACCCAGGCAATCTGACACTAGAGGCGGAACTCAAAAAATTACCCTGCAGGTGGGTCTGACTCCATCAAAAGTACAGTTTTCTGAAAAATTGTGTCACCTGTTGCTCAGCCAAAAAATGTTCTAGTAACTCCCATTATTGGGTGAACAATCACCGCCTAAATAATCTGAGTAGGAAGAAGAGGCTGGCTCTGGCAAGAGACCCCACACAAGTATCACCATTCAATAAAAATTTAGACTCATCACCGAGACTCACTGCACATGGGGCAGCAGGGGAGAATTAGGACAGAGAGGCAGGAGGACGTGCCAACCCCGAGGAGCACAAAGCATGACAAAGGAGGCCATAAGCCTTTTCTAGGAAAGATATTTGAAGTCATTGGGAATGAAAGTAGGCCTTCCTGGAGGATGGGGTGGGCTTAGATGATGGGATTATCCTGGGAATCAACAGCAAGGAAGATCAGGGGTCTGGAAGTCAGCCCCGGTTCTAAAAGGGTGCCCTCAGCATGGGTGGGTATAGAAAGGCCTTTGTGTGACGTACCGTGACATTGGTGATGAGCGGCTGGGAGGCGTAGGTCAGCACCGAGGAGGGTCCCACAACCGTGTAGCTGGGGCACACGGGCTGCACATACATGTCAGCTGAGTAGGGGCAGCTGACAGCCTCATGGGACACATACTCCGTATAGGGTGTCCATGGGGCCAGGGGCTGGAGGGTGGCCGGGGCGGGCTGGGAGAGCCAGCCGGCACACAGGGCCCCCTCCTCCGTCACTGTGGAAGCAGAGACCTCCATGTCAAGGCAGGAAGGACCTGTGGGAAGGAGGACATTACAGAGCTGCAGGTTTCACCCAGATGAGGGGCCGGGAGGAGGCCAGGGCTGTGGGGAGCTCTTACCTACTGCGGTGTAGGTCGCCAGGGGCTGATGGGGCAGCACCACCTAGAGGGGAGAAGGAAGACCGGGATCAGGGTTCAGCCATCTCCCGCTGGCCCTCTGCAGGGAGCTCGCCCAGAGGGCCCCAGGGCAGGAGAGTATCGGGTGGGGTGCAAGAAGCTCCCTTGTTAGAACCAAGCCCCATGTCCCAACAATCACCACCTATACTTTCGAGGGATCGGTGTTCCCGTTTAGCAAGAAGGCTGTGCACTGAGGGAACTGGCTTCATCAACGTCCCGGGGGAGCCCTCAACTCACACCAGGACGTGTGAGACACTTGCTGTTCAGTGCACCAAGCCAGCCGGCCCATATTCCTCATCCCACTTCAAGGCACTTCTACCTGGGCCCGTTCTCCGGCAGCCACACCAGGGCAACGTGCAGCCTCCGTGCCCTGGAGGAGTATCCCGTGGAGCGGGACATACACCGCCACCTGACCACCCCCAGCCCCCTACACACACACACACACACACACACACACACACACACACACTCTGGCCACAGCGGCCCCCTCACCGCGGTCGGTGCCACCGGCGGCCCGCTGCTGGCGTGGCCACGTTTCCTCCGCAGCAGCTCCTTCACTGGCTCCTTCACCCGCACGCCCTGGTACGGCCGGGGTGGGGCCGGGGCTTGCTCTGGAGCTGTGGCTGTGAAGAGAGCATCGCTGGTACTCGTCTCCCTTCGCAGACAGGCCCCGCCCCAACGTGCCCCCCTCCTCGAGGGTCTGCCTGCTCACCAGAGTTGTGCCTGAACGTGCAGGATCGCACGAGACTTCCTAGGGTGCTCCTCCCGGTGTTATCACTCCTCCTGCCCCAAACCTTCTACGGCTCCCCTGCACCCAGAGGATTAAGGCCCGAGCACCACAGGGCGATCTCAACCCATTTTCCCAACTTCTTTGTACACTAACCACTATGGAAAGCCTGACTCCAGCCAGAAGGTCTACCTAGACTCCTCTCCACCTCCCTTGAATGTCTCCCCTCCTCGTCTCTACTTGCAGTTTCCCATGGTCAGGATTCCCTCTCACTTTTCTCCACCTCTGGATTCTTCCTGACCCAAGACTACGACTGCAAGCCTCCTAGCTGACTACAGAGCCCACAGAATTTGCTTCATCCTACAACCTCTTCAACACTTCCAGACAGGTTAGTATTCATCACAGGGGGCAGCAGAGGACGGCATAAGAGCAGGGACTCTGAGTCAGATGCCTCAAAACCTGCGCCTGCCACTTTCTAGCTGTGTGATCCTGGGCGAGTTACTAAACCTCTCTGTGCCTCTTAACCTGCCGTTTCTTATCAAAGGAGTGTCGTAAGGAGTCACTGACATAGTAAATGGGAAGCATAATACAAGCTAAGTATAAAATCAGGTACAGAGTAAGCATTCAATAAATTTGTAGTCTGCTATGTAATAATTAGTAATCCTTTTGGGGGTAAATTTCTTATGCCCCTAGCTAGGTTATAAACTTCTCAAAGTGAAATAGTAAACCTTATTTCTCTATATCATCCCAAGTAGCATGTCCATAATAAGCTCAGTAAGTTATTTGTTGATTAATTGGTTGGATGATTATTCAAAATGTGCTGCCGTTCATCTTCCCTTCACCTCTCCTGGAACTTTAGAATGGGCTGCACTGAATGCTTCCCAGGTTCTCTGTGTCTCCCAGGACAAATACCCAATGGTGATCCACATGCCCTGGGGCCAGAGAGTATCCAGCCTTGCCTCTGAGAGAAGTTTCATCTGCCTTTTGCCATCAATGCCAGGAAACCAAAGCACCATGAGCTGGAACACAGGGCTCTCCCTGGCAGGAAAAGAAGTCCAAAGCAGCCATGGCTGGGCAGTGACAATCTGCCCTCCCAGATGGCCCACAGCCGGAGGCCCTGGGCCCTTGGAGGGCAGGCCTGGGTCAGCCAAGAAAGGCAAGTAGCACTGGGCCTTACGACTCACATGGGAGTCCATTATCATCCACTGATAAGGGCCCAGGGACCTGGGCTCTGAATCAAAAGCCCGGAAGCCTGGGTATCTATTAAAGCCGGATCTGCAGTGCTGCCCTAACTAAACTTTGCTCAGTAAATACCCACCTGATAAGACCCCAAGCCTGACCAGCACCAGACCTCCATCCATGCTCCAGGCACACACATGGCCTGCCCTGGAAGCCCAGGCAGAGAAGCAGGGGGAAGAGAGAAGGGTTGTCCAAGAGCCCCATGAACACGTGAGAGTCAGAGAACCCCAGGCTCAGATGCATTTATGGGGGCTTCCTAACCTGGCCAAGTAGCAGAAGCGACCAGGGAGTGATGCAAAGTACAGATACCCAGGCCCCGCTCCTGGAGTGTCTGATTCCAGGGGTCTGATGTGGACTTACGAATCTACATTTATAAAAATCTCTCAGGTGATTCTGAAGCTCTGCTGGGATTAGAACCACTGCTAATGCATTCTTGATCTCCCTCTAACATCCCAAGTGGAGATTAAACATCCTCTTTCTAACTTCCCCTGTCATAACAAGGGATCTCTACTGGTATTCATTCATTCTTTCAAATATCGATGGGCACTAGGAATACAGCACTGAGCAAGATAGATGTGGCCACTGCCCACACGCATCTTGCAGTCTAGTGGGACAGGCAAGCAATAAAACAGTTACAACTTGTGAAATTCAGGCTGAAGCAGCAGTGTACAGCAGAGAGAGCCAGACTGGTACCTGCACCCTGGGACCACCTGTGCACCATCATCTTTGTTTAAACAGCAGTGACAATGGACTTAAGAGCTCAAGGTACCTGGGCTGTCAGTTTCTGGTGGAAAGGCCTCAGTTGATTTATTTTACATCCCTAAGCCTCAGTTCCCTCATCTGTAAAATAGGGATAATAGTTCCTGTCTCACACGGTTCTTGTGAGGATTAACTGAAATAACACACGGGAAGCTCCCAAAGCCATGTCCAGCATGCGGTCGCTGTTCAACACACGTTATTTTCCTTCCTCTTCCTCCACCCATGTTTACCTTCCTCTGGAGAGTGCAAATGTCAGAAAGCTCTTCCTCCTACTGGACCTGCCCCATGGTGACAAGCACCATTTTTCCTGGCATTACCTTCTAATGAAACTCACAATTCATAATCCATTTACAACTTTCTCATCTACAGAATGAGGATCATAATGGTATATATCTGTTAAGATAATTTGAGAATCACATGTAAATGCTTAGAATAGAGCTTACACTGAGGAAGCATTGAAAAAAATGTGAGCTAATATCATCATTAGTATTAGTAGTAGTATCCCTTCCCAGCACCTGAAGACAGACCCCCAGGTCCCCTGTAGAGTCTGAACGAACATTCCACTCCTTCAGCTATTTCTTAACGACATGTTTTGAATCCCTCTAACCTTCCTTCTGGTTGCTTCACTCCTCCACAAGTTCATTTGCCACTTCCCCTTATGATGGGTGATGCCCAGGGGTGACCAGAGGCCCCAGGTATGGCCTGACATGGCAGAGAACAAGGGCCTCCCGCACTCTGTTCACTCATTCTCAGGGTCACCCACAACTACACCAGCTTTTGTTCACACCCGTATCACTCAACCTACACTTGTCTCCGGTTGGGTTTCCAGCTATTCTTAGGCATAAAGTGCAGCCTGAGGCCTTGTGCCTTTGGGAGAAACTCAAGGGACAGGGTTATTTGGGGGTCTGAGCATGGTGATCACACTCTTAATTCAGCTGGGGGACAAGAAAGGCTCCATGACACATGCACACATCTCAGACCAGTTCAAAGACAGGTATACGGCTCATGCCCCTCTGATCTGCATGTACACTTCTGGGGAAGGGCCCAGAGGACTTCCAATCCCATTCCCCTCTGGGAAGTGGACGCATGGACCACTTGGCTGCAAAGGGGACAGCTGGGCACTTCCAGCTTCTTGGCAAGTGAGAGCTTCCTGCTTTCTGTTGTTCTTGAATCAATGGACAAAGAGGGCTTGGGGAGGTGCTGTGAGCAGAGGTCATCACCCTCTGATGTCTGGACTTCCTTGGAACCCACAGTGTCAACAGGTGTGCCCTGGAACAACCACCATATGGAGAACAGTTTCAAAGTCCCCACCTCTTCCTATTGCAGTCATGAAACTCCTACAGCTCCCAAGGACCTCCTGACTGCCCACCCAGGAGTCCCCAGCCAGCTGCCAAGGAACCCTGTGACTGTGGTCAGGTGAGCAGGCAAGAGTGAGGGCACTTCTGATAGTGTGTTTGCAAAGTGCCCATGAAATATCAAAATCTGAAGCCTCAAGACAATTTCCACAGGACCCCAACGGCCAAGTGTATTTGCAAGGTGAAAACTTGCCGTTGGTGCCTTTCACACCAACCTTTGTGAAGCAGCGATAAACATTTCTAATTCCACAGTAAACACTGGACTCCCTACTGCTGCTAGCATGAGATATGAGCCCACAAATACAAATTTGGAAGAGGAAAAGAAGTTTGTCTTCAGTCATGATTGCTTTGCCTTGGGTCTTCTGGATCCCTGAATAAAACAACTAAACTAAAATATTTAAAAGAAAAATTAAAGATTATTAAAATAATTTCTTCAAATAATAATACTAAATAAAAGAAGAGCCAAGGAAAATAAAACAGGAGATCAAAATAGTAATACACAAGCAGAGAAAGATGAAAGTCCAATTTCCCAAAGTAGAGTTGACCAGAGATTTTCATAGCACCGGTCGAATTGCAGCTCCATGCAGCACGCTTTCAAAGCCTGAAGCTTTCTCACAATTTATCCTGTGGTTTGAAGGCCCTTTAAGTCCCCTGTGGGCATCCAAGTGTCCAGCACTGAGAAAAATCCTTCCATCTAAACGCAAGCCTCTTGACCCTCCTTGGGAATCTCCTTTTTCAGTCTGAGAAGTTCAGCCACATTACCTTTCCACCACGGCAAGTCAGTCACCAATGTTGTTTGGGGAAAAAAAAAAAACAACACTCATTTACAGAAAAACCTAAGAATTTGGCCCCAGTGAGGGCTTCCCTTTTCCAAAATGAGCAACGAAAAAATCTGAAAGTATAAAAAGTCAGCAGAGGCTATTTCAGTTCCCCCTGCCGCATACCCAGACATGCTTCACATCACAAAAATAAGAGCCCTGCAGCTGCTGTCCCACTGGAAGGCACAGACCATGACAGATTCAAGCCGGAGGGTCACCTGAGACAGCACTCTGGCTGCATGTGGGCACTGCGCTTGCTTTGCACCAAGCTTCGGGAACATAGGATTCTACAGATTTAAATAAACATGGCCCTCGGTCCTTTGATGAGGTATAATAAACATCACCAAGGAAATATGCAAAACTGCCAGCACTTGTTTATTTAATGACCCCATGCAAACCATGTTCACACCACAGTGAGAAAGCTAGGTTAAGGAGGTAGGTCCTAGTGGAGCCAACACCCAGCCATCTCCTCAGGGCAGCTTTAAGAGAGCCCTCTTCAGGCAGGCAGTACCTAGAACAGCCTCCGATATATTCTTGAAAAAATACTCTTCTCCCAGCCATTGTCCTGTTACAGATTTCCCATGAGCCACCAGGGCCAGGCAGTGAGTTGGACACCAGTCAGGATTGCTGCTCTTAAGTTTAGAATCTAAGGTGGGATCCATGGTAAGCCTACATTTCCATCATCAGGGAACCAGGAAGAGGAACCCATCCCACCCATCTTGACAACCTAGCTCATTGAAAGCGCTTCCCATTTACAACTGACTAGTTGAAACTTGAGGATGCAGCCACATGAGGCCATTTTGAAAGACAAAGCTTTCCTAGCCCAGAAGGACACATAACACATTATTGATCAGTCCAAATAACCACAGTACATATGATTCACTTTTGCTGCTGAACCTTCAGTAGTATTTTAAAAAATAAAAAAGACTCACTAAGGAGAAATGCAATAATATTCTCGTTACTTAGAGCAAAACCAAAAACAAATAATTGAACAATAGGAATTCAAGCCTAGGGCTAACAAACTTGTCCTAGCTTCTAACTGAAAACAAAGTCACAAAAGTTGCTGACACTTTTCACTTTAATGTAAACAAGCTTGCTTGTGTTCTTGACCTAAGACAGATGAGGACTCCCAGGAACGTTTAGCTCCTTTCAGCTGAAGGATTATCCATATCCTTAATTGAAACACTACTGCAAGTGTTCTTGGTGAAGGTCTGAGTCAAAGTTTTAAAATTTGCTCTTTGCATTCATGGACAATGGCTGATTTTTTCCCAAACAGGAAGAAAGAACTTGGGCTTTGGCCAAAGATTGGACTTGACATGCTACAGAAAGGCTTTCCCACCCAATTTACACTAGATTGTAGTTTACTTTTTTTTTAATGTAGGCCAACGAAGAAATCCCATATACATGTAAATTTAGGTTTTCTATTCACTAATGTTTGAACTGAGAAGGACCCTGCAGCCAGGAAATATTAAAGTGTCACTCACATATTCTAGCAATCTGCATAACAGGGAAGAGGAGAAATAGATAGACGGACAAAAAGGGTGGCTTTAAAGGTATACAGAAGATATGGGAAAGTGGAACCTCAACTGAATTAGGATTTGATGTTGCTTGAAGGCTACTGGTCAGCCAATCAAGAGTAAGTCTTGACAACTTCATGTGTAGACTAGGATGCCTCCATCAGGAGATCTCAAAGATGGCGGCTGAGCCCATGTTCTCTGGCCTGGTCACAGAAAGGAAGGGAACAGTCGGCATTCCCCTCCCTGTGTCCCCATTCTAAGAGGCATATCCCCATCAGTCCCCACAGAGCTCACTGATCAACCATAGGCACGTCGCTGGGAAAGCTAAACGAGGGCCACAGTCACTTAGGACTTCCCCAGACCTGGCCAGGCCAAAAGGACCTAAAGGGAACACCCTGATAAAGAGGAGCCAGGGGAAGTGCCTAAGGTACATCTGGGGGGACTGCAGAGGGTTGTTCAGTCTTAGAACCACAGAACTCCAGAGGGGTCTAGAGGCTGAGTAATCCCTATTTAAAGGAAGCCACAGCCAGCGTGGAATGAACACCTAGTGCGATAACACTCCTCCCAAATAATGTTAGGCTTAAGTAGAGAGCCCGTTTACCCACCAGGCTCCTACCTGAGTGTCCCACTCTGCAGCTCAGTATTACCTGGATTGTCCCAAAAGTTTTGGATGTCCCACCCCATGACCTTGGGTAGACTCGGCCACAAGGCCTCTAGTGCCAGAGCCTTCAGACTTTTCCCTCACAGGCACTGCTGCTAAGGTGTCCCTCCCCCAGAGCCCTCAGCACCCCTCACACCACACATCCATCCTCCCTCCAACCCTCCCACAGAACAAAAGGAGCACGGAAGGCTCTTGGATTCTGCTCCCTACTCCCAGAGAGTGTCAGTGTGAGGCCTCTTTTCTGTGGAGACGCAGGTATGTTGAATGCATGACTGCCAAAGGTCTGTGTGATTCCTGGTCATGATCTTAACTCCCAGGAACTCAGAAATCACCACGCTCACCTTTGCATGATGTCCTGTGGCTCACAGAGAATTTGACACAAATGATTTCATGTGAAGACTCACCACAACTTCTGAAATAGGCAGGGGAGGTCTTCTTCTCACCCTCCTTTTCACTGATGAGGAAAGTGATGCTCAGAGATTTTAAGTGATTTGCCTGAGGACTGTGCTTGTAGACAGCAGGGTCGTCAGCTAAACCCAGGACCTCTGATTCCAAGTGCAGTCCGCTTCTGCCTCACATCCTGCCTCCTGCCCCGGTAAATCCCATTTATTTCTCTGGGGGACACTGGAGGTGGGCCACTGAATGGTCCCCTGCTCAGTTCTAACCCTCTTCCCTCCAGGCTGGGAGTCTGGGCTCGCACCACCCTGATCCAGTCTCCCTTGACTGCCAATTCCCGCAAGACAGGGCGTCTCCCAGCCGAGGAGGGAGAGAGAAGTCCATGAGAAGCTTACCAGCAGTCTGCTCACATGAGGAGTGGCGAGAACTGAGAGACCCACACAATTCCCCGCAAAGTTTTATTTTTGGTATTTTTCGACTGAAATGACAGCGGATAGGTCCACCTGAGAAACCAGCTGCATCTGCCCGCCTTTTACAGAAACTGGGGTCACCAGAGCAGAAAGAGCTCCTGTCTCAGACACCATGTCTCAGGGTGGGGTCAACAGTAGGAGACCCCTGGCAGTGCATTCTGTGAACAGAGCGGAGGAAACCATACCCCTGCCATCATGGAGCTTACTGTCTAGTCTAGGAGGGAATATAGACTTAATCAAATAATTGCACAAGCAAACCTGGAATTACAAACGGTGACAGAGCTGCATCTCCCTCATAATTGAATTATTATGATAATATTTATTATTATTTGATTGAATAATAATAACCTAATTAGGTTTTTAATAATAAAAACCTAAATTTACATGTATATGGGATTTCTTTGTTGGCTGACATTAAAAAAAAAAAGTAAACTACAATCTAGTGTAAATTGGGTGGGAAAGCCTTTCTGTAGCATGTCAAGTCCAAGCCTCACTTGATTCAGTTGGGCTTGAATGAGCAGCAAGCTAGGGGCCCCAGCCTCCAGGGGCTGTATAAAGAGAAGAGTGCATGAGGCTCGACTGTTCTGTCTCCAGTGCAGGGAGATGGCTCTGGGGTCAGGCTCAGCCCACATCATGAATGGAAGCCTTGCCCAAGATGTAACAAAGGAGCCCCAGATGTTCAGGATCCTTCCTTAGCCTAGGGACCCTGGATAAACCCCAAAGATGTTTCACTTATCCTATCTTGGCTGATTAGCCCACTAGCGGAAGAAGACCAGTCCTAGGAATTCAGATTCCAAGATGGAAAGCACCTGGCTTCAGAAGTTCTAGGCTGAGTCTCAAATCTAACTTTCTGAGATTCATAATTGCAGGGGCTTTTGAGTCAGGCTACAATTACTCTCAGTGAAGTCAGAGACCACCTCCTTCTAATGGTGCATTTATTTTAATTAGGAAGGGAAGAAGCATCTAATGCAACCCTAAAATCCTTGGCATTGAAAAGTGGTGTGGCGTTGTTTGGAACCGAAGCAGATCTAGTTTGGAAAGCCTACTACATAGCTTATCACTATGTGACCCTTGGCAACTAATTTAACTTGTGTGTGCCTCAGTTTCTCCAATTGTTAAATGAGAATAATGATCTCCGTCTCATGGGGTTATCATGAGGATTGTATGAAATTAACCAAAAACACCTAGCATGTAATAGGTTTTCAAGAGATGGCTGTTTCTCCTTTGTTCTCAGCCAAAAATCTGTGGTCTATCACTCATCAGAGAAGTAGCCTTGGTACAGTGACCCTAACTTGCCCTCATCCTGCTGCATCCTGATACTGAATGTCTCTATCCTCAATATACCCAGGGCCTTCTTCCTCCAGCAAAGCCTGTCTGCCTTCCTTGTATTCCTGGAAATCATCCCTCAGGTACTTGGGCCTATGTCCCCAGCAGCAGGATGGCCCTGTTTAGGGAGGCCAATGATGCCGCAGAGAGACTGGTCAAAGACCTCACATGCAAACAGAGCAAGCCTGGAGAGGAGACATCAAACTCCTGGCACTGACCTATCGTAAAGATACCATGAGCTAAGCAGAAGGACTGTTTTCTTCCAAAGCCACCAGAGGATTAGGTTTGTGGCAGATTTGACTTTTTAATGGACAACTCCAGGAAGGAGTACCTTGGAGATTTTTGAGTGGCAGACAGAGTAAGATGTAGCCCCTCAAGGAACCTGTATGTATCTCCAAAAGGACAGGGACACAGCCATGACTGAGGCCATAGTCATGGATACATCTTCAAAGGACTAGAAACCTAGGAGCACATATCACATACGGGATGCAAACATGGCAGTGTATGAGGGAGGGCTCTTCAGTGGTCAGAGAGGGAAGTTTTATCAGCTATAGAGCAAGACAGACTTCTGGCTGACATATTGGGTATTGCCTCAGCTTTATCTAGAGCAACAGGGATCAAAATGGGGGAAGAAGGGATCCACACTGAGAGCACGAGACCACATCAGGGAGTGAACCAACCCCGGGTTCCCACCCAAATTCTATAGAAAGGCAGCACCAGAATGAGGAGATGGAGGAGACAGATACATCTTCCCTCTTTAGACTAAGACACAAAGCCTAAATCTATAATTGCCAGTATGATCGAGAACAGGAAAAACCTGTGGTTAGGAACTGAGGACATTCAGTTGTTTGTTCCTTGATTTAAGCAATATCTAGTTTAGGATTTCCAAGACCAAAGACTCTTATAAAATAAATAAAATTTTCCTGAGACCCTCAGGTAGGGACCACTTCCTTGGAGGAAGGACTCTTCAGACCCAGCATCAGCTATGTATTTGGGGTCAGACCCAACCGCTCAAGACTCAAGGCTCATGGTGGCCTGGGTACAGCCTACGTGAGTGAAGGTCAGCCCTAATAATTGATTCATGATGTGAGATGTAATTGCCAGTCAAAAGGAGCTTTTTTGTTAAGTCTCTGGTTTACTAACCAATGACCTTATGATGTGGGGGAAATCCCTTGTGAAGGACACTGAAGAACTTAGAACAGCAAGCCTGGGAAAGACGTCACTAGGTCAATCTTTGAGGAATGTACCCCCTTCCTTATTCACAAGATACCTATGTAGACTGAAAACACGACTTTCAGAGTCTCAAAGCTTCATGGAAACCAATACAACATGCTTCACAGTGACTCATTTTTCTCTAGGAGTGAGATCCTTACCCTGGAAGTATTTAAACCAAGGATCTGTGACCAGGTATTAGAGTTCTTGCTAAGGAGTAGAGGACTGGTCCAGGTCAGGATTGTCAGGCTGTAATCAAAAACTCTGGAATAGAGTAAAGGTGCCTATAAAGGGAATTTTTTGCCAAGAAAGGGAAGGAACAAGGGGAGTCTGGGGGTGAATGAGCAATCAGAGCTCCAAGAGCCTCCCAGAAGTGCTCCATTTTTACTTTTGTATCAGAGGTCTTCAGTAGATTTGGTTTGAATAAAGGGGTTTGTGACAAAAATGTTTTAGACACCAGCCTAGATAGATAGAGTTGGATTTTCTTCCCAATGATAATATTTTACATCCTAGGATGCCTCTTCCTTCCCCAGAATCTAAGCAAGAAGGCTGATTACCATTTATTCTTGAGGATCCACATCCGAAGCCATATATATGCTCCATGACACCTTCCCTGATTCCATTTTCCTCTCCCTCCTGATGAAGGGATTTACTTCATTGGTTGATTTCCCTAGCTGGAAATAATTCCATTATTGGATGGATGCATGGTTGCATGGGACGATAAACGGATGGTTGATTTTCCTTCTATACCTTTCTTTCCTGAGTTGGTGTTGCTTTCATCCAGCATTAAAACTTGTTTCTATCTTCAGCTCTCTTGCCTCCCTTTTTCCTTTCTTTTCTGTCTTCCCAGCATTTCTCAGTCCTGGAAGGTTATAGCAATCTTTGTACTCCTCTTCCAATTAAATTCATGATTCTTTCTAGAGAATTAATAAGTAATTCATCTTTCTTAAGTGTGGTCAAATCCTTTTTGGTCCCAACACCTGGTCTGAGTATGACTCTGGTTTGTAATTCTTTGGCTACCTGCTCTTCCCAGAAAGTGATACTAATGAAACCATTACTAAGAAAAGGAGGCAGCACATTGCTGTTTCAGTTTTCAGTATCATTTGTTCTATTTTTTGCATACTTCAAGCTAGATTACAACACCTCAAGTCCAATCTTGTGAATTTAAAAAACAAACACAAGTTTGCCAGTCAATACAAGCCTTCCACCATCCCACCTTATGAGGCTGGTAGGAAATTGTGGTCCAAGTTCCAAGTTTGGTCACAGGATGGCCAGCTTAACCATCCGTGTAAGCCCTGATCACTAACCCCACCATGAGTTATAAGACTGGAAATATGCATCCTGCTATTTCACAAGAAAGGCAGAACTCAGAGGCCATACAAACTGTAATCTAGGCTTAGCGGCATAAACTTTGTCCTCAGAGGTAGAGTGAGCGAGAACAGGAACATAATAATAGTAACTAATAGCTATTGAGTGTTGACTTAATGCCAAGCACAGTAGTAAACACTTACCACAACCCTATGAAGAACTGCATTCCCCTTGTACATACAAGGAAATGGCAGCAAAGCGAGCTAAAGGAATTTGCCGGCTTCATACAACCAGTGAGGCATAAATCTAGGATTCAAACTCAGATCTGCCTGCCCCAGAGGCTGAGCTTTAAACCGCTGAAGGGAGAGAAAGAACAGAGCTGTCACTCTCTAATTCAAAATAATCCCCTCTACCTTGCTTTCCACACCTCACTTACACACACACACACACACACACACACACACACACAACGTGAAGGGAGAGCCTGAGTCTTCCAAACTCTAGACAGTTCAGAATGAAGGAAGTGCTGAGAAGGCAAAAGCCTTGGCTCCCAGCACAGGCTGCCACACAGGGCTCCCAAGAAAACAGACAGGCTATGTTATTTGGGGGCAATTCTAGGTCCTTCCCTCCCCTTTGAACCCTCCATTTCAGCTAAAGTATCTGCAAATAGCCCAGTGAAGGAGGTATAGCAGGAAAGCAAAAACTTCATTTCTTTCAATAAGCAAGCTGAAACATGTGCACCAAAAATGTTTCCAAAGTATGAACAGACATCTGCCAGCTGGTGTACTTCATTTTGTCATTGGTCCTTTATCTAACATGGAAGGCCTATGCTTCTACCAAGAGCGCCTCCTAAGCCCTGTGAGTGAGACGGGCACCATGGTAGAGAGACAGGACAGCTTAGCACGACAGCACTCAGGGTGAGTTACTAACCTCATCTTTAAGCTTCAGTTTTCTCATCTATGAAACAGAGCTTAAAACAGAATCTACCTCATGGAATTTTTATGAGGATTAAATGAGATAATACATTCAAAGTGTGGCAAAGACTGGCGGTTGCCACACCCAACATCTGCCCTCTCCTTCCTTACTGTCAACCCCGACATTTTGGAAGGTTGGCAATGCGCCCCGCTAAACAATTACACTATTCTCCCTTGCAGATAGGAGTGGTCATTTGATGTCAGCAGAAGTTGTGTGTTGGTGGGGAGACGCCATGATAGAGAAGCATGATTTTTTTGCCTTTCCTTTTTCTTCTTCTTCATTGTCTGAAACGCAGATGTGATGGTTGGAGCTACAGTGCAACTATGAAGCAAACTTGAGGACAAAGGCCACATGCCAAGGACCTCAGGCCAGAAAGACAGAAGTAGCCTGAGACACTGTTGGTGCTTAGAGCCTCCGTACCGCCCCTGCACACTACTATGGACTTTTTTGTGTGAGAGAAAGTATACCACTGTCTTATTTATTTAAATCCATGTATTTTCTGGTCTCTTCAATAACCACCAAATGCAATCCAAACTGATCCAACAGAACATCTGGTATACTGCATGGCACCAGGGAAGCACTCAACACCCCATAGCTGATATTCATCCCTATGAAAAGGATTGCACATGTTCTGCTCATAGTGGTGCAATGTCCAAAAGTATACTATAAGCCACCAATTTCAGCCTCCAGGTCAACAGTTCTCAGCTCTACTGCACATTAGAATCACCTGGGATGCATTTGAAAATACGTATTTATTTTTTATAAGCACTCATGAAGACTCAGCAACTCGAGGGGGAAAAGGATTTCAGTCAAGCCCAGTCTCCTTATCCTCAGCCAGGAAAACAGAAGTCCCATTTTACAGCTGGAGCACTTGAGACCCGCAGTGGTTAGGTGGCTTGTCTAAGGCCCCACACCTAATTACCCAGAGGTTGGAAAGTAGAATCCATGTTTCCTGCCTGCAAGAGTAGCGCTTTGTCTGAGCATCACACAAGCAGGACAAGAGGGTTTCAGAGGAAGCCTCTCCATCCCAGGCAGGCCCACTCTTATCAAGCAGTTTCTCTACGAAAATGAGAAAGCCACAATGTTACTAAGTATTTCATAAAGCTGAAAAATATGTTAATAATCATAATCAATTAGCCAACCCTGGTTTCTTTAGCTCAAAGTGAGAAATTGGTGGACATCTTCATCTAGTGGGAAACAAGCCACTTTAGAAAGAAGTCAGAAGGACAAAAACCTAGTATCTTTACTTTGTAATGAGAAAGTTTAAAAACAAAAATTTACAGCACTTCTAAGTGAATTAAATGTCCAGATATTTAGCTAGTAAGTGTGGACAACCCTGGTCCTTTTTTGTTCCTCACAACAGAACAGATTTGCAGCTTTGAATCAGAAGACAGCTTTCAAAACCTCTGACTCATAAACTTTTGGGCTGTAGAGGGGGACAAGGTTGGTTTTTCATTTAGTTAATATAGGGAGAAGAAGTAAAGTGTCCACCTTGAAAATCATCAGCTCTTTTACCGATTAATCTGTGTGCTTAGTAGATGTGTGTCACTTATTTCACCTCCCCCTGTGCACATGAATTCGTGAATATCTTTTGGATCTTAATTGTCCTTATCAACAAGAACCACTGCATCAATAGATAAACTTGGTAAGAAGTAAAGGTGTTCATTAGGCTTATTAAGTAAGCAAAGGTTATAACACAGACTAGAAATATTAGAAGCAGTCCACAGACCGAAATTACTTCTTGTTGTAAGTTCATCTGAATTTACGCAGGAGATAGAGTTCAAAAAATTATATGTATATTACAAGGTTTTCTTATCTTTAACTGAACTTTCAACTGTCTTCAAAAAGTTGGCTATTTAGTGGAAGCTTGGAGAAAGTATAGAGTTCTATGTCAATGAGAATTTTGAGACCTTAATTTATCTATTTGGTGAACCTCTGCTCGGTTCAAGCTGTCTGAAAGTAAACGTTCATGCCATAATAATTTGATAATAAGTATTTCCTGTTCTTAAGATGCCTCCTTGAGCACTACAGCAAAGAAACACCAAGACCAAGTCTATGGGGCATCAAGACAAGCAGTTAATTCAAAGAAAATCAGTCAAGCAGGCCTTCTGTTATCATGTAGATCTTTCTCTAACATAAATAACAATAAAAAGCAGTTGTTCAATTCATTCATTTTCTAACAAGTGGTGTTGAGTTTATTATACACAGTTCCATTGCTTTTAAGGAAGAAGTCAACCAAGTCAAATTTCGGCATTGTGTAAATCATGTAATCGGTTGACTGCAAGCTTTGTCTCCCATTGGTGCTGGCATTGTGCAAGCCCATGATACCCAGTAACTTAGCGAAATAAACATCCTAAGTACTACCCAAATCATCTTAAACCAGAGGTCGGCAAACGTTGTCTGTAAAGGGCCAGATAGTAATATTGTTTGCAGGCCATATGGTCTCTGTGGCACCTACTCAACTCTTCCATTGTAGCAGAAGCAGCCCTAGACAATATGTAAATGAATAGACATGGCCGTGTCCCAATGAATTTTTATTTATGAAAACAGGCGGTGGGACTGATTTGGCACTCAGGCCATATTTGGCAGACCTCTGATTTAGACCCTTGGAAAACTGTATGTAAGGTCCTATCGTTCAAAAATATTTTGATGTGCCTTTTTAACTATGCTAATCAAAATGTGGGAAATAATTAGAAAAGATGTGGCATAGCCCTAATCACTCGAGATGGGCCCACAAAAGGTGCCCCAGGAGGGAAGGTGCTCTCTTACCACTGTCATTAATTCTCAGGAGACATGATGACACTTTCCCTATTCTCTACTTAGTTCTGACAAAAACCTTGTAAGGCAGGCATTAGAAGCCCCATTTTCCAGATTTGTAAGAATGCGAAAAGGTTAAATAATTAAGCGGCAGAGCCAACTTTCAAACCCAGGCCTGTCTCACCCCAACGTGCCTGCTATTTCTACGGCACCGTTACTAGTTGGCCTTAACAAGGGCTTCTTGCTGGGGTGGATGTCAGTTCTTCACATCCACGTGGCACCTGCTGGACCAAGTGCAGAACCTGGCGGGGGGGGGGGGGCGCCGGGGTTGGGGGGGAGGTGTGGTGGCAGTGGGTGGATCTGCAGGGAGCATGACTTCTTTGTCCAACTGGCTGGTCAAGCAAATCTCAAATTCATGGTTGTGACTTGAAGATTTCTACCTCTGTGTGCCCACAGTTCTGAGCTGATCTGAACCAAAGTCCATGTTCACATTTAGTCCACAAACAGGGGTCACGGGCCAGGTAGGGAGGAGGCAACATCTACAAAGTGAATGTTTTCTTAACCCTTTCCAGAACCCCATAGTACAGTCATTTCAGCTCAGGCCTCAAGGGTGTTTTCTGAAAAAAGAAAGTGCCTTTTCAGCACTCTTGGTGCCTGATTTCAAATTCTGACCTTCCATCAGGTGATTCTAAGTGGGCTGACAATGCTGCCCTGTTTTTACTGGTTTTCCCACAGGGTTTAGTCACCCACGTGCCCTCAGTGCCTTAGACAAGGGCCTCACTTAGGGTAAGGGGATGGGCCCAGTGCCCAGGGCCTTTCCTAATTTCCTTTAAGGTGCCAAAGAGCAATTAAAAAGAATTTTGATTATGTGCATCTGAACAGGTAGAATCGTTCACCCCAGTTTTTCCACTGATGAATTTACAACGTGGTCTCCCTGGGGATGGAGTTTTGCTGTACCTGACTGACCTCCAGGGAGTGAGCAGGAAACGTGCCTCTAGCATCCCCTTTAAAAAAAAAATTGTTAATCTCTTAGGTGGAGCTAAAGAAGAAAAAATGCAGTGTGTAACAAAGAGGGGGAAATATGGCAGCTCATGAGTGCAGGGAAGCAACCCATATCTCAGGCACTGAAGCAGAACCAGAGCAATCAACATCATCTCGGTGGCATCTCATCTTACTAAGGGTATCTCTGTGGAATGGGTATCATTTTTACCCCATTTTACATATAAGAAACCTGAGGATTAAAAAAAGAAGAAAGTGACTTTCTCTGAGTAGGTAGGAATAAAGGCAGAAGTCCCTCCAGGGGCTCACATAAAATCCACAGATCGAGCTCTAAGTGTCAGAGTCGGGGCATATGGATGCTCAGCAGCTCCCAGTAGGGACATTAATGCCCACCAACCACCATTAATGCACTCCCACAGGGCCGGCTGCCTTTGCCCCCGCAGGGGAGGGTCTTGCTCTATCCTGCTGCTGGGAGCAGTGGCCACCACCCATACTAGAATATCCCTAGTTACCTTGGAAGGATTCCATAACTCTCAAATGCAAATTAGAATTCACTTCTTTCATTGAAGAAAAAAATTGCATCTTGCCAACATCGAACAATGATGAGACTTCACAATCTGAGAAATTTTGAAATCGTTCCTTCACATTACACATTAACAAGCTCAGTTGAAGAAAATTTACACAAGAAATAAAGGAAACAATGAACTGCTGATAAGTGACTGTAAGTTATGACTTGATCAATGATGGTATATTTTCAGAACTGTAAGGTCTCCATTAGAATATCTTTTGTAAAATAAATAAACACTCCCTAATGTATCTTTCTCTGTAAATCTAGTTTCTCTTATATTAAGTTTGCTTGAGGTAGGGTGTACCTGAATTCATTAAAAGGCATTTTAAAGACCTAAGCACCTTTAAAAAGACAGAGAAACTTTTTGGTACTACTTCTTTCTTGAGGAAGTACAGAACTGAGCCCCAGGAAGGTTCAACTCTCATGAGGCCATTGAGTTGACTCTGTTTTTCTGAGAAAGGAATGCTGTTGATAATCTCTGTGTGATTTCAATTATTAATAACACGAGTCTCTGTTCAGTCCCACATATGGAAAATAAAGTTCACAGATGTTCCATCCAACTCCAGGGATAAACATTAAGGTTAGAGGTAAACCCGCGCCCTGTTGCGCGGGGACACAGGAGCCTTGCCACAAGAGGGGAAGATGAATGACAGGAGAAAGACAGCAAAGCAGGTGAGGACAGGCTTGACAAGCCAAGTTTCCACATCGTCCCGATGCAGTCACAGAGACACATCGTGCCTTTGGCAGAAAGCTCAGTAACTCAGAGAGAAACAGGCCCATGGAACTGAACCACAGGCTAAAGAGTAGCTGTTTATAAAAGTAAAGGCACTCTGGTAAAGAGCTCCACGCTTCCCCCTCCAAATTGTGTTTTGTGAATCATCAGCTGCCCTTTCTTCACCACGGTGATTCATGCGGGCAGCGGAGACAGGATGAGCCGTCCCACCTTGGAACACTAGTTCGTTCCCCTCCAGCCTGGAAAATCAGCATCACCTCTGACAGGTTGGTTTCTCCACCCAGCTGCATCTCGCCCACCTCGCCCCTCCTGCTCCCCTGGCTGGGGACAGGGACCCCGCTGCCGGTACCCCCCCCCCCCGCCCCGCACCTCCCCGGCTCCCGGATGCCTGGTGAAGCCCAGGCCCTCCCTCGCTGACTCGGCTCCGACAGCCACGGCCAAACCACTTACGTTTTTGCCAGAGCATGGCCTGCGACAGGATGTTGCCTTTTCTCTTTGAAGCAGACAGTTTGGCTTCTTTAATGTGAGACCCGGGTGTGCTTGCCTCCAGTGGAGCCACCGCCTGCTCAAGGCTGTTTCCTCGGCTTTTAAAGGCCTGAGTTCCCGCGGCGGGGGCACAGCGTCATCACATCCTCCCACCCCGGGCGCCGCCGCCGCCCCTCTTCTCCAGCGGGGCGCCCGTCACCCCCCTGCGCGCGCTCACGGGCCCACCGGCGTCCCACCCCGCCATGCCCGCGGCCAGCCGGCTGGATCTGCACAACCAGGCGGCCCAGGAGGCCGTGGGCCGCGGGACGCAACCCCACGGGGTGCCAGGGTGCGCGGGGCGTGGGCAAGTGTGCGTGAGTGTGAACTCCGTGAGCGTGTGTGTCCAGTCGTGCCCCCCTCCACACTGCGATGGGCCCTAAGACCCCCTGGAAAGCTCTGGGTTTTCTGTGGCGCCCATTCAGGCCTCTCCACCACCGGGGTGCCGGCAGCGCTCAGTCCGCCCTGGGCCCTGCTCGACGGGAAATGCGATTCCCAGGGGACACTGGTTCTCAACACAGGAGGAAACACCTGTAGACTCTTCAGGCCTCACTAAACAACCTCCTCGTTCTTTTAATATTGCTTTTCTGTGTATTCCATTTTGAACCACGTTAGCGCTTCCCCTTGCCCCCCAGCTACCACCAAAATGGCCAGGCCTAATCATGCTTAAATAGGGGGAACACCGGTTCTGATGGTCCACATGCCCATGGAGAAAGAGGCCAGCTCCCTCGGCGCAGATAGAAGACGCCCGGGCTCTTTGACTGGAGCAGGGCACTCGAAGAGAACTTGCAGACGTGATGTGAACGCAGCCTCCCTCCTAGCCGGCACCACCTGTCTATATGAAGTGACTCGGCGGAAGAGTAATGGGGTTCACCCGCTGGTAGTGTTTGGGGTGTTAGGCCATGGACTTCTTCCCAGTTTGGTTGCTTTCTGCTACTGGGTACCTGAATTCCACATGCTCAGGCCCTAATGACCCCATCAGTCTGGGGTCAAGACCACCTGACTTGGGCCCCCTCCGGCCGGTCTGGGGCCTTGCTGCTCTGCCCTCCACACTGCCTCAGAGCCGTGTCACACAACCTAGATCGAATCATGCCATTCTCCAGCTTAAAAAGCCTTCACCTGGTCCCTTCAGCCACAGAGCTGGAGGCATAGAAGGCCGCTGGCAATCTAATCCTTGTCTACCTTCCCAGGCTCATGGCCCACTTACGCCCACCCCTGCCACTGGTCCCCAGTGCCTTCTAAGCACCACTCTGCACCCGTGCAGCTCCTGCCTTTGACACTTCTGTCCTCTCTCTCTCGGTTCCTCTTCTCCAGTTCCTCACCGGAAAATCATCTCCTCATTTTTCAGGATCCTTCCAGTGGAAAATGTTCTGACCCATCAAACCTCCTCATCCAGAAAATATCCGTCCCTCTTTCCTCAGGTCCTGGAGCACTTTGTCTGTTTGTTATGTGGCAGTAAATTGTTGCATGCCTCTGTAGGCTCTGCAAGGAGGTTTCGTCTTTGTCTCCCCAGTGCCAACAAAGGACCTGGAGCATATCTGTCTCTCAATAAAAGTTCATTCAAATGAAGTGATGAATTTAATGAATACTGTCTCTAATGGGTTGTTGGTTTCAAAGCAGGTCTTGAGAAGAAATGTTGTCCACATATACCAGCCACATAAACCAACCAAACTCACTCAAAAAACAAAATCTATCTCCTGGCTGAGTTATGAGCCCTCAACACAAAGCCTCTGGGCTTAAGGACATGGAGGCTCCAGTCAATGGCCTGGCAGGTAGCAGTGCTACAAGGCCTTGGGCCACACTGAAGAGTATCCATGGAAACAGGGACACATCCATCAGGCCTGGCTCCGTCAGAGGATACGTGTGTTCCCAACAAGGCTCTGGCACTCACTAGCTATGTCCCCTTAACCAAGTCACATAACCCTTCTGAGTCTCAGTTTCCTTGTTTATAAAATGAAGAAGCAGTTCTCTGAATGTCTCACAGGCTTCTTAGGAGGATATGTGACCTCACTGGTCCTCTCTCACATTGCTCTGTAGTTTGGGCATCTGTCTTATTCTCTCCAAGTTCCATGAAATTAAGAACTTTTTTCTTATTCATCTTTGTGTCTCCTCACAGGCCTAGCATAATGATTTCCATGAAGTAATAATAACAACTTATTATGCACCAAGCTCCATGTGGAGCCTTAACTACATTAGCTTGTCACCACAACTCTATGAGAAAACTTCTACCCATATTGTTCAGAAGAACAAACAAATGCTTAGGAAATTTAATTTGCCCAGTATCACAGGGCTATTAGGTGATAAGCTGGGTGTAAGACACAAGTTCATCTGACTAGAGCTGGAATTTTAAATAATTAACACAAATAGATATTCGTTAAGTTGAAATCAGTGAAAGCCAAATGTGAACTATGTTTATTAGCAGAAATATAGGATCACTAATATTAAAACCTGGAGCAGGTCAATAGAAGTTTATATCCCCAGGGATAAATCCGCTGGAAAGAGGGGAGGACAAGGACAAACCCGGAGGTGCTGTAAGAAATCAAATCTTGTACAGTGGCAGAGAAAAACATGTCAGCACATCCACCGTCATGGCCAGCTTTAAACCCTGCCACTGCTGACAACCTCAAAACTCAGGAAGCAGAGTCCAACTCAGTGCCTCCAGCAAAGAAAGTGGATATCAAAGTAGATATCAATGACCACATATAGGCAGGTATTTGGGAACCAAGATTTGATCAAAAAGGCAAATATTTGCTGGGAAGACATTTTCCATAAGTCAGAATCAAAAGTCAAACTACATGGCATAGTTTGAAAGAGGACAAGGTGTCCATGTTTGTGCAATACCTCAAGAAGTGGAGGAAAAAAATTCTGTTAATGCCATCCAGATGTCTTGAAATACCGGTGTGTTCACATTTTTTTAAAATTGATATGCCAAAATCAAAACTCCTAAAATAATTCAGTAAAGAACTCTTAGCTTTGCAAAAATGATTCACCACAGACTGCATTTCTTCATTCAACAAATGTTTACTAAGTGCTCATTATGTGCCATTGTCTACATTAGGTTATTTTTCCCTTTTCATTTGGGCTTTAATCATCCTCTTCATCCATGGCACTTTATCATCATTGGTCCATGATGGACTCATTTATTTATTTATTTATTTGTTCATTCATTCATCTGTTCATTAATTTATTCATTAATTCACTTTCCTCCCTATCTACCATGGCTATTCTTTTTTCTGACTCCCCTCACCTCCACCAGATACCCACCATTCCAATCAAAGCAACTATTTTCATCTGGTTGATGTCAATCCTTTTATCTGTAGACATTTGTATCTGTTTTCACACAATGTGTATTGTTTTGCTCACATAAATCTTTAATTCACGTAAGTGGTGCTGTATTATAGAGCTCATACTGTTTCTTACTTTTTAACTCAGAACTATGTTGTAAGATCCATCCCCATTGCTATGTATACATTCCATCTGTCACTCCTAATGGCTTGAAAGTATTCAGTGGAATGCAGCACTGCATCATACTTAACCAGATTGTTTCCAACCTCTCCCTCCACAAACAATGCATCAACATTCTGATATGCATCAACATTCTGATATGCATCCTTTTACAGAGGCATGTGAACACTTCCTTGGAATTATACGCCCAGAAGTAGAATTACTAGGTCAAAGGATATGCATGTATTTAAGTTGACTAAATGCAACCAGGACTCCCACCAGCAGTTCCATGAGGCTTTAGGTATTTCCATTTCACCACCAAACTTGGTATCATCCAGCTTTCTAATTTTTGCCAAACTAATAGATGTAGTGATATTTCATTGTGGTTTTATTTTACATTACTAATGCTAATAAATTTGGGCATCTCTTCATATGCTTCCTAACCTCCTGGATTTCCTCTTCTCTAAAATGTTTTTTCATTTCTTTGCCAATTTCTCTACTGGGGTTGCTGTCTTTTTCTTGTTGATTACCAGGAGTTATTCATATATTTTATATGTATAATTCTAGATATAATAAGTTTTACTCAATACAAATTTCTTCTCCTAATCTGCCATTTAACTTTATTCTTGGTGATCTTCTGATAAGAAGATCATATTAACAGCTGAGGAACAAGAATCATCCTGATAGTACAATTTTCAATAGCAAAACTGGATGCAAATAGACAATGAAAAAATATTTTTAAAGTATAGAAGAAAAGACCATTGAACCTATAACTTTAAATCCAACCAAACTGCCATTCAAATATTGTAGCATAACAGAAGTATCCTTAAGCATACCTGACCTGACATTAAAATTGCTCTTGGAGGAAGCAATCAGATAAAAAGGGCAACCCAGGAGGATGACGCAAAAAAATACAGGAGGAAAAGGTGGTCAAACACCTGGATAAAGTTTATTGTAGGAATTTTCTTAAGGCTGGAAAAAAAAAAGAGAAAATACATCCATAAGAACCCAGAACAGACTAGAGCATAGAAAATCTGATGCCTGCGGGTTGAACATCCCCTAGACTATCAAGATTGTCTGTGGCCCAGAAAGTCAGAGCAATTTGTAAAGTTACGTATCTGGAGAAAGATTTCTTGACATTAGAGGTGTGGTGGAACAGGAGGGAAGGACCTGGGTGATTTTAAAGGAAGGGTCGTATGTGTATATATTTTCCTTGGGACACAATCCATAGTGTTTACAAGAATTCCAAGGTTAAGAACCACTGTTTATTTTAGATAAATATTATGAGATCAAAAATTTTAATATATGAAGGATAAATTAACTAAGTTCAGCTAGAACAAGAATGAGACCCCAAGTGATATGAGTAATCCCTGTGTTTAATATCAAGTTCCATTGCTGCCTATACTCAATCTCCTGTGTTTCCTTTACACACTGAGTCAACTAAATCCATTTCTCATTTCCCCTGCAAATGAATATCATTTCATTTTTCCACAGAATTTGCCTCTGGTCAAGGCATCCGGGCATCACAGAGAGATTATTTAAGAGAGCCTGGTTTGAAATATGGCTGCACTGCTAGCAGTGTGGCCTTGGGTAATTGTTTGAACTCTCCTAGCTTTAGTTTCCTGCTCTTCCAAATCAAAGTAATAATAAGAATAGTTGCAACGATTAAATGTAACAGCCTAGTATAGAGTCCTCTCTGTACACTAATTTTCATTGTTTCACTTTGATCAAGAGACTACATAATTGAATTCCCTTTCATGTTTTTGTTCTCAAATTCATGCACACTAGGGACCCCTTCAAGTTTTGCCAATTTGTACTTTTCCAAGAGAAGAGCAGTTCCCATAACCCCTGCCAAAGAAGTAGTGGGATTCACACCACATCTCAGCCTCCCCAGTCCCCAGGCGCCATCTACAAATATGGCCGACAGCTACTTGGCAGGTCCTTATCAAAGAATGTCCTTAATGGTTGAGATTTCCAGCTTTATAGTACTTTAAATAATTAGACGTTATGACTAGGAACAATTATAAAAGGAAATCACTTTCATTCTGATCAAATAAAGATTGCAGAGACCTATGTCAGAGTGACTTGAATGGATGCCAATGTTCAGAAGCTAGTGCTTTATTGTATGTAACAGCCTGGACTCCATGGCAGGCTGCAGGATGCCCAACTCTTTATGGCTATACTTGAATGCCCTCTGACGCTAGACAGATGGCCTCTAGTCATACTGACAAACTCCCTCCAACACAGGCAGCTGGCAAGTGTTCATGCCCCCTTTTTGCCGATGAGAAAACCAAGGGTCAGGTTGGTATAACTATGATCTATGTCCCAAGACTGTCATAAATAATCCTGGAAGATAGTCATAAAAACCTAGTGGTTATTACCTTTGATGCCCTTGTTACCATGAGCTTTGGAAAACAGCCCATGCAAAAGAAAAAGTCTCCAGGTTATTCTTTCCACCATGTTGTCCTTCCAATACTTGGCAGTACACGCCAAATAACAGGCTTAATTAATTTCACCTCCACGTCACAAACAATACTTTCCCCCACAGTCTTGCACAGTTGATGGCCACCTTCAAGAAATATCTTCCATGATACTTCTACAAAGGCTTACTGAGCACTAACTGTGTGCTAGGAATTACGCTAGATGTCAGTGATACAGAGGTGAGGAAGACATAGGCCCTGTGCTCAAGCAATTATCACTGGGGTGAAAAACCTGCTTTTTTTAATAATGGAAAGTCCCACAAGAGTTCCTAGTAAGTAGTTCCAATTACATGGAATAATTATAAGAGACATTTCTGGGCCCCACCCTCTAAAAACCTGACTCAGTAGGTCTGGAGTGGTCCATGACTCGGTTGGCTGGTTGGTTTTTGTGAAAAAAAAAAAATTCAGGTGACATTACTTTGGGATTTAGGAAGCACTAACTTAGGCAGTCAAACGCTGGTCCTTCCTTTCTTCTCAAGATTTCTTTTTCTATCTTCTTTCAACTCTTATTCATTGGAATGCCCCTAGAAAGCCCTAATTAAGAAGAAAAACAAAAAGCTCCAGCTTAAGTGTAGCATGGAAGATCTCCTGTCTACTTAAGCACATAACCATCATTTCCCACACACAGGAGGGAGCTTGGCACCATGAATGCTCTGCACCCAGAGACAATCCCTTTCTTGTAGTCCCCCCCTACAGGGAAGAGTGATCAGGTGACCCTGTGACCTGGCACCCACTCTGCATGCCCATGACTCAGACTGCCCAGTCTCACTGCTTCTCTGTGTAGCGTTAAAAGGTCCCCCAAGTGACCAGAGCCTCCAAAACAACAGACATCAGGGATGCTGTTGGACCCTGTTCCCCTTGAGCTAAAGGCTCAAAGGAGTAAAGTGAAGGGGGTTTGTCCAATGATTGAGATGATGCTTGTCAACCACCCTTCCTTCTGAAAATGCAACAAAGAACCTCCTCCTCTTCCTCTTTCTGAAACACCAAGCCCTCCAGTGACTCAGTATTTTCACTAAGTGTAGTTCATGATTTGTGCCCAAACACTATCGAAATAGGAATTACAATAGAGCTAAAGTCCATTTCCTTGTGAATCAAAGGTTTAGTTTACTACAAAAAGGAAAAGGCTCCAACACGTCAGGACAAGTCTATTTGCATGTGTGCCATGCTCCTGGGCTACTTTTGGTCACAGGTGGAGCTGTGGGGTGGGCAGCTGTGCTGCTTTTTTTGAACTGCCACTTCTCTAATTTGGTAGGAGAGCAACTTGAATGAATGAATGAAGACATGGAGAAGATGAAAAGGAGATGATAGAAATAGAAATGGAAATGGAAGAAAAGAAAAGACAAGAAAGGGACAAAGACAACTCAGAATTTTAGACATCTCAAGGGTCCAAAGGAAAAAAAGATCTGCCTCCAAAGACAAAGCAGTTAATTCAATGAAGCAGTAACTCTAAGTGAGGCATGTGTGGTCAAACTAACACCAGAGAGAAACTAGTGAACGAAGCTAAGCTTGGCCTCAGCAAACCCAGAGACAAAGTCAGATACGACAGTCAGTCAGTACCTGGGTATCCATGACCCCTGATCCAGGCAATTACTTAGCCAGAAAAGTATACAATGCCCAGCATACAAACTCTATAAAAGGTAGCCATTATTGTTGTTATTATTACTTTTATTAACAATGAATATGGAAGTTTTTGACTTGAGCCCAGCATTTCTACCACTGTCTATGGGAGCAAATACAAAACAAAAACAGGGCAAGAAATGTAACAGGATCACAATAATATAAACTGAATGGTATGAGAACCTTAAAAAAACAAAACAAAACAAATTTCAGTTAGTTAGTGTGTTCCACAAATACACAGTCACACCATGAAAAAAAAGTGTTGGCAGTGGGGCAGAAGACAGAGATCCAACAGCTCCAGGAACCCCACATGTACCTTCCTGTTCACAAAGCCAATGATAGCCAAGATTTCTGGACTTTTCTATATGCCAGGAACTGTTCTAGATACTTTGCACATATTACTTCTTTTAATCCTCATAGAAATGCTTTGAAGTATTAGCCTCATTTTACAGATGAAGAAATAGAATGAGGTTAAGAAACTTGGCTAAAACATACAACTCATCAAAAGAGCCAGGGTTCCAACCTGGGCACTCTGATTCCACACCTCTTAATCACCATACGACACTACCTTCCAAGAGAGTTAAGTCCCATGTAACCAATGATTCATCCCTCCATCCCTCAATCTATTCGTCCATCCATCCATTCATCTATCTATTCATTCAGCAAATATTTGTTGACTGTCACCCTACTATCATCCAGTCTGTATTTGGCACTGAGGATACAGCAGTGAACAAGTAAAGTAAGGTCCCTGACTTCAAAGAGCTTCCATTTTCGTGGGAGTTGGGAGGAGGTGGAAGAGAGACAGCACAAATTTCTTCTCACCAGAACAAGGAAAGCAGTAGATCAGAAAGAATCTCTTCAAATAAACATCTTGAGGCCTCCAGCCTTACATTTCCACAGGGCACATTTAGAAAAACATTTCTAAAAATTCAGCTAAGGGATACAGATAAAACCATCAATGGCATTAAAACCAGATATTCTACATTCAACAAATTCCACAAACACCAGCTAAGCACCAGCCACTGCCCTCACAGTGGCAAAGTAGAAACTGAGCTCAGGGAGACCCAAGCTCAGTCAGATAAGCAGGGAGCGGGACCAAAGCTCTGGTGAGCTTCCCACTCTGCCACAGATGCCTAGAAGGATTTTACCAGGGGATGCTGAGCCCAAAAGCTAACAGTCTAATACGACCTGAACATCCTTGCCTTCCTTCTTTCTCCAAAGGTTTCCAGTCCTACGTGCACAGCCAAAGATGCAACTCAGAACACGTATCTTTCTGAAACAGTGGGACCATTTCGTACCAGTGAGGCGGCCTTCACAGGAAGATGCACAGACTCAGAGCAAACATCCAGACAGATTGCTAAGCAGTCCCAGACCCACCTCAGCTCAAGCGTAGATTGCCCAGCGTGTAGATGCCACCAAGCTGTGGGCTGCAGGAACCTTGGAAGACTGCCTCTTCTGGTGCAAGAAGTGTTGAGCTCCTTGGGGAATCATCTCAGGTTTCTTTTTTATCAAGAAAATTGACACAATGCCAGTTGTAGAGTATGTGCTCACTAAACTCTTATGGATTCGTTGATCACCAGTTCTTCGTTCTTTTTCAGAGGGTGAGACAACCATGTAGACAGCAGCGGCTGCACTTGAACCTGGAGAGCAAATTCCCAGCCTATCGAGGTTATCTGCAGTCCTTAAGTCCCAGGGGCTTGATTCAGGCTGCTGACTGATGAGCACAACAGCTCCAGTTGCCACAGCAGACCAAACACGCTGGTGAGAGTATTGAGCCAACAAATCCATTTTCTCCTGCGCTGAACATTTTGTAGGTTTTGAAATGCAGGCAGGAAATTTAACCAGGTTTACCTGGGGAAATGTCACGTGATCCCCAAGAAAGAGCAAAGTTTTGCCAAATGTTGCATAAGATTCTTACCCTTTCCTTCTTTCATCCACGGGACGCATGTTCTGTAGAACTTAGGACCTTCGCTGGCCAGGAGTCCTTACTCCTAACCATCCTGCAGGCCTATGTGTCCTGAGCGGAGTTGTGTCTGAGGCCTCTGACATTTCCAAGTATCACAAGCAGCCTGGTCCTTCATTGTGATCCACTTGGAAAGCATAGACGATAGGGAGCCATTGGAGGTTTTTAACCGAGGAGAAATAGGGTCAGTTACACTCCCTTTAAATGTGGTTTTACCAACAGTGTGGAGATACATTGGAGTTAGGAGAAAGGGGAGGTATAGAGAGAGTGTTTCTAACAATTGTTCCGGCAAGAGCCAGCTAGGGTTGAATCTAGAGTGGTGACCGTAGATGACCCCAAGCCACCTGGTTGTCATTTTTTTCCATTCTGAAGGCACAGTGTTTTTGTAGTCTCAGAATCTGTCACATGGTAGGTATTTGTTGGATTAATAAAAAGTAAATGAATCTGGAGTGAGCCATTCATTTTAAAGATGAGGAAACCAGGATCAGAAATTACCTGCCCATTGTCATTTAGATAGGCAAGGGCAGAGATGGGTTAGTGATTTTCACACTTCGTCATGTGTCAAAATCATGATTCTCAGAGTTTGTGATTTGGTGTGTCTGAGACAGGGCCAGAGAATCTGCATTTCTACCAAGCTTCAAAGGGTGACACTGCTGCTGCTGGTTCTGGGATCACATTTGAGAACCCCTTGCCTTACCCAGTTGCCCTCTACAATACCTAGCTGTCTTTTCTAAACAAAAAAAAAGAGGGAGGGGGAGCCTGGCCTGGCTCTGTCACCCCTCATTGCTTGGCTCTGAGCTTTGGGGAGAATAGGCATTCCAGGCTGTGCAATGGTGTATATATAACTTGGTGGTTGAGAGTCCAGACTCACAAGCCAAATACCTAGCCTTGATCCTGCCTCCACCAACTTTGAGCAGGTTACTTATCGTCTCTGAGTACATAGATTATAGCATTTCTATGAGGGTTAGATTAGTTATATGTAAAGCATACATGTAAAACACCATCCGTGGTGAAGTCAAGCCAACAGTCCGACTTTCAGAACTTGCCATGACCAGCTCTTTCTGTTGGCTCACAGAAACAATGTTTCTGTGATGTTTTCCATATACGATGTTCAGATTAATGCCAGATACATGTCCCACCTGTACTGCCCCCTCACTTTTACTATTTATCTCCTCGTGGGCCCACTCCTACTCCTTCACAGACACTTGTGCCCAACCCGATACCTGGTCCGAGAGGCAGGCCTCCTCCCTGAGTCATCAACACCAGGAACGGTGTCATCTTGTCATACAGTTACTCCCACCCACCAAGATATGGTTAGACCTGTGTTGGCCCAAGAGTCTTCACACAGTGGGAGAGCCCCAGCACGCTCATAGAACCGTCTGTTCCGCGTGTGTCAAGGAGAGTCTACGCGGTGCACTGTCCCCGTCGGACCCTTCCCCCTTGGCAGCTGTTTCATTAGATCTTAGTGCCCCACCTGGCTCAGTACATGTTCCCCGGACAGTGAGGCCATGAGGTGACTAAGGGGGAAGGCTGAGCAACCCGAGTGCAGTGGAGAATCCTTCCTGGAGTGGGGACGGGGAGGAGCCCTCAAGCACAACCACGAAAGCAGGAACAAATTGGCCCTGCCAGGCGGACTGGGGCGGGCTTCCCAGCAACAGCTCCCACCATCCTCAAGGTGCCCGGGGCTCCGCTGCAGTTGAGGTCAGGAGACGTGCCAAGGGAGGCTGGCTCAGGATCCCCTGTGGCTTCCTGCCTGGACAAACACGCCTCCACAGTCCTGGTGGACCGTCACCTCCGCGGACCCTCGGGCACACTCACACTGGCCCATTGTTCTTCCTCCTGCCGGCAGCTCTCTGCCTCTTCCTCCCCGTCGCTGCCCCCGCGACCCCAGCAGAGCCTCACCACTCTGGACAGGCTGAGCCGGCCTTGGGGCTCAGCGCTGCCACCCCGGTGTGCACCACAGAGTCGGGGTGCTCAACAAGCACTTTCCTATCTGGGGGACATTCTTTCAAGCAGGAACCAAAGCAGCGTGTCGTGGAAAAGTCATTTAATTGACAAAGATTTTTAACTGATTTCTGTCATCAGAATCCTTTTTTTTTTTTCCCCAAATGAGTTATTAAGCAGATCCCCAAAGTATAAAACAGATAAAAGAGGACCAACTCCAGGGAAAACAGGGTGGGTCCGTAGGCTGTCTCTGGGTCTCCCCACATTTCAGCTTCCCTGGCCCTCAGTCCAGGCAGCCCCACAAGCACCTGCACAGAACACACACAGCTGGAAATGCTCTGCCTCAGAATATCCCCTTTGAGCTCACCTCACAGACTCTGAGACACACTCCTGCATCACCCCCATCACCTGGCTCAACCTCTCATCCTGGCCCACTGGCCGTGACAGACGGCTCCCAGAAGCCACCTCAGAGACACGCCTGTCTTCTCCCAGTCTGGTCCAGAACTGACTCTGCTGTTACAGGGTCCCGTTTCCGTCCCTCTGCCCTTCCACCGCCTCCCTAACCCCTGCCCAGGATGACGGCAGGTGGTCATCCAGTGACATTTTGCACCTGAAACTTGAGGGCAATTCAGAGCCAAATCTACCCTTCAGAACAGTTGAGCTTCCTGCACAAGGCAGACTGCCTCAGTGCTAAGGGGCAAAGCATTAGGGCTTCTGGGGGAGTGAGGGGTGTGGGGCTTCAGAAATGAGCCCTCCTGTTACATGTAACTTCTAAACTGCCTTGGTATTAGGTAATGCTCTAAAAACCAGAGCACTCTGACTTCTGGGCTGACAGGTCAGTTAGTGAAGGCCCACTGCGCTCCTCTGCAGCAGAGCCTAGGCCCCTCACCCACCCTTGCCAGGCCTCCTCCAAGTCAACCCCAAATCCCTTTCCAGCAAGTCTACCCACAGGCCCCTGTTCTGCTGCAGTTCCAACAGGTACAGCAGAAAAATGACCACTAATTAAGACGGCAACATTCACCACTCCCTTCTTCTTTGCCAAAAGCTAGTGTGCTTTACTGTCATGTCTGAGGTTTGGTTGACTTTCCCTGAAAACCAAGACAACTTGAAACCACAAATGTGGATCCACCCACAAGGCCCACTGTTCATCCTACTCCCCCACCTGGAATGTCCTCCCCATGCTTGTCCGTCCACTCACTTCCCAGGATCCTCAAAGCCTTGCCCAAGACCTACATCTTCCATGAAACTACTTATGATTCCATCTTCAATTGTGATCATTAACCACATACTGCCTGAATTTTCAATGGACATTGAAGTGTTTTTGTTTATTGCCATAACTCAGTTGTTGGTTTCTTGTAGGCAAGGACCAAGCCTTCCTGGAATACCCCATGGTGTCCAGCACCATGTTTTCTGTTGTGATTTGAAAACAATTAGTATTTAACTAGTGTTGGTTGTGTTACCCATGCACTGTGTAGGTCCGCCACATGTTAGATACTTACACATTCTTTGAAGATGGCTGTCATAGACCTGCTTCATCCAAAGAAAAAAAGGCTGACAAAAGAATGTAAGAGCAAACACAATTTTAATCTCATAATTTCTTAGTTCATTTCAGATTTTTCCTAAGCAAACATTCATAAGTTTGGTCTGTATAATGCATGTCTCCTGTCTCCCAATACCCCCTCTACCCCCCTCCAATCCACTTTCCAAAATGCATCCAAGAGATTTATTTATCATGCAAATCTGTCATCTTCTTCCACTGCTTTAAACCTCTCAGAGGCTTCCAGTCGCCCTTAGGCCCTAGTCCAAATCCCTCACCTAACTTCCTAGGCCCTGGGGGATCCGGACTTGCTGCCTTTCTAACCTCACCTTCTATCGAGTCCGCTGTGCTTTCTAGGATTTGCATATTCAGCTTGCAGTTCTTAAAACTTCCATACTATGCCCTCTCTCGACTCCAGGCCTTCACATGAGCTCCTCCGCTGTCTATAAATGTTCTTCTCCTCACTCTTTCCTTCCCTCCCCTGCATGCCTTCACCTGGTCGATTCCTGGTAAATCTTCAGTTTTCAGATTAAGCATCACTTACCCAGAGAGGACTTACCTGGACCCCAGAATTAAGATCAGAGAAACTGCCAGTTGCTCACACAGTATCCTTCCTGTGTCTCCTCTTCATTAGCGGTCTTCCCACCTGTTTGTTTTTCCTTCTAGCCCCTGAGGCTAGGGAACGTGTCCCTCTTGCTCATCCATGTACGCCCAGTACCAAGAATAGTGCTGGTTGAGTAAAACTGAAACATCCTCACATTTCAGCCAATGTTCAGGACATCTTCCCCACGTATGCTTCAGTCCATGAAGACATCCTTCAGGTGAGCACTTTAGGATCCCTGTTTTTGAGATAGTTTACAATTGAAGAAATACTTACTGTGCAGAAGAGTTCCACGGCCTCTAATTCAGTCCACTTTAGCTTAACGAATCAAATCATTTACTTCCCCTACCACAGTCTTATTCTCTGCCTCTGCCCTGTCCACCAGCCTCACTTGTGGTCTGTGGCTTGTGGAGCACAAGAGGAAGGAAAGGAGCCAGTCATGGTCACCAGCATAACCACCACCAATCAATACTACGACCCAGTATGTTGTTGCCACTTTAAATAAAGCTGTCTTTCCTACTGGAAGGTTCTAACACAGCTGATGGTCTGCAAATCTCAAACAGCTTCAGTTGATTGATCAACAAGTAACCACAGATGGCTTTATGTGTACACAGACTAGCCCACCATTTATGGAATGTGGTTTCAGAAGGCCCCCCTGGCCTCCATCCACATTTCCCCGACTCTTGATCCAAGGTCTACCAGTTAGACCTTGGTTCTTTTGCTGAAATCAGTGGTTCTCAAACTTTAACATGCATTGAAATCATCTGGAAGATCTAATAAAAGACCGATGGCTGGGCCCCACCCCCAGAGTTTCCCGTTCAGGAGGCCAGGCTCAGGCCCACAGATCAGTTTTCCTAAGTTCCAGGCAATGTTGATGCTGCTGGTCTGGGACCACACACAGAACCTCTCACTTAACTAGGACTTGTTTCTAGGCCTGGTTGTGCATGAGAATCACCTGTGGAGCTTTTTTAATATTCCAGAGTTTGAGTGGAGCCCGGGCTTCCTTATTTCTCAATGAACCACCAGTGATGCTGCTGCACAGCCAAGACTGAAAACCACAAGTAAGTGTTTATCTCTGTTTAAAGGCAATCGTCCCTCTAAAGGGCTAACACATTGAAGTGGAATCAGTGATTTACATGTTAGTATGAATGAGTTCCTGAGCTTTCCTGAGAGATTTTAGTGGATGGAAGGGAGTGAGTACTGAAGACCCTAGACCGAGGGACACATGTGGATAAGGCACACCCAGGGGAGGGAAACCGAGGCGGCCAAAACCATCTTTACTCACCTCACCAAGGGGGTCGTCCAGCCTGTGAAAGCCCTTTGCAGCAGCCCTGGATCAGACAGTTGCAGCCACCTCCTTGGACACTCTCACTAACTTGACTTTGCTTCTCAGGCTCACTGACTGTGGCCAAGACCATCAAAATGGCAACGTGCAAAACCCAGCTGATATTCTGACTGAAACCCCGGATACCACTTAGTCTCGGGCCGTGGGCCGGCCCTGCCCCTGACCTCTTGTGCCCTTCCTTGTCCAGGGAGCCCCCGGAGAACACTGCCTTATGGATTTGATCATTGGTGCTCCCCTCCTGCATGGGAGGGGAGTGGACTTTAAGCTTTATTTTTTTTATTAGGAGAAATGACAGCTCTCTTTAGCTGAGCATACTCAGATGTTTATCTCACTGCCTTTCAACCCCAGTTGGAGTGACTGATAGGGGGAAAGGGAAAAACTTTTTTCCAGTTTCCTCTCGCAAATGCAAGCTTTGCATTCTCACTGCCCCTCAACTATTAGCTTGGTTCTTTCATGGCTTTAAGCCGGCTCAGTCTTCTAAGGGAACCGCTCTCGTTGCTCCTGCAACACCAGTCTCTAACAAGAAACTCCAAATTTAAGAGAGAGTTTCCACTTTGAAACTGCAGCATCTCCAGCCAGGGGCAGGGCCTGGCTAAACTGGGAATGAGGCTGGTGTGACTGGAGGTGCCGGAAAGTGGCTGCAGGACAGGAAGTCCTCGTGCTTCCAGAGTGGTAGAGGTGCACTGTGTGGGAGTGGGGCCTGAGGGTGTTTGCAAAATGTGTTTCTCTTAATCCTGTGTTGTGGATGGCCTGAATGCAGGCCTCATTCCTGATCTGCCAAAAGAATGGAAGGCCTTGCACTGTGGAAAGAGCTGGGATGGGTCAGGGGAAGAAGGTACAGATTCCCTCAGTTGATGAGGAGGTCAGACAGAAGGTTTACAGGAAAAGATCCCTGAGAAACAGGAGGCCGAGGCTCCCTCTGACCAGGTGAACAACCTCAGAAAAGCCATGCCTCTGTATGTATATACACCACATCTTCTTTATCCACTCATCTGTTGATGAGCACTCAGGTTGCGTTCGTGTGTTGGCTATTGCAAATAGTGCTGCTATTAACATTAGGGTGCTTGTATCTTTTCATATTAGTATTTTTTCTTTGATATATACCCAGCAGTGGAATTGCTGGGTCCTATGGTAGTTCTATTTTTAGTTTTGTGAGGAACGTCCACACTATTTTCCCTAATGATTGCAACAATTTATGTTCCCATTAGCAGTGTACTAGGGTTCCCTTTTCTCCACATTTTCACCAACATTTGTTATTTGTGTGATTTTTGATGATAGCCATTCTGACAGGTGTGAGGTGATATCTCATTGTGGTTTTTGTTACTCAGCCATAAAAAGGAATGAAATTATGCCATTTGCAACCATGTGGATGACCTAGAGGGTATTATGCTTAGTGAAATAAGTAAACGGAGAAAGGCAAATACTCCATGTTATCACTTATATGTGGAATCTAAAAAAATAAAACATACAAATGTATATAGCAAACAGAAACAGACAAAGATATAGAGAACAAACTACTGTTTACCGGGGGGGAAAGAAAGAGGGAGGGGTGAGATAGGGATAGGGGATTAAGAGACACAAACTACTATGTACTAAATAGATAAGCAACTAGGATATATTGTACAGCACAGGAAAATATAGCCATTATTTTGTAATAAGGTTAAATGGAGTATAATCTATAAAAATATTGAATCACTATGTTGTACACCTAACCTAATATAATAGTGTAAATCAACTATACTTCAATTTAAAAAAAAGAAATGGAAAAACCATGCCTCCTTGCAAGGCCTCAATTTCCTCATCTGTAAATTGAGGAGGCTGAATGAAATGATTCTTATATCACGCAGGCCTGATGTTCTATGATTCCACAATTGAACTGGTATTGAGCCACTTACCCTAAAATACAATAAGCAATTGCTAAAATTGCATTAAACTGAATACAAAGTATTTCATCTGTAGTACTGGAGTGAATTTACAAATAACAAGAACTTCAAAACCTCCAATGAAAACGTTCACTCTCTCCCTGAAAGATTGTGTAAAATGATGAAGGACTTTCTAAACAAGGTCCTGTGCAAAGAGGTTCGATTTATGAACTTTAACATCACTTAAAGGGGAAATAATACTATGATCCCTAAAGCCCTTAATCTGAAAGACAGGACATGTAAGTGAGGAAAACTCAAGAAGAAAGTAAGCCTTCCTCCAGGAGGTAGATTGAATACCTCTCCCTTTGAGTACAGACTAACTAGCTTCTAACATGCAGAGTATATAAAGGAGGGGAGTAACTACGGTGGAGAAACCTGGCAGACACCACTTTAACCAAGTGACCAAGGTCAACACGACCAGTGATAAGTCGTGCACCCCTGATGCCACGAGAAAGGCACTACCCCTCTGTGACGTTCTTCCCCCAAAATCCATAACTCTGGTCTAATCCTGAGGAAATATCAGGCAACCCAAATTCAGACACATTCTACAAAATGCCTGAACGGTGCTTTTCAAAACTGTCCAAGTCATAAAAACAAGGTAAGCCTGAGAAATTTTTACAGATCAGAGGAGATTAAGGGGACATGATAACTAAATGCCACAGGATATCCTGGATTGGATCCTGGTACAGAAAAAAAAGACATTAATGGAAAAACTGGCGAAATGCAAATAAAGTCTATAATCTAGTTAACAGTATTATACTGATGTTCATTTCTTAGCTTTGATAAATGTACCATAGTTATATAAGATCTTAACATTAGGGGAAGCTGGGTGAAGAGTATCCAGGAATTCTCTGTACTTTATTTTAGCAACTCTTCTGTAAAACTAAAATTATCTCAAAAGAAAAAGCTAAAAAAAAGACTACAAGGGATAGACAAAGTTATTAATGCTGAAAATGTGTCAACTAACAATGAATATGGCATTACTCTTTGGATGTAAGACATATCTTTTTAAACATAAGATTTTAAATTTGTACATCATTAAACCTGAATGAAATGTCAAAAAACCATGGTATCACTATCGTTGTCTCCATATCCACTAAGTTACACTATAATCTGTATAAGAGATGTTCTGTCTTGCTCATCACTGTATCCCCATCACCTAACTCAGAGTAGACATTCAGAAAGAATGTGTTGAGTGAATGAATGATGTGATTCTGGGCTTTGTACACAGATAATTAGATAAACTCAACTCCTGAATTCTTGGAACATACAATGTAAGAAGATATATTTTAAATTATTTTATTTATATTTTTATGTGTTATTTGTATATAAATCTGAGAAGTCTAAGATTTATATGTAAAATCTAAGAATATACATATATAAAAAATATATACATATATGTGTGTGTATATATATAATCAAAGAGAACACTATAACAATATTAAGCCAATTTGAGAAAAAGTGAATTTATGTCAGGTGGGATTTTTGCCTTATTTTGCTCACTGCTGTATCCTCAGCACTTAGAATAGCTTTGGCATGAGCTTACACTCAATATATATTTGTTCAATGGATGAATGGATCAAACCTCATGTACCTGCCAAGGGGATGTCTTCCAGTTCCTTTCAGTTGAGTGTGTAGGAAGAGTGGGGTTGCTGCAGAGAAACCCTCGGTCTCCCAGCCTTGAGGCAAGTTGGCATGTGCTGTGTTTGTGCTCAGTGTTCCCCTGGGATGCCTTACAGGTTCTCCCACTCTGCCTTCCGTGGCCTTTCAGAATCTTCATTGGACACAAAGGTCTGACTGTGTTTTTATCCAAAGGCAAGAAAAGAAATACCACATCGGAAATGTCTCTGCACTCATTTCCACATTGCAATTCGTGTTGACGTGGTGAAGAAGTTCAACGGAACTGAACAGCTCTTTGCAGAATGGAACTTTACGTGAGAGCCCCCAAGCAAAAATTGCAGAATGGGTCCCTTTACCCTCCTCAATTACCAAATAAACATCTCTCCAGGGAAGAGCTTCTCTTGTGGGGTCCTTAAGTGGTATTTATGCCCATACTCATGTGAGCGCTTAACTCTGGATACAGCAGAGGTAATTTCTCTACTTCAGGAACTCTCAAAGTATAGCCATGGTTCCAAACATGCAACACAACTGTGTACATAGAAATCTGCCTGGGAATCCAAAGGTAATTAACTCTGTGCTTTTTTTGCTTCAGAATCTCAACCTCGAACACTTTTGTTGTTCTCCTCCAGGCACTCCCACTATTAGGGACTAAAATTGAAATGAAGTGTCTTCTCTTCACCAGGACTCTATAATTAATGGAGAAAAGGGAAATGATTTTAGTGGGCTAAAGTCTCCTTTACCTGCATTGTTTCCACTGTTATTCATGAGGAAACAGAGAGAACTCCGTGAAAGAATTTATCTCGGGGACAGACTTAACAGCTGCAAACGAGGGGATTTGAGGAGCATCCAGAAGTCCACCCAACCAAAGCTAACTTCCTTTCTCTCCCACCACAGGGACTAAAATCGTCAGTATTCATTTTCAGCAAGTCACTCCCTCATCTCTGAAAATTTGAATAAAGATATTATCTGAGTGGGGTGACAAATTAAGCCATTGTCCTGCAAGGAGAGGTTGATATTTATCAGATTAGCCAGCCAGTCATTTTAAAAAGTTCTTAAGAAAAGGGACATGGGAATGTATTGGCTGAATGATGAAGGGGATGCTGCTGCTGCTGCTGATGACGATGATGATGATAGAAATGACGGTAATGATGAGGAAGAGGATGATGATGAAGATAGTGATGATGGTAATGATGAGGTAGAGGAGGAGGAGGAGGAGGAGGAGGAGGATGGTGATAGCGATGATATGTCTAATGATGGTGGGGATGATGACGGTGGTGATAGTGATTGAGGTTATTGGTAGTAGAGCTGTTAACAAAAAGAATACCATTTTTGAAAAACGTGCTATGTACCACTCACTATAATAAGCACTCTGTATTAATTATTTCACTTCGTCCTCACATTCACTTTTCTTTGAATTTTATTTTTTTTATACAACAGGCTCTTATTAGTTATCTATTTTATACATATTAGTGTATAAATGTCAATCCCAATCTCCCAGTTCATCCCACCACCACCACCACGCCACCCCCCCCCCCCCCCCGCTCTCCCCGCTTGGTGTCCATGGGCTTGTTCTCTACATCTGTGTCTCTATTTCTGCCTTGCAAACTGGTTCATCTGTACCATTTTTCTGAACTCCACATACATGTGTTAATATATGATATTTGTTTTTCTCTTTCTGACTTACTTCACTCTGTATGAGAGTCTCTAGGTCCATCCACATCTCTACAAATGACCCAATTTCATTCCTTTCTATGGCTGAGTAATACTCCATTGTATGTATGTACCACATCTTCTTTATCCATTTGTCTGTCGATGGGTATTTACATTGCTTCCATGACCTGGTTATTGTAAATAGTGCTGAAATGAATATTGGGGTGCATGTGTCTTTTTGAATTATGGTTTTCTCTGGGTATTGCACAGTAATGGGATTGCTGGGTCATATGGTAGTTCTATTTTTAGTTTTTTAAGGAACCTCCATACTGTTCTCCATAGTGGCTGTATCAATTTACATTCCCACCAACTGTGCAAGAGGGTACCCTTTTCTCCACACCCACTCTAGCATTTGTTGTTTGCAGATTTTCTGATGATGCCCATTCTAACCCGTGTGAGGTGATACCTCATTGTAGTTTTGATTAGCATTTTTCTAATAATTAGTGATGTTGAGCATCTTTTCATGTGCATCTTGGCCATCCGTATGTCTTCTTTGGTGAAATGTCTATTTAGGTCTTCTACCCATTTTTGGATTGGGTTGTTTGTTTTTTTAATATTGAGCTGCATGAGCTGTTTATATATTTTGGAGATTAATCCTTTGTCCGTTGATTTGTTTGCAAATATTTTCTCCCATTCTGAGGGTTGTCTTTTCGTCTTGTTTATAGTTTCCTTTGCTGTGCAAAAGCCTTTAAGTTTCATTAGGTCCCATTTGTTTATTTTTGTTTTTATTTCCATTACTCTAGGAGGTGGGTCAAAAAAGACTTGCTGTGATTTATGTCAAAGGGTGTTCTTCCTATGTTTTCCTCTAAGAGTTTTATAGTGTCCAGTCTTACATTTAGGTCTTTAAACCATATTGAGTTTATTTTTGTGTATGGTGTTAGGGAGTTCTAATTTCATTTTTTACATGTAGCTCTCCAGTTTTCCCAGCACCACTTATTGAAGAGACTGTCTTTTCTCCATTGTATATCCTTGCCTCCTTTGTCATAGATTAGTTGATCATAGGTACATGGGTTTATCTCTGGGCTTTTTTTTTTTTTTTTTTTTTTTATTTATTTATTTATGGCTGTGTTGGGTCTTCGTTTCTGTGCGAGGGCTTTCTCTAATTGCGGCAAGCGGGGGCCACTCTTCATCGCGGTGCACGAGCCTCTCACTATCGCGGCCTCTCTTGTTGCGGAGCACAGGCTCCAGATGCACAGGCTCAATGATTGTGGCTCACAGGCCCAGTTGCTCCGCGGCATGTGGGATCTTCCCAGACCAGGGCTCAAACCCGTGTCCCCTGCATTGGCAGGCAGACTCTCAACCACTGCACCACCAGGGAAGCTCTATCTCTGGGCTTTCTATCCTGTTCCATTGATCTATATTTCTGTTTTTGTGCCAGTACCATATTGGCTTGATTATTGTAGCTTTGTAGTATAGTCTGAAGTGAGGGAGCCTGATTCCTCCAGCTCTGTTTTTCTTTCTTAAGATTGCTTTGGCTATTCGGGGTCTTTTGTGTTTCCACACAAATTGTAAAATTTCTTGTTCTAATTCTGTGAAAAGTGCCATTGGTAATTTGATAGGGATTGCATTAAACCTGTAGATTGCTTTGGATAGTATACTCATTTTCACAACATTGATTCTTCCAATCCAAGAGCATGGTATATCTCTCCACCTGTTTAAGTTACCTTTGATTTCTTTCATCAGTGTTTTATACTTTTCTGAGTAAAGGTCTTTTGCCTCCCTAGGTAGGTTTATTCCTAGGTATTTTATTCTTTTTGTTGAGATAGTAAATGGGATAATTTCCTTAATTTCTCTTTCTCATCTTTCATTTTAGTGTATAGGAATGCAAGATATTTCTGTGCATCAATTTTGTATCCTACAAACTTACCAAATTCATTGACTAGTTCTAGTATTTTTCTGGTAGCATCTGTAGGATTTTCTATGTATAGTATCATGTCATTGGTGAACAGTGACAGTTTTACTTCTTTTCCAATTTGGATTCCTTTTATTTCTTTTTCTTCTCTGATTGCTGTGGCTAGGACTTCCAATACTATGTTGAATAACAGTGACAAGAGTGGACATCCTTGTCTTGTTCCTCATCTCAGAGGAAATGCTTTCACTTTTTCACCATTGAGAATGATGTTTGCTGTGAGTTTGTCATATATGGCCTTTATTATGTTGAGGTAGGTTCCCTCTATGCCCACTTTCTGGAGAGTTTTTATCATTAATGGGTGTTGAATTTTGTCAAAAGTTTTTTCTGCATCCATTGAGATGATCATATGGTTTTTATTCTTCAATTTGTTAATATGGTGTATCACATTGATTGATTTGCATATACTGAAGAATCTTTGCATCCCTGGGGTAAATCTCACTTGATCATGGTGTATGACCCTTTTAATGTGTTGTTGGATTTTGTTTGTTAGTATTATGTTGAGGATTTTTGCATCTATATTCATCAGTGATATTGGTCTGTAATGTTCTTTTTTTGTAGTATCTTTGTCTGGTTTTCATATCAAGGTGATGGTGGCCTCATAGAATGAGTTTGGGAGTGTTCTTTCCTCTGCAGTTTTTTGGAAGAGTTTCAGAAGGATGGGTGTTAGCTCTTCTCTAAATATTTGATAGAATTCACCTGTGAAGCCTTCTGGTCCTGGACTTTTGTTTGTTAGAAGATTTTTCATCACAGTTTCAATTTCATTACTTGTGATTGGTCTGTTCATATTTTCTATTTCTTCCTGGTTCGGTCTTGGAAGGTTATACTTTTCTAAGAATTTGTCCATTTCTTCCAGGTTGTCCATTTTATTGGCATAGACTTGCTTGTAATAGTCTCTTATGATACTTTGTATTTCTGTGGCATCTTTTGTAACTATTCCTTTTTCATTTCTAATTTTATTGATTTGAGTCCTCTCCCTCTTTTTCTTGATGTGTCTGGCTAAAGGTTTATCAGTTTTGTTTATCTTCTCAAAGAACCAGCTTTTAGTTTTATTGATCTTTGCTATTGTTTTCTTTGTTTCTATTTCATTTATTTCTGCTCTGATCTTTATGATTTCTTTCCTTCTACTAAAGTTGGGTTTTGTTTGTTCTTCTTTCTCTAGTTCCTTTAGGTGTAAGGTTAGATTGTTTATTTGAGATTTTTCTTATTTCTCGAGGTAAGATTGTATTGCTATAGACTTCCCTCTTAGAACTGCTTTTGCTGCATCCCATAGGTTTTGGATTGTCGTGTTTTCATTGTCATTTGTCTCTAGGTATTTTTTGATTTCCTCTTTGATTTCTTCAGTGATCTCTTAGCTATTTAGTAACGTATTATTTAGCCTCCATGTTTTTGTGTTTTTTACAGTTTTTTTCCCTGTAATTTATTTCTAATCTCATAGCATTGTGGTCATAAAAAATGCTTGATATAATTTCAATTTTCTTAAATTTATCAAGGCTGGATTTGTGACCCAAGATGTGATCTATCCTGAAGAATGTTCCGTGTGCACTTGAGAAGAAAGTGTAATTTGCTGTTTTCGGATGGAGTGTCCTATAAATACCATTTAAGTCCATCTGGTCTATTGTGTCATTTAAAGCTTGTGTTTCCTTATTAATTTTCTGTCTGGATGATCTGTCTATTGATGTAAGTGAGGTGTTAAAGTCCCCCACTATTATTGTGTTACTGTTGACTTCCTCTTTTATAGCTGTTAGCATTTGCCTTATGTATTGAGGTGCTCCTACGTTGGGTGCATATATATTTTTAATTGTTATATCTTCTTCTTGGATTGATCCCTTGATCATTATGTAGTGTCCTTCCTTGTCTCCTGTAATAGTCTTTATTTTAAAGTCTATTTTGTCTGATATGAGTATTGCTACTCCAGCTTTCTTTTGATTTTCATTTGCATGGAATATCTTTTTCCATCCCCTCCCTTTCAGTCTGTATGTGTCCTAGGTCTGAAGTGGGTCTCTTGTACACAGCATACATATGGGTCTTGTTTTTGTATCCATTCAGTGAGTCTGTATCTTTTGGTTAGAACATTTAATCCATTCAAATTTAAGGTAATTATCGATATGTATATCTCTGCTACTATTTTCTTAATTGTTTTGAGTTTGTTTTTATAGGTCCTTTTCTTCTCTTGTGTTTCCCACTTAGAAAAGTTCCTTTAGCATTTGTTGTAGAGCTGGTTTTGTGGTGCTGAATTCTCTTAGCTTTTGCTTGTCTGTCAAGCTTTTGATTTCTCCATCAAATCTGAATGAGATCCTTGCCGGGTAGAGTAATCTTGGTTTTAGGTTCTTCCCTTTCATCACTTTAAATATATCATGCCACTCCCTTCTGGCTTGTAGAGTTTCTGCTGAGAAATCAGCTGTTAACTTTATGGGAGTTCCCTTGTATGTTATTTGTCGTTTTTCCCTTGTTGCTTTTAATAATTTTTCTTTGTCTTTAATTTTTGTCAGTTTGATTACTATATGTCTCGGCATGTTTCTCCTTGGGTTTATCCTGCCTGGTACTCTCTGCACTTCCTGGACTTGGGTGGCTATTTCCTTTCCCATGTTAGGGATGTTTTTGACTATAATCTCTTCAAATATTTTCGCAGGTCCTTTCTCTCTCTCTTCTCCTTCTGGGACCCCTATAATGTAAATGTTGGTGCATTTAATGTTGTCCCAGAGGTCTCTTAGGCTGTCTTCATTTCTTTTCATTCTTTTTTCTTATTCTGTTCCATGGCAGTGAATTCCACCATTCTGTCTTCCAGGTCACTTATCCGTTCTTCTGCCTCAGTTATTCTGCTATTGATTCCTTCTAGTGCATTTTTCTTTTCGGTTATTGTATTGTTCATTGCCGGTTTTTTGTTTTTTAATTCTTCTGGGTGTTTTTTCTTTAATTCTTCTAGGTGTTTGTTATACGTTTCTTGCATCTTCTTGATCTTTGCCTACATTCTTTTTTTGAGGTCCTGGATCATCTTCACTATCATTATTCTGAATTCTTTTTCTGGAAGGTTGCTTATCTCCACTTCATTTAGTTGTTTTTCTGAGGTTTTATCTTGTTCTTTCATCTAGTACATAGTTCTCTGCCTTTTCATTTTGTCCATCTTTCTGTGAATGTGGTTTTCGTTCCACATGCTGCAGGACTGTACTTCTTCTTGCTTCTGCTGTCTGCCCTCTGGTAGATGAGGCTATCTAAGAGGCTTGTGCAAGCTTCCTGGTGGGTGGAACTGGTGGTCAGTAAAGCTGGGTGTTGCTCTGGTGAGCAGAGCTCAGTAAAACTTTAATCCACTTGTCTGCTGATGGGTGGGGCTGAGTTCCCTCCCTGTTGGTTGTTTGGCCTGAGGCAACCCAGCACTGGAGGCTACAGGCTCTTTGCTGGGGCTAATGACAGACTCCAGGAGGGCTCATGCCAAGGAGTACTTCCCAGAACTTCTGCTGCCAGCACCCTTGTCCCCGCAGTGAGCCACAGCCACCCCTCACCTCTGCAGGAGACCCTCCGACACTAGCAGGCAGTTCTGGTTCAGTCTCCTAGGGGGTCACCGCTCCTTCCCCTGTGTCCCGATACACACACTACTTTATGTGTGCCCTCCAAGAGCAGAGTCTCTGTTTCCCCCAATCCTGTCAAAGTCCTGCAATCAAATCCCTCTAGCCTTCAAAGTCTGATTCTCTGGGAATTCCTCCTCCCATTGCCCATCCCCCAGGTTGGGAAACCTGACATGGGGCTCACAACCTTCACTCCAGTGGGTGGACTCCTGTTGTACAATTGTTCTCCAGTTTGTGAGTCACCCACCCAGCAGTTATGGGATTTGATTTTATTGTGATTGCACCCCTCATACCATCTCACTGCAGCTTCCCCTTTGTCTTTGGATGTGGGATATCTTTTTTGGTGAATTCCAGTGTCTTCCTGTCAATGATTGTTCAGCAGTTAGCTGTGATTCCAGTGCTCTCGCAAGAGGGAGTGAGTGCACGTCCTTCTACTCCACCATCTTGAACCAATCTGCACATTCAAGTTTATATATCCATTGTACAGATGAGAAAAACTAAAGCTGAAAGAGATTAAGCAACTTGCCCAAAGTCACCCAGCTAGGAGAGAAAGGGCTGAAGCCCGCCAAAGATTTCAGATGGTGCCCTGGCTGAAGCACCCTACATTTCCAGGGTTAGGAAGGAGCTTCAAGTTTCCTGGGGAAGTAAGAGCACACCTTGAAAGGAGGAGAGGGAAGGGCATCTCTGACTTACCCTTTGACCTCAAGTCCCCTCTGCTGATGTCACTATGACAGTTATTACAGGGGTAACAGAACTCAAATCAACTTCTCTACCATCTCTGATGGAAAAATACATAGGAAAAGGCAAAGACACATCTTGGTGAATATGGCATGAGCTGCTGGGAAAAGAATGTTCTTCTACATGGAATTTTGTTTTCTTCCCTGGGAAGGGAGGATGGGTTACCCATGCTGCATACAGTGTCCCTACAAAAACCTTTGAGAAAAAGACCACGAGATGAATGGGACACAGTTAGCAACATGTTCCATTCATCTCCCACAGCCTTGTTTTCAATACCAAAGGATTTCATGTTATCCCATATTACTTAATGGTATTACCTTGTTTATTAATTAATCTATTGTTTCATCTGTTTGATCTTTCCTACTAGACTGCTAACTCTTTGTAAGTGGAGACCATATCCTGCTTCTTTATACAGGATATGTACATGCCTGTGCTGGGCATGGTGTAGGTGCCCAGTGAATATCTGAGTTCTGATTTATTGAGGAACCGCCGCTCAGCCAGGGTCAGCTCCTGTCTGATGGACACTGAGATGCCAGAACAATGGGAATCCAGAGAGTTTGGAGAGATTATCTGTCCTACCTATAAGAACAAAGATGAACCTTGGTATTTTTCTGCAAGCATCAGGCAAGCTTTCCCAAGGTTTGGGATCTGTAGCAGACTCAAGACCTTTCTCCAAGAGGCAGATTCAGCTCAGTGCCAGGAATTGCCCAAGTTCCCCTGTGCCAATGAGTTGTCCTGTACGGGGAGCAGGGAGGATCACCTGAGATGATGGATAAAGGCATACTTTATAAACGCTCACATTCATCTTTACATGGTGGTTAAGAGCATAGACTTGGAGCCAGATTGCCTGCCTTTGAATGCCAGCTGTGCTACTTACCAGCTGTGTGACTTTGGACAATCGATTTAACCTCTCTGTGCCTCAGTTTTTCTTCTGTAAAATGGATATAATACTACTTATCTCATAAAATTGTTGTGAGGATTAAATATACAAAAGCACTTAGAAGAGTTCCTGGCATATAGCAAGTGCTGTATATAGGTTAGGTGTTGTTATTGCTATCATTTTTATTATTATTAAAACATTCTGCAGACATGTTATCTTTACCGCTCTTCACAATGAAGATATTTCACTGTCTCCCAACAAACTCATGAGACAGATTTTATTATCATCTTCACTTCAGAAAAGAAAAAAATTAAAATCAGGAGACTTAAATGACTTGTTAACGCTACACTCAGTTTGCCACACCATTTTGTCTTTTGATGATGGTGCAGAGAGTTGTCTTCAGATGATGGTCAGATCCTGCTGGGCCTGGAGAGGGGCAGGGGCAGGTGGCTCAACAGGGTCCCGCTGGCCTGAATAGGTTTTTCTCTTGGGTAGAATCCTGGGATCATCTCTCTTTATTGGTTGACTGACCCCCACATAATCAAATCCATGCTTGTGCCCCACATCTCACCTCTGCTCACTCCTCAAATACGGTCCCTAGCTGCAAAATGAACCTTTATTTTTCTTGTTCTAATTAGCTTGGTGGTCATTTTGCCCCATTATTGAAAGCCTTGCATACTCTAAGTGCTTTTCCCTGGGGGAAAAATTCTTCTATCTGCTGCCAGGGATGAGGAGGAGGACCTCGACAACTGGGCACTGGGCGGTGGGCACCTGAGCACCAGGAAGCCAGCATCCTCCCTCCCCGGGCAGTTAGCTACTGAAGAGCTGGTATTTTTGCTGATGGCATCTCCTTTGTACAGGCATCCAAAAGCAATGCAAACCAGGAGCAAAGCACTGGGGAGGTTACACAGATGAATCAGAAACAGGTAATGCACCCGTGAGACTTGCAGGCCAGGAGTGGGTGCACAGCCCACGTACAGCAAACTCTAATACTGGGGCCACCTGCCGCCTTTCAAATGCTGCTCTTCCTCTTACTAACTTTATATCCTTAGGCAAGTTGCTTGACTTGTCTGCGCCTCAGTTTCTCATTTATAAAATTTGGATAATGATTAAACCTATCTTGAGAGGATTCAGTGAATTAATACATATAAAGCTCATAGAATAATGTCTGCACATGGTAAGCATTTAATAATAGTTGGCTATTATTATCATATATTATATATTTATATATTATTAAATATATTTAGTATATACTACATAGAGTATGCAGCATATATACTATATACATTTATACCATATAAGTATATACTCTACATATACTATAGAGCAGTGGTCCCTAACTTTTTTGGCACCAGGGACCGGTTTCGTGGAAGACAATTTTTCCACGGAAAAATTGTGGGGGGAGGTGTGGAATGGTTCAGGAGGTAATGAGAGTGATGGGGAGGGATGGTTCAGGCAATAATGCGAGCGATGGGGAGCGATGGGGAGCGATGGGGAGCGATGGGGAGAGGCGGATGAAGCTTCGCTCTCTCCCCTGCTGCTCACCTCCTGCTGTGCGGCCTGGTCCCTAACAGGCAGCAGACTGCTAGTGGTCTGCGGCCCAGGGGGTAGGGACCCCTGCTATAGAGCATATAGCCTACATATAGCATATTATTACATACACTATTCTCAAAATAAATATGTATTATTGTTACAATGTTCTGTAGTAACAGCAAGGAAAGAGTGATTATTTCTGACAAGGTATATCGGAGACAGATATAGTTATAAAACAACGTAATAATCACTATTTGTTAAGAGCTCAAAATATACTAAGTCCTTTATGAGTATTATCTAATATAATCCTCAGAAGACTCCATGAGTGGATAATATTTGCCACATTTTGGATGAGCAAACTAATCTTCAGAGCAGATAAGTAACTTACATAGCAGTCCACGGCGGGGCCAGGATTCACACCAGGGTCAGACTGCCTCCAGAGTTCAAGTTCTTAACCTTATTAAGTTACTGCCTTATTCCTCAGGACACGTGACTTTTGATGCAGGTCAGAAGGCAGGAAAAGTGTAGTGTGTGGGAATTAGGATGGAAAGGGACACGGAGGCCTCTACAGCCGGAGAACAGTGCTGGGGCAAAGGGGCTCTGTCAGCGCAAGTGAAAGTATGCTAAAGGCTCCCCACACACACACTGCAGTCTCGCCTTTATTGAAGCCAGGCTCACATAATACTCAACCCTCCCCATCCGAAGCCTCCAAGTTCATGTTGTACACCAGATGTTGTACATCTGTCCTGGAAGACAGATGGAAATGGGTGTGCAGAGTCACTGGAGCTGGGACCACACTTGATTGACAGAGTGGTAGGAGGCAAGAAGCCACCCCGCCCCCTTCTCATCTGTCTCTCCTACATCCCCCGCTGTCTTTTGTCTCTTGGTTGCTTCAATACCAATCACTGATACCAATTACCACGACCTACTCAGAGCCTGACTCACTGGCCCTGGGAAGAGAGTCTTTGAGGGCAGAGGCTGCTGCAGCCCCTCAGGGAAGGTTCCCAGCAGAAGAAAGAGGAGGAGCACGCTTGCGGCTGGGAGAACCAGGAGCTTCTTTTTTTTTTTTTCAATTTATAATCTTTTTTAAAATTTTTATTTATTTATTTTTTATACAGCAGGTTCTTATTAGTTTTCAATTTTATATATATTAGTGTATATATGTCAATCCCTATCTCCCAATTCATCCCACCACCCCCACTTTCCCTCCTTGGTGTCCATACGTTTAGAACCAGGAGCTTCTAACTCCTGGCCAGGCCAGACCTGCCTCCTCCAGAAGCCATCCTCAACATCCTCACCTCCACCATCCAAGAGAGGATTTCAGACACAGGGCACGGGTATGCAGTGAGGCATAGTCAAAAGAGAGCACCTGTGCTTTCATTCATTTCTGCCTGAGGCTGGGAGGTGTAAACAGAGCCTGGGCAACCTGGAGACTCTTCTCTCACCAGAACATTCAAACCCACCAGGGATGGTAAAACAGAAACTGATGAAGTCATCTTCAGGGCAACCCAAATAAGCATTACACATGCATTCATTTACCCAAAAACACGTTTATTGAGAAAATATATGTGCCAGGCACTAGGTAGATAGAGAGGTAAATAGAATCCCTACATTCTAGTGAGGGAGGTTTTCGAGTAAACAAATATGTAAGACAATGGGACTCATGCTTGGAGAGGGTGCTCTTGGAGAACAGAAGAAGGGTACCAATTAGCCAAGGGAGGGTGGATAAGGATGGGTGCCATGACCTCTGAGTTGAGTTGTGAAGGATACGTGGAAATTGGAGTTAACCAAGGGAAGAAGCAGGATAATGCCATTTCAGAAACAGGAAAAGGTGGAAATGAAGGTTTATGCAGATGTTTGTTAGCTGTAGTTACAGGAGATTGAAGGAACTGTCATTCATCAGCCAATGTTTTCTCTGAGAGTGATGGAAGAGGTGATGGCAAACAGTAAGTTTTAAAAATCATCCCTTTAGGAGATGAAGGCAGCTGAAAAAGGAGCTGACTAGATACGTTAGTGAGGTTCGTGCATCTCTCCCGTGTCAGTGTCCTCTTCCTAATGCCGATGCAGTTTGGATTATGATTATTTCCTCTCTTTTGGATGGTTTTGGCATAAGAAATGCTGTATGTTATGGTAGGAAAAAAGCAGTTTCATAAAACAATCTTACGTAAATCATTTCATTTGATCAACCCCACCCCCCCTTTTACAAATGAAGAAGCTGAGGTCTACGGGGGAAGGTAAGGGACTTGGCTAATGGAAATGATGGGAGGCAAACATAGATCTTCCAACTCCAGATCTTAAACTTTGCACTGTGATTCAGGAGACTTAGCTCTGGGCTTGAGCCTGCTGCTAACCTGCAGTGGGATCTTGAATTAGTCATTTAACTTCTCTAAGCCTCAATTTCCCTATTTGGATATGAATCTATGAGTCTCTCTGAAACCCTTTGTTAATCTCAGTTTGCCCAGAGCCCTCTTTAAGTGTCTTAGAAAAGAACTTGCACCGTCACTGTCCTTCACCCCTAAATGTTCCTTGTTTAGGACCGATGTGATTAGAGATTCAAGAATTGCCTCATGGGAGTCAACCCATGAGCCTTCTGATTTAGAAATGAAGCTTTGACAGGAAATATCAGAGATGGCTTTTGTTATACTTCCACAACCCCACAAGGTTTGGGAATTCCCCGAAATAAACCAATTCACTGACCTAGACACCATGTAAGAAAAGATGGGGTGTCATGAGTAGAAAAGACCAAAAATAAGCTCTACAACCAACTAATTGTGTGCCCTTGGTCAAGCCCTGTTCACATCACACAACTCATCTCGTTCATCTGTGAAATGAGGTGGTTGGAAGAAATGATCATTACAGTCCAGTAAAAGTCTCTCATAAATCTGAATTCATGAAAGCAACTGCCTTCTCAATATGTCTACTTGATTTTCTAGAGACTGTTTCCAACCTAACATGGCCCATGGACTACACTTTGAGTAGCAAGGACATAGAGTACGTAGTAAGCATTAATTTGTTCATTTTTTTCTCTCCCCCAACTAAAGCTCTATGGGGGCCAGAACTTTGTCTGTTTACTTCTACCTTCCCTAGTGACTTATATCAGTGATTGGCATAGAAGAGACATAAAATAAATTTCACTGAGTGAATGAATCAGGGAAGCATGAGGGTATGGAGCAAGCATGGCAAGAACCCCAGAAAACCATCTAATAAAGTCCTAGGAGCTCAAGTGGAAGCCAACAGGTTGATTTCCAGAAGCTGACAGAGATGCCATAAGCCAGAGAAGGCAACAGGATCAAATCAGTTCAGCTGAATCCAGTCATTAGGTTTAAGAGATGAGTTGGGCCAGGTGAGAAAGGTGAGCCCAAGAGTCAGGAGCTGGAACAGACTAGAACGCTAGAGCAAGGGCAAAAGAGAAGTGAACAGCTTCAAGAAAATTGCTCCAGGCATGACTGCAATGCTCAAAGCCCACTCTGTGGTGCGGAGGTTCTATGGTACATCCATGGACTGCACTTGTTTAAAGGCACACAGTTGGGGAGGACAAATTCCATTCCCTTTCAACCCATCTTGGAACTACCTGATTTTAGAATATAAGAAATAGGTACTATAAACAAATTATTTAATTTGTTCTAAATTTATTTCTTTCTAGTTTAAAAGTTGTCCCATAACTCAAGTACTCCAGGATAATATGATAATTTTGTGGTCTATTGTATAACACTTTAATGTCAGCATGGTTTTTCTGATGATGCTGATGATGAGGATGATAATGATGATGGTGATGACAATTGTACCCATCTTGCTTTCCAAAGGATTTGAAGTACTTTATAAATAACGACAACAATAAATAATACTCACGTGGTGCTTACCATGTGCCAAGCACTCTTCTAAGGACTCTACAGATACTACCTCATTTAATCAACCCCCAAATTTTATGAGGTAGGTACTATTATTATCCCCACTTCATAGGGGAGAAAACTGAATCCCAGGGAGGTGAAGTGACTTATCCAAGATCACTCTGCTAGCAAACGGCAACATATACAACAAAACAAGAAATAAATTATTTGAGAAACAAGTCATAAAAGAAGAGAAGGATGAAGGATGGCACGTGGGAAAAAACTAACTTTTTATCAGAAAACTTGGGGAGAGGACTCTGCTAAAACTCACCTTAAACTTAACTGTGAGCTTCCTAACAGTCCAGGGGAAAAGGGAAATGGGATGGGTTTTAGCCAAAGGTGACCTCTGGCAAATTGTAAGAGAACTATGTGAGACGAAGCCAGAAACATTAAAGAGGGGTATCTGTGTGAGCAATGCCACTCTAGGGGGCAAAGTCCAGCAGAGAGAAGTGTAGAGTCAGAGGCCAAAGGGGTCAAAGTGCCAAGAAGGTCAGGAACAGGGGTGGGGCAAAGCAGAGACCAGAATGATGAGGCAGGACGTTCCAAATACAGAGACAGCATGAGTCAGTGTAAGCAGTGGACACCCAAGGAAATCCTGGAAATGCAGGATTCTGACCATAAAGTCCTTTAGTACCTTGCTACTGAGTGTGATCCCTGGACCAGCAGCTTCTGCATCAATGGGGAACTTACCAGAAATGTAGAATTTCAAGCCCCACTGACTTCTACTGAATCAGAATCTGCATTTTTAACAAGATCCCCAGGTGATGAATGCACATGTCTGTTTGAGAAGCACTGCTTTAGCATAGACTGTGGTGAATTTCCCCACAGCAAGAGACTTCGAACACACAGGAGGCATTTCACGTTCATGACCCCTTTTGATACTCATAATAATAATATAATAAAGGTATCGTTTTTGTACCCACTTTACAGATGGGGAAATTGAGGCCCACAGTCATAGCCACATGCCTAATGAATACAGAGCTGGGATTTGTTCCCAAACCAATTTGCTTCAAATTCAATGCATTTCTATGAATAATTTGATGGAAACCCATCCTAAGGGTCTGAGAAAAGAGTGGTCTAGCCAAGACATGAACAGAGAAGTGGCTGCCGGCAGGTGTTATAAAGTATGTTGCAGTGGACAGTGGAGAAAGGCCCCTGCAGCAGGCATGGAAAGAAAGAGGGCAGATGCGAGCGGGTATGACTGATGTCAGGAGACACGGCCAGGGCCTATGAGAGCACGGCAAACTTGGCCCCAAATCCATTTTGGAAAACAAGTCCTTCCGACAGCACAACAGGGGACCGTGGAGGTAGCTCCAGCCATGACCTGCTGCCACACTGGGAGCACCCCCTCCTCCCCTCCGCCAGCGCAGCTAGCTGCAGTGCTGCGTCCTCCTTCTGTTCCGTTCTTCAGCAAAATGTCAGTGTGGGAGCAAAGCGAGAGTGAACGTGTCTTTAATTGGCCAATTAGTCATGTACCACTTGCAACCGCTCTTGTGTGTGATTTCTCTGTGTGCGTGTGTGTGTTGTACGTTATTTAACTTCTCCTTTATTTGTGATTGGTCTCCCCACCGGCTTTTCACTAAGTTCTCCGTGGGCCAAGACTGTCTTGTATTTAATTGGATTCCCCAGACCACAAGGCAGATACACAGTGTGTATTTAATAAGCGTGGGGTGATGGATTGCCCCTTCTAGAGAGCAAAAGCAGCCCAGCCTCTCCCAGGTCCCGCCAGGGAGAGCGGACAGGTGGAGGTGATGCGTCCTGATTGCTAAGTGAGTCGTGTCCATGGACCGGCCCCTCCTCATCCGGGGCTCAGGGAATCCCTGCCGTGCCACACTCTTCACTTTCATCTTCGTGGGAAACGGCAACTTCACCACACGTGGGTGTGTGGTGTAAAGACACTAGGTGGTGTTCTCGGCTGGCAGCTGTTTTGCTGTGTTGTCTTCCTGCCCCTTCCTGAGGAGATAAGATCTGGACAGGCTTGTGGTTTCCCCCCCACCGACCCTCAAAGGCAACAAGCAAGACAAGTTCCCATTTCTCAGGCGCCTCCTCAGAATCACGCCCCATTTCAATATCTGTAATGAGATCCAGGTCGCTTGAAAGCAGCAGCGAAAAAAAACGCAGCTTCCCAGAACACAGGGCAAGATCAATGTCTCTGAGCTTCCCTTTCTTCTCAGAAGATCTCCAGAAAAAAACTGATTTGCATAGGCTGCCAACTCGGTACCTCACAGAGGGAGCCTCAAAGCTGACGCTGCGGAGATGCCGCCACCTTCCTGGCTCTAAGGGGTCGGGGGAGATGAGTACTTAAAAGCGAACAAATAGTGGGGGTCTTTGGGGGGCCTGGGAAGAGGCAAGCAGGCTGCTCTGGAAAGACTGAAGGAGAATACAAACTCATATATCCTTGGAGAGAGAGAAACAGCTAAAAAGAATAAATGGCTATGCCCACAAACCCTTGGCTCTGAGCTGGGATTTCAGTTGCAAGATGCCCTAAGAGAGGGACTAATTCCTCTGGAACCCAGCTGGAAGCAGAGATAGTGACCGCCGGCCTCACCCTGTGCAGAGTGCAGAACTAGCCCTGCTCAGTACAACCCTGTGACTGGTTTGCTGATTCCCAGCGTGTTCTGCCAGCCCCACAGCAGGGAAATGTAATTGTGATCACTCCTTCCTCCTCCAAGGCTTCTCCTTCTCCTTCCTTCCACTTTAGACCCCTTGTTTTATAAGTTGACAGCTAGTAATACCAGTCACTTTGAGGCTAATGTTTCCTGAGAAATCAGAGAGAGAGAATATAAAAGATAGCACTGTGTAGAGGGCTTGAAAGGATAGAGGGTAAAAGAATTAGAGATTCTTCCTTAGTTTAAAAAGAATCTTGCCCTCCTAAAATAGTACAGATGAACCGGTTTGCAAGGCAGAAATAGAGACACAGATGTAGAGAACAAACGTATGGACACCAAGAGGGGAAAGGGTGGGGTGGGATGAATTGGGAGATTGGGATTGACATATATACACTGATATGTATAAAATAGACAACTAATAAGAACCTGCTGTATAAAAATAAATAAATAAAATAAAATTCAATAAATAAATAAATAAAAAGAATCTTGCCCTCCTGAGCTTACATCCCAGAGGTCAGGCTGAGAAGAGAGAGAGAGATCTCCCAGCGTGAAGAATAGGGAACGAGGAAGGAATGTGGCTTGTGGCCCCGTATGGCCTAGGGATGTCCTCCACAAATGGGCAGCCCAACAGCTTCCCAAAACACAACCTCATTAAACAAGAAAGAGAAACTGGCTTCCAGATAGGAACTCGATCAGGTCACAGAGCTTGAAGGGGAGGATGTGGCAGTCCTGAGGCCTGGGGTGGGAGGGGGGTGATGGGGGGGGGGGGTGGCAGGTAAAGGAGCGGAGGCCCAGAGGTTAGAAATACAATGGAATCTGGCAGCTCCTTTGTTAAGTTTCAGGACATTTTTCATTCCAGGCAACCTAGGACATCTAGCTGTTAAGGGAGAAGGGCTCGGAGGGTGTGCGGAAGGGAAAGCTCGGGTGGTCCTGACGGGGTGGCCTGGTTGTGGGAATGGGGTTGGAGAGACTAAGTCTACAGCACCTTCTTGGCCCCTGGATATAAACAACCGAGTCTCCCTCTCTCTCTGACCTCTTCTTGGTTATACTTATTTATAATATTTTATTATATAAATATTAAATATATATTAAATATTTATACATTTATTCCCAGGTAAGGTGTGCCCCTCACTTGGGGTCCCCAGACATACATACCCCAGACTTCAAGGGACTCTGGCTTCCTGAGGTCAGGTCAGAAGAATAGATCAGAGAAGTTGTCAGTCACGCCAATGGAAAGGAACAATTTGGTGTACTTCAGATAGATCCAGAGCACACCTTGATTCTCGTTCAATATCCATGCCTCCTCCCAGCATAGCCTGGAACCCCTAGAAGGAACAGAAGGTCTCTGCCCATTAACAGGTCACACTGACCCACAGACTTTCGGGTTACAGCCCCTGGATTTGCATTCTGGCTCCACCATGTACTCTGTGACCTTGAGAAAGTCATTTGACTTCTCTGAGCCTCGTTTTCTCAGATGTAGAAAGGGGATAATAATGGTCTTGACAGGACTAAATGAGATGCTGTGATGCCTAGCACGGCACCTGAGCAGATCAAACGCTCAATAAATAATACTCATCCTTATTATTTTTATTACTATTATCACTGTTTTCCCCCAGATCGGTAGCCTCACTGGGCCTGCAGTGAATTCTCTTAAAGTAGATTTTTGAGGCTGCGGGTCCCCCAGCACTTCCCGAGTCCCAGCGAACCCTTGAGGATGTGGGTGTGCACACGGTGCCATATGTTAGTTTAACCCTGAGGGGCTCAGGCCCCAGCGCAGCCTCAGGGTGGGCCTATATTTTAGGCAGAATTTGGTGACTCCAACGCCTCTATCTTATGCCCCTGGATCTGAGCCAGCTTTTTTACAGATTGAGAGATTAACTACAAGGGCTTGTCCATATCAAATTTTATCAACTCTGGTTGAAGGATTAAAAATGATGTTAACCAGCATCTGTGACTAGGTTTCTGCCAATCACTGCTTCGCATGGCTGCCTCTGCTTCTCTTCCTCTTCCTCTTCCTGCCCTCTCTTTGCTGATCTGGACTCGGCCGGGTATTCTTGTCACAAGGTCATCGCCCAGGTGAGCTCAGCTCAGCGTGAAACAAAACAGTTCATCTGAAGGCACCACACCCCCCCGCACAGGGAGGGGGACAGCCCTCCTCCATCTCCCGTCCTCCCCGCAGTGGGCTCTTTCGGTTCCATCTTGCAACAGCCTGGCAGAAAGGCTTTTCATCGAAACTCTTGGAGCCCTCAGACAGGGAACAGAAGCTGCCCCTAATGCTTTGGGTGCTGGGCGGTCTGCACCCACTCCCTCAGAGCACTGTCTGGGGGTCCACCCCTCGGCTTTAAAAGACATCTGGGCACAGTTTGGTTTCAAAGGGCTTGGATGTTTGTTATTTTTCGAGCTTCGGCTTTAGATCCGTTTGGGTGTCCCCCAGAAGAGAGCCACGCTGATTTGGCATTCAACCGTCCTATCTCCCACACCCTCCTCCCCACTCCCGAGCATCTTGAATCCCTGCTGCACCAGCCGCCAGCTTGCGTGTCTGAGACGTTGTCATGTTCTTGGGCCCTGGGACGTATTTTATAAACACATGGTCAGTTTACACTGCCTGGGAACTTAGGGGCTTTCCTCTCTGTGGGAAACAGCTGTGAGGGGCTTGACCAACCTTTGCTTTGTGGAGAGTGAGACGTCACCTCTGATCATGCACGTGGGGCAGGTGCACTGGCTGGGATCCTGCTGTTATGCCTGAGGATTCTCCCAGAGACACCAAGATGGGAAGGATGCTCATATGCTCTCCTCCCTCCTCCCAGCTTAATTGCTCATAAGTGACTTTGCATACTACAAACCCCCGTCTCTGTTTACCCCTCATGCTGCCTGCCAGTAGCACCCTCCACCATCTTACTGCTGTGGGCCTCTGAGATCACAGAACCATAGACTCATAAAGCTGGAAGGGACTTCAAGAGGGTCATTCACCCAACAAACTAGATGAGCACTTACTATATGCAAAGAACTGTGTCAGATTCCACGGGTGAAGGCAGGTGAGCAAGACCAAGTTCCTACCTTCACAGAAGTAACAGACTTCCAGCTCTGCCATCACCTCCAGGAAGCCTTCCAGGACCTCCCGAGGCAGGCTCGAATTGTCTTCCTCTTTGGTCCCCTCTGCTGACTACTAGCACGTACCTATCATGCTGCAGTGAAATGATCTCCATGACTTTCTCCCCCAGAGAACGTGAGCTTCCAGTGGGCAGGACCAGCCACGCTGGGTGACAGTGAGATTCTGCAGCTCATATCATAAGGTTTTCATAAAAAGGAAATAAAAGTTGAAATGTTTTATTTAGTAGCCACCAATAACAGTGGCCATTTGGCCAACCACCAAAACAAGATGAAATTGGTGGCTGCCTGTAGAAGAAAGAACTAGAAAAGCCAGAGGGATACCACCAATCTGGAGAGCCCTTGAAGAAGCTGGTCAAAATGGGGTCATCTAATCTACTGCTCTCTTGGCTCTTCTGCAAATCTTCTCTGCTATGTCTGGAGGAGGTTTTATTTGCTTGCTAGAGCTGCCATGACAAAGTACCACAGACTGGGTGGTTTAAACAACAGAAATTTATTTTCTCATACTTCTGGAGGCTAGAAGTTGAAGATCAAGGTATCAGTAGAGTTAGTTTTTTCTGAGGGCCTCTCTCCTTGGCTTGCATGCCTTCCCGTCTTTATCTTCACATGGTCTTTTCTCTAATCTCCTCTTCTTTTTTTTCCTTTGGCCGTGCCACAAGGCTTGTGGGATCTTATTCCCTGATTGGGGATCGAACCCGGGTCCCCTGCATTGGAAGCATGGAGTCCTAACCACTGGACCACCAGGGAATTCCCTCTAATCTCCTCTTCTTAAAAGAACACCAGTCATACTGGATTAGGGTCCACCTATATGACCTCATTTTACCTTAATCACCTTTGATAAAGATTCTCTCTCCAAAGTTATTTTCTGAGGTACTAGGGTTAGGACTTCAACACACAAATTAGGGTGGGAAGGGACCAGATTCAGCCCATGACAGAGGTCAACCTGGTGTTCACAGAAGCGCCAGCGAATTCCTGATAAAAGCCACAGTCAATCAATCGAGGAGCCAAGAAATAGGGCTGTGACTACCTCCTCTCTTGGCTGACTTACAACCCTGCAGATTCAAAGCTTCACCCAGTACAGGTGACCAAACATAACCTGATTTGGCCATCCGCACCTCCTACATGAGCCCCCTTATCACTTCCCTCCCCCCAGCATTGATACTACCTGAGGTTTCTGTGTTTGAGCCAAGGGCAAGAGAAGGTGTCAATGTGGAAAAAAATAAAGAGACATGTCTCCCTCGGGACTAGGATGGGAAATGACATCAATGGAGGCTATTTCTAAGGAGGCCCACTGGCTTGCTTCCCAAACTCCTAAGCAGAACATAGAAAAAGGTCCAAATTCCCTGGCTAAACGGAGGAGAGCCAAGCTACCAGCAAGCACCAGCAGTGGGCTGCTGACTGCCAGCCAAAGCCACGTGCTGCTAGACGGAACCAACATGGAGCAAATAGAGAGCCCTGGCAGCAGGACGGCCTTCCCCTCAACATGGCCCTGGCTTTTGGCTTGTGCAGGGTCATGAGTCCTGAGCAGCCTCAGTTCCCAGGGTTGTTCTTCACTGCTGGGTGCCAGTTGGCTAAATGTCATATTAGAAAAGAGTACAGGATGTGAGGTTCCAGATGAACTGACTCATTGTAACCAGACTTGGCTTGGCTTGGCTACACAAAGCCAAGACGGCGGTGGGGGCATGTTGCTGACTCAGCACAGGGGAGCCCAAGGACATGCAGGTGAGGGAGTGGCTGGGGGTGGAGCAAGCCCACTGCAGACAACCGGAGTGGCCTAGAGACACTCAGAGCTCACCCAGCAAGCTGCAGTCCCATCGTCTAGGGGACGGGAAGCTCCTAGGCAGGCTTCTCAGCTGCCCCTGATCCAGGTCTCAAGGTACAGAGTCCTGGGGGACCGGCAGAAACCAGACGCTGACTGCTCCAGGAGATATTAAAGCTTCTTCCGAAATCATCCCAAGCAGATCAGATGACCTGCACCTCAATCTCATCCTGAAATTGCATCTGAGGCAGGGTAGACCAAGCTAAGCAGCCTAGCTCTGGAGCTAGAACTCAGGGGATAAGAGCCAACAACCTTCCCTGGACCAAGAAGCATCCTGGGCTTTGCCTAAAGAAAGGCATATTCTGCACACAACGATTATAAGCCTAAGAATAGAGAGAAAGAAAGGCAGTGGGCATGGTAAGGAATGGACCCTACCTTAGCAAAGATTCTCTAGGAGAGATAAAAGAGGAGGAGATGAGACTAGTGACCATCTCACAAGAGCTAAGCCTCAAAAATCACAGGAGCTACATGTAGAACCACTTATCTTAGCTGTGGTTCTCCCCTTCAATGGGTAAGAACATAAAAAAGCATCCACACAATCTAAGACAGGAGTCTGTCTGCTAGAAGGTGAGAGGGATTCCATAGGCATAGGGGGTGACCCCCCTTCATTCACTCATTCAGCAGGTATTTGCTGAGTATCTATTTTGTGCCAGGTACTATGCTGCATGGTGAACAAAATTCTCATAGGCCCCACCCTCATGGAGCTTAAATTCTAGCAGAGGGAAGAGAAAATAATCACACAATTTAAAGTATTTATAATTGTGGCAAATGCTACCGAGGGCTTTAAGAGCACATAACAGGATCTAATCTGGGAGGTCTGGGAAGGCTTCCTTGGAAGTGACACCTAGGCTTCACTCTGAAGGATGAATGGCAATTACCTAGATAAAAGTATGGGATGGGGGTGGGGAGAGCATGCCGGGAAATAGGAGTAACATATGCAAAGGCCTTGAGGTTGGAAAGAGCATGACAGAATCAAGAAACTAAGAGATCCCCAGTGGCTGGGGTCCAGAGAATGATGCAAGCTGGGTCTGAAGGCCATCTTTCTCCAGAAGGTATACTATGTGGGGCCTTGTAAACTTTCCAAAGAGTTTTGATGTTTATCTACGAGAAGTGGGGAGCCATAGAAGGGCTCAGGGCAGGAAGAGATGACATAATTAGGTATGCCGACCTGAGCCCTCTGCCTTCCTCTTTTACCTAACGTTGCCTAGATGCAGATGGAGAGACTTGACCTTGAGTATGCGTCCATGGTGATCTGAAAACTCTAACCTGGACAATTCAAGAGGGTTACTCTGTTTCTAGTGAACAGAGCTGGCCAACTGATTTGTAAACATAAAGTTTAGGTTTGCACTTATGTGTGCAGAAGGTCAGGATGTCAACATGGGCTCCTACCTGGGCTACACATTAAGTGGTATCTGTACTGCAGAGGGTCTAGACCGTCCAGTTTGCGGGAAAGAGAAAGTGCGGCTGGCTTGGCCAGCAGTGCTACACACTGAGGCCTATAAATGGTGGAGATGTTGGCATGTTACAGTGATTTTCATGGTACCACTGACACCAAGCTCACCGGACTTAGCACAGAAGCAGCTAAAGTGGGGTGTCAGCCTCTCTTCCTCTCTGAAACTCTATGGTTCACTGCAAATTCCATCCTAAACAGGAAGGCGGTTCCTTCTCCATTCACTCAAAGGGAATTTCTAATCCCTCAGTCTGGTAGGATTCTCCTAAAATGCTCCAAGGCAGGCAGTCTTTTTTTTTTTTTTAATATTTATTTATTTATGGCTGTGTTGGGTCTTCGTTTCTGTGTGAGGACTTTCTCTAGTTGCGGCAAGTGGGGGCCACTCTTCATCGCGGTGCGCGGGCCTCTCACTGTCGCGGCCTCTCTTGTTGCGGGGCACAGGCTCCAGACGCGCAGGCTCAGTAATTGTGGCTCACGGGCCTAGTTGCTCCGCTGCATGTGGGATCCTCCCAGACCAGGGCTCGAACCCGTGTCCCCTGCATTGGCAGGCAGATTCTCAACCACTGCGCCACCAGGGAAGCCCCCAGGCAGTCTTTTTGAGGTAGGAGATAGATGGGCGCCTGGGCTGGTGGATGGACAGCTGGTGTTTGTCAAGTGGAGTAAAATTGAAGCTTTGTTTCCCCAGGCACTCCAAGGACAAAGCCAGTGGCAGAAGCTGAGCTCTGCTGGAATAAGGAGATAAGATTCCTGAGGTCAAGGAAAACTGACCTGTCTGCACATGCGCAGGAGGGCTCACTGGGGGTAAAAAGGGAGAGGGCGCCACCCCATAATAAGTGTTGACATACCCCCACAGGCCTCTGTGGTGGAATCCATCTTAGCAAAAATTTGGGCACCCATGTTGGGGAGGGTCCTAGGGCAGGTCGGGTGTGAAAAAAGAAACAAAATAATTGGCCAAAGGTAAACAAAGACCCAGAAGGACTGTCCCATATAAGGGATTTAAATCACTTTACCGCACTCCTCCTCATTAGAGAGGACACCCATACCCTTTCTCTCTAGGTGTGTATTTCTGCCTTGCTTCTGTCTTAAATAAATGAACTGCTTCTCTGTGTGCTCTCCCACATGCTACGCTGTGTCTCTAATAATAAAGTTTGTACCTGCTTTTATAGTTTTTGCCTCCTTGAGAAATGCATTTTTCAATGGGGGTAAGAGCTAGGGGAACTTTGCTTCTATCCTCTAGCCCTTGGTAGTCTAGTGGCTAGGATTCCTCGTTTTCATCCAGGCTACCCAGATTCAATTCCTGGGCAGGGAACTAAGATCTCTCTACAAAACCACTCACTGCTGTCTCTCTCACTTCTGTCTCTTCAAGATCATTTACTCTGACCCCAAGGAAGAAGGAGGCAGGGAAGGTCCTTCTGGTCCCAGAGACCAACAGTAAGGAATCTAGCAAATCCTTCCCCCACTCTGAGCCAGCTGCCCTCCCTGACACTCCAAACTGAATCTCAATCTCAGTTGTAAGGCTCAATTTGTCTCAGAAGTCGCCAGGAAGGGTAGGGAGGTTCTGAACAAAACCACAGGGCCACACTTCTGCTGGACTTCCTCCCCACCTGCCCAGGAGAAATGGCTCCGTGCTCGGCCTCTCACACCTTCTAGGCCCGTCCTGCTCCAAAGCCTGGACCCACACCACACAGCCAGCCACAACTCACATGTATGCAGGACTGACAACAAACCTACTGTCCTGTCCTCAGCTTCCCAGGGCCTCATCTGGCATGAAATGGAGAAGAAGTGACCCTGAGGCCTCCTGAGAGAAGGAAAATGCAAGTCCCATCTGCGACTGAGACTTTCTGCAGGAGATGGGTGTCCATGCTGCTCACCCCACCCTCCACCACGGGAGCCCCGAACACACATGCACACGCACACACATCTGTCCCCCTAAATGCTCACATGGCCACCGCAAGCCCTGGAACAGAAAAATGTCTTCCTTTATCTTTTCTTCACCTCTTCCCCATCTGAGTGCACGTGAAGACACTCAGCCTGAGTCAGGGAGGACTTGCTACCACTTGGATACCCCCTCATTTAGAACCTTTCTGCCTTTGGGTGCAGCAGACCAGCGAGGGCCAGGGCGGGCACTTCCCCGAGGGCTGCTCAGGGAGCATGGACTCCAGGTCCCCACACAGGACCCACTCAGGAGCTCTGGGTTCCACGTTGCCCCCCTCCCCTGCTACAGCCAGTCCCTGCGGACAGCCTTGCTCAAGGGAGGGAGGGCAATCTCAGTAGGTAGGAGCTGTGGCAGCTTCCATCTTAGTGAGGCCACACCCCTCCGTCCTTTCCCCCCTAACTAAGTCTCCCCAAGTCAGGACATTCGTGCATTTTCTTTGTGTGCTGAGCATCTTTCCAACCCCTGGGCACCTGGCACAGTGGATTTCCACTTCTTTTCCAGCTATGGCTCCTGCAGCCCTGCCTCTGGACACGGCTGCTCTTCAGCACACGCCTACAGAAGAGAGCCCCCATTGGCCACTCCTCAAGCTCCCCCTCAGGCCCCCAGACAGACAGTCACGCCGGCTGCCGCAAGAGTAGGCACCACGGTGACAGAGCTCCCCCTACTGACAGCTCACGGTGGTGGCAGGCCCAGGAAGGCTTGTGGGCTCGGTCTTCCTCCCCAGTCACCAGTCTGTGAAACTAGGTTCCGTCCCCTCAATCCACCGTTTATAAATGAGGGCAGCGTTATCCAGGAGATCTTGAGAAGCAGAGGCCTTTATATCAGTGCCGGGGCTCCCCAGACAGCACAGAACTTCAAGCAGAACTTGAAATGACACCCAGGACAGGGCCTTTTAACCCAGCACTGGGCCAGCCTGATGGGACAAGTTCCAGGGTGCTCACTGCACCAAGCTCAAAGAATCATGTGTGCCAGGTAATTCAATTGTGTCCACGCTGACTGCCACCCGGAGAGCTGGCTTACCCTCCCCAAGGGAATCCTTAGACACTTTGCCCATCTCTTACGCCACTGGCAGCTAAACACAAGCCTACAATGTCTAAGGGACATGTTGATGTCCATGAAATGAGTAATAACATAATACGCTTGGTGCTCAAAGCACCATGACATTCATTATCTCATTTAATCCTCAACAACTCCACATCAACCCCCCATAAAGCAGACGTCACCAGCAGCTGAGGCATGGAGAGATGCGGTAACGTACCAGGAGGAAAGCTCAGCTCCTCCTACATTTTGTCACTTTCGTGAGGAGCTGAAAACCCTAAGGAGGAGGGACTGGGAACCAGGAAGTTTCTGAGGCCTGATCTCCTCTGAGGATCCTGCCAGAAGAAGAGAGGGCCAGACCTCTCCCTCCCCAGACACTGAGTTCACCATAAGGACCCTCCTCAGCTCTTCAGAGCCTTAGAACCACCAACACTAGTAGGTTAAAGGCTTAGTGGAGGAGCGAAACAGGCAAAGGGAATTAACAAAGGCGCATAGACTTGATCAGCCTCTCCTGTCCTGTCCATGACCATGAAATGCATCTTTGGAAGGATCCAGGAGAGCAGTCAGCTGGGGGAATGTTGGGGGCCCTCCTGGATAAAACTTCAGGGCATCTCCCATATGCAACCCTAGTTTATACAATCCAGCACCTTCAGAACTTGGCATGGGATTCACCTTGATGTCATTTTTGCTGTAGGACAACAAATGCTAATTTGTTCACATTTATTGGACTTGGATTAATCAACCCAGCAGCAGCAGCATAAATGAATGCTAATTAGCCTCAGAGTCATTTATCATCGTTAGGGCTGTAAGACTGTGTGGTTAGTAATCAACTAGGCTTGTAGATAAGAGTAAAAGATTTACCAGTCACCTAGGTGCTCATTTATGGATTCAATAAAATTTACCTAGTACCTTTCAGAGGAAGACACTGTATTAGGTACAGTAAGTCCCCTACATATGAATCTTCAAGTTGCAAACTTTCAAAGATGTGAACGTGCGTTTGCATGTCTAATCACATAAGTTAGCTCATGTGTCTGGTGTACATTGTCACGTGCGTGCATCCTCTATAAGTAGTTGTGCTTTTATGTACTTTATACTGTATAGAGTACAATAGTACAGTATCTTTGTTTGAAGCTCAGGATGTCCAGAAGGAAGAGGGTAGATAGAATTGAATCCAGCGAGGAACCAGAACCTGTGCCATCAGCAACAGGCATGAGTAAGATTGCAGCTTGCCCTCCATCTCCTATTGCTGACGGTTCTTCAGTTCTGCCATCTCCCACCTCCTCTCCCTCCTCCAGTCAGTAACTCTTCTTGCCTGTTCACTTGATGCCAGCCCCTGTATGCCAGCTGCTGAACTGTACTACTGTACTTTTCAAGGTACTGTGTTTGTTTTTCTATGTATTATTTGTGTAAAAATATTATAAACCTATTACAGTACAGTACCATATAGCCGATTGTGTTAGTTGGGTACTTAGGCTAACTTTGTTGGACTTACAAACACGCTCTCGGAACGGAAATTGTTCATATGTAGGAGACTTACTGTACTTCAAAGGATGAATAAAAAAGATCCCTGCCCTCAAGTAGGTCAAACCTTAGCAGAGCAAGGTATGAGAAATCCTCGAATAAAGGTAAACTATGCCAAGTGCCATGGGAGGGTACAAACTGCCACGACAGTTCAGAGAGGAGTGATCATATCTCTCTGGGGAATCACAGAGGGCTTCATGAAGGAGGCAAGGTTTGGGCTGGACCTTGAAAAGTGGGTAGGAGTAGAACAGACATGGTGGGACGTGCATTCCAGGGTGAACGTGTGCAAAGGCGGAGGTGGGGGAAATGAAGGGTGTTTTTTGGAAGCAGTGAGGCTCGTGGTAGGCAGCAGCAGCATGTATGTGTAGGGAAGTAGTTCACAAGCACTGCTCAGGCCCTGTGGCAGAGGCCAGGCCCTGTGCGCTGTATTTAAGCCCCATGACGGCCATGGGGATACACCAGGGAACAAAACACGTAAAGTCCCTGACCTCACAGAGCTGAGAGTCCCTCCGAGGATAAGGCCAAAAAGGAAGATTGGAGAACCCCAAATTCTGCCCTTCTAAGTCGCTTGGGGATTTGTGGGTTGGTACTGGAGAGTTAGTGACAATTTTTAATGCTGAAAGGATATGATTAGAGACTTTTGGAAGATTAATCTGGCCCCAGATTATAAGGCAAATTTAAGAAGAAAGAAAAAAATGGAAAGTCCAGTTAGGAAGCTATTGCAGTAACATAGATGAGAGATTATGACCAAAACCAGGGCAATAAGTAGGAAGAAATATAAAGGTGTGAATGGAAGAGATACTACCCAGGTAGACTGTACCAATTTGGGAACCAACTGGATGTAGAAGGCGGGCAAGGAAAGCATTAAACTGGTCTGGGCTCTTGAGCCTGGGTAACTTAGAGAATGTTGGTGTCATGATCCAAAACCAGGGAGTCGAGAGGAGTCCATCGGGACAGGAGAGGAGAGGAGGGGTTAAAGCAGGGTGTGCCCGGTGCCTGACCCACCAAGGAAGCAAGGGCTGTTCCGTCTGCAGAGAGATCAGAATAGCCGAGAAACCATGGAGAGAGGGCCAGCGGGCATTTGCAGCAACATGGATGGACCTAGAAATTACCAGACTAAGTGAAGTAAGTCAGAAAGAGAAAGACAAATATCATATGATATTGCTTATATGTGGAATCTAAAATATGACACAAATGAACTTACTTACAAAACAGAAACAGACTCACAGACATAGAAAACAAATTTATGGTTACCAAAGGGGAAAGGGGGAGAGGGAGGGATAAATTAGGAGTTTGGGATTAGCAGATACAAACTACTACATATAAAATAAACAACAATGTCCTACTGCATAGCACAGGGAAGTATATTTAATACCCTGTATTAAACCATAATGGAAAAGAATATGAAAAAGAATACATATATATATGTATAACTGAATTGTTTTGCTGTACACCTGAAACTAACACAACATTGTAAATCAACTATACTTCAATTTAAAAAGAGAGAGAGGGCCAGTGGGAAAGGAAAGTAGATGAAAAAAATGGTAAAGGAGGGCTAGATAGTGAGCAGTTACATATCCTCAAGATATATATCCTAGCACCTACTGTTCTCTCTTGATGTTTCCAAAGCTCTTTAGAAAGACACTTTCTCTTCCAAAAACCATAGCTGCTTCCCCAGGAGACCAGGCAATAGTAGAAATATGTGTGACAAATGAAGTGGGGATATTGAGGCAAGATTTGGGGTCTTCACCTCCAATGTCCTTCGTAGTTCTAATACTTTTTCTTGGTTTTTCCACTGACAGTTATCAGTTATTCTCCCTCCACACTCTAGAAACCCCGACTCCTGGTCCAGAGATCCTGACTTGTCTGTTTCCCCATTATCCCCAGAGCCCAGGCAGGCCCGAATTCCAGACGATGACCACCACTGTCATCAGAAAGACCAGATCAGAAGCCACCCTCTTGGCCAGCAATCAGGGCCTCTTACCTACCCCCCACCTCCCCTCAGTATCACGCTACATCAGGCACAGACAGGCCCAGGCAGGTCTGGCAGGGCAGCTCCCAGGCTGGGGTGGGAAAGTTGACATCTCCTGAGAGCTTACTCAAAATGCGTGTGCCCTGACAGATCATGTCCTCTGGGGGCACGTCACAGGGACTCAGGAGGCACGATCAGGACATTTCTCAGCCTTGCGGCAGCCAAATGCAGACACCTCCAACTTGCAATCCCACCGCCAAAGTCTCAAAAACAGAATGAAAATCAATTTCCCACAAAGGAACTGGTTTCCTTGGAGATCTAGAATTCCCTCAGTGGCAGAGTCTCTTCATAAATGGGTAAGAAAAGTCACTGCTGCTTCCAATTTTTTTATTGGAACATCTGTTTTCTCTCATAATGCCATTAAACAAACCCAGCAAATTGGAGCTACCAAATTGAAAAATAATAAATGATCAGTTCTCTACTCATCTCCAGCTCTGGAGATTAGGGGAGAAATGAGATCCATTCACAAAAGGATTCTCCTCTTTTTGGAGAAAACCAGCCACATTATAGACATCTCTGGGCTGTGAAATTGAGCAGGATTCTCCAGTAACAACTGAGAGGGACAGTCCGTGGCTGGAAAGGAGAACCATCACCACTTGCTCAGCATTGCCAATAACCCAGATATGGGACCTCTGCTCACAGCTCACAGAGGGCTGCTCTTGTCTCACCTAGACAATATATGGCGAACTCCACATAAAAGGGCAGAAGAATGAAAAACTTTTTTCTAATAAATATTCTTTTGCTGCTAATCCACCCTTTGTAACTGTCAGGCTTCATGGAGCTGGCAGTGAGCCCATCAGATAACAATGCAGCTGTGACCTGAGAAATGTGAGAAGAGGAGCCGATTAATAAAGATGAAAAACATGTTTGGTAACTGTGTCTGAGGGGAGGTCCAAGGGGCGTACTCAGACGGGTATCCTGGCAGCTCTGGGACCCCCAAACTAATGCCACCCAGAAGTTGAGGCTACCCCACAGACATAGGGGTCAGATGTGTGGGTCCTGAAAGCAGGCAGCTAGTTCCTCTAACTTTCTGCACAGGTATTTGCTCCCTGCGCCTTCCCAAGTAGGCTTAACGGAAAATGGAAACAGCGTGACAGAGGTGTCCCACCACAAGGCACATGCTTTTGGTGCCCCACCCCCAGCATTAGGCTGAGAACACACACAGGTCTCCAGGGAGGCAGCCCAAGGCAGTAGCATGCTCCCCTCCTGCTCTCTGACAAGCCCCCAGCAAGCAGCCCCATCCGAAAATGAAGCTGCAGGGAGAGGGATTTGACTAATGGCTATGTTTTCCTAACCAAGAGTTAGGACAAGTGACTCGACCAGTCATGACCATGGGTAAGATGGAGCAATCAGGACAGAACACTTCTGAGCTAGGGCTGTCCTGAAAACTCTGGGTTTCATATGAATGACAGAAGAGAGGATGGAAATACTGGTCTTCTAGACCAAGTGATATGACAAGAATTATTCCATAGACGGAACAGGAAGAAGATGAAGGGATAGAGGTCCATGTTTACACCTCTACATCTTTCTCCAGTTTTCCTCCCTCCATCATCATCTATGATTACATCCTACAGAAAGGTCTGCCCCAGATCAGCCTCCAGGATTTCCCCAAACCCTACCACATTGTTCCTGCTGCTTTTCCCTGCATCTCTGTCCTGCGAGCTGACCCAGACCCCACTGACCACAGAGTTTTGCAGAGGCTCCAACCAGGCATCGGCTTCTCTTTTCAGGAGGAACTGGGGACTACAGGCGTGGTTCATAGTCACCACGCAGGGACAGCAGACTAGTGAGGAGACGTGGGGAGAAGAGTCAGGCATCGTCAGTGCTGTTCATTATTCAATTAAACTTTGGCCCAGAGGCCCAGAATCCCCGGACCCAAAGCCCAATACCAGACCCTTTGTTTTGACTTTCCTCTGCCACCCAGCCATTCTCACCTATGAGGGGTTATTCCCAGCCCTGGGCAACAGCTGTCTGGAGCAATTCTGGAGGAATGGGAGTGGGAGCATTCACTCCACACCCTGGGGAGCCAGCCGGAGAGACACCAGCAGGAGACACAGGAAGACCCCCGGTAGCTAGGCTGCGATAACCAGGAAGACAGCACGAGGGTCTCGGTAGCTCGGAGGAGAGCCAATCCTGTTACAGCCCACCAAGTAATTCATCAAAATTACAGTCACTGTGATAGACCACTCACTTTGTTCCAAGCACTGTTCTAAACTTTTTCCATTCACTAATTTGTCCCAGCATCACAACCTACTTATTTTTGTGGAGGTAAATATCACGTAATGTAAAGTTCACCATTTTAACCACACTAAATTGTACAATTATGTGATTTTCAGGACATTCACAGTATTACGCCACTATCACCCTATGGGATTCCAGAACATTTTTATCACCCCCAAAAAGAAACCGGTACCTTTTAAGTCATTATTCGCAAGAACCTGTTTCTGAGGTAGCGCCCTCTATTGACAAAGCATCACATCACACTCACGGGAGGGAGAAAGGCTTGGGGTCCAGCCAGAGCTGCAGAGCAGGTATGGAAGGAGAACCTGTTGGTGACAGGCAATAAATGAATTACTGGCACATTACTCAAATTTTGCACATGAGGAAAAAGAGCCTGGGAGGTTAAATAACTTGCTCCAGGTCACGCAGTAAGTGGCAAAGCCAGGCTGTCTGACTCCAAAATGAGGTAGATACTTCTGTCTGGAAGATAAAGGCTGAGAAGAAGATGCTGCATATCATCTCATGAACAACACAGATAAGGTTCCATGAATTTGCTGAACAAATCTGAAGCTCTTAGGAAAAAGGGACATTTATAGAGCTTTGAACCAGGAAATTGAATGGAAGCACTCAAGAAGGTAGGAAACCTGTGAAATTCCTTAGCTGTGAAAGCCACGGTCCATCTAATCAGGCCAAGAATTTCAGTAGCAGATAGTAAGCACTGGCTGAGGGAAGTATCACGCGAGGCGCGTGGAGAAGACAAAGAGGCAGCTCCTCGACTTCAATTGTCCCCCAGCTGGTCCCACTGCATTTCTCATATCTTCCCAGCTCGTGTTCTCTGCTCGAGTCCTGATACATCCCATTGTCCTTTTGTTTTTAACTTTTTATTTTATATGGGAGTATAGTTGATTAAAAATTTTGTGCTAGTTTCAGGTGTGCAGCAAAGTGATTCAGTTATACATATACATGTATCTATTCTTTTTCAAATTCTTTGTCCGTAAACATTCCATTGTCCTTAAACATTCCGTAACCTTTCTTGGCTCTGTGCCATTGTTGTTTGTTTTGCTTTGCTTGTTTTCCATCTACAGAGCATTCTCTTCTTCTCTTAATTTATCTGAACCCCATTCCTCCCAAATAACACAGGTCTCAATGAGCTCTTTTTTCTGAATGCAGAAAGCGCATAATAACAATCGGAGTTAACACATAGCAGGCCCTTGTTACGTGGCATGCACCGTGCTGAACGCTTTCCAGTACATGACCTCCTTTAATCCTCACCAAGGAGCCCAGATGAGGCAACCGAGACCTAGAGAGGTTGAATGACTTCCGCAAAGTCACACAAACACCAAGTGGCAGAACCAAGATTAGAACCCTGGTCTTTGTGATTCCAGAACTAACCTCTTAACCACCATATTAAAGAGCCTCTCAGCTGTGTTCTGGCATCACAATGTAGCTCCAACATTTGGAGCTAATATTGTTTCCTAATTATTCCCCACACACTGGCCTTTCCTTCCTACCAGACTACAAGCTCTCCAAGGGCAGGCACCGTGATACAAGGCAGCTCAGCAAAGAGCCTCACATTCAGATTCGTTTCCTTCTTCTCTTCTGTTCCCCCGTAGTGTCTACATCAGTGACGAAATATTTCCACATCCAGCAGCAGAAATTAATGGGCTTACCTGAAGGGAGAACTAACTGATCATTGTACCTTGACCCAAAGAATAAAGGAGGACTATGGTTTAAGTATTGTATTGAGAGGTGAACTGAGGACAGGAAAGTGCTGGGTGCGAGCTACATATTGCTTTGTGGCTGGCCTAGAACCCCAGGTTAAATATTAATGTCAGCCTAATAATAATAACAACTCCCATCTTTAGAGCCCCTGGTACATGTCAGGTCCTGTACTAAGCATTGAATTTACAATAGCTCATAAGTCCACACACCAAGCTTATGAGATAGGTACTGCTATTATCACTGCTTTGTAGATGAGGAAACCAAGACTCAGAGAAGATACTTTCCTAAAGGTTCATAGTTGCTAAATGGCAGAGTTGGAATTTAACCCAGAGTTTTCCAGTTCTAAAACTTGAGGGAAGGGGAGGACCCCCAAAACCTATTTAGGGAACAGCACCTCTCACCTAAGTTCAAATATTCAAACTTTTCATATCATAAATATTTACTATTTCTAAACAGAGGTTAATTGATCCACATAATACATGGCCACTGTGGTCGAGAGGCTTACAATTCAGACAAGAGGACAGTGAAGGGTGAGAAGCAAGATGCAGGACAACCACTGGGCCTGGACAACAAGGAAACGGGCTGCCTTGTGAGGGAACTGATGGGAGTAGAGAAAAGCATGGGAATTTTAGGAAAGGGATCTAATTAGATGACTTCTAAGTTTCCTTCCAAAACTATTAAGAATATTCTGTAATTCTGTTAATTGGCTGACAGTCAACGGGAGATGTAAGAACTTAACTCTAGCAAAGTTCAGGGCTAAGGACACACTTTATAGCCACCAGCATGGAAGAAGTAGATGCTGTCACAAATAGTGGCTGGAGTTCCCAGTGGAGGACATGAGAGGGGTGGGAGCAGAAGCCAGAGATAAACACTGGGAGCTAGAGGCAAGAAGGCTGTGGGAGAGGGAAGCAAAAAAGGAGGAGGAGGAGGAGAAGAAGAGGAGGAGGAGGAGGAGGAGAAGGAGAAGAAGAGGAGGAGGAGGGGGAGGGGGATGGGGAGGAGGAGCTGGGGAAGAAGAGGAAGAAAAAGGAGGAGGGGGAAGGAAGGAGAGGGAGAGGGAAGGGAGGGAAGAAGAGAAAGAAGGAGACTAACACCAGTTAATCCAAGGGCGGCAGCAAGGGAGAGAATGGCTCATTGCAAATCAGGAAGCACTTGTGAGTACTTATTCTTCATGCATTTGACATTCTATTCATTCAACAAATAATCTCTGAGTATTACTGTGTGCCAGGCATCATTCCTGGAGCTGGAAAGCATGGTGAACACACAGGTAAAGCCTGGCTCTCAGGCACTAACACTCTTGGATGATGCTTATGAGCAAGACACTTCATTGTGGGTGACATGAAAGAATGGAGATCATGGTCCCTACGCCCAAATCACTCAAAGCTGGGCTATGGATACTAAACAAACACAAGGCGAACTGAAAAGATGTAAAGAGAATAGCAGATAGGAGAGAAACTAGCAAGTCAAAGTTTTGTCCTGCCAGGTGGAAGAGACAGGAACATGTTTGGAGGCAGGGAAGTGTGCCAACCAAATTTAATTACACACTGCTTTACACTGTTTAAAATATTAAACCTTCATATTCCTCAGAAACTGAATCTTACTACCGCTACTTCTCAAGTAATATAGCTGTCCCTCCTAGGAGTAGTTCTAGAAGTCCTGTCATCTCAGCTAGACCAAGCCAGGCAGACTTCCCAGAAGGGGAGGCAGGAAAGAGATGGTGCCCATCCTTCATAAACCAGCATTTATTGTTTGCTATGGGCCAGGGATATAACATGGTCCTAAAATGTACATCAAAGATAGAAGGGACCTTACAGATCATCCAGCCAGATTTCATTATTTTACAAATGAAGAAACCGAGCTGTGGGAACATGAAATGATTTGTCCATGGTGAATTAGTAGCACTGACAGACTCAAATCCCAGTTTCCTAGAGATCCCTCTTCCTCCAGATAGAAAAAGGACTACGTATACAGGCAGGGAATCTCTGAGGATTTCCCCCAGCCCAATCCCAGGACTATAGCTTTTTTTTTTTTTTTAACATCTTTATTGGAGTATAATTGCTTTACATTGTTGTGTTAGTTTCTGCTGTATAACAAAGTGAATCAGCTATACATAAACATATATCCCCATATCTCCTCCCTCTTGCATCTCCCTCCCACCCTCCCTATCCCACCCCTCTAGGTGGTCACAAAGCACCGAGCTGATCTCCCTGTGCTATGCGGCTGCTTCCCACTAGCCATCTATTTTACATTTGGTAGTGTATATGTGTCCATGCCGCTCTCTCACTTCGTCCCAGCTTACCTTTCCCCCTCCTCGTGTCCTCAAGTCCATTCTCTACGTCTGCGTCTTTATTCCTGTCCTGCCCCTAGGTTCTTCATAACCTTTTTTTTTTTTTTAGATTCCATATATATGTGTTAGCATACGGTATTTGTTTTTCTCTTTCTGACTTACTTCACTCTGTATGACAGACTCTAGGTCCAACCACCTCACTACAAATAACTCAGTTTGGTTTCTTTTTATGGCTGAGTAATATTCCATTGTATATATGTGCCACATCTTCTTTATCCATTCATCTGTCGATGGACACTTAGGTTGCTTCCATGTCCTGGCTATTATAAATAGAGCTACAATGAACATTGTGGTACATGACTCTTTTAGAATTATGGTTTTCTCAGGGTATATGCCCAGTAGTGGGATTGCTGGGTTGTATGGTAGTTCTATTTTTAGTTTTTTAAGGAACCTCCATACTGTTCTCCATAGTGGCTGTATCAATTTATATTCCCACCAACAGTGCAAGAGTGTTCCCTTTTCTCCACACCCTCTCCAGCATTTATTGTTTGCAGATTTTTTGATGAGGGCCATTCTGACCGGTGTAAGGTGATACCTCATTGTAGTTTTGATTTGCATTTCTCTAATGATTAGTGATGTTGAACATCCTTTCATGTGTTTGTTGGCAGTCTGTGTATCTTCTTTGGAGAAATGTCTATTTAGGTCTTCTGCCCATTTTTGGATTGGGTTGTTTGTTTTTTTGATATTCAGCTGCATGAGCTGCTTGTAAATTTTGGAGATTAATCCTCTGTCAGTTGCTTCATTTGCAAGTATCTTCTCCCATTCTGAGGGCCGCCAGGACGATATCTTTATCCAACCCCTCCCCTCTCGCTCTCCCTGCGTCACTCCCGTTCCATCCCCCAGTCCGGCTCTGGGATCTCACCTGGCAGGCCTCTACTGCTCAGACCTCTGGTTCTGGGACTCTCCAGCAAGATGAGACTCAGAGAGGCTGGTGCAGGCTTCCCCAGGGCTGCCGAGTTCTAACCAGAACTCAAGTGTAGCAGTAAAAACCCTGAAAGATCCAAAGCCTGCCTGAGGTTCTCAAAGCAAATAGAGGCAAGGGCACCAGGCCACGGACAAGGGCAAAAGATGTTTGTGGTAGTTCCCCTTGCTGGAATGCACCAGCACCAACACCACCCAGGGCTGGAACGGAAACCCAAAAAACCCAGCCCCAGTCTCCACTGGGCCAAGGGAAGCTCCATGCTCTACTCTGCCCTCAAGGGCCCGGACCTGGGATGAGGAAAATATGCAAGGGTAGTGCTGGAGAATCCAGGGCCTCCTGGGGGTAGGGGGTGACTGGAGAAGACCACCACCAGCAGGGGGGAAGCGGAAGAAAGGCTCTTGTTTTCCTGGAGGCTGTGCCCTGCCCTGGGAGAGCAGCTCCCCAGAAATGATACTTGAGGACCTGGCTTGGGGCCACAAAAGCATATACTCTGGGTTTTATTTCCCCTTTATAAATGGAGGCAGGGGAGGAGAGGGATTCTTCGGCTGAGTAAACACAGTACTCCTGGGTCCAGCCCACAAGGCTTGGCCCTGGGAAGAGCAAACAAGCCGCCTGCCCTGTCCCAGCAGGTTTGTGGACACCGGCCTCCAGCTGCCACTCACTGCCCTGGGGCGTGGATGTGGGGCAGGGGAAGGGAGAGGTGCCTCCCCTCTCTTCCTAACTCTCCCAGGGATGTTGGAGAAAATCTGTAGTCCAGCCGTCAACCCCCAGAGTAAGGCCAGGCCCAGTGTTTAATGCCACCAAAAGCCGTCAGATGTAACTTGGTATCCCACCCCCAACCCATGTCATCTCAGTTCCCACTGTCCTCACTGACCCAGGCCCCTGAGCCCAGCTGCAAGCCCATGGTTTCTTCCCCATAAGCCCCTGCCCAGGCTGTGGGCTTCCCCTACTGATGGCTATGTGTCTGGCACGTCACAAGCCAGGAGCGAGCACCTGGGATCCAAACGGTCAGCCACAGAAGTAAAATGTTAATAACAACCAGTGTTTGTGCAGAATTCTGTAATTTGCAAAGTACTTTTTACAGACATCAGTTCTATCCTCCTAGGAGCCTTCTAAGTTAGGCATTCTCGTCTCCCCATTTTACAGATACGGAGGCAGTCACTGAAGTGGCCAAGTCAGGACTTGAACCCAAGCCACCTGACTCTCCGGTTCACAGTCCGTCGCTGCAAAACCGGCAGCGTGATCACGGATGCTGGCGATCCGTAGAACGGGTTATAAGTAACTCTAGCTTTGCAACACCTGGCTTTTCAAACCCGGCAGCTGGATGAATGAGAAGCTCTGACCTGGCAGCCTGAGGGCTCCAGACCTCGCCTGACCCCTGCGCTCCCAGGCCCCCACCCCAGCAGGTGCCCCCTCACCTCTCCCGGCTTGCCCTCCCTGCCACACTCCTGGCCTGGCCAACGCCCTCAGCGCGCTGTTTGCTTTGCTGAGAGCTTCCGTTGGCTCGCGTGTGGGTGTTTGTTGTTAATTTCTCTTACAGATGGCAGACAGCCTGCGCTCCCCACCATCACCCCACCCCAAGGGCTGTGTGGAAAGCAGACGCTGCAGGGCAGAACCAAAGCCTAGCAGCTGAACAGCCCGTCTGCCGGCATCTTTTATCCAACCCAAGTCCAGACAGTATCTTTACAAAATTCCTTTTAACTCCTCCATCACTGGGGACTCTTCCAGCCTGGCTCCCATCAGACTGGAGCCCCCAACACTTCCCCCACCCTCACAGAAACATCTGATGGGGCAGGACACACCGTTCCAAAAAGCAATTTGTTTTTTTGGGAGGGAGGTTGTTTGTTTTTTTGGCTTCCATCCATTACGCCCCCTCAGAACCCAGAGACCCTACGCTCACAGAAACTTCTGGCAAAAGGAGAGGAAGGCGTTGATCTATAGAAGGTAGAAGATCATTCTTGTCCTCCGTGCTCAGAACTCCCCTCAGCAGAAGGGCCACAGTGACCCTCACTTTTCACTGCCTCTGAGAGGCCCCGTGATGAGACAGGTGCTCCTGTGGGGATTGGAGTACAGGAGTGCTGGAAAAGGATGGAGCTTCTCTGTTTTTAAAGCAAATGTTTCTTATTCCCAAATCTCAATATCCCCATCTGGCCCCAAGAGCTGTGCTCAACCTGGCGACAGGCACCTCTCCCTCTAGAAATGCACTGGGTCAAGGCCAGCATACAGGGGCTGGTAAGGGGCTGAGGGTCCTTGCTACCCATGCCTGAGGCTACAGCTCCAGAGGGGCATGCCTGCCACCCTCCCCTGCACTCCCACCACTGTTCAGTGACTCCGGCTAGACTCCCCAGTTTACATCCCTCAGTCTCTTTCCTGTTTCTACTGCTCTGCCCAGCTTCTCAGATAGATGACTTGGCTACCCAGCCTCCCTGGGTTTTCTTTTCAGCCCTGGTCATGTCTTGAGTGATCTCCGTCATCTACAGCTTACTGGCCAAGGCCCGTCTCACTCTACCCTCATGCTCACACCTACAGGACCCCAGCCAGGCCCAGGAGGGAAACTGATGGCTATCACTCCTGAGCCCTGCTGGACATTTTATGTCCACCTGGAAGTATGGACTTGGAGATGTCCAAGCTGACTCTGTCTACAAGGACCTAGAAGCAGCCGAAGATGCTGCTAAGGGAAAAGGCAAAGGAGCATACAGGACACCCACAGAGCCATCAGTAGGTGGGACACAGAAGTCTCCGTGGCCGCCCCCTGGCAGTTCTGTAGTTCTGCAGATGTTGACACAGGGTCCCAGACTCCCAAGATTCATTCCTGGGTTAGACGACTAACTCCAATTTAGGCAGGCCAAATTCTAGAACAAAGAGAGAACTTGGGCCCTGGTGTGCAGAAGCTGCTTTGCCCAGTCGCTAGAGACACAGTGTTACCCAGTGCACGTTGCCAGCCTGTGTGCTCTGCTATGCTTTCCAACCTGAACCTCTTGGCTCACGCAGGCCCCATATTTTTCCTGGCCAGGCTTCCAGACCTTCAAGGCCTGGCTCTACGAAGCCTTCCCTGACCCATCTTAACTGAAGCCAAGCACTCTCTTGGGGCTTTTATCCAACCCTTACCAAATTCCACCAGGTATTTCAGTTATCTGGGTATACATCTTATCTGTAAACTTCTGAACAACAAAGATATCCTTTTGATCTGTTCTCACTGACCACCCACTGCTCCCCACCCCTTGCACAGAGCAGACAGTAACCATTTTCCAGATCAATAAATCCAAGATAATTACCCCAAGTCCTTCTGATTGGCCACTAAGGGATCCTGGCAAATGGTTGAGGGAAAAGAAAACAAGAAAACAAGACATGTCCCCGTCTCCTTGGCAACCACATGTATTACTCTAAGTTTCAAAACAGAATGCTAGTGAATGTCCTCAGTCAGAGGGTCCCTGGGTATAAGACCCTCCCCCATCCTCTCTGGACATTACCTTAAATTTCCACTTACACTTTTCTGGTGGCACATCTGTCCCTACACTTCTAACCCATCCAACAAAAACCTTTGGTTGACATATTAAACACTTTTTCAAAACCCCAGTTTCCTGAACTCGAGGAAAAACAGGTTTCTCCTGCCTGGGGTGCAGGGTGCTGCCTGGCCAGTGCGTGCGGCTGCCCCCTTTCCTGCACATCCATGCCTGGCGGACAGCGAAGTCTCTGTGGTCGGGACCCCAGTGAGGCCTCCTGGTGATTTGCATATAATCACACACGATGCTGGGCACAACAAAGCCACTCCACACAGCAGAGCCTTCTCAGCTGAGTTTAAGGTTTAATCTCTTCATACAAAAGTTTCTGTTTTGCTTTCACTGAGCTCTGGGACTATTGCTAATGATGCTAAACAAATAATCGCCCTTTATCCCCCTTTGGAGGCTTTGCCCTGTACATTGTGGCCGCACAGGCCCCAGTTGTTGTGGTTTACGGGCCAGGCCTGCACCTGCACTGTTTGTGTGAGATTACCGGATGCCCAGCAGAACTCTTTAAAGAGAGCCAAGCACAGTGGCAGCAGAGGATGGGGCTAGGGAGGAAGTGCCAGCCAGACACCAGTGCTAGGCTTCCCGGACTCCCAGAGCCCCCTGTCCTTTCCCTCGGGAAGCACTCACCCCCACGCCTCCTCCAAAATCCAGCTCTTCCTTTACTAGTCTTCCAAGTTGGTCTTCTTCCTCCTCCAGTGTTTGGCCCCCTCATGCTTCCCCTCCCAGACTCACGCAGCCCCTCCAATTATGCACTCTTTGTCCAGCCATCTGGGAGTCACTCTGAACATCAGTTCATTTACTTCAGCACTTCGCCCCAGGTCTCAGAGTTTGCCCCAGCAGAGAGCCTCTAGGACACTGTTTCAAAGGGATGCTTCGTACCTTTTGTCTTGGCTCCAACCCTCTGCCAGGTCATTTTGAGAATGAGCCATGATCCCCTGTCTCTTCTATTGATGCAGGATTTGGAAGTCAATAATCAGACAGGTGGCCTAGATAAGGGTGCCCTGGCTGTCTCGGTTATCTACTGCTGTGTAACAAACAACCCCAAAACCTAGAAGCATAAAACAACTATCATTTTATTCTATCTCACAATGTTGTAGTTCAGAAATTTGTTCAGGGCTCAGCCGGGCAATTTTTCTGTTCCATGTGTCATCAGCAGGGGTTACTCTGTGGTGTTCAGCTGGCAAATGGGCTGATCTGGAGGTCTTATGCCCTGGTAGGTGCAACTGGAAGGTTTGGCTCATCTAGGACTGTTGACCAAAGGGCCTACATGTGGTCTCTTCAGCACGGCAGTCTCAGGATAATGGTATTTCTTATATAGCAGATCAAGGCTCCCAGAAAGAATGTTTCTAAAGAACAGAGCAGAAGCTGCAAGGCTTCTTATGACCTAGGCTCAGAACTCCCAGAATCTCACTTCTTCCACATGCTATTGGTCAAGCAGGTTCAAGACGAGGGAATTTGCAGACATCTTTAATCTATCACACCAGCTAAAAAGGTCTTCTCAAGAGCCACCAGCCCTACAACCAGTATGAGAGCAATGTCCTGGGCCCAAAGGCCGAATAGCCTAGCCTTGCAAATAAAACATCACAGTTACCAGCCTGCGTACCCTAGGTGCTGGTATCACTTTCCCCCAAAGACTCAAGCAAACATCCTACCCCTGGCCTAGTGCAAAGTCCCCAGCTGACCCACTGCTTGGCCTGCTTATCACCTGCCTTGGCTGCTGGCAGGACCTTCGGTTTTTCTTGGCTGCTACCAGACCTGGAGCTGCCCTTTTCAAAAGACTTTTGTTAACAGATGGCTTTGGATGGGAGATAAGGAAGTTTGATTCCATTTTTATAGAGGCAAAGAGGCTGCCATAAGATAGGGGGTTAAATCTCCAGACTTCAAGTCCCACCCCGGCCCTTGCAGGATGGCCCCGGCAGCAAGTCCCTACTGAGGGAAAGGGATGTCACTATGTCACTGCTCTAAGTCTCCCTGGGAGTCTTGAGGAGGAGGGAGGCAAGGTGAATGGGGGATGGGGGGTTGGGGTAGGGTTCTATCTGCCACACCACTGAGGCATTGAGTCACGTCAATACCAAGTAACTCCTAGTCAGACAGGCTCTGGAAGACTCATCTGGCCCAGACCAGCTGCACTTTCCCTGGCTCCAGGCTGGGAGTGGCAGGCATCTGTCAGGGCAGTCTTTGCCCCAGGAGCAAGGGTGCAAGGTCACATAGACCAGGGTTACACACAGTCTTTTTTATTTTCTTCATTAATATGTTTCAAATTTTATTATGAAATATCCAAGCCATACAAAAAGGAATGACTAATACACAAACAAACGCCCATGCACCCACCCCCTAACTTAAGAAATAAAATGTTACCAATAGTATTGAAGTTCCCTGGTCCACGTGTATTTTCAAGGCTCTGGAGAGTTGGGGAGAAAAGGGGGTCTGCTCATTTCTACACAGGAAGGGAAGAAGCATTGGTGAGGAAGAGGGTAGCTAACCTAGGTGTCAGCAATTGCTGCTCCAACTAGAAAGGGGCCTCTTGTTAATAATAAGATATTATAGTATCAAGGGTATTTTATAAGAGTCTGGGAATGGACTATAAAGAATTAGAACATTTCTTCCTTCACCTCCCATCTCAGAGACTCCCTGCATTCCACAGTCTGAGTTAGTCACTGGTTCCTTAGGGAATCTTTAGAGACTGACTTTTACGTCTCTATGTCCATCTATATCCCACACTTGACTAAACTCTACGACTGTGCATTATTCATTTTTAATCTCTCACAAAGTTCTTATGCAGAGCCAGGACTCTTTGTTACTGACATGAATGTGTGATTAACTCTTGGGAAACCCCCATGGTCAATGGGCAGGGAAGAGGAAACTTAACAGAAAAGGAAAGAAAAAGCAGGTTGAAAAATAAGAGACCAGAGCACATTTAGTACCCAGATCTTGGTGTCTAAGGCCATTCTCCCATAAAGGGACCAGGGCTCCTTGGAGAAATGGCTGATTCTAAGACTAGGAAAAGAAATATACAAGATGAGAAGATGAGCCTCAGGCATCTTTCAGTACCACAAAGTAAGGAAATTGCATAAAAATCATCTAAAATCCACAATGATGGGTTATATCAAAGGACCCAGGAGCCAACTGAACTAGCTCCCACCTGTCACCACTGGATTTTGAGAAAAACAAAACAAAACAAAACTTTCAACCCAAAGTATGAAATCAATATCCATGAGTCCATACTGATGCAAATAATTGGAAGAATAAATAAATAAATAGGAAAGAAACAACAAATCTCCCATGCAGAAGAATTCCACATATTTTATGTAGGTAGTCGACCTTCCAGGAGGGGGGAGCATAGATCTCCCCTTCTTCAGTGTGGGCTGTACATAGGGACTTCCTTCCAAGGGGTACAGTATGGAAAGGAGAAAAATAAAAGAGTAACTTTACAATGGAGAAAATCTGACAAACAACCTCAGCCAGGTGACCAAGGTCAACATCAACAGGAACACATCATGGTGATAGTATGCATCCTTGATATAAAGTGATGTAAACAGCACTTTATCTCCGTGGTCTTCCTCCCAAAAAACCATAGCTCCAGTCCAATCATGAGAAGAACATCAGACAAATCCCAATGGAGGGACATCCTGCAATATACCTGATGAGTACTCCTCGAAATTGTCAGATCATCAAAAGCAAGGAAAGTCTGAGACACTGTCACGACCAAGAGGAACCTTAGGGGACACGACAACTAAATGTAATGTGGTGCTCTGGATGGCATCCTGGAACAGAAAAGGACATTAGGGAAAAACTAAGGAAACCTGAACAAACTGTGAATGTTAGTTAATAATAATATATTCATTTGTTGATTATAATAAATGTACTATATTACTGTAAGATGTTTATAATAGGGGAAACTGAGTGCGAGGTATTTGGGAACTCTCCATACTATCTTTGCAATTTTTCTATAAATCTAGAACTGTTCGTTTAAAAAATCAGCATGTTCCAGGAAAAAGTTAAATAGAACTGTAAAAACAGAGGGAAAAAGTAATAGCCTGAGGGGACTTCGGAATCACTGAAGTTAAGAAGTCCCCAACCTGTCAGAACCAGTGAAGAGTCAAGTAAAATCAAATATGAAAGATCTAGACCAGCTGGGGGCACTGCCAGGGGCCTTGGAGAGGGCAGTGTTGGGATGATGGTGACTACAGAAATCAGAGGGCTGGGGGAGACAGTACGAGGACCTGGGGACAACTAATGTGACCCTCTATCAGAGAGTGTCCCTAAAGGATAGACAAAAAGACTCTTCCTCAGTGAGAAGCCTCAAACTTCTTACTGAACATCACAGGCGAGTCTTCAAAACAATGCTGAGGGGAAAAGTGAAAAACAGGATGAGATGGCACAACAAACTTTACATTTTTAAAGTGCGTGCACATAAACAATACTCATGTTGCAAGAACACTCACAAATACATGTTAAATTTATTAGAATGATTGTCTATGGGGAGATGGAAATGAGAATAAATGGGGGAAAATAAATGAATAAAATAGAGGGTGTTCCTGCCCAGACGTGCATTGAAAACATGCCATAAACTGAGTATAATTAACTCAAATCTCTACACCTCAGGGACGTGTGTGAGTGTGTGTGTGTGTATGTGAGAGAGAGAGAGAGAGATTGACGAAAGGGAAGAAAAAGAAGGGAAGGAAAGCAGAAGAGGTAATGGAATCAGGTTTTCTTCCAAACTGGAGGAAAGGCAGAAGAGAAGGTGATCATGGGAAGGGGGAGGGTGGCCATGCCAGGGAAGGAAGGCAGGCAAGCACAGCATCTAACGCGGAGTGGGTGTTTCCCTGTGGGAGGGGGGCCATATCAAAGGCAACTGTCAGCCCAGGAAGTTTGTTTTTGAAAGCCACAACCTTCCTTGTCAAGTAGGATGTTCGGCTATAAGCTTTAAGGAACAACAGAAAAAGAAATATTGGTGAGAAGAAGCTGTGGTGAAGAGAAGAGACTGGGAACTCAAAAGAAAACCTAGGGTTCCAATCATGGTCTTGTGAAAAAGCACTGATGGGGATTTGGACACCGGCCAGTTATGTGACCTTGTGGAAATCTCTTAACCTCTCTGAGCCTAGGTTTCCTCATCTTTAAATTGAAGGATTGGAACCAATGTCTAAACTCTCTTCTCCGACTCCACAGTGAATGCCATCTGTGCGTTAACACAGGAAGGAAGGTTAGTCAGGTTTCCTGACCGCGGCTGGTTTCCTACCATGGTCTTCATCATTTGTCTCCTGCTCCTTTTGCTTATCATGCCAATGAAGTCCCGGGAAAGTCCTCTCTCTGTGCCCTTTCAGCAGGTATAATCATTCACACAACTTAGCACTTGATTCTACATCTTTTCTCGTGGCTTCACTGGTCGAATATATGGCCTACGAGGGCAGAGTCCCTTCATGTCTTGTGTTTCTTTTGTATCCCCACAGGACTGGGCCTCGGAAAGGGGTTCGTTACATTGCCACATTCTGGGCCCAAAATATCCCCAATGGCTAAAGATTCTAATGCCAGGCATCCCAAAGTAGTTCTCTACAATTAGGAACAGATTTTTTATTCAAATTTTTACCTGAGGAGCAATCTGAGCTTTTTTTCCCCTCTTTTCCAGTTTGCTATTCCTAGAAATCCAATCCAGTACCCTGGCCTCATGGGAATTTTCCATCTTGTCCTGTCCCAAGATAAGCCACTTTCCTTCTCTGGGCCTCAGTTTCCTCATTTGCAAAATAAGAGGGTTAAAGGATGTAACTCCTAGGGTCCCTTCCAGTTCTAATACTCTTCACCCACCCAAGTAATCTGATGCTAATTAGGGCCCCAGGACCCTCTCACCAGCCAAGTACAACCTTACAGCTCTATTCACCAGGTAGAAAGTCAAGGTTGTCAAGGTTGATTTCATAGCAGGAAGGAGAATGAGAAGGGCTACTGGCTGTGACTATTATAGACACAGGAAGAAGAGTGTCCAGAAGGAGACCGAATTTCCCATAAGATCTCAGAGCAGGATGAAGCTCACCTATCTTCTCACAGAGGAAGGAAGGTTGGCAAGATGAACCCACATTCTGCCACCTGGGAAATGTGTATAATTCATATGGAAAGAACATGCTTGGGAGCAAAAGTACCTGGGTTCTCCCCTGACCACACCTCCTATTAACGGGATGATCTCAGGCAAGTGACTTAACCTCTCTGAGCCTCCATTTCTTACATGATAAGATGGGTTGATTGCAATGCCTATCTCACAAGGTTGTTGGAGTATCAAAAAGGATGGTGCATGTCAAAGTTCCTTATAAAACTTTGCTACTTATCTCACTTTACCTGAGAGTTTGTTTGAAATTCAGAATTCTGGGCCCCACCCCACATCACCTATAGCACTGAATCAGAATCTCCCTTTTAGGATCTCAAACACTCAATAGCAAGAAAACAAACAACACAATTTTAAAAATGGTCAAAGGACCTGAATAGACATTTTTCCAAAGAAGACATACAAATGGCCAACAGACACATGAAAAGATGCTCAACATCACTAATCATCAGGGAAATGCAAATCAAAACCACAATGAGATATCACCTCACACCTGTTGGAATGGCTGTTATCAAAAAGACAAAAGATAACAAGTGTTGGCAAGGACTTGGAGAAAAGGGAACCCTTGTGCACTGTTGGTGGGAATGTAAATTGGTACAGGCATTATGGAAAACAGTATGAAGGTTCCTCAAAGGACTAAAAATAAAACTGCCATAAGATCCAGTAATCCTGTTTCTGGATATATATCCAAAGGAAATGAAATCAACATGTTGAAGAGATAGCTACACTCCCAGTTCATTGCAGCATTATTCACAATAGCTAAGATATGGAAACAACCCAAATGTCCATCAATGGATGAATGGATAAAGAAGATGTTATATATGCGGGTCTTCAAACTATTTTGAGTATATTTTTGTGTGTGGTGTGAGGTAGTGTTCTTTCATTGATTTACATGTAGCTGTCCAGATTTCCCAACACCACTTGCTAAAGAGACTCTCTTTTCTCCATTGTATATTCTTTATTGTAGATTAATTGACCACAGGTGTGTGGGTTTATTTCTGGGCTCTCTATTCTGCTCCATTGATCTATATGTCTGTTTTGTGCCAATACCATGCTGTTTTGGTTACTGAAGCTTTGTGGTGTTGTCTGAAGTCTAGAAGGATTATGCCTCCAAGCTTTGTTTTTTTTCCTCAGGATTGTGGGTCCTTCGTGATTCCATATAATCTTTAGGATTATTTGTTCTAGCTCTGTGAAAAATGTCATGGGTATTTTGATAGGGATCACATTAAATCTGTAGATTGCTTTGGGTAATATGGTCATTTTAATGATATTAATTCTTCCAATTCAAGAGCTTAAGATATCTTTCCATTTCTTTGAATCATCTTCAATTTCCTTTATCAATGTTTTATAGTTTTCAGCATATAAGTCTTCTATCTCCTTGGTTAAGTTTATTCCTAGGGTTGTTTTTTTTTAGGTGATTTTAAATGGGATTATTATTTTACTTTCTCTTTCTGATATTTCATTGTTAGTGTAAGGAAATGCAATGGATTTTTGTATATTAACCTCATATCCTGCTACCTTGCTGAATTCATTTATTAGTTCTAATAGTTTTTCTGTGGAGTCTTTGGGTTTCTCTATATAGAGTATCATGTTATCTGGAAATAGTGACATTTTTGTCTCTTCCTTTCCAATCTGGATAACTTTTATTTCTTTTTCTTGTCTGATTGTTGTGGCTAGGACTTCCAATACTATGATGAATACAAGTTGTGAGACCATAAAACTCCTAGAAGAGAACATAAGCAAAACATTCTCAGGCATAAATCATAGCAATATTTTCTTAGATCAATCTCCCAAGGCAAAAGAAATAAAAGCAAAAATAAACAAATGGGGCCCAATCATCTTAAAAGCTTTTGCACAGCAAAGGAAATCATCAACAAAACAAAAAACAACCAACAGAATGAGAGAAAAAAACTGCAAACAATGCAACTGACAAGGGCTTAATATACAAAATATACAAACAGCTCATACAACTCATACAACCTAATCAAAAAATGGGCAGAAGACCTACATAGATATTTCTCCAAAGAAGACATACAGATGGCCAATAGGCACATGAAAAGATGCTCAACATTGCTAATTATTAGAGAAGTATAAATCAAAGCATAATGAGGCATCACTTCACACTGGTCAGAATGGCCATCATCAAAATGTCTACAAATAATAAATGCTGAAGAGGGTGTGGAGAAAAGGGAACCCTCCTACACTGTCGGTGGGAATGTAAATTGGGGCAGCCAGTGTGGAAAACAATATGGAGGTTCCTTTAAAAACTAAAAATAGAGCTACCATATGATCCAGCAATCCCCATTACTGGACGTATATCCAGAAAAAATGAAAACTCTAATTCAAAAAGATACATGCACTCCAATGTTCATAGCAGCACTATTTATAATAGCCAAGACATGGAAACAACCTGAGTGCCAATCAACAGACAATTGGCTTAAGAAGATGTGGTATACAAATACAGTGGAAGATTAGCCATAAAAAAGAATGAAATAATGCCATCTGCAGCAACATGAATGGACCTAGAGAATATCATAGTAAGTGAAGTAAGTCAGATAGAGAAAGACAAATATTGTATGATATTACTTATATGTGGAATCTAAAAAATAATACAAATGAATATATATACAAACAGAAATAGACTCGTAGACACAGAAAACAAAATTATGGTTACCAAAGGGAAAGGGAGAGGGGAGAGGCAAATTAGGAGTATGGAATTAACAGATACAAGCTACTATACATGAAATAGATAAGCAACAAGGATTTACTGCATAGCACAAGGAACTATATTCAATATCTTGTAATAAACTATAATGGAAAATACTCTGAAAAAATATATATACATATACATATATATATGTGTATATGTATATAACTGAATCACATTGCTGTATACCTAAAACAAACACAATATTGTAAATCAACTATACTTCAACTCAGAAAAATGTGATATGTATATTAGAGTATAGAAATATTGAAATAATGATGGAATATTATTTGGTCATGAGAAAAAAAGGAAATCCTGCCATTTGTGACATGAATCAACCTAGAGGACACTAAACTAAGTGAAATAAGCAAGATAGAGAAAGACAAATACTGCATGATCTCATTTGCATGTGGAATCTAAAAACAGTCAAACTCATAGAAGCAGAGAGTATTGTGGTGATTACAAGGGGCAGGGAGGTGGGGGAAATGGGGAGATATTGGTCAAAGGGTACAAAGTTTCAGTTATGTAGGATGAATGAGTCTAGAGCAGCGGTCCCCAACCTTTTTGGCAGCAGGAACCGGTTTCGTGGAAGACAATTTTTCCACGGACTGGGGTGGGGGGGGGATGGTTTCGGGATGATTCAAGCACATTGATTTATTATGGTCTCTGGGCAGTCAAATCTCTCTGCTAATGATAATCTGTATTTGCAACTGCTCCCCCTCACTCGCATCACCACCTCAGCTCCACCTCAGACCATCAGACATTAGATTCTCATAAGGAGCGTGCAACCCAGATCCCTCGCATGCGCAGTTCACAGTAGGATTGGCGCTTCTATGAGAATCTAATGCCACCGCTGACCTAACAGGAGGCGGAGCTCAGGTGGTAATGCGAGCGACGGGGAGCAGCTGTAAATACGGATGAAGCTTCGCTTGCCGCTCACCTCCTGCTGTGCAGCCCAGTTCCTAACAGACCACAGACTGGTACCCGTCTGTGGCCGGGGCGGGGGGGGGGGGAGGGGGTTGGGGACCCCTGTCTACAGAGCTAATTCACAGCATGATGACTATAGTTAACGACACTGTACTGAATACTGGAGACAAGCTAAGAGAGTAGATTTCAAGTGCCCTTATCACACAAGCAAAAAAAAAAAAGGGTAACTAGGTCAGGAAATGACATGTTAATTAGCTTAACTGTAGTAATCACTGCACTATATATATGTGTATCGAATCATGTTGTACACCTTAATTATATATAATTTTTATTTTTAAAATATATAAATAAAAGAGAAAAATAAAATTAAAATTTTAAGTAAAAAAAGATCCCCAGATGATTGGTAGGAACAGTAAAGTTTTAGAAGCAACATAAAACATTACACAGATGTTAATCTTAATTTCCACCAAGATAATTAAGGTATTGATGCTAATTTACACACACACACATGTGCGGGCACACACACACCCACACACACACACCCTCCCTTGCAACTGCATTTCTTCCACTTTCACCATCCCCGCCTCCCAACACACACACATACACACACACACACACACACACACCATTTCCTGTGAGCTCACAGTGCCACCTTCTGGAAAGACAAAGGCAGGAGGACTGTGCCATTCAGTGAGAACAAAGCAGATGACAGAGGGATGTGCTGGGCAGGGGGGCACTCACAGGCCTAGGGGACCCTGGAGAGAAGTGGCTTTGCTGGAAGATGTAATCCTGCTCTGTTCAGTATGGTAACCACTAGTCACGTGGATCTACTGAGCACTTGAACTGTGGCCAGTCCGAATTGAGGTGTGCTGTAAGCGTAAAATGGATTTCAAAGACTTAGTACAAAAAATATATGTATAACGTATTATTAGTTTTTATATTGATTACCTGTTGAAGTAATAGTTTTGACACATTAAGTTAAATCAAATATATTATTAAGATTCATTTCACTTGTTATTTTTTACTCTTATAATGTGGCTACCAGAAAACTATAGATTACATATGTGACTCTCATTGTATTTCTATTGGACAGCACTGATGTAAGCTATGTTGTTTCAGAATACATGTTCCTAGGAATCTTAATTTCTTCCCCCTTAAATGTGTCTGTAAAGGAGCCTTTGCTTCTGCACCCCAGTAACTCTCCTTCCAGCCCCAGCTCCACAAGCAGCATCCAACAATCCTTTGGAGTTTGCAGCACATTCTGTTAGGTACCAGCAGCCCCAGAAGAGAGCCTGGTACACAGTAAGTGCACAATAAGTATCTGCGGAATGAATAATAAATAAGAGAGCAAGTAAGGTGCTCTACAGCACAGGGACACCTTGTCCTGGAGAGTAAATCTTTTTTTAGAAGCAGCCAAGTCATAAGTCATTCAGTGGAAAATCTGATGAATTATATCAGATACATGATTTACTATTTTCAAAACCAAGGCCTGATTACAAAGCCATGCAATAAGTTCTCTTAAGGCTCTCCCAACCCAGCACTCTTCAAACTTGAGATCAGAGGTCTTATTTACAAATTTAAGTTATGAGGACAAGCTGGGTGGCCTCAAGATCCCTGAGCTTCAGTTCCCTATCCCTTGAAGCCACATCTCATCTTAGCACTGACTTCCGTTAGCACTTTATGGCTTTCCAAGCACTTCCTCACCTGTTGGCTTGACTGATTTTCACAACTGCAAGGAAGAAAGCCAAGTAGTATTATTTATTACCACTTTTTTTACAAGTGATAAGTCAACTGACTATCTGATTTCCAAAGGTAATTAACAAGGCCAGGACAGGCCCTGTCTCTCCACCACATGCTATGCTTTATCCATTGCATCTCTTGGTTATTCCAAGGGGCTCACCTGCTGTTTTATAGTTTTCAGGTATTTCATGTATGCATATACTTTAAGAGCATTTGACTGGTTGTATGAATTTGTTCAAACTTTCCACCTTTCTGGCCTCAGTCTTCTCATCTGTAAATTGGGATGTAATGCTAAAATTTGTAATGCTAAAATCGTGTGGGTCTCTGAAACTTGGCTGAACTTGCCCCAAAGGCAGAAGCCTTATGTTTCATTTCCTTGTCATGTCTCCTGCAGGATTTTGCACATGGGGAGTGCTTAAACGAGGTTGACTAGCTTTGCCTTGCAAAAGGAGGGAGCTGGAATGTTCCTCCATCACAGAGCCCAGTTCTACACACACACACACACACACACACACACACACACACACGGTGCTCTAGGAAGGAAAAGCGTATGGAGAGAGGAAAGAGAGGGTGGCAATATTTAAGTTGTCTGGGCCAAAACCTCCCAGAGGACCTGTATCTCAGATTTCATTTCATGAAATATTCAGTGAGTGCTTCCCACAGCTCCTGTGAGTGGCAGAGGCTGGCCTTCCGGGACATTTCTTTCTACGTACCGATCCTGGGCCTGGGTCTCTCTGTGCATCCCCCATCCTGGTGTTGCTCTGTTACTGTGTCTTTGCCTTTTGCTCCCCTCTCTCTCCACCTGTGTCCCCAGAGTTCTTTCTCAGTGTCTGTCCTCCCCCAGCTCCATGTCTTCCTCTCTCCCTGACACTGTCGCCCCTGCCCAGAAGGTGAAGATTCTCCCCTTTAGGAGCATCCCAGGGACATGGGCCTGTGTACCTCTCTTTTGCTTTGCCCTCCAGAGCGCCATGTGCCTGAGCAGGGAGAATACTCAAGACTGTGGGGACCAGATGCCTTGTGCAGAAGAGCCAGACGGACCAGGGTGCCCAGAGGGTAGGGGCTGGGGCTGCATTTGGGCCAGAGGAGTTGGGGATAAAGTTGAGGAGTGTGGAAAGAAAAACAGCTCTGAGAGATGCAGGCTTTGGGAGACACCTGGGCTGGGTCGGGGGTCAGAAGCCCCTTAGTGGGGGAAGAGAGCAGTTGGGGGTCCACCTGGGGCTCCCGGGGGAATCACCAGGGGACCCACAGCCCTGGAAGCTTAGTCTTGGCCTTAATTCTTGTTTGCCTATCACTCCACAGGTGGGCTCTGTCCTGACTCACCACCTGCGCCCTGTCCCCCTGGAACTTTCTTCTCCGGAGTGAGACCCCACAATGCCTCCTCCTGCCACCTCTGCCCTCGGGGATTCTTCAACTCCTGGCCTGGCCAGGATGCCTGTTTCCCCTGTGGCTCAGAGGCCACCCAGCCGGAGGAGGGCAAGGACACATGCGTATGCCCGGGACCTGGCCGAGTGTTCCAGGTATGTCCTCTGGCGGGAGGGACCCAGGGACAGGCTGCATTTCCAGGACTGTTTTGTTCTTGAGTCAGGTTCAGCTCAGGTGTAACCTGACCAGGGTTAGTTCAGGTTTCCAAGTGACTTGGGGACAGGGTTGTCAGGTAAAAGACAGGGTGCCCAGTTAAACTTGAATTTTGCATAAATTATGGATACGTTTTTAGTATGTCTCAAATATTTATTTATTTATTTATTTATTTTTGGCTGCGTCAGGTCTTCGTTGCTGCACGCGGGCTTTCTCTAGTTGCGGCGAGCGGGGGCTGCTCTTCGTTGTGGTGCACGGGCTTCTCATTGCGGTGGCTTCTCTTGTTGCGGAGCACGGGCTCTAGGTGCACGGGCTTCAGTAGTTGTGGCACGTGGGCTCAGTAGTTGTGGCTCGCGGGCTGTAGAGCACAGGCTCTGTAGTTGTGACGCACAGGCTTAGTTGCTCCGCGGCATGTGGGATCTTTCCGGACAAGGGATTGAACCCGTGTCCCCTGCGTTGGCAGGCAGATTCTTAATCACTGTACCACCAGGGAAGTCCCTGTCTCAAATATTGAATGGGACATACTTACACTCAAAAAGTATTCACTGTTTATCTGAAATTCAAGTTTAACTGAGCGCTCCATATTTTTATTTGCTAAATCTGACAACTCTACTTGGAGGAGAGGGCAGACTTAATATTGTTCTCCACCATGACCACTCCCAAAATACACCCAAGTCCAAGCCCTTCCAACTCGAACTTGTCCTATAAGCCAGCAAATATGCATCTGAATTCTTCCTTTCCTGAACTTCCCACGTCTTTTTGACAGAAAAGATAGCACCACCTGGACCCTAAGAAGCACGTGCCAGTAACGTCCCCTCTGAGCTGACTCTCCTCTGCCCTGGTGACCCCTTACTTCCCCTCCCCTGCTCTTATCCTCTGGTCCATCTCACGCAGGGTCACAGCCAAAGGGTCCTGTGTGGTTCACAGCAATCAAGTACTACCAGCCAACCTGAAATTGCTTTCCCTCCCCACCTAACCCGCAGCCCAGTGACGGGCAGTGCCCCTGCCTCCAGGGCTACCAAGATCTTGGAGAGCCAAGGGGCTGTGTCCAACGGGAATACAAGAGCTGCAAGGATGGGGCCACCTGGAACCAAGAGGGGGTCTGTTTGACCAAGGATCAATGGAATGACCACTGTGCCCATGAGGTAGGAGGCGCCCATATAGTGTACCTCCTGCACTCCTGGCCCTCTGCTCACCTGTTCACCTGCCCAACCTCCTAGCCACTGGAAGCTCATTCCACTAGCCCCCCCCCCTTTGGAAACATGGAGACCTGCGCTCTACACTCTGAAGCTGGGGAGATTTGGGGGCAACCTCCCCCAGCGAGGTGTCCCCAAGAAGTGTGTCTTCATGCAGGTGTGTGCCACACCAGAGGATGCACGTGGCTATGACCCAGGCCTGGGGCTCTGTCTGTGCTGGGGACAGCACTCAAGTGAGATGTGTGGTCCCCTCTGCCCAAAGAGACAGAGACACGTCCTGCAGCTCAGCTGTCTCGAGGGCATCACGCAGATTTCCATCACCGAAGACACCGGAAGCCAGGTACGACGCCCCAGGTCCAACCCGTGCCAAGCCGGGCCCACGGCAGAGCCATAGACCCAGCCCCTGCAGCCCCTGCCTCCTTTCTAAGAGGTAAGGTGTGTGACACATTCATGCGTGGGGTCTGCAGCCCTGCGCACTGACCCACATCCCTGGCCCAACCTCTGGTGCCAGAGAAAAGATACTATTGTTGATTTAATCTCATCCTATAAAACTTCTTGAAAAAGTCATGGTGTACGTTAAAGAGGGGAAAGTGTCATGGAAATCTTCCCACATGAGCAAGGGACAATATTCAAAGTCATGACTCCAGGTTGCCCCTGCCACTCCCAGGGCTCTCAGACCTATTCCCATGATGGCTTCCCCTCCAACCTCACCAGGACACTCAGACAGGGCTTGAGAAAACACCTGTGCTCTCCCCACCTCCCTGCCAGGGGAGGGTGTTACTCACTGTGTCTTCAGAGAAGAGCTGACACTGGACCTCCCTGTTCCCAGGAATTCTACCTTCTGGACAGGCCTTCCTCACCACGTGCTGTGGGCCATCCCTGCCACTTGGACCAAAGGCAGAATTCTGTCCCTCTGTATGTGGTCAGCGTGGATGGTAAGAGAGCTGGACAGAAGGAGGCCCCAGGGAGGCCTGTGGCTCAGGTCCACACGTGGGCAAATCTTGTCCTTACCACGGCATACACGTGGCCCCTGTACACGGAAGCTGGGGGGTGATGGGCAACTCCTCTCCATAAAGGGGTCCCCAAGAAATGCATGTGAATCCCGACATCCCTCCCACAGTTTTTTAGAAAGTTGAATCCTGCCAAGTGCAAGTCGGGAATGGACAGCTTCTGCTGTATCCACACACTAGGACCAACTCTCTCCCCAGCCCTGCAGGCTCAGGGAGATGCCCGTCTTGTTCTAGGGATTGGCTTCCTGGGCCTGAGCAGACCAGGCCGTGATCTACTGCGCTCCCTCGGCCTGCCCCTCAGGGATCCCAGGCTCCCAGGCCAGGATGCAGGTGAGCATTGCGGCTGACACCTGTTGCCTCTCCTCCCCCTCCTCCAACCTCCCCAGATCCTGGCACGAATCCACCTGAAGGGTGGTTGCCTTTCCTCATGTTCTGAATCTTGCCCAGGAAAGTCCAGGGAAGCATATCTGAGCTCTCCTTCAACGCTGAGCCTCAACTCCACGCACCTTGGGAATCTGTCGCTCCCAGAGCCGAGCATCCGAAACCCCACAGCCTGCCTCCAAACCAATGATACACTGGCCTTCCTGGTGACCCGTGAGCATTACCCCGAGTATGACCTGTGAGTGTCAGAGGGCACGGCCCTGCCACCACCGGGAATGCTCCTCGTGCCTACAGCCAAGAGACAACACGCCCCTTCCTTCCTCCACCCCAGGGGCCACTTCTACAACACACAGGGGGAATTTGACTGGGGGCGCTTCCGGGCCCTGGCTGAGGAGTCCCAGCTCCAAGAGCAAAGCCCTCACCTCTTTCTGCAGCAGTTTCAGCAGCCTGGGGTCTATGTCTTTCGCCTGAACAGCAACTGGCATCGGAAGATGGTTTGTCTGTGATGGCTTGCCTTTTTTAAGACATTATCCCACCATTTCCCCTCTCTTTAAAAAATACTGCCTCATAACCACCCCAGACAGCTCTCCAGGGGAGGAGGTGCCCCAAATGACCCTATCAGAGTCTCAGGGTCCCACAGTCCTAACAGATAATTCTGGGGATGCCAAGGTTCACTCCAAAGCAGCCCAACCTGTGATGTGTAAGGAAGGGATGCTTGTGAGGATGAAAATACAATGTGTCTCGAAGGATATAGAATGTCTAGCCATCTCTCACAGCCCTCCACTTCATCTACCCCTGCCCACCCCTCTTTCATCCTGAAGGTACATATCCCGAGCCAATCTATGCAGGCTTTTATCTACATGACCTGTGCACGATGCCACCACTGTTCCGGGTACACTGTCTTGGTCACACACAGGATTTAGTGTCTCAATCTGTCAGTCCAGCTTCCAAGAGATTGTGCTGACCTAGTCCCATAACGTGCAGGCAGCTCTCTGGATAGCTATCTGATACGGATTCATTTCCCAGGGATCCAGGTATGCGCAAAGATCTGGACTATTTGGTTAGTGTCAACAGGCCTGGTTTCCCACTCTGTCCCCTGGCCAGGCTCTGGTGGACAGTGGGACCAAGGCTGAACAGGTTTCTTTCTACCCAGTACGTCCGCACCCTCCCACCAGGGGGCCAGTGCTTTGGGGAAGGGCCCTTTGTCCCCACAACTCCCAGGTATCTCATCCAAACTGGCATCGCCAAGATCCCCAGGCCCCTGAAGAGGTCCGACTGGCCAGGAGTCCTGGGGGAGATTGTCCTGCTCCTAGGGCTCTGCCTGCTTCTGTTGGTGAGTAAAGCTGGACACGTGACATCTTAACCACTGTGCCAGACCACCTCCCCAATGCCGTGGAAATGGGTCTTCCAGGGTCCGTCTGCCCTAGGCATTATCCTAGTTGCTAAGATGCCAAAGTGACAAAGGTGCAGCCTCAGGCCTCCAGCAGTCAAAGTTTAGCAGGGAGAATATAGACAAGGAGACAAATAAATGCCAGCGAGTATTGTGGAGCTCTGGTGAGAGTGTGCCGGGGACCCCAGCTGCACAAAGGAGGGGGATGACTGTTCTCCCTGGGTGGTAAAGACAGACCTTCCTGAGGAGGTGATCCCTGAAAGAGGCTTGAAATATGACACGAACAAAAATTCAGTCCCTGTACTGACCAAGGGGTTAGTGAGTTGAGGGTGGGAGGATAATGCGCTTAGGAGGAGGGGTGGGGAGTGTTATGAGCCAAGGCACAGAGGCGTGAAACAATGTTCACCTGCTCAGGGAAGCAAACCTGGTCCCTGTGACTGCAGCTTCAGGTGCAAGGGCAGGGATGAGGCTGGAACCAGGGAAGAGAACAAAGTGTGGATGGTCTCATGGACCCTGCTAAGAAGTTTGGACTTTATCCTCTAGGCAGTGGGGATCAATTAAGAATTTTGAGCAAGGGAGAAAACCTGGTAAGACTTCTATGTTTACTCTAGCAATAAGGTGAAAGACAGAGATGGATTAGAAAGGAGAAAGTTACAGAGAGAGAAGCTGTTAGAATGGTCCAAAGAAGCAAAGATGAGGTCCTCCCTGACCACGCTGAGCGGGGATCCTCCTCCTCCAAGTGTCCTCAGAAGGGATGCTTCTCCCTCAGTTTCCCTTTCCTTCACATCGCCCATGATGTACCCTGTAGATTCAGTGTCACAGGCTGAGCTGGGCCCGGAAAGCTGCTCCCCAGCCCACCTTCAGGAAGCATCAGCAGGGTTACAACCTGGATGCCTACACTTCCCCAAGAACCAGGATAACATCAGTGAGGAAAGGCCGACCACACCAAGACTCTGATGTCCCCAGGGTTGAGAGAGGTCATGGTGAGTGACAGGCTTGGGCTGGAATCCCAGAGGTGCCCCCCAAATCCAACTGGCCAGCTCCTGTTTCCTTTGTTCATTGTTTCATTCCTCTCCACTCATTCATTCATTGCTCAGTAAGTGTTTATTGAGTAGCCACTGTATGCCAGACACTGCCAGCTTCTAGGAGTACAGAGTGTAGGAGGGGACAGAGACATCTAAATACAAACTTTCGTAAAGAAATGTACAATAACCACATACAAAGTGGCCAAGTTAGGAAATGACCAGTACTTCTAAAGGAGGCATTACGTGTCATGCTGAGGCGTTTCCCCTTCTACTCTTGCTACTCCAAGTATGGGCCTCAGAGAGCAGCAGTTTTGCTCTTCTCAAACTTCAAGGTGATTAGGAATTACCTGGGGATCTCCTGCTGCAATAGGTCTGGAATGGGGCCTGGAATTCTGCATTTCTAACAAGTTCTTCAGCAAAGCGAATGCTGCTCATCCAAAGACCACACTTTTAGTAGCAAAACTGTGAGGATCTGAGGAGGAAGGTACATTGAGAATCTGTAGGGAAGCTCGTATTTACGTTTCAGGGGGGTAACCCTGCTTCCCATCCCCCCATAGGTGGGAGCTGGGAAGCCGGGGAGCAGGTAGACCTGGAGGGCTTTGACACAGAACACTTCTTCAGGATCCTGCTCAGGCAGTCTCTGTCAGTGACAACCAAACTCAGCCAGACCAAGGAGGAGGTGAGTGGAGAAGCTGGGCCAGCAAGCGAATTTGTCTCTGGGAGCGTTAGTGATGGGGCAGAGGACCTAAAGAAATCCTCAGAGTATCCATAATGAGCCGGAAAAAAAAAAACAAATCATTCGGGGGAAGGGAAATAGAAGATTTCAGATTAAATTTAGGGCTGATTTTATGAGCCCTCAGGCCTCAGATCTCTGGTAGGGAATCTATCCAGACCACCTCTGGAGTCTCTTAAGATCCCCACTCCTGATCCGGGTAGCCCATCCGGGTGAGAAAAGGCAGGCCAGTAGGTGACAGATATTGGGAGCAAAAGAAGCACACTGGAAGTCCAAGTTTCTAAGCTGGGCCAGGGGTGCCCTAGGGGGAAGGTGCCTTGCCTTACGGCTGGGCTGGTCTTTGCCGGTTTCTTCCAGGGTAAGGTCCCTTTGTCCTCTGGAGTCCCTCCACAAACTGGCAGCAGAGGGCGCTGCGACCACAGCCGTGAAAGCTGCTGGGGCCTCTTGGAGCAAACTCTGCCCTCTCTCGCAGCTCAAACTCCTCTGCCTCAAGCTTGGGAGTGAAGCCCGGTCTCTCCAGCAGCTGTGGGGTGCTCAGCACCGCATCCCAGCTTCCAGTGGCCAGCTTCCAGAGAGCCCCCAGAGGGAGCAGCAACAGGTTGGGCTGTTTTCACGCTTCCCATCTGGTCCCTGGGCCCACATGCAACTCTGCCCCTTCACTGAGGCCGGGCACCTCCTCAGCCCCTGTTCCATCTCCCAGGCCCCAGGTGTCTTAGCCCCACACCCTCCGCCCCTTTGCCACTGCCGCCACGCCCACCCTCAGGGCTCTGCAGTGCCCAGGGGGAACGGGGTGTCCAGTCCCCCGAGACTGCTGTCTCTGGCGGCTATGGCCCCTGCAGCTAAGCAGGCAGGGTGGTCTCTGACCCCAGGCTGCGGAGGCAGCTGCCAGGGCGGCGGAGGAGGAGGCCAGGCGGAGGGGGCACCTGGCAGGCGAGTACGCCGCAAGCCTCAGTCACCAACTGACGCTCCTTCGCCAAGACCTCCGTGCAAGGCAGGAGCACTGGGGTTCCTTCTGTTCGGCGCTGATGGCAGCTCAGAGGCTGCGGAAGGCGTATTCAGGCTCCAGGCCCACGAAGTCCTCCCAGGCTGGGCGGAACCCAGAAAGGTGTGTACCTGGTGAATCTGAGTCAGGCTGAGTGAGATCTGGACTAGGGAGGAGCCGTGTGGCTTCTTGGGGTCCCGGGACGGGCCACACCAAAGTGTCCTTCTTTTATCCCTAGTTGCCCCTCCCTCTGATGGGTCCTCCCTCATCCTCCTGCAGGGAAGTCCCCCAGCTGGACGCTGTGCTGGGCCGCCTGTCACAGGCCGTGCTGCAGGAGGGCCACCGCCTGAAGGCCTGGGGCGTCCTGGGCACCGGCACTGGGGCGGAGCTGCTGCGGCCAGGTGAGCCCTGCTCGCCGTCTTCGGACAGGCCCCCCCCCCCCGCCCCCGGAAACCTGGCCCTGTTTTCAGGCGGAAGGGAGGAGGAAGCCTAAACCAAGTGGAAACCCCCAAGGTTGGGAGGGGCTTCCTGTGCAGCGTCCTGGGCGAAGGTCTGTGTTACAGAAGAGGGAGCCTCCAAAATGGGAACAGCAGAGGAGGAAACAAAAATACCACCACAAAGTATAGCTTTACATATAAGGTAGCACTTCCTGAGAGCAAAAGCCTGATTGATGAATGCAAAAGGCCAGGTGCGGAAAATGCAGGACTTAGCTGGAAAGGAAGAGAGGGAGAAGGATCCTGCAATATGATGATGTCAGGGTCACATCCCGAATGTGGAGTCCTGCCCTGGACTCGGCACAAAGACAAGATCCCCTTCCCGCGGGGAGCACCTGCTGCACCCCCGTACCAGGGTGCGGATTGGGTAGGGTTCTCACCAACTCTTTCCAGTCACCAGCCAAGGGAGCCCCTAACCTGCCAGATGGCCTCAGACCCAGGGCTGAGCAGGAGTTTGCTTTCCTGCAGCCTCAGCAAGCCCTTCAGGGGATGCCGAAGACATCAGTGTGGATCCTGTCACCAAGTTAAGGGTCCCTGGCCCCAACTGTGTGATGCTCCCAGCCAGTGGCCACACAGGGCCCATACCCCCTGGCTACTTCATCCACCCTGACACTGGACGGGTGCTGCCCGAGGCTGGAAATCTGGGTTATGATCTGCAGGAAGCTACCCTGGTGCCCACCACTGACTCCAGTTCTGGTGAGACTCGGCCCACTACCTGGCCCCAACCCAGCACAGGGCCCACTGGGGCCCTCTGGAATGAACTCCCCAGGGGCACAGCATAGGTGGCAGGGCTCTCTCCTTGGACAGTGGGGCTGGGTGAGCAGCAGAGCGGTGAATGCCTTCTTCCCCGCCTTCCTCACTTTAACATTCTTGCTGAGGAGGCGCCACGCTGGAGAGAGCTGCCAGGTGAAGGAAAGCGGTGCTCTCTGCCCCTGCCCTGCAGGGCACGGCAGCGGGTGTCAACACCTCCCTCTCTCCCTGTCCAGGTGGCATCCGAACCTCAGAAGCTGCCATCCTCCCCTATGTGCCCTACCCAACATGTCCCGCCACACACTCCCCTCCAGCCACCTGCCTGCCTGTCCTGCAGTCAAGAAGGACATCACAGCTGGGGGCTCTCATGACGGACCCCATAACTGGCATCGAAGTGCCCGTGCTGGCTGTGACTCTGCACCCACAAACGAGGCAGTGGCTCACTCTTGGGGGGACGTACTGCAATCCCCTCACCAAGACCTTGGCCCCTCTAGAGTTGGGGGGCCCCATGGAAGATCCAGTCACAGGAGGCATCTCGCCAATCCTGGGAGTCGGGTTGGATGAAAATACAGGTCTCCTGGCAGCCCTTGGTGCTATCCTTCTGCCTCTCCTCCCTACCTGGCCCGGCTTCCCAATCCTCTCCTCTCAGCCCCCCAGACCCTCCACGTTCTGGTCCAGTCTGCAAACTCCACCCCAAGCCCGTATTTCCACCCTCCATCCTCCCTCTGCCTCTGACCCCCACCTTTCCTCTCCTTCCCAGTTCCCCTCACCCTTTGCCATCTTTGGTGTCCCCCAGGGGGAGAGAGAACAGAGTTGCTTCTGCAGCAAAAACATAGGGATGTTTTTCCACCAAGAAGGCCATTCCCTCCTCCTGCCACCAGCGTGTACTACACGCCCCCCCGCCCTCTCCCTCACCCTGTCCCCTGCCCTGCCCCTGCAACCTCCACGCGCACCCTGTCACTCACTCTGTCCTGGGCCCTGGCTCTCACGTGCCTCCTCCGCCTACATCCCTTCCCCCCTGCTTCCAGGGCAGGTGCTTGCACTGGGAGGACTGCGGGACACCTCGGGGACCCTCATGCTGCCTGGTGACAGCTTTGTGGAGCCACTGAGCAGGAAGCCAGTCTGGCTCCAGGGAGCTTCCCGACAGGAGGGCCAGACTGTTCCCCATACCGGAGGGTCACAGGCCCTGCTGGATGCCAATGTGCTGGTGGCCCAGAGGCGAGTGATTGCAGTGCTCCGGAGGTCCCAGGAGAGGCCAGGGCAGCGTGTACAGGGGCTTCTGGAGACTGCCATCAAGGACATGAGACAGGCGCTGGCTTTGAGTCTGCACCACCTCCTGCAGCAGGCCCGGAGACTGCAGAGACAGCGGGAGGCAGCAGAGAGCATGGAGGCCGGCGGCGGCAGGATAGGTACGTGTTGACCTGGGCCAAAGGCTCCCGGGCCCTGAAATCCCAGGCCCAGAATGACCTGGTGCTTCAGTGCCCCTCAGCCAGTAAACCCAGGGACAAGACTACAGTCCCACTGGCCAGGCACACATGTGACCAAAGGAAGAGAGAAGGATTTCGATGACTTCATGCCCCAAGCTCGTGAATGGCTTGGCTTTTAATCTCTGTCTTTTAACCTCTTGCCAATTCCACTGGGTCTTACACTTGATGGTTGTAAAGTGTATATTCTCATGTAACTTCATAGGATCCCCAAGCACCATAACATGTTATGACACCCATTTTACATTGCAGGATCTGAGGTCAAGGGAGCTAAGAGACTTGACCACCAGGGTCCCATAGCTAGTTAGCTGCACAGCCAGGCATAAAGCCTGAGTCTCCTGGGTCCTCAGTCCTCTTGTCACTTTCATTCCTGCAGCAGCCTTCGGCTTTCCATTAGTAAACTCACGAAAGGAGCCCACCCAACTCCTCTACCACCCCACAGCACTAACTAACACAAGGAACGACAGGGAAAGGAAGTAGGAGTGGCATCTTCCTGGAGCTTATCTCACTCACTGTTTCTCGAACCTTCTATCCAGCGTGTGTACAAAAAAGAACCAGGGTTTGGGATCAGAACTGACTTGAGTTTGAAGACCTGCCCCACTGTTTATTACCTCTTTGACCTTGGGCAACTTACTAAACCTCGTTCTGCCTCTATTATAGCATCCTTAAAATGAGGATTAAAATAGTATATACTTCAGAGATTTAGTTGTAGGACCAAATAAAATATAATTTATATGGAGTTCTGAGCTCAGACTCTGGCACATGTAGGTGCTCAAGAATGTTTGTCCCTTTCTTTTCCATCTTTTCAGCCTAGCCTAGAAATTGTTCTCAGCTTCCCAAAAGTCCTGCTGCCACTCAATCCTTCCTTTATGAATTCAAAATGCTAAGCTGGGCCCCAAAGGAAACAAATGCAGTCTTTGCAGGGAAACCTCTCTGGTCGGAGATGTAGCCCTTTGAGCCTGGAAAGGCCCTCAGTGTGGCACTCAGCCCTCACCTCCTCCTCCCTGTGCCCCCTCCCCCTTGTGTTAGGGATGATGTGCTATCCTGGGACAGCGCTGTGGGTCCCGGTCCTATATGGGATGGAGATTCCAGACCCTGAGGGCTCGGGGCTCATGGTACCCATCCTGGGCATGGAGATTGATGGGAATTCCAGTGATGCCACACCCCTGGCAGGTTCAGTGGAAGATGCCAACGGCAAAGGTAGGAGGGAACTTGGAGCCTCCTAAAGCCCTGGGGGATCAGGAATGTAACTGAAAACCCTGTAAAGCCCCAGAGGGGTGCCCCCAGTCCACTCACTCATGAGCCAAAGAGTGGGGTCATTCTGACACTACCACTAGGGCTGCTGAGACCCAAAATAGAGGTGCTCAGTGATTCCAGAACACTGGTACCACAGATCACTTATCCCCTACTGAGAAAACTGGGTCCTTTCAAAGATGAGCTCTTCAGAAACTCCCCACGCACCCTCACCCTCAGGGTCTGCGGCTTCCAGGAAACCCTCTAATCCCGCTCAGAGCCCCTCGAAGGGTGAGCGGATTTCTCAGGCTCCTTTAGCTCCCTCCCAGCCATGTTTCCTTCTTCCCATGACTGCCCCTGCCTTCTTTCCCCATCACTGGTTCCTGAAGCCGGTGATGGGCTTGGCATCCCACAGGTCTGGTCCCAATTGCAATTGGGGCTCAAGCCATAGACCCCTTGACTGGGGAACCTGGTCCCGTCATTGGTGCTCAGATGGACCCTTCTGCCAGGGTGGTGGTGCCCGTTGTCCAGGTGCTGGAGGCCTTACCTCGGGGAGTGAGAGACCCTGGTCTGGTATGTAGGAGGCGATGACTCTATTTCTTCATTCACTCAGCAACTACATATCAAAAACCTTCTGTGTCTCAGGCACTGTGTTTGGTGCTGAATGCAGAAAGCTAGACAGGGCCCCTCTCCTCAGGACACTGGGCAGCTGTAGGTGCCAGCCGTGATCATGGTTTACAAGGGTGTTAAGGGAGCACCGGGGGGGGGGGGCATCTAAATCACAGGGTGAGAGTTCAAGGAAGGCTTCCCTAAAGAGGCAACACTTGGGATGAAACCTGAAGAAGGAGTCAGAGAAAGGCCTCAGGGACCAGAAAGTGCAAAGGTGGCAGGTGTGAGACCACGAAGGTTCCAGGAGAATGAGGAAGGCAGAGGGGCAAAGGCAGCAGGTGAAGCCAATGAAGAAGGCAGGAAACGAATCATGAACAGCCTTGTGTGCTTGGCTGAGGCCAAGAAATGTAACTTATCATGAAAACCATGGGGAGCCACTGAAGGATTCTAAGTAGACATGTGATATGATCAGATACGAATATTTTCGAGACTGTTAAATTTGGAAAATTTAGAACAATACAAAAAGAAAATAATTACTCAAAATCCTACTACATTTTTTTTTTAATGTTTCTCAAAGAGAAACACAGTAGCTGCTGTCTCTATTTTTTCTCCTCCCACCTTTATTTATTTATTTATTTATGGCTGTGTTGGGTCTTCGTTTCTGCGCGAGGGCTTTCTCCAGTTGTGGCAAGCGGGGACCACTCCTCATCGCGGTGCGCGGGCCTCTCACTATCGCGGCCTCTCCTGCTGCGGAGCACAGGCTCCAGACGCGCAGGCTCAGTAATTGTGGCTCACGGGCCCAGTTGCTCCGCGGCATGTGGGATCATCCCAGACCAGGGCTCGAACCCGTGTCCCCTGCATTGGCAGGCAGATTCTCAACCACTGCGCCACCAGGGAAGCCCCCCCTACTACATTTTTTAAAGTATCTAAATAAAGATGTAAGAGATCCCTCCTCCCCATTCCTCTCACTCTGCCATCAACAACTACCCCATTTTGCTCCTCTATCCAGACACTACTCACCTCTCCTCCAGTCTCTCCCTCCAAATGCAGCCACTATTAACAGGTTGGCACACCTCCTCCCACACATTTTTATGCTTGAGTATGTGTATAGATAATCAGCATTCTAGAACGTTCCCTCTGGTAGCAGTGCAGAGGATGGATGGGAGCAGGGCCAGACTAGAGCATGAAGCCCTGTCAAGAGGTCATGGCAGTAATTCAGCCTTTGGCAGGTTCTCCACTGAAATGAAAATGATTTAGGGTCCTCCCATGCATTCTCAGCCTAGTTGCAATTTCAGAAACAAAGATAGATATGTTATAAAAGATTCTTGTTAAAAGCTAAGAAATATAGATTCTAGCCCCCCCGCTCACAGTTTCACAGATGAGTTTGAAGGAGCGATACGAGGATCTGAGAACTATTTCCTGCTGCCATGTGCCCATCTCCCCTGGCCTCCCAGGAGGAAGGTGGGTGCCATGTGCCCATCTCCCCTGGCCTCCCAGGAGGAAGGTGGGCAGGGGGCAGGTGACCCTGGAGAGTCCAGGTGTTAGAAAGAGGGAGGGAGGGCCTGGGAGCTTGCAGAAGGTGCGTGGTGATTAGTTTTCCATCTACCATCAAGTCGGCTGGCTCACCAAGCTTAGTCACGGATGCCCAGGGGTGGGGGAGGCCCATGTCTTGAAAGGCTTTGGGGGTCTTCAGCCAGACCCCAGACTGTGAGGAGGAAAAGTGTCTGGGCCATGAGCAAGCTGGACATTGCAGCTGGACGCCCTGGAGAAGGAGCTGAGAGCCCGGGAGCAGTACTGGCGCCACCAGGAACGCGAAGAGGCCCGGCTGGTGGAACACCTGAGCGCCCTGAGCCAGCAGCTGCTCTCCACTCCCGGCCAAGACGTGGGGCAGCAGGTGAGGCCCAGAGGCCCCGCCTCTGGGCCTCACCCACCCATCTGCCCAGACTGCAGAGGCGCCTCTTGGAAGTGGGGAGCCCTTTTCTCTCCCCAACCACAGGAATGGAGTCCATCTCAGGGCAGAAAAATCCCAGGATTTCCCAGCTCCGAGCCCAAACTAAGTGTCTCAGCAGGATGGAGGGGGAGGAGGAGCTGGCCCGTCCCCGAGCTCCTGCCTTCCCCTCCACGACGCATCCCTCAGTGCTCCCCGTCCCGCCCCATAGCTGAGGGCTGCTGAGGAGGCCTGCGTGGCCCTGGAGTCCTGCTGCCTGCGGGAGACGGAGAGGAGAGCCAGAGCCCTGAGCAGCCAGAGCGGCCCAGAGCGGGGCCTACTCTCTCAAGGTGGGGAAGCAGCATCCCCAGGGCCCAGATTCCCAGAGCAGAAAACTCCTGGGAGTGGTGCCACCAATCCCAGGTGCCCAGCGGCGGTCCTCCTGCCCTCTCCATGTGCTCCTCTACCTCCCAGGTTGCCAGCCGGGCCCTGGCTCTGACCTGGCACGTTCCCCTGGCTCCAATGAACCATTGTGTCTTTCCTTCTCCTCCCTAACCCCAGAGGTGGCACTGCCATGTGGTCCTTTTCTCTGCCCCTTGCAGCAGACAGGGAGGAGTGGATACAGGAGGCGCAGGTGACTCTGGGCATGCAGAAATTCCTGCAGAGTTTAGGACAGGCAGCAGGAAAGCTCAAGCAAGCAGTTGGCCGGCTGAGGGGCCAGGAGGAGGAGATGTGGCTACAGCAGAGTAGGAATCAGAGCCCACAGGTCTGGAACCATCCCAGGAAGGTGAGGCTCAGAGGCTGACAAGGGGACCCATGTGAGATAGCACATTTGCCCATGTCATCAGATGTGGCTCTTCAGGACAATTCAAGGATGGGTGGACTCAAGGAGCAGTTGGTAGTCTGGGAGGGGAGCAGGAAGAAAGAGAAAGAATCTCCATTCTACTTGGGGCATTTCATTTTCTGTGTTCTAGGTGGTTCAGCATCTCTCCCATGAGTTTCAGGAGGTGGTGAGAGCGAGACAGATCTTCCTGGACAGGGCCCTCGGTCAGTTGCAGTACCAACGGGAGCTGAGCCGCCTCCAACTCCTGCACACCCAGGTACTGACCTCCGGACTTGGCCAAGGGGATCTGTATGTCCAACTTTTGTTGGGGCCTTCAGAGAGAAGCTCCCAAAGCAGCCACGTGGGACATGTAGGAACCAAGCACAGGACTAGGTTCTGACTATTTCATCCTAGATTGTTGCCTCAGGAACCCCTGTGTGTTTGGAGAATTACCCTGGAGACAGATTTTATGGAACAATCATCACTTCTCCCAGGGACCAGGCTGCTGCCTGCCCGCTGTTGATCCCCTTCCTGAAGAGCCTCACTGCAGCGCTAGTGGGAGCTCAAGGCCATGGCTTAGGATTGGAGGATGGGGGGCCAGGAACAGGTAAGGCTGGTCACGGGTCCAATGTTCCCTTCTGCTGCTAATGCTGATCATGTTCTGATAAGTTCTAATACTATAATCAGAGCTTCAAGCTCCATAAGAGTGTGGCCATGGTAGCTTCTTTAGGAAGAACATAAAGAAACCCAACGTATCAGTTATACAATGCCGTGTAACAAACTACTCCAAAATTTTGTGGCTTAAAACAACAAACATTTATTATCTCACAGTTTCTGTGGGTCAAGAATCTGGGTGCAGCTTAGCTGGGAGCCTCTGGCTCCGGATGTCATACAGGCAACAACAAGGTATCATCAGGCCAGGGCTGCCGTCATCTCAAGGTTTGACTGCAGAGTCCAAGTTCACTCTTGTGGCTATTGGCAGACCTCAAGTCCTCACTGGCTTTTGTCCAGAGACATCAATTCCTTGCCACATGGACTTCACAGGGCAACTCACAACACAGCAACTGGCTTCCTTCAGAGCAAGTGAGAGACGGCCAAAAAAAAGGAAACTACAGGTTTTTTTGTATCCTCATCTCACCACTTTTGCCATATTCCATTCATAGAAGCAAATCAGTAGATCCAACCCACACTCAAGGGGAGGGGATAACACAAGGGCATGGATACACATGGGGGATCACGGGGGCCATTGTAGAAGCCACATATCACACCTGTTGCTGTCTAGCTCTTTTTGTCTTTGGCCACAGTCCTGTGCCCTTACTCCCAACAACTACTTTCTTCTCCTCTGTTCAGATGCAGATAAAGTTGATGTCACGTGGACCTCACCACTCTTCTCCACCCTGAGAAAAGTAGATATCAAGTCCCAAGCTCACAAGGACGGAGCTGAACTGCAAGGACAGGTGCATCACAAACCAGGTAATTTCCTTCCCCTGGGAGCTCCTGTTTAGAATTATCATGGCGCACTGAAGGTATTCAATGGTGTAACCCCTAGGTCTAGGAGTATCAGAACCCTGCCTTGCCAATCATCCCTTTCTCCCCACCCATATCCTAAGATTCCCAAGGGATTTTTCCATATGAGGAATAACAAATAGAAATCAAAGTCCCACTGTAATAATAACTTGGCCAGTTCCCCCAAAGGGAATTCCTAAAGGCCCTCTATCCCCCCACTGAACATTGAATCTAAATCTTGGGATTTTACCCCATCCACATGTTACAAGGAGTTAATGGAAAAGTGGGATACATAGGGAGATAGACAGAGGAGACAGAGAAAGACGACCTTGCCCCAGAAAGAGACTCCAAATCACTTTACCAAAACCACCTCCTTGCAATTGGAAAGAGAAAGTGGCTGGCTTGAACTGAAGACTCGGTTCTGTTTCAACTCATCTACCTCCCAAGTGGGAGAGGATTAACAGGAAATGAATGTAGGCCTTTCAGGTGACCATGATGCAGGCCACTAGTAAGCACAGTTCCAAAAACATCTTTGAATTTGACTAGGGGTCAGCCAACTATTGCCCACAGGCCAACTCCAGCTTGGTATCTATCTTTGTATGGCCCACAAGCTTAGAATGGTTTAACATTTTTAAATGATTAGGAAAAAATGTCAAAAGAAGAATAACATTTCTATGGAGTGCTTTACAATATATCATGTGCTATTCTAAATCTTTGGTTATGTTAGCTCATTAAATCTTTATGACAACGCAGCGAAGTAAGTAGTATTAGTCATTTTATAGATAAGGAAACTGAAGCTTCTGAATAGGTCAAGTAAGCAGTGAAAAATTATATTGCTATTGAGAAGTTCAGCTGGAATTCAGTCCCAGAGAGTCTCACCCTAGAGCCTGTGCTCTTAACCTGCTTCCCCATATGAAAAATTATCCAATACTGTAAAGGCATTGCCGAAAGAGAGATGCAGGCAACATATTCTGCTGAGTTCCCAGGAGGGCAGATCACTGTATCAGAGAAGCAAGGGAAGGCTTTGTAAGGGAATAAAGCCACACTTCTACCCTGATGGTAGGGAACACTCAATCTGAACCCCAATTTTGTCTCTTGGCTGGAAAACCTAAAATATTTACTTTTTGACCCTTTACAGAAAAAGTTTGACCATTCTTAATATTAATTCTGTCTCCCCTTGGGGTAAACTAAGAAGAATATGGGCAGAGAGGTGGGCCCTCCTTTGAGAGTTCCCACCACTACTTCAATTTTCATTGTCTTATATTTGACTTTATAATGTTGAAAGCAATCTTGTATACATTGTCTTGTTTACACCTGGTAACCCAAATTCTGATTCTGTAAGACAGTGTAATTTTTTTTATAGATGAGAGAACTGATATTCAAAGTCATTAAGTGACTTTCCCAGGGTCTTACAGAACCTGGACCAGAACTCAGGTCCTCTGACTGCTAGCTCAGCACTCTTTCCTGAGAATTTCCTGAGTGTTTACTGTGTGCCAGTCACTGTTCTGAGTACATTACATTTGATGCTCCAAACAACCCTATGAAATAGAAGAAAGTCTGTCGCCATCTTTTCTGGACCCTCATTCTGTTGTTCTGGAACCTCTGTTCCTAATGACTGGAACTCAATTGCTTTTCCATGACGATTGGCAGGAGAGCCTGAGCCACAATGTATATACAGCACTGGAGGATGGATGGATGGATACAAATACACCTTTTCCTAAGCTGAATTGTGGTGGTGTTGTTATTATTTTTATTAATATATCATTACTGTATGCAAAAGTCAGTGAAATCTTACTGTTTTCTCTTGATCTCTGCAGCCCCCAAAACCTCTTTGCAGGATCTCCCAAGACCTCAGATAACGCAGAAGGAAGGGCTGACAACTGTGCAATCCACAGACCTCTCTGCCAGGGAGTTTGTGGTTTACCAGCATGGCCTCTCCATCCTGCACCTCCTCATCCCACAGCTTCATGTGAGTCTGGCTCTGGTCGCTCTGTGGAGTGGTCATCCCTGGAGCCAAGAAGGTCAGGGTCACCAGGAAGGAGGCTTTGAGGTGGTGGATATTCCTTAGAATGAAGCACTCAGAACAGGGAACTTTCCAAGTCTCCCCTTTAAGGGGATGGATAGGAGTCATTTTACCAATCAAAAGTCTAATCTCTCAAATGATAGAATAATAAGTAGAATGAATTAGGTACTTTGTACATGACAGAAAATGTTCTATTAGTTTGCATGAACTAACTCATGTAATCTTCACAAAAACCCTATGGCACTGATGCTATTTTTTTTCTCATTTTAAAACTGGTGGGGGTGGGGGAGATACAGAATGGTTGAGTAAACTTATCCAAGAACACACAACCAAACGGGGAGAGCAAGGTCAGAATCCAAGCACCATGGCCTGAGAGCCGTCATGCCTGACTGCCACTTTACCTCTGTTTAGAAAAGTAGTAAATCAATGCTTGTAGTTAGCATAAATTTCAAACACTGAGTTAAATACTCCTTCCACTTTCCTGTAGTCTATACTGAATCCACTTATCCTGTTACAATTTAAATTGATGTCTCAATGCATTTACTTCCCTTTCTTGGTTGGTGCTACATAACTGAGCTACATGAGAATTTTTTAGCAAAAGGGTGGGTTTTGTTTTTGTTTCTGTTTGTTTTTTATTCTTTTCAGGCTCCAGAAATCACCCTGCAGATTGCTTCTGTTCTTCCTGCCATGGAAGCCTCAGACAATGCCTTCCAAGGTTTCTTCTTCTATCAGGTGCTTCAAATTCCCAGTCTCAGATGTGGGGTTTGTAGAATTCTAGGGTCTAGTAAAGAGAGACAGAAGCAAAAAGAACAGATATAATAGAACATTTTTCTCTCTCAAGTCCTCACATATTTTATTCCCTCTAGGTAATAAGTCATTTAGCTAAGGCATAATAAAAGTCCCCATGTAAGAGCTTTCTCTAATTAGTGAAATGACTATGTCCTGGCTTGTGCCCAGAGAATCATAATGGCTTTGTGCCCATTAATGAATCTCTGTCCTTATCGAAGCAGGTGGTTCCAGACTGGTGTTTCCCGTAAGAGTCATGGTCCCAGCTCAGGAAATCCTGCACATTCAGCATCTTTCTACAGAGAGGGATCTAAATTGTTCCTATACTGGTAGTTCCTCAAATATGTAGACTGGCAGTGCCTTGGTGGAACTCTCAGCTGGTGTATATCGACCTTAAACACTATGACAGCAAACAATGATTGTGAGAGGGGAACTGCTAACCAATGTTAGAGGACTAGTAAATGGCTTATACTTGACTAGTAGGTTGTTAGGGGATTTAATAAAACCAAAAATTACTCATATATGATATTCTCCAGGCATTAATTCACTTGATCCTCAGGGCAATCTATGAAGTAAGCAAGAATTTAATCCTTTCTTACTGATGGGGAAACAAACTCAGGATTCATTGAATGCTACGTGCCAGGCACTTGGCCATATGCCTTACATGCATTATCTCATTTATAACTTACAGCACCCTAACCCCAAGGTAGGGGGTGTCGTTTCCATTTAATAAATTAGGAAATTGAGACCCAGGGAGGCCAAGTAACTTGCCGGAGAGCACAGTGTGGCAAGAGTTGAAACTCAAGTCTGGGTGTATCTGACATCAAACTTTTTTAATCACTAGTCTATGCTGCCATCCACAGCTAATTCCAGAAACTGACCTCAGACAGTCTGATTCCAAATCATCTAAGGCTTTTCCATGCCAACCTATTGCCTCTTAAGAGAATGAACAAGGAGTTATTTCAAATCAATTAGGCAAGACAGGAGATTTGAGAACTTGACTACAATAATGGCAAAAAAGACAAAGAAAGCCTGAGAGCCCTGAGAAGGCAATGCTTCTCAAACTCTGGTCCTTGGATCTCCTGCATCAACCACCTGGGTAGTTTGGTAAAAATGGAAATGGTGAGCCCACAGAACCAGAAATTCTGGGATGAGCCCCCAAAATACAATCACTCCTAGGTGATTCTTATTCACACTGAAGTTTGAGAACCACTGAGTAAAGAAACAGTAATTGGAGGACATTGATAAAAAAACAGAGATATATGAATAATTTTTCTCTGAATTTCCAAGTTTGTTTTCTATAAGCTAGGGGTAGCAAAAAAATTGGGAGACAGATTTATTGGGAAAATGATTTATTCAGAGAGTTGAGCTAAAACGATAACTTTTCCCTTGACCTTTGAATCTTCCCTTCAGTAAATTTCCATTAAGCCCAGGGAGTCCGTGACTTTATGATTCTCAAAGTTGTTTTAGATCATATAAAACTAAAAAAAGAAGGAGGCAGTGGAAATATTCCCCGAGGTTGACCTCTCTGTGTTTGGGCATTTTCTCCACTCAGAGTGCTGAAAACACACTGTTTGTTAGGAGAGAGTGTTTGGCATCAGTGGGAAGTTTCGTTCTGCTGTTGACCCACTGCCTGGCCCACATCACTGTCAATGACCTCCACCAGGACTCCAACCCCGCCTTCCTGAGGTCATTTTACAAGGTATTTATAACATGCACAGGCGTTTTGCTTCTCTTTCTCTGTGACTCACGCCCCATTCCCCAGGACAGTAAGTGCTATGAGCTTTGCAACATTTCAAATCTACTTAAGTCCCACTGGTGGCCTTTGGTTCCTACTGCCTGGCCAAGAAGATTTTCCCAATCAAATTTCCTGTGGCAGCATATGACAGAATGCATGCACCACTCTAAGAATTCTGGAGAGAAGTGGTCTTCCTATGAGAACAGCGTCACAGCTTTCTGTGGATGTTTCATTGTCAACACTTGAGCCTCAGCAGAATTACAAATGATAAAAGTAACCCGTGGCGGGGGCAAGTAAAGATGATAAATCTCAAGCCCCATTTTTCTTTCAACTATTACTTTAAAGCTTTAATAGCAGTTGCCTGGAAGCCGAACTGATCTGCCCACCTCACCTTTTCCTTGACCAGGGGTTGATGGCCTATTTCAGGGAAGCATTCTCTATCACTCTGCAAATGTCAGCAGTTTCCCAGGACAGTAAGCTTGGCCAAAGCATAGGTGCTATTCTGCTGGGAGAGCAGCCCATCTCTGAAAGAGGAAGAGATCTTCTCTCGAAACTCATTGAAAGGAAACATGAGTCTCACTTGGAGCCAGAGTCATCAGAGGAGGTAACTGGCTTTAACTTGTGTAGCACATGGTTTTAAAATTGACTCCTTCACAGAGTAAATGCCTCAGTGTATGACCTATTCAGATATTTCTGGCCTCCCTAGGTGGTACACTGCCTTGACACTCAGGCTGCTTCTCAAACCACGTATGACAATATTTTTTAAATCCTATATTCTGCAGGGCAGACAGTGGGGACCTGGCTCGTGGGGATTGCAAACACGGCTCCACAGTTAATTCATGTCCTACTAACATATTATCAATAAGTAAGCAGAATTCCATCTATAAAACTCACTGTGACTTAGAGATTAAATTCAGATGCCCAAGTGGTAGCCTATTTACCCAGACTTACTGTGTGCTGTTTTCTGTGCAAGCTTGACAATGGTATTCTTAATACTTATTAAGCACTTTTCTAAGGATATTATCTCAGCTTTTTAACTATTAAAATATAAAATTTAAATCTATGAACTTCCACTAAAAGACTGTCTTCCACTAAAGGTCAATTCATTCTTGAGTTATAAACAGGAACATATTCTTTTTTCATTATGTATATAAGACCATAAATTTCAAGGTATATATATATATATGTATGTCTCATTTGAGCCACGCAGCAATCCTGCAAAATAGGTACCATACATATTTTTACTCACATTTTGTATTTAAGGGGAAATCAAGCAATTTTCCCTAAACCATACAGCTATTTGTAGTGGTGGATCTGAGACTAGATTCTAGATCACCTGACGCCTAAGGAAATACTCCATATACATCTCCCAGTAATCAAACCTCCATTAGTTACTAAGTCAGATTTATTTGTGGTTGTTGGAGGTGATGGTGATGTTGGTCAATTCTCTATCCTCACCTAACAGCAGCATTTGACAATATGATTCCTTTCTCCTCCTCCATCTACCTTCTTTACTTGGCTCCCAGGACACCGGCCTCCTCTGGTTTTCCTCCTGCCTCGATGACTGTTCCTTGTCAGTCTCCTTTGCTGGTCGCTCCTCTTCTCCCTGGCCTCTTAATGTTGGAGGGACAGGATTCAGTCCTGTCCTCGTCCCTTCTATATTCACTCCCCTCGGGGATCTCCTCTAGTGTTCTAGCTTTAAATCCCACCTATATGTCAACAACTCTCAAATTTTTATCTCCAGCCCTGACCCAACTCTCTAACTCAACTCATATATCCAACTGCTTACTAACTATCTCCACTGGGATGCCTAGTAAGTATCTCAAATTCAACATGCCCCAAACCAATCTTCTTTCCAAACCTGCTCCACTCGAAACCTTCCCCATCTCTGTTGATGGCAACTGTGTTCTTTTGATTTTTCAGGCCAAAGTCTCCTCTTCAGGCCAAACCTGTCTCTCTGTTACATACACCCCCAACAAATCCAAGACATTAAGTATATTATCATTTATCTTCCACACCCTCTACAGGATATTTTTCAGAAACTCTTCCTTCACAAACTCCACCTTCAAGTATATCCATAATCTGACCACTTCTCATCACCTCTGCTGCTGCCAGCCTGGTGCAAGGCATCTCTTGCCTGGACTGCCATCAGACTTACTAACCGACCTCCCTCAGTCCAAGCTTGCCTCTCTTCAGTCTATTCTCGGCATAGTCCTGATAGTCATCCTTTGAAAGTGAAAGTTGGGGCTGCTCAAAGTCCTGCTGTGGTCCCCATTTCACTAGGGTAAAAGCCAAAGAAGCCAAGTCCCCCTTGTGTCTCACCCCCTCACCTACTACTCTTCCCCTCATTCATTCAACTCCAACCACACTTCCCTCCTTGCAGTTCTTCAGACACACCAGGGACACTCCCCTCTTAAGGGTTCCCTCTGCCTGCAATGTTCCTTCCTCTAAGGCAGTAGCTCCCAACCAGGAGCAATTCTATCCCTGGCTGGACATTTGGCAATGTCTGGAGACACTTTGGATTGTCTGACTCAGAGGAGATGTGTGCTACTGTTAACTAGTGGGTAGAGGCCAGGGATGCTTCTAAACATCCTACAGTGCATTGGACAGCCCCACAACAAAAAAATCATCTATCCCCAAGTGTCACTAGTGCTGAGGTTGAGAAACCCTGGTCTAGGCCTGACTCCCTTGCCTCCTTCATGTCTTTGTTCAAGTGTCACCTTCTTAATGACTACTGTGACAACCCTGTCTTAATCTGCAACCCTCTTTACCCTGTTCATCAGCTTTTCCTTACTCTGCTCTACTTTTCTTTATCCTATATCATGTCCTAATGTACTACATAATTTACTTACATTTGGTTATTGCTTTTCTTCCCGTGCTAGGATGTATGCTCCATGAAGGCAGAGTTGTTTGCTTTGCTTTTTCTGCTATAGCCCATGTGCCACTCTAAGAACAGGCTTTCAATATATTTACTATGCTAATGAATAGATTTATATGGACCCTGATGCTATGCAGTAAAACATTTCAATCTACCAGAGCTAACTAGGAGGCAGATAATAGCAAACATTACACACTTGCCACGCGTCAGATGTTCTGCTGGGAGTTTTACATGCATTATCTCATTTAATCTTCCCCTCGCCCTTATAGGGTAGATGTTACTTTTATTCCTAACTTACAGATGAGAAATCTTTTGAGGCTTAGAAGTATTAAAAACAACTTTTCCAAGACAGAGATAGTTGTGGAGCTGAGATGTTAGTACTCTGCCAACCACCATCTATGAAGAGGTCTCATTTTATTTTAATAGCAGAACTGTATATATTACACTCAGGTACTGGTTAAGAAGATTCAAGAGTACTTAAAAGAAATGAAAACCAAGATATTAAGTATATCATCATTTATCTTCCACACCCTCTACAGTATATTAGGAAAAACAAAGATCTTCTCCTTTTTACCAACATGGAACACTTCCTGAAAAGCATCCTCACTGCAGAGCAACAAATGCCGAGAAAACCAAGAGATCAGCCTGGGGATGAAGATAAGGTAAGATGCCCATATGATCTACAGCACTGAGACTGTACTTTGCTATATACCTTGGAACTTTTTATTGCATGTTTAGGGCCATATTTATCATTGAGCATGTCAGCAGGATTGGAAATTAATGGTGGTATGAACAGGTAACATCATCAGTCACTTATTAAAAACTTTACCAACAGATGGTGGACATTAGATCTCAGAGTTAATCCCTCTGCCTTCAGGCAGGTCAGATATTAATCTCAGAGAGCAGGAACTGAGACTCAGACTTGCCCCGGTTCACCCAGCTAGAAGAGGACAAACAGCAGCTAGGTCCACTGCCTTCTCATTCAGGGTTTCTCCCACTGTACAGTAATGATACCTACTGCTGTTTTATAAAAGGTGGTTTTCAATCTTAAGCACTTAAAATGTTGTTATACTCTTAAAAACCAACAAATATTTTGGTTCCAAGTGATCAAAATTAATATTTTGTAATGTATAATTAGCAAAGAGAAAACCCCAAGCATCCTCATTTTTCTCATGCAGAGCAGTGATCTAAACATGTTGAGATCAAGATCAGAAACAGGGACTTCCTTGGTGGCACAGTGGTTAAGAATCTGCCTGCCAATGCGGGGGACATGGGTTCGAGCCCTGGCCCAGGAAGATACCACATGCCGCGGAGCAACTAAGCCTGTGCGCCACAACTACTGAGCCTGTGCTCAAGGGCCTGCGAGCCACAACTACTGAGCCTGCATGCCACAACTACTGAAGCCCGCACACCTAGAGCCTGTGCTCCACAACAAGAGAAGCCACCGCAATGAGAAGCCCGCGCACCGCAACGAAGAGTAGCCCCCGCTCGCCGCAACTAGAGAAAGCCCGCGCACAGCAACAAAGACCCAATGCAGCCAAAAGAAATAAATTAAATAAATAAATTTAAAAAAAAAAAAAAAAAAAAAAAGATCAGAAACAAGCACCCTAGAGACGTAACTGAAAACTGACTCCAGCCCTGGGCCCCCGTCCACTTTAAAGTTATCACCAGAGTCTGGGGTGAAAAACTACTTTTAAAACTTTATTAAAATATAATACAACTTTTTAAAGTGCACATATCATAAATGTACACCTCTTGAACTAGCCAAATGAACGTTCCCATGTAAGCATCCAGACCAAGAAATAGAATGTTACCAGCTCCCCAGAAGCACCCCATGTCTCCCCTCCCAGTCACCTGAGAGTGGCCACTATTCTGACACCAAACATCATAAATTGTTTTTGCTTATTCATGAATTTTATATCAATAGAATCATAAACTATGAGTTACTTTATTGCTCAAATGTGTGAGATTTATCCATATTGTTGCAGGTGGTTGTAGCTTGTTGATTCTCTTTGTTGTAAAGTATTCCGTTGTACAGATATATCACAATTTATTCACTCTATACTGATGCACAGGTGGGTATTTTCCAGCTTAGGGTTATTACAAATAGTTGTGCATCTTTTGATGACTATACCTAGTCAGGTATTTACTTAGGACTAGAACTTCTGGGTCTGAGGGTGTGGATATGCTAGTATCTGCTATCAACCAGAGTCCTACCAGCCGTGGATCAGAGTTCTGTTCGTTCTCCATCTTTATCAGAACTAGCATTTTCCATCTTTTTAATTTTATCCATTCTTCTGGGTGTGTGGTTTTAATTTGCATTTTCCTAATGGCCAATGGAACTGAACATCTTTCATATATTTATACAGCATTTGAATGTCCTCTCGAGAGAGATGCTTATTCAAGACTTTTGCCAATTTGTCATTGGATTGCCTATTTTTAATTGATTTGCAGGAATTCTTTATTCTGCAACTATTTTTCCTCATTCTGTGGATTGTCTTTTTATAGAAATAACTGCATGTTTCTTTTTCTGTTTTATTTTTAGATCTAGAAAGAAAATGATGGCCTCATTTCAAGTCTGCATTATTAAAAGGTGTTAAATATATCAGTATAACATCCAATGAAGCTGATAAGAGAACATTCGTATATAAATCACATAAATGTATATTATAATTTGGGGTAGATACATAACATAAAGGGCTAATTCCTGACACAAAAGAAAAACATGCTGACATTTTCACTGTGACTAAAAGATTAGACCACATATATTATTATAATATTCATTTAAAGATATTGACTGAACCTCTTTATAAAAATGTAAAATTTGTATATATCATCATTTATCAGGCTAACTTATCTAAAATTGTTTGTTACCAAGTCACACAAAAGGAGATGGATATATTTACAAACTATTTGGTGATCTGGGATGAGAATACATAAAATATAGGCCATGTGGCATATGCAAAATTCACTTTGGAGGCCCTGACTGGAAAATTTCAAAGAGATAAGCAGTTACCTAAAACTGAAGCTTCAGGGTGGATTTGAATATTAATTAGGAGAGATACAACCATCACATGAATTCAGTGTAAGCCAAAAAAAATTTTTTTAATACAAACTCCAAACCTCAGATTACAATCCAAAGTCTGCAATTCAAGCTGTTTGTCACATGGATAAATTTCTTACTGTGTTTCAAGATAGCAGAAGGGTTGTTTTTTTTAATATATAAACTGTTATTGAGTCTCCCAAGCAATGCAAGGAAAGCAGACGAGTTAAGAATTAAAACTCTAATTTAAACAAACATTATATGGATGGATAATGAATAATAGCTAATCATTTAATTCAGTGACCATCTCATAGTCAACATTTTTAGTCCTGCAGGTCTTTGTCCTAATTAAAACATGTTCAGATAATGGCTGAGGATTTAGCTTTAAATCCAACCAATCAAAATACTAACAGTAAATTACTTTAGAGAAAAATTAAAACACCGAGACAACATGACAAGAAGATTTACAATTAAGGTTTAACAAAGAGTTTTAAATCAAGCCCTAAGGAAGATCTGCTCAGAATCAACTCACTACATCTAACCCCTCCATTTCTCCAATCTTACACTGACATTGGGTTTTCATTTCTTTGTTGCTAGAGATTGGTCACTTAGTCATCTTAAACATTCATTCGGTTTAAATCATTAGATTAGCCATCAGGCAAAGCAAGTACAAAATCTGTCAGCCTTAAAGCTGTTTCATTAGTGGGAATTCCCTGGCAGTCCTGTGGTTAGGACTCTGTACTTCCACTGCCAGGGGCTTGGGTTCAACCCCTGGTTGAGGAACTAAGATCCCACAAGCCATGCAGAGCAGCCAAAAAAAAATTTTTTTAATTTTTAAAAAACTGTTTCATTAGTTACTATCTGAGTTAAAATTACCTGCTGCCTTCATAGAATAGATACCAATAAAATGATAATTGCCCTTAATAATGGGCTATGTGGCAGCTGTTCTGTCTGTTCCATGAACTGGGAATTCTTAAATAAAGCATACCTCCAAAATCATTGCATAATAACTTCATAGGATTAAAGGCTTCTCCAATACTCTGAGAAGGTAAATCTTATTTTGATATGATAAATATTGAGTGTGTGTCAAGAACATTATTTAACTATTCACATAAATTATGAAATGTATTTCCTAGAAAGCATAGTGAACATTAGCTAAGCCAGACACACAAGACTATTTAGAATAGTTAGAATAAAAATCCAGATCCTCAGAGAGGTGGCAAAGAAAAAGTCGTGCAAAAACTAAAGTTATTTTTTTTTATATTCCTCATTCTTTGCTGAACAAGGCACCTAAACATGATTCTATTAACCTCTTGGCTGAATTCTTGGGCCCTCCATTTGATTCTATTAATACACTAACAACTGCAGGCTTTTACTAAGTGCATGATTTTTAATGGAAATACCATAGATTATAAGGCAAAGATCATGTTCTTCTTCCTGCTGCATTATGCGTGTTTATTGCTGAATCAAATCAATAGTAAGTTTTTAAAGACTCTAGTACCTTTAAGGAATTAGCTTGTGTGCACACACATATACACACATGCACAACTCACTGATCAAAAGGAAGAATCAGAAAACCTCAATAGATACAGAAGCCGTATTTTACCAACTACCAGCAATAAGAACGCTTTCCCAAAACTACAATGCTTAAAATAATTCTTCTTAAAACAATTTTTATTTCAAAAGTGGTACATAGACTTCTGCTTCCAGAAGGATGAATCAGACATACTTTTCCCTATTCCTCCCACTGAGAACAACTAAGCCTCTGGACATTACATACAAAAACAAACAAGAAGATTTTGAAATGCATAGAGAAGAAAGCAGACCAGCTAGGGACCTCAGAACCCAAAGTAGGATATGGTAGTGAACTCCACAGAGTCCCTTTTTCCCTTAACATTCCAGACTTGGATATAAAGAAGCCAGTAACCCATAAATACCAACGAGCACAGACCAAAAAAGCCCCCCAAAAGCCTGCTCTCTCTAGCCAAAGGACTAAGAAAGGGGCAGCCTAGCAAGACAGAAAACTTTGAGACAATAACTGCTTTACTCTAGTCAAATATCAGAAAAAAGCTGACTCCACCCATGCCAGCAAAGGTTGAGTGGGGAATCTAGACTTTCACACTTGCCGGGCTGCAACAACACACCACAACCTCCTTCGGGGGTGGTGTCCGAGAAGAGAACCAAGCAGAGAACTAGGAGTTTTTACCTTTCCATCCTCTCAGGGCAGTAACAAACCCCTCTACACCCCATGGTATCAGTGGAGACCACATGGGGAATCTACCAACATACAGCAGTAATGCGCTACCTTACCACCACCTCCCTGCTGGAGTAGCATCAGTGGAGGCCAAGTGGTGAGTCAGAACTTTTACCATTGCCCACTGGTAATTATACCACCCTCATTAAAGCATTCATGGGTACCACATGGGGAGGTGGAATTCCCATACCTGCCCAGCAGGTATGAGAAACCCCTTCCCTGCATGTCAGTGGAGGCCAAGTGGGGAACCTGGACTTTTATCTCCCATCAGGCAGTAACAAGGCAGCATCCTCTCCCCTCCCACCCGAAGTGGGTGGAATAGTGTCAAAGGAAATCAGCTAAAACAAAGTTTAAATAAGATCCCAAGCCTTATAATATCAAAAATATACAGGTTTCAGTCAGAGAACCAGAAAGATATAAAACTGAGTGGAAAAAAAGACAATAGATGCCAACACCAAAATGACAAAGATATTAGAATTATATTTCAAAGAGTTTAAAAGAACCATCATAAAAATACTTCAACAAGCAATTATGAACATGCTTGAAACAAATGAAAAAATGGAAGCCTCAGCAAGGAACTATAAAGTCACAAAAAAGAAATCGAAGAAAAAGAAGAATCAAATGAAAAATTTAGAACTGAAAAATATAAAAACCAAAATAAAAAGCTCAATGGATGGGCTCAACAGTAAAATGGAAAGAATAGAGGGAGGAAGAAAGTGAATTTTTAGATAGAACAATAGAAATTACCCAATATGAACAACAGAGAGAAAAAAAGACTGAACAAATGAATGTATCAGTGCCTCAGGGAACTATGGTACTATAACAAGTGATCTGGCATTCAGGTCTTCAAAGTCTCAGAAGGAGAAGAGAAAGACGGCAGGCTATAAAAGTACTCAAAGAAATAATGGCTGAAACTCCTCAAATTTGGAAAGAGACATAAACCTACAGATTCAAGGAGCTGAGTGAATATGAGACAAGATAAATCCAAATAAATCCACACCAAGATGCACCATAATTAGACTTCTGAAAACTAAAAGCAGAGAAAAATTTTGAAAGCAACCAAAGAAAAATGACACCTCACCTATAGAAGAAAAACATTTTTATGACAGCAGATTTCTCATTAGAAACCATAGAAGCCAGGAAGAAGTAGCACACTTTTCTAGTGCTGAAATAAAAGAATCATCAATCCAGAATTCTATATCTGGTGAACATATTCTTTAGAAATGAAGAGAAAAATCAATACAGTCACAGATGAAGAAAAACCCAGACTACCCTAAAAAAAGGCTAAAGGAAATTCTCTAAAAAGAAAAGAAACAAAAGAAAACACCTTGGAACACTTGGAAGGAAGAACACAGTAAGCAAAAATAAGGATAAAAACAATTTCTTTCTTTCTCCTTTGAGTTTTCTAAATTATGTTTGAAAGTTAAAGTAAAAATTACAATGCTGTCAGATGTGGCTCTAAAATCTACGTAGAGGAAATATTTAATACAATTATAAATGGAGGAGGATAATGAGAAATGAAGGGGGTTCAGGTTTCTACACTTCATTTGAACTGATAAAATAACAATGGTAGATCATGACAAGTTATGTACTTATAGTGCAATACCTAAAGAAACCACTAAACACACACACACAGAAAGGCAAGAAGACAAATGAAAAGCAGAGAGAACAAATGGAAAACAAAAATTAAATAGCAGACTTAAGAACTAACATATCTATAATTATAATAATGTAAATAGTCTAAATACACCAATTAAAAGACAGAAATTGGCAGAAAATATGACTCAACTATATGGACATCATCAACTATAACCAGGTTCACAGCAGGTTGAAAGTAAAAAGATGGGAAAAGACATACCATGCATACATTAATCAAAAGAAAGCAGGAGTGGCTACATTAATATCAGATAAAGCAATATTAGGGCAAAATAAATTACTAGAGACAGAAAGGAACATTATATAATGATAAAAATGTCAGTCTATCAAGAAGACACAGCAGTTCTAAATGTATAAAACAACAGAGTTGTACCATATAAAACAACAACAGAGTTGTACCATATGTAAAACAAAAACTGATAGAATTGAAAGGAGAAATAGACAAATTGCAATTATAATTGGAGACTTCAACATCCCCTCTCAACAATTTATAAAACATCTAGACAGAAAATCAGCGAGGATATAGAAGAACTCAACACTTAATCAATAGTACTTAACATTAGTGGAACATTCCCCCAAACAACAGTAGAATAAATTATTTTCAAGGGCCCAATGAAGATTTATCAAGATAAACCACATCCTGGAGTATAGAACAAATCTCAACTAATTTAAAAGAATTAAAAACATACAAAGCATATTCTCTAACCAGAATATAATCAAATTAGAAACCAGTAACAGAAAAATAACAGGTAAATCTCCAAATACTTAGAAACTAAACAACATACTTCTAAATAATCCAAGGATCAAAGAAGTTGTCTCAAGGAAAAATTTTAAAATACATTGAACTGGATGACAATGAAAAGTCAACATATAAAATCTTGTGGGAACAGCTGAGCAGTGTTGAGAGGGAAATTTATAGCCCTGAGTACCTATATTAGAAAAGAGGAAAAGTCTCGAATCAACTATCTAAGGTTGGGGAAATCCTTCAAGATGGAGGAGGAGTAAGACGTGGAGATCACCTTCCTCCCCACAGATACATCAAAAATACATCTACATGTGGAACAGCTTCTACAGAACACCTACTGAACGCTGGCAGAAGGCCTCAGACTTCCAGGAAGGCAAGAAAATCTCCACATAACTGGGTAGGGCAAAAGAAAAAAGAGAGGCAAAGGAATAGGGACGGGGCCTGCACCTCTGCGAGGGAGCTGTGAAGGAGGAAAAGTTTATGCACACTAGGAAGCCCCCTCACTGGCGGGGGGGGGGGGGGGGTTGGTGGGGGAGCTTCGGAGCCTCAGAGAAGGGCACAGCAACAGGGGTGCGGAGGGCAAAGCGGAGAGAATCCCGCACAGAGGATCGGTGCCCACCAGCCTGAGACACTTGTCTGCTCGCCTTCTGGGGCAGGTGGGAGCTGGGAGCTGAGGCTCCGGCTTCGGAGGTCAGACCCCAGGGAGAGGACTGGGGTTGGCCGCGTGAACACAGCCTGAGGAGGCCAGCGCACCACAGCTACCTGGGAGGGAGTCCGGGAAGAAGCCTGGGCCTCCCAGAGAGGCAAGAGACCATTGCTGCGGGGTGCGCGGGGAGAGGGGTGGGCCCAACATAGGAGCTTCTTGCTCCGTGCACTCACAAATGGCAGGGCACCGCCTACGCAAGCTCCAGGGGCGGGCACAAGCCACAGCTGTTATCCTGGACACCAGAGGCGGGCAAGATGGCTACCGCTGCCACCGCGCGTCCTGTGAGCAAGTGCAGGTCCCTGCCCACACCTTCCCGGGAGCCTGTGCAGCCCACCACTGCCAAGGGTCCCACGGCAGTCTGAAGCATGCCACGTGCTCTTCTGGGGCCAGCTTCGCCAGGAGAGCGCACAGTGCACCGCAGGCTGTTGCAACTTCCTGCCGCTTTCTGCCGCCGCAGGCACACCCCTCACATCCCAATTGTGACTGCCTTATCCCTCCCTCTCCCTGGCCTGAGTGAGCAAGTGAGCACTGATCAGCCACTGCATTCGCCCCTCTTGCCTGCGGGGGGGAACAGACGCCTGAGGGTGGCCCACACGCAGAGGCGGGGCCAAAATCAAAGCTGAACTCCAGAGGCAGTGGGACCAAAGAAGAGGAAGGGATTTCTCCCTGCAGCCACAGGAGCAGCAGATTACGTCCCTACAAATGGTTGGTGAACCCTGCATCTGTGGAATATCTGAATTAACGAGTGTTCCCACAATTGAGGCTATGGACTTTGGCGGCAACTGTGGACTTTGGGAGCAAGTACACGCAGGAGTAAGGCCAGATCAGACAGAGTCTGAGCTGGCCACAGAGTGCCCACAGCAGGTCCAGAGGTCTACCTAGAAGTATTGGAGGACTTCCTAGGAAGGCAGGGATTGACTGTGGCTCACTGTGGGGGCAGGGACACTGACAGCTGAGGCCACAGGAAAATATTATTATTATTACTATTGTTTTTTTCGTTTTGTTTTGTTGTTGTTCTTTTTTTATTATTCTTTTAATTTTATTTTTTATTTACTTTTTCATTTCTTTTTTATGCTTTTATTCTTTTTTTTACTTTTTTTTTTATTGGAGTATGATTGCTTTACAATGTTGTGTTAGTTTCTGCTGTACAATAAACTGAATCAACTATGTGTATACCTATATCCCCTCCCTCTTGGACCTCCCTCCCACCCCACCAATCCCACTCATCTACATCATCACAGAGCACCAAGCTCAGCTTCCTGTGCTTTATAGCACGTTCCCTCAAGCTATCTATTTTACGCATGGTACTGTATATATGTCAATCCTAATCTCCCAATTGGTCCCACCCTCCCCTTCCCCCCATGTGTCCACATGTCCATTCTCTACACCTATATCTCTATTCCTGCCCTGCAAAAAGGTTCATCTGTACCATTTTTCTAGATTCCACATATATGCGTTAATATACAATATTTGTTTTTCTCTTTCTGGCTTATTTCACTCTGTATGACAGACTCCACGTCCATCCACATGTCTACAAATGACCCAATTTTGTTCCTTTTTATCGCTGATTAATATTCCATTGTATATATGTACCACAACTTCTTTATCCATTCATCTATCATTGGACATTTACATTATTTCCATTTCCTGGCTATTGTAAATAATGCTGCAATGAATATTGGGGTACATGTGTCCTTCTGAATTATGGTTTTCTCAGGGTATATGCCCAGTAGTGGGATTGCTGGGTCGTATGGTAGTTCTATTTTTTGTTTTTTAAGGAACCTCCATACTGTTCTCCATAGTGGCTGTATCAATTTACATTCCCACCAGCAGTGCAAGAGGGTTCCATTTTCTCCACACCCTCTGCAGCATTTATTGTTTGTAGATTTTTTGATGATGGCCATTCTGACTGGTGTGGGGTGATACCTCATTGTAGTTTTGATTTGCATTTCTCTGATAATTAGTGATGTTGAGCATCTTTCCATGTGCCACTTGGCCACCCGTATGTCTCCTTTGGTGAAATGTCTATTTAGGTCTTCCAACCATTTTTTAATTGGGTTGTTTGTTTTTTTGATATTGAGCTCCATGAGCTGTTTGTATATTTTAGAGATTAATCCTTTGTCTGTTTCTTCATTTGCAAATTTTCTCGCATTCTGAGGGTTGTCTTTTCATCTTGTTTATAGTTTTCTTTGCTGTGCAAAAGCCTTTCCTTCAATAGATTCCATTTGTTTATTTTTGTTTTTATTTTCATTACTCTTGGAGGTGGGTCAAAAAAGATCTTGCCATGGTTGATGGCAAGAGTGTTTTTCCTATGTTTTCCTCTAAGAGTTTTATAGTGTCCAGTCTTACATTTAGGTCTTTAATCCATTTTGAGTTTATTTTTGTGTATGGCGTTAGGGAGTGTTCTAATATCATTCTTTAACATGTAGCTGTCCAGTTTTAACAACACCACTTATTGAAGAGGCTGTCTTTTCTCCATTATATGTTCTTGCCTGCTTGGTCATAAATTAGGTGGCCATATGTGTGTGGGTTTATCTCTGGGCTTTGTATCCTGTTCCACTGATCTATGTTTCTGTTTTTGTGCCAGTACCATACAGTCTTTTTTTTTTTTTTTTTTTTTTTTTTGGCTGCATTGGGTGTTTGTTGCTGTGCATGGGCTTTCTCTAGTTGTGGCAAGTGGACGCTACTCTGCTGCGGTGCGCAGGCTTCTCATTGTGGTGACTTCTCTTGTTGCAGAGCACGGGCTCTAAGCACACGGGCTTCAGTAGTTGTGGCTCACAGGCTTAGTTGCTCCATAGCATGTGGGATCTTCCCGGACCAGGGCTCAAACCCGTGTCGCCTACATTGGCAGGTGGATTCTTAACCACTGTGCCACCAGGGAAGCCCCCATACTGTCTTGATTACTGTAGCTTTGTAGTATAGTCTGAAGACAGGGAGCCTGATTCCTCCAGCTCCGTTTTTCTTTGTCAAGATTGCTTTGGCTATTCGGGGTCTTTTGTGTTTCCATAGAAAAGAAAAATTGTAAAATTTTTTGTTCTAATTCTGTGAAGAACGCTATTAGTAATTTGATAGGGATTGCATTGAATCTGTAGACTGCTTTGGGTAGTACAGTCATTTTCACAATGTTGATTCTTCCAATTCAAGAACGTGGTATATTTCTCCATTTGTTGTTTATGTCATCTTTGATTTCTTTCATCAGTGTTTTATGGTTTTCTGAGTACGGGTCTTTTGCATCCTTAGATAGGTTTATTCCTAGGTATTTTATTCTTTTTGTTGCTATGGTAAATGGGATTGTATCCTTAATTTCTCCTTCTGAATTATCTTAGCTTTTGCTTGTCTGTAAAGGTTTTAAATATGGCAGTGTGTACATGTCGATCCCAAACTGCCTAACTATCCCTTCCCCCACCCTTCCCCCCAGTAACCATAAGTTCGTTCTCTAAGTCCATGAGTCTGTTTCTGTTTTGTAAATAAGTTCATTTGTATCATTTCTTTTTAGATTCTGCATATAAGGGATATCATACAATATTTCTCTTTCTCTCTCTGACTTACTTTACTCAGTATGACAATCTCTAGGTCCATCCATGTGGCTGCAAATGACATTATTTCATTCTTTTTAATGGCTGAGTAATATTCCATTGTATATATGTACCACATCTTCTTTATCCATTCCTCTGTTGATGGACATTTAGATTGTTTCCATGTCTTTGCTATCATAAACAGTGCTACAAAGAACATTGGGGTGCATGTATCCTTTCAGACCATGTTTTCCTCCAGATATATACCCAGGAGTGGGATTGCAGGGTCATATGGTAGCTCTATTTTTAGTTTTTTAAGGAACCTCCATACTGTTCTCCATAGGGGCTGTACCAATTTACATTCCCACCAACAGTGTAGGAGGGGTCCCTACTCTCCACACTCTTTCCAGCATTTATTGTTTGTGGATTTTTTGATGATTTTTTTGACTGATGTGAGGTGATAGCTCATGGTAGTTTTGATTTGCATTTCTCTAATAGTTAGTGATGGTGAACATCTTTTCATGTGCCTCTTGGTCATCTGTGTGTCTTCTTTGGAGAAATGTCTATTCATGTCTTCTGCCCATTTTTTGATTGGGTTGTTTGTTTTGATGATATTAAGCCTCATGAGCTGTTTGTAAATTTTGGAGACTAATCCCTTGTCAGTGACATCATTTGCAAATATTTTCTCCCAATCTGTGGGTTATTTTTTTGTTTTGTTTATGGTTTCCTTTGCTGTGCAAAAGCTTTTGAGTTTAATTAGGTATCATTTGTTTATTTTTGTTTTTATTTCCATTATTCTGGAAGATGGATTTAAAAAGATACTGCTGCAATTTATGTCACAGAGTGTTCTGCCTATGTTTTCCTCTAAGAGTTTTATAGTGTCTGGTCTCACATTTAAGTCTTTAATCCATTTTGAGATTATTTTTGTATATGGTGTTAAAGAATGATCTAATTTCATTTTTTACATGTAGCTGTCCAGTTTTCCTAGCACAATTTGTTGAAGAGACTGTCTTCCCACCATTGTGTAGTCTTGCCTCCTTTGTCATAGATTAATTGACCATAGATGTGTGGGTTTATTTCTGAGTTTTCTATCTTCTTCCATTGATCTATATTTCTATTTTTGTGCCAGTACCATAATGTTTTGATGACTATAGCTTTGTAGTATAGTCTGAAGTCAGGAAGCCTGATTCTTCCAGCTCCGTTATTCTTTCTCAAGATTGCTTTGGCTATTCAGAGCCTTTTGTGTCTGCATACAAATTTTAAGATTTTTTTGTTCTAGTTCTTTGAAAAATGCCATTGGTAATTTGATAGGGATTGCATTGAATCTGTAGATTGCTTTGGGTAGTATAGTCATTTTCACAATATTGATTCTTCCAATCCACGAACATGGTATATCTTTCCATCTGTTTGTGTCTTCTTCGATTTCTTTCATCAGCATCTTATAGTTTCTGGAGTACAGGTTTTTGTCTCCTCAGGTAGGTTTATTCCTAGGTATTTTATTTATTATTTTTTTTGATGCGATGGTAAGTGGGATTGTTTCTTGGATTTCTCTTTCTGATCTTTCATTGTTTTTGTATAGGAATGCAAGAGATTTCTGTGCATTAATTTTGTATCCTGCAACTTTACCAAATTCATTGATGAGCTCTAGTAGTTTTCTGATCGCATCTTTAGGATTTTCTATATATAGTATCATATCATCTGCAAACAGTGACAGTTCAACTTCTTTTCCAACTTGGATTCCTTTTATCTCTTTTTCTTCTCTGATTGCTGTAGCTAGGACTTCCAAAACTATGTTGAATAAAAGTGGCGAGAGTGGACATCCTTGTCTTGTTCCTGATCTTAGAGGAAATGCTTTCAGCTTTTCACCATTGAGTATTTTAGCTATAAGTTTGTCAATAAGGCCTTTATTGTGTTGAGGTAGGTTCCCTCTATGACCACTTTCTGGAGAATTTTTATCATAAATGGGTGCTGAATTTTGTCAAAAGCTTTTTCTGCATCTATTGAGATGATCATATGGTTTTTAGTCTTCATTTGTTGATGTGGTATATCACACTGACTGATTTGCAGATATTAAAGAATCTTTGCATCCCTGGGATATATCCCACTTGATCATGGTGTATGATCCTTTTAATGTATGGTTGGATTCAGATTGCTACTATTTTGTTGAGGATTCTTGTGTCTATGTTCATCAGTGATATTGGCCTGTAATTTTTTTTGTGTGTGTGGTATCTTTGTCTGGTTTTGGTATCAGGGTGATGGTGGCCTCATAGAATGAGTTTGGGAGTTTTCCTTCCTCTGCAATTTTTTGGAATGGTTTCAGAAGGATAGGTGTTAGCTCTTCTCTAAATGTTTGATAGAATTCGCCTGTGAAGCCATCAGGTCCTGGACTTTTTGTTTGTTAGGAATTTTTTAATCACAGTTTCAATTTCTGTGCTTGTGATAAGTCTGTTATTGATTTCCATCCTCTCCCTTTTTTTCTTGATGAGTCTGACTAAAGGTTTATCAATTTTGTTTAACTTTTCAAAGAACAAGCTTTTAGTTTCATTGATCTTTGCTATTGTTTTCTTTGTTTCTATTTCATTTATTTCTGCTGTGATCTTTATGATTTCTTTCCTTCTACTAATGTTGGGTTTTGTTTGTTCTTCTTTCTCTAGTTCCTTTAGGGGTAAGGTTAGATTGTTTATTTGAGATTTTTCTTATTTCTTGAGGTAGGATTGTATTGCTATAAACTTCCCTCTTAGAACTGCTTTTGCTGCGTCCCATGGGTTTTGGGTCATCGTGTTTTCATTGTCATTTCTCTCTAGGTATTTTTTGATTTCCTCTTTGGTTTCTTCAGAGTTCTCTTGTTTACTTAGTGCACTGTTTAGCCTCCATGTATTTGTGTTTTTTACAGTTTTTTTTTCCTGTAATTGATTTTTAATCTCATACGTAGTGGTCAGAAAAGAAGTTTGATACAATTTCAATTTTCTTCCATTTGGCAAGGCTTGACTTGTGGCCCAAGATGTGATCTATCCTGGAGAATGTTCATGTGTACTTAGGAAGAAAGCATATTCTGCCACTTTCAGGTGGAATGTCCTATAAATATCAATTAAATCTATCTGGTCTATTGTGTCATTTAAAGCTGTGTTTCCTTATTAATTTTCTGTCTGGATGATCTGTCCATTGGTGTAAGTGAGGTTTTAAAGTCCCCTACTCTTATTGTTTTACTGTCCATTTCCCCTTATATAGCTGTTAGCATTTGCATTATGTATTGAGTTGCTCCTCTGTTGGATGCACATATATTTATAATTGTTATATCTTCTTCTTGGATTGATCCCTTGATCATTCTGTAGTGTCTTTCCTCATTTCTTATAACAGTCTTCAATTTAAAGTCTATTTTGTCTGATATGAGTATTTCTACTCCAGCTTTCTTTTGATTTCCATTTGCAAGGAATATCTTTTTCCATCCCTTCACTTTCAGTCTGTATGTGTGCCTAGGTCTGAGGTGGGTCTCTTGTAGACAGCATATATACGGGTCTTGTTTTTGAATCCACTCAGTCAATGCCTTTTGTCTGGCACATTTAATCCATTTACATTTAAGGTAATTATTGATAAGTGTATGCCTATTGCCATTTTTTAATTGTTTTGGGTTTGTTTTTGTAGGGCTCTTTTTCTTCCCTTCCCCTTTTGTTCTCTTCCTTTGTAGTTTGATGACCATCTTTAGTGTTGTGTTTGGATTGCTTTTTCTTTTTCGTGTGTGTATCTATTGTACTTTGGGGGTTTGCTGTTCCCATGCAGTTTTGATATAGCAGTCTATATATGTGCAAGGGTTTTTTGTGTGTGTTTTTTTAAGTTGTTAGTCTCTTTCCCACCTAGAGGGGTTCCTTTAACATTTGTTGCAAAGCTGGTCTGGTGGTGCTGAATTCTCTTAGCTTTTGCTTGTGTGTAAAGCTTTTGATTTCTCTGTCAAATCTGAATGAGAGCCTTGCTGGGTAGAGTATTCTTGGTTGTAGGTTCTTCCCTTTCATCACTTTAAATATATTGTGCCACTCCCTCCTGTCTTGCAGGGTTTCTGCTGAGAGATCAGCTGATAATCTTATGGGAGTTCCCTTGTATGTTATTTGTTATTTTTCCCTTGTTGCTTTTAATATTTTTTCTTTGTCTTTAATTTTTGTCAATTTGATTACTATGCGTCTCAGTGTTTTTCTCCTTGGGTTTATCCTATCTGGGACTCTCTTCACTTCCTGGACTTGTATATTGACTACTTTTAATCACAGCAAAAAATACATAGTTCCTTATATTTTCCCCTATACATTTGCTTCAGGGCAACATGAGAAGCTCTAATGAATTTTGCAGGGCTGTAAAGCTCGTGGATGGCTCCATCTGTGCCAAGTTCTAGAACAGTGATGGAATTGATTTCTTCTTGAGTACAATTTGGAACAATTCATTTTAATGGCTCTCTCTAGTACTATGTTGCATAGAATTGTGAGACAATCTCTGCACCCAAATAAGAACATTGTGATTTATTAGCACATCCATCATGGGGTACAGGAGTAGTAATACATGTGCCACAGATTTACCATCTGTTTTCTGGAAGAAGTTCTTTCAAGCCAGCCTCACAAATTTCAAGAAGCACTTTGTTAATAAAACCCTCTGTGCAAAAGTTCTTAGAAACCCATTTTTCTGTCATAGTCAAGTATTACATTATATTTTAGATATAGTAACTTTTATACACTTCTCTTTCATTTTTCAGTCCAACAGATTTGAGATGTGAATAAAACGTACAGAGAAAATCATTAATTGAAATCCAAAGTAACATCATTATGGAATATATAAGGTAAAAACAAGAAAGACTAAACAGGACTGAGAATCAAACTGGCAGTAGGAAAGCTTAAAACAATCATGATTTAAAAAAGAAGAAAGATATGAAAGCAATCAAATAATAGTTATGACAAAGAAAATTTTCCAGCATAAAGAGACTTGGTATCCCCTAAATTGACAAAGAATGCATTCAAATAAAATATTACAGAAGATAGCTTTAGAAAAATTAAATCTGCAGATCAGAAAGAGGCACAATGTTTCAGGAAAAGAATGATACAGAATGACTGAGACATAGACTTCAAGTATATAGAAAGAATTTTTCAGACTGTCAGGCAAAGGGAGTCACCTAAAAATTTAAACATACATGTTTGTGTGAGTGTCAGAAAGCTGGGGAAATGAAACTGGTCTCAGGTTTCTCTACAGCAATGTACAATGCCAGAAACATTAGATTAGAGTGATGGCTATGAAGTTATAAGTGAAAGAAAACATGACCTAAGATTTTAATACTCAAACAAGTTGTTCTTCAAGTATAAAAGAATAAAGAGCCTCAAGCACAAATGAACTCACAGGATAGAACATCTATGAGCTATTTGTGAAAAGGCTGCTTAACAATAAAATCCAGCTAATCAAAGGTGAATAAAGGTGCGGGAGCTCAGCATCGAGGGGCCGGCCTAGCTGGGGCCCATGGCCCTGCGTCTTCTGGCTGCGACGCCGGTTCTGCACAGGCTGTGGGGCTGTAGCCACTGGGCTGTGGGCGCCTGAGGGGCCAGGAGGTGAGCCGTGGCCCCCAGGCAGGTGTGGGCATCGTGTCCGCAGCGAGTGTCTGCGAGGCCGTGCTCAGGCCACGATCACTCAGTGAAGCTGCACCGCGACAGTGCGGCCAACTTCTTCTCGTGCTGTGAGGACCAGTGCAGGCTGCAGTACTCGGTACCTCTGCCTACCGTGCATGCTTTCCTGCGGGAGGGCCTGCTGGACTTCAACGCCCACCGCCTCTGAGGGGTGGACTGGGTGCTTCTCCTGAGCACCCTCCACCCCTGATCTGTATCCAGAGCTTCTTACAGCCAGTGAGACAGAGCAGACAGCAGAAGCAAGAAGAACTACAATCCTGCAGCCTGTGGAACAAAAATCACATGCACAGAAAATAGACAAAATGAAAAGGCAGAGGGCTATGTACCAGATGAAGGAACAAGATAAAACCCCAGAAAAACAACTAAATGAAGTGGAGATAGCCAACCTTCCAGAAAAAGGATTCAGAATAATGATAGTGAAGATGATCCAGGACCTTGGAAAAAGAATGGAGGCAAAGATGGAGAAGATGCAAGAAATGTTTAACAAAACCTAGAAGAATTAAAGAACAAACAAACAGAGATGAACAATACAATAACTGAAATGACAACTACAGTAGAAGGAATCAATAGCAGAATAACTGAGGCAGAAGAATGGATAAGTGCCCTGGAAGACAGAATGGTGGAATTCAATGCTTCAGAACAGAATAAAGAAAAAAGAATGAAAAGAAATGAAGACAGCCTAAGAGACCTCTGGGACAACATTAAACACAACAACATTCGCATTATAGGGGTCCCAGACAGAGAAGAGAGAGAGAAAAACCAGAGAAAATATTTGAAGAGATTATAGTTGAAAACGTCCCTAACATGGGAAAGTAAAGAGCCACCCAAGTCCAGGAAGCACAGAGAGTCCCACACAAGATAAACCCAAGGAGAAACATGCCAAGACACATAGTAATCAAATTGGCAAAAATTAAAGACAAAGAAAAATTATCGAAAGCAGCAAGGGAAAAATGACAAATAACATACAAGGGAACTCCCATAAAGTTAACAGCTGATTTCTCAGCAGAAACTCTACAAGCCAGAAGGGAGTGGCATGATACACTTAAAGTGATGAAAGGGAAGAACCTACAACCAAGATTACTCTACCCAGCAAGAATCTCATTCAGATTCGATGGAGAAATCAAAAGCTTTACAGACAAGCAAAAGCTAAGAGAATTCAGCACCACCAAACCAACTCTACAGCAAATTCTAAAGGAACTTCTCTAAGAGGGAAACACAAGAGAAGAAAAGGTACAAAAACAAACCCAAAACAATTAAGTAAATGGTCATAGGAACATACATATCGATAATTACCTTAAATGTGAATGGATTAAATGCTCCAACCAAAAGACACAGGCTTGCTGAATGGGTACAAAAACAAGACCCATATATATGCTGTCTACAAGAGACCCACCTCAGACCTAGGGACACATACAGACTGAAAGTGAAGGGATGGAAAAAGATATTCCATGCAAATGGAAATCAAAAGAAAGCTGAGTAGCAATACTCATATCAGATAAAATAGACTTTAAAATAAAGAATGTTACAACAGACAAGGAAGGACCCTACATAATGATCAAGGGATCAATCCAAGAAGAAGATATAACAATTATAAATATATATGCACCCAATATAGGAGCACCTCAATACATAAGGCAACTGCTAACAGCTCTAAAAGAGGAAATCGACAGTAACACAATAACAGTGGGGGACTTTAACGCCTCAGTTACACCAATGGACAGATCATCCAAACAGAAAATTAATAAGGAAACACAAGCTTTAAATGACACAATAGACCAGATAGATTTAATTGACATTTGTAGGACATTCCATCCAAAAACAGCAGATTACACTTTCTTCTCAAGTGCGCACAGAACATTCTCCAGGATAGATCACATCTTGGGTCACAAATCAAGCCTCAGTACATTTAAGAAAATTGAAATCATATCAAGCATCTTTTCTGATCACAACGCTATGAGATTAGAAATCAATTACAGGGAAAAAAACATAAAACACACACACACGAAGGCTAAACACTACGTTACTAAATAGCCAAGAGATCACTGAAGAAGTCAAAGAGGAAATCAAAAAATACCTAGAGGCAAATGACAGCGAAAACACGATGATCCAAAACCTATGGGATGCAGCAAAAGCAATTCTAAGAGGGAAGTTTATAGCAATACAATTCTACCTCAAGAAACAACAAACATCTCAAATACACAATCTAACGATACACCTAAAGGAACTAAGAAAAGGAGAAACTAAGGAAAGAAGAACAAAAAACCTAAAGTTAGTAGAAGGAAAGAAATCATAAATATCAGAGCAGAAAAAAATGAAAAAGAGACAAAGAAAACAATAGCAAAGATCAATAAAACTAAAAGCTGGTTCATTGAGAAGATAAACAAGATTGATAAACCATTAGCCAGACTCATCAAGAAAAAGAGGGAGAGGACTCAAATCAATAAAATTAGAAATGAAAAAGGAGAAGTTACAACAGACACTGCAGAAATACAAAGCATCCTAAGAGACTACTACAAGCAACTCTATGCCAATAAAATGGACAACCTGGAAGAAATGGACAAATTCTTAGAAAGGTATAACCTTCCAAGATTGAACCAGGAAGAAATAGAAAATAGGAACAGACCAATCACAAGTAATGAAATTGAAACTGTAATTAAAATCTTCCAACAAACAAAAGTCCAGGACCACATGGCTTTACAGGTGAATTCTATCAAACATTTACAGAAGAGCTAACACCCATCCTTCTGAAACTCTTCCAAAAAATTGCAGAGGAAGGAACACTCCCAAACTCATTCTGTGAGGCCACCATCACCCTGATACCAAAACCAGACAAAGATACTATAAAAAAAGAAAATTACAGACCAATATCACTGATGAATATAGCTGCAAAAATCCTCAACAAAATACTAGCAAACAGAATCCAACAACACATTAAAAGGGTCATACACCATGATCAAGTGGGATTTATCCCAGGGATGCAAGGATTCTTCAATATATGCAAATCAATCAATGTGATACACCATATTAACAAATTGAAGAATAAAAACCATATGATCATCTCAATAGAGGCAGAAAAGGCTTTTGACGAAATTCAACACCCATTAATGATAAATACTCTCCAGAAAGTTGGCATAGAGGGAACCTACCTCAACATAATAAAAGCCATATACGACAAACCCACAGCAAACATCATTCTCAATGGTGAAAAACTGAAAGCATTTCCTCTAAGATCAGGAAGAAGACAAGGATGTCCACTCTCACCACTATTATTCAACACAGTTTTGGAAGTCCTAGCCACGGCAATCAGAGAAGAAAAAGAAATAAAAGGAATACAAATTGGAAAAGAAGTAAAACTGTCACTGTTTGCAGATGACATGATACTATACATAGAGAATCCTAAAGATGCTACCAGAAAACTACTAGAGCTAATCAATGAATTTGGTGAAGCAGAAGGATACAAAATTAATGCACAGAAATCTCTTGCATTCCTATACACTAATGATGAAAAATCTGAAAGAGAAATTAAGGAAACACTCCTATTTACCATTGCAACAAAAAGAATAAAATACCTAGGAATAAACCTACCTAGGGAGACAAAAGAACTGTATGCAGAAAACTATGACACTGATGAAAGAAATTAAAGATGATACCAACAGATGGAGAGATATACCATGTTCTTGGATTGGAAGAATCAATATTGTGAAAATGACTATACTACCCAAAGCAATCTACAGATTCAATGCAATCCCTATCAAATTACCAATGGCATATTTTACGGAACTAGAACAAATAATCTTAAAATTTGTATGGAGACACAAAAGACCCCGAATAGCCAAAGCAGTCTTGAGGGAAAAAAACGGAGCTGGAGGAACCACACTCCCTGACTTCAGACTATACTAGAAAGCTACCGTAATCAAGACAATATGGTACTGGCACAAAAACAGAAACATAGATCAATGGAACAAGACAGAAAGCCCAGAGATAAACCCACGCACCTATGGTCAACTAATCTATGACAAAGGAGGCAAGGATATGCAATGGAGAAAAGACAGTCTCTTCAATAAGTGGTGCTGGGAAAACTGGACAGCTACATGTAAAAAATGAAATTAGAACACTCCCTAACACCATATACAAAAATAAACTCAAAATGGATTTGAGACATAAGTATAAGACTGGACACTCTAAAACTCTTAGAGGAAAACATAGGAAGAACACTCTTTGACATAAATCGCAGCAAGATCTTTTTTGACCCACCTCCTAGAGTAATCGAAATAAAAACAAAAATACACAAATGGGACCTAATGAAACTTCAAAGCTTTTGCACAGCAAAGGAAACTACAAACAAGACAAAAAGACAACCCTCAGAATGGGAGAAAATATTTGCAAACGAATCAACAGACAAAGGATTAATCTCCAAAATATATAAACAGCTCATGCAGCTCAATATTAAAGAAACAAACAACCCAATCCAAAAATGGGCAGAAGACCTAAATAGACATTTCTCCAAAGAAGACATACAGATGGCCAAGAAGCACATGAAAAGCTGCTCAACATCACTAATTATTAGGGAAATGCAAATCAAAACTACAATGAGGTATCACCTCACACCAGTTAGAATGGGCATCATCAGAAAATCTACAAACAACAAATGTTGGAGAGAATGTGGAGAAAAGGGAACCCTCTTGCACTGTTGGTGGGAATGTAAATGATACAGCCACTATGGAGAACAGTATGGAGGTTCCTTAAAAAACTAAAAATAGAATTACCATATGACCCAGAAATCCCACTATGGGGCATATACCCAGAGAAAACCATAATTCAAAAAGACACATGCACCCCAATGTTCATTGCAGCACTATTTACAATAGCCAGGTCATGGAAGCAACCTAAATGCCCATCGACAGATGAATGGATAAAGAAGATGTGGTACATATATACAATAGAATATTACTCAGCCATAAAAAGGAACAAAATTGAGTCATTTGTTGAGACGTGGATGGATCTAGAGACTGTCATACAGAGTGAAGTAAGTCAGAAAGAGAAAAACAAATATCATATATTAATGCATATATGTGGAACCTAGAAAAATGGTACAGATGAACCAGTTTGCAGGGCAGAAATTGAGACACAGATGTAGAGAGCAAACATATGGACACCAAGGGGGGACAGTGGTGGGGGGTGGTGGTGGTGTGATGAATTGGGAGATTGGGATTGACATATATACACTGATGTGTATAAAATTGATGACTAATAAGAAACTCCTGTATAAAAAAAGAATAAAATTAAATTAAAAATTAAAAAAAAGAAACATGAATCAAAATAGATTTCATATATAGAAAATATTGATGAGCATTCATTGAATCAGTTGAAATATAGAACTAAGCAAAAACAAGTATTAAGAATAATTATTTCAGTAGAGAACTTAAATGTTAAACCTTGACATTAAAAACGTTGCATATTTGAAAGTTACCAAGAGAGTAAAAACAGTTCTTATCCCCCCCCCAAAAAAGTAACTATTTATGCTGACAGACGTTAACTAGACTTATTGTTGTAATCATTTCACAATGTATACAAATATCAGATCATGTTGTGCACCTGAAACTAATGTTATATGTCAATTATACTTCAATTTGTAAAGTGACATGGAAAATAAGGGGCAAAGAAAATAATGAAGAATGTTAATTTCTGCAGCTTTCATAGTAACAAATAAGCAATACTGTATATTTTTTTAAGTTTTGAAGACTGTTCTGGCCTCCTGGTGTTCCTTTTTTTAAACCATAAAAGAAATATTTCAAAAAATAAAATACTCTGTGGTAGAAAATCTTATGACTATTTCAATAGCTTTCAGTTTCACTTTAGGTTTTTTTTTCTAAGGTCAAGTAAAATTAAATCTAAATATCTATCAAGTAGCTCCCGTAGTATGGTTTTCTTATTAAATTGTCTATATGTCAATTCTTACATTTGTATGTATATAAAGGATCTCTGGAAAGATGGTCACCATTTAATGTTAATAATGGTAATTTCTGGTTGGATGGGAGGGATTTTTATTTCCTTGGTACTATGCTTTTTTCTGCTTCACTTGAATTCTTCATAATGAGATATATCATCCACAAAATGTCATAATTAAGGCTATTATGAGGTTTAGAAATAAGCCAAATTTTTTAAGGGAATGATGTCTTAAAAAGTGGTTTTCAAACAAGCTCTTACTGACCTTATAAAATAGAACAGTAATGGCAGGTAATAAAGTAGAACCTGAATACTATGAGGATCACTCTTCCCTAAATGAAGGTCTACTTTTTTTTTTTTTTAATGGCTAATGAAAAACAAGAACTTTTAAAACTTTCTTGCAACAAACTCAACTAAGAAGGTATTAAAAACACAGCACGTTTATTTAAACTGTTACTCTTCATAATGCATTGAATCTTATCACAGGTCAATATCTTCATTCTATTACCTTATCGGGTACATTCATTCGTGTTATATAAACCTTCATATAAAATTAAAGAATTAAAAGTACAGCTAAGAACACAGTCATGATCTGCATGAGAGGATTCACCATCATGCACCCTAGTCCCTAATGCGGTTATTTTTTCTGTTTCCTGGGCCTCTCGAGCTTAGACTTGTTTTCATTTCAGAGAAAATAAAGTGGCTCTGCTGAGCTCTACCCCGCGAGGGCCCAGCCGCTGCTGCACTATCGGTGTGTGTTGACCCAGTGGTACCTGTCCACCCGGTGCCCAGCAGCAGGCCTGTGACCCTTAGGGATCTTATGCAATGCATGATAAGCATTTCCTAGGAGGCCCATTCGGCCATCATCCATATTCTTTTTGCGGGGGATATGGAACCAAGATTGAAAGGGCTGTTTCAAGTTTTCAACCTGGGGAGAAAAAAAGAAGAAAAAGAGAGCATGATGATTTTCTGTAAACTGATAAGCCACTTCTAAGGATTAAATATAAACCCATAACTCACAGGTTCAACCTTTCAAAAGCATAGGAAATACAAATGAATAGAAATCAAAGTAGATCATTATCTTTGGAAAATTGAGTTGCATTGGAGGGTATGAAGTAAGTCACTTCACATCTTTTAACAAAATTCTTTAGTCCAACCAAGAATTTTAAAAACAAAAAATTCTTAAATTTATTCAAATTAGTATATATTCCTGTGTTCTCTCCTACCTGATCCCCACCTCGCTCAACCCAAAACTATCTAATCACAATCTCTGGGGTTGAGGTCTAGAAACACCCATCTTAAACATCTCAGATGACCAATATAAATGTTTTGCAGACCACACTTTCAAAGGACATTGTTCTAAAAGAATATAGCTGACTACAGATCTGATCCTTAGATTAAGAAGATCTCTCTAAGCATAAAAATAGAATTAAAGGCAAACATTTTACTACATAATTTTAAACTTTACATATAGAACTAAATATGAACTACATATATAGTTTAGAAAACTAAACAAGCTAGGGGAAAATAGTTTGCCAGTAATATGACAAGGGGTTAAAATATTTCTAACCTTTGAAAAGCCTTTAATAACACATTAGGACCTCAAATGATAAATGGGTGAAGGAGAAAAAATTCATAAGACAGTAAGTACTTAAAACATTTAGGTACATGGAGTTTTTGTTTTAATGTTTAATTTAATTAATAAAAATGATATTTTTCAATGAGAACACCCAATTTTAGGGAAAATGATAAACACTTTCACATAGAGCTGGTAAGACTACAAACAAAGACATCTTTCTAGAAGGTACTTTGTCCTGTGGTAAGAACTCATAAAATATCCATACCCAATGACCCAGTAATTACATGTCTGAGAATCAGATCTCCAGAAATAACTTAGAATTCTGACATCTCTGTAAAAATTAGCTTTTTTAATATCACAACAATGTGAAAACAACCTAGATGTCTTCCAATAATACATTAGCTAAATAAATTATAAGGGAAGCAAATGATTTAAAATGTAAAATATTTAAATTGCTTTAACGTGTCAATACATAAGTGATTAAGAAAACAAATTTACATACATACAAAGGGTCAGAGATTCTCCCTAAATCAGTGAGCACTCAGCTAAGTAGAGGGTATAAAGAGAGAGAAGGAAGAAAAAAAGACAGAAAAGGTTTTGCCAGAATATTATTATTGTGATTTTAATCTTTATAATCTTTCCATATTTTCCAATTATTTGTTTCTTTGCTTTTACAGTGAGCATACTCTTTTTAGAATTAGAGTAGAAAAAAAATTGTACAGAGAAGAAATGGAGAACACTTTACCTGATAAATACTCTTTGGATTGTTGACTTTAGGAATTATCTGAGGTTCTTTGTTACAACTTTCTTCATCAGAGGAAGTGCCAGAGGAGTAGTCTAACGTGGCTCTATTAACAGCATCACTGATTTGTTGGGATAATTCCCATTCCTCCCATCTGTCTTTGAAAGAAGCAATTGTAAATGGATGATTTTTCTCACCATACCTAAGTAGGAAAGGAAAATAAAGCATTCATTAGGGATTCAAATTCTCACAGGTTTTATCTCTAATCTTTTCTGGAAACAACTCAGTAATTTACAAGAAGAGTTACTTTAAAAAAAAGAAAACAAATTCTGAGAGCTTGGCCAAGATAGTGGAGTAGGAAGACCCTGAGCCTACCTCCTCTCATGGGCACACCAAGATTACAACTATTTAGAGAGCAACTATTGATGAGAGACCGGAATCTAGCAGAAAAGATCTTCTACTACTAAAGTTATAGAGAAGGAACCACAATGAGACCAGTAAGAGGGGCAGAGTCATGGTATAGGTCAGACCCATACCCCTGGGTGGGCAACACACAAGTGGGGGGCTAATTACAGTTGTAGAGGTTCTCCCGAAGAAGCAATGGGTCTGAGCCCCACATGGAGCTTTCCAGACCAGGGATCCTGTACCAGGAAGATGAGCCTCCAGAATGCTTGGCTTTGAAGGCCAGTGGGGCTGACTTTAGGAAAGTCAGATGGCTGTGGGAAATAGAGATGCCACTCGTAAAGGGCCCGCACAAAATCTCCAGGACCCAGGGCAGAAGCAGTAATTTGAAAGGAGCCTGGGTCAGACCCACCAGCTGACCTTGGAGAGCCTCCTGGAGAGGCAGGGGGCAACTTGAGCTCATCCTGGGGACACAGACACTGGCAGCAACCATTTTGGGGAGCTTGTTCTACCACGTGGACATTCGTGCTGGCAAGCGCCATTTTGAAATCCTCCTTCTAGCTTATTAGCACCAGGACCCAGACCCGCCCATCAGCCCATCAGCACCAGTGCTGAGATGCCTCAGGCCAAGCAACTAGCCAGGTGGGAAAACAGCCCCACCTACTAGCAGGCACATGGCCTTAAGACCCCCTGAACCCACAGCTGCCCCAGCAAGCAGCACTGTCCAACAGAGGGCCCAGGGCCTGGCCCCACACACCAGTGCACCAGCACTAGCCCCAGGACCCACAGGGCCCTGCAGGCAGAGACCCCAGGACCCAGCTCTGCCTACCAGTGGGAAGGAATCGGCCCTCGGATGCCCTGGACCCTGCCCCCACCACCAATGAGCCACCACTAGCCTAGGGAGGAACCTCACCCACCAGTGGACATCCTCAAGACCCCTGGGCCCTGGCCTCACCCACCAGTGGACATCCTCAAGACCCCTGGGCCCTGGTCTCACCCACAAGTGGGCAGGCACCAGCCCCAGGACCACCATAACCCCACAGCCTGCCATGGCAAGACCCAGCCCACCCACCAGCAGGCTAACATCAGCTCCAAGATCACCTGGGCCCAGGCCCCACCTACCAACAGGCCAACACTAGCTCTGAGACACCTTGGGTCCCTCAGCCAGCCATTCGGGGATCCAGCCCCACCTACCAGCAAGCCAAAACAAGCTTTGGGACACCCCAGACCCTGTAGCCAGCTATGTCAGGGAGCTGCCCCAGCCCCCAGCAGGCCTACACCAGCTAACTCTAGGACCCACAGGCCCTGCAGCCAGAAATCTCAGGACTCAGCTCTAGTGAGCCAGTGAGCCAAAACTAGCCCCAGCACCCTCTCAACCACAGCCTGACCCACTGGCAGGCCAACACCAGCTCCAGGAAACTGTGAACCCCCTCAGCCAGCCACCTTGGGATCCAGCCCCATTCACCAATGGTCCAGCACCAACTCTGAGACACTCCAGAATGCACAACCAGTTGTATCAGGAACCGACCCCACCCACCAGCAGGATGACACTAGAACTGGAAACCTCAGCCCCACAACCACCAAGGCCAGAACCCAGCTCTGCCCATCAGTGAGCCAGCACTAGCCCCGGGACCCCCTTCCCCATGGTTCCGCAGTCAGCTGCCTCATGACCCAACCCCACAACCAGCAGCTGGCAGCCTCCATACAAGGCAGGGCCTGGCAACCAACCAGATCGGGGACCAGCCCCACCTACTAGATCACCAACAGTAGTCAGTCCACCACAACATAAGGACCCACACAGCCCACATAGGGGGCACCCCTAGAGCATATAGCTCTGGTGACCGGAGGGGAGTGCACTGCTGGGATGCAAAGGATGTCTCCTACAAAAGGCTACTTCTCCAAAGCCAGGAAATGTTATCAACTAACCAGATACATAGAAATAAAAACAAATTAGGCAAAATGAGGAAACAGAGGAACATGTTCCAAATGAAGGAACAGGATAAAACCCCAGAAGAAGAATTAAGTGGAGAAAGGCAATCTACCCAATAAAGAGTTGAAGGTAATGATCATAAAGATGAACAAAGAACTTGGGAGAAGAATGGAGGGAAATAGTGAGAAGTTAAACAAAGAGTTAGAAGATAGAGAAGAACAAAGCAGAACTGGAGATTACAGTAAATGAAGTGAAAATACACAAGAAGGAATCAACAGTAGATTAGATGATACAGAGGAACAGATCAGTGAACTGGAAGACAGAGTAATAGAAGTCACTGAAGCTGAAACAGAAAAAAAGAATAAAAAGAAATTCGAATATTTTAAGAGATCTCTGGAACACCACCAAGCATACTAACATTCACATTATAGGGATCCTAGAAGGAGAAGAGAAAAAGGGTCAGAGAATATATTTGAAGACATAATAGCTGAAAACTTCCCTACCTGGCAGAGGAAACAGATATCCAGGTCCAGGAAACACAGAGAGCCTCAAACAGGATCAACCCAAGGAGGACCACATCAAGATACATTGTAATTAAAATGGAAAAAATTAAAGATAAAGAGAAGATATTAAAAGCAACAAGTTGCATATAAGGGGACTCCCCATAAAGCTATCAGCTGACTTTTCAGCAGAAGCTCTGCAGGTCAGAAGGGTGTGTTGCAGTATATTTAAAGTGCTGAAATGAAAAACCTATGGCCAAGAATATTCTACTTGGCAAGGCTTACCCTCAGATTTGAAAGAGAGATCAAAAGTTTTACAGATAAGCAAAAGCTAAAAGAGTCCAGCATCACCAAAGCAGCTTTACAAGAAATGTTAAAAGGGGCTTTGCTAAGCAAAAAAGAAAAACCACAACTAGAAACATGAAAATTACGAAAGGAAAAAGCTCATTGGTAAAGGCAAAATATACAATAAAGGCAGTAAGATCAACCACATACAAAGCTAATAGGAAGGTTAAAAGACAAAAGTAGTAAAATTGCCTAGATCTGCAATAAGTAGTTAAGGGATACACAAAACAATTAGATGGAAAATATGATGTCAAAAAACAGTAATCATGAGGGGGGAGGAGTAAAAATGCAGGGTTGTTAAAATGCATTTGAAATTAAGAGATTAGCAACTTAAATAATCACATATGTAGATTGCTATATATAAACCTCATGGTAACCAAAAATTAAAATCCATAATAGATACACAAAAAACAGAAAGAAATTTGAACATAACACTAAAGATAGTCATCAAATAACAAGGGAAGAGAGAAAAGAAGAAAGGAACAAAATAACTACAAAAAAAACACCAGAACAATTAATAAACTGGCTGTAAGTACATACCAATCAATAATTACATTAAATGTAACTGGAATAAACGTTCTAATCAAAAGACAGAGTGACTGAAGATACAAAAACAATACTCATATATTTGCTGTCTACAAGAAACTCACTTCATATCTAAAGACACACATACACTGAAAGTGAGAGGACAGAAAAAGGTATACCATGTAAATAAGAAATGAAAAGAAAGCCAGGGTAATAATACTTACACCAGACAAAGTAGACTCTAAGACAAAGTAGACTTTAAAACAAAAACTGTAACAAGAGACAAAGAAGGACATTACATAATGATCAAGGGATCAATCCAAGAAGAAGGTATAACAATTGTAAATATATATGTACCCAACATAGGAGCACCTAAATACGTAAAGTTAATATTAACAGAGATAAAGGGACAACTTAACAGTAACACAATAATAGCAGGGGACTTTAACTCCCCACTCATATCAATGGACAGATCATCCAGACAGAAAATCAAGAAGGAAACACTAGCCTTAAATGACACAGTAGACCAAATGGACCTAACAGATACCTACAGGGCATTCCATCCAAAAGCAGCAGAATACACATTCTTTTCAAGTGTACATGGAACATTCTCCAGGACAAATCACATGCTAGGCCACAAATCAATTCTCAGTACATTTAAGTAGACTAAAATCATATTGAGCATCTTTTCTGACCACAATGCTACAAAACTAGAAATCACTATAAGAAAACTGCAAAAAAAAACCCCACAAACATGTAAAGGCTAAACAATATAAACTAAACAACCAATGGATCATAGAAGAAATCAAAGAGAAAATCAAAAAATACCTGGAGACAAATGAAAACAAAAACACAATGATCCAAAAATCTATGGGATGCAGCAAAAGTAGTTCTAAGAGGGAAGTTTATAGTGATACAAGCCTACCTTGGGAAACAAAAGTCTCAAACAGCCTAACCTTACACCTAAAGAAACTAGAAGAAGACAAATAAAGTCCAAAGTTGGTAGAAGGAAAGAAATTATAAATATCAGAGCTGAAATGAAATAGAGACAAAAAACAAACAAACAAAAAAAGATCAATGAAACTAAGAGGTGGTTCTTGAAAAGATAAACAAAATTGATAAACCTTTAGCCAGACTCATCAAGAGAAAAAGAGAGGGCCCAAATCAATAAAATCAGAAATAAAAAAGAAGTTACAAACAATAAAAAGATCACAAGATATTACTATGAATAACCATATGCAAATAAAATGGACAACCTAGAAGAAATGGACAAATTCCTAGAACTGTACAATCTCCCAAGACTGAACCAGGCTGAAATAGAAAACATGAACAGACCAATTACCAGTAATGAAATTGAATTAATAATGGAAAAAAAAAAAAAACTCCCAACAAACAAAATTCCAGGACCAGACAGCTTTACAGGTGAGTTCTAGCAAACATTTAGAGAAGAGTGAACACCTATCCTCCTCAAACTCTTCCAAAAAATTGCAGAGGAAGGAACACTTCCAAACTCATTCTATGAGGCCACAACACCCTGATACCAAAACCAGACAAAGATATCACAGAAAAAAATTACAGGTCAGTATCGTTGATGAACATAGATGCAAAACTCCTCAACAAAATATTAGCAAATCAAATCCAACAATACATTAAAAGGATCATACACCATGTCAAGTGGGATTTATCCCAGGAATGCAAGGATGGTTCAATAACCACAAATCAATGCAATACATCACATTAACAAGTTGAATAAAAGATCCTATTATCATCTCAATAGATGCACAAAAATCTTTCGACACTATTCAACATTCATTTATAATAAAAACTCTCCACAAAGTGGGTATAGAGAGAACATCTCTCAACATAACAAAGGCCATATATGGTAAGTCCACAGCTAACATCATACTCATGATAAAAAGCTGACAGCATTTCCTCTAAGATCAGAACAAGACAAAGATACCGACTCTCACCTCTTTTATTCCACATAATATTCAAAACTCTAGACACAGCAATCTGACAAGAAAAAGAAAAGGAATCCAAATCGGAAAGGAAGAAGTAAAACTGTCACTGTTTGGAGATGACATGATAGTATACATAGAAAATCCTAAAGACACCACCAGAAAACATTTTGGTAAAATTGCAGAATACAAAATTAGTATACAGAAATTTGTTGCAGAAATCTGTTACATTTCTACACACTAACAATGAACTATCAGAAAGAAATTAAGAAAACAATCTCATTTACCATCACATCAAAAAGAATAAAATACCAAGAATAAATCTAACTAAGGAGGTAAAAAGACCTGTACTCAGAAATTTATAAAACACTGATGAAAGACACTGAAGACAAAAACAGATGGAAAGACATACCATGTTCACGGATTGGAAGAATTAATATTGTTAAAATAACCATACTACCCAAGGCGATCTACAGATTCAGTGCTATCCCTATCAAAATACTAATGGCATTTTTCACAGAACTATAGCAAATAATTCTAAGATTTGTATGAAAACACAAAAGACCCCAAATAGCCAAAGCAATCTTGATAAAGAACAGAGCTGGAGGTATCAAGCTCCCGCACTTCAGCCTATACTACAAAACTCTGGTAATCAAAACAGTATGATACTGGCACAAAAATAGACACATAGATCAGTGGAAGAGAATAGAGAGCCCAGAAATAAACCCATGCACCTATGGTTAATTAATCTATGACAGAGAGGCAAGAATATACAATGGGGAAAAGACAGTCTCTTCAATAAGTGGTGCTGGGACAACAGGGCAGCTACAAGTAGAGAATGAAATTAGAACAGTTTCTCACACCATATAAAGAATAAACTCAAAATGGATTAAAGACCTATATGTTAGACTGCAAATGATATAAACTCCTAGAAGAAAACATAGGCAGAACCCTGATATAAATTGCAGCAATATTTTTTTTTTGGATCTGTCTCCTAAGGCAAAGAAAACAAAAACGAAAATAAACAAATGGGACCTAATGAAATTTCAAAGCTTTTGCACAGCAAAGGAAACCATCAAGAAAGCAAAAAGATAACCTACTGAATGGAAGAAAATATTTGCAAGTAACATAACTGACAAGGGATTAATATCCACAATATATAGACGGCTCAGACAACTCAATATGAAAAAAACAACAAACAAACAACCCAGTCAAAAAATGGACAGATTGGATTGGTTGAAGATGGCGGAGTAGAAGGACGTGCTCTCACTCCATCTTGCGAGAGCACCGGAATCACAACTAACTGCTGAACAATCATCGAAAGGAAGACACTGGAACTCACCAAAAAAGATACCCCACATCCAAAGACAAAGGAGGAGCCACAATGACATGGTAGGAGGGGCGCAATCACAATAAAATTAAACCCCATAACTGCTGGGTGGGTGACTCACAAACTGAAGACTCACACTTATACTACAGAATTCCACCTACTAGAGTGAAGGCTGTGAGCCCCACGTCAGGCTTCCCAACCTGGGCATCCAGCAACAGGAGGAGGAATTCCTAGAGAATCAGATTTTGAAGGCTAGCGGGATTTGATTGCAGGACTTCGACAGGACTGGGGGAAACAGAGACTTCACTCTTGGAAGGCACACAGAAAGTAGTGTGCGCATCGGGACCCAGGAGAAGGAGCAGTGACCCCATAGGAGACTGAACAAGACCTACCTGCTAGTGTTGGAGGGTCTCCTGCAGAGGCAGGGGGTGGCTGTGTCTCACCGTGAGGACAAGGACACTGGCAGCAGAAGTTCTAGGAAGTACTCCTTGGTGTGAGCCCTCCCAGAGTCTTCCATTAGCCTCACCAAAGAGCCCAGGTAGGCTCCAGTGCTGGGTCACCTCAGGCAAAACACCCAACAGGGAGGAAACCCAGCCCCACCCATCAGCAGACAAGCAGATTAAAGTTTTACTGAGCTCTGCCCACCAGAGCAACAGCCAGCTCTACCCACCACCAGTCCCTCCCATCAGGAAACTTGCACAAGCCTCTTAGATAGCCTCATCCACCATAGGGCAGACAGCAGAAACAAGAAGAACTACAATCCCGCAGCCTGTGGAACAAAAATCACATTCACAGAAAGATAGACAAGATGAAAAGCCAGAGGGCTATGTACCAGATGAAGGAACAAGATAAAACCTCAGAAAAACAATTAAATGAAGTGGAAATAGGCAACATTCCAGAAAAATAATTCAGAATAATGATAGTGAAGATGATCCAGGACCTCGGAAAAAGAATGGAGGCAAAGATCAAGAAGATGCAAGAAATGTTTAACAAAGACAAAGAAGAATTAAAGAACACACACACAGAGAGGACCAATACAATAAATGAAAAGAAAAATACACTAGAAGGAATCAATAGGAGAATAACTGAGGCAGAAGAACAGATAAGTGACCTGGAAGACAGAATGGTGAAATTCACTGCTGCAGAACAAAATAAAGAAAAAAGAATGAAAAGAAATGAAGACAGCCTAAGAGACCTCTGAGACAACATTAAATGCAAAAACATTCGCATTATAGGGATCCCAGAAGGAGGAGAGAGAGAGAAAGGATCCTAGAAAATATTTGAAGAGATTATAGTCGAAAACTTCCCTAACATGGGAAAGGAAATAGCCACCCAAGTCCAGGAAGCGCAGAGACTCCCATACAGGATAAACCCAAGGAGAAACACACTGAGATACATAGTAATCAAATTGGCAAAAATTAAAGACAAAGAAAAATTATCGAAAGCAGCAAGGGAAAAATGACAAATAACATACAAGGGAACTCCCATAAAGTTAACAGCTGATTTCTCAGCAGAAACTCTACAAGCCAGAAGGGAGTGGCATGACATATTTAAAGTGATGAAAGGGAAGAACCTACAACCAAGATTACTCTACCCGGCAAATATCTCATTCAGATTTGATGGAGAAATCAAAAACTTTACAGACAAGCAAAAGCTAAGAGAATTCAGCACCACCAAACCAGCTCTACAACAAAAGCTAAAGGAACTTCTCTAAGTGGGAAACACAAGAGAAGAAAAGGACCTACAAAAACAAACCCAAAACAATTAAGAAAATGGTCATAGGAACATACATATCGATAATTACCTTAAACGTGAATGGATTAAATGCTCCAACCAAAAGAAACAGGATCGCTGAATGGATACAAAAACAAGACCCATATATATGCTGTCTACAAGAGACCCACTTCAGACCTAGGGACACATAGAGACTGAAAGTGAGGGGATGGAAAAAGATATTCCATGCAAATGGAAATCAAAAGAAAGCTGGAGTAGCAATACTCATATCAGATAAAATAGACTTTAAAATAAAGACTACTACAAGAGACAAGGAAGGACACTACATAATGATCAAGGGATCAATCCAAGAAGAGGATATAATAATTATAAATATATATTCACCCAACATAGGAGCACCTCAATACATAAGGCAACTGCTAACAGCTCTAAAAGAGGAAATCGACAGTAACACAATAACAGTGGGGGACTTTAACACCTCACTTACACCAACGGACAGATCATCCAAACAGAAAATTAATAAGGAAACACAAGCTATAAAAAACACAATAGACCAAATAGATTTAATTGATATTTATAGGACACTCCATCCAAAAAACAGCAGATTACACTTTCTTCTCAAGTGCACATGGAACATTCTCCAGGATAGATCACATCTTGGGTCACAAATCAAGCCTCAGTACATTTAAGAAAATTGAAATCATATCAAGCATCTTTTCTGATCACAACGCTATGAGATTAGAAATCAATTACAGGGAAAAAACATAAAACACACACACACGGAGGATAAACACTACGTTACTAAATAGCCAAGAGATCACTGAAGAAGTCAAAGAGGAAATCAAAAAATACCTAGAGACAAATGACAGTGAAAACACAATGATCCAAAACCTATGGGATGCAGCAAAAGCAATTCTAAGAGGGAAGTTTATAGCAATACAATTCTACCTCAAGAAACAACAAACAGCTCAAATACGCAATCTAACGTTACACCTAAAGGAACTAAGAAAAGGAGAAACTAAGGAAAGAAGAACAAAAAACCTAAAGTTAGTAGAAGGAAAGAAATCATAAATATCAGAGCAGAAAAAAATGAAAAAGAGACAAAGAAAACAATAGCAAAGATCAATAAAACTAAAAGCTGTTTCTTTGAGAAGATATACAAAATTGATAAACCATTAGCCAGACTCATCAAGAAAAAGAGGGAGAGGACTCAAATCAATAAAATTAGAAATGAAAAAGGAGAAGTTACAACAGACACCGCAGAAATACAAAGCATCCTAAGAGACTACTACAAGCAACTCTATGCCAATAAAATGGACAACCTGGAAGAAATGGACAAATTCTTAGAAAGGTATAACCTTCCAAGACTGAACCAGGAAGAAATAGAAAATATGAACAGACCAATCACAAATAATGAAATTGAAACTGTGATTAAAAATCTCCCAAGAAACAAAAGTACACGACCAGATGGCTTTACACGTGAATTCTATCAAACATTTACAGAAGAGTTAACACCCATCCTTCTCAAACTCTTCCAAAAATTGCAGAGGAAGGAACACTCCCAAACACATTCTGTGAGGCCACCATCACCCTGATACCAAGACCAGACAGGGATACTACAAAAAAAGAAAGTTACAGACCAATATCACTGATGAATATAGCTGCAAAAATCCTCAACAAAATACTAGCAAACAGAATCCAACAACACATTAAAAGGATCATACACCATGATCAAGTGGGATTTATCCCAGGGATGCAAGGGTTCTTCAATATATGCAAATCAATCAATGTGATACACCATATTAACAAATTGAAGAAGAAAAACCATATGATCATCTCAATAGATGCAGAAAAAGCTTTTGACAAAATTCAACACCCATTTATGATAAAATCTATCCAGAAAGTGGGCAGAGAGGGAACCTACCTCAACATAATAAAAGCCATATATGACAAACCCACAGCAAACATCATTCTCAATGGTGAAAAACTGAAAGCATTTCCTCTAAAATCAGGAACAAGACAAGGAGGTCCACTCTCACCACTATTATTCAACATAAAGTCCTAGCCACGGCAATCAGAGAAGAAAAAGAAATAAAAGGAATACAAATTGGAAAAGAAGTAAAACTGTCACTGTTTGCAGATGACATGATACTATACATAGAGAATCCTAAAGATGTCACCAGAAAACTACTAGAGCTAATCAATGAATTTGGTGAAGTTGAAGGATACAAAATTAATGCACAGAAATCTCTTGCTTTCCTATTCAGTAACGGTGAAAAATCTGAAAGAGAAATTAAGGAAACACTCCTATTTACCATTGCAACAAAAAGAATAAAATACCTAGGAATAAACCTACCTAGGGAGACAAAAGAACTGTATGCAGAAAACTATGACACTGATGAAAGAAATTAAAGATGATACCAACAGATGGAGAGATATACCATGTTCTTGGATTGGAAGAATCAATATTGTGAAAATGACTATACTACCCAAAGCAATCTACAGATTCAATGCAATCCCTATCAAATTACCAATGGCATTTTTTATAGAACTAGAACAAAAAAAATCTTAAAATTTGTATGGAGACACAAAAGACCCCGAATAGCCAAAGCAGTCTTGAGGGAAAAAAATGGAGCTGGAGGAACCACACTCCCTGACTTCAGACTATACTAGAAAGCTACAGTAATCAAGACAATACGGTACTGGCACAAAAACAGAAATATAGATCAATGGAACAGGATAGAAAGCCCAGAGATAAACCCACGCACCTATGGTCAACTAATCTATGACAAAGGAAGCAAGGATATACAATGCAGAAAAGACAGACTCTTCAATAAGTGGTGCTGGGAAAACTGGACAGCTACATGTAAAAGAATGAAATTAGAACAGTCCCTAACACCAAACACAAAAATAAACTCAAAATGGATTAGAGACCTAAATGTAAGATGGGATACTATAAAACTCTTAGAGGAAAACATAGGAAGAACACTCTTTGACATAAATCACAGCAAGATCTTTTTTGACCCACCTCCTAGAGTAATGGAAATAAAAACAAAAATAAACAAATGGGACCTAATGAAACTTAAAAGCTTTTGCACAGCAAAGGAAACCATAAACAAGACAAAAAGACAACCCTCAGAATGGGAGAAAATATTTGCAAACGAATCAATGGACAAAGGATTAATCTCCAAAATATATAAACAGCTCATGCAGCTCAATATTAAAGAAACAAACAACCCAATCCAAAAATGGGCAGAAGACCTAAATAGACATTTCTCCAAAGAAGACATACAGATGGCCAAGAAGCACATGAAAAGCTGCTCAACATCACTAATCATTAGAGAAATGCAAATCAAAACTACAATGAGGTGTCACCTCACACTGGTCAGAATGGCCATCATCAGAAAATCTACAAACAACAAATGCTGGAAAGGGTGTGGAGAAAAGGGAACCCTCTTGCACTGTGGGTGGGAATGTAAACTGGTACAGTCACTATGGAGAATAGTATAGAGGTTCCTTAAAAAACTAAAAATAGAATTACCAAATGACCCAGCAATCCCACTACTGGGCATATACCCAGAGAAAACCATAATTCAAAAAGACACATGCACCCCAATATTCATTGCACCACTATTTACAATAGCCAAGACATGGAAGCAACCTATATGTCCATCGACACATGAATGGATAAAGAAGATGTGGTACATATATACAGTGAAATATTACTCAGCCATAAAAAGGAACGAAATTGAGTCATTTGCAGAGACGTGGATGGATCTAGAGACTGTCATACAGAGTGAAGTAAGTCAGAAAGAGAAAAACAAATATCGTATATTAACGCATATATGTGGAACCTAGAAAAATGGTACAGATGAACCAGTTTGCAGGGCAGAAAGTGAGACACAGATGTAGAGAACAAACATATGGACTCCAAGAGGGGAAAGTGGTAGGGGAGGGTGGTGGTGTGATGAATTGGGAGATTGGGATTGACATATATACACTAATAAGTATAAAATGGATAACTAATAAGAACCTGCTGTACAAAAAAATAAATAAAATAAAATTCAAAAAAAAAATGTGCAGAAGACCTGAATAGACATTTTTCCAAAGAAATGGACATACAAATGGCTAACAGGCACATAAAGAGATGCTCAACATCTTACATTATTAGAGAAATGCAAATCAAAACAATGAGACATCACCTCACACCTGTCAGAATGGCTATCATCAAACTGTCTACAAATAACAAATGTTGGTGAGAACATGGAGAAAATGGAACCCTTATACACTATCGGTGGGAATGTAAATTGGTGCAGCCACTATGGAAAACAGTATGGAGGTTCCTCAAACTAAAAGTAGGATTACCATATGATCCAGCAATATATATCCTGGGTATATATCCAGAAAAAAAACACTCCTGGGTACATATCCAGAAAATTCAAAATGATACATACACCCCAATGTTCAGAGCAGCACTACTTACAATAGCCAAGACATGGAAGCAACCCAAGTGTCCATCAACAGATGAATGGATAAAGAAGATGTGGCATATATATATACAACTGAGTACTACCCAGCCATAAAAAAGAATGAAATTCTGCCATTTGCAGCAACATGGATAGACCTAGAGAATATTATGCTTAGTGAACTAAGTCAGAAAGAGAAAGTCAAATACTGTATGATATCATTTATATGTGGGATCTAAAAAATAAAACATATGTATATAGCAAAACAGAAACAGACTCAGCAGACATAGAGAACAAACTAGTGGTTACCAGCAGGGCAAAGGGAAGTGGGGAGGGGAAAGATAGGGGTAGGTACAAACTACTATGTATAAAATAAATAAGCTACAAGGATATAGTACAGCACAGGGAATATAGCCAATGTTTTATAATAAATTTAAATGGGGTATAATCTGTAAAAACTTTGATTTACTATGTTGTATACCTGAAACTAATATAATTTTGTAAATCAACTATACTTCAATTTAAAAAAAAAACGAAATGGCTTGACAGCAAAGCACATTGAGAGACATTATGACCTTCAGCTACTAATACTGTCGTAATTGGCAGGGGTCAAGGAGTCTATAAAAGCTTTCTAGGAATTAACTAAGATAAAGTCAGATTACTTTCTTTCGATTCAACTGATGGACTGAATTGCTGATGGTAAATAACTCCTCTTCCCCCTTGATACTGCCTACAATACTTGGACATTATAATCTACAGTTGGCAATATGATGCAGTGATTAAAGTCAAATTTCAAATACTATGCAAAAATCTTTGTGCTTCCCACTCCATCCACCCTAATTGGGAAGTCTGTGTTGTCTGATATAGTTTGCATCTAGTCTTAGCCACACTGTGCCCTCCCTGCTAATCCAGGGCTTTGGAGCATCACCTTTCACAAAGGTGCATAGAGCTGACTAAATATCCTAAGGTTTCCAAGGGTCACAGAGCACACAAACTAACTCCAATGTGATGACTCACCTACAGCACACTTCAAAGGGATCTACCCATATGGTCATCTCCTTTGGAAGTCCCAGGTGAGAAAAATCCACATTACTTTCAGCACAGGCCCTTTCTAGAATAGGATCTTTATTCTGATTATTGTTTATCCTGATACACCTTTAAAAACAAGGAAAGGGAAACAAAGATGTGGTGACAGGTACTTTAGCTGGAGAATCATGTTGTAGGCAAGAAACTCCAATGCACACAGCTCCCACCTCACTCCCATCTTTCCTCAACTCCTTGGCAACCCTCCAGTTTTACAGCAAGAGTAAAATACCAACTTTTTACACAGCAACTCAGAACATGGATTCCATTACTAAGTCACACCAAAGGTTCACTGTATAACCTTCAGGGTAAACACAAGTTAGAAATTGTTTAATCCACCTCACATAAAGAGGTTTGCTCTATAGTTTTTGACTTGTACTATCATCTACCACATCTCCTTTTTTCAAGTCCAAGTTCAAACAAATAAATTTGAGCCCATAAAATTTTCATTACTTAAAGGTTGCCAACAAAATCATTGCAGGTGGTTACTGCTGACTTATTATTTCCCTTTGCCATGCATATCAACTCTCACCTGAAGGCTTGCCCTTTAGAAGGGTGATCAGCGTGCCAGTGACTTCTGTATGTTTCAAACAAGATCGTCATCAACTTTTCTGCAAAGTCTTCTATCTGTTGTTTACTCAATTTATCATGTTTTTTTGCTAATCTTGTGACAAAGAAGACTGTTGTTGCTATTTCATCTCTCATGATTCAAGAAGAGTCGACGAGTCGGTCTGCAGCCATTAAAAGGAGGCAAGAAGAAATTAAACAGAAACAAAGGTCTAACTTATTATCAACATGTAATTGCCATTTGGAAACTTTATATACCTTAAATTTAAAACAGAAGTCACTTGTTAGTCCTTAATGAACTAAAAAAAAGCACATCAATACTATCAATCAACAAAACAGCCAAGAACACCAATTCCTCAACTAACCTTTAATGATTTTCAAATCATTTGAATGATTTTCAAAGAAAAAAAATCTTTTAAATACTGTGATACACTTAAACAAATGAATCACTATGCAAATTAAATGCTTTTAAAAGTCTGGACATGGGACAGTAAATTACACCACGTACCAGTGTTGAAAACCTATTTACAGAGAGCAAAAACATTTCAGGATACAGTAGTTCCTAAAATGCGGCTCTCAGGTTGCACACTTTAAGTAAAAGTTAAGATTAATCAAATATATATTAAACTTGCCAGCAAAAGCTCTTTAGCCCAACAGAAAGTGGGCCAGAGTTAGAAGACACTCTCACCACACTTGTTTTGTCAGTTTTAGGCTGCAGTTTATATAAACCTGGGCCTCAAAACCTGATAGGTGTTAGCCTTACACAGGTGCTGTCCTTTAGGATAATTGACAGCTTTTTCCAGGTCCCCATCAGATTGCTCCTTGGCATATGCAGAGTGGGTTCCTTACTTAAAGTGTTTAAAGATCATCAAACTGGATTTCTATCTTCCATTTTGCTCTTAAAGTCTTATCTTTTATGACGTTGATTAAGAATCAAGCTTTCTCCTTCCATATCCTAAGAGCCTACATTCCAATATTTTTGTCTCTCATAACCATCAACATATTAAAGAAGTTTGTCTTGGATCTATTCTGAAACTAAAGACAACTCTCTTTGAATAGTCATTATATTGACTACACACATTTTTCACTAAAATGCTTATTTGTAAAATAAGTGAACGAGACCTCAAAGTTTATCTAGTCTCACTAGCTCTCACAGCGTAGGTCGCTGATCACCTGATTTGGACCCACTGAGCTGCTTGTTAAAAATGCAGATTCCAGGACCTTATCCCAATCCACTGAATCAATACTTCTGAAGGCAGACCTGGAAATCAGTATTTAACAAGTTCCCTCTGGTGATTCTTATGCTTACTAAATTTAAGAACCACTACACCTGGCATATGTCTTTAACACCCATCATAAGTGGTCATTCAGGTTCTCTGTCACTGAAAAAGAATTCATTCTCTTACAAGGAAGCCCATTTCTTTTCTAAAAAGTTCCAAATGCCAGGAGGTCCTTCCTCCCCTTGAGAAACTACATCCAACTCTTTGATTCTCTATATTTGCAGCCTAATTTTTTCCCTCTGGAACCATACAGATTGTATCTAATCCTCCACCAATGAAGACGCTTCAAATACTAGCTATTCAGCATCCCTTGAGACTCCTCTTTGTGGGCGGTGGCTAACTATTCTTAGCTTTTCGACAGTTCTTCCCATAAACATGTTACTCAGACATTTCGCCATGCTCAGCACTCACATCTGGATGAGTTTCAGGTGCATCAGTAATCCTCTTTCAAAGTGTAAAGCCCAGAAGCCCAATGTTCCAGGTGTGCTCTGCCATGACAGAATAGAATGGGACTGTTAACCTCCCTTGCTCTGAATACTGTATTTCTAGAACACAGCCTCAGGTGGCATTCGCCTTGGTGGTAGTGGCATCATACCTCTGCTTCATGCTGAACTAGCACTTAGTCTTTTTCACTAATGCCAATGTTTTGTCACATCTTTCCTTCCTGCACAACATAATGCTTAAGAATATGGGCTTTGAGAAGACCTGAATAGACATTTTTCCAAAGAGGGAATGCAGATGGCCAACAGGCACATGAAAAGATACTCAGCATCACTAATCATCAGGGAAATGCAAACCAAAACCACAATGAGATATCACCTCACACCTGTCGGAATGGCTATCATCAAAAAGAACACAGGTAACAAATGTTGGTGAGGATATAGAGAAAAGGCAATCCTTGTACACTGTTGGTGGGAATGTAAATTGGTGCAGCCACTGTGGAAAATTGTATGGACGTTCCTCAAAAAACTAAAAATAGAACTACCATATGACCCAGCAATTCCACTCCTTCTGGGTATACACCAAAAAATACCAAAAACATTAATTTGAAAAGAAAACATGCACCCTAGTGTTCATAGCAGCATTATTTACAATTGCCAGGATATGGAAGCAACCTACGTGTCCATCAACAGATGAATGGATAAAGAAGATGTGGCATACACACACACACACACACACACACACACACACACACACACACACAATGGAATACTACTCAGCCATAAAAAAGAACAAAATTTTGCCATTTGAAGCAACATGGATAGGCTTGGAGGGCATTATGCTAAGTGAAACAAATCAGAGAAAGCCAAATACTGTCTGATATCACTTATATGTGGAATCTAAAAAAATACAAAAACTAGTGAATATAACAAAAAAAGAAGCAGACTCACAGATACAGAGAACAAACTAGTGATTATCAGTGAGGTGGGGGGAAGGGGCAATATAGGGGTTGGGGAGTGGGGGGCACAAACTATTGGGTGTAAAATACAGACAATATTTTGTAACAACTGTAAATGGAAAGTAACCTTTAAAAATGTATAAAAATATTTTTTAATTTTTTAAAAATAAATTAAACATTTTTTAAATATATGGGTTTTGGAGTCAGACAGGACTACGTATAAATGGCAACTTTACAACTCACTATCCATGTAACCTTGGGCAACTTGCTTAACTTTTTGAACTTTCATTTGCCTGTCTGTGAAATTGGGAGGGATGATAGTGACCTCATAGGGTTGTTAGCAAGCTACAATCAATAATGTTTTGTATTAAAGCACCTAGTGGAGGGTATGTAGCAGTTGTTACAGGAAGGCAGTACAGCAGAGTAGTTAACAAATCAGCTATAAGATCAAGCGTCATGGGATTGACTCCCAGTCCTCTAGCTTACTAGAAACTTGGAGAGGTTTCTCAACTGCTCTAATCTTCAAAATATCATCTGTAAAAAGGTGGATAAGACGTGTACTTAAGTTCTTGGAATCAGACTGCCAGATTTGGATCCTAACTGAATTTACTGGATATACTAAGTACTCAAAAGTACCTTTCTTATTAATATATGTAAGTTTATATTTATCATTTTATTATGTCTTTTCTAATGCTTTTGTGGATTAAATGGAGTAAAAGATAACTACATATTCAGCTGTACCTGTCATATGTCATTGTGTTAAATTTAGACCATTAGGGAATTGAGATTATTTGTCACCCTGATTTTGTCATCCACTAAATTCTCTATCTTTTTGGCTACATGTTATCTGTAAATTTGACAAGAATATGTCCTCCTACAAGTAATAAATAAACAAGCTGAATAGTATTAAGATCAAGAAGAGTGATTTGACAGAATCCTAGGAGATCCCGCTTCAAAATGGTGTTCCTTCACTAGTCATTTTCACTTCAACCAATTAATTCTATCGTAAAATGAATTTCACTCAAAACTTCAAAATGAATGGAAAGTCAAATTAATTTTAGGATCTACTATGCTTATATTTTACTAGCAAGACAAAAATTATATCTAGTGACAACTACACAAAGAAAAGAAATATTTCAAGTGATTCTAGAACACATTGGAATATATTCTAGAGAAAACTATGAAGATATGTTTTTAACATGTCATTCTGTACCATGTTTACAGTAATATTAGTATTACAATTTGAAGTTATATATATATATAGATATATACATATATAGAGAGAGAATAGAATAGGGTAATATACATATTTACTTCCATGTTGTCATGTACTAAGATTTTCAATGTAAGGAAAAAAGAATAAAAGTACAAACTCAAAGAAATTAACTAAAAATCCTATAATGTTAAATTTGAAATGGCAATATTAATATGAACTTGTGGTTTTTTTAACATACTAAAATATGTATTTTAGTTCTGTCCACTAAAAAGGCCTAGAATCAATAAATAATGCTAACACTCATTTTGTGGTCTCTAATTACAATTTCCCTCTTTAAAAAAAAATTCTTGGAGAAATGGTCGATTCCAGTTCTCATTCAGGTAATATATTAGGTGAGCCTGCAATGTATTACACCAGAAAGCAAGAAAGCTATAAAAATCCAATGGGTCATGTCAAAAGATACAAAACCCTACATGAAGAGCTCCCATTGGCCAACGATAAGTCATTCCCCTCTTCAGCGTCAATACAATCATCCCCCAACTACTGGAACTATCAGATGATGATGGCTCAAAGCTCTATCTCTCATTGGGAATTACTCTCAGAAACTACCTCATGGTATAGTTATCCCTTGCCCAAGGGGTGGCCTGCAACCATTGACTGTCTAGTGTAGGGGTACAAAAGCCTGGCCCCCATGTTCAATTTGCAACAACTCTGAAGGGCCATCCCATCTCCAGAGCTCCCCATAAGATAGGCAGAGGCCTCTACTACAACCAAATCACTGGTCCACCTCTCCCTCTGCCCGATCCTATCTTTCTCACTCCCTTATGTGTGTATTTCTCAAGAAAACTCCCCAATAAACTTTCTGCATGCAACTCCCCATCTCAGAGGCTGTTCCTAAGGAGCCTAGTCTAAGACAGTTTGTAACAGGAATGTGTAAGGAAGCAGAGTCTAAAATGGGATTTGGGAAGTGGATTACTCACCTGCTGGCTGAAATAAAAACCTCATGGCTGGTGGTACTAGAATATGGGTAGAATATGGGTATAGATGGCTCCTGGCATGCTGGAGTGCTGTGATTGTTACAAACTTCATCAGTGATGAACTGAGATGGAACACATATTAGGAGGTGCACTGGCTAGTGTAATATCTTTGATGATTAAGATGTATGAGAAATGGTAATATAAGGACCGTAGAAACAGATGGGTGAGCACCTTGATGTCTAGTAATGGCACGATTTAATAAAGCTAGTTCAATTCAATTCAGTAAGTATTTAAGTGTCTACTATAAGCGCAGAACACATAAGATAAAGGTGAGACTAGGACCTTAATGTCCTTTTACTTGCACAGTATCTTACTTATTTCAGCTTCGCATGATATATTTCTCATTCCCCTCACTCAGTGGCAGGAGTTCCCAAACTGCTGTACTTGGAATCACCTTAATATCTTTTTCAAATGCCTGGCTCCTACCCCCTGGACATTCCGATTTAATTGGGATGGAGTGCAACGTGGGCATCAGGATTTTTTAAAGATCTCCAAGTGATTCTAATGAGCAGCAAAGGTGGAATATCATTAAGATAGATATCTCCTAGCTATCCAGGAGATTTTAATTTTATTTTACACTTTTGATTGCTTAGTAATGCCTTAAGCTTAACAAAAATTGTTATGACAAATTTGCATCATTTATTCTCATCTTTTCTAGCCTTTGCTGAGATAACTTTTCCAAAGATTTTTGTTTAACTTATGTTAGTGATGACAAAATTGAAAATCAGGACAACTACTCTTATATTGCTGAAATAAAATCTGCTTCAGAACCAAAGGCAACATATGTTATTAGCACATACTCAAATTTTTCCTTTTCAAATGGTTTGTGTTTGCATTTACAACATTAAAATGGTGTTTAATAATTCTTTCACTATTTCACCTTCCCGATGACATGCCATTCTATTGCACTCTGAGTTGGTGAAACACGTTAGCTGATGAGGCTTTGAACCCTTTCCTAGCATTATTTTCTGCAACAGGTCCAGGCAGGCCTTGGAAATTGTGAATAGAACAGTAGAATAACAGTGTATTTAGACTTCAGGAAAGAACAATCAAACAGAAACTATACGTCATGCAAGACTTCCTTCAGTTACTTGTTTATGATGATCTTAAACACCTTATTAAAATCATCTCCTAAACATTAATGACAATTATACCTTCTGTTATAATTAACATTTACTCAGTGTATTCAGTGATTATCTACTACATATTAGACACTGCTACGTGCTGTGGGCTTAAAAAATTTTTCAACTTTCCTTTCAAGAGGTTTATGATCTAGAGAAAGAGCTCAGATATGTACACAAGACCATTTGGATACAGAGCTTGAGAAATGGGATACTCCAAAATTACTTCAAGTTTCAAGCATTAGTAACCAAGACAATATTGTTATCATTGAAATAACTGAGCTCAGCAGAAGAACCCGTATAAAAAGAACAATGGGGGCTTCCCTGGTGGCGCAGTGGTTGAGAGTCTGCCTGCCAATGCAGGGGACACGGGTTCGTGCCCTGGTCTGGGAGGATCCCACATGCCGCGGAGCAACTGGGCCCGTGAGCCGCAATTACTGAGCCTGCGCGTCTGGAGCCTGTGCTCCGCAACAAGAGAGGCCGCGATGGTGAGAGGCCCGCGCACCGCGATGAAGAGTGGCCCCCGCTTGCCACAACTGGAGAGGGCCCTCGCGCAGAAGCGAGGACCCAACACAGCCATAAATAAATTAAAAAAAAAAAAAAAAAAAAAGAACAATGGTTGGTTCAGATTGAGGTCTACTGAGTTTTTTATGGCAATTTAATACCCATATAGTAATGTCCACTGAAAGGAAACTAGAAGTTAGCAGACGGTTCAGCCTGGGTGAGCCTAATCCAACTTCATATTTAAGTAGAACAGAAAATGGGTGTTGAGTTTTGAAGACAAAAAAATCAGCTCTCCCACTGTTTTTAAGTAATGTCCAGAATTCCCACTATCAGACATTTATTCCCTGATTAAGACATTGTCTCTCCAGGATTTCCTTTTGGAAAATGTCAGATGGGTTATCCATAGTAGAACAGAAGAATTGTGTTCTGGCTGGAGAGGTTTGGAAGAGTAGAGAAAGCCTGGGGGAGGCACCACACAAAATGGGGGATACATGAGATTTCTGGTCACTCAGAATGAGGATGAAGAACAGAAGGAAACAGAGCATCACAGACATACTTTACCTTCTCATTAAGCCTGAAACAGAGATTCAAATGGTTTAAAACATGAAAATAACCAAAATGACCTTGTAGAAGTAGCAGTTTCCAGAATCACATTTCTTCATTTTAACATGAGGGAATTCAACTTGATCACTAAGGTATCTTCAAGCCTCAAGGTTCTCCAATAAAGATTTACCTTGAAAATTTGACACTACATTTGTCTTCTTAATTTTAGCTAACCTTCAGCTATAAAATGAAACTATTTATGATAGAAGTTTTCAAATAGGCAAGATAATTTTAAAATATCATCTAAATTGAACATTAAATTGACTGGACTTTTGATGTCATAGCCAGCCTTAAAATCAGACCTATTTGATTTCATTAGCTTCCCTTCCTTAAATTGCAAATTACATCCACCCGTTTGCAAATGCACATCATTGCTAGTGAGGGGAAAAAGATAGCTGTTTTAGCAAAAATCCCACTTCTGACAGAAAGTATGTATTTTTTGATAACAGCAACTAAGCAGCACCATTTTATAAAGCAATGAACTAGTCTAAAACCCACACATGAACTCACTCCCATTATATTCAAAACACATACAAAGGAAGTCACATTAATTGTTGAAACAAAATTGCATATGCCAAAATGTTACCTAATAAAATTCTGTAGTCATGTAATATTAATTTGAACCCAAAAGAAATTAAGTTTAGAGCTGCCTAATCTACTAAGTGAAACTCATTTACTGATAAACTAAATGAATCAAACTATATAATGCTTCTTTTTGATAAGGTTACCTACAAGTGTTTTATTTACCACAAGCCTACTTTATTTGTATTTTCCATGTGCATTATTGAGCACACACAATGGTTAAGTGGCATTGTCCTAGAGGGCACAAAAATGTATGTATCATGCAACAAGTTGGAAACCAAGTTAGCCCACTAAAAATAATTCAGGGTGTAAGAAAATGTATATACAACATTCTGTGCTAATATAATAAATGCGTGTTATATATACCTAATAGTATATATAGTATAATAGTACACTATAGTATACTATATATAATATATATATAATATACTATTATATATACAGTATACTAATATACTAATATATTATATACTAATTTAATATATTAGTATGCTAATACTATTAGCATACTAATATACTAATATATACTAATTAATATATAATTATATACTAATTATATACTATAATATACTAATATATACTAATATATATATAGTATACTAATATACTATTATATATATAATAGTATACTATAGTATACTATAGTATACTATAACAGTTATTCTACTGTTCTATTCACAATTTCCAAGGCCTGCCTGAACCTGTTGCAGTATAGTATTAGAATACTATAGTATTCTAATAGTATAATAAAATGCTGATTTCAAAATGCAATTTGGGTATTAAATAATAATATTATCTTACTAATGGAAGACATAAATTGTAGAGTGAATATACTAAGTGCAAAGAGAAAAGGGAAATATCAAAATGAACTAAGGCCAACAAGGAAGATTTTACCCAGGAAGTAGGATTTTAAACAAGCAGTAGATGAGCTAAGAGGGGAAGGACAATATGAACCTTACTAAATGTAAGCATGATGAAATCCTTGAGATATATTCTATGTTTGTAGAGGAAATAAAGGTAACAAATGAGAGTTATGTAATTATTAAAAACTAAAGAATATAAATTCTGCCTAGAAAAAAGACTTAAGTACCAAATGGGGAGATTAGAAACAAAAACAAGAATAAGTAGTCATAGAGTGATGCTTAAGAGAATCACACTTTAAAGTATTTTCGTTCCTGTAAACGAATTAACAAGATAGTCAATTTCCTCCTTTTGGTTTCATAGAGTTCTTAAGGAGAGTAGACTTTCTTCAGCTGTGTACTCAGTCTACTTGTTGGCCATACTGAATCCCTAGAGTTGTCGAATTATCTCTATAAACCTTGAAAATCTACCTGAGGTTTTTCAGAGAGGCGACAGAGGTTAATCAGTGGTGAGAAGCAGCCAGGAAAGTTAACCTGTTTAGTAATAGCCTAGAGAAGTTCATTGCCCCTCGACTGTCTCACTGAATCAAGCCCTAAAGCAAACCTTCGGAGGAGCCAGTGCGGTCATCCTCTGCCCTCTGGCTAATTCCACTGACCAAACTTTACAATGTGGTGGTGCAGAGGCAGCAGTTTCCCTTGAATTCATACGTGTCTATGACTGTTTAAAACAACTTGGATTCTGTGAGTCCTCTCTTCTGCTTCTCCTTGTGGATTAACCTTTCTCAAGGTTTACTTCTGTCTGCCAGCCCCTAAATAGGAAATGGATGCTCTCAAAGTTGGTCCTGAGCATTCCGCTTTCCTTGTTCTATTCTCTATTCAAGAAAAATACATTGCTGATAATCACCTACTCTGTCCTGAGTGAATCACAGCATGTGCTAGAGGCTCAATGAAAAATAAGAAAATGTACCTCTCCTGGAGATCTCATTTATCTTTGTAACTTCAACTATTACAACTATTACAGCTTCAGAAAACTATTAAAACTCTCCTTTCAGTTCTGGTCTCTTTCCAGAGTTCCAGCTCCAAATATCTAACTCCACCACAATGTCCTTCCATTACCTAAACACACCTAAACCTAAATACATCATAATTCTCCTCTCACTATATTTGCCTGCCAACATCTCTACTTGTCACTGAAACCTGGAGGTTAATCCTGTTCTCTTCTTCACTCTAACCAGTCACCAGGTCCTGTGAAGTTCCCTTCACAAAGTCTCTTTCATTCAGACCATACTTTCTGCGTGACTCCATACCTGGGCTATTAAAATAATCTCCTAAATGGACTCTAAGCCTCCTCTGTCTCTCCCTCTTCTAACCTATGCCACTCTATTAATCTCCATAAAACAACATGTCATATGAGTCACAGCCCCTCAGACAGAAGAATGAGATTAAAATTCCCTGGCCTAACACCTAAAGTGCTCCAGGATCTATCTCCTACTTACCTGACTCTCTAATCTTATTTCCCCAGTGGGGACACATTCATTGCTCTCCTATTAGCCATGTGTATTACAATCTCCATGAATTTGCTTGTGTTTTTTCTTCATAAGTTGCTCCTGCTACCAAGAGCATCCTCTCTATCTTTTCCCTTTATCTATGTCCTACTTTTCTTTCCAGACCCGGCTCGAGCCCATAGTTTCCACATAACCTTCTCTGTGTCCCAATCCTTGGTGTTTTTCTTTTTTCTTTTTCCTAAATGTTGGCAATAATGAAGCTCACATTAGCATTCAGGAGTCTTGAAGCACCTATTAATCTAACCATCTTGGTACTTAAAATAATTATATATTATATAAGTATATAAATAATATACAACTTATATTGTATATAGTAATAAAATTAATATACTATAACTATCTTAATTATCTATGTATAGAAATTGTCTTCCTCTTTAACTAGACCATAGATCCCTAGACTATGTTCTCTAAAGATGACAAATATGCAATAACTTTGCTCCTGCTGCTAGGTCATAACTAAGTGCTCAAGCAACTCTAATTATAAAGCTTATTTTTCACATTGTTTCTGATTTACAAAAAGATAAATTAATTTAACATTTTCATATGGAAAGCAACAGTATTGATTAATCAATAAGTAGAAACGAAGCTAATTAAGAATCTGGTGCACTCTTACTAATGAGAGTACAATGAAATGGAATCAGAAGTAAAATTAGAAAAATTGCTGGCAGTTCATTTTAGCTTGAAAGAAAATCTCCTCTCATAATTAAACAGATTCGTTGATTTTTAGTTCTTCAAAGGCACCAAGTTGACCTCAATCTAGTCTTGCTTCAACACATAAATTAGTTCCTATTTATAGTATCATGAATGTTAATAAGGTAATCTGACATTTATTGATCTACATAAAAATCAAAACATGGTTTTATATTTCCTAAGAAAAAATATACACTTAAAAAACAGGTTTAAAAATAATTTCTCCTCAGTCTGATTCTTCACTTCTTCCTCCCTGACAAAAGCTGTGGAAGTTAGAAAATGTTCAGGGGGTATGTTTGTGTGTGTTGTAAGCAGAGAATAAGTTGTCTCCATCTTTTGTAATTCCCAACTCGCATCACGCTAGTTCTTTTTAGGAGTGATAAATTTAGCCAATATAAATTTGCCAAAGCTAAAGCAGAACGTGTTTGTTTTCTACATTCTTCTTGGTTTCCTCCTAACAACCAATCTCACCTCCTTCCCTTAGTGCACCTTCCCCATCTTCCTAATCACCAAATGCCCAGAAATTAAATACAACAGTAAACAAGTCCCCTGAAAGGTACCTTCCTGGTGCTGTCTAAAACAAATGCACTCTTCTGTTTGGGCATTTAAAACACCACAAGCATTCTTACTTAGATTAAATCATGGGTCTCCCTGGTCTCCAGGCATGTCTAGACATGAACCATAAAGGGAATGAGATCCTTGGAGTTTCTCTAGTAACTGCAGGCCAAATCAACAGCAACCCTAAGAACAAGCATTCTTTTTTTTTTTTTAAACAGAATTAGGCCACACACATTTCGTCTCGTTATTTTAATTTTTTAGTTGTGCTACCTACAAAATAAACTGCATTTTAAAAATCTTATTTCAGTAGGCATCGCATATTGATGACTTTTATATAAGTTTTCTTTATTTTTTATCACCTTTGAAGATAAGTTTTAAAAATCTAAATTTCAAGGCATCTACTGCAACCATTGCCTTGGATGGCAGCAATTCAGCTCAGGTAAGACATGTAAGACGCAACTAATAATCATAAAACATCAATCAAAAAAGAGGTATTAAATACTGTATTGGGTAAAAATGACTAACAATTTGAAAGAACAGAATTGCTTTTGTAACTATGTCCTAACCAAGGTTTGTAAGTCTGCATATTGTTAATGGAATGGAGGCTATTTTGCTCCTGATTTTATTTATATATGTATATTTAACTAGAAAATACAAAATTGGCTCTCAGTTATCTCTAGAGAGCTCAGAGGTTAATTAGCCCTGATTACAGCATGTTGCCTGATATGGCTTGGTATATTATACATGTTAAAGGCATGTGAGGGGTTTACATAATGTATTCAACAACATTGTGCCTCTCCCAAAGATACAATGAATACAAATTACAGTTAGCTGTAAATGACCTGCCTTTTGCAATTTAACATTACAAGTTAATTTTTACAATTAACGTTTTCTGTACTGTACATTTTATACTTCACTTTGGTTTCTTACTCTTCTCTTTGGTGTACACAGAAGAAATGATTCGTTTAACAAACAATGGGCTGTCTTTCATATTCAAAGATAATGCTAAAACTCACTCAAATTCATCCTTGAGAAGTTCTTCTGGTGTTTTAACAGTGTGAGCTTAGAATGTGTGTTGAATGATCTAGATCACCTGGGCCTATCCACGTTGAGTGGCATCTATGAGACCACTTGCTGGGTTTAGGGAACCAATCTATAACTGGGGAGTTTTACTTTGTGGGCAATAATTTAGAACTAAGCTTTTGGGGTCAACAACAAGTAATCCATCCTGGGTGCATGAAGACCAAAGGGCAGTCAGGGGGCTACTTCCAATTGAGTTCTACAAAGTGGGTAATCAGAGACTATTCTTTATTCTCTCCTGATTCATGCACTGAAGGAAACAAGGGGAAGGAGTAACTAAAGGAAAGAATTATTAGTAGACGTCTCCCAGAAATCCTAATTATCCTCTTTGCTCAATCTACTCCAAATGCACACATAAACACATCTACATCATCAAATGTGGAATTGTGAGAATAAGAAAATGTAACGGGTCACAAGACATTGTTTCTCTCTCCTCCACAGCCTTCACCCTGAATGTCCAAATTTAGTCTTGCTTCAAGGACCTACTCTAGTGCCACCTCCTCCATGAAACTTCCCTGACCAATTACAGTTCTCCTACATGCCCCACCCTGCCCCCTTTATTTCTACCCACCTTAGTAATTTACTATATACTGTCTTGAATGGCAAATAATGTACGTTCACCTTGTGTTACTATCCAGATTGTACATAGGGAGGGTGGAATGAATGACCTTAGGTCCTGAACATATAGCAGGTATTTAAATAATTATGTGCTGCAAGTAGGACTCATTTTTGCCTAAAGCTGACCTACAGAGTACAAAACTGTGGCCTTGATCTCAAGTGGACCAAACTCTGATCTAACTAATGAGCTGGCTGTCTCACTCTTTTACAAGAAGATCCAGATCCCACCCTATTGCATGGCCCTCCGAGAGTGTAAGAGAGAACCCACGGGGAACACAAGGGTACAGATGGGACCTCAAAGGCTGTCCTCCTGCACATTACAGGCTACCCAGGCCAACCGCCCATTAGAAAATTCTAGCCTACAATTTGGTACTCAGCAAGGTGTTTTCCCTGACGCGGATGGGTTTGAAAACTGGGAGGGCCTGTGGGACTTCTTGGAGAGGGGGGAGGGGAGGAGCTCAGGGAACTTCTCAAGACCAGTGTCTGTCTCCGGGACCTCTTCCCCACAGGGGCCCGCCCTCCGCCCCTTCTCGCTGCTTCCTCCCCTCCCCCATGCAGCCCCTCCCCCATCCCACCCCGTCTCGCGCCCGCCCCGCCCCTTCCACCCGCGGGGTTCCAAGGGCGGTTAGCCCGCCACGGCCACGGTTACTCGGCCACTCGGAGCGGCGGGGCGCACGGGGTTGAGAGAGCCGGCTCTAGAGTTGGGCCCAGAACTGAAGAGAAGTTTTCTGGGGCTGGCCGGACCCGGGTGAGGGAGGTGGGAGGCGGCCCGAGAAAACGAAGGGGAGGGGAAGGGAAGGGAAGGGAACCTGAGCGCGAGGGCCCTGGGAGGTGCGGGAGACAGCGGCAGGGAAGGCGGGGCGCAGGGATTCGGTGGCCCCGGTGAAGCCAGCTGGCTGGGCGCTCCCGGGAGTCACCTGGGCCTGGGGGGCCCGAACCTGGGGGTGTAGGTCCCCGCTGGAGCGCCGCCCGCTGGCAGTGCCGCGGGTGCGCGGCGAGTCCGGCGGGGGCCAGCGCAGCCAGCGGGCCGGGCGAGAGTGCCCAGGAGGCTTCGGAGGCGTCCTCCCAGGACCCGCGTCCTGGGCCTCGCGCCTAGGCACTGTCGGGCGTCGCCCCCGGTGAAATGTGGGGTCGCGGCGGGCCCGATCCCGCGGCCCGCCCGCTCGGGGATACCGCGTCGGCGCTGCGAACCGTCCGGGAGCTGCAGCCCGCGGGCGCCCGGTGCTCGGTTTGTAGGCAGTGTAATTAGCTGATTGTACTCTGATGCTTACAATCACTAATTCCACTGCCATCAAAACAAGACACAGCATCACCCGCCGCCCCGCCAGGAGGAAGACGCCACCCTCGGCGGCAAACCGCCGACCCCAAGCGTTTGAGAAGAGCCCGCTGAGCTTCGAGATTTGATGCGTCAGCGTTTAGCGCTGCTGACGGAGCACGTTGTCAACATGCTAGTAACCCCTGCAGACTCCTGCGAGCTGCTGCTTCTAGATATGGTTAAACTGTTAGCAGCCTCTAGGAGTAAAAGTAAGATTGTACAATACCATGTAAGCAAAGCGAAATCCGTGGTGTTGAATGGCTTTAAGACATTTAAACTGCTGGGTGGGGCCCCCTATGTAACGCTTAATGCCGTTTGTTGTGATTCATTGTGCCTATTTTTCATTATTTAGTAGGGTATTCACCAACCCACCAGGTAAAGTGAGCTACAACTGAAACAATGATTTGCCTGTCACAACGTATGGGGCACCAACCTGAGACGCAGTTTATGATGAAAGCCTTTTTTTTTCCTGTGAGTCTAGTTACTAGGCAGTGTAGTTAGCTGATTGCTAATAGTACCAATCACTAACCACACGGCCAGGTAAAAAGATTTGGGAATTCATCTAAATGAGCTGCCTGTGCATATCAATGTTCTGGGGGTGGGGGGGATTTGGGGGATTGGAATTTGCTAACATTACCCATTGCCTATTTTTCAATAGGTCAGCCAAGAGAGATATCAACATTTTGGCTGCTAAATATACAACATATGTAATATATGTATATCTTTATATACAATTTTTCAATATTGCTTCAGGCTCTGAACCAAAAAATTTTCGGATATGTTGGGGAATAATTTTCTCCTTATCTGACTGTCATTGTATAGATTTGTAATTATCAATTTTTGAGCTATCTTTCTGTGAGACTGTATTAATATCTTGAAAGCATAAAGTGCCATAAGGTCACTATGGAAACCATAAGGAAACTAAATTGTGGTTATTACCAATGTGTCCATTTCCTTTCCTAAATTGGTTTTATGATGTCCATTTCAATTCTTTCCACAGTAATTACAACTTTCCTATCGCTGAAATGGTTAAATTGTTCCTAGATTAACCAGATCTCCCGGGAAAGCTATGCACATACACTTATTAATATTTTTATAAGAATTCATTAACCAAAATTTTTATAGTGTTTTTCATGAAGGGACTGGGTCCACTCATCCGATATATTTACAACTGTTGCAGTCTAAGCAGCTTTTAGTGGGACTGATGTTACAATCTAAATCGACCTTCCTTCCGTAAGATTGGTCTTAAAGGATGCAGGGGGGAAGTGTATAAAACATTATATACAGGGGTACTTATCAGCCCAGTTCACACCTCTAGCTTCCATAGGCTAGGTTGTTAGCTGCCTTATTGAATTCACCAACCACTGCAGGCCCAGAACTTCCCCATAGAGGGTGCTGAGCTACAGCAATCTGGTGTGGAAAGGGAATTGGGACGGTGGAGTTAAGGGAAGCTTTATTTAGATATAGTTGGGGGGAAAGGAAGCTGGTCGCGGGGTGGGAGGTGGGGTGGAGGTGGTGGGTTGGAGGCTAACTCAGAATAAAAGAGCTGAAGTGCTCCCCCACTGACTCCAACAGGACAAGACGCCCCAAAGTTGATGTTTTGACTCTCCTATCTTGACTCCAAGGCTTGGACTGGTCCCGAAGTCTGCGATCACTGCAGAAGTGGGATTCAGGCGGCGCACAAGCACGCGCGCTAGACCCCAGCTTCTATCGAGGAAACTAAGGGCTTCCGGCCGTGGTTGTGGCCAACTTAAGCGGGTTTCCGGCGGAGGCGGGGGGGGGGGGGGGGGGGCGGTGCTGGGAGAAGGGCAAGGGAGCTTGGAGAAGCGTCCTGAGTTGCCATGGAAACGAGGCCCAGCAACGGTCTTAGCAGCCGAAGGGAGTCGTGTGAAACTCACCCGCAGGGATTACTGGTGTTCACTGGCTCTTCGGATCGCGATGCCAACTTGGCCAAGCAGTTCTGGATCCGGGCGTCAATGTATCCCCCTAACGAATCTCAGTTGGTGCTGTCCAGAGGTAGCAGTCAGCGTCTGCCGGTGGCGCGGCCCTCGAGAAGCAATGCGCTTGGTGAGTAGCTGCCTCCTGTCAGCGATTTCTGCCTCCTCCGTAACCACGGGGCAGACACCAGAGCCCCTCCCAGGAGAAACTGCCGAACCTAATTCTAAAATAAGAATCTTTCATTCAGATGTCTAAAACCCTGGACAAACAGTTCTAAAATCTTCCCAGCAATCCTTCCACCCCAAAATGATCGGTGGTATCTTTGTTACATCTAAAAGTCCATCTGAAAATATCCCTTGGTTATGACATCTATTTGCCTAAACGGTATAGAATAATCTGGGCAAATGTTATATGTTGGCTGAAAGGATATGAAGGATGGTTTTTCACATAATAGAGTTCAAAAGTGAAAGCCCTAGAGAAGGTTGAAGGCAGAGTCAACATTAGGAACCAAGTTCCCTGACCTGTAAGGCCTAAGATGGGAAACTATTATGCAATTTTTACAGGTATAGAAAAATTAAATACCTTTAATGCTGTGGTTTTTCCAATGACTACTTCCCTTTTGTATTTTTTAGAGAAAAGTTACTTCCAGCCTTTCTTCCTTGAGAAAAGCAGTAAGTACCAAGTTTTACGCCTTTCAATATCCTGATTCCTAGACTCTTAAAAAAAAAAAAAAAGGTAATAAGTGTAAAGATACAACTTCTTCCTTTGGCATAACTTTCTGAATTGCATACCAAGACCCTGCCTCAGGGACCACCCCATTTATCCAGAGGAAAATGCCTAAATTCCTATAACACATTGAATAGGAATGTAGAAATTGTAATCTATGATACTGCAAGTAAGTTCTGTTTAGAGACCTTTTCTTGTCTCTGGACTTGGGCTACTCCTCTTCTAAAGAGATTAGAGGTTCCCTGCAGCCAGAGCTAATTAATTCAGTCTCCAGTTATTTATGAATCTGGTTCATAAAGTTTCAAGACAGTACGTATTTGTGTTTACCTTCCTACTTTATGTATTACCTTTTAAACTTTAATTTTTTATCAACATTATTGTAAAATCATGATAAAATTATTTCAGATTGTATTTGATTCTATTTTCTTTAGAGAGAAGAGATGTCACTGCTGAAACCCTAAAGATTCAGGAATCTGAGGAGAAAAAAATGTATCTCCAAAAGGTAGGCCAATATTTCAGAAAGTCATCTGATTTTCATTAAAATTTCATTATTATTTTCTAAATCATCCCAATTATTCTTTTATTAACATATGTATATAAAAATTTTCTGCTTCTAGTATATCAGCTTGAGCAATAGGAAAACCTTTATTAGAATTTTAATTTAAGATTAAGAAATTCTATTAAACTTTGGCTATTCTCAGTCTCTGCAAAAGCCCAAGGATGTGTAAGAACAATGAAATCAGAGGGAAGTGGGGAAAGATGGATTCACACACCTTCCACCCAATAAGGCCCCAAACCACATACAGTGTTGTAAGAACAGAAATATTGTAAGAACAGGAAAAACTGAACAGAATTGACTACCTTAATAGGTCAAAATTAAATGATCAGAGGAATGAGTCCGTCATCTATAACCATTTTGCCTAAAGGCTGCAATTAAACACATTGGTGTTGTCAAATCAACTGAACATGTCTCTTCTTGGCAACATCCCTTGTTTGCTTTTATTTTGCAGACACAGCCTCTAACTCAACAATTAGTACAGTGATTTATAGAAACATTTTATTTGGTTAATGGATAAATTCCATTCCTCTAACTGTTCCTGTACTTTAAAAGCAGATAGAGGATTCGTCTGGCCTAATGTCTTTAATCAACAGATGTATTGGCAAAGTCCAAAAGACTTATCGGGAATTCTACATAAATTACAGAACAATGCATTTGAGTTTTCTGATCACATTAGTTTCCTTTGTGGACTCTTGGTGATTCCTCCAAACAAATTAAGTGATTAGAAATAGTCAGCATTTTATTCTCTCTTGAGGATATTAGATAATGTATATTTATACCAGGACTTAATAGTGGGAAGGGAACCTAATTTTCAGTGAAGCAAAGATCATTAAAAGTTGACTTCTTCAGCATGTTTTAATTTCATTTTTGGAAGGGATTAGAAATAAAAGATTAAAGACAAACTATTATCAACTTCTTTCATCTTTTGTCAAACAATTAAGACAATATGATGAGTTACAAGTAGATGTTCTGCTAATGGTAGTCTTAGAACTGATTTCCTTGCCTCAGGTTCTTCTATTATTAATTACTTAATTAATTCCCAGATATCTATTGAGATCCTGCCATGTGCCAAGTACTGTACTAGATGCTGGGAATACAAAGACAAGATGTGTTCCCTGATCTCAAGGAGTTTATAATCTGGTGGGGGAGAATGCCAATTAAAGGCAGGAATTATGATACATTTTCATGATAGATGTATGCACTTAATACTATGGGAACACATTGAAGGACATCAAAGTCAAGCTTAAGGAATCAAGAAATCTTCCCAAAGGAACTGAGCTTCAAAGAATGTATAGAGTTGACCAAACAAAGAATATCCTCCGTGCTGCACTAGTTATCTTCCTAAAACCCAAATCCTATTATGCTGCTTTCTTACTGTATTAGTCTGCTAGGGCTGCCATAACAAAATACCACAGACCACGTGGCTTAAATAACAGAATTTTATTCTCTCACAGTTCTGGAGGCTGGAAGTCTGAGATCAAGGTGCCTCCAGAGTTGGTTTCTGATGAAGCCTCCTTTCCGGGCTTCTAGATGGCCACCTTCTCACTGTGTCCTCACATGGCAGAGGGAGAAAGCTCTAGTGTCTCTTCCCCATCTTGTAAGGACACCAGTCTTATTGTATTAGGGCCCCTAATGACCTCATTTAACTTTACCTCCCTAAAGGATCTGTTTCCAAATAGAGTTACACTGAGGGTTAGGGCTTCAACATAGGAATTGCAGGAGTGGGGGTGGAAATGACAATTCAGTCCATACACCTACTTTTGTTTTTTTCCCCTGGCTCTCCATTTCTGCAAGATGGAGACCAGACTCTCCAGCATGGTATTCAAGTTCTTTTCCAGTCTGACTATAACCTGACTGGCTTCTACCACTCTCCTTCCTCCTTCCCCTATACCCCACCCTACCCCCAATGCAGCCTACTCTGTACAGTTGGTTCTCACCACTAGGCTTGGGCACACTGTGTACCTCTCCCCATATGTACTACCGAAGTGGTAAATGGGTAAAATATATTTTTTCTAAACCTAAACATGCACATTATACTGTGATATCTGCCAAATTGTACATTAAGTCAAGTGGGTCCTGCAATGCAGTATAAAGAAGATTCTATTATGTTGAGAGTACAAGATAAGAGGCCTAACCAAGCAGCAAGCCAGCAGGATAGAAAGAGAATATTACTGAAACTGTGCCTTGCGAGTATATAGGAGAGCTGAATCAGCTTGGTACGATACAGTTCTAGTCAAACAATGCCATGGTGAAAAAAGCAAGAGAATTGTGTAATAACTGAAGGCTCTTACAGATATCCTCAGATACTGTTGTGATGTGGTACTCATAACACCCAATTTAGTGAGTGTCTACCATGTGCTGTATATATTAAACTAAGCACTGTACATGCATCAACTCATATTCTCCTTAAAATAGCCTCATGAGGATTATTCCCATTTAATCAAACAAGGCTTAAATGATTTTCCGAAGTTCCCACAACTGGTAAGTGGCCGAGCCTAGATTCAAAGCCTGTCTCCTAACTCCAAAGCCTGTGAGACTCATTGTGTTGTAATGATTGCTGGCCAGGGCATTGTTCAGCTATGCTGCCAAATATTCTAAAATTCAAAACTGTGGTATGAATACAAGTGTGAGAAACAGTGACTATACACTGTTTCTTCAACCTACAATGCACTTTCATGTCTCTACCTATAATGCTCTCCCCCATTTACCTTCAAGGCCCAGCTCAAATGCAACTTCTCTGTGAAGCTTTCCCAGAGGTGACTTAGAGACAACAGAATGAATAGCTCCCTTCTCTGTGCTCTCAGAGCAAGTCACGATCTGTGTTATAGGTAACTGTGTTATAGTTATGTTTCTGTCCTTCCTGCTAAATTCCAGGCACCATAGGGTTTGGAAGTCTGACTCGGCCACTTACTATATGAGTGACCTTGAGCAGCCTATTTAACCCCTGTGAGGCTCAGCTTCCTCAGGTAGAGAAGGAGGAATGATAAAAATATTCCCCTCATCGAGTTGGTATAAGATATGTAAAGCGCCGGGCCATTGTTTTCTCTCAACAAATGTTAACTCTCTTTTCCTCCATGAGGGCAGAGGTCATTTCTTATTTACTTAACTCTCGTGCTTTTCCAGCTATTGAAACTCAGTAAATATCGATATTTGTTGACTGAATAAATAAATTCATAACTGAATTAATCAGTGAACATATGCTGTATACAGTGATAACACCATTTTGGTTAGCCTTTTGTACATATACACATCTGGCAAATATTTTTAGGCTGACAATTTTTGCAAGAATATGCCCCAAAGCTAGTCTGTTTGCAAGTCTGCTTTAGGACCAATTTAGCATATACCCTCGCATCTCGGTTTTGCTTTTACCTCGTGGGTCTATATATGATGGGAGGAAATGTGACTCCCTGTAATCACTAAAACATAGAATCTATTTTTGGATACTGCTGTTTTTCTAAGTCTGTAGTACTCTCTCTGCATTGCTGCCACCACCATTCTAGAATTCTTACCTTAATGGCACAACATAAATGGGGAGGTGGGAGGTTCTAGGTAACTAATAAAACATTTACAATGATCTATTCAATTTGAGAATCTTCTACATATTTTGAACATATACATTTGTATAAGTAAATGCCTGGTATAATTTTCATTATAAAAAGGAAAAAAATATTTCCCATAAAGTCTCTTAAAGGTTTTTTCTTCCACTTTCTCCTTAAAATTAATGAAAATCTAAAAATTTATCTCTGTCTCTCTCCTAAAACTACTTTTATACCTTTTTCTCCCCAACTGATATTGATTTTTCAGTTGCTAAACTTTTAAAACTTTAATGTTATCCTCCATTTTGGAACATTTTCCAGGTACACCTTATAAATGCTTTTGGTTAGTGGTCAAAATGCTATTAATCACAAGTACTATTTCTGTGATGGATATCCATGGCAGAAAATCAAGAACAATTTGAGTCTGTCAAGATTAAATGGCTTACTCTGTCCATAAAGGAAACCGTATAGCACTCAACTGGACCATTATTCTTCCTTTGAGAGTTCTAAAGTAGTCTGAAAACATTATAAGAAATGAATAGTCAGCTAATTCTTTGAAATCATAAAATTAATTTGCTTTTTAGTTTTGCCACCTTTAAGAAAGCTCTTTAGCTGATTATCTCTTTATGAAAAGAATTATAAATAATTCATTTGCTGGGAGGAGGAAGAAAAGATCAGAGCAGTACTTCAAGGCATGTATATAGATGACGTATTTAGAAATGTCCATCTGGAATCAGAGTTTTAACGTGAGTGAATATAAACTAAAGGTTTTCACAAGGAAAATATGCAATCTGCAGAACAACAATAAATATATACTCTTTATTGGGAATGGGGTTTTAATCTGTTCAGTCACACAACCTTTACAACCAATACTGACCATAGTGTAAGTCTTCCTCAAAAGTCAATTTGCTATATGGTGCTTCAGTGAACCAGAAGCAAATCATGCTATGATGAGAACATTCTTAGAAAAAGAGTCTAAGAAGTTTCACAAAGGTGTATTTTTAGACACCGAATCATGAAAGTGGAAAACTTTAACATTATCCTCCATTATCTTACACTTTCAAAGGGATACTCAGAATCATTATAAGTCAATTTTGTAGAGCCAAACCGAAGACACAATAAACTTCCTCAGTGTCATTGCTCAGGATGCTCAGATAAAAGAAAATCCTCTTTGTTGTCAAATTGCCCAGGAATGGCTTCCCAGACAAACCAAATTTTTCTCAGTCACAGTGTTATCTGGCTTTGTTTTAATTTTGCTTTCCTGCCCTCATGTAATAATAACAAAGTTCCTTTTCCTCCATAAAATAAATACCATTAGGAAGTGGTGGATTTCTCCTTCACCAACAAAAGATACTTATTTAAATTCTTGTTGTTCCTAATTTGTCAAAGAACTCAAGAGGCAGAATCATAAAAACAGACTGTGCATTCACAGTAACAAGCAAATATGTTGGTAGTAAATGATAATTAAAAGATTGCATAAATATGAATCACTCTTTTAAATCCTCTATTGTACCACTTTGTTTTCAAACGTTATTCAATCTGGGGAAACATTTTCAGTTAACAGATGAGGTTCCCCTCTTAATCTTCTTTAGCAACATCTACGAAAAGATACTCGGGGTAAGAAATGAGATTTGAGATCAAATAGCTGAATTCATTGCCCCAGGCAGACCCAGCTCCAGAGTTGGATAGGGTCATGCCCCAAATGCATCGCATCCTCTTTTTTCCAAAGATCTGTATACTTTCTCTTCTGTATACATTCACCCTAAGAACAAAATAAAAGCATTTTAAGCCCTGCGGTACAATTAGGCAAGGACCCATACTATCTATCTCCTGGTAAAACATGATTAAATGAAACTACTGAACACAGAATGAAGCAAAAAAGGATGGTGTATTTTTTAAGATAAAGGCAGAACTATCAATTTGATTCCAGCTACACGAAGCCTTATTGTTCAAATTTTTAAACACCTTATAAGCCGTAGGGTGAATCAAATAGAATTTATTGAAGAACTGGGTAATTCTGTGGATCAGGTAACTCAGAAAATACAACATACCTGAAATCAAATCCATAATCTGCCTTTTCCCTTTGCCTCTATCAACGGCAAGATGAAAAGATATGTAGGTAAGTTATATTGGAGCCAGATAAGAAAATTTAAAATTTTCTGTATCTATATATACTTCACCATTTAATCACTTTCTATGCTAAGGTATTTTAGTCACAATAGGTGTGGTCAAGCATACCCTCAGAGCCTGAGGTGATACAGCCGTTTGTCTATTTGGCTCCTGAGATTTTGCAGTTCCCCAAGCCACTGTGTTGGAAATATAGTCAATCCTCATTATTCACAATTCCGTATATGCAAATTCACTTACTAGCAACAGTTTATTTGTAACCCCAAAATCAATACCTGTAGCACTTTCATGGTCATTGGAGGACATTCACAGAGCAGAGAAAAATTTGATTTGCCCAACACACATGTTCCTAGCTGAGGCTGAACAAGGCAATGTTCTGCCTTCTTGTTTCAGCTCATACTGTGAACAGGTTTCCTTTTTGCAGTTTATTAAGTGCCACGTTTTTTGCTTTTTTTTTTTTTTTTTTTTGATGATTTCGCTGTTTTAAATAGCCTCCAACTGCTGAAGTACTGCCTAGTGTTCTTAAGTGCAAGAAGGTTGTGATATGCATTATGGAGAAAATACATGCATTAGATAAGCTTTATTCAGACATGAGTTATAAGTGCTGTTGGCTATGAGTTCAATGTTGATGAATCAACAAGGTATTTTAAATAAGGTGTCTATAAAGAGAAATATACATAAAACAAGGCTATATATTGATCCATTGGTGAAATGTTGTGATCAAAGACAGGCAGGAACCTAGGAGACATGATCACCTCGGTGACATTGAGTCTACAGTTTCTTCCGCTTGGAAATGCTTTTCTCCCGTTTCTCCCTTTAGCTAATGCCTACTTGTATTTAAAAACAATTCAAAAATAGTCACATTCAAGTCTTTCCTCACCCTTATATATTCCCCAGGCTGATAACAAATGCCCCTTCTTTTGTGCTTCCCTAGTACCCTGTGCATTCCCCAGTCGTAATCACTGACATATCGTACTGTGGTGTAGTTGAGGTATGTACTGTGGTGTAGTTGAGGTATTTCTCCTGCAGGCTCTAAGTTTCTTAAGGAAAAGGATCATGACTTCTTCGACTTTATAATCACAGGACCTGACAAATATCAGATGATCTCCTAACCTACCAAATAAATGCTTATGAGTGAATAAATAGATGATGCAACTTGTCTGGACCAGAATCCTGCATGATAGTCCAGTTCCTTGAGCTGGATGGCATATGAGGTACTCATTAATAGGAGGACGGTCCAAAATAGGATTCACCAAGACTCAGAGGCCTCACAGACTCAGAGGGAATGAACAGACATGTAGTCACTTGTGAAAAGGATGTGCAAGCAACAGACGAGAGTGGAAATACAGTCTGTAGGCCACAGAAGAAAGCCACAGTCAATGAGCATTATCAGTTCTCTGAAGGAAGCGATACCAGGAAAAGGCAATAAATGGAAATTTAAGATCATGGTGCCAAGGTTCAACAGCATGTAAAAGAAATCTTGACGTGGGAATTAGAATTCAGCATCAGGAGTAGAAAATAAGTCAAGGCCACTGTCCCAGAGTGTCGGGGATACTAGACAAAGAAACAAGACATGGACTTGAACACATGAGACAAGACAATATTCTATATAGTAGAACTTTGGTACAGAGATAGCCTTGGTTTTAAAATTTAAAAAAAAAAAAAGCAAATTCCTAGAAGCATGTACCTTTCCCCCAAACTCCAATCACATTCCTAAACATTTGTGTCATTCCCTACTGCCATACCCAGAAAACTACTTTACAGCCATCAATATATGAGACAATTCACCTAACCATAGTAATTTTTTCTTGGCCAAGCCAAAAGATACTGTTCAAAAATCAGTTTACCAATAATTGATTCTATTGTTGAGATAAACTCTGTTAAATGACTATTTAAGGAAGAAAAAGGCATATTTTCATTGTAACACTATAATTCGGTAATTTATTTGAAAAAACTTAGAAGTTATTTAAGATATTTTATCTGAACTTTGAAACTTTTATTTTAAAGGATAAATTTTTAGAGCACTGAATAAGTAAAAACAGAAAGAAAAAAGATAGTTCTTAATTGTGGTTATAAAGTTTTATATATTACCTTTGCATTCTCTGGGGTTTATGGCCATAAATGTTCCCAATAGATATAATGTAGATGTTGGAGTAGTTATAGACATTAGTCTCTATGTGTGAAGTTGAATTGGACATTGTATGGGTCTCAGTGCATACAGGTGAGGGCCCTGCACTGAAGTGTAGGGTCACAAGGCCAAACTGAACTTTACAGAATGTTTGCCCAAAGCAGTTGAAAAGTTTGTAGCCTTAAAAAAAGAAGAGACGTAGGCAAGGAAAGGGCCAAAGCTGAAGAGGCAATGTCAAGCTCAGGCAAGAAGAGCCAAGCAAAGACATCAACAGTAGGATAAGACCCCAAAGCCAAAAGCCAAAAGCCAAAAGTTAGGAGAATCTGATTTGGGAAAATTGTGCAAGATTCACTCAACAAATATTTATTGAGTGAACATTAAAATTCAAATCTCACTTATTGCTTTTTTAAAGAATAAGTGCCTTTTAAAGCAACATTAAAGCAGTTTTTCACTTTGCTGTACACCTGGCATTGTGCTGGGCACTGGAGAACAATGATGAACAACAACAAAAAACAAGATACAAACTCTGTCCTTATCTGAAACTTGCAATTTAATTAACGAGAGAGATATTTATGAAGAATTTTACATGATATTAGAGGAACATTTAATAGGGCAGTATTGATCCAATCAAAAGAGTCAGGGAGAATTTCTGCAAAGATTAAGCTGAGATTCGAAGGAAGAGTGGGCATTAATTAGGCCAGAAGGAGGGGTGGAGGGAGCATTACGAGAGCATTCCGGACAGTAGAAACAGCATAGCGCGTATCCGAAGCTGAATGGCCAGTGTGGTGATGGGAAGGTTAGGCCATAGTACATAAACAATAAGAAACCATTGAAGGGTTTTAAGCTGGGGGATGATAATATCAGATTTGTTTGAAAAAATTCAAGAGAATGAATTAAAAGTGGCTGGAGCAGAAGTAGGGAAACCAGAGTGAAGGCCATTGCAATCATCCAGTTGGGAGGTGATGGTAGCTTGGATTAGGAAAAAGTAGATAGATTTAAGAGATATTTAGGAAGTAAAATAAGTAGGACTTCAGTTGTGTATTGGATATGGATGGTGAGGCATAGCAAGGTATCAAAGATAACTCATAGTTTTCTGGCTTGCACAACAGGATGGATGGTGCCATTCTCTGAAACAAGGAACGTTAAATAAAGGTCAGGTGTTGGGGGTTTTGGGGGAAGTGGGAAGGGGTTAGAAGTTCAGTTTTAGACTCATGGGGTGTGAGGTGCCTTTGAGATAAGCAATGATAAGCCTATTCGAGCTGTCAAATAGGCCTGTGGGCTAAATATATGGGCTAGAGAAGTATGGGCCAGAGATGAGATAGAGTCATCTGGATGGAGAATCCCCCACCCTCTCCTTCTTACAACCTAATGTGCAGGACAGGAGAGACATACCTGAAAGATGAGGTCAGTCCCATTCACCCATTCATCATATCTGTGTAACCATCAACATGATGAAAACATTAAAGACTCAGCAGTTACTTGTTTGCTAAGGACAAGTCTTGGTAATTATTGTAGACCGAATCATCAATAGTATATAATTCAATCATACATAGAAGTATCTTTAATATATCTATACTTTACTGAATTTAAAGGTGTAATAATTCATTTTATGCTCATATTGTTCTCAACATTAAAAGTCAAATCTCACTTATTGCTTTTTTTAAAAAATAAGTGCCTTTTAAAGCAACATTAAAGTAGTTTTTCACTTTGCTCTACACCTGAAACTAACACAACATTGTAAATCAACTATACTCCAATAAAAATTTTTAAAAATTAAAAACAAGCTGGGGAAATTTAAAAAATAAATAAGTAAAGCAGTTTTTAAAAATCATTTATGCTTATACTTTCATGCATTTGTTTTGTGTGCCTTTAAAATAAGAGCTATGCGGGACTTCCCTGGTGGTCCAGTGGTTAAGAATCCACCTTCCAATGCAGGGGACGCGGGTTCCATCCCTGGTCAGGGAACTAAGATCCCACATGCCACGGGGCAACTAAGCCTGTGTGCCACAACTACAGAGCCCACGTGCTGTGGAGCCCACACGCCACAACTACAGAGCTCATGCACCGCAACTACTGAGCCTGCACGCTCTGGAGCCCGTGCGCCACGACCGGAGACAAGCCGGCGTGCTGCAGTGAAGACCCAACGCAGCCAAACATAAATAAATAAATAAATAAATATTTAAAAAGAGTATTAAAAAAAATAAAATAAGAGCTATGCTCTTCAGGTAATTACTATTGGTTTTCCATTAAAATATATGTAACAGAATTAAGAAAAAATATGTAACAGAACCAAGAAAATACACATTTTTTTTCTTCAAAACAGATAGATTCATATTTTATCAAAACCTACATTTAAGAAAAATTGTTGACTCCCTTTTATGTAATGACTGATATGTTTCTCTCATTTTAGTAAGCCACTATTTTTCAAATGAAAATTATATATGCCCAAGCTGGGAATTGAGCCAGGATCAGGCAATTTTCAGGAGGTATGAAAATGTGCTTAGACATGCATTTTTTTCTGCAAGTCAGCATTCTTCCTCCCTCCGATTAATAATCCTCTAACATCTTCCATCCACTTCCATAGATGACTGCCTTTAGATCTACCTTCTAAATATCAGATTAGAGCTGGAGAAAGCCTTTTCGCTGATTAGTCAGGCTTTTTTTTTTTTTTTGGCTTTTAATTAATTAATTTATTTATTTATGGGTGTGTTGGGTCTTCGTTTCTGTGCAAGGGTTTTCTCTAGTTGCGGCAAGCGGGGGCCACTCTTCATCGCGGTGCGCGTGCCTCTCACTGTCGCGGCCTCTCGTTGCAGAGCACAAGCTCCAGACGCGCAGGCTCAGTAGTTGTGGCTCACGGGCCCAGTTGCTCCATGGCATGTGGGATCTTCCCAGACCAGGGCTCGAACCCGTGTCCCCTGCATTAGCAGGCAGATTCTCAACCACTGCGCCACCAGGGAAGCCCAGTCAGGCTATCTTTTAAAGTACCTGGTAGATCATTTGCGGGCCAACAGTTCTGTATCTTATTATAGTAGATATAAATTTACTATATGGAAGTTGTAAAATCTACATAGCAGATTTCAATTAATAGACACAGAATGGTAGTAAATTCATAGAGTAAATTCACAGTTGAAGCATTCTGCTATCAAAATCAACAGGCCAAGAGGCACATACTGCCTTTTGGAATCAAGCCCAAATGTGAGACATAGTTTGACCTTAAGCCAATAGTAATGCTAACCTTCCTCAACTGCATTTTGTAACAGAACAGGAATAGAAGCTACTGAAGATTAAGACTGTGTAGAATAAGAACTAAGACTCCCTTGTGATTCCATTGGGCATTTAACTTGCAATTATTGGCATAGAGATAAAAATTAAATTCTGGAGCCTCAAGAAAAACATCAGGTAATGTTCTCTAATTTCTGTAAAACCACAGAACCTTGGTTCTGCTTAGGTAATATTCTAAAATTGGAATGTACTGTAATTCTCATTTTATACTTAACTCGTAATCAAAAGTCATCATAAATATTTAGCGTACATTAAATAAGATCTTAGAAAGTTCATCAGTTTATAGGTACCACTGTAGTTTATTCTTTACCCTTTAACCACTTTTTGCAAAGTGCTACATGATCCCATAAAATAAGTAAATTAACTTTGATCAAGCAGACTTCACTCTGGATTAGCTCCCCCTGCTGTGTATTCGCATAGCACACATTTTCCACTAGAATATAAATTTTTCTGTGAGAGCAGAGACTGTCTTCTTCACCATGGTTAATCCTAATTAATTCTTCATTTCCAGAATCAAGATTGAATAAAGAAACCATTCTGTTACTGTGTGTATATGTGTGTGTAAGTGTGCCACAATCTCTAGTATGTGTTTTAAGTAGTGTAGCAAAAGAAGCATGGAGTCAAACAGAACTGAGAATGAGTTTGAATCCTTGGCTCTGCCAGTTACTAGTTACCTAATTAATGTTAAGTGACCCTGAGAAAAGTTAATTTTTATGTTGGTTGAGTTCCTTCTATTTGTAAAGAGACAATAATATCATCTACCTCAGGATTAAAGGAATTACACAAAGCCTGACATCCAGCAGGTACCCAATGAAAGTTTGTTTTTATCTTCTCTGCTTTCCCTCTTTTTTTAACCCATAATTGAAAAATAAAATTTTAGGAAGAATTTTAGGAAGTACAAAATAAGCTTTAGTATTAAATGAAATGGTTTGACCAAAGTGGTAAATCTCAAAGGATGATGAGTAGATTATGAAAGACATGGTCACCCAGGTATCCACATCCTGATTAAAAGACACAATCAAGATTGGCTTGCTCATACTGTAAAGAGACTCTCACATATTTTTCTTAACCCTATCTTCATCATCTGCAAAAAGAAAAATTACCACTGAAGATATATTTTGAAATGTCAACTATGGAGCAAAATGTGTGGGCAAAGTTAATTTAACCATTGCAGGTAAATAAAATATAATTAAATTTTATCATAATGCCTCTCTCTACAAATATAGATTAAGAGGTAAATGTCATGATAATTCTGCAGGTCTGGATCAGTGTTTCTCAATTAGAACCCTGTTAAAAATCAAGGGAGAAAAGAATATTACTATATTCCACTATATACACACCCTTTGCAACAGTTCTTGGAAACCTAGAAAAAGACGCTGGTATAGAAGCTAACTTAGAAGCCAAGGTTATTAGAAGTGGTGTATAGTACAGCAAGTAGACCCAACTCAATCCAAGGCAAGCCCAACCCATGAGCTAAATATTGACTAAAATTAGTTGAAATGAAAAATATGGTGCTAATCTACATAAGTACTATATGTTTGGTTTGTTTGTTTATTTTGTTTTCGTGTTTGAGTAAATAGGTTTTTTTTTCCCTTGCAATAGTTTGGTAAGTTACTAGGAAATTGTCCATTTCATCTACATTTTCAAATTTATTCGTGTAAAGGATTCATAGTGTTTTTAATCATCTTTGTACTCTCTGCTGAGCTCTAGTTATTACCCCTTTTCATTTCTAATCATTTGCATCCTTTTTTCTTAAGTAATTATATCAAAGGATTATCTATTTTAACAGTCTTTTCAAAAAACCAACATTTGTTTTTATTATCCTCTGTCATTATTTTTGTTTCCTATGCTATCAGTTCTTGATTTTTATTACTTCTCCCTTCAATTCTGGGTTAGTTCTTATTTTCATTCTAACTTCCTTCCCGTCTCACTTTGTTTCTTAATTTTCCACTTTATCTCTTTTCTAATATAAGTATTTATAGTTATAACTAGCCCTCAAAGTACTATTTTAGCTGCAACTCACAAGCTATATAATGTTTTCATTATTATTCCACTTTAAGTATTTTTAAATTTCTATTTTGACTTATAATTTGTCCCATGAAGTATTTAGAAGTCTGCATTTTAATTACCAAATCTATGAAGTCTTCTTATCTCTTTGTTATTTCTAACTTATTAATATTGAGGTCAGAAATATAGTTCCTATCTTCTACTAAATCAAGTATAAACAGAGCTATCTTTATGTCAAGGTCCTCAGCATGATGCCATTCAACTATCCTACCCTATATACCTCTATTCCCCAAAACAAACATCTTGTCCCAGTCAAGCCAGGCTTATCACCATCTTTCAGCAACTTTAAGTTTGTTCCTGCCTCTACATCTCCATTTATTTTTAATTGGATGAACTGCTATCTTCTTTTCATCACTGAGCATGCTTTTTGTGTCATGATCATTAAGCTGCTCCCCTAGCTGCCTTTCTCCCTTTGATGTATTATCTTTAAATCCTTAGATTATTTATTTTGGAGGTCCTTTAGGGTTCTTCTAAAATTTTTACATGTTTTAAAATCTTAAACTTATATTAAGATTTTAGATTCAGCAATGAATTTGTGTAAATATTATTTTCCTTTATGTGCTTTTTTTCACATGTTTTAATGTTTGTGTCATGAGCATGTATTGCATTGATAGTCAATGGAAAGAATAAATATTTTTTAAATTTCTATTTGAGTTAATATATTTCCCCCAGTGCTTCCTAGTCTATTTTCTTCAAGTTTTTTTCCTTTTCCAACCATCTGCTCCTCTCACTAGAGAATAGTAATATTTTTGAGAACTAACTACACAGCATATATACTCTGAGTCCTTTGCTCATATTCTTATTTAATCATCAGAACAGCTTTGTCTGAGAAGCTTTATAATTACCCCTATTACCGATGAGGAAGCTGAAGCAGAAACATGTAAGTGACTTTTTCAAGGTCACACAGCTAAAATATAGTAAAGACAGTTTGAACCTGGGTCCATCTGACAATGGAGCCAATGTGCTTAACTACTATACCACACTGGTTTCAAGAGTTTCTAGATTCTCTAGGTATTGGGATGGTTGCCAGGTAACTAAGCAAAGAGCTTATTGAATTGGAACCAGTTCAATACTCTTCTAAGATATTCTGAAGATTAAATTCAGTAATTAGTGTCCTATACTGTGGTGGTCAAGAGAAAATTTCTTTTGGTAATGTAGATAGGTAATCAGATAGACAAACACTACCATATGCTATCTTTGATGAATGTTTCAATCAAAAATTTTTAATCAGGGGCTTCCCTGGTGGCGCAGTGGTTGAGAATCTGCCTGCCAATGCAGGGGACACGGGTTCGAGCCCTGGTCTGGGAGGATCCCACATGCCACGGAGCGGCTGGGCCCGTGAGCCACAACTACTGAGCCTGCGCGTCTGGAGCCTGTGCTCCGCAACAAGAGAGGCCGTGACAGTGAGGGGCACGCGCACTGCGATGAAGAGTGGCCCCCGCTTGCCGCAACTAGAGAAAGCCCTTGCACAGAAATGAAGACCCAACGCAGCCAAAAATAAATAAATAAATAAATAAATAAAAATTTTTAATCATAATACAAGGAAGAAATGCATTTTTCATATGAGAACCAGGTCTTGAGAAGAAAGGACCTTTCTTTTAGAGTCTAGTGCTTATTAAGAGCTTTTTTATAACTGAAATTTAACTGAGGAAAAAGTTTATAATACACTGGAGAATTTGTAGAGGAATTTCTACTGCATAAAGGGCAAGTAATATCTTAGATATCCCTCCTTGTTTCTCCTTTCTTCCTTCCAACTCTATTCACTAACTCACCTGTAGGTAAGAGGTTGAATCATCAAAAATCCTCCATGCCTGTACACAGAAGGTGGGTAATCCATCCTTTCCTCCTTTTTCCCACTCTTTCACATTTTGAAAACATTGAAAAAATTTTTTTCTATAATAATAATAGCTACCATTTATTGAATATCCACCATATGCCATGCATTGTTAAGCAATGTTTGTATTATCTCCAATTTTCACAACCTTCCTTATAGATGAGAAATCAGTACTCAGAGAAGCGGTTCTTTGATTTACCCAAGGTCACAAACCTCTAACCAATGGGATAGTGATTACATTGGAAGGAGGAAAGGAGGAACCAGGAGGAATAGTTAAGATATTACTTGCCATTAATCACACAGCAGAATTGGGGTTCAGACCCAAATGTATTTGACTCCACTAATCTATGTTGCCACCCAAATTGCTTGGCTCTGAAAAGCCAAAAACAGAGAACTCAGCAGCTTAATCCTTGAAGTGGCACTAAAATTCATTAACCTTCTATGAGATATTAAATGTATAAATGATCATATCCTAACTTACTAAAATCACTTTTTATTCTGTAATTTATTTTTTCGGGAGTAGGATATAACTATAAGTAATATAACTAAAATGTATAATATAAGAAAATATCCAGCATTAAAATATTATAAATGTATTATGATATATAAGTCTTGGGGATATAATATACAACATTATGACTATAATAAAAAATACTGGGCTTCCCTGGTGACGCAGTGGTTGAGAATCTGCCTGCTAATGCAGGGGACACGGGTTCGAGCCCTGGTCTGGGAAGATCCCACATGCCGCGGAGCAACTAGGCCCGTGAGCCACGACTACTGAGCCTGCGCGTCTGGAGCCTGTGCTCCGCAACAAGAGAGGCCACGATAGTGAGAGGCCCGCGCACCGCGATGAAGAGTGGCCCCCGCTTGCCACAACTAGAGAAAGCCCTAGCACAGAAACGAAGACCCAACATAGCAATCAATCAATAAAATAAATCTTTAAAAAAAAAAAAAAATACTGTACTAGTATATTTGAAAGTTGTTAAGAGAGTAGATCCTAAAAGTTTTCATTAAAAGCAAAAAAAATTTGTAATTATACAAGATGATGGATGATAACTAAACTCAAGTACTAATCATTTCACAATATATATGTATGTCAAGTCATTACGCTGTACACCTTGAACTTACACAGTGTTGTATGTCAGTTATATCACAACAAAAACTGGAAAAAAAATTATAAGTATAAATTCTGACCCCCTTATGCTATTATTTTAAGAATTAATAAATGATTTAAATGTCTTATAAATTCCATTAATGAACACAACCGAAACACCATGGTTAGAAATGAGAATTCTTTTGTCGTTATGAAATTAACAAGTAAATTATTTATCCCTACTAATAAGGTAAATTGTAAGAATTTTCTCTTACCACTGAATGTATTTAGTTATCCTGGCAGAGATTTCTTAGAATAGTTGGCACTGTTTTTGTTCTGATGACACAGTTGCCTACAGTAGTTTTGTTATGCAGTCCCAGGAAACATGTCCAGGAAGCAGAAATCAAATCATATTTGAAAACTTTGTTTCTGGTGCATTATATTATATTACAAAACTGATTAAGTTTTGTAATATAATATAATCTATTATAATAAAAAAGCACCTGAAATCAAAATTTAAATGAATGATTTTTTTACCCTACTATTATTTAGAGTCTTATAACTAAATATTTGTTCATTTATATTAGAAGCATTATGACAATATAACTTGCCTGTGACTACCCAATAGTTACACAGAAAATAATCATATAGTTTTGTTCATAGGGGATTTTAAGAACTAAACTTACTTACTGTTTAATTTCACTTTCTAAAACTTTTTTTTTTTGGCTTAGACTAATTATTGTGCATTAGACAGTGTAATGGGTTCATTCATATATCATGACAAATCAATTCAACAAAAATTCATTGAGTATCATTTACAAGGCACTGTTAAGCTCTAAGGAAGGATAAAAGGATGAATAAATTCTGAAAGAGACATGGTAGCAACTATGAGATAAAGCAGGGAAAGTAAGATCAATACTGTAATAAGGGTATAAAGTGCTGTGTAATCACAGTATGGGAGCATTTAATTCCCACTGAGTACACGTGTAATGGGAAAGTTGGAAAAGAAACTAACATTGATTATCTACACTGAAAATATCCCAGGTCTTTTTCTATAGACATTATTTTATTCAATCCATAGCAAATTGACAGGTATTTTTAAATTAGCTTAGTTTTTCAGAAACAGACTCACAGAAAACAAACTTATGGTTACCAAAGGGGAAAGGTGCGGGGGAGGGATAAATTGGGAGTTTGGGAATGACATATACACACTACTATACTTTAAAAATAGATAACCAACAAGGACCTATTTTATAACACAGGGAACTCTGCTCAATATTCTGTAATAACCTAAATGGGAAAAAAATTTGAAAAAGAATAGATACATGTATATGTATAACTGGAAAAAAAATAAGCTTAGTTTTTAAAAGACCCTGAATTTTTTTTTCTTTCAATATCTGTGATACATGATGCCTTAAATTCAAGTAAAAAGAAGAAATCTTGTCCCAAAATAAATAAAATTAAAACTCTGTAGGCTCTTAAAAGGCAAAATTAATATGATTAATTAATTAATCATTAATATGATTAATTAACTTGAACGGAATGAAGCAAAGCCAAAGCAGCAGTGTACTCTGCTGATTGCTCGTGCACCATCACGGCTCCTCCCCCCACGTCTTGGTGGAGTGTGCCTGAGCTTTGCAGCTTCTCTTGCAGCCATCAGGACTAAAGACTCATCCTCCCTCCAACCCTCCCTATCCCACCCCTCTAGGTGGTCACAAAGCACCGAGCTGATCTCCCTGTGCTATGCGGTTACTTCCCACTAGCTATCTATTTTACATTTGGTAGTGTATAGGGAGGGAGATGCAAGAGGGAAGAGATATGGGAACATATGTATATGTATAACTGATTCACTTTGTTATAAAGCAGAAACTAACGCACCATTGTAAAGCAATTATACTCCAATAAAGATGTTAAAAAAAAAAAAAAAGAAGCCTAATGGAGAAACTTTCTATTAGAATTAAGAAGAGATGGTATGAAACAGACAAAAGAAATAAACATTTAGTGATCTCTAAAAAAAAAAAAAAAAGACTCATCCTGAGGAATTACTTAGTAATATGCAGCCTCCAGGGCTTTGCACACCCTGTTTCCTCTGCCTCGAAAGCTTTCTTCCCCATCCCATCTGTACTGTTATCTGGTGACTACGCTTTCAGGCCTAATCTTAGACATCACCTCCACTGGGATATCTTCCCTGAATTTCCCCCACAGATACATACACACCTTCATCTGAATTCAGGGTCCCTCCTCAGTTCTCTAATTTCATCCTATTCTAACCCCATTGTAGGATATGTGAGGTGAGACTCTTGTCTTTTTCTCCACAAGTCTGCCATCACCTGGCAGGCAGGAATGGTATTTTGTTCAGCCCCTAGCACAGTAATGTTACATCATAGGCGCTCATTACAGATTGAAATGTGTCCCACCAAAAAAAGAGATATGTTGAAGTCCTAACTCCCAGTACCATGAAAACTGACCTCATTTGGAAATAGAATCATTGTGGATAAAATTAGTTAAGAATTTAATACTAGAGTAGGGTGGGCCCCTAATTCAATATGACTGGTGTCCTCATAGGACAGCCATGTGAAGACAGGGAGAAAGCAACATGCCACCGAAAGCAGAGATTAGAGCTACACAGCTGCAAGCCAAAGAAAGCCCCAGATTGCCAGCAAATGACCAGAAGCTAGGAAGAGGCAAGGAAGGATGCCCCTACAGGTTTCAGAGGGAGCATGGCCCTGCCGACACCTTGTTTTGGACTTCTAGCCTCCAGAACCGTGTGACAATAAATATCTGTTGTTTTAAGTGTCTAGATTTTGATACTTTGTTACTGCAGCCCTAGGAAAATAATGCAGTGCTCAATAAATATGAATGGATGGATGGATGACAGAATTTTTACCTAGATATGACAAATCTATGTCCATTCTCAGTTATATCTTCCTTCTAGCCTTGATCTAAGCAGAGCTTCTTTCATTTTATTTGGCCATTTGAACCTACAAGTTTGATTTGTCAGATTCTCAGATTTCTTTCTCCTCTTGTTCTCAAACACTCCAGATGCGATTTTCTGCCTGGCCATCTCCAATACTGAACATAACTGTATTCTATGAAAAAAAATTTGTACCCATACTTGCCTCTTTGTATACAGTCTGTATCTTTTTTTTTTAAATAATTTTTTTTCCATCTTAACCATTTTTTATAATTCTTTATTTTATTTATTTATTTTTGGCTGTGTTGGGTCTTCGTTTCTGTGCGAGGGCTTTCTCCAGTTGCGGCAAGCGGGAGCCACTCTTCTTCGCAGTGCGCGTGCCCCTCACTGTCGCGGCCTCTCTTGTTGCAGAGCACAGGCTCCAGACGCGCAGGCTCAGTAGTTGTGGCTCACGGGCCCAGTTGCTCTGCGGCACGTGGGATCCTCCCAGACCAGGGCTCGAACTCGTGTCCCCTGCATTGGCAGGCAGATTCTCAACCACTGCGCCACCAGGGAAGCCCTACAGTCTATATCTTGATAAATCTTTGTGCCTGCACTAAATTAGTGGGGAGTTTTTGTTTTGTTTTTTTTTTTTACTCTTAAGAAAACTAACCTGAGGATGTGCATATCTCAATATCTAAGACAGAGGAGCAATGGAGTGTGAGATTCTGCTCTGTATGTAAGCTACTTAGAAGAGCCTCTTGCCATGGATGTACGTGGTGGCATGCTGTTTGAGCTGGCTGATTTTGTGTCTTGCTACCATTTAGTGGCAATTTAGTGCGGTGGCCAATAGCTTGGGCTTTGTTTTCAAGTAGAGCTGGTATCAAATCCAGTTCTGCCACTTAAAACCTTGAGTAAGGTATTTAACCTTAGTATTCTTCACATTCCTCATATGTAAAATGGGATGATAGTGATGTCAAAATTCTGAGTTATTATAAGAAAATAATGATATAACATATCAAGTTCTTAGTATGGTTCATGTAGTAGAGTCAATAAAAGTTATTATTATATGGGCAAGAAAAATTCTTTCCATTTAGAATCAAAATCAAATTATTTTGTAAAGCAGCATCCTCTGGAATAAAAACTGAATTGTGTTATAAATGAAAAGTATAAATCTATCATGGAAAAAATTTTTAATTCTGCCCCAAAATACAAGAAGGAAAATGGAAAAAATCCTACCCCCCTCCCCACCCCGCCATGGACACATAGCTTTATTATTGAGTCAAACGACTCATCCGCTCTTTTTTTTTTTTTTTTTTCCTTTAAACAGGCTAAAAAGAGAGATGAGATTATCCAACTCTTAAGAAAACAAAGAGAAGAAAGGATCTCGGTGAGACTGATAGTGAGGCATTCAGATAAACCTCTGGGCGGGGCGGGGTGGGGGGGGTGGGGGGGGGTGATGTGAACTATGGCAAATTCTGAGAGGTTTTATAGCTTTACTCCTTAAATCTAGGTGCCCATGGTCCAGAGCCTTTTATATGCTGGATGGGGCAGGGCATAGACATTAGATAATCTGACAATCCTTGATAAACCAAAGATATCTCCACAGTGTGCAACTCTGCTGGCACAGAAATGGTGCTCTTGTCTCTGGGCTTATTGTCACATGTTATAAAGCCGTAGGATATTAACATGGGCTACTTCATTGCTAGTATTTGTTTTAAAATGATTGATCTTGCTTAGATCCTACAAAAACAAATGCTAAATGAAGAGGAAAAAACAATAAAAGCAATAGCACCCCATACAGTTCTGGATGTACAAACGCACTCTCCTGAATGAACCCCAAATGCCCTAATCTGGACCATTTCTAACCCCACAGTCTCCAGATTTAAGAAGCTAGTCATTATAAACTCTGATAATTTTACCTCAGATTTTTTTCAAGTAAGTAAATTTCAGTCAATGCAAGAACTAAAAATTTTCCTTTTTTATTTTTATTTTGTTTTGTTTTAGAAAGAACTGGTTTCCCTTCCTTATAAACCAAAAGCCAAAGTACACAAAGCAAAGTAAGTTTACTTCTGTCAAAGAAGTGCTTCTTTTTTTTTTTTAATCAGTTTGCTCCCTACCTTCAAATCTTCTAAAAACCCACCGTTTTAGAGATTTCTTGCCTTGAGAAAACTTTCTTCTGCTCATCTACATTAAAGCCTGTGCCCACTTACATGTCTGTGCAACATGCAATTATAAACTGGTGCAAACAGGAGAGTAGATCAACCTTGAGTCTGTACACATTCTCTTCCCCTCCTTTCTCATCCTGGGTGATTGTATTCACCTGCCATCACTCCCCTTCAGCACCCCTATCCCCTACCCACACCTAGCCCTGCCATCTTTGGCAGATCAGCAGGTCTTCTAGATTATTGACTCTCATACCACCAAAGGCATACCTAAGCTTGCTAAATCTAAGTTCATGTAGCAAGGGCTCTAGCTTCACAGTGACGGGTTAATAGCCTTATCCGTGGAATAACGTTAGAGCAGCACCAGGCACATGGTCCAGAAGAGTTTAAAGGAAACCGGCTATCACTGGTTAATCACGAAAGAATCCCTAATAAAAAATGTAAATGTCTTCATTTTTGTATTCTGATTGAAACCCAATGTGGCTAACTCGACATTAATTTGACAGATATTTATTTGCATACTACATTCAGGGAAAAACAAAAAGTAATAGAATTTTTATTCTTATCTCATTGGTATTGAGGCCGACTTCCTTGAATGTTATCAGATGTTATTAATGAAAAATTAATATGTCTATGCTGATTTTTAAAACTTCTGAAAAAATGGAAAGATCACTTAATCACCTGGCTATATTGTCTACACAATGTTCCACAACTTAATTTCTTGCTTTTCAGATAGATGATTTGACTTAGCTTCTAAGGGTGAAGCAAAACTAGTCCAGTCAAAAGTTCACTTATGTGATTCAAATAATGAAGATTGCTACTTGAATTGTATCAACAGATCTGTCTGGGTACCTTAGATTTCTGTGCATATTTTATATCAGAACAGTCCTGTTACTACCCATGTAGATTCACCTAAGAGTAAAACATTATTTCACAACTTGAACAGATAATTCCCTTAATGATTTAAGTGCTTACCTAATTCCTTTTGTATACCAGGTTGGCCTCCCTCCTCTGTCCTGAAGCCTTGAATTCCATTCCATTTCACTGTGACATCTTCTTCCCCTGAGCTTCTTACACAGTTACTGTCTGCACCATTCTTTTGGCAGTTAGTCATGCACTACTTTGTGCCCATATTTTATAATTATTCAACTCTTATTATCTCTTAAGTTGTTATTTAACTTTTCACATATTTTTTACTCGTCTATGACTATATGGTAAGTTCCGTGAGAAACTGGGTCACCCAAAGTGCCTAGCACACTGCCTCCATGTAGGAATTCAGAAAATATTTGTAACCCCCCCCAAAAAAATTTTTTTTTGCCCATGCCAAGTGGCTTCCAGGATCTTAGTTCCCCAACAGGGATTGAACCTGGGCCCGACGGCGAAAGCACCAAGTCCTAACCACTGGACCACCAGGGAATTCCCTGTAACAAAAAATTTTAGCTAAAAAATGTCATGTAGTTCAGCAGTAGCTAATTTAGAAAGTGGTGTTTCTATACTGTACATTAATTTGTAAACATTTTTAAATTTGTGAAATATCTTAAACACGATTTTATTTTAATTTTGCCCTCTTTTTCCTCCCTCCATCCTTTCCTGTCTACCCAAACCTTCCCCACATATACAGATACGCCCTTACCATCACCCCTTCATCAGATCTTAGGATACTCCAGGTCCCCTTCTGTCAGAAAGAAAGAACTAGAAAGTGTGTACATAGTAAAGTTTCAGTGGCACTATGTTTTTTTATCCAATATTTGCACTGTAAAAGAGGGCTGACAAGAAGGAACAATGGGTCATCCAAAGAAATCAATCACCAATGATGAAATCTCAGAAGTTTGACTCAGGTGAGCACAGTATATTTAAGTTTAGGAAGTCTGCTCCCGTGTCCTTCAAGTCACACTTCACAGTGGAATGACCACTCCTCCCACAAAGAAGTTTACACTTGATTGCAAAATCTAAGGCATAGTCAGAATGCAAGACAGTAAATCTTTATTGGAGAAACTTTCAAAAGTTTTTTTCATGCCATGTTGTGTTCACAACTACAGGGTTCTGTGTATTGGAACTGATTCATGTTACTGCCAACAGGAAAGTGATTTCAGAGTCAGATAAAGAAGACAAAGAAGAAGTCAAAGCCTTGGACTAATTTGATTGACACATGGGAGAGGATGGCTCACTTAGATCTTCACTTTTGAAACAACCTGCTCTTACATCAGGATCATTGAACTCAGTTAAATTAGACAAAGAAATAAAAGTTAAATATGCAACACTTCTAGGAATTTTACCAGTTATTGAATACTTGTGTCTATTTTACTTAGTGAATATCACTGTATTTGGTACCACACAGTAATCGTCTCTCTCATCTTATACATTCACAAACTCCTATTTATCTTCTTTTCATTTGAAGGGTATTTCCAAAATTGCTGTATTTTATCTATGTTATGAATATCAGATAAACAAGAAACAGGGGCTTTATGTGCTTCAACTTGTAGACCACCAGTAAAAACAATTAATAAGGAAATAGAGATGAAAGGTCAGTCCTGAAAACTTTAAAGTCTTCTTGCAGTAAAAAAAAAAAAAATCCATTTCCCAATATTTGGTTTATTCAGTTTCTGGAACATGTCTGAAGTCAGAAGTGAATTGCTTCTAGTTCTATGAATAGCTGGCTCAACATTCCTTTGTCTTTTTTTTTTTTTTTTTTTTAAAGAGCAGGTTCTTATTAGTCATCAGCTTTATGCACATCAGTGTATACATGTCAATCCCAATCACCCAATTCATCACACCACCACCACCACCCACCGCCGCTTTCCCCCCTTGGTGTCCATACGTATGTTCTCTACATCTGTGTCTCAGTTTCTGCCCTGCAAACCGGTTCATCTGTACCATTTTTCTAGGTTCCACATATATGTGTTAATATACGATATTTGTTTTTCTCTTTCTGACTTACTTCACTCTGTATGACAGTCTCTAGATCCATCCACGTCTCTACAAATGACCCAATTTTGTTCCATTTTATGGCTCAGTAATATTCCATTGTATATATGTACCACATCTTCTTTATCCATTCATCTGTCGATGGGCATTTAGGTTGCTTCCATGACCTGGCTATTGTAAATAGTGCTGCAATGAACATTGGGGTGCATGTGTCTTTTTGAATTATGGTTTTCTCTGGGTATATGCCCAGTAGTGGGATTGCTGGGTCATATGGTAGTTCTATTTTTAGTTTTTTAAGGAACCTCCATACTGTTCTCCATAGTGGCTGCATCAATTTACATTCCCACCCACAGTGCAAGAGGGTTCCCTTTTCTCCACACCCTCTCCAGCATTTGTTGTTTGTAGATTTTCTGATGATGCCAATTCTAACTGGTGTGAGGTGATACCTCATTGTAGGTTTCTTTGTTCGTTTGTTTGTTTTTAATATTTATTTATTTATTTATTTTTGGCTGTGTTGGGTCTTCGTTTCTGTGCAAGGGCTTTCTCTAGTTGCGGCGAGCGGGGGCCACTCTTCATCGCGGTGCGCGGGCCTCTCACTGTCACGGCCTCTCTTGTTGCGGAGCACAAGCTCCAGACGCGCAGGCTCAGTAGTTGTGGCTCACGGGCCCAGTTGCTCCACGGCATGTGGGATCCCCCCAGACCAGGGCTCGAACCCGTGTCCCCTGCATTGGCAGGCAGATTCTCAACCACTGCGCCACCAGGGAAGCCCCTCATTGTAGTTTTGATTTGCATTTCTCTAATAATTAGTGATGTTGAGCAGCTTTTCATGTGCTTCTTGGCCATCTGTATGTTTTCTTTGGAGAAATGTCTATTTAGGTCTTCTGCCCATTTTTGGATTGGGTTGTTTGTTTTTTTAATATTGAGCTGCATGAGCTGTTTATATATTTTGGAGATTAATCCTTTTTCCATTGATTCGTTTGCAAATATTTTCTCCCATTCTGAGGGCTGTCTTTTGGTCTTGTTTATGGTTTCCTTTGCTGTGCAAAAGCTTTGAAGTTTCATTAGGTCCCATTTGTTTATTTTTGTTTTTATTTCCATTGCTCTAGGAGGAGGATCAAAAAAGATCTTGCGGTTCAACATTCCTTTGTCTTATACACATGGATGTAATCCCAGTGCCAATCTCCCTCACTTTCAAAGATCATTCCCTTTGGTATATATTGGAAAAGAGAAGGTTAAGACTTTGTCTCTTCTGCATTGTCCAACTGGCAGACCTACTCAGGGTTGTACACGCAGCTCCAGGGCTCCAGCTCTATTTAGGACCACCGTGCACTTCACTCCTGGCCTCCACCTGCAAGTCCTGGACGTAACCTCCGTACGATGCAGCTCCCATTCACAGTGCCAGCAGCGGAGCCAGTGACCCACTGGTCAGAACTTAATCATTAGGGACACACCAAACTGCAAGGGAGGCTGGGAAATAGTCTTTAATGGGGGTGGATGCGGGGACATCTGCCTAGTTAGAATTCAAGGACTCGATCACTAAAAGAAATGTTTCTGCCACAATACTATTTGGAGAAAAAATGTTTTGAACAGAAGGAAGGTAATCAGGCTTAGAGAAGGGAAATTTAGAAAGTTACAAAATTAGTAATCTCATCTCAGCATTATCAAGAATAAAAGTTACCCTGTCAGGGTGATGTTTTTCACTGCCAGACAGATAGCTCTCTCTTGTGAAGACAGACATAGCAGGCTATCAAAGCCTAAACTTTCAAACCATATAACTAATTCCCTTTGTTCTGATTGCATGCTCACTGAGAAATCTTCTTTCACCCAGAGGGAGAGTATGTGCTCAACAGGCCAAGGCAAACATTGGTATACCTGATGAGTCTATTTCTCAACAGGTAAATATATTAGTCTCTTAGACTGGGTTTGAGCTTGTCAAACTAAGGATTGGACCCCGGACCAAGACAATTTTACCAAGAAAAATTCTATGTTATGAGCCTTCTCAGCAACCAGTGTTCCCCCAGTGACACCTCTCTGCATTACCAAGTGTAATGGTCAGGTATTGCTGCAACAGTACTAAATAACAAAGTGATCTAAAACATTTATTATTGCTCACATATCTGTAGGTCAGCGGAGGATTTGGCTGATCTAAGTTTGGCCAGATAGCTCCGCTTCAGGCTGCAGGGCAGGTCTGCTTCTTGCTACATGTCTGTTGATTGACAGAGGCAGCTCTTCCTCACGTATCTTCTTCGGGATGTACCTGGACCAGTGGGATATCTGAGCTATGTTCCTCTCAGCGAGTGGCAGAGAAGCAAGAGAACAACAAAAACACGTGAGGCCATTACCAGTCTGGGCTCAGAAACTTCTGGCTCATTCTGTTGGCCAAACAAGTCACACGGTCAAACACAAGGACAAAGGATGGGGAAATATACTCTGCCCCTTTAGTAAGAAGAACTTCAAAGTCACACAGTAAAGGGTGTGGTTACAGGGTGGGGTGAAGAATTGGGGTCACTGTTGTAATCTGCATTAGGTTAACTGCATACCTTAACCAAGTCTATCTGGACCAAGGGCCAGGGTATCAGAGGGAGAACTCAGGGCACAATTTAATTATTTGGGCCAAGGTAACAGCTTCTCTAAGTTATAGCAGATGTTATAATTTTGGAAATAAATCCTTTGCAATTGACATTAAGTGCTCAGCTATCTGCACACTTACATATCTAGTTGCCTTATCAAACCTGCACAAGTTAAGGTAACTTTTATTGTTGCCAAGAGTTAATTGATTTAGGCAAAGAAACTTGCATCTGATGACAACTCAGGTGCTTCTATTCACCATATCAGCTCTCTCTTTGGTTGTTTTGATAATCAGGAATTTCTAAAAAGAATGTATTTTGGATGTGAAATGTTCTAATTCAGACATAAAGACAGGCTGTAAATGAACCTGCCATAAACGTCAGCCCTCTTCCTGCCAATGCTGCTGCTTTCTGCAGTAGCAGAGCTTCCCAGTATTACCAGCTGATACTGAAACAGATCCCCAGCCTGTGATCAATCAGGCCTGTTTGTCTAAAATTGCAGTGGCTCATTCTGAGACCAAAACTCAGAAGTCAGTGGCCCAGATGGGGCTTCTGCCGTGCTTCACAAGAGCATGGCACAGGGGAAAAGGCAAATCAGACCCACCTTCCAGCACTTAGTACTTTAGTTTTTGGACAGGAGGCTCACTTTATTATTTGAATATATTTGAAAACATTTTGTTTACAACAAGAAGTAAATGTAAAACACGACTATTGTGGGAGTTTAGAAAAAGGAGCACACATTGAGGGCTGGGTTGGTGAGGAAAGCTTTTCCAAAGGAAATGAGGTCACTCTTTCCTGGGGGAAAAGTGAGGGGGTCATCTCCTTTCTACCACAAGGCTGAACAATCACCTACACCCATGTGCCCTGCAAAAAGTACTATTATTTCCTTGCTGGGCTCAAGGACACCCTTTGGCTTCTGGGAAGTCCACTCTCCTCCCGCCCAGAACTCCAACTGAGCCACCTCTGGACGCTATCCACGCTGTCCCAAAATTTGCCTGGCCAGTGGTCACCTTGCCTACTTGAGCATCTGTTCTCTTCATCCGCCATTCCTTTCTCAGGTGTAGCCCTGAGTGCCTGGACAGCGGCCTACCGAGCCCTGGAAGGTCTCAGAGTTTGCCTCTCCCAACTGCGGAGCCTAGGATGCTGGGAAATTGGCTGTGCTCCTGAGGAGTGGGGGCAAGATGCGGTCCTGTTTTTAGCCACAGTGCGGTCTTCATCGGATTTCGGAGAAGCCAGTCTTGGACTTCCTCGTCCCCGCGCCCTGGGCAAACGCAGGATTTCCATGGGAAGCTCCAATTGGGGTGGGGAGCTGGCTCCCCTCCTGTGCTCGCTCCCCTCGGGCGGGCGGGGCGTCTGGCGCCGAGCGCGCTGGAGGAGGCCCTGGCGGGGGCGGGCCAGCCGGCGGGGCTGCCCTCCCCGCAGTGACGTCCCAGAGGGCGGAGGGGCGACGGACTGGCTCCGCGCCCTCCCCGCCTCCTCCGGGCGCCGGGTCCGTCGGTCCTCTGGAGATGCTGCTGCTGCCAGCCGTTGAAGTTGCGGAGCACGCCGCTGCCGTTCTTCCAGCTCCACCGCCGTAGCGCCCCGGCGTCCGAAGGCGCACCCGAGCCGGGCCATGCAGCCGGGAGCGGCGCCGCAGGCCGTGCTGGTGGCCGTGCTGCTGGCGGGGCTCCGGGGCGCGACGGGTCGCCTGCTAAGCGGTGAGTGCGCGCGCGCTGGGGCGGGGGCTGGTTCCCGGGCGCTGGGCTGCAGCACCCACTGCACCCCACCTAAGGCTGACCGTCCTCAGGGCCACGGTGCCTCTTCTCTGGCCCTCCGCGGAGTGGGTGGAGGGGTGGCGCCCCTGCCCCACCAGTGGACTTAGCCCTGCGGCGCCCCCTACTTGTAGAGGAGCAATCGCCCGGCTGCTGAGCCTAGCGCCGGTTCCCCGCGTGTCCTGGACCGCTCGAAGTCCGTTCCCCGCCCAGGGCTGCCAGAATACCGAGAGACGAAGGCTAGATGGAGCAGTGAGCAAACTGCCCCAGTAGGCGCCCCCTCGCTCCGCTCCACTGAGAGCGGCGCCGTAGTCCCCGGGATCCCCACGCGGGGCTTGTCCTGCCCACCAAGGAGGTCTCCTGTCCCGGGAGACGGTGCGTACAGTAGGGATTCTGGATCGGCTGTGCCGTGGGAACCGCAGCCCGTTACTCCTGGTCTCTTCTGGGGGGAGAGGATGGCAGGATCCAGCGCCTGGAATAAGAGCGCTTAGAGATCGGGAAAGAAGCCTAGTTAGCGCGGGGCAAGCCCCGCCTGACTCAGGGGAATGACTCTTTCTGCTTCCTTCCTCCTGTCGTGTCACTGCAGCCTCGGACTTGGACCTCAGAGGAGGTACAGTGCTCTGGCTCCTTGCCTCTTCCATTTGTTCTGTATGTCGAGGCGGGGGCGGTGCGGGGGGGGGGGCGGCGGCGGAGGGGATGTCCGTTCCCCTTTCTCAGGTTTCCTTGGCAGGCAACAGATTGGCCAAGAGGGATGGAGGAGAATGAAAACCTCCGCTCCGTTATCGGTGCTTCCGAAGCTGATTGAAGGGATCTAAAGTTGGTTTCAGGATGGGGTGGGGTGCAGGGTGGCAAAATGGGAGGGTAACCGAATTCAGCTGTTTGGGTGACGGCTGCACGGGCTCTGTCCTCGGTGGCCGCCCTTCCCCTTCCTGCAAATGAGAGGAGAGAAACACTTCCTGAAGGCAGGGGGACCAGATGCACCCTGGGCCTTCTTCCAGCTCTGGCTCCCTCTGGCAGTCACTGGCTGACTTGGGATGTGTGGCCAGGCTGGGCCATACAGGAAACTCATTTAAGGTGTTATGTTTTCCCTTGATAATCCAACGATGGAAAAGTGGGGACTGCCAGTAAATTCAACCCCACCTTGGGGGTGCCTGGGGCTCATTTGTTTTTCCTCTGCTGCCTCATTTGGAGCCACCTTTAAGGACTCATAAAGCTGAACTGGCCCAGCCTTCTCCCCAGGGAGCATCCCAGCCACGGCCTCTCTGGCCAGTGGTCCCTAGTCTCTCTGGAACACCTCCTTAGCGAGAATGTCCCACTTTTGAGGCCTCCTAATTTGCTGATGGAGCAGTCCTGTTAGAGTTTCCCTATTCAGCAATAGGAGAAAAGTGACAGAGAAAGGGAGAAGATGCAAAACTTTTACAATTTGTTTATTGAAAATTTCTTTACAAAAGCGATGAAAGAAGAAACTGAAAATAAGAATTCACAGGAGCTTTCCAGATTATCTGTATGTGCTCTGTTCCCATTTAAGCACTGAAAATGCAGTTAACTGCCTGTGGCCTTTTGCTCTGTATTCTGGACAATTTGGGGAATAACTAATACTATCTGGCTCTGTGCACAGTTGCAAAACAAATTAGGAAAATGAGAACTATGAGAGCTGGGAAGAGGTTCCCAAACCAAAATCCTTTATTCCTCGCTCTGTGGCAGTAATTCATACCCACAGCCCACAGACTGGCTCTCCATTGCAAGGGATTCCCCTTGTTGAAATCTGGTTTTCACTGTACATCTGGATCCAGAAACATGCTGTGTGTTCCTGTGGGTTAGGAAGCGGCAAGTGTTTCTGTATTCCCGGCACCTAGCACAGCTCCAGGCACGAGCGTACATACAATACATACTGACTTAACGAAGGAGCAATGAGGCTAATGTTTTGGGTGCAGCACGGCTTTAGGCACCCAGACACAAGCCAGGGTGGTGTGTACTGGTGAACGATTTTTTATCCGTCCTCAGTAGAATCCCATCCATTTGTCCTTGATCGTCTTTAGCCCTTCAGGTGTCAGTCAGATGAGACATATTACATGGGCTCCCAGTGCAACCTGAGCCTGTGGTGGCGTGGGGAGCAGAGTTCAGTGGTTATGGCTGTGACTTTGTAATTAGATCTGGGTTCTGACTCAAGTCATGCTACTGATAGCTTATGTGTCCTTAGCCAGACTAATTTCTCTGAGCCTCAGTTTTCTCATCTGTAAAATGGGACATAAACAATATCTACAACAGTGGATTACTATGAGTGTTCAATGAGATAAGGTATGTATGTAAATGCAAAAGCCCTTAGCATAGTACATGACACATAGTAAGAGTTCACTGAACCTTAGCTGTTGACTTTAGGCAAGACCGGTAGTAGAAAACCCCATGGATCTGATGCTTTTATCTTCTGCTTATACCATAGACTGGGTGAATATTCAGTCCTGCTACTGACACATACGCAGAGGGTTCCAGGGTAGAGGAGCCCACGCCTGACTTCAGAATGCCTCTCTTACCTGAAGGAACCCCCAAACAGAGATAACTCACTTTAAGCCACACCGTCTCCTGAGACTCCCTAATGGCATGAAAGTGTTATTTGTTTGCCTTTAAGTGAAACAATAAATCTTCACCTACCTCTCTTTTAAAGATTAATTTTAAATGTCTGCTTTTCAATAATCTGTAATGGAACAAACAAAACATGGAGTCTGAATCACTGTATCTCCATGCTGGAAGGGGTATTAATGTGCTCTGAGAGCTTAATGACACTAAAACAAACCACTGATGAGTAATCAGAATTCCTGCTGAGGGACAGCTTCATTCAGATGCCTCCAAGCATCCCTGCTCTGGTATATGTCGGGGGCACTAAAATAGGGAGGCTTCTTTTTTTCTCTAGGTCAGCCAGTCTGCCGGGGAGGAACACAGAAGCCTTGCTATGAAGTCATTTACTTCCATGATGCTTCTCGAAGACTGAACTTTGAGGAAGCCAGAGCAGCCTGCAGGAGAGATGGGGGTCAGCTAGTCAGCATCGAGTCTGAAGATGAACAGAGACTGATAGAAAAGTTCATTGAAAACCTCCTGGCTTCTGATGGTGATTTCTGGATTGGGCTTAGGAGGCGTGAAGAGAAACAAAGCAATGGCACAGCCTGCCAGGACCTTTATGCCTGGATCGATGGCAGCACAGCAACATTTAGGTAAGTGTGTGGAACTCACAGCAGCTAACTCACTTGATGTAGCTCCACAAAGAGGCAGGCTGGATCCACGGTGCCAGTCAGTGGGGAAGAGAAGGCCCAGCCAGGCAGAGCCCTGAGGGGATAGCAGTACTGGCAGAGCCACTGACCAAAGCAGTGGGGTGAAGGTGGTAAATCAGCCTTAACCTAGGCCCAGAGAGCTCTGTCCAGGAGGGTGGCCCAGAAGCATTGCTTCAGTGGCACACAATGCTCGAAGTCAGTGGTTCTGGCTACCTGGCCTTTTGGACTAGAACCCCAGCGAGAGATTTTTTTAAAATTTTTATTGGAGTATAGTTGATTTACGATGTTGTGTTAGTTTCAGGTGTACAGCAAAGTGAATCAGTTATACATACACATATATCCACTCTTTTTTATATTCTTTTCCCATATAGGCCATTACAGAGTATTGAGTAGAGTTCCCTGTGCTATACAGTTGGTCTTTATCAGTTATTTATTTTATATATACTAGTGTGTATATGTCAATCCCAATCTCCCAATTTATCCCTCCCCCCGTCCCCTTACACCCTGGTAACCATAAGTTTGTTTTCTACATCTGTGACTCTATTTCTGTTTTGTAAATAAGTTCATTTGTACCCTTTTTTTAGATTCCACATATAAGCAGTATCATATGATATTTGTCTTTCTCTGTCTGACTTACTTCACTCAGTATGACAATCTCTAGATCCATCCATGTTGCTGCAAATGGCATTATTTTGTTCTTTTTAATGGCTGAGTAATATTCCAGTGTATATATGTACCACATCTTTTATCCCTTCCTCTGTTGACGGACATTTAGGTTGCTGCCATGTCTTGGCTATTGTAAATAGTACTGCAGTGAACATTGGGGTGCATGCGTCTTTTTGAATTATGGTTTTCTCTGGGTATATGCCCAGGAGTGGGATTGCTGACCCAGTGAGAGATTGAAGGCCTGTGGGGCTGAAGGGCTCCAGACTGCAGGAAATTATGATGACAGGCAAGAAATTAGAGCCAAGATCTAATTCTCTGGATTGACCAAGAGGGGACTTAAGGAAGCCTGCAGTTTATAGGGCCCTTCTAAACCCACAGCACTGGACTCACTTCACGCACCTGCCCCCCAGCACCATGGCATTGCCATCGTCCCTCCTTAAGAAAAGCAGTGACGTGGAAGAATGTCAAAAAATATCAAAATTAAAAGGCAGACATAAGACTGGAAAAATGTTGTAAGAAATTTAACAGTTATGATCTTTTTACAATAAAGAGTTTGTATAAGTCAAAAAGCACTAAAAGTTTATATAAGTCAGTAAAACCCCAAAAGATAAAGGGGCAAAAGACCTGAGCAAACAGTTCACAAAATAGAAAATCTAACTGGTAAACAGTAATATGGGGAAAACATTTAAACTCATTTTCAATCAAAAGAAAGAAGATTAGAATATATCTTTATTACCTATTCCATTCAAGACAGCATGAAGTTCACCCATTATGCTGTTCAGATCCACACCTTCATCTAAGTTCCGGGAGTTGTTCCTCCAAGATTCTTGTGGGCCTCTCTCCTAGGAGAAACTTTAGAAAGGAAGCTTAGGAGGAACTACACTCCCCACCACTGCAGCTGGTCCCAGCGCCACAACTGATATTTATTGACCCCCCTCCTCCTCTGTCCAGTCTAGATTCCCCTCACCCTCTGTTCAGGGAGCCTCAGTGGCTCTCTTAACTTGTGACAGGACCCAGACCCTCATCCCTGAAGAGTGTGAGGCCTAGTCAACTTGCACTACTTAGGCTGGAGTGATTTCACTTTTCTGTTTACCATCAAAATTGGGCACATGAGTACCAACAGGTACCCAAGTAGATAAGCTGGGTGTCAAACATATCTCTCCCTGCCTGTAACAGCCGAGATACCCTCGCCTCATGATTAGGGTCCTGCAAAGAGAATGACTCCTCTTCTTGCCTGCTGGTCCCTGGACACAAGAATCCCCAGATGTCCAAGTGGCAGCCATTGTTCATAGTTCAGTAACACTCTTGCTGTATCTTCTGGTGGAAGGATTCCCCCAGAAGATACCAGAACCTCTAAAGCCACAGCGCTCAGCATTGCAGAGACAAGAAACACAAATTCCCCAAGTAAGTACTACCAGTGAAGGTAAGCAGGGCTACTCCTCCTTTCATAAGCTATAGCTTTACGAAATGTATTTCTTAAAGAATAAGACCTGAAAGTCAAAATTACTTCTTTATCCATGGGCTGCAGAATGGATGTTGTGGTACCAGGCATGAAAACGACACTAATCTCCTTGTACATCTCCATCAGAGCTCTTGCGTGACCAGATGCATTGTCAAGGAGCAGTAATATTTGGAAAGGAATCTTTTCTTCTGACAGTAAGTCTCAACAGTGGGCTTAAAATGTTCAGTAAATCATATTGTAAACAGTTGTGCAGTCATCCAGGCTTTGTTGTTCCCTTTATAGAGCAAAGGCAGAGTAGATTTAGCATAATTCTTAAGGGTCCTAGGATTTTTGGAATGATTAATGAGAACTGGCTTCAACTTAAAGTCACCAGCTGCATTAGTTTCTAACACAAGAGTCATCCCGCTCTTTGAAGCTTTGAAGCCAAGCATTGACTTCTCCTCTCTAGCTACGAAAGTCCTAGATGGTATCTTCCATTATAAGGCTGTTTCGTCTACACTGAAAATCTGTTGTTTAGTTTAGCCACCTTCATGAATTATCTTAGCTAGATCTTCTGGATAACTTGCTTCAGCTTCTACACCAGCATTTACTGCTTCACCTTGCATTTTTCTGTTATAGAGAGGCCTTTTTTCCTTAACCTCATGAACCAACCTCTGTTAGCTTCAAACTTTTCTTCTACATCCCTTGGCTCCCAGACCCCAGAATACTCTTGGATGACAAAGGATGATACAAAGGTCAGTGATTCAAAATGTGCACTGCATCTTGGAGGATGATGCCTCATCCTCACAAAGTATTGCCTCTAAGCTCGCGCTTCAGCTGTGTTTTCAACAAGTTCATCCATCACTCTGTCAAACTGGCAGCTTCAGGATGGGTGAATATGTGATGTGACTAGTAAATCCCCTGCCTACTCCCACATCTCCTTTGCTATAAACTAGGTTTTTTGGTCTGATGAGATCTTATTTGGAATTCTGTGCTGGTAGATCAAAGACTGTGTAAGCATTTGGATAGTGGCGCTAAGGCCTTGAGGCAAGAAAGGCAAACCCCTACCCAGATTGTATGTCTATTCCTATCAACATGAATCATTGCCCCTTCCAGGATGGAAGGAGTCCAATGTAGTCAACTTGCTACCAGATTCTAGGCTGGTCTCTGTTCCCAGCAGATTGGATGTTGGGCAGTAGCTAGATCAGCCTTGGTGAGTGGGAACAGCTACTGTTGAGCCCATGCATGGCCTCCATCCCTGCCACCATGGCTACCCTAGTATGTATCTGTTATACCAGCACTGGGGCAGCTGATAACAGGCTGGCTGACATCAACTGGCTAAGTCATTTTGTCTCCCTGGTTGTTTAGTGCCTCTTCCATGCTAGAGGCTTTTTGGTGGGCTTTAACATATGATAGATTTTCATACTTTACACCTACTCCCATATGTCTATTCACATCACTCTGTCCAAGAGCTCCTTGTCCCCAGTCTTCCACCCTTTATCCTTTTAGACTCCTAATCAACTGGCCAAGCTCTTTGCCTTTACCCCTGAGTTTTTATATAGTCTAATCTCTAATAACTTCTCTTTCTATACTAAGTGGTTAACTAGGTATATCAACTAAGCTCTGGCCATTGGGAGGATGTTTCCTTACCACTTGATCTTTCAGAACCACCTCTGAGTGGGACTGTAGTACAGCTGCTGCCCATTTGGAGTTGTACCCCCGTGCTTGGCTGACCTATCCATGAACCAAGCTTAGGCTGCCTTTATCAGCTAGTCATAAGGGATTCCTTTATGCAGCTATAGGTGTAAGCTGAGGGACAGGCTCTGGTACAACAGTGGTAGATGTCATGGCAGTCCGCTCTACCTGTTCATACAGTGCCATCTGGTCCTAAATATACCTCTTCCATCTTGTAATGAGTTGATTCCAGGCCTGCCTAATCTTTTGACTAGGTATGTCTGACAGTGTCTCTCTTACATTAAGCAAGTTGGATTGCGTGTTCTCTTGGTGCTCCTTGCCTAGTAGCAAGCCAGGAGTTGCTTTGCAAAAGGTGATTTTTTTCTCATCTATAGATGATATGGCCTTGCTGTAGAATCTTAAGGGTTTGCACTGTGATTCTCTCATTGGAGCTTGTACAGATTCTATATGGCATTATTTTTCTCACCACTGATACCTCTAATAATAGGGTCTGATGGATCATATGGCCCAAGTGGGAAATCTGCTTACATCACAGCCTAGAACTGCTTCAGAGTCCTTTTCTGCTATGGACCCCACTCAGAGACACCTGTCTTTCATGTCAACTGGTATATAGGCCAGAGGAGTATTCCCAGGTGTGAAATATGCCACCTCTAGAACTCAAAGAGACCTACCACATGCTATGCTTCCTTCTTAAAATTATTGCAAGACGCTTCAAATTATTGTGAGATGAAATAATTTGACCTTTAATTTGGAAGGGGTGTTCTGGCATTCTCTAGATCACTAGACACCTACACAGTTTCATGAAGTAGCAGGCCCCTGAATCTTCATAGCGTTTACCTCCAACCCTTGGAGCACTTGAGTCTTACTAAGGCCTCCAGTCCTTGCTCATCTGGTTCAATTAGCGTGATGTCAGCAATATGGTGGACCAGTGTGATTTTTTGCAAGCTATCCAGGCAGTCTCTTTTCACATCATATTATGACAGAGGGTAGGAAAATTAGTATAGTCCTGAGGAAAGACCATAAATGTATACTGATGTCCATTCCAAATAAATGCAGACTGTTTTCTGATTCTCTTTCTGATACAGGTGAAAAAGAATGTACTCACCAAATCTGCGGATTAGGTACCCAAGGACATGTTAATCAGCTCTAGCAAAGATACCACAAATGGCATAGTAGGTGCAATTGAGACTTCTACTTGGTTAAATTTGTGCTACTCCAGTGTCATCCTTCAGATCTGCCTGGTTTTTGCAGGAGCCAGACTAGTGAATTATATAGAGATATGACAGGGAATACCATCCTTGCATTCCCTAGGTCTTTAGGAGTGGCACTACTTTCTGTCATCTTCGCCTGGATAAGATATTGTTTTCTATTTACTACTATCTTGGAGAGGATAGGGAAGAATGCAGTTTCAGAGGCTTCCACTTGACCTTCTCCACTATTATAGCTCTTACCCCATAAGTTTTCAATTCATATATTTTTGGACTGGGGAATGACCACTGGATGGGTCCCACTGTGAGCTGGTCCTCATCTCAGAGAGAAAGCAGTGAGTGGTCCTGAAGAGAGATCTTAGTCATCTTCCCAGGAATTGAACCTGGGTAGCCTGGATGAAAACCAGGAATCCTAGCCGCTTGTCCACCAGGGGCTAGAGGCTAGAAGCAAAGTTCCCCTAGCTCTTACCCACACTGGAAAATGCATTTCTCAAGGAGGCAAAAACTGTAAAAGCAGGTACAAAGTTTATTATTGGAGACACAGCATAACATGTGACAGAGCACACAGAGAAGCAGTTTGTTTATTTAAGACAGAAGCAAGGCAGAAATACACACCCAGAGAGAAAGGGTTCGGGCATCCTCTCTAATGAGGAGGAGTGCGGTAAAGAGGTGATTTAAATCACTAATATAGGATAGTCCTTCTGGGTCTTTGTTTGCCTTTGGCCAATTATCTTCTTCTTTCACACCTGACCAGTCCTAGGACACTCCCTAATATGCATGCGCAACTTTTTGCTAAGATGGATTCCACCACAGAGGCCTGTGGGGATATGTCCACACTTATTATGGGGTGGCGCCCCCTCCCGTTTTGACCCTCAAGGAGCCTTTCTGTGCATGTGCAGACAAAGAAGTTTTCCTTGACCTCAGGAGTGGTCATCTTATCTCTTTATTCCTGCAGAGCTCAGCTTCTGCCACTAGCTTTGTCCTTGGAGTGTCTGGGTGAGAACAAAGCTTCAATTTTATTCCACTTGACAAACACCAGCTGTCCAGCCCAGGGGCCCATCTATCTCCTACTTCAGTCCTGGGCCAGAACTCCATTTAATACTTGGCCTCAAAATGCTCCCACTCAAAAGGGTAGTCTTAATGACACTTCAAGTCTTTGGGTATCAGTGTTAACTTGCACCCTGTGTCCAGCAGTCTTTGTAATATTTGGGTATTCCTCTTTCCCCAGTGTATGGTTACTTGAGTAAATGGCCATAGGTCCCTTTGGGAGAATAGAGGAAATTACCATGTGCACCTACTGTGGTGTTGCAGGGTCTTTCCTCCTTCTAGCAGTGAGTTCCAAGCCTGAAAGCTGGCTCAAGTCCAGAAACTAGATGCCAGGCATAATATTCCAACCATTCCATCATCTGTGAAATAAAATAACATAAAGCCATAGAGCCAGTGGGGAGGAGAACAGACAAGCAGGAGGTCTACCAACAGGGTTGGAAAATTGCCTGGAGGTGACTAATGAGGTGCAGAGCCCAGCCCCAGTCAGGATCTCCAGCTCTCCAGGCAGTGTCCAAGCAGCCTCGCAAGTTCAGCTATCATCCAGGCAAATTCAACCCGGTGGATTCAGCAGAGGATTTTCCTTTCGGTGAACCGCAGCACAAGACTCGAGCAGAGCCATGTGAGGGTGCTACACAGAGAGCTGTCTCCTAAGGAGGGGCTCTGACAAGAGCTAGGCAGAGCAGCAGGGCTTATCTAAATAGGCTGAGCATCAGGGCAGATCTGGGCCCCCGAAGGAAACTGCTTAGGTGAGTAACCAGGCGAACTACAAAGCCCAGCCCTGAGTCAGCACATGGGGTGGGTGCTCGCAGCATTTAAACTATCGATGGACTCTAAGGCTTTAACCTGGCACCCACATATCCAACTGGGTGGCAGCATCATTTAATTTCAAGTACCATTGGGGCTGCTAGTGTACCCCATCCAGGAGCTAGGGAGACAAAGACAAGAAATCAGGCGGCAGAGGCTGACAGAAGGGCTCATCAGCCTGATGAAGTAGAAACAACTTCAAACCTGAAGAAGACTACTTGGGCCTCCTGCTTTTGCCCCCACCCCATCTCTTGCTTTGAAGCCTCTCCATGTTGGAAAGTCTTGCTCAGATGCTTGAATTTTCTATCCGCTCCTCAGAGCTAGGAAGGCAGCTATGGCTGTTGAAAAGCATGGGGAGATGGAAACAGGGCAAGCTCTGGATGAGATAAGCCATGCCTCTTTCAGTGCATCTGATTTCTAAAAAAAGAGAAACAAAACCCAGTTAGCCAACAGCAAAAAAGAAATAAGATCATCCAGACTGGCCCTGCTGGCTGCTTTTTCTCATAATTCCTTTGCAGACATTATATGGTAATATATTCCTCCCTGCAAAGGCAAATGTCAGATGATTGATTGTGATGTCCGTATTAGAAAGCGTGGTTCTACTTACTGGAAGCACTTCACTTCCTCCCTGTCTCTTAAGCTCCTGGCTCAGTGGAACATGATAGGAAAACAAAGGCTTTGAAGTCTTGTGGTATCCTTCTCCAGTTGCCTCCACTGTTGACCCCTTTCCTACAGGAACTGGTATGTGGATGAGCCTTCGTGCGGCAGCGAGGTCTGCGTGGTCATGTACCATCAGCCATCAGCACCCGCCGGAATCGGGGGCCCCTACATGTTCCAGTGGAACGACGACCGATGCACCATAAAGAACAATTTCATCTGCAAATATTCCGCTGGTAATGAATCCTCTCCCAAGTTATATGGCTGAATTCTCAACCTCCTCTCTCATTTCATAAGCAGCTGCTGGTTCCAAGAATTTGTCACGTGGTCTCTGAGAAAGCTTGTTGCAAATGCCAGCAGTGTTAAACATTGGGAGTTCTTGTGAAGGGAGATGTAGTGACACTTCCTCACTGAGGAGTAATTCTAGCACAGGAGAGGGGTATTAGATGCTAAGAGAAGGGATGAAGAAATGAAAGGGTCTAATTTATGTATGATAAGGCAAGAATGAGAACTTCAAGAAACAAAAAGCCCTCCAAGTGGACAATTATAATTCTTATTCTTTCCGGATTTGAGGTTGTATGCTGTAGGAGCTTGGAATACAGTAAGTCCCTACATACGAACCTTCAAGTTGCGAACTTTCAAAGATGCGAACCTACATTTGCATGTCCAGTCCCGTAAGTTAGTTCACGTGTCTGGCGTACATTGTCACATGCGCGCATCCCCTACAAGTGGTTGTGCTTTTGTGTACTTTACTGTACAGTACTGTGTAGAGTATAGTAGTACAGTATCTTTATTTCAAGCCCAGGATGTCCTGAAGCAAGTGTAAAAACAGTGGTGATGTAGCTGGTACTGTACTGTACTGTAAGATTTAAAGTGTACTGTACTGTAAGATTTAAAATGTTTTTGTTAACGTTTTCTGTTTGTTTTTTATGTATTATTTGTCTGAAAAGTATTATAAGCCTATTACAGTACAGTACTATATAGCCGATTGTGTTAGTTGGGTACCTAGGCTAACGTCATTGGACTTACAAACGTGCTCTCCGAACGGAACTCGTTCGTATGTAGTGGACTTACTGTAAAGAAGAAATATGAAAGGAAGCTGGCCATTGTTCCTGCAAGTCTTCTACCAGCCACGTGACATTATTTTCTGGGGCTTTAAGGAAACAGAATAATGACCAGAGGAAGTAGATGATAAAATACACCAATTTTACTGACACTGGGCAGATAGAAGTCACTTTGATTAGCAGGCTTAAACTCCTTAGGGCACCCTCTAAATGCATGCCTTGCAAATTTAATTGGCGTTTGCTTCTAAATCTGTGAAGGGTTTTGAATTGGCTACAAGCCTATAGTCTCACTGTGCTGAGGTTTCCCAAACTCCTCCATTATGTTGGACTTCGATCTAAACGTGAAGCGATTTTTGATCTGCTACTGAAGTTTCTCACCTCCCTGAAGCCAACTGCTTGACCCCAGTTCTGCATCCTTTCCTGACAGAAGTAGAATGACTTGTTAGTTACATCTATTGAGGGACTAAACAATCCTGTCATTTTTAAATTGTTGGAATTTGACTGTGCTTTTGCTGCTAAAGTTGTTTTTCCTCCCTCTTCACCCCTTCGGATGAATTCTCTCCAAAGACCTGGCCTTCCCCACCATACAGAGTTGTCTCAGGCAGGGAGCTTGCAAGGACTGAGGCTGGCTTAGCAGGGCACATTTTTAGAGCAATTAAAGCAAGGCACTTGTTACAAACTGGCTGCCCCATCACTTTTGTTCCTTATATCCTATTATCTCCATGATTTAAAATGTAGTACTTCTTAAATATTTTTTGAAATGTGAGATTTTGACATTTGTTTTCATTCCCTTTTATTTTTGGACTTTGAACCTAGTTAGGTTTTTTTTTTAATCATAATCTTTATTAATTTTGCTACTGCCTGATTTAGACTGAGTCCTGGCAGGAAAAAGATGGCCCACTCAAAGAGTTTAATGAGAAGAATAAAGTAAAATGATATTTGCCAAGGTGTGGGCACAGAGCATGAGATGGTGAACTGCCCAGGAATTAGCTACAATGGGAAGTTGTTACTACCCCTAGGTTTCAAGGAGCAAGGGGAGGGACTCCAGAGAAAGCTTGGAGTCATGGAAGAGGAGCCACCCAACAGGAGCTGTAACCAGAGAACACAGCTACTGTCAAACCACAGTGACGTGGGAAGGGGGCCTGGGGAATAACTACCAGGACCCCTCTCTTCTCCTACCCTCTAATCTCCTGCTTCTGCCTCCTACTGGTTAAGTCCAATCAAGAGCCAAAGGACAGGACTTCCCTGGTGGTGCAGTGGTTAAGAATCCACCTGCCAATGCATGGATACATGGGTTTGAGAAGGTCCGGGAAGGTCTTTCCTGGTCTGGGAAGATCCCACATGCTGCAGAGCAGCTAAGCCCTCACGCCGCAACTACTGAGCCCGCGTGCTGCAACTACTGAAGCCTGCATACCTAGAGCCCATACTCCGCAACAAGAGAAGCCACCGCAGTGAGAAGCCCACACACCCCAATGAAGAATAGCCCCCGCTCTCCCACTCTCTGCAACTAGAGAAAGCCCGCGCACAGCAGCGAAGACCCAACGCAGCCAAAAAAAAAAAAAAGAGCCAAAGGACAAGGGAGCCGCAAGACACAGTCCATAGACGTCAGCCTCCCAGGACACAGAGAAGGACCAAGAATAGATCCAGCAGAGAGAAGTGGGCACACGGAGAAAGACTAACACATTGCCTTTACGTGGCCCCCCTCCTCAGGATAAGTTCACACACCTCAGCACGCCATAAAAAATTGGCTTGATCAGACCCTTGCCTGTCTCCAGCCCCAGTTCTTACCACTCTTATTCCTCCCCCATCCCATTCCCCTCTGCCCTCTGTGAAGTTCCCCAAGAGCTCTTAACTGCTGTTTCCAGTGCTTGGAACACCCTTCCCTCTTTCCCGGTCAGCTCATTCTCAGCCTTCAGGTTCAGGTTAAACATCACCTTCTCTCATCACAACCCAGTGCAGTAGGTGATCCTTGATGATAATGATGACGATGACAATGGTGATTTTCTATAAGGGGCGTTATTAGGACAATCTGCAGAATTTGAATAAGATCTGTAGATTGGTTAATACTATATATATCAATGTTGATTTCTTGGTTTTGATAATTGTACTATGGTTATGTTAGAGTATTGCCCCCCTCTCCCATCTTAAATACACACTGAAGTATTTAGGGAGTAAAGGGTAACTATGGCTGCAACTTATTCTCAGGAAAAAAGTTATGGATGTGTCTGTATGTGAATATATATATGTGTATGTGTGTGTGTGTGTGTGTGTGTGTATAGATTTAGATATAGACTTGTAGATATAAATATATAGCATATATATAAAGAGAGAGACAGAGAATAATTATATAAATGAAACGTGATAAAATGATAACATTTTGGTGAAGGATACATGGGAATTCTTTGTACTAATCTTGCAAATTTCCATAAATCTGAAATTATTTCCAAATAAGAAGTTTTAAAAAATCACTTCCTCTGGGAAGCATCCAGGGCCCCTCAAAACTAGGTTAAGTGTTCCTCCTATGAGGATCATAACACCTCACACACACAGTACTTTAACTGCCTGTTTACAGGTTTGTCTCCTTCACTATATGGTTGGCATGAGGTCTGGAAATATACATGTTTGACCAGTTAATCCCTGCGCTTGATGGGCTAGGGGAAGGTCACACAGTATGGTTGCAACAGGATGGCACAACATCCCATTATACCAGAGGGCAAGGGACAGGTTGAAAGATAGCATCTAAAACTAGATTTGACAACATGACCACATAGAGTAGGTGGCATGCTAGCCAGATCTGATCACTTGATTCCTCCTGGGGTGTGCTAAAGGCATAGACGCATTCAGTGGAAATCAGAGACAAATCATCTGAGGCCATGTGTCACAGACCATGGCAGCAACTGATGGAAGTGCTGCGTTAATTTGCCATGTTCACTGCAGTTTTGCCCAGTGGATTGAACTATGGAGGGACAAGAAAATGACTACATCGTGTAATGTCTTTGAATATATGATGTATTGCAATATATCACAAAATTAATGTGTTAATATTCTCCTGTACTTCCACATTTTATTGCCATCCTGTAGAATATAAGTTCCTTAGAGGGCTGGGACTACTTTTCACTTGCTATTGTATCTCTAATACCTAGCACAGAGTTTGTCTCCTTGTGATTTTAATTTTTCATTTGAATTTTTTAAATTAAAATCCCAGTTCAGCTACTTATTAGCTGTGAGATTTGAGCAAGGTGTTTAATCTCCCTGTACCTGAGTCTCCTTGTGTGCAAATTCAGAACAGCACTTACCTCATAAGGCTATTATCAGGATAAATTGTGTTTGTTTTTAATAAAACATTTAGAGCATGATGCTGTTTCTATCATATAGCAGACATTTTTAATAAATAAATGGATTTGCATCATCTCTACAGACACGCACACACACACACACACACGATTAAAAGTTTCCTTTCTGAATAAAACTTCAGAATAGCTTTGACATCCTGGCCTTAGGACTGTGAATTCTAAAATTTTGACCTTATGGACCCTGACACTCTGATCCCAGAGCATCTGATCAGCGTAGAGTCACCGCCAGTACAAAAGGCTGACACACTTTCAGCCAAAAATAAAAACATTGATGTAGGTTGTCTGTGCAGCCTGACTCTCCTGAGGTTCTTAGAAATATTTTAAATGACTCGTGTTCTAGATCACCAGGCTCTGCCTTGGGGCTGGCCGTGGTCTACTTAGTCCTAGGCCACTTCCACTGCTTGGAGATCAGTGTTTGTTGCTCTAAAATATCCCCAATAGGAATTGATCAAATGTCTTGGATTGCTTTACAACAGTTCAGGCCTGGGTGTAGCCAGGGAAGAGTGGGGATTATTGTTGAAAGCAGATTAGCCATACATTCCTAAGAGTTAAAGCTGCATGATGGTACATAGGGGTTCATTATACCGATCTTTCCACTTTTGCGTATATTTGGAAATTCTCATATTTAAAACTTTCAGTTTTAAAACTAAAAAGTTTACTTTTTAAAAAAGAAAAAAGTGCCCAAGTAAAGCTGGGGAAAGGCTAGTCTTTGTGCAGAAGAGATTCTTTGGACTTACTAACCCGGTTTCTAGTGTCTGATAATACTAAATGAAATTTGTTGGACAACTGAATGAACAGATAAATGGATGCCATGCTCTGGCCAACTTCATTCAGATGGCATGGGAATTTACTTATTACTCTCATTCTTGTTTCTTTCTGCTATAGAGAAACCAACAGCTCCTTCTACAAGGCCTGGAGGTAAGACTGTCAATTGAGATTTGAGTTAATTTGGGCTGTTTCACAGGTTTAGAAGCTTTTCATAGGTTTAGAACCACATGTTCTTTAAACCAGATTATTCAGCAGAAAGACCACTGGTGTTAACCCTGACCCTTTGGACAGGTATATGCCACACCGGACATGACCAGTAGTTCATTAATCTCACTAGCGTTGTCTTTCTCTCAAATATCTGAAAAGTAATAGTTGCAAGTTCAGTTTGGGATGTTACTTGTCATTACTGACAATATGAAAGGAATAATCCAATCTAATGATCCAAGAAGCAAGTCAAACTGATAATTTATGGTCCTAGAAGTGAGTCATTGGCCCTTCCCCTTGGCACTTCAGTACTTTATGGGCCTTGATGTCAGCTGCCTGCTGGCTGTGTCCGTACATGACTCTTGGCAGCAAGTCTCACTAGAAAGATAAAGACAAGTAAACCTCTAGGTCAGCAAATTCAATTCTTTACTTCCCTGTGTTTATGAACGGCACTGGTCACAATGCTGGTGCTTCTTGGCATCCCACCCTGAAGCTGGTAGGACCTCAGAGAATATCTGGATTTTGATGCCTTTCTCCAGGTTCTCAAGTCCATGTGTCTCTCTCCAGGTGAAGGAACAGAGCCAGCAATGCCCGTACTTCCAGAAGACACAGAGAAAGAAGATGCCACAGAAACACTGAAAGAAAGCAAAGGTATGTACAGAACTCTCCCAGAGAAAAATAGATAATAGGACTCTCTTGATCACGAATTCCCCATGATTATATACCCTACTTTGTTCTTTCCCACAGCTACTTAAAAATGGAACCAGACAGAGCACTTGTGACTTTGTAAAAACTGCATTATATGTTAGATTTTGTCAGTGAAATACACAAATGGAGCTATCCTAAGACAACTGGGGCGATTAGACAAGACAGGAGGTAAAAAAAAAAATCTGCATGAAGACAGATGAGGCTTGAGAACCTCCCAGAAGTTGTTTGGGGGGAGGGGAACTAGAGAATGGATGTAGAGAAATAAGAGCAGAAAGACCCAGGCCATGATTAATATTTCTTTACAAGACAAATAGAGGCAATGGACATAAAAGATAAAAGAAAATGGAGTGATAAATTGGAGTGCTAATGGACTTTCAACCTCAACTCTCACCTTGAGTTTCAAGAGGGAGATCAGGGCTGGTTACTAGACTTATCATGGTGATCATTTCATAATGTATGCAAATGTCAAATCAATATAGAATACAATCGAAACTAACATAATATTATATGTCAACTATATTTCAATTAAGACAAAAAAGAGAAAGATCTGAGTTTTTGTCACTGGGCAATTTTTTTAAAAACACTTAATTTTTCAGTTTAGTTATTTGCATAATAGAAGTAATAACATTTTTCTCACCTACCTGAGAGCATTTCTGTGTCCATAAAATGAAACAGGATATTACAGTACTGCAATTCAGTTGTGACACTAGTCACCCCATGTTAGCACAGACCCTACAGGTTAAGGGCTCAGTCCCCAGCAAGACTGCCCTCACTTCAGATATCAGCCACAAGTTCAGGGGTCCCCAGGCCACCCACACTTCTAATCGACCGGCTACAATTCCAGGGAGTGCCCATGACCCCATCACGTTCAATCATTCACTAGAACAACTTACAGAACTCAGGAAAACACCGTACCTATGACTATGTTTTATTATAAAGGATACGAATCTAGGAGCAGCCAAATGAAACACATACAGTAAGGTCTGGGAGGGTCTCGAATGGGGACTCTCTCTGTCCTCTCCCTGTGGATTCAGGATGCCTAATTACCTTCCTGGCAAATCAACATGTTCACCAGCCAGAAAGCTCCACTGCGCTTTGGTGTGCAGAGATTTTATTAAGGTCTCATTACGCAGCACAGTTGATTTGATCATTGGCCGTGTAACTGAACTCACCCCCTAGGCCCCACCAGCCCCCATCCTGAGACATCTCTGTCGGTATAAACTCTGATCTGGTCTGAAGGGCTCATGGATAAGGAAGTTACTCCTATTTCTGAGAAATGCCAAAGATTTAGAGCCTCCTGCCCAGGTACCAGGGAAAAGCCCAGTCAAATTCTTTATCATACAACAGATGTAATGTGTGAAAATGCTTTTTAAAAACTCCAAAGTGCTGTGCAGCGGTGGGTGGCATTTTTATTGTTCATTGTTACTACGGTGGTATTTAAAGTAGGTTTTGTTTTGAGGTTTCTTTTTGGTGGTTGTCGGGTTTGTAGCCTCACAGAAAAACAAAGCCACAACCTCTGGATGGTTGGGAATCTTAACCAGTAGGAGTAGGAAAGGGATCAGTCCCCAATCATTGATTCCTCCCGAAGCCCCTTGAGGGAAAATTCTCTGGTTCTAAGACTTAAGTCTTAGGAAAGGTAAGAATGGTAGATCTCTAAGTGCCCTCCACAGTCACTGCTCATGGGCCCAACCGGATCCAGTTAGCAGTCAGAAACGTCAGTAAGGGTCTACAGTCTGATTCATGTGTTACACGTGACCTTCTCATTCCTGGCAATAACACCGAGACTTCTGGCTTGTTTCTTTTTACCTCCCTCTCCCCGATCCCACCTTGGAAACTACTGTTTCTGTCCTTAGAGTCAAAGACATCAGCACCCCCAAGCAGCCTCAGCTTTGTTAACAGAGAGGAAGAACGAGAAAAGGGATAATCTCTTTCGTCTGAAAAAAATGTTTAATTAACAAAACTGACCATCTTATATTTTGCAAGAGACCCAAAAATGTAAACTTCTTTTCTCTCTATTACTTCAGATAATAGGACAGGTAGAAAAGCCTCATTTATTGAAACTGGAAGACTTTGCTCTCTGGGTAACTATTTCCTTCCAGAATGCGCTCCTTGGAATGCTCTGTGTTGATTATGCTTTTTTAAGCCTGTTTTGAAGCACACAGAAACACCACTAATGCTGATAATGTGTGCTTTTCTTTTCAGAAGCTGCCTTGAATCTTGCCTACATCCTAATCCCCAGCATCCCCCTTCTCCTCTTCCTTGTGGTCACCACAGGTGTATGTTGGGTTTGGATCTGTAGAAGGAGGCAAGTAAAACCTTCATCATGTAAACCTTTGTGTTTTCTGACCTCTTCAAGATTTGGACTTCATTAAAAGCCGTGGCAGCTCCAAGAGAATCACTTCTACAGATTTGAGAGTAAATTTTCTGATGGGCTCAGGGCACTCAGAAGTACTAAGCATTGTGCTTAGCTGTGATTAAGAGAGTGATCTTACATTCTTTAATTTTTGTGTGTGTGGAAGATTTTAAACGACTTGAGGGGTGAGACCGTGTTATTCATCTGTGCATCCACACATCACTCAGCAAAGTGCTCTCATGCATGTATGCGCTCACTCCAGGAATGCTTGTTGGGTGAGTGAAGGAATGAATAGTGAGCCCTCTGAAAACGACTGTTCCAAAGCCTGGCAAACCACTGATGCTAAACCACTTAATTCAAAATGAAATAGCCAAATCCTTTTAATTGACTTTTAATTGAATTCACAAGTGTAGATTGCTACAAAATAGCTGCACTAAGTAGCCTAAAGCACCTCTGTTAGTGGATCATGTGCCACCATTTTTGAGGTAACCAGAGGTCTTCTCAGCTACCTTTTTATTCCCCATCATCATGGTCTACATAGAAGAAGGAAAGCAAAGGTACAGTTTAAGACTTGACTCCCTTTGATGACCAATTTAAGATAAACTAGTAAGATTCCAATGTAGACCCTACTTCATTTAATAATAACTTCCTTATAGGATTATTAGAAGAATTAAAGCAGTTAATATATGCAGAATAAGTATATAGTAAGCACTCAAAAATGTTATCTCTTCCTATGATCATTTTCATTGGTTAATTCCTTTTAACCTAAAAATAGAATTCAGTTCAAAAACTTGCAAATATATTTTCTAACTGCTTACTCTGTGGTTGGGTCTTGATTTCCCTCCCTTATCTATCTATTTAGCACCTCACCACAATGTGGGATTGTGGCTTTGAAGCTGGAGTCTATCTCGGGGTTTTAACCGTTTTTGTGCCACAGACCCCTGTAGCAGTCTGGTGAAGCCTATGGAGCCCTTCCCAGAACAATATTTTTACATGCATAAAATAAATTACACTGGATTACAAGGGAAGGAATAATGCTGTTATATAGTTTAGCAAAATATTTCCAAAAATTAATGTGAAACAGTAATACACGTGCTCCTTTATTAATGCTTCTTTATTTAGTGGTGAGTTTAAGTATCATAATACTGAAGTAGAGATGAGCATAAAATATTTTAAGACATCTTAAGTAATAACTGTGATGTGATATGAAAATATCTATGATTTCTGTTGGTGAGCAAGTCAAGATATTACTAGTGGGAATTCCCTGGCGGTCCAGTGGTTAGGACTCCGTGCTTTCACTGCCGAGGACCGGGTTCGATCCCTGGTGGAGGAACTAAAATCCCACAAGCCGAGTGGTGCAGCCAAAAAGAAAAACACAGAAACAAAAACAAAAACAAAAAAAGCTATTACTACTCAGGTTAACTGCCCACATTCAAAACTGAAGGACAAGCTCCATTTCACTTAGAGATGGATTTTTTTTAAATGCGGTATTTTCCCCCATGCAGTTCTATCCATGGACCCTCTGGAGGCTCTGGGGATCCCAGAATCATCACCTCCGTTCTGTGCTCTGGCAGCAGTGAGTGATAGATACATAACAACACTTTCCTCTTTTATTCCCACCCCACCCGAAACCTTGACCTGTAGGTTGAGGCAGGTGAGAAGCACAGCGTAGTGACTGCCCAGAATGACTCCCTCCTGCCTGCACAGGGGCACAGGGATGTTCTCAGTCCCCTTGTCCACTGAGCCCTGGTTCTCTTTACTCCTAGGAAACAGGGGCAGCCAGGGCCCAGCACGAAGGAGCAGCGCCCCACCTGGCCCGCTCCTCAGCCGGGGAACAGCCCAGACCTGGAGGTTTACAATGTCATACGAAAGCAGAACGAAGCTGATCTAGCCGAGACCCGGCCGGACCTGAAGAATATCTCATTCCGAGCGCGCTCGGGAGAGGCCACTCCCGACACCGTGTCTTGTGACTATGACAACGTGGCCATGAACCCATCCGAAAGCGGGTTCTTGACGCTGGTGAGCATGGAGAGTGGCTTCGTGACCAACGACGTTTATGAATTCTCCCCAGACCGAGTGGGAAGGAGCAAGGAAGCCGAGTGGGTGGAAAATGAAATATATGGTTATTAGGATGCATGATCGAACCCTGAACTGACAAGAATAAGAAAGAAGAGAGAAGCAAAAGTCTATTTTCTATAAGGAAATCCCTCAGAAGGTCTGTGAAAGTGCTCAGATCAGGTCCTGGGGGTGAGCATGAGAGCCCCTGTTGGACCCGCAGTTCGGGCTATATCCCTTATCCCAGTCCCTCACCTGGCTGGAACTTCTGAGAAAGCACCTTGTCCAGCGTCTGGCACATAATAGAAAGTAAACAACTGATTGTTACAACTGACTTTCAAGGGACAGTGCTTTCACTGGGGGGGCGGGGGGGAGCTGCTGTGGAGCTTGGGAAACCAGCCTCTAGGTTCTGTTTCTCTTGCTCTGTACAGCAGCAAAGCATCATCACAAAGAGACAGAAAAGTACAGAATCTTTTCAAAGCCCGCCTATGCCAGCCTCGAGCTGGGCTGCACATCAGCAATTCTTATATCTATTTTTTTCGAAGAATCAAATCAAATAAAAAGCAGGAAACAGAATGTTAGTCAGTCTGTGTCTACAGCCCTTCCTCTGCATGTGGCCTCTGGGGACCTTTTTTTCTTTTTCCTGACATCCAAACTTGGAAATATCTAACTTGGAAACACTTTAGAAACTGAAAATGAAGGTTGAATCTAGGCTTCTCAGCTTATTTGTGTACCCAGCCCTGTTCCTGCACGTTGTTCTGTTTGTGTGTTTTACTGCAGCATCAACATAGCATTAGTAATAACGCTAACGATTTTACCTTTTTGTTTTCGGGATCTGACTATTTCAAAAACTTTTGGACTCAAATGCAGAGAAAAGTCACCTAACATCAGTCATTTACCAGATGAAGTTCTGAAGGTCATTGTTTAAATCACCAACAACATCCCGCTATCAGCTTAATAATCTTATTATTTTAACCATTCCTCATATGTCTTGTTTTCAAATAGTCTGTAACTTTGCCTGACACCTGGAGCCCCAATCTAGACAGAGTAAGCTCGTCTGGGTCGGAGCAGTATCAAATGTAGTGGATTCTAATCAGTGCCAATTACCTGCCTTACCGAGGCAGGGAGCAGGGTGGATAACAAAAACATTATTTATGCCTGCTTCAGGGAAGTGTGTTCTGTGGCGGTAACAATATTTCAAGCAAAAGGAGTGACCATATAGTCTGAAGGACTGATTCATTGTCCAAAACACTGAGGTTCCCATTTTGCATCAGACTTCCTGGCTCTGTGATCTGTGCCTTTATCCGCCCCTGTTTCCCTACGCTCTGGCCCCTACTAGGCTGCAAGCTCCATGAAGGTAGGGATCCAATCTGCCCTGCCAGCCGTGTACCTCCTGCACCCAAGACAGTGCCTTGCGTAGAGTAAACCATCAATACTCGTTGGATGGATGAACAGTTCCTCTTTCAGAGTGATGTAAAATCACCTACATATTTCAGCTTAAAAGTTTGTAGGACCCGATTTTCACACTCCACCTGGATGGGGGGAGGATACTGAGTTATTTTAGTTTGAAAAGCACTCCTACTGCCTGGGAAGAAGGAAGCATTAGTAACAAGTAAACAGAAGCTAGTTAGCAACTTAATTATGTCACTAAAACTTAAAATGAGGACCCATTCTTAAGGCTATAATCAGAGCTAACCCTCTGCATCTTCCTTTTCTCATTAGTGTCTTGTCTCCGCTGGGACCCACAGATCTCTTCTTCTGTGTTTGCACACAGCCAACCTTACCCTGTATTTAAATTACTCAATTTCTTTTTTCCTCCTCAGATTTCTTAGCTTGAATTTAACCAACTCCATTTCTATCTCTGATAATTACACTTCACCAGTTTAACAAGCAGTTGTTAAATGTGAAGTATTATGTTCAAACTGAACATTGAGCTTACCCGTCCTGGTATCATTTGAAAATTTAGTTAACCTCATTCATCATTTAAAACCATAGTTTCCAGCTTTTTTTTTTTTTCACTGTGACACACAGTAGATGAAATGAATGTATCAGATAATTCCTTGGATCTATCCATTTAAAAATAATTTCTTGAATACCTACTATATGCCTGCCACACACTGTGCCAGATGTGACACACAGCCGGATGTCAGGCTAAGGCTTAGACAAGTGGGGTTGTAGGTTATGTACATTTCCCAACATGGTAGTTATAAAGCTCTTTTTTTTCTTCCTGTTATACATTCATTCATTCATTCAAAAAGTTTTCACATACATACTTTGTGTCAGGAAATACGCTAAGTGCTAGGCGTATAATGGTAAATAAGACAGACACAAGCTCCATCCATGGAGCTTACATTCTAGTAGGGAATGAAGCCACATCAGAACACAAGTGAGTGAAAGAGAATTTGCTGTAATCAGTTTTTGTTTTTTTTTAAATTGTGTGCAGCTATTTCTAGTCTCCCTCCCCTTTCCCTTCCCTTCCCTTCTTTCCTGTTCTTTAACCCTTCAGTCCTGAAGCCATTAGGTAAGTCAGAGGAAGGTAGTGTCCATGTCTGGGGACATGGGGGGACTTGGTGGCTTAGATCAGAGTGTCACGACGGAGCAGGATGAGGAAGATGTCCATGCAGAGCAGAAGTCTGGTTCGGGTGTGGCCCACGTGAGTAAGGAGGCCATCCACACCGGCCGTGGGGCAGCAGCTACGATGGGAGATGGACTGCACAGGGGTGTTGATGAAATAAGTAAGCATGCTAAGGATAAGAAGTGCCAGGCTTCTCGCCGTCAGAGAAGGGAGTTGCAGATATGAAAAAAGAGAAAACTGGAGTGGGCTCTGTGGTATTAGATTGAAATTAGAAATATCGGTGTGATCTCATGGTTTTCAATATACCATGTATATATATACATATATCCTCTAGCTGACACTCAGATCTTGGCTTCTAAATAACATTCCCCAGTAAAATAAACCCGGGCGCCTTTTTTTTTTTTTTTTTTATTCAATACTCCAATTCCTTCATGGTTTTGTTTTTTCATTTTGTTTGTTTTTTGTTTTCTTTGTTTTTATTCAAGGGCTCCTTTTTTAATTGAAGTATAGCTGATTTACAAAAGGGTTCCTTGAAAAAATTGCTGATTCCATGGCCAGAGTAGGGAAAATACTAGATTAGCTTGGAAAATTTTTTTGTGCAGGCAAGCAAGGAAGTATCCAAGAATGATGGGTATGTGTCAGTAGATCACAGGAGCCAGCTTACAGTGGGCAGCATTGGCCAAATGTGGGATAATTTCAGCATCAAAATAAGTAATTATAGTGATAGATTATAAACCATTGGATAAACAGGAAACCTTACTGATATAAAATAATAAATTAGTAACCTAATAGTGGATTGCAAACTGTAGAAAGAGTTACCAGATGAAGGCCTAGGAAATAGCATGACCAGAGATGGAAAAGCAACAAAGCCAATTCTGTACACCCCCTCTTTTTTTTCCTTTAAAGAATAGTAAGTGGTTAGTAATTGCTAACTAATCTCAAGTTATTTTTGAATCCTGAGTTTGAACAGCAGAATGAAATAATGTCTATACTGAGTCACCAGAGCAAGGGCATCAGGAAAAAACAGTTTTTCAAAATAGAATAAGACCAGGTAGGGCTTTCCTGGCGGTCCAGTGGTTAAGACTCCATGCTTCCACTGCAGGAGGTGTGGGTTCGATCCCTGGTCGGGGAACTAAGATCCCACGGGCGGCACGGCCAAAAAAAAAGACCAGGTATAGGTTTCAAAAATACAAAGCTGTTAAATATGTATTATCACAGAATAGACACTAAAGAGTTTTCTATCAATATAATGAGTTACATATTTTAACTAGCAAAATTTAGAGCCCATCAAGGGCTCAAAATTTGTGCTATTCCTTTCTTATTTTTTCTCTTATGGTTTGTGTTTGGTGCAAAGCAATATCAAGCAGAATCCATACTTGTTTGTCTGAACTCTTGTAATTAGAGGAAAATGCAAGTGAACATTTCTTGTAAGGCAACTTTTGCTAGGAAGTTAGAAGCTGCTTTAATTGTTTCCACCACCAGGTGGCAGTGTTAGGGTACCATAGAAATTTTACTTACTACTGTACTGATGTTTATTGGTTTCTGACAAGTAACTTTCTGCAACTATAAGGGAAAGGGAAGTAAAAATGATATAAGGAGAAATAAGACAGTACAATGAAGTAGTTAAAGTCCTGGGTTCTAGAAGCAGAGTGTTCTAAATTTAGGTTCTAAATCCTGCTTCTGCCACTTACTGGCTGTGCAATCTTGAACAAATTACTAAATTACTTAAGCCTCATTTTCCTCATCTTTAAAATGAGGGTAACATTACCTACCTAAAAGTGTTGTGAGAATAAAATCACGAATATATTCAAAGCATTGACACATGTTAATGTGTTGAATTGCGTCTGCCAAAATTCATATGTTGAAGTCCTAATCTCCAGTACATCAAACTGTGACCCTCTCTGGAGATAGGGTCATTGCAGACATAATTAGTTCACATGAATGAAGTTATTCAGGTGGACTCTAATCCAATATGGTCAGTGTCCTCTTAAAAAGGGAAAACTTGGACACAGACACTCACAGAGGGAAAACATCATGTGAAGATGAAGGCAGACTTGGGGTGATGATTCTACAAGCCAAGGACCACCAGAGATGCCCAGCAGCCACCAGAAGCTAGGGGAGAGGCATGGAACAGATTCTGCCTCAGAACCCTTGGAAGAAACCAACCCTACCAACACCTTGATCTCAGACTTCCAGCCTCCAGAACTGTGAGACAATACTTTGCTGTTGTTTAAGCCTCCCAGTCTGTGGTACTTTGTTACAGCAGCCCTGGGAAACAAACAGCACGTGAAAAGTACTAATTCATATTAGCTGTTATTAGCCGTGAACACTTTTAATATAACTGTACCAAGGCAACAAAACCATTTCTACTGTAAATTAAAGTGCATTTTCCAGCTGTCATGGATTTATATCTCACACACACACACACACCCAAATCATGACATTCTATGGAGCAAGAGAGAGCAAAACTCCCAACACAGGGAGGGAGATTTCAGTGAAACACAGGAGGACACCTGCTAACAATGAGAATTATAAGGTCTTCATTCTCTGAGGAAGCTCACACAGAGGCCACATGACTCTCCGAGAGGGGTAGGATTTGGAGCCCTGTGGTTTTGAGCCTCCCAGCCACACCCTATAAAAGTGTTAGTTCTTCTTACCAGAGGCGGCCTCCTGCTGGTTGGAGAGTTGAATTTAATAACTGTAGCATCACTCTTTATCTCAGGGCATGAATTTCAGTCATTTTCCTTTGACCCTAGAAAAGCTGGGAAAGGAAAGGGGGCAAAGAAGCTTGGTGGTAGTTTTTTTTTTCCTCTACCAAGATCTAGAATCTCTAACAGCCAATTTTATTAAAGACTGAGATCAGTTAGGTAGTATTAAGGCTGAGGAACTCTGCCCCTAAGCCCCACTCCCAATCCTATGCCGCACGTGTCCTCAACATTTCACCCTGAGCCCTACCCCACGGACAATGAATATAAGAGTCTTGAATAAATTGATCTGGAATAAGCAGCACTGCAAGTTGCCATACTTGGCAGATAACTCACCCCAAATCATGCCTTCCTCAGGCTCAAAGAAGGGACTTGGGCCCACTGGGTGGGCTGGAGGGCTGTCAGTAGTTAGGGGAATTTGGAGTTGTCTCTTTTGTGTGTACGATAAAGAGAACATAGGAAACATTACCTACGAGGTAATGGGTTGGATTGAAATTTTAACTAAAAGGAATTATGGATGTGGGGACTTTGTTTGGTTGCTGAAATGAACCAACCAACCAGAAAAGACATCTTGAGACAACTGAAAAAGACACCTTCCATCCCACTCTGTTTTGTCTAGCTAACTCTAATTTGTCCTTTATGACTCCATCTTCAAGCTTATTTTTTTCCATAAGACCTTCTCTGATTTCTGTACTTATCTGTCTTAATGGAGCAGCACAGAGTCAGGAATTTGGCATGTTCACCTCTGCATCCCCAGCATCTAGTTCAATGCGTGGCCCATAACTTGTCTTCCTGATTGGGCTGAAAGTACCTTGAGATCAAAACATTTATCGGATTGATTTTTATATCTTTCCAGAGTGCCAAGAATAAAGCTTCATACACAGTAGGAGATCAATAAATACTTGTTAAATATACAAAGGACAGAATGTAACAAGCGAGTTCTTTCTTTCTATATTTCAAGGGAAAATATAATAAATAATCATGATACCAGAGCCAAACAAATCCAAAGGAACCTCCAGGAAACAAAAATGTGCAAGTGTGCCAAGAGGTTTTACAGAGTAAGTCCATATGGGATTTTAAAAAACAACACAAGTGCTGTTGGACTTTATTGTGAATTGAATGTGCCAATACCAATGCTGAAGAAGACTTCCCTAAAGCCAAATACCAGCATTTGTTTCCCAAACACTGATTAAAACAAATATTTTTCAGTTGCCATAGCTTTGGGATATGTTTTTGACATGCACGCTGAACACAGCAAATGATATGGAAACTCTGGCCCCTTTCATCTTTGTTTGACATTAAGGACCCCAACCTCACTAGTGAGGCCAGAAAACACCAGCTTCACAACTACAAAGATAACTTTCCTTGGGTCCAGGCTGCCAACCCCAGTACCATCATCGTGATGATTTGTCATTTCTACCAGCAGCATGTGCTGTAAAATTGTACACAGCTTCCAAGTAGCCTTCAGGTTTGGAAACTAGCTAAAATTAGACTAAGCCCTGTGTCTCTGCATGAAAGCAGTAACAATATCTCTTTAATACTGTGTGTAGTCCTTCTATATTATTTTAATTTTTTATTATGGAAATTTAAGAGCATATACAAAATTAGAGAGAAGCTGTTCACCCAGCTTCAACAATTACCAATTGTGAAAGGAGAACTCAAGACACAGAACCATTAAGAAAAGACTTTTTACTTTCACTATTTTGCAAGGGAGACGATACTTCAGAACAACTGTGTTCTCCAAACAAAGAACATAGCAGGTATGTAGAGAAAAAATGAGAAGTTGCCAGGATTACAGTCAGATATCAATATTGCAAAAATCAGGAATAAAGTTGTTTGTATGAGGTTGTTAGCAGCTTACAAGAAGGGTTCAGGTCTTCATTCAGAGGCTAGTGTTAGGATGTTTCTGCCTTTTTTTAGTTTTTTTAAAAATGCCAAGTGTTCGAAGTTTCTTTCTTTGTTTGTTTGTTGCAGGGGGTGGGTTTTGACTGTGGTACATGATGAGCTAAGTCAAAACGGCAGCAGAACAAGTATCGCTCCTGCTTGCTTGGTGAGTTTCTGTCCCTGAAGCGTAGACATATAGGTTTGTTCAGCAATTTTCTGATTCATGTCATTAACTTGGTGGGTTTTTCCTATTTGGCTAGTTTAATTCACATAGGAGTCACAAGAGGTATTGATTCATATGCAAAGATTTCCTTATTGTATGGTTTAAAAGAACTAAAGTCTTGTGATGAGTTAACATCTGTCTAGAGGCTTCATAAAGCCCCTAGTCATACTTTGATCCCATCAGCATTACAGAAGTACTGTGTTTGAATCGATGTTATCCACTTGTCCTTTCTATGTCCGGGAACAAAAGGCATCCAGTTTGCCTCTACCAAGCTTTACCTGCAGTAACTGTATAACTGGGGTGCTGTTCCTTCTCTGAGATCCCCAAGTCAGCCAATGTTCCTTGTCTGTCAGGAAGTAGCATTCTTTATTAACTGTAAGGCCAAGATTCCACTAGCCATAGAACACGTACAGGTATGTTTTCTGGAAGGATTTTGTAGGCATCATTTCCAAATATTCAACTGCAGTCCTTGTTTCTTAATAGTGAGTTTATCACACCTAATTAAATGAGATTTGTTTTTGAATGTGCCATTTCTGTTACAAATTTTTATCCAATCCCAATAGAAAAAAGACAGATTTGTTCTGAACCTATGTAAATAATGACATGGTCATGAAAAAGTAAAGGGAAGCAATAAATGGCACTTTGTGTAACCATAATTGTTCTGTGTAGTTTTACAGACAAAGCCAATCAGTATGTGTTACTATTTTCCTCAGAATCATTTTTCTTAGTGATCATCTTGCAATTTATACAAGTATGAAATCATTGTTGTACATCCGAAACTAACATAATGTTATATGTCAATTATATTTCAATTTTTTAAATAAAATGTTGTAAGTTTAAAAAAATCACTTTTCTTAGGTTTTCCTCTTGATTTATTACCTTATAATCATTTTCTAAGATATTTTATAGATTTTTTTTCCTGAACTCTGGGAGACCAGTTGTAATAAGACACCATTTAAAAGTGTTTTGTTCCACTTTGTACATAGTTAGCTTGTTAAATCAAAAATTAGTGCTAAATCAGGAAGAAAGGGGTGTTCTTATTTGCCTAATAGAATATATCAATAGAATATTAGTCACAAGCAAATATTTCATCTTAATTTCCTTCCATCCTAGATAATTAATTTCTTATCTTATAATCTTGGTATATAATTGGCCATCTACTATCACAAAATCATCTGCTTTTGAACTAAAAAAAAAAAAAAAAGGTCCTGGAAATCCTCAGTCATCATTCAACCATGCACTTGGTGACATCAACTAAGAGTGGAAAGCCTGTACCTGTGAATCTATTCCACTTGGTATCAATAGTAAAGAGTACAGGCTTCAGGCCTTTCCTGAGGTTATGATTCTTTTAATGTTTCTTTCAGAAGACTCCATTACTGGTCTATAGTGTAATAACAGGTGTGTTTAGGCAAGTGTTAAGGAATGAAGAAACCACCTCTTGATGACAGGACTGAATGGCTTGGGTTAATGTACTGTAATAACTAACAGTATCTACAAGAAGACAAGTGAGACATAATGCATGAATACTTTGTAAGGGTTTAATCAATAATTACCCTGAGAGTAGTAATAATATGGACAATTAGGGCATTGACAGATCTCCAGGGTCTTTTAGTTTATTCCATTAAGTGTATATTTTATTGTAACTAATTGACACAGGTATTGTTTTTTAATGAATTTTTATTGGAGTATAGTTGCTTTACAATGTTGTGTTCGTTTCTACTATACAGCAAAATGAATCAGCTATACATATACATATATCCCCTCTTTTTCAGATTTCCTTCCCATTAAGTCACCACAGTGCGTTAAACAGAGTTCCCTGTGCTATACACCAGCAGTCCCCAACCTTTTTGGCACCAGGTACCGGTTTCGTGGAAGACAATTTTTCCACGGACCTGGTCGCGGGGTGGGGTCGGGTTTGTTCAGGCGGTAATGCGAGCGATGGGGAGCGATGGTGGGGAGCGGCAGATGAAGCTTAACTCGCTCGCCCACTGCTCACCTCCTGCTGTGCAGCCCGGTTCCTCCCAGGCCGTGGACTATTGCTGGTCCGCGGACTGGGGTTTGGGGACCCCTGCTATACAGTATGTTCTCATTAGTTATCTATTTTATACATAGTATCAATAGTGTATATGTGTCAATCCCAATCTCCCAATTCCTCCCACCCCTCCTTCCCCCTTGGGATCCATACATTTGTTCTCTACATCTGTGTCTCTATTTCTGCTTTGCAAATAAGATCATCTATACCATTTTTCTAGATTCCACATATATGTGTTAATATACTATATTTGTTTTTCTCTTTCTGGCTTACTTCACTCTGTATGACACTCTCTAGGTCCATCCACCTCTCTACAAAGGACCTAATTTCTTTCCTTTTTTTTTTTAAATTTTTATTTATTTATTTATTTATTTATTTATGGCTGTGTTGGGTCTTCGTTTCTGTGCGAGGGCTTCCTCCAATTGTGGCAAGCGGGGGCCACTCTTCATCGCGGTGCGCGGGCCTCTCACTATCGCGGCCTCTCTTGTTGCGGAGCACAGGCTCCAGACGCGCAGGCTCAGTAATTGTGGCTCACGGGCCCAGCTGCTCCGCGGCATGTGGGATCTTCCCAGACCAGGGCTCGAACCCGTGTCCCCTGCATTGGCAGGCAGATTCTCAACCACTGCGCCACCAGGGAAGCCCTCTTTCCTTTTTATGGCTGAGTAATATTCCATTGTATACATGTACCACATCTTTATCCATTCTTCTGTTGATGGACAATTTAGGTTGCTTCCATGTCCTGGCTATCGTAAATAGTGCTGCAATGACCATTGGTGTGCATGAGACACAGGAATTTTAAAATACAAAGCTGTGAATAAATTTTGTTGACAGTTATCATGTTGGTCTTTGCACATGAGCATGAGTATGATCTATTCATCCTGAAGACACACAATTGCTGAAACATGTTCATTTTAATATAACATAACATTATAACATATGTAATATAACATATAACATGTAGTATAACATATAACATATTTAATATAACATAACAAATTTAATAACATCTTACTTGTATGCTTTGTATACAATTGACCTATGGAGGTTGATTTGCCAGCTCTTCCCACACTATGGACTTGACAAACAGCTCTCACAATGAGACAGGCTGGGACCTGGAACCCTTGGCTGGGACCTGGGACCCTTTGCTGCAGTGCTGCAATGCTTGCACCTGGACACACCTCTCCTCAAGCAACAAAATACAAAGAAACTGACTAAAAATAACTGCGTGCGTTTGGGGCAAATTCTGGACCCAAAAGATACAAAGAGACCAAAAAGCCCATCTGCCACTTTTGAAGAGCCTGGAGCCAAAACAGGGTGTTGGGAACAAAAGCACGGTACTGAGCGGCCCCCTGCACACAACACCACCAGAGGGGCGGGCAGGCCACCTAAGCCACCCTCTGGCCCGACCCCTGGACACACCCCTACCCTCACCCCATATCAGGAACAAGCTTGCCCCACCTTGGGGAGCGAGCAAACAAAAGAACTGTTGTTTCTTCTCTCTTCCCGCTGCTGCAGCAGGGGCCGCAGTAAAGCCTTGCCTGAATTTCTTGTCAGGCATCTGATCAATTTCTATTGATTGGGGAAGGCCAGGAACCCTGGTCGGTGATAACAATACAGAGAATACCAAGGGCTCCTGATGATTTCTAGCACCCTTCCTTTTACAAAATGAGAAAGTAAATCTTTGGTGCCGTCCAGCAGCTCTCTGAGAAACCTCAAAGATAGTTTGATTCTCAAAGATGTCTGAGCAGTTTTCTTTTTTGAAATTTGGGGCCTGAATTTGTAGAAGTCAGTATAAAAAGTTGTCGAATAGACAAGATGGGCGCATAAATCACATGTGCCTAACGAAGAAGCTGTTATAGTCCTGGTTATAGTGAAAATACACACCAGCAAATAACAATAAGTATTAGGAGCTGTAGCCTTTTCAGAAGTAGATTTTTGTTAAAAAGTTATTAAGTTGCATGACCAAAAAAATTCACAAAATGTTAACAGGCTCTCCTGTAAGTATATTTTAGTGACCCCTGGAATCTCTGCTAACTGGGCATAGAATAACTTTTTGCTGTTTCTTGTTCAAAGCAGACTGAATACAAGAAGCTCAATGTTTTTGTGAAATACCTAACTTTCTCTTCATCATCTGTAAACTCCCTTCACTTAATAATTTTAATATTCCATCATGGGCATACATTTAGACATATAAAAATAAATATACAGGGACTTCCCTGGTGGCTCAGTGGTTAAGAATCCGCCTGCCAATGCAGGGGACATGGGTTCAATCCCTGGTCTGGGAAGATCCCACATGCCGCAGAGCAACTAAGCCCGTGCACCACAACTACTGAGCCCATGCGCCACAACTCCTGAAGCCTGCACACCTAGAGCCCCAGCTCCGCAACAAGAGAAGCCACCGCAATGAGAAGCCCGCACACCGCAACGAAGAGTAGCCCCCTCACAGCAACTAAAGAAAGCCCACGTGCAGCAACGAAGACCCAACGCAGCCAAAAATAAATTTTTAAAAAATCTTTAAAAAATAAATAAATAAATATACAGTTAAATGGCAAATACGAAGCTTTTAATTTTAACTTTAAAACCTATTGATCTTAACGGAATAATATGACAATGTTTATCCACATTAAATTTATTGTCTTAATAAAACTAACATTCTCCTTGAAGAATAGATGAAATATATCCATTATCTTGTACCCACATCTATATCTCTTTCAATGACTGTACAGCCACAACTGCTATGCATATTAGCTCCAACTTCAACCAAAGTTACCAACTTCTGCTCTCTCAAAGGCCCAGAGGAAACTAGGTAATGGGTAACTAAGAAGGATCTATTATACACAAGCACCTTAGCAGAAAAGCAAGGCCCAGGGAAGGTGACTTGTGCCCCACAAGCCGTCTTACATATCCATTTTGCATTTTTTAAAGTGGCAAAAATGAATACATGAACTATCACAGCCCAGATTTTTGCTTTCTTAGTCAGTCTTGTTCCATCCAAAACTCTACCCACTTCCACTTCACACCAGGTTATCCTGAAGCAAATCCCAGGCATATCATTCACCTGTAAATATTTCAGTGTGGATCTTTTAAAAATAAAGGCTCTTTTTAGGCTGTAAACATGACCATAACACAATTATAAAATGCAAAAATTACCAATAATTCCTTAATATCATCAAATATCCAACATCCAAATATCCATCAAATATCCAATCAGCATCCACATTTCCCCAATTATCTTGTAAATATTTTCAGCTTCTTTATTTGACTTGGGATCCAAATAAGACACATTGCAACTGAGCAATATGTCTTTTAAATCAACTTTAATCTATAGGTTTCTCTGCCATGCTTTTTTTTCCCTTGCAATATTTTGTTAAAGATAGCAGGTTGATTGTCTGTAGAATTTCCCATAAACTGAGTTTGCTGACTGCATCCCTATGGTGTCATTTAACTTGTTCTCTATCCTTTATGTTTTCTGTAAATTGTTAGTTGCATCTAAAGGTTTAATCAGATTCCAGTTCAATGTAGGTGATTTTGGGTTTTGGTTTTACAAGATGTGTAGTAAAGAACTTAATCTTGTCCCAAAGGAATCCAGCTTTTGGTTCCTGAAAGGTAATCTCTAAGCTCTTGCAATATCATCCCTGATAAAAAAATGTTTTTGTTTGCCTGGGGGCCTTGGGTCACACATAATTGGCTCAACTTTGGAGGGCCTGGAGACTGAGAAGTCACATGGCCAGTCAAAACTCTGCAGAGGAAGGTTCAGGTGAGCTTCCCTGATTAGCAATAATCTGGACATATTGTCACACATCGATTCTGGGAAAGTTACAGTGTCCACAGCTCTATGAGGAGAAGACAACTGAAACATTCATATTTGGAACTTTCCTGGCCTCTGTCCTATGCACTTTTTTCCTTGATTACTTTTAATCTGTATCCTTTTGGTATAATAAACCATAATGGTTAGTACAACAGCTTTCAGTGAGTTCTGTGAGTCCTTGTAGAGAATTATCAAAACTAAGGGTGCTTTTGGAAATTCCCAACTTGCAATTGATGTTAGAGGTGTGAACTGTCTTAAGGACTGCCCCCTAAACTTCCCACAAGACCACTACAGAGTGGTCAGCCATTGATGACCATGGCTTAATGCCATTAAATCTTCAGGGACTGCCAAATGGTGATGTTTTATTTCTATCATCTCTGTATTCGTTTTCCCCTCATCATATATCTAAATCATATAAAGATAGATATAGATATCTATAGCTACCTATAGATATCTATATAGATATCTGATATATATTATATAGGAATAACAGGAAAAATACTCAATTATTTTCTTCATCAGTTTTCAAATCAATGAGGTAGTTCCTTGCATCTTCCATCCAAAGTGTCAATGACTTGGGTTTTTCATGTCTTTATGTCATGAATGTAAGCATCAATTCATTGAGTGATTATCATTATTGATACTCATAATCTGACCATCTTTAACCAGTCTGGGTGCTAGGAGTGCTCATTGCTCTGAGCACTGGGCCTGTTTCTAGGCCTTTTCAGTGGACAGAGCTAGGAAAAATTTTTTCATACATATTATTCATTCATACTGATACTTCCAATTCAAAATTAGAACTACACATATAATCCTTCTATTTTTGTAGAAGTTTGGAAACTCATGGACCCTATCAGAGTTCCTGAAAGCTATCTGATTAAGACTTTTTAAAATTTCATTAAGTTTACACTTTGTGGGGGGTTACAAAAAATAAAGGGAAAACTTTTCAGGAAAGTGTTCAAAAATATCCAAGACATTCGAATGAGAAGGAAACTTAGGGATCATCTAGCGACCAAAAAATTCTCATTTATAAATGAGGAAATGGGGGCCTAGCAAAGTTCAATGAACTTGCGCCAAGTTTCAGAGCTACTTAGTGCCCAGGGCAGAACTAGGACCAGGCCACCTAACTCCTAATATTATTGTTCCTTTTTTTCTGACTCTTATCCCTAGGGTTACCACTCTCATGTTGCAGAACTGAAAAATAGAGCAGAGAGGAACAGAAAGGAATATGGAGCTCAATTATGATTTCATAGTGCCTTGGAGGAACCGAGAACTCAGAGCACAGACCTGCACGAAGGAAGCAATACTTACCCACCTTCGGTAGAAAATGTTCGTTTGGTTGTTCTTCCAAAGCACTATTAGGTTGCACTGTGTCCTCTCTCCTTTCCTTTTGCCAATAGCCAAGCAGCCTCATACTAGGTTGGCCAAGGTAGGGCCATCTCAGCAGAGTAGAAGAGCTTTAGCCAGCCCACTCAGGAACAGAATTAATGACATGGTCTCATTAGTGCCACACAAAAAAAGAATCCATCAAGCTGGCGACTTGGTGTAATGCCTCACTCCTCTTCAAATGAAGGATTTTAAAAGGATTTACCGGTTTGCAAGGCAGAAATAGAGACACAGATGTAGAGAACAAACAAACGTATGGACACCAAGGGGGGAAAGTGGTGGGGGTGGTGGTGGGATGAACTGGGAGATTGGGATTGACATGTATACACTAATATGTATAAAATGGAGAACTAATAAGAACCTGCTGTATTCTTAAATAAAAATAAATAAAATAAAATAAAATAACAAAAACAAAAAAAGAAAAAGAAAAAAAAAGAAAAGGATTTTGTCAGTTCCTCCCCAGGCATACTAATCTTGTCCAACTGTCAACTGCTTGTTATCTCTTTCAGTGCTTCTTAAACCTTTCCACTGAAGAACTGAGAGAGAAGAGTGCCAGCTGCACACAGCACAACACACACACACACACACACACGCACGCACGCACACAGGGGCACTCGTATGTGTAAATGCACAGCCCGGGGAAAGTGGCCCAACACAATCTTTGGGAAATAAACATTCTCCAAAGTACTATGTCTATCTTATTTGTTTAAATCTCACACCTACTCTGTTTTTCATATATAAATTAAAACTTTAAAAAATAAATAAAAACTTAAAAGGGAAAATTTATATTCCAGAAGATGCAGTATATTTAAGAAAGACTTTAAGAAATCTCTCCCCCTCCTCAATCATGGCACGTCTCTTACATCCCCATTTGAAAAACCCCTACTTGAGAAAATTATATAATAAATTTTTATTGCTCTGAGGTAGAATTCATACTCTTAAAGGTAATTTAATATTTTTTTAATTTGCATTTTTCTGCTCACTCAACCAATATTTATAGCGTATCTACTATTTTTCTTGCTCTTATTTTAGTAAAATCACTAATTAAGGTGTTATAATGAAGACACTCACATGATTTGTGCTTTCCTGACAGTAATGATATAAAAGTAAAATATAAGTGTACTCAAACTGTACAAAATGTTACTATATTTTCATCATAAGGGTAAACTAAATGTAAAAAAAGTGTAAAATTATTTTTCATATAATGTCCAAGTTATGTCTCTTCTAAAATATTCAAAAGCATCTATTAAAATTAAAAGGGAAAGCATAAATTAAAATGAACAAATGTCAACATTTTAAATTAAATATTTTAAATTTAATTTTTGAAAATTTAATTAAATGTTACTAAAAGGTTTATAAAAATAAAATGATTCTTCTTTCAGAATTTACTGTCCTTCTAGTTGCCAATGCAAAGAATTGGTATCATGCTTCATAAACATTTTAATTAGAACTTCATGTATACAATTTAAGAGGGATATGAATTACTTAATGTTGCAAAATATTCTTCAGCCACCATGTGCGATAGTTGTGAAATCACCCTAAATTTGTGAACACAAAAGAAGTAAGACAAGTGTACACTCAGCCGTATTGGAGACCAATAATTGGGATATGGGAAAATGTAGTCATTCTTATTGAAAGAGAAGTTTGAAGAATTGATTAATTTGTCTTTCCTCTTATCCAAACACCTCCATCACCCAATGCTCCCGAGACTTCCCAGCACTGTGGGACCCTGTCTTTGCAAACAGCACGACCCACAAACCTTCCCAACATTCCGAGGCAGCCAGCAAGAGATGTGCGAAACGTTTTCCTGGGGGTTAAACAGTGTTGGTTATAAAAGTGGATATTTAGGCTTATGGCCGTGCTATGTAAATGCTGAATGCCCAAGTGAGGGGGGGCCCGGGTGCTGTTTAATACTCTGTGGTGGGGCGGGGGAGTTCTGACATGCAAGGCCCTCTAAAGCCAGGGCAGGCCTCGCTCGCCCCAGTCTGAGAGCCGTCAGAAGCCTCCAGTACATAAACATAATGGAGTAGAAAGAGTAGGTGTGACGTGAACGCCCTCTACTCTGCTCCAGAGAGAATACAGAGTGAGAAGAGGACCTAGAAACAAAGAGTTTACAAAGCACTTTTGTTACTCAGGCCAAGCTCTCTCTGCTCGCTGCACAACAGGCCAATAAAGCAGAGACGAGGTGCTGAGGCAGGGAATACGACTTTATTACGGCAGACGGAGAAGATGGCAGACAGATATCTCAAATTAACCACTTTATAGGGGTTTGGATGCCAGTTTCTTTTATAGCACAGAGAGGGGGAGGAGGTGGGGAAGTAAAGTAAAAAGGCCATAAGTTTTACAAATATCCCCTGGCCAGCTTCAGGGAGGGGATGTGTTAATTTCCGCTGTCTTGCAGCCATCCACAGGTGGACAGGGTCTGGATGTTTCCCTGAACAAAGGCACTTTGGTTTGACATTCAGGCAGAGGGGCAGGGTTCCCTGAGGCAGGCCAGTATGTATAGACAGTATCCTTTTAGTGAACAAAAGCAACAGGAAGCAAAGGTTAAAGTAAAAGAAACAGATCCAACATGTAGTCAGATTTGGCTCGTCCCTGTTACACTTTCTCATGCATTATCTACCTACCCAGGGAGGTTAGTATATAGAGCAGATATGATTATTACTACTTACAAATAAGGAAACTGAGGCACAAACTAAATTGATGTGATTCTCCAATGGTAACCTAGCCACCACTTGGTGGAGCTGAGACCAGAACCCAGGGCTCTTGGCTCCCTGCCCACTGAACCTGCTTTTCCTGTCTGCTTCTTGATGCTCAGAGTTGCTTCTATATTTCTGTCAGGGTTTTGATAGTTGAAAAGAATAAAAGAAACATGTTGTTTTGCCCTCTTTAGTGTTTAAGGATTTGGAGGTTCAGGGGTGGAGGAAAAGGGAAGTCATTTTAATAGATGTTTTCTGAACTTATTGAACTTCAACATCTTGGAACTAACATAAACTGAAATGTTTCCCGTCAAATAGTGATTATGTGCACAACAATAAAATTACTGTATTTAGTCTTCTGGGGAGTGGTCAGCATCTTCTTTCATCCTTTTGATTTGAATTTCCTTGGGCTACTGTATAGGGATGTTTTCCGTCCTTACGTGGCAATTTGAGAAGGGTAGCTAAGTAGCATCGTTGTTATTTACCATGTGGTATGCACTATTTGGGAGTTGGGGGCTGAACCTGACAGAAAATTAAACGTGATTTCTGCCTCAGAGGTCCTCATTTTACTCTGATGAATAGATTTGGCATGTAAACACGGGAAGGAGAAGAGAATCCCAACTTCAAGGGAAATGGGGTAGAGATACACCCAAAAAGACATCTGTCTGTGGGATTACCTAATAAATTTAACTTGGATGATGAGTCAAAGAAAGTTAATAGACTTTTAAGCTATAAACCAAAGGCTACAAATGCTGCCTCTAAAGCTGATCTCCACACCTCCAATCTTCTTCCCGCAAAGTTTCCATACAAGTCATTGTACGGCATCTGCCCACGAACCAGGTTCTTGGTGACATTCTGTCTTCTTCACAAAAAATACATACTCCCCTCTCTTTCTCACTGTCATTTCTGCATTCCAAAAAAAATCAGGGCACTAGAAATAAGCATCAACTTATCTTTACTCACAGGGATGGATGGATGCCTATTTAGGAAGACACTTATGACAAAATGTGGCTAACCAGTAGAGGGGGCCTGGGCTTCACATTTGGTGTGCTTTAAAGACACAAGAAACCAGAAAGAAGGGTGTCTGGGTGAGGTCACAAAGCAGAATAAATCAGGTGTAGAGCACGTTTACAACCACTCAAAAGGTTTTGTGAACATTCTCTCTATATCTATACATTCCTGCGTGGGCATATGGAAAAGGAACATTATGCAGACTAGAGGAATGAATCACTCCTGATCCAACAGTGCATGACATTTCTTACTTGAGCTCTCTTGCATTCAAATTCTTATTACTCAATGATTCTTCATTTTTACACAGTTTTTCCATTATGACACACATGTGCAAATTCCTCAACTTGCCATGGCAGACTTTGGCAAAACGCTTACATGAACTCTTTGGTGAACTCTTACCTTCACGTATCTAGAGATTGTTATCGTCAGCAGAACAATTACTCTAGGTTGGCATACTAGTGATTAAAACAATCTTAATGACCAGGAGCCTAACCCAGTTGTAAGGGCTAGGCCCTAGAGTCAAACAGGTGAAACTTCAAATTCTGGAATCTACCACATGCCAGCTTTGTGGACTCAAGCAAGTTATGTTAACTCACTAAGATTTGATTCATCTGTAAAAAGGAAATCATAATACATAAAATTTTCTTTTTTTTTTTAATTGGGGTATAGTTGTTGTACAATGTTGTGTTAGTTTCTACTGTACAGCTAAGTTAAAGAGTTCCCTGTGCATTACACAGCATGTTCTCATTATTTATCTATTTTATACATGTTAGTGTATATATGTTAGTCCCAATCTCCCAATTCATCCCACCACCCCCTTTGCCCCCCTTGGTGTCCATACGTTTGTTCTCTACATCTGTGTCTCTTTGAGCCAATCTCTCGGAAGAGTAGGTACTGAAAAGTCTTGACTGCAGAATATGAGATGGAGTAAAAGGAAGAAAGGCAGTTTAACAGTGAGTCAGGTGAAGGAGGGGAAGAATAACTGAATATGTATTTTAGGAAAATTCAGATGATTAAAGAAATGGCCATCCAATATTTACTGATTGAGCCGGCAGTTAAAGGTGGAGTAGGCACTGCCACGCTAATATTCCAGCACATTAACTTCTTAGTTTGTGGTTTGGCACAATGGTTATTGTAGTAAAAGGCATTTTTACATTAAGTTGTATGTAAATGTACATTGAAATGCTATACATACAGATGAGCAAACAGAACACTAATGGAAAACAAAAAAATGTGAAGGACTAGGTCTTGGAATAGAAAACTTTTTCTACAGGATATGGGAAGCAAGTATCAGACATCCTGGTCTCAGCTCTCCCAGCTCCCACCTTCCTGTCCTCTCAGGCCACTTAAATAAATTCTTTCTGTGGTTTAGCCTCAAAAAAAAAAAATCATAGTAGTAACCAAAAATAGGATTGTTGGGTGGATTAATGATAACTAATAATAAAAGCAAAACATGTGAGGGAGTTGATATTGTTCTTGGTTTTCCACTCAAGTGCACAGAATTGGATTATCTTTGATTTGTAACACACCCTCATCACTGGTCTAAGCATGGTCCTCTTTTGTTTTTATTTATCTAAATTATGTACTTATATATGAATTTGCTTATTATTATTAATAATTTAAATACATGTGAACCAACCACCCAATACAAGAATTAGAACATTAACAATCATTTGCACCCACCTATGGGCTTCTCCCCAGTCTATTCCTCTACTTCCCCTTCCTTGAATCTTGCAGTTATTATTATAACTTGTTTTTGAAATTATAGCTTTATCACATATTTGTATTCCTAATAATTCTATTGTTCAATTTTCTTTGTTTTCAACATTATAAAAGAGCTTCAGGCTCTATAAAATCTGAGGGAATTTCCTTTTTAAAAAAATTTTATTGCTCAGGTTATTCATATTTTTGCTTCTAGCTATTTATTTTGCTATATAATATGCCATGTGTGAAATTACCACAATTTATTTATCTGTTTTCTATTGATAAATATTTGGGTCATTTCAGGTATTTATCTTGCTAAGAGTGCAATAAGTGCTGCTGGGAACATTCTTGTTTATGTCTCCTATTGTACATAGAGTTTTTCTTGGGTATATACCTAAAAGTAGATTTGCTGAGTTAATATGGAAATGTTCAACATCAGATAACAACAAACTTTGCAAAGTGGTCGTACCCATTTACACTCCCAAAAGTTTGTATAAAACACTCTGTTAATTCACATTCTCTCCAATATGTGGCATTGTCCACTTCTTAATTTTTGCCCATTGAATGGGTATAAGTTGGTATCTCGTTGTGGTTTTAATATGCCTTCCCCCAATAAATAATGAAGTTGACCTTCTCATAATGATTTTATTGATCATCTGTGTTTTCTTCTGTGAAATTCCTGTTGTATTTCTTGCCCATTGTCTATTGGATTGTTTGCTATTTCCTTATTAATTTGAGGAAACCTCTATATATTCTTACTATTAATCCTTTGTTGGTTAGTTGGGTTGCAAATATCCTCTTCCAGTTGGTACCTTCTCTCTTTTCTTTTCATGAGATATCTTTTGGTGTTCAGATCTTAATTTTAATGTCATCAGATTTCTCTTTTATGGTTAGAGGTTTTTTTATGTGTCTTTAATAAATTCTTCCCTACCTCAAAGTCAGAAATGTATTTACCTATATTTTCTAATAAAATTTACAGAATTTTACTTTTAACATTTAAGTCCTTAATTTATCTGGAGTTCATTTTTACAAATGACTTAAGGAAGGAATCAATATCATTTTTTCCATTATAGATCACCAGTTTTTACAAATTCATTTATTGAATAGTCCCCCCATTCTCCATTGATCTGCCAGGTCACATCTGTCATGTAACAAAATTACATATATACATGGAATATAGGTCTGCTTCTGAGTTTTCTACCTGCCCAAAAGTTTATTTTTCTATTTCTGAAAAAATATCATACTGTATATACTACAGCTTCAAAATAAACCCTGTTGGCTAATAAAGCAAATCTCCCCTCCCTACTCCTCTATAGAAATGTTTGACTTCTTGGTCCTTTATTCTTTCACATAGTTTTTTTTTTTTTAATTATTTATTTATTTATTTATTTTTGGCTGCATTTGGGTCATCGTTGCTGTGCGTGGGCATTCTCTAGTTGTGGCCAGTGGGGGCTACTCTTCGTTGTGCTGCACGGGCTTTTCATTGTGCTGGCTTCTCTTGTTGCCGAGCACAGGCTCTAGGCACTCAGGCTTCAGTAGTTGTGGCACGTGGGCTCAGTAGTTGTGGCACAGAGGTCTAGTTGCTCCGTGGCATGTGGGATCTTCCCAGACCAGGGCTTGAACCCGTGTCCCCTGTAATGGCAGGCGGATTCTTAACCTCTGCGCCACCAGGGAAGTCCTCACATAAATTTTAGAATAAACTATCACATTCCATTAAAATCCTGCTGAAATTTTTGTTGGAATTGCATTAAGTCTCTGAGCCAATATGAGGAGAATTGAAATATTTATAATATTAAAGTTTTTTTCCATTTAAGAAATAAGAAATATGTATCATAGTATTTCTCTTTATTTATTTAGGACTTCTTTAATGAATCTCAATAGTTTTAAATTTTCTCCAAGGAGGTCCTGCACATCTTTTTAAAAATTTTTATTCCTATATATCTGATTTTTTTAATATATCATAAGTGATATCTTCTTTTAAATTACATTTTATGGTTATTTGTTACTGGTGTACAGAAATGAACTGACTTTGCTAAATTCTCCTATTATTTCTAATAATATAATACTTTGCCCCAAGTGTCTTTGATTTTCTATGAGGCTATCATGTCATCAGCAAATAATTGGCAATTCTATTTCTTCTTTTCCAATCCTTATGCCTCTACTTTCTTTTTCTTGCCTTATTGCACTAGCTAAAACTGTCAATACAAGGTTGAATAGAAATGATGACACTGGGCGCCCTTAATCATTCCCAATGTTAAATGGAATGCTACTATTGTTTCCCCATTAAGTATAATGTTTGCCATAACATAATTGTCCTTCATTAGGTTAAGCAAATTCTTGATTTGCTAAGAATTTTTATCATGAATTTATGCTTGATTTCTATGAAATATTTCTCAAAACCTTTTAAGATAATCATGTTATTTTTGTCCTTGAAGCTGTTCATGTTGTGAACTACATTTATAGATTTTCTATAAATCTATTTGCATTCTTGGGAAAACCCTACACGGTATATTTTACTTTTATACTCTGTTGGACTTAGTTTGCAAATATTTTATTTAGGATTTCTACACTTAAAACCCTCAGGAAATTATCTGTAATTTTCTTTTCTCATATTATCCTTGTCTTGTTTGAAGATCAAGATTATATGACCAAGTTGGACCTGCCCTGGCCTGGGTCAGACAGCGGAGGTGACAGACCTCTGCTGGTCCCAGTAATGATGGCGGTGTTTCACGATGAGGTGGAGATTGAGGACTTCCAACATGACGAGGACTCAGAGAAGTACTTCTACCCCTGCCCATGTGGGGATAACTTCTGCATCACCAAGGAAGATTTGGAGAATGGGGAAGACGTGGCAACGTGCCCTAGCTGCTCTCTCATTATAAAAGTGATTTATGACAAAAATCAGTTTACATGTGGAGAGACAGTCCCAGCCCCTTCCACCAATGAAGAACTAGTTAAATGTTGAAGAAGACTTTAGGACTCCAAAGCCTGAACTTTTGGGAATGAGCCAAGCTGGAAAACTCAAATGCAAAGTCACTGGCTTCTTCATGGGGACAGTCATTTTTTAGTTTGCTGGTCCATAGAGTGTGGATCCTTTCCATTGGCTGCCAAGTTGAAGAAGCAAGTCCACCACATGACATACCTGGATTTTGTGCCTAGAACTTTGAATTGCACGTGCTCTTAATTTTTCATCCAAACTTAAAGGAAGATAATTTCAAATCAGTGCTTTCTTTTGCTCAGTTTTGTTATTTTTATATCTTACACCTAATTACTTCATTATCTGATAACAGCTTCATCTACCTCAAAGTCATTAGGATTCTTTAATTTAAAAAGGGATTTTATTTTTTAGTTGGTTAAAAAAAAAAGATTATATGGCCTCATAAATGAGTTGGGAGTATTCCCTCCTTTTCTAGTCTTTATTACAGTTTGTACTAAGTTTAATATGATATGTTTCTTGAAAGTTTAGTAGAATTGCCTGTGAAACCACTTGGCCTAAAGTTTTATTTGTGAGATGATTTTTTTAATTGCTTTAATTTCTTAAAGTTATGGTACTATTAAGGCCTTCTATTTCTTCTTAATTCATTTGGTAGATTATATTCTTCTAGGAAGTTGTCCATTTCATTTTCTTCAAATGCGTTTCTATAGTGTGGAGATGATATTACAAACAATAACATTGACATATTTTGCTCTCATCTCATTCATGCTCCAGACTCCTGAGGTTTTAAAGTTGAGATGAAAAGATGATAAGAAAATACTAGTTTTTAAATTACTTTTCTTTTTTTCCCTTGATCACTCTTGCCACAGGCTTGCCACAGGCTTGCCTATTAGTTTTTTCAAAGAATCAACTTTTGGTTCTGTTGATCTTCTGTATTGTTATTTTTGTTTCCATTTCATTAATTTTGCTATTATTTTTCTCATCTCCTTCCTTCTACTTTCTTTAAATTTATTGGGGTTTTTTTTTCTATCTTAAAAAAATGTCTAACTTAAAGACACCACCTTTTGATATTGTGTAGAACTTAAGTCTAGGTTATGGTAGACATAATTTCTCATTTTCTTTTCTTTGGTCTTTGGTAGTTTTTGAAAGACAACACCAAACTTTATCCAAGTATTTAATTATCTTTATGTCATACACCTCTAGCAGCATCTGGATTTGCTTCTTTTCTTATTTGAGGACCTTTTCCAATACTCTTTTCAATATGGGTCTTTGTGTGACAAATATTTTGAGGCCTTATGTGCCTGAAAATATTTTTATTATACCCTCACATTTAAATGACGATTTGGCTGGATATAAATTTAGGCTCAATGTTCTTTTGTCTTTTCAATATTTTAAAAATATTACCATTATCTTCTTTTTGCTCATGAAAAGTCTGAGATCCTGGTGATTCTTATTCCTTGGTGATTGATCTGCTCTATCTCTCTAGAAAATTTTAGAATTTTATTTTTGCTTGTAAAACTTCCATTTCATTATAAAATTACCATGGTTAGTTTCTTCTTATTGCTCTTGTTTGGAACTGCATAAATACATCATCATTTCTCTTTCTTTAATTCTAGGAAATTTATTTCCATTTCTTCAAGTATTTCCTCTTCTCCCTTTTTATTTTCCTCTTCTCCTGACACTCCTATTTTCTGTGAGCTGACGTTCACATTCCAATTCAGTCTTCTTTATCTCTTAGCTTTTATTTCACATATTCTTTTTCTTTATTCTTCCTTTCTTCTTCCAAAAGAGCTCCCTAATCTGATCTTCCAGCTCACTAATTTGTTTTTCAGCTACGTCTATTCTAGCGTCCATCTCTGTTCTTTCTACTATTACGAACGTATTTTTCATGCCTAGCATTTCCTCTTGACTTTTATGATTTCCTTATCAGTTATTTACTATGCTTATTTTATGTTTGTTAACCATTGGATTTAACATATTTGCTTCTGGTGGCATCTGTAATCCAGGCTGTTGCTTTCTTTTCAAGTAGTTTTTCTCCTGAGATATCTCATTACTTTGGCCTTTGAGCATATATTTCTCTGATGCTATCAGCTGTTCTGTTTTAGCATTTGGTACGGGAAAAGACCAAAGGGCAGATCCCAGTCTGTGTCAACATCCAGTGAGATCAAGGAGAGGGGAAGGGATAACATTAAGGTGGAGAACTCCAAGCACCAGACTACATAATTAATTGCTCGGGCTGTGTATTATACCACCAAATAACTCTTAAGATCAAGGCCCTACTTTTAGAACCCATCCCACCCTCCACCCCTCAAGGAGAAGCAGCCTTAAAAGGAAGTACTCCTAGGTGCTAGAGGGAGTTGGGGGTAGAGGGAGGTGTGAGTAAACGTTCAAGGTCCATCAATCCCCACCAGTTTTCCACACTCTGGCTTCTGTTCTGCCCTGATTGTTATTCTTGAGGACACTTACACCAGCAGTCTGAGCCTCTATTGCTAATTTCCACACAACTCTCCTGCCCTAGGCTTCAGATGTACACACACACACACACACACACACACACACACACACACCAGTTCAAAACAGGCTTCCTTGTCCCTGGGGATTTCTCTGGAGTTTTTCCCTATTATTTCCTACAGTTCCTCTGAGATGGATCTTGGGGTCAGCAGCCAGCCTGTGGTAATTCTCTATCTTGGCAAAATTGGAGGTTTTACATAGGTTTATATTAGACAAAATTGTGAAACAAGTATACCCTGGAACTTTAGGTGCAACAGGACAGCCCAACATTCAAAATCTCCATTACAATGCTTGCCTACCTGAGCCTCCCTTTAGCATCATCAGCCAAAGGTCTCTGCTATTCCTAATGGTCTTCGTATTCCATTAATGATGCTTATCTTTTCCCTATGCAAATACCGAATTAACCCAATCATGAATCTAATGGAAAAAAATGAGAATAGCAGAGTAGAAGGAGGCCTAGAGACTTTCTCTCCAGGTAACCAAAGTACATTTCGATAGTGGTTTTTGGAAGGCTATTCATTTACTTTGTTTAATCCAAAGGAATAAGGTTGTGTAGAAGGAAGGAGTAGGCTGCTGGAGGAGACTTTTTAGACAAATATAATCTTTCAGCTTTCAAATTTCACTGCGTATAATCACACATCCATATAACATTATAATTCTTATTAATGCTTATAAGCTAACAACAACAATAGCATGTCAACTTTTCCCATTTTAAGTCTAATGGATCAAAATGTACTTCATGATTTATAGGACCTTATGTAATATGGTCCTAACCTACCCTTTCAGCCCCATGCCTCTGTCTCTATTCTTCTATTCAGTTGGAATGTTTTCAGCTTCTTCCCACCTCAAGATATTCAGAAATCTTTTACTTACACTGGTAAGTCTCTCCCCACCTGTCATCCCCTGGCTTACTCCTACTGATTCTTCAGCTCTCACCTTAAATGTCACTTCCTTAGGAAAACTTCTTGACCCCAACCCCCCAGACTGAATCAGGACCCCATCTTACACAAACTCATAGCAAGCAGTAGTTTTCTTTTAGAGAATTTATCATAATTATAGTTAACTAATGAAATATGTGAAGAAGAGAATTGGTATAATATACTGCGAAGTAGAAAATAAAGAATTTTTATTCATTTTTTTGAACACATATATACTGAAAACTTACTGTGTTCCAGGCATTGTGTTAAGTAACTGGGAATACAGTGGGGTAAGAGGTAGACCATTCCTCTTCACTTTAATCATCCATTCTTGAGGATATCCCCTGGATATTAGGATCGCCTAAAATAATATCTCATCCAAATATACTAGCATAGACATAACTCCTTCCCAAGAAATTTCATGTCCTTACTCTCATCTCATTTATACTCTAGACTCTTGAGCCCTCCATTTGCCCTTCAGTCTCCCTGCCTTTTCTTATCTTCACTTTTTTCTCTATCCAGACTACATGATACTTGTTTTCAGTGTTTTTTCTTGCCAAATCCTCAACTCCCTTGACATCCTGTAGGATGCACTCAGCAAGCTTAAGCCCTGTATCAATCTGACACCCAGGCGACCAAACGTGGTTACAAAAAGTCCCATGACCATGTGGATTGGTATTTCTACCAATTCATGTTTTTCTCGCTTCAGATGGAGATTCTTATTGCTCAGGAAGTTTTCTATGTGTTCTAATCAATTTCCTCTCCCATTCTCATAGCAGCTTTTTCAAACTTTCACAACTCATCTATATGCTCCAATGCCCCACTCTAACACTGCGGATAATCTGCTTCTTACTTCACAGAGGAAACCGATGCCAAGAGTAAACTTCCTGGACTGCAAACTACCTACTTACCTGCAGTCAAAATTGCCCTTGCTTCCATCCCCCACCCACATCAGAGTAAAGGAGGCATCTCACCTCCTGACTCTTGCATTCAAGATTTCATTGCCTTCCACAGATGATCTCTAATCACCTTTATTTCCATCTTTCTCTCTTCTTACTCTTTCCAAAAATGCTCAACTTCTACCAATTAAAAATAAAACAAAACACCAAACTTCTCTTGACTCTGCATCCTCTTCTATCTTTGTTCCTCCACAGATAAATTTCTTGAAAGAACAGTCTACATTCACTCTTCTTCACCTCTTCCCACTCACACCAGTTTGGCTTCCGCCCTCAGTACTCTGAAATCCTCTGCAAAGATCATCAATTATCTCTTCATGACTAAATCCAATGAATTCATCTTTATCTTGCTTGACATCTTTTCAGAGATTGAAAGTACTCCCTTCTTCTTGAAATTCTCCTCCTTTAAACTCTCTTTTCCCTAGACTTTTAAAAAATATTTTCCCCTCTTGATCCATTCTCCTTTTATTTCTCTGGCCTCTCCTCCTTGGCAGGGAGGCATACTTCTCCCTATTTGCCCACTCCTGTGAATGCTAAACAAATGCTCTAGGATTCTGTATTCTCCTTCACTCTTTTTGAAGGGGAGGTAGGGGGGGAGTTTTTAATTGGCTTGTTTTTGTATTTTATTATCTTTAGACCAGGAACTAAGCAAATGAATATATTCCTCAGTCTTGAAGACCAAAAATGAATGCAAATTTTAAAATAATTTTTGTAGTTACAAATACAAGAAATTTAAATTCAACAAACACTTAATCTAAAAGTATCTGCTAAGGTTAGGTTAAAATTAATAGTCACCAAAATTGGATATGATTATATTAAAAAACTGAAACTTACATATTCACAGCTCCCAAAACATACCTATGAAACCAAAAAGAACAGGTCCAAAAAGAACTAGTAAATTAGAGGCTAATATAGTGCCAGTTTTCATAATATAACACACTTTCCAAGACTGAAGATTAGAAAAGAATGACTCTTTACTTACTTGTAAGGTTTATTCCCTTAAGAGATGAGTCACAATGTCAAAAACTCAAAACCTGGCCCCCATGAATCTGTGGGCTTATCTCCCTGAGCTGTAAGTAATAGGCTCCTAGACTAGACTAGCAGAAGGCAATAAGTAGCTGCAACATCTTTTCCTTCAGCCTTGATATTCCCATTGCATGATACCATCCACATCCTTGACTTCAACTATCAGTACTCTCGGTCTCTAAATTTTCAGCCTAGATCTCCTCGCCAAGCTCCAGAATTATGTATCCAGAACTTGTAAATGGCAGGGCAGAATATCTGACTCCTAGCACAACTCATTTTGCTCCAGTAGGCAGACATAATATATATTGATTTCTACAATGATTTAACAGGCTTTCAGAGTATCTTTATATGTATTAGAGAAATAAGGACTGAATGTCTGAATGAAATTGATTATATGCTCTTTGAGGGCTGGGTCCTTATTTCACCCACCTTAGTGCCCAGCAGAGTGAATGGCACATGGTAAGCTCTCAGTAACTGATTGCATCTGTTCACTCCTGTTAAAAACCTGGTAGCAATCTTCAGCATCCCTCTCCCAATCCTTACATCTCATCACTGCCACAGTTGGAATCCATCGCTCCAGCAGTTTCCTGCCCAGCTGCAACTTCGCAGCAGTCTGGCTAGAAGGGGAAGAAGGAGCCCTCCATGACCTGGTCCCACGTATCTTCCCGTTCTATCTGTGGACACTCTCATCACTGAGTCTCGACATTCACAACTGATGGTAGGTACCTGAGCACATCTTGTCTCTTCATACCTTCGGGACCATTGCTCATGCAGTTTTGTCTTCAAATGCTCGTCCGATCTTTTTTCAGCTGGCTAACTCTTAGTAGAATTTACAACTCTACTCAAGTTTCATCTTTTAGAAGCCTCTCCTGCGGACCCTTAAACTTAATTAATCAACTCTCCTCTGAGCCCCCTGTGCAAACCTCTTATCTTAACTCTCACCTCTTTAAGTATTTGTTTATGTATCCACCCTCCTCATAGTAATCCTTTGAGGCAGGTGGACTGTTTAACAGATGAGAAATTGAGGCAGAAAAAGGTTAAGCAACTTTCCCAAGGTCACCAGCTAGTAAGTAGTAGACCTACAAGTCATACCTCAGCTATCAGATTTCAGAGCTCCCATTCTAAACCATAAATTCTCAAGGAGAGAGACAGCACCTTATTCATGTTTGCATCCCCAGTGTCTACCATGGTGCATAGCACATAAATGCAATAAATGTCAAACTAAACGGCATTTGTTGAATTCTGCTGAAAAGTTAAGGAATTTAAAAAATGACTAAGATACGATCCTTACCCTCAAAGAAGTACACAACCTAGTGGGGCTAAGGAAGATTAGTAAAATACTGCAATAATAGAAAAGAATGAACTAAAGGGAAAGTAACTGAGAGTGGGGTAGTTTATATATTGAAACACTGGTATTAGAATGTTGAGGACCCTCTTTAAAATCTTACCCCAACAGCATTAGACATAGGATCTTGCTGGAACTCATGGTTATATGAAAATTCAAATCAAGTGAATTGTTGGAAGTCAAATTAGAAGATGTCTAGTGGCAAGCTCTAAAAGTCCGGCCCAGGCTTTGCCCTATTCACTAGTTTACCAATCCAGTTATGAACCTACTCTGAGTCACACACTTGTACTAGGAGTGGTGATACAAAGAATAATGACTGCAATAATGACATAGAAAATGATGGTAGAATTTGCAAATGACTCAGAGAACTAAGATTAGGTAACATGATAGATGGCAGAGTGAAGAATCAAAACAATTTTATTACCTGGAACAGTAAGCAAAATCAACAAGATGACATTTTAACTATCAGAATTTCCATTTACATTTTTAAAAAAGCAATTGCCCAAGAAAATGGTAACAATAATGTTAATTTAAAAGACCCAGAGGTTTAAGTTGGCTTTAATCTTAACTGTAGGCTGTGGCTGCTAAAAAAGAAAACTAGCACAATCTTTGGCTGAACTCGTACCAGCAGAGTGTCTGGATCAAAGGAGGGACTAGTCAATGGCCAGTATTCTATACTGCTTAGACTGCACGTGGGTTACCGCATTCAGTTTTGGGAATGATATTTTAAGAGAGACTTTGACAAACCAGAGTCCAGAGAAGCACAAGAAGAAAGAGTAGTGGGCTAGAAACATAGTCAACTAGCTAGTGAATTTAGGAATGTTTTGCTTGGAGAACTGAAGAAAGAATATTTTCTACTGATATGAACTGTCCCACATAGATTACATGTGAGACATGTAGTGAAGCATGAAGTATGAAACAGTAAACCAAGGCTTGATGCCATCTGTCAAGTGTCTAGGGATTTCTGTATCAGATGGGAAGACACAAAATTATTTCAAAAATTTTGTGTCACTTTACCTCACCGATACAAAAACTGGAGATGAAAAAGGTGGGACAGACACAAAATTTTGTGTCTTAGAATCATGTGAGTTCATCTTCCCATCTGTATGTATGGTTCTCTCTAAACTTTTGAAATAATTTCAAAAATTTTGTGTGATTCTAAGATACCTTTAAAATTTAAGACCCTAAGGAAATCTGTCATCTGGTGGGACTTGTATGAAGCCTCTCTTATCTTCCCTTTTCTCCCTTTTCCTTATTCTTTTTCCCAAGGGGCAGGGTGGTGGTGGTGTGTGTGCGTGGGGGGCGGGGGTGGGAGGGTGGAGTAGGGAGAGAGGAAGAGGAAAGAAGAGAAAAAAGAAAGAGAGAAAAAGGCAAGAGGAAAGCAAAACTTGGATAATATTAATAATTGCTAAACTGTATACAATTATCAATTACTGGAAGCAAAAGCACATAAGAGACATACAGGGTTGAAACTGGAGAGGGAGAAGATCTTTGGGACCTAGGAAACAGAGCTGAATCATGTATTCCAAAGTTGCAATACTCTAACAGTCCACATGTACTTCTTCAGGGTTACATTGACAACCTACCAGTAATTTTCAGTGGCCCCCGCCTCCTGCATTTCCAGGTGGTCAAGATTTATTTTTTGGCCCAGCCCCTCCGACCTCTCCCCCACCTCTGGCCTCTCTTTCTCTAACTTCTAGACACTCGCACCCTCAAACTGAACTCTGGTTTGCCAGAAACCTTTTGGTATTCCCTGCCAATCCTTTCTCTTCTTTCCGGCCCCAAATCAAGTCTTATTCCCAGATTGCACAAGGAGGTAGTTGGCCTGATTATCTGATTAAAATAATCAGATAGAAATGAATCTTAATATCTGTCCAAAAGAAGGAGATTGTTAGCTCTAGTGGGTCTCTATGTGTATTTTTTGGTTCTTAAGTAAGTAGCTTTTCATCAGATTCCTAAAGGAACCCATTCACAAAGCAATTAAAACACATTAATCTAATTGGAAAAAGGGTATACAGGAACTATTTTTGACTGGGGTACATATGTGGGCTCCTGGTCTACTTAGATGAACCCTCATATACTACTCCCAGCAATCATCAGTCTTATAACCACCTCACCCCAACCCCGGCCCCAATTTCCTTCTCACTTTTACAAACAACATAACTCACAGTAGAATAAGGTATTGCTTAGGAAGAGTGAAGGGCACAAGAACAGTGAGCGGGTGGAGGTCCCAAGAGCCAGACGATCTTACACAAAGAATATAAAATAAATTAAAATAAAAACATAAAATTAATGAAATAAAATGTATACATATACAAATATATATTAATTTTAATTTAAAAATTTTAAACTACAGAAGAGTTGCAAGAACAATACAATGAACTACCATATACCCTTTACCTAGATTTATCAATTTAACATTTTGCCACATTTGCCTTATCTATCTTTCCTAAACCATTTGAGAGCAGGTCCCATATATCAAAACTTTTATCCCTAAATACTTCAGTGTGTATCTCTTAATAAGGGTACTCTTTTTCATAACAACAGCACAAGCATAAAATTCAAAAAGCTTAACATTTAAGTAATACTATTGGGACTTCCCTGGTGGCGCAGTGGTTAAGAATCCGCCTGCCAATGCAGGGGACACGGGTTCGAGTCCTGGTCGGGGAAGATCCCACATGCCGCGGAGCATCTAGGCCCGTGTGCCACAGCTGCTGAGCCTGCGCTCTGGAGCCCGCGAGCCACAACTACTGAAGCCCACGCACCTAGAGCCCGTGCTTCGCAACAAGAGAAGCCACCACAATGAGAAGCCCGAGCACCGCAACAAAGAGTAGACCCCGCAAGAGTAGACCCCGCTCACTGCAACTAGAGAAAGCCCACGTGCAGCAACGAAGACCCAACGCAGCCAAAAATAAATAAAATAAAATCAATTAAAAAAAAAAAAAAGAGGTGCTGAATCATTAAAAAAAAAACAAAAAACAACGAATCCGCCTGCCAATGCAGGGGACACGAGTTCGAGCCCTGGTCCAGGAAGATCCCACATGTGGTGGAGCAACTAAGCCTGTGCACCACAACTACCGAGCCTGCGCTCTAGAGCCCGCGAGCCACAACTACTGAAGCCCGTGCGCCTAGAGCCCGTGCTCCGCAACAAGAGAAGCCACCACAATGAGAAGCCTGCACACAGCAAGGAAGCGTAGCCCCCCCCCCACCCCGCTCACTGCAACTAAAGAAAGCCCACGAGCAGCAATGAAGACTCAACGCAGCCAAAAATAAATAAATAAATTTATATAAATAAATAAATAATATTATCCAATATGCAATCCATAGGCAAATTATCCAATATGCAATCCATAGGCAAATTTCATAGAAAATATTCCTTTCTAGAACTTTTCTCCCAATTCAGGGTCACATATTGCCTTTGGTGACATGTCTCTTTAATCTCTTAAATCTAGAACAGTTCCACAGTCTTTCAGGACACTGATCCAGACCAGTGGTTGGATAGAATGTTTCTCAAGTTGCATTTTTTTCTGATTGTTTCTTTGTGATTAGATTCAGAAGATGTATTTTTGACAGGAATACTACAAAAGAGATACTGTATACTTCTCAGTACCTTACATCAGGAGGTACATCATGTCATTTTGTCCCATAATTGGTGACATTAACTTTGACCATTTAGTCATGGTGGTGTCTGTCAGATTTCTCCACCGTGAAAGTACTGTTTTTATCCCTTTGTAATGAATAAGAAATTTGAGGATACTTTGAGATTGTGTAAACATCCTTTTCCCCAGCAAAATTTCACCCAATGATTTTTAACATCTATTGATAATTCTATCTGAGTCAATTACTAGTATAATGGTTGCAAAATGGTGATTTCCTAATTTCATCATTTCTTCTATGTATATTAGTTGACATTCCACTATCAAGAATTGTCATTTCTCCCCCCCCATACTTATTTAACATTGTAAGAATAAGTAAGCACCCGTGGATTCTTTTTTTTTAAATTCATTGTTATAATTCATTTCCATCATTATTCATTCGTGATGCTCAAATTGTCCCAGATGGGTAAGTGGAGGTACCTTCAAACTGGCTCCTGTTTCCTTTTGACGCGTCCTCATCATTCTTTGAAAATGTTGCTTTATGGGACAAGATTTTCAAGGACATTTTATACTTTCCCTCCCTCTGTCTGGCAATCAGCCATTTCTCCAGAGTCTGGTTCCTTTTATTGGAGACTGGCATTTAGAAACCAAGGTCTAAGGACACATAATATGTTTCAAAATATTAAAATAACGCTGTATCTGTTTCCTTGGGTCACCATATGGAAGATTGGTGTGGTGATATGCAATCCTGACTCTAGCATTACCCGTGTGACCTTGGCAATTCCCTGCATTCCCTGGGGGTTGATTCCTCATCTGAAAAGAAATTGGATTAAATAAGTATTTCTTAACCTTTTCGCGGTCACCAACACGTTTGAGAATCTGATAAAAGCTATAGTCCCATCTCCCCAGAGGCAAGCCCAAAGAGGCAAAAAATTGTACACATTTTAGGGGGTTCAGTTTCCAAAGCCCATTTGAGGCTTCAAATCCCTGGATTAGGTGATCTCCAAGGTCTCTTCAACGCTGACATTCTGTGAGTCTACAAGCGCCCGCGATGCTGTCAGAATGATTCCTAAGAGCCATCAAATTTGGAGGGATTTATATAGAAACAGATGAAAAAGGATACAAAGAAAGGAGCCTGTGAGCAATGCATTGCTCAGCCACAGTTCTTTGCCCTTTCCAAATTTAGGATGCACAGTAGTCATAGGTGAGAGGTTTTGGCGGGAAGGTCCCCGGGTGGGCGGAGAACGCCGGGGCGGGGGAGGGAGACCCGAGCCGGACCCAGGTCTCTGCAGCCCTCCGCTCCGCCCACCAGGGCTCGCTCTTGCCCTTCGGCTGGGTGGCCGAGGAACTGGGCGGGCCGGGCTGCTATCCCGCCCCTGGCAGCGGCGAGGCGGCGGGGAGCATGGAGGGCGCCGCAGCCCGGAAGAAACGCGCCGTCCACGCCCCGCCCATCTGCCCTCCCTCACACCCGCCCGCCCGCGGACGTCCGCGGTGCTCCGGTCGCCATGGTGACCAATCGAGGCCCGGTCCCGCCCCCGCCCCTCTTCCCCGGCCCCCTGACGTCGGCGCACGTCAGCGGCGGCGCGCGCCTGGCTGGGCCCTGCGGAGCGGGAGGGACTGAGCGAAGGAGTGAGCGGAGCTGCCGTCGCCCGAGCGGAGCTGAGCAGCCAGCCCGCCTGCCCGCCGCCCTCCAGCCCGCGCTCCAGTCCGCAGTGTCTAGCAGCGGGGCCCAGCATGGTCATGGCGGATGGCCCGAGGCACTTGCAGCGCGGGCCGGTCCGGGTGGGGTTCTACGAAATCGAGGGCACGCTGGGCAAAGGCAACTTCGCCGTGGTGAAGCTGGGGCGACACCGGATCACCAGGACGGAGGTGCGGCCCGGGGCTCGGCGGGAGCGTCCGAGGCGAGGGTTCTGGAGAGGAGCTTGACCGAGAGGGGCGGCCGCAGCGGGGGCCTGGGGAGATCCCAGAGGCCGGGTCACTAGCTGAGGCGAGAGGGCCTGGGAGTATGAGGACCCAGGAGGTCCACGGGTCGGTGAGCGCCGCAGCGACCGGGGCCGCGTCACCCGCACCCCAGTGTCTTCCGATTGGAAGCCCGACCAGAAGGGGCTTTGCCTTTCCTAGGCCACCACGGTGGCCACACGGAATTTCACCCAGAGCCTCCCACCCGAGCCGTGACCTGGTCTGTGGCCTCCGCTCTGGAGCCCAAGTTCCGCGTCTTCCCTGCTTTCAGCTGGGGGTGGGGTGGGAGGGGAAGTCTCCGTGCTCCTGGGCTGCGCGGTGAGAGACGTCGCCAGCCCCGAGGAGGGGACCGCCTGTGCTCGGACTCCCCGGACTGGGCTTCGCGCGGCTCCCAGGACCCCGGCGCCCCTCCCCCGCGCGAGGAAGGGGCCACTGGCCGGGAATGCCCGGGCCGCCACTGTCCATCTTCTCTCTCTCTTTTTGCCAGACAGTATCTCTGACTTAGTGTCAGGCTAGTTTGATCTCGTGCCTGAGGCATTTCCACCTATTACTCCAGACAATAGAGCTGGTTAAAATGGTCATCTGTGCATTTGCACAGTTGGTGGGTTGGTCTTTCTTATCCTAGGTTATCCCTTTACCAGGTGTGCATTCTGGCTGTGAATACGCGTTCCTTAAGCCGCAGCATATTCTGCCTCTCTACTCATAAAGCCCTCGACTGCTTCCTGACGGTGAAGCTAGCATCCCCCCCTCCATTGCACATTCTAATGCACCGCACATATTTTCTCGCAAGTCTCTGTTCTTACCTAACCCGCCCCCCCTTCCTTTCACCGCTTCGAGCTGCTCTCCTCAGGGTCTCTATTTTAAGACGTGCAAATTAAATACTTTAGAAGAACGGTAGAAACAAAACCGTTCTTTAGAATAAAACCTTGTGTTTTTGACGTAGTCTACTGTGCCTCACTGTAGTTGTTCTGGAGTTTCACCCTTTTTCAGTTTTTTTCTTCCAGTTTTCATCCTATTCAGTGTTTCCCCTTATTAGTGCGAAATGTACCAGAGTTTGGATATGAAATAACATAGGATTCTTTTTCAGAATGGCTGTGTAAGGTAAAGGACATTTGAAAACTAGAGGGATTTTTGTAGCTGTTGTTCTTAGAAGTTTTGCTTAATGTGAAGAATTCCATTTCCAAAAAGAAGGGGTATGTGTCATTGTGTCATCCTCCCCTGCTTATCCTGAGGCAGCCGAAATCCGACTTATTTTTTTAGCATCAGGACCAAGATCACAAATTTTCCTCTCACAAATTTACCAGAGTTAGAAATTTAGGTTAAGTTTGTAATGATAAATAATGTGACTATAGTGAGATTACTTAATCTGATCCCAGCATTTTTAAAAACGAAGAAAGAAGTTAATTCCATTCCTCCAAAGAACCATGGCCCAATGCCATGCTATTTGCCCTTTAATTACATGAAAAGAAGGCATTTGTAATGTGTATTTTCATATGGGTCCTTGCTTAATGACTCTAAAAATCAAACAAATTTCACAAAGGACTTCTACAGAACTTTTGAACTAGATTGTTAGGTGGTTGAATTACAAACCCATCAGCACATAACATTTTTTTCTCACCAGCTCTTATCAGTATTAATTGAAAGATTTAATTGTCAGCTGTTACTTATTAGGTCAAATTTAGGTAATATAGTGTCTATTTAAGAACTGCTTAAGGGAAGCTGATAAGTGACTGACACTTTTTCTTGAGGTTGTCCTTTCAAACCATAACTTTTAAACTGATATATCTTGTAGGGCTAGGGGGCAGTGTGGAGTAGTATCATGGTTTGGCTATCAGTGAGATCAACGCATTTGTAATTGAAGGCACAGGTCAGATCATGAAAGAGCACTCAGATCCTGAATTGTGTGCATAGTATATTTGTGTAAAATGATTTAAGGTAAAAGCTAAGTTTCTAGTCCGTAGAACCCATCTATCGTTGCTTTTCTAAAGAAAGTGTTCTTAACATTTAAAAAGAAATAGTGTGAATTTAAGATGGGTGGGTATGAGTGTTGTGGTAATTTAGTGTAACTGGAGATATTAAAGATGAGAGGGGTGAGGGAGATAGCAAGGCATTAATGAAGAGAAAAGTTCCTGTACATGTCAAGTTTTATAAAGTTGCTCTGTGAACTTTTGTGGTAATTTTCGTTAAGAATTGTTTAGCACAGATGCAATTGTTTCTTACTGTAGTTTGCTGTATGTTAATGAGGATTTTTAAAGCAGTATTTGTTATCTTTATTCACTGGGTAAATATTTGTATCTTTAATAAATACAACTGCCTCAAATACTGTAAGTAAGATGGATACTGGAAACTTTAAAGTGTTATTTAACATTATTTGAGGTTCTCATTGCTGAACATACAGTAATTATAGTGGGAACAATTAATATGGCATAAAGAACAATATCAATAAAATATCATGATTATACTTACTGCTTAGAAAAATTTCTTCAATATAGTATGCACTAACATCAATATTAATTTGTGTGTTTTAAAATGTAAGGGTCTTACAAGGGTCTTACAATGTAAGGGTCAACAAGTTTGAACTCCAGGCAAATTTTAGGGTTTAGTTTAAACAGCTAAGTGATGAACAGTTGGACCCTTTTATTTTTAATTGGTTCTCCATCTCTTGTTCTGTATCACTCAAAAATGATGTATTTTCACAGAGCTTGGGAGATCCAATACTGCCTTTTAGGTGGAAAAAAAAAAAATCAGTAGACAAAAGAGATCTTCATTTTGGTCTAATCTATCAAATAGCTTAACATTGTTTAAGGAATATAATTACATCATTATCTGAAGCAGTGCTCTCATGTTAGATCTCTATGTAAATTTTGCACACAAAAGGGAAGGCAGGTGGTGGTAGAATCCAGCTTCTTAATATAATACTTCATAAAAGCTTTGTAGTATTGGTTTGTGATTTATGAATTAGAGTAGCTAATTTTATAAAATTAACATAATGGAAAAAGAATAATAGCATTTAGACTGTTAAACTATTTTAGGCAGTAGTGGTTGCTAGTTTGCTATATGCTGTGAGTGTCCTTGAGAAGTGTATTTTATTAATACTGCACTAGTAAAGAACTTTTTCCCTCCAGCTAAACATATGACTAGTTTTTTGTTGTTGTTTTTTTGTCCGTTAAGTAAAATTTCAGAACAGTCATTTGTGCCCTTAAACTTTTTTGTCTCTATAAAAGAAACATAGTCTTGCTGTAGAAAATATCAAGAAGAGTATAGTGCACAAAAAAGTACATGTGTAATTCCTCCCTCAGTGGAAGTAAATCATTCTTAACATTATGGCATATTTCCCTCCAGTCTTTCTTTTTTTTTTAATGCTTTTTTTTTCCCATGGATGAGATCCCATGGTAGATACACTTATATAAATTGTATCGTCTTTTTCCACTTATCATCGTAGCCTAAACATTTTGCTTATTATATATAACTTTATTAAACATTTTTAATAGCTGCATAGTGTTCTACCTTGTAGATGAATCCTATTTTACTTAACAATTTTCTTATTTAACATTATGCAGTTTCAAGTTTTCACTTATAATAAATAATTTGCAGCGAATAAATTTTATGTATATAACTCTGTATCTGCATTTTCAATTATTTTAGGGGGGAGGGATTGGAGGTAAATTCCTAGAAGGGAAATTACCAAGTAAGAAGGTATTGTTTTTACATTAAAGAAAGAGTGTATTTTTATTATCAAATCTATCATGTTTATTATTGAACATTTTTTAAAGTGAAGATAAATGAAAAGAATTAACTATAATATCACCACCCAGAGATAACCATCATTAGTTATTTTCAGACCTTTTCTGTGATAGATAATTGAGTTTTCTTCAATACCATACCTCTTGTGTTGCTTGACTAAAGAGCATATAAGTGTGTGGTCCATGGAATCTTAAAGATATTTCACACAGGTTCTGAAAATTATTTTATTAAAATGACATGTAGGTATTACTTATAATTAAGAAAATCTAGAATATAAAGCATAGCAAGGGACTTTCAAAAACTGCTTTTTTCACTGGAAATCATTCTGTGTGCATTTGGGCGCTTTTATATTCAGGCATAATTCGTAAACTAACTACTACCTTAAAGTGTAAGCATTTTTAAAGCTTTCCAAATAGTTAAGTACAAAATTGCATTTTTAGAGCAAAGGTAGAAACAAGAGAAGGGCATATTACACCCTGATTATGGTATTTCTTGAAGAAGAGAACTCAATTTTTTAATACATTTGAATTTTATATTTTGCTTTAAAATTTTAAGACTCCTCTCTGTAGTCTTGGTGTTAATCTTGTTCTGTAAAATATTCCAGATGTCAAGAAGCAGCTGTACGATGTGCAACAGGAGGAATTGTTACCAAATAAGTTAACCAGTAATGTTTGTATCTAGGCCTATGAATGATCTTTAACTGTGTGTTGAAATAAAAATTAGATTTTTCATGGAACATATATGCTTTGCTAGAAATTTTTCTTTAGTTTCTTGGCACTCCAGACAAGTAAAATTTGACAAGTTTATTCTGCTACATATTGTTCAGAATGATCTGTTCTTTGGGAAGAGGGGGAGACAAACATGCAAAAATAAGAGTTGTATAAATTTTTATATTCTGTAGAAATGCTTAACAGAGTTTCATGCATTCTGCTTTTAATTCCACTGGGAAATTCTGTCCCAGTCATCAGGCAATTAAGAAACCATTTATTTGGAAATAACTGAAACTGGCCTCGATTCCTGGATTCACATGATGATATTTGATTTATGGCCCACTACTGATGGCAGATTCATTTCCTTGGAGCCAAATGGATTCCAGAAATTCATTAAGATATCTTTCTTTCCTCTTTAGTGTACCTAATACCTCTTCTACCTTCCACCTCCATATTTTTAAAATATGTCATTTATGTATAAGTTCCTTTATACAGGACATTTGTGGAAAATGCTTTCCCACCCTTCAAAGAGAAGGAGCCCATATATCCAGTTTGAGTTTATTGGAAGCGTGAAAGACAGTTACATTTGGGAATTTCATCAGAAACGTTTCATTTTAAAAAAACATTTTAAAAATACTTTAAACAGGTTAACATGTGAACCTTGGATGAATTAAACTGAAAATTTGTTTTTTCTTCTTTAAAGTAAACATAGTATTTATGTGTTTTTCCCCCAATTACAAAAGATATGCATGTTCTTTGTAGACATTGTTGAAAAACTGGAAGAAGAAAATAAACATTCTTATTTTAATTCCACCATCCAGACCAAGAGACAACCACTGTTAATATTTGGTTCATATCCTCTTAGCTATTCACATATATATGTATATAATAAAATTGATGTCATCTATACATATAATCTGTGTTTTTTACTAAATCTGTTATTAACATTTCCCCAAGTTTAAAAAAATAATGTCTAAAGCATGGTTAAATAGTATCCTTGCATATGACTCTCTGTATTTCATTTAATCAATTTCCTGTTATTGAACATTTAGATTATTTTTCTCTCTTGCTGTTTCTCTTTCTAAAATAATATTTCAGAGCGCATTCCTGTAATACATCTTTGTGCATCTATCTGATTATTTCCTCAGGATAATCCCATAGCAGTGGAATTCTTGGATCAGGGAGTATGTCCTTACATCCATATCTGATGGCATGAGATGCCAAATTACCTCCAAAAAAGGAGTACCTAATAATTTTTGTCAGGAAGAATGCATATTATTTAAATCTTTCCCAGTTTGATAGGGGAAAAACAATATTTTTATTTGAATTTGCATTTCTTTGATTTACTTTGATTACACAGTTTTATAAGATGACTGTTTACATTTGTGAATTGCTTTTTGTCTTTTGGCCAATTTTTTTAATTGAGTTATCTTTTTGTTGATTTATTTAAGTACTTTTTAAGATAGATTATTTTTAATCACTTCTTTTATAGTCTTAAAAATTCTCTGTTCAATTTTTATGGATCTAAAAGTTTAGTGACATTTACCTTTCCTCCAATCTCTTTTCCTTACCCACCATTATAAAAGTCAGATTAAATTTTAATGAGGATTTATTTTATTGTATAAACTCTTACATTTTAAAAGTCAAATTTTAAACTGGAAAAAATGTTGAATTTATTTATTCTTAAAGGATAACTGGAGAACTCCATGTCAGTTTTATTACTGACTTTACTGCTTTCAGAAACCCTTTCATTTGTAGACCACTCAATCACAATCACTATTCAATCAAACAATAGGCTGGTATGTTCTGATTCTACCTATGATTTGATGTATAAGCTTGAAAAGTGCATTCATTTTTTTAATTTCAGAGGTCTAATTATATGGTAAGGATTTTGCTACTTGGTACTTCAGAAGGACAGTGTAGAATTAGTGTATTAGTAGTAAATAGCACTGAAACACATATTACCTGAGACAGCAAACATATGTTAATCCCTTCTGATTTTTCACTAGAAGGATAGCTCTTATTGTGTAACTTCCTTATAAAGTCCCCCAAAGCCAGTTTTGTGTGTGGTTTCTTTAAGTGCTTGAGATTAGTATTTCTTTTATGAGAAGTGAAATAATTTTTTCTAAAAGTATCAAAAAGTGTACCATTACCATTAAATTACATTTTGAAAATTGAAAAAATCCCTTTTATCCATCAGCTTAACACTATTTCATTTCTGCTCTTACATTTAATTCTTTGTCTTCCTTGCAAATTTGTGTTTTACATAGTTGTTACTTTTGCATTTTTTTTTTTTTACTTAATGTTGGAAACATTTCTATGTATATAGTCTTCATAATTAATATTTAAATCTTATTAAATAATATAATCATTTTATAGAGAACTTAGAAAAATAATAAAATGAAAATGACTAATGTTTCACAGATGGAGAAGTTAGCATATATAATAAATATAACTCCATTTCGCTTTTCTTTTTTTTTTCTTATTAGAAAAGTAGTTCATGCTCATTGAAGAAAAATTGCACTGAAAAGTAAATCAGGAAAATAAAATAATTCATGATTTTTTTTCACCCACCAATAACATTTTTGTCATATTTATATCTAGTTTTTATTGGTCTTTTTCTATATATACCTTGTGTTGAGACTGCAATGATATCCTGATTTTTTAATTTAATATTTAATCTCGTCATTTCTCCATATTATTAAAAGGAACTATTTTAATAGCTGTATAACAGTCATAATATAAACCTACCATAAATCATGTACTTATTTCCCAATTATTGTTTCTATTTTTTATATTATGAACAATACTCTTGAGTATATTTACACACAAATCTTCATCATCATTTCAGATTATTTTCTACAAATAAATGCTCAGAAATAGAAGCCTTAGGCTAAATGGGATGGATGATTTTTAAGGTTCTTGCTAAAGATTGCCAAATCACCTTCCAGAAAAATTATAACCTATTTTATATTCCTACTAACAATTTATAAAAGTGGCCATCTCATTGAATTTTAGCTCACAAGGGTGTTTACTTTTTCATCTTTATGAATATAATTTGAAAAAGTATTTTTGAGATATAATTGACATATAACATTACATTAGATATATATACATTTTCCTATTTATGAGGTTGAATATCCAGTGTTGCTACTTTACATGGGATTTAGTTTGATAGTAATTATCCTAGTTTATCCAATACGCTCTCCAAAGTTGTATAGGAAACCTTCCTTTTGTGTCCTAGCAGAAGAAATATTAATTTTTTATCACTGCATAAATTCATTGAAGGTTTTTTTAAGATATTGTATGCATAATTGGGAATTAGAGAGTTGAATAATTTAGATGAGCAACACCAAAAAAGGATCCTTTGATTTGGAGTCCCTTGCTTGACTGTTGTAACCATGAGATTTTGTCCTTGGTACTATGTTCGGAACTAAGTAGAGAAGGGATGCAGAGAAGAAGTTCCCAGAAATCTAAGTTCATAGTTATCTTTAAAATGAACTAGTGGAACACAACTCTTTTGTAAATTCAGAATTTCGTACACCATTGGGGAAATCCCCCAATGCAGATTTTTGTTGTTGTTGTTCATTAAATTTATTTTCCAAAATGTGTTCTCTTTGTTCTCACAGACCTATTAAGTTCCTTGAAGGTAGGAATCAGATATTGTTCATTTTTGTATCCTGGGTATAATTCCGGGCATACAACAGGTGCTCAGTAAATGTGTGAATAATAGGCTCATTGAAGAGTGAAAAGATGGAATTTGAAGTTAGAAAGCCTGTGGTTTTTTTCCCATTAATTCACTTGAGCTTTAGAACCTTTGTAGATTATGTAACATCTTTTGAACCTCAGTTTCATCAACTCACAAGTGTACTGCTTGTTCCATTTACTTCAAAAAATTGAGATATAAATGAGATAAAATATGTGAAAGGATCTTGTTAAATTAAAAAGTGCTGTACAGTTGTGAAAGTCATCATCATATTTCTGGGAAGTACTTGGTAAAGAGTCCCATTGTTAAGAAATTACCTGGAAGAGTATAGCAGAGACGATTAGCTGACCACCAAAAATCCACTCTTTCCTCTTCTTCCTGGACCTACAGCTCAAATGTTTCTTGGTCTCCCTTACATTTAGGTATGGTCATATGACTAAGTTTTAACTATTGTGTGCCACTTCCAGGACTGGCCCATAAAAACCTCTCAGGAGGGCTCCTCCAAGCTTTTTTCTCCTTCTGTCTGACTGGAATGGGGACAACCTTCAGGGTTGTCTATGCTTTTTTTTTCTTTGCCCATGCGCTGCGTGGCTTGTGGGATCTTAGTTCGCCGACCAGGGATTGAACCCGGGCCCCCTGAAGTGAAAGCACAGAGTCCTAGCCACTGGACCACCTGGGAATTCCCAGGACTGTCTATCCTTTACCCTTTACCACCTTTATTTAACCCTTTAAAGGTAATAAAGACTCCTTGTATACCTTGTATGCCTGCATGGAAGAGGGCTACCTGCTAACTTCTTTACCCGTCCAGTTTTGCTGCATGAACAATAAACTTCCGTTGTGTTCAAATCAGTATACGTTTTGGGGTCTACTTGTTATAGCAGTTAGACTAGCCCTAACTATTACAAGGAGCATGCTAACACACAATCTACTTTTTCATAATCCTCTGAAAGCAGCCTTACAAACAAGGGGTAACAGTGTGAAGATATAAATATATAGCCTTGTGGTCCACATACATACAGTCTGTGACCCAAGATAAAATTGAGGAGAGAATTATATTTTGTCATTAGAGAATTTTTTGGCTGAGAACAGTTAAATAATGAAGTTTATAACTCAATAAAATTTAATTAGATAACATATTTTTCACTTTTTCATTATTTGAGGCCCAGATTCCAAAAGAGTATCAAAGAGGAGAAATCTCTTGGTAATACCTCGCTTTAATTGGTATTTAGTATTTAAACTTTTTCTTTAACATTAAATATGATGCTCAAGATATATATAATAAAAAATTTTCTTAATGACAATCAGCATGCTGAGATTTTTTTAAACCATGATTCCTTTCTATTTATTTATTTTTTCTATTTATTAGATAATTGTGACCCATTTCATTATAAAAGCTTTTTGTTGGGGAGGGACTACTGGTATGTAGATGCACTCCAGAAGTTGTAGGGCAAGAAATTTTCTTCAAAATATGCATGTCTATGAAACTCCATGTTACCTTCCTAAGGAATATTGAGGAAATTAAAATATACACTTATCTTTTTATCTGGCAGCTTTTACCCAAAATTACCCAAAATAACTGATAATCCTGTATTCTATCATACTATAGTTGGGCAGGGCGGTCACCTTACATGTATTGGTTTGAGGTGGTTCAGTAATGTTCCTACTAGCAAGTACAATATTGATCAGTCACTCCTCTAGCAGTCAAAGTTTAGCACTTTTTACTTTCTAGAATATTTTGATATGGGAATAAACAAAATACCACCAAACATAATGAAAATAGCTATCACAAAACCTGCAAACTTTACTGCCTAGAGAAGGAGCTACCCGCTTTCTTCTTAGGCAATAAATTTAATTTTACCTGTCATGTTTAGTAATCTTATTTCCCTTGGGAAGCTTGAGTTCTTCTATTAGTTACAATTAATTCAAATTAGGAAACAAGCTATGGACAGCAAAATAGAAATAGAGAAAGGTAAGAAGTAAACCTTACAGTAGAACTTTAAGAGATAACAGGAAAGGACAGAGCAACTGTAAGGAAAGAAGAAAAAACGTATTAACAGGAGCCTAAGGGAATTAAGTGAGTTGACAGGTTGAGTCCTATTTTCTTGGTTACCTTTTAGGAGTATTGAACTATTATACCACATACAATAATTGATATAAAAAATTACCCTGAAACAACAACATAAACCGAATTATGTTCAGAATGCTTTTGGGTAGAATGTGAAGTACATTTCAGAGTTTCTTCAAAACTTATTAAAGTTTAGGTGGTTCCCAATTATCTGAAAGTTTTATCTGAGTCAGAATGGCTTATTTCCTAACCAAATGCCAAATACTAATTTTAAAAAATTAGTTCTTTTTGGTTCCATGAAGAAAGTACGCGATTGTTGATTTCTGACTACCTAGTTATTCACCTTCAGATGCATTTCCTTCAAATTGTTAACTTTTGAGTGGTTTGGGTTCCTATCTAGTTATGACAGGAAGAGGCCACATTTTTTGAAATCAAATTCCTTTAAGGAAGTAAAAATTTAGTGTGATTACTAACATTTGAGTTTTTGCACTTGATTTTTAAAACAAAATTTAATCCAATTGGTATCTTTTCATGTAGATGAGTTTTAATTATTTACACTTAGTTTTCTTCCAGAAAGGTATATCTCTATGCTTTGGAACCTATCACTTGCTTTTCTAAAACAATTGTATTTCAGTATAAAAGAAACTATCTTTTACTTGGCTGATCATTTGTTTATAGGTACTTTGCCGTGGGATGATAACTAATTGAAACTGCTGAGATTTTATTTCTTCGGTTTTTAAATGGAATAAGGAGTTATAGTTGTACTGAAAGAGAAGTATGTTTTATTAAAGTAACTTTGCAAGGTTATTCTTCATAGCACGTTAAAGACACTCCCAAACAATCTGCCATAGTGCCTTATACATGGTAGATGTTTAAGAAATACTTGTTGAATGATGAATGAATGAGCATTGAATTTAAGCTAGTTATCATCGTCACAGGGACCTACAGGCGAAGTCTTAGATGTCATTTTTTTAAAAGATTCTTAACTGGAAATGTTAACCATTGTATACTAATCGTATTTATTTGTGTCTTGTATGCAGGTGGCGATAAAAATAATAGATAAGTCTCAGCTGGATGCAGTGAACCTTGAGAAAATCTACCGAGAAGTACAAATAATGAAAATGTTAGACCACCCTCACATAATCAAACTTTATCAGGTATGACTTAGCTTTACACCTCTCCATGCTTTTCACATTCAATACTCTATTTTACATCATCATTTTTCTCTTTTATGTTAGTTTTTTCAGTCTGTAAAATAACTATATGCTTTTATTCATCTGAATACATCCATTTTTCTATATTTAAATTAAAAATTAGGAAATAAAAAACTACTAGCAGCTTAATTTTAAGTTGTCTCTCAGACTGTAAGTTATTTGCTTACAAAGTTTGTAGTTGTGCGTTTATGATAACATGCTTAAACCTGCTGGGTCTTGGTGGTGGTACCATTAATGAGGATATGGCAGTTCTGCTTACTTAAAAAATATATTGTTTATGTTTTATGAAATACAAAGGCTAAAATAGTATATTACTTAGTGGCATACTTTATAATACCTAGAGCCAAATGTTTATTTTTGGATGGTTCTTTTATCAGATAAAGTAAATAAGTCATTTTTTAAAAAATTAACTTTATTAAGATACAGTTTTTGTAAAATAAGCTGCACCTCTTTCAAGTGTAAAGCCATGGGGGTTTTTTTGTTGTTTTTTTAAATTTATTTATTTTATTTATTTTATTTTTGGCTGCGTTGGGTCTTCATTGCTGCGCGTGGGCTTTCTCTAGCTGTGGTGAGCGGGGTCTACTCTTCATTGCGGTGAGCAGGCTTCTCATTGCGGTGGCTTCTCTTGTTGCGGAGCACGGGCTCTAGGTGCACAGGCTTCAGTAGTTGTAGCACACAGGGCTCAGTAGTTGTGGCTTGCAGGCTCTAGAGCGCAGGCTCAGTAGTTGTGGTGCACGGTCTTAGTTGCTCCACGGCATGTGGTCCGGGATCTTCCCGGACCAGGGCTCGAACCCTTGTCCCCCGCATTGGCGGGTGGATTCTTAACCACTGCGCCACCAGGGAAACCCAAGCCATGTTTTTGTAAAAGGAAAATTTTTCTCAGATTTTTGAAGAGTAATTTATGTTTAAGAATGATAATGTAATACAAAACCCTTTTTTATATTTCTGTTCATTAATATTTAGAATTTTTATATTGGAAAACTGTTTTTAAGCTAAAATGTTACAGTACGCTAGTCTATGACTTTGATCTCCAAAGTATGATGTGTGTACCTAGTGGTGTGCTGGGCTCAGCCTGTACTTGCTTGTGAGAGCTGATTGTTAAATTTTCAGAAGTTTTGTGAGCCAGTTAACACCATGTTAGTGTCAATAGCTCAAAATCAGCGATGGTAGGAGTATTTTTACACCACAGAAATTGGTTTACAAGTCAGACTCTTTTTTTTTTCCCTCAGAGAGCTAGTGCTAGCACACTACTCTGTGCACTCAAATTGGTTAGCACAAGTGTCCCTTGGGGTATAATAAGAAAATATTAGAACTTCTAATTCTGTTTATCTTTTATATTGTGTGCCTCTTATAATGTATATATTTATAAAATGGCACAAGTATGTAATTTGTCTCTCTGTGTGTATATATTCATAAATATATATACATATATGTGTATATATACATTTACCTGTATACATACATACATGTATATATTTGGCTAAATAACTTTATCAATAGAGATTTACAATGTAAACCATGTGGAGACCATTGGAGAGCATTACTGTTAGTTGAGAATGAGAGACTATGGTGTGCCACTCAAAACAATTCCTAAAACTGCAGAGGGCCTCTTAGAGCAAAGTTATATCAGAGTGTTTCTCCCTTTAGGCTTTTTTTTTTTTCCCTAAAGAGGATACTTATAAGAAACTAATCACATCCTTAGAAGTCTGATGACCCATAACTCAAACTGAGGTTAAAACTACCATGATTCTTCAACTATACTTCAATTAAAAAACAAAACAAACAAACCAAAAAAACTACCATGATTCACATGATAATTCTGTCTTTATATGAACTCCAATAATCAGTTAAATCAACTTACTGTTGGACTTGTTCAGACCCAAATTGTAGGTAGCTGTTAGTTTTCAGACCTGTTTTAGGAATAGTCCTAAACGTAAATGTTAGAGCAAAATTAGTTTTTAGCCTTTCAGTAGATAGCAGTTAAATATTACATTGTTAGCATGTGCCAGTATGTATGTTCCTTTCTGAATTTAGAAAAACTGATTTAAATAAAAGTGTATAACAGTGGAGCTATGAAGAAGCTTTTGAACAATGTTTTAAAATAACAGTACTTTGTAAAAATATGAAAGTATAGTAGGAGGACTACCACATTGTGCCAGATTAGCTAGGTTACAGGCCAGATTAACTGAGCTCTATTTTAGAAGCTCTACCATATAACACAGCTAGAAAAGTCAGTGAGGAGGTAAAAAGTTGACCTTCAAAATGCCTGTTACCTATATTAGTATTTTTCAAACTTGAATGTGCATTATAGTCACCTGAAGATTTTGTTAAAATGAACGTTCTTTGTCAGTCGGTCTGGCATGGGCTCTGAGATTTTGCATTTCTGACAGATGCCTGGGCAGTGCTGCTGGTCTGTGGACCACATTTGGAAGATGAAGGGTCTAGATTTTTCACAAAAGTATTAGCATAAGGATATTGTCAGTCTTGTCAACTTCACCAGCTTCTGAATTATTCATAACTTGATACTTTTATTAGTAGTTTTAATTTAGGTAACTCCATAGAATGTTGCAATCTTCTCCTGTGAGACTAATGTGGAATTATTTATCCATAGGTAATGGAGACCAAAAGCATGTTGTACCTTGTGACAGAATATGCCAAAAATGGAGAAATTTTTGGTAAGCACATTTCTTTCCATTTTTTTTTAAATTTGAAAATGTCAGTAAGCCTTATGAATAGAGTATCTTCTATTAATTCTCCTGCTTGTTTAAAAGTTGCTAACATGAATTAGAAATTTTTAAGCATTAGAATATAATTAAATATCCAGTAAGCTAAAAATATGGAATATAATTTAGTCTCTTGTATTTATGATATTAAAGCTATTGCTTAATTCTCTCATCTGTGTTAAAGAGATTGGAGAATCAAAGATGGGGGAAACTTTCAGTCATATTGCAAAGGAGATTTTCTTTCATTTATCTTCCTTTTTACCTTTCTTTCCAGGGTAAAGATAGTCAGATATTTATTGAGCTTGTACTATGTCTCAGACATTGTACTTGGTGTAGGGGATACAGTGGTGACCTAAATAACACAGTCCCTGCTATTGTGGATCTTATAGTTTAGTAAGCTGTTAACTTTAGCTGCAAGACCTCTGGGAAGTCACTAAACCTCTCTGGGACTCAGTTCCTTTGTCTCTAATAAAAAAATATTTGATTACTTGGTTTCTATGATCCATTCTAACCCTTAAAAAAATTATAACTGTTTTATTGGTTCTAGCTTTCATCTATTTTATTTTTACTTTATGGAGCAAGAACACTGTAGGTAGTCTAAATATTTTGTTTTTTAACCTAAATTTAGTCCGAAATTGTTTTTTAAACAGCTTTATTGAAGAATTCACATACAGTAAATTGCGCACATTTAATGTGTACAATTTAATAAGTTTTCACACACAGATGTGTGAAAGAAACTACCACCACAGAAGTTTCTTTGTGACCCTTTGTAATCTTTCTTGCCCCACCTCACCACCAGGCAAGCACTGATTTGTTTTCTGTCACTATAGATTAGTTTATGTCTTCTACAGTTTTATTATATAAAGGTGCTTATATAGTCTGTACCCTTTCTTTGTCTGGCTTCTTTCTCTCAGTATAATTATTCTACGATTCATCCATTTTGTTGCACGTAATAACATATCGTTTCATTTTATTGTAAGTAGTATCCAATTTTGTAAATGTACCCCAAGTTGCTTATCCATTCATGTATGGATAGACATTTGGGTTGGTTTCAGTTTTTGGCTGTTACACATGAATTACTATGAACATTCATGTACAAGTCTTTAACTTACAGTCTACCTTCAAGTAATATTCACCACTTCACACAGAGTGTAAGAACCTGGCAATAATATACTGCTATTTAACCCTTCCTCGCCTTTATTTCCTTGTCATACATTTTATTTATACCTATTTTATAAAACACAGAATACAGTGTCATTATTTTTGTTTAAAAACTCAATTATGTTTTAAAGAGATTTCAATATTTTTAAAAATCTTATACATTTACTGGTGGAGTTACCATTGCCACATCTCTGTATGTAGATGCATGTTTTCATCTTCATTCCTTTATGTGGATACATATTTTTATCTGGCATCATTTTTCTTCTGCCTGAAGGACTTTATTTAGCATTTCTTGCAGTGCAGGTCTGTTGGCGATGAAATCTTTCAGCTCTTGTATGTCTAAAATAATCCTTATTTTGTCTATTTTTGAATGATATTCGTACTGGGTATGTAATTCTAGGTTGACTTTTTTCCTTTCAGTGCTTTAAAGATATTGCTCCACTGTCTTCTCATTTGCATTATTTCTGACAAGAAATCTGCCGTCATCTTTTTCCTTTATTCTTCTGTATATAATGTACCTTTTTTTCCTCTGGCTGCTTTCAGGATTTTCTGTTTACCACTGGTTTTAACAATTTGATTATGATGTGCCTTTGTGTGGTTTTCTTCATGATTCTTATGGTTGGTGCTCACTGAGCTCCTTGAATCTGTGAATGTTAAGTTTCCATCAAATTTAGAAAATTTTCAGCCATTATTTTTCTGGCCTCTTTGTCAAAGACTCCAATTGCACATATATTAGGCTGTTTGAAATCCTCCACTGCTCACTGATTCCAACTTTGAAAATTCCTCTTTCTGTCTGTATTTCATTGTGGATAGTTGCTATTTCTATGTCTTCAAGCTATTTAAATTCTTTAGCTATTTGTTTCAACTAGAAGCTTCTTAACTGAAGTTTTAATAGACGGTGTGGGCTTTGAAGCCAAAAAGATCTGGTTTGCAATGCTGGCTACACCATATTAATTGTCTTTCAAGAAATCTTTATTGAAAACTGACTATATGTCCCACACTGTTCTGTGTGGGAAGAGTACCACAATGAAGAAAACAGATGAAAATTCCTTTTCTCAGGAACCTTGCCTTTCAGTGTGGGGAGAGATACAATAGGCAAAATAAGTAAACTGTATAGTATACTAGATGATGGTACATGCTATAGAAATAAAGCAAGGAAGGGGGCATGTGGAGTGGGAGAGTTGATTGCAGTATGAGATAGAGTGGTCAGGGAAGGCCTTGCTGACATTTGAACAGAGACTAGAAAGCACAGCCATATAGATATGGGGAAGAGAGGGTGGCCCAAGGAGAGGGAAGAGTAAATGCAAAGGCCCTGAGGCAGCAGTGTGCTTGGTGTGTTCAAGGAACAGCAGGGAGTCCAGTGTAGGTGGAGAGAAGCAAGCAAGAGGGAAGAGCAAGAACTAGCAAGGACGAATAGTAGAAAGGTCAGACGAGGTCAGAAAAGTAAATGGGAGGCAGGAGTGGGGCAGATTTGGGGGCTTTGTAGACCATGTAAGGACTTTGGCTCTTACCTTGAATAAAGTTAGGGAACCATTAGAGAGGTGTTTGAGCAAAGAAGTGCTTGTATCTAAGCTAACATTTTAAAAGCATCACTGGCTGCTGTGTTGAGAATAGATTGTAGTGAGCAAGGATGGAAACAGGAGACCAGGTAGGAGACCAGTAGTCCCAAGTGAGAGATAATTATGACTCAGGCCAGGGTAGCAGTAGTGTACATGGTGCCAAGTGGTCACTCACGGTATGTTTTGAATGAGTAGAATCAATAGGATTTCTTGACAGATGGAGACCACCCAAGTAGAGAATATGATTAGGAAAGAGACCAATGTCTGATCCCCGAGGCACTCAAACATTAAAACCTCAGGAAAATAGGAAGAACTAGCAAAGAAGACAGAGAAGAAAACCTAGAGAATGCAGTGTCTTGGAAACCAAGTGAAGAAAGTGTTCTCAGGAGGATAGAGTGAACATCTATGTCAGATGCTGCTGATAGTCAAGAAACATAAAGAATGACAATTGACCGTTGTATCTGGCTCTTGGTAAGAGCAGTTTTGGTGGAGTGAGTGAGCCAAAGCTACATTGAAGAGCAGATGAGAGAGGAAAATGGAGAGAGCCAAGTAGAAAACTCTTAAAAGGATTTCCACTTCAAAAAGGGAGAAAAAAAAATGGGAAGGTAGTTGAGGTCAAGGGAAGGATTTTTAAATCTTTATTCATTGGAATATTTTTTAAAGCTTCGGGCTGTAGTTTTATGAGTAAACTAGATAGAAATGGCTATTATGTGTTAGATGTCATTTCTATGAAAATGGAATATTCTAAGTTGCTACTTCTTGCTAAGACCATTGATGATAAAGGTTTGGATCACATTGTTTTATATAAATTGAAGCATAATTTGGGGATTTTTCATGTAAAATAGCTAGAGTAAATATGGAAGATAAGACAGAGTAAAGTGTAGATTCAAGTAGTTGCAGGCAAAGCCAGCAAGTTTCTCATGTGGAGCCCATGAAGACAGTAAAATAGAAGTGGGAAGATGCAGTCCACGGAACATTAATCAAGTAATGAAAAATATGTATAACGTTTTAAGTGAATTCTGAGCCAAAATGTTTTCAGTCTGTTTTAGATGAAACAGAACCACAGAAACAATATTCAACTATGTATTAAGAACTATATATTAAGATTTAATGTTCATGTTTATAATGTTGGAATTACTCTTTACAAATATACCTTTAGTGCCTCCTCTGTGCGGGAGGGCATTGTGTTCCTTTTTTTTTTCTTAGTTTTGTATTTAGGTGGCCAGCTAGTCATACTCTGTGTTCTTGAAAAATAACTTGAAATTAAACCCTTCTGTTTCCACAGTCATCACCCTTACCTAGGCTTTCATCCCCTCATGTCTCAATTATGACGACCTCATGTTTTACCATGCCCTATTTCTTTTCCAGTCAAGTACATTTCTGATATATTTCCTATTTAATCTTCCCCAACTATTATTTTTATTATATTACTACTATGTTCATTAACCTTTACTTACCTTCCTATTATTTATTGGATAAAATTCAGACTCTTCAATCTGCAAATAGGATAACTCCACTAAGTAAATGGATGTGCCCAACTATTCCTTACATAGGTCTACAGATTATCCTTAGGTAAGGACAACCAAATTGCCTCAGTTAATAATCAGTCTCCCTCCCTTCCTTCCTTCCTTCCTTCCTTTCTCCCTTCCTTCCTTTCTTCCTTCCTTCCTCCCTCCCTCCCTCCCTTCTTCCCTCCCTTCTTCCCTCCCTCCGTTTGTTTCTTTCTTTCTTTCCATTTTTCTTGGTCTGTATCTTTCTATCTTACAAGTTTTTATTTTTGCAAAAGTTAAACATGTACTAAGGTAAGAAGTCAAATAATTCTGCAAGATTTGTTACCAAAAAATGCCTGTTTCCCATCCTCTTCCCCACCCCCATTTCCCTTTCTCAGAGGCAACCACTTGTACTTCTTTCAGCTGATTAATTTAGATTTACCTCCATTTTCCTAAGTAAAATGCTTATATTGCAGCTTCTGGCTTTTTCTGTTTAAGGCACAATCTTTTGATAGCTTTTGAATTCTTTCTCTACTGCTATAAGTAAGAAGCATATGTTAGAGGGGTGTGTAGGAGCAGTTGTGGAAGACCTTGAGTGTTTGGATAAAGGCTTAGGATTATTTGTCAGAGTGGGCATCTGTGAGCCAGAAGATGGTGAAGAGCCAAAAGGCGATGATATGTGTAAGGACTTTTTTAGGAAGATAAGTCCAGCAGGGGTGTGTAGTCTGAATTAGAGGAGAGGAAGGAGGCTATTTAGGGGACTTTTTATTGTCTAGAGGTAAGAGGCTGAATGCCTAGATTACGATGTTAGTTGTTAGATTCATGAGAAAAGATTTTAGGCAAAAGGCATTTCCAAAATAACAACAAGCCATATTTATTGAGTACTTCCTTTTTGTTGGGTACTATTTAAAATACTTTACATAATTTATTTATTGAAACCTCACAAAAACTTTGTAAGATAGGCACTGAAAGATTCAGTAATTTGTCCGAAGTCACACAGCAAATAAGTGGGAGAGTTTGAATTTGAACCATGCAATTCCAGAGCCTGTACATTAATAATTACTATCTGCCATCTCTCAAGAGTTCTTATTGACTGTCAAGAGGAAAACATCGAGAGTTAGGATTTAAAGCAAATGTGATTGAAGAATATTTGTGATGTGGTTGACAGCAATAGAGAGGCCTCGTTCCCAACTAAAAAATTACAAATTAGATTTTAGATGTGCTGTCGGAAATAACATCAGGACATTTAGTTTGATGTGAGCTGTTGGCAGTTGAAGATAGAAACAAATAACCTTCATAAGAGAACTTAAATTCAACACTAACAAGACAAACAACCCAATTTAACAATGTGCAAAAGACTGGAACCAAACACTTCACAAAGGAAGATATATAAATGGCCAATAAGCACATGAAAAATTACTAAATGTTATTAGTCATCAGAGAAATGCAAATTAAAAGCTACAATGAGGTAACATTACATATCAACTAGAATGGTTAAAATTTAAAAGATTATATGAAATGTTAGGAGGATATAAAGCAGCTAGTATTCTCATTCATTGCTGGTGGGAGTGTAACATGGTGCAGCCACTTGGGAGAGCTATTTTTCAGTTTTTTACAAAGTTAAGCATATATCTATCCTGTTACTGAGCTATTCAATTCCTAGGTATTTACTCAAGAAAAATGAAAACAAATATTCATAAAATGACTTGTACAAGAATATTCATAGCAACCTTTTTCACAAGCAGGAACAACCCAAATGTCCATCTGCAGGAAAATGTATCCAAAACAAATCGTGGTATAGCACAAATTGTGGTATAGCAATACAGCAATACAGGAAGATGACACAGCAATAAAAAGGAATGAACTACTTATACATGCAGCAACATAAACAAGTTGCTAAAACAGGCAACAATAATGTTACAAGGGGCTTTCCTAGTGGCGCAATGGTTGAGAATACGCCTGCCAACGCAGGGGACAGGGGTTCAAGCCCTGGTCCGGGAAGATCCCACACGCCACGGAGTAACTAAGCCCATGCGCCACAACTACTGAGCCTGCACTCTAGAGCCCACGAGCCATAACTACTGAGCCCGCATGCCACACTGCTGAAGCCTGTGCACCTAGAGCCTGTGCTCCACACCAAGAGAAGCTACCGCAATGAGAAGCCCGTGCACCGCAGCGAAGAGTAGCCCCCATTCGCCACAACTAGAGAAAGCCCGCACGCAGCAACGAAGACCCAACGCAGCCAAAAATAAAAATAAATAAATAAGTAAAAAAAATAATAATAATGTTACAAGAAGCTGAAAAGTGGTTGTCTCTTTTCACTCTTTCTGAAGAGAGGGGAAAATTGACTGCAAAGGGATAAGAGGGGACTATCTTGAGTGATGGAACTGTTTATTTTTGTTTTGAGTAGTGGTTATACAGAGTATGCCATTATCAGAACTCATCTAAGTAACCACCTAAGAACTTGCATTTTACTGTATGTAATTTATACCTCAGTAAATCCTTTTCTCTCAAAAAAGGGGAGTTTAGTAATAGAGGTATAGATTTGACAATTATCTGTGTAGAAGTATGAGTGAAGCTATAATTAATAATGAGACCTCAGAGAGAAGGCAGCTAAGAAGTGAGTTTTGATTATGCCTTCATTTAGGAGGCAGGTGGGTAAAGTGGAATTGGTAAAGTAGAAGAATATCTTGGGAAGTAAGGATAGTTTCTGTCCTGATTAGACAAGTGAGGGTTTAGAACGAAAAGGGGTGTGTTTTGTCGTTAAGAGATCATCAATGCTTTGAAGAGAGTACTTTTCAATAAATTGGGAGGTAAAGCCAAATTTCAAGAAGTTATGTACATATCGATGGTGAGAAAAGGGAGAAAGGTATTATAAAATTATTTTGAGGTTTTTAAGGTAGAAAGAAGGAGAGAAGGAAAGAATTGAGGGATAATTGGGGTATATAGAATTCAGTATTGTATCATGCTTTTTTTGTGGTGTTGGTCTTAGTGTTTGAAGAAGCTAGAAAAGAAGAGAATATAGGCAGGAAAGAAGACACAGTTGGTGAAACAAGGGTAAACGAGACAGTGAGATCAAGAGCACAGAGGGAATGGTTAGCTTAGAGAAGAGGAATTCCTTCTTCTCTGAGAAAGTGTGCATGGGTGCAGTTACAGTGAGAATTAGAGCTTGTGCTGAGGATATGGCTACAGAGGTACTTCGGGGGAAATAGAAGGAAGATGAATTTGTTAATATAGAATAGATTTAATTCATTCTGTAATGTAGCACATGAGACATCAGGGAAGGAGCAATACATTAGACACTGTAGTATGGGGAAAGGTTTAGAGCAGCTGGCAGTGTTCATATGACAGTCAAGGGATGAATAAAAGCATCAATGATTAGCTATGTGGGAGGGAATTCATGGTAGACTCATAGTCAGCAGTGCTTTCCAACCCAGGAGGGGAAAGAGTAGACAATATGAATGACCCAGGTTGGAGAATGGAATGGTACAGGACAAATGCATGTAGGACTCGAGCAGTGTTGAAGTGGCTGACCATGAGATCCAAGTTGAGGAGGGAGATAAGTGAAACAGCAAAGGGGTCTCATGAGCTGAGAACAGAACAGTGGAGCGACTGAAGGTTAAGAAGAGGGTGAAGTACTTTTGGAAAAAACATTCATATACAAAAAATAAAAACTCTAACCTTGAGTCTGTACATAACTTCCCAGCAGCTTGCCACTTTCAAGTTCTCTTCTGCTCCTGGCACTGATTGCCCTAACTGCGCCCTGCTAATTCAGGAAAGGCCATAGGTCTTTGCACTCTCCTCATCTGTTCCTTCTTTGCATAGAGAGAGGTTTCCTGTGCCATCTGGTTTTCTTGCTTCATCTGACTAGGTTTAGGCCAAAAAAGTGATTTTGGTGGCATGCTGAGAATGCATCTACAATGCATGATTCATGCATTATGAGGCTATGGTGTTTATGCCCTTTATTTTTGTTTGGTTAATTAGATTGTACCTCATTCCATAAATGGCTGAAGTAGCTTTAAGTGAAAATAATACAAAAACAATAATTGTAAAATATAAACAAGAATAAAGAATTGAATCGGAAAACACATGTAAGAGTAGAAAACAACCACGGGAGGTAGGGGAAGTGAACACAAATATGCAGGCAGTAAGGGCCTAAGCGCTTCAGGTTTGGCTCTAAGCTTTCTGGCTGTCAAAATGAAAAGAAGATATAGTCATTTACAGAATTTTGTCTAAAAGAAAGAAAGGTACCTATTCTTCAAAGAAAGGAAGACTTTTCTTGGTAGTAAATTCTAGAATAAATTTTTCCTTTGGGGTTACTTATGAGAGGTACTAAGTAAACCATATTTTTAAAACAAAAATCCAATTAAAACTGTTAAACTTTTCAGAGGCTTCATTGTTTTTGGAATAAAGTCCAGGAATCTTAACAAGGCCAACAAGGATGATTACACTGTACACATCTGAGCCTTAAAAACAATAACAATAAAGACTATCGTTCCTTGAACATTTGTCAAATGCTAGGCATTGTGCTAAGCCCTATACATTTACTGTGCCACTTCGTCCTCTCAAAAATCTTATAAGATAGGGACTAGTAATATCTCCGTATTACAATAGTGGAAACTGAGGAACAGGTTAAACCATTTGCTCAGGTCGCAGAGCACGCAAGCAAATAAGCGACTTAACCAAGGCTTGAAGCCGTAGTCTGTCTTCAGAGCCTAAACTGTGAATGACTCCACTATACTAACTGGTTATATGCCTTCTTAAAGTTTTTTGAACTTAACAAGCTTCTTCTGTCATTCACATCACACGTTACTCTTTCTTCTGCCGGCAGGTTTCTCTGCCCTCCCCTATCCCCTTAAGCATGTCAATTAATTGAATCTTGGAGGATATAATTGATTTAATCATAATTAATTAAATTATCATTAAAACTAAAGACAGGCAAAGCATGTAACAGTTTTGTCCACGATGGTGTATATAACTAACTGTTCTTATTTTTTTTTTTTTTTAAGAAATTGGTTAGGTATCAAGGGGAGGTAGAAAGGAACTTGATTAGATACCAAGGGTGGGGGAATTCTTTTTTTTTTTTTTTAGACACCAATTGTACTTGAACATTTGTTATTTTATTTTATTTTATTTTTAATTTATTTATTTATTTTTGGCTGTGTTGGGTCTTCGTTTCTGTGTGAGGGCTTTCTCTAGTTGTGGCAAGCGGGGGCCACTCTTCATCGCGATGCGCGGGCCTCTCACTATCGCGGCCTCTCTTTTTGCGGAGCACAGGCTCCAGACACACAGGCTCAGTAGTTGTGGCTCACGGGCCTAGTTGCTCCACGGCATGTGGGATCTTCCCAGACCAGGGCTCGAACCCGTGTCCCTGCATTAGCAGGCAGATTCTCAACCACTGCGCCACCAGGGAAGCCCTAACTGTTCTTCTTGATAGAGCTTCTTGAGTTGCTTTGGTCCCATATTCCTTCCTTATCTTTAATGGAAGTAGGAAGCAGTTAAGCCCCTGTCTTCAGTACTTTGGAAACTGGCTAGTGGACTTACCAAATCTAATGACCAAATCTAATCTAATGACCACAAAACCCATAACTATTCAGATCTTCATTTTGATTCTCAAAATAGAACGCATGAATTTCTGATTCCAAATCTGTGCTCTTGTTGATCTGGAGCCCTAGAACGCTCTTTGTGTTCTACATATTCAAGTCTTGCCTTTTTAAAAAATTTTTATTTATTTATTTATTTATTTATTTATTTTTGGCTGTGTTGGGTCTTAGTGTCTGTGCGAGGGCTTTCTCTAGTTGCGGCAAGCGGGGGCCACTCCTCATCGCGGTGCGCAGGCCTCCCACTATCGCGGCCTCTCCTGCTGCAGAGCACAGGCTCCAGATGCGCAGGCTCAGCAATTGTGGCTCACGGGCCCCGTCGCTCCGCGGCACGTGGGATCCTCCCAAACCAGGGCCCGAACCCGTGTCCCCCGCACTGGCAGGCAGACCCCCCAACCACTGCGCCACCAGGGAAGCCCAAGTCTTGCCTTTTTTAAAGGCCTAGTTGAAGTTCCATCTCTTCAGTAAAGTCTTTCTCAATGAATTCTATCCACATTGATTTCCTCTTTTGAAAGCATTTAATTCTCTTTCCTGCACAACTCACTTTAGAATTTGTTTACATACTGCCTTTCATTGTTATTTAAGGTCTTCTTGTGTATCTTTTTTTTTTTTAACTTTTTTTGGGGTTTATTTATTTTTATTTTATTTTATTTATTTATGGCTGTGTTGGGTCTTCGTTTCTGTGCGAGGGCTTTCTCTAGTTGCGGCAAGTGGGGGCCACTCTTCATCGCGGTGCGCGGGCCTCTCATTACCGCAGCCTCTCTTGTTGCGGAGCACAGGCTCCAGACACACAGGCTCAGTAGTTGTGGCTCACGGGCCTAGTTGCTCCGCGGCATGTGGGATCTTCCCAGACCAGGGCTCGAACCCGTGTCCCCTGCATTGGCAGGCAGATTCTCAACCACTGCGCCACCAGGGAAGCCCCTTGTGTATCTTTTTATATCTACTAGATTGTAAGCTTCTGCTGAGGACTTAGCACAATACACAGCATTTTATAAACACTTGTTGAATGAATGGTGTAATAGTCTACTTTCGCCTTATACACCCTGTTTACTCGGTGAAGACAACAGGAGAACACTGCCAGGTGAAGTAGTCTGAAGGTACTTCTTTGTTCAGATTTTGAAAGGAGTTTTCTGTCGGCCTACTCTTCAGGAGATAAACATGAATGAGGAAATACTAACTGAATCAAGGGAGAAAATTGGCTTCCTCTAGTGTACTGAGCAGTCTTTGAGTACTTACTGGTAGTTACCACCCTACAGTTATATTCTTTCTTCCAACTCCCACGCCTCCCTAAAATAACCTTTTTGGAGTATAATGATAAATAAGAGCATATACATTTAATCTGAGTAATTTTTGTTTTCCATTTCTTATATAGCAGTTGGTGCTCATCTCTGAAGGATATTACTTTCTTAATCTAGCAGCATGGAGTGTGTAATGGCAAATGAATTTGCTAAAAAGAGCCTAGAGTTAGTTATAAATATAAGGTTTTGAAATTTTCCTTTGGAATCAAAAGTGTGATTAATGAAAGTTATTCAAGATTCCTACATTCTTTAGAGCTCTTTCTCATGTTTGTCCATGTGGTCACACACAGAAAATGGTGCAAAATCTTAGGGTGGTCACCTTGTCAGACCGTTTCGGCACTGTTCAAACAATTAAACCGGCAGTCAGCAGATTCCGGCCTGGTAATTAAATTACCCAAGGCCTTTGTTTTCAGATTTCTGCTCCTTGATATTCTGTGTCTTTCCAGGCCAAGCATGTGCCTGAGGTTTATTGATTCATTTCCTGTCTTTCCCTTTCAGTGGTAACGTATTAGGATGCTGGCTCTGGTGACTGAAAAAGGGCTTTGTTTTAGCCAAACTACCTTTAGACACTTGGTTACTCTGAGAAACTAAGTGACAATTTTTGCGGCCTTTAGTTACTATCTTAACAGCATAAAGGTAATGTTAGAAAAGTTGTTCATTTGCCTTTCATTATGAGTTTAAATAAACTTTGAGGGTTTTACTCACTTTATAACACCAGTATGACTCTAACTTAAGTTTTAATTCTTTGGGTTTTAAAATTATTAACCAGGGTTCCAGGTGCGATAGTGCTTAAATCTGTCCTCACTTCTCCAATTTCTTCCATCAGTGCTTTACTTTTGACCTTCATCATTTCTCACTTTAATTACTTCAGCAGCCTAAGGTCTCTTTGGCTCCAGATCTGTCCCTCTTCTAATCCGTCTTCCATGTTACTGTCAAAATGATCTTTCTAAAGTGCAGATCTGATCCTTGTCAGTTTTCTGCTTAAAATATTTCTATTGTTCCTCATTGCCTTTAGTGTATAAAATCAGGATTTCATATAGAATTGATGTAATAATGTAGCCCCTATCTACCTTCCCAATCACATCCCGGTCACATATTTTATGAGCTTAATTAACTGAACATAATCTATTGTGCAGATGTATCGGCAAATGTTGCTTTCACGTGCCTGAGGATGGTAGATGTCAATGTAGAAAGATATTAAATTGGTGTATACTTCAGAAGGGGTATGCACATGTTGAGTTCACACAGATAAAATTAGCCTGTCCTTGGATGTAAAATTTAGGATATTTCCTTTTGAATTTTTATTAGACACTTGTAAACAGTTAACTATCTAATTGGATTACTTGTAAATTTTTCTAGTTAACTTTTAGGGACTGCTAACTGCATGAAAGAGCCACCATGATTCATGATCCAAAAAGTTGCTGTTGGTCTCCCCTCATCTTTTTAAAATTCGGTCAGACATTAAAAGAAAAATCCCAAGTGAGGTCTGTGTGCCAGTCCTAGATCTGACTTGTAATATAAACATCGTGGGGTGAGCCATATAACATTTCTGAACCTCAGTGTCTTCTAGAAATGAGGGAATTGTGTCAGTTTATTCAGTACTATGTGTTTGATACTGTGCCTAGTGTGGGGGATTGAAAAGAAAAAAAGAAATAAGTGACTTGACTACTGTACTAGAAGAGTTCATGGTCAGTTTTCTAGGTCTAAAGAGCTGATGTCTACAAATCTTAGGAAACAGTTTTCTGAACATTTGATGAATGAAATGGATTTGTCAGAAATGATTAAATAAATCATTTTTAAGCTTCACATGTTTGGAAATATAAGCATAACAGGCCTTAATTGAATAGACAAGTTTCTGAAAAGCAGTCCAGTTTTCCTGTTAACTTCTGTATTAATTTCAGCTATCTCCTGCTGATTATTGGCAGCTTGCCTTTAGTTCTGATTCAAAGCTGACATTCTTTTCTGTGAGCAGTGAGCTTCTCCCATGTCTGGCAGCTGTAGCTGCAGCTAGGCTACAGTGAAGGGAGAGGAAGAAGCATCAGCTATTCTGCTCTTGGCCATAACCATACCCAGCCGAATTCTGTTAATGTGAGGCTTTTGGCAGTCTGTGTTTTCTGTGTCTTTAAGCATGAATTTCTATTAAGTGAATCATTGTATTTAGGAATTTCAGTAAGGTTGAATTAATTCAGAGAAAGCTATTTCTTTGTTTGTGAAAGGGGAGAACCAGAGGTAGAATTTATCTGCTGATTAAGGTGGTAAGAGAGATAGATTTCCTACTTAGGGTAAATGGGGAAACCATAGTCCGCATAGGGAATGATCTTTTTCTTCCCCTTTTGGAGAATATTCTTCTTTCAGAAAAAGGTCTCTGAAAGAGACCACTGAGACCTCATATTTCTGAAAATGCCTGCATTTTATCCTCATACATGAATAGATAGTCTGATCGTGCTATTGCTCTATGTCTACTTTTGAAATTTTATTTTTTTATTTCTGTCACAGGAATACATTGTTTAGAGAGTGTCTGTTGTCTATCAGACACGGTTCTAGGTACTCAGAACACATCAATGAACATATAGTCCTTTCCCTCTTAGACCTTATATTTTAGTGAGAGTGTTTTAGGTTGGGCAGATTAAAAGAAAATGTACTATGTCACTGTTTCAGAGAAGGTAAGAAGGATAGGAAAACCAGGATGGGGATGAAGATTTGTTCCTTTATAAAAGGTGGTCAAGGAGAGCCTCTCTGATACATATTTGAGCAGAAACCTGAAGAAAGGGTGTATAGGAGTAAATTTTTTTGAAACCTTACATGCCTTGAGATCTTGCATGTCATCCACAATATTTAATAGTTTGTCTTGGAATAGAATTTTAAGTTGGAAATACTTTCCCTTCGGAGTAATGAGGACATTGTCCCATTATCTTGTAGTTTCCAGGATTGCTTTTGAAAAGCTTTGAGTGATCCAGTTCCTGATGCTTTGTTGAGAATTATTGCTTTTTGTCTGTGAGTTTGTGCGATCTTCTCTTTGTCCCCAGTCTTCTGAAATTCCACAATGATACACCTTAGTGTAGGTCTGTTTTGCTTCACAGTGTTGGGCTATTGGTGGGCCCTTTTAATCTGGAAACTCATATACTTTGGTTCTAGGAAATTGCCTTGAATTACTTAGTTGATGGTTTCCTTCCCTAATTTTCTTTTTCTTCTCTCTCATGAATGCCTATTATTCAGATATTGACCCTCCTGGCCCTTGAATTTTCTTTTCTTTTTTATTCTCCTGTTATCCATGTTTTGTCTTTCAGCTCTGCTTTCTGGGGGATTTTATAAACGTTTTCTTCCAACTTTTCTTCTGCTATCGTATTTTTAATATCTGTAAGTTTATTTTTAATATCTGTAAGTTTATTTCTTTCCCTGATTGTTCCTTTAAAAGGAACACCTGTTTCTTATTTGATGATTTTACAATTTCTTAGCTCTCTGAGAACAGCAATAATTTTGCTGTATTTTCTTCTCCTTTTTTCCTCCAATTTGAGTTTTTTCTGTTGTTGTGTATGTTTTGGTTTATGTATTTTATGTTAGGAGGTTTTTTTAGATGATTACTAGACGTATTTGGTTGTCAATTCCTGGCAAGAAGGAGGAACTAAGAAGCTGACTGGAAACTAAGCCAGTGGATGGGATTTGTCAGCTATGAGTTTAACTATAAGAGTGATCTGACTGTGTTCTTTTATTAGAGATACCCAGTGTTTGTATATTCAGTCTTGAGTTGACAAGAAAATTCTTCCAGTCTTCTACCCAGAGGGTAAAAGCTTGGTTACCTCATGGGTAAGGAAGACTGAGGCATGTCAATATCCAGTATGCATATGTTTATGTAATCCTCTTGTTTTCAGTGGTATCCCTGTCCTCAGCTCTGCCTAGGATCCTTAGTTTAGGAACCCTCTGTTTTAGTCTCTCAAGAGACTAAGCCTCCAGGTTTCTACTGGAGTAGAAGTCAGGGCACACACCCAATTACGTAGAATGAGGGATGAGATTTGGGGATTGAATTGCTTCTTAAAACGTCTTCAACTGATCACCCTTAGTTTAGCTTCACTCACACCAACTTTCAGAGTTCCTTGTGCCATCAGTTCCTGAGTTTTGGGGGAATTCTTCTGGGTCAATTATACTGATTCAAGGTATTTTCCATTGCTGAGGCTTCAGGTTTCTCAAGTCAATTGAGGTTTGTATTTCAACACTGAAGCTTTTTGTTTCCAAGTTCTACAATTGGTTCTTTTTCCCATTTCCTATTTTTTTTTCTTAGATGTGATTTATTCCCTTATGTCTGGGAAGATAGTAAACATATATACTTATCTCTAGATGTTCCTTTTTTTCTCATCACTGTGTTTTCCTTTAAATACTTGAACATAATTAAAATAACCCTTTTATTGTTATTTTTTGATAATTCCATCATTTATATCATATCTGGGTCTGTTTCTATTGTCTGTTTTTCTCCTGGCTGTAGGTTACATTTTTCTGCTTTTTGTTATGTCTAGTGCTTTTTTTTATTGGATGCCAGACATTGTGAACTTTACATTGTCAAGTCTTTGGATTTTGCCATCTTTTCTTAAAGAGTGTTGAGATTTGGTAGGCAGTTAAGTTACTTATAGTTCTTTTTGATCCTTTCAGGTTTTGTTAGGGTGGGTGTTAAAGTATAACCTTTACACTAGAAACAATTTAGCCTCACTACTAAGGTCTCTACTCGAGTGCCTTGAATGATCAGTGAGAACTCTCCACTTTGGCTGGTGGAAATTTGAATGATCTCAGCCCTATGTGAGCTCTGGGAACTGAACTGTGTAGCTGACAGCACCCCAGTCACTCCTTGCCCAACCTTGTAGAATTTGATCTTGTACACACATATCTTAGAATTTAGCAAAGACTTAATGGCACCCCATGCAGATTTGTGAACTTTTTATTTTTTCTGCATCACTCCCTCCTCTCCAGAACTTAGCCCCACATCTTCCAGAAACCTGAGACTTCTTGAATTCTCATTTCTGTCTCCTCTACTCCGCAAGACACGCGTGCTGTCCCTGCTGTGAAGTTCAGAGTGTGCCTCCACACAGAAAGTCAGGAGATCGTAGGCCTCACCTTGTTTGTTTCCCCTCTCTTAGGAATCATAGGCCTGTGTTGCCTATTGTCCAGTGTCTAAACACAGTTGTTTTATATATTTTGGCCAGTTTTCTAGTTGTTTTAGATAAAGGGTACATCTGGTTCCTGTTACTATATTATGGCTAGAAGTGGAAGTCAACGTACTTATTTTAAAATCCTATTCCGATTATATTTTTAACTCTTTCTTTAGGTATGTTTGTTGAGTGAGCTTGTTTTCTGTCTTAAATGGGATTTATGTTCCTCATGCATTTGCTCATCCTTTGATTGCATATGTATTTTTATAATTGAAATTCCTTGTTAGACTCTTTTCTGCCTCTGTTTATGCAGCTTGCTTGGGAAGAGGGCTAAAACCTGCCATTGGAGTTTTCACTCAATTTTCAGTGAGAGTAAAGGAGCGAGTAGAAATATTTCTGGGCTAGATATCCTGGTGGCTGATCTATTGGGAATGAATGTTTCCTTTTCTTTCTAGGTATCACCAGTCTCCTAGGACACTGCCCTGTCTCTCTAAGATCTTATACACAGTACTCCCTCCGGGGTCATATACCCTCTGTCACTGCCAGGAGTGTTATGCATGGGATGAATACAGGCTGATTTGAGTTGGCTGCACCCACTGTGGTATTCCAACTAATAATGCTGTTGATTACCCCTTGGTCCCCCTCCGTTCCTATATTCCGCCTTTGGGCATGGAGCACTGATAGTTCTGTGGCCATTTTGCATCTGTATTACCTTTGAAGATCCATATTGATCTTACCCTTGATTTTTCTCTTTAGTTTGATTTAGTCTGTTGTAAATTACAGAATATCCCCAGCTTCTAGCTCTTCAATTCCTTTTGTTCTCAGGTGACAACTAATTAATTTTCGGTCATTTCCAGGATTCGATGTCGGAGGGGAAAACTGGCTAGTTCTCAGCCTACCTTGAAGCATGCAAACTAATCTCTTTTGGTCCTGTGTTCAGTCATTTTTAATAGATTTGCTTTTCATTAAATATCAGGATTTTTAAAAAATAAATATCTAGCTTCACTACTGGCAAAGTAAACGATAAGTATTATAACATTTTCTCTTTGCTTCATTATCCCATTATGGGCCATTTATTTGGCTCTTGATTCAATAAATAATTATCAGATTTCTTACCTAGATATTTGAGGCGGAAGGTTCTGTCTAAAGAGAGAATTAAAGATACAGCTATGCAAGAATATGGTATGTGATAAATGCTATTAGAAAGTACAAGAAAAGTTCTGAAGAAAGTCAGGAAAAAACAGACAATCATAACAAGCAGAGATAATTTGCTGGGTGAAGAGTTAACAAACTCAGTGACAATATAGCGTCTGGGAAAGGTTTATCAGTGACCAACTGCATGGCCAAGTCTACTTGCTTCTTTTTAGTCCTCATTCTTTGTCTTCACTGTAGCAATTTGACACTCCGTAAGCACTCTTTTTCTTGGAAATTCTTTTCTGTGACAGGTTTCTTTTCCTGCTTAAGACTTGTCTACCTGTCTCATTTTTCCGTCCCCTAAGAGAAGGAATTCTGTACATTTTCTCACTGTGAGCTCCTCTATTCTGAAGGCTTCAGTGCCTCTAGGAAGATGATTCTCAAATCTGAGCCTTTGCATTAGCCTGACCTCCAGATCCTTACCTTCTACCTTGAAATCTGGAGAATAAATTACAAAACTGAGCATATTCTCTTCTAAATAAGCTCTACCAGTGTCCAAAAGTCTGTCACCAGTTTGACCATTCTTATCACCACTGAATGTCTTTGACTCAGTCTTCTTCTTTATGTTATTATCTCCTTAGTAGCCTAGTCTTACAAATTTTTTCTTTAAAATATTTTTCATTTCTGCTCTTTATATTTCTATTACCTTAACCCTCATTTCATCTGTCATTAATTCACCTCCAGCCCATGATTAGCATTCTAAGTGCTCTCTCACCTCTAGTATTTCCCTTACCAGTCTATCCTATGCACAGTTGCCAGTTTAATCTAAAACTAATTCATTCACATTCTCATGATTTTGTCTGTTGTAAAGTACCATTGTCAGTTTATGTATCTTCTACTGCACTCTGAGTTTCTTGAGGGCAGGATCAATATCTATCCATTTTCTGTATCCTCAGCACCTAGTAAAGTGCCTTACACATAATAGGCACTCAGTAGTTGAATGAATGAGGTAGGACTTGTTTCGGTTTTAAGGTATATTACGTTTTAAAGTATAGAGTAGTCAGGCAATCATTACGAATATATGAATAGATTTTATTTTTCAATAACAACCTTTTGATAATAGCAAAAAATCTTTGAATATTGATTTTACTGATTCATGAAAAGTAGGCAGTACATTGAGAGCCAAAAAATAAATAAATAATAACCAATTGGCATTATAGTAAGACAACGTATTTAAAACCTACCAGTGTCAAAGAAATGTAGAAAATCCTATTTTCCCACAAGGAACTGAGAAAAAGGGAAACATTTTTCCTAACATATTAGCCACATGGCATATATCTCACGCTTTAGGTGACTGCTCTCAGGACTTCTGCTGTTGAGAGCAGTATTATTATCATTGATTTTGGAAAATTCAGATTTGCTTGGAATGAGAAAAGCTCTGCTACCTGTTAGTTTCACCTGTTAGTTTATTTCCAAACTTATATTCTAAATGTACAATATGTCTCATGCTGCATAAAATAAAGGAATCTGAAGAAAAGGAAAACTAAAAGACTCAGAAACTGTTGTGGGAAGGTTTTGCTTCTCCATGGTTTGAGGAATTTGATTTACAAATCTAATACTGTCAATACGTTCTTGACTAACATACTTAAAAGCTTTCTGGACCTCTGTTATTTATTTTAATTGGAATATGTGGTTACAAAAAATCAGGAAACCATAAAAGCCATTTCCATTTTTTGTTCCTATCCAGTCATTCTTCATTTACATGTTTTCCTTTTCTTTAAATTGAAGTATACTGGGAATTCCCTGGCGGTCCAGTGGTTAGGACTTGGTGCTTTCACTGCCGGGGCCTGGGTTTGATCACTGGTCAGGGAACTAAGATCCTGCAAGCCGCGGGGTGCAGCCAAAAAAAATAAAAATAAAAATTGAATTATAATTTATGTACAATAAAGTGCACATATCTTAAGTTTATAGCTTGATGAATTTTCTACTTAAGATTCCTCTTAGGTACACATTTCCTAGGACAGGATAGAGAACATTTCCATTACCCTAGGAAGCTCCCTCATGTTCCCTCCCAGTCAGTATCCTCACAAAGTAACCATTAGCCTGATCTCTGTCACCATAGATTAGTTTTGCCTGTTTTTGAATTTCAGATAAATGGAATAATACTCTTTTATGTCTACTTCTTTTACTGAACCTATGTCTGTGAGATTCATCCATGTTATTATATGTATCAGTAGTTCATTCTTTTAAGTTTACCTTTTTCACAAGAATAATACATTTTTTGAAGAAATTTTGGAAAATATGTAAAAGGTAGGGGTAGAAGTGGGGAGAAGAGAGAAAAAGACCCAAGACAAGTGTTTCTAAGTTTTGGTTTATTTCCTTCAACTTTTATTCTCTGTATATGCACATAGTTTTCAATAGCTAGAATCATGTTTTTTAAGTTGTTATGTATCCATTTTTTATTACATAACATATAAATATTTTTACTGCATAACATATAAGTCTCTGAGCAAGGCCAGTTGTCCTTCTGTTTAGCCCAGGCTGAAATTACTCATAGGCTAGAATTTTCACTTATTCATTTAGTAATTCAACACATATTTGTTCAGCCTCTGTTGTGTGTTGAGTGCTGTTCCAGTCAGTGTTCTAGGTACTAGGAGTAGAGCAGTGGACAAGACAGGCCAGGTCCCTGCTCTTCTGGAGGTTACACTCTACACTGGGGGAAGATGAATATTAAACAAGTAAAAGTAAACAAGAAATTTTCAGGTAGCAATAAGTGCTATGAAGATAACACATAGATATGAAGCTACAGGAACTCTCATATACTCTTGGTAGTATGTAAATTATTAAGTAAAGTAAAATATAAATATACCTTGTGACCCAGAAATTTTGGGGGTTCTTTTCTTTTTTAATTGAAGTATAGCTGATTTACAATATTGTGTTAGTTTCAGGTGTACAGCACTGTGATTCAGTATTTTTGCAGATTATATTTCATTATAGATTATTATAAGAAAATGGGTATAATACCCTGTGCTGTACAATATATCCTTGTTGCTTATCTATTTTATATATAATAGTTTGTATCTGTTAATCCCATACCCCTAACTTGTCCCTCACCCCTGTCCTCTCACCTTGGGTATCCACAAGTTCATTTTCTATATCTGTGAGTCTGTTTCTATTTGCGTATACATTCATTTGTATTATTTTTTTTAGATTCCACATATAAGTGATATCATATAGTATTTGTCTGACTTATTTCACTAAACGTAATGTTCTCTTGGCCCATCCACATTGCTGCAGATGGCAGTATTTTGCTCTTTTTATGGCTGAGTAATATTCCATTTTGTGTATGTGTGTCTGTCTGTGTGTGTGTGTGTGCACACGTGAATGCCACATCTTCTTCATCCAGTCATCTGTTGATGGGTGCTTGGCTTGCTTTCATGTCTTGGCTGTTGTAAATAGTGCTGCTATGAACGTTGGGGCAGAAATTTCATTCTATTTCATGTATATATAGACAAGAATGCACCTAAAAGAATGTTCATAACAGTATTGTTTAATAGTCCCCAACTGGAAGCACCAAAATGCCCACCAACAGTAGGATGGATAAATACATTGTAGTATATTTATACAACAGAATACTATACAGCAATAAAAACCAATGTACTACACTCTGTGAATGATTCTTAAAAACATGTTATTGTGGGAAAAAAACAGACACAGAAGAACACATTCTATTTATATAAAACCCCAAAATATGTAAAAACTAAGCTATATTGTTTGAGGGTACATACTGAGATAGTAAAAGAACATTTTTTTTAAAAAAGAAGTGATTGCCATAAAAGTCAGAATAGGGTTAGCTCTGGGGAGAAGGAGGAAGTTGTGACTAGGAAGGGGAACGTGTGGGGGAGGTGCTTCTGGCGTGCTGGAAATGTTCTGTTGCTTGACCTTAGTGGTGCTCATATAGGTATTTACAATAATTCATTAAACTACATGTTTATGTTTTAAGCGCTTTTCCATTTGTGTTTTAGATTTCAAGCAAAGCAATGGGATGATAGCATAAGTATAGTTTGCGTGTGTGTTTGTGTGATGTGACAGCTTTGTTAAGGTATAATTGACAGACAGTAAATTGTACATTTAAACTATTCAACTGGAAAAATCTGGGCATATGTATTAACCCATGAAACCATCACCACAATGAAGATAATGAATGGGTCCCCCACCCCCCGCAACGTTTCCTCATATCCCTTTGTAATCCTTCCCTCTCACCTGTTCCTCCTCCTAACCCCCTACCCCCAGGCAACCACTGATTTGCTGTCACTATAGATTAGCCTTCTAGAATTTGATATAAATGGAATCATGTATACACACACACACACTCTCATTTTTGTCTGGCTTCTTTCACTCAGCATAATTATTTTGAGATTCATCCATATTGTTGCATATCAGTAGTTCATTCCTTTTAATGCTGAGTTGTATTCCCTTCTCTGAATATACCACAATTTGTTTATCCATTCACCTGTTGATGGATATTTGGGTTGTTTCCTATTTCTAGCTATGGCAAATAAAATTGTTATAAGTATCCATGTACAAATCTGTGTATAGATATATACTTACTTTTCTCTTGGTTAAATACCAATGAATGGAATGGCTAGACGATATGATAGGTGTGTATTTAACTTTCTAAGAAATATAAGTATACCTATGTACCCCCCTAATATCTTGTGAAAATATTTTCAGTTCAATAAATATATTCCTATAAAATTATTTTAAGTCACTTTGTAGTAGTCCATCAATTAAACATGATATAGTGTATTTCACCAATTCTTTGTGGGTGGACATTTAGATTTTTTTCTACTATCATAAAAAAAATTACCATAAATGTCCTTCAAACTAAATCTTTGAATATATTCTTAATTATTTCTTTAAGATAAATGCCTAGAAATGAAATTGCTTAGCCAAACATTCGAGCTTTTGTTACAGATTGCCTTCTAGACATGACAAATTAAATCTTCATCAGATTTTTTCATTTGAATACTAAATTATGTCGGATATAGTTAGTCAAAACTATATATTAGATACAGTTAGTCAAAATATTCCTTTTGTGTAATGAAACACTTTTCTTTTACTTTCTTCAGGATTTGTAGGTGAAAATAAGTCTAGAATCTTAAAAATGGTTTTTTCTGTTTGTATCATTTAGTGAATTTCTCTTTCTGAATCAACTGTGGCTATGAAAGAATTACCCTTGGAATTAGGTAATCTGTAAAGTTAAGGGATAAATTGTTAAGAGATTAAAAACATAAATTGCAGAATAGTATGTATGGTATGCTTGCATTTAGGTTTTCAAATATATTACTATTTAACACTATTTAAAGCGGTTTAATAATATATGTTTCATATTGATATGAAATATTTATATAACAAATATATTTATATGTAATGCATATAATTCATTACACATACATATTTTCAAGACATAGGGCAAAGTTTAGAAAATTTTAATTGAGCTGTAAAGTGTGGGATTATGGGGAGCTTTCATTTGTACTTTCTGTGTTTCTGTGTTTGAAGTCTTTTCACAATGAGTATGCACAGCTTTTACTGTCGGGGAAAAAAAGTATATTTTTGTTTGGAAAAATATGAGACAGCTCTGCAGTTAACCTCAGAAGACAATTTAGAGTGTAGATCTTTTGGAGAAGGTCCAACTAGATGGAAAGCTGTGACAAGTATATCCTATTGCTGGAATATATGTCTTGTTCATCAATTATGGTCTCCCAGTCAGTATTTGTATTCTTGAATTGTTACTCAGCAAAATATATACTTTTTACTCTTCCCTAAATTCTGTCAGGCTACACATATTTTATAATTGATATGTTATGTAGCTTGTCAGTTCCAGTGTTTGAGCGCCTATTATAATTCAGCATGCTGCAGCTGGTTAGGGGAGTGTCACATAGTTTCATTTTTTTTTCTGCGCATTTGTCTCTCCATCTGTGAGTACAGTATTTTGTTGATCCTTGCACATATTCCATGTATCTGTCTATACTCTGACTTTGAATCTGTTAATCATATAGTATACACTTTAGCTGGTGACCGCTGTGTTCTAAAATAATATATTCATATTGCAAGTACGTAGTAAATTTTCCCCCCAGGTCAGGTAACATCTTGTCTACCAAGATAACCACAGGTAACCAAGTGAAGGTATTTGAATACTTAAAGTTTATAATACTACAGTGGCAAAGTCACTTAACTAGATACCAGGAGACCCATGTAATTATCCTAGCTCTATTATGTACTTAAGAAGTTACATCATCTACTTGGAGCTAGTAATACTTGCTTGTTGAGGTGACCTAACAAGGTAGAATCATTCATAAGGATTAAGCAATATAATATAAGTGAGAGTATTTTATAAATGATAAGAACAATGCAGATGAAGTTCTGACACTTACATCTACTTTTGCTGTTGTGTGGGAGTCCCTGTAACGTCACAGGGGGTGGTGGTGCTGGGAGTGCAGAAGGTAGATATTGCTAGTACTTTTTCAACATCACTTTTTTGTGGCTGACAAGATCTTTTCTCCAGAACAGGTCTTTGATTTTTAAAGCAATTTTTAACTGTTCTAGGAGCACTCGTAAGTCTTTGCACATCCAGAAGTGGATTAGGGAATGAAGAGAGGCAGAAAAATATCATAGTCTTTTACTAACAAACACATATTCAAGGCATATACAAATGCAGTAGTACCTTCTCAACATTGACTATAAATAGTTCATTAGCCCTGAAAGCTTTACTACTTGACTGTGATTCTGTAGATTCTTCCCTCATAAAACATTGGATTAGTAGATGTATACACTTTATGTCAATACGCTAACCAGCTAAAATATTGCTTAATATCCTTAATTTACATATATTTTAAGTCTTAGCTGTAGCAATTGATTATCCTTTTCTTTGGCTTTTCTGAGCGACTAAATTTCAACTCATGAATTAGTTCAACTATCTCTGTTCTGAACTTTCTGAACAAGTAGAAGAAAAATCTCTGACCTTTATAGAAACATATGACTTTAATTAGCAGTAGTTATATATTCTACCTGCTATTCTTTAAGACATTGAAACAAGAATTTTGACTTCTGTATTGAAAGTCAATAAGAAAAAGCTCTTATGAAAATAGCATTCCCCTAAAAAGCAGAAATGCTTCTTGCTTATTATCTTTAAAATACTTATTTGCACCTGTTACAGAAATTGTAATGATACAATGCTCTAGTAGAGATATAAAATCTTTGGCATAATTATCAGTTTGGGGAAAGTAAAGGCTAGGCATCAACATCTAAAAATATTATAAGCATTTTGTTGATCTTCTTAAATAATCATTCTCAACCTCTTCTATTTTTTCTATTCAGACCTCTAGTAATTCAAGTGGCAAAATATACATTCTTTGAATTGACCATGTTGCTTGTTTTTCCCTAAGTTATTTTATGTTTAAAATTGGAAAAATACTTTTCATAAAATCATATAAAGTTAGTGAAAGTAAAAATAATAAGCTTAAAGAAAGGTTGTATTCAATAGAGCTAAAACCAAAGTGAGCTCTACTTTTATGTTTACCTAATAACATGGCTGGTCTCAGTAGGCATGCATTTTCTAGAAATAGTACTCGTTCGTTATGAGTTTCAGCATAGAGGAAAAGTTGTGTTTTCTACCTTCAATATTATATATAAAAATGAAATAGATTTTTACTGCTTTTATTGGACCTCTTTTAAGTCTTTTGTTAAGAGCACTTCTGAGTTCTAGATTTATAATATTGTTAAGTTGCTTCAAGCTACATATTCTTTGCTGAAATGCTTAATATTTCACATATCATATGCAAGAAAGATTGGTTTTTAATTCACTAAAGTAAAATTAAATAAACGTAAGAATTATATAGGCTTTAACTGAGATCTAATGGAAAACTTGCTTGTTTTTAGTTTTAGTGTTTTGGGTTTTTTTTAAGATCAAATAATTTGCTTACTTCTTTTTGGTCCAGTAGATGTGTATAAAGGTAACCATTGTTTGTACATTCATTCATTCATTCATTCAACAGGTATACAGCAAACACCTACAATATGGCAGACACTTCAGTTTGATTAATTTACTTCAGCGTAATAAGTTGTGATTTTGGCTTTGTCAATGGCAAGTATATTACTCTGGCCAGCATAACTTTGCAGGCTCTGTAGTGTCTGGTGGGCTGATAATTTTAATGGAAGTAATTTGCTACTCCAAAAACATTATATAAATACTACATAAGAGTAATTATTAGCTGTACCAAGGAGCCAATGTCAGCTCTTTATACAAATATGTATTCCATATAACTGTGATTGAAGATGATGCATGGGTGTTTGTAAGATCTCATCTAGACATACCATTTCTTTAAAAATCTGTCAGATTTATTGAGTATACACTGAAAAACATACAGTAATAAAACAGATAAATATTATTTATATATATAAATGTATGTAAGTGTATATATATATAAAAATATGTATGTGTATATATAAACAATATGTGTATAAATATATGACATTGTTTTATATATGTGAAAACAATGCAATCAAATCCTAAGTTCACACAGAACACACATGTAACTTTAAATCTTGCCATTGGCTACACTAAATATATGGGAAATTGGTGGCTAGGGAACTATGAGTAAAATTCATTACTTCTGACTTTTAAACACCTTTATTTTTTTTTAATATTTATTTATTTATCTATTTATTTATTTATTTGGCTGTGTCGGGTCTTTCATTGCGGTGCGCAGGCTTCTCTCTAGTTGTGGCGCACAGGCTCCAGAGCGCACGGGCTCAGTAGTTGCGGTGTGCGGGCTTAGTTGTCCTGTGGCATGTGGGATCTTATTTCCCCGACCAGGGATCAAACCTGGGTCCCCTGTATTGGAAGGTGGATCCTTAACCAGTGGACCACCAGAGAAGTCCCTTAAACACCTCTATAGTCAAATGGGTCACACATATGTGGGGTGGGGATGAGGATGGAGGGAGGGGAAAAATGACAGAAATTGATAGAACACCAAAATCAAATCACCTAGTTTGCAGTTTTGCCAAGAATCCGGTGATAGGCAGTATGTCATTAGTATCATCTTGGGGGTGTGGGCTGCCTTTGGCTTACCACTTCAGTTTTAAACAAATTGTCATGAAAAACATGGACCACTTAGATATGAAATGAGAGTAACTTGAATTAGCGTAAGAGGGCATCTAACTAACGTAAATGCTTGAAGAGACAGAACCAACCAGATTCAGATGGTCTTGATTAGAAAAGCTAATTTTTAAATTATTGTTAATAATGCTGATAACAATAATTGGCATTTATTGAGTCATTACCATGTGCCAGGCACTCTACCAACTGCTTCGTACCTCTTGTCTCATTTGAACTTCACAAAGGTGAATGTGTTATCATTATCCTCATATAGGTGAAGAAAGGGAGACTCAGTGGTAAAATAAAATTTGCCCATGGTAATATAGTGAATAAGCGAAAAAGGTAGGATTCAAACCCAGATGTGTCTTGACTAAAAAAACTCATGTTTTTAACCATTATAACAGTGTTTCTCAAAGTATGTTTTGTAGACAACAGGTATCAAAATTATATATAATTTTAATATTATGTATAATTTGTATACAATATATCAAAATTATACTGGCTAACTATATAAAAAGGTTTCTAGGTCCCATACCAGACCTGCTGAATCAGATTTCTTGGATATGGGATCCAGGGCTCTGCATTTTTAACAAGCTTCCCAATGTGATTCTTATGAACACTAACGTGTAAGAACAACTGTACTATATTATATTGCTACGTAGTTTGAGTACGCAAATAATAAGGACTGATGGGTAGGAGGATGAAGGATATTTCTGACATTAGGAATGATACATATGAAGTAATGGAAGGGTGAATAACTTCCAAATGGACTGGCAATATTTGTAATATTGGAAAACAGGTTGTGATATAGAGGACTTGGAGGTTGTTGAAGTCTAATTTAAAGATTAGGACAGTGCTTTAGAAAAGAAGGAAGTTCCCAGTAGATTGAACAGAGTTGGATGCCAACTTCTTCTGCTCCATTAACACCTTGCTCACTCACACCTGTATCGTAATGCTGAAACAGTCTATTTCAGCTCTTTCCTTCATTAAACTGTTCTTGAGACTAGATATTATGTTTTATTCGCTGTTGTGTCCCCATCTCTTAGCCTAGTTCCTAGTACATACAGATCCCTAATAAATGTCAGATTGTTTCAGTTTTTTTTCTTTTAGAACTTTTGGAAGGCCCAAACTGGGCCGGAGTCCTTTCTGGGTCAACTTTTAGAAATTTGAGAGCCTTGAGCGTCACCTCCCTATCTAAACCCACAGATCCAAGGAAGAGCTTCAAGCTGTGACTTGGCTTCCATGAACCAACTATTTCCAACTATTGAAGTTTAACCCAACCTTGAATCCTGAGCCTTTCCAGATGCCCCAAGAAGAAAATTTCCAGGAAGACACAGTAGTCTGTCTTCCTGCTAAGCAGTACTGATAGAGGGCTTAGTAACTTGACCCTCAGCCATGGGACCAGCTACCTTTCCCCTCCACCAGAAGGGTCACCCCAAGAGCAGGACAGACAGGAGACCATCCAACAGTAGAGGTAATAGGAAAAGACATTGATACTTCAATTCTGAAAAGACAATTTAGTTGGAGATCCTTCAGTCAGAGCATACATTATAAAAATAACTTTAGACTTGAATTTGAATGTTGTCATTTCTGGAATCATCCTGGGAACCACAGAATGAGGAAAGCAGCCTCTCATTCTTCCTCCTTAGCTCAGAAATGCTCAGTAACTTGATCCTCAGTCCTTGTTCCATCCTTCCTCTGCACTAGAAGAATTCTTCCAACAGCAGGAGAGAGAAGAGACAATCCAAATAGAAAGGCAGTGGGAAAGGGACTTGACATGTTCAGAGAGAGGCTTCTAACACTGGTTTAATGAAGGCTTGTTTCCTCGCGGGATGGATTTCAGATTACATACAGATAACGAATGTACATATTGCCTTGCACAGAAGCTTTCTAAGAACTTAAAACAATGAGGAATCATCAGTTGTAGGAACAGGATGCAGATTTATGCCAAAGACTGGTATCAGAAAGTAGATTCGATCCAGTTTCAGAGCCAGTACCAAAATGTTCCACCAGTAATTTTAGGGTCTCTGTGGGGCAAGCTGGGTGGTTTCTGTAATGCGAGTTGTCTTTTTCTCTTCTCAGTTCTGTCTTTCTTCCCCTTCCTTGTTATTTGCAATTTATAGGTTATCTATCTATGTAGATTGAACGCCTTTCTGATTTCAGTTTGCTTTATTCCATTTTATTGATTAGTCATTCTTTGGCACCTGCACGTGTATATTAGAATTCTACAGTCAATTGTAAGGTGTGATCCACTGTTAAGAATTTGAAACAAAAAACTGTGAGGAAAGCAAAAATAGAAATTGTTTAGGGTAAAACATGATTGTGATAAAGTATATGTTAGTAAATATTTTTTGCTCTGTAACAATGATCTTATTATTTCCTCTTAAAGGAATTTCTGCTGTGTTACTTCAGCGTTTTTCAGTGCAAATTAAACACATTTAAAGGAGAGAAAAAAAGTCTTAGAGAAGCTCCAATAATGGAGTGAATCCTCATGGGAAAAAGAAACATAGATGTCAGGGTTAGAGTAGCTGATTTACTTTTCTCTGCTAAACATTTCATTTGCTTGTTGAAATCTCTGATTATCGTATGATCTCCTCTCTGCAGGTTTGTACTCTTTGCAATATAGACTGCTCCAAGATTTTAGTCATTATTATTCAAACAGTATTTGGCCATTGTCAGATTGTTTAGCCAAAATAGGTACTATTTTCCTACCTCTTTCTACTAATTTCTTGACTTAATTGTATGATTTTGTTATTTGGTACTCTGTTTATAATTCTGTCTGTATAAAAACCTAATTGAAATGAAATCTAAATTCTTTAATATTGTGCTGTGTTTAATCAGTATAACTTTTTAATGTGCTGTTTTACAAGTCTAAGACAGGCATCTCAAATAGCTTTTAAATTAGTTCCCCACACCTAAATGCAAGTGAGAATTGTACATTTTCCTGCTTGTCATCAACTGCTTCTCCTCAGTCTTAACCATGTTTCACTAACCATGTCCATCTGTTGTGTCTTATTAAGAATCTGTACACCCATCGGCTTTACTCTTTTAGAGTATAGTATAAAAGCTTCATGGAGAATATGGCTTTATGTTTTATGTGAGGTGAAATTTCTCTTCCCAGGTATGGATTGGTTTTATTTTTCACTGTAGATGCAGATTCTTTAGAACAGGGGTCCCTAACCCCTGGGCCGCGGGCCAGTAGTGGTCCTCAGCCTGTTAGGAACCAGGCCACACAGCAGGAGGTGAGCGGCGAGCAAGCAAGGCTTCATCTGCTCCTCCCCATCGCTCCCTATCACTCACGTTACCGCCTGAACCATCCCCCCTCCCCCACCCCCATCCATGGAAAAATTGTATTCCATGAAACCGGTCCCTGGTGCCAAAAAGGTTGGGGACCGCTGCTTTAGAAGATAATTATGAGTATGAAATCTGATTTCAGAATACACATTCCTGGGACTTCCCTGGTGGTCCAGTGGTTAAGACTCCACGCTCCCAATGCAGGGGGCCCAGGTTCGTTCCCTGGTCAGGGAACTAGATCCCGCATGCCGCAACTAAAGATCCCGCATGCCGCAACTAAGACCTGGTGCAGCCAAATAAATAAATAAATTTTTTTAAAAAAAGAATACAAATTCCTTTGAGAGAAAAGTTAATCAGAATCAGAATATTTAAAACATTATTCTTCAGTGTAGCAAACAATTTATTAGATTTATCAGCAGATCCTTCATATATAAACATATATATTTATCATATATAATAAATACTATATGAGGGATGGAGGATTTTTAAAGATTTTTTGAATTAAATTTAAATTAAATTTTTTTCTTTTTCCTTTGGTCACCTTATCTACCAGTAAAATCTGACATCCTAAACTTCTATATATAGGTCAATAGAGATCAGTAATTTTTTTTTCTATTTTTTATATTAACTATTGCTTAAAATCTGTGTGGGGAATCTACTGCTTACTTTTTTGGCTGTGTATACAGAGATTTTTTTTTTTGGCTGCATTGGGTCTTCGTTGCTGCGCGCGGGCTTTCTCTAGTTGTGGAGAGCAGGGGCTACTATTTGTTGCAGTGCACTGGCTTCTCATTGCTGTAGCTTCTCATTGCAGAGCTCGGGCTCTAGGCGCATGGGCTTCAGTAGTTGCAGCACGCAGACTCAGTAGTTGTGGCTCGCAGGCTCAGTAGTTGTGGCACACGGGCTTAGTTGCTCCACGGCATGTGGGATCTTCCCGGACCAGGTATCGAACCCATGTCCCCTGCATTGGCAGGCGGACTCTTAACTGCTGCACCACCAAGGAAGTCCCTACAGGGACTTTTGATGATGATCATGACAGTGATGATAGATGTTATTGAAAGAACAATGGCATAAAAAGCCTCTCCTGACTCCCTTATGCTAGGTAGGTTAGGCAGAGGTCCCTTCTCTGTGGTCCCATAATGGCCTGTGTATAGCTCTCAGTGCTGTACTTGCCATTTTATAATTATATGCTTCTAGATCTGTCTCCCCTACTAAACCGAACTCCTTGGGGTCACAAATGTTTCTTATTTATGTTTGTATTTTCAGTACCTGGCAGAGTGCTTAGCCCACAGCATATTGTAAATATTATATAAATGTTTATTGAGGAATTGAGAGTATTGACTCTCTAACGTTGACGGATTGCTGTTTTGAACTAAGATTGCACTTCTGTGGACCAAGATAGTCAGCCCAAAACATACTTATATTGCTTTTAACCATTTCTCTGTTATTAACAGTTAAGTCGTTTACTTAATAGAGAATGTGTTATTTTTCAATATACCAAGAAAGTTTAATATCCTCAGTGTATTCTTATACAGAACCAAATTTGTATTCCAAATTTGGTTCTGTATAATTTGGTTCAGTATAGTCAAATGCTAATAAGCCTTAACATAAGGATACTTTGTCCTGGTTATTATATGACTTCAAGCAAGTTTATTACCCATTCTCCATATGTATAACTCACCAATTTCTATTTTACCACTCTATGAGGATAACTGACATACTATTTATCACCACTTTTATCTCTTTTTAGAGAAACTCATTAATGGAAAGAAACAGGGACAAGTTATTCATAATGCAAAATAACCAATTCAGTTTGGTTCTGAAATGCATGTTAACATTTTTTAAGTGTCCGATCTGAAATTTTGTTTTGCGTTGTTTCTTACAAATAATATATGATCTTTACTGTTAATCATTGGCATTCCAAGTAAAATAATTATGCTATGAAACTCTGACCTGAGTTGCTTAGTAAGCTAGTTGCCCAATTCAATTCCCATTTAGTTTTCTTACTTAACTTTTCTTAAAAACTTCTATTCCTCCTTCATTATAATATCATCACACATGTTCATTGTTTTTATACTTTAAACAAGATGTTTAGCTAACTCAGATTCTCCTTGAGAGACAAGTAGGAACCCTTTAAAAAGTCTTTCCTTTATTATTTTAACCTGAAGATAGAAAAGGAAACCTCAATGTCCCTTTTGTTCTCCAACAGCCTAAGACTAAGTTTATGCAGATATTTACTGGACATCTATTACAAGTCATTGTTCTTAGTGTTGTGGACTACAAATTGAATACGATGTGGTTTTCTGCTTTCTAGTCAATTGGAATAAATGAGACATATTCCCGTAACAATGACAAAGCTTAAAGAGCAAGGCAGGATTTTTTAAAATAAGATGGCATTTGAGTTGGAACTTGAAGGACTATTCAAAGGATCTAGTTTCTCTGATTGATACCTTTGGATAACTCTTAGATTGCTGCTGCCCTTGCTGATAAACTCCCATTTTGGCTACAGTCTATCTTTCTATTTCAGTAAAGTATTACTGAGTTGGTAATCCTTAAATTGATTTTGCATATGTCTACTCTGATCCATTCATGTGCTGATTTTATTAATTAGAATATGCTGCTATTCCTAAAAATCTGTTACTCCTTTATGCTGCCTTCAAGGGTGGAAGAGAATTTAGAGTGGGGGGAGGTAAGTTTCAGACGAAGGTAACAGCATAAACTAAGGTACAAAGTTTGAAAATTTTGAGGTTTATATGGAGAACAAAGCAGTTCAGGTTGACTGGAGCAAATGGGGGAGGAAAGGTGGATAGTAGGAGAATATAGTAATGGGAAGAGATAGTAAGGGTGTAAAAGATGGGTTAAAACTATATATTATGGAGTTCTGTATATTTAGTAGACTAAGAAGTAATATGGGCTTAATTAATGCTATAAACATGGAAGAGCTGTTGAGAATTTTTAAATAGAAGGATGACATGATAGTTCTGCTTTAGAAAGATTACTTTGGATTGGAATTGGGAGATCCCAGAGCTATGGTGATTACCTTGACAAGTATTACAATAACCCAAGTGAAATGTAATCAGGACTAATATGGGGTAATGTCAGCGGAACTCAGTTGGTGGGGGAGTGGAAGAAAGAAGCACCAGATGGGAGAAAGGTGGCAGAGAGAAAATGTCAAGCCCTGGCATTCTTTTCCAAAAGCATAAGAATAAATGAAAGGTAAAAATGTGTCAGGAAAGGATTTGAAAATCTAATGCCGGACCTGGGATACCTTTTAGAACATCTTTGACACATGATCTGTTCTCTTTTGGTGACCAATTTGTTTGATACTGATTGTGTGATCATTTTGTTCACTTTTTATTTTCTTTTATAATCTTATTTGTTAGGTTTTTACTATCATTGCATGCATTTTTGGTCCTTCATCCATTATTTTTGGCCCCTTTTATTTAGCAGCTTTAGTCTAATTTGACTTTCCCCTCTCCATCAACCCTCATGTGTCCTAAGACAGGGCTTGTTAAGTAGCAGAGAACACTCTCAACCTAACTGTCATGAAGGAGAATGCAGTGGCCGGTTACAGAGATGTCTTATGGTAATTCACGACTATGGAAAGATTAGCTGGGCATCATAGGAACTAGAAAGCTAAAAGAATGTCTTTTTCTCGAAGGAGCAGTCTCATTCTTCCTAATGGCTTCTCTGCTTCTTGCTACACAGCTCCGTATTCCTCTTCTCTCTCTCTCCTAGCTGACTTCCTCTGCCTTCTTATTCCTTTTATAATGGCTCAATCGAGTTTGAGTTTTTATATACTCTTTCAGTTCAGTTTCTCACAACTAACGGGCAGCTTCCCTCTTTGTCTCTTAGTCCTAGTATTTCCCAAGAGAAGGAATCTGATTTACCCAACTCACTTAACCCAAGTCATAATATCCTTTCTGATCCAGCAATCATTCAGCTACAGGTAATAAAAACCTGACTCAAATTGGCTGGACGAAGAGGAAATGTATTATCTCCTATAACAGGAAGTTCAGAGGAAGGGCAGCCTCTAGAGTTGGTTGATTGGAGACTCAACAGTGTTATCAGGAACCCTGAGTTCTCTGCATCCCTTCACCGTGCCATCCTTGGGATTGGCTTTACCCTTAGTAAAATAGCTACAGCCATTCCAGGCATCACATCCAGATACAACGACATTCAGAAAAAGAAGTGGCCATTTCTTCCTATGGTCTTTTCTTAGGAGTGAGGAAATTTTTCCTAAAATCTGCCCTGGAAGTGAGCAGATTTTCCCTCATGTCTCATTGACCAAATTTGCAGTTAAAGATTTGTTTGAGTTAATAAACTCTGTAGGTAAAAAAGAGAAGCCACCGGAATATATAATTCCTGTCCTATCACTGGCAACGGGAACGTGAGTACCCAGAGATTAAATCAGGCCCATCTCTGGAGTTGGAATGGAAGTCATTTCCTCCTGTGGTAAATGAAGCCTTATATTTGAAGAGTGAAAAGGAATGGTGGTCTATTGATGGGGACCCAGAAAAGTCTTTCTGTTCAAAGGTATATGTCCATGTGCACTGGTGTATAAGCTCTTCTTTTAAAATGGAAATTATTGTGGGAATTTTACCTGAAGAAAATTGAAGTTCTATCAGAATGAAAGATAGTTTACTACAATTATCTTTGGGTGAGGTATGTGCCCCTTTCCCAGTTAGCTATGGCCTGGAGAGAGAGGTATAGTGTATAGAATATACATAATATAAAACAAAACCACTTTATACTATAAGTGAGGGCTCTCCCAACAGGGCATGGCAGACAGGTACCATGAAATATATATGGTCTATACCTCTCTGGGATCCATTTTCTGAATTCTTACAGACACACTCCTTCCTCAGAGATTTTCAGTAATGAATACATTCATTTCAGTGAAACCGTGCTTCTTACTGTTGTCATGAAAAAACATTGAGTATTCAGTCACATAAAATTTTTGCAAAGTTTGGAATATAATTTAAAGAAGGTCACTTATTCACAATGAGCATTCCGTATAATAGTATAGTACCAGTAGAGATATTCTTGCCAAAACCTGAACCTAATAGATTTACTATCCAAGCTGTGTTATCTAATATGATTTTCAGGATTAATTTTTAGTAAGGAGTGTCACACTTTGCATGGCCTGCATCTTGCTGAATTTGTGCATACTAATGAATCTAAAAATACTGAGTATCTACTATGAGAATCTCTTCTTGATACAGTATACAAGCAAAAGATTCAAAATATAACATATGTTCATTGAAGAACAAGATTATTTATGGATCAAAAGGAAAACTAAAGTAGGTCAGAAGCCCAGAAAGGCTCTTCTTTTCAAATATATATGCCAATACACATATCTGCAGTTTGAGATGGGTTTTTCTTTTCTTTTTTCTTTTTTTTTAATATTTATTTATTTATTTGTTTGTTTTGGCTGCTCCGGGTCTTAGTTGCGGCACATGGGATCTCCGTTGCAGCTTGCTAGATCTTTTAGGTGCGGGATCTTTCAGCTTCCAGAGGAGAAACATGATGGAGCCTCGGGAGCGAGCCAAGTTCAAGCGCAAGTACAAAGTGAAGCTGGTGGAGAAGCGGGCGTTCCGCAAGGTCCGTTGGTAGCTGCCGCGGGATGTTGGAGCCCCCGCCCTTCAATAAAGCACCTTCTGACCACCACCAACAACAACAAAAAAAACTCCTAAAAAGACTCCTAAAAAGCGTAGCAGATCTGGACCCAGACGGGGCGGCTATGGGGCGTTCCCTCCATCAGGTTTTGAGGCGGCTTGAGCGCCGGGGTAGTGGGTGCTGAGGGGGTTGGACTGTCACCTTGCTGGGGGTTTTGGCTGTGTCCTGGGTGCTGGGCTGGGTGGCTGTGTGGCCGCCGGAGGTGAACAGAGCAGTCAGGGCGTTCCAGGCGTTAATTCACACTGGCGGCTTCTTAGTTGCGGCATGTGGACTCATAGTTGCTGCGTGCAGACTTCTTAGTTGCGGCGTGCATGCGGGATCTAGTTCCCCGACCAGGGTTGGAACCCCCGCCCCCTGCACTGGGAGTGCGGAGTCTTACCCACTGGACCACTAGGGAAGTTCCGAGATGGTTTTTTTCTTAATAAGCTTTGTTAGTAAGAAAGAGAAACCATAGAATGTAGAATAGGGATGGGGAAAGGAAGCAGGAAGGGCACCAAAGACAACTGTATTTTTTACTTTTTTACCTAGAGCCCTGATGGTCACTTCTGAAAATGGTCTTAGGTACTTCCACAGGCCAGTATTTTTTACAGCATGTTTCGCAAAAGCTGATCCTTGACCTGCTCCTTGAAAAGGATTCATTCTGCAGTCACAAATAGTGGGAAATAACAGATTCTTCTCCAGGAGACTTAAATAATGCACATTAGTAAATTAAAGACTCTGAGAAGTAACACAAATTTCTCTAATCCTGTATTTTCCACACTTTCTTAATTACCAAGTCTCTCTTGTCATATAACATCTATTAACATCTTGCAGAGCATACTGAGAAATGGTTGAGGTCAGAGAGGAGTGTTCTTGAGCAGAGGAATAACATTATGAAAGCAGAGTTTTAGTAAGAACGACCTAATGATATGTAAGATGAATTGGAGACAGAAGAGATCGGAAGCCTAAAGTCCTGTTTGGAAGCTGTTGGAATAATTTGGTGTGAAGAAGATGTCACAGATGGGATAATAATAGTGAATGTTTTCTATTCCTTAATTCAAATATTCATCAAGCCCAAACCGTATGCCAAATATTGTTCTCGATCCAGGGGATACAGAAAAAATGATTCAGAATCTTTGTCCTCATGAAGTTTATTTGTGTCCTAAGAGAAGAAAAAACAATAAACAAACAAATATGTAAAATGTCAAGCGGTGAAGAGTGCTAAAAAGAGAAATAAAGCAGAGTAAAGGTAGAGTCCCTGGGCAGTGGTTAGAGGGAGACCTTTCTGATGAGTGAACACATAAGCAAAGACCTGAATTAGGTTAGAAAGAGAGCAATGTGGATATCTAGGCAGAGGGAACAGCAATGCAAAAACTTTGAGATAGGAGCCCAGTGTGGCTAGAGCAGACTGAAGTGGAGGATGGTAGGAGAAGGGGAAAAGGAGCATGGGAGGGGACAGGAAATGCGTAAGATCACGGCAGGCCTTAAACACCTAATAGACCATGGTAAGGACTTTGAATTTTATACTGAGTGAAGCCGGAAGCCATTGGAGAGTTTTGAGCAGAGGAGTGACATAGTGTGACTTAGTTTTTAGGAGATCACTCTGACTTCCGCTTGGAGAACAGACTGGAGTGGAATTGCAGTGGAGACAAGGAGACTGGTTAGGACTATTGTCAAGGTCTAGACAAGAGATGATAGTGGCTTGGTCTCAAGGGGTAGTGGTGCATGTGGTAGTAAGCAATCTGCTTAAAGATGAATTTTAAAGCTAAGAGTTGACAAGAATTTCTGTCAGTGATACCATGTGCCAGGTTTCATTTTAAGTGTTTAACACTAATTATTTAATCTTCATAAAAAACTTGTGAGGTAAGTACAGTTGTTATCTCTGTTTTACAATTGAGAGGACCAAGGCACAGAAAAGTAGCTTGCCCAGGGTCATACAGCTAATAAGTGGTGGCACTGGATTTTGCACCCAGGCATCACAACTCCAGAACCTGTGCTCTATTATGTCATTCTGTCATCCTGGCCCCTACCCTCTCTAGGGAGGAATTAGAGGAAAACCTTGGGCCAGTACCAAGCAAACACTATATAATGCCTTCTGCCTTCTTCCATCCATCCAATATATGCAAAATTCATAAGAAATAAAATCAAAGTTTTTCTTCTTCAATCTGCTTATAAAATGTTTGAGCTACGTTCTACATAACCTTGTCCTTTTCCTTATTTTTCTATTTTTGAAAGTGTCTCAGGGGAAATCATGTTTTCTGACTTTACCACGGGAAAAGGTTGGGGCAGCATAAACTGGTGCTGGGCAGACTGGAGTGTGGGAGAGAGTGAGATAAGATTCCAGGTGTTCTTTTGGGGTTAGTTCTGACAGTTCTTTGAAACATTCCCTCCCCACACACAGCTTCTGTGAGAGAGATGGGATAGCAGTCAGGATGTTATAAATTGCCTTTTGTTTCCCAACTCCTGGTGGCCGAACTACTTTGAGTGATTCTGATGGCTGAAACAGGAGAACGCTTACTGTTGCTCATTACCTTACTCTTATCTTTTCCTTTTTCTCCTTGGCTTGAGGGCTTCAGAGAAACTTCTGGGAGGGAGGAAGCAATCTTAGGAATTTACACATTTGAAATATTTTTTTCTGGTTTCTGATCTGGAATCTGAGGAGCTTGGAAGTCATCACTCCATCCTAACAACAAGTAAAAATCTGAACAAACTAAAAAATCAACACAGGGCAAACCACCACCCACCGCCCCAAATTAAAGCAGACAGGCAAATGCAGAGATCCACATCTTACCAGAGTGGAAGTCCACAAGCAGAAACCTCTGAAGGAACCAGTACTTGGGTAAGAAAATCTGAATGATGAATTCTTGGAAGCTCAGTGTGGACAAGTCTGAGAGTTAAAAACTCCAGGGCGCAGGGTGGGTGGGTGTGGTCCACGCTTTTGTGAGTTTTAGAACTATAGAATGCTTCCCTTTCCCCCACATCCCACCACCATACCACTAAAGCCTACTTACTGGAGTTCCTTTTACCCAGTCAACATGTCCAGCTTTCAACAAAAAAATTACAAGACATATTAAAAGTCAAAAAACACAGTTTGAAGAAATAGAGCAAACATCAGACCAGACTCAAATAAGACAGGGATGTTGGGATTATCAAACTGGGAATTTTTAACAACTTTAATTAATATGCTAAGGACTCTAGTGGAAAAGTAGACAACATGCAAAAACAGATGAATAATATAAGCAGAGAGATGGAAATTCTGAGAAAGAATCAAAAATAAATGGTAGCGATCAAAAACACTGTAACAAAAATGAAGAATACCTTTGATGGACTTATTAGTAGACTGGACACAGTTGAGGAAAGACTCTCTGAGCTTAAGGATATATCAGTAGAAACTTCCAAAACCAAAAAGCAAAGAGAGAAAAATTATTTTTAAATGGAACAGAATATCCAAAATCTGTGGGAAAACTACAAAAGGTATAACATGAGTAATGGGAAAGGAGGAGGAGAAGAGAGAAAGGAACAGAAGCAGTATTTGAAGCAATAATAACTGAGAATTTCCCCCAAATTAATGTCAGACACCAAACCACAGATCCAGGAAACTTAGAGGACACCAAGCAGCATAAACGCCAGAAAAACTATACCTAGGCATGTTGTAATTCAAACTGCAGAAAATCAAAGATAAAGAAAAAAATCTTGAAAGGAGGCTGGGGTGGACTTACCTATAAAGGAAAGAAGATGAGAACTACATCCAACTTCTCCAAGCAAGCAAGAAGTGAGTAGAGTAAAACATTTAAAGTGTTGAGAGCAATACTTTTCTCCAGTTACATTGGCTCTAATCTAACCAAACAAATCAAGGTTAAGTTAAATCTGACCCTTCTCCCACAATCCATTGAACCCTGTTCCTAAAATACTGGACTTGGGAGAATGTATGAAACAAGGAAGAAGGGAGTAGATCCAGATACTGTAGGAATTTCTTAGGATTTGGTGATGTATCAAGGGTGCTGTGAGGCAGGTATAGACCAGGGATGGGATGAAATGATCAGGGTAAGGCCAAAGTAGGTGTGAGATATTAGAATCAAAATTTAGAAATGCAGAGGACCACTGAGCCTACAGTTCTGTTTTGCGTGGACTTTGGTTTTCCAAGTGCTGCTCACTAGGTTACTGACCACCATTGAGGGTCAGAACCTTGGAGAGTTCCAAACTGAGCAGGGCAGGAGCAATATGCTCTATTGCACTGGCATGTAGTAGACAGGATAAAGACTCTTACAACTGATGCTGAAGGAACACTCTTGTTTGCTTTCTCTTGGTATCTCCAAGATTTAAAAGGCTGGTACGTCTGCCTCCCTACAGCCTCATGGAGATCTTGGTGGAGCTAGAGATTTCAGTCCATCTTGTGGAACACGCACAAAGCCATCACAGTTAAAATAGGATTTTCATTAAATGCTGATGTTACAAGAGGGACATGGGGCTTTCCGATACCTGTGCTTTCTCCTAAGGACTGTCCTAAGGTATCATATTGCTTCTCTATGTTATTTACTGATCTATTTTGAAATTAATCAAAATCCTTTTTGGGGCTGGGAGGGTAGATTTGCCTAAAAGTTGCTTTCTGGTAAACACTTATGTTTGGAACTGAAAGATAAAAATGATATTCTGTGTATTAGAGGTGATTTATAAAAGCTGAAGTAATTCAGACTATTAGCAGCAACAACAGACTTTTGCAATATAAATTGCAGGCTGACTAGCCTCCTCTAATACCAGTAATCTGGTTTGTTTATTGTTTGTTTGTTTTTAGGGTACTAACATTATCCAAACATTTCTATTTTCATTGTTGTTCTCTTTCTCCTCAGTTTTAGGGCATGGTCATGGTTTTCACATCAGATTGATAAATTTCTAATGCTTCAATTAAAGCTTAAAAATTAAAAAAAAGATTAAAAAGATTAAAAATCTTCTTTTTAACCAGACTACATTTATGATGCCATATTTAGCTAAAAATAGGAACTTGAATGTACATTTTAGGAAACAGCTAACTAGTAACTTCTGGTGCTAATTATAGTAAAGGGCAGAAAGTCTTATGAAAATAGAACTTACTGCAGAGAATAACTATGACATATTTATCCTCTGTTACAGTTCTAAGATGTATTCATTATCTTTTTATACTACCTGAGAGAACAGGAGAGTTAGAGCAAATTCCTGAATAGCTAACCGATTTGCAGTGCCAGAAATAAGTACAGTGTCTAAAAGGTGTGTGATTAAAAGAGTCTCCAGGATTGCATGAGCATTCTGATCAGATTTTGGAGATTAAAAAAAAGTTAGATTTAGTTATGGATAACACTAATACGTATTAGGGAGAAAGATACAAGATTATACCAGAGATCTGTGTCTCTTTCAAGAGGCATCTTTAAAAATACTTATTAATGGCTATTACTGGTTATTTTAATTAAAGAGTATTATTTTGTTATACGATGCCGAAGACCCAGTTTGTGGTTGTGAACTGAATTTGGACTGAGACTTAATGTGTGGTTCACATCATACACATCAAAACATCTAGAGGCTAACTGCAGGAAACTTTTCAGATGGGCTGAGTAGAGGAGGGGAATTGTGTCCTGAGTATGAATTTGCAGCTGTGAAATTACAAGTGAAAACTACAGACTATGAAAGAATGAAGGAGAGCCAGATGTCAAAGATGACTATGAGGGACGTACTGGCGCCATTAATAGGAATGAGGAAGTTACAAAGAAAACCAGTAGGCAATGAGTTCCATTCGGAATATGTTAAATATGAAGGATTGGGATGATATATTTACTAGATAGTTGGAAATTTTATTCATTTAACAAATATTTATCGAGCCCTAGAAATATCTTTTTTTTTTTTAACATTTGATGAGATTGAGAGTAATACAGGTTTCTTTCCTACTCCTATAAGCCCAATAATGTGGTCCCTAGGTAGATTGTCTTAAGGAAATATTTTAAGCCAATTATATAAGATGTAATCATTGCTTTTTTTTTTTTTTTTACCACCTCTGTGTTACACCTTATGATAATCACAAATTGATGGCTTCCAAATTCAGACTGTTTTTAGTGTTGTTTAAAAAAATCTCCCTGTGAATGTACTAGGAAACATTGAATTGTGTGATCTGAATGATTAAATTACATGGTTGAGATAATTATATCTCAATAAAGCTGTTATTCCTCACTGCACACCTTTCTGAGTAGATGTGGTTTAAGATCACTAGGGAAAGACCATAGTTCCATATCAGTGGTAGAATTTGTGACATACAAATAAATTACATTGTATTTGAGAGAAAGAGAGAGTAGATACCACTTAGTTTTTAGAATGAAGTTTCAAGCTAGTTTTTAGAGTAGAGAAAATGTAGATATTTTTCCTTTAATCTTGTCAACAAACATTGAGCACCTGTCCTACACAGCCAGGGGAGTCAGGAAATGCTTCCTTAAGGAGGTGATACTCTGAGATGAGTCTTGAAGGATGCGTAGGAATTAGTACAGTGAGGAGGGTGGAGATATTCAGAGGCAGCAGCCTGTGCAAGGGCAAATAGATGTGGGGAACTGCACTCAGTTTGGAATTACTAAAGGGAGGGGTGTGTGTCAGAGAGAGGGAGAAAAATCCTTCCATGTAAATACATAAAGATTCATCACAGTTTTTAACAGCTTCTTAGTATTTCACAGTATGATTATATGCCATAAATTATTTAACCATTCCTCTATCAATGGATGTTTAAATTGTTGCTTGGTTTTGGCTATTTCAAATAATATTGCACTGAACATACTTGTACACGTGTCCTTGCAAACTTGTGAATGTAATTCTGTCAAAGGTTAGGCCTTGGTTTTGATAGCATTAACAGATTTGAGTCATGACCAATCACACTTCATTGTATTGTATAATTATTGAGTCAGTTGTTTTGATTAAATCAAAGGTGTTTTCAATTTCAGGTCATTTAGGGCCTTTTTCGGCCATGGTAAGGACTTTGGCTTTTACTCTGAGTAAAAGCCATTTTATATGGGAAGCCATGGGTGGATTTTGGGCAGAGGACTGACGTGATATATAAAAATGTCTCTAAAGATCACTCTGGCTATTGTGTCAAGAATAGAAGACAGCGAGGCAAGGACAGAAGTAGGAAAACCAGTTAAGAAGCTACTGTAATAGTTCAGGCGGGAGATAATGGTGACTTGGACTAGAGGAGAAATGATAAAGAAAAATGGTAGGATTCCAGAAATATGTCGAAGTTAGAGTTGACACGATTTGCTAATGGACTGTATGTGAAGAGAAATATTAACTCTGAGATGAAAGTTCTAGGCCTTTTCCTGAGTTGAGAAGATAGGGAGCGGTACAGGCTTAGGAGACATGATCAAGTGTTCTATTTGGGGCATATTAAGTATGAAATGCATATTAGTTATCCACGTGGAGTTGGTGAGTAGGCAGTTAATAGGTGAGGCTAGAGATCAGCATGGCCAATATTTTGTTAATAAATGAATGAAGCATTGATAGGTAAATCAGGAAGGAAATGTATAAGCAAAGTTTGAAAGAGAACAAGAATTACAGGTAACTCCTTTATTATGACTCACGTACATGGTCCTTTTCTCTCTGTTTCCAGATAGGTCTCATTTTGACTGGAATAGAATTAAACTGGTAAGAGTTTGGAGAGGTGGGAAGGGGAGAATGCATTCGTATGTATATATTTATTTCTCTCAGAATCTACCTGTATCTAAGATATGACAGTCCTCAGAAAAATAGTTGCTGTTATTAATTTTGGATAGAGATATTCTATCTTTATGGAATTGCTGTGTTTCATCAAAATGATTATAAAGAAAACCTCTTTTCATTTTGACTTGCATATTAAATTAGAAATGTTTTCCCTCAAAAATCCCTAATAAGCTGAGTTGGAAAACCTCTTAGCAATTAAGATATTAATCACTTTGTGGTATACTGGTTATGGTAATTTACCCAGCCCATAATGACTTTACCCATAATGACTCAACTTTGGTTTGCCTTTTGAATGCATCATTTCCTTAACTTCCTACCATCCTCTTTGATCTTGGCTATCCCTTTCTTACTGACCATAGACTACATTTCCAAACCCTACTCCACATTCTCAGTTCCCAAAGTATCTTTTCTACCTTTTATCTGTATGTTATGGGGATACCCATATTTGATAAAGCCTCATTCTCTTCATGGCACAAACTGCAACCTAATTATAGTAGTTCAAAAGGCTGCCAGTTAAGTCTGTCATTTATCCGCGTGATGAAATTTTCTTTAGTAAACTCACTGCATCTGAATGATAAATCCATGCTGGCACTGATTGCTTAATCCTGTAGATTTCAAAGGATCAAATCCAAGGTCACTGACAGATCTCACTGTTTTTTTCCAATTTGTTTGGTTAATAGACATCTTTATTTGTACAAAACTTAATGGTTCACAAATATTTGAATAGTACATAAGGTATTCTATTTGAACTGTTGGTAATACTAGCACATGATGGACTTTAAAAATAGGGCAAGCTCAGAATTTCCCCAAGGCTTTAGCTTCAGCTCCTCCTAGAGTTACACAGCTCTAAAAGTCCATAGTATTATGAGACATGTTAAACTGCAACAGAATATTCTTTGACTATGCCTAGAATGTTTAGTTAACCTTAGAGCAGCAATTTTTTAAGTGCACGATCAGAATTATGAAGGAATCCATTTATTTTTTATTGTTAACATTCTCGTAATAATTGGCTAGTTGAATAGTGATTAGATTTAGCATGTCTTAACAAATTCCCAGAAAGTAAAATGGACTTACCATTAATCTTTTATTCCTTTGTTCAAAGAGGAAGGAACAAGAGGATAGAAAAGATTGATTAGAAGGATAGGTCAGAGACTGTTGAGAAACTGCTAACTAAACAACAGCAACAAGGTAGTCAGAAAACTCTTGCTCTGAAATCTATATACAGCACCACCTATGAGAGGATACAAGGACTTTTAATGCTTTTCCAGTCATGGAGCCATGTTCTAACTTGGAAACGGAGCTTTGAGAAGGGTGCATTTTCTAAACTCTGTAGATATGGCCACTATTAGTTTTCTGGGTTTTTTTTTCACTCTACCTAAGCTTACTGGTTCATTATAAAGGATACAAATGAACATCCGATGAAGAGGTACATAGGGTGAGATCTGGAAGAGTCCCAACCACAGGAGCTTCTGTCCTCATAGACTTGGGTGTGCCAACCTCCCAGCACGTGGATGTGTTTCCCAATTCTGAAGTTCATCAGATCTCCCTGTTTTTTTCTTTTTTGAATTTTATTTTATTTATTTTTTTATACAGCAGGTTCTTATTAGTCATACATTTTATACACATCAGTGTATACATGTCAATCCCAATCTCCCAATTCATCCCACCACCACCCCCACCCGCTACTGCTTTTCCCCCTTGGTGTCCATATGTTTGTTCTCTACATCTGTGTCTCTATTTCTGCCCTGCAAACCTGTTCATCTGTACCATTTTTCTAGGTTCCACATATATGCGTTAATATATGATATTTGTTTTTCTCTTTCTGACTTACTTCACTCTGTATGACAGTCTCTAGATTCAACCACATCTCTACAAATGACCCAATTTGGTTACTTTTTATGGCTGAGTAATATTCCATTGTATATATGTACCACATCTTCTTTATCCATTTGTCTGTTGTTGGGCATTTAGGTTGCTTCCATGACCTGGCTATTGTAAATAGCGCAGCAATGAACATTGTGGTACATGTGTCTTTTTGAATTATGGTTTTCTCTGGGTATATGCCCAGTAGTGGGATTGCTGGGTCATATGGTAATTCTATTTTTAGTTTTTTAAGGAACCTCCATACTGTTCTCCATAGTGGCTGTATCAATTTACATTCCCACCCACAGTGCAAGAGGGTTCCCTTTTCTCCACACCCTCTCCAGCATATGTTGTTTGTAGATTTTCTGATGATGCCCATTCTAACTGGTGTGAGGTGATACCTCATTGTAGTTTTGATTTGCATTTCTCTAATGATTAATGATGTTGAGCAGCTTTTCATGTGCTTCTTGGCCATCTGTGTGTCCTCTTTGGAGAAATGTCTGTTTAGGTCTTCTGCCCATTTTTGGATTGGGTTGTTTGTTTCTTTAATATTGAGCTGCATGAGCAGTTTATATATTTTGGAGATTAATCCTTTGTCAGTTGATTCATTTGGAAATATTTTTTCCCATTCTGAGGGTTGTCTTTTCGTCTTGTTTATGGTTTCCTTTGCTGTGCAAAAGCTTTGAAGTTTCATTAGGTCCCATTTGTTTATTTTTGTTTTTATTTCCATTACTCTAGGAGGTGGATCAAAAAAGATCTTGCTGTGATTTATGTCAAAGAGTGTTCTTCCTATGTTTTCCTCTAAGAATTTTATGGTGTCCGGTCTTACATTTAGGTCTCTAATCCATTTTGAGTTTATTTTTGTGTATGGTGTTAGGGAGTGTTCTAATTTCATTCTTTTACATGTAGCTGTCCAGTCTTCCCAGCACTACTTATTGAAGAGACTGTCTCTTCTCCATTGTATATCCTTGCCTCCTCTGTCATAGATTAGTTGACCATAGGTGTGTGGGTTTATCTCTGGGCTTTCTATCCTGTTCCATTGATCTGTACTTCTGTTTTTGTGCCAGTACCATATTGTCTTGATTACTGTAGCTTTGTAGTATAGTCTGAAGTCAGGGAGTCTGATTCCTCCAGCACCGTTTTTTTCCCTCAAGACTGCTTTGGCTATTCGGGGTCTTTTGTGTCTCCATACAAATTTTAAGATTTTTTTATTCTAGTTCTGTAAAAACTGCCATTGATAATTTGATAGGGATTGCATTGAATCTGTAGATTGCTTTGGGTAGTATAGTCATTTTCACAATATTGATTCTTCCAATCCAAGAACATGGTATATCTCTCCATCTGTTGGTATCATCTTTAATTTCTTTCAACAGTGTCTTATAGTTTTCTGCATACGGGTCTTTTGTCTCCCTAGGTAGGTTTATTCCTAGATATTTTATTCTTTTTGTTGCAATGGTAAATAGGAGTGTTTCCTTAATTTCTCTTTCAGATTTCTCATCATTAGTGTATAGGAATGCAAGATATTTCTGTGCATTAATTTTGTATCCTGTAACTTTACCAGATTCATTGATTAGCTCTAGTAGTTTTCTGGTGGCATCTTTAGGATTTTCTATGTATAATATCATGTCATCTGCAAACAGTGACAGTTTTACTTCTTCTTTTCCAATTTGTATTCCTTTTATTTCTTTTTCTTCTCTGATCGCCGTGGCTAGGACTTCCAAACTATGTTGAATAATAGTGGCGAGAGTGGACATCCTTGTCTTGTTCCTGATCTTAGAGGAAATGCTTTCAGTTTTTCACCATTGAGAATGATGTTTGCTGTGGGTTTGTTGTATATGGCCTTTATTATTTTGAAGTAGGTTCCCTCTATGCCCACTTTCTGGAGAGTTTTTAATCATAAATGGGTGTTGAATTTTTTCAAAAGCTTTTTCTGCATCTACTGAGATGATCATATGGTTTTTCCTCTTCAATTTCTTAATATGGTGTATCACATTGATTGATTTGCATATATTGAAGAACCCTTGCATCCCTGGGATAAATCCCACTTGATCATGGTGTATGATCCTTTTAATGTGTTGTTGGATTCTGTTTGCTAGTATTTTGTTGAGGATGTTTGCATCTATATTCATCAGTGATATTAGTCTGTAATTTTCTTTTTTTGCAATATCTTTGTTTGGTTTTGGTATCAGGGTGATGGTGGCCTCATAGAATGAATTTGGGAGTTTTCCTTCCTCTGCAATCTTTTGGAAGAGTTTGAGAAGGATAGGTGTTAGCTCTTCTCTAAATGTTTGATAGAATTCACCCGTGAAGCCATCTGGTCCTGGACTTCTGTTTGTTGGAAGATTTTTAATCACAGTTTCGATTTCACTACTTGTGATTGGTCTGTTCGTATTTTCTATTCTTCAGGTTCAGTCTTGGAAGGTTATACCTTTCTAAGAATTTGTCCATTTCTTCCAGGTTGTCCATTTTATTGGCATATAGTTGTTTGTAATCCTCTTATAATCCTTTGTATTTCTGCAATGTCAGTTGTGATTTCTCCTTTTTCATTTCTAATTTTATTGATTTGAGTCCTCTCCCTCTTTTTCTTGATGAGTCTGGCTAATGGTTTATCAATTTTGTTTATCTTCTCAAAGAACCAGCTTTTAGTTTTATTGATCTTTGCTATTGTTTTCTTTGTTTCTATTTCATTTACTTCTGCTCTGATCTTGATGATTTCTTTCCTTCTGCTAACTTTGGGTTTTGTTTGTTCTTCTTTCTCTAGTTCCTTTAAGTGTAATGTTAGATTGTTTATTTGAGATTTTTCTTGTTTCTTGAGGTAGGCTGTATAGCTATAAACTTCCCTCTTAGAACTGCTTTTGCTGCATCCCCTAGGTTTTGGATCGTCGTGTTTTCATTGTCATTTGTCTCTAGGTATTTTTTGATTTCTTCAGTGATCTCTTGGTTATTTAGTAACGTATTGTTTAGCCTCCATGTGTTTGTGCTTTTTACATTTTTTTCCCTGTAATTCATTTCTCATCTCATAGCGTTGTGGTCAGAAAATATGCTTGATATGATTTGAGTTTTCCTAAATTTACTGAGGCTTGATTTGTGACCCAAGATGTGATCTATCCTGGAGAATATTCCATGTGCACTTGAGAAGAAAGTGTAATCTGCTGTTTTTGGATGGAATGTCCTATAAATATCAATTAAATCTATCTGGTCTATTGTGTCATTTAAAGCTTGTGTTTCCTTATTAATTTTCTGTTTGGATGATCTGTCCATTGATGTAAGTGAGGTGTTAAAGTCCCCCAGTATTACTGTGTTACTGTCGATTTCCTCTTTTAGAGCTGTTAGCAGTTGCCTTATGCATTGAGGTGCTCCTATGTTGGGTGCATATATATTTATAATTGTTATATCTTCTTCTTGGATTGATCCCTTGATCATTGTGTAATGTCCTTCCTTGTCTCTTGTAACATTCTTTATTTTAAAGTCTATTTTATCTGATATGAGTATTACTACTCCAGCTTTCTTTTGATTTCCATTTGCATGGAATATCTTTTTCCATCCCCTCACTTTCAGTCTGAGTGTGCCCCTAGGTCTGAAGTGGGTCTCTTATAGACAGCATATATATGGGTCTTGTTTTTGTACCCATTCAGCAAGCCTGTGTCTTTTGGTTGGAGCATTTAATCCATTCACGTTTAAGGTAATTATCAATATGTATGTTCCTATGACCATTTTCTTAATTGTTTTGGGTTTGTTTTTGTAGGTCCTTTTCTTCTCTTGTGTTTCCCACTTAGAGAAGTTCCTTTAGCATTTGTTGTAGAGCTGGTTTGGTGGTGCTGAATTCTGTTAGCTTTTGCTTGTCTGTAAAGCTTTTGATTTCTCCATCGAATCTGAATGAGATCTTTTCGGGGTAGAGTAATCTTAGTTGTATGTTCTTCCCTTTCATCACTTTAAGTATATCATGCCACTCCCTTCTGGCTTGTAGAGTTTCTGCTGAGAAATCATCTGTTAACCCTATGGGAGTTCCCTCATATGTTATTTGTCATTTTTCCCTTGCTGCTTTCAATAATTTTTCTTTGTCTTTAGGTTTTGCCAATTTGATTACTATGTGTCTCGGCATGTTTCTCCTTTGGTTTATCTTGTATGGGACTCTGGTTTATCCTGTATGGGACTCTCTACACTTCCTGGGTTTGGGTGGCTATTTCCTTTCCCACGTTAGGGAAGTTTTCGACTATAATCTCTTCAAATATTTTCTCGGGTCCTTTCTCTCTCTCTTCTCCTTCTGGGACCCCTGTAATGTGAATGTTGTTGCGTTTACTGTTGTCCCAGAGGTCTCTTAGGCTGTCTTCATTTCTTTTCATTCTTTTTTCTTTATTCTGTTCCACAGCAATGATTTCCACCATTCTGTCTTCCAGGTCACTTATCCGTTCTTCTGCCTCAGTTATTCTGCTATTGTTTCCTTCTAGTGTAGTTTTCATTTCAGTTACTGTGTTGTTCACCTCTGTTTGTTTGTTCTTTAATTCTTCTAGGTCTTCGTTAAACATTTATTGCATCTTCTCGATCTTTGCCTCCATTCTTCTTCCAGGGTCCTGGATCATCTTCACTATCATTAGTCTGAATTATTTTTCTGGAAGGTTGCCTATCTCCACTTCATGTAGTTGTTTTTCTGGGGTTTTATCTTGTTCCTTCATCTGGTACATAGCCCTCTGCCTTTTCATCTTTCTCTTTCTGTGAATGTGGTTTTTGTTCCACAGGCTGCAGGATTGTAGTTCTTCTTGCTTCTGCTGTCTGCCCTCTGGTGGATGAGGCTATCTAAGAGGCTTGTGCAAGTTTCCTGATGGGAGGGACTGGTGGTGGGTAGAGCTGGCTGTTGCTTTGGTGGGCAGGGCTCAGTAAAACTTTAATCCACTTGTCTGCTGATGGGTGGGGCTGGGTTCCCTCCCTGTTGGTTGTTTGGCTTGAGGCAACTCAACACTGGATCCTACCCGGGCTCTTTGGTGGGGCTAATGGCAGACTCTGTGAGGCCTCACACCAAGGAGTACTTCCCAGAACTTCTGCTGCCAGCGTCCTTGTCCTCACAGTGACACACAGCCACCCCCTGCCTCTGCAGGAGACCCTCCAACACTAGCAGGTAGGTCTTGTTCAGTCTCCTATGGGGTCACTGCTCCTTCCCCTGGGTCCTGATGAGCACACTACTTCGTGTGTGCCCTCGAAGAGTGGAGTCTCTGTTTCCCCCAGTTCTGTCGAAGTTCTGCAGTCAAATCCCGCTAGCCTTCAAAGTCTGATTCTCTAGGAATTCCTCCTCCCATTGCCGGACCCCCAGATTGAGAAGCCTGACGTGGGGCTCAGAACCTTCACTCCAGTGGGTGGACTCCTGTGGTATAAGTATTCTCCCATTTGTGAGTCACCCACCCAGCAGTTATGGGATTTGATTTTATTGTGATTGCGCCCCTCGTACCACCTCATTGTGGCTTCTCCTTTGTCTTTGGATGTGGGGTATCTTTTTTGGTGAGTTCCAGTGTCTTCCTGTCAATGATTGTTCAGCAGTTAGTTGTGATGGCCACTATTAGTTTAAACTCTGGCTTTAATAAAATTTTCAGGTTAGTGAGAAAGGTATCAACCTGTGTCTTAGAGTGCTTTATTTTGAACTTTTGAGTGTCAGGAGTATGTGGTAATAGCGTTTGGTTTTCCTGATAGTAATGATTAGAAACCCATGCTAATATCTTTTCTGGTTAACCACACCTGTAACACAAGGCTAGCCACTTAAACCACCTGGAGACATCATTAAATGTAAGAGTTGAATCTGCAAACCCGACTCTGAAGTCATGTCCTTTGTCGAATATTAATGTTTCAAGGACCACAGGAGAAAACTTTGCTCAAGACTATACCTGTTCCTCTGCTATTCAGGATCATCACCACTAAATTCTTAGAACCAGTAGGGGTCATAAGCATTTACAGCTTTTCTCATGTTAAAAAGAAACATTTATTAATTAGCTATGTGATACAATTAAGAGGCCTTAATTGTATTTCTGTCACTCTGAGAACTCTTGTTTTGGCACACTAATAGTAGCTTTATGAAATGTTAGCTCTTGTTATCTAAAACTATCAGAGGTAGGGATCCAGGCTTTCCTGCCTGTGTTAGACCCCTGAATACTGCCCAAACTAAAACCATTTACCTTTTATCTTTCCTGTGAGCTTCTTGGATTTGATCTGTTTTCTAGTAGTCATTTCCACCTAGGATTCTGTCCTTTCCGGGTCACTGCTGATTGAGTAGTAGCTTTAGAACTGCCACCCCAATACATCTAACTTCTCTCCAGCCCTAAACTAAGTGCCCTAGGGATTTTTGTACCATAAATTACAGAGAGAAGAGGTGCGATAAAAGTAAACCAGGGGAGGACTGTACACTTAAAAATGGTTAAGATGATAAATTTTGTTATGTGTATTTTACCACAATAAAAAAATTTTAATAAATAAACCAAGGGAAATTTGAAGTCACATTTTTACACAAAGCTGATATCCATTGAAGTATTAATATTGAATTAAAAAGCAACCGTAGAAATTGTATTAAGTATATTTAGAAACTGAGACCTAGAAAGGTTAAGTGATTTGCGTAAGAGCTGAGAATAGAGCGTTTTCAACATTAGTCCATGTTGTTTTGGAGCTATCTTCTTTAATTACTTCCTTGACTTAGGAGTAGCCATAACTAATCCCTCCGCCTATTTTATCTTCCTTTGGAATTGAATCATAGTTGGTTCTTCAGAACCATGTCTAATCAGCACTGAACCTGGAAATAGGAGGCAGTGGGTAAGTCTAGGTGCTAATAGTGGGCAAACTGGCTTGGAAAAAGTGATCCGTTGACCTCCTTCTGCAAGGAAACCAGACTAATCCTTTTTGCATCACCTTATGTAACAGAGCCAATAATTAGTGCAGTCTACATGAGCAGTTCGCAACTAGTTGTTCTTCAAGGCCAATCAAGTTGGTTTTGATATCTAAAAAAGTCATCCAGGTGTGTAAAAATAATACAAGTGTACGTATAATAGGGAACACAAAATATTACATAAATTGTGTGACAAAAATGGTCAAAAGATTTCTTGGTACAACTGTGGTTCATTATATGGCTGAGCAGTCCTCTCTTTTCTAATATTGAAAATTTTATCAGTCATATTTCTGCTGTGATAATGTTACATAACTCCACAATTCTGTGATTTACATCAACAAATTTTTTGTCTGTGGGTCAGCTGGGGTCGCTTTATTTCAGGCTATAGGTTGGGTTCAGATGTGCTCCACATGTTTCTCATTCTGAAGCATGCTCTTCTCACAGCACTTGGTAGAAACACAAGGGATCAAGTCAAACCACACATATGCCCCATGACCAAGACCAAAGGCAATAGGGCGGGGATATATACCATCTATTCTACTGGGAAACATTGCAGAGTTACACAACAGAGAGTATAGATATGTATAATCCTTTTACAGGGACGGAGTAAAGAAATGGGAACAAAATTCTACCACAGAAACATTTCAACCTTGTAATGTCAGTTTGTTACTGAACTAACTGTCGTCTTTGATTTCTAAATAATTGAGCGAGTAGCTAGGGACTTGTTTTTTCCAGCTAGTCCTTTCCTTTCACTGTTCTCCTTTCTCCTCTCTGACAAGTGACTTCACAATGTCATTATTACTTACCTGTGTAGGACCCCAGGAAACATACATCATAGTCAAGCCACTGGATGATAAACTACGGGGCTTGACTTTTCCTGAATTTGTTTACCCAAGCAACATGATTTGCTCTTTAACTAATTTTGTTTTAATTAATTTATTTATTTATCTATTTTTGGCTGTGTTGGGTCTTCATTTCTGTGCGAGGGCTTTCTCTAGTTGCGGCAAGCGGGGGCCACTCCCCATCGTGGTGCACGGGCCTCTCACCGCCGCGTCCTCTCTTGTCGCAGAGCACAGGCTCCAGACGCGCAGATTCAGTAGTTATGGCCCACGGGCCCAGCCGCTCCGCGGCATGTGGGATCCTCCCAGACCAGGGCTCGAACCCGTGTCCCCTGCATTGGCAGGCGGATTCTCAACCACTGCACCACCAGGGAAGCCCTCTTTAACTAATTTTGTTGCAAGAGTTTCATTGAAAAATTGTTCTTGCCTGGACCAGCTTAAGCTACAGTCTTGAGTTCTCTGTGCACATTTCTGAATGAAGCAATCCAGCCTGCCTTCATTGTTTTCCACTCTCAATTCACCTGAAGAACTCAATGAAAAAGTAAAAGAAATATATTTGTCCTTTGAGTTATGAGTGAATGACAACAATGTCTTAGATCTCAAGTATTCGCTAACACTGTATCTTTAGAGTATATATATACAGAAGACAAAATATTAAAATTAACAGGTTTTCTTCCTTCTTCATCAGCATCTTATTCTGTAAGTTTGGCATTTGAATCCTAATTCCTAAAACTTGCATAGTTTGGTAAACCACAGCCTGTTCTTTAGACTGTATTTCTTTCATTCTTAAGAAATAATTGCATATCAAAATAGCTATCTGGATGTATTTATCTGTGTAAAGAATGTGTTAGAAGTGTGACCAGATTGCATTTATAAATATTATTATAACACTACCATAAGTTGAGTAAATAGCACACAACATCAGTAGTTCAGTTTAGAGTGAGTCATTTATCAGTCCAGTCATATTCATTACTCAGAAATAATTCACAACAGACTTTGAGGTCCTGTAGAGATGATAAAAATAGGTGAGATGAAAATACCTATTTAAGGAATTGTCTGGAATGTTTAATGCCATTGAGATGACATCATCATCTGGTAGTATTAAATATGACTGGGTACTTTCCTAGGCTATTCAGTTGACTTTTTTTTTTTTTTAATTATTGCCTTAAAAGCAGTTCTGGTACAGTTAATGAAATGTTACTACATATATTGAAATCAGTAAGAGAACCCAGCTCTTGCTCTGGAATTATATTAAGAGAGTTTATGATGTTTCAGACAGTATCTCATCTTATGTCTGTAAGCCTGACATCTCTGCTGTTGTCTTGAAGACCTAAAGTCTTTATTATTTAGCCTTCTTTTCTCATATGTATTATAAATTTGTTTGCATTATTAGGGACTGAATTTTATTTCCTTCTGGCTCTCACATCAGCCATCAGGACTGTTCCCATAGGGGTGCTTAAATCTTCTGTTTAAGTTTTTGCTTTATGGAACTATATTGCTTATTAATATAGAGTTCACAGTTTCACAGATTATTTTTAAGTAATTTAAAAATGTAAGTTAGATAAGGTCTCTCACCTACTTAAAACCATTAACTAGTTCCCAATATTTTATAATACAGACTCCCTCCTCAGGCTTCTAAATTCTTGCTGAGTTTGACCTTGCTTCTTCAATTTCATTATATGCCTTCCCCTTTTCCTTGATCTTTATGCTTTAGCCTCATTGGTTTCTTCTGGGTTTCATGAGTGTGCCACATCTGTTCCTTGAATGCTTTTCTCCCCAGTTGAAATAGTACCTTCTCATAAAGGCCTCTCATGATCACCCTATATAAAGTAGCCTCCCCCAGATACTTTCCAGAGGATCACCCTATTTCTCTGGCATTTATTACACTTTAAAATTATAATTTTTTATTTGTCTACTTATTTATTGTTGTTTCCTCCAACCAAATACAAGTTTCATGAGGCCAAAGTGCTGAGCATAGTGGCTGACACAAAGAGGTCACTAAAGTATTTGTTTTTGATTTTTTTCTCTATTACTTTTTTTTTTAACATTTTTATTGGAGTATAATTGCTTTACAATGGTGTGTTAGTTTCTGCTTTATTTATTTATTTATTTACATCTTTATTGGAGTATAATTGCTTTACAATGGTATGTTAGTTTCTGCTTTATAACAAAGTGAATCAGCTATACATATACATATATCCCCATATCTCCTCCCTCTTGCATCTCCCTCCCACCCTCCCTATCCCACCCCTCTAGGTATTTGTTGAATGAATGAATAAACAGATGACTCTTGTACTTTAAACTCACAATAGGGACTTCCCTGGTGGCACAGTGGTTAAGAATCCGCCTGCCAATGCAGGGGACACGGGTTCAAGCCCTGGTCCGGGAAGATCCCACATGCCGCGGAGCAACTAAGCCCGTGCACCAAAACTACTGAGCCCACGTGCTGCAACTACTGAAGCCCATGTGCCTAGAGCCCATGCTCCACAACAAGAGAAGCCACTGCAATGAGAAACCCGCACACCGCAACGAAGAGTAGCCCCCACTTGCCACAACTAGAGAAAGCCCTCACACAGCAACAAAGACCCAACACAGCCAAAAAATAAATTAATTAATTTATAAAAAATAAACTCACAATAAAGTTTGACTTTTTCCTTAATTTGATTCCATGAGAGAGAAAGCGTTGTGCTTCAAGATTGACCTGAAAAGAATCAGTACAATTGAGGGCCCAAGTCTTCATATGCTACTGTGCTCATTATTCTTTCGCAATTGAATTTATTCTGATTCATAACTGAGATGTGTCTGCGTGTTTTTTTAAAGATCTGTACACATATATAGAAACTGGGCCAAAAATCATGTTCTTTGTACGTGTTTATTTTTACAAGTCTTGCTTGATTTGCTGTATTTGAAATTGGAAATATAATTTTTTCTAATGCATATTTTGTGTTGTAACTACTAGACTCTTACTAGACACTGCAGACAGCATGATATTTTCATGCAACAGGATAAAGAAATTGCTGTGTATAGATGGAAGTCAATAGGATAGATATGAAAATAAAATATTCTAAAAATATTCTCTGCCATAAAGTTAGAATTCATGTGTGGAGCAGTTAAGGTAGGACCCTCCCACAAAGCACAAAATTTCAGGGTTTTTACTGAAAAATCCGGGTAGTCAGGGGTCTAAATAACTTTTCCAAGGTCACTCAGCAATGAGAAGTAGAAACAACATTCATAATCAGGCTTGTCTGACTCCATAACTTTTTCAGCTATATTTTGATATCTTCCTAGGTACAAGGAAATCAGAGATTTATTTTACTTATGTGTTTTTTAAAGATACAACAATTTTTTGAAGTCATCAGTTTGTTTGCATCCATTACTATCATCAGATATTGCAGTCTATTGGCTTCTATGTGTGGTTTATATGTAATGTTAGAAAAGTTTGACCATATTTGCTTTTAATTGTTGCTGAAAACATAAAAGTAGAGTCACAGAAGTTGATTGTAAATAATCTTTAAAACTTTAAACTCTGTAACTAAAAACTCATCTTACTTCTCAGAAGATTGTGGTTTGTTTCAGTAGTTCCACATAGCTTGAAGAACTGATTCAGAGTCTAACAGATGCGAACAGTCTAATGTAGGGAAATTGCTGAAAGCACAATTAAATTGCCAGAGTATATACCACAAGCAACAATTTCCTTTAATTTTTGACAAACACCCAATTTGAAATGATTATATACTTACAAAAACAAACAGAAAAAAGCAAAATGTTTTAAAATCTATAGTTTCATATTCATAAATGTATCTCAAGGTTAAAAGTTTAATGTAATTTAATAGTATAAGTAATATTATAATCTAATATTTAAAATTAGGATAACCCATGTTATCCTAATTCAATATGGATCATACACCTAATCCATTTTCTATTAGTGTTTACAGTGTAAGGTGGTACATATATTAATGTGCTAAAAACTGTTTTTCAGGTTTTTATTTAATGGACCTTCCTTTCTTAATTATATTTTTTCCAAGAGTAATTGGTTAGAACCAGCACAGGCTAAATTGACAAAGACTAGAGTCTTGATCTACAGTGAGATAGAGTTTTATTTTATAGTAATATTTTGTACTGATTAGAGGAAAGAAATGTTAGAGAAAAAGATGAATAGAGATTTGAATTTTGGGATGGAAAATTATGGATCTTCAAAGTATTTTGAAGAGAACAAATGAACCAATTTTGATTACCTTACTGGAGCTTCAGGATTCATAATGGTCACATTCCTGAAAACACGATCTCTCTTCAAATTTAGTAATTAGAAATGTGAAGTCTTTGTAAATTTGCGGGTTAGGAACCTCTGACCGGGATTTAATTATCTGAGGTGGGGTGTTTTTTTAAGGCTATTTAAGCATAAAATATTAAATTGGCATCAGCCTTTTTACTTTACTCCCAGATTACAGATTGATGAAATTACAAACTAAATCCTTTTAACATAACATTAAATATTTAATTGCATAAAGTATTAATCTTTTGGACTGTTACTCAGCTCCAGCTTGAAGGGATGCTAATAATTTCTGGCTGAAGAGCATTAAGCTTAAAGGTAGTCATTCAAAGATTCTGACATTCCTGAAATTTGAGAAGAGTCAGCTGGCTGGGTTTCTCCACTTTGATAAGAGGCTGGGAAAACTGCTCCTTATCCCTGGGGAAAGATAAGGGATGCCACGTGGTGGTGGCGGTGGTGATAATGACGATGATGATGTTGATAGCAACTAATATTTACTGAGCATTTATTTGTCACGCACTGTGCTCTGAAATCTAGACTTACAATCTATAAAAGCAAGATGAAAACATTGATTAATTATACCATATAAAACTTAAATCTTGAAACCTACTTATTGGGGCTTCAGCTACACTTAATTCAGGGGTTGGTAGAAGATGACTCTTGAATTTTTGAGGTTGAGTGACTGTAAGATGATAGTTATAGTGACTTAGAAGGTGGTAATGAAGTTTATAAAAAGAAGGATGAGCTCAGTCTTGATAACACTGCAGTAGCAGAAAGAAAAATCTGTTTAAATACACAATAGAGTAGCTGCTGAAAGGTCAAATGTGCTTGGCAGATCTGGAGGTTATTTTTATAAGAATTCTAATCAGGGAAGGAAATCCTCCAAGGAAGAATTTCCTAACCTTGATTAAACTTAAGATTTTATAGACCCCCTTGAAATTGCACATAAAATTTTATGTGTGTGTTTGTATGTAAGTATAATTTTCATTAGATTCTCAATAGAGTCTGTGACCAGAAAGTTCCAGGCCAGATGTTAAGACATATTTTGACTGTAGTGACTGAAGAGGTATCCCTGAGACAGGCAATAAATGAGAAGAGTATGAAAGAAAACTAAAATCATCCAGCTAAGAATAAAGCAGATCAAAGATTACCCACAGGAAGGTGAGAGTTAATTCTAAGAGGGAGGGAGTATAGAAAAAGAAAAGCAAAAAGCCAGAACTATACTATGATAGTTTTATGTGGTTAGAAGAGAAAGAAGAGCCAGTTAGTGAAAGAGATGGAGGAAAACCAGACAGACACGGAATCAACAGGGAGAGATGTTTACTTTGGAAACCAGTTAAGTATAAAATATAATTGAAAGGTCATAAAAGATGAGAACTGAGAAAAGGTAATTGGCTTGAGCCTAGGGAAGTTGCCAGGAACTTTAAAGCAATGTTGGTGGAGTGTGAAACAAATCATATCATAAGGGGCTAATGTGTAGATAGTAGTTAGAAAAGGAAGGTAGCCTGAGTCAACCCCTGAAAATACAATAACAACAACAATAGTAATAATCATAGTTGAAATAATAGCAGCTAATGTTTTGAGCACTTATGTGTGTCAAGGCGCCATGAAGAGGTTTTTTTCTTTTTTAATTGCTTTTTTTTCATTTAATCTTTACGTGAGGTGGATTCTATTATTATTCCCATTTTTGGATTACCAAATGAAGGTTTTGGGAGGTTAAGTAATTTGCTTAAGTTCACCTAGTTAGCAAGTTTGTAAAGACAGAATTTGAACCCAGGCAGCCTGACTCCTGAGCCTTCATTCTTAGCACCGTACTATTAAATACTAAAAGTATCTGCAATGCTGTAAAAGGAATGTGGAAGATTTCTATATAATGCTACGAAGTGGAGAAAAGAAGGGATAAACGTTTTTGTGTGAGATATATATACATATTTTCACATATAAAGTGAAACACAGAAAGGGTAAGCCAAACACTAATAAAAACAGTTACCTATAGGGAGAGGAAGGAAACAGGGATGGAAGCAAGTCTTCTCAGACTATATCTTATTACATTGTTTGTTTTTTATTTATTTTTGGCTGCGTTGGGTCGTCGTTGCTGCACACGGGCTTTCTCTAGTTGCCGTGAGTGGGGGGGCTACTCTTCCTTGCAGTGCGCGGGCTTCTCATTGCAGTGACTTCTCTTGTTGTGGAGCATGAGCTCTAGGTGCACAGGCGTCACTAGTTGTGGCACACAGGCTCAGTAGTTGTGGCGTGCAGGCTCAGTAGTTGTGGCTCACGGGCTTAGTTGCTCCACGGCATGTGGGATCTTCCCAGACCAGGACTTGAACCCGTGTCCCCTGCATTGGCAGGTGGATTCTTAACCACTGTGCCACCAGGGAAGTCCCTTATTACATAGTTTTAACTTCAGCATCACATTAAACAACAGGTAAGTATTTTACATGATCAAAAAATAAGGTTAAATCAAACAGGAGAAAGAAAAATAACCCTTAATATTTGTAAACAAACACATAAATAATACTATCTTTATATCATGTTAGCAACACACCACACAGAACTAGCTTTTAAGTAACTTTAAAAGGTAGTATTTAGATAAAACATAGTATATTCTTAGGACAATATAATCTCAGGATAAAAAGAGCTGCAAAGAAATGTTAGCTTTTCAACTTCATCAATAATTTTCTTGTTAGTAGTAGTATTAGCATAGCTATTTTGAAACTATTTCATTTGTATTGTAGGATAAAGCAAGTAATTTATGTTAATGTTAAGAACCAGGATCTTTTATGTAAGAGAAAAAGAAATACAAATATAAAAATCAAAGAAAAGTAATTCCTGTAATGCCAAATTTGAAAGGGAATGTATTCATTTATTTTTTTTCCCTCACTTATTTCCTAGTCTGTCCCTGAAAAGGCTTAGAAACAGTACCAACCCAGTAGTAGAAAGTGCCTTGAGCACCCAGATACCATTCCCCCGTAAAAACAACCAAGGCTTCTTGAAAACAATTACTGATTCCTGGTTGGGGGCAGGAAGTATTCAAGATAAGCATCAGACATTTTTATTATGCCAGAAAGCAACAAAGGCATTATTTCTGTGGTCATGTTTTAAAAAAAAAACAGTATAAAGGGGTTCCCACTGGTCAAAGATGGGAAAATTTGAGCATCAAAATGAGCAATGACTGTAGTTGATTGAAATAGTAGAACATATAAAAATCCATGCAGTCATTATGATACTTTAGAGAATCATAAAAGAGAGAGAGAAAAAAAAGCAAGCTAAAAAATAAACACAAATCTTACTAGTTATCATTGGAAGTAGCTAGTGTGCCATCCCCTTACTCTGAAAATTGTTACTTAATGAGGAAGAATTAAGCATTCATACTTCTTGATCTGTTTTAGTTGTATTTCAATAGCTCTTACTGACAGCAGAAGAATTTCATCTAATAAATGTAGCAGGAATAAAACAAAATTAGAAAATCACAATTTTGTAACCCCAATGAAATAATTGATTAAGGTACCAATAAATATTAACATTAGTGCTGTGGTCTCAAAGTGTGGCCCCTGTTCCCATATCTTAAGCTTCCCCTGGGCACCTCTTAAAAATATATGAATTTTTGGGCCATTTCCAACACCTACTTTATCAGGAACTCTGAAGGTAGGTCCCAGTAATTTGTTGTAACAAACCCACTAAGGGTTCTGATGTACACTGGAGCTTGAGAGCCATGTTAGGAGGAAAAGTGACGAGAATCTTTAATTGAAGGATCAAGGTATTACCACTCCCCCACCCCCGAACTCACTGATCAATCTTAGCATTCCTAAAAGCAGGAGAAACACGTTATATTTATCCAGGTAGATGCACCTATGACATATTCTCGCCACCCTCCAAAAAAATTAAACTTGAATCTATTCTATACTTTATACTTGAATTCCAAATTATAGGAAATATGGAAGATAGAAGAATATGTTAAGTAATATCATGAGGAAGCAAAGGGCAAATCCAGAAATTCTGTAGGACAGCTGACCCAGTTTCTTTAAGAAGTCAGTAGCATGGGGAAAAAAAAAAAAAAAAAAAGGAAGGTGGGGGTGGCGGTGGGGGGCTGTTCCAGAATAAAAGGATTGCAAAGACAAAATAAGCAAATACAAAATATACATCTTATTTGGATCCTGACTCAAATAAACCAGCTGGGGAGATTTGAATTCAAACTGCATATTAGACGGTATTAAAAGAGTTGTTCATTTTGTTAGGTGTGATAATGGTACTGTGGTTGTGTAAGAAAATGCCATTTATTTTAGAGATACGTAAAAAGTATTTAGGGTGAAACAAAATGATTTGCCTTAGGTTACTACAACAAAAAAGAAGAAGGAAGGAAAGAAAGAAAAAAAGGATAAATGAAGCAAGTATGGCAAAATGTTGATAACTTTTAAATCTGGAGGATTCATTATATTATTGGGTTGGCCAAAAGGTTCATTTGGTTTTTTCCGTAAGATGGCTCTGGAAGCACTTAGTTATCTTTAACTTCATTCAAAACAATTTTGCTAGATTGTATGTGACAGTTGTCACATCAGCATGCATTTAAAAAAAGACATCAAAATTGGCGAATTTTTGTGTAGCCATTTTAATATTAAAGATGGAAGAAAAAAAGGAACATTTTCAGCATATGCTTTATTATTTCAATAAAGGTAAAAATGCAACCGAAATGCAAAAAAAGATTTGTGCAGTGTATAGAGGAGGTGCTGTGACTGATCGAACGTGTCAAAAGTGGTTTGCGAAGTTTCGTGCTAGAGATTTCTCACTGGATGATGCTCCACAGTCAGGTAGACCAGTTGAAGTTGATAGCGATCAAATCGAGACATTAATTGGGAACAATCAACATTGTACCACACAGGAGATTGCTGACATGCTCAAAAGATCCAAATCAAGCTCTAAAAATCATTTGCACCAGCTTGGTTATGTTAATCACTTTGATATTTGGGTTCCACATAAGTTAAGCGAAAAAAACCTTCTGGACCGTATTTCCGCATGCAATTCTCTACTTAAACGTAATGAAAATGTTCCATTTTTAAAACAAATTGTGACAGGCTATGAAAAGTGGACACTACAATAATGTGAAATGGAAGAGATCATGGGGCAAGCGAAATGAACCACCACCAACCATACCAAAGGCCAGTATTCATCCAAAGAAGGTGATGTGTATATGGTGGGATTGGAAGGGAGTCCTCTATTATGAGCTCCTTCCGGAAAAACCAAATGATTAATTCCAACAAGTACTGCTCCCAGTTAGACCAACCGAAGGCAGCACTTGACGAAAAGCGTCCGGAATTAGTCAACAGAAAATGCATAATCTTCCATCAGGATAATGCAAGACCAGGTGTTTCTTTGATGACCAGGCAAAAACTGTTACAGCTTGGCTGGGAAGTTCTGATTCATCTGCCATATTCACCAGATGTTGCACCTTGGATTTCCATTTATTTAGGTCTTTACAAAATTCTCTTAATGGAAAAACTTTCAATTCCCTGGAAGACTGTAGAAGACACCTGGAACAGTTCTTTGCCCAAAAAGATAAAAAGTTTTGGGAAGATGGAATTATGAACTTGCCTGAAAAACGGCAGAAGGTAGTAGAACAGAAGGGTGAATACATTGTTCAATAAACTTCTTGGTGAAAATGAAAAATGTGTCTTTTATTTTTACTTTAAAACCGAAGGCACTTTTTGGCCAACCCAGTATTTTCTCTACTTTCATGTGTGTTTGAAACTTCTATAATAAAAAATTTTAAATTTAAAATGCAAAAATACTTATTAGGATATATTTATTCCTGTGCTAGCCTTTATCACAGTTTATTGTAATTGCCTGTTTACTTGTCTATCCCAGTATTTCTCAAATTATCAGTATTTCTCAAATTATCAGTATTGAAACACCAATTTTTTTGATTGGCCTGTCTGTCTGTCACAGACCATGATTTTTGTAAAACTACAATAAAAATCAGTTACCATAAGAGCAAAATTGGGGGGTGGGGGAGGACATACAAAATATAGCCTTAAAGAGTTTTGTTATTAAAACCAACAAACATAAAATTACATTTTACTTAATCAGAACAAATGTAAACGTAGGAAAGAAGAATTTTTTAAACTGTATCCAGTCAACAAAAATACACACATAGGCAATTAGTATAGAGAATTGCTATTACACTCATAAGTTTGTTTTTTTTTAACATCTTTATTGGAGTATAATTGCTTTACAATGGTGTGTTAGTTTCTGCTGTATAACAAAGTGAATCAGCTATACATATACATTTATCCCCATTTCTCCTCCCTCTTGCGTCTCCCTCCCACCCTCCCTATACCACCCCTCTAGGTGGACACAAAGCACGGAGCTGATCTCCCTGTGCCATGCAGCTGCTTCCCACTAGCTATCTGTTTTACATTTGGTAGTGTATATATGTCCATACCACTCTCTCACTTCGTCCCACCTTACCCTTCCCCATCCCCGTGTCCTCAAGTCCTTTCTCTACATCTGTGTCTTTATTCCTGTCCTGCCCCTAGGTTCTTCAGAACCTTTTTTTTTTTTTTTTTTAGATTCCATATATATGTGTTAGCATATGGTATTTGTTTTTCTCTTTCTGACTTACTTCACTCTGTATGACAGACTCTAGGTCCATCCACCTCACTACAAATAACTCAATTTCATTTCTTTTTATGGCTGAGTAATATTCCATTGTATATATGGGCCACATCTTCTTTATCCATTCATCTGTCGATGGACACTTAGGTTCCTTCCATGTCCTGGCTGTTGTAAATAGTGCTGCAATGAACACTGTGGTACATGACTCTTTTTGAATTATGGTTTTCTCGGGGTGTATGCCCAGTAGTGGGATTGCTGGGTCATATGGTAGTTCTATTTTTAGTTTTTTAAGGAACCTCCATACTGTTCTCCCTAGTGGCTGTATCAATTTACATTCCCACCAACAGTGCAAGAGGGTTCCCTTTTCTCCACACCCTCTCCAGCATTTATTGTTTGTAGATTTTTTGATGATGGCCATTCTGACTGATGTGAGGTGATATCTCGTTGTAGTTTTGATTTGCATTTCTCTAATGACTAGTGATGTTGAACATCCTTTCATGTGTTTGTTGGCAATCTGTATATCTTCTTTGGAGAAATGTCTGTTTAGGTCTTCTGCCCATTTTTGGATTGGGTTGTTTGTTTTTTTGATATTGAGCTGCATGAGCTGCTTGTAAATTTTGGAGATTAATCCTTTGTCAGTTGCTTCGTTTGCAAATATTTTCTCCCATTCTGAGGGTTGTCTTTTCATCTTGTTTATGGTTTCCTTTGCTGTGCAAAAGCTTTTAAGTTTCATTAGGTCCCATTTGTTTATTTTTCGTTTTATTTCCATTTCTCTAGGAAGAGGTGGGTCAAAAAGGATCTTGCTGTGATTTATGTCATAGAGTGTTCTGCCTATGTTTTCCTCTAAGAGTTTGATAGTGTCTGGCCTTACATTTAGGTCTTTAATCCATTTTGAGTTTATTTTTGTGTGATGTTAGGGAATGTTCTAATTTCATTCTTTTACATGTAGCTGTCCAATTTTCCCAGCACCACTTATTGAAGAGGCTGTCTTTTCTCCATTGTATATTCTTGCCTCCTTTATCAAAGATAAGGTGACCATATATGCGTGGGTTTATCTCTGGGCATTCTATCCTGTTCCATTGATCTATATTTCTGTTTTTGTGCACTACCATACTGTCTTGATTACTGTAGCTTTGTAATATCGTCTGAAGTCTGGGAGCCTGATTCCTCCAGCTCTGTTTTTCTTTCTCAAGATTCTTTGGCTAGTCGGGGTCTTCTGGGTTTCCATAGAAATTGTGTAATTTTTTGTTCTTGTTCTGTGAAAAATGCCATTGGTAGTTTGATAGGGATTGCATTGAATCTGTAGATTGCTTTGGGTAGTATAGTCATTTTCACAATATTGATTCTTCCAATCCAAGAACATGGTATATCTCTCCATCTGTTGGTATCATCTTTAATTTCTTTCATCAGTGTCTTATAGTTTTCTGCATACAGGTCTTTTGTCTCCTTAGGTAGGTTTATTCCTAGGTATTTTATTCTTTTTGTTGTAATGGTAAATGGAAGTGTTTCCTTAATTTCTCTTTCAGATTTTTCATCATTAGTGTATAGGAATGCAAGAGATTTCTGTGCATTAATTTTGTATCCTGCAACTTTACCAAATTAATTGATTAGCTCTAGAAGTTTTCTGGTAGCATCTTTAGGATTCTCTATGTATAGTATGTAAGTTTTTTCTGTTACCATAATTAAGTAGTTTTTTAATGTGAAATGTGCGCTTTTTGCATGTTCTCTTTAGACCTTGTGCATTAATTTGAGCTTGGATTGATAACAGTGCCCCTCATGGGGATGATATACTAAACCTAAACTGATGTAATTTGCAGCCACAGGTTTTTGCCTCAGTTACTTTCTCATCTCTCAGCAGATAGTATAGTTTTGGAGGATGTTTACACTGCAGAAATCATAAAAAGTGGGGAAGGTCATAGATATGCTGAAATACTTGCTGAGATTTTCACTTAAGAAGTGAAAATAACATCTCTTTAAATAGTTGGTCTCAATCTCTGGAACATGGATGTTGTCATTTTTCTCACGGTGTGTTACAGGCTTATTGACATGTGATGACTGTAGCTTCAAACAGTAATTTTAGGTTCAGATATACCACACCTTTGTTTTTCAGACAGTCCCCTTCCTGCCAGGCTTCAAAGCTTTTTAACCCCCTTGGCTGTAGCGGTTCCAGTTTGGACTGATCGCTTCAAAAAACAATTACTGTAGATTCTACTGTGCTTCCCAAGACTCATTTTGTAGGCAATAATTCGGGTTATTTTTCCACATATATTAACTTGTACTTGTTCACATTGGATCTGTTAGGTTTCTCTGTGTTGTCGAAATCTCAAAAATCTTTCCCATTGACCCATTGATACAGAATTTTCAACAGGAAGAAATTTTGTCTATTTGGGGAAGTCAATCATTTCTGAAAAAATTGTCTCATTTAGTGATAGATACAGTTTAAGTAGCATTTGTGTGGAATCTTAGGAAAGATATTACTAACTAGCCAAAAGATAATCCCTTACAGAAACCATATTGCATTCCCCTTGGGAATTTCTGTTTGCCCAAGGATCCAATCCTTTATTAGATTTCCCAGCTCATCCAGTATAGAAATGAGGCTCTGGTTTACTCTTATGAATAGAAAGCACACTGTTCACTTGCCAGTTTACTTAGACATAGTTGCTCTGATACCAGTTTGGACATTTTGGCTGAAGTCTACATATTTGTTCTTAAGTGATCCTTTTTTCCCCTTCACAAGTATGAATGGCTACTGTGTGTGCTCTGTAAAGGCAAAGGGGAGTTGTGACGAGCTGTTCATCTTGGTTTGTGATACTAGCAGATATAGAAAAATATACAAAATGTTCACTTACATTTAAAGCCTATAACATGTAGGGTATAGCACTCCTACTCCACACTTTTATAATACTGTTTTTGGAACGTTTCATGATACCATCCATATTAAGACACTAGTCAGACAAGTATTTAGTAAGTACTTCACCTGTGCTGTTTCGTGCATAGTGCTAAGCAGTGTGGGGAGTGCAGAAGAGAATGACATGGCCCCTATCCTCAGGAAGCTTAAATGAAGGTTATCTTTTATTTTCTTGTACACAGAGTGTTAGAATTAGGGCTGTATGTGTCTGCATGTGCACCCAGATGTGCACGCACATTGAGATATTATGATATATATACAGATAATTAAAGTGTGAGGCAGTGTGTTGTTTTAAGTGATAAGGAGTTCAGAGGAAAGAGATTATTACTACCTGAGTGATGAGGGACTGTTTTAGGGCAAGGTGGCATTTGAGCAGGGTTTTGGAAGGATAGTTAGGATTTCAGCAGGAGTCTAGTAAAGAAGCTTGTTACAGTTTTAAAAAAGTTTTTTTCAAAGGTTCTAGGTCCAGATCAGCCATTCACTTACCAGTTGTCTGAATTCAGCCAGATTACTTAATGACTCTGATCTTCAGTTTCCTCATCTACAAAATGGGAATTAGAGTAGTAGTTTTCATAGAGGGCTTTTAGGAAGATTAAGTGAGATACTGTGACATGAACATGCTTTATAAACTGTAAAGTACTGTACAAATGTTAGTAAATTTTATAATAAATATTGAGGATGGCATGAGCCAAGGCATGGAATTTAAAAACTAGTAAAACCAAAGCCTAGAGCAGAAAATATGTGAAGGTGACTATAAATATTGTTTCACTCATGCAGTTCCTAACTTCATAAAATAATCTTAAATAGGAAAGCCTTTCAAGGTTTATGTTGACCCCCTTTCCCTCAAAAGACCATTTCAGAGGGCTTTTAGATCTTCAGGTAAAACTTGAATAAATTGTAATGTTTAGTTTTATTGAATTCATACAGAATTAATTTTCAAGTAAACTGCTTTAATAGATATTATAACATAGCACAAAAATAGCTGATGTATCTTGCACAGTGTATTTGTTTAAAGAACATGGTTTTGAGAACCAGTCTGCATGTTTTGGGGTATATCAGAATTGCTCCACTGATTAGGAGAACAGGGTACAAATTATTTAAGTTACTTTCAGGGACCATCGTATCTCCTTTTACAGGTGGTTTGTACAATAACTTCATGAATCGTTGTTTAAAGGAAAGATATCCCTCGTCTGATGAGATGTCAGAATTTATTCATGTTCTTTGTTTTAAATAAATTTTATTTTTAAAATGTGGTTAGGAAAAATATTCAATAAATTTTTCAACAAAGAACAGAGAGAGTGTTTGGGCTTTAAAAGACATTTTTTTAATTGAGGTATAGTTGATTTATAATATGATTAGTTTCAGGTTTACAACATATTGATTCAGTATTTTTACAGATTATACCCCATTTAAAGTTATTACAAAATATTGACTGTATTTCCCTGTGCTGTACAATATATCCTGGTTGCTTGTTTATTTTATACATGGTAGTTTGTATCTCTTAACCTAAAAAAGCATTTTGAATTGTACTGTGAATATTATGCCAGTTGCTATTGTCTGGTCTTGGGCTCTCTCCACTTATCTGGGCTCCAGTGAAAATATGATTGGAATTACTTTTCTCAGGGCAAGGAACTTGGAAAACAGCGTTTTACTTGAACACTAACTCTCATTATTAAAAGAACTTTTTTTGTTGTTTGTTTACTGTATGATATCACTTATATGTGGAATCTAAAAAATACAAGAAACTAGTGAATATAACAAAAAAGAAGCAGACTCAGATATAGGGAACAAAGTAGTGATTACCAGTGGGGAGAGCGAAGGAGGGAGGGACAATATAGGGGTAAGGGGATTAAGAGATACAGACTATTAGGTATAAAACAATCTACCAGGATATATTGTACAACACAGGGAATATAGCCTATATTTTATAGGCTAACTATAAATGGAGTATAACCTTTAAAAATTGTGAATTACTATATTGTACACCTGTAACTTACATGATATTTTACATCTACTATACGTCAATTAAAAAAAAAAAGACCAACCCTCTCATTTTATGATTGAGGAAGTTGAGGCACAGAGAGGAAAAGGCACTTAGCCAAGGCCTTGAACTTGAGTCTCTGTGTGCTGTATTTCCCTTCATTCATTCTTTTATTGTTCTTGTTATTAACTAATTTTGAGATTCTAAAAGACCTTTTTGAGGGAAAAAAAAAAATCCTGAGTACTAATAGTGGGGTTTTTTGGTGTGTGTGAATAATTCTCAATTCTTTCTTCTTTTACAGACTACCTTGCTAATCACGGCCGGTTAAATGAGTCTGAGGCGAGGCGCAAATTCTGGCAAATCCTGTCTGCTGTTGATTACTGTCACGGTCGGAAGATTGTGCACCGTGACCTCAAGGCTGAAAATCTCCTGCTGGATAACAACATGAATATCAAAATAGCAGGTAACTGGGACACAGCTGGCTCTAACGTGATCAGATATGAGCCATGGCACTCAGGGTACAGAAACAGACCTGCAGGCAGAGATTCAGGAGCCTCCACCCATGACATCAAGCTCTCTCAGAGTGTATTTTATTCATTTCCTTAGTCCTATGTGTAATAATGAAAAGTAAGGGAAATAAGTTCCTTATCAACGCACACCATGGCAAGACTACGACTGGGGTCTGATTTGTATCCTCAGTCTGATTTGTGTTCAGGCCCCTTTGTGGCACTCCACTGAGTGTGTGAGCGATTGGAGGGGCTGATAGGGCTGGAGGAGTAGCATAGGTTGCTGGTGCTCTACCCTGCTCTCTTAATTATGACTGGTGGCTGCAAAGAGGTTGTAGACAGAAGAATGACAAAGGAGGTAACGGCAGTAGAATGAGAAGTACTGGCGACACAAAAGCACCTTGCCTTCTTCTGATACAATAGGGTTTTGATTTATAACATGGAGACTAAGGATTATTTTGCTAGTTTTCCTCCTACCCTTTTCACAGTTGGCAAAATCTTTTATAAATATTTTATATTCCAAGTTTCCTTTTCACATGGTCAAAACTCTCATTCAGTCAATAAATATTTATGTGTCAGGTACTGTGCTATGCTAGGTACTAAGGATACAAATCAAAAAGTCATTTCCTGTGATCTTAAAAGTCTGGTGGGGAAATAAGAATAATGAAAATACAATATAATAGTTGCCCAAAAATATATGTACAGAGTGCAATAGGAATATAGATGTAGGAACATCAGTCTACCTGAGAAGTCAGGAAGCTGCACAAAGAAGGAACTCTTTGAATTTAGGCTTGAGAGATGAGTTAGAAGCTTGCCAGGGAGATAAACAGAAGTAGGACAGGCGAACTGTGTAAATAACCGCAGGTACAAGAGAGAGAAAGAGATTGAAATTGTAATGGTGGGGAACCATTGCTCAATATTAGTTAAATGTAAAATCTGTAGTTGTGGGGGATTGATACAGGAAGAGCAGGTAGGCGAAGATCAGAATATGAAAGGTCTTGAAGGCCACGAAAAAGATTTTAGAGTTTATTCTGTAGGTAATAGGGAGCATAGCCTATCGGAAATTTTAGGGCGGGGATGGAGATGAAGTGGGACTGGGACAAGGTGATTAGATTTGCATGTTAGAAAGATGTCTCTCTGGCCACAGAGTGAAGGTAGGTGGGAGATGGGGGTGAGACTGAAGACAGGAAAACTAACCAGGAACCTAATGCAGTAGTCCAATTAAGAGAATGTGGGTGTGTGCTAGATACAGCAGTAGAGGTTGTAGGTGTGGGAAGGAGAGAGAGAGATTTATTTTGGTTAGGGTTTGGAAGAAAATAAGGGGCACAAAGCAAAAGCTTAGCAAAGTTGCAAGCGGTGGTGTTTTGTCTTAGGGTATTAAAGAGGGACAGAGGCATCCACATGAGAGAAGCTGACCAAGAAGTGGTTGACTAGCTAGGCTGGATACTCACTGGACTCACCAAGTTTAGGGAGAAAACAACTGCCTTAGTTTGCTGCACTGTGGTATAAAATATAAATGAAAAGCCTCTGATTTGTACATTTAACTGGTTTATTTCTATGCCATTTATCATTCATTTTCAACTTGGGCATTTTAGGGAAGGCAAATAATTTTTACTTACTTTAACTTTTACTTACTTTAATTTTAATAATTAATTTTAAACGCCAATGTCACATTTGTTTCAGGGAAGTAATGGATTTTTCATTCTGTAGTCTGTGATTTTTTTTTTTTTCCCTAATGGAATTGCCTGAATAAGAGTGTTTTTTAAGTTAATTTGCTACATTCCCATTATATTTGAAGATTTGTACTGATTCATCTTTTTTGTTTTAAAAATACAGTATTAGTGTTTCTGTAATTTATAATGTATGTTCATTTCTCCCAGTTTTCCTTCTTCTTTTGGCCCTTCCATTGGTCTCATTCATTTCACTCCTTTTTGCAAACTTTCTGTAACGCACTTCACTGTAATTTTTTGTTTACTTCTCCTTGAAAGCATCAGCTGCCCTAAAATTGTCCTTCTCAGAGACGATTCTTGTTTTTTTGAAGTCCTTTACTCTGTAGAAAGAAGGGGAAACCCCTGCTTCACCTTTACATTCCTTTATCGCCAAAACAAAACTTTCACAAAAACAGTACCTTAAAGGAGTTCTGGGAGTCATTTCAGGCAGAGAAAGAAAGGTTAGAGGTGGGAGTCATATGCTATAGGAATTACAGTGTCAAAATAGAACATCATAAAACCTTGCAAACAAAATATGCAGAATATTCCATTAAGGTTATAACCAAGTTTTGCCTGGCTGTAATAATGTCTTCTATAATTCTGGCCTATAGTATAGGTAGATAAACCCAGTATTTCTGTCATTATGTGAAATCTAGTTATTTGTTTGTTTTTGCTATTTTTATTTTTGAATATCTGAAATTCAAGGCCTTCTAATTTTTATCTAGAAGACAGTTAAAATCTCAGAGACCTAAAGTTGTTCTCTCTGGTTAAGCTAGTATCACAGAAACATTTATTGAGCCTTCATTATTTGCAGGTACTCTGTTTTCAGATGAAAAAACTGAAACACAAAGAGATTAAATAACTTCCTAGGGCAACTCAGATAATAAGTAGCAGACCTGGAATTCAAGCCTAGATCTCTCTGACCACAGTATCTGTGCTTCTTCCACTACACCATGTTGTATTTTCCAAACATTGTTTGTCAGTTATTCCTCAAGGAGTACTCACTAACTGAATTTTGGGTTCCATCATTCTATATTTATACATTTAGTGTCCTTAATTCCATATCTCACAAGTGGATACACACACACACACATACATGTACACGTAGTATAGCTAAGCGTTCAAATTTCTTGTTGCCCACATTTTTTTCTCTGTCATCCTCACCACCATTTACCCCAAATTTTAGCACATGTTTATTAAGCATCTACTATGCTCCTGGGCTAAATCCTGGAGACTCAAATATTTCATGACAAAAACAACAGCAATACAAAAACACTCAACTCTGCTCTTACCTCAAGGAGCTAATCCAGAGCCAGACCTTTAAGTAAATATAACATAAAAAGATAACTGTCATACAGGCTATGAGGCTGGGAGGAAGACTAACTCGCCTGGAAGAATCAGGGAAATGATTAGCTAAGACTTGATTAAGAAGGAGGCATTTGTGGTGGGATTGGGGGAGAGAAGGAGAAAGGAGGAGAGTTCATTGAGGGGGTGAGGTAGGGATGGCAGCTCCAGGCAAATGGATGAGCACGTGCAAAGGCAGGCAGGCCAGAGAACTCAAGGTGTGTAGGGAAACTACAGACCAGAGCTACTGGAGCGTAAGTGCTAGCGAGGAATGATAGGAAAAGAGCCTGGTCAGGTAGGCAGAGCCAGATCATGGAGGATTCCACATGCCATCAGAAGTTTAGATGTGTTCCAATGCTGTGAAAGAACTTCTCCAGGGTATATATTTTTATCCATAGATTTTTATAACTTTTTTATGGCCCTGCTTCCCTTTAAAAATATCGTCTTCTGATCTCTGAGGATTCTTCTTGAATTTTAAAGAAATCTAATACGTGTAGGAAAGATGGGGCTCCATGGAAAAATTACAAAACCTCAGAATAAAATACAAAATTATTCTCTCAAATTATACTATATCTCTGTTTATTCTGCTTATGAAGATCTCTTTAATTGCTAAATGGGCTGAATAAATGAACTGTTTTAACCATCTTGTATGTTGAAGTTGAAGAGAAGTGCAAACCAAAACCAGATTTAAATCAAAACATTTGTCTCTGTTTATAAGACAGAAAATGGAATAGAAGTATCAGACGTGGTTCATTTTAATAGATGCAGAAACTTGGCTTTGAAATCAGCTTCTCGTTTATGCTCCTCCAGCGGGTAAAAACTTCAGACACTGGTGGGCCATGAATTCACCCACATCTGTGTGTGCTCATCGCCTCAATTATGAGACCTACAGCCGTCGTAAAGTACGAGTGTTAGGATACTCAGAGTAAGAGGCAGAATGCAAAGAAATTTTGGCTTTCATTAGTTGTTTTTTTTTTAATATAAATGTATTTATTTTTGGCTGCGTTGGGTCTTCGTTGCTGCGTGCGGGCTTTATCTAGTTGCAGTGAAGGGGGGCTACTGTTCGTTGTGGTGCGCGGGCTTCTCATTGTGGTGGCTTCTCTTGTTGCGGAGCACGGGCTCTAGGCGCACGGGCTTCGGTAGTTGTGGCACACAGGCTTAGTTGCTCTGCGGCACGTGGGATCTTCCCGGACCAAGGCTCGAACCCGTGTCCCCTGCATTGGCAGGCGGATTCTTAACCACTGCACCACCAGGGAAGTCCCTTTCATTGGTTTTGATAATTGCAGTACTGTTTCCTCCACGCTATTTTGGCTATGACTATTTAGGCATTAACTTGAGAGTAAATAGATGAAGGACATTTAGTTTTATTCTTCAGCTTTCCTCATCTGAAATGTTTATAATGAATACTTAGATAAGAATTAATATGTATGAATTACTCGGAGGAGGTTTTCAGAAAATGTCACAATTCAAACAAGGCTTCTCATAAAGAATGTGGAGTTTGATATCAGACAGTACTGGTACAAATTCTGGCTGTGCCATTAGTAGCTGTGTGACCTTGGGCTGATTAATTAACCTCACTGAGCCTAGGTTTCCAAATCTATTAAACAGAGATTAATCCATTTCTCAGGAACATTGTAGGGATTAGTGATAATGTTAGACACAGAGAGGTCATAGGTAAGATTATGGGCTCTAGAGCCAAGCTACCTGGATTTGAACCCTGGCACTGCACTTACTAGCTGCATGACCTTGGACACATTACCTAACCTCTCTGTCCTCAGTTTCCTTATCAGTTAAGAGGGAATGACAGAAGTTCATATCTCATAGTGGTTATTAGTTAATATTTGCAAAGTTCTTAGAACAGTGCCTGGTACATAGTTAGTGCTGGTTAAGGTTTTGTTAAATAAATTGGGGGCTTTTTGTTTTGTTTTTTAATATAGTTATTTATTTACTTATCTATTTTGGCTGCGCTGGGTCTTAGTTTCGGCATGCAGACTTCTCAGTTGCAGCATGTGGACTTCTCAGTTGTGGCATGCAGACTCTTAGTTGCGACATGAGGGCTCCTTAGTTGTGGCATGTGAACTCTCAGTTGTGGCATACATGCGGGATCTAGTTCCCCGACCAGGGATCGAACCCAGGCCCCCTGCATTGGGAACACGGAGTCTTACCCACTGGACCACCAGGGAAGTCCCAAATAAATTGTTAATTAAGGTTCCTGGCACCATGTAAACACTCATAAAAGGTAGCTATTATTTGTATTCAGTGTATAATTGATTCCATGTGAAAACAAATTCTGAAAAGTTTGATAGCCATATAACCCCCCCAACCGTGTCTTTTTTTTTTAATTACCAAGGTTTAAAGCCTTATTAATACAAATCTCAGAGGTACAAGGAAAGTTTATCATTTATATTCTAAATTGTCTCTGCTTGATGTAAATTAATTTTTTTTTTCTTAGAGGGACCTTCAGTGTAATTAGTAATGTGAAATAAGCCTGATTAATCTGACCTGTGCATCACAAGTCACTTGTCTTTAGCCCAAGAGGAATGCTTCCTTTCTGAATTGACTATGATCTCTGAGTAGCCCATCACCTCTCATGATTGCTTCTAACAACCTTCCTGCTTATTAGAAGACCTTGAGACAGGGTTTCTGTATATATAATTCTAGTTTTGTGCCCTGGAACCGAAAAAGGGTGGGAGAGGCTGGAGCAGGTTTTGTTAGTAAAATATTTATTAAAAGTCTTCCATTTGTTATCCTCCTGCCACTACTATTATGTAAAATGTGCAAAGAGCTTCTGCATCAGCAGACATAATGAGACCTTGTCTTTATCCTTCAAGCCTACTTAGCACTAGCCGCACATTAAGCCTGGAATATGGAAGACAGCTCAAAGGGTTTTGTTTCCTTCTGTTTTGTGTTTCCCCTCTTCATCTCCCTCCTCCTCCCCACTCCATTTTGGGCTGAGGAAGAGCGTTTATTTGCTTCTTAGCTCACTGAACTCTCTCATTGGACAAATAGATGTCTCACAGTGGTCAGCAGGATCACATTTCATCTCAACTGTGATGATTGTTCTTGTGTCCTCTTGTCAGGTAGGGAGGGAATGACTGATGTTTGGAAGTAAACTGTGCAGCTGGCCTCTTGCTGGTGGGCAACAAGGTATGCAGTGACATCAGCGTTGGCTGATCGGTATTCAGTTTGTGCAGTGGGTCAGCTCCGTCTCCACACTCTACTACCTTTCATTTGTCCGCTTTCATTTCCTCATAATTGTCTTCTTCGTTCCTATTATAATAACTACAAAAGATGTGTAACTCTTCAGCAAGACTGGATATCTGAATTCTACTGGTAATTTTAGAAACAAGGATAAATTTAACCCTAAAACCATCTGCTTCTCTGTAGGAGGATTTTTAAAATTATAAATTAGACATTATAGCACACTGCTGGAGATTAAAAATTGCCTTGGTTGTGTTGATTCCTAGAAATCATTTACTTTCTCTTAGCTTGAAGACGGGTTTTCAATGTTCTGTTTGCTTTTTTCCTTTTTAAAATAATGACTTAATTGTTTACCTAACGACTTCTATTTAGTCTTTGTTATTTAAATATTAAATCTTGAAAGTATTTAGTAATTATAATTATTTTGCAACAGTAAACAGCGACAAACTGTTTAACAGCTATATCTTTTTCACAACCTCCGTTTCATTCTTTATTTCCCGGCTACTGGAAGAGTGGTCTGGGGACCAACATGAGCATCACTTTGGATGTCTGTTAGAAATGCAGACTCTCAAGCCCACCCCTAGGCCTACTGAATCAGAATCTGCGTTTTAGCGGGTTCCCCAGGTGATGTGTATGCATGCTAATGTTTGATCTATTTCACTCCGACAGTATTCACTAATGTGCTTTGTTCCCATCAGACAGTAATCAGTTTATTTACTCTGTGTAAGGCCCTGTTATTCCTAAAACGTTAGCCCTTTGCTAATGACGTTTGGGCACTGATAATTTATGTAATTTAGTGATGACAGTAATAATAATTGATTTTTGTTATCAGGAAGATTCAGGTCAGTCACTTTCAAAATATAAAGCAGAAAACAATAATAGCAGTTCTAATACTGTTTTCAAATATATCCATGGTCTGTTACTAGTTAGATAAGAGGTAATTAGAAGACTCAGCTTTTAAGGCCAAGTTGATTTCCATGAGAGTCAGTCAACACTAATTAATCTGTTCTGTGTTTAGAGACTCTACCCCAAACACTCTCTTCTATCAACCTTTTAGGCCACACAGAAACCAGGTGAGAAAATATGGATATATCAGGAAATCTCAAAACTAACGTTAAAGTAAAACCTTGGAGTACATGCCTTAGCGTTGTAGGGATAGGAACATAAATCATCTTCACATGAAAAGGACAAGATGTGTCTATTTTAACACATTCTTAAAATCAATATAGATTTCTGAAATGAATGTAGGTGTATATTTGACATTTACTTTGCAAACATCTTAATTATTCCCATTCACTTATTAAGGATGCTTTTAACATAGCATTCAATATTGTAGAGATGAGAAAGCCCTCACTTGTCAACTTCTGCTAGCAGAGGGATAAATTAGAAAATCTCTCATCTCTATATAATGTAAAGGATTTTTCCTGGGTTTATAACAGCCTTATCTCCAATTTTAAGTTGGATTAAACTTCTCTGACTATGAGGCCTTACAACAAAAAAAATAAAAACAACTTCTCTGACTAGTGACGTTCTTAGAACATCTGTGGTATAGTAAAAAAAAAAAAGAACACCTGGCTTGGAGTTCAAAGGCCCTGTATTTGAATACTGGCTAAGCCACTTGCAGCTGTAGATATTTGGGCAATTCTGTTAACTACTTTCAGCTTCAGTTTCCCCCTTTGTAAGGTAAGGACATTCATACCTCACAGGGCTGTCATCATGATTAAATGAGATAATATATACAAAAATACCAAGTGTGTAATGCCTAGTCCAAAGTAGGCAAGACATAAATGGTTTTTGGATTTGATTATAACTCATACACCATGTTGAAGGACTAGTTGTCATTTTGTTTCAAAAACTTCTTATGATTTCATATCTTAAAATTATGAAGCTAAGAGGTTCTTTGAGAAAGATTTGTCTTTTCCCTACTGTGCTCAAGAAATGTTGAAAATCTTGATTGATCTGACAAATTCAAGGTATATTATGAGTGAGAGTTCAAGCAATTACTCCCACCAATTACTCCCATACAAATGACAAATTACCGCAGAGGAAAAAAACTTCTTTATACCTTCAAACTTTTGTCAGAGTTGTTTAGTCAATCATGCATGAATAAAAATAGTATCAAAATAATGCTAGTCTGAACCCTGAATTGGAGTGAGAAGTATCACTATGAATTCATGGGTTATTGTTTTTTCTTAATACATATACATATAGACAGGTACAAAAACAAATATAGGAGTGTGTGTGTGTGTGTGTGTATACACTGATAAGCATTCATACGTATATTTCCTCTGTTTGATGACAGGGCCTAGACTCAGTGACAGCCCAGTTGCAGTGAGTACATCTAGGTCTTAGTCTTGGTTTCTAAATACCATTCCTCTGTAAAAGGAATCAGGGCTCCTTGGAAAAGCGGTTGATTCCTGGGATGGGGCAGGAAAGTACAAGATGAGCCTGGAACATCTTCTGGTACCAAGAGATAAGGAAATACTTAAAATAAAACGAAATTTTAAAAGGATGGGGGCATGTTGAAAGGATACAGGAGCCAACCTGAATTAGCTCCTAGTGGCCAAAGCTGGAACTATTTAAGCATCAAAATAAATAACAGGGCTTCCCTGGTGGCGCAGTGGTTGAGAATCTGCCTGCCAATGCAGGGGACATGGGTTCGAGCCCTGGTCTGGGAAGATCCCACATGCCACGGAGCAAATGGGCCCGTGAGCCACAATTACTGAGCCTGCGCGTCTGGAGCCTGTGCTCCGCAACAAGAGAGGCCGCGATAGTGAGAGGCCCGCGCACCGCAATGAAGAGTGGCCTCCACTTGCCGCAACTAGAGAAAGCCCTCGCACAGAAACGAAGACCCAACACAGCCAAAAATAAATAAATAAATAAATAAATAAAATAAAATAAAAAAATTTAAAAAAAAAAATAAATAACAATAGTATTGAATTATAACCCAAAGAATAAAATAAATACTTATGATGAATATACTATGACAGTATTGTAAAAAATAAACAAATAGTTTAATGAATAAATAAATAAGAGGGGAAGAAGGGACAACTCTTGAAGAGTTGTAATTAATAACTGTAGAAGGAATGAGGGAAATGAAAGCTCACCGTTAGAACACCACAGTAATCGTTGCTGCAATCAAGATCTGCCAATGAATGCTAAATTAATGGGTGAAAGTTTAAGGAGAAACAGAGTATATGTAGACTCAATGTATCTTTAAAATATTTATTAATCTCAAGGGGAAAAATAGTAACTTTATAATGGGGTAACCCAGAAGACACCACCTTAATCCATAGATCAAGGTTAACTCCACCAATAATTAAGCCATAATACCTGCACCCCCTCATATGATGCCCTGAGAAGAGCACTTCACCTCTGTGATGTTCTTCCCAAAAAGCAGTCATTTTAATCTAATCACGAGAAAACATCCAGCAAACCCAAACTGAAAGACAGTCTACAAAATTCCTGACCAGCACTGGTCATGGTCAAGAAAGACAAGGAAAGACTGAGGAACTGTTAGAAATTAGAGAAGACTAAGGAGTCATGACAACTAAGTGCATTGTGGAACCCTGCACTGAGAGAGGACATTAGAGAGAACACTGGCGAAATGTTAATGAAGTCCATGGTTTAATTAATAGTACTGAATCAGTGTTACTTTTTTTTAAATTAATTAATTATTATTATTTTTTTTTTGACTGTGTTGGGTCTTCGTTGCTGCGCGTGGGCTTTCTCTAGTTGTGGCGAGCGGGGGCTACTCTTCGTTGCGGTGCACGGGCTTCTCATTGCGGTGGCTTCTCTTGTTGCAGAGCACGGGCTCTAGGTGCGTGCGGGCTTCAGTAGTTGTGGTGCGCAAGCTCAGTAGCTTGGCTTATGGGCTCTAGCGCGCGGGCTCAGTAGTTGTGGCACACAGGCTTAGTTGCTCCGAGGCATGTGGGATCTTCCCGGACCAGGGCTTGAACCCGTGTCCCCTCCATTGGCAGGCGGATTCTTAACCACTGCGCCACCAAGGAAGCCCAGTGTTACTTTCTTAGTTTTGATAATTTTACTAATATAGTTATGTAAAATGTTAACATTAGGGGAGGAAGTTGGATGAAGGGCATAGGGAATTCTCCTCACTTTATTGTTGCAACTCTTCTGTAAAACTATTTGGAAATTAAAAGTTAAAAATATCAAAGTGAATCCAACATAGCATGGCATACATTCTATGACAGAGAAACAGGAAGCAAAAAAGTGTCTGAGGGACACAGCAGCCATCATTTGAGGTATTAACTTGTAGATCAGAACATTAGAGAAGACATTAAACTAGACATTAAACTTTCCTTTCCAGCAAAACCAGGCTGGGTCTGGGTCTAGCATAGAGAGGAATGCCCATGTGACTGTTTTCATAATACTTTTCAAAAGTCAGGTGATAATGTGGGGTCTTTGATTATTCTCTGTTGTTACGAGACTATCTTCTGTGTTTGCACAGTGGTTGACACATGTATGCACTCAAATGTTTAATGAAGGAAGCAGTGAATTTGGTTGGTGTGATGAAACATTAAATACCCATTCCACATGAATAAATAGTGATAAGAAAGAAATCCTGGGACTTCCCTGGTAGTCCAGTGGCTAAGACTCCACACTCCCAATGCAGAGGGCCCGGGTTTGATCCCTGGTCAGGGAACTAGATCCCACATGCTGCAACTAAGAGTTTGCATGCCACAACTAAAGATCCCACACGTGGCAACTAAGACCTGGAGCAGCCAAATAAATAATAAATAAATTTTTTAAAAAACATTAAAGAAAAAAATCCTGCATAGCTCTGCCGTTTTCATATTTCATCCCTCTTGCTCGCCCCTCATTTCACTATATGCTTTTAGGCAGAAAGCTGCAGACTGTGAATGAAGCAAATTGTCCAGATTCCTGTGAAGAAATAAAAAGGCTTTTATTTTTAAGTGTTTTCCCATTGCCACTTCTTAAACCTGACAATTATTAACCTGCTCAAAAATAGCTACATATCACTGTACCAGAGAAAGACATAAAGGTGGTTAACAGTGAGAGCTCTGTAGTCAGACTTGGTAAGTCTGCAATTTAGTGTAAGCTCTAGCAAGGTAGTTAACTTTCTACCCTCACTTTCTCCTAAAATAAGGATACCTCATGGGGTTACTAAGAAGAAATTATCTTAGGAGAGCTTAGATCAGCTTCTGACACTTTTAAAAGAGACAATGACAACATATTCATTCAGCAAACCTTTATTGAACATCTGCTGTGTGCTGACAGCGTACTAAGTTCTAGGGGTACAGACTTATCATTTCCCCCTTCTCTACTCTCAAGGAGTTTAGTCTGATAGAGAAGACAGATAAGTAAAACAAGAAGAAGAATTGCTATTCTTCTCTTCTGTTGAGTAGCTTACTCAGTGGCTACTGTTTATTGAGCACCTGCTTTGTTTCAATAGCATGCCTAAAGCATTATTATGTTATCTACTTATGATGTAAGTGTACTTATCTACATATACTCACTTATTGTGAGTATATGTTACTCATAATAACTTTGTGAAGTGTAGACATTGTCCCCATTTTGCAAATGAGGAAACCAAGGCTCTGAGAAATTAAGTAATTTGCCCGAGATCACACAGCTAAGTGGAAAACCCAAGATTTGCCTGACTCCAAAGCTTTCCTTAACCCATACATCAGATGATTACAAATAAAATATTTAAGTGCTTTGACAGGGTTATAGAAGACATCTACATAAATGCTATTATAATAATTTTAATGAACCTGATTTTCTTTCGGTGCTTCTTTTAATGTTCCTACAGACTCAAGTTCCTGTTTTCTTCAGTTACCTACAGGAAATAGAAGTAACATCTGTTTAGTACCCTTTTTCTTCTAAGTTAACAGGACGCTTTCTTTGTCCCAGATGTGTACAGCCAAGGTTGAGACTAGGCTACTACAGGCACCATGGTGCTTTCCTAGTTTTTGCTCTCTTCCTGCCTGTGAAGTATCCAGTGAGAGAGCCTAGGGGAATAAAGAGTCCAGGCCGCCTTCCTGACAGACCTCTGTCCCAGTCACTCTTTGAGTTCGTTCTACAGGAGTCGGGGGAGGTTCAGAATGAAGGAGTTCTGGAATGACTCTCTGAGACGTTAAAACGTTCCAATGCTATTTAGAGAGTATTCTCAACTTATATGTGCTAAAACTCATCCTGTGATTATGGTTTAAAGTACAGCAATTATTGGACCTATTGCATGATCTCCAAACACACTTCCCAGAGCTTCTTGGGCATTTCTGTGTGAGTGAAAGTAACATTTTCCTCTTTAAATGTTATTTGAACATCTAGTCCTTGGATTGTTTGAGAGTACAGTTTTTCTAGAAAATTAGAAACACCTATCAATATGGACACATGGGTTGTGATGTGATGTGAGTGGTTAGTCCTAGAGGTGGAATTGAGAAGATAAGACCTCTCTGACAGTCATTTTGGAAAGCCGAGCGTAGGACTGAACTGCAGTTACGTTGTGGAGGGAGGTGTTATCGTCACCTCGTACTCCTGGATGCCAAGGACAGGCCACAGCTGTGTTCCGCCAGGTTTAGATGCACCATCTCTTTCCCCACATGCACCATCTTTTCTCTTGTGAACCCTTAAGCTTCTCCACACTTTCTTTACCCTTCCTGTGTATTTTCTCAGGACCCTTTTCTCTGAAAGGCAGTAATTGGTAATGATGGCTTTGGGAGCTGACACTTCACATCTACTGTGCTCCAGGCATTTTACATTCTTAGTCTCATTTAATCCTCACAGCATCCTATCTGGGTAGGTGGATTATCCACACTTATAGATACAGAAAATAAGGTTCAGGAAAATTAAATAATTTACGTAGGGGCCTTGAGGCTAGAAAGTGGCAAAACTGGAAATCAGCTGTAGGTCTCCCTAGCTTCATAGATCGTACTCAGCCATGAGGCTGTGGTGTTGGGGATCATGACTGTTTCTGTTACTACTGCTTATGTCAGGGAGCTAAGAGAATGCCTCCCCTAAGGTACAGAAGTGCACCATAGTCTCAGGGTGTGAGTGGAGTGTGAGTTTCTGTTAACTCACTGGATCCTCATAACAACCTGCTGACTACGATGTTTCAGTGTTACAACTGGGGAGACTGAGGCTCACAAAGACTGAACGCACGTCCCACAGCCAGTCAGTCTGGCGCTGGAGACTTGTTCCAGTCCCCTTGGGGCACCACCGAAAGCTCACTCTCCGTGCAGTGCATACACCAGCCAGAGTAGAGCCAGTTCCCGTCACTGAGGTGTAGCCTTCAGCCAGGAGTCTGTTGCAGCATGAGACATTTTGGCTCTAACTTGCAAAACAACAGGAATTTGTTCCTTCACTAAGATCATGCGACTATGTGAAGGCTTAGCAAAAGAGCACAAGCTTGCATTTATACCAAATCTCACTGCATTTGTCTTCCGCCGTAACTTTCATGCATATTGAAGGCATCTGAGTACAGTGTTTCCAGAGGGCATGCTGTTTATCAAAGCTGCAGATTCAGTGTGACTAATATCATAAGGGGAAGGCCATTAACTATTTTGAAGTATAATGCCACTGCATTCCATAAATGAGTAAACAAGTGATATTGGTGATAGGTAGCCTGTGGCTGGGCCATTGCATGTTAATGAGCTATGCAGATGAGTATCTGCCTAGTTCAGGATGTGCGGGCCAACACTTAGAGAGTTGTTACTTAGGAAACTCTGTCCTCAGTTGCCTTAAAAGGTTATTTATCTTGTTAGCCTGGGGCTGTGAGAGCAGCCAGTCCCTTGGTTGTGTTTAGGTAAATATCTTAGAGTTTTACTCATTTGTTTCTTTTTTTATAAACCATATAAGCTCAAGAGCTCTTAATCATGGAGTAATTGAAATTCTAAGATTATCAAATTCAAGTTGATTGTCCATATCAGTGGATTTTTCTTTCAGCCTTAAAAATACAAGAGATAAAGTCTTTTTCCAGCCTCTCGCTCATTCTCTTTGAGAAGAAAACTTAATTCATTAACACATTCATTCAACAAATATTTACTGAATACTTAATATTTGCTATTCATTGTGCTAAGTGCTAAGGAAACATCATAAGATACATGCCATCGCATTCTCACAGAGTGAATAGTAGTGATATTGTTAATATAGCATATTATAAAATTATTATGAGAAATTCAGTATAGTTTGAGAGCATAGATGAAAGTAACATTTATTTCCATCCCAATAGATTTCGGTTTTGGAAATTTCTTTAAAAGTGGTGAACTGCTGGCAACATGGTGTGGCAGCCCCCCTTATGCAGCCCCAGAAGTCTTTGAAGGGCAGCAGTATGAAGGACCACAGCTGGATATTTGGGTATTTCTTTGCTTTGCTGTGTTAAATGCATCTATAATGAGAATACTTAGTACTCTGGCCCATCTCGGAATCTCTCGGTACCTAACACATAGTCAATAGTTCATACTTTCCCTGTCCACTGGACTATAATTAGTCAGAGCATCTTGAATTAGATTCTAGGAAAGAATTTCTAGGGGAAGATGTTATCATCCTAATATCAGCAATGATTTAAAGTTTAGTAATCAAAATGATTTAATTTAATTCTTTTGGTATTTATTATAGGATGCTTTATTGCACTGGTCAGCATTTCAGATTTTTTTTTTTAATTCTGAGAAAATAGTAAATTCAAACAGGAATTTTTCAGTCCGTATGATTTTAAGAGCCCTGAGGATATTTAGGAAAACAAAGAGTGTTTGAAGTTCTCAGTAGAAAAGAGACTGCATTGTTTTCTTCCCTAGAGCATGGGAGTTGTTCTTTACGTCCTTGTCTGTGGAGCTCTACCTTTTGATGGACCGACTCTTCCAATTTTGAGGCAGAGAGTGTTAGAAGGAAGATTCCGGATTCCGTATTTCATGTCAGAAGGTAACAACCTGTTTATCTTAAAATTATGCTTTACAGAATTTGTTCTGCAAATGAGTGCCTAAACAAAGCCTTCTCTTTTTCTGAGTTTGGGTGCCAAATAAAGTGACCGAGTCACTTTAAAAGCTGTAGAAATAAGCAACCCCTTCCATGAAGGAGAGAGAGATTCTAGCCTTCCTACTCATAACTGGAAACAGAAAGTTTCCCAGATTAAGAACAGCAAGTCTTCCCATTTACCCTTGCCTATAAATGTCCCAGGTTTATTTATATTTTTTATATATATTTATTGGAGTATAAATGCTTTACAATGTTGTGTTAGTTTCTGCTGTGCAACAAAGTGAATCAGCTATATGCATACATATATCTCCATATCCCCTCCTTCTTGAGCCTCCCTCCCACCCTCTCTACCCCACTCCTCTAGGTCATCACAAAACATCCAGCTGATCTCCCTGTGCTATGCAGCAGCTTCCCGCTAGCCATCCATTTTACATTTGGTAGTGTCGATGTGTCAGTGCTACTCTCTCACTTCGTCCCAGCTTACCCTCGCCCCCCCCCCGCCCCGTGTCCTCAATTCCATTCTCTAGTAGGGCTGCATCTTTATTCCTGCCCTGCCACCAGGTTCATCAGTATCGTTTTTTTAGATTCCATATATGTGTGTTAGCATACGGTATTTGTTTTTCTCTTTCTGACTTATTTAACTCTGTATGACAGACTCTAGGTCCATCCACCTCATTACAAATGACTCAATTTCGTTCCTTTTTATGGCTGAGCAATATTCCATTGTATATATGTACCACATCTTCTTTATCCATTCATCTGTCAGTGGACATTTAGGTTGCTTCCATGTCCTGGCTATGGTAAATAGTGCTGCAGTGAACATTGTGGTACATGTATCTTTTTGAATTCGGTTTTCTCAGGGTATATGCCTAGTAGTGGGATTGCTGGGTGATATGGTAGTTCTATTTTTAGTTTTTTAAGGAACCTCCATACTGTTCTCCATAGTGGCTGTATCAATTTACATTCCCACCAACGGTGCAGGAGGGTTCCCTTTTCTCCACACCCTCTCTAGCATTTATTGTTTGTAGATTTTTTGATGATGGCCATTCTGACCGGTGTGAGGTGATACCTCATCTTTTCCCACCACAACGCTAGGAGACTAGATATCAATTACAGGAAAAAAACTGTAAGAAATACAAACACATGGAGGCTAAACAATATGCTACTAAACAACCAGGTTTATTTTAGACTTAGAGAAACATTTTGTAGATACAGATTCACAACCATTTCACTCTAAGTATGAAATGGATTTTCCCGCATCTTTTGGTGGGAAGTTACAAAATTAAATTTTTTAATTAAATTTTAAACCAACTAGCAAAACTATTGAATTAAGATGAAGTGCCATAATCCCTTCCAGTCTTGTATTGGCTTGCTGCATGGGTAGCAGTTAAATTTACTCAGTTTAGATTTTGGTTTTCATCCTTGACTTGCTTGTTCCTGTAACAGAAGTAATGTTCTAGTAGTTAAGCAGATAGATTTTGGAGCCAGACCACCTGGTTTTCATCCTGAGTCCACCACTTACTGGCACTCTGGCCTTGGCAAGTTATATCTCTGTGCTTCAGTTTCCTCAGTCTATAAAATGGAAATAACAATAGTTTCTAACAGGGGTATTGTGGGGATTAATTAAATTAAGCTCTGTAAAGCTCTTAGCATGGTGCCTAGAACATAGCAAGTGATAAAAGGCTAGTTTATGTGGGGGTAGTAAAGAATATGATGTCAGCTCAGAGAATAAGCTAGTGCCCAGGGTTGCAGCAGTGCAGTTTACTTAGTGTCATCAGAAGTGACTAGTGTTTCATGTACATTTTTCTCAGTTGCACTGATACGGAGAATAGCAACAGTCCCTTGGAGAGCTCTGGCCTCACTTAATAGCCTTAGTGTATCAGCCTCAGAAGTGACTGTAAGGAACCGTTTATTATTTGCTTTTTCTAGGAAGAAGGCTTGTTTTTTTCTTTAGTGGAAATCTAAGTCTGTGTCTAGATATTGTAAGTTGAGAAATTCAGTAAAAAGGTTCATTAAGTACAGAATTGGATAGACCTACACCCTCCTGTTTTTTCTTAAGTATTCATTCACAGTGATGGTTAAATTTGTGTGCCAGCATTCATCATGTGAACTTGACAAATACAAGTAGCCTTCAGGTATTCATTTATTCATTTGACCTTCTGCTTTCCAGTGGGCACTGTGGAGGATACAAAGATTAACACCATTGTACAAAGTCACATGAGTCAAGTAAATACCCCAAAGTGCAAGGTGATTTACGTGACTTTTGTAACATTGTGTTTTCTGTAGATTGTGAGCACCTTATTCGAAGGATGTTGGTCCTAGACCCGTCCAAACGGCTAACCATAGCTCAAATCAAGGAGCATAAGTGGATGCTCGTAGAAGTTCCTGTACAGAGACCTGTTCTCTATCCACAAGGGCAAGAAAATGAGCCATCCATTGGGGAGTTTAATGAACAGGTTCTGCGATTGATGCACGGCCTTGGAATAGATCAACAGAAAACCATTGAGGTAAAGTGGTCAGAGATTCGACTAAAGAAATTTTAGGACTCTGTTGTACTTAGTAACTTGAAATTTCATGCTCATACCTGTCATCCTGGTCTTTTAGCCATCCCAGTACCTAGGCCTGCTGTTCAGTGTTCCCTGAAGATTTCATCACACTATATTTATGTTTGCTTTTAATCAATATAAAAATTCCTCCCTTTGCCCCAACTGCCAAAAAAATTCAAAAGGAAGTGTTTATATAGGATTGAGAAAAGACAAAGATGGAAGCTTAGCAAATACAAAGTAGAAAGTTTCTTCTAAGACGAAACATGAAGTTCTATACAGGTAATAAGCTAGTTTATATGGAACATAAATGTGCAGATATGGAACAAGGCTGAGGGCTGAGCAGGAAACAAGAAGGGTAGGCATCAGGTTTAGGTTGTGAACTGAAGAAACTCAGAAGACAAAAACAGGTGGATTCCTGATTTGGAAGTTTTATGGGTCGTAGAACTGAGAAGGTCATGAACCTGGGAAATTCCTTGGCAGCTTTGTTTCTGTCCTTTAACAGCTGGCATGTGCATAGGATGTACATATTTTTTAATACCCCCGCAACAGGCAAAGAACAAACAGTGCTTTTCAGGATGAAGCATGACAAGAAAGACTATAAAACGCCCCCCTGTGAAGATAAAGTACTCCAACCTGTGCTGCCTTTTCCTTCATTGTAGCCATAAATGAAACCAGCCTGCTTTCCTGCTTTGCTCATCACATGCTTAGCGAGGCTTTTTTGTACTTGCCCTTGAAGGCAGCTGTGAGTGCAGTTCCCCTGGCCTGTGATGTTTGCTGCCAGTGCTCTGCATCTGAGCTGCACTGCACAGCACTCATGCAGCCTGTCATGTGGAATTAGACGCCAAAGGAGCCGTTGTTTTCTGTTCCGTTAGTATCCTGGGAGAGCTGGCCAGCTAGGGATGTGAAAAATTGGGAAGCTACTTTATTTTCAAGGTTTCAAGAGGGTTGGACTGCAAAAACAAGAGGAAAAAATTACCTAAGAATGGAGACCCAGCGTCTCTCAACCTAGCATCCAGATGTCATTCTCCAGCCCAAAATAATCACCAGAAATTTCCCCAAAGACTTTAATCATTGACTTCAGGGTTTGCAATGGTTTGGACTTGTGTCGAGGCTGTGGAATTAGAGCCTCTGGGCTCAGGTTACTAACCAACCTTACAGCCTAGTTGCAGCTATGAGATGGGACCATATAACAGCATTGGGGAATGTCTGCATGAGACAATAATGGCATTTTCTCTGAATGCAGAAAAATAAATGGATCCTATTAACGTAAAAGAGCCATTCAAGTCATTCAGAGGTATCATCCTTTATACAGTTAATGAAATTATCTGTCTTCTATTCTAAATTCTGGAATAGCGTTCGTTTTGAGGCATACTTTGCTTGTTACTTTGCTTGTTTTTAAGAACACATGGTATCTTCCCTCCTTTTTTAATTCATTTTTCAAATTTTATTGAAGTATAGTTGATTTACAATGTTGTGTTTTTCCCTCATTTTTTAGAAAGGTTTAAATCATTGAATTGGTTTTTATGGTTCTCTGCCTTTGGCACTTGTTTTCTCTTCCAGGCTTTGCAGAACAAGAGCTATAACCACTTTGCTGCCATCTATTACTTGTTGGTGGAGCGTCTGAAATCACATAGGAGCAGTTTTCCTGTGGAGCAGAGACTTGATGCCCGCCAGCGTCGGCCTAGCACCATCGCCGAACAAACAGTTGCCAAGGTAACACCCCATTAGCCAATAGTCTTATCTGTGCATGTGCCTGTTCACATGTTTGACACGTTTTTCATCGTGTAGTACAAAGGGTTAGGATTTCATCCTCTACACCTTGTTTTTCTGTAAAGTTTTTTTCTGTCGTCGTTCACTAGATCCTCAAATGTTTTATCATCTTCCTGTTTTTAAGGATTAAGTTTATTTCTAACAGTTTTTTTCTTTAAGAGATTTCTCATTTTTTTATCATTCACATGTTAAGAATTATTGTAACTAGCCTGTACATTCAATTTCATTTAACAAATTTTTATTGCAGGTTTACTATGTAAGCTTCTTTTATTAGGCACTACAGGGAAGAGGATGTATAAAAGAGTCATTGCCCTCAGAGTCATTACATTATAGAAGCAAAATAAGACAACATCATGAATAACCATCCTTCAAAATAGAGAAAGGGCAAAATTTAGAAGATGCTGTGAATATCATTTTGATAGAGAAAACCTTTTTTAAAAAAAGGGCAAAGGGGAGAGAGATACATCTGATGGGGAAGGCTTTGTGGGAGAGGCGGCATTTAAGGTAGAGCTTCGCAGCTGTGTAGGACTTTGTTAGGGAGAGGCAGTGGTTAAAGGCATTATACGTAGACAGAAGTAGTGTGAGCAGAAGTACTCAAGTGGGCAAGCGTAGGACTTTTTCAAATTAATTCACTTGAATTAAAGAATAGGGAAATGAAAGAGTTGGAGTGCTAAGTTGAAGCCATGTTGTGAAGGGCTTTGAATGCCAAGGTAAAGAGTTTACTAATAATTCAGGAAGAAACGAGGAACTACTGAAGACTGTTAAGCAAAAAAGTGATAAAACTATATCCATACTTCAAGCTAGCAATTTGGTAACATTGGGAAGGATAGACTGGCTAGGGAAGAGAAGAAATTTGGAGAGAGCTGTTAGGAGATGATTATAGTAGTTGAGATGAGAAATACTGAAGACTTGAGCTAATACTGTGCCAGTGGAAGGAGACAGGAAGGAGGAAGTGTAAGGAACATTTCAGAGGTAGACTTTGGATGAACTTAGCACTGATCTGGAGAGGCAGCTCAATGTGATGGTTTAAAGCAGGGACTCAAGCACATCCCAGATTCTGCCGTTTCCTGCTGTGGACCTTAAAAAAGTTACTTGAGGTCTTTCTCTGCCTCAGTTTCCCAAGCTTTAAAATGAGAATAATTATAGGATGTTAAGACGTTTAAGTTAGGTAATAATTGTTCAGCACTTAGAACAGTGCTATATAAGTGTTTGTTATATAAAGTAATAAATAAATGTTGGGGAGGAAGGGACGACAAATTAGAGATGACTCCATTGTTAAGCCCAAGGCTGAGAGAGTCATGGTGGCAGAGACTCAGCTGCTTACGAGGAACAGTGGATCTGAGTCCCTGGAGAGAGTCTAAGGCTTAGGAGAACTGGGAGGTCACCTGCGTAGAGGTTGAGAAGAGGAGTGGTTCGTTCACATGATCTATTAGGATTTCCATCTACTTACGTGAGTACTTACTTTATTTAAAGTGCAAGTAAGAATCATAGTAGGGGACTTTAACAGCCCACTATCACCAATGGACAGATCATCCAAAATGAAAATAAATAAAGAAACACAAGCTTTAAATGATACGTTAAACAATATTTAATTGATATTTATAGGACACTCCATCCAAAAACAACAGAATATACTTTCTTCTCAAGTGCTTATGGAACATTCTCCAGGATAGATCATATCTTGGGTCACAAATCAAGCCTTGGTAAATTTAAGAAAATTGAAATCGTATCAAGTATCATTTCCGACCACAGTGCTATGAGACTAGATATCAATTACAGGAAAAAATCTGGAAAAAATACAAATACATGGAGGGTAAACAATACACTACTTAGTAACCAAGAGATCACTGAATAAATCAAAGAGGAAATCAAAAAATACCTAGAAACAAATGACAATGAAAACATGATGACACAAAACCTATGGGATGCAGCAAAAGCAATTCAAAGAGGGAAGTTTATAGCAATACAATCCTACCTCAAGAATCAAGAAATATCTCAAATAAAAAACCTAACCTTACAGTTAAAGCAATTAGAGAAAGAAGAACAAAAAAACCCCAAAGTTAGCAGAAGGAAAGAAATCATAAAGATCAGATCAGAAATAAATGAAAAAGAAATGAAGGAAACGATAGCAGAGATCAATAAAACTAAAAGCTGGTTCTTTGAGAAGATAAACAAAATTGATAAACCATTGGCCAGACTCATCAAGAAAAAAAGGGAGAAGACTCAAATCAATAGAATTAGAAATGAAAAAGGAGAAGTAACCACTGACACTGCAGAAATACAAAGGATCATGAGAGATTACTACAAGCAACTCTATGCCAATCAAATGGACAACCTGGAAGAAATGGACAGATTCTTAGAAATGCACAACCTCCCGAGACTGAACCAGGAAGAAATAGAAAATATGAACAGACCAATCACAAGCACTGAAATTGAAACTGTGATTAAAAATCTTCCAACAAACAAAAGCCCAGGACCAGATGGCTTCACAGGCAAATTCTATCAAACATTTAGAGAAGAGCTAACACCTATCCTTCTCAAACTCTTCCAAAGTATACCAGAGGGAGGAACACTCCCAAACTCATTCTACAAGGCCACCATCACCCTGATACCAAAATCAGACAAAGATATCACAAAGAAAGAAAACTACAGGCCAATATCACTGATGAACATACATGCAGAAGTCCTCAACAAAATACTAGCAAACAGAATCCAACAGCACATTAAAAGGATCATACACCATGATCAGGTGGGGTTTATCCCAGGAATGCAAGGATTCTTCAACATATGCAAATCAATCAATGTGATACACCATATTAACAAATTGAAGGGTAAAAACCGTATGATCATCTCAATAGATGCAGAAAAAGCTTTTGACAAAATTCAACACCCATTTATGATAAAAACCCTCCAGAAAGTAGGCATAGAGGGAACTTACCTCAACATAATAAAGGCCATATATGACAAACCCACAGCCAACATTGTTCTCAATGGTGAAAAATTGAAACCATTTCCTCTAATATCAGGGACAAGACAAGGTTGCCCACTCTCACCACTATTCTTCAACATAGTTTTGGAAGTTTTAGCCACAGGAATCAGAGAAGAAAAAGAAATAAAAGGAATCCAAATCGGAAAAGAAAAGTAAAACTGTCACTGTTTGCAGATGACATGAGAGAATCCTGAAGATGCTACCAGAAATCTACTAGAGCTAATCAATGAATTTGGTAAAGTAGCAGGATACAAAATTAATGCACAGAAATCTCTTGCATTCCTATACACTAATGATGAAAAATCTGAAAGAGAAATTAAGGAAACACTCCCATTTACCACTGCAACAAAAAGAATAAAATACCTAGGAATAAACCTACCTAAGGAGACAAAAGACCTGTATGCAGAAAACTATAAGACACTGATGAAAGAAATTAAAGATGATACAAACAAATGGAGAGATATACCATGTTCTTGGATTGGAAGAGTCAACATTGTGAAAATGACTATACTACCCAAAGCAATCTACAGATTCAGTGCAATCCCTATCAAACTACCAATGGCATTTTTCACAGAACAAGAACAAAAAATTTCACAATTTGTATGGAAACACAAAAGACCCCGAATAGCCAAAGCAATCTTGAGAAAGAAAAACTGAGCTGGAGGAATCAGACTCCTGGACTTCAGACTATACTACAAAGCTACAGTAATCAAGACAGTATGGTACTGGCACAAAAACAGAAATATAGACCAATGGAACAGGATAGAAAGCCCAGAGGTAAACCCATGCACATTATGGTCACCTTGTCTTTGATAAGGAGGCAAGAATATACAATGGAGAAAAGACAGCCTCTTCAATAAGTGCTGGGAAAACTGGACAGCTACATGTAAAAGAATGAAATTAGAACACTCCCTAACACCATACACAAAAATAAACTCAAAATGGATTAGAGACCTAAATATAAGGCCAGACACTATCAAACTCTTAGAGGAAAACATAGGCAGAACACTCTATGACATAAATCACAGCAAAATCCTTTTTGACCCACCTAGAGAAATGGAAATAAAACCAAAAATAAACAAATGGGACCTAATGAAACTTCAAAGCTTTTGCACAGCAAAGGAAACCATAAACAAGACGAAAAGACAACCCTCAGAATGGGAGAAAATATTTGCAAACGAAGCAACTGACAGAGGATTGATCTCCAAAATTTACAAGCAGTTCATGCAGCTCAATATCAAAAAAAGAAACAACCCAATCCAAAAATGGGCAGAAGACCTAAATAGACATTTCTCCAAAGAAGATATACAGGTCACCAACAAACACGTGAAAGTATGCTCAACATCACTAATCATTAGAGAAATGCAAATCAGAACTACAATGAGGTGTCACCTCACACCGGTCAGAATGGCCATCATCAAAAAATCTACAAACAATAAATGCTGGAGAGGGTGTGGAGAAAAGGGAACCCTCTTGCACTGTTGGTGGGAATGTAAATTGATACAGCCACGATGGAGAACAGTATGGAGGTTCCTTAAAAAACAAAAACTAGGACTACCATACGACCCAGCAATCCCACTACTGGGCATATACGCTGAGAAAACCATAATTCAAAAAGAGTCATGTACCACAATGTTCATTGCAGGTCTATTTACAATAGCCAGGACATGGAAGCAACCTAAGTGTCCATCGACAGATGAATGGTTAAAGAAGATGTGGCACATATATACAATGGAATATTACTCAGCCATAAAAAAAAATGAAATTGAGTTATTTGTAGTGAGGTGGATGGACCTCGAGACTGTCATACAGAGTGAAGTAAGTCAGAAAGAGAAAAACGAATACCGTATGCTAACACATATATATAGAATCTAAAAGAAAAAAAAATGGTTCTGAAGAACCTAGGGGCAGGACAGGAATAAAGACACAGATGTAGAGAATGGACTTGAGCACATGGAGAGTGGGAAGGGTAAGCTGGGAGGAATTGAGAGAGTGGCATGGACATATATACACTACCAAATGTAAAATCAATAGCTAGTGGGAAGCAGCCACATAGCACAGGGAGATCAGCTCGATGCTTTGTGTCCACCTAGAGGGGTGGGATAAGGAGGATAGGAGGGAGACGCAAGAGGGAGGAGATATGGGGATATATGTATATGTATAGCTGATTCACTTTGTTATAAAGCAGAAACTAACCATTGTAGAGCAATTATACTCCAATAAAAATGTTTAAAAAATAAATAAATAAAATTAGATAAATAAAAATAAAATAAAGTGCAAGTAAGAGCAAAAGAGTTTTCACTTTGTATTTTTTGTTTGGCAGTTTTACAAAATTTATAGAATTATAATAGAATTTTGCATTGGCTTCTACAGAATATGTGAAAAAGAAACCCCAGGAAATTAAAATCATCTTGATTTTAATAGGTAAATGGTGTACCTTGTTATACATATTTTAATATCTAATATAATGTGAATATTGATACTAATGTGAGTAAAATAATATATCAATAAAGTTCCAGATATTTTGGTTGAAGTATCTCTGAGCACTTGGGATCCTTCAAAGTCGAGTGGTATGGCTTTCAAGATAGAGAGGAGGGAGATAAAATGAGGATTCCTAAGTTGGGCTAGTAACAGTGAGATGGAGGGTGCCCCTTCCCTCTGGAAAATGCTGCCAGGCGGAAGGATAGGAAGCAGGAAAGCCCCCATGCTGAGCAGCTTCCCTCCCGAGTCTCTTTATTCTTCTGAAACATTACACAAGTGAGGGTTACATAAACGATTGCTCCTGAGCACACGCATATGTTATTGTACATGATTTCCTTTCATATCTAAACTTGAAGCAAATTCCTTAGATCTCAAGTTATATTTCATTTGGCTTGGGGCTTCTTACGTTTGATCATTTTTTTTATTACCAAGCACCCCGTGAGTTCTTCTCATTTTATGCATTGATCCAAGTTATCATAGAAAGCTATTTACTGTGACTTAAAATGTATCTAATTCAAATAGCAATCTTCAGTGCTCATTCAGAAACTTGTCTTGAGTGCCCTCTGGATGCTAAGAAACAGGCACTGGGGTTGAAGAAGATCTCCCTTCCCTACGAGACTTCACATTCTAATGTTTAGTATTGAACTTGTTAAAAAATAGATTTCTCTGTTTTTATGACTATAAATATGCTTAAAGTTTTAGTAGAGCCTTCTCCCTTGAATTCTTTGATGTTCTACTTTTTTAAAGAAGTGGCAAATCGCTTGTTACTTGTTAGAGTGATAAGGAACTGGGGAAATCACAAGATCCTTTGCAGAGATCACATGACTTGTGCAATCAAGCAGACCTTGGGTTCCATACTGAGCTGAGTGACTTCAACAAGTCAGTATCTCTGAGCTCCAGGGTCCTTAACTATAAAATGGAAATAGCAATACCTACTTCATAAGTTTGCTACAAAGATAAGATTGATTAATTGATACCAGCAGTTCCGTTCAGATAGAGCACTTATGTGCCAGGCACAGTCCCAGCCATCATGGTTTCATAGGTACCCAGGAAACAGTCCCTGCCCTTAAGGAATTTATGGTATAGTGATGAACAACCCATGATTACTACTTAGAAAACGTTGAGATTCCCATCTTAGATGGATTTAGAGTACTTATATTTGCCACATAATATACAGGAAATGTTACATCTAATTGACTGCAGGTGACTATTTTTTAAAAATATGCCTTTTTCTTGTGAATTCTAACTACTAGTTTTTAATAGTCCTTCCACTCCAACTTTCCATCAACTGTAAGTAGACTAGAATGAAACACTCATCCCAGTTCTTCTTTAATTACTGATTAGAGGTTGCCCTCCACAACTGTAAGAAAAAGTCAGCTAGGGCTGCTGTTAACAAAGCACCACAGACTGGGCAGCTTCAACAACAGAGTTTATGTTTTCACAGTTTTAGAGGCTGGAAGTCCAAGATCAAGGGGCCATCAGGGTTCTGGTGAGGACTCTCTTCCTGGCTTGTAGATGGCCACCTTCTCACTATGTGCTCGCACATCCTCTTCTCTGCACATGCAGGAAGAGAGATCTCTGGTATCTTATCCTCTTCTTAGAAGGACACCAGTCCTTTTGCATTAGGTCCCCACCCTTATGACCTCATTTAACCTTAATTACCTCCTTAAAGGCCCTGTCTACAGATATAGTCACATTGGGTGTTAGGGCTTCAACATATAGATGGGGGTGGGGGCAGGGGGCACAAGTCTGTCCATAATAAGCATATTCCCATGGGACCAGTAAAGATTTTTCCCATAGGAGAAAATGTTATTTTCATTTTAATGGTGCTGGAAAGCATAAAATCAGAAGAAGAGATTCAAGACAATAAACATATGATCTAAAAAGTCATTACAGTTAGTGGACATGGTCATTGTTTATGGCCACTCTTTTTTTTTTTTAATTTATTTTTTTTATTGAAGTATAGTTGATTTACAATGTTGTGTTAATTTCTGCTGTACAGAAAAGTGACTCAGTTATACACATATATACACTGTTTTTTATATTCTTTTTCATTATGATTTATCCCAGGATACTGAATATAGTTCCCTTGCTGTTTATCCATTCTATACGTAGTAGTTCGCGTCTACTATCCCCAGACTCCCAGTTCATCCCTCCCCTACCTCCCCTCCACTTTGGTAACCACAAGTCTGTGCTCTGTGCCTGTGAGTCCCTTTCTGTTTTGTAGATAGGTTCATTTGTGCCATATTTTAGATTCTACATATAAGTGATATCATATGGTATTTGTCTTTCTCTTTCTGACTTTCTTCATTTGGTATGATAATCTCTAGTTGCATCCATGTTGCTGTAAATGGCATTATTTTTTCTTTTTTATGGCTGAGTAGTATTCCATTGTATATATGTACCACATCTTCTTTATCCATTCCTGTCGATTTACATTTAGGTTGTTTCCGTGTCTTGGCGACTGTAAATAGTGCTGCTATGAACATAGGGGTGCATGTATCTTTTTGAATTATAGTTTTGTCTGGATATATACCCAGAAGTGGGATTGCTGGATCATATGGTAATTCTATTTTTAGCTTTCTGAGGAACCTCCATACTGTTTTCCATAGTGGCTGCACCAACTTACATTCCGACCAGTGTAAGAGAGTTCCCTTTTCTCCACACGCCCTCCAGAATTTGTTATTTGTAGACTTTTTAATGATGGCCATTCTGACCGGTGTGTGGTGGTATCTCAGTGTAGTTTTGATTTGCATTTCTCTAATAATTAGCGATGTTGAGCATCTTTCCATGTGCCTATTGTGTTTATGGCCACTCTTGGAGAAACTGGTAATATCTGCTTGCTTGGGATATTAATCAACCATCTATTTATTATAATAACATATTCTTTAATCAGATCTTTAGTGCTGGGCATGCTATTTGAATATTTATACTCTAACTTGTGCCAAAAAGACGTCTTTAATCCTGTCAATGATTCCAAGAATCCTAAAAAGCAGACCCCTGAATCTATCATTGTATTTCCTGTGAAGCGGCTGTCACAATAAAATGTGTTATTTCTCTGTCCTTACGAAGTTCACAGTAAGTTATTGTAGTCCAGGTTGGATGTGAAAGGAAAATGTGTTATGCCTGGTCTGGCCCAGCACAATCCTGCCATTTAAAAAGTCACAGCTAACAAGAGGCAGGGAGTGAGAAGAACAACATATCACAGTTATCATGTTGGTATCTCATTTCCAGGGCAGTGTCTACAGGTAGTGCTTTGCCCTAATAAGGAGCAGTCTAATAAATTTGGGAAACAGAAATCAAAGTTCAGCTTTATCCTTTGATTGAAAAGCCAATGATAAGGGTAAGAAGAATGTATCAAATATGCTTTATTCGGAAGTTTAAATTTTACATTGTGGCTAAAAAAATTAATTTAAATGACTAATGCTTGAAAGGAAAAAAAAGTGTTTTGTCTCAAAAGTGGCTGAGGATATAGGCCTGAGGAATGATGATATAAGAAAAGCTATTTCTTTGTCATGCTCAGAATAATATACAGTGTATTTTCTGTCTCTTTTTACCATCCATATAATAGCAACACTTTGCTATTGCTATTTTGTTCTTTATCTCATGCAGTATATCTAATGATGTTAATGTTGGAATATAAAGTATATTCTAAATATAGTTATAGTCAAGTATAAAGTGTATTTATAACATATTCCCCCATTATTGAAAACCATTAACCTGAAATTTTAACTGGGAACCATTAGATAGTATCTGAGAACAAAACTGTGTATTCATTTTACAGTCTAATTCCTGTATTAAATTATTGTCGTCATTTTAAGACTTTAGAAAGAAGGAGAAAGGAGGAATTAACATTACTGAGCGAAGGGCTTTACATGTTACCTTTTACAGTCCTAACTTCACTGTGAAGTAGATATTATGACGTTTTTTAGAGGCAAAGAAAATAAGATGCAAAGAGTTTAGGTAACTGATTAAGTTCACACAATTAGTAAGTGATGGAGCCAGGAATCAAAACCAGGTCTTGGGAAGGGAAAAGCTAGAATCATACCGTTTTGTTCCTTTTCACTTGTTTGAATTTAAAGCTCACCATCCTATATCCCTTAAAGTGACAATGGCAGAAAAAATACAGGCCATTCCTCTGCCTTTTAGAAACTGGTATGATGATTGTTCCCTCGGATGTTTTGCAACGTCTGTTATGTTCAAAAGGCATCTGATAAATTATTCTGCTAGTTTTGAAGAGATGGGGAGGAAAGGATTATCCAACGGTTTCATCTTCAAAATCAATTCTTGCCAATTGTCATAAAGGAAAATTCTCTTTTAAATGAGGAAGACTTTGTAATACTTGTTTACTTAGAATTTTTAACAGAGGAGACATGGAGAATGGACTTTCTAGAGTAGGTTGACTTCAGGAACATAAGTTGCTCAGCAATAAGCATCTCTGTTTCCACTGGGCAAGCAGGCTGTGTGTGTTCAGTCTGTGCGTCTCTTTCAAAGAAGGACATTCCTGTCCCCTCCGAGTAGCTGCTGCTTCTCTCTTCTTCCTCTTCACTCACACCCTTGCCAAGAAATATATACCATCTCACCCCGTACCCCACCAAAAAAAAAAAAAAAAGAGAGATGCAGGTAGATAGCCCTTATTGCAGTGTACTTTGTATTACAGTTAGTTGTGTGTGTATCTTATCTCTGGTTCAGTTTTGATCTCCTACTCCTAGAGACTGGGACTTCTCTATTCTTCTTTGTATCTTTCCAAGGTAATATATTTAAGGATATAGACAATATATGTTCATTGAATTGAAAAAGAGCATCTTAGATTCCTTACAAAGGCTAGCTTTCCTGTCATCTGTGAAAGTTATGCACCTCATCATGGAACAGGAAAGAAATTCTGTACAACCTATCTCAGAATAATTGATTGCTAGACTGCTTCAGATCAATACCTGTACCATGTACGTACTTCATCACATCTTTTCTGGAGTTTCCAACAAATCACTATTTATCCTTTAATTGAATCAGGAAGAACTGTTTTATTTCAAGAATTTTGTATATTTATATAGAAAGTATTAATGTTCCCAAACTTTCCGTTCTTGCCATATTTACAGACACAAACTGTGGGACTCCCAGTGACGGTGCATTCACCAAACGTGCGAGTGATGCGATCTGCCCTCCTCCCACAGGCATCCAATGTGGACGCCTTCACGTTTCCAGCATCCGGCTGTCAGGCGGAAGCAGCATTCATGGAGGAAGAGTGTGTCGACACTCCGAAGGTACAGATGTGTTTGAGAGACGCCAAGCTTGTTGGTTGGCTGGAGATTTCAACTCTGTCCACACAAATGTTGTACTTCGGCTTAGCTGAACTTTGTCATTTCCTCAAGTCACTTGGGAGGAGTTTTTTTTGTGCAGAAGACCTGAGAAAAGTATCCAGGCCTAACCTCGCTCTCTCTCCATCTTGTCATTACAACGGTTACGTAACATGTCAGATCTCCTGTGTACTTTTCAGAATCCTTCTTCATTCTCTTTCCTTAACCAATTCCTTCTCTCGAGTTCTAGATCCCTCATAGATTTTCGATTTTTTTTTAAACCAATTGTAATTCTGAAAACAAAAGTATAACTATGGTGCTAAATTGGGCTTTGCCTATGTTATTATGGCCTCTCTTCTGCTGCCTGTGCTGCAGCTACAAAATGATGAGCCATCTTTTTTGGTCAGTTAAACATCTTTTTTTGTCCAGTTTGAACATACTTAAAGGAGATAAGTTTATTCTGGTGTGCTGCATAAAGTTGGCTTTTAGTATATGGAACATGACAGCTTCCCTCATTTAATGCATATTTATTTAACTTCTAGTTTTTGTTTTATATACTTAGCATCCAGTGATATACAGAGGATCATATTAATGGGCAGGTGTTAGAGTATGTTTAAAATAGACTCTGTTCTTCACTAGCTGTGTGAACTTGGACAAAGTGACTAACTTCTGTGAACCTCCATTTCTCTTGTGTAAAACAACGATACCAACTTTATGAGACTGTTGTGAGGATTAATTGAAAGAATGTGTGTGAGGTTTTGGGCAAATTGTAGATACTCAGCAAATATTGGTTTCCTGTCTTTTTAGCCTCGTTAGGTAATAAAAAGATGACTCAGACATTAGTTCTGCCTCAAAGTTTGTAGTCTAGCAGAAGAGATATGAGGCGTAACTAAAGGTAATGTGCCAGGTACTGAATAAATTGATAAAACATAATTGGTCCCTTAAAGAGATAAAAAAATCAAAGTGCTGCAAGACTAGAAGGAGACGGGGGAGTTGCTTTTAGTTCATTTGATCAGGAATGTCTTTGGTTTAACTGTCAGAGCTGGGAATTGAGAGGAAGGCAGAATCAGGGTGGGTGGAAACTAGGGTGTGAGATCTCGGTGGAGGGAAAGGCCTGAGCAACAGCAAACATCAGGAAAGCCTGGGTCCCTCTAAGTCAGAGCAGGAGCTCAGTGTGGCTGAGGGAGAGGGCATGTGAAGGGAAGTTGTACAAAATAAAGACAAATAGCCTTGCTTTGAATGGCAAGCCAAGGGATAGACTCTTTCTCTAGGTTGGGGCTCTCAACATGGGAATGTGTTTCAGTATTATCAAGAGAGTTTTTTCTGGGACTTCCCTGGTGGTCCAGCGGTTAAGACTCTGCGCTCTCAGTGGAGGGGGCCCAGGTTCGATCCCTGGTCACGGAACTAGATCCCACATGCCACAACTAAGACCCGGTGCAGCCAAATAAATAAATAAATATTTTTTTAAAAAAGAGAGTTTTGGGGACTGCCCTGGTGGCACAGTGGTTGGGACTCCCTGCCTCCAATGCAGGGGGCCTGGGTTCGATCCCTGGTCAGGAAACTAGATCCCACATGCATGCCGCAACTAAGAGTTCACATGCCGCAACTAAGGAGCTGGCGAGCCGCAACTAAGGAGCCGGCGAGCCACAACTAAGGAGCCCTCGAGCCACAACTAAGGAATCCACGTACCGCAACTAAGGAGCCGACGAGCCGCAACTAAGACCCGGCGCGACCAAATAAATAAAATTAAATTGTAAAAAAAAAGAGTTTTTTCCAAATGGACCTTCTCCAAGGTAGTAGGAAACAATCAGAGATTTTTTGATAAGGAAACACCATGATCCATGTTGTGCTTCAGAAATGAACCTGGAAGGGTCCGGAGCCTGCATTGGATAGGAGAGAGACTGGTGACAAGCACAGTAGAAGGTTAGAGTGTGTGTCAGGGGAGATGACGAGGGCCTAAGCTAGGATGGTGCCCATGAAACTGGAGAGGAGGGGATGGTATAAATGAGATTGCACAGATAAAACTGATGGACTGTTAGGGTCCAGAGAAAAGAAGTCCAGACCGATAATGGTATTTTGAGCCTTGATGATCAAGAAGGTGAATAGCATTTTCAGAAATAGGGAGCTCTGGAGGTAGAGCTGATTCAGAAGTTAAATAATGAGTAATGACTAGAGCGTAGTCAAGGCACCTTGATGCTGGGCTGCCATAAGCAGGTGTTAAGCCGGGTTCCTGACCATGAGGAGTTAGTGTCCCTGTCCCTGAGGACGAGGCCACTTCCTGTGGACAGTCAGTCTGTTCCTCTGCCTGTGGTTGCCTAGCATGTTCAAATCCTCATAAACCGCTATTACATTCTCACCCAGAAATTTAGACATAAATTGAGGCAACATCACTCATTTATTTTTAAAATCTAATTCCCTTGAAAAATTTAAAATGCAGTCTGCTTAAAGCTTGGCTATGAGGGCCTCAGGCCCGAAACACAGATTGGGCACTGTCTGCCGTATTATATAGGGCAAGCTATTTTTAAAGCTTGTGATTGTTACCGTAACTAGGAAACAGACAGGAAATGAATGATTTTGTGAAAGATATAGACAGAAGCTAGATGGCATATTTGCATTTGTAGGAAGAGCAATGCCATGCTGGAACTGGCCACCCACACTGGCAGGGCCACCCTGGCACTCAGCCAGGCTGTAGACATCCGCTGGTCTTATTTGCGGACCATCTCATTTATGTCAGCAGTACTCTTTGTGCCTCTTCCCTCCCTAGCACCTCTTTCTCTGGGACCCATAAATAAACGCACACACACAAAACCGTCAGACAGAGATACTAGCCCTTTGTTGTTGGTCTTGCTTCATATGCATTTCCTCTAACGCCTATTTGTTGTCGTCTAAAGGATGCCGCGTAACTGCATGTGTTGCTCAGTCATTTCTGCTCGCGATTGGTGGCAGATATTGTGCGCCTCGGAGGTTTCACTTCTTCTTCCCTCCCAGAAGTCTTCAACTTAAACTTAAAACTATCAGTAAAATCCCTCGGGAAGTCTGCATTGAAACATGGGTTTGGGATTGCTCCCAAAATAGCACCTTTCTGAGACAGTCATCTAACTCTGAGAAGTAACCGAGACCCCCAGGTGGTACAGAGCCCACACAGGAGCAGATGCAAGCCCTTAGGGTCAGTCTCTCACTTTTGAGAGTTTCTTTGAGAATAATGGACTATATACATACACACACATACGGACACTTCAGTCACTTTTAACACTTTATTAAAGTTCTATGAGAAAAGGATTTTCCAAGTTACCGTCTTCATGTCCGGATAGTGGAAGGGAACTGTGAAACTAAACTATGAAAGTGCAAGTGTAGTAGAGCTGTTCATGTCTATTGACGTTTTTAATACCTTTTTTAAATTATAAAGGTAGTACACATAACAGAAGATCTAAGAAGGATATTCGTCAAAAACTCTTAATAGTGTTAACCTCTAAGACTTTGTAAAGGGGAGAAATTGCACTTTTACTTCTGAATTTGGATTTTTAAATTTATAATTAAAAGACATCAAACCGGGCTTCCCTGGTGGCGCAGTGGTTGGGAATCTGCCTGCCAATGCAGGGGACACGGGTTCGAGCCCTGGTCTGGGAGGATCCCACATGCCGCGGAGCAACTGGGCCCGTGAGCCACAACTACTGAGCCTGCGCGTCTGGAGCCTGTGCTCCGCAGCAAGAGAGGCCGCGACAGTGAGAGGCCCGCGCACCGCGATGAAGAGTGGCCCCCGCTCGCCGCAACTAGAGAAAGCCCTCGCACAGAAACGAAGACCCAACACAGCCAAAAATAATAAATTAATTAATTAATTTTAAAAAACAAACAAACTATTACAAACATGGTTTGATTAAAAAAAGACATCAAACCAGTCAGAATCACACATGGAAAATTCAAAGAGGGATAAAGAAAAAAATTAATTTATCCATAGTCCCCCTACCCAAAGGTAAGCCCATTTTGACACGTTTCCTTAGAGTAGGTTATAGATGGATGGATAGATGGATGGGTGGGTGGGTGAGTATAGGGTGACTCAGTACGTAGGCAGACTTGTTAAAACAAAATTTTATTCTATTATATGTAATTTTGTACCTTGCTTTTACGTAATATAACATCATGAGCATTTTTCCCATACCATGAAATCTTCTTTGAAAGCATGAGTTATATTTAACAACTGCCTAATATATTGTATTAGATGAACCCTTATTTAACTACTCTTCTATTTTTGGACATCAGGGACTTTAATTTTTTTTGCTTCCTTACATATGCTTCAGGTGAATATCCCTGTGTCTAAATTTTTGACGATACCTTTTATTATTTCCTTAGGATAAATTTCTGGAACTGGGGTTGTCTAGTTCTTTCCTTCCTCACCTGGTTATTTGTTTACTTTGCCTCAAGATGGTAAAAATGCTTTAAAAGAAGATGTTGTTGTTTTATTCTCATGCTTTAAAAAATTTTTATTGTTGTAAAATAGCATTCTCTTTGGTCCAGAAATAATGTTAATATACACAGTGTTTTAGTTAATCCTCCCAAACAACTTTACTTCCATTTTACAAGTGGAAAAAAAAAATGAGCTTTATAGAAGTTAAGCAACTTGCCTAATAAGTGATGAAGCTGAGGTTTGAGCCTCTTCAATATATGCCAAACTTGCCAGGCACTTAGGATACAAATTAAATAAGGCACATTCCCAGCCTCCAGGCTCACTGGCTAGTACTATACATTAGTCTGCCGTGTCAGTCAGCTCTTTAGAGGCTCCATCTCCAATATAGCCTCACTGAGGTTAGGGCTTCAATATATGAATCTAAGGGGAGATACAAACATTCAGTCCATAACAGTCTGGCAATCTCCTGTGCTGGAATCTTGTGTATGTGGTAAGCTCAGGGGTGTTATCAATTAGTGGTGGAGTTTCTGAGAGGCTGACTCCTACCTGTATGCTATCTACTGCATCTGAGATCTCTTATCAGAAGGGAAGTGATCTACTGAACTTTAAGGAAAGGCAAAAACACTGTGTTGGAAAATGTACCTTTTACCCACCCATATTGTATTTTGCAGTCTTAGAGTGTACAGTTAGCCTGGATTGTTTCCTAGAGCAAAAGATCTCATTTCCAGCAGCTTAGGTCACTAAGATAGATCAGCCCATGTTACAGTCACAAAATCCTAGAGTTTAATTTGTTATATCAAGTCCCTGGGTAAACTGGCAGGCAAAGGTGGCATGATTATCACCTGTTTCAGGACCTGATCTTAGAGATGAAAGTGTTCACACCTGTAAACTGCATGAGCTCTAGGGCAGCTTTCTGTTCATACCTCTTAACTATGAAAGGGTCACCACAGCATTTTCTGATTCAGTCATCACCAAGCATCATCTGAAAAACCAGATCATTGTCATCTACCTGTCCCAGGGTGAAACTGAATTCAGTAAACATTGTTAAATGAACGATAAAAATTCTTCTTGTAGTCTAGATGAGGAAATAAATTTATAAGCAGACAATTTAAGAAAAATCGTAAATTGGGGGGGACCGCAAGGTTTTTTGAGTACTCAGAAAAAAGTGGCCTTTCTCTACTAAGGAAAGAAAGGCATGGTTGCAAGGCGGTACTTGCAAAATATTTCTCGCAAGAAATATCTGACAAAATTTTGACATATGCTATAAAATGTAAAGATGCTCAGTAGATATTTACTTGATAACAGTCTTTTCTCTGTTGTTTTTTATTCATTTCCAAATCATCCTTGGCTAGTCTTAGAAAATTATACTAGTAGACAGTCAAGGAACGTAGCGTAGAGTTATGAATGTTAAGTCCCCAAACCACCATTCTTTCCTACAAGAAAACTTTTAAGTTTAGTCAAAAAGGGAACACTTATCTGGGGACGGTGAAGGGGAGCATCATTGTTGCTGGCCAGATTTCAGAGTTTTTGTTTTCTAGTGCCATGGAGAAGATTGGTCTTAGTCTAGGAAGAAAGCATTTTCTACCCTTCCTTTTAAATGACCACTTGTCACTTTAAAACCCTGTAGTGCATTAGCTGCCTTATCCAAGTAATGGCTACAGCCCCAGAACAGATTTTATGAAATAACCATCCCCTCCCCCAAGCAAACAACGATCTGAGTCACCCAAGTCTCCCTCTCCAAATAAAGGGCCTCGCAGCGCCTTCAGATTGGTTGCCATAAGAGGAAGGTTTCCTGTGTCTGGCATAGCGATGTCCCACGTCACCTCTCACATACATGAGCCTCTCCTGCTTCCAAAGGAAACAATAGCGCTACCCGGTGTATTCCAGGTGAAAGTGCTGCTGGGAGCTCAGTCTGATGCCTGGCTGCTCCTGAGCAGCTATTCATAGGAGAAAACTGGATCGATTTCCACGGGGGAATAGTTAAGGTAATGAGGTAAATAATTGCCTCCTCAATGGGGCTTTTACCAGCCAGAAGAACTCACAACCACAGCTCCCCTTTGTGTGCTGTGTCTGCCCCCCCAAGGTGGTTTGCTTGGCAACTGCAGAGGAAGGCGACGCTCTCAACCGGAGCTGTGCTGAGCTCATCCCGTGGGATAGGAAGCGTAGATACTGTGTGTGTTGCTGGAGCAGAGAGAATTCAGAGCGCTGCTGCTCGTTAACCTCTGCTGGAATTTGGGGCCTGTGAGTCATTTGTTATTCTATAATGGAAGGCTTTGGCTGTTTGCCATTTGAATTTTTTTTTCACTCCTTTTTGTGGTATGTCCGTCTTTAAAGAATTCTTTTTTCCATTCCTTAGGCACATAGAACCAATTAAAGACTAAATCCAATGTGCAGGTACTTAAATTATGAATATAGAAGTATGTGTAGAGCCTTCCAGTATGTTTTGCAGTTGAACATTCGAAGAATGCTGATGACTACTCTTTTCTTAGCTATGAGCCGTGCAGTTGGTTTTGTTTTCTTTTTTCTAAATCTCATCTTCCCCCTCTTCATTTCCCTTATTAAAAAAAATAATAATAACTGGTAGGCCTCAAGCTCATAGACCCTATTCATCTGGAAACCACTAAGAAAAATTGTTCATTGTAATCATGATGACTCAGAGACACCTGGGAGGCAGTGCCAATCTGGGTCATAATGGGCTTCTGTCTCTTCGGTGCTGCCGTTGACTTGCCTTAACTTCTAATCTACATGGTTGTCATTAGTAACCAATATGTACATTTTTAATATTTTACTTAATTTCTAATTGGCCAGAGGTCTTGACTTTTGCCTTTGTGGATTCTTCAAGTGTCTCAGCAGAGCAGCGACTGATGGCTCCTCTCACATCCCTCTCACACTGACGTTTAGGTAAATGGCTGTCTCCTGGACCCTGTGCCTCCCGTCCTGGCGAGGAAGGGGTGCCAGTCACTGCCCAGCGACGTGATGGAGACCTCCATTGATGAAGGGCTGGAGACAGAAGGAGAGACCGAGGAAGACCCCGGGCGGGCCCTGGGCGCCTTGCAGTCCACACGCGGCGGGCAGAGGCGGCACACTCTGTCGGAAGTGACCAATCAGCTGGCCGTGATGCCTGGTTCAGGTACGCTTTCCAGTAAGGGCCGGCCTGGGTCTTCCCGGCATCTTGAGTCTTCTCCAAGAAACAGGAATGATACCAACCAGCCCCTGGAATGTTGTCTATGTCTTGTTTCTTTGTGGACCACATGCAGCCGAGTTAAGATTAGGCCCGCTCAGCAGCTCTCAGAGATTAAGATGAAACGTCTCTGAGTGGGCTCCCCCGACGCCCAGGATTCATCCGAGTGCTCTGTGACTCATCAAGGACTCTGGCCCTTTTGGAGTGGCCAAGATCTTACGGGTACAGGTTCTGGAGTGTTTTCACCACAAAATTCGAAGCTGATTAAATTGACATGTAAAAAAGTTCTGGAAAGATGTTTTGGTTGGAAATTAAGGACACTGTTGCTGTGGAAACTCAAGCTGGTTGTGCTTTGTATCCCATGTTCCAAGAAGTTGCGATTTATTGGTGGTCATATTGGTGGTGTGTTTTGTTTTGTCTTTTCTCTTGAAGGGAAAATTTTCTCCGTGCGTGACAACCCCTCCCTTGACAGTGTGGACTCGGAGTATGATATGGGGTCTGTTCAGAGGGACCTGCACTTTCTTGAGGACAAGCCTTCCCTTAAGGACATCATGTTAGCCCATCAGCCCTCACCCCGCATGACGTCTCCCTTCGTGAGCCTGAGACCTGCCAACCCCACCATGCAGGCTCTGAGCTCCCAGAAACGAGAGGCCCACAACAGGTCTCCAGTGAGCTTCAGAGAGGGCCGCCGGGCGTCAGACACTTCCCTCACCCAAGGTGACTGCCTGCCTTCTCTGCTGGCTCCTACAGCTCTTGTGTTGTAGGACTGGATGGGGTTTGTTGCCATGTTGGTTTCACACCTCTGGTCACTGAAAGGCCTTGTGTTTTATTTAAACTGTTTGGTCGTTGTTCTTTCTTTCAGGAATTGTAGCGTTTAGACAACACCTTCAGAATCTGGCTAGAACCAAAGGGATCCTAGAGTTGAACAAAGTGCAGTTGCTCTATGAGCAAATAGGATCAGAGGCAGACGCTAACCTGGCCTCACCTGCTCCTCAGCTCCAAGACCTGGGCAGCAGTTGCCCTCAGGTGCGTGCTCTGGGCCCTGCCCACAGTGGCTGGGTGAGAATAAGGCATCAGTGTGTCCTGATGGTGTGTCATTTCATTTAGAGGATTTACTCCAGTCCTGGAGCAAACAGGGTTCTTTTGGAAAGACCACAGCCTGAAGGCCTTCCTTGTTGCTGCCGTCTGCCCGACAGGTTGGGTTAGACCCTTCCACGCTGGCCCAGGTGATCAGTACCACATGGAGGCTTGGACGCTGTCAAGCGATGCTCGGTTCCTAGGGCAGATTTTATATGAATTATACCTCTTAGAGTCTCCCTTGAACTCCCCTCCCTTCATGCGCACACACACACACACAGAAATTACAAATAATAGTACAAATGAGAAGTTTGTTGCCACTATTTTTGATGTGATATCAACTTCACTAAATATTATAAGTGAATTATTTATGCCAAAAATACAAAAAATATTGCTGTTTATTTAATACATTTTATTTGAGCCCATTTTCAGTACATCAGGGATATTATAGCATTTGATGCCCACATGAAGGTAATAACCTTCTGTGGACATCAGGGGCCTTTGCTCCAGTACTGACTAGGTAATCATTTACTACGGGTAATGCATGTACACACTTTCTGCAAAGTGATTAACCCTCAGCCTACTAGTTACTGTAAAAGCATGGAGGATTATGTCTTAGCAGAGTTGGAGTTCCCCTTGGACATTTGCCAGGGTGCTTAAACTGAGATTTGGAACTTTCTCCCACGTGGGAAATTGAAAGTGTCTCCACCCCTTGCTCCTCAGGAAGAAGCAGCTCCTCAGCAGAAGAGCGTGTCTGCGCTCCCGGGCAGCGCACACCCTCAGCTCTCCCAGCGGCACAGCCTGGAGGCCCAGTACCTGCAGCACAGACTCCAGGTGGGATCCTCCCCCTTGTTGCTCCAGCTCACTTTGTCCATCCCGAACCTGCCTTTCTGCAAAGCAGGAACCTATTTTGCTTGGTATTTTTTTAGGGCAGCTGCTTAATTCCTTTATAGGCAGGTGGGCCTGACTCTGCACTTGTAGTTTCTAGAAACATGTTCAGACTTAGCCTTATGCTCTGTCTTGGCAGCAGAAAAGGTCTGTCCTCAGACGCCAGCAAAGGGTACTGCCACTGAGCAGCAGGAAAGGGAACCCTGGCTTCTTTGCTTCTGTGTTATGCCTCTTAGTGAATAATAAATAAAATGGAAATCTCAAGTCAGCAAAAAATGTACTATCAGCTCTCTATTGGTGCCCAAAAGTCTTTAAAAATGATGCAACGTAGATCCCATAAAGAATGAATCATGTGTTCATTCAGCAGGTGCTGTGGCCTTTGCTATAGATCTAACTCCACTTTTCTCATTGTTTTTAGTCTCCATGAACCTCCCGGTCCTAGAGGACTTTTAGAGACAGAAAAGTGAAGCAGGTTAGAGCTGAGACAGCCCAGGCCTGCTGACCCAATGCTGCTGGGCCACAGGTTCTCCCAGGGTCTCAACGAGCAAGTGTCAGTCCCTGCATCCTGCGCAGATTCTGGAGGACTCACTTGGCTTCGTCCTCCAGGCAGAAGGACAGTCTAATGACTGCGTCCTAGATGACAACATGTCACGCTTGTATTTTTCTGCTCTTCCAGAAGCCCAGCCTTCTGTCAAAAGCCCAGAACACCTGTCAGCTTTATTGTAAAGAACCACCACGGAGCCTTGAACAGCAGCTGCAAGAACACAGGTGAGAGATGGTGGTTGGCCAAAGAAATCACTTTCTTTGTGGCAGACTTAAGCTGGGTATGTTGTCCTTTCCCCTAGTATTTGTCTCTACCAGGAAAACAGGTTTCAATCCGCTAACATGGGTATTCCACTGTCCATGGAGTATAGGCCTGTCAGGGAGTAGCAGCCCTGAGCGGCTTTGTTTTCTTTTTCTCCTAGTGTTTCCCCTTTGGGCTCTGAATAGACCTAAGCTTTCAGGATCAGTGAGCTACTGCAGCTTAAGTGGGTTATACTGGAGAGAAGGCCTCCATCCTCCCTTGTAGTAATCCCGTGCCCCCAGGCCTCACTAGTAGAAACATCTTGGCCAAGGTAGAACTACCCTAATCCATCAACCTACAGACACCCACAGAGACCAAGGTGTCAACCCCGCTTCAAAACACTCCAGATGGGAAATCAGCCTCTTGTTTCATAGGGAGGAAAAAAGAGTCTTAGAGAAAAGGAATTCGTGTTCACTTGAGCACTGAGGGATCAGCCAGAATTGGGGGACAAAAAATAAGATTGGGTTTAAGAAACCAAACATGACTGGTTCCTACCCCCACTTTTTTTTTTTTTTTTTTTTTTCCTGCTGTGGGAAAGAGAGAAGTGGGAGGACGGACACTAATGACTGATACTGGATTTACATTAAAATTGCCATCACTGAAGAAGATTTAAAATTCTTTCTTTTGGTGTTGCCAACTTAGACTCCAACAGAAGCGGCTCTTCCTCCAGAAACAGTCTCAGCTGCAGGCATATTTTAATCAGATGCAGATAGCAGAGAGCTCGTACCCGCAGCCCCTTCCCCACCAGGAGACACCGCCGCCATCCCAGCAGCCGCCGCCCTTCAGCCTGACCCAGCCCCTGAGCCCCGTCCTGGAGCCTGCCTCGGAGCAAATGCAGTACAGCCCTTTCCTCAGCCAGTACCGGGAGATGGGGCTGCAGCCGCTGTCCGCCTCGCCAGGTCCCCGGGCTGCTCCCCCGCCGCCACCGCCACCGCCACCGCAGCACTCAGGGGCCGCCCGGGCACCCTTACCGTTCTCCTATCAGACTTGCGAGCTGCCAGGCGCGGCCTCCCCCGAGCCAGACCGCCCCGCTCCCTGTCAGTACTCCCTGGATGGAGCCCAGCAGAGCGACATGGCGGCGCCGGGCTGTCCCAGGAGCTCAGGACTGCAGGAGGCCCCCTCCAGCTACGACCCTTTAGCGCTCTCGGAGTTCCCTGGACTCTTTGATTGTGAAATGCTGGAAGCCGTGGACCCACAGCACAGTGGCTATGTCCTGGTAAATTAACCTCAGCGCAGGAAGTGAGGCGGGTCAGGTGAAGAGCGTGTGTATTTCTATTTTTATTCCAGCCTTTTCAATTTAAAACTTATTTTCCCCCCCTCTCCCTGATGGGGAAAAAGTCAAGTCACCCAACTGGAATCAGAGGGCCTGGCCGGGTGGATGTTGCTTCCTCCTGGCTCCGTCCCACCACGGTTTTCTGTGGCAAGTGCTGGAACATAGTTGTAGGCTGCAGCTCGTGCCCTTAGGTCAAGTGGAGCAAACTCTCATCAGAGGCACCAACAAAAGTTTTATAAGAAGAAGACATCCAGACCTAGGTTTTACACAGAACTACATCAGTTCATTATCGAGGGAAACCTTGGCGAAAGCAGGAAAAAATGTGTGCCGTTACATATAGGCAAAAAAAAAAAAAAGGCAATACATTTTTCACTGAAACCAAGCAACAGCATGTTCCTTAAAGGCAAATCAAGAATACATAATGAAATTTGATGCACAGGAAATGAAAGAAAGTTGTACTTTGTCAGTGAATCATAAGTTCTAAGCTGCTGATGCAATTTGTCCCCAGGCGGTAAGAGCGTGAGCTTTGTTTCAGGGTCCACTGAGCAGCAGCGGGGACGGACCCCTGAGACTGGCAGTCACCTCCATCTGAGAGTAGGCGACACACCTCTTCAGAAGGTGCCCTGGGTCACAGAGTGTCACAGCGTCCTCGGAGCTCCAAAGGTGTCGCCTGTGGAACCAAGAGATGCACCGCAGTGGAGACCAGGGGCAGGAAACTCAAGAAACCGTCAAGAGCAGCTGCCCTGGGCCGGGGAAGACGGGCTCTTCCTGCACAGTCTTCTGTGGAGACTTCTGGTTTGGGGCAGTTGGTCTTTAGAGGACCTAGCGTCTCTTTTAAAATGTAATAACTACTTTGACTTTACACTAGATGTTGCTAGTCGTTTATTGAGCTTTGTATATTTGGACAGTTTCATATAGGGCTTAGAAATTTTAAGGACGAGAAAAATGAACTTTTATCTCCCATGTGAAGTGGTAGTGCTGTGCCTTTTTCCCCCCAGATCATGCTTTAATGATTTCTTTTCTGTAGAAACCAACAGTTTTCCATTTATGTCGATGCTAAATCCAAAGTCACTTCAGAGTTTGTTTTCCACCATGTGGGAATCACATCCTTAATTTCCTTAGAGTTTTGACTTGCAATGAAATGTTCAAGTATTACAGCAATATTCAAAAGACCACAGATGTGTTAACCATTTAAGCAGATCGTCTGCCAAACACAGTGTATATTATTAACCCTTACGATCCAGTCATCAGAATAAGTAAAAAAGATGCTACGGCTAGTTGACTGTATACTTAGAAGTAAGGAGTAACCTGTCATTTGGACAGTAACATCCAAGTGTTACAAATTCAGTGTTATTTACAAAGTCTATCGTTTCTGTCCTTTAGAATGGCTTGTCCTATCAGCAGATGAATGCGTTAAGCACAAAGCATCTTCCTTAAAGCACAAAGAAGAGAGATACTACACTGATGCTGCATCTAGAAAACACCTTTAAGTTGCCTTTCCTCTTTTAGTACGTGTCCAGGCAGGTGGGGAGAAACATGGAAGGTCTAGGAGTTCTGTCCTGGCTCCCCTTGGTGCCAGGACGCTCCACAGAGGCCCTCTGCTTGGGGTTGGACTCTGGGTGTGAGCAAGGAAGGGTGGTGTGGAGGACTCATTTTTGTGATTTGACAACACGCAGTGAAAACCCAGGAAGAAAGAATTAGGTTCCTTCTGCGGATTGTTTATTCCTCCTCATGCTTAAGTTTGATGATTTCGTGAAATAGACAACATCATTTCATTTAAGAGATCCTTTCATTAAGATCTCTAATCTGTTTTAAGTCTTTGCAAAATAAGGCAGTTACAAAACAGACTGTTTAGACTGAAGGATGTATTCCCAAAATGTTCTACAGAAGCGCTATAATATTTATGAAATTAAAATGCCTTCCAGATTGAAAACGAGGGCCGCTCATTTCAGAGTCCCCGGAATGGCAGAGTCACAGATCGGCATAGATGCCTGCCCCCGACAGGGCCATGAGCCACTGAGCCCAGGAAAGCTGGGAGCTACGGCAGGACGACTGGGCTGACAGATGAGGCGGGAGAGGCCCCGGGAGGGTCGAGGGCCCAGAGGTAGACACTGGGGAGCACCCAGCCGTGGCCGGGTCTGTTCAGACTGACGACAGCGGGGTGAATAGCATGACCCATTGCGCTGGACTATGTTGTAAGCTCCTGTTTGCTTTTCTCATTTATTTCAAGCAGAAATCAATGAATTCCATAACAATCTGTATTTGCTGAAACGTAAGCTGGCGAGAGGAGACTGGTGCCGTCCGTCAGTCAGGTGTTTTCCCAGCCCCGTCTGACCATCGCCGTTGCTCTGTCCCCCGACTAGTGAGCGACCTATGTGAGCCTTCAAGCAGTTTTCTCTTCACAGATACTAAAGTAACACTACGAAGGCTTAGTACTAGAGGTACTTTGAAATAATGACTTTCTTTCCAGTCTGTTTCACGTTAGCAGTGTGTACACTACTGTATAATAACCATTAGCTTTATTATCTTGTAAACCAGGCTCCTCTGAAGAGACTTTGGTGAGATGAACCTGAGGTAAAAATTTCATTCAGCAAAAAGTGCAATATGTGTGGTACTCTATTTTTTGTTTATGCTTTTTTTTTTTTTTTTTTTTTTTTTAATCCAGGGGTATTAGTCTCTGCTTTGGGGAAAATGCACTAGCTCTGCAATTTCCAGCTGGGCGAGTGTGTCTCTAGTATTTACATGCAGCCGATATGCTGGTCCCTGTAAGGCAAACAGCACGTTAGCGCGGCAGAGGGTGGATGTTCCATTTGAAACTGGTGACCTGCTCAGACTGTCCCCCGCCCAGGCCTGCCCCGCCCTCCTGCTGCCCCGCCCAGGCCTGCCCCGCCCTCCTGCTGCCCGGGGAACACAGAGGAGGACCCTCCAACCTCCACGTAAGGGGAAACACCTGGGGCCCACCAAGGAGGACTAGGAGGTGGAACTAAAGGACTCCTGCCTTTCTGCATCAAACTTTGCCTCCAAGGAAAGAGAAAGAATCCCTTTCTTCCTCAGAGTGTTGAAGCCGTGTCCTGAGTCAGTCCGGCGGGACGGGCAGGAGCCCGCGATTGGGACTAAAGGCAGCCCTCACCCCAGAGTAACGGGGGGCCTGTGCCCTTATGGGGAGGGAGGGGACCGCCTCGTGTGAGTGTCGCCCCCAGCCGAAGAAAGGCCTCTGCAGAAGGGACTCGTGGTGGCGCTGGCCTCTTCCTCTCTGCCTGAAAGGGGGGTTCTCAGAGAAATGAGTTCTGCCTAATTGTTAGAGTCGGGAAGAAGGGTGTGTTCACAGCCCAAGAGTGACTGGCTGGCCAACCAGAAACTAAAGAAAGGTGAAAAGCAGCAGCCCCCACTCTGGCTGCTCGGGGGTCCAGGTGCACGGTGGTCAGAGCAGCCCCTGCTCAGGTGCGGGCGGTGCACACACGTGGACCTGAGGAAATGAATGGTTTCCTTTGCCCGGTCCTCCCAGCTGCGGTCTGGCCCCAGGTAAATACTGGCTTCTGCGTTGGGGTCAGAATTTCTAGCCCTGGATTACATTGGAAAGCCTGTATCAGCAGTTACACTTAAGCTCCCTGTTGGCTTAAGGAAAATCTCACTCTAGATAATTTTTCACATTCGTCCTCCTTTGAGACAATTCGTAGGGTCATTGGACGACACTGGTCCCAGTGAACAGTTGCAGAACCCCTGTGCCATGGCTCACCTCGGCTGCACGTGTACCCCTAAGCTGGACTGCCTCAACTGCCTTCTCGGAAGCCACCGAGCCGCTCAGTCTCTTTGTGCCTAGACATCAAAGGTAAAAACTGGAGAACAGGTAGTAAGTTGGAGTCATTGTATAGGCAGGGATCTTTGCTCGTCTTGTTGCTTCTGGAAATTTTTCCAGAACTTATCTTCAGAGTGATGTGTGGAAGACAAGCACAGTATCATCTGCCTCTCTTTCTAAACTGGACAAAACAAATGATAACAAATGTATGTATCCCTTCTGACAGGTTCACTGGTTTGGTCCTCCCTGGCGTGTGGTCCCAGGGAAGAGACTAATTACAGAGCTCTTTGTGTCTGTCAGCCTGCAGCCCCTGGAAGGCACGAGATGACCTCAGGCTGGCCTTCCACAGCCCCTCTTGGACCCCGAGTCCCTGGTCTCACAGGGCCCCTCACATCATCTTTGTTTCACCCTTTTTCCTCGTGAAGGTAGCCTGGCTGATTCCAGAAGACTCACAGCCGCCCTAGTTATACCACCATCTTGTCCACATCTGGGCAGATTTCAACACATTTGGCAGAATGGGGCACCTACTGTTGTAGAGATTGAGAAATAGGCAGCAGCACAGCCCACAGCCAGTGATGATAGGTGTGATGGTTCCTGCCCAAGCACTCAGCTTGTCTGTCCAAAAGGAGCAGTAGCTTCTGTCTGTACATTAATTTACCAAGCACTTTCACGAGTAATCTTTTCTAATGCTCACAACAATACTATGAAGTTAGTTAGTTGAGCGGATAGTCCTCATTTTTTACGGCTGAGGAAACCAAAGCTCTGGGAAGGCTATGTGACTTGTCCAAGCCACAGAGCCCGTGAGTGGCGGAGGCGGGACGGGCTTCTGGGTGTTCTGGCTTCTCACTCCACGCTCTTCCCTCCTGGGTAGCAGCTGACTCTTCTCATGAGCAAACAGCTGTATAAACAAAGCCCCCACCTTGGTTAAGCACTGGGTGAATGTGACATTGTCCCCGAAACCTTACTCCCACTTGACAGCCGCCTGGCTCTGGGGGAAGAGTTGCCCTCCAGGTAACAGCTGTAGTTGTCCAGGTGGCCCTGCATGAACAAGGCCAAGGGAGACACAGACCCCGCAGATCGCCATCTTTCCAGTGTCCAATTAACTACAGAAGTCCAGGTTCACATCACAGATGTCTCATTTCTCCACCTCACACAATACAGTAACTCCCTGCAAAAGTATATGATGGGACACACCCTTTCTTGATTGCCAAGGGGCCAAATTGCACTGCTTTGGCCCACCATCGCAGACCAACAGACTCAACCCCAAGAAAGGGTGCTGCTCAGAGAAGAATCAGGAACTCTGCCCAGTCCTGAGGAGGGGGATAAAGTATCTTTACAGTTAAGGCCCATCAAGTAGAAGTGCTGATCAAGCACTTTTAGGGTTTAAAAAATAACATACTTTGAATACTTTTGTCTTCAGAGGCAAAGTGGGTGGGTTAGGGAGGAGCTTTAAAAATAGAAGTACAAAATAACATCCTGGAAAAATATGACCCCAGATTGGAATAATGTTATATTAGCAAATACAGATAACAGGGACTTGCCACTGGCTGTGTGATGCCTATCTGTTCAAGATTTGCTCAATCAAGGAAATACACGTGGTGATACTGTCCCACTACTGATGGCGAAAGAAATCTGCCTCCACCAAAATCTCTGAAGGAAAAAGAACCAGAGAGAAAAGGAGGTTTGCTTCTCTTTGGGGATTGCAATTTAGGAAGTAAAATTGATACAGAGATATTTGCACTTTGTAGAAAGGGCAAGGTTATTTGCTTATTTCTGAACGGAGGAGGGTGGTCTTTGCTGGATGTTTGGTTTGTGAAAGAGTTACTTTTGATTAAATTAATCTAATTGTAGTCATTTTTTCTGTGTGCTTTTTTTTTTTTTTAATTACTAAGAAAATGGTGAGTTCAATAGCTTTGGTATTTTGAGTGCAAATCATAATAGCTCCAATGTGAAAAAAATCAAAATGTAACCTGTCACTCAATGTTAGAAAATTGCTTAAAATGCAGTTTAATAAATGATCTTTGTATCAAACGTAATTTAAATGGGGTACTTTTCTACAAGGAAAATGTACTGTTTTTACGTTTCCAACCCTCTTGAATTAATTAAAATAAAAACAACTTGTTTTCCAAGAGCCTGGGTGATATGAATGTCAGGTGGATGAGCTAGGGCCTTTCCCTCATCAGGCCTCGGGTGGAATTTTGAAAAGTATGGAAGGTGGCTGTGTTCCCTGAGCGCTGGTGCTCATTTCAGGCTGCAGAAAAGGACAGTGGATAATATGTTCTCATTGACGTCAGCAGGGTAAATAATACCTTGCTCTGAAATCGCCGGAGTACCCGGTAGCTGCTGAGAACGCTGACGGAAGCGCTGCTAACCGCACTCTGCACACGGACAAGGCCAGGGCTGCCTGGGGCTCCTGGACTTTCAGAGACGGAGCCGGGCAAGGACCTCTGAAACAGCAGGAGGGGAGGCGGGCGCCTCGGGCTCACCTATGACAAGCTGCAGGGCAAAGGGAGGGAATGGGGGCCCAGCCAGACACTGGCACTTACGATGGCACATCTTCTGTGCGAAAGGTTTCAACGCTGCGCGCGCGCACACACACATGCACACACTGTGGTCCCCCTCCGAGAGGCAGGAACCAGCAGCTCAGTGCCCTCGGGTGCTGGAGAATCCGTTTGCGGAGGCATTTGGGGCACTCTCATACGTTCGAGACTTGTTTTAGTGCCAGACCCTGAATGAAAGGGCACTATGAAGTCCTACTTTCTGGGACTTCCCTGGCGGTCCAGTGCTTAAGACTCCACGCCTCCACTGCAGGGGGCACAGTTTCCATCCTTGGTCGGGGAACTAAGATCCCGCAGGCCAAGTGGTGCGGCCAAAAAAAAAAAAAAAATCCTACTTTCTGGCAGCAAGTTTAGGCTTTGGTTTCACTCAGACCATTCCAGTTGAGCCCGTGCTGTAGAACTGAGACAGCGTCCAAACTGAGGGATCATCCACTGGCCCTGGTGGGAGTGGAAGGCCTGGGGGAGACGGCCAAGGGCGGGAAGAGCGCGGAGCCATCCCCAACGACTTGCCCTGCTGCCTCGCACCGCTTGCCTCAGGCGCTCAGTCCTGCCCCAAACGGCTGTTGTCTCTGTTTGCAACCGAGAATTCAGTAACACTGCGTTGCAATTGCTTTTTCCTTTTTTTAAAGGAAAACACTATTATTTCAGTAACGAAGTTTTACAAACTTTCCCCTTTCCCACCAAGTTTCTCCATCATTTGGATTTTGTGTTGCCAAAAACAACACCCCGTGTCCAGGGTACAGGCAAAAATAACAGACCTGCCTGCAGAGACTGGCCAGAACTTTAGCCGCCAGTCAAGCCCTTGACCTTCACGTTGTGCAGAACATCTTTCGGTCTGTGGCCTTCGTGAGCCAAAGGCTCAAGGGCGACCTGAGCTCCAGATCCAGGGCCTCTGCCCAGCTGGGCTGGGGTCTAGAGCTTGTCAGCTGTGCCCACACCTCCAAGGGGATGCCGTGTCTGCAGTCACCAGAGCCCACCTCCGTCGCCGCCAGTCAGGGCCCCACCCAAGGTTCTGTTGTTGGCCATCTGCTCCTTTCCACCCCACTAGTTCTTAAGTTGAGGTTTCACAGATCCCTTCGACATGCTGATGAAAGCTTTGGATCCTCTTCCTAGGAAACATACGTACACAGACATACAACTTTAGACAGATCATTTCAGGGGAGGAGTTGGTTCCTGGACCCCCTAAGGCCCGTTCACGGGGTTAGAGGAGTTTCTAACCCCTGACTCAGAGCACTAGCAACTCGGTCTGCAACCCCTCGCGCTTCAGAGTTACCGTTCTGGTAGGGCCTCCCTGCTGAGCGCTCCCATCCCTCCCTGGGTGGATCCGGGTAGGGAGAGAGCCCCCTGCTCTGCCTGCAGCCCCAGGGCACCATGGGAGGAAGTTCTGGGCTTTGTGCACTAAATCCTGGGTGCCACACAGCTACAAAATAAATGCCACCTGCACAGGGTACAGCTGCTCTGCCCTTCTCATTTTGGCCCCAGTGATGTCACTTCAAATAAATGATAAGGCAGTACACCTGAAACTAACACAACATTGTAAATCAACTATACTCCAATAAAAATTTTTAAAATTTTAAAAAAGAAAAGAAATGACAAGGCGGAGGAGCTCTGGAGGGATGGAATATTGCCCACGGCTCATACTTTACAGTGTCCCCTTGGGAGACAGATGTGGGTCTTGACTGAAGTGAAGGGGTTGGACCCTCACCTCAGACACTAGCCATCACTAGCAAATCACTGAGGCCAAACCCAAAAGCCAGGTCAGGCCGAGTGCAGAGCTTGCTCTGTGCCTCCAGCCGTTCGACTAAGGAGCCTTCCTGCTATAGATGTCCCAGTCCGCTGGTGCAGCTGAATTCCTCTGGACCCATAGCTGCAAATACCCCTAGGGAGCATTGATAGCTGCCTTTGTATAAATTTCTAAGGGACTTTCCCAAGCGCATTGACTCAGAGCTGGTGTGAAGCCCAGGTGAAGCAGGTGCAGGGCTGAGCCACCAGGTGAGGAACCCGGATGCGGGGAGAGAGGACACTGCCTGTGGGAGGTGGACTCTCCCTGCAGCTGAGCCCCCAAGAGCTGGCTGGGCAGAGAGCTCAGAAAATCTGGGCCCAGAAGACAGAGGTACCGGGGATCTGGCCTCTTGGAGGGAGAAGCCATCGCTCTCCCTGTCAGGCAGGCTTTGAGAGCTTCTGACTCCATCTCTCTCTTCACTCCCTGAATGGGGCCTGAGATACCAAAAGGGGGCCTGACTGGGAACCCTGACCCTCAGGAGTGAGTGCATCACCACCACGCCAGGGCCACCCACAGAGCTGGGGGGTGGAACACAAATGAACTGAGGGAAAGGCCCCAAGGCCTTTCCTAGGAGCGGGCCATGCTGCGGGACCTTGAGTTCCCAGCAAGTTCCCAGCCGAAACGACTCCAGCCTGGGGCCCGCTAGAACTGCCCTCTGGTCACTAGAGAAGCCCAGATGTTTAGCAGGGTCCCTGTGCCAGCCGAGAGAGGGCCAAAGGGCAGCTAGGCAGTTGGAGCAGGCCCCGGGGACGAAAGGGCTGGGCAAGGAGGGCCTGGCCAGGAGCAGATTTGGGAGAACAGAGCCTAGCTTCCCCGGCCCACCCCCTGGAGCAGCCACTCTGGCCAGAAAGGCCCACCAGGTAGGGTGGAGCCTACCCATTCTCTGCCAGGGACAGCCCGGGAGGCAGCAGGGAACCTCTGGCTGAGTCCTCGGCCCCTGGCACCACTCCCAGCCCTGCCGCTAACCTGGGCAAATCATTGCAAAGGCCCATTATCCCAGCGGTAACTTGGGAACATAGACTAGCTGAGTTAACCACAGCTTTACTGCAAGGTTCGGACGCAGCCTGGCCCAGCACGGCCTCCAACAAGAAAGCACTCAGAAGACCCCCAGCTCCCTTTAATGGCTTGTCACAGTATCGCACCTCTCCCTGTCTTGTTCTCATTTAACTCTTGAGCATCCCAACACTGGACACAGAAAATGGTTGCTTGGTGCCTACAACATCCTGTCACAGACTTAAGAGTGGCTGCCCTATTCTGAGCACCTGCTCCAGGTTAAGAACCAAGAACTTTGCCCAGGATCTCTTTGTTTTCAGTGATGAGTTCTGGGCAGCACCAGCCATGGGTACCACAGATGAAGGAACATCCATGAGAATCCATGTCCCACCTAGGAGGCCTTTTTCATCCATCTCCCAACTTCTAAGGCCAAGCTCCTGGAGAGAGAAGGGCTGGAGGGCCTGGGTATCTTTCTCTGCAGAGACAGCTGCTTGGTCCCCAGCCCACAGAGAGGAGAAGGCGCCAAGAGGAGGCAGGGCGTGCAGACACTGCTCCACTGGCCCTGGGAGCGGTCCGCGCCGACCTCCCCGGCACTGACCCCGGTGATCAGTCCTCAGCTGGATTGGACGCAGGCCTCCTGTAGTCTTTCTGGGCTTAAGAGAACTAATCCTGCAACCCTGAGGTTGGCCCTTCCTTAAGGAGCTCTTAGCCTTTAGGCACCCACAGCCAAGCTCCTTAGAACTGCCCTGGAGACCCTCAGGCAGCCCTAGGCTCCCCTGACCTGCCCTCAGGAGAGAAAGGACAGGACAGCAGCCCCTCCGCCCCCAGGAAGCTGGCTCCGAAGGGAGCCGAGACTCCTGAGCTGCTGGACAGTCCCCCACCTCGGGCTAGCGGGACTGCTGGTTCACCAGTAGGTGCTGGTTTAGAACACAGAGGAGAGCCAGGTGCCAGAAGGCAGACGCCAGAGATCCTAGGGGCCCAAACGACTGAGTTTGGGGAAAATAAGGAAAACTGGAAAAACCAGAAGTAGAAACAAGGGTAGAAGGAGTGCAGGAGGTGCAATCTCAGTGGAGACTGGGGGCACGGGGGCCGGGCTCCGGCCAGTGTCTGTGCGGGACAGGCCGTCAGGACAGAGAGAAGAGGAAGAGGAGGGCAGATTTGGCACGTCGGTGCCTGCAAGCGTTATTTATGATGCGTCCCTCGATTTGAGCCTCCGAACCCGGGCTCGGCCTGGAGCCTGACTGTCCCTCGCAGCTGCTCCTTCCTGCAATAACAAGACTGACATCACTGTTGTCAGGGAAATGGTGTTTTGATTAAAATCATGTGACAGCTACTTCGTGATTCAATAAACAAATCCTCTGTTAACCCTCGCCTGACAGAGGCCCATCAGCAGCCCTGTCGTCAGAGAGCAGCCCTCGGACCGTCCAGGAGGGCAGTCCCGCCCGGCTAGGAGGGAAGACCACCGTCCGCCGCCAGGAAGGAGCTGCCGAGCTGACCCGGGGTGGGCAGGGAGCGCGAGGCAGCCGCACTGCTCCCCTGCACGAGGCGGGGGCCACAGGCGACATCCAGAGCACAGACTGCTCCGCAGACACCAAGGGCCAGTCTGGGAGGAACCAAGTAGACACCCTTCGCCAAAGGAACTGGCTCTCACCCCGTGGGGTCATTCCCTCTTGGACCAAGGGGCAGGCCAGACCCCTGGGAGGTCGAACGGCTCCCGCGAGGCCCAGAGGCCAGTGGACATTGGAGGCAGTTCCCAGGGCTCTCGGGACCCTCTGACCCCGTCGGGGCAGATGGGCGAATTTGCTATGGGCCACGGACAGTGAGTGAGTGAGGGGTTAAGAACAATTTCTGGTTTGCAGTTGGATGACTTCCTGGATCACTCACTTGGCTGCTGGCCCCTGACACGCAGGGCTCTGCCTGGCAACAGCCAACTCCCTTTCCATCTCACCCTCGAGTCCTTTTCCTTAAGTGAAACAAACGCGGGGAAGGCTCCCTGAGTCACGGGGCAGGGGATTTTTCTGGGTTAAGTGATCTGCAGCCTCAGAGGCCTAGCAGTGCCTTGCCTCCGTTGCTAGAAAAGACGCCCAAATAGACACGACAAGGTTGGGGGAAGTTTCTCGACCAGCTGAGAAACAGAGCTGCCAGCACCTACCACACTGCTGCAAGGATTCAGTGAGATTTTGCCAGGTGCCTGACAAGATGCCTGCACAGTTACTGAGGCTCGAGTCTCGAGGAACAGCAGCTAATACTGTTTCCCCAGCTTGTGGCCATCAGGGGCCGCCTACAGACCTGGCAAGTCTGCCACAGAGGGGTCGCCTCAACTATTCCACTTGCAGATCAAAGGCAAACCGTGCATTTAATGGCATGGCCAGTTGACCCTGAGTGTGTAGGAAAACATACTCCTTTCTTCCCAAGGAAGTCTGTGGTTTAGGTCTAAAAATTTGTGACTATTGTGCCTACTCTTTCGGCCACGGTATCTTCTCTGAGGCCAAGTTCAGTGAAACAGAGGTAAGGACGAAAGGGCCCAGGGCTGCCGAGGCTGCAAGCAGCAGTCACCCCGGCACTTCCTCCCGCGGGGCAGCCGCCGCAGGAACAGCCGGGAGCTGCCGGCCCGGGGAGAACAGTGCACAGCACGGCAGGAAGGGGAGAACATTCTAAGATGAAAGACTGCAGTTCAGGGCCTGGACAATAGCACAAGGTTCGCATGGCCCCCGTTCACAGAAAATGAAGGAAAAGCCATAAAGATTTATAAGACAAACTTTTTGATGTTAGAAGCTTCACCAAGCAAACCCACTGGCGTGGGTGCGAAAATACCAGTATCTTCCAAATAAACTAAGTGCAGCCTGACATCAGCACACGGCAGCCAGACCCTCTGTGCTGCGCTTCTGAACGTATCTGTAGGTCATAAGTCACCCTCCTAACAAACAGCCCCAGGGCAGTGGCCGGCACCAACTTTGCTGAACTTGAACTTTGGCATACCTCCTCCAGAGGGGTGTCAAGTGGGGTTTGTGAAACTTTCGGACTCTTACCCAGTAAAATTGACAGAAGTGGTTTTTTCCTTGAATGGAAGCGACCACCTGAGAGGAATTGTAGCAAATGAGAACTGTCTACTCTGTGAGGTGAGTGGGAATAGCAACTCTTCAGCAAACCTCCTCTGTCCTCTGCATGGGGGCAGAGCCACATGAGTGACAGAGCGCTGGCAAGCCCACCCCACCCCTCAGAAAGCACTCCCAGAAGGAGGGACAAGAAACAGGGCAACAGGCTTTACAAATACACTCCCGTGGCCCTAAAAACGTGATCGTCCCCTCAGGGAGCGAGGTAAAGATCTGGCTGCCCTGCCTCGCTGGCTGCCCTCCGCCCACACCTCAGTCCAAACCAAGGAAGGACTCAGGCCAGGAGTGTCTGCAGCACTTACCTTCCCAGTGTCCTCTCCAGGCCCTCTGGGTCTCAGCAAGTGGTTCTTGTCAGCCCCAGGGGCGCTGGGCTCTTCACTGTCCTTCACAGGAAAATCTAGCTTCCTCAGCCTTTGGGCCACCACTAGAGATACAGACAGCAGACTGTCACCGTCCCAACCAGGCCACGTCCCCCTAAGCCCACCTGCAATGCCTCAGGGGTTCCAGCCCTGCAATGGGGAAGCACATGGGTCTCTGTGCAGGGAGAGCTGGTTCACCTCAGGACCTGACTGAAGGTGGCTTTTCCTCGAGAGCCATGGAAAGTGCTACCCCACAGGGCCGCTGGTACCGGCTGGGTGCTCCCCCAGGTCTGGGTCACTGACAGCCTACAGAGCCCCAGCCAGACAGAAAAGACCTGACTCCTTTCAGAACTGACGACATCAGTTTAAGACAACAACTCTGAATAAAGAAATGACTTGGCTTCTCTACCCAATGAGTAATTAAACTCTCTTCATCCTCCAGATTTCCGTCTCAACTGAACATTATATAATTTCCTGGAAACAGCAGGCTCGTGGAGGCAAACGGGGAATAGTGAGACTATTCTAGGTACAAAAAAAAAGACTGGAGACATGTGCGTGAACAGGAAAGAGGAGCAAGGAACTGGATGGGAACAGGAATATGAGAGAATCAGAGAGAAACAATTACATAACATCAGACCACAATCGCTTCATTGTTAAACCAAGGAGAACAAGGTGACAGCTCCTTCTCCCTCCACAGTTTATATCCAGGCAGTGCAGAAAGGAGGTTTTAAGACAAGAATGCCAGGAGGAAAAAAAAAAAGTGTCAGAGGAATTTAAGTGAAAGGCAAGAAACAAGCACCCAACTTGTTTGGCCACCCTGCCCTGCCATCCCCAGGGGGTTGGGACCAATGTGATTTCTACAGGACAGATTTTTAACTCCATAACAACACAGCGATTAATAAAATTGCAACAAGCCAGCATTACCACAGCCTAACCATTGGGTCAGGAATGACACATCTGATTCCCCTGGAGGTCCATGCAAGCATCTTGGATACTTGGATAAGACAGCTCAAAGGTCAGGCTGCTGTCTCTGTTGAGTCAAGACAAGCTGTCCAGCAAAGACCCCCGGGGCCTAGGATCACAGTGGCCAAGCTGTGGTATTTCTGTGAGCTGAGGGCTATTATTTCAACAAAGTCTCGTTAGAAACCATACATTAACCTGTTTCTTCTTATGAAACAGAATGCACTTCGGGTTCCTATCTTCATGGCAGCACAGACAGACAAAAAAGATCTGGTCTCTTAAGCCTGTGAGGGCTAAACCCCATAAATATTATAGAAAGAAACACTAAGGTGAATTCCACTACTGATGAGACTTTCATTGACATATGTTGTATATATGTCTCTGCTTCACTTTCCTAGTCAATCAGACAACTGCTGTAAACTGCCTAGGATGGATAAGTATGGCAGTGCTTAGTCCAGGCATTGTACAATCCAAGTGGAACGGGGACTGGAGAAGGGCCACAAAAAGCTTGTTTCTTAAAAGCAGTGAAATTCCTTCATTGTGTCAACAGGGTAATGAGAAGCAGTCTGGTACCTTGCATGACTTGTTCCACACACAAAACACACCAGAGCACAGGTTTTAGAAATTAACTGAACATATTTTTATTGAGCACCTACTATATACACCAGACACTGACCTAGGTGCTGGTGCTACAGATACAGCAGAGGACAAAACAGACAAAAATCCCAGCCCTTACAGAGCTCCTGGAGCTTACATTCCAGTGAAATCAAGACAAGAAAACTAATCCATGGAGAAAATGACAAAGTTATGAGCCAAAGAACAATTCTTCTGAGGAGTAACAAAAGGGATTCCCTATTGTTTAAGTCAGAAAGAAACAATGAAGTCCCTTTGGGGTCACCCAAAAAGACAGGGCCCTGCTGAGCTCCCTGACCCAGCCTGAGAAAGCAAGGGCTTGCTGTCTACCCTTTATCACAGTTTTAGGGTAGAGGTCAATGCACAGAGCTCCCCAGGGGGTCCACTAGGCCATTTAAAAGTCTATCCCAAAACCAATGGCATTTCCAACCAGAGGAAAGCAATGGTTGTGCAAATTTGTTTCAATCAAGACAACAGTCTCTCAAATATGAAATTCAATGAAGACAAACAAAACCTGCAGATAATAAAAAACCAAAAAGAACCATGAAACTAAAATTGTTTACAGCATAGTAGTTTAAGATATTAAAATGAGAATGTAGAAAAGATTATTGCCTAGGAAAGTATTTAACCCTTAGCCCAAAAGTAATAAAATAGAAACATACTATAAACTAGCTTGGCAGTTTTAAATGCAGGCAGGTAATTCTGATTTTAAATGTTCTGTTTTTCTAAGGTAAGACAAACTTGCAAGTATTTGGTCAAACTTGGTTTTATGAAATGGTTTAACGTACAAAGTTTTCTAGGAGTCTTTGGACCTTCACAAAACAGAACAGGGCTCGCTGGGTTTAAGAGACTGTGAATGAAAGAAACAGTCTGAAAACCAAAATGGAAACAAGGAAACTACATAGCGAGATGCACTGAGAGAAAAATAAGCTACAATAAAACCTCATTAATTAAAAATGCATAGGGACAAGTTGAGTTTGACTAGGTGAAAAATGTTCATAAATTTTAAAGAAAAAATATTTAAATTATCCATTAAATACATATGTATATATATCAGAGATAAAGAGTAAATTGAATGCATCTAAATAAAGGTGAGGCCTCATAAAGATCCTCACGGAAGGTATTTTAATATAATTGAAAAGAGTGATTAGTAACTAGCATATCGAGTGGTAAAAGGGTGCTTTTTAAGGAGCGTTAAAATTGTTTAAGTAGTTCAGACCCAACAGGCTTCCTCACGTACTATTAATTTGCTTCAGCAAACCCTTCAGCTTAACTCATTATCTTCAATTCCAGGAGGAACTAATGAGGTTTTACTGTAAAAGTAGAAAAACAAACATTTCAAATGATAAGATTCCAGCATCACCTACACCAAAAAATTAGTAATGAAACTTCAGTTTGGAGAGCTACTACTGTACAGTGTAGCAAGGACTGAATGTTCACACAGCCGGAAGGAGAACCAGGTAAAGAGCAGGAAATCCTCACAGTGGATTATACCAGTGGTTCCTTCACTCATTAGAAATACAACCGCAATCTTACAGTCAAACCGTAGAACCACTGCTTATTAGGAGGCACTAAATTTTAAGTTTCTCAGCGGGGAGAAAGAAGAGTATTTTTGAATGCAGTCACAGTGGGGAGCTGTGGAAAATGAGTTCGGTTTCAACATGACACATTAGCGGCAAGATGCATCTGCACTTCAGGTTTCTGAATGACATGATTACAGTCAAAATCGAGCAAAGAAAAACCAAAACAACCAACACATGAACCCTGAGCTTCCACATTCCCCTTTCAGGTGAGACACTGAGGCAGACCATCATTAGCCAGGAAAATATGGCTCTCACTACAGTTAAATCTCAATGTGTCTCCCAAGTGGAGTGCTTATCAAATAAGTTATTCTAAACCATGTATATTTAACTTTGGAATGATGGAGACACACCGATACATATAAACATCAAAAGAATCACTCTGTTCCACGTCTGGGTCCAAACCTGTCCAGGCTTGGTGGAATACTAAGTGGCCGGGGCCTGATTAAACAATGAGGATGCAGGAGATCAGATGGCGCTAAATAAATCAATAGGAGACAGCCAAGAAATGACTGTGCAAGTGTCAGGAACTGGTCACAAACAATAAGAACAGTTAAAATATAATTATCCCAACAAGGAAGACAAGTAAAAAACAATCTTTAGAAAGAATCGAGTCACTGAAATTTGATTTCTTGTTAGTTGTTGCCGTTTGCTCAGATGAGGTCTTGAAGGTTTTCCATTTTTTCTCTCCACCCAGTTCAAGAACACATGGACAAGAAATCTGTGATAAGAATTTAGTAAAGTCTTTCCCCTCCTGCTCCTCGTTATGCCAATGCAAGCACTAGAAAATTCCAAACAAAATCAAGTTAGTGCTACAGAAACTTCATGAACTATCTATGCGAACATTAAGCACAACAAAAATGATCCAAAAGCATAAGACTATGTATGAGCTTCTCGCTGTGGTCAGTTTCTTTACTCTGTCAGGCTAATCAAAAGTTAAACTTTAAAAACTAATTAAAATCCAAACAAAAAAACTGTTCTTACCAGTAAGAAGCATATCCCTACCCAGCCCTAGACATGGAATTGGGAAAATGGCCAGCTCAGTGGTGGGCCAAGAAGGTTCTACCCAAAGAGAAGACACGCATTCCAGGAGCTTACCACCTCCCAGGTCCAGATGCTCATCGCCTGGCCCACTTAACACCACTCATACCCCGTTAGCCGAAGCAAAAGCTGGAAGGCAGAAAACAGACATACCACTTATAGCTTCCTGCGCAAAGTACTTGACATCCACGTCTTCATCTTGGCCTAGCTTCTGTAGTACCGGCTTAACTTCCTCCTGCAAAGCACTAAAATGCAACGGTATCATCTGTGAGAGGCAGTCTTCTGAGCCAGAGAAATGCTTTATGGTGTGTGTGTGTATATATATATTTGCTCTATGGTAATTTTTAAAGTTTAAAATAAAAAAAAATCTTAAAATACCTATAATATAAACTTGACAAGTATTAAATAATTTCTCAGGTTCTCTGCAGAATTAGCTTCGAACAATGATCTACATTATGTACACAGCTTAAATATTAAAGTCAGAGTAGACACACTCAAAACGGGTTGTTAACTTACTTTCTTATTTTCTTTAACCAATCCCACATCCTAGGTGAAGTGAAAATCACCGAATTTAATTTTAGCTATTTCTGCCTATATGGGGTGAAATTTTAAAAGTATTCAAAAAAAGAATAATACTAAAATCTTACTCAGTATCTAGAATTGGTCCAATTTTCTGCAGCGATTTGGCCACATTGAATCGGACGTTTGCTACTTGGTCTCTTGCCATTTTCAATACAACAGGCAGCATCTGCTTAGTGGTTATTTCCTGACCACAGGCTTCAGACAGCGCCTAGAAAAAGAAATAAGACAGCACATTAAAAACACTTTTATTTTTCTAAATATCCCCAAATCTAAAGAGACAATATTTCATAAGAAAGTAACTGGCCAACAGGAAAATGTTTCCAGTGTGAGCATGTGAATGAAGGATACAAGGTAGCAAAGAATCCCAGAATTAGACCAGAATTCAGAACTGACTTGACTACAGATTTTAACACAAATTGAAAAATTGACATTTTTCTCTCATCTCCTAACTGTCCAAATTAATCAGTATAAGAAATATAGTACAAATAGAAGGCCACATATTCAGAATTCATAATACAGTACTGAACAACTGGTTTAACATCTGAGCTTAGCAGTAACAGCTATATAATACTTACATTAATGCAGAATAGAGTGGTCATTCTGTGCAGGTAATTAGGATCATTTGCCATTACTAACACTTTGGGAACGATGGTATTTTGGGCCCACTCTTTACCAAACTTCTGAACTAGTTTCATGAGGTTGTTGGTGGCAGCTTCACGGATGGCATACACTGCAGAAGAGGTGAAGAACATACTGTCGTGCTGCTCACATCATGAGCATAACCTAGTTTACTTCTACTTACATCATCATCAAAGGTGGACCAAAAATAAAACTCTGTAAACATTCCAATTTAGTCAGACTGCAATGGCAAGCATGCTCAGCCATGACTCCTAGTATGCTGATTTGGTCTTATTACAGTTTCAAAATGTATAGAATGTCCAAGGAAAAGGGAGGTAAGGAGCTCATTATACACATCATTAATTAATCAGTGCCAAATGTGAGTGCCAACTATGTGCTATGTGTTACAGAAAGAATGCATAAGATACTGCCCTCAAAGATCACACACTTTAGCAGAAAAATGAAAGCTAATGCATTCCAAGAAGTCATGTGATCTAAGACTGATTATAATGAAGCATGAAATTGTATACTAAAGACCCTGAGGGCTGTAGGAGTTTAGAGGACAGAGAACAGGGAGATCTGGGAAGGCTTTGGGAAAGAGAGGCCTTGCACTGGGCCTTAAAGATTAGGGAGGATTTGTGTAAATGGAGAGAAGAGGGGAGGAATTCCTGGAAAGGCGAAAAAAATTTACCCAGGGCACAAAGGAAAAAACTGAAATCTGGAGACTGTAAGGTTGAACAGTTAGGGTGGAGCCAGAACACAGAGCATCATGAAAGCTAAATTTAGACTTTGTAAGAAAACCAATGATGGGTTTTTAAAGCAAAGTTGTGACCCTATGACCAATGTGGTATTTTAGCAAGATTATTCCAGCAGCAGCAAGAACAGCTGAGAGAATGACAGAAAGGAGGTTATTTAGAGGCCTCTGTTGTCATCTGAACAACAGCAAATAAACACTGAAGACTGACTTGCCTCTTTTTCCCTTAAAAATGTTTGTTGAGACAACATGTCAAATGTCTTCTATGAATATATGTGCCTGCTTTAACCTCGTAATTCCCTACGAGGTCATTTAGCAAAGACATCATAAATCTAGATAATAAAGTCCTGAGCTACGATCTTCTCAACAACTAGTTGCTACATACAGCACTCAACAAAGACCGGTGTGGCAATGCTTCATTTTACGTGTCCGATACGACTCAAAATTTGGGCTTGGATAACAAATCTAGAGTGGTGGGTACTGACTCCTTATTCTACTTCTCTCTCCAGATGGGCCCAACCCTCCTGAGTGATTGACAGCTGTGGCTTGATAGCTATCCAAGCCACAGCTCTGATCCTGGACAATTTCTACAAGGCTTTCGGACAGGAAATACCCAGCTCTTCCCAGTCCATAGATCCTTTTAGGCAATGCCACTGATGAGAACAGGCAAGACAGCTTAGCCAAGGAACTATATAATTTATTACCAACATGCAACCTGACCAAAGCCTGTGGGAGCAGCAACCTGCCGGGAATACCTAGAAGCACTCGCTAAGGAGCAGCTCAAGCGAACTGCTCTGCCCCTAACGCACATTCCCTCCCTTCACACTCACACTCTTTGTCTTGGGCACACCGTCCCCCCGCCACCAACCTCTTCCCATCTGTGTCTTCTCCTCTCATTGTTTTTTTTATTTGCTTGAGATTTTTCTCATCCTAATGCCATTACCACAGGGAAGGGATCTCACTGCCAGAGTAACCAGAGACAGAGCGCTCGGCCTTGACCCAGACCTTAACTGCACTCAACTCTACTTGGCCAGATGCCTACTATGCTCTTGGCTTCTCTCAATTTTGCTGTGAAAAGAATGCAAACCATTCCACGGTTCTGCCTCTCCTCTCTGCTTGTTTTGTCTCTCTCCCTCCCTCTTCTTCCCTCTCCCCTCAAGGTCTGGCTGACTTGCAACGTTCCTCTGACTTTCTAACACACTCTATATGCTCACTAACTTTGGTACTTTTCCCTTCCTCCTATAAAAAATAAATTCCCCTTCTAAATTCCTCCCTCTCATCAATACTATCCACTCAACCGTGCGAAGAGAAGTAAGTGATGCTTTCTTCCTTATAGTTCTCTGGATCTGTTACAATATCCTTTTAGTAGTTTAATAAGCAGAAAAAAGTTTCCAAAAATTTAATTGATCATTGATCACTACATGGCAGTAATCTAAAATGTGAAAACAAAACCCCATGTGATTAAGTATAGAACAGTTTCAGAGCTGACATTTCATTGGTTCAAAGAATTTCATTGGTTCAAAGTTGCAATGCCCACTTAAGTATGCTGCTGCAGAAAAAGACACAAGGGTCTCTGTTGCTCCCAAATTGGAAAAAAAAAATCAGAGAAAAGAGGAAGTATTAATTAACCTGCATTGACAGAACAATCCTACATGGAAAAGGAAAAGGTGTCAGGAATTCAATTCTTCGCAGAACAGGAGGATTTTAAAAGTTCCTCAAAATACATATAGAATACTAACTTTCAAAGAAAGTATGGACTGATCTTCTGGGACTCACTAACATCAAATATTTATCAGAAATAATATAAACACTTTATTTCTAAAAAGAGAAGACTGCCTTTCCTATGATTTGCCAAACCTCAGTTTCATTTAAGAAGAAAAAAAATTAAGCCATAAAAAGGCAACTTTAGAGGACAAGAAAAATAGAAATAAAATCTTCACAATCTAGTTTGAAAACAATGAAATTATCTACATATATACGCCTTTATGAGATTTGCACATTTTTTTCACACTCCTCCTCTTCACTTCCTTAACCATATGATCTCCCATATGATACAACTATGCCCTCAGCAAAACCACCTACATGTACAAGCAGACACAACATCCCCACTCCTCCCAAAGAGTCACCCATAAGCACCCACAGAGGTACGTTCAGTACATAAAGTATATATAAGAAGCTGTGGGGCTTCCCTGGTGGCGCAGTGGTTGAAAATCCGCCTGCCAATGCAGGGGACACGGGTTTGAGCCCTGGTCCGGGAGGATCCCACATGCCGCGGGGCGACTGAGCCCATGCGCCACAACTGCTGAGCCTGCACTCTAGAGCCTGTGAGCCACAACTACTGAGCTCGCGCACCTAGAGCCCGTGCCAACAAGAGAAGCCACTGCAGTGAGAAACTCGCGCACCGCAACAAAGAGTAGCCCCCGCTCGCTGCAACTAGAGAAAGCCCGCGTGCAGCAACGAAGACCCAACTCAGCCAAAAAAAAAAAAAAAAAAAAGAAGCTGTGGAACTGAAGCAGGATACCCATCTTATCCACCAAAATATGGAACCAAAGCTCACAGGACATTGTAAGTCCTCAGGGCCCTCATCTGAACAGATCTCAGACCACACCGAAGCTGCCAGGTCTAGACATGGGGCTGGCACTGGACCTCACTGGTACAGAGGGAACCCCTCCTACCCATTGCTGCCCAGCAGACAAGAGGAGATACCGAGACCTGAGACCTGGTCAAAAAGTCAACTGCTAACAAGTTAACATGAAGTGGCTTTATATAAAACATGAATTGCCTTGTATATTTTGATAAGCAGCAGTTCCAGCTTTTATTTATAACACAGTATGTGGCACTAGAAGAAAAAGATTCTGTGACTGTTGAAATGAACTATGCTATAAATGCAAAGAAAAGATAAAATACTAAAAAAATCTATTTTCTAAATGCTGTCCTATCTGACCCTGCCCTGAGTTCTCAGCTCTCCCTCTCTTAGTATCATGGCAGCAGCAGCCAGGGTACAGGAAGTAAACATGCCTTTCACACAACCAGAAATCTGGGACCTCTCTATCCTAGGCCACAGCTGACGTCTTCCACTCCTAGACACCTCTATTGCACCACTGTATGCCTCCTTCTCTATGTCACCTCAAAGAAGACAAGTAGCCATTTCTCCCCCCAGGCCTTTCTTCTGATTCCAATCCCTATCCGACCCAGTCTACAGTGGCTGAAGACACGAAGATGGCATGGCCGAGTAGAAGACCTTGAGATAAGAAAGGAATGAATATACGTATAAAAGAGACAGTCTGAAAATAATGTAATAGAATGAGTGAGAAATAGGGCAAAGAGATTTTTCAATGAAGAAAATAAAATTTAAGATAGAAAAAAACTGGTAGAAAATAGAAATGTCAAACTTGTGCTCAGAAAAAGCTAACTGGATTTTAATGAAAGCCTGTCTTCATCCCCATACTGGTAAAACAAAATATGGTCAGATTAGGATTCCTTTCTAGAAAGGAAATATATGAACAAAATGGGATATATGCAAAAACATGGGCCTTCCATTAACTTATTTACTTACCATGGTCCACAAGCCAGGCCATACATAAAGAATTCAGCTTCTCATCAAAGAATTCCACACCCTATGGATACAGAAGATTCCATTAATAAACGTCTCCAAAGTTTAGAAATCAAGATGTACTATTTATATTACACCAATGTGACCTGAAACCTAAAAAAAAATGACTTATTTCCAAATAAGCTGAATTCATGGACCAGCCAGAAAAAGAATACCATGAGATTTGATTTACAAACTGTAAACCTATTTTTATTGGATAGAAGTCATAAAGAAGAGCAGAAGTGAGATGGCCCAGGCACTGCTGAGTGGGAGAGAATAGAGTGGCCTGGAGCCAGATACAACACTGCAGACGAGTAGGAAGAGTGCAGCATGCAGTCTGCCAAACAATCTCTAGAATATTTGTAAAAACGAATTACCAGGAAAATACCAGTCAGTAATATTAATAATTCTCAAATTTTCCCCCTTTTGGTTAATATCATAATAAATCCTTAAGGATAAAGAACCTGACATCAAGAGACAGACTTATCTCCAGCTAAAGAGAGTACTCTGGGATCCATGGGAGAAAGCAGAGAGAGGATAAAGCAGGCACAAGAGTACAGTGAAGTGGTCCCAGCACAGTCACAGTGGAACCATCCTACTTCTCTCCACCACTGCTCTCCCCCTCAACGGTGGCCACACCAGCACAGGCTGCAGACAAGCTCCTCGAGCTGATTTACACAGACCCAGCACCGTGGGACTTCACATCATGTGGGCGATCGCTGTGAACTATGCTTTCCCAGCACCTTCCTCTTGAGGTCTACGCGTTCACAGTCTTTAGCTTCTTTGGATCCTAAGAAGTTTCTGACCAGTGATTATGTATTTTCAATAAAGAAATGTAATAAAAGTGCTTTGAATATATGATAAAATGGCTTCATAATAATAGATTATGAACAGGCTTTATTTTAGCACACCCTTAGATTATTACCATGTCCGCTCTCAAAGACTTATTTTTCGTTTCAGATCATGGATTTTTCTTGAGCCTTAATTAACTTTTATTTCCTGATTCTTGTGGTTTAGCCTTACATTCACTCACCATGGTCCATAAGCCAGGCCATACATAAAGTCTTGAAAGAATTTTATAAATTGACTACCTGAAATAAAAGTCTTTATGGATTTTTTTTAAAGGATAAAATACATAATAATAACAAGAAGTTGAAGTTGTATAACAAAATGTTTCTGACTGATGCATGTCACCTCTGCTAGACAAGCATGAGGCAGCCAAAGTCACCAGGTGCCTGTTTCCATACTCCCCCGGAGAGCTACCAACCTTTGCAGGCTTCCCAGGTCTGGGAGGGACACAGGTTAAAGAAATGGTACTAAAATTCACCCTCCCTTCTGGACAGTTATTTCAATCTTTAGCAAACCAGTTAAGCACTGCTGCTTTCGACTCTGGAGAGGTGATTCATGACAGTCACCAGTGAAGAAGAGAAGATGACTCTCAGTACTTGGGAATGGCAGAGGAAAAAAACTGACAGGATGACTCTGCCTGACCCCATTAGCTATATAGGTATCCTCCACTTTTCGAAAGTTCACTTTATATCACTTCACTTTTACAAAAGAGCTGTAAAACAATACGTGTCTTCACTAACCAAAAGAAATATGAAGGGGATTTTTTTAACAAAAAAAGGTGAAAACAGCGTTCAGCATTTGTTTTGCAGCGAGTCAACGAGCCCTTCGACAGGCAGCGTGCACCACAGCAGCAAGAGTGGCCCTGCCCAGCTCCTTCCCCTAGAACTGCACTCAGCTTCTCAGCATCAGGCCGCCATTGCTTTGAACTGTGCCTGTGAGCATCTGTGCTTCATCTTGACTTACTTCCTGTATCTGCTAGCAAGATGTGTCCTAAGGTAATTGCTTCTTCGCTTTACGCCATTTCAGCTTACAAAAGCTTTCTTAGGAATGCTCTACTTTCAAACAGTGGGGGAAACCTGTATATGATAATCTTTGGCATCCATTTTGAAGAATGGGACACTTCACATTTTATAAAACATATGACGTCACACACATGCACAAGACACAAGACACATTTCATAAACTAAGTATACCAAAATAACAATACAAATTCAGTGATCCAAGAAAAGAAAAAATAAATCCCATATGCTATGATATGAAAGGAACAGAAGTGGGGTTGAAAGAGGGGAAACAAACTGTAGTAATGCTGGCTATAAACTGACATATTACGAGCTTTCTCAAAAAATTTTCAGGTATTCATTTTCTCAACAATCAACAAATGTTAAGTGCCTAAGTAATGCCAGGCACTATGGTAAGCACTGGAAATAAAACACTGAACACAGTCCCTGCCCTAAAAGAGATCAGTTGTCTATCTCCTCAACTAGATTTTAACAGACAGTTATAATATACTATAGTAAGTGCAACCAACATGCTGAGGGCACATCAAATTTAGAACTGACGAGGCTATCTACTAAAAAAGAAAGGAAAGGATGTGGCTGTAAAACCCAGCACTGAAATTTTAATTAATTTGAGATCAGTACAACTATCCATGAATCTCAAACAGTAATGTGATAATGTGGACTTTGGCCAAAATACTAGCAAACTTCAACACTCCTTTTTTATATGGAGAGTCCTCAACTCCCTTTAACCAGAATGTAAGAAAAGTGGTAACCAGAGACATTTTGCTCAGAATATAGGCAAACAGGGAAGCTTCCCTGAGCAAAAGTCAAAACTGATTTATCTCAAAACCATACTTCCCTTTCTTCTGAGATAAATATTCCTTAAATCACAGAGACATTTAGTAGCACAAAATCTATGTGACATATACCAAGAAATTAATTATATTCTCCTATGGCTTTGCTTTCAGATAGTGGGGAGGTGAAATGTGTTTCTATAATACCTTTTTGTTAGAAGTTAATGCAGGGCTTCCCTGGTGGCACAGTGGTTGGGAATCCACATGCCAATGCAGGGGACACGGGTTCCAGCCCTGGTTGGGAAAGATTCCACATGCCACAGAGCAGCTAAGCTCATGCGCCACAACTACTGAGCCTGCACTCTAGAGCCCGCGAGCCACAACTACTGAGCCCACATGCCACAACTACTGAAGCCCACACGCCTAGAGCCTGTGCTCCACAACAAGAGAAGCCACTGCCATGAGAAGCCCGCGCACCGCAACGAAGAGTAGCCCCCGCTCGCCGCAACTAGAGAAAGCCCACGCGCAGCAACAAAGACCCAATGCAGCCAAAAATAATAAATAAATAAAATTAAATTTAAAAAAAAGAAAGGATATATAAAGTTAAAAAAAAAAAAAGAAGTTAATGCACTGATGAAAATACAAACCACTCTACAGGCAACTAATAGAGACCATACTTTCATGCGTCTAAATGAACATAACCATAGGAGCTATTTGGGCCTCTTACTTGCCATGGTAAATCTGCTCCACTATCTGATGCTATCCTTCAGTTCACAGAGCACCCATACTCACCAGCTGGCCTGCCAGCAGTGGCATATACTCAATGATGGCCAGCCGGACCCTCCATTTGGCATCTTCAGCCAGCTCCACTATGGCAGGAAGGAGTGATTGAGAGAGCTGCCGGATTCCAATCACTTCATTTACACAGTCCAAATTGGAGATGATGTTCAAACGCACTTCAGGACACTGCAAGTACACAAGCCCCAAAAGACCACATGTAAAGATCAAGTTCTCTGCCCAACATTCTCCTACCACCACAATGAGTAAATAAATTTTAAAATAAGGAAGTACCGACTCGGGTGAAAAAAGTATTGTCTTGGAAGAAATACTTAACACTGAGTACACAAATAATTCAAAGCACATAATTTAACTGATCTTAACCAGAACTTTCAATGAAAAATCTATAGAAAGGTAAAGGGCATAGGTTATGAAATCAAATTACATGCATTCAAATCCCAGATCTACCACTGCTGAGACCCTGGGTAAGTTATTTTACCTCTGTGCTTCACCTTCTTCATCTGTAAAATGGGAATAATAATAAGATCCACCCTCATAAGACTGTTGTGAGAATTACATGTAATAATAATACATGCAAAGCATTTATGATCATGCCTGGCACACAGTGTTAATAAATATTAGCTAACGTTATAATTTTGATATTATTATATTTATATTTAAATGAAAGAAACTTATCAAACAAAGATCCATTAAGTTTAAAGAGAAAAAAAAAGCAGCGAATATAAGCAGGAATTAGGCAGAGAAGATGGAAAGACATTTTTAAGTCTGTATCAAATGGCCCATTTTCTGGGGAACTTATAACCCCATGCCCAAACATTGTCAATGGTTTAAAATAAGTTACTTTTTGGGGTTCTATCTCAGTGACACCCCAAACAAAAACCAAACCAAATCACTGACTATCAAAGGACAACAAAATTTATAGCCAGACTTACCTCATCCTTTAACTGAGCTAAAAAAAGAGGTAGAAGATGTTCAATGGTATTCCCTTTGCCCAAAATCGTAGACAATCCCATAATTACAGAAGCTAGAGCCGACTTGACATGTTGATTTGTATCAGATACTAATTCCTAAAAGAAAATCAAAATTAAAAGCCTTTCTTTTTTTTGCAAGACAACAGAAACTTCCATACCATTTCACAAGGAATTTTAAAAGACAGCACTATTTCAGTATTGATTAGTTGATAAAGTTTCCTCAGACCATCTGTCAAATAATATAAACCTATGCACCAAAGAACACTTTACACTTATAAAGCACTAATAAGTAATAAATAACAATGTCACATGCTAACATATCTGTCCCATTCATCCCTGGTCCACGTTTAAACTCAAAGAGCTTTAAGGTAATATTGATACAAACAAAAACTGAGGTAAGGTTTACCTTCATATAGGGCAAAGTGAAACAAAAAATAAACTAAAGTTAGGTTTACCTTTATATAGGGCAGAATTTGATTCATAATTATGGTCTCTCTACCTTCCATGGGCAAATTCTCACAAAGTTCTAAAAGAGATAAATAGAAAAAAAAAAAAAAAAGCTTACATAGAGCCATTACAAGGAGCCAAATGAAGAAATTTAACCAGGTTTATCAACAGTTTCAAGTTAAATCAAATCATATGTTTAAGCAAGTAAGCTCCAAGGAGGAAAACTGGCTTATTTTAAATGCGCTTTTTGGTCAATCTATATGCCACTGTGTATCACACCAATCCAACCTGGAAATGTCTTTTTTTTTTTTTTTTCCTAAAAACAGAAACAGGGTAACACAGCTGTTTGGTTTTAAATATAAAGGGAGTAGCTTTATGTGACAATGTAACATTTCAACACATTAAAATTTATTTGAAAACATAATCTAGAACAAAAAAAATACAAAATTCACTGACATAAAAAATGCACCAAAGTGAATGACATAAACTACAACATAAACTGATGCCTTAACCTTTTACTTTATGGGCAGCAGCTGCTCGGACTTCAGCTTCACAGTCTTTGAGTAGGTTCTGAAAGGCGGGGATGAGGTCATTTAGGGTGATTTTGGGACCCACAGCTTTCTGGAGCTATAAAAAAATTTGTACAGGTTTTAATGTATTCTAAATAAAATAAATAACATGAACACACAAAACAGCGCAATCTTCAAGTACAGACAGTCCCCAACTTATGATCGTTTGACTTAAGATTTTTCAACTTTAGGATGGTGTGAAAGCAATACACGTTCAGTAGAAACCAAACTTCAGATTTTGAATTTTGATCTTTTCCCAGGCTAGCGATATGCAGTACAATCCTCCCGTGATGCTAGGCAGAGGGAGGAAGCCCCAGCTCCCGGTCAGCCATGTAATCACGAGGGGAAACAACCGATACATGTAAAACCATTCTGTTTTTCACTTTTAGTACAGCATTGAATAAATTACATGAGATATTCAACACTTTATTATAAAATAGGTTTTGTGTTAGATGATTCTGCCTAACTGTAGGCTAATGTAAGTGTTCTGAGCACATTTAAAGTAGGCGAGGCTAAGCTATGATGTCCAGCAGGTATTAAATGCACTTTCAACTTGCAATGGGTTTATCGGGACATAACCCCATCCTGAGTCCAGGAAGATCTATATATGTTTTTGCCATGAGCACTTTCAATTCAGAAACTTTTGGTACAACAGCAAATCTGTGGGTTTCTGGTTTTTTTCTTTAGTACTCAAAAAATGTCAGTGCAACAATTTTACCTCTGAAAATTTGTCAGCTACCATATAGCGAACTCGCCAAGATTTATCTTCTGCTGCTTGTCGAAGTGTAGGCATCACCAAAGCCTCAAGGTCATCCTCAGAAAGTAACTGAGCAATACTGACACAAGCTTCCACAGCTAGGAGGCGCACTGAATCCTAATGAACAAAATTCCTTTCCGTTAGTCAGATAATATTTACTGAGAGCCACGCGGCAGCATGTGGTGTGTGGTAGTGCCGTGGGTATCATTTAATAAAAAAAAAAACAGCCACACTATATGCAGCTCATGTCTTTATGTCTTGAAATAGCTGCTCCCTTTGCCTGGAATGGCAGGCATGTCAAAGCCATAAAGGCAGAAATGACTGTTCTCTGAGTGCACAGCAAAGTAATGACGTTATTTAGAGTGCAGGATTTTTATTAAGGAAAATGAAAATAAAATGTGAAGATTAAGTGAAAAAAGAAAACATTTTAATGATGTCTCTAAATCCTCACTATAAGAAGTTGAGGGATAAAAATGAAAACAATGCTTGTACAACAGATCAGAACAGAGAAAGAGAATAGGGGATAAGGGTAAGGGAATGACTTAGGAAGCTCAGTTTTCAAAATACTCATTGTAGGATGGCAGTAATAGGAGTTTAGGCATGAGATAATGACTTGGAAAAAAATACATAGAAAAACAAATTTTAAAAGTAATTTTAAAAAAAAAATTCAGTTTAAATGTTGATGATCAAGGACAAAATAACTTTGAGGTAGCCAAGCATAGAAAACCCAGCAGAAAAAATTAGGTATGGGATTAATGAACTCAGCTTCCCAAATGTAAACCACCAAGTATCAACGTAGTACCTATATGTCCTTTGCACAAGTGGAAGTATATAATTAGACAAATCAATGAAAAATAGGGAATTGAGACTACAGATTTGGGAATCATAAATATATTAGTAGGAACTGAAAATACATAAACATCTGAGCACCCGGAAGAAACAAGACAAAAATTTTAAGAGTATGTGTGTGTATATATACGTATATAAATATTTTATATATGTAACATTCCTATATGTGTATATCTAGGCATGTGCAAACACACAAGGGATAACAGCGACTCCAACTTTCCGAAACACTACACATTTACAGATCAACAATAACTTACCCTACGCCCAAGATACTCACTACTCTATCTAAAGGAACAGGCTAAAAAAGGCAGAACTAGGTTCTTGGTAGTGGCTATACAGCTATTTTCAGATTCCAAAAATTATGATGAATCAAGGGATTACCATCATCTATGGAAATATATACCCATCAATATTTGTTCAATTAATCAACTGCTTCTCTTCCAGAACTCCTGATTTTCTTCCCTATACCTGCTACTCCTCCCAGAATCTTCTCCATCTCAGCAGTGACACCAGCATCCACCCAGTTGCTCAAGCCAAAAATCAAAGAGATCTTGATTCCTCTTCCCTTCATCTAATTCAATCATAGTTCTACTGACTACCTCCAAAACTATCTCCAGTTTCTCTCCATCTTCACTATACCACCCTAGTTCACCACTGTCTCCTGCCTGGATTATTACAAAAGTCTCCTAACTTGTCTTGCTGTTTCTACTCTCAACCCCACCTTACAATTTAGTTTCCACCCGGAAGCCAGAATGATCTTTTAAAAATGTAGATTACATCAAATCACACCGCTGCTTAAAATCTCGGTGTATTCTCATTCCACCTAGAAAAGAAAATCCAAACCCTACACCCTGGTTTAAAGGTCCCCCACAATCTGGTCCCTGCTTATCTTCTCCAAACTCGTCTCTCATCAGAGTCCCTTTCACCCACTACGTTCTAACCTCAGGGTCTTTACACTAAGTGTCCTCTCTTCCTGGAATTCTCTTTTCCTGGCGCTCTGACACCCTAGGAAAGGGCATGGCTGGCATTTTTCTTTCATGTCTCAGTTTATGTCACCTCTTCACGGTCCTTCTCTGACTAACCAGTCTAGAGGAATGCCCTACAATCACTCCCCACCACTGTGTCACCCGACTCTATTTTCTTCATAGTATTTATCCCCAATGTTCTGTTTGTTTATTATCTGTTTTCCTTCATTAAATTGTAAACTCCATGACAGCACGGTCCCTGTACACCCTGCTTAACACTGTAAACCAGCACTATAACAGTGCCTGATATGTAGAAGGTGCTTGATAAATACTTTCTCAATGAATGACTAAGGCAGGAGCAGCAATTCTATCAGTAGTCAGAGTGAATATACACACACGTATTTTACAACTAAGCACAATATTTTTTTGAGCATCCATTGCTGCTAATACCACAACTAGACGTATCTCTTGATGAAAAGTAACCTCCACCTACGAAGTGATCTTATTGCCCCCAAAATATCAAACCTAACTCTCCTTAAGCCTTTAGATCAGAGCTGGGGCAAGTGCTGGCCAAATCTGAAAAGCAGCAAGTTTCTGTAAATAAAATTTTACTGGAACGGCACCATGCCCATTAGTTTACGTATTATAGTGTGCTACATACAACAGCAGAGCTTTGTAGTTACAACAGAGACTGTCTGGTCCACAAAGCCTAAAATATTTACTATCTGGCCCTTTCACAAATCTCCACTCTAGATTCAACTACCAATTTTGCAGGACAAAAGAAAATGTTAAATTATACCACTGGAAATGTAATCAACGAAATCTCAAATGAGGATTCTAAACCTGTACTGTCCAATGCGACCACCACTACCCACTTACTACCTACTTCTGAGTGCCTGAAATGTAACTAGTGCCACATGTTTAAAGGATAGTTATTTTGGATATACTGGGTTAAATAAAATATATTATTAAAATCAATTTCACCTGTTTTTTACTTTTTAAAACGTGGCTACTACACAACTTAAAAGTAACAGCAGCTTACATTGTATTTCTGTTGGATAGTGCTGTTTTAAACTATACTGTATGAGTAATAAAAATGCAAAGAGAAGTAAGGAGGTGGTTACCACAAAAGTCAAGATAAAGTGTTAGTCTTAAGGGGGTGGAGAGTGAGGAGTGGGAACTGGGGAGCGGGGTTGTGTTTGGGAGGGAGCCCATGCTGGGCTTCCGGGGTAGTGGCTGTCGAAGTTCTATCTCCTTTCATGGATGAAAGTTACAAGATGACATTAACTTGTAATGATTCATTAAGATGCATATTCACTTTGTGCTGTTTTCTATATATTATTTTAATAAATTTAAAAAATTCTTTCGAAAGATTTACCATCTTTAGATCTAGAAGCTGAAAATAAGACTCATGGGTATGTATCTGCTGCTCTTGATCCTGTACAGAAAGAGATTGTAGGGCAGGAAATAGGCAAAACCTGAAGGGCTCTTCTTCTGGAGTCCAGGAACTCTGGGGGATGATCCTCCAAAGCACCATACAGAGAGGCAGTGCAGCTTAGCAGCGAAGGCCATGAACTCTGGAGCTAAACCGCCTAGACTCAAATCCCCACTCCAACACTGCTAACTATGCAACTCTGAGCAAGTCACTTCAATTTCCTGTGCCTGTTTCCAATTATGTGAAAAGGGGTATCTACCTAATGGGGCTGTTGTGAGGACTGAATTACTTCCCATATGTAAACCACTTAAAACAGGCTGAGAAAGATTTATTTAGGTGCTTGCTAGTGTATTATTATTGCTATTTCTACACCAATGAGATCCAGATCCTTGGATTTATAACTGCTATCAAGTGAAGTCATCCTATACACTCACATAGAGGATGCAGAGGGTCAAACAGCTTTCCCAATACATGCTATGCTTGTTTATCTGAAAGCCAAAAATTCCAGGAAACATTAGTCTCCCATGACAATCCAGCCTGCAGTGCCCAAAGGTATGTTACCCTTTAATGCGGCTTTGGTCTTCCTTTCTAATTATGGCTCCCATTTCCTCTTTGACACCCCCTTCCTTTTAACAGCTGCTAATGTAAAAGAAAATTGTGGTCTGGTTAAGAAAGAATTATAAGGACACTGAGATGGGTCATATGAAACTTTATCCAGGCCAGAATTAAATATTAATTCTGCAAAAAGGATCCTACCATGAGAACCAAAACACCCAAAGAAATTCTTAAAATTTTAAGAGGAGCATATCTGTGTACTTGAATTACTAAGAGTGAACTTACCTGTTCATCAGAAGCTAGATTAGTGAACAGTGGAACAATTTCACTTTTCACACCGTCTAATTCCAAAACTTTTGCAAATTCACCCAATTTGGAAGCAGCAGCACGTCGTACCATTGGTGTGTCATCTGAGCATAAGGAACGGAAGTGCCTGCAGCAAATAAAATAATGAAGGTATTTCCTGTCAAATGTCATTGATGAAGCATCCCCCAACGCACACAGAAATTTTAGAGGTTTTCTCTTACAAACATCAGGGATTAGACGTCCACTCATAGAAGTAACAAAGGAAAACCCACGGGTATATTCAACTGGACAATAAAAAGTGGTGTCATCAATCCGACTACCCTGATACCAGTCACTCACTGGTAACAGGGTACTGTGTAACTTGTCAGCTGTGAACTCCCAATAACCCCAAATAACTAAAAAATACCATATCTTACTGTCTAATTTCTGCTTTGACAGCATTGGAAGCCCTGGGATAGCAAACGCTGAACAAACCACATGCAGATGTGCGAGAGGTAAACCAATCCCCACTCGCTAGGCGTTTCACCAGAGGGACAAAGTGAGCCTCCAGAGCCACAGGAGTGTGCTCCTGGGAGATCTGCCTCAGGGACTCCACAGCCTTGTCTCGAACCACAGTCTCTTCCACGGTCGCCAGACTTTCCAGAGGAGGCTAAATAGACCAAAACGGAAAACCAGAGAGAAAACTTACTGAATCAGGTTAGATACAGATTATCACCTTTTAAAGTGACTGAAGGGAGGTGGTACATGTAACCAGAATGTTAGCTACATCACACCAAATGGTTACTTTCAGTTCACATGGTGATAACATATGGTGTGTCCAACCTGAAGACACGACTTCTGTAGGACAGCCAAGATCTCACGTCCCAGATGGCAATTCCCAGATGGTGTCTACAAATGACACAGTGGAAGAGACTTGACACAATATTAATATTATTGTGAGCTGAATCACTAGATTTAAAAGCTATGTAGCAGGACTTCCCTGGCGGTCCAGTGGTTAAAACTCTGTGCTTCTACTGCAGGGGGCGTGGGTTTGATCCCTGGTCGGGGGAACTAAGATCCCACAAGCCGTACGGTGCGGCCAAAACAATAAATAAATAAAAGCTTTGTAGCCAAATTCAGACAGGATCATGTACACTTCAAGAGTAAGTGCAAAAACATGACCAACGCTGGGCACCACAATTACATGAGGACATCTCATCAGGACACTGAGTCCACGGCCTTTGGATCATTATTCTACCATTCCTGGAGGTGGACGCTACCTGTGTCCACTGTCTCCACACCAATCTATAAAAGGCTGAGAACAAAATCCTTTTTTCAGAATACATCCAGAATCTTCCCATTAGCCACACACAGAGTGGGAGTTTCCAAAAGAACAATTAAGTGAAGAGGGCAGAGATAGTAGGAAACCTTGCCTGCAGCTTTAGAAATAGAAGAGACCAAAGGGGTTGGCCTGGGCTAGGATCAGTGAGTGAATACAACACAGCCCAGTAGAAAGTGACAGAGGGCGGGTTCTCTGAACCTCTGCCTTTCTGGCTTTACACTCAGTCCAGGAAAATGCAGCATATACCATGAGGTGCAAAAGTTAAAAGATAAAACCCACATGTAGAACTGACTAGGAGAGTGAAACACAATTATGAGTCAAAGGAGAGACATGTGTCTATCCAATAATACATTTCAAAAATTATTTGATACACAGAGGTAGAAAGTACTCAGCTTTTCTAAGAGGCATTTCTGAAAAGACACTGCTTTGAAAAGATACTGCTTTCTGACTTGTAAAGGCCTTTCATGATCTGTCCACTGCCATCTCTGACCTCTTCTCATGCAGTAGCACTGGATAATCTCTATCACTACTACAGGGTAAGGCAAGCTCCTGTCTCTTGATGTGAACTCTGCCTATCTCTATCTCTCCATGCTCTTTTCCTATGCCCCCGGACCACCACTTCTTCCAACTCTAGCACCAACACTGTAAACTCCTGCAGTCCAACCGGTTCCATGCTTCCAAGGCTCTTAAACTCTTTCTTTTAAAATGATAATTATTGTTATATTCTAGCACTGAGGATACAGAAGAAACAAGGCCACAATTTCCTTGCTCTAGTAGAGTTCACATTCTTTTTTTTTTCTTTTTTTGGTCTTTTGATTTTATTTTTTTTAATTTATTTTATTCAAGTATAGTTGATGTACAATGTTGTGTTAATTTCAGCAAAGTGATTCAGTTATACATATACATACATTCTTTTCCATTGTGGTTTATCACAGGATATTGAATATAGTTTATTTTCTAATGGAGGAAGATAACAACTAATCAAGAAAACAACTAGATGGTGTTGAGTGTTCTGTAAAGAACTAGAATAAGGGGAATTCCCTGGCGGCCCAATGGTTAGGACTCCGCATTTTCACTGCCAAGGGCCCAGGTTCAATCCCTGGTCGGGGAACTAAGATCCCACAAGCCAAGTGGTGCGGCCAAAAAAAAAAAGAATAGGATGATGTGATAAGGGGTGAGTGCGGAAGCAATTTCAGGTTGAGTGGTCAGCGAAGGGCTCTCTGAGATGCATTAAAGTTGATATCTGAATGACAAAGAGACAGCCCCAGGAAGCTCAAAAAGAAACATTTTATTATAGGGAATACCTAGGGCAAAAGTCTTAAGGCAATAAGCTTGGTTTATTCAAAGAACAGAAAGAAGACCATTGTGAATGGAATGAGGTTGTTATGAGGGAACACATGAGATAAGCTCATAGGGGCAAGTTTTGTAAACTAAGGTACAAGCTAAGGTAGAAATTTGGGATTTTCTAAGAGCCGTGGCAGGTAGTGAGTGATCCACCCGCTGGGTGAAGAGTGAACTGTAGTGGTGGGGCGGGAGGCATGAGTGGAAGGCAACTAGTTAGAAAGTTACTGCAGTAATCTAGAGGAAAGATCATGTCGTCTAGAAAGACTAGAGGAATGAAGAGCTAGGTGGTAGTAGGGATGGAGGAGAGTGAACTAATTTGGAATATATATAGAATCTATAGGAGTTACTAATGGATTAGATGTGGGAAATGAGGGAAAGCGAATTCAAGAATGTCTTCTAGGTTTTGGTTTGTGCAACTGGGTAGACGGTGATGCCATTTACTGCAATGGGGCAACTAATTAGGAGGCATATTTGGGGGAGAAAATTGAGTTGTTTTAGATGTTAAATTTGAAATGCCTGTTTGACATCCAAGTAGAAAAATCATAGGCAGATATATAGAGAAAGACAAACATAGATATTTATATCTATCTTTCTACATGTGTCTGTACTGGAGTTCCATGGAAAGGTAAGAGGTAAAGACAGAAGTCACAAGAGTCAGCAATATAATACAGACAATATTTAAGCCCTGAAGCATTCAGCCCTATCTTGTCTAACTGGCAAATTCCTAGTCATCCTTCAAAACCTAGTTCAGACATTCTCTCCCAACAGACCTTCCCTGATCACCCTGGGTTAATCCCTTTCCCTTCTCTATTACCTGAATGCCTTTTATGTGCTTCAGATTTTTCCATCTAACACGCACAGTAATTATTTGTTGACACATAAGGACAGAGGCCTCATTCCATTCATAATGCTCTTCTCTAACATTAACATTGTAACTTCAGTGCCTGATATAATAGGTTCTCAATAAATGTCAACTAAATTAAACTGAATTCATCAAATTTGCAAAGTAAGTCAGAAGCAAAAGTTACAATTAAAGACAAAACTAATAAACATTCCCAAAGCCATAACATTGCTAGATGAGCATTAAGATTTCCACTGTAAGGGGGAAAAAGCCATGAACAAAAACCATCAAATCCTTTTTCTCCCAACCTCTAAAGTAACAAATAAATCTACAGAGGCAAAAAAGAGGAAGAAGTTCTTTAATTCATAGTCAGAAAAAATAAGAAAGGGTTAATTGAGTCCAAAGGGCCTAGTTATTTAGCCTCTCAATAGCTAACACTGTGACTATCCATAAAAAGATCTGCATAAAAAATGCTGCAGTGTGCCTATCACCAAACAAGGTATCATTTATACTGCAAAAGTTCTAGAAGGAGAGTAGGCAGAATATACTCACCAACAAACAGTGGGCAAAGTCAGGACCTCCCACCAGGCCAGTGAAATTTCCCAGCTGCTCAGCAAGAGCTAACAGTACCTCATCTTCATCATAAATTGTATCTGGAAAAGACAACAACCCAGTACTCATCAACAAGGATAGCTGGCCCAGAGGTGGACACTCACACAAAACTAGGAATAGACTCAACATGTAACTAGATGGTCTGTCACAGTCCTAACAGCCTTTTCCTCCTTCTCAATCAAGAGTCTTTGTGGATCTGTTTTACAGAATGAATTAGAAATCCATAATCCCATATCAATTACTTTCCTATTAGCTAAATAGTTAAGGTCTGAATATGTCTGGCCACAAAATTACAGTATATGCTGTCCTGTTTCTTCATGGGAAACAGCAGGCTCAGTTTAGTACTTACTAATACTGTGGGTAACAAATTCGAAAAAAATAGTCAAAGTTTTGAAAGCCACTGGAAAACAGAAATGCCCATGCCTTTCCTCAAAGAGTCACTTACCTGTAAGGAAAGGCAGCAGTTCAGTTCGTGTCCTTTCTACTCCAAGTGCTAGAGCAATTGTTGATAATTTCTTAATACTATTGAGACGGAGCTTTAAAAAAGTAGAAAGAAGAACGAAGTCAAGAAACAGTTGTGATTTAGACCAAAAGACAGTAGTTGCATGCTTCCCTGGTGGCGCAGTGGTTAAGAATCTGCCTGCCAATGCAGGGGAAACGGGTTCGAGCCCTGGTCGGGGAAGATCCCACATGCCGCGGAACAACTAAGCCCGTGCACCACAACTACTGAGCCTGCGCTCTAGAGCCCTTGAGCCACAACTACTGAAGCCCACGTGCCTAGAGCCCGTGCTCCGCAACGAGAAGCCCGCAATGAAGACCCAACGCAACCAAAAATAAATAAAATAAAATAAATTTTTTAAAAATGTGAATCATTTTAAAAAAATTTAATAAAAAAAAGAGCAGTTGCAAACAGGTGAGATAATAACATACAGGTAAGAATGAAGAAAACATTTAATTTAGATTTTATTCTATGAGGGACCTCAAGAACAGTGGAACACGCCTTCATTAGCTAAAGGAAGATTTCTTAGGAGAAACACGTTGACGGGCCCATTAAAGAAATGAAAGAAAATACAATATTCAGAAAAGTGAGACAATTTTAAAAAGAGAGAACTTTGGCAGTGGTGAAGCAGGTGAAACGGTTGAGTACAACCCCTGCCTTTTCAAAGAAAAGTTCCATCAGAGCTGATACACCGCCTCCTCTAGGTTAGTTAGCCATCCAACCTAATTTCTACCCCACAAGCCCAGCGGAAGGCAGTCATTCACCTGCACTTCACTGGGCGCCTTGGCATCCTTGCAGCCCGCTCCAGCCCCTCGCGGTCCCGCTCCGCCCTCCTCCCGCTCGCTCAGCTACAGGGACGGCCGGCCCAAGGCTGGACGCGGCGTTCCCACCGCCCCGCCCGGAAGGAGGGCCCAGGAGGGAAGCCGGTTCCCCCACAGCCGCCCCGGACCCGGTGCGACGCCGGGCCGAAGCCTCAGCGGGCCGGGACAAGGGGTGCTGGAGAGGTTCCCGGCCCGTCGGGTCGAGCCACCAGAATCCCTCACGGATCTCTCCCCTCCTCCCTGTCAAGTTTCTGCTCCGAGTCCCAGCTTTCAATCCCCGGGCCTCCCCTGCCCCGGGGCGGGCCTTCCCCCTTCCCTACCACGCGCCCGGCCGAGCCCACCTCCGCTCCCCGGCCCGACTCCAGTACCTGCACGTCCTCATTGCGGAGCTCGTCGATTAAGACCGCGATCGGGTAGAGCGAATCGTCTCCATCTCCGCCCGCTGCCCCCTGGCCGGTGCCGGGCCCCACCACGCCCGCCATGTTTTTTCTCCTCCGCTTGGTCGCCGCCGCCCGCTTCGCGCCCAGGCCCCGCCCCGTGCCCAGGCCCCGCCCCGCGCCCGGAGAGGCGGGGCTAAGACCCATGCTCAGCTGGTGCTGAGGTCGGGGAACCAAGTGCTTGGCCGGCCGGTGGAGGCCCCATCCCGGACCCCGTTGCCGGAGCTGCAGGTCTGAACTCCAAAAGACAGGTGGGCTGAGAAAGCGAAAGAAGCCCGCGTGTCCTTTCCCCAGGCAAAAGAAACAGGGGCAGGGATTCATCCTGCTCATGATGATCTGAAGGCGTCGGGGACTTACCTGAGTGAACCATGCTGTGCCCTCTTAGGACTCAGGCGGACCAAAGAGGATGCCCAAGGACAGGAGGAAAAAAGATTTAGCGCCTCTCCTGACTTCATCCTGGCCATTAGGGTCTCCAGTCCTAATTTCCCCGCTATCCTCAAGCTTCCACAAAACCCCTCCACCTCTTCCTCCGGCCTGTGCGCCAGAATTGTATCTGGCTCCTGCTCCGTAAGACAAATAACGCGGGCGGTGAGAGAAAATGAACAGTGCTATCCAAACTCCCCAGTCAATATTTTTTCCGCTTTCTCCATGCAAGCTGTTAAAAACATGTTGCGCTCTTGTTTTTGTGTTTCTTTTCAGTTTGGTACTGGAATGGTGCCTTCTGTTGTATTTTCTTCCTCCCATTTTTTAGGTCTTTAGCATGCTAGAAGTACAACAATCAAGCAAAACTAGGGCAAGCTTTAATCCTTCCAAATTGGGTGGCGTGGCTACTTTGCTTGTACAAGAAAGGCTAAACTGACCTCTCTAGAACTCCAAGAGTCCTCAAAGGCAGCAGTGGCAGGAGGTGAGGGTATGGGAGGGCTTTCTTACAAAATTTAGTGCGAAGTTTCCATTTACCCGTGTTAGGGCAGCACGGAATAACTAGAATGTCCCTTTTTGTTTGTTTGTTTTGAACTATAATTTAAGCAGCTTAGATTGATAGCTACCTATGGTGATCACAAGCTCTGAAATGGTAATTCTGTGTTTGATTAATTAAAAAAAAGGAAAATTATTAATAAATCTAATTTAGGAGACTTTTTTTAAAAACATGGGGTTCTTGGAAGTAAACACAGTAGATAAGGCTTTTGATCGTAGTGAAAGTTTGGGAACCAATGGATCTGAACAGTAATTCTCAATTTAGGTTTGTGCATGTGTTCTCTAGGGTTTTAATTTTGTCTTTTTTTTTTTTAATATTTATTTATTTGGCTGCATCCGGTCGTAGTTGTGGCACGCGGGATCTTCCTTGCAGCATGCAGGAACTTTCTTTGAGGCGCCTGGGCTTCTCTCTAGTTGTGCATGGGCTCAGTAGTTGCAGCACGCGGGCTTAGTGGTTCCGTGGCATGTGGGATCTTAGTTCCCTGACCAGGGATCAAACCCACGTCCCCTGCATTGGAAGGCGGATTCTTAACCACTGGACCACCAGGGAAGTCCCTAATTTTGTTTTCATTTTGATAATTATTTTCTAGATTTGCATAAGCATATTCTGGATTATTTGGATGACTACTTTATAACCTGGTATTGCCACGTGATCTCAATACCTGCATTTGCATGTGTGTTCATTGCTGCTTTTATTGTTCTGGGATCATGAGAAAAGAACAGAGGTGGATTTAAAATGAAAATGGTGTTTTCAAGCACAAAATGAAAGCCAAATCACATCATAGGACTGCACTGTCACAGTAGTTCTAACAGAAAAGTGGTGAGAAAATTGAGATAATATAGGTCACTTGGTGGCATAAGCATGTTGAACTCAAAAGAAGCTGAGCTTTCGCAGGCAATAACATAATCACAATACAAGGGATAATTTAGTCTCAGCAAAATACATCATTTGCCATGTTAAATTACTATAATATTATTATGAGTAGTATTAGTTTTGTGGTTTCATTTGTATTTAACTTGTAAATCTATTTTGGTTTTTTTAGTTGTATAAGAACTATAAATAAAAGAACATTATATTCCTACTTTATATTTGTAAATTTAAATAACATGGTAATAAAAATAATTTAAGTAAACTTAGGGTTTTCAAGATTTTTTTCCTTAGAAATGGATCCAAATACTACTCGTTTGAGAAGCGGAAAGTTAATAGGTTTTTTGATTTAGTACTTTACCAGTTAGGAGATCAGAGGGGGCTCCTATTGGCATGGGGAGGAGAAATCTGTTCCCTTATAGTTTATGTGAAAAGGCTTCAGAAATGATAAAGGAAGCAAGCGCAGAAAGAAGCACATTAAGTCAGTCCCACACATATCATCTCTAGATATTAGCTCAGGCTTAGACGAGCTTCGGTATGCTAAACAAAAACTAGCACACTGATGGATGCTAAGCTATTTTGTTTAAATCTCAAATATGCTTTGCTTACCCAAGCACCATGAATTGGACACCTATGGAATAACACAAGCTGAGAAAATAGGCCCCAGAAAATTGCCCGGTTTGAGAGTCATCAATTCTGGACTTCAGTTCCCACCTCTGTCTCTGACTTATCGTGACTTACCTCTCCCTATGCCTCAGTCCCACCTCCCACCCCCTCACCCCCAATAAAATGGAGCTAACCACCTCTGATTCCCTCTCTAGTTACTGCGATGATGTGAGGATGAAACAGGTAGTAAATGCGGAGATGCTAGTAAATCCTTCAATAAAGTGATTAAAACAAACAGACTGCAGCAGAAAGAGGCTATTTCAAACACTGGGCTGAATGGAAACTGGAACTAAATCTAAGACTGTCTTTTGGGGAATGTAGTCCACTGACCATCTGAATCACCTAAAATGCTTGTTAAAAATGCAGATTCCTGGCCTCCACCCCGGATCTACTGAATCAGAATCCCTGAGAATGGGGCACATTTTGCCGTGCACCCCTGGTGATTTTAATGTTCACTGATGTTTGAAAGTCATTGATTTTAAAAATTCATCTGGAAAAATAATTTCCATGTCAACAAAGAAGCATCTGCTCATGGAGAGTCTGAAAAGTCTGCTCAGGTAGCCTTTGGAGGCCACCTCTGTCCAAAAAAAGCAAATGACAGCTACAGCTGCTTATCACTAAACAATTCTGTCCCTTTTGGTTGTGGTTTTTGCCAGATTATAATGATCCCTCTTTCGCGTGATTCCTGGAAGCTAGCAAAGCACTGCAAATACAGTCCTGTGGCACTGAGCTGTTTCTATATCCTCCTCCCCCCTCTGTTGCTCTCTCTGGTTCTCCTTTCCACGTCCCACACACACCACAAGAAACTAGTGACCAGGGAGCACCAGAGGCAGCCGCTGAGATTAGGCTGAGGATTTAAGGCAACCCTTGGGAAACAACGTGACATGCTCAGCACAAAAGCACTGAGTTCTGACACCCACATACAGTTCACTCATCAAATGAATCAAAGGAAGACAAGGTTAGACTTGCCAGTTCCCGTCAGATGAAGCATGGAGAATACAGAGAAGCACAGGCAGATGGGATCAACAGCTCTCAGTGTCACAGCAGAAAAGGGTCAGTCCTGAGGAAGCTTGGATGACATTGGCGTATCCTCCTGCCTCTTGCCTCACGTTTATTAAGGTTGCCTCTTCCTCACAGAGCTTTGCAAATAAGCACTCATTCAAGGGCTGATCTGATCCACAGAGTCACCCTACTGGGAGAAGGCTGAGCACAGGAGAGAGAACTATGTGTAGGTGGTTCTCTCAGGGCAGACCCAGAAGTGTCATCCCATTGAGAAGGCCGTCAAGGAAGTGGTGGGTGGCCCAGTTCATTCACAGAAAACCTGAGGCACATACAGGCATTTTCCAACTCTCTTCATTTAGCAAGATGACCCTGGGAAAGTGATTCCCAGGTCTGTACTTAATTCACTGCAGAGTAGTCATTATCACCGTAGCATTAATGATATTTCCAATTTATATTTATACGAAGAATGTCTTCATTCTGTGGGACTCAAATATTTTCCCCTCAACTTTACCTCAATATTTTCTCCTTTTTTCTCTTTTCCACTTTGTGGCAAAATTTTAATCCCAATATTATGGCTGGGAATACTTGACAAAGAGAAAGAGACTTTACCTGGACCCACACAGTGACTCAGAAGAAGCTATAGAACTCATAATCAGGGATTCTCACTGTCCCTTGCTTTATCCCCTCCCTCCGTGCCACAGCTTATCACCGTAGGTAAAATTGGATTTCCAGAGCAAAACTTTGTTTGAATTCTTGGGAAGAACAAATCAAAGAAATGAGACAGTTCTGATTCAGGGCAGTCTATACAGTGGTTACGAGAGTATACAGTGGAATCAGGAAGACCTAGATTGACATCCCAGCTCTACCAATTACTAATGTGTGACTTTGGGCAAATAACTTATCCTCTCTGAATCTTGGTTTCTTCATCTGTAGAGTGGGGCTGTAAAGCTTACCGCATGTGGTTAAGATTAAATAATTCACATAGAGTGCTTAGATTAGTACCTGACAAGAGTAAGCCCTCAGATATTAGCCATTAATAGTTATCATCTACTGAGGAAACAGAGGCAGGAAAGAAAACATTCCAATCAACTGAGCTTTAGCAACAAAGAGGACCAATGTGAAAGGATGATGAAATCTACATGATTTAGAGTCAGAAGACCTGACTCAAGGCCTTCCAGAAGGCTTTCTCATTGGTAAGATAGGGACAAATCTTACCTTACTTCTCTCTTGGGGTTGTTGTGAGGAATAAGATCCATACTGTAAAGTACCTTGTAAATGGTAGGAACGACACAACTGTTAGCAGTTACGTTTTTGATTTCCAGGGGCTCACTGAATCACTGAATCTGGTGCCCACACCAAACACATAAAGAGAACACCTGGAGACCTAAGTTCAAGGTCTGTCGGCCCCCAATTCCCAAAGAACAGCAGTCAGAATTAGTACTTCCCCTGACCACAAGGGTAGATTTAAGATACAACAAATCTGGAGATCAAGCAGACACGGTGACCTTTCTCAAAAGTCTTAGGCCCCTGAGTCCTATTATGGGCCCTAACATTCTTAGGACAGACCCCTGGTTATCTTGCCAGATGCTATACACAGCCCCAAAAAAACCTTTGTTACAGTGTTAAGTGAAAAAGCAAGGTACACAGTGTTATTGAAATTCTGGTACACAGTGTAATTTAAACTGAAAATGTTCAGAATTAATAGATTACTCCTAAATAGTTAATATCAAAATATCTTAAGATTTAAAAAAAAAAAGCAACTGCCAGAGCAACGTATATAGTATCTTACTATTTGTATAAAATAGAATGCACATACATGTGCTTGTATAAGCATTAAAAAAAATCTCTAGAAGAACACACATGACTAACCACATTGGTTGATTATGGGTATCTGGGAAACAGAAATGGGAGATTTTTCAATTTTTCCATTTATCCTTTTGTTTGTTTGGTTTTTACTATTTACTAAACTCCAGATTTTATTCAAATTTCATCCATTTTTCCACTAATGTCTTTTTTTCTGTTTCAGGACCCAATCCGGAATATCACATTGCATTTAAGCTTTTTGAATACTGAACCATAAAAATTATTACATATTCAAACGAACACACCTTCTGGCTCTTGGTTACCACACTGTAGACTGCACTCTGCCTCCCCCTGGTTGGTTTCCCCTGTGACATCCATACATGTGTATTAATAGTCTCCTCCTGCCAGCTATTCCCTATCTAGCCCTGCTATGTCCACGGGGTAGAGTCCAGATTCCCTTCTCCCTTATTTTTGTAAGCCCTCATCACCATGTATTGTACTACACCCAGCCAACGTAAGTAGCTTCCAGCATCAGGGCATACTGTCCCCAGACCCCAATTAGGCAGAGGTTTGATTTAGCAAAAGCAGGGATTACTTAAAATATTCCAGGTCCCCTAAAAGCTTTTCCCTGTGGTGTCCCCTGAAGATGGTATTCTTTCCCATTTTAAAAAAAGTATTTATTTATTTATTTGGCTGCGTCGGGTCTTAGTTGCGGTAGGCGGGATCTTTGTTGCGGCACACTGGCTTCTCTCTAGTTGTGGCGCACAGGCTCTAGAGCATGCAGGCTCAGTAGTAGTGGCGCACAGGCTTAGTTGCCCTGCAGCATGTGGGATCTTAGCTCCTTGACCAGGGATCGAACCTGGGTCCCCTGCACTGGAAGGCAGATTCTTAACCACTGGACAACCAGGGAAGCCCCCCCCCCTTTTTTTTTCTCTGATCTGCCCAACAGAACTGTTAGGAAAAAGGTCACAGGAGTAAGAAAGAAGCAGTGCCAAGACCCCTGGACACACCATTCACATCTCAGCAGAGATTCAGCTGGGACTGTAGTCAGAAACCAGAATTTCCACTGACTTCTAGGACTTCAGGAAATCAGCTCCCTTTCTCATCTAGCTGTGTGAAATTAAAATTAGCTGAGGGCTCACAGTGTTCTAGAAAATCCCCTACAGATAAGAGTGGGCATCTTCAGGGTGGTATGGCAATAGACATACAACACAGAAACAGACTCACAGACTTCAGAAACAAACTTATGGTTACCAAAGTGGAAAGGTGGGGGGAGGGATAAATTAGGAATTTGGGATTAAAAGATACACACTACTCTATATAAAATAGATAATCGACAAGGACCTACTGTATAGCACAGGGAACTCTACTCAATACTCTGTAATAACCTCTATTGGAAAAGAATCTGAAAAAGAATGGATGTATGTGTATGTATAACTGATTCACTTTGCTGTACACCTGAAACTAACAGAGCATTGTAAATCAACTATACGACAATATAAAATAAAAATTATTAAAAAAAAAAAAGAAAGAAAAGAAAAGCCCCTACAAAGACTGAACACTCTGTCTTACTAGGACAAGCTCTGGGCTCTGATTATGGAAGGCAGAATAAGAAGGTGGTTGAAAAAGTGACATGACTAAGACTAGACCCTGTTCTTATCTCTGCCCATCTAGCCATTCCAGACACCTGAGCACAATACCCAAACAAGAGGTCATGAAATAGGGAGAGTACGATCATGGTTACGAGAGAGGGTCTGGAGCCAGACAGACTGTTTGGGTTTGAATCCCAGGTCTGCAACTTTCTACCCAGGTGATCTTGGGCAAGACATTTAATATCTCTGAGTATCAGTTTCCCCATCTTTAAAAGGAGGATAATAGTTACCGAGCTCACAAGGTTGTTGTGAGGATTATGTGAGAAAAAGAAGCAACTTGAAACCTTCTTGACATATAGTAAATGCTTAATAAGTGTTAGCTATTACTCGTATTATTTCTGCACAGAGCAAATCTGATGATCTAGAAGGTAAAAAAAACATAAAAGGAAAACAAGAAACCCCCCAAATGACAAAAACCCCAAACCTCAATCTATTCCCCAGATAGTTCTAAGATTGAGTTCAGAAATGGGATAAAGAAGGGAAATCTTCCTTCTTTATCAAAGAGCTGAACTTGTCTGTCCCTAAAGGCCTAAATCTGCCTAAGTGGATACCCTATACGTTTAAATGCAAATTCTACTTCCTTCTGCAAATGTTTGCTTTTCACCCCACGACCTACACATGAGGAGAAGTCAAAGGTATTCTCAGACCCTTTACTTTATAGGGGCTCAGCCCCTTCTACCTTAAGTTGAGCTACTGTGCTGTAGATAATGTGTTGGCATCTGATGGAGGAGAGAACTCTGAATATTCATATAGCCTTTGAGTTGCCTTTGATATCAATAAGTTAGCAGAGGAAAAGTTAAGACTGCTTTGCTCATGTCTGGAAACTTGAAAATGAGTCAATGGCTGGTAATTACCCCTAAAAGTAGCTGCCTCCCCCTCTCAACCAAACACATATCTTTTACTACCTATGAATACCATCAAGGTCATGTCAACAGAGGTAAAATTAACTGGGAAGAATTGACCTGTGGATCATTTACCAACCAGGGAATCACTGTTAGCAGTGATGATCCAGCTGTCACAAATTATGGTCACGGTTTTCTCCAGGAAAATTTTGTAATTATAGAAATATAGGAGCGTAATTCTAAAGTATACAGATTCTAAAGAAATGCAACTCAGATATTTCAGTTTACACTGGAATTTTGACACCAAGGATACAGCAAATAGTGGAACTAATTAGATTCCTGGAGGAAGAGGAGAGCTGAAATTTTTAGTGAGAACAGGCTGCCCTCTGCTGGACACTAGGGCACTGCAGACAAGGCTGCCTCGAGTTTTCAGAAACTGTGATACTTGGGAGTAAAACAAAAACAAAACCCAAAAAGCATGGCAACAAATTTAAACTCTGAGTTCTATTTTTTAGAATATCACAGACTCTGGGAACACAGTTACAGAAAAAAGCCCAAGGAAAGGGGAAGGGGCTGAGTTTTTTTTTAAAATTCACAAGATTCTTTTATAAATGTAGCACTGTAAAGCCAGCCTCCTTTTCTACAGAACTCCACAAATATTTCACAGGCAAGAAAAAATGGGAACATATTATAGGAAATACCAAGGAGGCTTAGAGACATATTGTTAATAGGGAGACAAGGAGCAAGACCAATTCCTGAATGATACATGGTGTTTTCTTGCTGGTTGAGTGAACACGTATCAGGTCATTTCTCTCAAAATGAGATTAACCTTTGCTCTCATGTCTGCGGAGGGGAGGGGCGGGTAGCAGCAGCTCCAGAGAAGCTCCAAAGACCAGTGGCAGAATAACAAAGGGGAAGTCTTCACTGTACTTGTCTCAAACAAACAGATAAGTATATAAGATCGACAAAGCAGCCTCCCTCAGTGTGCCCTGAGCAGGAGGGCTTAAGACCCACACACATTTTTTTTTTCATTCTCCTATTCAAGACAACCACAGGTCCTTATCTGAGGAGGCCAAGAGGGTTTGAAAAAGGCCAGGCAGTCTTCCTGAAGGTTGGATCTGCCAGCTCAAACTCTCTCCTCCCATATAATAAATAAATTAAATGGCACTTGAATGGGTCTGAAATTGCCAAAATTAGTCATTCCTTTTTTCCAGATTGTTATCATTCAAATGTACTGAGATGAGAGGATCAATGAGAAGGGAACTAGAGTAAATTATTAACATCCATTAGTGTGCTTCAGTACCACATTAGTTAATTGTTTCCCAGAAAGCGGGGCCCAGAGAGAATGAGAGACGGGACAGGTAAGGTTTGATAGGGCAGAAAAAGCAGAGAAAAGGGTCTGGGGAGGGGAAGAGGCCTGGGTTAGCAGGGGTTGTAATTGGAAAAAGACACCAAACATTTTGCTGACTTAATTATCTTTGATCTTTTGTGTGATTGTTTGCTTTCCAGTCTCTAATATCAATAGCAGTGAGTAATTAGAAAAATCACTTAAGGAGTTTAAAAAAAAATAATAATAATAACGATGACTAGGCCCATCTTGGGCCACTAACTCAGAATTCCCTGGGAGGAAGGGGGTGGGTCCAAGCAGACAGTGGCAATTTTTAAAGGGTCCCCAGGTGATTCTTCCGTGGAGCTCCAGTTGAGAATTACTGCTCTGTGGGTCACATCTTCTCCAGCATTGAGTATAATGCTGCTGAAGCAGCCTAGCAAACAGACCAGAAACCATACCCTTCTCATTTGGCAACTTGGAATTCGAGGGTTAAAATGGCAAATTACAGGCCAATGGCACCAGTTGCCAAATACTGATTCTGCAGGCAAATAAAAGTCAAAGATAATCCTCCTAAGGCAGTAAACGGCTGGAATCCATGGTTGTGGTCTGCAAAAAACCCTTGTCAGAAGAAGTTACTTTTATCTCACACAATCTTTTGGCTGATAGGAATTTCTAGGCATGTCAAGGCAGAACATGCAGCCCAGAAACTAGAAGCAAAAACAAACCCAAAACCCCTACTACCTTGAAGTATTTTATAAAGATACCTTAAGATTTCTTTAAATATTTTAAAGAAATGCTCATACTTAGGTATGCTATTTAACCCAATTGTTAATTTAATCACGAGCTGTTTATTCTAAGGAGCTACAATAGGAGTTCCCAGTCTGCCTGTCGTCTCACTACAATTCTGTATTCTCACATCCCTTATCTGAATGTCTCTCATTTCATTTATCAAATCTGTTGGTTATAATTTGTTTCAATGCCAGGTCTGTGGTGAACTCCAGGGCTGAAGAGAGCCAAAACAGCTTTCAGCTGCAAAAAACCACTTACTACTTGATATTATTGAATTTGAACGTATCACTACGAAGTCATCTTGCAGTTAGACTTCCTTTTCCTAGGAGGGCATGTATCTGGTAGGAACCGAGCATCTCCTCACACCTGGACGAGAGGCTTTCTGCTCCAAATTCATTCAGAAGGTGTTGTGGGCTGTCTGACCCTCCAAAACCAAGTAATGATAAAAATATTCAATAAAGGTACACAATCTCTCTTTTTCGAAGGTATTCTGAGGAATCCTCCTTTGTGTGAAAGCATGTGTCCTTCAGAATTCCTAAAATATACATAGCATTTAGCCTCATTCACATCTTCCAAATTGCCCTTTGAGTTACTATAGGGCTCATGACTTGCTCTATTTTCTGTGGCCTAAAATCGACCAAGTTGAAAGCAACAGCTGTATTTTTGTTGCAGGTTCCTTGAAGTGTGACATGGTCTTTGCCCCCAGACGTGCCAACAATGTTCTTGAGAGACAGGTTTGCAAGGGTTGCATGTTAAGGTTCTATGTCGTTAGTAAAGACACTAGGTACTCAAGAGGGTTCAGGAAGTAATCACAGGGGTCTGAAGTCTAGAAAGACTTCATAAAAGAGAGGGAGACTCAAGCTGGCCCTAAAAGTAAGAGAAATAAACAGGGAGAAGGATGACCTTCTAGGCGGGGAAAAGAAATTCATTAGGGCTGTGGACTTCTCCCTTCTGGAATTATATTAATAAAATATCCTTCTCTAAAACAACTTGAAAGAAATAATCAAACCAAGTTTCCCGGGCATTTTGGGTCCTATGGAAAGAAAACTGGTAACCAGTGGTACTAAACCAGATGGCTACTAGAAGTTGTTGGCTGTAAGGTGCAAGATACAGGAATGATGTTAGATATTCATTCACAAAAAAAGTTTTATTGCTCCTGACAACCCCTGACAAAGTGGAAAATTACCTAAATGTTAGATATTACTAGATCACATTTCTATGAATATTAAGACTCTCAAAGCCCAGAGATTCTTAATCCAAAAACATAACATGGACCCAGAAACTCTCTTTTAGGCACAATGTTGACACACTGAGTAGTTCCCACTGTGCTTGGTTTTTCCACAAAATTAAACTAACTCTCACTGGGTTTTCCAATGGCTTCTTGCCAGAGTTTTCAGAATAAACATTCTGGACTATTTGGTCTACAGAGGGCAGGTCTATACACTGAAGGATGAAAGTGGGGGTGATGGAATGAGTTGAGCTCCTTCAGGTTCCAATCGCCACCAAAGATTTAAAAGCTAAAAGCAAAAGAGAAAATATCAGCTTAATAAAAGGAAAATCAAACTGCCAAGATTTATTTAACTTTTTCTTTCACAGAAAATACAAGTATGTAATGTAAACACTGACATGTGAAATAAAGTACAAGGATCAGGAAGACAAATGAATTGAACAATACTCTTGCTTCAACACTGTAGTGCTTCCTGATGTCACTTGCAGCATGAATCTCACGGTTGAATAGATTATATACTGGAAAAATTAAAGGCAACATTCATTTAGATTTATCAAAACACCAGAGAGCCTCTGAAACCCAACAATGCCATATGGAAGTCAGATCTTTCTGTTGCAAAAAAATTACAGCGGAGCACATGTCCATTTATCTATTTACCCAAGGCATTTAATGTAGGAGCCTAAGAATGAATTAATGCATGAGCTTAATATGGCTATGGAGGCAAAGATTAAACTGTGCCTCTTTTCGCTCTTCAGAGAAAATAAAATTAACCAAATTTAAAGCAGAGCTGCCCAACACTGGCCAGAAGACAGCACAATCACGGTGAATTCTTATTTCAATAAATCCCACAAAATGCAAAACACAATAAAGGATTTCCATTTGTGCTTTGCCCAAATGGTCAATCCGGATCTAATGCTGCAGAATTACATGGGGTTTTGAAGGTTCTTTCCCAGAACTCCAAACTAGAAAAAATGACCCAAATAAATGGTTGGGATCAAGAACCACCTTGATTTAAAACAGAGAATCAGTTTCTACACTTGAATTCAGTAATAAAGAGTGTGGGCTTCACTTTTCTGTTATAATCTCAAGAGATTAAAATGAGTGGTCTTTCTTATCAGATGACACGTACCAGTTGACAGGTATACTTTGATAACAGATGCTACTACACATACTGGTTCAGTAATAGGACTCAGTGTTGTGAGATCTGGGGTTCAGACAAGGCTGCTTAAGATCTAGAGATCAGAGAGCCCCGGAATTGCCAATACACCCAACTCCCTCGCTCAGCTCCATAATCAAAGGTTGTTACCAATAAGCTGTAGACCTTCATTCATTCCTTGACAGTCAACAATCTGTGGAGAAAAACGTACCTGAGATACTTTATCCTTACAGTGAGCAGAGCGGTCAGTTCATGCTGAACACTGATTCTCTGGAGGAATGCTACTCTCACCAAGTGTTTTGAAACTCTCTTCCCAGGCAAAGCTAACCTCCCTGTATTGCTGAGGTGGAGATGTTTTAACGTGTTTATATACCATGTGAAAAACACCTTCACAACAAAAAAACATTCATTTTTATATCCCTTACCCATCGAATTTGGCAGAGTGTTGTGCAATTTACTGTGCTCTCACCAAAGATATTCATAGAACAGAGCAAACCGAAATCAGGTTTTAAAAGGGATAGCAACTGATATTCCCAAGGAATACCTAGATTGATCATGACCTTTTTTGTGCTATATTACAGTAAGTTCTTGCTCAGAAGGCTTTTTTTTTTTAACATGCAACATGATAAAATGGATCAGCACTGTACCACTTTGATTAGAAAAAAGCCACTCACCATGGACCTCCATTACTGTACTCTCTCATTTACCTCGGCAAAAAAAAAAAGAGAGCTCTAGCCACTGTGAAGGACAGTGCACTATTACTGCAGGTATGGCAAGATATTTCACTAAAAATTCTCCATCCTATAGTCAGACCACATGTGCCAATATTTGCCTTGGGAAACAGTAATCAAGTATTGAAAATTAAATACAAAAATCTTTAAAGCAGCGAGTGGGACCCCAGTTTATCTTCACTCTCCAGTTATCATTGTTCTATGCTATCTAGACCTACTGACTCACAATTCTTCAACCCCTCCCCAGATATTCCTTTAGAGGGGATCTGAATGAGAAGACTCTTTATATGGTAACTAGCCATTTCTTCCCTTGTCACTTCCCCTCTCTTGGAATCAGTTCCTACTGAAAATCCCTTCTCTTTGAAAAATGAAAGATGGAAACTCTGAAAAATGAATGCATCCTATTTGCAGATACTAGACACAATCACCCTTAGGGAAATAAGGCACTATAATGTGACCCCAGATTGACTATAGGAATGGAACTGGTATTGGATCCTGTGTGGCTGCAAAGGAGCTTGACTTCCAAACATGAGCACTACTTTCCTGCCACAGGCCAGGTTGCATCCCAGAGTACCACGATGATGGTCTAACCAACAGGCAGACTGGAGGCTCCAAAGAACTCACAGAAACACAGATAAAATTCTTCCTTAAAATAGAAAGTTACGTTATCAATTAGGTCTCTGGCCAACCTCATCATTCTTTCAAGTAATGTTTTCATAGTCAAGTGAGGAGTAGGGACCAGCACTGGATGAGAAGTTAGGCAACCCAGGTTCTGGTCCTAGCACTACTACTTATTGGCTGTGTGGCCTTGGGCAAGTCACCTTACCTCCCCCTGCCCCCTGCCCCATAGTCTCAGTTTCTTCATCTGTAAAATGGGGATAAAACCACTTGCTTTGTCTACCTCACGTCATGACTGTGAGGATCAAATGAGATAATGTGAAAGTGCTTTGTAAACTATGAAATACTGTGTGTAAAAGCAAAGTAAAGTATATACTTATGTTTTAATTAAGTCCTTATCATTGCCTATTTGACTAGAGGTGCCCCATGCAGGATGAGCTTTGCAATAGACATACTCAAAAACAGGTGCCATGAATATACACTGGTCTTTTTCACTAGGGTTGTTTAAAAAAGGGAGATTCTTAATTTCCTCAGAAATGGCCTCAGAATAAATTACTTTAAAATGTGATGTCATCCAAATCTACCAACTGATAGAGTTAATTTTCTCCACGTATGTCCTGTACAGCTATAGTCTGGTCTGTTGATACCTTTATACAGGGAAGTCTTGAACTCAAGAAACAGCATGCTAAAACTTAAAAAACAAACAAACAAAAACCCAAACCCATATAGTTACAGTTTGTTGTAAAGGAAACAAGATGAAAGCAAGAGGCATCCTATGTAATGAAATTAAGCCACAGTTCCTCAACTGGTTGCCTTTTTCCTGAGATACCTCCAGGGCAGGGTCCTGGTCCTGTGACATGCTTTAGAAAAGCTTAGTCTTGCTGGAGGTGAGAAGGACATGTAGGTTGGCAATTAGGCTGTGCTCGTTTTCAGCACTAGGATTGGAACGAGAAGGTCTGCTAGGAGCTGCCAAAGAGCTTTGGTGGAGAAGCTCATACGGCCCAAGGGAGGCTAGTTCTTGGATGCCAAGCCAGAGTGTGTAGAACAGTTCAACACAGACATCCAGTCCCAGGATTTTCAGTTCTTCCTGAAAGCTGGTTCTACTCTTCTCCGGTCTAGCAAAATAATTGAACAGAAGAAAAACAATGAGATGTGGAGCAATGTATCTACCCGGACTTTAGGGCCTTTCTCCACCTAGCTGCACAAAGTATACATGCAGAACAGAGACACACATTAAGAAGTGAATGTGATTGACTCTGACAAAGCCCAAAGAGCCCAGATTCCAGTATTCTTGTCAGACGGCTTTTATTACAAATGTTACAAACGATGACTTGGAGGGATTCCTGTCAGTGGAATTACCAGTTAACAGGATGGTTGTCCTTTGGGGCCACAGGCATGGTGCTAACCTCCACTTTTCTTCCTGATTTGCTTTCCTTTCCGGGGTTTGAGGATGGTGTAGTTTGCATACACTGTATACTGATCTGACAGGAAGGGAACATAGAATGCCCGCAACAACTTTGAAGATCTGAAAAACAAGAGAAAAAAGAAAAGACAGAATTTTATCATTTGAGAGAATTTACTAATGTATTGAAAAGGATTAAAGGAAATAAACGAAGCGCTATGGTGAGGATTATATTTTATACAAGCAGCACAGAAAAGTCTGTTATTTAGCTACTAGATCTTGATAAAAGACTTAATCAAGACCAAGTACCTTCTTACCTGCACCCAAATGATAGCCTCTCTATTAAGCCACAGGATATCCTTCAGAATAACTCTAGGTCTGCACTTTGCATTAGAATTTGCCATAGAAAAATTCCAATTCAATCAAAGGACTGCTATTACAGAAATAAATTCTTAACACCTCAAAGGTTTCTGTACCTAAGAAACTGTAGAGATGCCAAAATGCTCAAATGATCCTGACTCTGGCTCTAAGTTTTCCTAGAGAGCTGGAGAAAACTGTGTTCTGGGCTTCCTGTGCGTACTGTTCTGGCAATTCTTAAGTCAAAGAGAGAATCTTTTTACTTTTTACTAAAATATAGATAGGAACAGCTAAAAACCTGAATTTCTCACAAGTTTCTAAAGAATGTGAAAAATACCTCACATTTATTGAATACCTAGTATTGAACAGGCACTGGGAAAAGTGCTTACACTTTTAAGGATATTATTTAATCCATCTGATAACCCTATGAGGAAAGTGATATTATCCCTATTTTATAGATGGGAAAATGAGACTTACATAGATTAAGTAACTTGAGCAGGGTTACACAGTAAGTGATAAAGCCCTCATTCAAATCCAGATTTGATTCCAGGTTCTGCACTCTTACCACTCTGGTTTATCCTGCATCCCAGGAACAGGCTAACAGGATTCATCACTTACTAGAAAAAGCGGCAGTGATAGTTTTAAATTCTATACAAAGTATTACTTCTTGACTATGGTTTCTGAGTCTACAAACCAAAAGTTGGCCCTGCAACTGCCAACCTAAATGAGGTGGCTGAAGGGTGTTCCACTGCCAGTCCTTTTCCAGACTCTCAATTTGTAAATGTCATGTCAACGTGGCATTTGTACTGGCAGCCTACCCCTGAGTTTGGCAGACTCCTGCAATGCCTGCACACAATGATATCGTGCTTGGCATACACACCTCTTAGAGATTCTCCCCAACTGGGATGCTGGCAGTGCTCTGTGCTCAACAGAGATGCACTTCACTTCAACAGCTAACAGCTCAAGGGCTTTGATAGAGAAAAGAGGATTAGAAGAGAGACACACGAGATAAAGCAGGACTCCTGCAAACAGAATGAACAGGAGGAGGAAGCACCTACCTCAGTCAAATAAGAAGTTAATTTATTCTTTCTGTCCGTGCTGCACAGATAAGGGGAAGGTCAGAACAGAAAGTTGTAAGCTGGAGCAAACTCCTGCAGGCTTCAGTGTAGTAAAGAAAGGCTAGACCGAATTAAACGTTATTTCCATTCCAGTTGACTCCACACTAAAAGCTCCACTAATACAGTCAGTATATATTTCCGGTCAACTCAGTCCTTGGTATAACATTAGGTCCATTGGGCCCAATTTTACTTTCTTTTTGGAACTATTCCTTACTACTTGGGAGGACTGTTATTTCATAATTTTATTCTTCTTAGAGTCTTCCGAACAACAAAGAGAAATTATACTTATTATCAAAAATAGAGTAAAACTCATTCTATCTTGTAACTACCATATGGGTCCAGCACAAGCTTTTACAAATTTAAGCTATATTATTGAATCTTAGTGGTCTTTTTTTTTTTTTTTCCTACATCTTGGATTATTTACAACTATGCTTTAAAAAAAAGACAAATGATAAGAGAAAGGAAGAGTGATGAAATCCCCAAAAAGGAAGATGCAAAAGTGATTCAATTACATTATCCTTCAATTTTCTCACTGCACTGTCCAAAGTATGCGTCATCTTTCAATAAGGTACAAGAGACTTGAGACACTATCTTTGTAGTCTGCACTTAGCTTTAATTGAGCACAGCTGAGAGTTCAGAATTTTAAAATTTTCTGTCCATAATGCCAATGAGAAGAAAATTGACAGAGGAAGACATTTCACAATTAGACAAATCAGAAGATGAATGCAAAGAGACAAATAGCAGCACTTAAGACTCTAATGATGATGGTAACATTTATCAAAAAGGCAAAATTTCAGACTATGAGTCTTTAGATGACCACATACTAGACAAATTTTCTAACTCAAGAAATGATGAGTGAACAGTATATTTCTAAGAACAAAAAGGAAATAGGTGTTCTCATTCAGTTAGTCATTCAACAGGAAGGACTTTGGAGGGATTCAGAATGAGCCTCCCCAAAGCATACAGCTTTAGCATGCAGATTATTTTGAGTTGAAGATAAGGCCCAAGAGACACAGGAAGAACTTTCTCCCTCCCCCTTAACTACCTAAAAGAATCTAGATAGGGAAGCTGGCTCAGAGAGAGAGGTATTACCAGAGATAATTTTTTATCTGAATGACATATCTGTGTGGCAGGGAAAACATCTGCCCTTCTTACTGTCCTGTGAATGACCCTCCTCCCCTCCAAAGCCCCAGGCCTCTATCCTGTTCCTTAGCTCAGGATGGCATATAAGCCTCAACTGCCTGAGGCTTGTCTTTGGGTCTCTTATTTTTATGGAGCTCCTGTACATATGAAATTAAATTGGTTTTTATCTTGTAAATCTATCTTACGTCAATTTGATTATTAGGCCAACCAAAAGAACCTAGAAGGGTAGAAGGAAAAGTTTTGCTCCCCTACGACTTCATCATGCAATATTTTGCGACAAGAACTTGGACTATCCTGTTATGCTAAAAGGGCATATGACTACATTCTTTTATCTTTTATGGGGTTTGTGTGCCAAATTCTATTTGATACAGTTCATGAGTGGACAAATGTTGAGGGCAGGTTAATATACAAAAGTGACTAGAAGGATACAGATAATAAAGAAATAAAAAATTCAAAAAATTGATCATTTTGATTGATGTTTATAAATCTAAAGATGAAAGTGTTTAAATTATGGAGCAAAGAAGATAGTTGTCTTCTCTTCAACAAAATTACGAGCCATTTAAGGTTTCAAAAAATTCTTCAAGTTTTGTATTTTGATAATACAAATGCAGGAAGAACCAGAAGTAACAAGCTAGAACCTATCAGAGATGTATCTGAAGTCTGGAACCAGTATTTTCAAGATGTATATATTCCAGGTTCATGCATGACAGCTGATGAGTAGTTAGTTGAGTTCAGAGGTGCCCATTTCAGGTATGTATATTCAAAACCAGGAGAATATGGAATAAAGATTGGGGATGCTACATTTATATTACTATTAAAATTTCAAATGAAGTTTTTTTAACTATCCTTTCATTATTCGTATAAGTTATTTTTAAAATAACTAAAATATATGAAAACAAAAGGGGTCTATTGGGCCAAGACAGCAAATGGTGATGACTATTTTTAGGCTGATAGGTCATGCCAAGGAGTTCATTCTAAAAGATCATTTCAGAAAACTATCTTGGGCTATACATGGGACATAATCATCATCAAAAATACTGACCTCCCTAAAATGGAAGAAGGGCCACTATGCTTTACTGTTGAATGCAAAAGGCAAGCTGAAACAAAGGTAAAAAAAAATAAAAGAGATTGGGACAAAATATTTACCATACAATTAACAGAGGAAGAGTACCTAGAATATATAAAGTATTCCTGCATTCAATAAGACAAACAACTCAAAAGGAAAAAATGACAAAGGACATAAACAGAGAAAAGAAATGTAAATGGCCAATAACCATATAAAAAATAATGTCCAATTTTACTAGTAATTGGGGAAATGTAAATCTAGATACAATTTTTCAATAATCAGGTTTGCAAAAGTTGAAAAGTCTGACAGTATCAAACACTGGCCAGAAATTAGGAAACTGACATTGCCATAAAAGTGGAAACCTGCAAGAGCCATTTGGAAAGGCAATTTTAACAATACCAATTAAAACAAAAATTATGCAGTCCCTATGATATAGCAGATGATTTTTATTTTGTACTTTGCACCATATTGCTTTTTTTAACAACCTACTTTGTTTTCCATTTGTTACAATAGAAAATTTCAAACATATACAAAAGTACATGAAATATATTACTTGTAACAATTTTTAAAAACCAGTAGACAAAGTTTTAAAGGAAACCTCAAATCCTTCAACTGAACAAACAAAAAAAACCCTATGTGCTTACTATGTGTAGAGCTTTGTGTGCTAGCCCCGAAGCCTCTGTTCTCAAAGAGCTAATAATCTATAGTTGGAAGAAACAATATGAACAACGTAACCATAATGTAGCATACACTAAATACTAAATAGCTGATACAGAAGTTCAAAGTGATAATACACATATTCAGAAGAGAGAACAAACACTGAGGGTTGCATAGGTGTGGAAGAAGCATTTACTATACATTATTCCATTTTGTCCATCCAACATTCCAAGGTACACTAGGCAAAAAAAAGCAACTTGCCCATCCATAACCAAATCTATAGGCAACTCAGGTTAAATGCGCTGTCCACTCAGCAACAACTGGAGAATGGCTTGAATAAAATCCAAACTCTAATGATCTACGAAGCCGTAGGAGATCTAGCCCTCACTTACCTGTCTCACCTCACCTTGTGCCATTTTCTTCCTTGCCCACTACACTCTCACCACACCAGCCTCCTTTCAAGTTCCTCAAAATTACAAGTTCTTTCCTACTCTCAGTGAGGATTTCAAAGTCCCACTGAATGTGTGGTTTGCAATAACCATCTTGCTAAGGACAAGCATGTGTTTGTCCCAAGAGACCCAAGAAGCACTGGGATTCTCCCATGCTTCCTCAGTGTACAAGCATAAGAAATTTGGCATCAAATTCTAGATGTGTTCAGGAAGCAAGGAGGCATTTCTAGTTAAGCCTGAACACAAAACTATATAAGAGGTGGGAACAAAATGTAAGGAGAAGTTAAGTAAAATTTATCATCAGTGCTTGGTACTGGAAAAATCCTTACTAGAAGATGAACCTTCTTTTCTCCTGCAGATTTTGCTTATGATTTTTAATAGCATTATCTATCTTTAACACCTAAAGCCACTAATTTCTTCCAGTGGATGAAGCGAGTAAACAATCAACACATACACTTCTGAGCTGGGACGGGAAGATTCTGTGATTTTTTTTTTTAAACCAGAAGACCAAGTTGACGTGAATCCTTCATTTCTAATACTATAGCTGCTGTTCTAGATTAATTTCTTTCCCATCAGTAGCTTTAATATGTTAAGCATGACTAGGGCCTTTCAAATTGTTATATTGTATGATTGCTGGAAGAAGGGAAATCAAATTGGTTATTTGCCTTTGTGAAAGAAAAGAGCATTGGAATAACATGCATGTGCACACATTCAGACACGTGGAAACAAAGATCGGACTGAATCACAAATTAGAACAAAACTAATGCCGATCAAAACTCATACAATGTCTGTAATAACGTGAAATGCCAAAGTATTGCCCTAGGGAAGCACAGGCAGCATAATTGAGGGAGACGCAAAATATGTGCCTCTATCGTGGACACTGAAGTACTTCCCCTCCCAGTGAGAAAGTCACTCAGGCAATTCAAGGATGAAACAGACGTGAACAAAGCCATTGCCTGAACAGCATAATTAGCTGATCGCTCAGAATGTTTTCTCATTCAATTACCAGCCCTACTTATCAGGGCTGGGGAGCACTCCGCTGTGGAGATTGCAATCTGCTCTTGCTGACGTCAGTGGAAGACTGGCTGCCAGTCCCTGATGTCACCAGTTCAACAGACACAATGGAAATGCTGGGTCAATTTTTCGTTTTAAAAAGAAAACGTCCGAGTACTCAGGTTTTCTCTTTTATTTTTATCTATCTCTCTATCTCTCCATCCATCCATCCATCCATCCATCCACCCATCCATCCATCCATCCATCCACCCATCCACCCATCCATCCATCCATCCATCCATCCAAACATTACTATCCGTGTAAACCTGTAGTCTGAGCTCACTGCCAGTTCTCTTTCTTTTTAAAGCTAGTTCCCTCTCTTTTTGTCTTTGTCTCTTGTTCTCTCTTGCACTTAGTTCACAGTTCAGTGACAGACTTCCACGAGCCTCAGAACAGAACTGGCCTTTCAGAGAAATCATCAGTTCTGAAGAGAATCTCAGAATTCCCTCAAGACTTAATCTTAGTCACAGTCAGTCTTCAGTCTCATATCAAGCCGTTTAAGAACTGCTCAAAAAGCTGATATGCAGCAAAAATGTGGCTGGTCTTTAATATTCTCTAATAGGAAATGGGGTGAGAGACATTACTCTCATGGTAAGTAAGACAGAGGTGACATTTATCACTTCTCCAAAATAAAGAAATGGACACAGGAGTTACATGCTATATGTTAACTCTCCCCTAGAATATCAGTCCCTTGAAGACAGAACTTTACCTGTCTAACTGCTGTATTTAAGCTTTTAGAACAGGGCCACAGAAAGTGCTCAATAAATATCCTGTGAATGAATGAATGACTACACCCTGACTCTTAAATCAGAGCATCTAGTTTATCTCCCTCGCTTCTGGCAATATTCATCTTCTACAAGGAAAAGGAAATATCAAAAATAATATGAAGCTCTTCTTTCTCATCTCTTCTCAACCAATTCAGTCCTAAAGTCATCAGATGGGGCAGAGCAAAGTAGGAGTCTTCAGTGTGCGCGTGGGGAGGTGGAAGCTGCAGTGGCCATTGGGATCTTAGAGCACAAGTGAAATGCGGAGGGCATCCATATCAGCAAAGAGAATATTTTTTTTCCCCAAAAAGTTTTAATCTTTTTTTGGCGGGGAGGGAGGCTTCACATATCAAGGGTTTAAAAAACAAAATCTGGTAAAAGGAGATGAGAAACACCTGTAGGACACACCTGTACAACACAAATGGCCTAAATGTCAGTAAAATAGTAGCCAGGGGAACCAACAGTGACTGAAGGAACAGGAAGAGGAGAGACAAGAGACAAAACCACAGAGAATGCTGAAGACTCTGACAAAGTGGAAAAAAGCATTCAAATCCATTTTAAAGCATCGTGCTGGCCCTACAAAGCATTTCTGCAGACCTGCATTTCTCAGTCCTTGCTAGGGCTTCATGGAGCTGATCAGATTACTCTCACACTCTATGTTTCGTATCATCTCCTGGTTCCTACTTCCTTTATTGCCTCGTTTTCCTCCCCTCCAGCCTCTCACTTTATGCCCCAGCAACACAGAACTACTTGCACCCTCCCATTTCTTACCTAGCAAAGAGAATATTAATGCAAAAGGTCAAGAAACCTCTCCAGGGGCTTCCCTGGTGGGACAGTGGTTGAGAATCCGCCTGCCAATGCAGGGGACATGGGTTCGAGCCCTGGTCCGGGAAGGTCCCACATGCCGCGGAGCAACCAAGCCCGTGCGCCACAACTACCAAGCCTGCGCTCTAGAGCCCGTGCGCCACAACTACTGAGCCTGTGTACCACAACTACTGAAGCCCGTGTGCCCTAGAGCCCATGTGCCACAACTAAGCCCACATGCTGCAACTACTGAAGCCTGCACACTCTAGGGCCCACGTGCCGCAACTACTGAAGCCCAGGTGCCTAGAGCCTGTGCTCCGCAACAAGAGGAGCCACCGCAATGAGAAGCCCATGCACAGCAACGAAGACCCAATGCAGCAAAAAAAAAAAAAAAAAGAAAGAAACCTCTCCAGGTTTCAGTTTCCACAAAATTTACTAAATCATCATTACTCGTGTGACCAGAATGACACTGTTTTCAATGGGCATGTCCACAGACCCTGAGCATTCAATGAATACATTCACAGTTTTGACTCTTTGGTAGCAACCTCCAAAGATCCACACTGTGTCATGACTTGGAAGTTTGCTGAGGAACAAACGAATCACAACACCGCAAGACTGGTGTACGGAGTGAATCATTTCACTGCTTTGTGGCCTTGGCCAATCATCTGACATAACAGCATAACAGCATAACAGGGACCTTTCACCAATATTCAGAATGCGGGAATTGAGAAAGAATTGGTATTAAGCAAGCGGTCATTTTCTGACGTTCAGTCCCACCGAGGTTGATGGAGAAATGTTCTTGACCAGCCTTTTTCCATCTGATAGCTACTTAGGTGTGAAGGGATTACATGCTCCATCCACCATTCCTGTGGAGAAGACACTAAACAGTGTTCAAGAAGGTTTCTGTCCCTACTCTTTGGACCCTCATTTGAGCTACTTCTCTGTGACAGACAGTAAGTAGCACTGGAGGTCACAACAGGTAGATGATTCTGGCAAGTTTTAGAGAGAGGAAATAATGAGTATACTTTAAAATAACTCAACAATCTTTTCTCTTCTTTTTTAGCTTAAAAAAACAATTTATTATTTCTCCCAAATCTGTGGCTGACTGATGGGTTTTCTGTTTCACTGGGCTTTGGCTGGAATGTTCATGGCCAGCCATGGGCTGCAAGTTCAGCTAGATCTACAGGCCTTCAGTCCTCCTTTATGTGGGCTCCTCTCTCCACACAGCCTTTGGATTTCCTTAAGGGGTGGTACCTGGGTGCAAAGAAGGAGCATTCCAGGAGACAGGAAATAGAAGCCAATCAGCTACTCGACAATCTTTATTTTACCAAATAAGAGCATGAGAAACTTCTGAAGAAATTCTTATTTCACCTTTTTTTTCCTTCTTGCTTTGGCATAAATCCAGTTTTAAGAGCATGAAATACATCAAATAATTGATAAATATTTTCTGAGACCCTAATATGTGCTAGGAGTTGTGAGATTCAACAAGAGATGTTGTTCTAACTCACGAGAAACCTAGAACAAGCACCTCTGATGATGCCAGCTGCTTGGTCTAAGCTAGCTAAAAGTGGTGGCAGTTCTAAGACACTGTATGTATATACTCTTCAAGCCTGAGAGGCTCTATAGCATGGACCTGGAGAACAGACAGTCTCTTTCTGGAGAACTAACTCGACAACAATGGAAAGCAGACTCTCTGAGCTTCAGAAAAACAAAACGATAATGATTAAGCAGTTGAAGAATACAGTGAGCAAAACACCAGTGTGTTCTGAAGCCAAATCTAGCCTGAGGTAGTAGTCCTGCCAGACAAAGGGTCTCAGGAGAGCAGCTGGGGAGAAGAAAAAAAGGACAGCCCCCAAACTGGTAAAGAAACAGAAAGTATAAGAGAATAACAAGGTGATAAAGAATTACAAAAGTACAGAAACTCTGATCGCTTCTTCCTTACAGTTTCTCAGTACTCTTGGCAGAGATGAAGGAGCTGAGGGCACCACTGTGACTGACGTGTAGGGAAAAGTTGACAAGAGCACTTCAATCGCTGGTTGGGAGGGAGAACTAATTCCACCCAAAGGATCTGAATGCCATCTGAAGCATGTCAAACTGTTGGCCTAAAGCCAAATTCTGCCAGGGGGTGTAGTCTCCCTTTCTACCTGGGTAGCAAGAAGCCGCAGATGGAAACAGCCTGCTGGACTATTTTAGGCGCCATAGGTCTCTTCTGCAAGAAATCGCCTTCAAAAAAATTTTTTTTTCAAAAATTATCTAATTTGGATGAAGAACAGCATCAAGAGCTGTGACGTTTTTAAAACATGTCCATAAATTCTTTGACACCCCCCCCATCAATACGGGAAGTCTAATTCCTTTCCCCCTTGAACATGGGCTATTGGAGTGCCTTGCTTTCAGTGAACAGAATGATGTGGGAGTGATACTGTGTGAATTCCAAGGCTAGGTCATAAAAAACTATATAGCTCTTGAGATCCAAGCTCCTGAAAGCCAGCCACCATTCTGAGAGGAAGCACAGGCCACATGGAGAAGCCACTTGTAGGTGTTTTGGCCAACAGCCCCAGCTGAGAGCTAACCAATAGCCCAGCATCAACAGCTAGACATGTGGGAAAGCCTTTGAGATGCCTCCAGTCCCCACCACCATCTGATGGCCAATGTATAAGAATCCGGAGGAGCTGAAGAACTGCCTAGCTGAGCCCAGTCAGTCCACAGACCCATGAGAGAAAACAATCATAAATAACTGTTGTCCTTTTATACCATTAAGTTTGGGATGATTTGTTACACAGCAATAACTGGAACAAGAGTTCCCAATTAATTTTCACTTTACAGTGGTTTTCCAGTGGTCTTCTTATCTTCCAGAAATAAACTGTTCTGCTTATGCTGGGGTTAGGGCTGGGGACACAATGGCTGTCATGAACTAGACTACGACACAGAACCAAAATGGATACAGGTGCCATGTACCCTTTAGGCCTCACAGCTGCTGGATTCACTTCTTCTTGGATGTTAAAAGGAGAGTAATAGTCTCAGTAAAAAAAACCTCCATGAGAATCCTGTGCTGGGCACTGAAAGAACACAAGCTGCAGATGCTATCACCACAATCCCCACCTTGCTCTATAGAAATCCTCTGACTAGAAAAGGCCCCTCTCCTACCATACTAGCTGAAGATGTGAAGTTCTAACTCTTTGCTTGCATCTACCTGTAATCATAAATTTGGCAGGGCTTTGAAATCCTGTCCTATTTAAGTCTCCCCAAATTATCTCACATCGTTAGTCAGGCAAAGCCTAAAATTCAGCTGGATGAGGCTAATATGCTCCAAAATGGGGAAGAAGAAAATATCACAATCCAAAAACCAAAGGTGAAAGCAAAGCAAGCAAAACAAAAGGGACCTATAATGAAGGAGGAAAGAGTGGGTGGAAAGTGGCTGTGCGAAGCACTGGCAGGGCCTCCCAATTTGTTTCTAAAGCTACAAACAGGCTCTGTTGCTCAGGAGGCCAACTCCAACATCCTGGAGAGGCATTTCCCACCAGACTCCCTCAGCCAAATATTCTCACCACACTTAGAAAGGAACCCACCACTGAGCTGGCAAGTTATTGCAACAGTCTCCCTTCACTCCTCTCTGGGGAATCTCAAAGTAAGCATTACATCCACCCACTTGTCCAGCTATTTTACACAAGTAGCCATTATACCATGCTTCAAAGAAAGAAAAAAAAATCCTCTCATTTTAGAAACTTTGTTGTATGAGATGTCCACAGAGTAACAAATGTGTCTGGTTTAAAAAGTGATATTTCAACTAATTTAGCCCCCATACCTTGGAAGTTTGATAAACCTTTATAATATTAGCCAGACACAGACATAGCAAACGTAGGGAGAGGAAGCTGCAGCTCTGGTACCAGCTATGTGCAAGGGGAGACAAGAAGATGGTTATCAAGATCTTATGCCTGGATCTTCTCTCAAACTAATGGGATCTGGGGTCTCCAGTCCTTTGATAAAGCAGAGAAGAAGCCTAACAGGAAAAGAATGGATGGGCATCTGGGCTGCTATTCTCCCAGACGGGCTAACAACATTCAGCCCTATATGTGAGTCCTTCTCCAATAGTCCAACAGTAAGGGCCTTGCTTATCTTCCAACAAGTTCAACAGAAAACACGCCTCTTCACATATTCATAGGTATATAGAATTCCTAAATTTGCACCAGTCACAATATTGTCCTAATAAGTTTAGGCTGCTTCCCCCTGGGGTTGAGTCTCCATTGGCATACACTCAGAGGACAATTTTTTTATGTGCTGGTACTGTCTTCAAACTAGACTCATCGCTTCCCTTTCAGAGAGCTAAGACCCAAATCACGCTACAGCACCAAGAAAGGTCCACAGGTTATCAAATAAGTAAACTACGGGCAAATCCACATGGTAAATATGGACTGTGGGGCAAAGGAACTACATCTATGTGCTCCATTCTCCCATCCTGCTTTTTGGAATAAGCTCTTGTACCCTGGCCACATTACAACAGGATGACCACCTATCTCAATTCGCCCAGGGCGGGGCCCCTTTCACTTTTAAAAGTGTTCTGATTTGGATGATATATTATGGATCACTTTAACTAAAAGCAAATTTAAATCAAAGAGGTAAATTAAACTTTTCTTTTTTTCTTTTTTCTTTTGGCCGTGCCTCGTGGCTTGCGGGATCTTAGTTCCCCAGCTGGGATCAAACCTGGGCCATGGCAGTGAAAGTGCCGAGTCCTAACCACTGGACCACCAGGGAATTCCCTAAACTTTTCTTTATGGACCCTCAGGTCCCTCATCCAACAGGCTTCTTTTTATTTTTACACCTGTGCTCATGCTTTCTTCTCCTTGAATTACAGACGTGATTCTACCCTATCACTGGTACAAATCCTCTTTTTCCTTTAAGCCTCAGCTCAAGCACCACCTCCTTCAGGAAGCCTTCACAGGCTACAGGAGGTTAGTACACTCTAACCTCCACAGTTCTAGCACACAACCTGGCACCATCTATGGTCTTTCAAGGTGTTTTTGTATATGTAACTACAAAAGCTGTAAATTATTCAAGGGTAAAAATCTGTGTCTAATTGCTTCTCTTACACCCCTTAAATAATCTAGCTCTGTGACAAGGACATAATAGCTGTTCAATAAATATTTTCTGATTTCCAAACCTGCTTAACCAGCTGGCTTCAGGACATAAAAGAAGACTCCAGGGACGTCCTGCTGCTGACTCCTTCTCTCCCAGCACCCTGTACTCTTCTCTTAAAGTACTTAACATGGGTTGTAATTCCAGATTGATCTGTACGGTTATTTGTTTAATGCCAGCCTCCCCATTATACTGTAGGGTCCAAGAGGACAGGGAATTTGTGTGTTCTGTTCACCACCATATACTTAAGCTCCATCACAGTTCTTGGCAGTGTTCAAAAAATATCTGCTGATTAGATGGATGTCATTTAGATAGACAGACAGATAGATGGATAAAGGAAGAAAGAAAAAATGATCTCAAAGTGAACTCTAAAGAAAGCAGATTTAAATTTTAGGGACTTACACAGATGTAGAAAACAAACTTATGGTTACCAAGGGAGAAAGGGGGTAGTGGAGAGATGGATTGGGAGATTCAGGATTGACATATATACACTACTACATATAAAATAGGTAAATAAGAACCTACTTTACATTTGGTACTGTATATATGTCAATGCTACTCTCACTTCGTCCCAGCTTACCCTTACCCCGCCCCGTGTCCTCAAGTCCATTCTCTATGTCCACGTCTTTATTCCTGTCCGGGCCCTAGGTTCATCAGAACCATTTTTTTTTTATTCCATATATACATGTTAGCATATGGTATTTGTTTTCCTCTTTCTGACTTACTTCACTCTGTATGACAGACTCGAGGTCCATCCACCTCACTACAAATAACTCAATTTCGTTTCTTTTTATGGTTGAGTAGTATTCCATTGTATATATGTGCCACATCTTCTTTATCCATTCATCTGTCGATGGACACTTAGGGTTGCTCCCATGTCCTGGCTACTGTAAATAGTGCTGCAATGAACACTGTGGTATATATCTGTTTTTGGATTATGGTTTCCTCAGGGTGCTAGTGGGAAGCAGCTGCATAGCACAGGGAGATCAGCTCAGTGCTTTGTGACCACCTTAGAGGGATGGGATAGGCAAGGTGGGAGGGAGGCGCAAGAGGGAGGAGATATGGGGAAATATGTATACGTATAGCTGATTCACTTTGTTATACAGTAGAAACTAACACAACATTGTAAAGCAATTATACTCCAATAAAGATGTTTAAAAAAAAAAAAAGAACCTACTGTATAGCACAGGTAACTCTACTCAATACTCTCTGTAATGACCTGTATGGGAATAGAATCTAAAAAAGAGTGGATATAACTGATTCACTTTGCTGTACAGCAGAAAGTAACACAACATTGTAAATCAACTATACTCCAATAAAAATTAACACAATAAAATGAAAAAAAAACCTGGAAAAAAATTTTAGGGGCTTCAACATTTGAGAAACTAACCTGCTTACATTTCTAAAAAGATCATGTGGTGGTATGTCACAGGCTTATGAAAACCTCCTTTCCTCAGGACGAGCTAGAAGTAAATAGGTAGGCCTGCAGCCCCACCTGATCTAGGGTCTAAGACATGAGTGACTATTACATGTGGATAGTACCATTCTTTCTCCTTGTTATATAAATTGCTAAAGTACAAAAACCATTGTTTCAAGAAGACAGAGGAAACATTAACAGCCCCGTTCAATAGGCTCAAAGGCATTCCAGGGTCAAGCTCCCAAGAGCCTTTCATATGCACCGCCTCAGAGTGGTATCTCTGAGGCACACAGCCTCTGACAGTACAGTCCAACTTGCCCGAAGTCAGCAACAGGAGATGTCACAATGCTGACAGTTACAAATTGCTGTGGCAGATGGGGCTGTAGGATCCTGCTGTTTTTGCAGTTAGGTCAGTATATACTAGGAAATGCTGAGGAAGAGAAATGTAAAGAAAATCAGCATAACTTTGGAACTTCAGGCAGCCTGCTAATTAATTGGAAGGTCTGACATTTATATAATACTTTAGAATTTAAAAACACTTTCATATTTCAGCTCTCATTTAATCCTTACAACATTCCCATAAAGTATGTAAAATATTATCATCTCTGTTTTACTGATACAGAAATTTGGGAATAGAGAAGAACCACCAGCAAGTAACCAGGATTAAATGCACATGTCTTCTGACCCCATGCTCTTTTCACTATACTTTGCATACCTTCAAGTAACTGTACCTTTTCAGTTCTTAAACCAACTGATTTCTTTTTTTTCTCAGCATTTGGTCATGAAAAGAATGCCAGTTAGGGGAAATTAGTACAATTTATGGGAAATTAAAAACCTGTGAAGGCATTCCCCAATAGCCTTCTCCTTCCCTCCACCTATACTAGAGGTGTGCTCAGTGGGCAAATGGGAAATGAAGCTGCACCAGGGACCCACAGGAGAATAGGACGTACAAGAGAACAGGACGTACAACGTGATAAGCTTAGGGTCTCGTCTCTCTAGCAAGTGCTGCTCAACTTGTGAAAGCTTCTGGTTAGGGACCAGCCCAGCCAGAGAAAGCAAACAATAAAATGATTAGTACTGCACTGCTAGCACAGCAAAGGAAAAAATTTGAAAGCTTGATACAGGTCACTGGGGAAAGTTGCGGGCTTCTGGGATCTAAACTTTGGCCTGACCTTTCTCTGAAAAAATGTGCCTCCTGAGTCCATCCATCCTTTGCAGCTGAGTTCACTCCCTCGTCACCTCTCATCTAGTCAAGCAGAATAGCCTCCCAACTTGTCTGTATGCCTCCAACGTTCCCTCCCTTCATCCACCTCCCATACTATCACCAGTGTGACCTTCAGATGTCATCTCCTCTTGGAGTCTTCCTTAGTCCCTCTCACCCTAGCCTCCTGGAACTAACCCCTCCCTCTGATGCCCCAATGGCACCTCTCTGAACTACGGTGTACCTCCCCAGGTAAAGTATAAACTCCCAGGGCAGCCATCTCGCCTGCACACAGTCTACATAGTCTTACGTGTAGAAGATGTTCAACAAACGTTTATCAAACTGAGCCAGTCATGCTGTATTTCTGCCCTTAAAATCTAGCTTGTTAGGGAAGCAGGATGTTCAGGGAGGCGCAGTGAGGAGCATCCCTGGGAAAGGCCCTCATATTTCATGGTCTCCCACTGTGTCCACTGCTCCCTCTGGCTGAGGAGAGTGCTGAACACAGCGGGCCCTGGGGGAGTGATGCTCAAGCACATCACTGTGTGATGGTGTGGTCACCTCTGGTCACTCTCTGTTCACCACAAGGCAGATGGGAAGGTGACCAACACCTTCTGCTCTTCCCTCAGAAGATTTCCAGTTCTCCAGTGAGAAGCATACAAGCATCAGGCTTCTTTGCCTTGAATGGGCTCTCATTTCATGTCTACCAGCTGCTGTGCCTGTGTGCTACCAAAAGCGGAAATGGGAAGATGAGGAACCTTTCTCACTTCAATCCTTCAAAACCAAAAGGAAAAAAAAGTTGCCTCAAAAATACTCCCTTGCCCCATTTGCTATAAACAGAGTTTATTCTGTGACCAAGGTACTGCTGGTCAGTATTTGTGAACCACTAAGTTTCCCTTTGTTAACAGGAAGGTTGTTTGGGATCTACTGACCCTCCAGGGCTGGAGATACTTTCAGGCCCAGATCTCACGTCATCATAGTTTTCTTAACTCAAAAATGAAGGCACAATAGCGACCTGCCCCCCAAATACTATGTCAAACAACAAGTCAGGCACCAAAGAATATGTGTGATGCAGAGAACTTCATACCTTCACTGCTGCTTGAAAGAGAATTTCAAGCTCTCTCCTACTACTGCCCTGATTCTGACAATTTTTTGAGTATCAGGCCATGATCCTACCACCTGTCATGGTCTTCCACTCCTTCAGTGCCCTCCCCCCTCCCTCTTTACCCACTTAAGGCCATGATCAATCACTGACCTTTTCTATTGTTTTCTTTGTCTCTATTTCATTTATTTCTGCTCTTACCTTTATGATTTCTTTCCTTCTACTAACTTTGGGTTTTGTTTGTTCTTCTTTCTCTACTTGCTTTAGGTTGTAAGGTTTCGTCGTTTGAGATTTTTCTTGTTTCCTGAGGTAAAACTGTATTGCTATAAACTTCCCTCTTAGAACTGCTTTTGCTACGTGCCATAGGTTTTTGGATCGTCGTGCTTTCGTTTTCATTTGTATCTAGGTATTTTTTGATTTCCTCTTTGATTTCTTCAGTGATCCACTGGCTGTTGGATTGGCTGTATACTGTTAAGCTTCCAAGTGTTCGTGTTTTTTTTACAGTTTTTTCTTGTCATTGATTTCTAATCTCATAGCGTTTGGTCAGAAAAGATGCTTGATATGATTTTAATTTTCTTAAATTTACCAAGGCTCGCTTTGTGGCCCAGCATGTGATCAATTCTGGAGAATGTTCCATGTGCACTTGAAAAGAATGTGTATTCTGCTGCTTTTGGATGGATGCTCTATAAATATCAATTAAATCCATCTGGTCCATTGATGAAAGTAGGGTGTTAAAGTCCCCCACTATTATTGTGTTACTGTCGATTTCTCCCTTTAATGTTGTTAGCATTTGCCTTATATATTGAGGTGCTCCTATGTTGGGAGCATATATAGTTACAGTTGTTATATCTTCTTTTTGAACTGATCCCTTGATCATTATGTAGTGTTCTTTGTCTGATATGAATATTGTTACTCCAGCTTTCCTTTGATTTCCATTTTCATGGAATACATTTTTCCATCCTCTCACTTTCGGTATGTGTCCCATGATTTGAAGTGGGTCTCCTGTAGACAGCATACATACAGGTCTTGTTTTTGTATCCATTCAGCCAGTCTATGTCTTGTGGTTGGAGCATTTAATCCATTCACGTTTAAGGTAATTATTGATATGTATGTTCTTATTACCATTTTGTTAATTGTTTTGGATTTGTTTTTGTAGGTCTTTTTTTCTTCCCTTCCTCTTTTGTTCTCTTCTCTTCTGATTTGATGACTAACTTTATTGTTGTGTTTGGATTCCTTTTTCTTTTTTGTGTGTGTATCCATTGTACATTTTTGGTTTGTGGTTACCATGAGGTTTTGATATAGCAGTGTATATATAAACAAGATTGTTTTAAGTTGCTGGTCTTTTAATATCAAATGCATTTCCAATATCTTGCATTTGTGCTCTCCTCACAACTGCTGGGTTTGATATATTTGTGTGCAGATGATTTCTTAACTTTACTGTATGTTTGCCTTTACCGGTAAGCTTTTCCATTTGTAATTTTCTTGTTTCTAGTTGTGGCCTTTGTTTTCCGCCTAGAGAAGTTCCTCTAGCATTTGTTGTAAAGCTGGTCTGAATTCTCTTAGCTTTTGCTTGTCTATAAAGCTTTTGATTTCTCCACTGAATCTGAATGAAAGCCTTGCTCGGAAGAGTATTCTTGGTTGTAGCTTCTTCCCTTTCATCACTTTAAACATATCGTGCCACTCCCTTCTGGCCTGCAGAGTTTCTGCTGAGAAATCAGCTGATAACGTTATGGGAGTTCCCTTGTGCGTTATTTGTTGCTTTTCCCTTGTTGCTTTTAATATTTTTTCTTCGTCTTTAATTTTTGTCAGTTTGATTAATATATGTCTCAGCGTGTTCCTCCTTGGGTTTATCCTGCCTGGGACTCTCTGCACTTCCTGGACTTGGATGATTGTTTCCTTTCCCATGTTAGGAAAGTTTTCAGCTATTATCTCTTTAAATATTTTCTCAGACCCTTTCTTTTTCTCTTCTCCTTCTGGGACCCCTATAATGCAAATGCTGGTGCATTTAATGTTGTCCCAGAGGTCTCTTAGACTGTCTTCATTTCTTTTGTCTTTTTTCTTTATTCTGTTCCACGGCAGTGATTTCCACCATTCTGCCTTCCAGGTCACTTATCCATTCTTCTGCCTCAGCTACTCTGCCACTGATTCCTTCTAGTGTATTTTTCATTTCAATTATTGTATTGTTCATCTCTGTTTGTTTGTTCTTTAGTTCTTCTAGGTCTTTGTTAAACATTTCTTATATCTTCTCAATCTGTGCCTCCATTCTTTTTCCAAGATCTTGGATCATCTTTACTATCATTACTCTGAATCCTTTTTCAGGTAGATTGCCTATCTCCACTTTACTTAGCTGTTCTTCTAGGGTTTTATCTTGTTCTTTCATCTGGGACATATTCCTCTGCCATCTCATTTTGTCTGACTTTCTGTGATTGTGGTTTCTGTTCCGCAGGCTGCAGCACTGTATTTCTTCTTGCTTCCGCTGTCTGCCCCCTGGTGGATGAGGCTGTCTAAGAGGCTTGTGCAGCCTTCCTGGTGGGAGGGACTGGGTGCGTAGTGCTGGGTCTTGTCCCTCTGGTGGGCAGGGCCATGTCTGGGAGGTGTGTTTATTATCAGGCAGCTGTTTATTCAGGAAGACTTTAAGGGACTTCCCTGGCGGTCCAGTGGTTAAGACTCCGCTTTCCAATGCAGGGGGTGCAGGTTCAATCCCTGGCCAGGGAGCTAAGATCCCACATGCCTCGGGGCCAAAACAACCAAAAAACATAAAGCACAAGCAATATTGTAACAAATTCAATAAAGACTTTAAAAATGGTCCACATTAAAAAAAAAAATCTTTAAAAAAAAAAAAGACTTTAAGCAGCCTATCTGCTAATGGGTGAAGCTGTGTTTCCACGCTGTTGGTTGTTTGGCCTGAGGCATCCTAGCACTCAGGAGCCTACAGGCTGTTGGGTGGGGTCAGGTCTTGGTGAGAAAATGGCAACCTCCTAGAAGGCCCATGCCAATGAGCACTTGTCAGAGCCGCTGCCGCCACTGTCCCTGTCCCCACAGTGAGCCACAGCTGCCCCCTGCCTCTGCAGGGGACCCTCCAACCACAGCAGGTAAGTCCGGCCCAGTCTCTTATGAGGTCACCACTTTTTTCCCTGGGTCCTGGTGTGCACGACACCCTGTGTGTGCCCTCCAAGAGTGAAGTTTCTGTTTCCACCAGTCCTGTGGAATTCCTGTGGTCAAACACCAGTGGCCTTCAAACTCAGACCTGGGGGCTCCTCCTCCTGTTGCCAGACCCCGAGACAGGGGAGCCCAATGGGGGGCTCAGAACTTTCACTCCTGTGGGAGAACTTCTGTGGTGTAATTATTTTCCAGTTTGTGGGTCGCCCACCCAGCGTGTATGGGATTTGATTTTATTGCGATTGCGCCCCTCCTACCATCTCGCTGTGGCTTCTTCTGTGTCTTTGGATGTAGGCTATCTTTTTTGGTAGGTTCCAGTGTTTTTTTTAATCAGTGGTTTTTCAGCAGTTAGTTGTGATTTTGGTGTTTCCATAAGAAGGCGTCAGCTCACGTCCTTCTACTCCACCATCTTGCCTCCTTCCTCCCTGCTAGTTTTGCTTTGACCCCTCTAATCTCTCAAGTCCCTATGCCCCCCACCATTCCACTAAAATTGCTTTTATCAGCTGCCAAATCCAATGAACAGTTGTCATATTAATCAAACTGACTTAACAGTAGGTTCTAATCACTCCCTCTTCCTGAAAATATTTTCTTCCCTGTTTCTGAGTCCCAAACCTGCCTCTCAAGACCTGGTCCTCTACGTTTTTGTTTCTGCCTGATCTCCTGGATCCTGGGCTCTGCCCACCAGGCCTCCCTGGACCTCCTTAACTTCAACTGTCTACCTGGACCTCTGCTCACAGACAACCTACACCTTTCTAACTCTCCCCCACTCCTTCACCTGGACATCCTGACTCAACCTCTTATCATGAATTCTGAGGCCTTTCTGAAGAGCCAGCCAAGCCCTGGTCTATTTGGTCTCACTACTTAAGATCTAGTAAGGCCTGGCCCCATCTCTGACTGAGCCTTGAGTCCAAAATTAATGGATATGAACTTCTAGCTCCTTAAAGAACACAGTCAATCTTCCTAACAGTATTAGAAAACTCTTGGTTAAGAAAGCTGAAGTTGATTGCCAAAAATAATCAATGTCAAACACTTATTTGTGTTTTCTTCAGTGGATCTATCTGTTTAGATTCTGTTATTTGAATGATACCAGAATATACTTTGCACTCTGATGCCTAGAAAAGAAGAGCACTCTTTTAGATTTCTCAGGGAACTGGACAAGAATAGAAGATGTTTGGGCCCAAATAAAAATAAAATTAAATGGCTACTAGAGTTAGCCCAGGACTGGAAGTTATTCAATCCCAGATTCCAGTTTTTGCCCTTACTAGTCCTAGTACATTTCTTAGGACTAAAGCCACATACCTAGATGCATCAAGGAATGGTCTGTAGGCCAAGTTGATCCATTCTTCTCTATTGGATGAGTATTTTGGCTCCCGGGGTGTTTCTCTCACGGTGTCCAAATCCACTAAATAATGGCATTTATTGATGTCAATCTGCAACAGAGAAAGGCCAACTCTTCATCAGTAATTGCAAAGGTCCTTTCAGGGTAAGAAACATCAATTGTAATCCTAAGAATTCCCACATGGTTTTAGAAGCACAAACATCTAAGCCCTTGGAAAATGTTACCAGTGCTCTCTTCACTCAGCTAAGAGTGCTGGGTGTTGGGGTGCTATTTAGGCTCCTGAGGGCAGGGGTGAGACACGCACTCACCCAGCCAAAGTTCACTTTGCTGTGCACCTGAAACTAGCACAATACTGTAAATCAATGGTAGTCCCAAAAAAATATAGAACACAAGTTTCTATGAGATTAAATAAAAACCCAAAGATGGGAATCATTACTGTGATATTGTGATTTATAATAAATTTTTTTTTTGGTCTTCTTCCAAGGTTTCTGGTTCAGAGCACCCCATACCCTTGTAATTTCCTAAGCAATAAGAGCAATGGGAGCATCTTTTGTTATAATATTCAGTCTCTTGTCCTCAGTTCCTGAAATCCCTTCAAAGCCATAATGGTGAAAGGGGTGTCTTGTTATTCATAAAAAGCCCCTTTCAACCGCAACTGAGCTTATGTTAATGAGGTGACTTTCGGAAATCCTGTAAAGATGGGAGGGGGTGCTGGTCACCAGTTGAACTAACCACGTGAAAAGAAGGTTGGACCTTTCAGTCACTGGGGGAGGGGGGAGGGGCTGGAGATTGGCCAATGATTTAATCAATCATGCCTGTGTAATGACGCCTCCATAAAACCCTAAAAGGACAAGTTCAGAAAGCTTCCAGCTTGGTGAACATGTGGAGATTCAGGAAGAGTGCTGTACCTGGAAAGGGCATGAAGATCCCCACTCTTTCCCCATACCTTGCCCTATTCATCTCTTCCAACTGGCTGTTCCTGAATTATATCCTTCCATAATAAACCAATAATCTAGTAAGTAAAATACTTCTCTGTGTTTGCCACTCTAGCAAATTAATCAAACACAAGGAGAGGGTCATGGGAACCTCTGCTTTATATCCAGTCAGAAGTATAGGGAACAACCTGGACTTACAACCAGCACCTAAAGTTCAAGGAGGGGGTCATGGCTCCAATCTGTAGCCAGGCAGTCAGAAACAGGTAACAACCTGGGCTTGAGATTGGCGTCTGACGTAGGCAGGAGAAGGGGGCAGTCTTGTAGGACTGAGCCCTCAACCTGTGGAATCTGATGGTATCTCTGAGTAGACAGTGTAAGAATTGTGTTGAGTTGTAAGACACCCAGATGGTGTCTGAGAATTGCTGTTACTGTGGAGAACCCCCCAACACTCAATATTAGAAATTGGGTCCCAGAACCCTCTTAATTACTAATGTAGTCAGCTAAAGAAAAGTAAATCTCAAAGGAAAGTTGCATTTTTTACATGCAACTATGTTACACATATTATTTTTTAAATCATTATATAAAGGTCTATAGGGGATTATTAATTCCTATTTTATAAATGAGGAAGCCAAGACTCAGAGACAAATTATATAACTTCATTTTTTTCAAGATCTATATTAAGCCCCTACAATGTACTAGGCATTAATAAGTTAAAGCTAATGATACAGAATTAAATAAATAGCATGCAGTTCTTGCCCTAAAAGGATTTATAATCCTAACCAAAATCACATGAGTTTATAGTAGAGCCATATTTGGACTCAGGTCAGTGTGACTTCCAAAGTCATACATCAAGACTGCCAAAAATGACCGAATCAGAGAGGAAGTACTCTCAGGAGCTCATTTAAATGTTTCTTAAAAATTAAAATCAAAAATGATTTGTCCTAGAATGCCAGGTTTCAGCTAAGATAAAAATCATTTGAAATATGAATACAAATATAGCAAATCTCGTATTTAACAGTGAAGGGTTGAAAGCTTTTCCTTTGGAATCAGGAATAAGTCAAGGCTGCTTATTATCATTACTCTATTCAACACTGTACTAGAGGTTCTAGTCAGCAGGGTAAGATACGAGGAAGAAACAAATGGCAGGGCTTCCCTGGTGGCGCAGTGGTTGAGAATCTGCCTACCAATGCAGGGGACACGGGTTCGAGCCCTGGTCTGGGAAGATCCCACATGCCACGGAGCAACTGGGCCCGTGAGCCACAACTACTGAGCCTGCGCGTCCGGAGCCTGTGCTCCGCAACAAGAGAGGCCGCGATAGTGAGAGGCCCGCGCACCGCGATGAAGAGTGGCTCCACTTGCCGCAACTAGAGAAAGCCCTCGCACAGAAATGAAGACCCAACACAGCCAAAAATAAATAAATAAATAAATTAAAAAAAAAAAAAAAAGAAACAAATGGCAGAAGAAATGAAAAGAAACAAACAAAAGTCCTTCATTCATCACAATGATATGATTGATAAATATAAAATCCAAAAGAATCAGCATAAATTTTTGGGATTAAGAGACTTTATCAAACTTTAAACTATTTATAGAATGTAAAATTAACATCATATGTTCCTATATAACAGCAGTAAACAACATATTAAATTACATTTAAAAAAATTATGTATTTTCAAATTACATTATAAAAATATCATTTAAAAGGATTTGAAAACATGTGTCTTGGAATAAATCTAACGAAATATGGGCAAGTCCTCTATAAAGAATTATAGAATTTTATTGACTAGTATCTATCAACTGATGAATTTATAATGTGGTATATTCATATAATCAAAATGTGGTATATACATGCAATGGAATATTATTCAGTCTTAAAAAGGGTACATACTACAACAAAGATGAGCCTTGAAAACATTACGCTGAGTGAAAGAAATGAGACACAAAAGACCATATTTTGTGTGATTCCACTTACATGAAATGTCCAGTAGAGGCAGATCCATGAAGACAGAAAGCAGATTAGTGGTTGCTAAGGATTGGAGGAGTGACAACTTAATGCATATGGGTTTTTTTTGGGGGGGGTGGGGGGGATGATGAAATGCTGTGAAATTAGATAGTGCTGGTGGTTGTATAACATTATGAATGTACTGAAAGCCATTGAAAAAGTTCTGGAGATAGAGAGTGGTGACGGTTGCACAACAGTGTGACTGTTCTTAACGCAACTGAAGTGTATACCTAAAAATGAATAAAATGGTAAATCTGATGATAAAATATTGTTGAAATGATGAATTTTACCTCAAAAAATTTTTTGATAAACAATAAAGTAGACCTTATTAAATGGAGAGATAAACCTTATTTCTAGATTTAAGACTCACTATTATAAAGATGTAAATTCTAAATAAATTGATAGATTAAATGCAATCTCAATAAAAATGCCAACAGACTTTTTTGATGAAACTTGACAAGCTGAGTCTAAAATGTGTATGGAAATGCAAAAGGACAAGGATAGCCAAGGCACTCTTAGAAAAGAACAAGGTGGGGACTTACTTACTATAAAGTTATAGTAATTAAGACAGTGAGCTATTAGTGCAGGAATAGAACAGACCACTGAATAGAATAGAGCCTGGAACAGATACAGGCACATATGGACCCTGATCTATGACAGAAGTGACACCTCAGAGCAGTGGTGAGAGTATATCTCTTCACTAATTGGTGCTGGGACAACTGGATATCCATTGGGGGAAAAATGAAATTGGACCTCTGTACACAACAACAAGGTCCTACTATATAGCACAAAGAACTATATTCAATATCCCATGGTAAACCATAGTGGAAAAGAATATAAAAAAGAATATGTGTGTATATATCTATATCTATATCTATATAACTGAATCACTTTGCTGTATAGCAGAAATTAATACAATGTTGTAAATCAACTATCCTTCAATAAAAAAATTGATAACATAAAAAAAATCAACTTCAGATGGATTACAGAACTAAATGTGAAAAACAAAGCTCTTGGAAGATAATATGGCAGACTATCGTCAAAATCTTATATATGGCAAAAGTCATTTTAGACAAACACAAAAAGTATTAACTATAAAAGAAATGATGAATAAATTTGACTACATTAAAATTGGGAATATCCGTTCATCAAAGACACCAATAAGAGAGTAAAGAGATGAGCCACAGAATGGAAGAAGATACATGTGACACATTAACAATCAAGTATTCATATCTAGAATATATAAAGAACACCTGCTGATCAGTAAGACAAAAATGGACCATTCAACAGAAAAACAGGCAAATGACTTGAATAGGCACTTCATAAGAAGAAATCTAAACAGCCAAAAACAAATGAAACAGTACTCAACCTCATGAGTAACCAAGGAAATGCAAATCAAAATTACAATGAAAAATTACAATACCAAATGTAGGCCAGAATGTGGAACAATTCTTATACGTTGCTGGCGGGAGATTAAGTTGGTACAAGATTTTTAGAAAATTATTTGGCAGAATCTATTAAAATTGAACATACGCAATTCTTATGATCCAACAATTCTACCCCTAGGTATTACATTGAACCATATGGAATCGTTAATATGTGACTGATCCACAAAAATGGTACTTTCAGGGACTTCCCTGGCAGTCCAGTGGTTAGGACTCTGCGCTTCCACTGCAGGGGGCACAGGTTCGATCCCTGGTCAGGGAACTAAGAATTCGCAAGTTGCACGGCGCAGGAAAAAAAAAAGGTAATTTCACATGGTTCAAGGTAATGTATATCCAACGGGAATGCATGCACCAAAAGACAAGTTCAAGAATGTTCAAAGTGGGGACTTCCCTGGTGTCACAGTGGTTAACAATCCGCCTGCCAATGCAGGGGACATGGGTTTGATCCCTGGTCTGGGAAGATCCCACATGCCGCGGAGCAGCTAAGCCCGTGAGCCACAACTGCTGAGCCCGTGTGCCACAGCTACTGAAGCCTGCGCACCTAGAGCCCATGCTCCTCAACAAGAGAAGCCACCGCAATGAGAAACCTGCACACCACAATGAAGAGTAGCCCCTGCTCACCGCAAACAGAAAAAGCCCATGTGCAGCAACGAAGACCAAATGCAGCCCAAAATAAATAAATAAATAAATTTATTTTTAAAAAAAGAATGCTCAAAGTGGCATTATTTACAGCTGGCCCAGACTGGAAAGAACCAAACAACTATCAAAAGTAAAATAATATAGTCATACAATGAAATACTCTACTGTAATAAAAGAGAACAAACTACAGCTATATTCAACAATGTGTAATTACAAACAAAACATTAAGTAAAAGGATCAAGACACATAAAAATGCAATATGATTCCATGTATATGAAGTTCAAAAATAGGCAAAACTAATTTATGTTGTTTAGGAATGCATATAAAAGTGGTAAATCTAAAGAGAAAAGCAAGGAGATTATTACCATAAAAGTCAGGAGACTCCTGAAGGGGAAACTGGGTAGTGATCAAAAGGAATTGTTGGGGGAGCTTCTGGGTGCTGGTAATGTTCTAGTATTTGACCTGGGATGATTACACAGGTATTTGTTCTATTATTATTAATTATTATTAATTTACTGTACATTTATGTTTTGTGCACATTTAGGCTTATGGGTTATACACAATTGAATGTTTGAAAAAGTGTGTATAAAAACAACTTGGTCGGGGCTTCCCTGGTGGTGCAGTGGTTGAGAATCTGCCTGCTAATGCAGGGGACACGGGTTCGTGCCCTGGTCTGGGAAGATCCCACATGCCGCAGAGCAACTGGGCCCGTGAGCCGCAATTACTAAGCCTGCGCATCTGGAGCCTGTGCTCCGCAACAAGAGAGGCCACGACAGTGAGAGGCCCGCGCACCGCGATGAAGGGTGGCCCCCGCTTGCCACAACTAGAGAAAGCCCTCGCACAGAAACGAAGACCCAACACAGCCATAAATAAATAAAAATAAAAATAAAAATTATAAAAAAAAAAAACAAAAAACAACTTGGTCATCTCTGGCTTACAGTAAACTCTGTTCTTCCCCAACCTCTAACTCACAGTAATATTCTCATTCTCTCCCAGCATTATTTATATGTAAAAGAGACTTCAGTCTCACATCTGTCTCTACATATGGGCTATTCCTCCGGGGAGAGAAAGCACACTGAGAATTGACGTCAGACCCAATTCCATTCCTCATAACTCTCTAAAAATGACCCTTTGCATAAACACTCCAGGAAGCAGCCTTTTTGGTCTGAACACCCACTCTGTAGCTCCCAAGGATTTTAAAAACATGAAACAAGTTTTTAAAAGCTTTGCCAGCGCCATGCCTCTGTAATCAAATAGAACCAGCAAGGGGTAAAGATTCATGGTCTCATGCCTAGACCTCCTTTGGTGAGGGAGCTTTGAGTATGACATTTCAATACTTGACCTCAGCCTGGCCTTTTCTGGCTAGGCATACTACAGGTCTGATTATCTAGTTTTGGTGCTGGATACATGGTCTACCAGAGATGTGGGTAGTAACTAATTAATACCCAACTACACCAGTTAGCTTTAGGCTTCACTCATCACACCATCCATATGCAAATTTCATTTAAAGTTTTTAGAAAGATATTAAGGCAAAATCATATTAATTGAAATACTAATCCATTTTAAAAATGTAACCTCTTTTCATGCTTCCTGAGAAGCAGCTGCTGAACATTCTTTTTTTCTAGGAATCAGTTACTGAACTAAAATACACAAGGACAAAGGTCTCCGGCAGAAAATGGTTAAGTATGATCAAGGGCAGATTCTCTAACAGAGAAGAAATACAGTGGTTAAAAAAGGAGCCCAAAATAAAAAGGCAACCTATGGAAAGAGAAAAAGTATTTGGAAACCATATATCTGATAAGGGGTTAATACCCAAAATTTATAAGGCACTCATACAACTCAACAGCAAAAAGCCAAATAATATGATTTAAAATGGGCAAAGGACCTGAATAGACCCTTTTCCAAAGAAGACATACAAATGGCCAACAGGTACACAAAAAGGTGCTCAATATCACCAATCATCAGGGAAATGCAAAACAAAACCACAATGAGATTATCACCTCATACCTGACAGAATGGCTATCATCAAAAAGACAAGAGATAACAAGCAATGGCGAATATGTGGAGAAAAGAGAACCCTTGTACTGTTAGTAGGAACGGGAACTCGCATAACCATTATGGAAAACAGTTCCTCAAAAAAATCAAAAATAGAACTACCATATCATCCAGCAATCTCACTTCTGGTATGTATCTGAAAGAAATGAAATCACTACCTTGAAGCAATATCTGCACCCCTGATGTTGAACTCATAGAAACAAAGTAGAATGGTGGTTGCGAGGGACTGGGGGAAATGGAGAGATGTTGGTCAAGTTTCAGTTATAGATGACAAGGTTTTAGGGATCTAATGTACAGCATGGTGACTACAGTTAACAATACAGTGTTGCACACTTGAAATCACCTAAGAGAGTAGACCTTAAATGTTCTCACCACAAAAAAATGGTAACTACATGAGGTGATGGACGCGTTAACTAACTTATTGTGGTAATCATTTCACAATATGTACATATATCAAATCATCACATTGTATACCTTAAACTTACACAATGTTATTTGTCAATTATACCTCAATAAAGCGGAAAAAAATTTTATTTAAAAAATTAGAGGCTTCTGGTCAAGATGGCAGTGGGGGAGGACGTGGAGTTCGTGTCTCCCCAAAACTAGGGCGCCTGCCAGACGCTAGTGGGGGACCAGAACGCCTAAGGAGACAGGAAGAACCCCTGAGCGATCAGGTAGGACGTAGGGGGAGTGAGAGGGGAGGAACAGTGGAGGCTGGACAGGACTGGCGCCCCTGAGGGGTGGCTGGGAGTGGGGAGGGGTTCCCATGCCTGGAGGGACCCTGATATTCCAAGACATTTCCCTGCCCAATCGGGCCCGGGAAGCCTGTGGGGCTCGCAGGCCGGGTCCTCCACCCTCCGAGGCCCCCTCCGGGCCACGTTGGTCCTAGGGGTGTAGGTGGGAGGCGGGGGGAGAAGAGGAGAAGCTGGCGGGAGGGGCCCTCGAGGACTGGAGGATCCAGGGAGGTGCAGAGGGCATTTCCCCCGCTCACCCAGGCCTGGGAAGACTGCTGGGCTCCCAAGCCTGGCCCTCCATTCTCCAGGATCCCCTCCAGCTTCATGGTTCCTAGGGGCATGGGAGGGAGGGAGGGAGGAGGGGAGGCAGATGATGGGGGGAACCCTCCAGGACCAGAGGATCAGGGGAGGCCCAGCGGGCGTTTCCCCTGCCCACTTGGCCCCAGAAAGCCTGCTGGGCTCCCAGGCCGGGTAACCCGCCCTCCGAGGCCCCCTCTGGGAGCGCTGATCCTAGGGGCATAGGAGGGAGGCGGGGGGGGGGGGGTGCGGCAATGGAGAGGCTGACGGGGAGGGGTCCTCCAAGATAGGAGGAGTAGGGGAGGCGCGACGGGCGTTTCCCCCACCCACTTGGCCCTGGGAAGCCTACTGGGATTCCAGGTCTGCTCCCCTGCTTTCTGGGGCCCCCTCCGCCATGTGGATCCTAGGGGCATAGGAGGGAGGGCTGGGGAGAAGAAGAAGAGAGGCCAACAGGGAGGGGCCCTCTGGGATGGGAGGATCAGGGGGAAATGCGGCTGGCTGGCATTTCCCCCGCCCACTTGGGCCCAGTGAGCCTGCTGGGGTCCTGGACCTGGCCCTCCGCCCTCGAAGGCCAGAGGCACCCCTCGGCCCCTCCTGCTGAGATGAGCCTAAGCCCCACCCCCACCCCCCCAAGGCCTTTTCTGGCCCTGTGGTCCTAAGCAAAGGCCCTGCCCACTGCCTAAACCCCGCCCCTGCCTAAGCCCCACCCTCCACAGCCAAGGCTTTTTTTCCTTTTCTCCTCTTTTTTACTATTGTGGTTCTGTTTTACCTTCCAGTTCTTGTTTCATCTATATTTTTATTTTTTTATTCTTTGTAACATATCTGTTAGTTTTCTAATCTTATTTTATTTTTTACTCTTTGTTATTGTTCTGCTCCTATTTTTCTTTTTTTTTTTTTGCCGCCCTGCATGGCTTGTGGGATCTTGGCGAGACAGGGGTCGGGCCTGAGCTCCTGCAGTGGGAGCTCTGAGTCCAAACCACTGGATTAACAGAGAACCTCAGACACCAGGGAATATTCATAGGAATGAGGTCTCCTGGAGGTCCTCATTCTTGGCACCAGGCCCACCTCTACACAACAGCCTACAAACTCCAGTGATGGACGCCTCAGGCCAAACAACCAGTAAGACAGGAACACAATCTCACCCATCAAAAAAAAAAAAGAGACAACAAAAAACTATATGAAGGAGCAAGGTAAAAACCTACAAGACCAAATAAATGAAGAGGAAATAGGCAACCTACCTGAAAAAGAATTCAGAGTAATGATAGTAAAGATGATCCAGAATCTCAGAAATAGAATGGAGGTATGGATTGAGAAAATACAAGAAATGTTTACAAAGATCTAGAAGAACTAAAGAACAAAAAAACAGAGATGAACAACACAATAACTGAAATGAAAAATACACGAGAAGGAATCCAGAACAGAATAACTGAGGTAGAAGAACAAATAAGTGAGCTGGAAGAATGGTGGAAATAACTGCCAAGGAGCAAAATAAAGAGAAAAGAATGAAAAGAATTGAAGACAATCTGAGAGACCTCTGGGATAACACTAAATGCACCAACATTCAAATTATAGGGGTCCCAGAAGGAGAAGAGAAAAAGAAAGGGTCTGAGAAAATATCTGCAGAGATTATAGTGGAAAACTTCCCTCACATGGGAAAGGAAATAGTCACCCAAGCCCAGGAAGTGCAGAGAGTCCCATACAGGATAAACCCTAAGAGAAACACACCAAGACATATATTAATCAAACTAACAAAAATTAAATTCAAAGAAAAAATATTAAAAGCAGCAAGGGAAAAGCAGAAAATAACATACAAAGGAATCCCCATAAGGTTATCACAGCTGATTTCTCAGCAGAAACTTTGCAGGCCAGAAGGGAGTGGCAGGATATACTTAAAGTGATGAAAGAGAAAAACCTACAAGCAAGATTACTCTACCTGGCAAGGATCTCATTCAGATTCGACTGAGAAATCAAAAGCTTTAAAGACAATCAAAAGTTAAGAGAATTCAGCACCACCAAGCCAGCTTTACAACAAATGCTAAAGGAACTTCTCTAGGTGGGAAACACAAGAGAAGAAAAAGACCCAAAAAACAAACCCCAAACAATTAAGAAAATGGTAATAGGAAAATACAAATCAATAATTACCTTAAATGGAAATGGATTAAATGTTCCAACCAAAAGACACAGGCTGGCTGAATGGATACAAAAACAAGACCCATATATATGCTGTCTACGAGAGACCCACATCAGACCTAGAGACACATACAGACTGAAAGTGAAGGGATAGAAAAAGATATTCCATGCAAATGGAAGTCAAAAGAAAGCTGGAATAGCAATACTCGTATCAGATAAAATAGACTTTAAAATAAAGACTGTTACAAGAGATAAGGAAGGACACTATGTAATGATCAAGGGATCAATCCAAGAAGAAGCTATAACAATTATAAATATTTATGCACCCAACAAAGGAACACTTCAATACATAAGGCAAATGCTAACAACCATAAAAGGGGAAATCGACAGTAACACAATAATAGTAGGGGACTTTAACACCCCACTTACACCAATTGGCAGATCATCCAAACAGAAAATAAACAGGGAAACACAAGCTTTAAATGGCACAGTAAACCAGATAGATTTAATTGATATTTATAGGACATTCCACCGAAAGTGGCAGAACACATTTTCTTCTCAAGTGCACATGGAACATTCCCCAGGATCGATCACATCTTGGGTCAAAAATCAAGCCTCGGAAAATTTAAGAAAACTGAAATCGTATCAAGCATCTTTTCTGACCACAACACTATGAGATTCAAAATCAATTACAGGAAAGAAAACTGTAAAAAACACAAATACATGGAGGCTAAACAGTGTGCTACTAAATAACCAAGAGATCACTGAAGAAGTCAAAGAAGAAATAAAAAAATACACAGAAACAAATGACAACAAAAACACGACGACCCAAAACCTATAGGACTCAGCAAAAGCAGTTCTAAGAGGGAATTTTATAGCAATTCAATCTCACCTCAAGAAACAAGAAAAATCTCAAATAAACAATCTAAACTTACAACTAAAGCAACCAGAGAAAGAACAAAGAGAAGTCAAAGTCAGTAGAAGGAAAGAAATCATAAAGATCAGAGCAGAAATAAATGAAATAGAAATGAAGAAAACAATAGCAGAGATCAATAAAACTAAAAGTTGGTTCTCTGAGAAGATAAACAAAATTGATAAACCTTTAGCCAGACACATCAAGAAAAAAAGGGACAGGACGCAAATCAATAAAATTAGAAATGAAAAAGGAGAAATCACAACTGACACGGCAGAAGTACAAAGGATTATAAGAGACTACTACAAACAATTATATGCCCATGAAATGGACAACCACGAAGAAATGGACAAATCCTTGGAAAGGTACACTTTCCAAGACTGAACCAGGAAGAATTAAAAAATATAAACAGACTTATCACAAGTAATGAAATTGAAACTGTAATTAAAACTCTTCCAACAAACAAAAGTCCAGGACCAGATGGCTTCACAGGCGAATTCTATCAAACATTTAGAGAAGAGCTAAGACCAATCCTTCTCAAACTCTTCCAAAAATTGCAGAGGGAGGAACACTCCCAAATTTGTTCTACGAAGCCACCAACACCCTGATACCAAAACCAGACAAAGAAATCACAAAAAAAGAATATTACAGCCCAATATCACTGATGAACATAGAGGCAAAAATCCCGAACAAAATACTAGCAAACAGAATCCAACAACACATTAAAAGGATCATACACCATGATCAAGTGGGATTTATCCGAGGAATGAAAGGATTCTTCAATATATGCAAATCAACCAATGTGATACACCATATTAACAAATTAAGGAATAAATACCATATGATCATCTCAATAGATGCAGAAAAAGCTTTTGACAAAATTCAACACCCATTTATGATAAAAACTCTCCAGAAAGTGGGCATAGAGGGAACCCACCTCAAGATAATAAAGCCCATATATGACAAACCCACAGCAAACATCATACTCAATGGTGAAAAACTGAAAGCACTTCCACTAAGATCAGGAACAAGACAAGGATGTCCACTCTCGCCACTCTTATTCAACATAGTTTTGGAAGTCCTAGCCACAGCAATCAGAGAAGAAAAAGAAACAAAAGGAATACAAACTGGAAAAGAAGTAAAACTGTCATTGTTTGCAGATGACATGATACTATACATAGAAAATCCTAAAGATGTCACCAGAAAACTACTAGAACTAATCAACAAATTTGGTAAGATTTCAGAATACAAAATTAAGAAATCTCTGGCATTCCTATACACTAACAACAAAAAATCAGAAAGAGAAATTAAGGAAACAATCCCATTTACCATCGCAACAAAAACAACATAATACCTAGGAATAAACCTACCTAAAGAGGCAAAAGACCTGTACTCAGAAAACTATAAAACACTGATGAAAGAAATCAAAGATGACATAAATAGATGGAGAGATACACCATGTTCTTGGATTGGAAGAATCAATATTGTGAAAATGACTATACTACCCAAAGCAATCTACAGATTCAGTGCAATCCCTATCAAACTACCAATGGCATTCTTCTCAAAATTAGAACAAAAATTTTTACAGTTTGTATGGAAAACAAAAGACCCCGAACAGCCAAAGCAATCTTGAGAAAGAAAAACGGAGCTGGAGGAATCAGGCTCTGTGACTTCAAACTGGACTACAAAGCTACAGTAATCAAGACAGTATGGTACTGGCACAAAAACAGAAATATAGATCAATGGTAGAGGACAGAAAGCCCAGAGATAGATCCACGCACATATGGTCACCTAATTTATGACAAAAGAGACAAGAACATACAATGGAGAAAAGATAGCCTCTTCAATAAGTGGTGCTGGGAAAACTGGACAGCTACATGTAAAAGAATGAAGTTAGAATACTACCTAACACCATACACAAAAATAAACTCAAAATGGATTAAAGACCTAAATGTAAGGCCAGACCCTATAAAACTCATAGAGGAAAACATAGGAAAAACGCTCTTTGACATAAACCACAGCAAGATCTCTTTTGACCCGCCTCCTAGAGTAATGAAAATAAAAAAATAAATAAACAAATAAGACCTAATGAAATTTAAAAGCCTTTGCACAGCAAAGGAAACCATAAACAAGACCAAAAGACAACCTTCAGAATGGGAGAAAATATTTACAAATGAAGAATGGACAAAGGATTAATCTCCAAAATATACATGCAGCTCAATATCAAAAAACAAAAATAGAATGGAGGCATGGATTGAGAAAATACAAGAAATATACATGCAGCTCAATATCAAAAAAACAAACAACCCAATTAAAAAATGGGTGGAAGACCTAAATAGACATTTCACCAAAGAAGACATATAGATGGCCAAGAGGCACATGAAAAGATGCTCAAGATCACTAATTATTAGAGAAATGCAAATCAAAACTACAATGAGGTATCACCTCACACCAGTCAGAATGGCCATCATCAAAAAATCTACAGACAATAAATGCTGGAGAGGGTGTGGAGAAAAGGGAACCCTCTTGCACTGCTGGTGGGAATGTAAATTGATACAGCCACTATGGAGAACAGTATAGAGATTCCTTAAAAAACTAAAAACAGAACTAGCATATGACCCAGAAATCCCACTGGGTTTGCCGAGAAAACCATAATTCAAAAGGACACATGTACCCAAATGTTCACTGCAACACTATTTACAATACCCAGGACATGGAAACAACCTAAATGTCCAATGACAGATGAATGGATAAAGATGTGGTACATATATACAATGGAATATTACTCAGCCATAAAAAGGAACGAAATTGGGGCATTTGTAGAGATGTGGATGGACCTAGAGTCTGTCATACAGAGTGAAGTAAGCCAGAAAGAGAAAAACAAATACTGTATATTAACACATATATGTGGAATCTAGAAAAATGGTACAGATGAACCTATTCATAGGGCAGGAATAGAGACGTAGATGTAGAGAACGGACATGTGGACACAGAGGGGGAAGGGGAGGGTGGGATGAATTGGAAGATTAGGTTTGACATATATATATTACCACGTGTAATACAGATAGCTAGTGGGAACCTGCTGTATAGCACAGGGAGCTCAGCTCGGTGCTCTGTGATGACCTAGATGCGTCGGATGGGGTGGGGGGTGGGAGCGAGGTCCAAGAGGGAGGGGATATGGGGATATATGTATACGTATAGCTGAGTCACTTCATTGTACAGCAGAAACTAACACAACATTGTAAAGCAATTTTACTCCAATAAAAAAAAGTACATAAAAATAAATAAAATTTTTTTAAATTAGAAGAGGAACTCTAAGTCAGAGGCCTAGACTCTGGTCTGGGCTCCATAATAAACTAGCTGGGTGACTCACACTGATTTAAGTTTTTTATACCTCAACTTCTTCAGTAAAAAATAAGGATAATACCATTTACCTCAAAGAGTTGTAATGAGGATTAAATGAGATGATTCGTTTAAAAGAAACAAGGATAATACTATTTACCTCAAAGAGTTGTACTGAGGATTAAATGAGATGATTCGTTTAAATAAAACTTGCAAACTATAAAGGACCAGTATGCAAATAGCTGTAATATTAGAAGGAATCCTAATTAATTCTGTGAAATGTGAGAACTTGACTAATATAAAAGAACCTTGGAGCATTAGAGCCCGTTAAAATGAATTATTCCTATTTTCAACCTAGCTTGGTGTTTACTGTCAATTCAAGTTATGCCCAATGTGTAGGACACAACAGTTACAATATTAACGACTCATAATCCTTGATTAGCAGCCTCCACTAAATAATATCAAAATGAATCTTCTGGGCTCAAAGAAATAGAAAAGAAACTTACGGTTACCAAAGGGAAGAGGGAGAGGGGAGGGACAAATTAGGAGTATGGGATTAACAGATAGAAACTACTACACATAAAATAGATAAGCAACAAGGCTTTACTGTATAGCACAGGGAATTATACCCATTATCTTGTAATAACCTATAATGGAATATAATCTGCAGAAACCCTGAATCACTATGCTGTACACCTGAAACTGATGCAATATTATAAATCAACTATACTTCAATTTTAAAAAACTGTAAAAGTCAATCTTCTGGGCATCATCAAAGCCTTTATTAAGTACCTATACTTAGGTGAATCCTAAAGCAGGGTATATAAAATTCCTGTAAGACATGTCTCTGTTTTTAAACTTATCATTTAGGTCAGGAAATAATATTAACACATATGAAATACAGAAAGTATTATAAGTAGAGTTCAGAAAGGAAGAAATCACTGGGGGCTACAGTAGTTGAAAAGCTTTCCTGGAGACGGTGGCAAATGTTAGAACAGAGAACAAAAGGCAGAAAGGAGCATGGTTTACAGGGGAAAGAGGTGGAGTATCTGCTTGTCCCAGGAGGTGTGTGTTGAGAAACAAAACTAGAGAGGCAGCCTGAGGACTGATAACCGAGGACCCAAATTAGGGGAATCTGGATGTTGTGCATCAGGAATCTACTCTAGGTTTTTTAACCAAGGAGTAATATAATTAAAAATGGGTCTCAGAACGAGAGGTCCGTATTGGCTATGCTGGGGAGGGTGGGGCAAGGAAGTGCTGGAGGAGAAGGCTGGAAGGACTCTAGTCACTATCACAGTATCCAGCTGTGAAGTGACCACACCTTGAAGCCCTATGGCAGGCAGAGCAAATGAAGGAAGCAGAAAGGGCAGATCTCAGGTCTATTTCAAAGGAAATCAATGACACCAAGATTTCTAACGCAGTGAACTGGGGAAAAGAAGGAATTGCAGTGAAGAATCAGTTTAGGTAAGATTGAGAAAAGATGATAACTTGTGTTTCATCACCTGAGGTGGGAAGAAACATGGTGTATTCAAGGAACTGAAAGAAGGCCCATGTGACTAGAATACTGAGTTAAGAATTTTTTTTTTTAATTTTTTTTATTTATTTATTTATTTATTTATTTATTTATTTATTTATTTATTTTTGGCTGTGTTGGGTCTTCGTTTCTGTGTGAGGGCTTTCTCCAGTTGCGGCGAGTGGGGGCCACTCTTCATCGCGGTGCGCGGGCCTCTCACCGTCGCGGCCTCTCCCATTGTGGAGCACAGGCTCCAGATGCGCAGGCTCAGTAGTTGTGGCTCACGGGCTTAGTTGCTCCGCGGCATGTGGGATCTTCCCAGACCAGGGCTCGAACCCGTGTCCCCTGCATTGGCAGGCAGATTCTCAACCACTGCACCACCAGGGAAGCCCCCTTCTTTTTTTTTTTAATATTTATTTATTTATCTGTCTATCTAGATATCTATCTATCTGGCTGCACCAGGTCTTAGTCGCGGCACACAGGATCTTTTAGTTGCAGCATGCGGGATCTTTAGCTGTGGCACGAGGGACCTTTTAGTTGCAGCATGCGGGATCTTTAGTTGCAGCAGAGGGATCTTTTAGTTGCGGCATGCGAGATCTAGTTCCCTGACCAAGGATTGAACCCGGGCCCCCTGCATTGGGAGCACGGAGTCTTAACCGCTGGACCACCAGGAAAATCCGCTGAGTTAGAGTCTTCTGTTGCAACTGCCCAGAACACTCCCTGCTTCTACCTCAGAAATTCCTTCAGATTTTAGCTAAAAATGATTTCCTAGGGAAGACTTCACTGTCCACTTAAACTAGGACAGGTCCCTAAATTACATGCTCTCATATCAACCAATACTTCTCCATTAAAACACTGCACAATTATAATTTATGAATCAATTGGGAAAATAGTAAATGCTATGGAAGCTGGAGCTGTATCTATCTCATTCATGCATGCATTCCAAAAACCTAGTACCTAGCATAGTACAAAGCACACAGTAGGTGCTAAGTAAATATATATTTAACAAATATACACAAGAGTGCATGAATCAAAAAGTGAAAGATGAGGGAGGAAAAGGTGAAAGGGTAGGAAAAGAGAAGAAAGAACAGAGAGGAGCAGAAGACCCCAGATAAAGTTTGGGGAGATACCTAAAGTACTGGGCAGAAGAAAGTGGAAGAAGTAGGGTATGAAAAGACCCCTTAGAGAGGTCGTAGGAGAAGGATCAAAGAAGTACACTGTTTTGAAACTCGGGGAGAGTAGACTTCAAAAGCCACAGAAAGGCTGTGGAGGAGGCTGAAGACTGAGAAAAAAATAACAACAGGAATGGGTTTAACAGTTGTACCAAACAATAAATTTATTACAGCTTAGAATGTCGTGTGGGGACAAAGAAAGAACTAATAGTCTAACCTCCTTTTCTCAGTGACCTTCCCTGCTGTCTATCCAGCCGCCTGAGCCAAGCCCCCACAAGTCCTAAGGCAGGAAGGATGTGAACTTGCATTCATGCATCTATCAGTTGGAAACAACAATGACGCACATAGCTGTAAAAATAGAGATCTCTGGCAAGGGCCAACGTGAAGTTCAGGGAACATCACAGAGAAACCATCTCCATGTAAAAAACATCTTATTTCTCAAATGTCACTGAAAATTCTCTGGTAAACAAATGCAATAAAGAATCCTCTAAGAGTGTAAAGTGATAATGTGAAAGATCAATCGAAATCAATCGTCCTGTAACCTCCAAGGCAAGTGGGAGGACTGAAGCTGAAAAAACTGTTTAGACACTTTGCCCAGAGGTAAGTAAAATTTGGTTCTAACTGAGGCTACCAAACAGCAACAACGGCTGACATACACTATGAATTTAATACTTAACTTTAAGCAGTATTCAGGATGTCCTCTTTCTTTCCAAAACATGTAATACATTTTGATTCATTACATGTCTTCATGTCCCTCTGTGAGCAACTGTAGAGGCCCAGGACTCCTTATAGCTGAGCATTCTAAGCTCTGTGAAGGCAGGGACTGAGTCCCTCTTGAGCAACACTGTCTCCCTGGTGCCTGATACAGTACCTGGCACACAGCAGGCAGTCACAAAGTATTTGCTGAAGGAAAGAATGGTCACCAGCTGCATCAGGATGCTGGATAACTTCAAACACCAAAACTGAGACCAACTATCTGTAAGTGCCAAGAATTTCTTCCCTTAGCTTCTAAGCCCCAGGAGGACAATCTATTTCCTCCAAAATATACAATAAAGATCAAATCACATTGTGATGAATCTACTAAAAAGTCTCTAGCTATCAAAATGAGTTCAAGTTCCAGTAAACTGGCTACTAATTTTGAGTAAGGCTAGACAATTCATCATAACAAGATTTGATTTACTTAGATATTTTATAGAATAAAAAAAATTAAAGTATGGGAGTTGCCTAGAAAAATCAACTTAATTATTCTGGGATCCCACTACTGTGAACAGAATATGTAACTCCCTTCAGATCTATGAATGAATTCCTGCTCTTGGGAAGGGGATTAGAGAACACAAAGAACACAGAAAATGAACAGAAGAATCACATTTAAGAGTAAACCAAGGGGCTTCCCTGGTGGCGCAGTGGTTAAGAATCTGCCTGCCAATGCAGGGGACATGGGTTCGAGCCCTGGCCCGGGAAGATCCCACATGCCGTGGAGCAACTAAGCCCGTGTGCCACAACTACTGAGCCCACGTGCCACAACTACTGAAGCCCACGTGCCTAGAGCCCGTGCTCTGCAACAAGAGAAGCCACTGCAGTGAGTAGCCCACGCACCGCAACGAAGAGTAGCTCCCACTCGCCGCAAATAGAGAAAGCCATGCACAGCAACAAAGAACCAAGGCAGCCAAAAATAAATAAATAAAATAAATAAATTTATTAAAAAAAAAAAAAAAAAAGAGTAAACCAGGGACTTACCTGGTAGTCCAGTGGTACAGAATCCACCTTACCATGCTGGGGACACGGGTTCAATCCCTGGTCAGGGAACTAAGATCCCACATGCCACAGGGCAACTAAGCCCGTGTGCCACAACTACTGAGCTCGCACGCCCTGGAGCCTGCGCGTCACAACTAGAGAAGAGAAAACCCGCATGCCACAACTAGAGAGAAGCCCGTGCACCGCAATAAAAGATCCCCCATGCCTCAACAAAGATCCTGCGTGCCGCAACTAAGACCCGACGCAGCCAAAAAAAAAAAAGAGTAAAGCAAAACTCCACATGGATACTCCTTGCTTATTCTCAATTCATAGACAAGATGTTAGAGACAACTAAGTCCAGTTCTACAAGCTTGCAGAACTTTCTGCATGTAAAGAATTTCTCTGAGAAGATATCTTTTGACTCCGTTTTAGCCACAACGTTTCATTATAAAAAATATAAATGTATAAAGAAATCCTATTGTACATAATCCTACTATAATTAGATGTGGATTATGCCAGCAAGGAATCATAAAACAAACAAGTATTTGAAACAGCTAACTCTCTGAAATGACACCAATAGAAAAGGAGAATAATGCTCTGAACCCCTTGCCCCCAACTAAGAGCTCTTCTTATTTAAACCTGTCTAATATTACCATGCATGTCAAGAAATGGGACCTCTAAATACTCTACCTCTAGCTCTAGCTCTGTGATTTAGGGAAGTTCTTAACCTAGCCTCAGAGGTTTTACCATCTCTTCAAAGGGTTTAGACTACAAACCACTAAAATCCCTCTCAACTCTAAGGATCACTGTAGAGAAAATAATTTCATTATAATTGTAAATATACTCCACATTGCTGATTCTACTCTTCTCAAACTACTGCTGTTCATCATTAGATGTATTTTCATATTGAAAGACATCCCTATACTAGAGGTAACAAATACACAGGGTCCGCTTTTCATATTGCCAAGACATGGGCAATTAGAAGGTCTATGTTACTACTAGCACTGAACATAGTTGAAGATACATCTTTGTCAGGAATGGCAAAGGCAAAATGAGATCATTCAGTTCTCTGAACTCCTTAAATAGTCAAGGAGCTATTTAAAGCCAAGATATTATCATTGTTATTCTGACATTGTTAAATATGTAAAGGGTTAGGGAAATTCTGTGGGCTTGTGTGCTTGAAAAAATGTTAAATTTTTACAGAGCTTCTTCAATTCCAAGGGCTTTATCAACGTACAGGCGGGTGAATACCCAGGATGGTGGTAGTGCCACTCAATGAAGCCCAATCTACGTATCTCTTAGTTCTCAAGAACATATCTCAATATAAACAAACCTACTATTTTGTACAAAATGCATTTTCAGAAAACTGAGAAATCATGGGAGACTGTTTCTTTTGTTTTACAACAGCAAATTCAGGGTTTCTTCTGTAAATTTGATTTTTTTTTCCTTTGCCTGCCATGCGGCTTGTGGGATCTTAGTTCACCTACCAGGGATCGATCGATCCCAGGCCCTCAGCAGTGAAAGTGCCGAGTCCTAACCACTGGACCACCAGGGAATTCCCTGTAAATTTGATTTTTAAAAATATCAGTTTATATAAAATATTTTAAGACTACATCTATAATATAGAATGAAGTTCATCAGTTTTTATGACTGAAGTCACTATCACTACCCTCTTTAAGAAAAGTCTATTAAGTGCCAAATTGGGGAAAAAAAGAAAAATAAATCACACAACTTTCAGAAAACTTCTACTTAAGTTGAGTCATATATACAAAAAGCTATACACCATTTTTGTCAAAAATTTCCATTTTTTCTTTAAGGTTTTTATATTGTCACTGTAATTTAAAAGAAGACCAGAGGAAGACAAACATATAGATAGATACCTACCCTTTAGGAGCTCACTACCTAAGATGGACAATACCAGATGAATAAACTTTAAATGGCATTCAGCCAAGAGAATAAAGCAATTATGCCAAAGTAGAAATAAAAAGTAACAGAAAGTTATTTAATCATCCAGAGTTGGCAAAACATGCTCACCAATTTTTCTATTATAATTTTCTCTGCTTAATCAGTTGATTGACATTATCATCAGTTCCTGGTATATATTTTGCATACCAAGAAGAAAAGAAGGTTTTCAAATTCAAGCCTTTCACAGTTGTTTTCGTCACCCATTCAAAAGGATATAAATTCAATAAATGAAGCTCTGCCTAGGTTAATATTTCCATCAACCTATCAAATTATATAATTTGTTCTGTACATGAATGTTGGGAAAACAGAGGTAGGGGAAACAGACTGGGAAAGGTGATAATTTTCTGGTGATTCTTATGCTGGGTTTCAATGGGTAACTTTGTTAGTTTATTTGAAATTCTGTGAATTCTCAAAATATTAATAGCAAAATATATTCAGGAGTAGGGGTTATTTATGTACTGTTGTTTCTACTAACATAGATAATTGAAGGGTGGCTATAAATGGATTTTTTTAAAGATTAAGATTTTTAGATTTTTTTAAAGGGAAATGGATGGTGCATAATTAATAGGGGATTGGAGAGGGTAAAGAGCCATGGGAAAATCATGTCACAATAACAAAATAAAAAGAAATATAAGACGCTCTCCTTTGCTCAATCTGCAAGAACTCCTGTAGAAAACAAGATCTGTAGTTTGAAAAGTGGTTTGGCAGACTATCTGGAGGAAAGGCAGCAGAAAAGAATGGCATTACAGGAATAGCAAATGCTCACTCACAGGTGTAAGTGAGCCAGACAGGCCAGGTGGAAGAGACTAACTTATGTGAAGCAGCTGTGGCTCCCAGGCTTTGAATTAGAGTTTCTGTACATGACCCTGACTGGGGAGTTCAGAAGCATCCATGTGAAAACAGACCTAACATAGTTAAAAGAAAAGTAGAAAAGTATTCTATCTTCCTGCAATACATCAAACTTGATAGGGAACCAGCTAAGACACAAATCTGCCAAACACTAAGCTCTGCCAACTCACATCAGAAACAAACAACAGAAGAAAGGGACACTGTATCTTAAGTGACTCTGAGGTCACAGATAGTATACTGAAGGTCTTTGTAACCAAGAGATGATATTTTCAATTTCTGTCCAAGCTAAAGGTTGGGATTTTGGAAGAGAAAGATAAGGGAAGTGAACAGCAGGATATAAACAATGGAGTCAAATCACAGGACTGTATTTCTGAATTATGGCTTATAGACTAGTGAGTTCTTGGCAAGGGTCAGGATACAGCTCACCAAGACCAGAGTGAATGTGCTTAGAAAAACTTCCAACTAAATAAAGAAAAATTTAAACTAAAATCTGAAAGAGGAAAAAAACACCCAGAGAAAATCATAAAATCAGACACTCTAGTCCAAAAGATGTGATATTAAAACACACACACACACACAGAAGGAAGAACTTAAGTTTCAGGAGAAAACAGAGAAGAGAATTAGAAATAAAAACCTATGGCCTTGGGCTTCCCTGGTGGCGCAGTGGTTGAGAGTCTGCCTGCCAATGCAGGGGACACGGGTTCGAGCCCTGGTCTGGGAAGATCCCACATGCCGCGGAGCAACTAGGCCCGTGAGCCACAACTACTGAGCCTGCGCGTCTGGAGCCTGTGCTCCGCAACAAGAGAGGCCGCGATAGTGAGAGGCACATGCACCGCGATGAAGAGTGGCCCCCGCTCGCCGCAACTAGAGAAAGCCCTCGCACAGAAACGGAGACCCAACACAGCAAAAATAAATAACTAAATAAATTTATAAAAAAAAAAAAAAAACCTATGGCCTCAAACATCAATGAAGCATTTAATCTAATATGTTAAAAGAAGGTGACAAATAAAAAACCAGAGTAGGTACTTTTCCATATTCCTTCAGCTGAGTCCAGCTGAAAACCCTGGACATTACGCATGAAATAAATATAAGACAACTAGAAAGAGTAGATGAAAGAAGGCAGACTGGCTAGGAACCTCAGGACCCCAGGAACAATATTTTTAGACAATAACCACTCTACTCCAACAGTGATAATTAATTTTATGTGTCAACTTAGCTAGGCCACAATACCTAGATATCTGGCCAAACATCATTCTAGATGTTGCTATGAAGGTATTTTTAAGATTAGATTAACATTTAAATCAGCAGACTTTGAATAAAGCAGATTACCCCTCATAATGCGGGTGGGCCTCATCCAATCAGCTGAAGACCTTAAGAGAAAAAGAAGTATTCTCTCACCCCTCTAGGAAGAGAAAATTCTGTCTCCAGACTGCCTTCCGACTGGAGCAGCAACATCAATTCTTCCCTGGGCCTTCAGTCCACCAATCAACCCTGCAGATTTCAGACTTACCAGCTCCCACAACTGTGAGTCAATTCCTTAAATCAATCTCTCTCTAATACACACAAACATACACACACACATATACATACATGCATGCATGCATATACACACATTCTATTGATCTCTGTTTCTCTTCAGAAACCTAACATACTGGCCAACACGCCATCAAAAACATGTCATTCCACACATACCTCTGACAGTAAATGTCCAGTGGAAAGCCCAGCTTTCCACCTTCATCAGGCTGTAAGAGGGACCCCTCCTCCCAGCGTGGATGGTGTCAGAAAAGACCAAGTAGGGAGCTGGGCAGTAACAAGCTTCCCCTCTCCCTCACCACCCTGTGGCAACAGTAGAAACCATGCAGGCAGCCTGGACTCCCAGCTACCTGGCAGTAATGAGGCACCCCTCCTCTTACATGCTGAGGTGGTGTCAGAGAGGGCCTAGTGGAGAGTCAGGACTTTCACTACTGTCCAACAGTAATGAGGCCACCCCCTTCCAATGACATCAGTCGAGGCTATGTGGAGAGCAGTGACAAGGCACCCCTGCCCCTCTCAGCAAGGCGATATCGGTATAAGCCTAGTAGAGAGCATGAACTCTTGCTGCCATCCAGCAGTAACAAACACTCCTGTCCAGCTCCAGGTGTCAATGGAGGCCAAGTGGGGAACCTGGACTTCCATCCCCATCTGGCAGTAACAAGGCAACACACCCTTTCTCCCATCACTGTAGGGTCAGAGGAAGTTGGCTAAAACAGAAGCTTTAAATAAGATCCAGAGTTTCATAATACTCAAAATGTCCAGGTTTCAATGAAAGGAAGATCTCAAGACATGACAAATGACAACAAACAAACTCCAACATAGAAATGACAGAGACGTTAAAATTATCTAACAAAGATTTTAAAGCCACCATGATAAAAATGCTTCAATAAGCAATCACAAACATGCTGAAACAAAAGAAGAGAAAGTCACAGCAGTGCACCTGAAACTATCACAATGTTGTTAGTCGGCTATATTCCAATATAAAATAAAAAGTTAAAAAAAAAAAAAGTCACAGCAAAGAAACAGAGGCAGTAAAGAAGAACCAAATGGAAATTTTAGAAATAAAAAGGACAAGAACTGAAATTAAAAGCTCAGTACACGTGTTAAACAGCAGAACAGACGAATCAGAAGAAAGAAAAAAAAAAAAAGGTCATTGAAGAACCTAGGGGTAAGACGGGAATAAAGACACAGACCTACTAGAGAATGGACTTGAGGATATGGGGAGGGGGAAGGGTAAGCTGTGACAAAGTGAGAGAGTGGCATGGACATATATACACTACCAAACGTAAAATAGCTAGCTAGTGGGAAGCAGCCGCATAGCACAGGGAGATCAGCTCGGTGGTTTGTGACCACCCAGAGAGGTGGGATAGGGAGGGTGGGAGGGAGGGAGATGCAAGAGGGAAGAGATATGGGAACATATGTATATGTTCAATGGTTTAACCATTTACCTATTGATATACATTTTAATTTCTCTGGGATAGATGCCCCAGAATGTGATTGCTGGCTCATATGGTAGGTATATGTTTAGTGTTTTCAGGAACTGCCAAGCTGTTTTCCAGATTGGCTGTACCAGTTCAAGTGATGTGTAGAGATCTTACCTCCTTTTGCATTCCTTTACCCTCCCCTGTTTATAATTGTCTTAAATATTTCCTCTATGTATATTGAGAACCAGTTTGGAACATGTTATGTTATAATGGTTTAACCATTTACCTATTGTCTCTCCTACTAAACTCTGAGGGGAAGATTTATGTTTTTTTCTAAATTCATCTTTAGGTCTATCAAAATAATGTATGTGCATAGTTCAAAATTTAAGTAGTACAAGAAGCTTATTATGAAAAACAGCAGTACACTCTTATTCCCTGGTCCCACTTCCCAGAGGCAACAACTCACAACTCTTCCAATGTTGTCTTCTGGTAGTTCTTGATGTTTCAATTATCAAACAATAATACATGCTGACTTCTTTTGGTACTTAGTACATCTTGGTATGAATCATTTCTCATTCATCATTTTAGGTACACTTTGTGGGGTCTTTCAATCTGAAAAGCAATGTCCTTCAGTTCTTGGGGAATCTTCTCACATTATTTCTTGGGCAATTTTCTTTTCTCCATTTCACTTGTTCTCTCTTTCTGGACCTCCTATTAGCTAGATGCTGGATTCTCTGATCTTTTTTCCTTTTCCTATTTTCTATCTCTTTGTTTTTTTGTTCTGTTTTTGTATTGTTACTGTACGGAAGATTTCTTCAACTTTGTCCTCTAATCATGTTATTGATTTTTAAAGTCTCTATTATCTTGTTTTTAATTTCTAGGAACTCTTATTTTCTGATTGTTCCCTTCTCAAAACACATGTTTTTGTTTTATGGTCCCCAAACTTTTCTTTTAACCTATCAGGGAACACTAATTATAGAAGTTAAAATTTTTTTTTCTGGTTCTTACATTGTTTTCCAAATTCCTTTCTATCCCCATAAATTTTTTCTTTCCTTGTTTACTTGTTAGGGACTTTTCTTAAATGACAGGAGACTATGTTTTTTGTCACTTTGCATCTTCAGCACATAGTCTAGAACAATAAAAAGTTAAATAATGAGTGGATGAATAAACAAAGAAGGAACAAAATAAGAAACATTTAAAAATAATTAAGAATAAAAAGATGACAAAAGATTGGAGATTACTGTTATTGTGCTGATAAGCTTTACAGGTCATTGTCTTTTTAGCCAGTGCTCTAGGACTGCTGGGGATGCACCTGCCAACAGGTGGTCTCCGGCACTCACTGGATGGACAAGGCCTTTTGTCCAAACCTCAACAATAGGCAAATTATTTAATTTTATTTAAATTTTTATATAATTCTTTAACTCCCCTCCTGTCTGGAAGAATTGAACATATTACTTTATATAGTTTCTTTGCCACAGCAACATCTTCTTATAGTTTTAGATTTAAAAAAAATTATTTTTCCTCACAGCTTGCAAGAGGTAAACCAAATTTATTTCTTTGAAGCAATCTAGATCTAGTTTGCAGAAAGAGCAGCAAAAGTAGTCTTAGATATAATGACTGAAATGACTTAAGAGGCCAGAAGGCTAAGAGGCAAAAATTACTTAATAGAAAATCTCTCTCTCAATTTTGAGTTGACAGTTCTTGTGCTCAAAGACAAAAACCTGAGGTCAGTTGACTGCATGCCGAGTATTGTCTGTAAAGCCTACCAGAGATCTTGGTAGTTTCAAAGATTTGATATCTATAGTAATCTATAGATATCTATGGTAATTTTTTTAACTTATGAAAGTAAAATATGATTTATTATAAAAATATTTTTTAAATGCATTTTAAAAATCACCTATAATCCTACCACCCAAAGAAAATCAACATCAACCTGTTAGTTTACGTTCCAGGCTTTTTTCTTTGGAGATAAAGATTTTTCTTCATAGAATCTGGATCATGCTATATATTCTATTTTACTGTGACTATTTATAGTTTGAGATTTCTCAGTTTGACTCCCTGGTAAAACCAAGTGACTACTGCCCCTTAGTTCTAAGAGAATCAGAAAGAATAGTTTCTTCCCTCAATTATATCAATGTCTCAGTGCAAAATCTGAGACCACATTCCATAACCACATCATATACAATTCAAAAATCAAAAGGCTGGATTTAAATTTAACTTAAATTGTAACCAAATAGCTCATTTTTTTGTTTCTTCAGATTTAATCATTCTTTCTTACATCAAAAATAACAAAATTGTAGGGTGACATTAACACATGATCGTGAAACAAATATGTGTTTCATTTCATTAGTCACAGGCTACATATCAACCAGCTGTCGAAGCTAAAAATATGTCTTAGTATAAAATTTTGTAAAATACAAGCATTTAAGACTCACTTTGAAAGAAATGTGACTTCTTTCAGTTTCTAACAATCCACTAGAAGCTTTGAAGAAGAAAAAATCAGCACCTCTAAACCGAAAGAAAAAGAAAGGTGGTGGGAGGGGAATTCAAACGAATTTACTGATAATCGATATCACATTGTTTACATCTTATCAGGAAGATGTAAGGATGTTACATATTAAGGATGACAATTTAATGCCACCTCAGATGTAAACAAAAATATAGACTCTAAAAAGAAAATAAAAGGCCTGAGACAGAGATCAAGACATCAATAATAAAAGGTGTGTGTTTTGTTGGGGGAGGAGTGGGCCAAGGGGATTGGGCAATAACAAATATTCTCACAGCTTTTCCTCATCAGCTGTTGCAGAGATTCTGCCAGGGATAGAGTCTGCAGCCATGTCTTCTCAACTCTCAAACATCACACTCAGGTAGCATGACACAGATACTCATCTCCTCTGGGACAGAAACAGCAGACAGACTTCCATCTCTGGTCATGAGGTCATGTGGCCCAGAAATCATGTTTCAAGATAAGGTTTGCCACCGTGAAATATTTGATTACAAAACAGGACCAGCTGAAATCTAAATACTGCAACTGGATTTCAGATGTAGTTACAGCAAATTAGAGAGATGCAAACCTATTTCAAGGGTCTCAGAAACTCATAAAATCATATAAGAATAAAATATACTTCACTGAATTCCAGAAAAGAATCATAGGCTCTCCTAACTCCCAGCGCAGTGCTCTTGCCACTACATCATTGTGCCAGGCATCAATATTATCCTATGATAGTCCCTTCTTTTTGAAATAGGAACACTGGGGCGTAGGAGGAAACATCTGATAGGGAAAGATTTCAAGTATTTTTCGGGATTTTCATTTCTTTGATATATACTAAAATAAAATTTTAAAAAGTAGTTGTCACCCAGAGGCATAGGCTGTCGTATAGTTTTATTGTCTCCCATAAAGCCTTGCTAAATACATATTTATTGAATGAATCTTTAAATTCACAAGTAAAAGTTTACTGCACTATAAAAATGTAAACTCACAGGTAAAAATATGGGGTCATTCAATCACTAAAGATCATGAAAACATCACTTCATTTCTAAATGCCAACACAATGGATACTAGTGAATTAATTTGAAAGAAGCATTTTGAACGGCCTTAACTTAAATTCAGAGTGGATTCCAATCTTATTCTACTGCACATATTACAGCAATTTTAATCTGCTTGCTCTGCTACTCAAGGCTAATAACAATTAGTAAGGCTATCTATAGGGCAATTAATTTTCTCCTCGAATAAGGACTTCCAGTAAGGGTAGGAGAAATGATTAAAAGAGAGAAAAAGAAGAAAGAGAGAAAAAAGAAAAGGGAGTAGACCCCAATCACTTCTTTTGATTACTACATAAAGTACCTGGCATACATGTAATAGAGCTCTAGAAATGGAAAGTAACTTCTTAAAAAAGTAATGCTCAGACTTCCCTGGTGGTGCAGTGGTTAAGAATCCACATGCCAATGCAGGGAACACAGGTTCGAGCCCTGGTCCGGGAAGATCCCACATGCTGCGGAGCAACTAAGCCCGTGTGCCACAACTACTGAGCCTACGCTCTAGAGCCCGCGAGCCACAACTACTGAAGCCCGCGTGCCTACAGCCCGTGCTCCGCAACAAGAGAAGCCACCGCAATGAGAAGCCTGCGCACCGCAACGAAGAGCAGCCCCTGCTCACCACAACTAGAGAAAGCCCGCGTGCAGCAACGAAGGCCCAACGCAGCCAAAAAAAAAGTAATGCTCAACCACTTGATGTCTATTGAGTCCTGTTACATTAAAGAACAATTAACCATTGCATGAAAACATATATTCAAGTGATACACCATATGGTATAAACTTGGAAGAGGAGGCATGAAAAGAATATTGGAGAATCCTGAAACCAAGTTTCTTAGCCTAGGACTAACCTTTGTCAGGTTACCACCTCTCTGAGCCTCAATTTTTTCACCCATAAAAAGAAGAGATCATAAACTTTATGATACCTTAAGTTCCCTTCCAAAACCATAATTCTTCCCATTGGTTAAATGGTAAAGGCAGGGATAAAGAAGAAAAAGAATATACAGTCAGTTCTATTGTAACACTTGTTTTGAAAATGCAAATTTGTTCCAATGCAACTGATATATTAGGGAACAACGTGAGCATAATTCAATTTCTGTGTTTGCTTATGTGTCATTTAATCCACAAGTAAAACTAGATGAATCCAGAAAATTACACCCAGTTGAACCAATCAGCCCAGAAATAAACAAAGTGCATACAAGCCCACACTCAAGTATCTCCCAGCTTCTTCCGTTCACTGCCTGTTATGAGCCACACCCATTCACATCATCAATATTTGGTATTACAGCTTTCTGTCATGTTTCAAATAACCCTTATTTCACAAGCTGCAGCCCTCCCAATGCCACTTCAAGAAGCAACCTGAGGTCTTCTTCAAGGTAAACTGCCATATTATTGTAGCATTTATGTACTTTTCGCCATTTAACATATATAAAACTATGCCACTGTTTTTATTAGGTTCCTATCTTTTTTACGTGTCACTGACAAAGTTTGTGAGTATTGTGTCCCTAACTCCATTTTTCCCACAAGCCTTGTGGTTTTCCACACAATTATCTTTAGCAATTGTGTATCACGTTATAGCAGAACTGACTATATTACTATTTGGGAAAAAAATTAATCAATGACCAGTTTTATTTTTCCAAAGGTAACAGATGGACAAGCTTCCTGAAAATCTGCTTAAGCATTAAGTCAAAGTCAGGGAAAAGTCTTTATCTGTAAGATCCCTCCTGAACGCGTGTTTTTTACCCCAAACTCCATCCACTGACTAAGTAGCTCCCACATCAGACACCAGATTTGGAAACAGAAGGTTATCATTCACCTTGAAACAGTGAACAAAAATTTGGATTTGTCAAGAAGTAAAGAGGAGACACTGAATGTATCTTCTAAATTCAGACCTTGATTCTGGCAGAAAGTCTTGGCAGGTACCATTGAATAATACCACCTGTTCAACAGCTACTCAGTATCTATCATGAAAGAATATGCAGCAAAAAAATATTATTGCTGCAGTATGGTTATAACAATACAGTAGAAACCAAGAGCCTTTACAAACACTCACTCCTAATTCTTGATAAACTCAGAGGTAAAAGAGCATAGGGAAATACAGGAGGTCATGCATGTTTCTTAGTTTCCACTCAGACTAGAAATAGGAGACAGACCACATCATTTAGCATTGAAGCCAAGAGTTGGCTAAAACCTGTCACTCAGAACCAAAGGGCAAATAAAAATAATGCTGCTGTTTAGCATGCTCAGGAAAGACAGAGAACATAATTATTTTGCCTTTTTGAATGAACCCATACTTAAAACCAGGCCTGATACCAGAAGTAACAAACATAAATGTACTACAACGTGTGTTCTCACATTTCGGGCAAAATTATTTGGTCACTACAGTCTTGATCCTGGCACCGTTTCTTAAAGAACTACGTTATTTTTCAAAATAATTGAGATTTTTATTTACATACATATGCACATATGAATGCAAGAGAAAAAAGTGAAAGAAAAAACCGCCAAAATGGTAACAGTGGTTTAATATTTGGGTAATTTGATTATAGCTGATTTTTTTTTATTGATAGCTTTCATTATTTTACACAAGTGTTCATTACTTTTATCATCAAAGAAAAACAAATACTTTTTTAAACAGTTAACTGAAAGAAATTAATCCCTGATCATAGTTTGTGTAGAATGCACAGTAAGCCATCAAGTGTCTCTTCTACTTTCCAAAGTGTCAAAGGTGAGTGGAATGGATTTGAAGGGCACTTCCCCCACCATGCAGGAAAATCCAAAGAGAGAAAGGTGTATGAGCACAGTGACAGACACTACACACTCAGAATACATATAGGACCTGTTTGTCCCTGCTTTTACCAGCCAGCATTTTGGTGACTCCTATAGGTATTCTAGAAAATCTTCTCCTTTTGGGTAAAGCTAATATAGTCACTTAAATTTAACAGTATCTGGTAGTGGAGAACATGGAAATATGATCTAACCACAGACAACCTGCGACCAAAGCTTAAGAAATGTACAACAGGCCACTGTAGATTTTTTTTAATTGAAGTATAGGTGATTTACAATATTTTATTAGTTTCAGGTGTACAGCGTAGTGATTCCATTTTTTCTTTGTAGATTATATTCCATTATAGTTAATTACAAGGTATTGGATATAATTTCCTGTGCTACACAGTAAATCCTTGTTGCTTATTTATATATAGTAGTTTGTATCTGTTAATCCCATACTCCTAATTTGTCCCTCCCCCACCCCCACTTTCCTCTTTGGCAACTATAAGTTTGTTTTCTATGTCTGTGAGTCTATTTCTGTTTTTGTATTCATTTGTATTATTTTTAAGATTCTACATATGTGATATCATATAGTATTTGTCTTTCTCTGTCTGATTTACTTCACTAAGCATAATATTCTCTAGGTCCATCCATGTTGTTGCAAATGGCAATATTTGTGTGTGTGTGAGTACCACATTTCCTTAAGCCAACTGTCTGTTGATGGCACCTGGGTTGTTTCCATATCTTGGCTGTTTGTAAATAGTGCACTGGGGTGCATGTATCTTTTCAAATTAGTGTTTCTGTGTTTTCCGGATATATACCCAGGAATGGGATTGCTGGATCATATGGTAAGTCTATTTTTAATTTTTTAAGGAAGCTTCATACTGTTTTCCATAGTGGCTGCACCAATTTACAATCCCACTAACAGTGTAGGAGGATTCCCTTTTCTCCACATTCTCTCCAGCATTTACTATTTGTAGACTTTTTTTTTTCAGACTGCATTAGGTCTTCGTTGCTGCACGTGGGCTTTCTCTAGTTGCGGCAAGTGGTGGCTACTCTTCCTTGCAGTGCGCAGGCTTCTCATTGCAGTAGTTTCTCTTGTTGCGGAGCACGGGCGCTAGGCACGCAGGCTTCAGTAGTTGTGGCTCGCGGGCTCTAGAGCACAGACTCAGTAGTCGTGGTGCACGGGCTTAGCTGCTCCACGGCATGTGGGATCTTCCCGGGCCAGCACTCGAACCCGTGTCCCCTGCATTGGCAGGCAGATTCTTAACTACTGCGCCACCAGGGAAGTCCCATTTGTAGACTTTTTGATGATGGCCATTCTGACTGGTGTGAGGTGATACCTCACTGTGGTTTTGATTTGCATTTCTCTAATAATTAGCGATGCTGAGCTTTTTTCATGTGCCTGTAAGCCACTGAAGATTTTATAGCCAGCTTTCTCTCAACATCACTATCTCAACAATGATAAATATTCATCTCTCAAGTCAGAAAGCATGTATAGGCTAACTACTAGATATACAGCACTATCCTAGCCACTATGGTGAATACAAAAGAAATAAGGTGCAGTCCTTCTCTCCATAGCATTCACAATCTGATAGTGAAAAATATGACATATACATCAGAAATATTTAAATAGCATAAGACAACAAAATTAAATGGCTAAATGAGCTACACAGATAAATATTTAAGGCATTTAAAGAAGGACACTGCTCACTGTGGACTTAAATAGTTGGGAAAGGCTTCAGAGAGAAAGAGTTTTGATAGTATAAGAAGGTAGACAAGGGAAGTCCAGGCACTGTCACCAAGATAAGCAAAGTCACTGGGATAGAAAAACACTGAGTCTGGACAGACTGTAATAAAAATCAAGTTGGGGAGCAATAAAATTAATCCATCAAATACACCATTATCAAATTAAGAACATATGTGGGAAAATCTATGTACCAGACACTATGCTATATATGACAGAGAGATATGATATCCAATCTCCTATTATTTCTTCCAAAAGTAGGTATGGTTATTCCCACTTCACAGACAGAAACTGAAATTAGTTAAACACAAATGTTAACTAATTTGCCCAATGTCATCAAGGTAGGCAACAGAGTTGGGACTAGAATTCAGGCCTACTTGACTCCAAAGTCCATGCTCTTTTTTTTACTACCCTATACTATCTCTTCCCAAAATACAGCTGTGACAACAACACTCTGAATTTATTATATCTTCCCCCTATCACAGTGTATTCTCCTACCCTTTTGACTATCCAGTGTCCCCATGGTGATCCCCTGTACATCACAGCCTGCTCTCAGGAGAGTATCTGCAGCTAAAATAAAAATGACTAACAACAGAACATACTGCCCAGGGGTATTGTCACTGTTACAGGAATCAGAGGCTTAAGTTAGAAGGAAGCTCCAAGATAAGTCACTTAGTGGAATATATGTGTCACCTTCTCAGGGAGCCAAGCCAAGTATGTATTTTATCATGTCCATTTTCATAGCTTATAAGCGAAAGCTCACACAGTAAGAATCTCACTCATAAACCCTGAGGGTCTCCGTGAAGTCTAACCTGCCCCAATCTGGGAGACAAAAAGCCAGCTGTGGTTGCAGGTTTGCTTTGGAAGAGAACTGAAAGTCCTGATATTTCACTTTAAGTGTATGACATAAGAAAATCTAAATAAGAAAATCTAAATGAAATGTATTTGACATTTAAATTGTTAAATGTTTCTTTAACAGATAGGCTGCCAAAAAATGTGTTTTCTAATAATTCTACAAAATAGTCCTTTACTGTCTCTGGGAACCAGGAACATTATCTTTATTGCTCTCACCTTTTCCACAATCAAAGATTTTACAGGTATCAAATGACAAAAGGGTCATCTTTCAAAGGAACTGAAATAAAATCCCCATGGGATCTCCGAGTGCGTAAAGATGAGTGGGTAGAAGAGCACGGCCCTGACACATATTGCTTCATGGACTCAGTGTGAGAACAGCCTTCACTGACTGTCCACTTGCTAAAACCAGAGTATACTAATAGTTAGGTCAAAGGTCCACCTATAACTTGAAAGTTCCCCATGAAGCATTTTAATGGACCAAAGAGTGATAAGAGCTGCAGAATGTGTTTCAAAATGATGATCTGAATTCAACATAAGAAATTTTCCAGCCCAGTTTAGAAAATATGTTGAATTATATATTTTACATGGAAGATAAAGGAGGTCATTTGAAACTAAAAATGATACTGTTCATCCTTTCTCAACAAAAGTCGTTATATCCCTCACCCTAAAGAAATCACTTTCTAAAAAAGTCCCATTTCATCAATGCTCTATTACGTATGCCAACAGATTTTAAGGGTAGAACTCTTTTCAAAGTAGTAAAAGGAGAATAATGCCCTTACATATCTGGATGGTTCCTCTAGGTTCTGGTCATTCATGTCAGTAGGAACAATCCGGGTGGCCAGTGGTCCCTCTGCGAATGGTTTTGGTAACTGGCCTCTGAACTCTGATGGAATGAACTGAAGCTGCCAACTGTCAGAAACACAAATAAGGAGAATAAGAAAAACACAGGGGGCTCACATTGCCAAATGTACTTGAAATACACAAGCAAAAAAAAAAAAATTTTCATGTGAAAAACATTTCACTTGGAGACAAAATGTTTCTGCTAAAACCTCAACCAGAGAGAATAGAGACAGAGGTCACAATTCAGTCCAAAATCGTTGAGAAATTTTCAACTAGAGGTCTCTCAACCCATTTCACCAACTCTTAGCAGTGAAATCTGCAATAGTGATCATACCATCAAAAGAGAAACATCAAAGTTTATTGCCAATTACCTGTGATCAGAGGGACTTACCAAAATTAAAGCAAATTCATCAGGTGTGTAGAGAAAAGAGTGAAATGTAAGAACTCACTGTGGGAAAAGTACTTTGTTCCTGAGTAATCCTCAAAAGTACCTTTAGTTGTGAAACTATTTCAAATGTAAAAGGCAAAGGCTAAAGTTAACACTTAAAAAACAAGTTTTAATTAATCATTAATGACTGATACAGGATCTTTATCCATCAAAAGATACTACCACCAGCTAAGCTGCTGAAGCCAGTCCCCAAATGGAGCAACATGACATCTTAACCTGACTTCCCTTTTCCCGAAACAGGACTCTTCTCTGTCCAAATGAAGCAAATACAAGGGAACTCAGAGCCTATGCTATCACATCCAACAACAGACAGCATCAAGGAAAGTGGTACAGAGGTCTTAGCCACAGCTTTCCCAGTGTCCATACGTTGGTAGAGAACGTTCACTGCTGTCGGACGACAAACATGTCTTCTCTAAAAACACTCTAGAAACCTAGAGTCTCTAAACCACTTTTAAAAGTGGATTAATATCAGTTAATTATAAAAATTTAAATATGAATCCTCAGGAAGAGCCACTAGCAGGAGCCCAGAGCCCAAAATGTCTTCAGACGTCCCCAGACCTCTGTGGTTAAGGGCAGTGCAGGGTGCATTACCGGACACAGCACTCATTCTACCAAACACAGGCCATGGGTGCTCAGCGCAGTTCCCACAGCTCTCTGAGATGGAAAATCATTCAAAAACTTGTGCAAAATCTAAAATGAAGGAAAAGTTAAGAAGACATTGCCACAGAATTGTTATTTTTACACCTTGATTTAAAACTCTGAGAATTAAAGGGCAACTTACTTATCGGGCAGAAGGAAGCTGCTGGGAAATCGATACCACTCTTTCCCTACACAGACATTAACAGGTCGGCCTTCTGGGACAGTGTGGATGGTTGGGTCTGTGGCAATTCGGTGAAATTCTGGATACAAATCAAGGGGCCCATGATACCCTGGAAGGGAGAAAGGTTTGTGAAAGCCAAAGATGAGGGAGATGAGATTTTGACATTTAATTATAATGCATGTTAATGTCCCACTGTGATCCATGTGAAAGGTACACCGCAACCCCAGCAGGAAGCCCACTCTACAGTGTAAAACGCCTCTACAGTTAGGAAGATGATTAAAGCAGAGGTCTTATTTTTGCCAGAAATAATTTGCTTTCTTGCCCTTCTCTATACCCTTCCACCTTTTTAATTTCACGTTCTTTGAGCACATTTCAATATTCTGGATCCAAATAATGGTTATAAGAAAGAATATAATCATGGGACTTGAGCCCCAAATTTGCATCCTAAGTTTAAGGCTTCCTTAATTCATCCTTTAAAAGGAAAAAAAATTAGTAAGAATAGAGAAGACGTTTATAGTTAATCACACTAAAAGGAATTCTCAATCTTCTCTTCAATCCTAAGGTACAGAAGTCACATCCCAATCTTAATATGAAGTCCACAGGTTCTCCCTGTAGAAAAGTCCTCCCCCCGCAGCTTAAGCTGAATTGTATTAAACAATCATGGGTCAAGCAAAACCCAAGGTATAGTGCCTTGTGAGCACGGGTTAAGATATTCTCAGTACATCTACCTCTGAACAGTGCCACAGAGCGAGAAAAAGATAAGAGCCCAAACAGGAAGAGTGTTCCCAACGCCAGCCAATTCGATGTCACAGTATAATGCTCCAGGCGGTATCGCTGAAACACGAAGTGGTAACATTTCTAGAAGGAAAGAAAACTTTATTGAAAAAAGAAGATACACCTTGCAAAATATACATAATCACAAGACATCATAACTGAGAGGAAGCAAGCAGAAAAAGAGGTTTTACCAAGGGTCTGAGCAGTAGCAAACAGTGAAGTACCCACTCCAAATTCTCAGATTAAAGCAAATTCTGCTAAATTGTCTGTAGATCAGCCTAGCCAGAGGGCTTGCCAAGAATGAAATCTCACTAGCTTCATAGGAAAATTATTTGGATACTTCCCTAATGCTTAAAGTCCTAATAATTTATTTTTAAAAAATATTTAAACAAAAATGCTTTTCCTAGTTTTTTTTGATATATGACATATCTCAATCTATTCTGATATAACTAGTTATTAACCTTCACTTTCCTTACTAACAAGTTTTCATCCAAGTTTTTAGTAACAACAAAATGTCTCATGACCAAACAAAAAGAAAAAAGAATTCCTCTCATAGAACATTAGGAAAATTTTGTTAATTATCTGCTAAACTACTTCACAAACTAGATGAATATCATTAACAATATATACACACCTGCATGAGTTCTGCAGCCTTTGAACACCTTCCCATGAGATTTCTGTCTTTCCTTCTTTCCCTCCTAGACTAGAAACTACTTTTGGAAAGCAATTTTGCAATACATAACAAGTGCCATAAATATGTTTGACCCCTTTCACATTTTCTGGAATCTCTCTTAAGCAAAAAATCCAAATACCTTAACAAAGATATTTACCCTAGCATTATTTATAATACTGAAATAAGTGAGCAATCTAAACTTTAACATAAATTATATCTAATCATTATATATAACCAATTCAATATATTATATATTACATAATAATGTTGTATATTATATCCACCTTAGAATATTATATTGCTATTAAAATGATGGGTATAGATATGGCAATATAGAGAATGTTATAATTATATTAAGAGGGATGAAAAGTTACATGAACCTTAGATTACAATCATAATAGATTGTTATACGATCGGCAAAAATGCTAGAAGGAGATTTTGTTAGGGTAGTAGGACTGATTTAGAAAGTGGTAAAAGAAAAATTATCTGCAATAAAGTTCAGTTACTTTTATAATTAAAATTATTTTTTAAAACTATCATCCTAACATGGATGAGCTTTAAAAACATTATGCTAGGACTTCCCGGTGGCACAGTGGTTAAGAACCCGCCTGCCAATGCAGGGGACATGGATTCGAGCCCTGGTCCAGGAAGATCCCACATGCCGCAGAGCAACTAAGTTGGTGCACCACAACTACTGAGCCTGCACTCTAGAGCTCGCCTGCTGCAACTACTGAGCCCACGTGCCACAACTACTGAAGCCCACGCACCTAGAGCTGGTCCTCTGCAACAAGAGAAGCCACCGCAATGAGAAGCCCACGCACCACAACGAAGAGTAGCCCCCCGCTCGCCACAGCTAGAGAAAGCCCACGCACAGCAACGAAGACCCAACACAGCCAAAAATAAATAAATAAAATAAATAAATTTATTTAAAAAAATAAAAATAAAAACATTATGCTAAATGAAAGAAGTCAGTCACAAAAGACCACATATTTTATGATTTCATTTATATGAAATGTCCAGAATAGGCAAATCTATAGAGATACAAAGTAGATTAGCTGTTGCTTATGGCTGAGGAGATGTGGGAGGGGGGTTACGACAGCTAAAGGGTACAGGGTTTTTGAGGTGATGAAAATGTTCTAAAATTGATTGCAGTGATGCTTACATAGATCTGTGAATAGCCTAAAAAACACTGTATCATACACTTTAAATGGGTAAATTCTATGGTTTGTGAATTATATCTTAACATAAATCTGTTAAGAAAAAAACCTATCACCCTAATTATTCTTTTTCTGCTCACTGCAAATGGTAGCAGAGGTTAAAAAAAAAAAAACAGAGTCTGGCGCTTCTGAAGCCATAAATACAGAGATATTCAAGATGAGTTCTGACAGGGAATTGACCTGGACAGGTTTTAAGCCAGGATTACAGTGTCCCACATTGCTAACTGCCTGCTGTAATCCCAAACACTTAAGCCAGTTTCATTCAGGTCTTGTAGTGGAAGAGTAGACATTCCATTAGCTCTGCTGTGGTTCCACCGTTCTGTGCTAGGCCCATTCAGTGACTTAAAAAAATTCCTTTCATAGCAATTGGATTCTTACTGGCAACAGAGACAAACTGACACACAAGTTAACACTGCAAATATGTAACCAGCAAATAAGAGTCAAAGCAACATTTAAGCAATCAATACATAAAGCTTTATAATATGATCTGTATCAGGTTTAATGTACAGATAAAATATCTTAGGTGGAAGCATTCTGTAATTTGCCTATAAGCTTTATGAATGATTTAAAGTGAAACAGAATGAAGGAGATATACATTTCCTTGAAACTCACCTGAAGTGCAGAAAGGGCCACAGCACCACAGAGACATACAAGTGGATATACAGGGAAAAGAAATCTCTCCTCTTTGTGAGGCTGGATGAAGAAAATTATAAACCAAATATACATTGGAGCCAAGGTAAGCCAATATGGGTGGCCTAAATTCTGAACTGTAAGACAGAAAAATATCCACCTTTCACCATATTAGAACAAAACACATGTTTAGTTTCAATGTTCTCTTGATCTCAAACTGGGATGTATACCCTAGGGCACCCAATAAAATGTTTCAATTCTTGTATTCACACTTTCTCTGATATAATAAAGGAGTCAAGTAGGAAGAGGTATATAATCCTTAGCTCTCCCAAGAGGTCCAACATTTAAAGGGAGGCACAATACTGGATTTAGCTAGAACAGGTGAATGGGTAATAGAGCTTAATAATTTCTACACTGGATGAAGAAAAAACAGATTTCTCTTTCTAATGAGTCCTGCCACTAAGACTAAAGGTTCCTGAGATTAACCAAAAGCATAACATAAATTCATTTCTTGGATTTTAATTCCTATGTTCTGTTTACTGCATTAATCTTACTTATACACCAAACAGCTATAGATCAAAGAAAAGGAAAAAAGTAGGATTCTCAAACCCATCACTGGTTTTCGTCAAGCTACAAATGACAGAGTTTGTTTCAAAGCAAATATAAAAACACTCTTAAAGGAAGTTTACTGATCAAGTTTTCTCTCCTGTTGTGCAGTACCCATCCACTCTGTATCGCAAAATTAAAGCCAAGATGTACTTAAAAGCATGTGAAAGAATGAAAGGAATTTAATGAAAACTAAGACCTAAGCACCTACTGGAAGGTTCCTGTGGTTAGGTACATGAACACTGAGTGATAAACCCGCAACCCACAGCGAAGGCATCCCCTACTGGGCTTATACTAGTGACAACAAGCAGTGCGTAGGAATCACTGGCCAAGGGTAGATAGACAGCGCCCCCTGGTGTCCATTATGTCTACACTGAGCAAATTTAGATGAAAAGATCAGGGTTGTCATCAAAGCCCAACTTAGCAATGTTTAACTGTGCTCCGTAGTTATCCGTGCTTTTGCAGAAACTCTTTAGGAATAAAAATTCTTGAACTGCAATAACAAGCTTATCTTTTAAACTTTCCACTCTAAGATTTTATCATGAGATTTTAGGCTATAATTTAGGACTTATACCTTTCCAGGATGTATTTTAGGTTGGAATTTTCTTCATCATAAGAAAAAAAATCTATCTTCTACAAGTAAACAATCTTTCCCTCTTCTGTATCTTAAAAGCTAACAAATATATTTTAAAAATATGGCCTAAAATTTTGAAATGTCCTCTATAAAATGTACAAAATTATAACCACAGTTGTACTACATGATGAGATAATGGGTAATTTCTTTCCTGCCTCTTTATATTTTTCTACTTTTTTTCTTTTATTATTTTTATTTCTTAATGTTTCTTCCTTTGAAAAAGTATTGTTTCCATTATAAAATACACAAAAAATATAAAGAAAAAAACAGAAGAAAAGTACTAAAAAAGTATTTTAAAAAGTATAAAGGAAAGCCCCTAGGTAACCTAAGGATGGGGACTAGTTACTAGGTGGACATGTGGATACATTACACACTTTTAAACCAAAATTGGATTCATACTTTAGAGAACAGCTTAATATACTATTTTTATTTTATTTTTACTGTTTTTATACTTACATCACAAGCATTTCCAAATTTTCCACAAGCATAGATTATTTTTATAGTCAGGGAAAAAGTTACTTTTCAAAAAAAAAGAAAAAATGATCCTTAAGAAATACAAGGAATGGAGGAATACATTAATACCTCGAGGGGACAAACAGCTGAATCCAAATGTGGGACACTATGCAAGATGAATGACCTGGTTTCTTTAGAAATCTTCAGGAGGAAAAAGGTGAGGGGGGGAACCTCTAAAAAAGTTTATGAAACATAACACCAAATTCACTATATGACTCTTGTTCAGATCCTGCTTTAAACAAACAAACTATAAAGAACTATAAAAACTATAAAAAGCTATTTTTCAGACAATGTAGGAATCTAAATATTACCTGGGTATTAGATGATATTAAGAAATTACTGTTAATTTTGTTAGGATAATGGCATCATGGTTATGTTACAACGAAAGTCCTAAAACAAAACAAAAGTGACTCTGAAGGCTGCTTTCATATTCTTTGAACACAGTGAAGTCTTTATAAACCATTAATAGTAGAAAAGCAGAATGGGGAATGGTACTGAGGGATCACATGGCATCCAAATCAGACTAAAAAGTCTGAAGTTAAACCTCCTTCCAAAGCTCAGATGCATTTCTGCTCAGATCTGTCTTCCATAAAAGAAACTATGGGCACTACATATCCAGAGCCATGACAACCTGAGAAAACACTGGCTGTGCAATACAGAATCAGAACAAGCATCAAATTTGGGGGAACCTCTATATGGTTTAGTTTTCAAAATTTTGGTTGAATTTCCCAGAGAATGTTTGCCTCTAGCATTGATTATCTTAAGCAATCTTGCATGCCAACACACAGTTCTTTAAAAAACAGAAGACTAATATAGGCTTATCTCCCAAGATTTTATAAATGTTTTTGCCTCCCCAGGTGGTTCTGTAAATCATACAGACTTCCTCACTTGCAATTATTAACCAAACGTTCACATAGGTTAACAACATAAGTTAAATAATCTACGAACACAAATGGAAAATGCAATAAACCAACCATTTCCATAGGAAGAAAATGGAGAATAAAGTAAGTAGATTCTTTTTCACTTCTTGGTACCCATTGTTACTTCTCTTCCCTCCCCCCCCCCCACCAAGTCTATCATCCGTTATGCCACTCACCATGAAATCTCTGCAGTAGGTATTCCATAAGAGAAGTCAGTGGTAAGACCAAGAGAGCCAAAGCAAAGACTACATTAAAATTCAGAAATCCATTAATTAAATAGAAATACCACGGCTCTATACCTGAGGGAGATAACGAGATAAGAAATCATTAGAGGATGCCTCCAATACCTATTACAGCACTTGACTCATACTGTTCTTTGTTCAAGTACTGTTGATGATCCAGTGCCTCATGTGTATGAGAGTCCACAAGCCGCCCCCCTCTTAGAAATCAGGTTTCAAATATTTAGCTGTATTTTCTATCATGACCACTATATCTAGCCCAAACGGAACTAATACTTTTCAGAACCACCAAATAACATAAATAGCTTAGTGGTGACACTATGATTTATAATAAGAAGTATTTATTTGGTCTTCACCCCCATTCCTAGTACAAAGCTCCTAAAATTACCCTGGTAATTTCTGAAGTGGTGAGAGTAATAAAGGTGTCTTTTGTTCTATTAATGAGGGAACTTCAGGAAAGCCCCCAGGTAACCTAAGGATGAGGACAAGTTGCTAGGGGAACCAATCTAGTGATAGGAGGGTTGGAACTTTCTGTCCTGTCGTCCCCTTCTCTGGGGAGGTGAGAGGGGCTGGCAATAGGGTTTCATCAACAGTGGCCAATGATTCAAGCAATGGTACTTATGTAATGAGGCCTCCGTGAAAACCCAAAAGGACAGTCAGTGTTCAGAGAGCTTCTCGGTTGGTGAACAGGCAGAGGAGCACTCGGGGCTGTGGCACACCCAGAGAGCACGGCAGTGCCACATTATCTTCCCACACACCCTGCCCTACGCATGTCTTCCACCTGGCTTGTATCCCTTGTAATAAACTGGTAAACACAAGTAAATGTTTCTCTGAGTTCTGGGAGCCACTCTGGCAAATTGATTGAACCTGAGGAGGGGGCTGCTGGGACTACTAATCTACAGCTGGTCAGTCAGAAGCCCAGGTGACAACCTGGACTTTGAATTGGCACGTGAAGTAGGGGCACAGGGGTTGGGGGAGGGTGGGCGGGGTGGGTTGCAGTCTTGCAGGGCTGAGTTATTAGGGCCTTTCCCATTTCCTTCCCACCTGTTTCTCCTAGTTACATTCTAGCATCCTTCCCCTTGATACACTCAACCACTATTTGATAGTGTGTATACAGGGGACCTGTGTTCCGTAAAAAGTTAACAACTTGTTTTCCTTAGGAAAACCATGTTCAGAGACCCAGACCCTGCTCGTAAGTTTTGGGGATTCAGAATGAAACAAAATGACTGAAAACACAAGCCTTACTCACACAAGTTTTGATTCTTTAACTCAAAATCCTTAAACTCAAATGATGAGAAAAAGCCCCCCTCTGCACATTTAGCAGGTTTTTCATCTGCTCTTCCCCTCCATGTGATTACTTCAATCAGGCAGTGAATGACACATGCGGGTTTTAATCACTGTGTGTTGTGACACCCGCGTTGCACCACAGCAATTTCCTGCAATCAGCATTGCTTAAAAGGGTAATCAGAAGGCAGAGAAATAGGCAGAAAAGCCTGACATTTTTGCAGCTTGCACAGCAAAATAAGATTAGAAACCAAACCCTTAATGCTAGAAGCATCTAAGGGAGGAGGAAGAGGAAGAGGGAGACCCTAAGGAAGGACTCAAATTCAATCGTGGGTCACCTTTTGGGAAAGCTCTCTCCTTCCTGTCTAAATACAATGATAGGGACTGTTCAGGAACAGATTTTGTCCCAGGCCAAGCTCATTAGAGGCATTTATATCTTGTATTCTCTACAAATAACCTTTTGGGTTATAGAAAACTAATGGATGGTTTTATTTTCAAAACAGAAATACAAGTCTTCTCTGGATTTTAATTACTATTTAACAACACATTTCCTAAATTGAGTTCTTTAGACATCCAGTTTCCAGAGAACTAAGTTTTTGCACAATCCTCTCCTGACTGCCAGTGTGGTGGCAATGCTATCAACCTTGACCCACCTTTTTCTTTACAAAATTCTGGAAATCTCACCCTGAGAAGAAAAACCAGAGTGACTAGAGGAAAGGAGATCACCTTCCACATCATCTATTACAGATGCTAAACATCAAAAGAAAAAAGCCTCTTTCTCTTTGATCTTTGTAAATATATGTTTTTTCAGGAAAGCTCTTTAGTCTTTTTGTCTTTACCACAACTTACTATGCCCTCTTGTTAGGGGTATCTTTTTACCAAGGTACGCTGTACTCTGAGATGTGGAACCAAAAGCAGTAAGTTGGTAAACTCAATTATTTTTATGTGTTAGGAGCTCATAGATCAAGTTCACAGCTAGGCCGTGAACATTTCGTAAGACTGTTACTTCCCTGAAGGATCGTGTAAAAATCGGGGGATAAGTCAAGATTTGGGAAGGTTCAAGTTGACAACAGTCTTAAAAACAAGAGCAAAAGGGGACAAAAATAGTGAATTCTGTTAGCCAGTGTCCTCTCCTACTTGATGAGGCATCTGCCTTCAAAGAGTAAAAACTTTTATCTCTTTCCAGGGAGATATTCAGCGCTGCTCTCAGAAAATATCAAAGCTGAACTATGTAGAAAAAAGTGTGTCAGAATGACAAGCTAAGCATTTAACTGGTACAAAATGAAAGGTGAAAGGAAGCTGGAAGCAGGGTCTTTGCAGGGAGTGACTCACCTATCTCCCTCTTTATGGAAAGTGCCTCAATTCCTTTCATTCAAACGAGCTAAAGGGAGCTTTGCAAGAGGCTAAAAGAAGAGGGGATAATGTTTATTGTTCCACAGATTGAATGAAGGGGAACCATTTTATAGGCCTACAATTTTATAGAACTCTAGGAACTAAATTATAGTAAATCATCCTTATAAATGTCAAATTTGCACCACCAAGAAGAAAAAGCCACCAAGGTTCAACAGAAATGATTAACAAAAGAGGGAAGGCTCTGGAACAGCTGTGGCTGGCAGGTGACCCTGAGCACTCCCCAGAAGACTCCTCTGGGGCTTCACCCTCTGCCGCTGCCGGAATGGAAAACTGTGGGCCTTTTGACAGAGGACACCAGCCCCTACCTTCTGAAATCTCCTGTCCTGTGATCTAACAGATTTGATAAAACACACAAACAGGCACGGATCACATCCTAGGCTACCGAGTGGCATCCTTGAGCAGACCCACTGTTATTTTTGAGGGGAGAGCATTTCTTACACCTGTCCTCCCACACCTTCCCCGGGCCTGTGTCCTCCTCATCAGACAGCAGCACTGCTCTTCACTCACACACAAAAATACTTAACCTCAACATCTGAGAACTTGAAATGTTACAAGGGAAAGAGGCAAAATCAGTGCCAAGCCCAGTCACTTTCCTTTTTGCAACACTAAATTTCACCTCTTGATCTCTGACCCTATAGGGATGTTTTCCCTACAACTTTGCAACTTTATGTCTACACTACTCTAAATTTCCTAAATGCCAAGTATTCTTTACCTCGTCCAAGTAATAGTTGTGAAAACTATTTCTTTCCCCTGGCTTCAAAAGTCAAGAGTCAGCCCAGGTCTGGAATGTGTCATTAATATATGTTATCTGGCCAAGAAAGTATAGAAAGGTCCCTTTGAAAACCAGAAACAACAGAGAGAATAAATATTTACAGATCGTCCTCGACTTATGATGGAGTTATGTCCTGATAAACCCATCATAAACTGAAAATATCGTAAGTCAAAAATGCATTTAATACACCTAACCTACTAAACATCATAGCTTAGCCTAGCCTACCTCAAACATGCTCAGAACTCTTACATTAGCCTACAGTTGGGCAAAATCACCTAACACCAAGCCTATTTAATAACACAATGTTGACTGTCTCATGTAATTTATGGACTACTGTACTGAAAGTGAAAACAGAATGGTTGCCGGTAAAGAATGGCTGTAAGAGTTTCCATTGTATACCCTCATGATGGAGTGGCTGACTGGGAGGTATGGCTTGCTGCCACTGTCCAGCATCACGAGAGATATCATACCGCCTATTGGAAAAAGATCCAAGTTCAAAATTCAGAGTATGGTTTCTACTGAACGTGTATTGCTTTCGCACCATCATAAAGTCAAAAAAAAATCCTAAGTTGAACCATCATAAGCTGGGGACCATTATTACAATCACAATGGAGAGATTGAAATTATCTTGCTCATGCCTGTGTAGTTCCTATCTAAAATTCAGCTAATGCTGTAAAACTACTTTAAGTTTTTAAAAAGGAACTCAATATTCAATCTTTTTGTCTCAGCAGTCCCTACACTTGAAATTCTATTTTTCTACAATGTACCCGCATGGTGCCTACCTGGCAAACTCCTTCTCTTCCTTCCAGGCTCAGCTCAAAGATCACTACCTCTAAGAAGTCTTTCCTGATACTACCAGATGAACTTGCTCCTTTGATTCCCTGTCTTTCCACTGTAGCACATAACAGATTGGACTGTAATTATCTATTCATGTGTCTGCAGCCTTATTAGACAGTAAATTCTATGAGGACACATGATAAATGCTCAAAAGCAATTGATTCAGTGTGTCTTTAGCTGAAGTCATTTATCCATTCATTCAAGAAGTATTTATAGGCTTATTATGTTCTTATATGTAAGAAACAACACTAGATGTATGCAAAAACTATCAGCACAACGCATTTTAAATTTTCAGATAAAAAACTATGTGCCTACCATAGCTAACAAAGCACTAAGTAGGAGACTCTTAGAAAATAGTCAAAATAATGCCAAACAAGTGAAAGAGTTTCCATGACAAAAAACAGGCTGTCTGACAACTGTACAGCATATAAGTCTTTGATATTTACTGAATGGACTCAACAATTACAATAAAATTAGCTGACAATGGTAAAGTACTACTTTTACCTCTATTGTTCTTAATTTGTATCAAGATAATCCCAACCTAGCACACCACAACAGGTCTAGACAAAATAGTTCTAGGACATAATAGTGATCAGGGCATTTATGTAATCTGATGGGTACTCCAGAATTTGTTCATTCATTCATTCATGAGAAATCTTTATTGAAGACCTAGAATACACAAAGACTACCTACTCCTAAAACGGAAGAAACATTCTCTGTAAGTCTGCTAAAGCAAAATGGCGTTAACATGGAAATCAGACACCCCTGAAAATTTGTCAAAGATGAGGGAAAAGCACAAAAATTCTACCATCAAGGAACAACCCCCTAAAGTCTGGCTGACTACAGCCCCGCACTCAGTCCTGTTGATACCCAGTACGACAATTCCCTCTGTCCCAACAAAGCTTTTTCTATCATTAGGAAAGTGATCAGTTCCTGCACATCCAAAATAGCAAAATCTGAACTGAAGCTAACCCAGGTTCACTAAAGCTGGCAGAACAGAGACCCAAGGACTCTTCCCCATAAAACACTGGCTGAAATGAACAGCAGATGCCAACATCCAGGGAAAGACTGGCCACTGCTCCTGGATCCCAAAACCTACCCACTGTTAAACTAGAAACATAAACTTAGGTCAGAATTTATTCTTTCTTTCCTGTTCTCCCTACCAACCTGCTTATCTCTAGATGTAAAATCCTCATCAATCTAGAGGACTATAAAAATTATGAAACTTTCATATACTCTCACACAAAGTTTTATTTATAAATAAGCAGTCAGAATATCAATATGTAATAACCCATTTAAAAGGTGGAGAAGCCAACTTTTCAAAATTAAACTCAAATTAACACAATTTATTCACCTATATATAATGTATGTTTCCAATAGGTTCCATGTAAATCAATTTCTAATATGCAATCCGGATCTAGGAGGACAGTCCCCCTTCTAGTGTCCTGTAGAATCAACTGAAGTTTTACAAGTAAACTAGAACAATGGGCAATTAAAAACATGCAACTCTCCCTAGATAAAGGGAGACATCTAGAGGCAAAAGCTTAAAATTGGGGCTTTTTCTCATAGTCTCAGAGATCTTTGGAGCCACATAAAAGAGCCTTTTAAAATTCCTTCACTTAGCAATTATTCTCTAACTATGCAGTTTGTGGATTCAATTCACTGAACAAAACACTGTTTATTTTTAACCTATTACTCGCCATCTAAAATGACAACATTCCCCAAATCCCAGGAGGCCCAATTAAATCTCATTCATATGCTTACTTTAATTCTCCTCAGTCAATCTGTTGGTTCTATTGGCAAAGTGGCACAGAAAAATGATGGGCGTGGGTTAAATTGATAAGAGACACAGAAATAATGTTAACCTGCTTCACAGCAGAGCCCAAGACAGTCACATATACAGAATGCTCTAAGACCTTCAAAAGATTAAGGCAGAAGAAACTATACTTATTTAATGAGAAACTGTCTCATAAAATGTTTACTGACTTGGCTGATCTGATTAGAAAGATCTCTAGCTTATCCCTCTGTAGTGGTCACGAACTCAAATGCCCTCCGGGGACAAAAAAAACCCAAAAAAACAAACCAAAAAAACAAAACAGGCTCAAGGGCTGGCTGGGAAAAAAAAAAAACCATCAGGGGAGGGGTGGAGATGGATGGAAATTGGAAAACCAACCCCAGACTAAAGGCATTCCCTTTTTTCCCCTCTTAATCCTAAACTGGCCAAACTATCCACCCTCTCATGCTGACCTCTCCCCCATTTGCTACACTTTGTCTATAGATTTTCTAAACTTTCTCCCCTAATGCATAATACTAAAGTAAAACAAATTAAAAAAAGAAAAAGTAATTCCAAATGTTATACCAAATGTATAGAAAATGTCTGGAGGAATATTTTCCAAGGTGTTAACAATAGCTATCTGGAGATGATGGGATTATGAATGTTTCAATTTTCTTATTTTTGTTATCATATTGATTTTCTAATGAGAAGAGAAAAAAGTAACTTAATTTTAAACGAGTAGTATCAAAACCCAAGGCATACCCAACAGTCCTCACTACTCTGAACCTGAGAATAAGAGGCAGCAGGACTAACAGAAAGCCAGATCTGAACATCACATTAATCAAGGAAAAATATTTAGTGGCTATATATCATCACTGTGCTATGTTCAAATGTCATTTATTTTTAAATAAGAAAACATTACCAGCAAAGAAAGGCTATATTTGATAAAATGTGGCAGCTGAATTAAAATTTCAAAGCTGAGGCAAATTAAGCTATCCCCTAACTCTTCCCTAATTTCATAAGGCCTTACCATAAAGATCAGGTCCGTGAGGAGTAAAGACATTATACAAAACAATGTTGAGTGGTGCAATCACCAACTTCCCGTAATAGTAGCTGTCAATGACCACCACAGGCACCTAAAATAGAGCAGAAAATATATAGCAATTGTAGAGTTCTGCCCTGGAAACATTCTCACAATGCTAATAGGATAAACTTCAGAATGAAAAACAGAATCAATTCCTAATGTTCTCTTTTCCATCCACATCAGAAGTTGCTTTCACTACAACTTTAGAACAAAACAAGATAAAAAGAAAACTCACCAGAAAGATCATTAGGGCAACCAGCGACCAATGAAAGAAACTCTTCCATCTGTGCTTCATGACCAGCAAATCAAAGGCAATAGGTAAACTATTTGACAGAGAAATAGAAAGTGGGGAGTTAAATACTTAGAACAGTAACTGAAACAGGTCAGATTTACACATACCTCATGCTGAACTGAGAATAAAATGTCTCTAGCAATTACAGTGAGGGAAGAAAGCTGGTACACGAAAGGATGTCTTCTCAAAAATAAAAAATGTGATCTCTTCACAGGACTCATCAGAGTGAGATGCATCCCACAATGCACAAGAAATATAAATATTCGTATTCGGAATGAGCTCCATTTTACACGTATTTATGTGTAATGGACATTTAAAATATATTAATTGTAAGTAAATGTACCCTATTGCCCTACTCCCACCCTGCCAAATAAATAAATACTGATTTCTCCCTTCCACGATTTATTAAGATTTTAGTAATAAAATAATATTACAAACTTTCACTTCAATTCTGATATATCCCTTTCCAATACGTAATATTGCTCCAAAATGTAATATGTAATATTTGTTCTTCTTCCTTTCACTTAAATTCCTCAAGCAAGTATCAACAGCATACGTGTGTTGCCTTCACTATTTCTTCCTTAAGGCCTGACATCAAGCTATTAAGACTGATCTAAGGTACCAGGAATCTCCTGTCCGCCAAACCCAGTATCTTTCCACAAGCTTCATCTCCCTTTGTCTTTCTGTTGCACTTGACACAAAGCATCTGCTCCTTCCTCTTTAGACTCCCTGGCTCAGATGTTCTTTTCTGGGGGCTTCCCTAGTGCTCCTTTCTAGGCTTCTTTTTCCCTACCTCATGGTGTGCCCTACCATGGTCCTAGCTCCCAAAAGCAAAGTTCTGCTTTTCTCTCTCTATACTCATTTTCTCGGGTGCTTCAACTCCTCTTGCATGAACAATCACCTTCATATCCATGACTTCCTAATCTAGAACACTAGTCAGAGCCCTTACCTGTGCTCCGGTCACAAAGAATTCCATCCCACACCAATCTATTTACTTACACAGAATCTACCCAATGTCAATTACAGGCTCTGCTCCTGCCTCCTCCATAAAATCTTTACGTTTATATGGCACTATCATCTCTATCCTCTCTTTGGCAATGTCATGTGAACATCTCTTCTAAGATTTGAAATTCCACATTCTATTACCTAAATATTGCATTAACATTCTGTGTTTTTACTTTTTTCTCCCCAACTAGTTACATTTCCATAGCACCTGCATTTCTCCTTTGATAAGTCAATAAATGACAGTACATTGCTAACTGACTGATTAACTGTGATCCTGAAATCATTTATCTAAAGGCAGACTAATCAAAATGCGCCAACTCAGAGGTATTTGGGGAACTCATGAAGTTCAATGTAAATCCAGTAGAGAGTAAAAGGAATGGAGAAACTGACAAAAGGAGGATGGAGAAGTAAAAAGGAGGGAAGAACAAGGCTTTGTGAGTCACATTCAAGTTTGGACCCCATAGAGCAGGGGTTGGCAAACTTTTTATTTAAAGGATCCAATAGCAAACATTTTAGGCTTTGTAGGTCCCCTATGGTCTCTGTTGCATATTCGTGTGTGTGTGTGTGTGTGTTGTTTTTTAACAGCGCTTTAAAAATGTAAAAATTTCTTAGTTCTTGGGCTGTACAAAACAGGCCAGCTGGATGTGTGACCCACAGGCTACAGAATGCCAACCTCTGTGACACAAAGCAATGGGGAAGCTATTACAAAGACAAAACAGAGTGATAAAACCATATTTGCATTTTAGGAAGATAACTCTAGTTTGAGTGTGGAGAGCAGATTTATAAGGGTCAAGACTAGAGATGGGAAGATCATTTATGAGCCTACATAAAAGAACAGAGAGAGGTGAAGAAAAGTAGATTCAAAAGATATTCAAGACGTACAAGCAATTAATAAGACGTGAGAAAGAGAAAACAGTCACAGAGAATTTTCAGGTCCTGGCTCAGCACAGATGGTGGTACCATTTACTGGGCTAGAAACATAGGTAAAGGACAGATATGGAGGGAAGATAATGAGTTCAGTTTTGTAAATGTTTAGCTATATAAATGGAGATATCCAATAGGCAGCTAGGTATACATGAGTGAAGCTTAAGAGATGACTGGACTATATAAAGATATGGGACTCATCAAGATGACAGAGAGAGCAGAAAGTAGAGAAGAGGCTCTCACAGAAAATCTTGACAAATATAATAATTTGAGAATGATATGCAGAATAGAATAGAAGATAAGATTGGAGGTGGGGAAACCAGCCTTTAAAATCCACTTAAGAAAATTTTAAATGCCTATTCTGATTTAGTAACTCCCTTCTAAAAATCTATCCCATAGATAAATTTCCGCAAGTGTATAGACATATGTACAAAAATGTTCACTGAAGCATTGGGTATAACAGCAAAAAAACTGAAAACCAAATGCCTACCAATAAAGCAATGGTTAAATAAATTATGGACAGCCATATAATAATGGAATGTTACACAACTGATACAAAGAACGATATAAATCTATGTACAGAAGATATACATATGTATAGGATAATTCTGTTTGTTTTAAGAATTTAAGTATGTATGTATAAATGTGTATGTGTGCATTTATTCACGTAAGGATAATTTCTGGAAAGATATGTACAAAACTGTCAGCAATGACTAACTGTGAAGACTGGGTTAGGGGAGAAAAGAACTAAGAATTCTTTTTACCTCATACAATCTGGTACTTTTTTTAATAATGAAGATATACTACTATGATAATAACCTTAACACAAACTAACATATTTTTCTAAATAACTAGTGGTACAGGCAAGAAATTAAGGCAGCACAAACTAGAGAAGTTGTGAAAACAAAAAGTACAAAAGGAATGAGAGATACTATGGAACTTGGAAAAAAAAAAAGATGCTGCAGGCAGGAAAGAAGAAGGACTGAAAGGAAACTCAGATAACAAGCCTGGGTGACTGGGAAAATGCACATTACAGGGTGGCAGAGTGTGGAAAAAACATCAGCTGTTAAGAGTCAGAAGGCCTGCATCCAAAAGCAAACATAACCTTAAAGGCAAATTACTCAAAACCTCTCGAAGTCCACTTTCTCATTTATAAAGCACTAATAATTGGAGACTTCCCTGGTGGCGCAGTGGTTAAGAATCTGCCTGCCAATGCAGGGGACACGGGTTCGATCCCTGGTCCGGGAAGATCTCATATGCCACGGAGCAACTAAGCCTGTGAGCCACAACTACTGAGCCTGCACTCTAGAGCCCGTGAGCCACAACTACTGAACCCACGCACCACAACTACTGAAGCCCATGTGCCCTAGAGCCCACACGCCGCAACTACTGAGCCCATGCACCGCAACTACTGAAGCCCACGTGCCCTAGAGCCCACGCACCGCAACTACTGAGCCCATGCACCGCAACTACTGAAGCCAGCGTGCCCTAGAGCCCACGCACCGCAACTACTGAGCCCGCATGCTACATCTACTGCAGCCCACGCACCTAGAGCCCATGCTCTGCAACAAGAAAGCCACCGCAATGAGAAGACTGCGCACCACAACAAAGAGTAGCCCCCGCTTGCCGCAACTAGAGAAAGCCCACACGCAGCAATGAAGACCCACCAAAAAAAAAAAAAGCACTAATAATTGTATTTGTCTTGCAGAGTAGGTTTAGGAATAAAGTTCATAAAGGGTTTAGCTGTGCCCAAGATCCAGCAGATGCTTAACAGTCACTTTCTTATTAGAATTAATCGTAACAATAAGTACTAAGAGAAATATTCTTCCACCTCCCAGAATCTTTGAATAATTAATTCCTACAACTTTAGGTCCTACCCAAAGAATATGGAGATAACCTAACATTAGGATTGACTATATACCCAGTGATACATGGAAGATGAATCATGTTAGTTTCTTACCCAAGAGCTGCACTGAATGGCCAGCCTAAGATAGCCCCAGCTGCTACTCCAAGCACAGCAAAGGAAGTTTTGTCCATATACCAGCCAGTCATGGCTATCAATGTAGTGTACATACAGAAGCTGCTAGGAAGGAATGCTGCAAGACAAAAGAAATGAAAAAACAAGGGGGAAAGGCACAAGAGATTGAGATTCATGAGTTATCAATTATTAAAAATATAGCTGCATTGCAATATGTCAATAACCAGGAACATACTTTAAGCAATGCTATATTAGAAATGAGGAGTAAAGTGATACTTGTTAAAAAAAAAACCACCAAAGTTCAATGATTTTCTTATTTTCTCTCTCCTGTTTTTTATGTACCAACACATCACCCAATTATACAATGCCAACCATGCCACTTATCTCCTGGCCTATACCCCAAGTCCAAAACTTACAGGATTCCAGGTTCCCCAGAAGTACCTCCAGGTTATATTTCCAGACAAGAAGTATGCTTCAAGAAATTTAGAGCCATTGCTAACAATCTGTTTCTGAAGAAGTTTATCCTCTGATAGTCTTCTGAGACTGTCCTATTAGCAACCTGTACCCCATAGGAATTCTCAGAAGCCTTCTCAAGGAACAAATATGTTCGATGGCAGCACTGCTTTGCATCCTTCATCCACTGACAGATAGTTTGGCCATTAGATGTCCCCCTAATTATTTCCATCAAGCGTAACTTTCTTGTTGCACACAGCAGAGGACTGACCACCTTCAGGGTCTCTGCAACAGTCACATTTCAGCAAAATGTTTCTAACAACTCTACAAAAAATGCAGATCTGCCTCTCCCTGCTGTTTAAGTGCTTCACCTAGCACTAGAAAAATCAATACCAACTCCAACAGGGACCACAATGAACAGGCAGTATGATTTGAGAAACTCAGCAAAGGGTTCAGAGGCTCATATCAAAGGATGCCTTTAACTTATCTGTGCCTTAACATCCTCAGCTGAAATTATAAAACTAAAAATGCTCTCAGATCTCCCTCACATAAGAATCAATTTTAGGAGTAGCAAAGTAACTAAAAAAACATGTGAAGGACAACCTTCCCAGATAAATGCTAAATAATATTGATGCCATCCAAAGCTGTTGATTCTAGCTCCAAGGGGAGCAGAGGAATCTGAGGTCTCTGCCAGCTCAGAGGGCAAAGCATAGTCTCATTTAGGACAGTGGTTTTCAAAGTTATTCAGGCGTGAGGCCCTGAGATCTCTGCAGAACATGGATTTTGATACAGTCAGTGAAAAGTAAATATATACTTTTGTGCTAGATACTATTTTTTGTGTATATTTAGTGTGTATACTAGATTCTGGTACACACAAGCAAAAATTAAAATTAAAATTGAGATGATTATATCTAGTAACTTAATTTTTCTGAAAACTTGGAAACAGGCTACCTTTTGGCAACAGGCCACTTTGGCTCAGCTCATAGAACACAAACGTTCAATGGCAGCACAGTTTGAAAGCCACCACTCTACATTAACAATTTTATTCTAAATTTCCAGAAGCTTACTTTATTCTATAAAATACAGTATTTTATAGAATACTGTATTTTATAGTATACGTTTATACTTTTATAGAATACATTGCAAATAATTGGCATAAAATAGAACCATCAAGACCAGGGTTTTTAGACGTAAAGTGCTTCCTTGAGCAAAATAACAAGATTATTGTCCTTCCCCTAACAGCAAAGAAAGGCAGTGGACGCCTCTGTTCCTCAGCCCTGCTGTGATAAAAAATATAATAATGTAATAGAAAGCAACCTGATGAAAATAACAGCTCTACCACTTATGAATTCTTTGACTTTCAGTAAGTCACTTCACCTTTCTAAGTTTCAGCGTCCTTACCTGCAAAAATGAGAAAATATTTATCTGACTTATAAATATTTATCTGACCTTACAACCACAGGATGGCTGTAAAGGTCAATCAAGATCATGTAGATAACAGGACTGTAAATTACTGACATGTTATACAAATATAACCTAATCTGGACAAGTTCTTCTGCTTGATGCAACTGTGAAATATCAGTGAACCTTTTATGCCCTCACCTGCTCTTTTACTTACCTGATGATGAGCAAAACATGCCAGTGCTGAGAACCAAGAAGGCTAGCATCATTCGACTCACATGCAGCCCAAACTTCTTGCACACAGCCCTAGAGGAAAGGCAAAGACTATCAGCATAGCAAACCTTCGGGATGGAAATTTCAAATTAAAGGACAAAAACATGTCTGCATCACAGAGAACACTGAAGATCTAAAGTCAAATACAGAACTGTCTCAACAGGTCTGTTAGCAATTCCATGTGCATAAGAAACCCAAACATTCTTATTCCTTAAGCAGGAGAGAAGCTCTCTACCTAAGAGGAAATGTATACTTTCTGTGCTAGATTATGTCTAATATCAGTAGGAAAACAGCCTGATATAGTGGAAAAATAACAGGCCTCAGATGGGCACAGGTTAAAATCCTGGCCCTTCCACTCACTAGCAGTGGTACCCTCATCTAGTTACATAATCTGTCAGATTCCTCATCTGTTAAATGAAGATAATGATAATACTTACTGCATAAGGTTTCTGTGAGGGCAATGCATGGTAAAGTGCGCAGAAGAGTGCCAGGCACAGAGTTGCTCAATAGATGGCAGTTATCAGAAAAAAAGACTAGGAGATACACCAAAGTTTTAATAAATGGCTATCTAAGTCAGTGTTTCTAAAGCAATTATATACCTCCTTTTACTTCTGTCTTACAGGCCTTTTCAACCCTATAAATAAAACATTATTAGAGGTGATCATTGCTTCATTTAGTCAATATCTGTTCAGACGTAACTATGTGTTACCTATTTTCTTGCTCAGTTTCCTTATTGCATCTCAGAGCTTCTTTCTGAAATAATTTTGTTTCTTCCTAAATATATCCTTTAGAAGGTTCTTTAGTGAGGATCTCTTAATGGTAAATTCTGGCTTTTGTTTGATCTTTCTTTATATTTTGTCTGAAAAGTCTTTATTTAACTCTTGGTCTTAAAAGGTGGTTTAGCTGAGTACATAATTTTAGGATGACAGTCATTTTCTCACAGAACTTTGAACATATTTTTTGTCTTCTGGCTTTTGAGAATGCTTTTGTTGGTCTAACTGCCTGACATTCCTTTGTAGGTTTTATATTAGTCCTCTGTCAACTTGTAAGATCTTCTTTGTCCTTTGTTTTACACAGTCTTACCAATTCCTTTTCATTTATCCAGCTCAGGATGTTAGGCTTCCTGAATCTGTGGATTAGCATATTTTCTCCTTTGATTCTGGAAAAATCTTATTAGCTATTACTTCCCTGAATCTTGCCTCTCCCTATTCTATCTCTCCTAGATCTGATTAGATATATATCAGATCTTTCAACTCTACCACACACATTTCTTAACCTCTCATATTTCCTTTTTTTCTGTCACTCTGTACTACATTCTTAGTAATTTCTTCAGATCAGTCTTCTAGTTTACTTATTAGAAGCGTCTAATCAGTTATTTGATCTACTGAATTTTCAACATCAATTATTATATTTTCATTTCTAGAAGTTCTGTTTGGTTCTTTTTCAAATCTGCCCGGTCATTTTTGTAGTCTCATTTGTTTTTTTCTTTTTAATCCTTTTTATTTTATTGTGGTAAGAACACTTAATATAAGATCTACCTTCTCTACAGATTTTTAAATGTAAAATACAGTACTGTTATCTATAGGCATAATGTTGTACAGCAGATCTCCACAGCTAATTCACATCACATAAGTGAAACTTTATACCCATTGATTAGCAACTTTCCGTTTCCACCTGCCCCCAAACTGGGCAGTCACAATTCTATCCCTTGCTACCATGAGTTCAACTATTTTAGATAACTCATGAAAGTGGAATCATGCAATATTTGCTCTTCTGTGACCAGTTATTTCCCTTAGCACAATTTCCTCAAGGTTCATCCACGTCGTCACATTTGCAGAATTTCCTTCTTCTTTAAGACTGAATAATACCATGTCCCCCACCTCATTCACCTCTCACTGGGTATTTAGGTTGTTTCCAATCTTGGCTATTGTGAATAATGCTGCAATGAATATTGGAGTGCAAATACTGCTTTGAGATCCTGATTTCAATTCTTTTATATAAATTCCCAGAAGTGGGTTTGCTGGATCATATGGTAGCTCTATTTTTAATTTTCTGAGGAACCTCATACTGTTTTCCACAGTGGCAGTACCATTTTGCATTCCCACCAACAGTGTGCAAGGGTTCCAATTTCTCTACATCCTCACCAATACTTGCCTTTGTTTTTAGACAAGAGCCATTCTTTTTTCTTTTTTTTAATTGAAGTATAGTTGATTTACAATGTTCTGTTAGTTTCTGGTGTACAGCAAAGTGATTCAAAGTATATATACATATATTTTTTTTTCATATTCTTTTCTATTACAGTTTATTACAGGATATTGAATATAGTTCCCTGTGCTATACAGTAGGACCTTGTTGTTTATTTTATATATATTAGTTTGTATCTGCTAATCCCAAACTCCTAATTTATCCCTCCCCTACCCCCTTTCCATTTTAGTAACCGTAACTTTCTTTTCTATGTAAGTCTGTTTTCTATGTGAGTCTGTTTTCTATGTGAGTTTCTGTTTTGTAAATACGTTCATTTGTATCATATTTTAGATTCCACATATAAGTGATATCATATGGTATTTGTCTTTCTCTTTCTGACCTACCTCACTTAGTATGATAATCTCTAGATCCGTCCATGTTGCAAATGGTATTATTTCATTCTTTTTTATGGCTGCATAGTATTGTATTTTGTGTGTATATGTGTATACATATATATATATATGTATACACACACACACACATACACACACACCACATTTTCTTTATCCATTGATCTATCAATGGACATTTAGGTTGCTTCCATGTCTCGGCCATTGTAAATAGTGCTGCAATGAACACTGGGGTGCATGTATCTTTTCGAATTACAGCTTTCTGTGGATATATGCCCAGGAGTGGGATTGCTGATCATATGACAATTCTACTTTTAGTTTTTTAAGGACCCTCCATACTGTTCTCCATAGTGGCTGCAGCAATTAACATTCCCACCAACAGTGTAGGAGGGTTTCCTTTTCTCCACACCCTCTCAGCCTTTATTTTTTGTAGACTTTTTGATAATAGCCATTTTGACCAGTGCAAGGTGATACCTCACTGTAGTTCTGATTTGCATTTCTCTAATAATTAACAATGTTGAGCATCTTTTCATGTGCTTATTGGCCATCTGTATGTCTTCTTTAGAGAAATGTCTGTTTAGGGCTTCTGCCCATTTTTTGATTGGGTTCTTTGTTTTTTTGTTATTGAGTTGTAGGAGCTGTTTGTGTATTTTGGAAATTAAGCCCTTGCTGGTCACATCATTTGCAAATATTTTCCCCCAGTCTGTAGGTTGTCTTTTTGTTTTGTTTATGGTTTCCTTTGCTGTGCAAAAGCTTGTAAGTTTGATTAGGTCCCATTTGTTTATCTTTGCTTTTATTTCTATTGCCTTGGGAGGCTGACCTAAGAAAACATTGGTACAACTTATGTCAGAGAATGTTTTGCCTATATTCTCTTCTAGGAGTTTTATGGTGTCATGTCTTATATTTAAGTCTTGAAGCCATTTTGAGTTTATTTTTGTGTCTGGTGTGAGGGAGTGTTCTAAATTCACTGATTTACATGAGGCTGTCCAGCTTTCCCAACACCACTTGCTGAAGAGACTGTCTTTTCTCCATTGTATATTCTTGCCTCCTTAGGCAAGAGCCATTCTAACAAATATGAAGTGATCTCACTGTGGTTTTGATTTGCATTTCCCTGATGATTAGTGATACTGTCATCTTTTCATATATGTTGGCCTGATTATTAGGTTTTTTACTATTGGGTTACAGGAGTTCCTTATACATTTTGGAAATGAACCTCTTATCAGATATATGGTTTGCAAATATTTTCTCCCATTCTTTAAGTTCCTTTTCACTCCATTGATTGTTTAGTCTCTTGTTTCTTCTTTATGTTTTCAATTCCTTCTTTTATTTCTTTAAAAATATTAAATGTAATTATTTTATATTCTTATTTTAGTAATTCCTAATAAATGAAGTTTTGCAGGTCAGTTTTCTATTGATTTGTTATCTCTGCTGGCTCTCACTCATAATGTTTTGTTCCCTTCTGTGCTTTGTCATTTATTTTTACTATAAATTCTTGTTCACTAGAACTTTATCTATGGTAATGCTTTGACACCTGGATTAAGGATCCACTTCTCTAGAGAAATTTTACATTTGTTTTTGCAAGATGCCTGGGAACACTAACAACCCAGAACAATTTAAAATAAATTCTCAACTTGGGGTTTAGGGGACTATGTGGGTGATTTGAATTCAGTCCTGAATTCATATAAAGACCAATTTAAGATTACAATCCTCAAAGGCAACACTGGATTTCTTTTTTTTTCCTCTATTCTACCCAGAGTCAAGGCCAAAGAACTTTTTTATCTGATATTTTTGGCTGTTTTGCAGTGGGAAGACTTTAAATAATGATTACTAAGCCCAGATACCTTTTAAAGCATTATTAAAATAAGATGTTTGTTAGGTTTCATGTTAAAAAAAGGTAGTTATTTTTATTACTGGAACACTTAAATGCTTAATACTTTCACTAATATTCATTCAACCAATAGGTACTTGGTGAAAGACAATGTACTGGGTGCAAATAAGAGCAGTGAGTCCCACACTGGGAATAATTTCCTATCAGCTAAGCTCAAAGGGAGAAGAAAGAAATCATGATCCTATCTCTTAGGACCAAAAAAAAAAGAAAAAAAAAGGGCCCTACTAAATCCTACTAAATAAAATACCAGTTAGATATGTATTAACAGAATTAAAGTTAATAATATGGGGAGGGAGGGGCAAGATGGCGGAAGAGTAAGACGCGGAGATCACCTTCCTTCCCACAGATACATGAGAAATACATCTACACGTGGAAATGCTCCTACAGAACACCCACTGAACGCTGGCAGAAGACATCAGACCTCCCAAAAGGGAAGAAAATCCCCACGTACTTGGGTAGGGCAAAAGAAAAAAGAAATAACAGAGACAAAAGAATAGGGACAGTACCTGCACCAGTGGGACGGAGCTGTGAAGGAGGAAAGGTTTCCACACACTAGGAAGCCCCTTCGTGGGCAGAGACTGCGGGTGGCAGAGGGGGGAAGCTTTAAAGCCACGGAGGAGAGCGCAGCCACAGTGGTGAGGAGGGCAAAGCGGAGACATTCCCACACAGAGGAGCGGTGCCAACCAGCACTCACCAGCCCGAGAGACTTGTCTGCTCAGCCGCCGGGGCGGGCGGGGGCTGGGAGCTGAGGCTCGGGCTTCGGTCGGATCCCAGGGAGAGGACTGGGGTTGGCGGCATGAACACAGCCTGAAGGGGCTAGCGCACCACAGCTAGCCGGGAGGGAGCCCGAGAAAAAGTCTGCAGCTGCCGAAGAGGCAGGAGACTTTTTCTTGCCTCTTTGTTTCGCGGCGTGCAGGGAGAGGGGATTCAGAGCGCCGCTTAGACGAACTCCAGAGACGGCCGCGAGCCGCGGCTATCAGCGCGGACCCCAGAGACGGGTGCGAGCCACGGCTATCAGCGTGGACCCCAGAGACGGGCGCGAGCCGCGGTTATCAGCGCGGACCCCAGAGACAGGCATGAGACGCTAAGGCTGCTGCTGCCGCCACCAAAAAGCCTGTGGGCGAGCACAGGTCACTCTCCACACCGCCCCTCCCGGGAGCCAGTGCAGCCCGCCACGGCCAGGCTCCCATAATCCGGGGACAACTTCCCCGGGGCGCGCCTCAGGCTGCTGCAACGTCATGCCGGCTTCTGCCGCCGCAGGCTCGCCCCGCCTCCTCCATACGGCTCCCTCCCCCCGGCCTGACTGAGCCAGAGCCCCCGAATCAGCTGCTCCTTTAACCCTGTTCTGTCTGGGCGGGGAACAGACGCCCTCAGGCGACCTACATGCAGAGGCGGGTCCAAATCCAAAGCTGAACCCCGGGAGCTGTACGAACAAAGAAGAGAAAGGGAAATCTCTCCCAGCAGCCTCCGAAGCAGCGGATTAAAGCTCCACAAACAACTTGATGTGCCTGCATCTGTTGAATACCTGAATAGACAACGAAATCATCCCAAATTTAGGAGGTGGACTTTGGGAGCAGGATATATTAACTTTTCCCCTTTTCCTTTTTTTGTGAGTGTATATGTATATGCTTCTGGCTGAGATTTTGTCTGTATAGCTTTGCTCTCACCGTTAGTCGTAGGGTTAGGTCCGTCCGTTTTTTTTTTTGTTTTTTTTTACTTAAAAAAAATTTTTTTTCCCTAATAAATGTTTTCTTAATAATTTTTTCCTTATTTTCTATTTTTAAAAAATTAAAAAAAAATTTTTAATAAGTTTTTTCATACTTTTTATTTTAAAAAATTAAAAAATTTTTTCTTAGTTTTTTCTTATTTTTTATTATAAAAATTAATAAAACTTTTTAAAAATTAAAAAAAAATTTTTTTCTTAATAAATTTATTAATAATTTTTTTCTTATTTTTTATTATAATAGCTTTATTTTATTTTATTTTACCCTCTTTCTTTCTTTCTTTCCATTTTTTCTCCCTTTTATTCTGAGCCATGTGGATGAAAGGCTCTTGGTGCTCCAGCCAGGCATCAGGGCTGTGCCTCTGAGGTGGGAGAGACAACTTCAGGACACTGGTCCACAAGAGACCTCCCAGCTCCACGTAATACCAAACGGCGAAAATCTCTCAGAGATCTCCATCTCAACATCAAGACCCAGCTTCACTCAACGACCAGCAAGCTACAGTGCTGGACACCCTATGCCAAACAACTAGCAAGACAGGAACACAGCCCCATCCATTAACAGAGAGGCTGCCTAAAATCATAATAAGGCCACAGACACCCCAAAACACACCACCAGACGTGGACGTGCCCACCAGAAAGACAAGATCCAGCCTCATCCACCAGAACACAGGCACTAGTTCCCTCCACCAGGAAACCTACACAACCCATTGAACCAACCTTAGCCACTGGGGACAGATACCAAAAACAACGGGAACTACGAACCTGCAGCCTGTGAAAAGGAGACCCCAAACACAGTAAGATAAGCAAAATGAGAAGACAGAAAAACACACAGCAGGTGAAGGAGCAGGGTCAAAACACACCAGACCTAACAAATGAAGGGGAAATAGGTAGTCTACCTGAAAATGAATTCAGAATAATCATAGTAAGGATGATCCAAAATCTTGGAAATAGAATAGACAAAATGCAAGAATCATTTAACAAGGACGTAGAAGAACTAAAGAGGAACCAAGCAACGATGAAAAGCACAATAAATGAAATTAAAAATACTCTAGATGGGATCAATAGCAGAATAACTGAGGCAGAAGAACGGATAAGTGACCTGGAAGATAAAATGGTGGAAATAACTACTGCAGACCAGAATAAAGAAAAAAGAATGAAAAGAACTGAGGACAGTCTCAGAGACCTCTGGGACAACATTAAACGCACCAACATTCGAATTATAGGGGTCCCAGAAGAAGAAGAGAAAAAGAAAGGGACTGAGAAAATATTTGAAAAGATTATAGTTGAAAACTTCCCTAATATGGGAAAGGAAATAGTTAATCAAGTCCTGGAAGCACAGAGAGTCCCATACAGGATAAATCCAAGGAGAAACACACCAAGACACATATTAATCAAACTATCAAAAATTAAATATAAAGAAAACATATTAAAAGCAGCAAGGGAAAAACAACAAATAACACACAAGGGCATCCCCATAAGGTTAACAGCTGATCTTTCAGCAGAAACTCTGTAAGCCGGAAGGGAGTGGCAGGATATACTTAAAGTGATGAAGGAGAAAAACCTACAACCAAGATTACTCTACCCAGCAAGGATCTCATTCAGATTTGATGGAGAAATTAAAACCTTTACAGACAAGCAAAAGCTGAGAGAGTTCAGCACCACCAAACCAGCTTTACAACAAATGCTAAAGGAACTTCTCTAGGCAAGAAACACAAGAGAAGGAAAACACCTACAATAACAAACCCAAAACATTTAAGAAAATGGGAATAGGAACATACATATCGATAATTACCTTAAATGTAAATGGATTAAATGCTCCCACCAAAAGACACAGACTGGCTGAACGGATACAAAAACAAGACCCATATATATGCTGTCTACAAGAGACCCACTTCAGACCTAGAGACACATACAGACTGAAAGTGAGGGGATGGAAAAAGATACTCCATGCAAATGGAAATCAAAAGAAAGCTGGAGTAGCAATTCTCATATCAGACAAAATAGACTTTAAAATATAAAGACTATTACAAGAGACAAAGAAGGACACTATATAATGATCAAGGGATCGATCCAAGAGGAAGGTGTAACAATTGTAAATATTTATGCACCCAATATAGGAGCACCTCAATACATAAGGCAAATACTAACAGCCATAAAAGGGGAAATCGACAGTAACACAATCATAGTAGGGGACTTTAACACCCCACTTTCACCAATGGACAGATCATCCAAAATGAAAATAAATAAGGAAACACAAGCTTTAAATGATACATTAAACAAGATGGACTTAATTGATATTTATAGGACATTCCACCCAAAAACAACAGAATACACATTTTTCTCAAGTGCTCATGGAACATTCTCCAGGATAGATCATATCTTGAGTCACAAATCAAGCCTTGGTAAATTTAAGAAAATTGAAATCGTATCAAGTATCTTTTCCGACCACAACGCTATGAGACTAGATATCAATTACAGGAAAAGATCTGTAAAAAATACAAACACATGGAGGCTACACAATACACTACTTAATAACGAAGTGATCACTGAAGAAATCAAAGGGGAAATCAAAAAATACCTAGAAACAAATGATAATGGAGACACGACGATCCAAAACCTATGGGATGCAGCAAAAGCAGTTCTAAGAGGGAAGTTTATAGCAATACAAGCCTACATCAAGAAACAGGAAACATCTCGAATAAACAACCTAACCTTGCACCTAAAGCAATTAGAGAAAGAAGAACAAAAAAACCCCAAAGCTAGCAGAAGGAAAGAAATCATCAGAAAGATCAGATCAGAAATAAATGAAAAAGAAATAAAGGAAACGATAGCAGAGATCAATAAAACTAAAAGCTGGTTCTTTGAGAAGATAAACAAAATTGATAAACCATTAGCCAGACTCATCAAGAGAAAAAGGGAGAAGACTCAAATCAGTAGAATTAGAAATGAAAAAGGAGGAGTAACCACTGACACTGCAGAAATACAAACGATCATGAGAGATTACTACAAGCAACTCTATGCCAATAAAATGGACAACCTGGAAGAAATGGACAGATTCTTAGAAATGCACAACCTGCCAAGACTGAACCAGGAAGAAATAGAAAATATGAACAGACCAATCACAAGCACTGAAATTGAAACTGTGATTAAAAATCTTCCAACAAACAAAAGCCCAGGACCAGATGGCTTCACAGGCGAATTCTATCAAACATTTAGAGAAGAGCTAACACCTATCCTTCTCAAACTCTTCCAAAATATTGCAGAGGGAGGAACACTCCCCAACTCATTCTACGAGGCCACCATCACCCTGATACCAAAACCAGACAAAGATGTCACAAAGAAAGAAAACTACAGGCCAATATCACTGATGAACAGAGATGCAAAAATCCTCAACAAAATACTAGCAAACAGAATCCAACAGCACATTAAAAGGATTATACACCATGATCAAGTGGGGTTTATTCCAGGAATGCAAGGATTCTTCAATATACGCAAATCAATCAACGTGATACATCATATTAACAAATTGAAGGAGAAAAACCATATGATCATCTCAATAGATGCAGAGAAAGCTTTCGACAAAATTCAACACCCATTTATGATAAAAGCCCTGCAGAAAGTAGGCATAGAGGGAACTTTCCTCAACATAATAAAGGCCATATATGACAAACCCACAGCCAACGTTGTCCTCAATGGTGAAAAACTGAAACCATTTCCACTAAGATCAGGAACAAGACAAGGTTGCCCACTCTCACCACTATTATTCAACATAGTTTTGGAAGTGTTAGCCACAGCAATCAGAGAAGAAAAAGAAATAAAAGGAATCCAAATCGGAAAAGAAGAAGTAAAGCTGTCACTGTTTGCAGATGACATGATACTATACATAGAGAATCCAAAAGATGCTACCAGAAAACTACTAGAGCTAATCAATGAATTTGGTAAAGTAGCAGGATACAAAATTAATGCACAGAAATCTCTTGCATTCCTATATACTAATGATGAAAAATCTGAAAGTGAAATTAAGAAAACACTCCCGTTACCATTGCAACAAAAAGAATAAAATATCTAGGAATAAACCTACCTAAGGAGACAAAAGACCTGTATGCAGAAAATTATAGGACACTGATGAAAGAAATTAAAGATGATACAAATAGATGGAGAGATATACCATGTTCTTGGATTGGAAGAATCAACATTGTGAAAATGACTCTGCTACCCAAAGCAATCTACAGATTCAATGCAATCCCTATCAAACTACCAATGGCATTTTTCACAGAACTAGAACAAAAAATTTCACAATTTGTATGGAAACACAAAAGACCCCGAATAGCCAAAGCAATCTTGAGAACGAAAAATGGAGCCGGAGGAATCAGGCTCCCTGACTTCAGACTATATTACAAAGCTACAGTAATCAAGACAGTTTGGTACTGGCACAAAAACAGAAATATAGATCAATGGAACAGGATAGAAAGCCCAGAGATAAGCCCACGCACATATGGTCACCTTATCTTTGATAAAGGAGGCAAGCATATACAGTGGAGAAAAGACAGCCTCTTCAATAAGTGGTGCTGGGAAAATTGGACAGGTACATGTAAAAGTATGAAATTAGAACACTCCCTGACACCATACACAAAAATAAACTCAAAATGGATTAAAGACCTAAGTGTAAGGCCAGACACTATCAAACTCTTAGAGGAAAACATAGGCAGAACACTCTATGACATAAATCACAGCAAGATCCTTTTTGACCCAGGTCCTAGAGAAATGGAAATAAAAACTCAAATAAACAAATGGGACCTAATGAAACTTAAAAGCTTTTGCACAGCAAAGGAAACCATAAACAAGACCAAAAGACAACCCTCAGAATGGGAGAAAATATTTGCAAATGAAGCAACTGACAAAGGATTAATCTCCAAGATTTACAAGCAGCTCATGCAGCTCAATAACAAAAAAACGAACAACCCAATCCAAAAATGGGCAGAAGACCTAAATAGACATTTCTCCAAAGAAGATATACAGATTGCCAACAGACACATGAAAGAATGCTCAACATCATTAATCATTAGAGAAATGCAAATCAAAACTACAATGAGGTATCATCTCACACCGGTCAGAATGGCCATCATCAAAAAATCTAGAAACAATAAATGCTGGAGAGGGTGTGGAGAAAAGGGAACACTCTTGCACTGTTGGTGGGAATGTAAATTGATACAGCCACTATGGAGAACAGTATGGATGTTCCTTAAAAAACTAAAAATAGAACTACCATACGACCCAGCAATCCCACTACTGGGCATATACCCTGAGAAAACCATAATTCAGAAAGAGTCATGTACCAAAATATTCATTGCAGCTGTTTACAATAGCCAGGACATGGAAGCAACCTAGGTGTCCATCATCGGATGAATGGATAAAGAAGATGTGGCACATATATACAATGGAATATTACTCAGCCATAAAAAGAAATGAAATGGAGGTATTTGTAATGAGGTGGATGGAGTTAGAGTCTGTCATACAGAGTGAAGTAAGTCAGAAAGAGAAAAAGAAATACAGTATGCTAACACATATATATGGAATCTAAGGAAAAAAAAAAAAAGGTCATGAAGAACCTAGTGGCAAGATGGGAATAAAGACACAGACCTACTAGAGAATGGACTTGAGGATATGGGGAGGGGGAGGGGTGAGATGTGACAGGGTGAGAGAGTGTCATGGACATATATACACTACCAAATGTAAAATAGATAGCTAGTGGGAAGCAGCCGCATAGCACAGGGACATCAGCTCGGTGCTTTGTGACCACCTAGAGGGGTGGGATAGGGAGGGTGGGAGGGAGGGAGATGCAAGAGGGAAGAGATATGGGAACATATGTATATGTATAACTGATTCACGTTGTTATAAAGCAGAAACTAACACACCATTGTAAAGCAATTATACTTCAATAAAGATGTTTAAAAAATAATAATAATAATAATATGAAGATATGCCATTTATCACCTCAGGAAAGAAAGTGATAATCAGAAGTATTCCCTTCCAATGGTTCGTTTCAAATAAGAAATTGCACTTTAGATATAATATTAGAAGCTAGAAGGAAAATGTTTTCTATTTCTAAACACTGCTTCTACTATCAGAGTAATAATCTATGCTATATTGGGCTTCCTCATAGCACTTTTAGAAGCAAAGCTTTTATACTCACTTGTAAAAGTAAAGTTCACATATACAGCTCACAAAAGCCAGCAGACATCGTAAAAAGTAAAAGACAAGAATCTGAAAGAAACCCAGAACAAGAAAACAGAAGTTACAGATACAAGTTAGAAAAACTCTTAAAGATGAAACCACTCTCATTTGTCACTAATAACTATAAATTGGTATAATCCTTTTGAAAAGCAATATGTATCAAGAACCATGCAAATTTTCATATCCCTAAATTCAAGTATAGAAGTATATCTACTTCTCTGATTCCGGCCCACAGAAGTTAACTCAAAATATGGGAGGGGAGGAGTTCTATTCATAAAAATGTTAATTGCAGCTCTACTAATTTAGTAAAAACTATTTTATAAACTACAAAATGTTCAATTACAGGGAAATGGTTAAATTATATTATATCTATTCATGGATTATTATACACATATCAAAGTTTACAGTTACAAAGACAGTGGAAAAATTCTTATGATATAAAACTCATTTATTCAACAAGCATTTCTTAGACAATTATAATAATTGATTGTAATTATTATAAAATTATATTACAAAATACTAAATGAAAATATATGATATAACATTTATACATCAGAGTTACAGCTATGGAAATCAGAAGTACTGTATATGAAAAAACTGGAAAGAAATACAATAAAATGGTAAAAGTGGCTATATCAGGCTAGTGAGACTTAGGTACATATTTTTCCTCCTATTTTTCAAATGTCTGTAATGTGGTTTTATTAATTTTAGGAATTGACATGAATTTTACAAATAAAAATAACAAAATAATAAGAATTGTACCGAATAGCTTTTATACTACAGTATACTGGTATGTTTAAGAGCAATGAATACCTCTGAAAATAAGCACTATTTAAATATATTATATGATTAATATTACTGCATATAACTTAAAAGTACTTTCAGTTTTCATCATTATGTTCAATCAAGTGATCAGCAAATGCCCAAGTTCATTCATTAATTCAATAAAACCATACTGAAAACCTACTATACTTTGAGCACTCTCTAGATGCTACTAGGAATACAGATAATTTTAGTACAAGGTATCCACACTTAAGGACTCTTCAGCTGGTTGAGTACAAAAACACACTTAGAAAGTTAAAAATTAACACAAGTTAATATAAGAACTGTATTTGGGAACAGGACAGTGATGCTCCCATAGCAACTAATATTCAACATAGTAACTGGATGTCAGGTTAGTGCAAAAAGACACAAAAAAGAAATGAGACATAAGGAATGGAATAGAAGAAACTAAACTCTACATGCACAGATGAAAGAGAATCCAGAGATTCACCTGACAAACCATTGACACTAATAAGGAAATTCAGTGAGATTTCAATCAAGATCAAAAAGCAAAAATCAACTGTGTTCCTCACAATTGTGTTCCTCACCTGCAATGACCTCCTACAAAAATTACAGAAAATAAGATACATTCATAACAGTAACAAAAAGTATAAAGAATCTAGGCATTATCCTAGTCAAAGAATGGATAAGCCTAAAATGGATACATTGTTTAAATTTTATTAAAAGACACAGAAAACCTAACTAAATGGATAAATACATCATTTTAGGGATGGAATGACTCAACACTCTAAAAATATTGATTCTCATATTAATACATAAATTCAATGCAACTCTAATCAATACCTACCAGAATTTGGGAGAGGGGCAAATTGATTCTAAAATGATTTTTTTTAATTAATTAATTTTATTTATTTATTTATTTTGGCTGCGTTGGGTCTTCATTGCTGCGCGCAGGCTTTCTCTAGTTGCAGCGAGTGGAGGCTACTCTTCGCTGCAGTGCGCGGGCTTCTCATTGCGGTAGCTTCATCTTGTTGTGGAGCACAGGCTCTAGGCGCGCGGGCTTCAGCAGTTGTGGCACGTGGGCTCAGTAGTTGTGGCTCACGAGCTCTAGAGCGCAGGCTCAGTAATCGTGTCACACGGGCTTAGTTGCTCTGCGGCATGTGGGATCTTCCCGCACCAGGGCTCGAACCCGTGTCCCCTGCGTTGGCAGGTGGATTCTTAACCACTGTGCTACTAGGCAAGTCCCTAAAATGATTTTTAAAATACAATTTTAAGGGCTTCCCTGGCAGTCCAGCGATTAAAAGACTCCGTGTTCCCAATGCAGGGGGACTGGGTTCAATCCCTGGTCAGGGAACTAGATCCCACATGCTGCAACTAAGAGTTCGCATGCCGCAACTAAAGATCCCACGGGCAGCAACTAAGACCCAGTGCAGCCAAATAAATAAATAAATACATAAATATTAAAAAAATTAAAAATTAAAAAATTAAAAATAAAATACAATTTTTAAAATGGATACAGTGAGAAATTCATCAGCCAAATATTAACACATACTACAAAGCCATAATAATAGAAGCAATATGGTACTCTCTGACAAACTGACCAATGATACAGAATTAAAAAGGCCAGAAACATACATGGGAATGAGATGTATGATAGAGATGGTATTACAAATCAGAAGGAAAAGGATGAATTATTTAGCAGATGGTGCTGGAAAATCCAGTTCACCATATAGGAAAAAATAAAGCTGGATCTTTCCATAATTTATAAAAAATAAAATTCAAATGCACTAAAGCCTTGTATGTGAAAGATAAAATAATAAAGTTACTAGGGAAAAATACATAAGAATATCTTTGTGACCTGTGGTGAAGGATTTCTTTTAGAAAGACCCAAAACCCACCAACCATAAGTGAAAAACTAATTGGTTTGACTCTATCAAAATTAAAGACTTCTGTTCAACAAAGGACCACAAAGTTAGTAGACAGGTGACAGCCTAAGAGAAAGGATTTCCAGTATCTAAAACCTACAAGGGGTTACTATTGAGAACTTCTACAAATCACAAGAGAAAACCAGAAAACCCAACTGAAAAACAGGCAAAGGATGTAAATAGGTAATTCACAGAAAAGGAAATATGAATGACCAATAAATATATGAAGAAATTCTCCACCTTACTAGTTGTCAGAGAAATGTAATTAAAATGAGAAGCATCTCATATACATGAGAAGGGCAAAAATTAGAAAGTCAGAAATATCAAGTGCTCAGATGTTAGGAAGCTGAAACCCCAAACATTGTTGCAGGGAGTACAAAGTTGAATAGCCATTCTGGAGAGCAATCTGGCAGTGCTCCATGAAATTAAGTAGCCCATGGATCTATGTACAGGATCCCACTCCTGAGTGTATAATTCAGAGAATTTCACACCTCAATCCATAGGGAGACAAAATAAAACTGTTCTTGTTTAGGGTAGCAAGTTGTAAAGGTAACCATCACTAGGGGTGCCAATTATTACCATATTGTCTCTCAGCAACAATCCACCCTTTTCTACTCTAATTATGATGATGGGGCTGGGACCCTATAAGCTACAACCCCCCTTTGCCCTGTGGCTCCCACTGGCAGAACCTAAAAAGGAGGAAATTGGAGGAAAGAACAAGAGAACAGATATCTTCATTCCTGTTTTGCTTGCTGTTTGTATCACTGATGTAAGAGGTAGGATTCTGGGTTGAATATGCCAAATTTGAAGTGACAGTGGATATCCAAATGGAAATGAAAACCTTAAGCATCGCATATTGTTATTTCTCTACTAAGTCCCCCATCCTATATATCTTTCCTCTGAGACCACTTGCAGAGTCTGGACTTCCACCTCTCCCAAACCTAGCAGTAATGAGGTACCTCTACCCTGACCACTAGGGTGGTATCAGTGGAGGCCTAGTTGGGAACCTGGACTTCTAGCCCCAGTTGGCAGTAACAAGGTGGAGAACCCTCTCCTTTTTCCAGCTGCAGTGGTATCAAAAGAAGCCAGCTAAAAGAGAAGCATAATAGTGCAGAGGAAGCAGGCTGGGCCCATGAATAAGATCCAGAGTCTCATACTGTAATACCCAAAATGTCCAAGTTTCAACTAAAAATTACTTGTCAACCAGGAAGATCTCAAACTGAAGGAAAAAAGTCAATTAATAGATACCAAAACTGAGATGAGATATCAGAATTATCTGACAAAGTTTTAAAGGAGCCATTGTAAAAATGCTTCAATAAGCAATTAAGAACACGCTTGAAACAAATGAAAAAATAGAAAGTCTCAGTAAAGAAATAGAAGATAAAAAGAAAAACCAAACGGAAATTTTAGAACTGAAAAAATACAATAACCAAAATAAAAGCTCAATGGGTAGGCTCAACAGCAGAATGAAGCAGACAGAGGAAAGCATCAATGAACTGGAAAAAAGATGACAGAAATTTTTCAATCTGAACACAGAGAAAACAGACTGGAAAAAAGTGAAGAGAGCTTCAGGGACCCATGGGACTGTAATAAAATATCTAACATTCACATCATTGGAGGCTCAGGAGAGGAGAAACAGGGCAGGACTGAAAAAGCACTAAAAAAAAATAACAGCTAAAATCTTCCCAAATTTGGGAAAAGACATAAAGATTTTTCTTTATGAAAAGATAAATCTTTTCTTCTTGAAAAGATTCAAGAAGCTGAGTAAACTCCAAACAGGATAAACCCAAAGAAATCCATGCTAAGACACATCATAGTCAAATTTCTGAAAGGTAATCAGGTTAGGTCTCAGTTAACTCCTAATTATCCTTCAGTATTCTGTTTAAATTAAGCTCTCCCTAATATGCTAACCCATTGCACATTGTACTTTTCCTCCATGACCCACTGCATTTATAATTACTTGTTTCATGTTCATCTTCTCCACTAAACTATAAATTCCATGAGGGCAGGGATTTGGTCATTGTTACACCCACAGCACTTAACAAAGTGTCTACCAAATAAAAGTTGCTCCATTAATATTTGTTGAATAATGAATGAATAAGTGATTCTTCTTAAAAAAAATCCCCTCCTAACTACGAATATATTTGGTCCTTTTCACAAAACTGTTCCAGAGACTCACCCACCTCTTGATCAGTTGTGATTGCTTCCAGGTTGGCCTGCCCTTACCTTATTAGTTTGTAAAATTCTTGCATGAAATGCAGCTGGCCAGGCGTGAAGCAACAGGTAAGCATAGGAGCGAATGGCATAAGCTGGGGAATATTCCCAAGTCTGAAACCCCTTCCCATAGATGAGGTAGTGTGTCTGAAAGTACAAAACGGATGGATTCAGGGTTATATTGGCCAAAAATCCTTGTTAAGAGGATGCAGGCGAAGTTTCTAAGCAAAAGTATTAACGAGACAAAGGTACACAAAAATGCTGAAATTCTCAATAAGATTTGCAACTAATGGATAAGAATCAAAATGACCCAATACTGAAAAATATTAAGACATTATAAATCCTACAAGATTATTGTCTGGCCAACACTGAAAGCTTGAATTTTACCCTCTATTTATTTTTTTAAAAATACTCATTAACCAAAACAGGAAAACTCTAAATCTCGTATTTTCCTTAAACTACCTACCCTAAGCATTCCTTATTTTTTTATGCAAAGTGTGATCAGAAAATTTCACCTCTGCATTTCCTATAACAGGGAGTCCAACAGACTTATAAAAGTATAAATCAAGAAACAGCAATATAAGCATAGTATGTAGCAACATTGTTTATTTTAGTAAACATCAGAAGAAAAAAACCAAAAAAGTTTAAAGAAAGTGATTGCCTCTGGGGACAAGGACTTGGCCATGAGAAGTGGAACAGGGAGTTTCTGCTTTTCTTTTACGTTTAATATTTTTAAACTACCTCAAAGTATTATTTTGACTTAAAAAAATTTTTAAGAAAATTACAAATTACACCTTTTTTGTATAACAGCAAATTCCTATATCCTTCAATAGTAGGTAAATCATCAGCTTAGAATACAGAAATGAAAATAAGGTTATTTTACTAATAGTCACACTTGTATATCATTTGTATCTCGATTAATAACAAGGTTCCAAGCAGTGAAATCAAGAACAAAAAAAGAAAACTAAAGAAATCACCTACTGGTTCCCAGTAGTTGAATGTTTCATCACAGTCAGAGATGTTGCTCAGGAGAGCAGCACATAACCTTGCTGAGAGCAGACACTTGAAAGCAGTAGATCCTTCAGGTGCCCAGACTTGTCCTGCTTTGTTCCCAGATAACCTGCTCAGAAGCAAAAAAAAGTGTGTGTCAGAAAGGACCTGCTAACTAGAAGGGCTAAAACTAGACAGAAAGGACAACAGGTCAAGAGACACCAAAGCACATGAGTTAGTCACCTAAAAGGGTGAACCGTTAATTGTCCTGAGTAGAACAAATAAGGAACGAATTAAGGCCTTAATCAACGTTAGTCATTACTTCCTGCTTTTAAGGTGTAAGCTAATTCATGCACTTTAGTTCTTTGCATCTATGACACTCCGCTTACCCCAAACCAACAAATCACTCACTTACAGGCCACAAGCTCTTATTCGCCTTTTCTTTATTCTCCTAACAAGGTCATTACTTTCCATGGCTTTATTCATTTCCCCATCTGTTCAAATGCCCAGAGGCTAACTTGTGCAGTGGACATCACCTTTTCCAATTCCATATGCTGACAGCTCCCCAGCGCAGGCTTAACCTGCAGCCCTCCGGCTTGAAGAGAGAGGTGTTTGCTGGTGTGCAAGGTGGTGCGGCCCACACAGAAGAGTAAAGGGTCGGGACTCTGCGGGGACTGAAGGAAGCTGGGAGAGACAGCCGGAAAAGGTACTCTCTGCTCTCGCCTACGTCCCCCACGGCGGCTCGGCCACACAGACACCGCGACGCCAGCCCACCCTGGGCCTGGGCCGGAAGCCGCACAGACCTGCAGGCTTTCTTCACTAGCAACACGGGACCCGAGCTGGGGGATCTAATCTAAGGCGGGTGAAGACCCAGCGTCCACCCGCCCTGGAAGAGCAGAAAGAGCAGGCTGAAGAGGCTGCGGGCCCTCCCGGCGGTAAGGCCGGGCCGGGCGCAGCACCACACCGCCCGGGCGAGACCCTCCCCCCGCAGCTCCGCGCCGCCCGCCGCCCGGCCACGCCCCCGCCGCGCCCGCACACCTACTCGGGCCGGGGCTCTGCGCTGCCCGCCTCCCGGCTGCACAGCAGTTCCCGCAGCTTGTCGGCGGTCGAGGCCGTGTCCCCGCCGCTGCCCCCGCTTCCCTTCAGGCGCTGCCGGGCTCCTCGGCTCGCCATGGCAAGAGTGGGAAAAAAGGTAGAACTCGGCGCCCTATGAAGGCGACGAGCGCGGAGACATAGCCTTTGGCTGGCAACGGTGTCCGCCGAGGGACAAAAGACCTCGACATGCGCAGACACGACTAAATTATAGTGCTCTGGGCTAATTGGGGCAAATCCCTGAGTAGAAAAGAAATGCGACCTGAGACTTTACTTTGGCCGTTGTAGCTATCCCTTCCACATACTTGTAACTCTAGGCATGCCTCCTTCCCTCTCTCTCTGCCTTCACTTCTCAGCATTCTCCACTCTCCTACAAATACTGTCCTTCAGCATCCCTGTGTAAAAGAAAGCACAAATAGGGAGTAATTAATTCCACCCAGTACGCAGATATTCAGTTAAAAATAATAGCACAGCCGCCTACAAAAGAGGAAGTTCTTTAAAGATCACTGGCACCTTGTCCTTTATATTTTGGCAAGTGATTAGGGACAGCCTGTAGCTAATTAACTGCTTCAGAGAGATGAAGCCATAATGGCAGACCACAGAATGAGGAGAAAAGTGAAAGACTGAAGAAACTCTGTGCAGCAAATTCAACCAGACACCAGTCACTGCCATTGCTACTACAGCATTATGGTAAGCATTTAATATATTTTATCCTTTTAAAATATAATACAACAACCTTGTTTTATCAAAAAGGAGACTGAGGTCCAAGGTTGCATAGCTAGGAAGTGATGGAGCCATGTTCCAACCCAGGTCTTACTACAAAATCCATGCTCTTCCAACCAGGAGATCAGGAGAAAGCTCTTGATTTCACACAGGCATTTTTGCCTGGGCACTTTGATGATACCATGCCTGTGAGTCTCAGAGGTCATTCATCTGTTCCTGACACTCTGCCTACTCCCCCAATCACAGAGCTCTATCCCACCCTGTGAAGCTCTGTACCAGTAAGTAAAACAAGGTTATAGAGGGAGTGCTAAGCTTGACAGGGTCCCAAGTTATGACTTCATACTGAAAATTCCTGAGTATTAACAATGGAGATTGATCCTATTCCTCAATTCCCACATGAAATTACTAGTTGCCAAATTCAGACATCTCAGTGTAACTGTATCTCATACAGCCACCTCCTTTTCATTTCACTCTAGTGCAGCCCCCTCCCTGACTCTACCCCAGTCTACTACAGTAGCATCCTTACAGGGATCTCCCATCTCAGACTGATCCGGTGCAATACTGTCCAATTAATTTTCAAAAATACTACAGCCCCAACCTACTTTTCTAATCTTATCTCCCACTACTTTCCTATACACATTTTATGTTCCAGCTAGCCTGTAAAGTACCCCAAATGCTCCCATATCTCTACCTCTGCTCATGTATGCCCTCTGCCTGGAATGCATGCCCTCCTTGCCTAACACTCCTTCCATCACAACCCTGCCCTTGTTTTAAGATCCAGCTCAAATGATACCTCATCCAAGTGATGCCAAACCAAAATTGGGTCTGCTCGCCTACACACAGAAAAGCCAATGTACTGACACCAGGTTGTGTTGAAGCAAAGTACAGTGTCTATTGCAGGAGAAGAGGCAGCTTATGCTCAAAAGACCGAAACTCCCTGAAGCTTTCAGGGAAGGTTTTTTAAAGGCAAGGTGAGGGAAAGAGTTGAGGTGTGCATGATCAGCTCATGGACATCCTTGATTGGTTGGTGATGAGGTAACAGGTTGGTATTTGAGGGGTCAACAGCATCAACCTCCTGCGGTCTTTGTGCTGGTGATCAGCATACTTCTTCCACCTGGTGGGGGTTTAGTATCAATAAAACATACAAGGATATGGCTCAGAATATTATCTGTGGCCCTTGAGGAGGAACTAAAGGTACTTGACTTTTTTTATGGCTAAACTATCATTATTTTGTCTTACATGACTGTTTTCCTTTGTTTCTGTATTTTCTCATTTCTCAGATTAAATCTGCTCTTTGGTGGACTTCCCTAGTGGTACAGTTGTTAAGACTCTGCGCTTCCATTGCAGGGGACGCAGGTTCGATCCCTGGTCAGGGAATTAAGATCCCGCAGGCCGCGCGGCCAAAACAGAAAAACAAAACAAAAAACTACTCTTTAGAGTTCAGGGAAGGCCTAGGAGGCTAAAGCTTTTCTGCAAACAAGAGGCGGGAGCCTCGGAGAGGGTGGGGGAATCTGTCCCCAGGAAGGCCCTGCAGGGTCTGCTTGGTTTCACATGTACCAGGCACTACTGGGGATGGAAGAAAGCTATAAATCACATTACCTGCCCTCGAGTAGCTTTAAGTCTATGTGGAGAGCTAAGCAATACATATGTCCATAAGAGATCCCTTGATTCTTCACTCCCCAAACTTACTCCCATGCCAGTTTTCCTATTCTGATTAAAAACACTTCTGTTCTCCCAGTTGCTTGGATCAAAAACCTAGGGATTCTGTTTGATTCCTCTATTTCTCTAACTCCAAAACATTCATGCATGCACATATATTTAAATCATCAGTAAGTCCTTCTAATTATTACCCAGTCCAAACACTTCTTACCACCCTGGTCCAGGTCACCATCATATCTTGGTTGCATTATTATAATAACCTCCTAATTTGTTTCTTTGCTTCAATTCTTGCCTTTCCACATGCTCTTCTCCAAATGCAAGAATAAATAGACAACATATTAAATCAACTATACTTCAATTTAAAAAAAATTTTTTTAAAAGAAATTAATGTTATTTACGTCACAGAGTTTACAATATAGCTCCAATCGGTGGAGCCTAACTATTAATTAACAGGAACATACATTAATGCACATTATAGCACCCCATTCTGCAGAGTCCTGGGCTGAGCCAATCTCCCAGTGTCCCTTAGAGATGCTTACAACAGGAAGTCCCAAAATCTAGGGGGGAAAAGGGTAGAGTTAATCACAGTTCAGAGATTACTGTTGAAAAAACTATGGAAGGAGAAGTAAAGTAACAGAAAGTGGCAGAAAGAACAGGGGCTTTAGAGTCAGACAGACCCAGGTGTGAACTCTAAGTGTGACACTTACTTAGTTCCATGACTTTAACAGCAGTCAACCACAGAATAAACATGATGATGATACCAATAATACGGAGCACTTGCAACTTACCCAAGGTAATAAATGCTGGTCTGTCTGACTCTAAAAACTACTCTCAACTGATTTAGAGAGATGATATGATAGAGTTAAGGAAAGAGGAATTGACAATTCGGAAAATATATTTATAAATATATTTGATGAGACACTCAAATTCTACTGCTTCAGCATTACAGCATCTAGTGTATAGGATGCTGTTTTGTTTGTTTTCCTAGTCATTACTCATGAACAAAATATTGCACAACTCCAAAGGTCACCACTCACATTATAGTCTGTAAATTTTAAGTGATCGAGTCACAGGTATCTTTAAAGTCAACCATCAGTAGCTATAGACAAAGTAAAAGATTAAAAAAAAAAAAAAAGTCTAGAAAGAACTACCGGTTACCAATTGGTCTTTTTCATCCACACCCATGAGGATCACTATGTAGAGATGAATTTACTAAACTACCGAGGTGTCACGTGTAGTCGTTGTTGAATCTCCTTCCTTAGCTGGGACTGCATTGATGCTACCTGCTGCTGGGTGAGGGCCTTGTCACAGGTCTGGTAGGTCAATCTATAGCAGAGGCTGACCTGTTCCGTCTTTGGATGCTGAAAACGACTAAGGAATTGTATGGATATGACAGTGTCCTGCGACACTGCTCGGGCCACAGTGTGAAACTCTACTTCATCAAATCTTTTCTTTGTATCTAACCAAAAACTAATATCATGCACATAGTATGGAGGATATAGGGAATAGCTTTTAAAGGGTTCTATTTTCCCAGGGGCAAAATTCTTCAGGAAACGTTTATCAAAGGTCCACAACATCCTCCAATCAGAGATACCCCAGACAAGCATGGCTAATAGGTCCAAGTTCATAGACACACACACAAAACACTGGTCTTTGTGTATGATGCTTGTAGCAGATGTGGTAACAGACCCAATAATCAAATCCTTAACACAATCTGGGCCAAAATTTTGCGACTTCACAGTAATCATATAATCTTCCCCAGGTGGTTGAAAGACAAATTCCACTGAACTGCCCAGCTTAGAGCCCTTGAGCAATGTCTGGGTCAGAAGGCTATCTAGAATGCCCTTAAGATGATCCAGTAGTGACTGAAGACAGCCATCCTTCAGATTTTTATTAAATCCAAGGATAAACAAAGTCTCATGAAATGCTGGCATTGTGAAAGGCGAGATGCGGCACTTCTGAAAGACAGGTCCACTGAGGATGTAGAGAGAACCTGGGAGGAAGTCTGGTGCTTGGATTAGAGCCTGAACATGAACTAGAAGAGAAGGTGTAAGGCAGACCTTGGCCTGGCCATACATTCCTTCCTGAGCTTCTTCCTTACTGTCTCTTCTAGGGTTCTTGGGAAGGCTGAGTTCTGAAAATGACACTAGAAAGTCCTCCATGTCTTGTGTTGTCCCACCAGTCAGGGACTCAAAATTTGAGTTATCTTCACGGAGACTAATCCAAAAGGCAGATGATAGGATGTCACAGTGGCAGGAAGTGAGAACACTGGTGTCTCCCTGTGGCAGCAAAGGGGAAGAACACTTCAGCCTTTTTAGAGGGAAAGCTTTCCCCAATTCAGCAATGAGTTTCTCATTTATGGTTTTGATAGGATGATATGAAGGTGCTTCTAGGAAACCCCTGTTTAAACACAAACAAAAATAACTTTTTTAACTTAAAATTATTAATAATTATAACATAGCTAGCATTAAAAGCACAAATAGCTGTATAGAAAAGAATTATCCTTAAGTTGATCCAGAAAGGAAATAAAGAAATCATCTACCATAAAGAGAGATATCATGTGTTTCAGAACTCTGACAGCCTACAATATAACAGAAAATATGACAATTTGAAAAAAAATTTTATTAGAGTATAGCTGATTTAAAATGTTGTATTAGTTTCAGGTGTACAGCAAAGTGAATCAGTTATACATATGCATATATCCACTCTTTTTTATATTCTTTTCCCATATAGGCCATTACAGAGTATTGAGTAGAGTTCCTTGTGCTATACAGTAGATCCTTATTAGTTACCTATTTTATATATAGTAGGGTGTATATGTCAACACCAATCTCCCAATTTATCACCCCACCTTATCCCCTGGTAACCATAAGTTTGTTTTCTACATCTGTAACTCTATTTCTGTTTTGTAAATAAGTTCATTTGCACCCTTTTTTTCTGATTCCACATATAAGTGGTATCATATGATATTTGCAGAAAATATGACAATTTTTAATTCTAAAGAGGCTTGTGCAGGCCAGACTGACAAGTATTCACAGCATGACATCATTAACAATTAATGTGGCATCCATTCAATGTATGGTTGCCTGATTATCAAGCCAATCAGGATACAACTAGAGATAGAAGTGATTTCTGGTAAAATCAGGTTACCTGTTCAGCTTTCCTACAAGTACTTCTGGTTCTAGAAAAGAAAACCACTGGTCACCAAGTTTGATCCTGGAAATTCTTGGTTGCAAACCTTCATAGGGTAAGCTCTGGGTAAAGATATGGTTCAAAGCACCTTCTACATGAAAGGACTTATCTTGACTCCTGGCAAAATAGACAGCAATTATTAAGTCTGTCATTATTAAAGAAAGCAAGTATTTCTAGAGACTGAATCAAGAAATAGAGAAGGAAAAAGTTTGTCTCTGAGATTTTTTTTTATCATTAGTGAGAGAGATGGAAAAGGCTTAGAACTCTGTTATTACTTACCTATATCCAGTGCACTTGTACCCTGGCACAGCCTCACAGCTGAAGGGATGCACATCACTTAAAATAAATCCCCCCAGAGCTGCCATAGCAACCACTTGCCAACTGTTGTGCCATTCTCTCATGGGCTTATCAGCAGGAGTCCCACCTTGTCCTCTACACAATGCCACATGGACTTCTCCTTCCTCTGCAAGAACATCTGCACAGCTAACGAGGGTAGGGAAACACCAGCCGTTTATCAGAAACAAGTAGAAGTTACCATAGGAGTTAGCTGTATATATATGGTTTGGCTGTGAAATAATTAAAATCCAATCATATCTATGTGCAAAGGTCTATTAGACTTCAAACATGCAAAAAAAGTAGCTGGAAGTAAACAAGAATTTAAATTCAATGTTCAACTCATAACTGATACTAGTGGCTGACCACAGAGTTATCCAATGTTGTTTTTGTATTGTTCATCTATATCTCATTGAAAAGTCAATGTCTGTAAAGTTCCTATATGTGATTCAGCGATCAGGCTGTTCTTCCCCACTTAGAAAGTTGTTCTTTTCACTCCCCTCCTGCCTGTTAACTTAAAATACTGCCTCTGTGAAAAGTTTCATGACAACTATGAGCCAAAGAGACCTCCATTAGTATCATGTGTTATGGTATAATAGTATGAAACACTGTTTTGCGTTCACAATAATTTTATGAGGTAGTTACTGTTAATATCTTCAGTTTATGGATGAGGAAGCAAAAGCAAGTAAGGATCAAGTAAACTTAATCACAAAAATCACAAAACTGGTCTTCCCTGGTGGCGCAGTGGTTGAGAATCTGCCTGCCAATGCAGGGGACACAGGTTCGAGCCCTGGTCTGGGAAGATCCCGTGAGCCACAATTACTGAGCCTGCGCGTCTGGAGCCTGTGCTCCGCAGCAAAAAAGGCCGCGATAGTGAGAGGCCCGCGCACCGCGAGGAAGAGTGGCCCCCGCTTGCCGCAACTGGAGAAAGCCCTCGCACAGAAACGAAGACCCAACACAGCCATAAATAAATAAATAAATAAATAAAATTTTTTTTAAAAAAATTATTTAAAAAAAAAAAAACCCCACAAAACTACTAAGTGGTGGGTGGGAATTTGAATGCAGGCAGTCTGGCTCCTAAATTAGACTATACTACCATCATTTTGCATTATCAAAAATAGATGATCCTCCCTTTGCCAGCCCAACAGTACATTATTAGTACTTTTATTTAGCATTTAGGGTTAAATGTCTGCCTTTCCAACTAGAGTGTGGGTTCCTTTGGAGCATTATATTCTCTTGTACGCCATATTTCCCAGACTAACATGTTTGAGTGCAGTAACTATGTAATGCACATCTTAAACATTTCACTTGTGAGTGCTCACCTCTGGAAAAACTTGGCAAGCAGTTCCCTGTTCTTAGCTACTCCAGCTTTGCGTCCACAGTGCGGAAAGTTAAAATAAATTCGATCAAACTCTCTGTCTTGCAGTTCAAAGGCATCTACCAGCTGGGTGCAGTCCACACCAAAGCGTACCTCGGTACCTGCAACGAAATATAGACATAAGGATGTCTTAAGACCTGGAACGAGAGAAAACCCCTCCCTAACTTGAACCGTGCAAAACAACCCAGGTCTAGGCACACAGCAGGCTGTCTGTAAATGTCCACGTAAAGACCAAGAGCAACCCCCAGATTCCTTGAATCCCTGCGTGCCCACCCTTTCCACTTTGGGTGGTGCCACAGCTGGGCGGGGCTTCACGGAGGGGTGGGCCTCGCTACCTCGCTCGCGCAGGCGCTGCAGATTCTCCCGGGCCAGCGGATCCCGGGCCAAGTCGGCCGGGCGATGGAGGCAGGTGGCGGTTATACTGGTGCTCGGATCCAGGGTCTCGCTCAGAGCGGCAGCGAAGGAGAAATTCCCCTCCCCAACCAACAGGAGGCGCCGAGGGGCCATGGCCTCGACGTGCTCCCAGCTCGCGTTCTCGGAGGCGCTCCTTTTTTACGTCACTTCCTTCGCCGGTTTCTTGCGGCCCTACCTCTTCTCCCGTCGCTGGTTGATGACGCTCCAGAGCGCTCGGTTGTCTTGAGAGTCTGGTGCACCGACATCCGAGGAGGAAAATAGCCATGAGTGCAAAAGCGATACACCGACCACCCCGTCCCCTCACTCCCTCACCCTATCGGAAGTGTTAAAATAGATGCCTTTGAGCCCTGAGCGACTTCGTCACACCTACATGAGGTCACAAGCAGTCACTAGTGCCGAGGGACAGGTCGAAGGTGAGGCGAGTTCTGAGTGAAGGAAGCAGGGCCGGGCTGAGGCCAAGAAGAGGTTGGGCTGTGTCCTGCATCCTGACACAGAGGAATTTCTCACAGCCTTCGTCTCATCCGAAATGACTGCAACCCATTGTTACTGCTGTTCGGAATTTCTCCAGGTGCTTCTATTTCCTACCATTTATTCATTCAAGAAATGTTGAGTGTCTGTTATGGGTCAGGCCTGTGAGAGCGGTTAGATATATGGAGGAACAAGATGTGGCCTGTGATTTCACCGAGCTTGTAGTCTGGTGGAGGATGCACAGCAAAAGAGGCAATTCTGATTTAGTGGGATGCAGTGCTATGAATGGAGTAATTCAGGGTGCTGTGGGAGCACACAGAGGGGAACCTTACCAAGTTTGGGGGTGAAGTGGAAAGATTCCCTGGAGGAAGTGCACCTGGGTTGAAAGCTAAAGGGAGGAAAGTACACCTTACCTGAGTCAAGAGGAGTGAAGAGGCAGAAGGAACACTATATGCAAAAGCATGATGGAAAAACACAACAGCTGAGTTTGGCTGAAATGTACTTTGAGGGAGAGTGGGTAACAGATGAGACGGAAAAGTTAAGCAGGGACCAGGTCATATAGACATTTTAACAACCTTGAACATTGCTCTCAAAACAGTGGCCAGCCAGTGAAAGATTTTACATAGGAAGATGACACAATTAGATTTTCATTTTCAAAAATTCTGCTTTCCTATGGAGAAATGATAGGAGGAGAAAAAGGCTGATGGCAAGGAGGTCAGAGAGAAGGCTACTGCAGTAATGGAAACTAAGGCTGATAGTGATCTGAATTGGAACTTGGCAGTGGAGATGGAGGGTAGTGGACTGACTCAAAAATCAACAAGACCTAGTGATTGAGAATGGTTGTAGGGAGTTGAAAGAGAAATCAGAGTCTAAGATAAGCCCCAGGTTTCAGGCGTGGACAACTGAGTGCGTGGTGATGTCTGTCCTTACAGCCCCAGGGACGGTGTCATCTTGGTTTGCAGTCTGAGTACTTGGCCTGTTAGACTTTGTAGGACCAGCTACTCTTTAGTCATCATGCTGTTTGTTGACATCAGTGTGTGCATCTATCTTCACAAAGGCCCATGGTGTGAGGGCAGTTACCTTTAAACCTACAGTGTTGGCTTTGTCTCTACCTGTGGAAAGGTGGGTGGGTGGTGACTCCCAAATCATGGCCATCTGGTGATCTGGGTGATCTATATTCTTTCTTTGCTTGGAGAACTGGGAGGGCCAGGTTTGGTAACATCTCTTCCTTTAAAGAACATGGAACGGCAGAGTAAGGTTTTCTGTCACTCTACTATAAAATCTTCAAACAACACAAGCTCCTCGACTTCAAATTACTCGGCTTCAGGGAAGGTATTGTCTTGCTCCTAAGCCAAGGGACCAGACTCATCTTTTAACCAAAAGTAAACATGGTTAGGCTTCTGATTACTTACAAAAAATTGAAATTCAGACATTTGTCATCTGGTATGTGCAAAGTAGTATTGATTAGGAGGGTAGACAGAAGGAGAGGATATGGTAATGAAAAAGACACAGATCGTGTCCTCAAGGGATCAGTGTAGGAGATTCCACACTTCCTTGAAGAACTCTAACATATGGTATAAAGTTATAAATATATAAAGATGTGAACATAAAGTTCTGTGTGAGACAAGTGAAAGAGAAGTTAACTTGAGGGAAGGCATCATGAAAAGGGAATGCCACATCCTGGGAAGTGGCATTTGATCTGGGCCCAGAAGGAAGGAAACTATCATTTATTGATCATTTATTGTATTATCTAGTTATCCAACTCTCATTTCTCCCTGTTCTCTTTGACGATAGCAATACTCTTAGTCCTTAAATTCCTACATCTCAAAATTACCAGAACATTTTCTAGTTCTCCATATAGTATTGGGGGTACTGAAGTTCTCCTGTCTTTTGCGGGGGGGACATTTAATCTATATAGTCACCTACTACTGCTGATTGAGAGGGCAGGCCAAAGGATTCAGGAACTTGGAGAGAAAGAAACAGAACCACAACAATTAAACTGGGAGGAAAGCCTAGATTCTTAGAAGGTGTTATGTTATGCTTGGCGAAGGAAGAGAAAGGGATGCCTTTTCTGCTCTCTGGTTTGTGCAACAAGCTTTTCTATTCCTGCCTTTTCCCAGAGACAATTCCTCACCTCTTTCCTTACAAACCCACACTGTGGCAGCCTCATTAATGCAGATGGCCATGCTGAAGTGTGGACAGATTGGAATGATATGTCCAAGTTTTTCCAGTATGGATGGAGATGCACCACTAATGAAGATGCCTATTCGAACCGTACCCTCATGGGCAACTGGAACCAGGAAAGATATGACCTAAAGAATATCGTGCAGCCCAAACCCTTGCCTTCCCAGGTAATCGAACTTTCTCTTCTTTGTTTCCTTCTGTTAGAAAAGGAAATGCCAATGGCCATTTGAGAGGCAGAAATCTGATAACTTCCAATGCTGAGATCTCTCAGACTTCTGTTCATTGAGTGGTTGGGAAAGGGCAACAGTCCTCAGCTGGAATGCCTATCCCACTTTACTATCAAGTTGACCATTATATTATTGTAAGGTAATGAAAGGATGGGTAGCATGCTTTTTCTCTTGCTTCTCTTTGAACTTCATCAATCTACAGAAATATATATATATATAATGTCTTCTGATTCAGGGTAGCTTCTTCCCTGGTCCCTGCCTACCTAGACTTGTTGTTTATCTGCATCTTGCCCTTAAATCTCCTAAACAAACAAACCAACAAAGGATATGAACATTAGTAGGATATAGGCTAATGACATATAGACTTATAGTCAATCTAAAATATGACAGAGCCTGTTAGAATTCATGTCATTGTGTCCTGTATTTCCCAGTATTGGTTATAGACTCCTGTATTTTTAATCTACTACTTTTTCTTTGCAGTTTGGACACTATTTTGAAACAACATATGATACAAGCTACAACAACAAAATACCACTTTCAACCCATAGTAGGTGGACTATTCTTTTTAATTCTTATATTCTCAGGACCTAACTCAGTGCTTGGAACATAGAAGGAACACAAATAAAAGTAAATTGAATGAGTGAATAAGTGAATGAATGAGTGAATGATTTCTCTGTTTTCTCAATTTTGACAGGATTCACTGTCTCTTCCCTCACTGTCTATTCCCTCAGAAATAAGAATGAGATTGGTTACTAAGACTCCTTCTCTTTTCTCTTCCCTCAGGGTTTAAGCGAGAGCCTCACTGGTTCCCAGGACATCAACCTGAGCTGGTTCCTCCTCCATACAAATGCACAGAAAAGTCAACTTACATGAGTAGCTATTCAGAGCCTCAAATTGAGCATCACTCTGTGTGTGTGTGGAATCCTAATAACTGCCAATTTCAGAGTCCATGATTCTAAGAAAGAATAAGAAGGTTCATTTTTCCAGTGTAGAATGTAGGAAGGAGCACATTCTAAGAACAACTAAGAATTTAGCTGACTGTAGCACAATTTTACTCTCTGAATAAATAAAGCACAAAAAAATATTCTCTATTCCATTTTTTTTTTAAACCAAGATTTAGATGTCAAATTTAAGTTAATTATTTCTACTCTTAGGTCTACGTTACGGGTGTTGTAGGAAGGCATTAAAAAGAATTATTTCTCTCAAATCTACAGCCACTCTGCTTTTCCTTGCCTTCCATCAGGGGCAGAACTGCAAAATCCATCATGACTTAGGATGCATTTGGCTAGATGCTTTCTGGATGTGAGCGTGGTAGTCATGGTCAGATAGTTTACATTTACTGTGACCTTAATGAATATATCCCCTCTTAAGGACTAGAAAAAGAAAAATAACTGTTTTTATTATTATAGAAGATTTAAAACATACAAAAGTAGACAGAATAGTATAATGAACTCCCATGTACCATTACCCACCTTCAACAATGGTTATAACCAATCTTATCTATCCCTATCTACTTTCTCTATTTTTAAATTTTTCTCAGAAATTATATCATTTCATCTATAAATATTTCAGTTGATATCTAAAAAAGATAAGGACTGTCCATTTTTTGCTCCCCCACAAAAGTCACTGAAGAAAACTTGATCAAACAAAACTGAGTTATTTATTAAGCCTTTGGCAAGGAAGAACCTCAACTTGACACAGTCTTGATAATGATTGAAAAGGGTGATGTTAAGGTAGGGTATTTTTAGGAATTTGGGATGACTTAGCTGGTTTAAGGTGGGTCTTCCATTGTGGGGAACTGACAGCGATTGAGAAAAGGTTGTGAATAGTTTAGGGTTGGTGAACCCTGGGAGACAATAGTCTTAACATGGCTAAACATCAGTATTTTCCAATCTTTTTGGTCTCCTGTTTAAGATAACAATATAATATTTGGGAGATATCTCTCATATATTACCTTCCAAACCTTCATTATTTTATGTTATGGGTATAAATACGGAATTTATGTTATATATGATGTTAGGTACTGACAAAGTTTTATTTTTTTTCTGTATGGCTATCCAGTTGTCCCCATATTAGTTATTAAAAAGACCATACTTTCTTCACTGCTCTTCAAAGCCATTTTTATTATAAATCAACTATCTGTGTATACTTGGAACTGTTTCTGGGCTCTCTTACATTCCATTGGCCTATTTGTCATTTTTTTTAATCCCATCTTAGCTACAATGGCTTAATTACCTCACTATCTTCATTATGATAATTGTATAAGTCTTAATATCCAGTAGATCAAATTATTTTACCTTGTTTTTCTTCAAGAGGGTCTTAGCTATTTTTGACCCTTTGCATTTCAATATAAATTTTAGGATGAACTTGTCAAGTTCAACAAAAAGATACTGTTAGGATATTGATGGAAATTGCATTGTATTGTCAGATCAACTTTAGAATTTGAGTTGTCTCTTATTAATACTAATAATTCATTGGTGTGTGTTCTTGTAATATAAATATTTTATAGGCACATGTTTTAAGTTTATATGTTATATATCTGTCCTATACCCTAGGTATCCAGCATATTTTTTTTAACATCTTTATTGGAGTATAATTGCTTTACAATGGTGTGTTAGTTTCTACTTTATATGAAAGTGAATCAGCTATACGTACACATATATCCCCATATCTCCTCCCTCTTGCATCTCCCTCCCACCCTCCCTATCCCACCCCTCTAGGTGGTCACAAAGCACCGAGCTGATCTCCCTGTGCTGTGCTGCTGTTTCCCACTAGCTATCTATTTTACATTTGGTAGTGTATATATGTCAATGCCACTCTCTCACTTCAGCCCAGCTTACCCTTCCCACTCCCCGTGTCCTCAAGTCCATTCTCTACATCTGCATATTTATTCCTGTCCTGCCCCTAGGTTCTTCAGAACTTTTTTTTTTTTTTTTTTAGATTCCATATATATGTGTTAGCATACAGTATTTGTTTTTCTCTTTCTGACTTACTTCACTCTGTATGACAGACTCTATGTCCATCCACCTCCCTACAAGTAACTCAATTTCGTTTCTTTTTATGGCTGAGTAATATTCCATTGTATATATGGGCCACATCTTCTTTATCCATTCATCTGTCGATGGACACTTAGGTTGCTTCCATGTCCTGGCTATTGTAAATAGAGCTGCAGTGAACATTGTGGTACATGACTCTTTTTGAATTATGGTTTTCTCAGGGTATATGCCCAGTAGTGGGACTGCTGGGTCATATGGTAGTTCTATTTTTAGTTTTTTAAGGAACCTCCATACTGTTCTCCATAGTGGCTGTATCAATTTACATTCCACCAACAGTGCAAGAGGGTTCCCTTTTCTCCACACCCTCTCCAGCATTTATTGTTTCTAGATTTTTTGATGATGGCCATTCTGACTGGTATGAGGTGATACATCATTGTAGTTTTGATTTACATTTCTCTAATGATTAGTGATGTCGAGCATCCTTTCATGTGTTTGTTGGCAATCTGTGTATCTTCTTTGCAGAAATGTCTATTTAGGTCTTCTGCCCATTTTTGGATTGGGTTGTTTGTTTTTTTTTATATTGAGCTGCATGAGCTGCTTGTAAATTTTGGAGATTAATCCTTTGTCAGTTGCTTCATTTGCAAATATTTTCTCCTATTCTGAGGGTTGTCTTTTCATGTTGTTTATGGTTTCCTTTGCTGTGCAAAAGCTTTTAAGTTTCATAAGGTCCCATTTGTTTATTTTTTTTTTAGTTTCCATTTCTCTAGGAGCTGGGTCAAAAAGGATCTTGCTGTGATGTATGTCATAGAGTGTTCTGCCTATGTTTTCCTCTAAGAGTTTTATAGTGCCTGGCCTTACATTTAGGTCTTTAATCCATTTTGAGTTTCTTTTTGTGCATGGTGTTAGGGAGTGTTCTAATTTCATTCTTTTACATGTAGCTGTCCAGTTTTCCCAGCACCACTTATTGAAGAGGCTGTCTTTTCTCCATTGTATATTCTTGCCTCCTTTATCAAAGATAAGGTGACCATATGTGCGTGGGTTTATCTCTGGGCTTTCTATCCTGTTCCATTGATCTATATTTCTGTTTTTGTGCCAGTATCATACTGTCTTGATTACTGTAGCTTTGTAGTATAGTCTGAAGTCCGGGAGCCTGATTCAGCATATCTTTTATTGTGATAAAATATACATAACATAAAATGTACCATTTTGGGACTCCCCTGGTGGTGCAGTGGTTAAGAATCCACCTGCCAATGCAGGGTTCAAGCTCTGGCCCAGGAAGATCCCACATGCCATGGAGCAGCTAAGCCCGCGAGCCACAACTGCTGAGCCTGCGTACCACAACTGCTGAAGCCCGCACAGCTAGAGCCCGTGCTCCGCAACAAGAGAAGCCACTGCAATGAGAGGCCCACACACCATAACAAAGAGTAGCCCCAGCTCACTGCAACTAGAGAAAGCCCACCTGCAGCAATGAAGACCCAATGCAGCCAAAAATAAATAAATTAATTAATTAATTTTTAAAAATGTTTTAACTGTTTTTAAGTATACAATTCAGTGGCATTAAATACATTCACAGTGTTGTGCAACCATCACCACTATCCGTTTCCAGAACTTTTCCATCATCACAAACTGATACTCTGTACCAATTAAGCAATAATTCCTCATTCCCCTCTTTTGTCCCTGGTAACCTCTATTCTATTTTCTGTCTCTATGAATTTGCCTATTATAAGTACCTCATATAAGTGGAATAATACAATATTTTTCTTTTTGTCTTTAGCTTATTTCACTCAGCATGTTTTCAAGGTTCATCCATGTTACAGCATGTATCCTTTTTAAGACTAAGTCATACTCCATTGTATGTATAATACCACATTTTGCTTCTCTATTCATTTGTTAATAGACACTTGGGTTGTTTTCACCTTTTGGCTAGTGTGAATAATGCTGCTATGAACATTGGTGCACAAATATTTGTTTGAATCCCTGTCTTCAATTCTTTTGGGTATGTACCCAGAAGTGGAATTGCCAGATCATATGGTAATTCTGTCTAACAGTTTGGAAATGCCAGTTTTCCATAATGGCTGCACTTTTTTACATTCCTACCAGTAATGCACAAGGGTTCCAATTTCTCCACATCTTTACCAACACTTATTTTCTGGTGTTTTGTTTGTTTGTTTTCATTTTATAATAGCCATCCTAGTGGGTGTAAAATGCTATCCTGTTGTGGTTTTGATTTGTATTTTCCTAATGGCTAGTGATCTTGAGCATCTTTTCATGTGCTTATCAGTTATTTGTATGTTGTCTTTGGAGAAATGTTTATTCAAGTCCTTTGCTCATTTTTGAATTGTGTTGTTTGCCTTTTTGTTGTTGAGTTGTAGGTGTTCTTTATATATCTCTATATATTCTGGATACTAATCCCTAATCAGATACTATATGATTTGCAAATATTTTCTCTCATTCTGTAGGTTGTCCTTTCACTCTCTTGATAGTGTCCTTTGATACACAAAAGTTTTCAGTTTTGATGAAGTCCAATTTATCTATTTTTTCTTTTATTGCCTAAACTTTTGGTGTCATATCCAATAAAATATTGCTAAAATCAATATCATGAAGCTTTGTCTCTTTGTTTTCTTCTTTTAGCTCTTATGATTAGGTGTTTGATCCTTTTTGAGTTAATTTTTGTATATTATATAAGGTAAGGTTCTAATTTCATTCTTTTGCTTGTGGATATCCAGTTTTCCCAGCACCATGTGTTGAAAAGACTGTCCTTTCCCCATTGAATGGTCTTGGTGCATTTGTCAATAATCATTTGACTATATATGCAAGAGATTATTTCTGGGCTCTCTATTCTATTCCTTGGTCTATGTCTGCCTTTATGCCAGTACCACACTGTTTTGATTATTGTACTTTTGTAATAAGTTCTGAAATCAGGAAGTGTGAATCTTCCAAATTTTTTCCTCTTTTTCAAGATGGTTTTGGCTAATTCAGGGTCCTTTGAGATTCCATGTGAATTTTAGGGTGGAACTTTCTATCTCTGCAAAAAATATTATTGGAATTTTGATAAGAATTGCTTTGAATCTGTAGATCACTTTAGCTAGTATTGATATCTTAACAATATTAAGTTTTCCAATCCGTGAACGTAGATGTCTTTCCATTTATGTCTTCTTTAATTTATTTTAGCAATGTCTTATAGTTTTTAGTGTACAAGTTTTTTGCCTCCTTAGTCGAGGTTATTCCTCGACTATTCCTCGAATATTTTATTCTTCTTGATGCTATTGTAAATGGAATTGTTTTCTTAATTTCCTTTTTGGATTATTCATTGTTAGTGTATAGAAATGCAACTAATTTTTGTGTGTTAGCTTTATATCCTGCAATGTTGCTGAACTTGTTCATTAGTTCTAATTTATTTTTTTGGCGAAATCTTTAGGGTTTTCTATATGTAAGATCATGTCTTTTGTAAGTAGAAATAGTTTTGCTTGTTTCTGTCCAACTTGGATGCTTTTCTTTTTCTTGCCTAATTGCTCTGGCTAGAACTTGCAATAATATATTGAATAGAAGTGGTAAAAGTGGACATCCCTGTCTTGATCCTAGTCTTAGAGGAAAGGCTTTCAATCTTCACCATTGAGTATGATGTTAGCTGTGGGTTTTTCATATATGGTTGAGGTAATTTCCTGATACCTACAACTGAGTTCATAATCTTCAGTCTCAAATTTGTCCATCTTATATATTTCATATCTTGGTGAATTCCATAGTTTTCTTTTACGTGTCTTAACCACTCTTTCTTATTTTTAATATTACATATTGCATAATAAATTCACACAGTTGTCAAAAACAGAAAGCAAGGAATTATTTTGAATCCCCCTTTCTCATCCTTCCCATTAAAACAGATACCAAGCCCTATAAATTCTATCTCCACATTATGTCTTGATTATGTCCCTCTTTTTTACATCTCTATCGCCTTTGCCATATTCCACTTTCCCATTATTTCTCACTCTTACCCTTTTGGTTGATGTCTCTATTTTCCATTTTGGTCTCTATTTATCAATCACTATATTGCTCCCAGATTAAGTCTAAAAATGCAGAGTGGATCATGCTACTCACTTGGTTAAAATCTTTCACTGGCTTTTATAGCCTTCAAAGTAAATTTCAAACTCCTTAGCAGAGTTTTCTCTACTTTCTGACTCTTATTCCTCATCTCCCACATTCCCTCTCATATATCTAGTGCTCCAACCAAACATAAATATCAATACCTGCCTGGGCACTTCATGCTGTTCCCCCTTCTAGATGCATTTTCTTCCCTCTTAACCTTGCTAAGTCCTATAAACCATTAAGAATTCAGTCAGACACCCACTAGGATGGCTATAACCAAAAAGATAAATAATTATAACTGTTGGTGAGGATATTGAGAGGTTGGAACCCTCATAAACTGCTGGTGGGAATTTTAAATGGGCAGCTGGGCTTCCCTGGTGGTGCAGTGGTTAAGAATCTGCCTGCCAATGCAAGGGACATTGGTTTGAGCCCTGGTCCGGGAAGATCCCACATGCTGCGGAACAGCTGAGCCCGTGCACCACAGTTACTGAGCTTGCGCTCCAGAGCCCGCGAGCCACAACTACTGAAGCCTGCATGCCTAGAGCCCGTGCTCCGCAACAAGAGAAGCCACCGCAGTGAAGCCTGGGCACCGCAACCAAGAGTGGCCCCCACTGGCCACAACTAGAGAAGGCCCGCGCACAGCAACAAAGACCCAACACAGCCAAAAATAAATAAAAATAAAATAAATTAATTTTTTAAAAAATGGGCAGCTGCCTTGGAAAATAGTCTGACAGTACCTCAAAAGGCTAGATGGAAAGTTACCATATAATCCAGCAATTCCACTCCTAGATATATACTCAAGAGAAATGAAAACATATGTCCACACAAAAACATATGTCCACACAAAAACATGAATGTTCATAGCAGCATTATTCATAATAGACAAAAAGTGGAAGTAACTCAAATGTCCATCAATTGACGAATGGGTAAATAAAATGCAGTAGATCCATGTAAAGAAATATTATTTGGCAGTAGAAAGGAGTGAAGTACTGATACATGCAACCGTATGGAGGATACTTTAAAACATTCTGCTAAGTGAAAGAAGCTAGTCATATAGGGCCATGTATTGTATGAAATGTCCACTTACGTGAAATGTCCAAAATAGGCAAATACATAGAGAAAGAATGTAGACTAGAGGTTGCCTAGGGCTGGGCTTCCCTGGTGGCGCAGTGGTTGAGAATCTGCCTGCCAATGCAGGGCACACGGGTTCGAGCCCTGGTCTGGGAAGATCCCACGTGCCGCGGAGCAACTGGGCCTGTGAGCCACAATTACTGAGCCTGCGCGTCTGGAGCCTGTGCTCCGCAACAAGAGAGGCCGCGATAGTGAGAGGCCCGCGCACCGCGATGAAGAGTGGCCCCCGCTTGCCACAACTGGAGAAAGCCCTTGCACAGAAACGAAGACCCAACACAGCCATAAATAAATAAAAATTAAAAAAAAAAAAAAAGATTATGTCTGCTTGAGAAATCTGGTAATTCACTAAAATGATTAAAGCTGACACATGGTTTCCAGGGCATTCTTCAGTTTTTTACACTACTTAATTCAGCCTCAATCAGTTAAGGTGTTTTTGCATACCAGCAACATAAAACCCTCATCAAAAAAGATTATACAAAAACAAGATGTAATAAGACATTCTGAAGTAAGGAAGCTCTAAAGTTGACCAGTTAAGCAGTTCAATGACCCATCAAGGTCTCGGAGTCTTACCATCTTCTTGCTCAGCCATCATCAGTATATCATGGATGCTCCCTCATGGTTTCAAGATGCCTACAGCAATCTGAGTATCACATTCTCACGCCCCAACATGCAGAGGAAGAAAAAAATTCAATCTCTCTCTCTGTCTCTGTCTCTCTCTTCCTCGCTGTCCCTCTCCCTCTCCCTCTTCCCTCCCTCCCTCTCTCTTTTTTGGCAAGTCTTTTTAAAGGTAAAAAGCTTTTCTAGAAGCATCTATACCGAATTTCCCTCCTGTCTCATTGATCATAATTGGGTTGTAGCCCTTTCAAGACTAATCCCTACAGAAGGAAGGGAATTTCCATGATTGATTTAGACCAACTCTGACTGGAGCTTGGGGGAACGCTTCACTTTCCTGAAGCACATGGCTAGGAAGAATATGGTGGATACCTAAACCAATCTGGGGTGCTGTTGGCAAGACTGAAGGTGGTAAATAGGTTACTTAGGCAGCCAACAATGTCTGCTACACCGCCATAAAAATTGGCTCTAAATTTAGAGAAATCTGACTTCTGGCTAGATCACAGCATTTCAGACTATTAGGAAGTTGCTTTTTAAGAGAAAACGTTTTGAACCTGTATAAATTTGCAATGTATATTGTCCTAGCTCCACACCCCTGCAACATAAAAACTTTCAACAATTGTTTCACATGTCATATTTTTTTTTTTTTGGAGGAAGAGGAGAGAAAATGCCTATGATTAAGTCACATTTTTATTTCTTTATGTCTGGCTGGCCACCTTCACTAGCCCTTTCGCTTCTTCTAAGGGCCTCTAACTCTCTACCAATTACAAGCTGCAGGGCTGACGGTGCAGGAGGTTAGTGTGAGGCAGGAATCACAGGGACTCCTTGGCTGGAGAGACTTTCTTTTTTTTTTTTTTAATTAATTAATTAATTAATTTATGGCTGCGTTGGGTCTTCGTTTCTGTGCGAGGGCTTTCTCTAGTTGTGGCAAGCGGGGGCCATTCTTCATCGGGGTGCGTGGGCCTCTCACTATCGCGGCCTCTCTTGTTGTGGAGCACAGGCTCCAGACGCGCAGGCTCAGTAATTGTGGCTCACAGGCCCAGTTGCTCCGCGGCATGTGGGATCTTCCCAGACCAGGGCTCGAACCCGTGTGCCCTGCATTGGCAGGCAGACTCTCAACAACTGCGCCACCAGGGAAGCCCCACGTGTCATATTTTAAAAGCATGGCCAATCCCCAAACTGTAGGCTTTGTGAAGGAAAGAGTCCTTGTTAGAAATCAGAAATCAGCTGGAAGAGGGTGCAGAAAAAATAAGAGTTGTCTCTAAACATTTATACCAGGGCTATTTTTCATTAATTGAATCAGAAGTTTGTCTAGACTCACAAAAGTGAAATAGAGGTGTTTCTGTAGAGCAGTATGTCTTTGTTTAAGCTAAATAATATAATCACTTATTGATCTGTTGTTATTCACTGTAATTCTTAAACCTTTTAAAGACAAATACCATATGATATCACTTATATGTGGAATCTAAAATATGACACACCAATAAATAAATAAATAAATAAATAAATAAATAAATAAATAAATAATAAAAAGGGACTTTCCTGGTGGTCCAGTGGTTAAGACTCTATGCTTCCAATGCAGGAGGTGCCGGTTTGATCCCTGGTAGGGGAACTAAGATCCTACATGCCGCGTGGTGTGGCCAAAAAAAAAAAAAAACCTAAAATATGACACAAATGAACATACCTACGAAACAGAAACAGACTCACAGACATAGAGAAGAGACTTGTGGTTGCCTGTGGTGAGGGGATGGGGGAGGAAAGGATTGGGAGTTTGGGATTAGCAGTTACAAACTATTATATATAGGATGGATAAACAACAAGCTTCTATCATATAGCACAGGAAACTATATTCAATATCCTGTGATGAACCATAATGGAAAAGAATATGAAAATATATATATAATGTGGATAACTGAATCACTTTGCTGAAGAGCAGAAATTAACACAACATTGTATAATAAATCAACTATACTTCAATAAAATTTAAAAAATAAAAAAAATAAGGGACTTCCCTGGTGGTCCAGTGGGTAAAAATCCACACTCCCAATGCAGGGGGCCCAGGTTCCGATCCCGGTTGGGGAACTAGATCCCACATGCATGCCACAACTAAGAGCCCACATGCTGCAACTAAAGATCCCACGTGCCACAACTAAGACCCAGAGTGGCTTAAATAAATAAATATTTAAAAATAAATAAAAAACAAAAGTTAACCTTTTTAAATTGTGGGTCAATGGATTGTATATTTCCCAGTCTTAGTTTTAATAGGTGTTTACTGGCTAATTAAGGGACTACACCTGAGAGGCTTGTTTGGGGATAATCACCAGTCCTATTGTGATAATCACCTGTCCACCTTGTGAATCAGCTGAAGGCAATGCTTATCAGTAGCAAAATGTCAAAGTTGAGGACACCATCTCCTCCCTGGTGACATGATTAATTTCACAGACGCACTAAGGCCTTTTATGCATTGTCATCCAGACCTCATTCAGATTTGTTATTGGAACTGAGGGCCAAAATCAAAGAGAGAGGAGAAGAACTAATATTCCTTGAACTCTGCTAAGGGCTTTACCTGCTTTTTCGCCTTAATTTACTCCTTACAACTAGTGTACAAATCAGTACCCCATGTTATAAATGGAAGACCTAAAGACCATAAAGCTTAAGTGACTTGCTAAATTTATCCCATGAGTAAACGCTGGAAACAGTCATTCTGACTCTAATATCCCTGGAGTCCCCTAAATCATATGTGATAATTATTACAAAATATTCAAACATGAGACAGTTATCTGTTGCTGAATGATATTTATTTGCTTAATAATTTGGGCCTGCCAAATTTGGGCCTGCTTATTATTAGCATTAATAAGCTTCAGCACTAGTCACAAGATTTTCATTCACTGGTGGGGAAATTTTCTTGTTTTAAAAAATGCAGTTAGAGAAAGGGCAGCTACTTCTTGGGGGCTGCAGTGACAGCAGGTTTCTCTTCACGGGTGATGGGAATGGTGCGCTCAGGGCCGGAGGCCTGTTTCCTTGGTCCATTCACAGTGAGGATGCCATCAGATGACAGGGATGAAGTAATGGTGAGAGGGTCCACATCAGCTGGGATCCGGTATTTGCGGTGGAACTCCCGGGAGATGAAGCCATGTTCGTCCTAATCCAAGAGAATAAGGAAAGAGGTAGAGCGATAAGAACGGGAAATAGCATCACTTGCCTAGAACTCAGACATCCTCCTTCCCCTTAGGTGTGGCCAAATGCATGGCAACATGAGAGAAAGCTAAATAGCTGTTCTGTTTGGGGCTAAGATGAAACTGCCTAGGTGGTCACTCCTACCAATGAGAGTCTGAGAAGTCTGAACAGCCAAAATTTCATAGCTCTCTAAACCCTCAGGCATGGACATGTTCAGGGGTATTTCCCAGAGGTTTAGATCAATGTTTTTTGGGCCTACAGGATTTGGAATATCATCTAGCTTTGAAGATTTGAGTCCCTGAGGAAACCCAGAAATTGTCCTGACTCTTCAGGAATGTTCCAGAAGGTTCCAGACCAATAGACCTAATAATAAAAACAACAACAACAATAAAGACTCCCTCCAGGGAGGATCTGATCTAAAGTTGAATCATACAAGCAAAACTGAAACAGCTTGAGGACCTCACACTATACTGTTTGATGCACAAGTTTCTGAGTTGGGAATTCCCTGGTGGTCCAGTGGTAAGGACTCCGCGCTTTCACTGCCTTCGGTAGGAAGCAAACTCATTGAAAAACTCTCCCAGAAAGTAATGAAAAGCTATTCCATTCTTCAGAATTTGGCTGAAGAATTCTGACCGTAACCTTTACACCTGCTGAATCTCAAGCATTTATCCAGACAGGCTCTCAACTGATTTCCACATGGGTCTAGGGTATTAGGAGCTGAGTAGAGCTCTGAAGCTTAGGCAAAGCAAGTAGTTCAGCATTAAGACGGGCTAAAGAGAAGTGAATTCCAAAACATCTGAAACAAAACTCTCAAATTCAAGGGCCTTCCGAGTGCATGCAGTTAATGTAATTATATAAAGCAATCAGATGTCTGGCAACCACTACTTATAAATCAGTGGTCTTCAGCCTTGACTAACTGTACATTAGAATCCCCTAGGGAGCTTTGAAAAATCCTGATTTAAGTGACCTGGGATATGCCTGAGCATTGGGATACTTTTTTTTAATTCCCCTGGCAATTCTAATGTGGTCAAGGTTGAGAACCACAGGCTTAAACGGGAAGTTAACATCCCATCTATCCCATGTGAGGCAATGAAATCAAAACAAACAACAAAGATCACTTCTCTGGCCAAAACAACAACAACAATAACAACAACAGGTTTATCCCTGTTCTTGACTCTCATGGCTTAGGACTGAAATGCTGCCAGCCTCAGGGGCTGATGGCAGTCTCTGGCATATAGTATGCACTGGATGAATGAGCAGAAGAGAAAGCCAGCTACGTACCTGGCGCTCTTCATGTTTGCCATGCACCTCAATCACATCTCCCAGCACCTTGACCTTGAGTTCCTCTGGGGAGAAGTGCTTCACATCCAGGTTGACAGAGAATCTGTCCTTCTCCAGACGCATCTGGAAATAGCAAGGTGGGGGAGGGGAAGACAAAAGATAGTAGGAATATGAACAACACTAGTACAGTCTCATGCTGCAGACTTGCTTTCTTTCCAGGTAGTTTATCCTCCTCTTTTTAGCTAAAAATCCCGTTTTGAATAAACATGACTCTCTAGTTCAGGGGTGCCACTACAGTGGTAGCCAAGGCACACCATTTGGTCATCAGGCCAAACTTTAGTTACAGGGACAGGGAAGAAGACAGGCCACCCAGGGGACAAATCACAAGGATGGGTCTGGGCATGGCTTCTGCTGCTTCTCTGACCCCATGTCTGGCCTTGTCATTTGTCTGTGAGACAAAGGCCCCTTCTTCTTACTCAGGTCGCTGCCAAGTTTCCCACCCACTCAATCTGGAATGTTCTGCTGGCTCTGATTGTCCTTCCAAAGCCCTTGCCCACTCAGCTCCTGTTTACTCACTCTTGAATATTTTTAAACCAGAGTGTTATCTGTGACAGCTTCTGTCAATCTTATCTGTTCGCCCCATTTTCCTACCCTCTCAGGACAAGTGGAGGGGGGTCCCTAAACTTGACCTACCTTCTATCCTCATTAGGCTTGGACCCAGGCCAGTGCCCTGTCATAGCCCTGAGAAACCCAGAAAATCATAGAAGAGGGAATAGAAAGGAAGAAAATAGTGGCTGCTGTCTCCAGCTCCATGCTGCGGGGATGAAAAGCTCAGGATGAGGTAGGACTGTCTCCTGGCTCTGGAACTTGAGATGATAGTATTTGTCAGGAGTGTGAGGTATTAGAAGAGGTGAGCAAAGGGGTATGAAGGCAGCTCTTTCCCTGTAGATCATTATGAACCAAACCAGAAAGGGACATCCTACTTAGAAGATGGGACAGAGAATGATCTTCGTAACACATGGAAAAAAATGTAATAAATAGGACACAGAGGTGCATCGAATACAAACAGGTGACTGGGGAAGAGAGGAACTAGGGACCTCATCTTTCTTCACTGCAGGACATACAAGAGCCTAAGACACTTGGGACCCTTAGACCTAGTCAGATTTAGGCCAGGAGGAAAAGGACAGTGGATGGAGACGCTTCCAGGAGGCTCCAGAATGAACTCACCTGTCCTGGCAGAGGGGAGACTTACCTCTGAGAGCCCAGTGTCAATCCAGCTGGGTGCCCGCAGAAATGAAGGCAGCCGAAGGTAGAAGGGGCTCAGGGAAGTAGAAGCTGGGAAGAGATCAGACTCCAGCAGGTGCTCACCAAAGAACTGGTCAAAGAGGCGACTGGGAGAGTGAAGAGGAAAGAAGGAGCGGCGGATCCAGGGGTGGTGGATGGCGATGTCCATGGTGGCTAGGTGAGTGTGGAGACTCAGCTGGCTGGTCAGCTCCTTCAGCCGCAGCTACAGCCAGCCCCTTATATATGCAGTCTTCTGAAGCTTCTGGAATGATGATGTCAGGGGTTTTATTATGCCAGCTCACTGCCCGTTCATGGAGACTTGTGATTGGGGATTTGGCAGTGTGACACATACCCAGTACTCACTGAGCTAAGAAAAGAGAAATACAAACACGTCTGAGCTGGCCAGTGACTTGTCCTGGTCTTGTTTTACTCGCTTTCTGTCCGCATCCCATGGCACCCACCCCCACCCCCTTCTCTGGAGTTGGGACTGAGGCAGGAATCCCAGGCAGGCGGGCACTGGGCCCCTCCTCCTCCTCTCCAGCCTAGCATGCCAAGGGAATGCGGCCAGAGACTATCTTGGGCCAGGGAAGGAACTGGAATCTTCCTAGGCTGGGCCCCAGGATACTAACTCTTTGTGGGTCCCTGAAGGAGAGTAGTAATCACCAACATGTCAACGGCAGGTTTCCACGTGGTGCCCTGGGTCGCCCTGGGTTCAGAGAGGACCCTGACCTTAATCTAGGCAGGAAGGCCCCTCACCCTGCCCCAGAGAAAGGAGAGAAAGTTGTTTGCGTCGTTCACTTTACAGGCCTGGCAGAACAGTAAATCCAGGGGAGCTTGATGAAGCAGAGCACCGGCTGCCTGCCACTGAGGAGGAGAAGAGGGGCGTGGAAAACATGCCAACTCTTTGGGAGGGTCTCAGCGTGGTCTCTCCGGGGCCTCCGGCACCAGCCTCCCCTCCCCAGCTCGCTCCGCAGCCAGGACCCCCAGCTGTCCTCCCCGCGGGGCCCCCCGTGACAGCTGAAGGGTGTGCAGCGGAGGGGACGGGGGTCCAGGCGGCGCAGGCCACACACTCGACGCGGGCGCTACCCGCCCCTCCCCCACCGGGCTCGGCACTATTTTGGGTGGTGTAGACCCCGCCCCCACCTTCGAGTGCGCCCGGGCTCTGCGGCAGCTGGAGGGGTGCCGCTGCGCCAGCTGGGGCCGCACCTCGAGCCGGGGCCGCCGGCGGGTCTGCAGCCATGTCGGGCCGCTCGGTGCCACATGCCCACCCGGCCACCGCCGAGTACGAGTTTGCCAACCCGAGCCGCCTGGGCGAGCAGCGCTTCGGGGAAGGTATGGCACGGACGCCACCCCCTTGCCTCCCACCCCCACCTGCTGAAATTCTGGGCTGACCTCCCAATGATACTGGCCTCCACCCCACTCTGGGCTTAACTGAACTCCTGGGGCGAGCCATCTCCCACCCCAGACTCCCCCCTCATCCCCCTCCGGGCAGGGCTCGCTCCCCTTCCTACTGACCTCGGTGCGGACTGCTGCCCACTGTGCTCTGATACCTGCCCCTGCTCCCCTCGGGATGCCTCCCCTGCGAACCACCCAGACCCGGTTTGGTTTGCTCTTCTTCATCCCAACTCATTCCCTTTCTCAATCTCCTCTCGCCAGCCGCCTCATTCCAGCCACTGGGACCCCTCCTTCCCCTTCCCTGCTTCTCCTGACTCCCCTCCAGCTCTCCCTAGGCCTCCCCTCCTGATCTGCTCTCATGTCGCCCTCCTTCCCACCCCATCCTCCCTCATCCTGCCTCTTGCCTTCTCTCTCTCTGCCCCTCAGGCCTCCTGCCAGAAGAGATCCTGACCCCCACCCTCTACCATGGCTACTATGTCCGGCCCCGGGCCGCCCAAGCTGGGGAGGGCAGCAGGGCAGGGGCCTCTGAGCTTCGGCTCAGTGAGGGCAAGTTCCAGGCGTTTCTGGATGTGAGCCACTTTACCCCCGATGAGGTAACCGTGAGGACTGTGGACAACCTACTGGAGGTGTCTGCCCGGCACCCCCAGCGCCTGGACCGCCATGGCTTCGTGTCCAGAGAGTTCTGCCGAACCTACGTCCTGCCTGCTGATGTTGACCCCTGGCGGGTCCGCGCCGCTCTCTCCCATGATGGCATCCTCAACCTGGAGGCGCCTCGGGGTGGCCGACATTTGGACACAGAGGTCAATGAGGTCTACATCTCCCTGCTCCCTGCACCTCCTGATCCAGAGGAAGAGGAGGCAGCCAGTGTTGAGCCCTGAGTGCCACAGACCCAGCACCCTTTCTAGCTCCCGCGGTGATAGGACTAGCTGCTCACCACCCCAGAGGTAGCAGCATCCTTGGGGGAAGGGAAAAGTGCATGGTCACAATGTATGGTTTGGTCCCTTGGGACGTGTCATAGTGTTTTCATTTAGTTTTGGGTGGAGCTGAATAAACCCAAATCTCAGGGCCTTGTTTGTGCTGATCCCTATTCTGTGGCCTGGAGGATGGGATGGGCAGGGAGGGAGACAAAAAGGACAGCTAGACAGAAAGGTCCTCGGTTAGATGTACCCAACGTCATAGCACCCTGAGCTCACACTTGGATGCTGAGATCACACCTGGAAGCTGACACTGGCTCCAGATCAAATTCCTGGCCATAATTTTCTCACAATGCAACAAAAGAGAGAGTGATCCTGGGAGGGAAAAGGGATATGCCATCCAAACAGCCCAGAGGGCACTGTCTGAGCTGGTGATTAGAGACACAAAAACAAGGGTCTCCAGACTGTCTGGCCTGTTTTGGGTAGGGGTTGGGAAAACAGCTTTTGGCTGCAGAGTTGCCTAAAGCCCTGGTTTCCCATACTAAGGCCTGTCCACTGTAAATGGTCTCTGATTCTGAGGGATCGAGTAGGCAGACACAGGGGCACAGACACAGAAGCCTCTGCCATTGTCACTGAATCACAAAGTCTCCCCACCCTCTGCCTATGAGAGAAAGCATTTGTTTCTAACCTTGAAACATCCCAAAGAGAGGAATCGCTGCATCACTCCACCCAATCCAAGTCTAAATGCAGGGGAGCTAGGGTTATTGGTATGGTGGTGATGGCCAGGGAAACTTCCTTTGGAAGTAGAGTCTTAATACTAGGGGTATGATGTATTCAGGAAAGCCTGGGGGGGTGGGGGGTTGACCTCTTAATTACTCTCTGTAATCAAGAGAACATGCATGTGTATGCTTTGAGGAGTGTCCAGAAGACCTCCCTGCCCCCAAATATATCTTTTACTAGGTTGTGATGGACATCTGAAATTCTTCCATTAAAGTGGTTGATTCTTAACTTTTTTTATGGACCCTCTTGAAAAATCTGACAAAAGCAATAGATCCTCTTACCAGAAAAACACACATGCTCCGAAATTTGGCATACAATTTGAATAGGTTCACACAGCTCTTGAGATCCATTCATATGCCCCTCTTAGGGAATGGGTGGACCCCCAGGATAAGAACCCTCACTTGAAGAATACAATTCTTGGTTAAAGGATTGCCATCTACTAAAAATTAAAGCATGCCTTAGAGAAATAACTATTGATGTATTCTATTGTTCACTCATTCAACAAATATTTATTAAACCCCAAGTAATATACTATGGAGGTTATACATTGTAAATATAAATTTAAAACTATGCTCCTTGGTTGTCTACTCTCAGGAATCTTAACGTCTAGCTGAGAAGAAAAAGAATTGTAAAAGGATCCTATTCAGACTTCAACCAGAACAGCTTCACTTTGATCTGTTTCGCAGTTGGAATTTTTACATGAGCTTCATTTAAAAGAAAGGGTTCCTTAGCTAGAAAAAAAATTGAAACCTCTGATTTTGTCCAAATCCCCATCCCATTCAAATACTTTGAAGATTATTAGCCAACTTCTGGGACATTTTCAGTGACAGAGAGCTTAGAACTTCATAAGGTAGCCCATTTCATTTTCTTTTTGGACCCATCTGTTATAAATTCTTCCTTCCATTGATCCAAAATCTGCATTTCAGTAACTTCCGCCCATTGGTTCAGGTTATGTCCAGAAAATAAATGCAATCCTTCTTTTAACCATATTTTATAGGACTTTCCATACCACTTAGAACTCAGACAACTTTCTCTTGAACACACTGCCTCTTGACACTGTAACTTGAAATTCAACATGTAAATCTAAAATTATTATTCCAATCATGGACTGACTGGTACAGACTTCAGTGGAATAATCAATACCGTTGTTTATCACTCTGGACTTCTATTAATGGTGCTTTGGGTATATCAGATTTTCTGGCTACCACAACACAGTGTTGGTTCCTTTGGAATTTCTGGTTATATAAAAATCTCACATGTTTTCCTTTAAATTTTTTCTTTAAATTAGAGAAAGTAGCTAGAAAGGGACCGAGATTGTGGAGGGCTTTGAGTGCCAAGCTGAGAAGTTTGGGTAACAGGATGAAAAGAATACAGTTAATGGTAGAGTACAGAATGGATTGCCAGGGAGAAGCACGGCCATGAAATAAGAGGCTAGTGCAATGATCCATCACCAGACAATAAAGTAAGATGCTTTACCATCCAACAATTAGGTGAGAACAAGAAGTAATAATAATAACAATAGCTAGGACTTAACTGAGAGGGTCCCATGTGCCAGGCCCTGGACTAGAGATATACATTATCTCATTTAATCTTCACCACAATCGTACAAGGCTGTGACTCTTATTATCTCCATTTTTCATAAGGAAAGAAGATGGGGAGGAATGAAGCGTCCAGGGTACTCTCTGTGGAGTACAGGGCTGAGTGCTGGGTCCTGAACATCCATAAGGGACACACAAATAACTGGGCATCTGAACAAGACACTAAAGAGGGGGTGGGAACACTGAAGACAAGCCATACAGGTTCCACAAATTCTCCTAGAGCCCCTATTTTCTACAGAGGAATTTGCTCAACTGCATCCTAGTTGCCAGTGAGTGTGCAATGAGTCCAGCTTCAGGTCACTGGAGGAGAAGCTGAGTTGAGATTAAATGGAGATTCCGTAGTTCTCTACTGGGGATGGGGAAGTGAGTGGTTAAGAAGTGCTGAGACCATTCCAATCATAGAATCATATGATTTTTGATCAGAAAGGGTATTAAGTAATGAGTTCAGCCCTCCATTTTTACAGTCCTAGAAAAAAGTGATTTGCCCACATTAATTCCAATAGCAAGGGAGAATACAAAAGGAATACATTTCCCTAAATTTTAGTTTCCAAAAGAGTCCAGTATTCAAACCCAGATTCTGGACAAGGATAATAAGAGACTGACACCGATTACCTTGAAAGTGAAACTCAATTAGACCTGCGTAGTGCTGGGGAAACATAGGTAAGACTCTATTATAAACGATACATTTCAATGACAGTGTGAAGTAGTAGAGAAACATTTCCTATGGAAACCCAGAGCCCTTTTCTGCCTCAGGTTTCTTCTCACTGAAGCTTGAAGCTCAAAGTTAACGCTTCATCAAAGTAGCTCCAAATCCCGAAGGTGAGATTGCTCTCACCTGGAGCCCGTGTGTGTTCCCCTACCGTTTGGCTGGGAGCAGTCACCTGGGAATCTTTCCAGCAGGTGGCTTCCGAAGTCCAACCTGTTAGGTTGAAATCTGACCCTGACGGAGAGTCCCTGGGAGCTGCTACTGAAAGCTGAACCGGGAACCAGGAAATGCACAAGCCTCTATCTGTAGCAGAACAGCTGGGCTCCCTGGGAGACAGAGCACCATGGGAAACCGGCTCTGCTGCGGGGGAAGCTGGTGAGTAGGGGGAAAGGTCGGAGGGTAAGGTCTCTGTTGGTGGACATGAAGGCCCCAAGAATAAGAGAGAGCCTGCAGCTAGTGTTCTGCCAACTTCCCACTGTCACTTTCTCCAGATAGCACCTCCTCCAGGTGGCACCTCCAGGGGCCAACACCAGAGCAGCACCCCTCCTGTGCTCCCTCCTTTCAGGAAACCTCAAAAAACAGCCAAGCCAGCTGTCTGTCCAACGGCCAGGACAGGGCTGGAATGGTAAATTGACATTTTTTCTCTTTGTCTTCCTCTGCCTCCTCTTTCCCTTTATTCTCTTCCTTTCTCCTTCAGATAATGGTAATAATTGTAGCATTTGGAACTTTATAATCTCATTTAATTTTCCCAACAATTCTGAGGGAGGTGGTCTTACTCCTTCTCCCATTTTACAGCTAAGAAGCTGAGATTCAGAGAAGTTAACTAATTTGTCTGGGGTCACATGGCTAGTAAGCAAACAAACCAAGATTCCAACCCAAGTTTATCTGACTTCAAAGCCCATACTTTTAATCACGCCATAATACTGCCTCCTGAATCAAGCAAATCAACTTTGGAGAAGTGTTTATGTAAAAAGGTAGAAGTAAAAAAAATAATAATAATAAAATAAAAATAAAAAATAAAAGGGCAGAAATGAGGAGAAGGAGAATATCCATGCAATATTTGAATATAGCTTTCACACTTGTTTGCTGTGTGACCTTAGGCAAATTCTGTAACTTCTCTTTTTCCTCATATGTAATATGTAGATAACACAACCTGTGTTGTTTAGATCATGGACTTGAAGAGCAGATTATATGTGAAAGCCTCACAATAAATGAATCATATTGTCTTTATTGTTCTTTCCCAGGATTGTCATCACTGTTGTTAAATAACAAAAATTCAACCAAGTAAATTTTAAAAATTTAATTGGCTTTATTGAACAGTTCATGAATGGGGCAGCATCTCATCTAGCAAGTAGAAAGGAGCTCCGAGGAGCGGTACAAAATGAAAGGCTTTTATAGGCAGAAGGGGGAAGGGATCAAGGGAAGAGCAGATGACCTCATCTTCCTTTGGGCGATGGAAAAGGTCTATGTAGCAGATTATCTCATTGCTGCTGACCAGAAAATTCCAAACTGACCGTTTAAGACTACATTCCTGGGGAAGGTTGAAACTCCAGTTAGGCTAGGTATTAAGCCATGGTTTGGTGGTATGAGCTTAGCACAAGCAACACCATTTGAGGCCTGTTGTTTCTTTTCTTTTCTTTTTTTTTTTTTTTTTTAAATTTTTTGGCCGCACTGCACTTGGCATGTGGGATCTTAGTTCCCCGACCAGGGATCGAACCCATGCCCTGTGCAGTGGAAGTGCGGAGTCCTAACCACTGGACCCCCAGGGAAGTCCTGGCCTGTTGTTTCTTTTTAACGCTATAAACGCCTGGGCCTAGTTTTATCCTGTCCACTGCCTTCTTAGCTCTACCACTCCATGCCTGCATCTGTCTTGAGGGTGTCCTGTTTATGAATAAAGTATCATTATGTTTAGAGAGACAGGTGAGGTACATTGAAAAGCACATGTAATTTGGAGTCAGTACATTGGATGCAAGTCCTGTTCCTACTACTCATTCATTTATTAAACAAATATTTTATTGAACACCTATGTGTATCAGGCATAGTGACAGAGGCAGAAGACATAGCAATAATAGGAAATTTGGTTCTTGCCTTCTTGAGTAAGATACCAAAGTTCTAGGGCCTTAGTTGGCCCTATAAAATGAGAACAGCACTTTTTAAACTCTGAGATGTCCTATAGACATGGAACATCTAGAAACATAAAAACTTCCAGAGAAGGGGGTGTAAAGCATCTTTCACCCCCTTTCTTCCCAAGTCTTCATAGTTCTCATTTTTGGTTATTTCTTCCTCGGATGGTGGTAGTCATAGTAGTCAGCTTTGACTGACACTCATTATATGCCAGACACCTAGCTGAGTATTTTACATTTATTATTTTATTTAAATTTTACAATAATCCCATGAGTTTTAAGTTCTATTATTATCTTCATTTTATTAATAAGAAAATGGAGGGAATTCCTTGGCGGTCCAGTGGTTAGGACTCAGCGGTTTCACTGCTGAGGGCCTGGGATCGATCCCTGGTCAGGGAACCAAGATCCCGCATGCCATGTGGCATGGCCAAAAATTTTTAAATAAATAAAATAAATAAAATGAAAATGGAAGCCTAATGAAGTAAAAAACTTGCTAAAGGTCATAGAGCCAGTCTGACACCGTCAATCAGACTCTAGAGCCTGTCTAGAAACACTGCACCAGATATTCTAACCAAAATATATTTTTTCCTCTTAAAATATTAGTAGGACTGGATAAATATTGTTCTTCTCTATTTCTCATTATCTCAATAAACTTCAGAAACTTAAAGACACTCTGACAATTGAGATTTTTATTTAAAAAATTTTTTTTCTGATTACAAAAGTAATACACATTCACTGTAGAAAATTTGGAAAGCACCAAAGAGGAGAAAATAAGAAACAACCATAAATATAAGCACCCAGAGATGACAGGAACATTTTAGTGTATTTCCATGTAATCCTTTTTAAATGCCTATATGCATAGTTTTTATCCCAAAACATATTACCTTTTTATTATCTTAATAAAGAGGAAAATTTTCCATGCTATTAGGTGTTCTTCCAACATAACATCTCTCTTAAATTGATGTATAATGTTCCATTGATTGGAGATGCCATTTATTTAGTTAGTTCCCAATGTTGGACATTTATGATATTTCCTATTTTTTGCAATTATAAATAATGCTACAATGAGCATCCATATTTGCACCTGTCTGACTATTGCTTAGAACTGCTACATCAGAGGGTACACACATTTATGTTTAAGGCTTCTTATACTTATTGCCAATTGCATTCTAGAAAGACTGCACCAATTTTTATTCCTACTACCAATATAGGAGAGTGCCCATTTGGTTTCCTTAATTCTGGGCTAAGCATAAAATCCTATCACCCGCGAGTCTAACCGAATATTCCATTTGGGTCGTGTCCAGGCATTGTGCAACATCCAACTTGGGAACAGGCTCTGTTCACTAAAATTGAGTCACCCAAGTCTACATTATTTTAGAATTAATATTGTCTTTATCTGTTTAAGTAGAAGTATGTAGGAAGACAGTAGTGACCAGGGGCAAGGAATTAGAGGCTAGGATTAGGCTATGACTAGGCAGTGGTAAAAGAAAGGAAGAGCTAAAGTGGAAGAAGAGGAAGTAGAAAGACCCAGAAATAGTTTCGAAGCTTTTCTTCTGAACCACCTCTAGAGTTCAAATGGAGACTCAAACTGCTCTCAGCTCAGCAAGCTGCATTAAAACCAAAAATCAAACCAAAACACAAACCTCTGTCAGATATGTGTGGGAAAATCCTGATTTTTCTACATTAGTAAAATGAACATGATTTAGAAGTCCCCCCGCCTTTCTTTTTAATTAGCAAAAGAAGGAAACTTCCTTGGGGAGACAGAAGTCAGATAACTAGGGTTGGCTCTGTTACAGTTGGAAATGTACTAGCAAGAAAAACATCCGGAGTAAGCCACAAACTATTCAGCCTATTTCCTCAGACAAGTGTTGTTTCTCTGGCCATCAAACAGTTGACAATCACGTAGACACACTGGCTCCATCGAGGACCCCAGGGGCTCAGAATTAGTATAAGAGGCCTGTCCTGCAGGGAGGGCAGTGTAGCTGAGTCACTCACCAAATTCAGAGCTTCCTGTGCTATGGATGTTGAAGGTTAACCATCTTTCACTTTCTCTGTTAATTAAAAACAAGGACAAAGAAGCAGGGCGGGAGGTCACCTGTTAGGAAAGGGCTGTGCAGGGCTCTAATTAGTCAGCCCTGGTTGTGGCAGTTTCTGTGACTCCCAGAATGAGAACCCCAGGTTGGCAGAGACCCTGAAGGACAGACACCAGAGAAGAAGCAAGAGGGTCTCTGAATCCAGGAATATCCCATTATTTGGCCAGTTTCCCTTACCCTCTGCTGGGATTAGCCTGTTAGACAATCCCAGAATAGCCCTCAACTCAGCTACATCCCTGGCATGTAGCGCCTGGTTGCCTGAGTCTGTATTTTGGGTTTGGTTATGTCAGTTGTACCACTCCACCTTCCAGAACCAGCCCTTTGGGAGAGGTATGGTACCCTTGATAAATGATTTGGGGCTGGCTCAGGGTGAATCTTTGTTAGAGGGAGGTGAGGGAAGGTCATCCTACCAGAATGCTAAGGAGACCACAGAGCAAATGATGAAGGAGGGAAGATACAGGCCAGGCTCTTACACATGAGTGATCTGTTTTTCCTTTCACAGGAGCTGCCCATCAACTTTCCAGAGGAAAAAGAAAATGGGTAATGGGCGTTGGGGGGGGAGGGGGTGGGGGATGCTAGGGGGAGTGCAAATTTGAGAAAAGAAGATAAGAGAACCATTGTCTTTAGAAGGGGCATAAGGTGGGGGACGGCTAAAGGGAGATAGTACACCAGAGAGAATCGTTAGGTTACTGTGCTCAAGACCAGCTCTGAAACTCTGAGTCTCATCCTTTCCATTATCTCAGAGTGGCAAGGTTGGTTGCTCATTCTTTCATTCATCCAGCAAAAATTTATTCAACCCTTATATTGTATGTGAAGCACCAAGGAGGCAGAGAGGCACAAAAGGAAGGGCACATGGTCTCGGCCCTAGAGAAAATGAAAATCAAGTCTGAGAAAGAGATACACGTTAACAAGTAACCGTAATACCACGTATGGATAGGAGTGCTCCCAACAGCACCATATTCATGCTGTGAGAGAAGGGGAGAAAACACCGATGCTGAAGGAATAATAGCAAGTTCACAAGTTGGAAGAGGAGCAGGGAGGAGAGGGTATTTTAGGCCAGGGAATTATCTCATGCAGAGAAAAGAAAGACAAGAGAAGAGAGCGACTTTATGGAAAGTGACCAAATGTTTGGTGTAGCTGAGCTCTTACCATATTGCCCTGTAATAGTCTGTTCACTTGTCTCCCCGCGTGGACTGCAAGCTCCCCTGCAGAGGAGAAAACAGCCTACTCATCCTTCTATCCCCAGAATGTGGCACAGAGCCTGGCATACAATGGGCTCTCAACATATGCCTGTTGAACTATGTTAGGGGCCAGTGAAAAATTAGGATGGAAGATATTACGGGCAGATTGTGAAAGGGCCAGATTATATGCTCTGCTAAGGAGTTTGAATGTGGGAATGGTAGAAGTAAGAGATGAGAGCAGAGGCAGGGAGATTAGTTAGAAGCCCACCATAATAATTTCACAGAGATTTGAAGAAAGCAATCTCAGTAGAGACAGGAAGAGAAAATGGATTTAAGTCGGATTTCTTCCTCTCAGGGAGCCAAGCAAGACGGACATTAAAGCAGCAGCAGCAGCAACAGAATGGCACAGAGGTAATGACAACCTCCATCCCTTCTAGGAGGTTGCTCAGACATGGGATCCCAGAACTCAGCTTTTCCATCCTGGGACAGAAACGTCTCAGTCATCTGTAGAAGTTTCTGGTTCTGCCCATCTTCCTCCATCCCCCAAAGCAGCAAAGCAAAGTGTCATTTAACAGACCCTGCGTTGGAGGTGAGGGGCAAAACCAAGTCAAGAATCTCCCTTAATGCTGTCCATTCCTCTCAGGGCCATGACCCAACGGGACGTACGTATGAGCAGGTGTTAAAGCAGCCTGTGTCTCAGGAGAGGAGTCAAGGCCTCAGGTCGGAGGAGAGCAGCTTACACTATGCAGACATTCAAGTGTGCAGCCTAACCCAGACACGCTCTGCCCAGGAGGTGAAGCACCTACAGCTAGAAAATGCTACAGAGTATGCGACCCTTTACTTCCCCCAGTCCACACCCCGCTATGACAGCAAGAACGGGACCCTAGTATGAGCCCTGGGGAGGAGGGACCTGTTTGCATCATTTCACCACTATGGCTGTGGGGAGAATCTACTGCTTTGGGGGACTGGCTGGCAGCCCAGGGATGGTGGACACGTTTTAGGCTTAAAGAACTACAGAGCCCCTGGAACTGAGGGCCCCAGTCTTGCGCTCTCCCTAAGCCTATCTCTTATTTGCCACCATTAGCTTGGGGTTGTATTTGGGTTACCTGGGGGTGGATGGAGTTCTACAAAATGAGGGGGCTAGGCTGAGTGTGCGGGAAGGTAGGGTTTTGCCCCCTACCTTTGTTCCTGCTCTCTAGAAAAGTGCAGAGGGAACAGGTTACCCTTGAAGCATCTGCACTTGAGCTTATTTTGTTGGAGTTAATTTGATGGTATCCCTTCTACACACCTTAAATGCCAAAGCTGAAGAAGAAGAGGTGCTCTAGAAAGCATTCAGAGCTCTTATACACAGCTTCTAGGGCTGGCTTGGGCAATTTCCTCAGTGGCTGGGTCAAGGGTCCCAGACCTACACAAACAAATGAGAGCAGGGGCTGAGGCATGGAGCGTTTTCTGACCATCCATCACAAGGACGTCAAGTCACAGATGTTGACAGCACTGCAAGGCCCAGAAACTCCCTTTAGCTGGACTGTTTTCTCTCGCGGGTGCAGAGCCGTTAGGATCAATAAATCGCATAAGGAACATGCCTGGTGTGTTTTCTTGGGTGGAGGTCTTCGGGCTCTTCGAAGCACAGCGGATCTCACTCAGCCTCAGGGTAGTAGGGAAGGCCAGCCACTTTCTGCCGCACTACCGGCTGCGGCCGGTGTAGAGCCCCGGAGGCAGTAGTTTGCACGGACTGGAGGCAGGTTCCCATCTACAAAAGGCAGAGCTCCCAGGGCGGGGTCGGGGCCGGCAGGAGGCGGGGTCCGGGTCGAGGGACGGGGTTCTGGCTATCAGGAGACAGGGTCCGAGCCAGCGAGAGGCAGGTCTAGACGGGCAGGGGTCGCGGTTCTGGCAATCGGGAGGCGGGGTCCGGGCCGGCAAGAGACGGGGTGAAGGCCCGCAGACGTTGTGCTCTGGGCCATTAGGAGGCGCGGCTGGACAAGCAGGGGGCGGGGTCTGAGCCGGCAGGGGGCGGAGCCCGGCTGGACCAGGGCTGGCTCCGGCTGGCTGGAGGCGGGACCGGGCCGGGCCGGCCTCCGCCGTCACCATGGCAGCGGGCACGCAGAGGCGACGCTATAGCAGGAGGCTGCCGTGCTCAGAAGGGCTGGGGACAGAAAGGCGGAACCACACATCGACGATTTAAGAGGTAGGTGCTGAAAGGTGGCGGGTACCTACCTGGAAAGTATTATTACCACCGGTTGAGCTTCCAGACCAAAACTGGGGACAAACGGAGGGGCGAGAGTGTGGTAGGAAGAAGGAGGTGGAAGTTTCAGGTTCCGAACCCTCTCCAAGCTTTGCAGGTTCTTAGTGTGCAGTTCTTGATTCAGACTTTCGGAGCTTGAAGACTTCCCGTTCTCAAGCTGCACACCATCCTCCCCAAATACGGTGGCCCCTGGGTTTGTTCCTGAGAGGGAAGATTCCTTAAGATGGATAGAGTACTGAAAAATGGAATCACAGCGCAAAAAATAGTTGAAAATAATAGTATCAACTACTTAGAGTATTTGTGAGAATTTAAAGCACTTGGAAGAGTTCATAGTATGTGGGCAAATGTTGCCTGTCACCATCATCTTCACCACCACCGCTAGGCACCATTCTAGGCCTGTTTTCTGGCACAGATTTAGTGCAAGTGGATTCAGAAGAGGTGGCTAGAACACTGCCTGCACTACTAATTGGCAGAACAACACACTAGCCTGTTTTCTGTCAGCTGGGGGTAACTCGCTTTCCAAGGGTTGTTTACTATGCTGGTCAAATAAGTTGATATAGGTGATAGCACTTTATAAACTTCAAGTGCTTTATAAAAATTTCTGCCTTGGAATGTAAGTGCTGCCTTTCTAGGTTAAAACTGAATTCCTGAGGATGAAGGGAGGAGTGAGCCAGAAGCAGAGCTCCCGGTTATTTCTCCTCATTGTCTTCAGAATCCTTCCTATGGTCTGTGACTTAATGGAAGAAATTTTCACATATTGAGGTATGGGAAAGTCATTCTGGCTTATACATGGTTTACCTTGAATTTTGTGCTAACTAAAACAGCCTGTTTGTGGCTTATCAAACATACAGTGTACATCTGCTTTAATCATTATAGAAAAGGGTGCATTGACTAGAGGTAAAGAATAGCCATGTTAAAAGTAAAGATTAAATGCCTCCTTTCCTGGGACACCAATGCTGCTACTCCTTAGATGATAAGACTCCCTTCCCAGGTGCCAAGGCCATATTGACTTGCTGTGTACATGCTGATCTGTTTGTTTGAAAGATTGAAGGAATGAATCTCTGATTTGTTTGATGTTCTTTGTTCTGACAAGATTTAAAACTGTGCTGAAAACCATGCTTCTCCAGAGCAGTTCCTTAGAGTTATTTGAGAGGCTATCTCTGGGCTATAGTCCTCAGGTTGGCTCAAATAAAACTTTTTTCTATTTCTATTATAGATTGTTTATTGATTATTTCTGTCAACAGACTGATACATTTAGGGAGGAAGGAAAATGCATTCTTGCTTGACTGATAGGGAAGCATTTGTCTTTACTTATTGCTATTAAAACCTAAGTGATTAGTATTAAAAATGCCACTGGGATAGCCCTGTTGTAATTATACTATCTTGGGCTGGATTTCCTGCTCACCGGGGTCCTATTTTTTTCATACTTCCAGATGACTTAAATGGGTAGGCTTGGGGCAGGAACCTGACCCCTCTAAATTGGTTTAACTTTTGGAATTTTTTTCTTGACCTGTATTTTTGCATGGATCTTTCTCTTCCTATTTTAAGGTGGCCCTGATCCAGCTCTTCTAGGGACTCTGAAGATGGGTACCCAAGTGGTTAAGAGACTCTGTAACCCCCTGCTACCAGCAGAGCCCTCTGTAAGTTTCTGGTGTACCATTGAGAGGAGTGTGATGACGTTAATGGAATTTCAGTACAGCTCGACAACTGGGGGACTTCTCCATCAGGACTCAGATCCTGGAACAAAATTGTAATATATTTGCTTTCTTTTCTAGCTTCCCCTTCTTGTGGAAATTCTGGCTCACTTGATTTATTATCTTTTTCTGGAATTAATAAAATCAGGCGGAGGTTGAAAATTTCTAGCAATTAATCAGAACATATGGATTGTTTAAAAGATTTCAATAACATTTGTTATAGAAATAATGTACGTGGGAATTCCCTGGTGGTCCAGCGGTTAGGACTGCATGCTTCCACTGCAGGAGGCATGGGTTTGATCCCTGGTCAGGGAACTGAGATGCTGTGTGCTGCATGGTGCAGCCAAAAAAAAAAAAAAGGAAATAATGTATGTGAATTATAGAGCATTTGGGAAATAGTGCAAACCATGATTTTTTTAAAAACATAATCTTCCCAACTAGAAGCAATCCTGTTAATATTTTAGAATATTTTCTTCTAGTCTTTTTTCTATGTATATTATTTACATATCTGAGATCATATTATGCACATACTTTTGCCTTTTGCTTTTTCTGGCTTAATGTTTGTTAATATGAAATTGTTAAAATATTTGTTTTCATATGAACACAAATGTTTGGTAGACATTATAATGGCTGTAATTTTCTTTTTTTGTTGTTTTATTTTTTCTTTTGAATTTTATTTTATTTATTTTTTTATACAGCAGGCTCTTATTAGTCATCCATTTTATACACATCAGTGTATACATGTCAATGCCAATCTCCCAATTCATCACACCACCAACCCCACCCACCGCTGCTTTCCCCCCTTGGTGTCCATACGTTTGTTCTCTACATCTGTGTCTCTATTTCTGCCCTGCAAACCAGTTCATCTGTACCATTTTTCTAGGTTCCACATATATGCGTTAATATGCGATATTTGTTTTTCTCTTTCTGACTTACTTCACTCTGTATGACAGTCTCTAGATTCATCCACATCTCTACAAATGACCCAATTTTGTTCCTTTTTATGTCTGAGTAATATTCCATTGTATATATGTACCACATCTTCTTTATCCATTCGTCTGTTGATGGGCATTTAGGTTGCTTCCATGACCTGGCTATTGTAAATAGTGCTGCAATGAACATTGGGGTGCATGTGTCTTTTTGAATTGTGGTTTTCTCTGGGTATATACCCAGTAGTGGGATTGCTGGGTCATATGGTAATTCTATTTTTAGTTTTTTAAGGAACCTCCATACTGTTCTCCATAGTGGCTGTATCAATTTACATTCCCACCAACAGTGCAAGAGGGTTCCCTTTTCTCCACACCCTCGCCAGCATTTGTTGTTTGTAGATTTTCTGATGATGCCCATTCTAACTGGTGTGAGGTGATACCTCATTGTAGTTTTGATTTGCATTTCTCTAATAATTAGTGATGTTGAGCAGTTTTTCATGTGCTTCTCAGCCATCTGTATGTCCTCTTTGGAGAAATGTCTATTTAGGTCTTCTGCCCATTTTTGGATTGGGTTGTTTTTTTTTTTAATATTGAGCTGCATGAGCTGTTTATATATTTTGGAGATTAATCCTTTGTCCATTGATTCATTTGCAAATATTTTTTCCCACTCTGAGGGTTGTCTTTTCGTCTTGTTTATGGTTTCCTTTGCTTTGCAAAAGCTTTAAAGTTTCATTAGGTCCCATTTGTTTATTTTTGTTTTTATTTCCATTACTCTAGGAGGTGGATCAAAAAAGATCTTGCTGTGATTTATGTCAAAGAGTGTTCTTCCTATGTTTTCCTCTAAGAGTTTTATGGTGTTCAGTCTTACATTTAGGTCTCTAATCCATTTTGAGTTTATTTTTGTGTCTGGTGTTAGGGAGTGTTCTAATTTCATTCTTTTACATGTAGCTGTCCAGTGTTCCCAGCACCACTTATTGAAGAGACTGTCTTTTCTCCATTGTATATCCTTGCCTCCTTTGTCATAGATTAGTTGACCATAGGTGCGTGGGTTTATCTCTGGACTTTCTATACTGTTCCATTGATCTATATTTCTGTTTTTGTGCCAGTGCCGTATTGTCTTGATTACTGTAGCTTTGTAGTATAGTCTGAAGTCAGGGAGTCTGATTCCTCCAGCTCTGTTTTTTTCCCTCAAGACAGCTTTGGCTATTCGGGGTCTTTTGTGTCTCCATACAAATTTTAAGATTTTTTTTTCTAGTTCTGTAAAAATGCCATTGGTAATTTGATAGGGATTGCATTGAATCTGTAGATTGCTTTGGGTAGTATAGTCATTTTCACGATATTGATTCTTCCAATCCAAGAACATGGTATATCTCTCCATCTGTTGGTATCATCTTTAATTTCTTTCAACAGTGTCTTATAGTTTTCTGCATACAGGTCTTTTGTCTCCCTAGGTAGGTTTATTCCTAGGTATTTTATTCTTTTTGTTATGGCTGTAATTTTCTTGACCATTCCTTTGTTGTTGGACTTTTAGGTTCCCCTCCCCGCCTTGTAAATAACTAATTGATTTTCTCATTTAAGACTTTTTTTCCCTCAGGATAGAGTTCCAGAAGTAGAATGCTAGGTCAAAGGATGTGAACATTTTAAGTAATAAGTTACTTTTTAAAAGAAGAATTGCAGTGTCAGATTTTGTATACATCCTTCAGAAGGCAGAGGGACATCAGTTGGGAGATAGGAAGGTCCTTGGTAGAAATCTGGCTACCTCTTGCAACGAGACCCAGGGTCCTGCAGAAAGATTATTTCACGGTAGTATAATTAGTCATGTGGAACCATAACACATTATGAATGGCAGTCCAGAGACATGGGGGCATTTACAAGTGTTTTTATTGAGAGAAACTCAGGGTCACTTCCAAAATACCCACCAGATGGCGCTAGTCCTAATCTGATTTTACCCACAGGCTACTTGGCAGATAACGTTTGAAATGTGAATTTTAAAAAATCATGTAGAATATATTTGCATATCTGCTTTGGTACAGTTTATATTAAGCACTAGCATCTGGTGACTACTTTGGCAGCATCCTACTCTAGTCTCACACCATTCTGTCTCTTTTTTCCTTTTTCTCCCCACTCAGTCTGTCACAATCACCCTGTACACTCTGTCCCCACATACTAATATTGGATTCTCTGTTTTAGTAGTCTTCCTTTTACTATTCTTTCTTTTAGTCTTGTTTCTTGCCCTTCTGTGTGTGTGTGTATTTATGTGTAACTGTGACTTCTTGAAGTTTTTGCTAAAAGAATAGGACCTGCTGTATATAATAGGTGCTCAGTATACATTTAATATATGTTTAATGAAAGACTGCATTGGTGAAGGAGAGGAAAGTATAGAAGAATACCAGAAATTGTTTATATTTGTCTTGGAAATGCAGTAAAAGAGATAAAAAAACCACATTCCTAAATTAACTATAAAGTGCTAAATAATATAGTATATAGCATGCTATCACTTTTGAATTTTAAGGAGAAGAAGCCAATATTTATTGAACATCTACTATATGCCATGAACTATTCTTGGTTCTAGAGATAAATCAGTAACAAAACATACAAAACTCCCTGCCCTTATGCAGCTTACATTCTGGGCAGAAGGGAGGCTGACAATAAACAAGTAAACAAGTAAATCTAGAGTATGCAAGATGGTGATGAATGTTAGGAAGGAAAATAAAAATAAACCAGGCAAAGAAGTTTGGGAGTGCTGAAGTGAGGAGGTGGTATCATTTTAAGTAGAGTGGTCAGAGAAGGCCAAACAGAATAAACACATTTGGGCGGAGACCTGAAAGAAGGGCAGGGATGCACCATGGGTTATCTGAGAGGTGGGTGTTCCAGACAGATTGTGATCAGATCTGTCTTGATTTTAACGAACTCAGGAGTGGTCAGAGGAGTTCCATGAGGAAGTGGAACTTAAACTAGGCATAGTGAAGACTTGAGTAGCAGAAGTGCGGGGCATTCTAGGCAGAGGGATAGTCATGAAGGTATAGAGGTGAAAATGAGCCCCGTGAATCTATGAAATGGTGAAGAGCCTGCGAACTGAGCATAGGCAGTGAGGGGGGAGGCCTTAAGAGCTGGGCATGAGGAATTTATACCTGACATGCTAGGAAAAGGGAGTGTTTGAAGACATTTGAGCAGTTGAACAGCAAGATGAATGTGTTGCCTAAGGAAGATTAAGGGATGCAGACTGGCAGAAAAGCCTGGAGACAAAAGAGAGCAGTTTAGGAGCCAGGACACGTTTGGGACCTTTGCCGGTAGACGTGAACCCTTTTGTGTGTATGTATTTATGGTGATGTCTCTGAAGATAAATGCAATAGAAATTGTAAACATATGTTACTGACAAGGAACTTGCTAATGTGAGAAAACAGAAAAAGACTAAGAAATTATTTCAGAGAGTCATTTAAAATATTTCCATTGACAATCTTAATTATTTGTTTATTCAAACTGCCTTTCTGCTTCCTTATAGTCATTAATGATGGCCCATAATAGATGTGTTAAATTTTACATAGGTGTGAATTTCACACTTCTTAGTTCTCTGCAGGGAGAAGTCACAGTCAATATTTTCCCCAAATGACAGTTTTGTTTGAGGTTCAAAGTCTTACTTAGGCTAACATGTTATTATCTGTATTAATAGAAGTGATGAATGAGTTTGCCAGTGTTTCCTCCATTGGCTCATTCTTTCATTCAACTAAAAACATATGCTGAGTTCCTTCTATGCTGTAGCATCATATAAAAATATTGCATAATGATTAAGAACCTGGACTTTGGCTTCACCGCTTAGTAGCTATGGGGTTGGGGCAAATTACCCTCCAGATCTCTCTTTCTGCATATGTAAAGTGGGGACAATAAAAATAACCTACTGATTGTGGTAACTGTGACCATCACATGAGCTAATGTACGTAAGTGCTTACTACAGGGCTTGGCACATAGTAAGAGCTCAATTTTGCTATTATTACTTTTGTAAATAGATATTTGGGTAGCTTTTAGTTGGTGAGGAAAGTATCTGCCTTTATTGGTTTTTTAAAATTTTATTTTATTCAAGTATAGTTGATTTACAATGTTGTGCTAATTTCTACTGTACAGCAGTGATTCAGTTATACGTATATATACATTCTTTTTCATATTCTTTTCCGTTATGGTTTATCACAGGATATTGAATATAGTTCCCTGTGCCATACAGTAGGATCTTGTTGTTTATCCATTGCCTTTATTGTTAAAGTAATGCAGGACTGAGGAAGCTTGGTGTAATTTCAGAAACCAGGCAGCATGACAGAGATATGCAGAAAGCAGCTTGCTTGGACTCTTTGCCTCTCCTCCAGGCAGAGTGAATAACAGGCCTGTAGCGGTGGGAGTGGTTCCAGCTACCGGGGCTGGCTTGCAGTTTTCCCTTGCTCGGGCACTACAGGATGCGGATCATTGTCCTAGTTATTCCTAGGTCATTTAGCTAACCCACTTATTCTCCCAGCCCTTGTGTTGATATCACAATAGGGTGAGATGGAGAGGATAGAAGGAATAGTAAATGTTAGTGCTGCTTGGAGCTAAAGCTTGATTCTTTACCTGGGTCACTTTCTAAGTCAGACCATGATAAGTATGGTGAACATATGTTTTGAGGAAAAAAAAAAATTGGGATTATCTGGTCCAACAAGAATTTTTTGCTTTTTCCAAGTCTGAGAGGCAGACTCTATGTGAACATATTATAATTTTTGGAACATCCCAGTAGTTGTGTGGGGACACTGGAACAGAATATTTTGGAATTGTACTACCTCAATTTAAACGAATTAATATTAAATGCCATGTCAATTTTAGTTCCAACCTTGCATTTGCCACATTTCAAGTTTTCATTAGCCACATGTGGTTCGTGGCCACTGGATTGGACAGCACAGATATGGAACATTTCCACCATCACAGAAAGTTCTATTGGATACTCTTGCTGTAGAATATGTGGTTGGTATTATTATAGACTTCCAAGGAATAGTAGTCTTGGATCATATGCCCTATAATAGATCTTGTATCTATTTACCACAATTCTCTCTAATTCCTCCAGCATAGGGCAAACAGCATAGTACTGGGCCTCAGAGGCCTTTGGTTCAGATCTTAGCTCCTGTACTGACTTGCTAAGTGACTGTGAGCACCTCTGCTAGCCTTGGTTCCTTCATCTGTGAGATGAGAGAGTTGGGCCAGATGAGATCTTTTTTTGGAGCTTTAAAATTCAGTGATTTAATGTCTTTTCCCAGGAATATTGAGTTCACAGGTCCTACTTTGATAAATAGCTTGTTGTTTGAGAAACAGTGACCTCTTGGCACAGATAACTGGCAGCAGGACCTCCCTCTGATATCTCAATATTTTATGCTGTATCCAAAGCATGATGGGCTGTCAGCCAATCAGAATCCTCTATCCAGGGATCCACCAACTGGGTGTTCTGGACTTGCATCACTAAGTATGTAGATGTGTTGCATACAACTTTATACTCTTGGAAGTTTCACGGTTCTCTTTAAAAGGGGCCTTGTTGCATTAACATGGGTTAATGACTCAACTGAGGGTGTTACCCCATGAACTGTGGTGGCCGCGAGGGGAGTTCTTGGCAACCAAATTCCCCATCTAGAGGATGAAGGACAGTGGTCTTCTGACTTGTGGGCTGTTCGGGTTCAGTCTGAGTTGGTGTCATGGCTTTTCCCCAGCCTTAGCCAGAATTGAACCCACAGCATTCAACCAGCAGCAGCCACTTAACACCTCGGCTGACTTCTGCTTCCTCTTTGCTGTGGTCAGAGGGAGGTGTGTCTTTTCTCTTTGTGTTCAGCAGCTTTCGACGTTCAGGAAGATGTGGCTAGCTCTAGCTGCTTCGGATAAGGATTTTCTTCTTTTCTAGTGACCTGAGGAGGAGGAGGTCAATTAGGTTGAACAAGAGCCATGACTGACTTTTCTTGCTAAGGTACTAATGGGATTTGGGGAGGGAATCTGGGCCTTTTGCAAAATCACCAGTGTAGAGTCCTAGCTCCTCAAATAGCCTCTGTCACTGCCCAGCTGTGTCCTTGGGCGAGGCCTGACCTTCTGCGTGCCTTAACACTGTGTAAACCCTTCTGCCCATCTGGGGTCATGAGGTGTAACATAATATGGGTGTCCTTTCAGCTTCCAGTTTTCCTATAGAGACACGAGTGTGCACTGAGAGAAAAGATGATTAGTATTTTTAAAAATAAATGTGACTGGAGTAACTAAAAACAGGGGAATGGCTCTCTGTGTCCCTTGAGGAAGCTTTTACCTAACCCTTTCAAAAGTACCAGGACATTTTGCAGTTCAACCCATTTTCATTAAAACCCATTTAATTAACTTAAAACTCATTTAAAGTATGGGTTTTACATTTTAGCAGTCATTTGAAAAAGAAAGGTTTTTTGGTAAAACCTTGTTCATCCTTGGTTCACCCTTGATGTTTCTGTTGTGATCCTGTGATTGGTTTAGCACTAATTTTATTAAATGTACCCTAATACCATCAATAACTAAAGCTCTCTCTATCCTCTTTTTGTGTCTTTCCCTTCTGTTTCCCCTTCTTTAGCCTAACTTCACTGTCCAGGCCCCATGTGGAAAAAGGTTGCTGTTTTCAGCTAGTCTGGGGGAAAAAAAAAATCCTATGATTCACTCCCCTTCCTACCCACCTTGTGGTGAGGCACTTGAGGCCTTAAGTCATTGGAACTTGTGTGTGTCTGTATGTGTGCGTGTGTGTGTGTGTGTGTGTGTGCGCGCGCGCGCACAGCACATGCACATGCACACGCCGGCAGGCCAGCCTGGTGTGTGTGTGTGTGTGTGTGTGCAGCGTATGCACACACGCCCACCCCCCGGCCCGGTGTGTGAGAGTGTGCGTGTGTGTGCGCGCCGCGGGGCTCTCCTTGACGCACGCCGGGCAGGGGGCCCCCAGCCAGCGCCCCTCCGCTGGGTGCGCGCCCAGCAGTTTCTATAGGAACCGCGACAGCGCCCGGGCCCCTCCTGCGGAGCCCGGGTGCGAGCATGCCCAGTGGAAGCCGCTAGTTTGGCCCGGGTCTAGGTTTCCAGTAAGTGGCATGCGGGACTCCGGAGACATCCCAATGAGCTGAGCCGAGAGTCTTTGTGTGCACAGGGAGAAGGAGGCGGTGGCCGCCGGGCCCGGAGACCCCGCCCCGGGGGCCCGGCAGGAACAATGCTAGCCTGCCTAACCCGGGGGAACTTACTGGACGTCCTGCAGGAGGGCTTCAATGAGGTAACTGTCTGCTCCTCGCACTCCCCAGCTCCCCTGCCCTAGCGCCTCCCGCCTAACCTCTGGGAGGGGTCCTCTTCTGCCCCCATCCTCACCGGGACCCCAGAACAATCCCCCCACAGAGCCCTAAGGAGGCTAAGGTGGTGGGTACAGTACAGACGAGCCTGGTGAAATCAAGAGGGCCGACCTCTTCCAGCTGAGCTGGGCGATGACCTTGCCTGGTAGCTTGCCTGCGCCCAGAAGACAGGACCACAAATTCAGAGGTCATCTCCTTCCAAAAGAAGTGGTCTCCTCTCTCCCCCGGCTTTGCCCTAAGGAAATCCCCAGGGAAGCCTGTGAATATATGGCAAAGGTGCTCATTCTGTTTCAGGAGCTAAGTGAGTGGGCCAAGGGAGGGGTGGGGTGGCATTGCATTGGTAGAAAGTTTGAGAGGGGGCAGGGTGAGTCGGTGGTCCACAGGAAGTGCCCTCTTCATGTTCACATCTCTTTCTAAATCTAGGGTAGTACATTTCTCCACAACCACGCGTATGATTGGCAGAGAGGACCTACGAGGAGAGAGAGGTTTCTGGGCCCAATTCAGGGGAGCGGTGTTTGTTCCTTTCTGTGTGAGAGTGGGAAACTGGGGCCTCAATCTGACAGGCAGTATGGGCTAGGGCTGGCGGGGAGTCTTTTTCTCTTCACTGTTTTCTCTCAGAATTTTGTTATTTATTCCATTTTCTTCTCTTGTGACCCCGGACATTCTGGTTTAGGACCTTTGCCCCTTGCGATTTGCTCCATATGTCTTCCATTGCTTCTGCACCCCACCCCTTGGGTTGCCTTATCCCAGCATCCAGGGAGACCCCTACGAGGAGAGCTGGACTGTTAGTTGTGTCTTTCTTCCTTTCTCCCTCCTTTTCTTTCTGCCTCTCCCTCTCTTCCCTTTATGTCGCTCTTTCTTAAGTTTAAGGTTTTTTAAAGTCTGTTTTTTGTTAAGCAATTAACATATGAATACATTCTCTTCTTAAATATGAACATTGCAGGCAAGACCGAGTGCCTTGGCCACCCCTGCCATCCTGGCCTTTTCCCCGGAGGTAACCATTCTCATGAATTTGTGTATAAGATTTTCTTTCTACATCTGCACTACAGACTCTTTCCTTAATTCCTGTTTTTAATTAAGAAGCTCTGCAGCCTGACCTGCCTCAGATCCTTCCCCAGTCCTGGCCCCTGTGCCCCAGCCTTTTTCCTGACACAGAGAGGAAAACTGCACAAATGCTGTCCCAACCTAACCAACTGAGACAGAATTTTCCTTTGGCTGAGGGGTGTCACAGCCTTCGCTGAAGGGTAGAGCTTGCGTCCCATCTGCACTGTGCGGGTCCTCATCTTTGCATCATTCCCCTTTGAACACATGGAAGGGGATTGTTAACAAAGAGCTACAGTCTGAGAGTTGAAACACAGATGAGCTGGGAAGCCACCTTTTTGACTGCTTCCAGTATTCTTTTTTCACTCTCTGCCTTTGGGCCTCCCCTGGTCTTGAGCCTCATAGAAGCTCCTTAGGCCATCTTATGGTCTCCCATTTTTGTCAGTCAGTCCCCAGGGATCAGGTTCCACTGTCTTATTAGGAAGAGGAAACCCACACAGAGTGAGTCCTAATCTTTGCCTTTTGCTCATTTCACCTCCAAACCTTTCAGCTGAAGAGCCAGGTAAACCAAGAGGTAGACTGTCTTTTTCTTTTTCACGCTTTGGTGCTTCCATAAATGTCTCCTGAAATGTACCCAATTCTTATAAAATATAAGGGTCAAGGAGAGTGGGAGAGTTTTCTTTTTGTGGTGGTAATAGAGTCTTCATAAAAACAACAGACAACTTTATAATTAATTCATCTTTAGAATAATGCAGTAATGCCTCTCTTCCCTCTCTGACACTTGATTTTTCTACCCATCTTGTAAACTTCCCTCCACCCCCTCCACAGGCTAATGTACAGTCCACTCCCTTCTCTTAGTAGATTTGAACTCTGATAGCCAATAGGTACTTTCGGTTTCTCTGAGAAATTGACATCGTCTAAATAATAGTTATATGTTTAATCTCAATGATTCCTTACAGTTTAAATAATTCTTTCATATACATAATAAATTATATTAAATAATGCTTTTCTCATATGGGATCACACATAGTGCTACTGAATAATGGTACAGTTGGTCATTTCAGAGTCAGTGGGGCCCTGTTTGACCGATTCCAGCCTCTAGGGTTGCTTAATAGATCCAGTAATGTTCAGTCTCTTTTGTTAGAGTCATGTGATAAGGGTGTAAAGAGGGACTTAAAAGCTAATGTCAGAATACACTTCAATTTCTCTGAGAAACTCTTCCTACTGGGGCTAAGAATACCACACATGTACCCAGTCATCTCCTGGGAATGAGCCAAGCATATCTGAAGCTGTTCTTTATCACCCAGATGCTTTATAGGTCTATGTGGTTAGGGCTGTGACTTCATTCTCTATGGCAGAGAAAATTGCCACAGGAAATGAAGCTATGGCCCTAATTGGTTAATTATAAGGGAACCCTGCAGCAGTGAAACTCTGCCCTCTGAATCAAGGCTTCCCTCTAGCCACTGTTGGCCTCTGTTCTCAGTCCAGTTGCCACTCTGGATGATTATGCACATCATAATTTTCTTCTACCACCTTCCTTTCTTTCTTCTACCACCTGTCTTCTTCCACCTTCCTGGCCTCCGCACACCTAACAAATTACTCACAGGATTGATCCATGTCAGTGCTGTCAGTGCAATTGCTTTTATTGATATGGCAAATCTGCATTGTGGATTATCCACAAGTTTTGGCTACTGCCTCATTCTGTACCTCACCCTGGCTGTCATCCCCTGTCTCCTATGTTCTGGGCCTGGCCAGGCTTTCTATCGGTCCAAATTTCCCCATTCTGCCTCTGCCTCAAAGCTATTTATTTGTTTTCTCTGCTTCTTGGTATTGATGTTGTTATATGAATGTTGTCTTTGATTCATGTGCCAGTGTTTTTTCTGGGGGCTGAACTTTCTTTTAAAAAAGACTTTGGTGCTTGTGTTGAAAGGTTTTTTGACAGACCTGAGACTACAATATGGTTTGGCCAGTAAGCATTCGTTCATTTAGTTATTTAGTTCATTATTGGGCGAGGGGATAGATAAAATAATTGAAAAAGACCTGGTCCCTGCTTCCAATGAATTTACAGGGAGAGAGATTTATAGTTGTACTGAAAAAAACATATAGGATGCTTAATGTACTAAGTGTCATAAAAGAGGTAGTGTTTTTGGGAGATCAAAGAGATATCTTCCAGTTAATGATATCATGAAAAGCACCAAATATTTACCAACCTACCTGATCACTGAGGCCAGACTTTTTTTCCTGCTCATTTGGTAAACATGCATGCAAACACTCAATCGCTAGACAGTCACTGAATTACTGTGCTTACCAGGCACTGTGCCAAGCTCTGGAAATAGAAGGCAAATAACATAGAATCTGTGCCCAAGTGGCGCTCACAGGCCAGTGAAAATAGAGCACATGTTCAGAGTGGAAACTTGGGAAAATTCTGACAATACAGAAATCTTGCTTGTCAGGCAGAGCCAGCTTGTGACTGGCTATAGTGTAATGGAAGTTGTGGGAGTGATTTATTAAAATGTTGGTTGACAGGAAATCAGTTCTCTGAGCCTTAACCTTTCAAACAGATGCCTTAGAAGACTTTCCCTACAATTTTCCCTCCAACTAGAAAAATAGAAATGTAAATCCCACATTGAGAGTCATCTGCCTGGCAGGCCCTGAGAAATACAGGAAGGGCCTTTTTGTGGTGTCATGCCCGTAAGGGGGACGCAGAATGAGTGAGGAAGGGCATTGGCAGTTGGAGCAGCTGCAGGGCACATCTCTTCTAAGCGCCCCATGCCTTCCATGGAGGAGGATTTGCAGCATGGGCCAACCGGAGGCTCTCAGTCATCTCCACAATGAATTCCTCTGTGATTTACTATAGAAATTAAAGACCTGTTAAATCTTCGGTGTACCAGAGCACCACACACCCCTAGCCTTCTTTTTTCTATCCTGACTGATTTCTGCTCTCCTCACCCAGGCTCCTTGGCTTTGTTCCCACAGGAGTCAATGCCAGCTCAACAGATGCTCCCTGGCATCAAGCTGTCAGGCAGTTTTATGTTCCCTGTGGTGAGTGATGGCCTGGCCAGGCATGTGGATCGGTGATAGGGTGCTGTTTGCCAGGTGCCACTCCCCCAGGCAGTTCAGAGAGGCTGGGGAGCACTGGAGGTGCTTCAGCCACCTTGACTGGCCTTGTTGTCTAGGCTGTGTGAACCACAGATTCCAACTAATGTTTTCCTGAGTGTATGTCCTTATTTGTTATCTCCAAACCAGGCCCCCTTTGAGTGGTCATGGACATAACCTTCAGTGGTGAGGTATGGTAAGGGGGTAGGGAACCAATCTGAAAGGCCCTAACGGTGGGCTCCATGCTCTGTTTCTATAAGGGACACGCGTAGACCATACAGTGATACTTCATTCATTCATTCACATGCATTTATTGAGCACTTACCTTGTAACATGTACTCATGAAGGAACAGAGTGTTTGTTGAACTCATAGTTAATGGAAATTTTAAAATAAGGTTAGGAGATGGTATCTTTTCAGATATCATCATATCATTATTCTTTGACCACTGGGCTGAACAGGAATACAAAGAGCTCTGCCCATACAGGGAAGAAGACATTTAATGATATTTTTACTTACTAACTTTATTTTTAAGTGATTACCCACCAGGTTCAATGAATAGCTTTTCCTGGTTCAGTAAAGGCCTGAAAGAGTTAATAGAAAAGAAATACAATATTGCATTCTTCTACTGGGAGAATTTAGGCCAGTAATAACTCAAGGTTTCCAAACCTCCTGCCTTCCTCTCAGTTTCTCAGCAACGGCTCCACCCCCATCTCATCTTCTGCAGCTGGAGGGTCTCAGAGTTCTAAACAGGTATCTGGTTTCACTGTAGAACTGATTTCCTTCCTGAGCCATTCAGGTCTCCTCCTGAATGCTCTCTCCAGCGCACCACAAGAGCCTGCTGCTTTTCGTGTTTGTCTTTCTTGCTTGCCAGCAGGGAGCCATAAAGCCAACTCCTTGGATGTTTCTCCACTGGGAACACTAGGTATCACAGACTTCCCTGGTGAAGCCCAGTCAGTGCTTTTGCAACTCTAATGGCATAAGTCCCCTGCAGGAATTCTCTTTGACCTAGAGGCTTAGAGTAGATAGAGAGCAGAGGCTGGGTTTACAGACTTGTTTGGAAGGAAGTTCAGGTCCCAAAGAAAAACAGAAAGAAAGTTACATTTGGTGACAAGAAAGCTTTCTTGCACAAAGGAAGAATGTGGACAGAATTGTCTATTCTGGAAGAGTTTTATCTCATATGCTTGTACGGTTTTGGAGTGACCTGGAGGAAGCCGATGGAGATACCTCCAGCCGCTCCCTGGTATCACCACTGCTCTCACAACTTTAGCGGTCCAGTCTCATCAACCCCAAATCCTGCTCACACAGTTTTGACTATTGCTATGTCTACTTTTCCTCCCCCTGTGGCCTGACTCAGATTTTCATAAAAACTCTGTCTGTCTTGACTTCTGGATTACACAGGCATCCTTCCAGCTTCCCCAGAACAAATTAGAGATGTTAATTCTGGACTGAGATTAGTTCTGTGCTGCCACTGACATTGTCTGTTTGATTGTCTTGTTTCCTTTATTAGTTTGGTTGTAAAGTGCCAAGAACCCATCTTGAAATGGCAGAGATAGAAAGTGGAATTTACTGACTCATGGAATCCAAGGAAAGGCTGAAAAACTAAACCATGGAAAGGGCAAGGATTGGGCAGTGTCCCAGAAACAATGAAAATCAAGAGCTCAAAACGCTGGCAGGATCTCTCCCTCTGCTCTCTGTCTCTTATTTCTGGTTCTTTCTGTGGGTAGCTCTGTTCCTTCTCACTACAAATGACTTTTCTCTCAGGTGGGCAACATGGCTTATGGCAACATCCAGCTTTTATATCTTTGTCAGAGACAGAGAGAGAAAACTGATTCTATTCCTAAATGCCAGATCAAAAAATTCCAGGGATTGGCTGGATTTGACCAATCAACACAGCTAGACCAGTCACCTGTGGCCCATAGATGGGGTTACCTGATACCAGCTGGTCCTGGGGCCAACCACTGTTTTTGCAGAGGGGGCATGTTTCTAGAGAAGGGAATTATTGTGAGCTAGGCAGCTACCCCAGAGCTATGAGCTACAACACCCCCAGGGGCCTGATTGGAACCTGACTGTGGTCCTACTGTGCTTCTCCAGCTGCTGTTGGAAACAGATCAAGAACTGGGGGCATGTTCAAGATACATTTCTTAATAACCAAGATACTTTCATATTTTGGAACCTGTTGCATCTTGTCTTCACTGAATAATAGACTTACAAAATGACAGTGCTAGAAGGAAACAAAATGCAGTGCTTTTTTCCCAGCTGCTGAAAGAAGCCCTAAGGAGTTATTTCAGATGTCTGGGGGTCTGGGTGGGGGGTGGGTGGAGGTAGAGAAAAAGAAAGTAAGTCAACTGACCTGTGGATTCCCACCCCAGCCCTAACAGAGAAGCTCTGCTTTTCCCTATTCTACATATCTGGATTTCATAGAAGTTATAATTTGAAAAAAGATTGTGAAGCAAAAAGGAGGAGGAGGAAAATAAAAATAAAACTACTAGTCCAACACCCCAGAGGGTAACAGCCTCTTACAAAAAGCACGTGTTATTTCATCTGCTGCAGGAGCAGCTGTAGTCAATTGTAAAACCTAGCAGCAGAGCTACTCAGGGCCTGGGCTTGCACCCCAGGCCTCTTTTAAGATAAACATCTTTGTGGGGGAAGGAGAGTGGGTGGTGTGGTTGGTCCTCATAAGTGTCTACTTTGTCCTTCAAATCAATTTTTCTCAGAGCCAGCAGCAGGCATTTATAGCAAGAACTAGGTCTTGCCTGCCCCCTGGGTGAGAAGTACAGGAATCTTCAAGTCAAAGAGGAGACAAACTGAGGCTTGGTTTAGTGGTTGGCTCCCAAGTTAGATTTAAAGCGAGAGGCCGAGACCTGAAGTCAATGTGACCCTTAACCTGTGGACAAGAATAGTCCCACTCAGGGGTGAATCTCTGATCTCGTTGTTAGATGCCACTTAACAGATCAACATGCAGACATAGTAGTGACATGACAAAGGCCTTTCTTCAACTAAAATTTTTTATCAGTGATTGCACTGAAGACATGCTTATCAGTTTTTAAAATCACATGACTCTGGGCAGAGTAGTAAATACCCTCAGGATTTAACCATCTACCACTCTCCTGGAGTGATTTCAGGATCCATGATGAAGACAGTCCAGCCTTGCAATTCCTTGACCGTCCCCACTGCAATGATTGTCCCCCTCTGTGCCACTTCACTAAGGCCACGTACTGAGGCCACATCCTGCATCTTATTCCACAGAATTGCCCTCCCCCTGAAATCGTGAACTCTGAAACTCCACTCGGTGCTCAAAGCCCCAATTTCCACACTCCTCCATTCCCATGAAACTTATTTTCAGTCGCAGCAAGTTCTCTTCTCCTTACTCTTCTCCATCTTCTCGGTTTATCAGCTTTCCTTTAGTTTCTTCTCCCAGGTGCAGATTCCACGATCAATCCCTTCAAATACACTCTCACCACCATCCTCACTTCCTTTGCCTTGGCGATCTCTGCCTCTCCTCTGACCATTTCTGGTCCTACATTAGCCTATTTCTGGTTTCCTCCACTCAGGTCCCAGGCCTCCTGAGCACTTCTAGAGGAAACACAGAACCTTGTGGATTGATTCAATTACAAAATTACGATTTCCAGCCCCAGCTGAGTCCTTGGTGCTCCCAGGAAATCTTTAGCTCTTTCCAGCTTCCCACAGGGTCCTTTTCCTGAAGCCTCTGTCACTCTCCCTGTCCCTTTCACTCTCAACAGGTAGACCTGCCTACTTTATAATGGATAGAGGGGCAGTTGGATTTGAGCTCCTTCAGCTGCCGTCTTCCCCACCTCCCCGTCTCCCACAGAGGTACCTACTCCTGCCTCTCATCATCATCAGAGGAAGCGGCCCTCTTCCCTCCTCATTCATGCTCCTCCCCTTGTATCTGTTTCTCCTTCACTAACCCCTCATCTCAGCCTGCAAATGTCCTCTCATCCTAAAAAACCCTCATTCCTTCCCACCTTCCTCTCCAGCAAATACCCTCTCTCCTCCTCTCACCATTTCTGTTTTCCTCCTTACTGAGGTCTTCTCAGTTCACTGCCATCTGACTTTTCACCCCACCGTGCATGCTATCAGTTCTCAAAAAAGTCACCAAATCTTCTTAAATGTAAATGAAATGGGTTTTCCAGTCCTCAGCCTGACTTTTCTATAGCATTTGACCTTCTTGACCACCCTTCTTAACATTCTCTGGTCCTGGATTCCCACATAACACTTTCTCTTGATTCTTCGCCTGTCCCTCTGATTGCATGTTCCAAAATAAATTTTTTTTTTGGCCACGCTGCGTGGCTTGCAGGATCTCAGTTCCCCAACCAGGGATTGAACCCGATCCCCTGCAGTGAAAGCCCAGAATCGTAACCACTAGGCCACCAGGGGACTCCCTAAAAGAATTATTTATTTATTTATTTATTTATTTATTTATTTATTTATTTTTGGCTGTGTTGGGTCTTCGTTTCTGTGTGAGGGCTTTCTCTAGTTGCGGCAAGCAGGGTCCGCTCTTCATCGCAGTGCACGGGCCTCTCACTATCGTGGCCTCTTTTATTGTGGAGCACAGGCTCCAAACGCGAAGGCTCAGTAGTTGCAGCTCACGGGCCTAGTTGCTCCGCGGCATGTGGGATCTTCCCAGACCAGGGCTTGAACCCGTGTCCCCTGCATTAGCAGGCAGATTCTCAACCACTGCGCCACCAGGGAAGCCCAAAAGAATTTTTTTTGCTGCTCACTTCACTTGTCCCTTTGATGTTGATATACCCCAGCCTCTGACCTGAGCATTCCTTCCTTTTCTCTCACTGTATGCTTCCTTTGCTATAGTTGAAATAATACATGCTTTGGAGTAAAATGGAGTGGGTTCAGATTCCATTTTCACCACTTATCAGCACTATGATCTCGAGCAAGGCTTCCCATATGAAAAATGGGACTAATAATATCGATTTTAATGACTGGATATGATGATTAAAGGAGATAATGCATATAAAGGGTTTCATTCAGTGGCTGACAGGGATGGGCACTCAGTGCATTTTCATTCTCTTCTTTCCCTCAGTGCCCTCTCTCCCCACTCCCTTTCCTGCCAAAATAACTTCTTATGGTTCACCTTACTTTTGGGGGTGTTGTAGATCCCAGGATTTGGAGTCAGCACTGGGTTGAGATCCTTGTTCTGTCACTTACCAGCCCTGTGACCCTGGGCTGGTTGCTCTGAACCTTGGTTTCCACATCTGTAATATGGTAATAGTTGTTCCACATCTCTAATCAATGTGAAGGAGGGGATAAATATTTACATATTTGACCCTTGAACAACATGGGGGTTAGGGGCGCCAACCCTCCGCATAGTGGGAAAACTGCATATAACTTATAGTCAGCCCTTTGGAGGCCCACAGTCCCTCCACATCTGCATTAACTAACCGCAGACATTACAGTACTGTCGTATTTACTCTTGAAAAAAATCTGTGTAGGGAATTCCCTGGCAGTCCAGTGGTTGAGACTCCGCGCTTTTGCTGCTGAGGACCCAACTTCGATCCCTGGTTGGGGAACTGGGATCCCACAAGCCGCGCAGCGCAGCCAAAAAAAAAAAAAAACAAAAAAACATTGTAAATCAATTATACTGCAATAAAAAAATAAATAAATTAAAAGCTTTAAAAAAAAGAAAAAAGTCTGTTTATAATTGGATGCACACTGTTCAAACCCATGTTGTTCAAGGGTCAACTGTATAAATATATATGCACACACACACATATATTTATATGAAAAGATGTTGGTTTAGTGCCTAGCACAGTACCTGGCATGTAGTAAGTGCTCAGTAGATGGTGTTATTATCCCATTTGCACCTATGGCTATGCCTGTCACACACAGATGCTCTCACACATCTCTCTCTCCCACCCCACACCCATCTCTTGTGCTCTAGACCTGTATTTTGCCAGCTGGCTGCGGAACATCTCTACCCTGATGTTTTGCAAATGGCTCAGACTCTTGTTCAAACTGAACTGTTTACTTTTCCCCAATACTTGCTCTTCATGTATTCTCTGTCTCAATTAAAGCATCACCATCCATTCAGGTGTGACTTTTTGGACTCTCTCTTTTCATCACTGCCTACCTCCTGTCAGTCATCTCTGACTTAATTCTGTAATTTGTCCTTTTCTAACTGTACTGCTTCAGTTTAGGCCTTCATCTTCTCTCACTTGAATTATTGCCTGGATGCTGCTCTTTCTGTCCCATGTTGTGCTGTGTCCAGAGTGACCTTTCTAAGATACACGTCTCACCGTTTCACTCTCCTGTTCCAAAACTCCATGCTTTCCTGTTGAAGCTCTTTAGGCTTTAAGTCTAAGTTCTGGTAGGTCTTGTGCTGACCTATTTCTCCATCATCATTGCCTGCCACTTACAGCTCTGCCCACACACTGATTTGTTAACTGGCTATTCCTCCAAGATACCATATGCCTTCAGGCTCTTCCTTTCTTTTTCTTTTGTTTCCTTTTTTTTTTTTTAATTACTGCTCACTAGGATACCCTTCTACTCTTCTCCAATTAGCAAATATCCTTAAAGAACCAGACAAATGTCTTCTTTCCTCTTGATCTTTCCCTGATAGCCTCATCCTTCCATCCTGTTGCTCCTTCTGTGCATAGATAGCATTTTTTAACACTTCGCCATTGTTGCAGTAATCATTTTGTATTAGAGTTATTTATATGCCTGTAATCAGTGGGCCTGGCGCAATGCCTGGCAATGTTGGTTGATTTGAATAAATGAATACATGAAATGACAGGGTCTGGAAGGATCTTGTGAGATGGGATCTAACCAGTTGAAATTTGTTAAAGGTAAATATGCGTCAAGAAGACCAGTTATACAAGAATGGAAATAGAGGAGACTGGCTTCACAGCAGAATGTGTTAAAAATTTTTAGGGGTTTGGTTGATAGCACTGAGTCAACTATGTGAGGTGGTAACAAAAAAAAGAAGGAGAAGAAGAGGAGGAGGAAGAAGGGGAAGAGAAGGAGAAAAGAATGTGAAATATCTTGTCTGTTTTTATAGCCAGAGTATTGTGTTTGGTTCTAGATATTATGGTTTTAGAGGGATTTAGACCAGAATAGCAATAATTCTTGAAACCATTTGTAAAAATAGACAAAATAAGATGATGAAGAAGAAAATAAACATGATGAAGAAGAAAAAAGGAGAAAGCACAAATATACAAAATAAGAAATGGCAGTGGAGAAGTAATCCTTGAAACAGAAAAAAACTGTAACAGTCTTTGCAGGTCTGTACAAATAAATTTTAAAACTTTGGTGAAATTGATAATTTCTGAGGGAAATTCTGATTACTAAAATTGATAGAAATGGAATATTTAAACAGACCAATTTCTGTAGATGAATTAGAGAACCTTAATAAGGAACTATTCCTCAAAAAAAGTACCAGGCAGAGATTATTTCACAGGGGAATTCTACCAAACCTCCACTCGTCAGACAGGCCCAGTGCGCTACAGATAATGTCAGAGGATTGAAAATAAGGAGAAACTTTCTGCTTCATTTTATGAATATATCTACATGGTAGTGCAAAAAAGAAAACTACAGACTAATGTTACTTGTGAATACCCATGAAAAAGTACAACAAATATAGTACTAATATAGCACTAGTAAATATTTTATTAGCGAACAAAATTCAACACCACACTAAAAATGTAATTATTATGATCAAGTAGGATTAACTCCAGGAATGCAAGGTAGGTTCATTATTAGGAAATCCACATATACCATATTAGATCTCAGGAAAAATAATCATAGAATTATCTCCATAAATGCTGACAAAACTTTCATCAAAATTTAACATCCGTTCCTTATAAAACCACTCAAGAAAATAAGACTTGCTTGGTAACAGCATTGAGATGTGGTTCGAGATTCACTCTGGGATCGCTATCATGGCCATGTGCTTGTTCATCCTGCGAAAGGCCACTGCGCACATCCACAGGTTCACTAACAGGGGCAAGGAAAAAATGGTTGCCCATTATTCGTATCAGTGGAACTTGATGGAAAGAGATAGGCGCATCTCTGGAGTTAATCGTTACTATGTGTTAAAGGGTTTGGAGAACACTGATTAAGGAAGCATTTTCCTGATGGATGAAAAATAACTCAGTTATGCTCGTCTACCCCTGCTAGAAGGTTATGCAGTGTATTGTGTAGCATGCGCTGTATTTTATAGTGTGTGATAAAAATAAAACAAAAAAGTAGGGACTTCCCTGGTGGTGCAGTGATTAAGAATCCGCCTGCCAATGCAGGGGACGTGAGTTCCAGCCCTGGTCTGGGAAGATCCCACGTGCCGCGGAGCAACTAAGCCCATGCGCCACAACTACGGGGCCTGCGCCCTAGAACCCGCGAGCCACAACTACTGAGCCCACATGTCACAACTACTGAAGCCCATGCACCTAGAGCCCGTGCTCCGCAACAAGAAGCTAGAAGCTCATGCACCACAAAGAGAACCTTGCGCACCACAATGAAGAGGAGCCCCCGCGCGCAGCAACAAAGACCCAACGCAGCCAAAAATAAATAAACAAACAAACAAAACCCCAAAAAAGTCGGGAAAAAAAAGAAAAGAATACTTGATGGATTCTTTCTTAACATGATAAAAAAAAAAAAAAATATATATATATATATATATATATATATATATATATATATATATATATATATATATACCTTATTCCTAAAAACCAGTCACTTTCTAAATTGGGAAACACTACAAGTATTTTCTCTAAGCCCCAAAACAGGGAAGGATGCCCACTATCTCCACTGCTGGTCAACATTGTACCAGGGGTATTTAGAAATTGATTAGAGGCACAAGGCTTAGTAAAGAAGTAAAACTATTTCTTTTTGTAGATGATGTGACAGTAATCCTGGAAATCATTGAGAATTATTGATAAAACTCAAACAATAGAAGATGAGGTAACAGGATATAAAATTAACCTACAGCTTTCACATACACAAAGAGTAACCAATTACAGAAAGTAACGGTAGAGAAAACCACATTTATAATCACAATAAAGAAGAATTGAATACTTAGAAATGAACTTAACAGGAAATGTATAAAACCTACAAGAGGAAACCTTTAAGACACTCCTGAAAGACACATTTGAACAAATGGAAAGACACCCCCTATTCTTGAATAGGGTGATTCAACATCATAAAGGTAACAGTTCTGCCTATGTCAGTTTATAAATTTAATATAATCCCAATAAAAATTCTGACAGGCTTTACGGAAGTTCGTATGGAGAAATAACTTTGCAAGAATAGGCAAGAAAACATTAAAAAGAGAAAAATTTCAGGGGGGAGGGACTAGTTGTACCAGATATTAAAATATATTATAAAGCCTCTACAAATAAAACATTTTGGTACTGGTGCATGAATAAACAAATATACAAGTGATATAGAATACGAAGTCCAGAAATAGACCCAAACTATGGAAATTTAGTATATGATAAAGGTGGCATCTCAAATCCCTGGGGTAAAGAGTGACTTTTTAGTAAATGGTGCTGGAACAACTGGGTAGCCATTTGAAAAAAGATAAATTGTATCTATATCTCATATCATACACAAGAATAAATTCCAAATGGATCAGGGATCTAAATGTAAACAATTTTGAAACCGTATGAGAACTAGAAAAAAGCAGAGGTGAATTCTTCTTTCACCTCAGTGTAGGGAAAGGCTTTCTGACCATGACTCAAAATTCAGAGGCAATAAAATAAAATATCAGTAAATTTGATTATATAAAAATGAAAACCTTTTCATGGCCAAAAAACTACCATAAACCAAGTCAAAAGATGACTGACAAACTGGGAAATCTCTGCAACATATGTCAAAGACAAAAGGGTAACATTCCTAATATATAAAGAACTCTTAAAAATGGAGGCACAAAGGACCAAAAACTTTGATAGAAAAATGGGAAAGAGATGTGAACAGACAATTCATGTAGATATAAAAAAGATATAAAAGATAAGAATATAAAATGAATTCTTAAACCTACCAAAGGAGGTTCAAACTCATAACTAAAGAAATGAAGATTAAAACAGCACTGAGATACAATTTCTCACCTATCTATCACACTGGCAAAAATTTAAAAGTATGACAACATGTTCTGTTGGCGAGGCTGTGGGAAAATGCACTCTCATGCATTGCTGTTGGGAATGCAAATGGATACAATGCTTTTGGCAGGGATTTTGGCAATATCTAATAAAGTTATCTACTTAGTGTGCCTTTTTACCTAGCAATCTTCTTTGAATCTACCCTGAAAATAGACCTCCATCAACATGAAAATACGCATGCATAAGGTTACTCATTGCTGCAGTGTTTCTAATTGCAAAATATTGGAAAAAACCTGAATGCCCATATGTAGAAGAGTGGTTGAATAAATTATGATATAGCCACATAGTGGAGTACTATGTAGCTGTAAAATAAGGACGATCTCTAGACCATTATGGGGTGATTTCCAGAATATATTAAGTGAATATTAATTGAAGTGAAGTGAAAAGTGCAGGTGTAAAAAGAATATCAATACTATGCTGTTTTTCACATAAGAAGGAAAGGGAAATAAGAAAATATACATCTCTTTTTTAATCCAGATAACATAGGACGAATCCGATTGGTTACCTACAGGGGAGGATAGGAATGGGGTGGAAAGAATGGAGAAAAGGGAATGGAGTAGAAAGAATGATGGAGGAGTGATACTTCTGAATATATGTTTTTATATAGCTCTGACTTTTAGAATCATGGTAATCTTTCTCCTACCCCAAAAATAAAAAATTAAAATCCACCAAAACGTGAGGAGAATCCAAAATGGACTGTAAATTGTAAGAAATGTACCTAACCATATTGCAGTTAGTAACATAACCACACTGAAGGTGGTGGAAAGAAAAGAACTAACCTAAGTCACTTCGGAATCAGTATTTTGAGTGTGCACTGTAAGGCCAAAGACAAAAAGAACTACATACAAATATTATGTTCTGGTTAATAAATTTGTTTTTCACAAGGTATGGATTAGAGAGTCAAACTATTTGATGTGTTTTCTAGGACTGTGGAAATGTTGGTAAATATATTGTGAATAGAGTCAGATTTCTCACTGTGGGAGAAAGGAGTTACATATAAGGAAAAGGGAAAAGAGAGATGAACCCTGTGGTGTTGGGCTGGAGGCAGGATCAGGATAATTCATGGTATGTCTCTCCATCTGTCTGTCAAGATAAGTAGATACAGATATGTGTTTATGTGTGTATACATACACATATTTCCTACTCTACTACCGAGAGGGCCCAGAATGTCACCCAAGTAGAATGAGTACACCTCATGCCCAAAGTTTGGATTCTAAAAACTATTCTCCAATAAAAGGAGCCAGAATTGTTTTCTTTTGAGAAATAGCTGATTACAGAGCTGGGGCAGAGAAAATACAAGATGAGGGGACTCTTTTAAAAATACAGGTTCTAATTCATTAGGGCTGGGGCACTGTTTGAGAGTCTGCATTTCCATTTTATTTATTTATTTATTTTTTAGAAATTGGGGACCCAATTCAAGGGTCCCGCTATTCTTTTTTAAAATTAATTAATTAATTTATTTATTTATTGGCTGTGTTGGGTCTTCGTTGCTGTGCGCGGTCTTTCTCTAGTTGTGGCGAGTGGGGGCTACTCTTCGTTGCGGTGCGCGGGTTTCTCATTGTCCTGACTTCTCTTCTTGTGGAGCACGGTCTCTAGGCACGCAGGCTTCAGTAGCTGTGGCATGTGGGCTCAGTAGTTGTGGCTTACGGGCTCTAGAGAGCAGGCTCAGTAGTTGTGGCGCACGGGCTTAGTTGCTCCGCGGCATGTGGGATCTTCCCGGACAAGGGCTCGAACCCCTGTCTCCTGCATTGGCAGGCGGATTCTTAACCACTGCACCACCAGGGAAGCCCTCCATTTTATTTTATTTTTATTTTTATTTTTTTTTTTTAATTTATTTTTGGCTGTATTGGGACTTCGTTGCTGCGCGTGGGCTTTCTCTAGTTGCAGTGAGCGGGGGCTACTCTTCATTGCGATGCGCGGGCTTCTCATTGTGGTGGCTTCTCTTGCTGCGGAGCACGGACTGTGGGCGCACGGGCTTCAGTAGTTGTGGCACGTGGGCTCAGTAGTTGTGGCTCACTGGTTTAGTTGCTCCACGGCATGTGGGATCTTTCTGGACCAGGACTCGAACCCGTGTCCCCTGCATTGGCAGGCGGATTCTTAACCACTGTGCCACCAAGGAAGCCCTTATTTTATTTTATTTTATTCTATTCTATTTGAAGTGTAGTTGTTTTGAAGTGTAGTTGATTTACAATGTTTTACGGGAGTGCATTTCTAACAGGCTCCTGGGTGATGCTGATGCTGCTCGTCTGAGGAGCACACTTTGATTAGTAGACAACTACTTACTGTAGATTATTACACAAGAGACTCAAACATTGGATGTGGTGGAAGAAGTGACTTCCATTCTAAGAGTTTTGGTGGGGTCATTTAAACCTCCGGGATGCGTTAATTTAGGTGGCAGTGTGGTAGAATGTAGAGTGGAAGGAGCACTGGCTTGGGAGTCAGGGTGAATTTCATATGGTTTACAATCTGGGTGGCCTTGAACAATTTATTTCACCTTTTTTGAGCCTCAGTTTCCAGTTAGCAAAATAGATACAGTAAAATATCCCTAGCAGATTAGCATTAGAGAAAATGTGTTTAAGGACCTAGCATAGCTCTTGACACAGAGTAGGTGTTCAGAAAAGTGGTGACAATTATTATGCTGTAGAATCCTCTTTATTGGAAGACCAGAGCTGTGATTAATGTGCATGAACATTACTGTTTGGAACCTCAAAGTAGTTTTGCATCAGAGACAACTTACTTTTATTCATTGGCCAAAAGAAGGCTATGGTTACTTAAGTAAAATCGTCTTGGCCTGATGAAAAATACTTGTTCTTGTCTGCCCTTGCATAGTTAACTTTTACAATCATTTTAAGTCTTGGCCTGATGAAATGTGACAGATGATTCACTGATTCAAACAGATATTTGTTGAGCACCTGTTACTCTGAGTCCAACAATCTTGAACTCTTACAACTTCCTGCATAGAGCGTAGTTCAGACCTGAGCTCCTTTTGAGCTCACTGCCCTCTCTGCCTCCTCTCCTCCTTCAGGAACCCCTCTACCGCCGAGCACGGGCTTCAGATCGGGCTAATACTCTCTTAGCACCTTGTACACCCCTGTCATAGTGCTTGTCTCTACCAGCCTGCAAGCTTCTCTTCCTCTCCCTCTCTTCTCGTTTTCTTCCTGCAAACTTCTTGAAGGCATAACGCTCTTTGTAGCCCCATAGCAGAACAGTGCCTGCACTCAACTTGTTGAACTGATTGCTTGACACAGGACATCCTCAAGGAGATCGGAGTCTGAGGTGTGTGGGAGGGTCAGGGAAGGCTTCCTGGAAAAGGTGATACTTGAGCTGAGATTTAAGAGGAGATGGCAAGCAGGGGGAGGTAGCGTGGCTGGAAAACATGGCGTGTTTGGGGCACTGCACATGGTTTGGATGAACTGAAACATGGGGGGCAAAAGTGGGGGAAGGGAGTGAGTGAAGCTGGAGAAGAGGTAAGGGCCAGCACATGACAGACTTAAATGCAGCTGAGGAGATTGGGTTTTATCTTGAGGATAATGAGAAGCCAGTGAAGGATTTTAAGCAGGAATGTGTGGAGGGTGGGTCGAGGGTGAGATTTGATACAGAGAGTTGTACATAAGCCTGGTAACCTGACCCAGCTGTTACCCATAATGCCTTTCTGGCCCGGAGCAGAGTGGTTTGCTATGGAAGGGCCCTTTGCCTGGCCTGCCTCACACAGTGTTTTGGCTGTACAGTGGGAGCAGACCTGGACAGGAGTCTGGCCCATGTTAAGGCATAAGGTGCAGCCGCCTCTATTCTGCAGAGTGAGTTGAATAGCAAGAGGCCCTTGGTAAATGCTTGGACCACCTTTACTGGGTTTCCTTACCAGGTCTGCCAGGTCCTAGCTATGGGGACATTAGAGAAGTTGCACCTCATCCATAGAATGGAGATGATACCGACCCTTCAGTGCTTTTGTGAGAACTGAATTAGATAATGATAATGAAAATAATAATGACCATTTAGTAAGCATCAACTGTGGGGCAGGCTGTGTTCCAGGTACATTACTAACTCATTAAAACATATATAGGGGCTTCCCTGGTGGCGCAGTGGTTAAGAATCCACTTGCCAATGCAGGGGACACGGGTTCGAGCCCTGGTCTGGGAAGATCCCACATGCCGCGGAGCAACTAAGCCCGTGCGCCACAACTACTGAGCCTGTGCTGTAGAGCCCACGAGCCATGACTCCTGAGCCTGCGTGCTGCAACTACTGAAGCCCGAGCACCTAGAGCCCATGCTCTGCAGCAGGAGAAGCCACCGCAATGAGAAGCCCGCGCCCACCGCAACTAGAGAAAGCCCACGTGCAGCAACGAAGACTCAACGCAGCCAAAAATAAAATAAATAAATAAGTAAATTTATTTTAAAAAACATATATAAAACATCAAAAATAGTGTTTAGTTCATGGTAGGTACTCAGTAAATATCATTCCTCCCCCCACCTTCTGCTGATCATTGCACTTCCTATAGTTTGTCAGTAGCTGATAGATTATTGCCTTAGCACTACCTTCCAAAGGACTTCATTTATTCCCACAAATCAACATAGAGAAAGAAAATAGTGAAGATTTCATTTAAGCCCAGGATGCAGCCAGTGAGTAATTTCCAACATCATTTCATTAAGGAAGTACTTGGGGCTTGGAAATCAACTGTACTTTAACCAAATTATAGTTTAATACTGTTAGCCTTTGACCTTAATTTTTAGGTTCAGGGTCTTGGGCTTCTACAGAAATCAGACAGAACTGCTGCCTGTATTAAGACATTGTTCATGTGCTATTTTGATATTTAGTGCCCATCTTCAGACCAGATAATCAGAATAAACACCTGAATGCAAGCTGTGTTTAAAATGGAATATGTAAGGTTGTCTAAGCGTTGGGATGAGTTATGTGTCCTACCTGAGTCTGACGGGTTTCTGATGGTACTGGGCCATAGCTTTGTCTGAAAATAAATGAAAGCTCCCTCCATCCGCAACCCCAGTCTTCAGGAACACTGCTCGTCATAGCCTTTCTTTTTCTTTCTTTGTGCAGGTTTCAGGTAACTAGATCCTCTTTGACAATATAAAGCATGGATTAAAACTATCTCCGTAGCAATCCCAGGATTATAGGCTCAGGAGAATAAACCTTGGATTGGGTTCAGTTAAGTCTCATTGTAAAGAAAGCAGCTATGGGAGAGGCATTTCTGAGCTTAGTTTCTGTTGATTCCTGGTTCCCCAAGATCAATTCTTAGGAGTGTCACAGTTCATTGTGCATACAGGACATGAGTGATTGTTCCTGAGAAGCATCATGGGTTGCTGGCAGCAGTGGTTACACTTGAAAACTGGCTGTGGTTCTGGCCCAGCCTTTATCCCTGGTCAACAGAGCAAAACTCAAGGAAAGCAGGAGTCATAGTCACTGAAACACTCATCTGCGTACCTGTGTCCACATTGCCACCCAAGTCAGAGGTTAGCTTATCCCTGGAGACTAGCATAAAACTAGAGAATTTTAGAACATACTCCATGTCTGACCTTCTTTCTTTCTTTCCTTAAAAGCTTCTCCTCCTCCCTCTGGATATAGATTGCCCGATCTCAAATGCTGCCTTAAAGGGTGCAGGGTAGAGGATAAGAGTAATATGCAACTTCTCCCTTATTTCCACCTTTCATTTTCCAGCAACAGCTGCAGGCATATGTGGCCTGGGTGAACGCACAGCTGAAGAAGAGACCAACAGTGAAGCCTGTGCAGGACCTGCGACAGGATCTCCGGGATGGGGTGATCCTGGCGTATCTCATCGAGATTGTAGGTCAGTTGGCCCTGGACTCCGATGCTAACGTAAACCAGAACATGGCCTCTTTTATCCTCCATATGCCCTTCAGAGCAGATTGCTTCTTCTTTAAAATAAATGTAAATGGGACTTCCCTGGTGGTCCAGTGGTTAAGAGTCTGCGCTTCCACTGCACGAGGCACAGGTTCGATCCCTGGTCGGGGAACTAAGATCCCGCATACTGCGGCCAAAAAAAATTTTTTTTTTAAATTTTATTTATTTATTTATTTATGGCTGTGTTGGGTCTTCGTTTCTGTGCAAGGGCTTTCTCTAGTTGCAGCAAGCGGGGGCCACTCTTCATCGCGGTGCGCGGGCCTCTCACTGTCGCGGCCTCTCTTGTTGCGGAGCACAGGCTCCAGACGCGCAGGCTCAGTAGTTGTGGCTCACGGGCCCAGTTGCTCCGTGGCATGTGGGATCCTCCCAGACCAGGGCTCGAACCCCGCATTGGCAGGCAGACTCTCAACCACTGCGCCACCAGGGAAGCCCCAAAATTTTTTTAGAAAATAAATGAATAAAATAAATGGAAATGGAAGTAGAGAAGACTTAAGATACCCGCCCAAGGTTATTTTATTGATTTATTGTCAACAAACACTGTGTTCCAGGTGCCGTGTTAAGCTTTGGGAATATGATGATGAGCACAGTCTAGGCTCTCAAGAGTCTCCCAATCTAGTTGGAAAGACTGGAAAGTGAAGTCACTTCCATTAATGTACTTAGTATTCTGATGGGGCAAGTGCAGATAGGAGCACATGGGGGGACACCCAACCCAGTCTTAGGGGTTGAGGGATGGCTTTCCAGAAGATTTGATGTCTAGACTGAGGCTGGAAAAGGAAGCGGTAGCCAGGCAAATAGAAGGTGTGTTAGCAGCAAAAGGACCCCTCTACGGTATTCACTACCATGATGCTTCCCAAGAGACCTTGTTTTCTTGAAGCCCCAGAGTTGTTGCCGGTCATTCTTATTAGATGGTGTCATAACCTTATTTCCATAGCATTTGTCTCTAGCTCTGTTATTATTTCTCTCACCAAAAGGTAATTATTTACTATCTATTTCTCCTGTATAGACTGAGCTCTTTAAGAGCGGTACAGTATAATTTTTTTTCTGTTTCTACAACGCCTAACCAAGTGCCAGACACACAGTAGGTGCTCAAACGTTCATTGTCATGTAAGTAAGCTTACCTTGCTTAGAGTCTTTGAGGGATGTGGGGTTTGCAAGTGGTATATAAGAAGTCAGGTTTGCAACAGGCAGCCTGTCCATGAATACCTCATTCAGACAGCTCATGGATTCATTAGAGTATTCACTTATAGTGATAGTAACCATGGTAATAGTAATAGCAGCTACTATTTATTGAACACTATCTCATTTAATTTCATTTGATTATCAACCTTTGAGAAACATAATAGCCCCATTTTCAGGAAACAAACTTAAAAGAGAATTTATAAAAATAAGTAAATTCATTGAGTACTTTATATATATATGTATATGTATATGCATATATCAAGCATCCTGCTGAGCATGCTGCTTTGATGGATTTATTATATGGATATGACGTAAGTACGATTTCACCCATTTTATAGGATTTAGAAAGGTTAAGCAACTTTACATGTCACATAACTGTAAGTGGCAAAGCAGAGATACAAACCTAGATCTGCTTTAATTCCAAAGCTCATTTTAAACATTTAATTTTTCATTCATTTGAATAGATTATACTGGAAATATAATCAGTTAGAAAATCCAGACAACACAAGAGGATATAAAGTCGAAAGCCATTTTTCCACCTCTGTCCCCCTGCCAGCTACCTGCTCTTTCTAGAGGCAACCAGTGTTAGCAGTTTCTTGCTTTTATTTCCCAGAGGTATTCTATGCATATAACAAGCAATATGAATATGTATTCTTGTTTTCCCCAAACCCAGGTTCTTAAATGCTGCGTTCTGTTGTGACTTGGCTACATAGAAAAATTCACAGAATTCACTGCCTTATTTCCCATTCTTTCTTTAGCCAGCCCTCACTGGGCTTTTGATACCACTACTCCCCTGAAACTGCTCTCCTCAAGGCCACAACCTCTGCCTTGTCAAATCCAGTGGCCAGGCCTCAGTCCTCGCTGTATTCAACTTAGCAGAACCTGACACAGTGGATCACTCCCTCCTCCTCCAAACACCTTCTCCCCTTGGTCTCCAGGACCCTGTGGTTTCGAGTTTTCCTCCTTCCTCACTGGCCTCTCCTGTTTGCTTTGCTGGCTTTCTCCTCCTTCCTGACCTCTAAATGTTGAAGTTCTCCTTAGAGGCTTAGACCTTAGTCCTTGTCTATTCTCTATCCCTAAGTGAGCTCTTCCCAAATTTGTATCTTTAGCCCTAAGCTTTTCTAGCCCTAGCTAGCCCTAAGTTCTAGACATGAATATCAACTTCCTGTTCAACATCTCTGCTTGGATGTCTAAAATGCAGCTCTCGGGAATTCCCTGGCGGTCCAGTGGTTAGGACTCGGTGCTTTCACTGATGAGGGCCTGGGTTCAATCTCTGGTTGGGCCAAAAAAAAAAAAATGCAGCTCTCACTTCATGTGTTGTAATCAGAACTTTTCCTTCTCCCCACTGATTCCTCTATCCTCCGAGATTCTTCATCTGACACATCACAGTACCATTCACCCAGCTGTTAAAGCAGAACACTTAGAAGTTGTCTTTTATTATTCTCTTTTCCTCATATATCATATCCAGTCCTTCACATGTGCTGTGTGCTTTATATTAAAAATGTACCCAGGAGCTTTGCTCAGGTGTGGGTCTGGACCCTTGCGTAGTCTCGATGTGCAACCGATCCCAGATTAAGATGGAGCAGGGAGCCAAGGGCCTGAGCCGGTGGCATGTGGCTCCACACCAGTTCACAAAGGAGACTGAGAAGTCAATGTCCATCTTGGACGTGTCTTCATCTCCTGGAAGCAGTGGAGTGCACACCTCTTGGAACCATGGCCCATCAGGTTTTCAACACGTCCCTCAGTGCACAGAGCTGGAGAGGATCCCCTTGGTCTCTGCTGAGGCACCCAGGCAGAATGCCAGTGAAATGGGGCCACAGTTCAGTATGTTGCTGCCTGACCACAGTGTGAGCCCCCAAGTGGCTTTCACTCCTTCCCAGATGATTTACTCAGGGAATGTCTCCTTCCCAGCCAGGAATGATGATTTTTCAGGGGCCCCAAGCAATGCCCTTAGGAGAGCCCAGTATTCCAGGGGTGGTCACGACCTTTGGTGGGAATCTAAGGATGCCCCCCAATGGGCTGCCAGTCTCACCTGCCAGTGGAATCCCAATGATGTCCCACATCAGAATGCGAACAATGCCTTATTCTGGCCTCCCAACAGTAACTTCTAACAGAGACCCTTTAACACCTAAAACATTATTGTATCCAACCATGCCTTCCACTGAGGCCCAGGCAATGCTCCCCTCTTTGGCTCAGATGTTGCAGTCTAGAAACCCCACAACTTTGGGATGCCCCCAGCTGGATCCCATTATTGCTGGCTTTGGAATCCCAGGGCTCTTTTGTGAGCCAGCCAGTCTCCCAGGAAGACCCCTTCCTACCTAAGTAGTCTTTACCTGCTCCACGGAGAGCAGAGCAGTATTCCGGGGCCCAGGAAAGGGCTCCCAGGAGGAGATCCCCAGCTTCAAGGCCTTACCGCTGCAACTGTGAGAAAAGCTTATACTAAGGGCTCCCACCTCGTGAGTCACCAACGCAGACACACAGGTGAAAGGCCCTGTAAATGCATGTGGGAAGCCTGTACTTGGTCCTTCTTCCGATCTGATGAAGTTGGAAGACATTCTCGGATACACACCAAATACCGACCACATAAATGTGACCAGTGCAGCCGACAATTCATGAGATCTGATCATCTCAGGCAACACCAAAGGACTCATATGCGGATGCCAACATCCCCAGACCCACCGGCTGACAGTGGACATATGGCTGGTCCTCCTCCGGCTCCTGGTCTTTAGGTCAATCTGCTCTTCCCCTCATTTTGACCTTTCCGCCCAGATCCTGCCTGCCTCTGACCAGCTAGTCTCTTTGGTAGGTGTAGGCTTTGATGAAGACAGAAAGATTATGAGGCAGTGTTGAAGCCCATGTGAGCTCTGGATCTAGTCAGAGCTCAAAAACTGTCTTGGATGTCCTCATATCTCTGGGGCCACCTACTTTTGTGCCAAGTTCAGCCACATGGGAAGATGGAGCAAAGTAGAGATTGGGAGCTTTATAAAAAGCTCTTTATCTTACGTCATTCCCAGCTTGAAACCCTTTAGCGACTCTCCTTTGCCTGCTGCATAAAATCCAACTTCCTTATCTTGGTCTTTGACAGTTTCCAGAGCCAAGACTATGTTCAAATCCTGAATTTACCACTTACTAGCTATGTGACCTTGGGAAAGGTCTTTGATCATTATGCCAGGTTCCCTCTTCTGGTAAAAGAAAAACAGTGTTGGACTGTCGTGAACACATCTTATGTACAAAACCAGATTCTCTCCGGCACTCACCAGCCGCATACCCAGAGTTTGTCTCCTCCCATCATTTCCAGACTTGGATGGAATGACCGCACAGGACATGGGATCTGGTATCTCAAGTAGCCACTAGCAACCCAGGAGTGTGGAAGAGTTAGTGCTCCTGGGGTAACATTTGACTAATGGGAGATGGGAGAAATCCAGGTGATAAATTCTCTCTTCTTCCCTCCCTTCCCTGAACTGGTGCAAGATACCATTTCTCCCACTGGGGAGACCTCCCAAGTAGCCAGTGGACACAGCTTTTGTGCCTCTTCGAGGCTTGTCATGAAGCAGACTCAACCTGCTATCACCTGGCATTACCTCCTGTTCTTCCTTGTGTTGAGTCCCTTTTCTTACTCTCAATGCCCTGTAATCACCCATATAAACATTGGTACTTTAAAAAATTAATTAATAAATTAATTAAAAATTTTTTAAAAATGTACCCAGTATCTGACTTCTCCCCTCCCAGCTTCTTCCCAAACCATCATTATATCTTGCTTGATTGTTTTCACTTCCTTTCTAACTAATCTCCCTATTTCCTCTTCACATAATCTATGTCCACACAGAGTCAATTTTTAAAAACATAAATCAGATCATGTAACTCCCTTACCTCAAACCCTCCGTTGGCTGTCCATTACACATAGAATAAAATTCAAGGTCTTTCCTCTTTTCCTCTGGTCCCTAAAGCTCCACATGACCTGGCCTTGCTTACCTCTCCACCTTACCCTAGGACTCGACTCCTCACTCTCTCCACTCCAGCCCTATGGTCTTGTTGCTGTTCCTCAGATAAGCTGACCTCATTCCCACCTTGGGGCTGGGATCTGTGGATTCTCAGCCTGGAATGCTTCCTCCGCAAATCTTAACCTCTCTTACTTTATTCAAGCCTCTGCCCAAATGTGTTATCAGAGAGACCGTGATCATTCTTCTTTGTCTTTCCTCATAGTACTTATCACTACCCGAAATTATATTGAAGATTTATCTGTTATCTTGGTCATCTGTCATCCCTACAGATATAAACTCTGTGATGGAAGGAAAGACAAAGTCTTGGTCATTGCTGTTTCTCTGGTGCTTAGGACAGGGCCTGGCACACAGTGGGTGCTCGATGAATATTTGTTGAATGAAAAAATGTACGCACAGCAACTTCACAGGCCCCTGGGAATAAATTTGAAAATTTGAAAGCCCTGCAAAAGGCTTTCATTTTCCTATTCCCCATCCAAATTACAAACACCAAGGCCTAACTCACTTGCATATTTATAGATAATCTTAGTGTTTACATCAAATATTCTCTTTCTCTGTGTGTGGCTACTATGAAACTGTGATAGTACTGCTCCCCGTAACTTCATATATTTTCTTTATTCTAACAGCAGGAGAAAAGCTGAGTGGTGTACAGCTGAGTCCCAGTAACCAGCAGGAGATGAAGAATAATGTGGAGAAAGTGTTACAGTTTGTAGCCTCCAAAAAGATTCGTATGCACCAGACTTCAGCTAAAGGTCAGTGCTTCATCCTGTCCACGGTGGGTGGGTACACTCATCTTTACCTGGTGATTGTCACCCTCAGAAGAACTATCTGTTGTGTAGCTGAGGGTTCCAAGTAGACTCGAGTAGGATTAGGCCCACGACCTCGTATCATTTTTCCATAAAGAAAGTTATCCTCTTGGGACAGAGTGATTATCAAAATCCAAGTGCTTTGGAAACCTGGGTGAAGATAGAAGTTCTCTATTCATTTTAACTGAGTAAAGTTTTGCTTGAGTGTGTGTAGGAAGATTAACAGAAAAGAAATTATAAAATTGTGATATTAATTTTAGAATGTCTTGTTTAAGTTATCAAAAATGAAGATAGATTATGTTTTTTGAGTTTTTTGAGCCACATGGCCAGAAGAGGACACCTCTTAATCCAGTTTGAGCCCAGGCTGCAGGGAAGAAATGGTGTAGGTGTCCTCAGAAAGCACAGGCTCCCAGGTCCTCTCACTGTTTCTGTAGAACTGATTATAATCTGGTTCTGTTTCAGCTTCAGTTTCTGGGCCTGATTGCCTGTGGCTCTGATGAGAATGGGGGCAGGAGGGAGCCCTCCTTTCGTGTGTTATTAGTGTTCTCTGTGTTGGGCTCATTCAGGCGGGGCAGATACTGACCATTGAGAGTGCCTGTAGAAGGTATCAATCAAACCTTTTGGAAGGCTTGCATATTTAAAAGGCTATGAAACTAAAAAATAGAATTTTACCTATTTCCTTATGTTAACCAGACCTATTATATTTTTTTCTGCCTGCATTTCTCTTTTTTTCTAGGACAAAATTTAGAATGCCATAATATCTCTAATCTGGGCCCCATGAGGAGTGGGCTTGGGGATCTGGCCCATTAAAGTCGGCTATTTTGAGGGAACACTGCCGTTCAGGGCATCATTGTCTTTTACCTGGAGAAGTGCAACAACTTCCTAATTAGTCCCACTGCATCCATTTCTGCCCCCCTCCCCTCTGCTCTCCACACCGCAGCCAGAATGATCTTTCTAAGAGTATATATGCTCATGCCATTCCTCTGCATCTGAGGGCCCTTAGGAGAAAATCCAGAGTCCTTCCTCTGGCTTACCATGCCCTTTCTGACCTGACCTCCAGTTCATCCTCCTCCATCTTTCACCCTCTCCCCCTGAACTCTGAGCTCTGGCTATGCTGAACTGCTTTCTGTTCCTCTTCCACAGCGTGTGCCATAGAAATATAATGTGAGTCTCATACATGACTTGAATGTGTCTAATAGCCACGGTTAAAAAAAAAAAAGAAAACGAAATGGTTGAAAATAATTTTAATAATATATTTTACTTAACCCAACATATCCAAAGTATTATCAGCTCAACATATAATCAGTGTAAAAAACTATTAATGAGACATTTTACATTCTATTTTTTGTACTAAGTCTCATGAGATTTTTCATTCTATTTTTGTGTGTGTGCTAGGTTAGTACTAGCACATTTCAGTTCAGACTACAGCTACCTTTTAAGTGCTCAATAGCCACATGTGGCTAGTGGCTCCCATACTGGATGGCGCAGTTCGGGTGTGTCGTGCTGTCTCACCTCTAGACCTTCATGCCTGCTGTTCCCTCTTCTTGGAATACTCTTTGCCTTCCCTTCCCTCATCTGGTAAACCATTATTGGTCAGTCACGTCTCAGTTTAGAACTCACTTCCTCTGGGAATCCTTCCCTGAGCCCTCTAGACTAGACAAGATGCTTCTACTCTGAGCTCCCAAAGAATCCTGTACTTCTTCTCTCATACGTTATTTGTTTGTTTATTTATTTATTTATGTATGGCTGTGTTGGGTCTTCGTTTCTGTGCGAGGGCTTTCTCCAGTTGCAGCAAGCGGGGGCCACTCTTCATCGCGGTGCGCAGGCCTCTCACTGTCGCGGCCTCTCTTGTTGCGGAGCACAGGCTCCAGACGCGCAGGCTCAGTAATTGTGGTGCACGGGCCCAGTTGCTCCGTGGCATGTGGGATCTTCCCAGACCAGGGCTTGAACCCGTGTCCCCTGCATTGGCAGGCAGATTCTCAACCACTGCGCCACCAGGGAAGCCCTCTCATACGTTATTGTACTTTATTGTAATTGCTTTCAAATACTCTGTCTCCCTGTTGAACACAGAGAGCTTGATTGCCTTGCTTACCTGCTCACTAGCAAATATGTAGTAACTGAATGAGTCCTCAGCTCTTTGCCTCTCTCTTAGGACCTCTCGGTCTGTTCCGATCCTCAGATATCGTGGAAGGCAACCTGAAGTCTATCATGAGGCTGGTCCTGGCCTTGGCAGCTCATTTCAAACCGGGCTCCAGCAGGACAGTGAGCCAAGGACAGGACGCCAGAGCCCCTCTGCAGAGTCACCAGCCACACTGTGCCACTGCTGTGGCCCAGGGAGCAGCTGCCGCCCTAGCTGATGTGTGTCACGACATGTCACGGTCAGGGCGGGATGTCTTTCGATACAGACAGAGGTAAGGATGGAAATCTGGGGATGGGAGCTCAACCCACTCTGATATTTCTTCCCTTAAATGATATAGTGCAGTAAATGGAAATATCACCTAAACAGCCCACATTGCAGAAAAGAGCATGGAGTGGAGGTTGGAGAGGGCGCTCCAAAAGAGAAAAAAGGCCCTTTCTTTTAGAGATGTTTATTTTGCCTTTAGTAGAAAGTAAAGGAATCATATATGTAATTTTTTGCTTTGGTGCACAGAGTTTTGTTTTATTTTATTTTTTAAAATATTCATTTATTTATTTATTTGGCTGCATCTGGTCTTAGTTGCGGCATGAGGGATCTTTTAGTTGCGGCGCGTGGACTCTTGGTTGCAGCCTGCAGGCTTCTCTCTGGTTGTGGCGTGCAGGCTCTAGAGCGCATGGACTTAGTTGCCTCGCGGCATGTGTGATCTTAGTTCCCTGACCAGGGATCGAACCCATGTCCCCTGCATTGGAAGGTGGATTCTTAACCACTGGACCACCAGGGAAGTCCCCAGAGTTTTAAATATGTGCCTTTGGCACAGTGTGTTTTCTGCACTGGGAGATATATGTGGGAGCAACATCCCGATTCATCCCTGAGTCTCCCCCTGGAGTGTATCCTAAAGGGCGGGCTGTCCTAGAGAGTCATGGCAGGAAACGCTTTGTGGGTTGTGCGTCTGCTGAGAGGGAACACGACTCTGAGGTGTTGCAGAGATTGGTGAAATTACTGGTTTTTTGTATCTGCCTTTCTTACTAGGTTTCAAGTGTCCTTAAGGCAGGGGCTTTGCCTTATTCATCTTTTTTCCCATAGTGCTCCCAAAGTGGTGTCTATCAGTACTTGTTGGGTTGACCTGAAGGACTGACACCTTCTCCTTTGCTGGCGCCCTCTGCCTTTAGGAACAGCAGCGTGGATGAGGAGATTGAGAATCCATGCTGGAGCGTGCGAGCCCTGGTGCAGCAGTATGAAGGGCAGCAAAGGTCCCCGTCCGGGTCCAGCTGCTCCAGGTAACTGTGGCCTCAGATTCTTCACCACTACAGTCCTCCCTAAGAGCTGAATTGTGGGGATGCTCAGGGTTGTCAGCTTCAGGTAGTAATGCAACAGGCAATAAGGCACTGAAGCCCTTCCTCTTTCCCTCAGTTTATGTTTGGCTTTAAAGGGGTAGCCCTCAGCACTGTCTGTGGTTTTGTGCTGACAGGAGGGGTAGGCTGGGATGCTTGTGAATTTCCTACATACCAGTGCCAGTGCTTCGCTGTGTCCACGTGGGGGCATGACTGGGACCTGCTAGGGCCCAGTCCGATGGTTCTGATATTTGCGTATCAGCTGCCAGTGTTTATGAGAGCCAGTTCCATTGCACTGTCTTTGTGCCTGAGTCTGACTCTTAAATTATGGCCTGAGAAGGCTGTATAAAGCTCATAGCAAGAGAAAATGAGCAGAGTTGTCTTAGAGCCTTTAGAATGTTCCCAGCTTTCATTTACAGGGCTGGGAATTGTGGCCGATTAGTACACATTTGAGTGGGCTAACAATGTGTGTGACTCTAGCTGAAAAATGTTGTCTCTATCCCTTAGAGCCAAATGCAGAGACCGAAACAGGACACAGTGCTCTAATAAAAGCCTGATCAATGCTAAGTATAGTGGCAGAAAAAGATTACTTTCCGGGCTCATGTAAATCATGCTCCTATAAGCACATCCCCAGATCATGTTAGCTTATTTACTAACTTCATTTTATTGCTGAATCATATTTAATTTATGCTCTTATAACCTTTTCTCTCTTACCTCAACCCAGGGTTAGTCTGTTCTAGTTCAGCCTAATTGTTCTTTGTCTAATATGTATGTATTTTATGTGTTTGTTTTCTTCCTCCTGTTTCTTTTCCTAATAAAATTCCATCTCAGTTTGATGGACCATTTTCTAATTTGCTGAAGTCACATGGAATTCTCTCCATCATTTTAATATACTGGTAACCTTGCTCAACTTTAATTTTCACATTTAATAGTTGTGGTTTTTTATTTTTAAAATTCACATGACATTAAATTAACCATTAATCATTTTAAAGTGTACAATTCAGTGGTATGTAGTACCTTCAATAATATTGTGCAACCATCACTTCTATCCAGTCCAAAGAGATTTTCATCACCCCAAAAGGAAACCTTGTACCCATTAAGCAATAGATGTGCTTTTATTGAGAATCTAAACCATTTCTTCCTTGCTTGCTGCTTGGACTATCACTTGGTACAGAATCAAAGGAGATTTCATTGTACAATGGGATCTGTTGCTTCCTGCATGGCTTCAGGCCTTTTACTTTTCTGTGCCTGATAGTGCTTGCCAGAGTTAGAGAGAGAAAAAAAGAGTCTGGATTTTTTCCTGAGAGCACCTGCCTTCCTGCTGTCTGGCAGAACTCAGACTGGGAGCAGGGGTATGAGACCGTGTGAATTAGGGGCCATTGGAAATCAGGCTTCAGTGGGCCGACAGTGACAGTTTTCTACGTGAGGGGTCAGAGAATAGTTTGCTTTCCTCTTCCTCTCCTTCCTGATTTGGTCGTTTTCTTCTGAGCCAACCTCTCACCTCTTTGGGATGCTCAGTCATTACGCTGGGACCCAGAAGGCTCTGGCACATTCTGCCCCACTCCCCCCCCCCACCACCCCCCACTCAGGGGGAGTCCACCTAATGTCTAAGTGATCCATGAAGGCCAGGAGATCCCTGGTATGTGATTCAGAACGGGGAGTGGTTCAGAAGATAGGAAAGATAGGCCCTTATGTCCAATCCCCTCCCCCTGCTCCTTGAGAGACATCCTGGCAAAGCCCTGCCCGACTGCCCGCCTGTTGCTTCGTAGACCTGTAGACCTCGGGCCAGCCTCTCACCATATCCAAGCAAAACGATCCTTAGTTGAGAAAAAAGAACACATGAAACGCCCGAGGGGAGCGTGCGGGGAGACAGGCGTTCGGCGGGTTTCCGGGGGAGCCCCCTCCCACGAGGAGCCGAGTTAGACCCACCCCGACCTCCGTGCCCACGAAGGCAGGGTTCAGAGTGGAGAAGGCACCGCTATCAGTTCTGGGCTTCTCCAGACCGGGACCACAGACCCCTCCCTCTGCCGACCGGCGGCCTCTCCGGTGCCTCTCCAGGGGCTCCCGCTGGGCCCCGCAGCCCCGCCCCGCTCTGCCGGGAGCTCAGTCGGCCGGCCGAGCGCCAGCCTGGGTCCGAGCCCGGCGCTGCCTGGCCGCAAGTGACAGCCTGGGAAGCGGGGGAGGGCGTCGGGAGGGTGGGACCGGGGAGGCGGTGCGGAGCTGGGATCGCCGCCCGCTCGCCGCCCGCCGCCCGCCGCCCGCCCGGGACTCGACCGCGCAGCCGGATCTGCGGGCAGCCTTTCTCTGGTGGGTCGGAGATGGGTTGAAATGCCTGCGCCCGGGGGCACGCCCGGAGCCGCGCGGCCGCGGAGACCACGATGCCGCTGCCGGGGACCCGCAGCCTGCGAGGGGAGGCGGCTTCCGCCGAGGCCGGGCTGCTGCAGTGTCTGAGCTGCCGGGACAGCGCGCCTCAGAGCCGGGAGCATCCCCGTCCCTGGGGCCGAGACGCCTGCTTCTCTGTCCTCCCTCCTCCCTCTCGGGACCGGGGCGAGCGGCTCTGGTAGTTGGCCTGCCCGTGGAGTCGTTCTTCGGGCCCCAGCGCGGGGAGACATGCCCGAATTGGGGAGCGCTGTGACTTTCAGCCTCCCACTTCACCCCGGGAAGCCGACTTGCTGAAGCCGGAGCCACGAGGGGGACCATGGGAGGGACGCAAGTCAAATGGTGAGGTGAAGCCACTTTGGCTTTGGAGGTGGGAGGCGTGGGTGGCAGCAGGGCCAGGACTGGAGGATGCTGTTGGCCAGAGACAGGCGGGGATCGGTGGGGGCGCTATACTGGGAGAACAGGCTGCTGGCCTGGGATTATCACTGTAAAATACAGTGGGTTTAGGAAGCTGCAACCAGCATAGGGGAAGGAGTGGCCCTTGACCCTGTCTGGTCTCTACTGAAGGAGGCACTTCAGGACGGAACAGAACTCATATTGCCCAGTACCCGTGTTTTTTAAAAAATTGATTTGACTCTAATTTGAAGGTAGCTTTTCTGGGAGATTGTTTGTCTGATAAGATTGGAGAGATGTTAAACCTGTGGGAATTAATAATGTATCAGTCAGACCCAGTTTGTAATCACTTGTTCCCTGACTTGACAGGATTATGATGGCAAGTAGGAAATTACTTGTTTTATAAAATAGGGTTTTAAAGCTAATCAGGGAGAGCCTAAATCATATAATTAATTAGCATTAAAATACTTTTGTCTGACTTGAGGCAGAGGATTTAGTGTACCATCCTCATCCGTGAGGTTCTTCTTGGGGAGGCGGCAAGATGCCTGCTCTGACATGTGCCTCAGGATTTTTCTTCCTCAGATCCTTTACCTTTTGACTTGGCCAGTTAGTTTCATGGTTCTACCTCTCTGTGGCCTCACACACTGGCAGCCCCAATTCAAGAAAGAGAAATGTTGTTTTCCTTTGGCTGCTCTGCCACTCCCCCAGTGGGGCTGGATATGCAGATATCCGCCTCTTTCTGCCCTTATATGGGAGACAGCTCACTTAGGAGGGAGCCGGTGGAGCTGAGCATGCGTCTCTGCTTTTAGGAAAGCATTTTTCCGCCTGCATCCTAGGTTCACACCACCCCTCCCACCCCCCCACCCCCTTCATCTCACACATACCCACACTTAGTGGTCCAGCTAAATGCAGGCAAGGGAACATGTCAGCCATAACACCTTGTCAGCTGAGAAAGTGTTGTCTTATCATTTCTCAAAGAGGAACAGCTGGTGCAGACCTCTTTCTGCACTTGGATCCCCATTTCTATAAGAAGGCGGATGCTGAGGCCTGAACAGTCATAAATCTGTTCTTATGAATGACATAGTACCCTTAGACTAATGCTTTTCCAGTAGCTAATGCATGTTGGCCTGGAAGTCAGATTGCCTAAGTGGTGAAAGATGGATAAGGGAGTTCTATAAAGCAATTACCTTTTCTAAATACCACTTCTTGCCTCTCTCCACCCATCTTGCCTGTTTGGGTTGTAGATCTGTAGATATGGTTAAGCAACTTTTTTTTAATTTGAAGAAGCAAAAAACTAAAATTTTTTCTGTGGTTCTAATAAGGATGAGGGTGTGTTCCTGGTTGAGGTCATTCCCACCAAAGCCCAAAACTCTGGACAACGAGGAGGTTGAGACACTAGTCCTCAGGCTGCTTCAGAGATTTTTGAAATCTCTTGCTAACTCCACTGTGCTTGGCTCTTGTTTTTAGTGGTTTCTAGGAAGATGAAATGTTAACTCCTGATCGTGGCTGGGAGGATTAGCCTGGGAGACTTCAGGGGCACATTAAGTGGGTCAGTGAATCCAAGACACTTTCACTGTTGTCTGGGTGATGGATTTGGAAAGAATTCCTGAGAGGGGGCTGGGTGTGCAGACCCCACAACCCCTGAGATTGTTTCAGTGCTGATGTTCTCAAGGTGTGGTGCAAAGAAAGATGGCTCTTCAGATGGAAGCATCAGCCACATTCCCATCGTGTCCTGTAGATTTGCTTCTGGAGATTTAAAATTTTGCTTCCCTAAAAATGCAAACAGTTCCTTCCAAGGCTAGTAGTTATACTAGAATTTAAGAATTGTTGCAAGGTTTCTGATGACAATTTGAAAACAGTGTGGCAGAGATATGAATAACTCCTTGATGGCAGTAAATCAAGTAAACCTTTACCATCCCCTAGCAGGTCTTTTCCCCTTTTGACATATTATCCTTTTCTGTATCATGTCCTAGCTTTGTTGATATGTCACTGCTCCTTTGCCCAGCCTGGCACTGTCCACACTCCAGCAGTTTCTCCCCTCTGAGGCACCCTCCACACCGTCCCCTACTTTGGGATCAGCCCAGAGCTGATCTGCCATGATTACTCTGCTGGTATTGCATGTGTCAGTGAAAGATCAATGTACTGGAAATAGATTTTCCTTCCAGCTCCCAAAGCTGCTAAAACACATACTATATCAGCCCCTGAACTTGGGCCCAGGGATGATGGTGGAGGAGGTGGTGGTTAAGTAAAAAACAAAAACAAAAACAAAAAGCCAAACCAAACAAGACTTAGAGTTCTTTAAAATGCTAGATTATCCATCCTTCTGGTAAATCTCTTCTCAGTGAGTTAGGCTTAAAGGCAGCCTTGTTGTGGAAAAGACTTCCTGGGACTGGGTCATTCATTCATTCAATATTCATTTCATTCATTTAACCATCTCATCGTTCATTCAACAAACATTTGTTCTTGCTGTGGGCCAGGCACCGTGTCAGGCAGTAGGAGTTAGATGAATAAGAATACGTTTCTGGGATAAATTAGGAAAGCTGGCTTCTAAACAACGGTTCGCAATAATTGTTTCTCTTTCTTTTCTTTCCGTCACAGCCTGACTTCCCCCAGTCCTATCCACAGTGCAAAGAGCGACTCCATTATAACCCAGTCGGAGGAGAAGGCAGATTTCGTGATTATTCCCTCTGAAGGAATAGAGAACAAAACAGGTACTATTTCTCAGCCTGCCTGGGTTGGCTCAAGAAACAGCTTCAAGAGTCTGGGGGTCCTCACTGTCTCCTTGGCCTTCTCCCTCCATATTCTGTGCATGCAGGGTCCACTCTAGAGAGCTCTAATGCTTTGTAGGCAGTGAATGTTGTATCCTCTCATAGATTGTCACTTCTGATGTCCTAGCTGTCAAATATCCTGCAGCAGTGTAGACAGGCTGTTCATTAGCCGGCTGCCTATGAGTTAGGAGATGACTTTGAAACAGGCAGAAGCCTACTCAAGTTAACAGTTTTTATTATTTCTGTGTTATGCAAATAATTTCAGCGCTTCTCTAACTTAAATTGGGACCAGGAATATATAGTAGGAGGTAAGGCGTCTGTGAGAACATACAGCACAGAGCAGGTCTGCATCATGTTTGGTATAAAGGCTACAGAAAGGACCACAGAGTTCCCTTTGTGTAGACTTCTTCCTCTGTCTCGGTCGATCTTTTTCTTACATTAAGCACAGAGGAAAGCATGGAAGAAGCAAAGCACAAGACTTAGAGTTTTATTTGCTTGTAAGGGATGTAATGAAACTGAAGCCCTCTGAAGGAAAACTGGAATTAAATTCTTCCTTATTCCATTTCCCATCTAGCCCTGGCATTAGTACTAAAAAGTCAGTCTTGTTCTTGAGTCAGAAATTCCTGGCACCCTGGGGAGGGAGAGGGAGACCTTTACAGAGTGCTTGCTCTGAACCAGCTACCACGGGCCCTGCACATAGGTTACCTCATTTAGTCGCACAACAACCCAGAGGGATTATACTTATCATATTCATTCTTATGAATGAAATCAGAGCAAAGAGACTGTAAAGATAGGGAAATAAAACCAGAGAGAGAGAGAGAGAGAGATGAAACACTTTGTACAAGTATGGTTTGTTTCCTTTGTGACTCACAATGTTATATGTGAAAGGGGTTCAGTCATAGCAGAATGGTCAAAGGAATTTGAGTTGAGGTCTTCCCTCTGAAGCTCCAGAGCAACCAACAGGAATTTTGTTTTCATTGCCTCTGACAGCTTCCCCCTTTGTAGCTAGCAGGATCAAGCTCTAGGAATGCCAGTTCTAGAGAATTAAGAGTAAAATCTGTCGCATACCAAGATTCCCAGGGAGTCTTATTGCTTCCTTAAGGTTCGAAAGAGGATGGATCTCCCCAACAGAGTAAGCGTCACTCCCGTGAGCCTGGAGTCAGTCAATGGCCAGTTCTTTCTGTCTCACAACCCCACCTGGTGGAGAGTCCAGTCTGTGCAGTGAGAGCAGGTTCAGCAGGCAGGTGACCTGGCCCTGTGAACACGCAAGACTGTGACTGCTTTCTGCCTGCAACTCAGTTTCCTTCAACATGAACTGTACTCCCTCCTTTCCTCATGTAGAAGAGACAGACTCTCCATTATCCCGGGACTGGAGACAAGGCAGCCCCCGGCCCTATCTGGAGACTTCATGGGAAGAACAGCTGTTGGAACAACAAGAACATTTGGAAAAAGAAATGGAGGAAGCCAAGAAAATGATATCAGGATTACAGGTAACTCTTTCCCTCGTAGTTTGTCTTTGGTGCACCAATTTTTTTCTTTTTTTTCTTTTCTTGGCTGCGCTGCACGGCTTGTGGGATCTTAGTTCCCCGACCAGGAATTGAACCCCAGCCACGGCAATGAAAGCGCCAAATCCTAACCACTGGACCACCAGGGAATTCCCGCACCAATTGTTTGTTATTTTTAAGTCACTAGGATCAGTTGAAAGTAAACTGACTCAGTTATGTATGAGGTCAGAATTGGGGAGTTTACATAGAGGGAGTAGTGCACGAAGAGCAGAAAATCCCTTACAAGGGGGTATGCTTAAATGGGCCTCAGGGACTCTTGTTGACAGCATAGCTGTTAGGAGTTCTGCAAGCATGGGAGCTATACCCACCGTTACCAAACATCTACTCTGGCTCTCTGCTTTGTGGGTGGGTTTCTCCCCTGTCTGCAGCCGCAGACCTGCAATGGCAGCTTTCACCAAAGAATGGCATTGTGAAGAGTCAGGATTTTCTCCTAGGAATTCACCATCAGGAAGGCTGTAAATGCCAGTAATGCTGCAGGTCTCTGCCTGGTCTAGCTAAGGGATTTAGCTCACTCTTACTGCATTTGTAAGTGGACGCCAAGGCATAATGATCAGGTAGAAGAGCAACAAAGCCCTTCAGTTTTTCCTATACCTTCCGTGCCAGCAAATCTCCCCCAGAGGCCAACTGACCCACTTGACTTAGTTCCTACCCTGAATGCCCCCCCTCAATCCTCCGTCTTTGTGTGTCTGTCCCTGTTTGGGGGAGCCCTTATAGTGTTCTGATGACCCTGAAATTGCCTAGGAATATTCCTTTCTGTTTGTGCTGGGAACTGCACTGCTTCTGAATTGTCAAATATTTATGGACATGTAAACAAAGCCCACATTATGTGAGTGGCTCTGGCAGCCCGCAGGCGGTGGAGGGCGTACTCCCAGCCAGCCAGCAACAGGGTGGGGACACAAAGCGTTCCTAAAGAAAAAGGGAGATTCGTCCAGTGGTAAAACAATTTGCATAATGTATGCCCCAGGAACCGAGAGGGGTTGGAGGAACGTTTACTGCCTAAACATTCCCAAGGAGGTTGTGGCTCTTCCCTCATTTGCTCTGTATTTTTAAATGTCTGCCTTTTAGTTCCCTTCTCTGTCCCTCCAATAAGGAATGGTTTAGTTAATGGAATGGTTTTTTTGTGTTGTCCTTTAATAGGAAGGATTAAAGCATGGAGAATTTTGGGATTGTACTCAACCAGGTTTTTCCCAGGATAATTTCATTGTATGAACATAGATATCCATCAATTTGGTTTTCAGTTTGGTTTGCATTTTTCAGCCTGAGAGAAATCCCATAGCGGATTAGACAGAAAAAGAAGAGAATCAACAGGCAGAAAGTCAGCATCCTAATATTCCCTGCAAACAGAGGAGTTTTAATTCACAGCCACAGGATCACAATGAGAATTCAGTTCCATTACAGAATACAATGGGGCTCACAGCATCCACTGGGCTTCTTAACTCTTTCAGTGATGAACAAGTTGTATGCTGAGCCACGTCCAGGATTTCTGACTTGTTAGTGTATGTTATTAGAGCCCGGTGAACACTTTGCCCTTAGAGTCCGTATTTCTGTAGTGTCGTTCTCCCCAGGTCCCTGCCACAACTCCATGGGATAACCAAATTCATTCGCTTGGCTAAAATTGTATTATTAATTAGTACTTGGTAGACTTGGTAGTGGCTGGATCTTAAAATGATTTTATATACCAACATTTATGATGTAATTTATGTTACATTTACTGAAACAAGATTTAACCTCTGTATCTCTTCTCTTTGGATTGGATTGAGAAAAAATCGTGATACAAAATGATGCTAGATTTTTAAATCTTTCACTGAGCCCGTAGGTCTTGTACCTACCTGCAGGGGTAGATCCAAGTTTTGTGGGTCCTAAAGTATACCATTTGGGGGGCCTTCTTTAAAAATTAAGATTACAGATTATGACTACAATGTTAGCTATAGGACGCTGGGAGGGGCAGGACTGAGAAGGCGCCCTGAGGTTTGAACTTCCTTAGCCTCAGGGGTAAATCTGCATCACCCCCCACCCCACCGCCAATATTCTAATGAAAACAAAGCCTGGTGTGAGGCCTTGAAATAAATACAGACACCTTTCCGCAAATACGTTTTCCTTCTTGTTCTATCCAGGTTGCCCTAGGGAGCAAAAATGAAGAATTATTAAACCAAACAAGAATCAAACAAACCCAAGTCCAAGCTCTAAATGTATTCCAAATAATTCCTTATAATAAACTTTTCTATGCCAGGATAATTCTACACTGTTTTTAGTTCACTTTCCAGCTGGTAAAATTCAGTTTGAACAGCTCTGGTTTGAAATGTCACTTCTGAAAGGAAAGTTTATTTTCAGAATTTTTTTCTGGGGCCAAGGAGCCTTGGAGCAGAGGATTCACGTGTATCCAGAGAGGTGAAAGAGGCCTGGAGCACCGGCCAGACAAAAGCACTCCAGACAGATTCAAGATGAGCAGTTGGAAGTATCTAAGGGTCCACAGTTACCAGGGAGATTTCTAGAGGAAGCCCAGTTGTAGTTTCATTTTGGGATGAGCTTACCAAGGCCAGCTCTAGACTCCATCATCTAATGGGAGTTAAGTTTCTTTCTGCCTTTGTGGTTGTCCAGGCCTTACTGCTCAATGGATCCTTACCCGAAGATGAACAGGAGAGGCCCTTGGCCCTCTGTGAACCAGGAGTCAATCCCGAGGAACAATTGGTGAGCTCCTTCTTTTGTGACTGGACACTGAATAATCTGGTTTGAGTGTTTGATTTATTTGTAGCATTGGACACTCATCTGTGCCCTCTTAAAATGCTCTCTTCCCTGACTTCAACTCTTCTGGTTTTCCTCATATATGTTTGACTACTCTTCCTTTCTTCCACAAATATTTATTGTGTGCTATGTCCCAGACACTGTTTCAAAGAGCCAGAGACACTTGAAGGACAGATCAGACCTCAGACCCTCTCCTCATGGAGTCTACATTCAGGTCCCTGTCGACTGATAAAAAATGCACAACCTAAAAGTCAAGGCTTATGTTTTATTCGGTGAGGACTTAAGGACAAAACAGAGGACTTAAGCCCAGGACACAGCATCTCAGATAACTCTGAGAGACTGCTCCAAAAAGGAAGGGGGGAAGCCAGGATATATAGGAGTTTTTGCAACAAAAACAGGTAGTCAGAACATCAAAAGATTACTCTTAATAAAAGAAAACCAGGTATTTCAAGGAATTTAGTGCTTTTCTATGTATGGGAAGATGCAAGAGTCTGGGCTCGCTGAAGTCGTTCCTCTGATGTGCACCTCAGCTGTCTGGGGCCAGGATGCTGTGCTTTCTCATCCTGAGTCTCCTCAGAGGTGGCTGCAGCAGTTGACTGCTAGATGCGGGCATTCTTTGTTTCCACCCTGAGTTCCCTCAGGGCTCACCACCCAGGCCGTCCTACGGTGGCTTGATGGCTGTCTTTATTTATTGATTTGACAAGTGGCATTCTTAGTTCACATCCCCTTTGAAGCTTCTCTTTTTCTGCCTGTGCCTTAAATGTTGCTGCTCCTCAGGGTTCCACTCTGGGCCCTCTTCTATCTTGTCCATTCACCTGGGTAATACCTGCTGCCATGGCTTCACTTGCTTCCCACCTGTCTCATATGTTGCCTCTCAAATATTTATTTCTAGCCTAGCTCTCTCCATGGAGTTCTACATTTATAAATGTAACATGCACCTGCCTGTTGATTATCTCCACTATAGGCCCCATAAGCATCTCAATTTCAATGAGTCCTAAATTAAATACCTTTCTCTTCCTTCTCTCCCCACCCCCAAAACTACTTGTCTTTTAGGTTTCTGTTCTTTATCACTATCCATCTACCCAAATACCCAAAACAAATCTGAATCTCGTCCTGGAATCCTTTGCGGCCCTTCCTTCTATATCCAGTTAGTCACCAAGTTTTTCAGTATACTTTTTAAATATCTTCATCCAGTTTTCTCCATCCTCATAGCTACTACTTTAATTTCAGGCCTTCGTCCAGTATTCTGGTGGCCTTCTAACTGGTTTTCCTGATTCCTGTCCTGTCCTCCTCTAATTCATTTTCCATAAAACAGCAAGAATAATTTAACTTCAAAGCAGATTTTATTTTGTCATCCCTTTGCCTAAAACTTTTCATCAGTTCCCCATTGCCCTTACTGGCCTTCATGATCCTGCTCCGTTTTCCTCTTGAGCCTCGTCTCTTGTCATCTCTCTTTCCACTTGCCCAGCCCCTGCACACAACACACACATATTCATTCTAAACTTTGTCCACATTCATCTACTCACACCACCCCAGCCATATGCGTCACTGGAGGGCAGGGACTGTTTCCTGTTCTTTGCAGCCACTGTACAGGGCTAGCATCTAGTAACTGCTCAATAAATAGTTGTTGAATGAATGCCCTCTGAATTTTACAGCATAGGTACATAACCATCTCTCTTTGCCTTACATTCAGATTGTAATCCAAAGTCGTCTGGATCAGAGTATGGAGGAGAATCAGGACCTAAAGGTATGTCAGGAAATGTACATTTTGCCCTTTGAAAAAAATTTATGGGACTATTACACACCAACTTCAGGACAGTAATGCGGAGCAGGGAAGGATGCAGACTCAAGACTTTGGCTGTATCTGTATTATGTCTTTAATTGCAAGAGAGAGATATGTCCTAAATATGGCAAAAAGGTAATACCTTTTTAATCTCAGTGGTTAGTAATAGGTATCTATGTCGTTATTGCTTATACCTTTCTGTATGTTTGAAATGTTTCATATTGTTTATCTTTTTAATTAAAATAAACAGTGGATCTAATATCAATGTGGTCGTTTTTTAAATAATTGACATAACATTATATTAGTTTCAGGTGTACAACATATGTATATATTGTAAAATAATCACAATTAGCGTAGTTAACATCTGTCACCATACATAGTTACAGATTTTTTTCTCGCGATGAGAACTTTTTTTAATTAATTAATTTATTTATTTATTATTTTTAAATTTTTGGCTGCGTTGGTTCTTCGTTGCTGCGTGCGGGCTTTCTCTAGTTGAGGCGAGCGGGGGCTACTCTTCATTGTGGTGCACGGGCTTCTCATTGCGGTGGCTTCTCTTGTTGAGGAGCATGGGCTCTAGGCGCATGGGCTTCAGTAGTTGTGGCATGTAGGCTCAGTAGTTGTGGCTCGCGGGCTCTAGAGCACAGGCTCAGTAGTTGAGGCACACAGGCTTAGTTGCTCCACGGAATGTGGGACCTTCCCGGACCAGGGCTCGAACCCGTGTCCCCTGCATTGGCAGGCGGATTCTTAACCACTGCGCCACTAGGGAAGACCCCTAGTATGGTCTTTTTTTAATGAACACTTTCCAAAATTCTTTTAGTTCAGTGGGTCTTAGCTTTTTTGAGGCCATAAGTATATGACGACAGCCATTAACCCTCTCCCCAGAAATTTGCATGAAAGCACGCACACCCACTCACTGACTTGAATTTTGATTGGATTAACTTTGGAGCCCATCTGTGGAGTCCAGGTCAAGAATCCCCATTTTAGATATGTTAATTCCAAATCTTGATGGGCTGCAATAGGAAAAGAAGAGAGTACAGTCTGAGTTGTGGGTGTTCCTCTCCTATAATCTCTTTCCTAGTAACAATCATAATCTGTTGTAAGGGAGGGTTAACTAAGTATTTTATTATTGGGCTAAATGTGTTTTTGTTTGGTCCATAAAGAACAATACGCTCTTCGAGAACAGAAGCACTCTAATCCTTTCTGAACATTAAAAATGAAGATAGTAGCTGATTTACTTTGTTATAAAGCAGAAACTGGCACACCATTGTAAAGCAATTATACTCCAATAAAGATGTTTTAAAAAAAAAAGAAAAAGAATTAGAACAGAAATCACTGAACCTGAAAAGAGGAAATCAATAAAGAAAACCAATTAAACCAAAAAAAAAAAATGAAGATAATTATTTCATGAAATTGGGGGTAGCCATATTAAGCTATGATCATATATTTCAGTGAGAGGGATTTAGATTGTTATGATTTATGATTAAGTTTCCCTGTTGGCGAGGATTGCTAAATATAGGAATGAGAACCTATGGGAATGTATGGTATCTTATTTCTTGACAAGAAAGAGCATGGGCAGCTGAGCCTGGATGCCACAGGGAAGAATGAGATGGGTCCTGTTTGTTTCTGTGGGTCAGCCTTTACTGTTTACTAGAAGGCAGACCTGCATTCTGCCTCAGTGGAAGGTTGATTTTTCTTGGAATGGTTATCTGAGTTTTGTGTTCTTACTGACGGAATGAGGTAATGCTTCTGAAGCAACCCAGATGCTACCATCTGATCTAACTATATTTGGTTTGCAGAAGGAGCTGCTGAAGTATAAACAAGAAGCCAGAAACTTACAGGGGATAAAGGTAAAAAGAAAGACATATAACTCTTTAAATAAACTCTCTACAAAGTAAAGCAGTCTGTGGATAAGAGTGGGTACTGGGGGGCTAGCTGGGTCCTATAGTCTTTTCTTGTGTACATCCGATGGGGCCTTTCGCAGGCTCTGTGCTACTAGTAAAGAGAGGGCTTTGTGGATGGGAAGTGAGACAGGTGGAGGAATATACCTCTGTTTTGCTGAGGCTTCTTTCTGGTGGTTATGATTCATGGTGCTGTCACTTCCCTCTGCCACCTTGATTGTTTCTATGTGTGAAAACAATCAGTTATTACAGTTTTCTTCAGTTTCAGTTTTTTGTCAGTTTTCTTCAGTTCTCAGAAGAATATACTCTTAAAAATTGTAATTTACTTAGGTTTTGAATAGTTAATAACATTCAAATGGTTTGAAGTTAAAAGGGTACAAAAGGATAATCCTTGAGAAGTCTGCCTTCCGGCCCTGTCCTCCCAGTCACCTAGTTCTCTTTCCTGGAGGCAACTTATCAGTTAGTACCAAATATGTATGTATGTAATTTTTCCCCAAATAATTACGTACTATAAATACAGATTGACACGTTGCTTTTTTCACTTAGCAATGTATCTTAGAGATCATTCTATTTCAGTACATAAAGACCTTAGTATTCCAGTATGTGTATATCAGATAATTCATTTAATCAGTTCCTACTGATAGTCTTCTGGGTTATTTCCAGTCTTTTGCTAATACAAACAGTGATCTAGCTAATAATCTTGCTTATATGTTATTTCACCCAAGTAGGAGTATATGTGCTGAATGAATACCTGGAAGTGGAAAAAGATGTTCTCAAGCTGCTGCTTTTCCCTCTCCTCTTCCCGATACTCCCATTCATGGGCTAGACTAGGGTATAACTCAGCAGCGTTTTCCAGAGTCTATTCTGTAGCCTTAGTCCTTTGAGATACTCCAGAAAACAGCATGTTTCATGCTCAAATAAAAAGCAGTGCTCTACACGCTTGAAGAGTCACAATGAATAACAGCATATTAAAGGACCAGAGAAGGTCTGTCCTAAAGAGGTTGGCCTAAAAAAAGTTAGACTATTAACCACAGAAGTGCTTTTCCCCCCATGTAACTCTTATTAACATCCCATGGAGCACACTTTGGGAAACATTCCTCTATACCACTGGTGCCAAGGGCATCTTAGACCACCTTGCCATGTAGTGTCATGGCAAGACAGCATATTTAAGAATGGGCTCCCACATTTTCCAGAGCCTACACCATTTCTCCGCAGTCTGTAAAGAGAGAAAAATCAGGGCAAATCCCCTGGGATGCAGCTCCAGTCCATTAGTTCCATTTGAAGTCACCATGGTCGGAGGATTGTGTCATAGCTGATCCTTTTAAATAAGTATGTACAACCCACCTTGTCTGAGGCCTGGTGGAAACCAAGATGGTCCAAGCTAAGAGAAAGAAAGCCTAAAGCTTGTAGGATCCTATGACACTGGGAAGAGGAACCATCAGTCTAAGAACATTTCTGAACATGGAAATAGATTCCCAATCCTGGTCCAGACTAGGCACCGGAAGGCAGTGGAAGCAGGGCAGGAGCAGGGCTCTAGAAGGCAGGGTGGCAGTGATTCCAGGGCTCCTATATGAGCAGGGTGTCAGACAGTGACAGGGCCAGCCCTCTAGGTCAAAAGAGCTCATCTAGATTGAGTATTTATAGGCCCAAGATACAGAGGAGAAAGCCAGGGAGGGAGGAGGGAGAGTGCACTGTCCAAGGTCACTGTCACGTAAGCAAGTGGTAGACGTGTATTTGAGACTAGGTACGTCTGATCCCAAAGGCCACTTATTCTTCCTCTAGGCCATCATGCTGTCAGCAATGCAGTGGAATGTAGGGGCAAGTAATGGATGGAGGAAAAAAATCAGGTTTCCATCAGCTTGGTAGGACAATGGATAGGATTTTCCTTTAGATTCTAGTGTCCTGGAAGGGAACAGAAAAATTTCTGCTCATCTCCTTGTGGCAAGACCCTGTACTCTTTTTGTCTCCCAGTTTAGTGATAACTGGCCGACTGATGCGTTGGGACCACAGTAGTGAGTGTGCTTTCTCCCCAGGATGCCTTGCAGCAGAGGCTGACTCAGCAGGACACGTCTGTCCTTCAGCTCAAACAAGAACTACTGAGGGCAAATATGGACAAAGATGAGCTGCACAACCAGAACGTGAGTTGAAAGAGTGAACTTGGACTTCATTGAGCCCCAGGTAGCAAAGTAGGATACAGTATAAAGTCCTGTTAGATCTCTTCCCCATCAGACTCCTCTCTGTTCCTAGGTGAAAGCCCATGCCACACTGGCCTCGAGCCCTTCAACTTTGAGGGCACTGAGACACTGAGGCTGCCTTGTGGTTCTATAGTCTGATTATCTCACTGAAGATGTGGAGAGCCGCCGTGTGTTTTTACCATAGTCATGCCCTCTCTGTGCTGTAACTGCCAACATCAACTCCAGTTACTAAGTAGCTGGTTTCCTACTGGATTGGCAGACAGTACTTCCACACCAATGAATTCTTTCTTATTCTTCTTGCAGGTGGATCTGCAGAGGAAGCTAGACGAGAGGAATCGGCTCTTGGGAGAATATAAAGTAAGAATGTATATCAGTTTGGAAGTTATTTCCATCTGACCTTTGGGGAACAGCCTATTGTTGCTGTTGTTCAAACAGCACTTAAGTACTCTGTTCTCATCCTTGCTTTCTGCAAGGAAATCCTTTTCTGAGTTCCCTTGATCCACTAACCCTGAAGGTAGATAGCATGGCTAGGAGCAAGAACGCAGAACTAGGAGTCTGGAAACTGCACTTCAGTCTTAACCTTTACCTCTAGCATGGATGGCACGCAGTGGTCCTCCTGCTAATGGTAGTTCCCATCCTCCTTCCCTTTCCCAGAATCCTTTGCTCCGTGTGAGGCTCCCATGGTATGTGACGTCTTCCCGTGCAGCTTGAGGAAAGGGCTGTTCCCTCTGAGGCTCTGCTTTCCTCAGGTGGAAACTGCATCACAGCAGGTGAAGCGTTGGATGTCCTTGGCTCTGCCGTGCATCTGAAGGCTGTGTCTCTGTTGCAGAAAGAACTGGGGCAGAAGGACCGCCTCCTGAAGCAGTACCAGGCCAAGTTGGAGGAAGCACTTCGGAAGCTCTCTGAGGCCAGTTACCAGCAGGTGGAGACACGTTCCGCCACTGACTTTCCTGCCCCTGTGACCCGAACAAGTCCTTTTCTGATGGAGTGTCTGATTTGCAGGTGGATCTGGAGCGGGAGCTGGAACACAAAGACGTCCTTTTGGCTCACTGTATGAAAAGAGAGGCAGAGGAGGTAACCTAGCACTCGGGGTCTCCCTCCCATGTTTACAAGGGCAAAGAGGGAGATTCTGTTATCGACTCAGGGCTGAACCAACACCACAGGTCAGTTTGTCAGGAGGCGATTTGGCAAGGCGGTTACAAGTGCGGGTTCTGGGATAAGAAAGTCTGGTTTCAGATTCCAGCTTTATTACTTTCTTACCATTGTGTACCTCCATTTGCTTCGCTTTTGAACCTTAGAAATAACGTTCATCTGGAAAATGACAGTGGCCTTCTCTGCCATTATGAAGAGTACATAAGATAACCCATTAAGTTACTAAACACAGTCCTGGTAGATCTACCTGGCACAGAGTTAGGCTCAAAAAATACTAGTCACTGTTCTTTTTTTTTTTTTTTCTATTACTGAAGCAAAGGCAGGAGATGCTGGAACAGCATTCTCAGGCCCTCCAGGGGCCAGGCAGGGGCTAGGTTGGGGCCTCCAGGCGAGGTTTTCATTTTGTTCACTCTGCGTTCAGCGGTGCCTTCTGAGTGTCAAGTATTGGTGATATAGCAGTGAACAAAAGGGAAAAAAATCTCTGCACTGTGTCAGGAGGTGACCAGTGTAAAGAGGAAAAATAAGGCGGGACATCTCACTTTGGAATTCTCCATTATACAAGCATCATTTCTTCTTGCCGCTATAGGTGACCCACTGCAGCAGTCACAACCCTCAAAGCAATGGTTTTCTCCTTCCAGTGGCAGGAAAAGGAGCTGCTTCAGTCACTCACAGAGGGGTAGGTGCTTAGGATTTGAGTACAGACTTGCCACTTCCAGCCAAAACCAGAAGAGTACCCTAGCCATCGCCAGTGGAGTAGGCCTTTCATATCCCCATTCCCCAATTCTTGCATCTGTTGGGTGTGTAAAGTTGTGAGGCACTTGCTATCCAAAATTAAGAATTAGTGGGCAAACGGTGGGCTTGTATCTGTGGAGGAAAATTTTCTACAGTTTACACCTCCTCCCTCAAAAATAAAAGATCTCTTCTGGAAACCTCTCCCCTGTATCTTCTTAAGCCCAGCAGTTGGGATGTGGTTAATGACATGGCAGCGTGCCGTGCCAGCAGCACCCCGTTTTTGTCCACAGAGCAGCGACCTGCAGCTTGTTCGGGATGCCCTCCGCAGCCTGCGCAACAGCTTCAGTGGCCACGACCCTCAGCACCACACCATCGACAGCTTGGAGCAGGGCATCTCCAGCCTCATGGAGCGCCTGCACGCCATGGAGACCCAGAGGAAACAGGACAGAAGGGTAACCCTCTTTCGGTGGTGTTTCTCATATTCCCCCAAAGAAGTTGGCCTTATCAATTTTAATGCAGATGAAGGCAGTGCTAAGATATAAGACCCTGCTGCAGGTTGCAGTTGCTTTTCTCTTTGGTTTTCCTCTCTGGGGAGCTGATTGTTCATCATGGTATGACAGTCCAGGGAGGGAATTCACGGGTAACTCTTGCTCTTGGCAACTGCGTAACTGTGTAAGGAATTGTGGTTCTTGACCCACAGGTGTTCCTTTACTGCTTATTCTCTGTCCTCTTCCCCCACCCCCCCGAATGAACTTGGCATTATATATGGGAAATATATGGGGAAAACATTGGAAACTAAAAAGCTTTTTATAAATGTACATTTTTATTGTTAGGATAAACATGTCCAATTTTATATACTGTGGAAAAAGAGGTGGTAGAGAAGTATATATTTTAGGTACACTTTTAGGATTTAAATTTCTTGGTTGAATTGTCCCACTGATTATAACTCTTGTGATTTTTGTGTGGCTCCCCAGGTTCGGGGCAAGTCACCCAGAACTCAAGCAGTTAGTGAATACCGGGAGTCCTGGCCCCCTAATTCAAGTAAGTACTCATTATTGCTCAGTAAGGACTCCTAGCATATTGGATCAGAAACTTAGTATTTTTTATGCTACTGATATTTTGGGGATAGAGTTTTTCTTGTAGTACTTCACTCTTGTAATACGTTGTTTCTGTAGCAATACTAGAATTGAGTTATTTCTAGGACTGTGAAGACCCATAACATCATCATCACCACCACCATTACCCCAAGTACCATTTGGCCACGTGCAAGGTGCTGCTGATTCAGAGAGGCTAAAATATCTTAAATAAAATATCTTTGGAAATATACAAGCTCAAAATAGTTACACCAAGCAAAGCAAAATGTAAAAAAATAAACACACATACAAATCACCCTAAAGTTCCAAATAGCACAGAAAATTTCCAGTTCTTCCTAGAGGCAAGAAGTTTAATTTCTTTGTGGACTTTCATTAAAACTTTGAGTGCATAGGTCATTCAGTTTGTTTTAACCTGCCCTGTGCCCACTCATTACATCTTTTTGCCTTGTTAATTCTGACAGGTTGGAAATCTACCCTGCCTAGTAATTTCTATTTTACTTTGTATCTTACCTTTTGGTCTAATAGCATTCACATTTTCTTATCTTTTATAGTTTACCCAGGCCTAATCTAAAAGTATCTAAATAATAATTTATAAAAACCAAATAGTTAAAGGCTGACCATACCAGATTTATATGTTAAATATATAATTTTTAAAACAACATTAATAAACAAAATCTAAAGTAAAACATTTAAAGCATTTGCACAAATATGAAAGGTAAAATATTTTTTTGTAGAGTAGATAAGATAGCATTCTCAAGCCTCCAGATATCTTTTCCTCTTGAATGAGATCTTTACACTGGGAATGAAACAGATTATGTTAGTACCAAAATTAGTTTCAGTTTCTTTTTCTAGCATTGTTTTGACCCAGTCATTTCTGTTTTCTTGATAGGCTTTTTATTTTATTGTTATCCTCTTCAGTACTTCCTTTAGGTTAGTATAAACTGCCAATGTACGTAGGCTAAATATTTGGAAATTCTTTTTCAGAAGTCTAATAAATTTCTCCCTCCCTGGAATAATTCTCTTGTGTATATGAATTACTTATTTAAAATACTACAAATAAATTCAGAGCTTCTTATAAACTAGGGTGTTAATCTAATATCTATATTTACAAATAAGCTGAAATGTCTCTCATCTAGAAATACAAACACTTGTGTAACTTGCTAGCCCTCTAGCTACTGGCTTACTTCTCTTATTCCCCTATGTCAAACTTCTTGAAAGAATAGTCTGCAATTGCTCTTTTTTCATCCTTACCTCCCATTCAATTCTTAATCCACTAGTTGGACTTTTACTCAGTTACTCCACTTAGTGTTCTTTTTGTTGGATCACTGTTGACTTCCTTGTTGCCTAATCAAAGTGGTTACTTTTCATACCTTATCTTCCATCGACTTTTCAAAAGCATTTACTATTCTTGAATAGTCTTCTTCTGGAAACATTTTTCTCCTTTAACTTCACTACCAACCAGTTATTCATTCAACGGATATTTACTGAGCATCCATTATGTAGCACCCTTGTTAGGCACTGGAGGTATAGAGATGAAGAAGATGGACTTGGTACTTGCCCTCACTGGATTGTAGTCTCATGAACTAGATACAACCTTGTCTTCTTCTCCGTCTCTGTCTAACCCTCGAATGTGCCCTGAGATTCCACTAAGGTCTAGACTTAGGTCTCATATTCTTTATAGGTGATCCCTTCTACTTCCATGGCTTCAACTACTCTTGTGTGCCAATTATTCTTAAACTTTCATCTCTAACTCCAAACCTTTTCTGAGCTTCAGGCCTATATTTTTGAATGCCAACTGGATATCTCTGTAGGTTGAAAGGCACTTCAAACTCATGTGCAAAACTGGACACAAAACAATAGAGTGGGAAAAAGATGGAGTATAGAATCAAACAGATCTGGGATGCACTTGTAGCTATCAGCAGAGTATATCATGGGCAAGAGTATTAATTAATGTATTGTAGTTTTCACATTTATGTAATGGAGATAATCGTGAAGGATTATGAGCATTAAGTAAAATATTATATGCAAATAATCTGGTGTTGCGTGTGGCATGTGAGATATGCAAGGCTATGCTCTTTCTCCTTTTCACTACAGTCAAATCTCCTAAAAGAGTAATCTTCTCTCTGAACCCACTTCCTGTCTTGCCATTTACTCTTAAGGAAAAACAACAACAATAATTATTTAAAAAGTAATACAGTAGACTAGTGGAATAGAATTGAGAGTTCAGATAAAACCCATACATCTATGATCATTTGACCAGCAAATAGTATCTTCAATAAATGGTGTTGGGACAACTGATATCCACATGCAAAAGAATAGAGTTGGACCCCTACCTCACACCATGTACAAAAATTAACTCAAAGTGCATTATTGACCTAAATACAAGAGTTAAAACTATGAAGCTCTCAGAAGAAAACACAGGGGGGAATATTCATGACCTTGGATTCTTAGACATCAAAAGCATGAAAAAAATAGAAAAATTGGACTTCATCAAAACTGAAAACTATTTTGCATCAAAGGACATTAACAAGAAAGTGAAAAGACAACCAGAATAGGAGAAAATATTTGAAAATCATATATCTGATAAGGGCCTAGGATGAACAATATATAAAGAACTCTTACAGCTTAATAACAAAAGACAGAAAAATCTGATAACAAATGGGCAAAGGACTTGAATAGACATTTCCCTAAAGAAGATAAATAATTGACCAATAAGCACATGAAAATTTGCTTAAAATCATTAGTTATTAGGGAAATGCAAACCAAAACTAGAGTGAGATACCATTTCATGCCTACTAGGTGTTTCCAAAAAAATGGAAAATAACAATTGTTGGTAAGGATGTGGAGAAATTGGAACCCTTATACATTGCTGGTGGGGATGTAAAATGGTACAGCCACTGTAGAAAACACTTTGGTGGCTCTTCAAAGAGTTAAACATAGAATTACTATATGACCTAGCAATTCCATTCCTAGGTATATACCCAAAAGAATTAAAAGCAAGTGTTCAAAAAAAAAAACTTGTACACATATGTTCACAGCAGAATTATTCACAATAGCTAAAAGGTGGAAGCAAGCCAAATGTCCATCAGTTGATGAGTGGATAAACAATTTCTTATATATGCATACAGTGGAATATTATTCAGCCATAAAAAGGAATGAAGTACTGATACCTGCTACAACATGGATGAACCTGGAAAATGTTAAGTGAAAGATGCCAGACACAAAAGGGCACAATTTGCTTGGATCCTTTTATATGAAATGTCCAGAATAGGCAAATCCATAGAGACAGAAAGTAGAGTAGATTAGACAGATGTCAGGATTAGGAAGGGAGTGACTGTTAAATGGGTACAAGATTTCTTTTAAGGATAATGAAAGTGTTCTGGAACTAGATAGTGATGATTACACAACACTGTGAATGTACTAAATGCCACTGAATTGTACACTTTAAATGGTTAAAGTGGTGAGTTTTGTGTTACGTGAATTTTACCTCAATTTTTAAAAAGTGAATTTTAAAAAAGACCTGGAAGGAGCCTTGTTCCTATGCTAACAGAAAGAAAAGGTTGAATAGTGTAAAATACCATAACTTTCTTGGATCCATCAGAGAGATGAAATCAGAGGGTGGCTAACTAGCCAGAAATGTAAACAGGTCCCTCAATGGACAGATAGGATACAGCACTTGCTCACTTGTGGCAGAGCATAGGAGCAAGATGGGACCACCATACAAACAGCTAAGATTTTAATGAATTGTGAAAGGCTGAGCAGAGAGTATAGGAACCCTGGGGGCCATGAATGCAAGAATAGTTTGCACCTACTTGCTGACTCTTCCATCGACTTCCATTTGGGTGCTTATGACAAAGATTTGTTGTGGGAACAGAGTCTAGAGAAAACCTGTTTTGGTGGTGGAGGCCCAGAGGAGGGGAGCACCTGTCACTGCTGGAAAAATGTGAAGCCCCATCTGGACCTTTGTCCCTTAAGGAACAAAAGTCTTAAGCCACTAAGAAAGGGCAGCAAATTCTGTTGCCCCTCCCTCCCTTTCCCAGGCAAAGGTGAAGACCTATTTCAGCTAGGGGGAAGAAAAAAGGATGAAAGCACTCTCTACCCCAGGGGAGTGGCAGGAAACTGTATTGGACTTAGATCAGTAGAGGTTGCCTACCACTGGGGAAAGAGTAGGATCACTGAGAAAGCCCCACCCTCAAGACTGAGGTTGGATCATGACAACAGAGAAGCCCCCCTCATCCCTCACCACCAGATGAGCAAGTACTGTGTAAGAAGCAATAGCAGTCTGCCTCTGTGGGAGGGGCACACGTGTGAAGAGACACTCTGAGGCACAGGCACACAAGTAAAGTCTAAAGTTGAGGGTGGAGCAGGAACATTGAGGAAAGACCCTCCAGCAAACCAGCTGCCTTCCTAAACATAACCCTAGAGAAATTTGAAGGTGATGGTGTGCTGAAAGTAACCTTAACAAAAATCCCAATCCCAGCTCAATTCCTGACTAGATTGGCTCAGCTGTCCCCACCAATAGCCGGGAAGTACAAGCAGTGTGCCCATTTCTAGACATAAACCTTTTTTACCTTAGTCTCTACTGTCTTACACATGATGTCTGATAGTCAATAAAAAATTATGAGGCATCCACAGAAGCAAGAAAAATATAAGCCACTGTCAAGAGTCAATAAGTGTCTATTCAAGAGGAGACTCAGATATGACTAGGATGTTGAAACCATCAGAAAAGGAATTTTTAAAAACTGTGTTAATGGCTGAAGTAAAAATGTTAATATAATGCACGTACAGGTGAGGAATTTTAGCAAAGATATGGAAATTATGAAAAGGAGTCAAATGGAATGTTAGAAATAAAAATAAATATTACAAAGATGAAGAGTGCCTTCAGGGACTTCCCTGGTGGTGCAGTTGTTAAGAATCTGCCTGCCAATGCAGGGGACACGGGTTCGAGCCCTGCTCTGGGAAGATCCCACATGCTGCGGAACTAAGCCCCTGTGCCACAACTACTGAGCCTGCGCTCTAGAGCCCCCGAGCCACAACTACTGAGCCCGTGTGCCACAACTACTGAAGCCCACTCGCCTAGAGCCCGTGCTCTGCAACAAGAGAAGCCGCCACAATGAGAAGCCTGTGCACCGCAATGAAGAGTAGCCCCCGCTCACCACAACTAGAGAAAAGTGTGCCTTCAGCAGGTTCATCAGGGTCATCAGAAGACTCAACACAGCTAAGGAAAGAATCAGTGAACTTGAAGATAGGTCAATAGAAATTACCCAAACTGCAATACAAAAAGAAAAAGAGTAGGAGAGAGGAAAAAACAAACAACCCAGAGCATCCAGTAGTTGTGGGACAATATCAAACAGACTAAGATACAAGTAATTAGAATCCCTGAACAAGAAGAGATAGAACAGGGCAGAAGAAGTATTTGAAGAGATAAAGGCCAATTATTTTCCAGAAATGCTTAAAAACATCACACTACAGATCCAAGAAGTGCTGAGCATTCCAAGAAGTATGAATAGCAAGAACAACAACAAAAGAGTCAAATTGCTGAAAATCAAAGAAAAGAGAAAATCTTGAAGGTAACCAGAGAGGGGGAAAATTATTACATACAGAAGAACAAAGATGAGAATTACAGATTTCTTATCAGACCTTGCAAGTTATAGGATAGTGGGGGGACATTTTTAAAGTACTGAAAGAAAAAAAACTAGAATTCTATAAAAAGCTAGAATTCTGTAGCTAGAGAGTATATATATATTTTTTACACAAAACCAAGAGAATTCATTACAAGCAGACTTGCACTGCAGGAAATGTTAAAGGAATTTCATCAGACAGGAAGAGTGTGATATGAAAGAAACTAGGAGATGCAAAAAGAAGTGGTTAAAATGAAGGTAAATATAAAGGACCTTCCCCCCCTTATTTTTAATTGCTCTAAGAGATAACAGGCTGTTTAAAGCAAAAAATATATTGGTGTATTACTGGTTTATGCCATATGTGAAAGTAAAATGTATGACAATAATACAGAGATTGGGATGGAGGAATTAGGACTCTACTGTTGTCACTTCTGTAGTTCTTACATTACATGTGATGTGGTAAATATCATTTGAAAGCTGACTGACTAATTAAAGATGTGTATTTAAATCCAAGAGCGACCACTAAATTTTCAAAGAATTAAATAAAAAAATTAATAGTGGAGATAAAAAGGAATTGTAAAAATACCCAATCCAATAGGAAAAAAAGTAAAATATCTCGTTATTTAAAATATAGTTTACATGTTGAAATGGTGTATCCAAACTGAGAATCTAAACACACTGGGCTTTGAAGACAATACCAAAATATATACATGTACACATACATATATACATATATATACATACATACACATATACATATATATACATACATACACATACACACATACACACTCCAAAGGCGAGGAGAAAAAGAGGATAAAAGAGAAAAGGAACAAAAAACATGGAACAAATAGAAACAAGGGAGATGATAGATTTTAAAAATAATCTGGTTTTTATTACATAGTTTTTTACCACTTACAAAATTATTGTTTATCAACATCATATTAATTGGGAAGCAGCCTTGTTTGATGGGGAAAACATAGCTCAACATTGTGAAGATGGTTCATTCTCCCCAAATGATCTATAGCTTCTTGCAATTCTAATAAAAATCCTATCAGACTTTTTGTAGATATAAACAAGCTGATACTAAAATTTATATGGATGAGACTAGAATAGTTCAAAAAAAAAAAAGTTGAGAAAAAATAAAGTAATTGAAGGGCCACACTACCTGATTTCAAAACTAACTATAAAGTTAGAGTAATCAAGACAGTGCAGTATAGGTGAATGGATAGACACATAGGTCATTGGAACAGAGTAGAAAGTTCAGAAATAGACTTACTTATATTTGGCCAGTTGATTTTCAACAACAGTGCAAAAACTATTTGATGACAAAAGGATAGGCTTTTCAACAAATGATTCAGAAAAAGAGCATTGACCCATACCTCATACCATATACAAAAAATCAACTCCAAATGGATCATGAACCTATACTTAAAAGCTAAAACTGATTTGTGATGCCTTTTAAAATCATGTATTAAATTTACACACACATGTATACACAAGGCTATGTTTCTGGGTCGTTTATTCTCTGAGGTTTTTGTATATGATTTTTATAGTATTGTCACCCTGAAACAGCCATTATCATTTTATCACATGAGTTAATGTTGAGTAAGACTGTTTTTCCCTCATTAATCTTTTTCTGTTTTACTCAAAAAGTCTGTGCGATCCAACTCAGCCTTCTTCATTAGTCACCTGAAACTCCTCTCACTAGTGTTATCAATGACCTGTTTACCAAACCTGTCTTTATCTACTAGACCTCTGTGTGGCATTTGACATACTCTTACCTTCAAATTCACCTAAAATGTGTACATAACATTTTGTAGGTCAGCTTGGGCTGCCATAACAAAATACCATAGACTGAGTGACTTAAACAACAGAAATTTATTTTCTCACAGTTATGGAGGCTGGAAGTCCCAAGATCAGGATGCCATTGTGGTCAGGTTCTGCTGAAGGAGGGCTTTCTTCTTGGCTTGCAGATGGCTGCCTACCTGCTGTGTCTTCACGTGGTGGAGAGAGAGCGCTCTGGTGTCTCTTCCTCTTCTTATAAGGGCACCAATTCTGTGGGATCAGGGCTCCACTCTTATAACCTCATTTAACTTTAATCCCTCCTCAAAGGTGCTATCTGTAATACAGTCACATGGGAGTCTAGGGCTTCAACATATGAATTTGGGGAGGACACAACTGAGTCCATAGCAATATTATTTTCATATTTTATTTTATTATATTATAACTGTTTTGCTATTTTACCCCACTAGACTTTGAGCTCCTTAATGGGTGGGAATTGTACCTAGTTTATTTTTGTATCTCTAGTACTTGATACATAATAGGCACCCAGTAAACATTTTAAATGGATGACACTTCTGTTCCCCTATCTTAGGTACTGGTAACTACCATGCATCTGTTTTCCTAGATCATAAATCTTAGTTATTTTTCCCTTTCCCTTTTATCTTGATGTTCAACTATATCCAAAGTACTAAGACTTTTACCTTCTAAAGGTCTCTCAAATCCATCCCTTGTCTAGCTCCAGGGCTATATCTTACCCTTCCTCATCTTTCAGATTATTTTAATTGCCTCTTAATGGGATTACTGTTTCCAGAATTTGTCCCATCCAACCCATACTAGACCCATTCTTGCTGCTAGACTGACCTTTCTAAAATGCCAGTCTGATTGTATCACTTCCTTTTAATATCTCCCCAGAGCTTAAGACTAGTATCTAAACATCTTAGCCTGGTGGAGTCGTTTGTGATCTGGCCCTGCTTACTTTATTATCCTCATCTTCCATTACTTCCCAATGTATTACTTACACTCCAGCCTTACTAGTTGACTTTCAGTTTTATAAATACATGATCCATCCCTTTTCGTGCCTTTACAAGTACCCTTCATTCTGGGAATGCCCTTTCCAACTTCTGTATCTGATATATTTTTTAGGTGCTTTGTTTAACAATTCTCCAACTATGGGACCTTTCTGACCTCTTCCAGGTAGAATTAACTACTCCATCTTCAGTCTTCTTGTGCAGTTTGTACCAATCTGATTTTAGTGTACTGTAATTATTTATTATCATACCTGTCATCTATACTGGACTGTGAAATCTTTGAGGTCAGAGACATATAATTAATTTTATATTCTCAAAATCTAGTGCATGGTAAGTGCTCAATAAATGTTTGTTGAATGAATGAGTGAAAGGATCAATCATAAATTTAATGATAAAAGTGAATATTTTATTTTATTAAAAAGCCAGTGTGTGCCAGGCCCTGTTCTAGGTGCTGGAGTCAAAGGAACATCGTGGCATGTAGGTTTCAATAATTGGCATTCTTTGAAAAAAATTCTGAAAACTGATTGATTGCTGTGCAAAGAGAGAATGTTCCCTTGTCTTTCTCTCCTGTATTATTCATCCCTCCTACTTCCTTATTTTAAACCCCTTCCTAGGGAATTCCCTGGCCGTCCAGTGGTTAAAACTCCAACCTTTCAATGCCAAGGGCCCTGTTTTGATCCCTGGTTGGGGAATTAAGATCCCACAGGCCGCGCTGTGTGGCCAAAAAATCAAAAACAAAAACCAAAAAACCAAAAAACCCCTTCCTAGAACTGCTCTCTGGTGGCTGCCTGTTTGATTGGGATCAATGCCTAGAATAAATGAAGAAAACATGTAGCTGGAATTGCAGGAGATATTTTAATAAAAGTTTAATTATTGTTTTTGGTCCTTGTGATAAAAGTTTTTAATTGGTCTTTTCTTCTATTCTCTTAAAGTCATAATCACAAATAACTCGTTGATTAAATTTTTCCATAAGTACCTATACAAAGAATAGAGACAAGATATGGATTAAGAAATTTGAGTTAAAAACCACGGGGACCGGGCTTCCCTGGTGGCGCAGTGGTGAAGAATCCGCCTGCCAGTGCAGGGGACATGGGTTTGAGTCCTGGTCGGGGAAGATCCCACATGCCGCAGATCAACTAAGCCCGGGCACCACAACTACTGAGCCTGTGCTCTAGAGCCCGGGAGGCACAACTACTGAGCCCGCGAGCCTAGAGCCCGTGCTCCGCAACAAGAGAAGCCACCGCGATGAGAAGCCCGCGCACCACAACGAAGAGTAGCCCTCGGTCACCACAACTAGAGAAAGCCTGCACGCAGCAATGAAGACCCAGCCAAAATAAATAAATTTATTTAAAAAAAAAAAAAAACAACCACGGGGACCAACACATATAGATCCTTTGTAGCTAAGGGATAAAAGTAGACTTTTTGCCTTTTAGACTGGAAATATAAGGCCTCTTGGAATCTGAGTTTCTACGGTTACTTTGCTCCTGTGTTTCTTGTTCCTAATCATCTGTCTTTTCATGAAGTGCATGTGCATTCTCTACCACTGACCTCCACAAGTCAGTTTCCCAGTGCCTTCTGCAGCTCCTGCTGTGTGTCCATTCTGCCCTAGCTGAAATCTTGCCTGGCTTCTCTGACCTCTTTTGACTCTTGGCAACAGTGCCTGTCGGAACAGTTGCTGTTCCCCTGCTAGAATCACCTGGGACGGGTGAGAAATGATGGTCCTTGTGATAGCATCCATGTCCGAAGCACCTCTTGTCTTAGTGGCCCCAGTGGTGACTTCCTGTGGGTCACACACCCCCTGTGGACAAGGTGTTTGGCAAGAGTGTGAAAACTGTGCTATGACCTCAGGCAGCTTCATTCTCCTGGGACACTGAATAACTAGAAATGATGGGTCGTTGGAAGCAAATTGAATATTCTGACCACAAAGTCTCTCTCTGATTGCAGAGTTGCCTCACTCACAGAGCTCTCCAACTGTCAGCAGTGCCTGCACGAAGGTGCTCTATTTCACTGACCGGTCACTTACGCCCTTCATGGTCAATATACCAAAGAGGTGAGATTCTGGGATCATTATTTCTCCTTTAAAAAGGACAGGAAGGCAGAATCATTAGTTACTGCCCATCTAACCAGCTGTAAGGTGTTTGAGAAGCAGTGTAGTGAGAAGGGCACAGGAGATAGAGATTCAAGTTCTAGTTTCACCACTAACCAGTGGCATTACAAGGTACAGACACAATAATAGTGCTTCCAATCCTGATATGCAAAGATGCTCCAAGTTAGGAATAACAGTTTTTTAAGTGTTCAAAATAGCTTCTGCTGATAGCTTTGGATTACAGCCTGGCATTCCAGGGCTACTTATTACTCATTGATCTTTGTTACTATTTGATGACTGCAGCTAACCTATAGAGAATTCATGTTAAAAACCTTCAAACGCTCAATTAATGTACTCCCTTCTAAGGTAAATGGCTTTGAAATAAAAATTTTTAAACTCTGGAACCAACTGCTGAGAGAGGTGATAAGATTTCCCTTTCCTAAAGAGTCTTGCTTGGTTTGTGTTAGAGGGGAGCTTTCTGAAGTAAAGATGGTGATGCTTGATTTAATTCTACCAGCCTATAGAAATGGAATTGTTGCAAAGAAGGAAATCAAGAGAATTTAGACATATTGATAGTTTAACAAATTAGATTTCAGAGACTTTGTGTCTTATTTTCAGAGTAAAACAGAAAAAAAGGAATTTGGCTGCTGCCAAAGCAATAAATCTATTTTAAATTCTCAGATCAACCCATTTGTAATGCCATTTTCATTCCCTAATAGTGACTGGCTTCCTAACTTCTGCTGTTTCAGAATCGTCTGGGTTATCAAGGGTGGTGACCTAACAAGGCCACGCTGTTTCTGCCTCCAGAGACTTTGGCAGGGGCCTGGATTTAAAGCTAACATCTTATCTTTCCAACCTACTGATAAACAGTCTATTTTAGTGTTCTCTCTTCTTGTTGCAGGTTGGGGGAGGTGACACTGAAGGATTTTAAAACAGCTATTGACCGGGAGGGAAATCATCGGTATCACTTCAAAGCACTGGATCCTGAGTTTGGCACTGTCAAGGAGGAGGTACAGAATCCACAGGGAGTCTGGGTGGTATTGTTGGTTGTTCTTGAACCCCAAAGACTTCTACTCAAGGACTAGTACCCAGAAGCACCTCAGTTGCCTAACCAGGTCAGAGGAGTTTCCCAGTGCCTCCGACCAGTTGATTACTCTAGACTGAGAAGGTTCAGGGAATGGCCCAAGAAGTTGATAGCTTCTTTAGTTCAAGGTCTTAATCACTCTGATCAAACTTGGATAGAATTTTTATTTTAAAAAGGAAAAAGTTTTGTTAGGGAAAATAAAGAACCTACATTGAACAAAAGCTTGGCTTTGGAGTCTCTTTTCTATCTGTAGCCAAACCTTAGAAAACTTTCTGCTTCCTATGTAGAGCAAAATAAACAAACTGGCATGAATATATGAAACTGTATATTGTGGTGGTAGTTTCTCATATAATGAAAATGAGGAAATTCTGCAAAGTCTTCTATGCTTATTCTCAACTCCTTTATTTTCTTAGCTTACACTTCTCTTTATAATACATCTGCCAAAAACAGACTTTTCTTTTTCTTTTGAAAGAGAGTTCTGAGTCATGATGTATTACAAGTGCTCTCATAGTGGTTACAGAATGAAAAAGGTTGGAAAAGCCAATATTTTATTTTGTAAAGATTTCCTGGACTTCCCTGGCAGTCCAGTTGTTAAGATTCCTCACTTCCACTGCAGGAGGCACAGGTTTGATCCCTGGTTGTGGAACTAAGATTCTGCATGCTGCGTGGTGCAGCCAAAAAAAAAAAAAAAGATTTTCTCACTGAAATGTTTTAATAACCCTTTCTATTTATTAGTGGCTTAGGAAATGAATTGAATGAATGAATGAAAAGAACTGCATGCACACATGTTAAGATTGGTCTTCGTTCTAACCCTTTCTTTACAATGCTTTGGGCCAAAATTTTCCCCTTTCTCAATTTTTTTTTTTTTTTTTTTTTTTTTTTTTACTTTTTTAAGCTGTTTTATTGACATGAAATCTATACCATTTGCCCGTTCAAAATGTATGATTCAGTGTTGTTATTTTTTTTTTAATTAATTAATTTATTATTTATTTATTTTTGGCTGTGTTGGGTCTTCGTTTCTGTGCAAGGGCCTTCTCCAGTTGCGGTGAGCAGGGGCCACTCTCCATCGCGGTGCGCGGGCCTCTCACTGTCGCGGCCTCTCCCGTTGTGGAGCACAGGCTCCAGACACGCAGGCCCAGCAGTTGTGGCTCACGGGCCCAGTTGCTCTGCAGCATGTGGGATCCTCCCAGACCAGGGCTCGAACCCGCGTCCCCTGCATTGGCAGGCAGATTCTCAACCACTGCGCCACCAGGGAAGCCCCCCCTTTCTCATTTTTTAAATGCTTATAGTACTGCTTTCTTTTGAGAAGCCCAGAGTGCTCTATGGTTAGTAATTTATTAATTCTTATAAACCTCTATGAGCAAAGCAGTATTAGAGGGATGCTTTAACCATTTCATAGATGCGGAACTAAGGATATATAAGGCATACATATATATACACACATATAGAGTTGACCTTTGAACAGTATGAGTTTGAACTGCATGGATCCACTTATATACAGACGCTTTTCAATAAATACCTACTACAGTATTACACAGTCAGCAGCTGGTTGAATCTGAGGATGCAGAACTGTGGATATGGAGGGCCGACCGTGAAGTTATATGTGGATTTCTGACTGCACAGGGCCAGAGCAGGGAGGGGGGCGGGCAGTGTCTCTAACCGCTGTGTTGTTCAAGGGTCAACCATATATATATATTTTTTACCAGTTATAACTTTGGGGACAAAACCAAAGGGACATAGGCTCTAACTCAAGGCTTTCCTCTATACTTTTTTATCCTTTATGTCTGAGATCTTCTTTTTATCAACCACAGATGTTTAGTGAGACTCCCTATCTTACAATTTTTTCATGGTGGCTTTTTTTCTTTCTCTAGGTTTTCCACGATGATGATGCCATCCCTGGATGGGAAGGGAAAATTGTAGCCTGGGTGGAAGAAGACCATGGAGAGAATTAATGCTGAGTATTAGATTGAGGGCTTGTGGAACTCGGCAGTCCCTGGCTGCTTCACTCAGGAGAGAGGACTAAAACCAGGATACACTAAGAAGTTTTTAGTTTGTGCTGCCAAAACAGAAGCTTCTCCAAGTGTGACAGCCATAGGCCAGTCCTGTTTCTGTGCCTGGCACGTGTGGTACTTAAAGTCCCTGTCCAAAAGTAGACCATGGGTTCTTGTGGAGTTCCTTGTCCGTGGGAACACAGTGTTTTATTCTACTCTGAGGACAACAAACCGAAGGCCTTAACCAGTGGGGATGGATGATCCCACTCCTATATGGGCATGGCTGCTACTATCTGGAACCTGGGAATTGGATGTATCACTCCTGTGTGTTACAGTATTATTTTAATTGGCCTCAGTGGTTGCAGCAATCAGAGTCCCAGCATTTGTACTCACAGACAAGGTGAAGGTACCAGCTTTTTTGCTTCTTTGCAGCTATTGCAAACCAAGAATAACTCGTAAGGTGGTACCAAAGATGAAAGCCCACTCTTCAGGAATTTTTTGGACTGGACATGGATGGTGCTGAATTGTTGAATGGATTGAAAAAGGGCTGCCCATATTGTGCTATATACTACGCTAAAACCATAATTAAGTAAGACCTTGGGCTGCCTCTTGTGTCTTAACTGGTTTTGCAACTTGTCCTTTAGCCCACAGAGGGCATATTTCATGTACTATTCATTTTCTCTGGGGACTGTTTAACTTTAGAGCCATTTTTTTCCCCTTCCAACTGATGAACTTTGTGTTTGAAAGGAATAAGGAGTGAAAGTCTCCTTTCAAATCCAGGCGGGTATGGAAAGGTGCTGCTACCCATGTCTTCTTGACTTTCTCTCATGACTTTCTTTAGCTCATGGCATCTCCTTTGCAGTCAAAAGGAAACAGACCATTAGTTTCAGTATTTGTGATTTATAAGTACTGAGCATGAGTTATTGGTCTACCCCTCTTCATTTCAAGGCCAGAGTTATTTTCTATTATATATTTAGTCTAGGCTGATCCTTTGGCCACAATAGAAACCATGGGGGCATGGAGCATGAGTTGTGAATGGCAGGGTTGATTCTGGGTGATAACACCTAGAATCCTTTCTCATGTGCAACACTGTCAAGTGTAGAAGCTAAAAGATTTAAACTTTCAGAGATTACTTAATATCTTGAGTTTTCTCATTCATTCACCAAGCACCATCAACCAATCAGATATATACATATATATCAGTCTCTCTGCCTGTGATCACCAGTGTACACTGCCAACCAGAAGAGTCAGACAGATCAGCTGTGGGTTCTTAACCTGTCTGTCTCTAGTTCATCTCCCCTTTCCAGCCATTTCAACAGACGACTGATCAGAGCTCTGAGATGACATTTTGTTGTTTTATACAGATGTGTCTTTAAGTTCATGTTTGGAGAATTCTTTTCTACTCATTTGCTTTTTGTCCAAGAACCATGTCTATTTTTATAACTTGAGTGAGAGTTCTGTATATTCTCACATTCTGTATACTGTATCCATTTTCTAGAGAACCCAGTTGCTTTTATACAGGCTCTTCTCTTCTTACCAGCCCTTGCGGTTTCAGAACAAGCTTTATTTTATTACAAGTATACTAATGACAGATTACTCCTGTTCCAGTTCTACCAGCCATTTTAGTTATGGAGTTAGTTTTACGGAACCTATTTGATGGCTCCTCTAGCTGACAGAAGGAACTCAAAAGACACCTGATGTCTTTCGTGTAAGTTTACCTGGTCTCCTCCTACTGAAGAATGATTTCTCATCAGAAATGACTGGGAAAATTTGGGAAAGTCATTTACAAGCAAGAATAATTCATTATGAAAGCAAACAGAAGAAAACAGTATATTCTCCATTCCCCCCCAGCCCCCCCCCCAGGAAGTCTGGAGAAGAAGTCCTCATGTCACCAGTTTCTCTGTTGCATGAATTTTAGTGTTTTGCTATAAGACAGCATGAGGGTTATCAGGCCAAAATTTGTTATTGTATTTTCAGTACAATTTATCTTGAACGTCTGTCGCTTAAATCAGTTTTACTTGTCAGTTTTTTCAGCAAACATTCTTACTATTATGTAGAATTTAACTTTTCAGAGAAAATTAAAGCAGAGAAAATTTTCAGAGTCCTCTACCTTCTTTGTCTTTTATCTCTATGTCTTTTGGAAAAGGAGCTGCATGGCCTTAGTGCCTCCATAGAAAGCTTAAGTTGAATTAATAGCTCATTAATCTCATATTCCACGGGTGATAACTAAGCACCCCCATTACAGGATGGCACACCAGAGTGTTTGTGTAAAATGTGTTGGTAATTCTCATTCCAGTTTCTAAACAGAGGAGCCTTCTAGGCGGAGTGTGCATTGATTCATTCTGGTTTGAATTGTCTCCTATTTGATACACTAGGAGGCCTTTTGACTTATTCAGAGTATTGCCCCCTACTGGCATTTGTGTGGGATAGTCCATCCTGCTACTGCTGAAGTTCTCTTTCTTTGAGAAAACTAAGGAACTAGAATGTTTAGAGTTCATGAAATAATCTCTAAACCTGATTTAAAAAATGACCCTCTCATAAAAACTAAGTTAGTAAAAAGCTCAATTCCTTAAACAGTCTTCATTTAAAAACTGAAGACTGTTCTCACTCAGTTAACTAAAGTAGCTGGAATTGGAACACTTTACAATTTCTACCTAAAGAATTTAGGTTAAACTTACTTGGTAATATCAATGCTGCTTACTGACCAACTTTCCAGCTCTTTTTGACCAGGATGGTTGTAAATTAAGGAAAATATCTTTATACTCTGTATTCAATCCAAGAGGACTCTAATTACTTAAAACCATTTAGGTCATAATAATAATAATTTTCATTTTTTCCATAAAATAAGCATTATGATTGCACACTCCTTCTATTGTCTGAATTTATGTAAGAGGTATAGCTTGCTTAAAATATATATGTAAAGTTATATTTTCTTAGAAACATGGATGTTTGCAACCATTGCTTTCAAAGAGATTATTACCATGTATTCTCTCTGTTTTGTTTTCATGAAGATTGTATTATACCAGAGGCTTCTGATTATCAAAGTGATAACCAGTTTTAACTGTCTGTATGTACCAGATTTGTGACCTAATTTTAAAAAAACCCAGAAACAAACTATGAATAAAATGGAGTTTGCAAACTAAATACCATTAATAATTTTCACTTGTGTTTACTGACTGACATTAATCGAGAAAGCCATTGACATTCAGTGAAAGTAAATTTCCTCAAGTGATCTCCCTGGTAGCATGTTTACTCATTACTTGGGGAGTAATAGGATTACTTGGAGAGATAAGGATTACTTTATTGCTACAGATATTACTATTGGTATTTCTAAGGTAAGTGCAAAATATCAATAGGTTATATTATCAAAGAAAATTCATTTACGTAGCACTTCTTTTGACATTATATATAAATGTGCAAACAAATAAGAACCCAAGACTCTAAACTGTATGACAAAACAGTCTCTAATGCAAAAGCAAGAAAGATTAACAATAGGCTTTCAGGAATGTGTATTTAAAAGAACCAGAACTTCCAAATTAATTTGAAAGATGCCTTCCTAAAACTTAGCCTTCATTTATCACTTTAAATGTTTTATATAGCTAAGTCTTTAGCCTTGGGTGCTTTCACTTGCCTTCCAATTACATATTTTCAACTATTTAATTACAAGCCATTTTAATTGGGTTATTCCATCATTGTTAAAATTAAACATGTAAAGAACTTTCACTACCAACTTTCCTCTTTACATCTAACCCATTCTGTATCAGTAATATCATTCTACAAGTCTCAGGACTGATTTAACAAACCTAATTATTCCTAGCTTACCTCTGGGGTAAACTTACCACTCCTGGACTGTTTGACCTGTGCCCTCTCATGATTTAGCTACACCTGTAAAAAGTATATTCGAAATGCAAACTTGCTATGCACTGAAAGATGCAAAACAAGGTTTAAGCAAGGCTACCTAAGTAACTGAACGGCAAACTGAAGATCATCTCATACAAAGACTAATTTAAAGTAATTTAGATCCAGTTATTCAAATGCAGTGGAAGTACTGTAGTAAGATATCTTAGCCAATTCAAAATCGTTAACACTTTTGTAATCATTTATAGTTACAGTATAAGCCCTTTCACTAATCACAATTATTCTTAGGTTGCTTCTTCCAGTTGTTACTCATAAGTAGTTTTACATTATGGTAACAATATAATTGCTCTACTCCTATTTTTATTTTATTTTATTAATGTTTTGGCCACGCCGTGGCGCATGCAGGATCTTAGTTCCCCAACCAGGGATTGAACCTGCACCGCCTGCAGTGGAAGTGCACAGTCTTAACCACTGAACCGCCAGGGAAGTCTCTCTACTCTTAGTATTTCAAATGTGCCTTTCCATTTAATCTGGGAATTTTGTTTCTCAGTTGTACTCCCTGCATATTATTCTGCCAGACAGCCAAGCCTGCTTAATCTTTTCCTCATTTTTGGATAGTTAACATTTTTACAATTCTTTTTCTGTCATGAAGATATTAAAACTTTTTTTTTTTTTAACCTTGTTTTGGATGCCTTAAGGATACTAGAATAGGATTTGGGGGAAATGTGCAAACATTTTTTCCCTGCTTCTTTTTCCCTACTATCCTGCCATCTCTAGAAACAACCTCCCAAAGAATGCATCTCTTTCTGTTCAATCTCATTAATACTGAGATGTTAGACTTTTTAAAGTTTCCAATTTAAGTAGGTATGATATAGTGCCTTCTGGCTGCCTTATTTTTCCAAATGTTTAATTACCAGCAAAGTTGAACATGTTCTCAAATGTTGTTTTTTCTTATTTCTTGTGTTCTTGATGTACACTGGGGATTTAGGGATATAAATATAGCACGTGCTTTCTAGTTTAATGCCACTCTCAGCTGAGAAATGAGACATTTTCTAATTATAGGATAACCCTACACAGAAGGGTACCTAACAAATGTAGGTAGAAGGGATTACATGGCAAATGAGAAACAGAAATCTGTTTTGTAAACTTGTAGCTTCATACAGAGAATATGCTTAATCCTGCTACAGTACTCTAGAATGTGGGAATATATCTTCCATTCGGCTGCCCTTCACATCATTTGGCTGGAAAACCTGTTCACCCCGGTTTCCTGTTGGGCTACAAACCTGAAATTAAATCTTTGTAACCCAGTACAGCCTGCGCGGAGCGACGCCCCAAACCTGGCGGCGGTTGGGTCCGCTGAGGCTGCGGGCGCATCCGGCGAGCAGAGTGATGCCCCCTCTGGCAGTTCTCCGCCGAAGCGCCTAGACCCGCCCCTCGGCCGCAGGCTCTCCGCACCCGGCTGGTCCTTGAGACCCTTCCCATTCTTTCCTCAAAGCGGGGCCACGCCCCTCAGCCCACCTCAGACCACTCTGCCTCTATTAGACCCGCTCTCGCCACCTTTTTAGGCCCCCCCCTTTCGGCCGTGCCCTACACAGCGCTAAGGTGAAGTCCTCCCCTGAGATGCGACCACCACTGCGAGCCCACCACCTGCCACTCCTCTCCACGTCTAATTCTCCCAGACTCGGCCTGCGGAAGCTCCGCTGGAACGCCTCTGCCACTCGTGGCTCCACAGTAGCCGCCCTGGGCCACCCTTTTCCCCGACTCCCGGGAGGAAGACCGTACGTTCTACACGTTTCTGGTCCACGGAAGGTGTGAGGCGAATCTTTGGAGCCCGTTTTACGACAACTTGCGGCCGCGCGGTGCGGCTGACGGCAACGCCGCGCTGCTCTTGGAGAGGTCACTTCGGAGACGGCGCTGGTTTTGGGGTGTGGGGTCAGTGGCAGTATGTGGCGCGTCTGTGCGCGACAGGCCCGGAATGCAGCCCCAAGGGCAGGATTTGGGGCTCGGTGGACGGCCTTGCGGGAGGAGCCGGGAGCTCGGTGCGTGACCCCGCAGGCTGGCTCGGCTCCGGCTCGTTACATCAGCAGGACCACAGGGTATGGGAGGGTCCGGGCACTCTGCGGCTGGAGCCCCACCTCGTGGGCCACACCGCGGAATCGCGTCTTGCTGCAGCTTTGGGGATCTCCTAGGCGCCGCTGGTATAGCCTCCCCCCGCATCAGAAGGTGAGCCCCAGACCTGTCCTTCGCGGGACCCCGTTGTCCTTCATGGGATCCTTACTCAGAGGTCTCAGTGATCCTCCATCCCCCCCCCCAGTATACTGCGTGTCAGTGTCCCTTCTCCATTACCCAGCTTTGCTGTAACTCTTGAGCTTCCTTCTCCTGACCTATTCCATTGAAGAGCGCCAAGCCTGGGGCGGTATGTGGAACGTCTGCTGAGTACATGCTGTGAGACCCACGCAGGCCTGTGGAGCAGAAAGCCTGTCCTTCTGGTGGAGAGCTTCTGGTGGCAGGAACCCCCTTTATATCCCCAGTGCCCACTGTGTGTTGGGACTCAAACTCTTTGCGTTAAATTGTAGTGAATTGAGTGAAGCGTTAAACCAGAATGAGAGTTAGGTAGCTCTTTGTAAATTTCGTATTTCTCCTTTGTCTTCTCCAGGTTCCATTGCCCTCTCTTTCCCCCACAATGCAGGCAGGCACCATAGCCCGCTGGGAGAAAAAGGAAGGGGAAAAAATCAATGAGGGTGAATTAATTGCAGAGGTAAGTTGTTTTAAAATATGGAAATAAGTTAGAAGGGACCGGCTTAGCTAAACTGAGGGGAAAAAATCAATGAGGGTGAATTAACTGCAGAGGTAAGTTGTTTTAAAATATGGAAATGAGTTAGAAGGGACCGGCTTAGCTAAACTGAGCATTAACTTTCTGAGTGGGTAGTTATCCCTTTTGCTTAAGAAACTTAGATGTTTTTTACAACTTGATATTAGAGAAGATTGGTTAGCTAAGTTAGCAGCAGCTAGCCAAACTGATTTTTAGCTAAGATATTTTTAATAGTAATTCTTTCAAACCTGTGATAGAGGCTTTATTTTCATGTGACTGTTGAACTGTATGATTTTTTTGAATTGAAGTATAGTTGATTTACAATGTTGTGTTAATTTCTGCTGTACAGCAGAATGATTCAGTTATACATATATATACATTTTAAAAAAAATATTCTTTTCCATTATGGTTTATCACGGGATACTGAATAAAGTTTCCTTGTTGGACCTTGTTGTTATCCATTCTGTGTAATAGTTTGCATCTGCTAAGCCCGAACTCCCACTCCATTCCCCTCCCGCCCCACAGCCACAAGTCTGTTCTCTATGTCTGTGAGTCCGTTTCCGTTCTGTAGATAAGTTCATTTGTGTCATATTTTAGATGCCACATATAAGTGATATCATGTGGTATTTTTCTTTTTCTTTCTGACTTACTGCACTTTGTATGATTTTAGACACAAGCTAATAAACTTCATACTGGCAGCAGAAGTCTAAGCTCCTGCTTTTGTGTTAAAAGGTTGAAACTGATAAAGCTACTGTTGGATTTGAGAGCCTGGAGGAGTGTTACATGGCAAAGATACTTGTTGCTGAAGGTACCAGAGATGTTCCAATTGGAGCAATCATCTGTATCACAGTTGAAAAGTGAGTAGTACCATGGCAATCTGTGGAACTTAGGTGCTCAAGTGGAGTATTTTAACCCAGAATTGCGAAGTTAGTTAAAGGCTTCTAAGACTACTGAATCCGCTTTATAACCCCCTTATACCTATGCATTCTTTCTGTTCCTTAGGCCTGAAGATATTGAGGCCTTTAAAAATTATACACTGGACTCTTCCGCAGCACCTACCCCACAAGCAGCCCCAGCACCAGCCCCTGCTGCCGCGGCTCCGTCACCTGCACCTCCCGCTCAGGCTCCCGGTAGCTCGTATCCTCCTCACATGCAGGTGAGGCTCAGCCTCTGGGTGTTTGCTCTAGAAGATTTATTATTCATTCATTATTTTTCATAGGTGGCTCTCACATCCTGGGAACTGGCATCAAATATGGCTAGTTTTTGTCATTTGAAAGTAAATAGAGGTTTAAACATGAAAATTGACAACTTTCATTCCTGGTGGTTATTTCCAGGTGTGTGAACTTGGCTAGTTCTTTTAACCTTTCACAGCCTCAGTGTAGCAGATAGGATAATGTTTGGTACTTCTCATTCAAGAACATTTTGTTAGATTTTGAGGATGATTTGTACTTACACTACTCCCTGTATAAATAGAGTTTTTAGTAGGCCCCAAGTACTGTCTGTTGAATGAAAGTTCCCAATTGGTGTTTTTCCTTGACATGTGGTATTCTATTTTCTAAGAGTTAAGTGAAGTAGTCCAGCAGTGTTAATAAAAGACTGAACTAAAATAAAGAATAAGTGTCAAATAGACATATATAATGACATTGCAACAAAGCTGAAGGTGGTAAATATAGTCACTGTTGATTCTATTAACTAAATCAGTTTCTAAGAAACTAATTAGTTTATTAGATATTAAGATTATCCCGTGTATATTTGTGTTTCAGATACTGGAAATGCATAAAAGCCAGCTGCACTTTTTCTAAAGGATTAAGACTAGAACTTTCCTTCACTTAGTTTATTTGTAGAAATTTTTGTATAGGAATAATTTTCTCCTTTGGACATCATATTCTATTCCATGGTCTTTTTTTTTTTTTTATAAATTTATTTATTTATTTATTTTTGGCTGCATTGGGTCTTTGTTGCTGTGCACGGGCTTTCTCTAGTTGCAGCGAGGCGGGGCTACTCTTCGTTGCGGTGTGCAGGTTTCTCATTGTGGTGGCTTCTCTTGTTGCGGGCCCTAGAGTGCGCGGGCTTCAGTAGTTGTGGCACATGGACTCAGTTGTCGTGGCTCGCGGGGGTCTAGAGCACAGATTCAGAAGTTGTGGCGCACGGGCTTAGTTGCTCCGCGGCATGTGGGATCTTCCCAGACCAGGGCTTGAACCCGTGTACCCTGCATTGCAGGCGGATTCTTAACCACTGCGCCACCAGGGAAGTCCTCCATGGTCTTTTATTAACATTCACTCATTATAAAGTTTTGCCTGGTGGTCAGTTCACGCATTTATCTCATCCTGTTCAGCAAATTCTGTCTCACTACACAAGACAGTACATTTCTCTATAATTTATGTCTTTGGCTTTTTGTGAAAGTTTTAGGGTTCTGTCTTAATTATTCTTTAAGATACAGTATAGAGATTATTGGATCCACTAATTTTTAAGAAGTAGATGAAGATGAGGGACTTCCCTAGTGGTCCAGTGGTTAAGACTCCACGCTCCCAATGCAGGGGGCCCGGGTTCGATCCCTGGTCAGGGAACTAAAAAAAGATTCTGCATGTCGTAATGAAGATCCCGCATGCGGCTACGAAGGTCCCGAGTGCCGCAACTAAGACCTGGTGTAGGTAGTTAGGTAGGTAGGTAGATAGATAAGATAGATAATTCTGACGAAGAAAAACATTTTTAAAATTTTCTAATTAGAGTTCTAAGTTTCGTTTTACTCCCCCCCCCTCACCTTCCTGAGACATCATCAGTTGAAATGATTTTTCTCTCAGCATAATCCTGTTGTTAATTAGATTAAAAAAAACTAAAAGATAGCAAACAAAACCCATAATGAGTAAGCATCCAAATTCAGTGGACATACAAGCCATATAAATAAGAAAGCAATTTTAAATTTAGATCAGCCAATCTGATGTTTAGATTTTACTGGAGTGGAAGTGACTATTGCAAGAGCAGTTTGTTCATTTGTTCATTCATTCATTCATTCATTCATTTTTTTGCCGCACCGTGTGGCATGTGGGATCTTAGTTCCCCGACCAGGGGATCGAACCCATGCCCCCTGCATTGGGAGTGCAGAATCTTAACCACTGGACCGCCAGGGAAATCCCAAACAGTTCTTAATATGAGTTTTTTTTATCTTGAAAAAGTGTCTGGGAAGTTTGGGAGAAATTCAGTTTCCCCTGAGTGAAGAGATAGATGCCAATACAGCGCACAGTAAAATTTTAGTGGAAAGTCTGGACTAAGGTCATTCTGTGAAAATGAAAAACTGCAGCTTAATCTAAGTGTTAAGAAAGACGAAAAGATGTTCTGTGCTTAGATATTTATTGAGGAATTAATTTTAACTGTCTAGAAAGAACTCTTTCCCATCTGCGCATTGTTTTTACATTTGGAGGGTGGAAAAGTATTTCAAAGGTGGGTCAGAGTATCGCTGGTACTATAAAAGCTTGAGATTTGAAAGATTCATGTGTAGGGACACTTGAGGCAGTGGGCTTTTGCTGCTGTGGGGGCATGGGAATTTGGATGGTCACAGTCACTATCATTCCATAAAACTGTTTGCTGGCCTGAGTTCCACTGTGTCCACAGTTTCCTAGTATTACACAGTAATAAAATATGTGTTTGTTTCTACAGGTGGTTCTTCCTGCCCTCTCTCCCACCATGACCATGGGCACAGTTCAGAGATGGGAAAAAAAAGTGGGTGAGAAGCTAAGTGAAGGAGATTTATTGGCAGAGATAGAGACTGACAAGGCCACTATAGGTGAGATTTCTTCAGCTCTTAATGGTTGAGGCACTGAGTTTTCCAATGAGGGAAGAGGATTGCCGTCCTATCCTATAATGAGTGAGTGATAACATGAAAAATTTTAATTCTTGGGATTCATTTCCTGGAACAGAATATTTCATAACAAAAGTGTGCATAGTTGGATTTGTCAGTACCATACTGTAGTCTCATTGAATCAAGGATATGTCAGCTTAGGGATTATTTTTAGACCAGAGTTTGCTTATTTATTAGCCTTATCATTGTCTAAACTGGGCAAGGGGGAAAAAAGAAGAAACAGGAGAAAATAACATCAAAGGCAGGAAAATACCAAAGAATTTCAGATGACTTTGAGGGAAGACTTGAAAGCAGGGCTTAGATTGTTTTCATAGTTTGAGAATGAGTGATGGAATGTATATATTACCTGTTCAGATACCATATCACATTTCCTTTTACTCCCTCTCTGATTTATTTTTATGCTTAGAACAAAACCCATATAGATAATCATATTTGTCATACCATGTGTAGATATTTGTAGATAAATGTATTTCCTGTCCAGTTCTCAGAGATGCAGTAGGAGATTCTGGGCTTCCTCTGCAGTGTTGTTTTCAGATTTTGTTCTTCAAACCCTGTGATTCCTTGATGGCACGTTGGGGCAAAGGAGAACTTAAGGAGCAGCACACTACTGTTCCCTGCCCGCTTCCCCACTTCCACCAGGACACCTCCTTTTTACCTTTCTGCATATTGTGCTTCCTCCCATAAGATTTTATTAGAAGAAAGGATTCTGTTTGTTAAAAAGAGAGAAACAAACAAAAAAACCCTGGCCAAAATAGATCTGCTTTGCATTTTAACTTGAATACCAATGTTGCTGTAGAGACTAGTATTCTAGAGACTCTGGTCACTAGAGAAGTATTACCTTGGTCAAACTCTTTAAACTCTGTTGTGGCCTTGGAGTCTTTTCTTTTTATATATGTCTTGTATTGGATATTAGTTCTCAACTGGGATATGGAAGGATTCATCAAAGATGTGTTTGTCAGGGGGAGGCACAACACCACAGAAAGCCAAGATCTGGAAGGCAAAAGTTGTCCTCTCCAATGGGTTCTTTTAGTTTTACTTTTGGAGCTCTTCATATTTGAGTTCCTTGTAAGAAAAGCACTAGCTGGGAATTCCCTGGCGGTCCAGCGGTTAGGACTCCGTGCTTTCACTCCCAAGGGCCTGAGTTCAATTCCTGGTGGGGGAACTAAGATCCCGCAAGCCGTGTGGCCAAAAAAAGAAAAGAAAAGCAGTAGCTGAATAAAGTTGTCAACACCACAGAATCTCTAGTTATGCTGTATTTCTTCATAATGAAATAGTTGGTGTAATACCAAGTGTGACCTCTTCAAAAAGTTCCAAAGATGCTTTTAGGGGTGTAATCCCATGTCACTATCAACTATAGTAGCTCTTTTAATTTAACCATGTGGTTCTGATCTTTAGCAGTACAACCGATGCCATCTTGGAGCCTTGTGGGGCTGCAAGGGGCTGCCCCTGGGGATGTTTTAAAGAAAACGTTCAGAACTAACCACTGTGTAATCTCTTGTAGTTTTATTTAACAGATGTTTATTTAGTATTTACTTTGTGCCGGGTACTGTTTCTAAGTATTTGGAAAATATTCACTTAATTTTTGTAATATCCCCGTGAGGTAGGTACTATTGTCATTCCCATTTTGTAGGTAAAGAAGCTGAGACACAGAGAGGTTAAATAGCTTGCAAAAGGTTATATAGCTACTTTGAAGAAGAACCTTTTACTTAAAACTGTGCTTTGAGTTTGGTAGGATAGTGGAGTCCTTTAAGTTCCATAATGGTTTTTTCTTTCTATTTAAGGTTTTGAAGCACAGGAAGAAGGTTACCTAGCAAAAATCCTGATCCCTGAAGGTACAAGAGATGTCCCTCTAGGAACCCCACTCTGTATCATTGTAGAAAAAGAGGCAGATATACCAGCATTTGCTGACTATCGGCCAACTGAAGTAACTGATTTAAAACCACCAGCACCACCACCTACCCCATCCCCGGTAGGTATGCTTCTAGAATTGAGGGAACACTTAAACCTTATTCATCTCTAAATTAAGGGATTAAAGTAGATAATATTCTAGGTTCCATCCAGATCTAAGATTCTATGAATAAGGAAGGAGATAGTTAACATTTGCGGAGACCTACACATTGTGTGGCACTGCACCATTCACATAATGGTCAATAGTTTGATTCGTATAGCTTTTTTTTTTTTTTTTTCCTGGTGTCTTGAGTCCTGCCGAGAACAAAGCTGAGGTGACATGTTCTTTTTCTGCTTTAGGTGTAGATATATATAAATATATGTGGAAGGTAATGCTTTGTCACCCATTTTCTGTAGAATTTGTAGTTTTTGTCATTGTCAATCCTCTTGGTATTAACATATAGTAGGTCAAGCTTATATTTGTAATACATTGGAACCTTCATGTAAATGGCTTATTTTGCATAGAATTTAGTCTGTCTCTTTGCACTATATACTATATACCTATAACATGAGCTTGTATGAATTCCAGGCATCAGTAACACTATAATGAAGCTTCTGCAGGTGTAGAATCATGTGAGGTTAGACTAGGTGCACAGTTCTGCCAGAGAAAACTTGATTTCTGACTGCCATACATTTATGGGGAGCTGGCAAGTAGTTGTAGTGGTTTATTTTTTAATGTGTTTCAACGTGGAACCTTCCAGAATAATTTATTATTTTGGAATTAGGTTAAGTAAAAACAAAAGCCATGTAGGTGATATAAGAGAATGAGAATAAAGAAGGGACAAGAGATTAAAGTGAAGAAAGGCTATAAGGATGTTATATACTGGTCACCAAAATTAAATTCCATGCCTCTCTTTGTTAATCATAGAGTTAGAGAATTTGACTTTGTTCCGTCTTTGACATAAAATAATGTTATTCTATTCGTATTTCTGTATTATGTTGGTTAAGCAGGAAAAATGTGCATTTGATATTTGGAAAAAAGAAAGTTATTTAATTAAAATAGGTTTGACTTAATAAACTATAAACTCTTAAATCTTTCAGACCAGTCTTTGCAGTGGTGAATTAACAATCTGTAACTTTTTTCAAAAGGCAGCCCCTGTTCCTCCAACTCCCCAACCTGTAACCCCTACACCTTCAGCCACCCGCCCAGCTACTCCTGCTGGACCAAAGGGAAGGTTGTTTGTTAGCCCTCTTGCAAAGAAGTTGGCAACAGAGAAAGGGATTGACCTTACACAAGTAAAAGGTAATTCTGTTTCTATGGAGTGGGGTTTTACTAAAATTTAGTTGAGTTTCTTCCTTAGGACCAGAGAGTACAACTATATATAGTCATCTTATCTGCGATAGTTGGGGGAAGGATGAGGGAGGGAAATATCTCCTTTGGTGCCACCACACAGTAGGAAAATTTACTGTGCTTTGTTTAGTCTGTCTAAGATCTATCTATATAATTTAGATAGCTTTTTTTCCTTCTCTGTTAACGGGAACTGCTTAATTGTTAGTGAAGGTATGATGTGTTTGTTCAGCAGAGTTGGGTTATGGTACTTGATTGTATAATAAGAAATCTGTATTAGTGCTAGGCTGATTGAATGTAGCAATACACAAAACAAAACATGAAGTTGGGGTGATTCGAAGTGACTTAAAATAATAAAATTCATATAAAACTGAACTAATGCCCCTAGAGGGCAAAGGAAAATGTCTTACCTATCTTTTCCTCCCCAGAGAGACAGTGTAGCTTAGTGATAAGAGCATGGGGTCTTGAATCAGACCATCTAGGGTTTAATCCTGGCTTTATCATTTTCTGTGTAATATGTCTTTCGATGAATTACTTAATCCATCTGTTTTTCCATCTGTAAAACTAGATAATAGTTTACATTAAAACAAGTGAAGTGCTTAGAACAGTATCTAGAATGTAATAAGTACTCAATACATATTAGTTTTGTTCACATTATTACTATTATTGGCTGGCATTTAAATGTTTTAAGCTAAAATTTAATGTAAGGTAATTAATATACTTTGGAAAAGGGGGGAAATTACTATTCCTGGAACATGGTTTGATGGCTAATACTATGTGCTAGTCTTTTAATTACCAGATTTAATTTGCATAACATTTATTGAAGTAAGAATTATCATTTCTCATTTTTTTATTGTCCAGCTATGGGCACTCATCGGTGGTTATCATCTGTCTGCAATCTATTGTTTTTATGGTTAGAAAGCAAGCCAATCCCCAAAGACACAAGAATAGAATGTTATCACTGTTTTACTTCAGAGGATTCTTGTAATATTGGAAGACCCTTTTTTCACCCTAATATTATTTCACTAGTGTATTGCCATTCTTTATGTACGTGTGATTAGAATCAGGGACAGCAATTTAAATTGGAATACATTTTAAGGGGAGGAGGGACTAGGTTAATAATTATATCTGAAGAATTTAGACAAGTAAACAAGGACCATTTATTAGATACTTAGCAATACTGACTGCCTTAGGAGAGATTTAAGTGGAAAAATCTCAATATTCTTATCATGCAGTTAGAGTTAAGTGATTCATTTATTTAGACAAATATTCATTGAGTATTGTCTGTGTACCCAACACTTGTTCATAAGACAGACAAGATTTCAGTTTCAGATGCTCATATTACCAACAATAAAGAATTAAATGGACAGGGAGTTATAGCATAGTAGTTAAGAGTATTGGCTTTGGAGTTGGAATGCTTGGATTTAAAACCCAGCTCTGTCGAACACTAGGTGTGTTACCTTTTGTGTCTCAGTTTCTTCATTTGTATATGAAAATAATATAGCTTGTTGGGATTAAATAAGTTAATAAACAGTGCCTGGACATAGAAAGCATATGTAGGTATTAGCTATGATGATAATAACTTATTAAATAAGATGATTTGAATGCTAAGAAAGAAATAAACCAAGTGATACACTAGTGAGTAACAGGGTGAATATATGTATAGTCATGACTGCTTTTGGACAGGGTGGTGGGAGAAGGTCTTTTTGATGAGGTGACATCTGATCTGACCTGAAAGATGAGTCAGCTATGAGCCAACCATGTGAAGAACTGGAGGAAAAGCATTTTGGGCAAAAACCAGCTTGAAGTGGAAAGAGCTTGGCATGTTTGAGGAACAGAAAGGAGGCCAGTGTTAATGGAGCATAGTGAGCAAAGGGTCTAGTGGTAGGAGATGAGGCCAGAAAGAAACCCAAGGGTGAGAACATAAAGGACTTTACAGCTTATGATAGAATTTGAATTTTATTTCAAGTACAGTATGAAGCCATTGAAAGATTAAAATGAAGTTGCATAAAATGATTTATATTTTTAAAAGATGATTTTGGCTGCTCTGTGCAAATGGATTAAATGAAAGCCAAGGCACCTGTTAAGATGCTGTTGCTGGAGCTGATGATGGTGGCTTACAAGGGTGGTGAGAGTAGAAATGAAAAGAAATGGACAGCTTCAACATACGTTTCTGCCATAGAATCAACAGAACTTAGTCAAGGATTGGATATGGGGACTCGACAACAGCAACTTCAAAAGAAATGTGCAGTGGACGCTGGTCTGGACAGGTTGAAAAATGAAAAGTGGATGAAGAAGTGGAGATAACATTGTGGACAGCTTATTCAAGAACATTTGCTGTGAAGGAAGGCATAGAAATAGAAATGTAGCTTTTGGGAGCATATGGGCTCAAGAGAGAGCTTTTGAAAATGAGTGATAGTAGAACAGGTCTAGTGTAGAGTTTCTCAGGGGTGGCACTGTGGACGTTTTTGACCAGGTAATTCTTTGTTGGCAGGGTGGCAGCTGGTGTCCTGTGCATTGTAGCATGTTTAGTAACATCCTTGGCTTTTACCTGCTACATGGTAGTAGCATACCCCGCTTGGGACAACCAAAAATATTTTCAAACATTGCCAGATGCCCCCTTGGGGGCAAAATTGCCCTGGTTGAGAACCAGTGGTCTAATAGAAAGGGATAAATTGATGATGTAGAAAAGGAGAAAGAGCAGAATAATTTGGCCAGGTACAAAGTTTTTGAGAATGTAAGAGGGGATGGGATTGGTTTGGGGTAGGAATTAGGACAGTTTGTCTACTTTTATAGGAGAGAAGAGAATATGGGGTAGGTTTATAGGTTTGGTGGTAGCAGATGAGGAGAGTACCTCTCTGGGCTGCTATTTGATCAGTAACATATAAAGGGAGGGGGTGGTTCCCTGGTGGTCTGGCGGTTAGGATTCGGCGCTTTCACTGCTGTGGCCCGGGTTCAATCCTGGCTGGGGAACTGAGATCCCGCACACGGCGGAAAAAAAAAAAGTATAAGGTGAGGGGATCTGCTGGAGAGTTAGTGTGGGGAGGTCTGAGGTTAGAGAGATTGTGAAATAGTGTTCTCAGAGACAGGGAAAGTGAATTCAAGGGAAACAATTTAATTTCTGGGTAGTTTTGTGTGTCTGTTTTAGGTTTGTGCCTCTGAATTTATAGTACAGTCATTCAGCTAGGTGTGTACTTTTTTCCCCCAGCAATATTAAGCTACTCTGGTGCTGGCACTGAGAAGGCATATGTTTTAGAGTTTGACCAGGGAGTGATTATAACAGTGATCCATAGAGAGTGTAGGCTGGGTAAGGAGGAAGAGAAGACAGGAGGCTGACAACATGATGAGAGCAGAGGAATTAGTGGAGTGGAAGAAATTTTGCATTAGGGGGAGTGAGTGGTCTGAAATAAGTGAACTGAGAGCATCAGTGGTTGGTGTTTTATGGCACCACCTCTGACACTAAATGTAATTTTTTTTTCCACACCAGCAATCAGTTCTCTACACCACGTGGGTATCCAGCAGTTCAATCCTATTCTGACACTGACTCTCCAGAGTTAGCATCAGACTCCACAGGTTTTTGTTTTTGTTTTTGGGTTTTTTTTTAAATTATTTATTTTTGGCTGTGTTGGGTCTTTGTTGCTGTACGCGGGCTTTCTCTAGTTGCATCGAGCGGGGACTACTCTTCGTTGCGGTGCGCGGGCTTCTCATTGCGGTGGCTTCTCTTTGTTGCTGAGCACGGGCTGTAGGCGCGCAGGCTCAGTAGTTGTGGGTCGCGGGCTCTAGAGCGCAGGCTCAGTAGTTGTGGCGCACGGGCTTAGTTGCTCCGCGGCATGTGGGATCTTCCTGGACCAGGGCTCAAACCCGTGTCCCCTGTATTGACAGGCAGATTCTTAACCACTGCGCCACCAGGGAAGTTCCGAGACGCCACAGGTTTAAAGGCTCAGTCCCACAAGTTTGCCCCCACTTGAGATGCCAGTCCTGAGGATCACCCATACTTCTGACACACTGGCTATAAACCAGGAATTCCCAAGACCCCCTCCTCGGGTTTGATAATTCACTAGAATGACTCACAGAACTCAGGAAAGCACATTATTTACTATTGCCTGTTTATTATAAAGGATACAACTCAGAACAGTCAAATAGAAGAGATGCATGAGACAAAGTATGGGGAGTGGGGGTTGGTGCTGAGCTTCTGTGCCTCTCTGGGAGCACCACCCCCCTTGACACATTAATGTGTTCACCAACCCGGAAGCTCTCCAAATCTTGTTGTTCAAGAGTTTTATTTGTATAGGGGTCAATTATTATTTTTATAGGCATCGTTGATTGTATCATCGGCCATTGGTTATTGAACTCAATCTCCAGTCCCCACCCCTACCCCTTTCCCCCAGGGACAGATTGCTTACCAAATTTGACCAAAATGTAATCATTTGGGGAGAAACTGTTCTGAAAGCCTAAACCCTGATATTCAGAGTTTGATTTGTCTCAGAGCTACCCATATTATGGTTTATATTTCTTTGATGCAGAGCATTTTCGCATCACTGTCCCATTTTATCCTCACAGCATTCCCATGAGTAGGGGCTGGTATGATAATCTGTCCTACAGATGAGACTAAAGACCAGATGAGATTAAGTGACTACAGTCATCTGTCTAGTTTATGTTTGACAACAACCCTACGTTTTTCACTCCTAGTCTAGTGTTCTTCCCTTTATACCATATTGCTTTATGATGGTCTGTTGTGCCTTCTTAACGAGAGAGACAAAAGAATTTCAAAGATTTCAGCTAAATCCTAATAGTCAGGAAATTCTTATAGGTGGATGAAGCTTAGTATAAGGCAGGTGGTACTGCAGTTTCCTCATCTTGAGGGGCTGCAGTGTCCAGATCAGCCTTGATTGTAAGGGGAGGTTATGGTTTCTGTCTTTTATAAGGAAGGGAATCTAATAGGCGTACTGCTGCCTCTGTTCTAGAGCTCCTGGTGAGGATAAACACAATCCTAGCCAACTCAGTTTTCATAATGAAGGAAAGGAGTTGGGACGAACCGCACACAACGAGAATCCTTTTAAAAGTCTGCCTTGGGGGAAGATGAATCAATTTGACCAAATATTTTCTAGAAGTGGGCCAGTGTAAAAGGTATTTTAATAACTAAATTCTGAATCTCCTTAGAATTAAGGTTCAGGATTATCTACTTAGGTGTAATGTTAAACCTAAGAGGTTGTGGATGGGAGGAGGAAAGAAATTGAATGAAAGTAAAATTAAGCCTGTTGAGGGAACTTTGAAGATCTTTCTTCATGTGTAACATGGCACTTTTTTCCTTCGTAATCTCTAACACAAGCCAGTATAGCGCCTTGGCTACTGTGAGAAAGCTGTGAATAATGGAGACCACATATAGAATGAATGGTTCTAAAGATGAGATCATTGCATTTGAGAGTTATTCATGCTATTTCAGGGTAAAAACAATTGACTTGCCTGATTTGTCCAAAATAATTGTGATCACATCTGTCGACTCTGTAGCAAGGGAATTCTTTATGAGCAAATGAATGTAGAACCCAAATGAGATCTATTCCAGGGTTTCAGAAAGGGTGTTTTGGAGCTAACGGAGAGGAAGGCAACAAAAGGTGGTATTTTTAAGGAAAAGTTTAAGGGGCATGATTAAGGCAGTGGCCCCTTTAGAGGGTCTTTGGTAGAGAACCTCTAGGAACTTGCACTTCAGGATCACAGTGCTGATCTCCTTGAGGAATTAGCGGTACGCTCTCATGTGTGTGGTATTTCTGTGTCTCCTCCAGGGACGGGACCAGACGGCAGAATCATCAAGAAGGACGTCGACTCCTTTGTGCCTACTAAAGCTGCTCCTGTGAGTTATATTTCACTTCTTAAATTTTGGTTGCAGTTTGTCCCTGCAGAGTGCTTTGTGCACCCTGTTAGACCCTTGCATACATTATTATGAGTGAAATAGCTTAATCAGAACTGTGTTTTCTTTTGTCTAATTTCACTGGCTAGCAATATGTACCTATGAATGTGCTGTTATTCATACACAAAAGCAAAGATGATATACTACATTGAAATCCATTCCAAGTTGTTTTTGTTTTTTCTTGAGTAGTGATACTAAATTTTTCCTAACTTGTCATCTTATTCAGGCCCTATTTTTTAAAGCATGCTTGCAAGTTGGTTGGCCAGCGTTTGAGTTTTATGTGGTTAATTAGTCCACAGGGGGATTAAATCCACATAGCCAACTCCGTTTGATCAGTAAAGGCACTAAAATAATCAACTATAAGTAAGGAAAATGATTTAGTTACTTAGATGTTTGCTTTAAAATAAAAGATTTGTCATTGTTTTTTTTTAAATAAATTTCTTTCTTTCTTTATTTTTGGTTGCGTTGGGTCTTTGTTGCTGTGCGCGGGCTTTCTCTAGTTGTTGTGAGCAGGAACTACTCTTCGTTGAGGTGCACGGGCTTCTCTTGCTGTGGAGCACGGGCTCTAGGCGTGAGGGCTTCAGTAGTTGTGGCTCGTGGGCTCAGTAGTTGTGGCTTGCAGGCTCTAGAGCGCAGGCTCAGTAGTTGTGGCGCATGGGCTTAGTTGCTCCGCGGCATGTGGGATCTTCCCAGACCAGGGCTCGAACCCGTGTCCCCTGCATTGACAGGCGGATTCTTAACCACTGTGCCACGAGGGAAGCCCCTGTCATTGTTTTTTCTTAACACTATTCAGGAAAATACATTACTTTCTTTGTATTTATCTCTTAATCTTTTCAATTTAGGAATGCTTTGATTGCTTTTCTTGAAGAAAGTTTTGTGAAAACAAAATTATTTTGATATAAACTAGTCATAGAAAAATGACATTTAAAACATGATTATCCAATTCTAAGTATGAAAATTAGAAACAAAACTCTTAAACAAGCACAGTCCAAATCGGAGTCCCTTTTGCTCCCTTGGGATAGAAATAGCTGTTTTTCTATAAACCGTTTAATTTTCACTTTGCCATCTGTAAAAGAGTCACTAACAGTTGTTCACAGTTGCTTATGCTAAGACTAAGAACTTTTTTACCTCCTTCTAGACCCCAGCAGCTGCTGTGTCTCCCCCGAGTCCGGGAGTGGCTGCGGTTCCTACAGGTGTCTTCACAGATATCCCAATCAGCAACATTCGCCGAGTAAGAGTATTACCATAACTTTTTGACCCAAAGCTGTTGGGGGCATCTTTGCTCTGATTGTTCAGTTGCATCCACAGTTTGAAACACTAAGAAGAGACTTTTTAAAAATTGGGAACCTTAGATGATTCATTTAATAGGTGTTTGGTTTGGCCAATAGAATTCTTGGGATACACAAGCACTGTGTTCTGATTAAATACTGTTGGAAGGGGCTAAGTTGTGGTGCAGTCCTCCATCTTCCAGTTCTAATAATGCTTGAGGTGAGCATTACCAGGGAGCAGGGTAAAGGGGCAAACAGAGCCCTGAATGAGATGAGGTCTCATTTCAACTCAAGATAATTGATTTTTGAATCTCTTTGATTTCAGGTTATTGCACAGCGGTTAATGCAATCTAAGCAAACCATACCTCATTATTACCTTTCTGTTGATGTAAATATGGGAGAAGTTTTGTTGGTACGGAAGGAACTTAATAAGGTAAAAGGTCTGGAAATTCCACCTTTATAAATTCTAAAAGTCTTGTTTTCCCTCACTGAATATTTATATTTTTGCCCATATTTTGTATTTTGTTACAAATGCCAATTGATAATGGAAAAATGGATGTCATCTTAATTTTAACTTACAGAGAATATCCTGGAGAATTTTCATTTTCTAACCCTTGATTAAAGCTTATGATTAAAGTCGACTTTGCCATGGATCCATTTTAGCCTAACATAGTCACTATGATCCTATGAGACTACTTGAGTCTCTTCTGGTAGATAAGAAACAGTGTGTTTACTTTGTGTTTATAGTTAAGTACCAAGCACCTACTTAGTGTTTAGTTACTTAGTAACTTATGGGATGCAGCTAAAGCAGTGCTTAGCAGGAAACGTACAGGTGTAATGGTCTACATTAAAATAGATGAAAAAAAACAACTTTTGGTTTCTTTTCATCCTTTCCACTTTAGGACATCTGTATATCCACCCCCTCCCACCTTCTCAAGATTATATAGTTTCAGTCTTTGAGAAGAGAATTTAAGAAACTACAATGGTTTCTTGTCTTTGCAGATGTTAGAAGGGAGAAGCAAAATTTCTGTCAATGACTTCATTATAAAAGCTTCAGCTTTGTCATGTTTAAAAGTTCCTGAAGCAAATTCTTCTTGGCTGGACACAGTTATAAGACAGTAAGTATAACACTTCTGGGGAAGGTATATATATATATCTATCCATCAGCAGTTTTTTGTGTGCTGTCTCATGTATAACTTGGAGTATAGGGAGTAAGGAGGAGCAGAATATGGAGGGGGAGATGACTTCCACAGGCAAGACAATTTGAAAACAACGTAAAGCTATTTCTGAGATCATGAATTTAGTTAGTAAAGACTACAGATTCTTTGTATGAGTTCAGGAAAGGGAGATAAGTGTACAGATATGTATAATTAAGTTGATAATGACTCTCACAAAGCAGGATTGAAATGGTTTTGTTCACCAATGAGTTCTGCTAAACTTTAGTGGGGGCAAAATTGAAAACAAAACCAAAAAAACAGTATTTGTTAATATTATGGTAGCATGTGACTGGCACGGTGCTCTTGGTGTCTTTCACATGTTGTCTCATTTAATCCTTATGACCACGTTATGAGTTAGGTGGTTTTACACCCATTTTCTAGATGAAGAAACTGAGGCTCAGTAAGTTGAGTTACTCCCTGAGTTAATATGTTAGTAAGTAGCAGAACTGTGGTTGGAACCAGGATTCTGACTCAGCCTAGGTTTTTTCTACTATGTAGATGCTTTTATATTATTAATTTATTTTTTTTACAATAATAGTATGTACATTAGAATATTAATTCATGGCTTACGGTGACCTGCTCAACCTTTAATCTGAGGTCCACTCCCAAGAGGCAAACACAGCCTTTAAACTGTTATTTCTTTTGGTATTTACTTTCCTATTTCTAAACAACATTCTTCTGTTGCCTTTCATAAATTTTTCATTTACTTTACTTTATCAACTGACTTCCTATTAAAGAAGGTTAAGATTTAGCTTTGTTCTGCCCTCTCTACAAACAGACACACACACACACACACACCCATCATCCTACCAAATTGATTGTAGCACAAATTTTGGACAAATCAGTATTCAGTGTTAATATCTTTATGACTATGAAAAATTGTTTATGACTAAGGAAGTATAGTATACCATGAATACCAACCTGATTTTAATGATTGCCTAAGAGGGGCTAATTTTTAAATTACTCATCATGAAATCTTTCTGAAACTCCCCAAGAGAACTCTAAACGTGTTTCACGAGACTGAAAAATGGTTTACTGATTCTAATTTTTTCCTTGGTCACCCCACTCTTAGAGAACATCTGAGGGTCTTACTATTTTTCAGAGACTATATTAGCTTTCTAGAGCTGCCATGACAAATTACCACAAAATTCGTGGCTTAACAAAAATTTATTCTCTCCTAGTTCTGAAGGTCAGAAGTGTGAAATCAAGGTGTCGGCAGGACTGTGCTCCCTCCACAGGCTCTCGGGTGGACTCTTGCTTGCTTTCTCCAGTTCTGGCGGCTCCAGGCATACCTTGGCTTGTGGCTGCACAGCTCCAACTTCACATGGCCTTCATGTGTCCATGTCTTCTCTCTGTCTCTTACAAGGACACTTGGCATTGGATTTAGGGCCCACCCAGATAATCTAGGGTGATCTCATCTCAAGAGCCTAATTACATCTGCAAAGACCTTTTTACTAAATAAGGTCACATTAATAGATTCTGGGATTAAGACATAGACATATCTTTTAGAGCACGGTTATGAACATTTGAGGACAATTCTTTGTGTGGACATATGTTTTCATTTCTCTTGGGTAGACTCCTTGGAGTAGAATTGCTGGGTCATAGGGTAAATTTATGTTTAATCTTTTAGGAATATCTGAAGGAAACACTACTTAGATGAAAGGATGGACGTTGCAGGGCAAGTTCTATGAATTATTTATTAATCCTTACCAAGTGCCCTTCAATTTGTTCATACAGCTATTCAGCAGATATTTATTGAACATATACTGTTTGCTGGATTTAGTGGTGAACAACATAGGAAACACCATCCCTACTCTCTTAGGAGGAAGATTATTGAACAAATAATATTGTAATAACAGGAAAATTTAATTAAGAAAGCAGTGTTTGCTGTGTGATACCTTGGCCAGAGCCCAGCTATGGTAGTTGCTAAGTGTCACACACTGTATTATTAGAGCAGGTCCCTGTGTTTGCAAGTGACAAAAGCCTGCTGCCTCTGGTCAGCTTGGGCACACTGCGGGGTATGGTCCCCATAATCTCCAAAGAGCTGGAGTTCTTCCTTCATGTGAAGTTTTAACTTTTTCTTTTTTTTTTTTAATTGAATTATAGTTGATTTACAATATTATATTAGTTTTAGGTGTATGGCATAGTGATTCAGTATTTTTGCAGATTATACTCCATTATAATTTATTACAAGATAATGGCTATAATTCCCTGTGCTATACAATATATCTTTGTTGATTATCTATTTTATACATGGTAGTTTGTATCTGTTAATGCCATACCCCTAATTTGTCACTCCCCCCTTCCCTCTGTCCTTTGGTAACCACTAGTTTGTTTTCTGTATCTGTGAGTTTGTTTCTGTTTTGCATGTGCATCCATTTGTATTATTTTTTACATTCCGCATATAAGATACACAGTATTTGTCTTTCTTTGATTTATTCCAGTAAGCATAATATTCTCTAGGTCTGTCCACATGGCTGCAGATGGCAGAATTTCATTCTTCTTTATGGCTGAGTAATATTCATGTGTGTGTGTGGGCACTTGGGTTGCTTCCATGTCTTTTCTTTTTTTTTTGGCCACGCATGTAGGATCTTCCCCAACCAGGGATCCACCCCGAGCCCCCGGCAGTGGAAGCTCAGAGTCTTAACCACTGGACTCCTAGGGAAGTCCCTTCTTCCATGTCTTTAATTACTATGTTCATTTTTTCCAGATATATTCCCAGGATTGGAATTGCTGGATCATATAGTAGTTCTATTTTTAGTTTTCTAAGGAACTTCCATACTCTTTTTCCACAGTGGTTGCACCAATTTGTTGATACATTCTCACCAACAGTATACAATGGTTCCCTTTTCTCCATATCCTCACCAACATTTGTTAACTTTTTCTTTATTGCAGATCACTTTAGCAGGGGCCCTTACACAGACAACCCCTAAGGAGACTCTGATACAATTCAGGAGTTTGGGAACTTGGTTGGGGGGAGGGAAGTCATTCTTTTCTACTAACCTTTAACTGAAATTTAGCATTTCCTCCCATTATAAATATAAAGAACAAATCAAAGAGGTATTAATAGTACTTGTGCTGATGACCAAATAAAAATAAAGTTATTTTCATATCACATTGTAGTTATTGTAGATATCTTAAAATATATTTTTTTCTTATCACTACTTCAAAAGTATAGCCATAATTAGACCTGCTGCAAGATTATTGAGTTAATACAGAAGCGCATATATCACAATTTTGTTTTTTGAATAGTTTGATAACTGAATTTCAATATAGTTTGTTTTGGGGGAAGTTTTTCTGGTAATTTGAGTATTTTGTTTTCTGTGTTTAAAAAATATATTCTGAGAAGGGACCCAAATGCAAATGTGCCCCATGGCGTAGAAAGGATTAGGAATCCTACTTTTATGTTTTGAGACAACACCACCACCCTACCACATGAGTACTTCTCTTTCTCCCACCATGCAGTCCTTTCCCTTCACTCTTCCGTTCGTCTGCTCAAGCTCTGCTTGCAGACTCAGCTCCAGCCAATCCATTTCATTTCAAAATCTAAGGAGTTCTTTTTAATTCTCACTGGATGCTGAACCTTTTTTTCCCCACCTGTACCCAGGGTGTTAGTCAAGGCAGATGAGGGGTAGTTAGCGAGTACGTGTGAAACCAACCTACTGACACATCTCTCATTCATTTTTTAAAAGTGCAGGTCTAAGAGAGGCCACAGCAAAATTTAAAAACCAGGAAAGAGCTCTCCCTGGCTGAAAAGTAGCACAAACTGAAGTAAATACCACTATTCTTGGGTAACCTAAAACAAACTCTTAATTAAACATTTTTGATGATTACTGAGGTTTACTTTTCTTTTTCTTTTTAAATAGAAATCACGTTGTTGATATCAGTGTTGCAGTCAGTACCCCTGCAGGACTCATCACACCTATTGTATTTAATGCACACATAAAAGGACTGGAAACCATTGCTAATGATGTTGTTTCTTTAGCAACCAAAGCACGAGAGGGTAAACTACAGCCACATGAGTTCCAGGTAAGGTATTAATTATTTATCTTCTGAATGTTATGATGTTATTTTAATGAATTATGTTATTTTAAAATTTGGCATTATGTTTCTATTGCATTTTCCACCTTTTGATTCTGCCTTGTGTCCTCACTGACACAAGGTCTTGAAAATAAGGAAAAATTGAGTAACCTATCAAAAGCTGAAAATAACCCATTTTCAAGTAGTGTGCAAAAGCCACACAACTGACTTTTGTTCATATTGCTATAGTTGTATGTTTTCAGTAAAGTGTATTCCATTCATTCCTTTTTTCCTTTCAGCTTTATTTATGTATAATTAGCAAATAGGAATTGTAATATTTAAGGTGTACAACTTGACGTTTTGATATATGTATACACTGTGAAGTGATCATGACAAGCTAATTAACATATCCATCACCTCATATATTTACCATTTTCCTTTTTTTTTTCATGGTAGTTGAATCCTTTTTCTAAATTCATTTTATTGAAGTATAGTTGATTTACAGTGTTGTGTTAATTTCTGCTGTACAGCAGAGTGATTCAGTTATACATGTATATACATTCTTTTTCATATTCTTTTCCATTATGGTTTATCACAGGATATTGAATATAGTTCCCTGTGCTATACAGTAGGACCTTGTTGTTCATCCATTCTATATATAATAGTTTGCATCTACTAATCCCAAACTCCCAATCCATCCCTCCCCAACCCTCTCTCCCCGCTTGATGACCCCAAGTCTGTTCTCCCTGTCTGTGAGTCTTGTTTATGTTTCGTATAGAAGTTCATTTGTGTCATATTTTAGATTCCGCATATAAGTGATATCATATGGTATTTGTCTTTCTCTAACTTACTTCACTTGGTATGATAATCTCTAGGTCCAATCCATGTTGCTGAGAGTCCTTAAAGTAAAATATGATCTTAAGGTCTTTTCACAAAACATTTGTCATTTTTTTCTAATTTACGTTGACAAGCAGTTACCATGATCTGTTTTTAATCTTTTTTTCTTTAGGGTGGCACTTTTACGATCTCAAATTTAGGAATGTTTGGAATTAAGAACTTTTCTGCTATTATTAACCCACCTCAAGCATGTATTTTGGCAATTGGTGCTTCAGAGGATAGACTGGTTCCAGCAGATAATGAAAAAGGGTAAGTGCCAAAATGGAGAGGGAGTTGTAAATTCACTTTCATTACAATATACCTGTTTTTGAGTCTCAGTTTTTATAATTATTGGCATGGCATATTGGAGCTTCAGGCAACAACTCTTCTTATTTTACTGTTTGAGATGGGAAGTCTTGTTAACTCTAGGTCAGGGGTCAGCATACTTTTTTCTTAAAGAGCCAGTTAGTAAATTATTTTATGCTTTCTGGGTCATACGGTGGCTATTGCAAATACTCTGCCATTGTGGTGTAAAAGCAGGCATAGGCAATACATAAATGTATTCCAGTAAACCTGTGGGATTTGGTCTGAGGGCTGTTGTTTGCGGACCTGTATCCTCTAGGTGGCTGTTTGGTCTGTTTCTTCAAACTATTAATTTGAGCTAGAGGTGTACAGCCCATGAAGAATAGGTGGAAAATAATGTTACCTGGTTGGGATTATAAGTTAGGTGTTGGCATTTGGGCTGGTTACTAGCTAAAATCTAGTGATTGCTTTCAGAATTCCTAATAATGTTTTTATCTTTTTCTAGATTTGATGTGGCTAGCATGATGTCTGTTACACTCAGTTGTGATCATCGGGTTGTGGATGGAGCAGTTGGAGCCCAGTGGCTTGCTGAGTTTAGAAAGTACCTTGAAAAACCTATCACCATGTTGTTATAGTTAACCCAAGAATTTCTAGACTTTCCCAGGTCACACTGGTTCATTCTTAACCAAGATACAAATACGTTATTAAAAGGTGGTTCTCTTTTTATTTTAAGGTTAACCAGTTACGTTTGAGTCTGTCCAGATAAGTTATTTGTAATAGGCATTACTGAATTTTTTAAGATGCCAATTACATCCAGATATTGTGCACATTTAATCAATACCAAATTTTAAGCTGTGTACTCCTAGTCAAGGGGCATGTGGCTTAGCCCTTTGGTGATAAGGACTTCCACTGGGAAATGTAGAGGTAGAATTGTGGTTCCCTATTGAGACAGGCACATAAAAGTAACCTTGATGAGATCTTGAGGTTTTGAAATTTAATTACCTCAAATGTTTTGTTTAGATTTGAGAAAAAGAGAAGAAGTCGGGAAAATTAGTTCTCTTGGAGAAAGGGTTTGAACTGAAGCTTGATTTTGGAACATAAACCTAATTTAAAATTTTCTGTTACATAATCTCGGTTTATCATGGATGGGAAGCATAGAGAACTTCAAGGAAAATAAGTGAAATTTTAAAAGTCAACATTTTCTTAGAACTGTTGAACCAGCTGTTCTTTGTTTATTTTTCTATGAATTCAGAAATGGTTGTTTTCCCCTCTTGAGAGGAAGATATAAATATGAGCCAGCTACTTGGTATAAGTGAGAATTTGTGTGGGTATCTATTTAAACAATTTAAATGTGTCATTCTGAGAGCAGAATTCTATAATTACCTCCAAATAAAAGAATATGCTTATAGAATTTAGCAGAGTGAAGTTGTGAAAGTAGAATTTTTCCTCCAAAATTAACTGGTGGTTACTTGCAAATGAACTTAATTACCAGGATTTATTACTTAAATAACTTTGAAACACTATATCAAGTAACTGTGGAATTAAGTGTGCATATGTAAACTATGTTTCCTAGTGAGATATGTGCCAAAGTCCATTTATCACCAGGTTCTGTCTGAAAAGAAGAGGGGAGAGATACTCTGGTGAACGGTTTGGAGTGATAAAAGATGATGACCAAAACGAAGTGGTTAGTTCTACTTGGATAAAGTGAAAAATGTTAAATGTGTACAAAAAAAGCGTTCTGTGTTTTTCCACCCCAGTGTTGTCTCGTGTAAAATAAGAAAGCCCTAAAATCCTATCGGAGAGAAAAAAATTATTTAGGTTGTTTGCTACCTTATCAGCCTAAATATTTTTTTCCCATTTTGTTAGGATTTGCCTTTCTTTGGGGGGGGTGGATGGTGGTGATATTCAGGATAATAAAAATGAATTAGAAACATCACAATTCTAGACTTTCTATTGAATTGATGTGTTTTAATAAATATTTGGAATTGTAATATGTGGAGCTGTTCCCTGAAATTTAGGTCTTTCAATGTTGAATCTATTTCTAAATGTTCATTATTTCATGGTGCACAAGTGACACTCCATATATTCCAGAAATATTTTCCTTGCTGTATTATTATGAAAACAATTCAATACATTAATCTGATTTTTCAGTAATTAGTAATTTTAGCTTGAACTGAAGATTATGCAGAAGGAACAAACTTATGACAAGGGACCATCACCAGTATGAGCCATATCTGGTTCAAATACATGAAACTTCAAAGATAACTCATTCTTTGCTAATGTTTATGGCTCTATTGTTCCCTTGAGAGAAAAATAAAAAGTTGCATTCTAATAAAAATTGTTCTTGAGTTAAAAATTAATCTGAGCTATAATCTAAATCTGGATTCAGTCTATTTGTCTTACCAGAACTGAACAAACAAAAGTTAGAAATAGTGCTTTGCTTCAAATTAGATTGTTTAAAAATGAAACTATATGTTTTCAATGTGTCTGGTCTAATATTTTTGATCTGTGGGTAATTATTTTTCACATTAGATTATTTAAGACCAGGAACAGCTGTGTACATGGTAAGCTCTTAATACAGATATAGTTTGAGTTTACAGAATTGGTAAAATAAGGACTGAGTTTAGGAGCATATAATCTAATGCTTTAGGCTCAAGGAGCTCTCTTGTTGGGGGGAGGCACATAGCAAGATGGAAGTGTGGTCTGGCTCTGTTAGGTACTTTACTCCATTCCTGAGGTTTGTGAGTGAAGTTAAGATATCCCAAGGCATGGTCTACAAGAGGAGTTGACCAGTGCGAGAGATAATAGGAATGTGCTGTAAGGAATACTCATCACCCAGTAATGCGTGAACTCTGGAATACATGGGAAAATAATCACTGCTGATTACGGATCTCTAACACCAAGTTTATAGAAAAATCTGGTATCTAAATCAAGGCTAATTCATGTCCATCTCAAAGTTTTCAGTTTTGAGGAAGAAAAATCTTGGTAAGATTCAAATTTAAACTACTCCACAGTTCATTATTAGTTAATGCTCTTCCTGGACCAAGTTTTGCTTTTTGTAGGGAGGGGGAGGTGGAGATGTTAGAATATAAGTGAAAGTATTTTGGAAAATAACTAGGATGTAAATTTAACATTTTAACATTAAGCATGTTAGATCTTGTACTCATTTTATTAATAAGTACCCAATTACATAGCTGCTGACATAAGTAACACCTAAGTGCGAGAGTGCAAGAGTAGAGTCAGCCAGTTCTATATAGTTAGGTGTGGGAGTTTATAGGAAATAAGTTTCCACAGTGATTTTGTAGAAGCAAAGATAAGGTCAAAGCATTCCAAGTTTTTTTTTTTTTTTTTTTTAAAGGTGGTAAATTTTAGAATTCCCTGGAAATGTTTCCAACCACACAGCCCCTTCATGCATTCTTTTTTTTTTTTTTTTAACTAATTTATTTATTTATTTTTGGCTGTGTTGGGTCTTCGTTTCTGTGCGAGGGCTTTCTCTAGTTGTGGCAAGCGGGGGCCACTCTTCATCGCGGTGCGTGGGCCTTTTACTATCGCGGCCTCTCTTGTTGCGGAGCACAGGCTCCAGACGCACAGGCTCAGTAGTTGTGGCTCACGGGCCCAGTTGCTCCGCGGCATGTGGGATCTTCCCAGACCAGGGCTCGAACCCGTGTCCCTTGCATTAGCAGGCAGATTCTCAACCACTGTGCCACCAGGGAAGCCCCCAAGTTTTTTTGAGGAATAAGGAGAATATAATAGGTTTGTTAATTTTAGGACATCATATAGTTCTAGAAAACTTTCAGACAATAAATTATCCTATTGCTAGAAAAATTCAAGTCCAGGCCAGGTTTAAGAAAATTATATTTGTTTTTAATTGTCACATTTCAATTATTTCTATTACACATACATTAGTTTCTAAAGTTAAAAAGTTTTAAAGTTAATGAGAGCTTTATTTAAAGACCTTATGTTGAATTAGAAACTAATAATTACAAGGAAGTTTTATATCTAGAAAAGACAAGAGATGTTTAAAGTTTGATGTGAATGTTCCTTACTTACGATATAAATTGGAAAGTTGATACTTTTGTATTGAACAGTGAACTGACAGATGAATGGGAGTTTAAAAAGTACATCACTTCTGTATTTTAAAAATTATTTTCTTAGGAGAAAGGCACTGGTCCCAAAGTCAGCTCCTTTTTCTTAAATCAGAGTTGGATGTATTTTGTGTCTTATGTGTAATAACATCCAATTACTGTTACTGCATCGTTGTATCTAATCCACAGACAAGTCCATATCTGATATTAAAAGGTAGGTAGGCTTGGGTGGCTTGGACTCCTGCCAGAGCTGTTTTATAGAAGTACAGAGGTTAATAGAAGCAAAGGTTTGCATACTATTTATTTGGCCCTACATCTTTATTGCTGGAGGAAACTGTCACTGCTAAGGCACATCTTGGTAATAAAAAACTTCTTTCACAGTGTGGGATTTATTCCGGATGCAAAAATTTACTAGAGAAAAAATTTTTTTCAACTGGTAAAGCAAGAATTCTCACATATTATTGAATACTTGGAGACAAATAGACTTTTCCCAAATGATATTTAAGTTACTTAAGACCATTACAAATTTCTTTGAAACAAGTATATCAATGGCTGTACTGTTTTCAGTAGTTTCTGCTTGATGCTAAGTTTACTTGAGAAGGAGAAAGAATTAAAACAAAGCAAAACAAAACAAAAAAACGGCTGATGAGAAAGTCTTATTGCATCAGAAGGAACTCTTAGAAAATGAAACTAGTGTTTAAGATAAACCTCTTCACCCATAATGAAGGCCCTCTAGTTCACATGACTTTATCACTGAAAACTCCAAAAACTCCAAATACACGATGCTCTTAACTTACACCAATGGCATTGTGACAATTAATGTAGCTTTCTCTTTGATAAATTTTGCTGTAGTCATTTGAGCATCCACAGATTCTGGAAGATTCAGATGTAATCTGTACTCAGAAACCTCGATCAATAAGTCATCCTAAGAATAATAAACCAAGAGAAATTTTTAAAGATGAAAATAGAAAAATATTTCCTGGTTAAAATTTGTGTTGTTTATTGTTCCCAGTTATTCACTCCTTTCGCATAAGAAGAGGATCCCACTTACAAGCAATAAAGTTGCTGTTGTAAATCCCTGAGATTTTGAGGTTGTTATTGCTGCTCAGTACATCAAAAGTTAACTGATAAAGTACCAGAAGATGGGTGTTGCCATCCTAAATTATGTGGCATTGACTTTGGGGCTGACCAGCAAACAGCAAGGAAACTTATTGGAGACTGGAAAGATGGTGATCTATGTTTTATGGTGACAAAGCCCTTTTCACAATAATTTGGAAGACAATGTACCTGGTTAATTTGTGGCTTTAGGTACAGAAGTGGGAAAATAGAATGTTATTTGCACGCATTGGTTCTATTGGCCACATTTAACAAGGAACTACAAAAAGATGAGCTTAGAAAAGAATTTCTCAGGTTGCAAGGGAAAATAGAGAATTGAAAGGGAATATACAGAGCCCAGAAATTCTAAGACCTGAGGAATGAAAAATGGAACTAATTTTTATTTTCAACCAGTAAACAATAAAGTTGAGAAATTATGTCTTTATCAACAAAGGCTGAGTAAAGCTGCCTAGAGGCAAATACTAAATCATAAGTCTTTATACCCTTTGCTAAAACCTCTAACTGGATTAAGATGGACCTCATTAAAGCCTTCCATTTGGCCCAGGTGACAGCAATTAAGTCAAAAGAGGCTATTGAAAAATGGACATGTCTAAAAAAGAATTGAGAGGTGTAGCACTGACTGGAATCGAAGAAAGAAAGTGCTACCAGTCTGGACTAAAACTAATTTAAAATAATCTTTCGACCCCAACATTCCATGGGCAGCAAACAGGCTGAGTAAGCTGCTCAGCACCTAATGACAGCATATTCTTCAACGCTCTTTTCAGATGTGGCTAAGGTAGATTATGAAAAAGGAAAAACGTCCCAAAGAATGGAGCTGAAAGTCATGGAAAACGATGGAACTAGGAGGCTAGGTAATCAAGGAACCTTGTCAAGGGACCTAAGCACGAACATCCTGTACCTCCAGGAAAGGGACCCTCGCAATATCTGCCTACCAGGATTTCAGAATTGCCGTGCATCAGCAACTACTGTGTGCCTCATATTTTTTCCAGTTTCTGAACTGAGACTGTTAATTGTGGTAATCCTCTCCCCATTCCACATTGTATGGTGCATGGGGTTACGGGAATAGATAACTTGTCTTTGCAGTTCAGGCAAACTTTGTCTAACGCAGATTATGATGGCAAAATCCTGATACTGGGATTGGATGTGTCGTTCTGGGGAAAGAAGCAAATATTTGTGACCAAGAGGGTGGACTGTGGTAGACTGTAGAATTGTTACTCTTCTTTTACAAGAGGATTATACGTCCTTGCCATGTAACTTCCAGTGACTACCTGTGAGAAGAATGTGATTCCCAGCCCTGTTGATGTAGGACTTGGCCTTGTGACTTACTCTGATCAGTACAGTGTGAGTAAAAGTAATATATTCCATATCTGAGAGGAAGTTTTAGGATCTCTTGCATGGTTTGGCCATTTCGATTTTTCCCTCTTCCATGAGAATGACTTACCTAAATTGGGAATTGTTTCTTCCCCTGTATCTTAAAATGTGCAACACTCATGGAGCAAAGCAGGCTGAGCTGACATGTAACCTGAGCAAATTATTGTAAGCCACTGAGATTATGGAGTTTGTTACTAAAGCATAATATAGTGAATATTGACTGATACAAATGTACAGTATTATCTATTCAACTTACCTCAGAAACACTAAGGTCACAGAGAGATACTGAATTAATACCAGGTAGTTCAACTTTTAATTCAATTTTCAGAGGTCTCTCATTCTGATCTGCCACAATTTTTAATTCATAGGCTGGTCTCTTCATCTCCACTTCAATCTCTGTACTAGAAATCTCTTCTATCAGACACCTTGTTTTACTTGAAACTTCGTCTTTTGGCAGTAAAAGTTGAGGAAACTGATCTGAATTGCTCACAGTACTGCTTCTTATCTGTTCAAGGGTTAGTTCTTTATGAAAAAAAAAAAGGAGAAGATGAAATCACAAAATCAATCAACAACATGAAGTACTATCAGGCGATGAACTGTAATAGATGTAGCGTTAGCCAAGATGGCAGATAAAGCTGCAGCTAAATCGGTTTGGGAAATCTTAAAAGACTCTTAAACCAAAGAATCTGGTTTAAAAGTTTGCAGGATTTAAACATCTTTAAGGACATGCTAATTTTTAAAAAAAATTTTATTGAAGTATAGTTGATTTACAATGTCGTGTTTAATTTCTGCTGTACAGCAGTGACCCAGTTATACATATATATTATTTTTCATATTCTGTTCCATTATGGTTTATCACAGGATATTGAATATAGTTCACTGTGCCATACAGTAGGACCTTGTTGTTTATCCATCTTATATATAATAGTTTGCATCTGCTAATCCCAAACTCCCAATCCATCTCTCCCTGTCCCCCCTCCCCCTTGGCAACCACAAGTCTGTTCTTTATATCTATGAGTCTGTTTTTGTTTCGTAGATATGTTCATTTGTGTTATATTTTAGATTACACATATAAGTGATATCATATGGTATTTGTCTTTCTCCTTCTGACTTACTTCGCCTTGTATGATAATCTCTAGGTCCATCCATGTTATGACATGTCAATATTTCTAATATCTAACATTTCTTTTTTCTATCTTAAATTTCTCATCTTTTGCAATTGAGACTTCTAATCTGCAAAATGTACACCAGAGGCAAAAAAACATTTTAAATCAGTTTAATTTTTCATTACATTCATTAACTTACCCTTTCTCATTTTCTCTCTTAAATCTGTGGGATCAGTTTGGATTCCCATCAGATTTTGTTTCATTCTGTGAACACTTCCTTTTATTCTAAATTTGGTAACATGGTAAGAGTTTGAGAGAGTGAATTGGAGTTTTTCCTCAATGCATTTCATGGCCATCAGTATTAGTTGATCTTTTTTCACTTGGTCTTTTTCTGCTGCCTGGAGAACATCAGGATGGTAGGCAACATCAATGACTGTGTAAACATCTGTGTGTGTAATTCAGACGGTGTGAAATGAAAACGATTTGTTTCACTAATGATATCGTCAGGTAATATATTAAGCCATATCCTGATAAAGCTGGCAAAGTATAAATTCTATTCCTATATTTTCAGAGACAATCACAATGGTGCTATATACACAAAATTCCAATTAGAGCATTTCTTGACATTTTATATGGGTTAAAAATAGCTCATATTATTAGAAAAGTAAACAGTATTCAATTTTCATAAAGGTATACTTATTAGTCATTAAGTATATTATGACCAAGTAAAATATGTAATGCCTTTTACCAAGGAAAATCTGGTTCTTGCTTATTTCCCCCAAAATTTTTAAAATGTGCTTTCTCTCCCATAAGTCTATGTACCTGATGTCTCAGACATATCTTCTGGTCTGCCAACACTTAGAGGTACTGGATGAGTGGCTGACTGGGGAGCTGGGATCCTTTTCCACTGACATAGGTTGATAAAAAGTATTTTTTCTTTCGGTTTCTAGAAAGCAAATAATTTTGCATATCTCAAAACCTAGTTTTTTAATTTTTAAATAATATCCTAAAGGTAACTCATCACAGAATTTGAAGAGTGAGAACTTTAGGCTCCAAATAAGTCATTCCATGGATTTAAACTGCGTTTGAAAAACTGTAAGAAATTACTGTTACCTGATTTCCCTAAAGCTGCTGGCTTTTCATTAAGCATCCAGTTGCTGCTCCCACAGGAAGTGGGAGGAGGGTGCGGGAATTGATCTAAGCTATTCCAGGTGAATTTGACCCTATTTCACCACTTCCTTACCTCCCCAATCAAATAAGTTTTCTTTATATGGAAAATCTCCAACTCTATTATTCTCCTTTAAATAATTACGTTACTTTTAATTTTCATCCGCGCAGAAAAATGGCTCATTTTGAGATCTCCAAAATGTATCAAATATGAAATTCCCATTCTTACTCCTTCAACGCAATCTTCCACACTACGTTTAATTTTCCATTCAGAGTGGCAGTTTCCCTCAAGTGTTCTTGTGTTAAAGTAGTAGTAGCTAAGGGTAAGCCATTCTCTGGTTATTCCAGGACCATTTCATTCAGGACTTCCCTTTCCCTGGGCACCAACTCTACATACCAGGATCCTGGTTTGTAGACAGAGCTGTGGTTCTGGGGCAGCACAGAGCTGTTTCCCCTCTTTCAGCTGCTGTTGAATGAACTTCTCATAGCTCTCAGGGTTACTTTCAGCCAGATCATCTAGGAGGTTCCAGAATTGAGTAACTTGGGTGAGCAGACCCTTCGAGGATGACTCCATGATTGAGATGAATAGGCCTCTTAAGTCTGTGGAAAGACATGACTTAAGGAAGAAAAAAAGTCTATTGATTCACTTTTTCTTTTGGGGGAGGAGGAACAGTTCAGGAACAGTTTTGTTGAAGTTAGCAGCTATCCTTAACCCCTGTGTGTAAAAGATTGTGTATCAGCACCACTTTATCTTTTCCGTATTCTCTAATTATCTAATACCTTTTCCTACATTCTCAAGATGTTCTCTCCGATAATAAGGCCTTACCTCTGCCTAGATCCTCACAAGCCCTGAGAGGACAGAACAGTCATTTAAAGTCTGTATTTCCTGGGATTTTCTTGTTCCAACACCCGGGTATTGGCTGACTGGGGCCTATCCAGTTCCTGATTTTGTGTGGGTCGAGGGCCACATGAGACTTCCTCAATCCTCAGCATAGTTTAGGAGTTAAAAGCATGGACTCTGCAGCCAGAATGCCTAGATTCCAGTCTTAGCTCTATCACTTACTAGCTGTGTGATCTTGAGAAATTAATTTACATATGTGCCTCAGTTTATTCTCCTCGAAATGAAGACGATAATACCTATCTCATAGGGTTATCGTGAGGGTTAAGTAAGGTAATACAGAGAGGCTGGAACACTTGGTAAGCATTCTATGAGAATAATAATATTCTACCACTTGAATAACCTCCCTCCCTCAATGAAGAAGTGTCCCACAGCATCCACAGAGTGAGGAAAAGAGAAGGTTTGGGTTCTCCAAATACTACATTAGGGTTAGACTAAATGAGAAATTTAATCATCTTTCCAGAGGTCGGCGAACCCACCTCTTCCCTCTGTTTCTTGACAAACCGCGACGCCTGTTACCAGGGTAACCAGACTGGTACAACATCTAATTGAGTCCGGAAAGCTCCAGGAAGAAAGGTCTTTTTACATCCAGTTCCGGAATCTTCTTCTGGTGCTGGGCTTGCTTTTCGGCTGAGCCCGACCCACTTCTTTTCCAGGAAGGCGCCCGCCTCCCTTTCTACACCTGTCGACTTCTAGAGTGTCCTGGAAACCCTCTTGTGGGAGTCTCTGGGACTCCTGTTGGTGGGAAGAATTTCTCAAGAGCACGACTTCCGGCCTGGAAGGGAAGTCGGCACCGTCTTCTCCCAGACCGCTTCCTCCCCCACCCCCGCCACGCGAGGCTGCGGCGCACGGTATGGGTGTGTTTGTGTGTGTTTGTGTGGTGAGGGCGTTTGGAGGGAAGGTTACCGGGAGCTCCGTGGCCGCTGGGGGGCAGGGGTCCCGGTGACGAAGATGGGGGTATTTTTTCTGTCTTCCACTTGGAAGCCTCAACCCCCCCTTCAGCCACTCTAGATACATCTTGGGGCCCAGTCGAGGGTCGTACCCGTCCAAAGTGTCCCCATCCTTTTTGGGGAGCGAAACCCAACCCCCGGGTCCATCCCAGAGGAGCGTGAGCGGGGAATGCCCCAGCCAACCAGGCCGTCCGGATTCCGCGCCGGAGCAGCCTCCGGCCTGAGTCCGGAGAGGTATTTGCCTGTCGGCCAGGGCTGGGGGAAAGGCGTCCGTGGCCTGGGCCACGGGTGAGGGCGGAATAACCGGTGGGAAGGCTGCGTTTTCACGAAGGACTCGGGTGAAGCTGCAGAGCTGCCTTTGCTTGGCTTCTGGGTCGGAGGAGATCTTGTAATGGAGTGGTTCTTCGTCTCACACTAACAAGATGCCTGATTTCCTCAGGATCGAGGGGTGAGTGAGCGTTGGGGTGGTGCACAAAGCCCCTGCTGGCTACACACGTGAATATCCCTGTCATCTATTTTTTTGGAGGCTTCTGTACAAAATAGAACATAAAATTCTCTTGAATGAAGAAATTTAGGGCATCTCTGCATTTAATGTTTTTAGGCGTCAGTTTTTGTTACTGTTGACATTTGTGGTCCTGACACTCTCAAATCTAGGTGTTTAATTGCAAACTAATTTTGGGATTCGGGAGTTGATTTCTAGTCTGAACCTTGTTTGCCTTGGACTATGTGGCCTGGGGCAAGTTATGGCTTTAACGGAATTTCATCTACAAAATAGGAATGAAGATACTTGCCTCATAAAACATAGTTATTTTGAGGATTAAATAAAATGGGTCTCTTGAAAGCACTTAATTTGGTGCAGTTTCAAAGAACTCTAATGAACATTATCTCCTTTCATCCTCACAGTAGTGTGGTCAGGTGTTTTCCCCTTTTAATGGTGAAGGAAAAACTAATCCTCAGGACCTCTGACTTCTGGTTCAGTGATCTTTCCTTTATGTCATGCTTCATTATAACATAGTAATAAAAGATAAGGTAATAAAATAAATTATTATTAAATGTTACTTATTGATTCATTTCAGATTGAAGAATGTCCCGAGTTCCCTTGGGGAAAGTCCTCCTGAGGAACGTCATCCGGCACACAGATGCTCACAATAAGGTGAGAGGTACAGCTTAGTTATTCCACATGCTTAATGAGGGCATACAGTGTGCTAGGAATTATTTTGATACAGTTAGGAGAGACAGAGATAAATAAAATAATTAGAATATAGTTTGATAAGTATTAAATGGAGACATACACAAAGTCCTTTTATGCACTGAGGAAGGAATAATGAAATCTGCCTTGGGGAATTAGGAAAGGCTTCACATAATGGGTGTTATTTGAACTACTGATATTTGAACTAGTTCTTGATGAACAGGATCAAGTTTACCAGGTGTAAAAGATCATTCAGGACAGAGGGAACATCAGGTACTAGTGTATGGCAAGGAACATGAAGCATTTGGGGCAAGAAATTGTATGCATCCAGAAAGTAGCGAATGTGGGAGGTAGTGTCAGAGGATGAGGCCCAAGTGGTAAATTGAGTTGGATTGTGATGCTCGGAGATTAGACTTTTTCCCGTAGGCAGTAAAGAAACCATCAAATATTTTTAAGCAGGGTTTGACATGATTGTATTTGTATTTTAGAAAGATGACTTGTTAGCTGGGTAGGGGATAGATCAGATGGATTGAAACAGCAGAGGGACCAGTTCGGAGGCAATTGCAATGTTCCAGGTGAGAGATGATGAGTGGTTCACGTGAAAACAGTGACAGTAGGGATGGAGATGAGGAATTTAGGCAATAGAGTTCAAAGAACTTGATGATTGATTGGATAATAGTGATAATTATGGAATCAAATATAACCATCTTGTGTGACTGGGTGAATGATGATGATGCCATTAATTGAGTTAGGGAACTAAAGAAAAGAGACAAGTGTGATGGGAAAGGTAATTAGTTTGGTTTTGAACATCTTGATGGTGAAATGCTTATAGGATGTCCAAATAGTTCGCAATTCAGACTTGGAGAAAAGTTGAAGCTGGATATAAAGCTTTGGGGATTACTGATATAGGAAATGATAGAGGTCACGAGAGTAGATGAGGTCACCTATGAGAGCACATATAATGAAACAAGGGTCAAGCACCCTTGTTTGGTTTTCTTTGGTGAACTGTACAACTAGTTTGATCACTAATGTTATTACTGTCATATCACCTGATATTCTCATTGTGAGTGAGGGTATAACTGTTACCTAAGCAGCCTCTGCAATTGCGTTAAACCACCCCAGTTGGATGGTGAGCTTAGATTTGAAAGCAGTGGCTAAAAAAGATAAATCTAGGACAACTTTAACAAAATATTACAGGAGGACTTAGAAATAAAATAAAATTTATTATTGTTCTTTGTGCAGCTATACTCTGCCTTTCAGGAAATTCTCTAACAGTTCCCATGCTATTTGTTTTGTTTTGCTTTGTTTGTAACAAAAATTATTATGTTGTGAAAAGAGACTTAGCCTAGAAAGTTTCAAGACCTGTCCTTACTAGCTTTTTGACTTTGGTAAAAATCTCTGAGCTTTTGTTTCTTCTCAGTAAAATATAATAATGGTACCTGCTTTGCTTTCCTCGTAAGATTGCTTAAAGTTCAATAGAGAGATGATATAGTTAAAATCATAAAGCATTTTAGAAACATAAGGGATTATCATTTGCTAATTGCAGCATAATTGCTTAGTTAATAAGGTGATAAGTGTGTCTGTGCAGGGGTTAAAAAGCTCTTTTGCTGCTGCAGAATTCTACATATTTGAGATTTACTAGGTTGGATTGTTTAATCACTCTAGAGAAACCAGAATTTGTTTCCTAGGTTCCTGATCAAAACTCAGTTTGTAATCCAATAATTAGTGCAGACCGTATTTTCAGTTACTTTTTGGTGATGTAATGTGTTATTTTTAGTAACTTATTTTTATTTCTTTCCTTTTAAAAAAAAATCCAGATTCAGGAGGAATCAGATATGTGGAAAATAAGAGAGCTGGAGAAACAGATGGAAGATGCATACCGGGGGACGAAAAGGAAAATGTTACCCAGCAGTTCAAGGTGAAGTTGCAACTCTGAGAACCAAAATAATTCTCATCTTATTCAGAATCATCAACTTTTGTTTAAAAACATTATGGTATGCTAAAGATAGATGAATTCAGTTCTGTGAGTCCTTAAGCCTTTCCTCTTCAATAAATCTGGACCCAATCATAAAGGTAATGGCTATGATGCATATGGCCCCACTCTTTGCACTTATTTGCAATGGAGAACTTAAAAATTCTGCCTTGAACAATTGTAAACGTTAAGGATTCTGTGGATTCTGACCTTACCTGATGGCTTTTAACTTAAGATTTTCTATAGGTATCTTATGGTCACTTAGCTGATCATTCACACCTTTTCCCTATTAGTCTTTCATTCTCTCTCAGCCTTTTCTTTGCCCCATCTACTCACTATCTTAGTCACACAACCTTTCACATTACCTTCTTAATAATTTGAGTGTGGATATGAAGGATTATGCAGGCTTAGTTGTCTTACCTGTGGAGGTATAGGAATGTCTGAGTATTGGGAACATCTCCTGGGTCTCATATGCCTGTTAGTATAGATCTGTGTGTATGAAAAATGATTATAAAGTAATAATGCTGATTTCTAAAGCCACACAGGGAAATAGTTAATAGTGAGATATTTAAGGAGAGTGTGCCTGTGCAGTGTGTGGACTTTGGAGTGTGATTGGCTGTGTGTAATGGCTTTTGACAAGAAAGTATTCAGGGTATCCATGGTAAAGAAGGCAGAGTCTCAACATAAAAATAAATACCTTGTCAGTCTGTTTTCTCTCTGAAGATGGTTCTTTGAGAATTTGGAAGTACTTAGTGCAGATGATGATTTGTTTTGTATTGGTTATTCATTACAAGCAGCATTTCCAGGAACAAAATGTTGTTCTTTTGGAGTGGACTATTAATGCCTGTCATAATGAATAAGTCTTTAAAACATAATCTCTTTAGGGGCAGGTTTCTGATTGTCTCATTTGCCATTATAGTCCCAGCAGCTAGAACAGTGCCTGGCAGGCACATAGGAGGTCCTCAAATGTTTTTGATAACCAGTTAACTGGCTTAGTGACTGGTTAGTGGATATTGTAAGTACAGGCTAGGTCAGTGGTTCTCAACTGTTTATCCACCCCAACTTACTCATGGGTTACACCTTGCTCCCACTGTTACTCTGACTTAACTACAGCAGGTTGCTGGTGTTCAGGGAAGGGAGTGTATTTCAGAATCTCTAGGGCAGTTTGAAATGTCCCCAGCTGTGATTATGCTCTGCTTCCTTCTTTGAGGATCAGTGAGTGAGGTACAGCATGCCACAGTCGAAAAGTCATTTCGTCTATACTCTGCAATAGGACGGGTAGTGATGATCATATTTTCATTGAACACCTAACTGTACAAATTAATAGAGAGGAACAGATTATGTTAACAAAAAAATTTTTTAACATTAAGTATCAGGTTGTTTTGGTCTCCCCTTAGCTTGTTCAGTGAGTTTTGTGCATAATATTCCATAAAGTAACCTCACAGATTGCTTCTCTATCTAAAAGTTCTTCTGTTTTCTCTTACAGCCGGATGCGTAGTGATGGTTTTGATGAAGAAAGTCAAAGAGACTATTGGAGGCCAAAGAATGAAATTTCTGGGGCACTGGATGATGATTTTCTTAAGGCTAAATCCTGGAACAAGAAGTTACATGATTATGAAGCTAACATGCCAGACAGGTTTGTGACTAAATTCCTGTGACCATTAATGGTATTTGGCCTGAGAATGTGTACTTTTAAAAATTAATTATCTCTGCAAAAGCTTATACAGAAATGTTCACAGCATATTTATTCATAATGGCCAAAAAAGTAGAAACCCAAATGTCTATCAACTAATGAAATGGATTAAAAAAATGTGGTATATGGGATGGTAATGGAATGTTATTTGGCAGTAAAAATAAAGTACTGATACATGCTACAACATGTATGAACCTTGAAAACATTATGCTAGGTGAGAAAAGCAGACACAAAAGGCCACTCATGATATGATTCTATAGAGATAGAAAGTAGATTAGTGGTTGCCATGGGCTACGGGAGATGGAGGAATGGAGCGACTGCTAATGGATTGTTTCTTTTGGGGGTGATGAAAATGTTCTGAAATTAGTGGTGATGGTTGCACAACTCTGAAAATACTAAAAGCCACTGAACTGTACACTTTAAAAGGGTGAATTTTATGGTATATGAATTATATCTCAATAAAATTGTTACTTAAAAAAAGTTGTCCCAAGGTAGACAGCATTATGTTATGAAGTGTTTTTGGAGAAGTACTTCACAGCTGAAGAGCAGAATATAAAAGTTCCTTAGTGTTTCTTAAGGAAGAAAATGGCAAGTTTTCTTACAAATGGACAAAGGAATCCTTTGTGTCTGAAATGAGTGTTCAGTACAGAAAATGTAACCAAGTTACCGAGCGGTAAATGTGGTGTTGGCTCTACCATATCTCTTTTCACTTTGTTCTGTGTGTCTGTGTATGTGTACACTCCTAAGTCTAATTTGTCTTTAATTTTTAAGAAATGTATGCATTGCTTTAACAATACATGTAATAAAATGTTATTTTACAGATGGGGTCACAGTGGATATAAAGAGTTATACCCTGAAGAATTTGAAACAGACAGGTAAGGCAAGTACGCTTACTGAAAAAAAGTTAGAAAGTAAGATTAGTACACAGTCTGAATTATAAATTGAGTTAATTTTTTTTTTTAAAGAGTGGATATATGTATATGTATAAATGATTTACACACTCACTTTAGTATTTATTTATTTATTTAGGTTGCACTGGGTCTTAGTTGAGGCAGGTGGGATCTTCATTGCGGCATGTTTAGTTGCAGCAAGCAGACTCTTAGTTGCAGCTTGCGGACTTATTAGTTGCGGCATGCGGACTTCTTAGTTGCAGCATGCATGTGGGATCCAGTTCCCCGACCAGGGATTGAACCTGGACCCTCTGCATTGGGAGCTCGGAGTCTTACCCACTGGACCACCAGGGAAGTCCCGAGTTAGTAATTTTTATAAAGTATACAACATTTGCCATTAAAAATGTAACCAGAGAAATAATAGATTTAGTTGGGAGATGGTTGGTATTTTGCCTTTCCCTGATATTTGGCATATCTATAGCATGTAGGTTTTTATATATAGTGTTCCATACAGTAACTCAGTATGGCAGATTAGAATTTTTATCTTCATTTTAAAGATGAGGAAACAAAAACTCAGTGATAAAGTCTCATAGTAACATTATATCAGTTTTGATTTAAAATTCAGATGTTAACCCCAACTTCCCATCTAGAAAGCAGAATATAAAAATTATACAAATACACTTATTTTCTATAGTAAAGCAATTTTTCTTTTTTATTAGTAGTGATCAGCAAGATATTACCAATGGGAAGAAAACATCTCCCCAGGTAAAATCATCTACCCATGAATCTCACAAACACAAGAAGTCAAAGAAATCCCACAAAAAAAAGCAGAAAAAAAAGTCACACAAAAAACAGAAGAAAAGCAAAAGGGAAGCCACAGATATAACAGCAGATTCCTCAAGTGAGTTCTCAGAAGAAACTGGGGCTTCTAGTACCTGGAAAAGGAAACAACCACATAAGCGCAAGAAAAAATCCAGGAAAAAATCTCTCAAGAAATCTGCTTTATTCTTAGAGGCAGAGTGTGACACTTCCCAGTCAGATGATTCTGCATCCAGCAGTTCTGAGGAAAGTGAGGAAAGAGACACTAAGAAAACCAAAAGGAAAAAGAGAGAGAAAAAAGCCCACATCCCTGTAGTTAACAATGAAATACAGGAGAGGACAAACAAACGCACAAATTGGAAAGTGGCCACAGATGAAAGGTCTGCCGAGAGTTCAGAGGATGACTAAATGAGAAGGAAACATGTTTCCTGCATGACTGGATATTTACAGCTCTTACACCTTGGGGATTTGCCAGTGACTCTATTGCTCAGCAGAGGGGACCTGAGGTCAGAGCTGTCCTGTGCCATCTATATACATTCTGACAGACTTCTTGTCTTCTACTTTGGCCTGTTAAACTTGATCCTCTTATTGTTAATAGGGAATCGGTTATTTTGTTATGAAGGTTTCTTGAAGAGATTATTTTTTGTGATTAATCACATTTAGCGTAGAGTGCATATGCAGCAAATTAAAGGACCCGGAAAGCTGAATCCAATAATGACCTGGGTATACCAATTGGAATGTTGAATTTGGGGAAAGCAAGGGCTGGGGTCAAGAGATGGATTGGAAATAGCACTGTATACAATGGTATGATAAGGGAACATCGTGTTGCTCTTGTCTGTTTACATAGTAGGTGCCACAACTTGACTTTTTTTGTCTTTAGCCTTGGTGCTTTGATCTTTCTGTTATTTTGACCCCACAGGTGTGGTCCAGTTTACTTGATGAGGAAGTGAGCATAAGAACAAACATTTTCCATTCATGGTAACATCCATAGACAGCTGTTATTCAAAGAGACTAGGAGTTTTTGACAAATTTCCCTGTTGGGCAGGGTCTGTGGCTATGCTCAGTATACCCCTAAACATGGTAATTGGATAGTAAAAGGTTTTCTAGTTCCATTGTTTATTGCCTAAATGCACTTGTGTTCAGAATTATTTCTTCACTTCTCTTGGGTAAGTCCTCAACCAAATGAGGAAGAATCAGGCATTAGTTGTGCTAATGGTGCTCTGAACAGGATTCAGGGCAGCAACAGCTATTTAAGTGTTGTCTTCCTTGTTCATTTCTTAATCTGTTAACGAACTTTAGATTTTTCCTGAAACTAGGTTGAATCAGTTCCAAAATGAAATAGGCTTCTCAGGGACATATCCATTTCTTCCTAGTCTGCCTTTGGATTAAAGCACTAAGCAGAGACCTTGTTATTTCCCTTTGCTATATACTGTGATCCCTACTATGTTAATTCTTAAGAAACCAAAATATCACTGGAAGAAGGCTGGCAGAACACGTGAATTTTTTTCATTAAGGCAGATCAAGTGACATTGTTTTTTCTTGGTCGTCACTTCATGGGTGAAGTAAAGCTTGAAGGCACAGACTTTTGGTCTTGGTCTGCCATTCATTGGTTATGAGGTCCGGAGCAGGTAAGTCAACCTCCCTGGCCTTACTTTCCCTATGTGTAATACAGAAATACTTCTTGGTAGCATGACTGTACGACACCAGCAATAGACTATGACAACATTCCATGAGGTGGTAATATTTTGTAGTTCTTAACTATTAAATTTGTTCTCTTTACAGAACAGATTTCTAATAAAATGCTTAGTCATAAAATACATGGTTGGCCAGAGGTTCCCTATCCCTTGATTATAAGCAGGTGCTACTTTTTGGGATATTTATTTGAAATATTAATGCTTTGGTACTCAATTGTTGATGTCCCATGGTGTATATTTTTACCTTTGGGATTATTAGGGGCCCAAGCAGGGAGGAATAGTCTATATAATTACTACCTCTTAACCTAAAGCAATTGTTTTGTTCTTGGAGCAAGTGAAATCTTCGTGGGAAGGAGTTTTCTACATGGATTTTTTTTTTTAAGCATTGTTTCTGTGCTATAAAAGTACTGATTCTAAGCACAGACTCAGGAAGATGGGCCACTGGAACAAGGCTTCTCCAGGAAGTTGGTTCTGTTTGGGTCTTAACGTTCCCTTCCTCTCATACTAGCAGGCCTCTTCCCAATGAATACACATTTTGCCTGTTCTGTTTTTTTTGCCATGTTTACCTTTTCTTGGTCCTATATAAGCAATAAAGCTGTTTTCTGTTCTTCACCTTTCTCAACCCCAAATTCTCTTCTATGCCTTAGGGTAAGGCTTTGATGGTTCTTCCAGCCCCCTTAAATATGGCTTAGGGTGGCTCTTCAAAACCTAAGATCTCTCATTTGCACTATTGGCCTTGGAACATATTTGTTTCTAATGTTCCTGCCAATCAGAGATCTATATATTAAACCCTAAAATGGGATTTTAAAAAAAAAGAAGAGTTGGAGAATTCACATTTATTGAATAATTATTGTGATACAAGATGGAATTTCTGAATTCCCAATAAATAAGTTTCACTTTTGGAACATTTGATCTCTTACTTTTTAGCACCAACAGGCTTGGTAACAGCCTGAAGTTAACCTGACAATGGGTTGACAACCTTCCCCTGCTGGCCCTTCAACCTGCTTAATAATAAGTCCTTTGCTTCTTCAGTCATTCTCCCACGGGATGGCCTACTGCCCTCCTTTCTGTACAATCTGGGCAAACCGACTGGTGATAGCAAGAGTAGTGTCAATGAAGCGGTCCACACAGCTAGAGAGACAATTTTCAGTGCGAGAGTCTAGGCGATTCCCTGGCTTCTCCACACATTTATCCCAACATAACTCCATGAAGTGATGCACCTAAGAAGAAAGAAAAATAGTAACCACTTGGGGTCTGCAGACAGGCCTAACTCTATGAATTTTCTTATTTCCTTCCCATTTTTCTCATTTTCTGTCACCTGACTAAACTATTCTTTGACTCTCTTTTCTCACTTCTAATTTGTCACCAATATGGCCCAACTCCTCATCCCTACATTGAAACAATCCTTTATTCTCTCCTTTTCTATTTTTCTTAGTAATTAAAAAATATGTACTTTCCATCAAGTCACCCTAATGCATCAGTTTCTCTGTTAGCCACTGAGGGCACTCCCTTATTTAACACCCAACCCATCTGTTTCAATGAGGTCCACAGACAGCATACTCAACTTGACTCTCAATACTCCTCCCTAAAGATTTTTCCACAGTTTAAATTATTACCTCCTTGAGAGCACTGCCTGTTGTTTTCTAATTGTGTCACTTCCTTAATCAGAAAATCTCAGGCAGGATTAATACCTTCTTTTATATTTCCAAACTAGCACCAGTGTAAGCTGGGAGGCTATGGTACCAATTAATTCCCCCAAACCAGTGCACTCATCTCATTCTAAACCTATTCTTAAGTAGTTCTTAACCTTTTTGGGGTCATGGACATATCTGAGAATCCGATGAAGGTTACGGGCCCAATCTATAGAAAAATGCACACACAGGCACAGAAAATGTGTGCACTTTCATAATGTTCAGCACCCAAAGATTTCTAACCAGGGTTCTTGCTACTTACATTCAGCGAACTCTCCCCTTCCCACCACCGCCCCTCCTCCCAACACAGGGGAATGAATGACCATTTACCAAGGGCTTAACTATTTTGGGAGGCTGGGTACTAAGCAGTCAATCCTTTCTGCGGTCCTAAAAGATGACTGTCACCTCCGTTTAAGAGGCACGGTTAAGTAATTAGGTTTAGGGTTAGTCATGCAGCTAGTAAGGGGCAACGCCGCGGTTGGAACCATGCTCCAAAACTCTTGTTCTAAACTAACAGTCTAGACCGACTACTTCAGGGCCCACCTTGATCCAATAATGCTCTACTGCTCTATCGTTTTCCAATACATTATTGCATATGATCCTCGATATCCAGTGAGGCAGCGGGCGACTGCGAAACCAAGACTTACAGTGGACGGGCGTTTTGTCTAGGGGCACGTGACCTGTAAGGGGCAGAGGCAAGCTTAGAACAGGGATCTTCCGAATGCCAGCCCAGAGAGCTCACCGCCAAGCTAGGCTCCCGTGCCTTTGTGTCGCCCGAGCCTTTCTTCGCTTTACACCTTCTCTTTCCCCCCACTATAGGCTTGCTTAGAGGGTACCTGAGCACTACAGGTCACCAGCGGCAGGAATGACTCGTTTCTTTTGCGAGCAGAACCGGGCGCAGCAGGCACGGAGCATAGGGCGGCCGCGCCGCGCCGCCACCGTTCAGAGCTCCGCGGGTGCCCGGCACCTGTACTTCACCCTCTCTTCTCGTCACACTGGTCCCTGTCCCCGCACCTGTGCAGTGAACTGCGCCTTCTGCTGTTCGGCCGCCACCAGGCGCTGCAACTCCGCTTCATCCGCCTCACCAAGCTCCGCCATTGCCTGCGTCGAGCTCGGGACCTTCCGACGAGCTGTGTGCGCATGTGCGGCGGGGCCGAGCCAACCCCGACTTCCGGTTCACCCGGCGTTTTCCTTTTCGTCGTTTTCTTTTCGTCGTTGCAGGGTGGATGTTGTCATATGACTGCTTCCGGGTTGCTGGATGACCTTGAGCCTTCCCGAGCGACATGGCGACTCTCTGGAGGCTGAGTGTCCTCTGCGGTGCCGGAGGTGGGCGAGGTGAGGATCCTGGCAGCGGAGGTTCTTAGCACAACCTCCAGCCGGGGAAGGGAATGCGGTGAGACCTTTTGAGCGGGAGTGGGGTGGGGTGGGGGCGGGGGTGTCCCTCCTTCCCTTTGGCAGCTCTGGCTTCTGCCGAAACCATAGTATCACCAGCGTTGCCTGCGGGCCCAGATGTTTACCCGAGGGCGTATCTCCCCTGCTCTGGGCTGACGTGGTGATGGGGTAATTTGAAAGTTATAGTCTTGCAGAGGCTATTCACATGAGTTCTGTTTTTCTCCCCATTCGCTGTCTTTAGAGTGCTCCCTCCCTGAATCGCAAAAGAGTGTCAGGGTCTAAGTCCCAATCTACGTCTTGCCTATTTCCCTTGGAGTTCAGTTCGATAATTATTGAAGTGGGCATTTCTGTTATACCAGGCACTGTAGTATAGTTGGGTTACAAATGTGAAAAAACATAGTTCCAGCCCTCAAGGAGTTTTCGTTTTTATGGAGAAAACACATATAAGCATAATATAACATAGAGTAAAAACTGTGCAGTAAGTAAATTGTATGCCAGTCCAGAGGAAGAATATATTAGCTGTGTGTTTTGGAAGGATCACCCTGTCTGGGTTCTTGAAGGAGGTGTGCCTGATTTGAGTGTTGAGGGTAAGCAAGGCCACAGGAAGAAGGGCATTACAGTTCGGGCTACTGGGATGAGCAAAAGAATGATGAAGGTGTAGAAACTGCTTGTTATGAAAAAAACAAAACAAATCGGATATTAGAGTGTGAAGCTCAAGGTGAGGAATGAGATGGTTCTGGAAAGGTGAACTGAAATCAGATCACAGAAGAACTTGTCTTGATATGGAGTATGCATTTTACTTCGTGTGAAGGGGAGCCCTTGAAAGGTTTGACGTAGATTTGCAGTTTACATTGACCACTTCGGTAACAATGTGGTAGATGGCCATCATGGGAAATGGGGCAGGCTAAGACATAAGTCAGGGAGACGAGTTGAGACACTGTTGTAGCAGTCTTGGCAAGGATGGTGAGGTCCTGAACTTGGAAAGTTGTACATAAGAGAAGATTGTCTCAGGAAATGTTAGGAGATACATCAATATGATTTGGCATTTGACTGAATTTAGAGGGAAAGTCCTACATGACTTCCAGATTTCTGGGTAAGGTGAAAGAGTGGCTGGGATGTCATTAAATAAAGTGGTAAGCATGTAGATGGAAGGCAAGTTTAAATGAGAAAGTGAGTTGAAGGGTGATTTTAGTTTTTGCCATGGTAAGTTTGAGGACCATGTGGAGTATCTCAGGGGAGAGGCCTTGCAGGCACTTAAACTTCTGAAACTCTGGAGAGATATCAGGCCTGGGGATACAGAGTTGGGTGTCATCAGCTTAAAGGCACTAGAAGTTGAGTGGACGAAATGTCTAGGGGTGGGCATAGGAAGCAAGGAGAGCAATGGGCAGATGATGGAATCCTGGGCAAATATTTAAGAGCGGCTGCAGAGGAGAGAGTCAGAAGGAGAAGTAGAAGAGAGTTCTTTCAGAGAAAAGAAGGGAGGAGAGGCCACCAGTGCCACGTGATGCAGAAAGCCCAATAAGATGAAGACTAAACAGTGCCTATTGGATGTGGCCACAGGAGACCATTGGTGACTTACTAAAGCAGCTTTGGTGGGGATAAAGACAAGTTTCAAAGTTGAAGAATGATAAGGAAGTGAGGAAGTTGAGGTGATTTAGACAACACTTTAAAGAAGCATGTTTGGAAAGTGAAGAAAGGGAGCAGGGGAAGAGTGCATGGGCATTAGAGGACATAGGATCAAGGGAAGGGTTAATTATATTACATCAGTTGAGGGAAAATGGTCAGTAGGAAGGAAGGAGAGGTTAAAGATACAGGAGAGAAATTACGTTTTATTGAGTGCTTATAACATTCTGGGAATTATGCTGAACATCTTACATATATTTTTAAATTTTCAACGGAGTATTATGAAGTAAGTACCAGTATTTTCATTTTACAAAAGAGAGGATATTGACTCTTGGAGAGCCTATTTAACTTAATTGCTCATCGTCTCACAGCAGTATTGGTAGGGTTGGATGTACCTAGGTGTGCCTATTTTTAAACCAAGAGACAAGATCTAAAAGGACAGAAAGGGATGGGTTCAAGAGTGCAAGCAGAGAAATTGATCTTGAAAAGGAAGATGGTATTTCCCAAACTAGACTGAATTCCTTGAAGACAAAGACTTTGTCTTTTATCTCTCTTGCTCTAGTGCAGAGCATAATCTTGCATGTATTAAATGTTTGTTGGATGAATAGATGAATAAATGGGAGAAGAAAGGAGCTATAAGTTATTTTTTTTAATTAGTCAAAGTGAAGCTCTTTTATGTAAGTGTTCATTGATTTTTCAATATTTCCATGGCTACTTAGTCTAATCTCATAGCAACCCAGTGAAATAGATGCTATCCTCATTTTACAGATGAGTTGGTTATTCCCTGTTTGGGGTTAAATAGCTTGCCTATGGTCATTTAGAAAGTCTGTCAATCCTGTTAAAGGAGAGGTGCTTATGATTCCCCCTAATGTCTCTTTCCTTAGCTCTCTTCCTCCGAACCCCAGTGGTCAGACCGGCTCATGTCTCAGCATTTCTCCAGGACCGATCAACCCCAGGATGGTGTGGAATACAGCACATTCACCTGTCACCCAGCCACCATTGTATGTCCATCTTCATCTGGGCTGATTATCGTGCCTTTGGCAGGACTTGCTGTCTCTGAGAGGAACTCTTGTGTCCAACTCTGTCGAATGAAGACCTAGCCTACACCTGGGCACACAATGCTAGCATGGTTGAATCATGCCATTTACACTCATACAGAAACTTCTGGTCTAAGTCTTTTTAAATTTTTTAATTTTTTAAAAAGAAAATAGTTCTGTGGGAAGAGTCTGTTCAATATAGTTTAGTTACTTTTATTTATGTAGCTAATGGAGAGGAGCCAGATCCAAATCATTTGGAATAGTAGACAGTTTAAAAAATCATGCATATTTATAGCTGTAATTGACATGCTTATTTTTATTCAGGTTGATATTAAAATCATGGCATTTCTTGGATGAATACTGTTTAGGTATTATTAAATCTTAGAAAATCTGTAGGTGAATAACAAATTAACTATATTTTCATTTTTCAAGTCTAGAAAGATCAGTATTTTACAGAGAAGACTTCTTTTGATTCTTAAGTCTACCAGTTATAATTGCATCTGAGTTATGAGTAATTAGGCAAGTGTAGTTTTCCTGCTTTTTAGAATTATGTTATCTTTGAAAAGGTTTTGTTTCTGAACTTTGTTCAGTTAGATTTAGCAGAGTGGTTTTAACTTGGGGTTCATGGGACTGAAGGAAGGTCCCCAAAGTTGTATACACAGTCTTTATCTTATTTTATTTTTAAAATTTATTTATTTATTTATTTTTGGCTGCATTGGGTCTTCGTTGCTGCACACAGGCTTTCTCTAGTTGCGGCGAGCAGGGGCTACTCTTCGTAGTGGTGTGCGGTCTTCTCATTGCGGTGGCTTCTCTTGTTGCGGAGCATGGGCTCTAGGCACATGGGCTCAGTAGTTGTGGCTCGTGGGCTCTAGAGCGCAGGCTTAGTAGTTGTGACGCCCGGGCTTAGTTGCTCCGCGGCATGTGGGATCTGCCTGGACCAGGGATCAAACCCATGTCCCCTGCATTGGCAGGCAGATTCGTAACCACTGCGCCACCAGGGAAGTCCCTACACAGTTGGCTTTTTTTTTTTTTTTTTTTTTTTTAAATTTTTTGGCCACGCTGCGCAGCATGTGGGATCTTAGTTCCCTGACCAGGGATCGAACCTGCGCCCCCTGCATTGGGAGCGCAGAGTCTTAAGCACTGGACTGCCAGGGAAGTCCCCCTACACAGTTTTTAATGTGTGTATCTATGTGCACTTTTCCAGGAAGTAGCTCCATCCTTTTATTAGATTCCCAAAGGGGTATGTAACCAAAAAAAGGTAGAGGCTCTCAAAGAGATGTTTAAAGCCCATTTTATTTTCACTTGTTTAAAAGAAGTTTTCAGGGACTTCCCTGGTGGTCCAGTGGTTAGGAATCCGCCTGCCAGTGCAGGGGACACAGGTTCGAGCCCTGGTCCGGGAAGATCCCGTATGCCGTGGAACAGCTGAGCCTGTGAGCCACAACTGCTGAAGCCTGTGCACCTAGAGCCCATGCTCCGCAACAAGAGAAGCCACCGCAGTGTGAAGCCTGCGTACCGCAACGAAGAGTGGTCCCCGCTCACCGCAACTTGGATGAGAGGGCCCGTGCACAGCAATGAAGACCCAATGTAGCCAAAAATAAATAAATAAAAATAAATAAATTTATTAAAAAAATAAATAAAAGAAGTTTTCACGTTCCATATCTATTTTTGGCTATTTATAAGTAACGGAACAGAAGAAGAACCATGATCCTAAAAGTTGACATTAGAACTTTGCTTCTATCTATCTATCTGTCTGTCTATTTATTTATTTTTGGCTATGTTGGGTCTTCGTTGCTGCGGGTGGGCTTTCTCTAGTTGCGGCGAGCAGGGGCTACTCTTCGTTGTGGTGCATGGGCTTCTCATTGTGGTGGCTTCTTTTGTTGCGGAGCACGGGCTCTAGGCACGTGGGCTTCGGTAGTTGTGGTGCGTGGGCTCTAGAGCGCAGGCTCAGTAGTTGTGGCTCACGGGCTTAGTTGCTCCTCGGCATGTGGGATCTTCCCGGACCAGGGCTCGAACCCGTGTCTCCTGCATTGGCAGGCAGATTTTTAACCACTGCGCCACCAGGGAAGCCCGAGAACTTTGCTTCTCTTTGAGTTGGCTGGTTTAATTTTCTTTTGGGAGGATTTTTAATTTTACTTTACTTACAAAGATTAGGTGTAAATAAAAGAGTGATGTTTTAAAGGAATTCCGTAGGTGTCACCAACTTATATTCATAAGGTATCTGTCTATTACACTGAAGTCCAAGATTGGTAATTCTGCAAAGATATTTTGTCCATCTTCTTGCCTATAAGCAAAGTGGATCTGTCTTCTAATTAATATATGTAGGCGTTGAGACACCCTGTGCTGAAAGACTTCAAAGAAAGGAGATTGCATCTCTCACTTACCTTTATCTTACCCTGTTTATGCTCAGAGTTAAGTCTTTCATGCATTCTGTTTGCCATTATGTCAGTTTGGGTTATTTCGTGGCAAATATTGAGATGTGTGTTTCCCCCTGCAACTCTTATGAATCTCGTCCTTCCTTTCTACAGCTGGTTCCAAGGCTGCATCTCTCCACTGGACTGGTGAGAGGGTTGTCAGTGTTTTGCTCCTGGGCCTAATTCCAGCTGCTTATTTGAATCCTTGCTCTGCGGTGGACTACTCTCTGGCTGCAGCCCTCAGTCTTCATAGTCACTGGCAAGTACAGCAGTCCTTTCAGTATTACCTTGTCTGCTCAATTTGTTTGCTGTGAGCTTGTCTCACTATTGCATATGAGGGAGAAGTTGGTTGAGATACTCAAGATCTGAAGAGAACCTTAAAACATATGTAAACTATTTATATGCCCAGATTTATGTATCCACATGCCTATTTGATGTCCTCGCTTTCATATCTGTACGCATTTTGAACACAGCATGTGATAAAACTGAGTTCCTGATCTTCCCCAGATCTCTTCCTCCAGTACTCTTGCCCATCTGAATTAATGACATTTCCATTCTTCTGTTTGTTCAAGCCCCAAACCTGGTCATCATGCTTGATTCCAGAAGTAGTCTCCTAACTGGTCTCCTGTCTGTTCTCAACACAGCAGCCCCTGTGATCCTGTTAAAATATTAAGACAGGTCCAGACACTCCTCGAAACCCTTCATCGTCTCCTAATCTTACTTAAACTAAAAGGCAGAGTTCTTACAGTGATCTACAGACTCTACATGGTCTTGCCCCCTCTTTCTTTCCTCATTTTCAACGATTTTCTGCCACATTCACACTGGCTTCCTTGCTAATTCTTGAGCACACCTGGGTCACTCCAGGCCTCGGGGCTTTACTCTTACTGTTCCTTCTACTTGAAACTTTTCCTAGTTATGTCCTTGGCTTGTTGCCTCATTTCCTTCACATCTTAAATGTTACCTTCTCAATGAAGCCGTCTCTAACGACTTACTCAAAATTGCAGTGTCTCTCCCAACATTCCTTATCCCTCTCCCCTGTCTTTATTGTCTCAGTAGCACTTATTTCATTCTAATATACTTTATCATCTGTTTATTATCTTGTATATTTCTTGTCTCCCCTCACGAGAATGAAAGCACAGATACAGAAAATCATAAGAATCAAATCTGTGGCTTAGTGAATTATTATAACAGTAATACCCGCCAGGTCAAGAAATAGACCTTGCCACCTACTGCAGGAGCCTCTTCCTTGTGTTCTATCTCAGTCATAATGGTTCAACATCCCCCCACCAGAAACAATTTTATCCTGATTTTTATAGCAGTCATTTTCTTACATTTCATCATAGTTTTATCACCCAAATGTACATCACTAGACACTATAGTTCAGTTTTGCCCTTTTTAAAAAAAGAAATGTAATAGGAGTTTTGACTGTTTTTATTTGTTGTTGTATCTTTAGTGCCTAGGGCAATGTCTCACACATAGCACTAAGTAAATATTTGTCGAATGGATGAATGTCCAGTTTTTATTTATTTTACCCAGTGTAGTTTGTTAGACTTTCTAAGTTAATGAACCTTCTAGAAAGTTTGTTAATAACAATTGGGTTCCTTGAGTTGTCCATTTTATGTTGTTTTGCAAGGACAATATGCTGTCATGGGTGGGGGAGGTTCTTTTTGGATTGTTAGAACTGAAAGCACTTGGGGGAGTATCTTAACCAGCCCTGTTGTTTTACAGTCGTAGAAACTAAACCCCAGGGAAGTTAAGTAACGTGTCAGAATCATTTCCTAGCTAGTATTAAAGGAGATTTTGCTTACCTAGTTTTCTAGGGTTGGTTAGAATTCCCCTTTAACCAGATAGACCTCTGACAATAAAAGATTCCAGTTGCGTATGAAATACTAGCTCACAGCTACAGTAGGATTTCTCTGATGTGTGTTTCTTGAAAGGAGATCCATCTAAATTGGTGAAAAATCACAATAAGAGATAAATCTAAAGTCATACTTTTTTTGGCCATGCTATGTGGCATATGGGATCTTAGTTCCCCAACCAGGGATTGAACCCGTGCCCCCTGCAGTGGAAGTGTGGAGTCTTAACCACTGGACCGCCAGGGAATTCCTAAAGTCATACGTTCTAAAAATTACGATTGATGTCTCCAATTACCTTACTGATTCTCTCTTCCTTTTTCACACCTACACAGAAAAGACTTGAAAGAATTGTCTGTAATTGTGCACTAGTTCCTTAGCATCCAATCTTTTTTAACCCACATTAATCGGGCTTTTTATCCCAACTGTGTAACTGAAGTCATTCTTATCAAAATCACTGAAGACCTTCATTTTTTCCAAATCCAGTTGTCCATTCTCTGTGCTCCACTTGAAACTCAGTAGCATTCAACTTAATCGACCATTCTCTCCTTAAGTAAATTTTCTTTGGCTTCCTAGATGCCATACTCACCTTGTTTTCTTCTACCTCACCAGCTGTGCTTTCTCAGTCTCCTCTGTCAGCTCCTTTTCCTCTTGTCTGACCTCTGAATAATAAAGGTCTGACCTCCAGGCTCATTCTAGGCTTTCTTAAATTTCTCTGTCTACACACTTGTCCAAGGTGAGCTCAGATCAGACTTCTTTTTCTGAGCTGCAGACTTGTATTTCCAGTTGTCTGACCGGCATATCCACTTGGATGTCTAATAGTCATCCCAAATTTAATATTGCCAAAAATCACTTTTTCCCCGCCCCCGAAATCTCTCTTGATTTCCCCTCAAAACCTCCTTCTCTCCTGTTCTTCCCTAATTCAATTAAACCTTGTTGTTCAAGCCAAAAATCCTAGGAGTCATTCTAGGTATTACTTTTTGTCTTAACCCCACAACCAGTCCATCAGCTCGTGTTAGTTCTCTCCTCAGAACATAGTCTGAGCCAAGTTAAGCCAGCAGCCTTGCCTAGGCTACTCCGGCTGCTTCCTAACTAGTTTTCTATTTCTGTTCTTGCCACCCTTCTTCCTGCACTGTCCTTTCACCACATATAGCCAGAGTGACCTTTTTAAAAGGTAAAATTACATTTATCCAAAGAAGGTATGCAAATGGCAAATAAGCACATGAAAAAATGCTCAACATTGTTTGTTATTAGAGAAATGCAAATCAAAACCTCATTGAGATACCACTTTACACCTTACACTTTATACCACTTTACACTTTACACCACTTTACACTTTACCAGGATGGCTGTAATCAAAAAGATGGACAATAATGAGTGTTGAGAAGTTGGAGTCCTCATATATCTCTGCTGGGAATGTAAAACGTTGCGGCTACCTTGGAAAACAGCTTGGCAGGTCTAACAAAAGTTATTATAACAAAGAGTTATAATGTGAGTTAACAACAGGGAGTTGCTATATGACTTGACAATTTCACTTTTAGGTGTATACCTACCAAAATTGAAAACATATGTCCCCACGCACACAAAAACTTGTACAATAATGTTCATAGCAGTGTTATTATTATATAATAGCCAAAAAGGCGAAACAGTCCAGATGTCTCTCAATTGATGAATAGCTAAACAAAATGTGATATGTTTTTACAAAGGAATATTATTTGGCCATACAAAGATTAAAGTGCTGATCCATGGTACAACATGGCTGAACCTTGAAAACATTATGCTGAGTGAAAGAAACTCAACACGAAAGGCCGCATATGTCCCAAACTAGCAAATATGTAGAGACAGAAAACAAATTAGTGATTGGGTAATGGGCTAAAGGGTACAGGGTTTGTTTTTGATGAAAATGTTCTGGGATTAAACAGTGACGGTGTTGCACAACTCTGTGTGAGTATACTAAAAGCCACAGAATTGTTAATTTTATGGTACGTGAATTATATCTCAATAGAACTGTTATTTAAAAAGTAAAATTAGCTCACTCCTTACTTAGGTCACTCCCTGCTTAAAGCACAGCTGTGGTTTCCCGTTGTATTTCGAGTAAAATTCAAACTCCTTGTTATGACCTTCAAGGCCCTGTGCGATCTGCCCCTGCCTTCTGGTCTCCCTGTTCTCCAGCCACATAACCTTTTTACGATTCCTCAGAGATGCCAAGGTCATTGTTACTTTTGTTTGGGATGTTCTTTTCATTCAAGCCATCCTTTCTAAAATATTTCTTCATAGCACGTGTGTACTTTTTCTTTCTCTTCACTAAAATGTTTGTTCCATAAGGGCAGGAATGCTGTCTTATTTGCTGTACTCTCAACATCCGTAACAGATTCTGGCACATAATATCTGCTTAATAAATTCTTTTTCAATTAATGAAAAACTCTGTAGGCCATTTGTTTGGGTTTAAAAATAAAAAACAAAATTTTATAAATAGAGTAGGAATTAGGTACTGTCTTTGATATAAACGACTCGAAAATTGAATCTGAAGGATAGGAAGGTGTCTTTATTATATTGTTAGGGTACACTTGATTCCTTCATTTTTGTTTATGATTTTTGTTACCATGAGTTGCATTTTGACCTTGACTGATTATTTTTTTTGCAGCCAAGTTAACCGAATAGCCTTCTAACGTCACTTGTGGTTTTTCATTTGTACTGTGACTTTTTTTTTCTTTAGGGGCATTGGACAAGTTGTTACTGACTATGTTCGAGGGACTGCGTTGCAGAAAGCTGCCAAGGCAGGCTTTTTGGTGCTCTCAGCGTTCACCTTTGCTGGCCTTTGTTATTTCAACTATCATGATGTGGGCATCTGCAAAGCTGTGGCTATGCTGTGGAAGCTCTGACCCTTTAGACTTAACACCTTGAGAATTGATTGTACACCTCCTTGCCTCTGCTCTATCATGCCATTTCAGCTCACAGTAAGAAGGAAATAACAGATTAGTCCGCTGGTTAACCTCTTCTCCTAATCAGCCGGTTATTTTTAGAGTTTAATCTTTGAAGAAAGATTTGAGAGAAATTGTATCCAAGAAATTGTGAGACTGAGTTTTGTATTCTGGAGAGTTAATGGGGTGTCTCACAGCTTCTCAGAAGACTCACAGTATAGCTAAACATTATATATGAGCCTTTCCCTGTTAATTTATCAGACTCTTAAAGGGAATTCAGCTTTATTACTCTCAATATTTGATCAAACTTCTATATTTGTCCTAGGATGATAGAGAAAGGGAACGACTCTTAATTCATAAGTAAAGACTTTGCAGAAAATTAGGCAGTGTTTCGTTTTTGTAAACATCCCCCCCTCTGTTCAGTCGATACCAGTTACTGATGGTTACGTGTCCTAGGGAGATTTGAAAATTAGAAATACTGATATTTCACATTACTGATTTCTAAGTCCTAGGAAGAAGAGCCTGGAGAGTTTCTGAATATAGAGAAGTTTCATGTAGGGAAGAGGTCCTTTTATAGATGTTTCAAATTGTTACAGGTTCTAAATGGAGACTTAATCCTCAAATGTGTTTATTTTACTTGTCCAAAAATAATCTGTCCACAAATATAAAATTATAAGTAATAAGTTGTTGTTTTTCCACTGTGGGAATCTCTAATGTGAAAATGTATTCTATGAAGGTAAAGTTTTTTTAAAAATAAAAATGCTGTATAATAAAAATTTATTCTACTCTTTTATGTCTTAATTGTCCATAGTTTTATTCAGTAGAACTGAGTGTATTGCATCTATAGCACGGAAACAGGACTGAGTGTTTAAATTTCCTTCTGAGTTTAGCAGTTAGGTAAATCAGACACAAAGTGCTATGATACAGAAAAGACTTACATGTAATAGGCAGAAATATACTGAGTATAAGTAGTTGGTATGAGGAGAGTAATAAGATTAAGTAGTAGGAATTAGAATTAGGTCCAGATTATGGTGTACTGTGGATGCCAGCCTTTATATTCAAATTTTATACTGTATGCAGTTAGTCTGGTCTTAAGGGATGAGTGTAACGCATGATGGTTTCATCTAGCAATGTAGATGAAATGGGAGTTGGTGCATTTCACTCACTGAGGACCTTACTGGATAGCTGAGGCAAACTATCGAAGGGGAGCTGGCTAGAAGGGTAAGTGTTCATGCTGGAGGTTAAAGATAAGGTCCCCTTAATGTGCTTACGACCTTGTAGTATATGTATTAAGGGTTTAGGAAGAGGTGATTAATTCTGTTTTGGGGCAGGTTAAAGGTTTCACAAGGGGGTGATGCCTGAGTAGCAGTGGTTCACCAAGGAGTCATGGTGGTGGGCCAGTCCGCCTTGGCAGGGAGGAGTATTTTATTACTGACTTGGTTTAGAATTGGTGGTTCATTACGATGATAAAAAGCGGACTGACCTTTAGTCAGTTTCATTATTGTTTTAAAATTCTCTATAGACAGTGATCCCCCTTAGAGTCATTCCTCCCCCCGCCCCACTGCCCCCCCCATTCCCCCAGCCCCCAGTACACCACTGCTGTAAAATGGAGTGGGGAACTGGATTTTTCCATAGAGTTGCTATCACCGATACCATCAGATCGTAGTTTGGCTTTGGAAGGGTGTCTAATGCTAATAAGCTTCATTAGATCGTGATTGAATGTTAGAGTGGAGGCTGGTTAGAGTGGACCTGCCCCACGTCCTGGTCAGTTTTGTAATTAGGTTGGAGCTGAGCTGTCACTTTGGAAAATCAATGGGTCGCTGTGAGTTGCTGGAGCAGCAGTGAAGATGAGGCAGGGGCTGACAGCAATAAGAGGTGTCTGAGGTTAGGCAGGACATGATCAGAATTGTGCTTCAGAAGGAATTTAGGCAGCATTAGGAAGGTTGATGAACTGGAGGCAGAAGGATGTATAAGAAGATGGAGGGCTTCCCTGGTGGCGCGGTGGTTAAGAATCCGCCTGCCAATGCAGGGGACACGGGTTCGAGCCCTGGTCCAGGAAGATCCCACATGCTGTGGAGCAGCTAAGCCCATGTGCCACAGCTACTGAAGCCTGCGCACCACAGCTACTGAAGCCCGTGCGCCTAGAGCCCATACTCCACAGCAAGAGAAGCCACCGCAATATAGAGCCCACACACTGCAACGAAGAGTAGCCCCCGCTCACCGCAACTAGAGAAAGGCCACACGCAGCCACAAAGACCCAACGCAGCCAAAAATAAATAAAAATTAAAAAAAAAAAAAAAAGATGGATGTAGAAGACAGTGACAGTGGAAAGTAGGAGTCAATTTCAAAAGGTATTGTAGACGTCAACATTCACTTGGTAGGTATTAAGTACCTTGTGTATTTGGCACTGTGCCAAGTACTGTGGCTAAAGAGGTAGGAATTTCTCTCCCCTTAGAAAGAATTCATAGTCTAATTGGGGCAACAGATAAATGATTGCAGTACAGTGTAATAAGTGCAATAATAGTTAAGCACATTGAGCAGTGATGTAACAAAGGGTACAGGAAGAATTTGCTTGCAATTTTCATGGGAGACAAGAGTCTTGACCTGGATTCTGAAAGATAAGGAGCTGATACAAGGCCAAGGAAGCTGGGGTGAGGTGTGAGGAGGCTAGAGGATGGTAGATAGATCAAGCAGAAGATTGCACGTGATTTGGTACGATTGCAATGTAGAGAGGGACTGATTGTAGAGGACCTTCTATGCCATGGTAAGTAATTGAGAGAATTGAGTCACTGAAGATTGTTAATTATGCAAATGACATGGTCAGATGTTTATTTTTTTTTAAATAAATTATTTGTTTATTTTTGGCTGCATTGGGTCTTCGCTGCTGCGCACGGGCTTTTCTCTAGTTGTGGCGAGCGAGGGCTACTCTTCGTTGCGGTGCACGGGCTTCTCATTGCGGTGGCTTCTCTTGTTGCGGAGTACGGGCTCTAGGCGCGCGGGCTTCAGTAGTTATGGCTCGCAGGCTCTAGAGCACAGGCTCAGTAGTTGTAGCGCACGGGCTTAGTTGCTCCGTGGCATATGGGATCTTCCCGGACCAGGGCTCGAACCCATGTCCCCTGCATTGGCAGGCGGATTCTCAACCACTGCGCCACGAGGGAAGCCCCAGATGTTTATTTTAAATAGATTATGCTGGCAGCTGTGCACAGTGTGGATTTGAAGGAGGAAACAGGTTATTTCAGTGATCCAGAAAAGCAATTATGAATTCTGAAGGCAGTAGTAGTGAGGAGGAAGATAAATTCAAGAGATATTTAGAACTTAGAATCAATAAGTTATACTGGGGTATGAAAGATCGAGAGAGGAGGGAGGCTAGCTCAATTCTTCTGTTGTAAAAAATGAAAAATGGGAAGTGTCATTAATTTTTGAAGGAAAATTAGATATGGTAGTGGAGGGATAGGTCACTACAAAAGTTTTGGATTTGTGAGATATCCAGGAAGAGAGAGAATTTGTAGACTTGCATTTTTTGTCAGTATGACAGACTAAATTTTAGGAATTACTTTGCTATGATGCACCTAAGAATGTTAAACAAGAATGCCTTTTAAAACGTGGCTGAGCTTGCTTAGAGTTTAACAGCTGTTGAACAATACTGAAATTACTCTATCATGAAGGGGAAGTATGGCAACTAGATTTAGATTGGAGTAGCACTCAATAGTTATAAAGGAAGCAGACAATGAAATAGTATTATAAAAGGTAGCTTATGTGGTTCCTACTTTTGAGTAAGCATCACTAAAACACAAGTCTGTCTTTCATGTCAACAAGAATGGTTTAGCATAGTTAGGAATGTCCAAAGTTAAGAGGTAAGATAGGTTATTAAAGAAAGAAAAGTCCCGTTGAACATCTGTATCCCATAGCAGAGCTCTTGGGTACTTTAAAGTCAGTTCGTGGGACTTCCCTGGTGGCTCAGTGGCTAAGAATCTGCCTGCCAATGCAGGGGACACGGGTTCAATCCCTGGTCCGGGAAGATCCCACATGCCGCGGAGCAACTAAGCCCATGTACCACAACTACTGAACCTATGCTCTAGAGCCTGCGAGCCACAACTACTGAGCCAGAGTGCCACAACTACTGAAGCCCGCGCGCCTAGAGCCCTTGCTCCACAACAAGAGAAGCCTGTGCACCGCAACGAAGAGTAAACCCTGCTCGCCACAGCTAGAGAAAGCCCATGCACAGCAATGAAGACCCAATGCAGGCAAAAATAAATTAATTAATTTAAAAAAATAAAGTCAGCTCACATAGTGTTTTAGCTAATCAAAGTATGAAGAATACAAAACATAACTAATATTTTTAGTATCTCTCCTTTCATGAGGTAAGAAAATACTATAGTCATCCAGGACACCCCAAAGAAAGTTTGGATGTAAAAGTCCTCTTAACAATTCTATTATTCTGAATTTAAGCCTTGAGTTTAGGAAATCAACAACAACAACAACAACAACAAAAAACCTGTCGGAGAATATTGGTTATTAAATATAGGCTTAAGTCAAAGATACCAAAATACAAGAAAACATCTTGCTTTAGAGTAACAATATGCACAACAGGAAACTTTCAGAAGTGAGGAACTTTTGCTAAGACTGATTCAAGAGAATGATAAAAGCACAAAAACTATATTTAAAGATCAATCTTATTCTGTACTACCAATTTTCTCTTTAAAAATGATTTATAAGCCTTTTTTGCCTACTAATCTTAGTATTTCTTCATATGTTATGCTTATACATATACACATATACGAGTAGATGATAGATTTAAAGCTTTCGCCTTTAGCTTTAAAATGTAATTAATCTTAGAATGTTAGGCAAACATATTTTGTTAAATTTTCTACCTTCATGAACTAAAAATTTCCTTGATAAATAGACAAATATCAATTTTTTCAAATTTATATTTTTATTGCACCTACTATGTCTAGTATAGTCTTAATTATCCATCTAGTTATAACCTTTAATCACAGCAATAAATTTCTGTTCTCTTACAGACAGAAAAGCAGAAGGCAGGTGACTAAGAGCTGATGTACAAAGTACCTCAGTAACACTAATGTCACCAAGCACATAGGAACATTCTATTAAACATGTTAATTGATGGTAAGTTTATAATGTATAAAAATATTTACTTAAAAGTATTTTTGATTGGTGACCAATGTTTTGTATTCTCTGTCTTACTTAGAAATTGTCCAGGTGTCCAAGGATGATGTACTAATTAACTTAAAGAATGGGAGGGGGAAAAAGAAGAAATGCATGGTAAATTGCAGAAAATAAAGGTAGAAATTAAATCCAGATATAGCACTGATTTCTGGAAGGGTAAGTGGGTTAGACTTGCTGTTTATAATATAGAGATCCACAGATGAGATAAAACAAAATCCAGCTATATACCTAAAATATAAGAACATAGAAAGGTTGAAAGCAAAGGGATAGAAAAATGTAGTGCAATACAAACCAAAAGAAAGCTGGCATATCTATATTTATATCATTCAAAGTAGACTTCAAGGCAAAAAGCATTGTTAAAGGTAGAGGGCCATTACATGATAAAATAAAAAATTCACCAATATTTTATAAATTCACCTGATAATTACAGCCTCAAAGTTTCCAAAACAAAATTCACAGAATTCTAAGAGAAAGTGTGGAAAATTCCAAGGATCTTTCAGAGATGGATGGATCAATTAGACAAAAATTAATAATGACATAGATGATTTAAACAATAAAATCAACAAGTTTGATTCAGTAGACATATATACAGTTTTGAACCCAGCAATTAGAGAATACACATTCTTTTCAAGAGCACACCTGACCATGTATGTAGAGTACAAAGAAGCCTCAACAAGTACCAAAACAGTATCCAGTGTGATACATTTGTAAAGTAAGAAAGATACTTCAAAATAATTTATAGGTCAAAGAATGAGTTATGGTAGAAATTATATGATAATAAAAAATTCATAGGTCAATTGAAACTGGTACCTGGCAAAACTCATTTCCTGCAGTCAAAACATCTTTGAATGCTATGTTTATAGCCTTATAAATATAGACTAGAAAGGAAGAGAGATTGAAAATCAGTGAGCTAGGTGTCCAACTTAAGAAACAACAGCAAGTACGATGAAAGGAAGGATTTGACTCTAAGCAAAGGTTCACATTTCACTTCATGGCAGATTTTAGTCTCAACAGTTTATTTCATTGCAGCAAATGTGATCCATTTAACACATTCAAAGAAATGGCAACACACTGAGATCTTCTACCATGCCTTAATGGTTCAGATTGTTTTTTGGGCTACCATAGCTTATTAAAGAAGTGTCCATTGTTTGATGAAGATGATATAGTCGGGGTCTGTTTTGATAGAATCTAACATTCCAAGCAACGTGACTTAAAGGAATAATTTTAGTAGAAGGTTCCTCATAGTTTGTCTTCCTCCCAAAGTGCACACATCATAAAAACATTTAACCTTTAAAATTAAGATGTGTAAGTTATGTTCCTACATTTTAATTAAAAACAGTGCGGCAGTTATTATAATTTGATTCCAATTTTGTTTTGAAAATTTGTGTGTGTGTATATAGTGCGTATATATATACATATACTATTAACAATGGTTAATTATATCTTTTTGTAATGTTTATTTTTTGGCAATGAATATGTATACCAATTAGAAAAATAGATTAACAAAATAAAACAGTGGGGCTTCCCTGGTGACGCAGTGGTTAAGAATCTACCTGCCAATGCAGGGGACACGGGTTCGAGTCCTGGTCTGGGAAGATCCCACATGCCGCGGAGCAACTAAGCCCGTGCGCCACAACTACTGAGCCTGTGTACCACGAATACTGAGCCTGCGCTCTAGAGCCCGCGAGCCACAACGACTGAGCCCGCGCACCACAACTACTGAAGCCTGCGCGCCTAGAGCCCGTGCTCTGAAACAAAGAGAAGCCACCGCAATGAGAAGCCTGTGCACCGCAACGAAGAGTAACCCTTGCTCGCTGCAACTAGAGAAAGCCCGCGCGCAGCAACGAAGACCCAACGCAAACATAAATAAAGACCCAACCCAAAAATAAATAAATAAAATAAATAAATTTATTTTTAAAAAATAAATTAAATAAATAAATTAAATAAATAAAGACCCAACCCAAAAATAAATAAATAAATAAAATAAATTTATTTTTAAAAAATAAATTAAAAAAATAAAACAGTGCATACACAGATAGTGTGTATTTTATCATCCTGCTAGGGTTGGCCTCTTCCTGCTCTGTATTTTTTGATGAAATTAGCTGGGTGGGTTTCAGTAGTGAGCGGACGTAGGCTGGTTATCTTAATCTTTGTTTTTAGACTAAAGCATGTTGGTATCTGGAGCCTCCTTCATCCTTACTCTCCAGAAAGTGTGTTCACTTATTGTTAGCATTTGAGCACTGGGGACAGACATGGAGACAAATACGTTGCTACTGTATGAAATTTTAAGTGATGATGTAATGGAGGAAAAAAATGTGTTGTATAATCATAACTGAGAGAATGGGGCCAACACACAAAGAAAGTCTCCTAAAAACATTAGTTACATGAAAATCCCTTCTGTTCTGCTGAGCATGTAATGATTGGGAAAGGCAGATGTGAGCTCAAGTTTTAGAGCAAAGATTGAGGGGAATGAAAAATTGTTCTGCAAAATAGAATAAGGAGAATTTGAAGTTCCTAGAACTAATCCAGGAAGGAACTTGGGAAAGAGGAGAGATCAGAGGGACGGACGAGAAAAGAGGTGGCAAGAGGGAGTGAGGCTGGGATCTGGGGGACCATGGGGAAACAGTAGCCAGAGAAGAAAATTCCTGGTCGTGGAGTGACCAAAAGTGACCATTCTGGCTCCTTCTGGAAGAAGGAGTTTGGAGCCAGAAATGAGTATGAGAATGTAAGCCTCCTAGGAATTTGCAGAAATCTTGAGGGTTGGGGTGGGGATCTAATATCCCATGCAATGTGGAAAACTTCAGGTGACATCTAGGTTACACTACGCAAAACCCCTGTCCAGTGTTTCTTTATATTTGTCGAATTCAGGATCAGCCTTGTGCATTGCGTTTTCTCATTACGTACAAGGTGTGATTTGAATTAGCTCCTAGACCTAGCTTACCTGGACTTTGTCTTCTCTCCTCTCTGACCTAAAAACCTTACCTGCAACTCTATTCACTCTTTGAGCCTAGAGAGCACAAGTGAGGCATTATTTCAGCAAAGTCCTACCTACTTTACAGGATTGCTCTAAAGATTTTAAAAGATGTTAAAATACTTAGAACATTTAAAAATGCTATACCAGTATAAACATTCATTACTGTGTTAGTGTTTTTATTCCTAATAATAACAATGATAGTAAACATTAAATGGTACCTATAATTATATAGCAGGTACACTGTGAATTTTCTCATTTAGTACTCATGACATTTCTATGAGTGTCTCTATGAGACAGGATGTATTATCTTCATTCCCATTTTAGAAATGACTATATATACCCAGAGACAAGGATTGAACACCGATTTATCTGACTCCAAAACTATCCTTTTAATGGGTTAAATATCATTTTAATGGATTGACTTACAGATTAATTAACTGGTGTTTTAGAAAATAAATCAGTGAGAAAGACAAACAACTCTATAGAAAAATGAGCAATTGTTAAAAATAGACAAGTGGCTTTTAAATACATGAAAATAGCAACAACTTTACTTAATAACTAAAACCATAATTAGATACCAAAGCACTTATGTGATTACCAAAGATGAGAAGGCTTAATAATACAATTGGGGAAGTTATATATTATAGTAAAACAGGCAGAAAAGCAGAAAAGGTGAAGACAACAAATCAGCTTGATGGATCTTGTGAGAAAGAGGGAGATAGAGTCATTCGATGTCCTGTCAGGTTCTGTTCAACATATATGTTAATATTCACAGAAAAAAAGAGAGTTCCTGCACCCCAGGAGCTCATAGTCTAGTGGGGGACACAGAGAAGTAAGTGGAAGTTTATGATACAGACTGTAAAGGGCTATAATGTGAATAAGTTCACAAGGTAAGTCCGAGGAGAAAGAATAGAGAATGAGATTCCCACAGCATTTAATTTCCCCACATAGCATTTTAAAGTTACAGTGTGGGAAAGGATTGAGCAATAGTAAAGCTCCCAGGCCAGCCCATTTAAAGGTGCCCTAATAGTTGTAGTGAAAGTGAAGAGAGGCTTCTGGTGGGTACCATAAAAAATCTGCTATAATGAACTGAAGTTAAGGTGCTGCCTAAGAGGAAAACTGAGCAAGGGTGCATGGTCACAGGTGTGGAAGCAATCAGAAGCTGAAGTAAAAACATTATCATACTTTTGCATCTCCTGTACCCTCTGCCTGGAATGACCTTCCCCATCTTCTGTGCCACCTCTTCCTCATCTTTTTATTCATGTCTCTCATCCTCCAGAACTGTGTGTGTGTACATGGTTGCCATCAGTGTCTCTTCATCTTTTTTTTTTTTTTGCCTTTTTCTATCCCCAACTTATTTGTTTAATTGACTAGAGAGTTTTAGATTCCCTTTTGAATTAATTTGGTTACATATTATTCTCAGGACGTTAACCCAGCTTTAAAATTAAAGTTGTTGCTATAGGAATTTAATTGTATTTATATACTTCCTTGATGGGCAAAAGTTTTGCTATTGTCATATAATCTGAAGCTTTCCTGAGAAAAATGTGTGTGTGTGTGTGTGTGTGTGTGTTGTATTTTCCCTCTGGTTTTCCAGCCATGCTTCCCAGTTTAAAAAGAAAAAAATGCAACTATTCTTAGAAGCCAAGTGAAACGCAGCAGAACCATATTTCCCCTTCAACAGTAGCAAAACAGAACAATCTCCACTAGTTTCGAGACTTGACTCTGAATCTTGTATAGTTTTCTTTTATTCACTCTCAGAAAGTACCTACTAACCACTTTCCTTCCTCTGGAAAAATAAGTAAGCACTTTTATAAATTGGACTTTAGTATCAGCATTACGTCTGTGAAACAGCTCTCTGGGAGAACCTTAAAAAGGATGTGAAAGCAAAAGAGCTGTCTCTAAGTTAAATTTACATTTTATTATAATTTAGAAATTTTCTGTTCATGTTTTTCTTACCCAGATGGATTTTGATACTTTAAGGGCTGGGATCATGTCTCAGGTACTTTTGTATTCCCATTCCTGCACTCATCACCCTGTCCAGCACATGCTAAGTAGTCAGGAAAAAGTTGTAGAATGAATGAACAAGCTGTGGCTTCTGTAGCCTCTTTTTTTTTTTTTTTATCAGCAAATGATTAGTGCACGCCTGTGTGGAAGGAGGTTATAAACAGAACTCATGCGTTGTGCAGTTAGTGAATGATCAACAGATGCTCAACAATACCATAACATTGTAAATAAATATTTTTTGCAGTAGCAGCTTCTTCTGACAAAAGAACTAGACATAAAAAAAAGCTAGACATGATGGCCAAAGAATGCAGAAAAGTAAGATCATTTGTGCCCAGCTCTTAATTTATAAATATGACTAAGAACACGGAGAGGTCAATGCCATTGTAAGAAAAGTTGCCCTAGAAATGAAAGGCATGTCATGCCGTTCAGGGCCACAGGGGATGCACCAGTGTCAGAGGCAGAGAGGAGGGAAGGAAAAGCACAGACAACAGCCTTTGTTATGTTTTCTGTGGGAAAGACAAGGCAGGGAAAGGAAAATATTTTAGGATTGGTTGAGTAATTCCAGTGGGCTTTGGGGGATAGGGCTGTCTCTCTTGTCTGGTATCTGGCCCTGGGTTGATTTAGGGCAGGGGAAATATTGGCTCTGTGTGTGAGCTCTAGATAAAGGAGGTGGTTGGGGGTATGGACTTGGAATTCGTTGGTTTGTATAGGGAAAGTGGGCTCATCAGCCAACATATTGTTTACTGTCTCAGGAATTAGCTAGCCTTGAAGGGCAGTCCCTTCCCCAGCCAGCAAGGCCCCCAAAGATGTCAAAACATCATAAAACATAGAAAATAAAAAATATGATTAATACATAAGACCCTAGAGCTTAAAAGAAATATTATGACAAAGAAGTATATGAACAAGAAATTTTAACCTATACCCATTGATGTGATATTGCTTTAGGTATTGTATTAAGTCTGTATATTAATTTGAAAAGCATTGTCGTCTTCTTGTACTCGAGTATTTCTCTATCTGTTTTAGGGTTCCTTTATTTCTCTTAATAAGTTTTATCATTTTTCTCTGAGTAGCTTTTATTACCTAAATTAGATTATTCCCAATATGCTCTTTCTTACTATTATAAATGGGATTTTAAAAATCGTGTTTTCGGGCTTCCCTGGTGGCGCAGTGGTTGAGAATCTGCCTGCCAATGCAGGGGACACGGGTTCAAGCCCTGGTCTGGGAAGATTCCACATGCCGCGGAGCAACTAGGCCCGTGAGCCACAATTACTGAGCCTGCGAGTCTGGAGCCTGTGCTCTGCAATGAGAGGCCGCGATAGTGAGAGGCCCGCGCACCGCAATGAAGAGTGGCCCCCACTTGCCACAACTAGAGAAAGCCCTCGCACAGAAACGAAGACCCAACACAGCCAAAAATATAAATAAATAAATAAATAAATTTTAAAAAAATAAAATAAAATAAATCGTGTTTTCTTACTCATGTCACTCATATTGAAATGAAATTATTTTTTGTGGCTTTATGTATTGTAATATCTTGCAATTTTGCAGATTTAATTTATTATCTCTAGTAGATCTTTAGTTTTTAGTTTTATAGAAACTTTTGCTATAAAAATTTGAAAACTTATGTAAGTACCCATCACCCAGGTTCAACAATTATTGAAATTTTGCTTATCTTATTTCTTCTTTTTCCCCATTCCCATACATTCATGTCTTCTTCTGTTCCACTTAAGATGCTCAATAATTTCCTATAATTTTTCCTGGCTCCAGCAAAAAGTCATTCAGATGTATGGAAAGCTTCTGAATCTCTGGAATACTTTTTTCCTTTCTCATGTTTCATTGTTTTTTTTTAAAATTTTTATTGGAGTATAGTTGTTTTACAATGTTGTGTTAGTTTCTGCTGAACAGCAAAGTAAATCAGTTATACATAGACATTTGTTTTGTTTTTTAATAGCTTCCATGCTGATTTTTTTTCTCTGTTCTCAACTTTGAACATATTGATAGCTATTTAAATTCAGTGTTTGTTACAAGGCAGTGTGAGTGAGGGTTTCCTTTTGTTCTGATTTCTGTCCAGTGGCATGGTAATTGATTCTTTCTTTAAAATCTGTATCTGGAGGGCAGACCGACATGCATGGGTCCCAGCCTCTTTCCCAGTTTCTAGCAACTTTTCACTTAGTGTACTTTGGCTCTGTTGAAGTTGCATCTCTCCCTTACTCCTATTGCCTGCTTCTCTATTAGTCCCAGCTAATCTAGTATATGAGGAATTGTGGGGTTTTTTTGTTTGTTTGTTTTTTAAAGCAAAGGGGATTTTTAAAAAAAATTTATTTATTCATTTATTTATGGCTGTGTTGGGTCTTCGTTTCTGTGCGAGGGCTTTCTCTAGTTGCGGCAAGCGGGGTCCACTCTTCATCGCGGTGCGCGGGCCTCTCACTGTTGTGGCCTCTCTTGTTGCAGAGCACAGGCTCCAGACACGCAGGCTCAGTAGTTGTGGCTCACGGGCCTAGTTGCTCCGCAGCATGTGGGATCTTCCCAGACCAGGGCTCGAACCCGTGTCTCCTGCATTGGCAGGCAGATTCTCAACCACTGCGCCACCAGGGAAGCCCCTGGAATTGTGGTTTTTGAAAAATGCTGCCCTAGTAAGATTTTCCCTGCTTCCTACTCTAACTCTAAATCACACACAACAAAACAAAAAATCCCAGCTACAGGTATGATTTTTTTTCTTTTTTTGAAGGGTGGGCAGGGGTGGAGAGTGGTGACTTTTGAGAGAGAGAAACTGGACAAGAAGCAAGAAAACTGCTCCTTCTAGTGGAAAGAAAGGGATATTTTTGCTAAAGGACTTAAGATTAGCTTATCCAAATCTTTCCTGGCCTATCTCAATATTTTACTAAGATTTAAAAAAAGAAAAAACAACCCTACACTTAAAATAAAAAGAAACGAAGATGTGAATAAAGAAGGAAATGGCACTTTCTATTGTCCACCAACTCTCCTGCTTCTGGTCTAAATATTCTTCCCCTAAGCAGATGGATGTGACTGATGGCTGATATTGAATTAATGGTGCTTCCTGAACCATGACTCAACTATGCAGTGGCTCTGCCAAGTTTATGGCCAGGGTGCCCCCTCCTCATTCCCAAACTATGACCATCACTCATTCTTCTCTCTCAAGGCTGCTGCAGCACATTAGGGGCTTATTTGTCATTGATTTATTTCTTCCTGTGACTTAGAGGCTTGGGGAATTCAATAACTTTTTATTTAGCTTTTTTGTCTTACCTAATACATTTAAAAATTCAAAATATTCTTTTGGCCAGATCAGGGTCTAACCACTAGAGACTATCTCTGACTAGGTGTACATTTTAACCCAACTATACTCAACATCTCACGTAAACACCATCAGTATGAGCTCTATCTTTTTCTAAAGTAAGGTGATCCTGACAATATTCTCTGAAAATTTTACACTCATTGACTGACCCATATTTTTGTTTTTCCTCATTCCCAGTTTTCAAGGTAAAAGAAATGCAAACAGAAAATTTTAAACAATCTCCTTTGGAGACATTGCCCAGTTTCCTATTAAGCAGAGAACCAAGTTTTCTGAGTTGGTAGACATGTGATGCAGAGGTTTGAAGTTTTAGTTTTGGGGTTCCCCTTCTCTCTCTTCACATCAATTCATTCTTGTATTTTTGTCACCTAAAATGCTTTTAAAACCTCATTTTCTGTACTTTATATCTCTTACAATGTTATCTAAAAACATTGATATTATGACATTAATTTTGCTTTTATACATGTGCATCTTCACTTACTTCCCAGTGTTTGCTTTCACACTTCATTGCTCCTACTGTGAAGATAGGTACATTAGTCTGTTGTAGCTTAATGATGTAAGTCTTTATTCATAGTCGTAATTCTTTGTTTATATAGTGCCTTATAATTTGCAAAGAGATTTCACACAAATCATTATTATTCATTTACTCATATATTAAAAAATATTTCAGTGTCTACTATATACCAGGCACTGCGCTGGGCCCTGGGAATAAAAAGACCAAAGAGACACAGCTCCTGATCTCCAGGAGCTCACAGGCTCAACAGGGAGGCACATAAGGCAATAGACAGGACACTATACTCAAAAGTAAACTTCTGATAATGGTTTGGATTTAAAATAGATCTCTTTAAAACTGGGAAGTGAATATATTGACTAATGGACACTGGCATTTTTTCCATTTGACAGTTTTATTGTGTGTATGTGTGTGTGCGTGTGCATGTGTGTGCATAAAAACTGAATAAATTAGCATTTTGGCTTATAAATTAGTCTCTTAAGAGCACAGCCAAAACTTAACCTCTACTAGGTAACAGGACAAATGTAA